>NC_089495.1:126972223-129531415 GCF_036850765.1 Saccopteryx bilineata
CGATATACAAACAAGGAAGTCTCTGATACAAAGTCACTTATCTGAGGCATAATGGGATTCCTCATAAGAGTGCACCACCCCACATCATGCAACAGTCAAGGGTGTGGGGAAAAGCTTAGTTTTGAAAAGATCTTAGAATTAAAGGATGGGAAAGGCTTAGTCTTTTTTTTTTTTTAAACATTTTTTTTTATTTATTCATTTTTTTCAGAGAGGAGAGGGAGAGACAGGGAGAGAGAAAGGAGAGACAGAGAGAGAAGGGGAGGAGGAGCTAGAAGCATCAACTCCCATATGTGCCTTGACCAGGCAAGTCCAGGTTTTCGAACCGGCGACCTCAGCATTTCCAGGTCGACGCTTTATCCACTGCGCCACCACAGGTCAGGCAAAGGCTTAGTCTTAAAACTAAGCCTTAGGCTGTAAGGATCCTGCCTGCTTATAGCCTGTCCCCCACACCCAATGCAAACTATAAGCCAGCAAACATATACATCATATTTGCAAACTTATTTGACCCACATCCACCCAGTCAGATCTATGAGTCTGGCTCTGCTAAGGACTGTGCCCTTCCCTTGACAACTTCTCTAGTCACTGGGACTGAAGTTGAGGTGTCCTATGAACAGCAGGTACCTGGAAATGGGGATCAGGGCACATCACCCCAAATTATGGCACCCAGCCACTCTGAATACCAAACTGTTGGAGTTTGGGGAAACAGCAGGAATGGGAAAGCAGCTGCTGCTTCTGCCAAGTGAGAGGTGCCCTTCACATTTCACCAGAGAAGACTTGAGTCCTGGGGCTTCTCCATCCTCAATTTTTGTCATACTTGTGAGAAGGAATCCAGGCCAGAGACAGGGCGCAGAACCCAAGCAAAGCACAAAGTTTATTAAACAAAGCGATACATGTGCCCAAGCCACAAAAGGGCAAACTCAGCCAGCCTGAGCACCCTGCCTTTTGGGGACATATGAGTTATATACTCTCAGCTTCAAGACTTGGCTCCCCTGTTATCAGGGCTAATAGACAGGGTTTCAAGGCTCCCTTTGTAGTTTTTCTTGTAACTTTTGGGACACCTGGTTATCTTGTTTTGTCTGGTCGCAGGACTGCTGACTCCCTCATTCTGTGGGTGAGATAAAACACCTAACCAGCTCCTCTTCCCCTGGCCTGATAACCAGCCATCCTGCCTCACAGCTGCGTGTGAGGCAGCAAGACCAGGGCGGTGAGATGCTGGACAGAGGCCCAGAGGCTGAGCTGACTATGTGTCGGTCAAATAAGTTTGTAAATGTGATGTATATGTTTGCTTGCTTATAGTTTGTACTGGGTGTGGGGGGCAGGCTATAAGCAGGCCGGGTCATTATAGCCTAAGGCAATGGTCCACAATATTTTTTGGACCACGGACCAGTTTAATGTCAGAAAATATTTTCACGAACTGGCCTTTAAGGTGGGACGGATAAATGCACAAAATAAAATTATGCGACCGGCGTAAAAACTGTGGTATTTTTAAATATAATTGTCGAACTTACAAGACAAGCGTCAAGAGTAAGTCTTAGACCAGGGGTCCCCAAACTACAGCCCGCGGGCCACATGTGGCTCCCTGAGGCCATTTATCTGGCCCCACCGCACTTCCGGAAGGGGCACCACCATCTCATTAGCCAAAAGCAGGCCTATAGTTCCCATTGAAATACTGGTCAGTCTGTTGATTTAAATTTACTTGTTCTTTATTTTAAATATTGTATTTATTCCCGTTTTGTTTTTTTACTTTAAATTAAGATATGTGCAGTGTGCATAGGGATTTTTTCATAGTTTTTTTAATAGTCTGGCCTTCCAACGGTCTGAGGGACAGTGAACTGGCCCCCTGTGTAAAAAGTTTGGGGACCCCTGTCTTAGACGGATGTAACAGAGGGAATCTGGTCATTTTTAAAAAATAAAACATCGTTCAGACTTAAATATAAATAAAACAAATAATTAAGTTATTTATTCTTTCTCTGCGGACTGGTACCAAATGGCCCACAGACCGGTACTGGTCTGCGGCCCAGGGGTTAGGGACCACTGGCCTAAGGCTTAGTTTTTTTTTAAATTATTTTTTGTTTGTTTGTTTTTTTACAGAGACAGAGAGCGAGTCAGAGAGAGGGATAGACAGGGACAGACAGGAACGGAGAGAGATCAGAAGCATCAATCATTAGTTTTTCATTGCGCATTGCAACACCTTAGTTGTTCATTGATTGCTTTCTCATATGTGCCTTGACTGCCGGCCTTCAGCAGACCGAGTAACCCCTTGCTCGAGCCAGCGACCTTGGGTTCAAGCCGGTGGGCTTTTGCTCAAACCAGATGAGCCCTCGCTCAAGCTGGCAACCACGGAGGTCTTGAACCTGGGTCCTATGCATCCCAGTCTGACTCTCTATCCACTGTGCCACCACCTGGTCAGGCAGGCTTAGTTTTAAGACTAAGCTTTTCCCCAAACCCTTGACTGATTGCATGATGTGGGGTGGTGCACTCTCAAGAGCAGGGGTCCCCAAACTTTTTACACAGGGGGCCAGTTCACTGTCCCTCAGACTATTGGAGGGCCAGACTATAAAAAAAACTATGAACAAATCCCTATGCACGCTGCACATATCTTATTTTAATTTTTATTTTATTTATTCATTTTAGAGAAGAGAGAGAGGGAGAGAGAGAGAAAGAGAGGGGGGGGGAGGAGCAGGAAGCATCAACTCCCATATGTGCCTTGACCAGGCAAGCCCAGGGTTTCGAGCCGGCGACCTCAGCATTTCCAGGTTGACGCTTTATCCACTGCGCCACCACAGGTCAGGCCACATATCTTATTTTAAAGTAAAAAAACAAAACGGGAACAAATACAATATTTAAAATAAAGAACAAGTAAATTTAAATCAACAAACTGATCAGTATTTCAATGGGAACTATAAGCCTGCTTTTAGTTAATGAGATGGTCAATGTGCTCCTCTCACTGACCACCAATGAAAGAGGTGCCCCTTCCGGAAGTGCGGCAGGGGGGCAGATAAATGGCCTCCGCGGGCCGTAGTTTGGGGACCCCTGCTCAAGAGGAATCCCATTATGCCTCAGATAAGTGACTTTGTATCAGAGACTTCCTTGTTTGTGTATTGAATTAAAGGTTTTGATTTCTACACTATAAAATGGGGCAGACCGGGAGCTTGCTCTCTCTCGGTTCCTGAGATTAGCATTAGAGAGCAGAGATAGGCCACGTGGAGGAGAGGAGAGGCAGCCAAGATGGCGGAGTGCTGAGTGAGATGCCAGTTTGTGCAGAGTTTGTATCTGGGATAAGGAAGGAGATGGGGAACTGAGGAGAATAAGGCTGGTGAACTAGAAACCTTTGATTCTAGGAAACTCGGATAAGTCAGTGGCTTTGTGAGCACTGAATGTGAGTGGGTTTTGGAGCCCAGTGTGTGTGTTTTACTTGCCCGCCAGGTGCAAGCTAGAATGAAAGAAAATGGCCTATCAGTTTTTGGCTCTATTGTTTCTTTACCAACTGCCCGAATCCAATGCGAACCTGCATGGGCCAGGAGGCTGCTGTGATAGTGGCCCTGGCTGCTGGCTTTATACCGGTTCAAAGCCCTGGGCTTGCCTGGTCAAGGCACATATGGGAGTTGATACTTCCTGCTCCTCCCCCCTTCTTTCTCTCTCTCTCTCTTTCCTTTCTTTTTTTTTTTTTTTTTTTTTTTTTTTACAGAGGCAGAGATAGACAGGGACAGACAGACAGGAACAGAGAGAGATGAGAAGCATCAATCACAGTTTCTCGTTGCGCCTTGCGACTTCTTAGTTGTTCATTGATTGCTTTCTCACACGTGCCTTGACCGCGGGCCTTCAGCAGACCGAGTAACCCCCTGCTGGAGCCAGCGACCTTGGGTCCAAGCTGGCGAGCTCTTTGCTCAAGCCAGATGAGCCCGTGCGCGACCTCTGGGGTCTCGAACCTGGGTACTTCCGCATCCCAGTCCGACGCTCTATCCACTGCGCCACCGCCTGGTCAGGCTTTCCTTTCTAAAAAATGGGAAAAAAAAAAAAAAAAAAAAAAAAGGTAATGGCCCACCAGTTCTTGGCTCCGTTGTTTCATTACTGTCTGCCCGAATCCATTGGGAACCTGCATGTGAATGGCCACGATGGCAGCTCCTGGCCATATACCGTCTGTCCAAATTAAATGCCAACCTGCATTGGCCAGGCAGCTGCGATGGTGGCCATGGCTACTGGCCATACACCCTGGCTTCCCTAAGGGAGGAGAAACCAGAAGAATGCAATGAATGTCTGGGTTCTTACACTCCAGGCTGTGACATCAGCCTTCTTTTATTTATTTATTTATTTTTCAAATTCATTTTAGAAGAGAGAGAGAGTGAGAGAGAGAGAAAGAGAAAGAGAGGAGCAGGAAGCATCAACTCCCATATGTGCCTTGACCAGGCAAGCCCAGGGTTTTGAACTGGTGACATCAGCATCCCAGGTCGATGCTTTATCCACTGCGCTACCACAGGTCAGGCCGACATCAGTATTGACTGAGGGAACAAGCGCAGACAGGAAAGTTTGAAAAATAACAAACCACGGGTGTGGCCCTTGCTTGTTATCAGTTCCTTGAAATGAACTTGCAACTCCAATAAGAATGAGTGATAGGGCGTGGGGCTACCTCTCCCCTTCCCCTCCCTAAAACATGAAAGTCACCTAGGCCTGCAAACAAGGAAGTGATAAGAAATCAGACATTTGCCACGTGAAAGCTAAAACTGTAAAAATATATGAAATTAACTTCGGGGAGCACGTGTTTTTTTTTTTTTTGTTTTTTTTTTTTGCACTTTTCTGAAGCTGGAAACAGGGAGAGACAGTCAGACAGACTCCCGCATGCGCCCGACGGGGATCCACCCGGCACGCCCACCAGGGGGCGACGCTCTGCCCACCAGGGGGCGATGCTCTGCCCATCCTGGGCGTCGCCATGTTGCGACCAGAGCCACTCTAGCGCCTGGGGCAGAGGCCACAGAGCCATCCCCAGCGCCCGGGCCATCTTTGCTCCAATGGAGCCTTGGCTGCGGGAGGGGAAGAGAGAGACAGAGAGGAAGGAGGGGGGGGGGGTGGAGAAGCAAATGGGCGCTTCTCCTATGTGCCCTGGCCGGGAATCGAACCCGGGTCCTCCGCACGCTAGGCCGACGCTCTACCGCTGAGCCAACCGGCCAGGGCTCAGGGAGCACGTGTTTTGTTGCCTCTCTTGGGGTCACACAGCTCTGCTGGCTAAGTAAATCCTACTTCCTTAGTCAGGTTGTCTGGGTGTTTTTGCCCTCCTTTGATTCCTGTAATATCTCCACCGCCCCTTGCCCTGGCCCAGCTCTTTGTGTACACGATGCCTTCCCCGGGATTGCGCTCTTTGGTGGTGGCTCCCTAGACAAAAGAAAGCTCAGCAAACACGTGCATTCCGCTGTGGAGCGGAGCATCGGATGCTGGAAGGAGACAATGATCCTCCCTACGCGGCTTCCGCAGGACGGCGCACTACTGTCAAAGTGGGACCTCCAGCCACAAGACTGTGCGGTCCAGGGAGCCCTTCCCGCCGGCCCGTATCAAGAGACTGCCCCCACCGAGCGCCACCATAACAAACGGCGGTCTGGCGCATGCGGGCGGCGGCTTCGGAAGTGACGCCACCGGAATAGTGCCGGGGCTGCACCATGGCGGAGGAGGTGGCTGGGCGGCTGCCCGAGGAAACTCTGTTGCTCTGGAAACGGTAATGGGGCTGGGAAACAACCAAGACCTGAGGGTTGGTGGGACACGAATCTCTGCTGCCCTTCCGACCTTTGAACCCTCGGCTTTGGGGCGGCAGGCGACCCAGACCGGTTTCCGGCGCATGGACGAAGGGGCCTTCGGGAGTTGTAGTGGGCGAGGTGCGCGTTTGCGGCTCGCCCCTGGCTCTCCCGGGAGGGAAGGGAAAAAGACTTGTAGAGGGTCCCTGAGGGTAGGTGGGTGAGACTCGGAGGTTCCCAGGAGGAGCCACTACCCCCGGCACTACCACCGGGCCTGGTCGTGCGGGGGCCGGGCGACCCGTTGGACGTGTGTCTGTCCCCAGCGAGCAAGCCCTGCTGAAGGCCCACGTGGTGGACCGGGACACGGAGGCGTGGCAGCGGAACCCTGCCTTCTCCGGCCTACAGAGGGTCGGAGGCGTGGATGTGTCCTTCGTGAAGAGCGATGGTGTCAGAGCCTGCGCCTCCCTGGTGGTGCTCAGCTACCCTGATCTCGAGGTAACCCGGACAGGAAGGTGCGCCGGCCGGGGCCCGCCCTGCTGGGCTCCCTGTGCGTTCGTGAGACAAGTGGGGCTCCGAGACTGGGAACAAGGCGTTTTGTAGGGTTTCATTATAGGTTGGGGGGGGGGAGTGTCTCTGAAGAGAAAAAGGAAACAGCTTGGGTTCCCCATTGAAGTGACCCGCAGTGACGCATCTCAGGCTGCTTAAATTGGCAATCTCTGTCTTTCCAGATCTGGCACTTTTAATCACACACTAGCTCCGTTTTTTTCCTGCTTCCTAAATATTGCCAGCGTCATTCCTTTTTTCTTCATCCTGCTGCCCTTGCCCTGGCTGTGCCATGGTCACCACTTCTGTAGGTGACAGGCACAATCTTGACTGGGTTCCAGCCCCCAGGATTACCCTCGGTGGTCTCGTCCATGCTGCCAGCTGAGCATTTTTCCTAAAAACGCATCACCACCTAGTCCACTTAACACACTGCCCGTGACTTCATCGTAAATGAAGTTCACCCTTGCTTGCAAGGTGTAAGGGCCCTTCATGATCTGACCTTGCTGAAAGTAACCTACTCCCCACTCAGAGGAGGAAGGACACGTCAGGTAGGCCCTGCTGCATCTGCCTGCCTGACCTCATTCTTCACCTAGCTACTTCCTGCCTGTCTCATGGGGCAGTCCTCCAGTAAGGCTCCCTCATCTCACAGGACCATGAGTTGCTCCCAGCACCCTCTCTTTTCTCTTTATCACATGAAAAGGGATTGATCTTTTCCCCCTACAGAATGTGAACTATGATGGAAGGGACCAGGGGGTTCTGTCCAGCCATTGTGGCCTTGCCATCTGGCGTATAGGAGGCACTCAAGTAGATACATGAATGAATGAATGAACAGTATGCCCAGGATATGTTTGGAGTCAGCAGCTCAGGACACCTTGGCTAAAGAACTTGATAAGGGGCCTGACCTATGGTGGCTCAGTGGAAAAACCATCAACCTGGAATGCTGAGGTCTGCAGTTGAAATCCTGGGCGGGCCTGCCTGGTCAAGGCACATATGGGAGTTGATGCTTCCTGCCTGCCCCCCCTAAAATGAATAAATAAAAATATAAAAAAAGAAATTTGACAAGGAACCCTTGCTGTGCAGCTCCAGAGTTTCCCCTTCCTGCCCTCTGCCTGCTCCTAAAGATGGCGTCTTCCTGCCTCAGTGCCTTTGCACTTTTTCAGAAGGCCCCTTAGTCAAAATTCAGCAAAAATGTACTGAGCTCCTGCTCTAAGGGTGGTTGAAGGACCAGAGTCCCTGTCATCAGACAGCAGTCTGTAGGAAGGAGCAGGGTACAGATTGCTTCCCGCATAGGCTCTGCCCCTCCCACTTAACCCCTCGGGCCTCCATGTTCTCTTTCCTACCTCTGGATGATAAAGTACTGAAAGCCAACCCTGAGTTGTGAGGAACAAATGAAGTCACACATGAAAAGCAGTTGGCATCACTGGCTGTAGTGAGCCTGCAGTACAAACATTTTGGCTACATAAAAGTCTTCATATGGTGCCTGACCAGGAGGTGGCACAGTGGATAAAGCGTTGGACTGGGATGCTGAGGACCCAGGTTCAAGACCCCGAGGTTGCTAGCTTGAGTGCGGGCTCATCTGGCTTGAGCAAAATAAAAAATGCTCACCAGCTTAGACCCAAGGTCGCTGACTCAAGCAAGGGGTTACTCGGTCTGCTGAAGGCCCGCGGTCAAGGCACATATGAGAAAGCAATCAATGAACAACTAAGGTGTTGCAACAAAAAACTGATGATTGATGCTTCTCATCTCTCTCCGTTCCTGTCTGTCTGCCCCTGACTATCCCTCTCTCTGACTCTCTCTCTCCCTGTAAAGGAAAAAAAAAAAAGTCTTCAGATGACTCCTTGCTTTTCCAGATCAGGTTCCATCTGTGTACCTGCCCAACAGTACATGGGTTCTGTTACAGCTCTTCTTACCTTGTGCTATAGTTATTGGTTTACATGCTCTCTTTCCCACTGACCAGACCATAGGCTGTCAAGGGCAGGGTCACTCTCTGCTCTTGGTGTAACCCCAACACCAGGCAAAGTGCCTCCTACTTGAATGGAGTCAGCTTTTGTCATCCTACACTGTGGAAGCTTGGACAAGGGAAGGGTCTTAGAAAGGTCTGGTCCAGTGGCTTCCCAGTGCCCAGCTGGTGATCTGTGCAGCTGAAGCATCTGGAAGTGTGTTGAGAAATACAGACTCCATGGACAAACCCATAGAGACAAAGTCTGGTCATGGTTGCTGAGGGCTGAGGCTTAGCATGGATGGAGAATGACTACCTACAGGTACAGGCTTTATTTGCGGTCTGACTCTAATAAAAACCCAACATTAAAGGACCCAAGGCTGCAGACCCTTTGCTCTAAGTAGGTCCCTTGCCATTCTAATGATGTACCAGAGAGGGAGCTGTACCTGTGAAAGCTCTGGCTCATCACAGCACTTCGGGGAGCCCTGTCGGCCCATACCCAGTTCTGCCTTCAGACTGTGCTCCCCCCACCCCCGCCGCCCCCAACAGTTTGCTCAAGGTCTTGGGCCCACCTGACGTCCTGGGCTCCAGCCTGCCACGCATCTATCTCCAATGCCTCCGTGCTGGTCTTCAGTTCCAGCCTCAGAACTTTCCTTTAGACTCTGTGTCCTTGGGGACCCCTGTTCTATCTAGCTCTGAGGCCACACCTGTCCTCTTCTCAATTATTTAAAACATGTCCTTGTAGAGCCAGAGTTGTCGTTCTCACTGTTGCAAACTCTAAAGACCTGGCCTTTTCTTCCCAAGGCCCCTTCTTCCTGGGGCCATCCTTACTCCCATCCCACTTCATGGGGTGCTTTCACTTGGTCCTCTTTGATCCTCCATACATCCAGCCTCAGCTCTGACTCACACAGAAGACGGCCTGACCACACACAAAGTTGACCCAGCAGAACATTGACTCAGCCCCATTTTCAGGCCAATTACCTCGTCCTTTCTCATGCTTTCCTCCCAGATGGTTGAGGCAGGGAAGGGGGACAGGGTGGGCCTAGGGAATGGGGGGGAGCTGGCAGTGGAAAGGATTGATAGATGAAGGGCTGAGGGTAGACAGCTAGCCAGGGCTGTGTCCCAGCAGTGACATGGCTTCCTGGTGACAGGTGGTATACGAAGACTGTCGCATGGTTAGCTTGACGGCCCCCTACCTGTCTGGCTTCCTGGCTTTCCGAGAAGTGCCCTTCCTGGTGGATGCAGTACGGCAGCTACAGGAAAAGGAGCCCAGCCTCATGCCCCAGGCAGGTATTTTTTTGTAGTTTATCAAAGTGAGAAGCAGGGAGGTGGGGCCAGACAGACAGACTCTGGCATGTGCCCAACTGGGACCCACGTGGCATGCCCACTAGGGAGCGATGCTCTGCCCATCTGGAACATTGCTCCACTGCAATCAGAGCCATTCTAGAGGCTGAGGTGGAGGCCATGGAGCTGTCCTCAGTGCCTGGGCCAACTTTGTTCCAATGAAGACTTGGCTGTGGGAGGGAGGAGAGAGGTAGAAAGAAAGGAGAGGGGCAGGGGTGGAGAAGCAGATGGACACTTCTCCTGTGTGCCCTGGCTGGAAATTGAACCCGGGAGTTCCACACACCAGGCCGACGCTCTACCACTGAGTCAACTGGCCAGGGCCCCAGGCAGGTATCTTGAAGGCCTCTACCTTGGGAAGGGAGGCCCTTGCAACCCACCATCTGTCATAGGGAAAGGCCTGAAAGCTTCCTGAAGAAGGTGTACTTTTCCAGAGGGCAAGGATGGGACTTTCACAAAAGCTGGACTCAGGATGGTGGCACCACCCTGTCTGCTTGTGGATGTCCCACCCTGATGGGCAGCACTGCTGACCACGACTTTACCCGTGGCTCTTCCAGGTCCTCCTTGTGGATGGAAATGGGCTGCTCCATCACCGAGGTAATTCTGCTCCCAAGAGGCAGCGCAGGAGGGCAGTGGGAAGGGGGGACCTCAGGGCACCTGCGCCCCATCCCAGGCAGGCACTGACAGCTTTTTTCCGGGCTCACTGCTTTGTCAGGATCCACCATTAAAGACCCTTGCTTCTCTTCATACCCCCATCTTTCCTGCCTGCCCACCCCCGGCTTCCCACTGTACCCTCCACTGGCCATATCAGGTGTTTTTGACCAATTTGGACCTGACTGCTACCAGAAGTCCTGGACCTGAGCTCAGCCTACCCTGCATCCTAACAGGCTCTTGCCCTAAACCAGCCAGGAGTGTCCATTTCTCATGGATGCCAGGAAACCTGCACCCTGGCTGCTAGAACCTTGGCCCAGGGGAGAACCGAAGGGCGGGGCTGTTCTGTCTTCAGAAATGAGCCTGGGAGTCCTGCAGCAGAAGGAGCCACAGGGGTGGTGTCAGGCTTTTCAGCCACTGCACTAGGAACCTGTGGGTCTGAGGCAGAGGGCGGACAGGCACCACCCTTGATGCGGGTGTGGGACCAGTAGGTCAGCCCTGGGCTGGGACCTGAGGTGCTGGAATCCTGGCCACCTGTCAGTAGCCCGGGGTGTTTGGAGAGCTGCGGAGACAGAGACCCAGAGGCCTAATCGTGGCCACAAAGGGGAGAGGGAGATGGAAGGTACCAGAAATGAAAACGAGCGGGTGAAGGATTGTGAGCACACTGAGTGAGCACCCAGATTGTTGGAGAGAGACGTCCTCCACCCAGCCCAACACCTGTGATGTTGGGGCCAAGGGCCATGTCCAAGGTCAGGCTGGGGCTTGGCTTCCTATCTTCTCAGCCCTCTGCCTGTGACAGAACTCTGTTCACTTAGGGAAACTCAGTGTTTGTCCCCCAAACCCACACCATCCCTAGACTGCTTGCCTTACTGCCCATCTCTCCTCTGCAGGCTTTGGGGTGGCCTGCCACCTCGGTGTCCTCACAGACCTGCCCTGCATTGGGGTGGCTAAGAAGCTCTTACATGTGGACGGGCTGGAGAACAACATTCTGCACAAGGAAAAGGTGAGGAGCCTCTGGGGATACATGGCCCAGATGGTGACCTGGGACGGCCCCAGGAACAGGGACACCAGCCGACCCTGCTGTGGAGCAGCCGTGGCCTGTTGATACCTGTCAGTTTTCTTGTCCCCGTCTTGGGTCCCTCGCCTGGGGTCAGGAAGACCGACTTCTCTCTGCCCCCCTCACATGTTCCCTGTGGGTGGTGGAACCCCACAGAACACCCTCTGAGTTCCTCACCTAGCCTGGCTGCCCCTGAGGTGTCCCCATGTGGGGCAGGGCCTTCAGTTAGTGGGTCTGGGCATTTAGGAGCCTGGGTGGTGTCCTGTACTCCCCCATCTCCAATTCCCAGGCTCTGCTCTTTTCTGGGCGTCTTCCTGCTCTGGTGTCTCCCTGCTCTGGCTCCCTGGCAGGAGTGGCTGGCCCTGGAAATGTGACACCCCCCCCCCAAGAAAGCTGGTGACCCTCTAGCTCCCCTATGTATAGCAGACTTGGAGAGCAGAGCACATCTGTCTCATTTCTCCGGGTAGTCTTGCATCTGCATAGAACATTGGAGAGGGTCCCCAGACTCATTCAAGTGGGCCAATTCCTACCCCACCCCCAAAATTTAGTTGGGTTGAGTCAAATGTGCTCAAATTCCTAGTAGAAAGTAAGTGGCCTCAATGGGTTCTGGCTTGCCATGTAGAAGCAGAGCCTTCATCCCATGGTGGCCTGAGCAGCTGCCCCTGCTCCAGGCTCCAACCTTCTCCACCAGAGAATAGGGAGGAAAGAGGTGAGCTGTGAGGGCCTGGCCAGGGTGATATGGGGCTCTGGGCACCCTGGACACTGGTCCACCCACAGGATGGGTATGGCATAAGCTGCCTGGGCTGCGGCCCACGTGCAGGATTGGACCCTTCTCTCTACTTGAGCATCGTCTGCTAGGGTTTTAAAAATGAGCAGGCCTTCACCAGATAAAGATGTCTTTTCACGTTTTTCCTGTTCCAGATAAATCTTCTGCAGGCTGGAGGCAACTCCTTTCCTCTGATGGGAGGCTCCGGGGTTGTGCTGGGCGTGGTGAGTGGGTGAGTGGCCAGGGGCCTGTGCCCACTGAGGCAGCACTCACAGGTATTTGTGCGCACACAATAGACCCCAGCCATTCTCCCCGTTCCCCCCATCCTGGCTGTGGTGTGCCCTACGCCTTCATTTCCTCCTCACCCCGGGCTGTGCTGAAGGGATCTCTGTGCCCCTGCCTGCTCTACCCTGTTCTCAGGACAAGCCATAGGAAGGTGCCCTAAGGGTGCTGCACGCTCCGTCCACCCCCCAGTTCCCTCTTGCCACCCAGGACAGCTGTCAGTCCTGCAGCCCAGAGCTTGCGCCCTAGCACCCTGACCCCACCCTCCTTGCTCCAGGCGCTGAAGAGCCAGAACCACAGCACCAAGCCCCTCTACGTGTCCGTGGGCCACAAGATAAGCCTGGAGGCGGCAGTGCGCCTGACCCACAGCTGCTGCAGGTTCCGGATCCCAGAGCCCGTGCGCCAGGTGGGTGGCCAGTTCCAGAGCCCTGGATCTGCCTCTTTGGCCTCAGGGAGCCCTGTCACCCAGCTGCCCATGGTCGCCACCCCCCCTTCCTTGGGTTCTGGGGCCTTCCTGGTTGCTGGTGTGCAGGGGGCCTCCAGGTGGCAGCACAGCCCGAGCAGTGTTGGCTCAGCCCCTGCTCACAGCTAAGGTCTCTCAGGCAGGCGGCTTCTCAGAGCACACCCCCTGGGCGTCCACCTTCTCTCCCCACCACGGTTCATCGGTGTGTGAGTTCTCGGGCCTGTGACATGTGTCCTGGCTCTAGGGGACCTTTTCTCCCCAGTCCTACCTACTGGTATTCTTGGGGGAGAAAATCCAAGGACTCCCCAAACTTCAGAGCCTGGGACTCTGGTGCTGGTACAGTGGGGCAGGTCTCAGTCCCCTCCATGCCTCGCTCTGCCCAAGAGTGGACAGTGGTGGGGCATGGCCTATAAAGGCCCTGAGGCACTGAGAGGTAGGGAGACCATGTGTCTAGTCCTGGAGAAAAGTCTGCCAAATCCGTGGGCCTGTACCCCCCAGGGAGGAAAGCCAGCTGTCTGTGCCAGGAGCCACAGTCCCTGTCACTTCTGTGAGGAGGGGTGAGGTCCTGTCTAGCAACTCTGCTGTCTCAGTCAGCTTTTGTCCTGGCTCCACTTCCCTGTCACCACTGCCCTCCTGACTCTTCCTCAGAGAGGATGAGAGGGGTCAGTGCTTGTCCCTCTGCCCACGGCAGCCGGGGGTCCTGTGATCCAGGCCTCACGCTTGTCTCACAGGTTGCCTTCCCATGAGATGTCCCACTGTCCACTGTACCCGCTTGGCACTCACTCGGAAGCAGAGGCCTGTGGGGGTGGCCTGTGTGCAGCTGTCAGCAGTCTGACATGGCGCTGAGGCGAGGCCCAGGATGCGGGAGTCATCACGTGGCAGAGCCCAGCAGGAAGTTCCTAGGGGCTCCCCCTTGGGCCTGGGTCCATCCCCTGGGGTCTGCCCTGACCCCACCTGTGGCCCACGTTCCCCTTTGTCACTCCTGGGACTTGGCAGAACTTTCTTTGCACTTTCTTGGGGGCAAGGTCATGGCTGACACTAGACAGATGATGAACTGAGCGAGAGGACAGGTAAGCTCGGTGAGGAGCCTCAGGAAGTGTCACTGGAGGAGACTGGCTGCAGAGACACCACAGAAGGGAAGCTCACACTATAGAGTGACAATTCAACTAAGTGGCTCTAGCTGAAACAGGGGGACTTAAGATCCCCACCTTAGCCCATTCACACAGCCCTGGGCCAGAGTGCCTGCCTGTCCGTTACCTGCACACCCCTGGGCTGCTGCTCCTTGTCTCCAAGGGCAGGCCTGCAACGGCCTGGTGTTACTTCTGTGGGCTCTCTCAGGAGGGCACAAGTGGTGGCAAGGGCCTGTCTGGAGGCCCTCCAGGGACCCCAGCCACCACCCCTCATTCGAGCCACCCTCTCCTCAGGCTGACATTCGCTCCCGAGACTACATTCGCAGGACCCTGACGCACCCCAAACCCCCTGCACCAGGGCAGGAGAGGTGAGCATGGGAGTCCGGGCAGTTGGTTAGGAGTCCTCAACCAGGTGGGCAACGCAGTGTCCCTGCAGGGCTGGGAAAGTTGAGCCAGCAGGTTGCTGGGAGCCTGGGTGGATGTCGTGTCCAGAAACCCCCAAAGGCCACGGCCCACCTCCTGCAGGGCTGCCACTGCTTGCTTTGGGCCATGTACCTGTATGGTGCTGGGGCAGGGTCCCTGCAGAGAGCATGGGTGTCAGCGGGCCGCCTTATGTCCTGGTTGTGTGGCCAGCTGTGTCATTTCATGTTCTCTAAGCCTCGGTTTCCTCATCTGTGTGGCAGACACAATCGTCCTGGGTTCTCGTGAGGGAGAGCATTGCACTCATAGATAGTCACTGCCAGCAGTAGCTGGCTGTGCAATCTGATAACACCTTTTCACAGACAGGAACTCTTACCCCTTTACAGATGAGGAAACAGACACGGGCCCACAGACAGGCACTATTACTCCTTTACAGATGAAACTGAGGGACGGACCCACAGACAGGCACTATTACCCCTTTACAGATGAGGAAACTGAGGCACAGGGGCCCACAGACATGCACTGTTACCTCTTTGCAGACAAAACTGAGAGCAATGAGCAGCCAAGCGGTTTCAATGGGCCATGTGGGTTCTGACCCTGGTCTCTGACACCAGGCCATGGGTTGGCCCTGCCAAGGTCCCTGGAAGGCATTCCCTTGTGCTCTTTCCCTCTGAGCTGGTGGCTGTCCTGGGCCTGGCTGAGCTTCTCTGAGAATGGGGGAAAGATGTGGCCGGGGCCCCTAAGCTCTCCCAGAGGTGGACAGGCCATCTGGGTCTGAGGATCAGATGGTCAGTGGCCACCTCCAGGGACTATCTGGTGAGCGTGGTAACCTTGGGCTCGGGTTTGATGCTGTTCCTTCTCAATATTGTTCCCAGGAGCTGGAAAGCACAGAGGCCAAAGGTGTGCCCTAAGATAGACTCCGAAGAGCCCACGGGTGAAGGCAGACTCCTCGAAACCCAAGCCCCAGATCTGGGCGCCCAAGAGCAGTAGGGCAGGGGTTAAGGGCGGAGCAGAACTGGACACCCTGAAGACTCAGGCCGCCCGCCATGAACTCCAGTCCCAGACCAGTGCCTGGCCCTGGGCTTCTCCACAGGGATGGAGGCACACCCCACTCCCCCTGCCCCAAAGCAGGTGGTGCGTCAGATTCTGAGGACACGGGATGTAGCAAACAACCCTGCTCAGATGGGCAGTGTGGTGACCCTCCTGTCCTGCTCCATGGTCACAGTCACAAGGCCCAGGACAACCAGGAACAGCCTGGAGTGTGTTCAGTGGAAGGCATCTCAACTGCAGAGCCTCAGTCCTGCAGCACGGGTGGCTTTCCCAGGAGCCGCGGGAAGGGGATTCAGGGTTCACTATTGGGGGGGGAGGGATCTGAAAAAAGGACTCAGAGCAGTTTGACTGCATGAACATCCAGAGCTTCTGCTTCACCTTCTCTGGTATATTTGTCACTGTTAGTGATTTTGCTTCTTGTTCATTTTTAAACCAGCCATTGGCCCCCCCCAGCCCCCTCCCTCCCCCCCCCCCCCCACAGCCACATTGAAGTGCTACTGCCTGACCTGGGCGAATCCAGGCCAAGGTGGTTGCTGTCGGGCTGGGCTCTTCGCTGCTGGGAGGAGGGAGGGGATCAGCCTGGAGAGCGCCTGACTGGGGGCACGCACGGCTGGCATTGCTACCCAGGGGGCTGGGTGTCCGGCCCTGCTGCTCTGCCTGTCCCTGCCAGCACAGTGCCCTCCCACGCCAGCTCCTCACCCAGCGGCTCTGGGAGAGTAGCTGTGCCCCTGTCCTGTCCACTGCCCCCAGCCTACTCTGTGCCAGCTCACCCCTCCAGTCCTTCCCTGCTCTCTGTGGAGCCAGGGTCTTTGCTAAGATGAGGCTTTCTTGTCATTCATCTTCCCTCCCAAGAAGGAGCCCTCGCCTGCTCCCCTGCAGGCATTCCCTGCCTCCCAGCAGTGCTCTTGGCCCTCCCTGCCTGGCACCCCAAGGCCTCTGCCCACCTAACTTTCTCCAGGTCTCCACCCAGAGCTCATCAGGACTGTGGTGGGTGGGGGTGGATTTGGGAGCACAGGATGGAAGCAGAGTAGAGCTGGCTGGACAAAGCTGGGAGCCCCTGGTGGGGCTGGTACCTGCCTCACCTCACCAAAAGCTGTGCAGTAAACAGGCACGGAACCTGGCACAGTCAGCCCTCGACAAGGAGGCCCCTGGAGGCCAGGTGGTGGCCACTGATGTGCAAGCCTGTGCCAGTTCTGCTGATGAGCAGGAAGAAACCAGAAGGTAAAGCTGGTCTCCTACCCAGCTCTTCATGCCCCCTGGGCCCCCAGAATGCAGGCCTGCAAGGCCTGGGCAGGCAGGACTGAGCTCATGGGAGGGCTTCCTAGGGGCATTGTCCGCAGCAGCTTCCCTTGGGGATCCACCTCTAAGGGACGTGTGGAGATAACCATGGCCTCCTTCTAGGGATGGGAGTTAGGTTCCATTTAAAGCCACTGGTTCATTGACCAGAGGGGTCTGGTGGGCCTCCCAGCTGCAGGCTATGGGCATGACAATTTAAACTGCATATTCTCTTCAGTAGGGGGGGTTCCCACCCCTGCAGTGAGGAACAGGCCAGAGTCTGGACATACTAAGTAGTTTTTCTTTTTTTTTTTTTAACAGAGGCAGAGATAGACAGGGACAGACAGACAGGAACGGAGAGAGATGAGAAGCATCAATCATCAGTTTCTCTTTGCGCGTTGCGACTTCTTAGTTGTTCATTGATTGCTTTCTCACATGTGCCTTGACCGTGGGCCTTCAGCAGACTGAGTAACCCCCTGCTGGAGCCAGGGACCTTGGGTCCAAGCTGGTGAGCTCTTTGCTCAAGCTGGCGACCTCGGAGTCTCGAACCTGGGTCCTTCTGCATCCCAGTCCGACGCTCTATCCACTGTGCCACCACCTGGTCAGGCTTTTTTTCTTTTTTTTTTGTGACAGGGTCAGAGAAAGGGACAGACAGGAAGGGAGAGATGAGAAGCATCAATTCTTCATTGCGGTTCCTTAGTTTATTGCTTTCTCATATGTGCCCTGACCATGGGGCCACAGCAGACCGAGCAAACCCTTGCTTGAGCCAGCAACCTTGGGTCCAAGCTGGTGGGCTTTTTGCTCAAGCCAGGTGAACCCGTGCTCAAGCTGGCGACGTTGGGGGTCTTGAACCTGGGTCCTCCGCATCCCAGTCCAATGCTCCATCCACTGCGCCACCACCTGGTTAGGCTTTTTTTTTTAAATTAAAGTTACATAGAAGAATAATTTTAAACAAGTTTAAGTGTACAATTAAGTGGGTTTTAGTGTATTCAGAATTTTTTTTTTTTTTTTACAGAGAGGGATAGGGACAGACAGGAATGGAGAGATGAGAAGCATCAATTATTAGTTTTTCATTGCACGTTGCAACACCTTAATTGTTCATTGATTGCTTTCTCATATGTGCCTTTACCACGGGCCTTCAGTAGACCAAGTAACCCCTTGCTTGAGCCAGCGAGCTTGGGCTCAAGCTAGTGAGCTTTTTGCTCAAACCAGATGAGCCCTCGCTCAAGCTGGCGACCTCAGGGTCTCGAACCTGGGTTTTCTGCATCCCAGTCTGATGCTCTATCCACTGTGCCACTGTCCGGTCAGGCTATTCAGAATCTTGTACAACTATCATACTAGTCAGAAATTTTCCTGGATGAGGGAATGGAACCTTGTCCCCATCAACCATCACCCTCCAATTCCACCTCCCACTAGCTCCTGGCAACTGGTAATGGCTTTCTGATTGTGGTCTTGCAGAATCTGGGAGTCTCGTGTGAGTGTAGTCACTCTGTGTGGCTTTTTTGTCTGGCATCTGCACAGTGTTGCCAAGGTCCATCTGTGTTATATCAGGTGTCAGTAGTAACTCCCATCATGGATGCCCCACATTTTTCACCTATCCTTCATGTTGATGGGTGTCTGGGGCTGTTAGGAACAATGCTGCTGTTGAACATGGATGCACATGTGTGTAAACCTACATTTTCAGTTCTCAGGTATCTCCCTAGGAGTGGACCTCCGGTGGTGGCTATCTAGCTATTGGAGCTCCCTGTGCTGTTGTGCCCAGGGCTGAACCCCACAGCTGCATGCGGGGTGCTCGTTTCGACATGTCCTCACCAGCACTTCCCTGTTTTTGGTGCTGGCCATTGAGGCAAAGTTTCTCATAGCTTTGATTTGCACTTCCCTAATGACTTGGGACCCCTTTCGTGTGCTTATTTGGCTACTTGTACATCTTGAGAGGGATGTCTGCTCAAACCCTTTGCCCCTTTTAAAATTGAGTTTATTTCCTGGTTGCTGAGCAGTAGGAGCTGTGTGTGTTCTGGATACCAGAGCCTTGTCAGTTCCAGGACGTATAATTGCCCACTCTGCATCGTCTTTCCTTCTTTCTTGTCCTCATTTTCTTATAGTGTCTGTGATGCATGAAAGTTTTTAAATTTGGTGAAGTTCATTTTCTCTATATTTCATTTGTTGCGTTGCCTTTGGTATCACTGAAGAAACCATTGCCTAATCCAAGGTCACAAGGACTGACTTCTTGCTTCCTCCTAAATCTGCAGGTTCAGCTCTTAACCTTTAGATCTTTGACCCATTTTGAGTTCATTTTTGTATGTGGCTATTCAGGTTTCTTTGCAATTCTGTATGAACTTTAGGACCAGCTTGTCCATTTCTGCAAAAAAAAGATTTTGATAGGGATTCCATGACCAGTGTGGGAAGCATTACATCTTTCCAGTCTCCCTGTAACTAACTGAACTTGATGTCTTGTTAAATCTTCATTTTTTCTAACAATCCTGTAGTTTTCAGTGTCCAAGTTCTACATACCACTTGGTTATACTTCTCATTATATTTGACAATTTGTAAATGGAATTGTTTTATTAATTGTGTTTTTGGGTTGCTAATTGCTAGTGTATGAAATACAACTGATTTTTGTGTCTTGTATCCTGAAGTTGGCTATACTTATCAACTGCCTGTGTGTATGTGCATGTGCATGTGTGTTCTGTAGGATGTTCCATGCGTGCGATCATGTCATCTGCAAGTAGAGACCATTTTGCTTCCTCCTTTCCCATCTGGTGCCTTTGTAGCTCATTCTAATCTAATTGCTGAGAGTGGAACCTCCAGGGCATGTTGAATAGTGTGGAGAGGGCACGCCCTTGTTTGGGTTCTGATCTTGGGCAAACGGTTCAGTCTTTCTCCATTGAGTAGGAAGCTAGCTGTGGGTTTCCATAGATGCCCTTTAGTGGGTGGGGAGGTTCCTTCTAGTCCTGGTTTGCTTAGTGTTCTTATCACTGAAGTGTGTTGGATGTGTCACGTGATGAAAACGGTCATTGTCTTTCATCTGTTCATGTGTGTGTTACACTGATTAACTTCCATACTTCGAGCCACTCTGGCATTTCTGAAGTAAATCCCAGTTGGACATGGTGTATGGCCCTTTCACTGACCACCAAGCTCACTGTGCTGGTGCCTGTTGAGGGTTTCTACACTCATGAAGGTCTGTATTCTTAAAGGACACTGGTCTAGACTTTCTTGTGATGTCTGTTAGCCTTTTCATGTCACGGTGATGCTGGCCTCACAGAACAGTTCCCTCTGCTGTTGTTGAGAAGTCAGAACAGTTGGTGCTGATCCTTGTGGAAGGATTAGGTGGAATTCAGTGCAGCCCTCTGGCCTGCACTGCTTCTGTTGGAGGTATATTGATGACTAATTCCATCCCTGGTCTGTTGCAGGTCTGCGAAGGTCTTCTGTTTCTTCCTGAATCAGTGGGTAGTTTGTGTGTTTGTAGGAATTTGTCCATTTCATCCAATTATCTAATGAGTTGGCTTGCAGTTGTTCATACTTTGTCTTTCTATAAAGGTAGTAGTATTGTCCCAACTTTCTTTCCTGATTTTACTAATACGAGTACTTCTGGTTCTGTTATCAGTGAGCCCTCTCCCCACTCTCAAAGTGCCTCGGCAGTGATCCCTGGCTCAGTGGGGGCTGGGAGTGCAGAGTCCCTGCAGGATCCACTAGGGATCAGGGCTCAACTACATCTGCCTCCAAGTGCCCCCCTGCTCTCCCCAAGCAGACAGGCCCACGAAGGTGCAGACCCCAGCCCATCAGCAACCAGTCATGGCCCCACTAAATGCTCAGCTAAGCACCCGACCTCAGGGGAGTGGATTCCAGGAGAACCCCTTGGAGGACAGCAGAGGCAGCATGTAACTGGGTGGCGGTGGGTTGTTGAGCCTGGCAAGAAGGATGTGGGGAAGGGGTCTGAATCTTAAAGGCACTAGGGTTTTAGCTACAGCTTCAAGGACGAGACCCTGCAGCAGGTGGAGTGCCACAGACCCTCAACCTTGACAATGGCCAGACCAAAGTCATATCAGAGATGAGATGATGTTGGGTGTTCAAGCAGAAGAGGGGTGGGGCCTCAGAAGCAACTGGAGGGACCCGGGTGAGGTCTGTACCGATTGGCTGGGAACATTTGTAGGAGAACAGAGAGCAGCGGGGAAAGGGTTTGGGGGGGGCAGCTTTAGAGGGGCACATCCTGCCCACCTCTATCCCCCTCCTTACCTCTCTGCCCTGCTCCCTCGAGCTGTGCAGAGGGCACAGGACATATGGGGGCCTAAGTGGTCTGGTGTCTCGGCCCCTTCCTACAGAACCTTAAAAATACAGCTGAGATGATGTCCATCTTCACAGACCACAGCCTGTCCCAAAGCCGAGAATAAGTCTTGAACCACTTAATAATTCAGATCAATCCAAATAGAATGTCCTGTTAGCCTGGTGGCCTTTGTACCCCTTCCTCAGGTCTCTACCCCGCCCATGAGCTGGAAGTGAGGCTCCCAGGGGGTGGGTTTGCCTGGCTTTGCAGATCATACTCAGCCCCTTGGGGCTCTTCACCTTAGGGACCCCAGCCTTCCTGCTCTCCCCTCAGGACAAGCTGGAATGGGGATACCCAGGATTGCAGGTGGCAAGGACAGGCCCCAGGGAGGAGGCCCTGCCATGGTCCTAGCTGTCCCGAGGACCCCTCCCCTGCTTCATTCCTCTAGCCACAAACTGCCTGTTTGAATGTAGGTCTAAGCCAGGCTCTTTGGCCTCTTTGACCACACCTCCCCCTTCTTCTGGTCTGGGGTCCCAACCCTCCAGGGTCTACAGGTTAGTCAGGCCTCCAGGGGAGCCAACTCCCAATTTAGGCCCCAATCCCTGGTGTACACACCCACCTCAGGGTCAGTTTTACTGCTTCTTGGCAGGGTCCCTAAAGGGGCTTTGCCTGGGGCTCCATGGGCTGGTGGGAACAGCTAGGGACAAGGAACCAGAGCCCTGGGTTCCAGGACAAGGTTCTGCACTTGGTGGAGGTGGGAGTGGGGGTCCTCACTGGTCTTTCCTACTCAGCCCTGGTCTGGCCCAGCCCCAGTCCCTGCTGCACTGCCCGGCCGGGGCCTGCATGGAGTTTTACTGGATTATTCATTAAAGGTACAGGCATGTGGCAGTGCCCACATCCAAATGAATAGCACACTGGGTAATTAAGTGAGGTGTCATGAAAATGATGGAGCGAGACCCGCTGTCCCCAATTCACCTCCCCAGGAAGCAGAAGTGACTTTTTGCAGTTCCCTGCCACCATGACTTTCTGGGGGTGGGGGGAGTGCAGCCCAGGGGATCATGGCTGGGCCTCCTTGTTCTGTTCCTCCCCATCCAATGGGGAGCAGACCAGGAAGGGGGCAGGAGAGGCAGGCAAATGGGAAGAACATAGAGATAGGAGCAGACCTAGAACAACTTGGGCAAAACTGGGAGCAGTGAAGGTTTATGGTGGGTAGGGTGGGGAAGACCCAAACCCCAGAGCTGAGGGGTTCTGTGCTGGGAGAGAACACAACTCTAGGCCCTTCCCTGGGGTGTCAGGGGCCCAGGAGAACTGGCTGTGAGCAGCAGGCTTAGTGGTTTTGTTTTTCCCTTATGGAAGTGTCACTTGTGTTTCTCACCAGTCAGGAGTGTACTTGGTTGGATCAAACAGTTCTGTAAGCAGGTAATGGAAAGCCTCCTCTTTCCTGCCATCCCTTCTCAGAGTCAAGATCTTACTTTTTCTGGTTTATCTCTGGGCTTCTCCCCCCTGGGTATTCTAAATAGCATGCTGATGTTGCTGGTTTTCATATTTAGAACTTACCCCTGACCCCGTCGAGTGTGTTCTCCCCCTCGTGCCCCCCCACGCACACGTATCCACACACCTGCCATCCTCTCATCCACTGTTGTGCACCTGAATTCAGTGCTTAATTCACCATTATTTATTTGCACATACTGTTTGTAGCTGAGGACATACTGTAATTACATCTCATTTCTTGTACAGCCTCTTGTTATTTTTTCCTGGACTTAATAACAGCCTTGTATTTTAGGTGTGGTTAGTTTTCTGTATACCCGTTATTTATCCCCAAATGCTGCAGTGGAAATATAATCCTCTTTTTGGCACATGAAGAACATCAGGACGCCTGTAAATTTTTTGTTTTCATGGAGCCTGTGGCTGCCAGTTGCCAAGATGACCCCAGTGACCCATACCTGTGTGGCCCTGTGGCCACACAGCCCGGTGATTCTCTATGACCGATGGAGGTGCAGAAATGAGGCGAGTGTTGCCTGACCTGTGGTGACACAGTGGATGGAGCATCAACCTGGCACGCTGAGGTTGCAGGTTTGAAACCTTGGGCTTGCCCATTGAGGCACATGCAAGAAGCAGCTACCAATGAGTTGATGCTTCCTGCTTCTCTCCCCACCCCAGCCTTACTCTCTCCCTCTTCTCTCTCTAAAGTCAATAAAATCTAAAAAAAAAATACTAGAGCTATTTTTTTTTTTTTTGCGACAGAGTCAGAGAGAGGGAAAGACAGACAGAAAGGGAAAGAGATGAGAAGCATCAGTTCTTCATTGCAGCACCTTAGTTGTTCATTGACTGCTTCCCCATATGTGCCTTGACCAGGGGGCTACAGCAGACCGAGTGACCCCTTGCTCAAACCAGATAAGCCCGCGCTCAAGCTGGTGACCTCAGGGCTTTGAACCTGGGTCCCCTGTGCTCTCTCTACTGCACCACCGCCTGGTCAGGCTAGAGGTATTATTTAAAAAAGAAGTGAATGTCATTTCTGATACTAGACCATAAAGCACATTGGGACTTTTCTTTTTTTTTTTTTCATTGGGACTTTTCTTGATGGTACTCCCTCTCTCTTTGTCCTCTGCTTTCATTACCCACTTTGAGGGAAGTCAGGGCCATGTCATAAGCTGCTCTATTAAGTCCCATGGCAAGGCACTGAGCCCCCCTGACCTTCAGCATGTGAGGGAGCCATCCTGAGATCACACTGTCCTAGCTTGATCAAGCTTTCAGATGTAGCAGCCCTAGCCATATTCTTGACCGCAGCCTCATGAGAGCCCAGAGCCAGAGCCGGCTCACCAACCTGCTCCCAGATTCCCACTGCTCAGACTTGGTGAGATAATAGGTCTTTGTTCTGGAGTCATTTGTTACCCAGCGAAGTTCACTGCCACAGAGCTGTCCCTCCCATGTCCACTTGTCCCCATTGCCTTGGCACACCATCCCCAAGGCCCTGTCTGCCCTCATCTTGCTCCTGTGTGAACCCTGTGTTGGGTTCTGTGCAGCCCTCTGTTGGGCCTGTTCCTTGTTTTAATGGCTGTGTCATATGGTGGCTGCTTGATAACATGTATGTGAGAGCTGCAACCCCACCTTGTCTGGCCTAGAAACCAGTGCCATTATTGGTCTCCCAACAGGGAGACCTGGGAAACTGGCTCTTTTTCCAATGACCAGAAGAGTACTTCTTTTTTTTTTTTTTTTTTTTTTTAATTTTTTTTTTTTTAATTTTTTTAATTTATTTTTAGAGAGGAGAGAGAGGGAGAGAGAGAGAGAGAGAGAGAGAGAGAGAGAGAGAAGGGGGGAGGAGCTGGAAGCGTCAACTCCCATATGTGCCTTGACCAGGTAAGCCCAGGGTTTCAAACCAGCGACCTCAGCATTTCCAGGTCGACACTTTATCCACTGCGCCACCACAGGTCAGGCAGAAGAGTACTTCTTTTTAAGCCACAAGGACACCATGGTGTCTTTCAAATGTCTGTCAACAGCCTCAAGACAAACTGCATCATCATGCTTCATTTCAGGAGCCTCCAGGCAGGAGGGTAGGACATCCCCCTGTGGGGGGTGCAGGGCAAGACCACCTCTGTCTGCAGTGCTGAAGCCAGTGCCAGGGCGTTCGCTCGAGCTGGCCTCTGCTCCAGCTTTGCTCCCAGCCCGCCCTACCACCGGGATCCTGGACAGCCCCTGGGTTGGTCTCAGGATCACTTCCCTCTGGCCTGGGCCTTGCCTCGCTGTACCTGGCTGTCTTCCTGCCTCCAGAGCCCCCATTCATCTAGTTTAATAATTTTTTTTAAGTACACATTTTTTGAAACTTTTTATTTTATTTATTCATTTTAGATAGAGAGAGTGAGAAAGAGAGAGAGAGAAGGGGGGAGGAGCAGGAAGCATCAACTCCCCATATGTTCCTTGACCAGGCAAGCCCAGGGTTTTTTTGAACCGGCAACACCAGCATTCCAGGTTGATGCTTTACCCACTGCGCCACCACAGGTCAGGCTAGTTTAATGATTTTTAAATAAGCTTATGTGTTTTTTTTGCATTGGGACCCATAAGTCGCAACCCTCTCCTGACTGCAGACGTGAGTGACCCACTGACCCTCCCAACATGGACTTTGTTCCTACTTATGTTATCACTGTTAGGTTTGCTATCAACGTTTAAAAAATCCCAGTTAAGGCCCTGGCCGGTTGGCTCAGTGGTAGAGCATCAGCCTGGCGTGCCGGAAGTCCCGGGTTCGATTCCCGGCCAGGGCACACAGGAGAAGTGCCCATCTGTTTCTCCACCCCTCCCCCTCTCCTTCCTCTCTGATTCTCTCCTCCCCTCCCACAGCGAGGCTCCATTGGAGCAAAGTTGGTCCAGGCGCTGGGGATGGCTTCATGGCCTTTGCCTCAGGCGCTAGAGTGGCTCTAGTTGCAGCAGAGCGACGCCCCGGATGGGCAGAGCATCGCCCCCTGGTGGGCGTGCCGGGTGGATCCCGGTCGGGCGCATGCGGGAGTCTGTCTTCCCCTTTTCCAGCTTCAGAAAAATACAAAAGAAAAAAAAATCCCAGTTAAGCCTGACCAAGTGGTGGCGCAGTGGATAGAGCGTCGGACTGGGATGCAGAAGACCCAGGTTCGAGACCCCGAGGTTGCCAGCTTGAGCGTGAGCTCATCTGGCTTGAGGAGGAAAAAAAAAAAAAAAAGCTCACCAACTTGGACCCAAGGTCGCTTGCTCGAGCAAGGAGTCACTCGGTCTGCTGAAGGCCCGCTGTCAAGGCACATATGAGAAAGCAATCAATGAACAACTAAGGTGTCACAACAAGAAATTGATGATTGATGCTTCTCATCTCTCTCCGTTCCTGTCTGTCTGTCCCTATCTATCCCTCTCTCTGACTCTCTCTCTGTCCCTGTAAAAAAAAAAAAAAAAAAAAATCCCAGTTAAGCAGGTTACTGAATCCCTACCAACAGCCTCTAGAGACCTCCTAATATTACAGCTTATAAAAAACATCTGCATTGCTTTGTGAATCTGCATGCTGTCCTCATGCAGGGGCCATGCTAGCCTCTGTGTCACTCCAGGTTGCTCTTTGCGCTGCTGAAGGGAGCACCTCTGGGGCTCTCCTGAGCTGACCCCACACAGGCTCTGGATGGCGAGAGCCTGAAGACATTTGAGCTGAGAACTCTCTGGGTCCCAAGTGACAGAAACCAACTAAAATCCCTGTAAGCCAACAGGGTTTATTAGTTTGCTTCCAGGGCGAAGCTGGCCGTGCACAGCCTGGCTGCACCATGCAAGGTCTTCCCTCTGGGGTGGGGTGCTGGCAGCTTCCTGGGCTTATTGGCTTCTTCCCCCTGCAGTGGTCCTGGGCAGAGTGGACCCTCATCGCAAAGGCTCCAGTGAAGCCCAGGGCCTGGCTTGACCATTGTGGCTAGAGATCACATGCCCAGTTGGGAGCCAGGGAGTGGAATTAGCCCCTCCCACCTTGGAGGGGGCTCCTCATTGGACAGTCAGCACTATTATCTGGTTGGGGAAGCTAAGTGGAGGGGACCTTCTTGGGAGCTGCTATGGCCCCAGGACCTCTCAGGACACTCCACCCCAAGGCCTTCTTCCCAGCAGAGCTCCATCTCATCTTCTGGTAATTCTTCCGGTGCCAGCAGGGAGCAGCGTGATGAAGGCTCCATTATTAACTTGCCAATCTTGTTTCTGGGGCACAGACACCGATGGCTTAGGGACCCAGTTGGCATATAATAAGGTCTCCATGATAAATTACTTGGGTATCAATTAACTGTCTAGGGAAACGTCAACCAGGATCCATCATACTGGCAGGGAAGGATAGTCAATTAGCCCAGAGCAGTTAATCCAGTCTGGTTGGTCACTTACCTCAACCTCCAGCTGGGCAGTAAATGAGGGAAGGACCCCAGTGCCTAGCCTCCCTCTCTCTGGATGCCTCCTCTGCAGTCCACCTTTGTCCATATGTTCATTCCAAAACCAACTGCTGGGTCAGGCCTGACCCAGTCACTGCTGGTCAGGAGCTGGGGCAGCCCTGGGGAGAGACACATGTGCAGGCAGGTGTCTATGATTTGTGTGGTCTCTGCAGGATCCAATATGGCTAAGAGCACCCTCATAGCACAAGGAGGGATGGCATAACTCTACAAGGGCCAGGACAGAGAGAGGGAGGAGTAGTCCCTGGGTGAGGGGCTGGCAGGGCAGTCCTGCACAGCACAAGTGTGTGCAGCCTCTGGCAGTGAACTGGCAGGCTTAAGCTGTAAGACTTGGAGACAGTTTCTCGAAATTTCTAAGCCTCAGTTTTCTCACCTGTAGAATGGGACTAGGTGTGTGATGACAGCGAGCAGCGCCCTGTGCAGATGTGCGGAGCTTGGTGTTGACCCTCTGCAGGTGCTGGCTGAATCTGGTTTCCTCCTCCCTGCAGTAAAGCCTTGCTCCCTGGCTCAGGGGAGAGGCTCAAGTGGAGCGCGTGCCAGGGAGAGGCACAGGGATGAGGCATGTGGCCAAGAGGCAAAGGGTGTTTTGGATGGGGTGGTTTGGGCTGGCCAGTGGCACACACAGGGCTGAGGGGCAGGGTTGGGGAATCTGGCCACCTCATGCCTTTTAGGTTTTGTTTTTTCTGTTTTTAGGAAAGCATGCTGGCTGCCTGCAACCCTCCTGGTAAAGACCAGTGATCATGCTCTGACCTCAACCTATTCTCCTGCTTGCGCCCAGACCATCCACCTGCCAGCCGCCCCTCTGGTGGCATTGGTCACCTTCCCTGGGGAAGCCCCCGCCTGTGTCTGCCTGGGGGGTGATTGGCAGCTATCACTCCCCCTCCCCCAAGCCATGGAGCCTGTGCTTATCCATGACACTGACATATGGCACCTCTGTGGGGTTGGGGTAGAAAGAAGCTGCCAGTTGTGAGAGAGCTGCATGTCCCCATTCAAGTCCTACTGAAGCAAAACAAACATAAGATGTGAGGGGAGCAGAGGCAGCTGGGGGCGTGAGCATGTGTGTGCATGGCTGCTGGCCCGCACCGTGGGTGCTGGGGGAGGCTGCAGGGCTTAGGAGTGCATTTTGGTTTCCATGGCTTCTGGGCTCTTGGCTAATGGGGTCCTCAGAGGTCCCATTGTCTATCGATCCCCCTGCCCTGGTAGGCTGGCTCACAATACACCCTTCCCTCCCCTTCACTTCTCATAGGGACGCTGGGCTCGCGGCCATGAACGAGACAGGCTCATAGCCAGCAACCCTGAGTGCAGATCATTGAAATGTTCTCTTTCTTCCCAGAATCAGGAAATTCTATCCAATGCCAAGCCAGAGCCCACAGGCTCCAGAGCTAGCCAGTTTCTTTCTTTTAAAAAAATTTTTTTCCCATTGATTTGAGAGAGAATCATCAACTTGTTGTTTCACTTAGTTGTTCCATTTAGTTGTGTTCTCATTGATTGCTTCTTGTATGAGCCCTGACCAGGGAGCAAACCCACAAGCTCGGTGCTCAGGAACAACTCCTTATCCACCAAGCCACCAGGCCAGGGCAGGCTTAGCCAGTTCATTCCCGTGTGTGTTGAAGATGAACACGTGGATGTGCACTGCTCCACATCAGTGGGTCAGGGCCCAGCAGCACACCAGCATTTCCCTCTCCTGCCCTTCCCTCTGTGGGGCTGGCTCCAGTGCTCAGCTGGTCACAGGCTGCGAAGCTCTGCTCCTCAAGCTGGGAGAGCTCTTGGGGTCCTCAGCAGCCCCTCCTCTCTGACCCAGAGCTGTGGCTGCTGCCATGGAAACAAGGCTCTTTGCTAGCTGGCCACGTGCATCCTGGAAAGGGTCAGCAGATCCCAGGAGGCCCAGCTCTAAGGCCCCCCCACCTTTCTCTGCCATCTGATTCCATTGGTAGAAAGAAATCACAGGAGACAGAAGAGAGCTGACGGAGCCTGGGACCCAGCAGGCCAGGGGCTGCGGTGGACTGAGCATTCAGAACTGACAGCGAGTCACCCTGCATGGAGGGGCAGCAGCTCTCGGCTGTCCTCTACAAGTCTGCATATTAACTCTGTGGCTCGGCCAGCCCTGTGTGGTCTGTCCGTGGGGTTGACCAACCTCCTTTTGGAGAGGGGTATGGCACGGGCTTATAGCAGCACCCCTACACTTTGGACTTCCCAGGGAGCTACAGAATCCTGCCCAGGGGTACAGCCTGCTAGAGAGCTGCCCCTGCACCAGCTGCCTCCCAGACAGCTAGAGCTCCACTGACGCCCTGCTTCCCAGCCCTGTGGGCTGTGGGTGGCGGGACTGTCTCCTGGCCTGGCCCTGGGCAAGGGGCATGCTCAGGAGGGTGCTGTGTGAGCCCTGCACCTGGCTGGCAGCACTCACATCCGGTGGCACTGGGCCTCTGCGTCAGGCACCACTGTGCACGGTGGCGTCTGCTGCTGTCTCAGAGCAGATGGGCTGCCAGTGAGCTAAGTGTGTGCGGGGGAAGGGTGCCATAGGAACCCCTTCCCGCCAGAGTGTGGGGGTGGGAGAGGCAGGCACCTGCTGCTTGGAGGAGCGGGGATCACATAGGGCAGTGGTCCCCAACCCCTGGGCCGCAGACCGGTACTGGTCCATGGGCCATTTGGTACTGGTCCGCATAGAAAGAATAGATAACTTACATTATTTATTTATATTTTATTTATATTTAAGTCTGAACGATGTTTTATTTTTTTAAAATGACCAGATTCCCTCTGTTACATCCGTCTAAGACTCACTCTTGACGCTTGTCTTGGTCACGTGATACATTTATCCATCCCACCCTAAAGGCCGGTCCATGAAAATATTTTCTGACATTAAACTGGTCTGTGACCCAAAAAAGGTTGGGGACCATTTGGGATCACAAGGGCCCTGGGTTTGAGGTGAGGCTCATGGTGCAAGGGGATCAGGGACCTCCTAGGGGATGCTGGGCCCTGGAAGCACTGGTCAGGACAGGGATCCCCATCCCCACTCTCAAGGTGGCCTTGGGCATGTCCCTTTCCACGCAGGGCCGTGTGGGCTGGAAGACAGTTTGGATCATCTTCAGGACGTTTCCCAGCTCCTAAACCTTGAGCTTCAGCAGGATGGGGGCATCCTCAGCAGACAGATGCCTACCATCTGCGGGGTCCTCCAGGCAGGGCGTGTGGGTGGACAGGACATCAGCACAATCAGCCAGGCCCATTCTGGCACAGGCTTTGGGGTTAGAGGAATGTGCGTCAGGCACGGTCACCTCTAGTCACTCTGCAGCCAAGTTCCCCAGCCCCAGCGACCATAGAGGAAACATGCTGTGAGGGTCCTGTCTGGTCATGGGCAGGCTTCTGGACAGGATGCTGGCTGAGGCAGGAGACCTAGCCTGGCTTGGCTTCCCCAAAGCCCAATCCATTGGACCCCCAGGGATACTGGGACCTGTGAAAGGGGCGGGTATGGGAAAGTTGGTGAAGAAACAGCCCAAGGCCACTGACAGCCTTGGAAACCACTCTTGAAGAACCATGGGAAAGGCCTGCTGGGCACCCCCAGAATCCTTTTCTGGGGAGCCTGAAGGGCTTTTCTTTCATGATGACAGTGAGTAGCACCCCAGGGCCTGGCTCTAGACGCTGCCCTGAGCACTGAGCACTGTGGCCTCCAGTAACTGGCATAGCAGCTGGCGAGGAGACTGGAACTTAGAGGAAGTGGCTGGCGGAGACCTGGGGTCCCTCAGTGCATGAGCTGGGACCGGAGCTGAGACTCCCGGCAGCCCAGCCCTGGCAGTCAGCTTCACCCCTTGGGCTCCTGGTTCGCACCCCCGACTGGAGGGTTGATGGTGCCTCACTGCTCCACTGCTCCACAGCTCCAGAAGTCCAGGGTAAAGTGCCAGGTGGGCCTGTGTCCCCTCTCCCCTACATCCTGTCCCTGGACAGCCCCCTTCCCACCCTTGCAACCACCTCCACCAGCCCGTGGTGACACAGCTCAGCTGTTACTCAGCCTCTCTGCTTGTTCGTAGCTGCCTTTTTTCCCTTGCTTTTCTGAAGTGTGACATGCTGTTGTGCTGTGGCGAGGTGACTGCCTCTTCCCAGGAGTGTCCAGGACAGCCCCAGCTTGAGGCTGCCAGTACGGCCAGATGACCAGGCCCTGCCCCTAAATTCCGGTCCTGAGCAGAGAGACTCACCTCCAGAGCAGCACAGTTCTGACCTTAGTTCCATCTGACTTGGGTATGGTGCCAGGGAATTCCTGTCTGTTCATCCTCTGCAGCTCCTCACCACCCAAGGACCTTGTGTCCTTGATGTAAGCTGGGCATCCAGAGGCCAGAAACCACCTAGGGAGGGTGACCTGGAGGAGGAGCAGAATCCCACTTCTGAAGAAAGCATAAGAAATTTGTCCTGGAGAAGACTGGAGATGGGGCACTGTTTATTGCCAAGGTTGTGGGAACTAAGTTATGTGGAGAAGGAAGGGCTTTCCCTCAGTGAAATAAGTTTCCCTGACACTTGGGGCTGTTGGTGGAATTCAGTGCTTTGTTAGGTGGTGAGTTCCCTGCCTCTAGGAGGATGCAAGCCCTGATGTACATGGGATTCTTCATTGGACTCAGCCCCATGTGTTGGAATTTGAATTCATTAAAAGCTGGAATTGGATGTTTGGGGTTCAAGTCTCAGGTTTGTCTCTGTGAACTTAGACAAATCATTAAGTCTTGTAGAGCCTCAGCCTCATTTCTAAAATGGGTTTAGTGGCCTAAATGGGTTGCTCAGTGGATAGAGCATTGTCCTGGTGCACCAAGGTCATGGATTCGATACTGGTCAGGGCACATACGAGAAGCAATCAGTAAGTGCACAACGAAATGGAACAACCAAGTGTAATGAGTGGATGCTTCTCTCTCCATTTCTCTTTCTCTCAATCAATGGAAAAAAAACACCCCACAATAAAATGGAATGAGCACCTGCTTTGCAGACAGAACTGAACCTAAAGAGATGATATGGGAGAAAGTGTGTAAGACATCTTCACAATCCAGTTGTGACCTGCACATCTTGGAGGGTCCTCATCCTGCCAAGGACAGGAATGAGCCCGTCAGAAGAAATGGCTTATACACTCCAACAAGGAGGATTTGGGGAGAATAGGAAGGGTTCTGAGCAATGAGGAGGGAAGGCCTGTCTTCCCGAGTATGCTTAGAAGAGCTAAGAGAGACTGACCTCTCTGCCCCCTGGACTCAGAGACCTTGGGGTTCTGAGGTATGTGTGTGTGTGTGTGGGGGGGTGTCTCAGGTACTCATGGTGCCTAGAATCAGGGACACCCTGGTCTTAGGAAGAGAGAGCAGCGGGAGAACAGAGGTGGTGCTTGAGCAGCCAGAAGCTGACCTGGAAATTAAATAACTAAGAGCAGGTCAGACAGCCCCATGCCCACAGATGCCAGGCTGAGGAAGCTGGCTTCTGCCTAGACATTCCTTCCCACCTGCCACCCCCACCTCTCCTCTTCTTCCCTCCCTTCCCCACCCCTGCTCCGTGCCAATTTCTCATGTCCCTTGGAGTGCCTAATTGGTGATCTTCAAAAGGTATGCCCACCGAGAACCTCAACATGTGACCTTTGGAATAAGAATCTATCTGCAAGTATAACCAAGTCAATGATCTTTTCCCCTCCTGAGAGATAGAGGAAGGGAGAGAGATGAGAAGCATCAGCTCATAGTTGCAGCACTTAAGTTGTTCATTGATTGCTTTCTCAAACATGCTGTGACCAGGGGGCTCAAGCTGAGCCAGTGACACCTTGCTCAAGCCAGTGACCTTGGGATCATGTTGATGATCCTGTACTCAATCCAGCAACCTTTGGGGATTTGAACCTGGGACCTTAGGGTGGCCCCTACACCCAGTGACAAGTGTTAGGAAAGAGGCAGAGGGAAATGTGAGACTCAGACTCATGAGGTTGGAGGCAGGAGTCGAGCCCAGAAGCCAAGGAAGGCTGAGTTGCTTCAGGCAGCAGGCAGGTAAAAAGGCCTGAGACAGGTTCTGCTTCAGAGTTCAGCAGCTTCTGGGAATCTGGGCTAAAATGTCCTTTGTGAACCAAGGTGTTTCTGGTATGGCTGTGCCTCACCATGCTGTTCCCTGTCTTACACAGTCCCACCTTTTTTTTTTTTAATTGATTTGAGAGAAGAGGAAAGCATTCATTGTTGTTCCACTTAGCTGTTTGATCAGGGAATCAAACCAACAACCTTGGTGTTTCAAGACAATGCTCTAACTCAGTGGTCCCCAACCTTTTTTGGGCCACGGACCGGTTTAATGTCAGAAAATATTTTCATGGACCAGCCTTTAGGGTGGGACGGATAAGTGCACAAAATAAAATTATGCGACCGGAGTAAAAACTGTGGTATTTTAAAATATAATTGTTGAACTTACAGGACAAGTGTCAAGAGTGAGTCTTAGGCCCTGGCCGGTTGGCTCAGTGGTAGAGTGTCAGCCTGGCATATGGGAGTCCCGGGTTCAATTCCCAGCCAGGGCACACAGGAGAAGCGCCCATCTGCTTCTCCACCACTCCCCCTCTCCTTCCTCTCTGTCTCTCTCTTCCCCTCCCGCAGCCAAGGCTCCATTGGAGCAAAGTTTCCCCAGGCGCTGAGGATGGCTCTGTGGCCTCTGCCTCAAGCACTAGAATGGCTCTGGTTGCAACAGAGCAAAGCCCCAGATGGGCAGAGCATCGCCCCCTGGTGGGCATGCCGGGTGGATCCCGGTCGGGTGCATGTGGGGAGTCTGACTGCCTCCCCATTTCCAACCTCAGAAAAAATAAAAAAAAAATAATAAAAGTGAGTCTTAGACGGATGTAACAGAGGGAATCTTGTCATTTAAAAAAAAAAATAAAACATCGTTCATACTTAAATGTAAATAAAATGGAAACAATTAAGTTATTTATTCTTTCTCTGTGGACCAGTACCAAATGGCCTATGGACCAGAACTGGTCCGCAGCCCGGGGGGTTGAGGACCACTGCTCTAACTGACTGAGCTAACCAGCCAGGGCCAGTCCCACCTTCTTAAGGCAGAAGTCAGAGCTTGCAGGTAGACTTTCTTGCAGCTAGAGGGAGGACCTGTGACCCAGGCTCCAACCGGTCACCCAAGCAGACTGATTCAGAAGTGAGTAGTACCAGGAAGCCAATGACCCCCAAATCTCTCTTTCTCTTACTGCAAGAAGTTTTATTGTTTCCATTTAGAATGGGAGAGGGCTCTGGGGTGGTAAAAAGGCTGCCTAGTAGTGGCAGGGAGAGGCTCAGGCAGAAGCCAGACACCAGGGTGATACAGAAAGTCCCTCAAAGGCCTCTGGGCTCCAAAGGCTCCTGGCTGTGATTGAAGAGGAGCCTTTCAAAGAGATCATCACCCAGCCCGGCCTGCGGGCCGGCCTGCAGAGGTGAGTCAGGTGCCATTCATCTTCCCGATCAGTTTCCCCTGCTCATCCAGGAAGGCACAGAAATGGGGGTCTGTGCAGGCAGACCTCAGGGCCTGGTTCGGGTTCTTCTCCATGACCTCGGTGGCTCCCACACCCCCTGAGTGTCACCCACCCATTGCAGGAAGGCTTCTGCATGTCCCAGAAAGGGGCGCAGCCCCACACTGGTTGTGCATCTTCAAGAGCCCTGGCTTCTCCCCCACCAGCTCCTGGAAGGAGGCCCATGCCCTCAGGAGCCACGGTGTCTGGAGCCAGAAGCCCTAAGAGAGGAGGGGGTGGGGGCCGCAGATAGGCTGACTGGTGTTATAAAGTAGTGTACTTTAATCTACGAGTTACATAGAGACACAAGGCAGTATACAGAAGAAATTTTAGGAGGAGATTTATTAATAAGCCATCTACATATGACTTACACGGGGTATAGCTAACCCAAATCGTGCAGCCTTAATTATAGTCCTGAGGCTGGTTATATAGACATGATCACATACTGGTTGGGGGGAAAAGGAGGGGGAGAATGATACAAAAGTCATTTACTGATAAGCTTACAACATTTATCTATAGGATCTATTAAAAGGAAAAACATTCCTACACATTAAGACTACAAGATAACACAGTAGTGATACATGTTTTACATACCAACACAGTAGGGTAAATGTCATTTTACATATCAGAGACATTCCCAAATCTTCCAGGGTTTTACATTTATCTTTGTTGCCACAACAGTGAAAAGTTTTAGCTTAGGGTAAGGAGAGAAGCTAACTGAAATTACCTTTGCTAAAAGTATTGGGGCTAGCTTTAGTTTATATGTTTTATACATATAAAGAATTTCAGAAGGGATGGTTATTAGAAAGCATATAAAATTTACAGAATGCAGGGTTTTCAAGCAAGGGGAGTGGGCTCGTGATCCCTTTGTCTAGAGGTTTCTGTCACTCTCAGGACTCCAGAGGGGAGGAAGAGTTAGGATCAGTGTAGGATATGTAAACACTGTCTCCTAAAGGATCTTATTGAAGGGGAAGAGGAAGTTTTCAGATAACTTTTTTTTTTCCAGATAACTTTTATCTTCTTTGCTGTCTAGCAAGTGGCCTTAGTCCTTCCAGAAAACTATAGTTAAACTATGATTAGTTACTAACTTTTGCCCCTTTAATCTTTCTCTGGTTTTTTTTTCTTTTCAGAAAAGAGGGGTAAGGTGGCCTGACTCTTCCTTTTAACATACTAATGTTAACAATTTTTGCAGTTTTTTGGCACTTATCACACTGGGAGGTTGAGGGGACCTCCGCGCTGTGGAGCGATTCTGACAGATTTGGGAGCTCATGGTTTCTCGGCAGTAAGGAAGAGTTAAGCTAAAAAATGGGGTTGGTCGGCCTGTCTCTGGGCGAGGACGGCTGAGATGGGTCTGAAGGTGGCCACTGGAGAAGAGTCTGGCAGGCGGTCGGAGGCTGGGCAAAGGGGCGTCCCTGGGTCTGTTCTGTCCACACACTGCTGAGGCGAGAGCAGACCCTGAGGACTTCTCAGGGCATATCCCCAAAACTGTTTCTATGAAGGGTAGTGGCAGGGTGCCCTGGCTTTCAGGGTCACAGTGCTGTATCCCAGTGTGGGCTGCTGGTCTACGCCCCGTGATGGAGCTCATGTTCCTCAGAGTGTGGCCGCTGAGCACCTCCATGGCTTTCCAGAAGATTCTGAGCCTCCCTGTAAAGCCAGGAGCCACGGCCAGGGCCACTATCATAGCAGCCCGGCCCATGCAGGTTCACATTGGATTCGGACAGTCGGTAAAGAAACAGCGGAGCCAAAAACTGATGGGCCATAGTCTTTAATTCTAGCTTGCACCCGGCGGGCAAGTAAAAATACACACTGGGCTCTAAAACCCACTCACATTCAGTGCTCACAAAGCCACTGACTTATCCGAGTTTCCTAGAATCAAAGGTTTCTAGCTCACCAGACTTATTCACCTCTGTTCCCCATCTCCTTCCTTATCCCAGATACAAACTCTACACAAACTGGCATCTCACTCAGCACTCCACCATCTTGGCTGCTTCTCCTGGCCTCCTCCACGTGGCCTTTCTCTGCTCTCCTCTGCTCTCTCTTCTAATGATAATCTCAGGAACCAAGAGAGCAAACTCCCGTTTTGCCCTCACTTTATACTGTAGCTTCACAACCTCTAATCCAATATACAAAGTAGGGAGGTCTCTAATACAAAGACACTTCTGAGGCATGATTGGATTGTACCACCCCACATCAAAAAGGGTGGGAAAGGCTTAATCCCAAAACCAAGCCCCAGGCTACAAGGATTCTCAACACACATTAATATCACCTGGGCAATGGCCTCCACGTGGGCAATGTTATCTTTTACAAAGTGAGCATAATATATTTTATCTGCCCAACACTCCCAATATCCTGCATGTAAAGCCAGGAGGCATGGCTAGGGCCACTATCACAGCAGCCCGACCCATGCAGGTTCGCATTGGATTCGGATAGTCGGTAAAGAAACAACGGAGCCACAAACTGGTGGGCCATAGTCTTTAATCCTAGCTTGCACCCGGCGGGCAAGTAAAAACACACACTGGGCTCCAAAACCCACTCACATTCAGTGCTCACAAAGCCACTGACTTATCCGAGTTTCCTAGAATCAAAGGTTTCTAGCTCACCAGCCTTATTCTCCTCAGTTCCCCATCTCCTTCCTTATCCCAGATACAAACTGTACAAACTGGCTTCTCACTCAGCACTCTGCCATCTTGGCTGCTTTTCCTGGCCTCCTCCACGTGGCCTCCTTCCGCTGCTGGCTCTACTCTCTCTGCTATCTCATGCTAACCTCAGGAACCAAGAGCGCCAACTCCTGTTCTGCCCCCACTTTATATTGTAGCTTCACAACCTCTAATCCAATATACAAAATAGGGAAGTCTCTAATACAAAGTCACTTCTCTGAGGCATGATTGGATTGTACCACCCCACATCAGAAAGGATGGGAAAGGCTTAATCCCAAAACCAAGCCCCAGGCTACAAGGATTCTCAACACACATTAATATCACCTGGGTGACGGCCTCACGTGGGCAGCAACATTTTTAACAAAGTGAGCATAATACATTTTATCTGCCCAACACTGCAGTAACTTTCGTTCCCCATAGGTTACCACAGTGGGCTCTGTGGGCCCCAGTGGCTCGTGGGGTAAGGAGAACTCACTGGGAATCACTCTCAGTTCTGTCTCTGGGGCCGGGAGGTCGTGCCTAAGAGAGAAGCTCCTACAGCCCTTCTCCTGCTACTCCCGGCTCAGAAGGAGGCAGCGCTGGCAGCCTGGGCTGGCAATCCCCAAGGCAAAGAGGCCTCGGCTTCGGCTGTTCCCTGGGCCCAGGCAGCCTACTCTCTGCCCACACTCCTGTTCCACCCCCTCTTCCTCATCAGGGCCCATGTCCTCCCTCTTGTTCTTCTCTCCCATGAAGCCTTCTTAGAAATGAAGTCATCTAGAAAAATAATCAAAATAGAAAGGGAAAAAAAGCTTAGAAAATGGGATTTTTTTTCCCCTTTCAAACATTTGGCAACACACCTCCTACACAGCTGAGTGTCCACAGGGGCCTGTTTGTGTCGGAGGGAGACTCAGGCCTGCATTTCTAGAGCAGTGTGAGCCGGTGGACCTCCCTACTCCTCATGTGGGGGTGGATATGGGTCACCCCCCACAGCCTGGCAAAGGTCAGCCCCCAGAAGTCTGAGACCCCAGACAATGCTTTCAGCAGGAGGCAGGAAAGGCCAGGAGAGAGGGCGGGTGGGGCCAAGTCCAGGGGGTTATTAGCTCCTAAGTGAGATCTCTACCTCCAGTCCTGCCCTTCCTCCCAGCAGCCCACACCCTGCTGCAAAGTTCTTGTTTGTTTATCTATAATTTATACTCAGCCTGCTTCCAAGAAAGCTCCAAGGCACTTGCTGAAAAGCTGCTCCCAAAAGCTCTGTTGAGCTACCTTCAGCCACAGACTCAAAGCCTGTGGACATGTTTCCTGGCTCCCAAGTTCTGATGTCTCAGCCAGGTTCCTTGTCTCCCCAAGTGCAGGTGTTCCCTCTACCTGCGATGTACACCCTGGTTCCCAGTGAGCCCCCCCTGCCAGGGCAGCTTGCTGGGGTGACCCCACAGCCAGAGTGCCTTCTGCCCATCTTGGGACCAGACCCTTCCCTCATTGTGCCTTCTCTGGCCCTGATGGAAGGGGACTTGGGGACATGTACACCTCTCTTTTGTCCCTCGGATGACTGTGTCACAGTTACACAGTACAGGCTGTTCCTTCCTGCCCCTAACTAGACCTTGCCTGGTCCTTGAAAGGATGTAGCTGAGTCATGTACAAGCTGAAGATGACGAATGAATATGATGGTGAAGAGGGCACTTCTCTCTGCGTCTGGAATGATGTTCAGGCCTGAGTTACAGAGGTTTCCACGGTGGGTGTGTTGGAAGAGAGGAGCCTGCAGGCAGGAAGCGTTGAGAGGGGAGAGGCTGCAGGGAAGAGAGGAGTCACCCTCTTGACTTTGTCTGAACCCCCAGGTAGGGGCCAGAGTCACCATTTTTCATGTGTTTCTTCAGGGCCCAGATGACGACGTGTGACTCCATGGACCAGGGCAGTGTGGGGCACTCAGCACAGTGAGGACCGACATGACCTCAGCTGAACTCGGTGTCTTCATTCCCACATTCCCCAGGCCAGCGGGGGCCTCAAAACTTCTTGTTTTGCAGGAGAGTCCACCTTGATCCTGGCTCTCTGTTTCTTCAGCCTCCCTGTTCCACCTCATGGCAGAATGAGCTAGTACTGGTGCCACTGAGTGTGGTGACTAGCTTAACCAGAACTTGAAAATGGCCCTTGACTTCTCCAACTGCCCCCCACCCCCACCTTGTACAATGGAACTCACATGCCAACCTAGCCCTGTGCTGAGAAACAGCTCTAGGATGTAACCCACAGCGCTAGCACACATACAAGTCCATCTCTCTCTGAGCCCTAGTTTCCCATCTGTGAAATGAAAGTCACTCAGGGTTCTCCATCTGCCATTTCGATGGGCACACCCTGAGCAAGGACTAGGGGCTGCCCTCCTCCTTCTTCCGTGGCCTGGCTGGCATCATCAGCCTCAGGCCGCCTCTCCACCTTTCCTCCCTTCTTCAGCCTGAGCAGACACCGCCTAGGAGGGAGCTCTGGCAAGGCAGAGCCCTGGGGGTCACCCTCGGAAAGCCTGCGTGGTGAAGGAGATGCCAGGAATGCTCTGCCACTTGGCAGGCACACAGCATAGTGTAGCCTTTCCCTCGTTCTGGCTCTCCTTGTCACCAAGTTCCAGGAGGCCACGAATGCCCTGACTGTGGGGGTTGAGGCAGATCAGATGTCCATTCCAGGGCAGTGCCTTGGGCCAAAAGGACAGTGTAGTCTGGCTGCTTGCTGACACAGCCCTGGAACTGTTGACTTTGGAGCTGAGTGGGAGATGGGCAGGAGGTAGGCAGGTGAGGGGCCAGGTGGCTCCCTCTCCTGAAGGAAATGTCTATGAGCCACAGACTGGCCCAGGAGCACTTGGCCACCAGGATGGCCAGTGCCCTGTGCCCCATGAGGTTGGCAGCATATGGCTGCCCTGCCTTGTCCAAGCTACACACCCTGCAAAAGGCTCCTCTCCTGGAGCCCATGCCCACAGGGAAGCCAGTTGTCCAGACATTTGGATGCAATTCCGGGCAGCCCTGGATGCTCATCTGGCTTCCAGCCTGAGAAACGGGATCATGCATGCAAAGATTACAGGCCTCTCAGCTGCCAAGATTGGAACTGAAGACCCAGAACCTCCATGTTCTGGTGGTATAACTTTGGTCAGGGCTCCCCTGTCTGAGCCCGTTTCCTCGTTTGTGAAAGAAGACTCGTCAGTGTGAGGACTGGTACTAGAACCACATGGTGTGCACACCACACCAGATGTGGCCTCCAGGGACCCTACTGTGGGAGCTGACCCCACCTCCTCCTTCCACTGTGCCTTAGCAGTCATCCTCTGCATGGTCCTGGTCAGCACACTGAGAGCCCTGAGGGCAGCACCAGGCCTCTCCATGCAATCTGGCGTAGCACTGGCACCAGTCAGAGACATCTGGATCCCAGAGGGTTCTCAGCTGAGGGCGCTGTGTTTGAATGGCTCGGTCTTCCCATGGGAATGAGTTCTCTGGGAGTGAGAGAGGGGAGTAAGAAGCTTGGCGCTGGGCAGTTGCCCCATCCTTGCAGGGTCCCTTTCCAGGCTCCCCCAGGGGACGAAAGACATGGGTGGGGAGTAAGAAGGAACCCTCCTGCAAATGCTCAGTGTACACATAGCTGAGCACCTGTTCTGACCTAAACAAGACAAGCTCTCAGCTGCCATGGAGCCTAGTAAACAAATTAGATGGTGGTTAAGACTATAGAGAAAAACAGCAGGGAGGTGAGTGAGCAACGACCAGAGGCCGTGAGATCCCAGGAGCAGCGAGGCCATAACGGATCAACAGGTCCATGTGGCTGAAGTGAGACAATCATGAACTGTCTAGAGCAGTAGTAGTCAACCTGGTCCCTGCGCCCACTAGGGGGTGTTCCAGCTTTCATAGTGGGTGGTAGCAGAGCAACCAAAGTATAAGTAAAAAGATAGATTTAACTATAGTAAGTTGTTTTATAAAGATTTATTCTGCCAAACAGCAAAAGTCCGACATAAAGTACTTGGTAAGTAATTATTACTATATGCTTTAACTTGCTGTAACTCTGCTTTATAAATTTTATAAAGTAAAGTTACTTCCCTACTTTGTAAATCACCATTACTGTGGAACCGGTGGGCGGTTAGAAAATGTTACTACTAACAGAGATACAAAAGTGGGCAGTAGGTATGAAAAGGTTGACTGCCCTGGTCTACAGTGTTGAGACTGCACTGAAGGGCTAAGCGGGGAGACCCGGCCTAGAGGTCAGGCAGTAATCTGGGTGGGAAAAATGGTCAGTCCTGGTGCTATTTCAAAGGCACAGCCGCCAAGGCCAGCTGGATTGGACATGGGAGTGACACACATGAGGCCAGGAGGTCATCCAGGCTGGAAGCCCTACCTCCATTGCCCCAAGGACCTGCCTACTAAAAGCCAGGGGGCTGAGCTCTCTGGAGAGCACACCTCAAGCCGTGCCAATAGCTGCGCACCTGAGCACGTTGCTGTAGCAACGCCTCTCTGCGTGCCAGGGTCCTGCCTACAGAGTAGGTTGGAGCAAGGCTTCTGCGCCTCCAGGTTCCTGCAGGGCCAGGTCGGCTGTCTCCATTCTCACGCATCCAGTGCCGTGGGCCAGAGGCCGCAGAAAGCCAAGTCGACCCCTCTTAACGTTTTCCATCGCCCTAGAAACGGAGGAGCTGCACCTGACCTTCCCAGAAGGCCACCCCGCCCCACGCGGACCCCTCCTCCGACAGCACTGTCCCTGGGCCTTCTTTGGCCTCGGACCTCACCTCTCTTCCCACCCTAGCCTGAGAGCCCGGGAGGAGGGCGGGGGGACTACTCGGAGGCACTGGCTTGACTTCAGCTGACCTTGGTCCCTAGAATGGAAGGTCTGTGACACCCAGAGCTGAGCAGGGTCCCCTCTGCCTCCTTTCCCCTCAAGTTCAGGGCTGGAATCAGCTGGAGGGAAAGGAAGGAAGGGCCTGAAATTGGACAGCCTTGGATCTGAGGGCAGCTCCTAACCTTAGCCCAGCCCAGAGGGAGGATACGGAGGGGACGGTGGGGGTGAGAGAGAGTGCCACTAAGCCGCAAGCTCCTTCAAGACAGAGCGTCGGCTTGGCATGTGGAAGTCCTGGGTTCGATTCCCAGTCAGGACACACAGGAAAAGCACCCATCTGCTTCTCCACCACTCCCCCTCTCCTTCCTCTCTGTCTCTCTCTTCCCCTCCCGCAGCCAAGGCTCCATTGGAGCAAAGTTGGCCCGGGCACTGAAGATGGCTCTGTGGCCTCCACCTCAGGTGCTAGAATGGCTCTGGTTCCCTAGTGGGCTTGCTGGGTGGATCCATTCCGGCGTATGCAGAAGTCTGTCTCTCTGCCTGTTATCTCCGCCCTGCAGAGCCAGCCCAAGGCATCTGCTGCCTAAGGAGGAAGGAATAAAAACGTGAATGTGCAACTGTGTGAGCGTGAGAGCGAGGATTCTGACTCAAAGGAAAGTTACTGCAGCTGGGGAGGAGCACAGTTGGCTGGAGAATTTAGTTTTAAAATAAATAAAATTTAAATTATGTAATGTGTTCTGTGTAAAAAATTTGGAAAACACAGGAAAGTATGAAAATCCTTGATCCCGTCTCAAGATCTAACTACCATTAACATTTCAGAATATTTTGTTCAATCTTCTTTATTCAGTGCCTTTATATTGCCTACTTTTTTTTCAAATAAAGTTTATAGGCATGCTCCGTCCCCCATGGACCCTTATACATGAATGGGAGTGGAGGGTACTGATGTAATCGAGCAGTTCAGCTTTGTCCCCAACACACACACACACACACACACACACACACACACACACACACACACACACACACACACACACTAGCAGCCTCAGGACTCAAGTTCAAACAAAAGTGCAGTGATGCAGGTGATACAGGTGGAGCCTCAGGTTCCCAGAGGTCTACCTTACTCATGCTTAGGGGTTCCTCTCTCCTCCATGTTTTTTTTTACTCTTTTTTTTTAACTGACTATTTATTTATTTATTACAGAGACAGAGAGAGTCAGAGAGAGGGACAGATAGGGACAGACAGGTAACAGAGAGATGAGAAGCATCAATCATCAGTTTTTCGTTGTGATACCTCAGTTGTTCATTGATTGCTTTCTTTATTTTTTTTTTTATTTATTCATTTTAGACAAGAGAGGGAGAGACAGAGAGAGAGAAGGGGGGAGGAGCTGGAAGCATCAACTCCCATATGTGCCTTGACCAGGCAAGCCCAGGGTTTCGAACCGGCAACCTCAACATTTCCAGGTCGACGCTTTATCCACTGCGCCACCACAGGTCAGGCTCTGATTGCTTTCTCTTATGTGCCTTGACTGCGGGCCTTCAGCAGACTGAGTAACCCCTTGCTCGAGCCAGCGACCTTGGGTCCAAGCTGGTGAGCTTTGCTCAAGCCAGTTGAGCCCACTCACAAGCTGGCGACCTCGGGGTCTTGAATCTGGGTCCTCCGCATCCCAGTCGGACGCTCCATCTACTGCGCCACCACCTGGTCAGGCTCCTCCATGTTTTTTTTCTAGGGTTCCAAGTTTTCTTGACCTTCTCCTAGGTAAGGGTGGGGGACATGGTCAGGATGAAACTTGAGGAATCTGCTAGTCCAGGTGAGGGAGATGGAGTGCATGGGTGGCTTTGACCAGACAGATCCTCAGCCTCCCCTTTCTCTGGGGCCAGCAGCAATGGTGACCCTGAGCCCTACAGAACAAGGAAGCTGGAGCTCAGAGGCCTGTCCGCCCTCCTCTCTGCCCAGCTCTTTTTTTTTTTTTTTTTTTTTTTTTTTGTATTTTTCTGAAGCTGGAAACGGGGAGAGACAGTCAGACAGACTCCCGCATGCGCCCGACCGGGATCCACCCGGCACGCCCACCAGGGGCAACGCTCTGCCCACCGGGGGCGATGCTCTGCCCCTCCGGGGCATCGCTTTGCCGCGACCAGAGCCACTCTAGCGCCTGGGGCAGAGGCCAAGGAGCCATCCCCAGCGCCCGGACCATTTCTACTCCAATGGAGCCTTGGCTGCGGGAGGGGAAGAGAGAGACAGAGAGGAAGGAGGGGGGGGTGGAGAAGCAAATGGGCGCTTCTCCTATGTGCCCTGGCCGGGAATCGAACCCGGGTCCCCCGCACGCCAGGCCGACGCTCTACCGCTGAGCCAACCGGCCAGGGCCAAGGTCCAGCTGTTTGCCTCACGACCCAGGCGCCACATGGTGTTCCCAATTTTCCAGCCTCAGGGACTTCCTTTCCTTTGTGACTAAAATAGAAGGCCTTTAGCCTCTTTATTAGTTTCTTGGGCTGTCATAATGACATGCCACAAACTGGGGGTGAGGTGCTTAAAACAATAGAAATATATTCTCTCTCAGTTCTAGAGACCATAAGTCTGAAATCATGATGTCTTGGTTTCTTCTGGAGGCTTTGAGAGAGAATCTGTTTCATATTTTTCTTGTGGCTTCTGGTGGCTGAGAGCAATCCTTGGTGTCCCTTGGCTTGTAGATGAATCACTTCAGTCTCTGGCTCTGTCTTCACATCGCCTTCTCTCTGTGTCACTGCACCTTTGATCAAATTCCTTTCTTCTTATAAAGACACCAGTCACTGGATTAGAGCCTACTAGTCCAGTATGACACATCTTAACTAATCACACTTGCAAAGCCCCTATTTCCAAATAACATGGAATTCATAGGATCCTGGTGGACATGAATATGGAGGGACACTGTTGAACCCAGTACAGCCCCCATCTGTATTTGGTGGAAAACCCAGTGTCCTTGTAAGGGTTTTCATGTTCCTCCTACTCATCCCTCCTTCACTTGCCTGCTTCTGCTGCATACTCCATGGATGGTCTATGCACTGGACACCATCCAACTCGGTCATTCTGGGCAGCTGACGTTCACTCATGGTTACAGTGACCGAGAAGCATATTACAGATGACAACATAGGGCATTTTTTTATTTTTTATTTTTCTGAAGTTGAAAACGTAGAGGCAGTCAGACTCCCGCATGCGCCTGACCGGGATCCACCCGGCATGCCCACCAGGGAGTGATGCTCTGCCCATCTGGGGCGTCGCTTTGTCGCAACCAGAGCCATCCTCAGCACCTGGGCCAACTTTGCTCCAATGGAGCCTCGGCTGCGGGAGGGGAAGAGAGAGACAGAGAGGAAGGAGAGGGGGAGGGGTGGAGAAGCAGATGGGCGCTTCTCTTGTGTGCCCTGGCCGGGAATCGAACCTAGGACTCCTGCACGCCAGGCCGATGCTCTACCACTGAGCCAACCGGCCACGGCCCATAGGGCACTTCTTGGCAGCTGGGTGCTCCGCCTCTGGCCCGTCTTCTGTTCCAGGATGCCTGTGAGAATTTTAGTCCCTCCAACTTGTGCAAGTAGTTCAGCATCCTCCTCTTGTCACCTTTTTCTCCTTGCTAGACCCCTGGAGGCCTACTTTCCAGACCCACAGAAGCACTGGGTATTTTCCTAACCAAGTCAAGGTGGCCTATGAGTTATGCTGGCCCCTAGTATGTAAAAGCAGTCAGTGCTCATTTGAAAGAGTAGTTTTTCTTTTCTTTCTATACATCTGTGCTAACATTCTGTGATTCTTAGAGAACAAAAATTCTGAAGAGCAAAGCCCAGAGCCAAGAACATGCAAGCCAGAGGAGGTTCTTATAAGGAAACACCATGGTCCCTGCCCACCTCAGCTTCTGGTACGGACCAACCACGCATGGCCAGCACCATGCAGTAAACATGGGTGTGATGACACAGAATAGCACGGAGACCATTTACAAGGGGGTTGAGGTGCGTATGATGAGTTGGATTTAATCAAGCAAATTATTTCTTGGTTATGGCACCAAAAGTACAGACAATAAAAGGAAAAAAAATAGATAAGTTAGGCTCCATCAAAATTAAATACCCTTTGACTATCAAAGGATACCATCAGGAGTGTGAAAAGACAACCTAAAGAATGGGAGGAAATATCCACAGTTGCACATTTGATAAGGGGTGGATATCCAGAATGTATAAAGAACTACAACTCACCAACAATAAAACAAACACCTGATTTAGAAACGGGTAGAGGAGGCGTTGGCCAGTTGGCTCAGTGGTAGGGTGCTGGCCCAGTGTGTGGACGTCTCAGGTTTGATTCCTGGTCAGGGCACACAGAAGTACCCATCTGCTTCTCCACCCTTCTCTCTCTCTCTCTCTTTCTCTACCCCTCCTGCAGCCATGGCTTGATTGGAGCTAATTGGTCCTAGGCACTGAGGATGGCTCCATGGCCTCCACCTCAAGTGTTAAGAATAGCTTGGTTGCTGAGCAATGGAGCAATACCCCAGATGAGCAGAGCATCTCCCCTTAGTGGGCTTCCCAGGTGAATCCTGGTTGGGGTGCATGTGGGAGTCTGTCTCTCTGCCTCCCCTCCTCTCACTGAATGAAAAAAAAAAAAAGAAACGGGCAAAGGAGCCTGACTGGTGGTGGAATAGTGGATAGAGCATTGACCTGGGATGCTGAGATCCTAGGTTCAAAACCTCCAAGGACATCAGCTTGAGCACAGGTTCACTGGCTTGAGCGCAGGCTCACCAGCTTGAGCGTGGGGTTGCTGGCTTGAGTGTAGGATCATCAACATGATCTTGCGGTTCTACAACAATTTTTTTTTTTGTATTTTTCTGAAGCTGGAAACGGGGAGGCAGTCAGACAGACTCCCGCATGTGCCCGACCGGGATCCACCCGGCATGCCCACCAGGGGGTGATGCTCTGCCCCTCTGGGGCGTCGCTCGGCCGCAACAAGAGCCATTCTAGTGTCTGAGGCAGAGGCCACAGAGCCATCCTCAGCGCCCGGGGAAACTTTGCTCCAATGGAGCCTTGGCTGCGGAAGGGGAAGAGAGAGACAGAGAGGAAGGAGAGGAGGAGGGGTGGAGAAGCAGATAGGCGCTTCTCTTGTGTGCCCTGGCCGGAAATCAAACCCAGGACTCCTGCTCGCCAGGCCGACGCTCTACCACTGAGCCAACCGGCCAGGGCCTCTACCACAATTTTTAAAGGCCCAAAGGTTTCTGTCTTGAGCCCCTATGTGTCTGCCAAGACACATAGGAGAAACAATCATACTAAAGTGATGGAACTCTGAATTGATGCTTCTCATCTCTCTCCCTTCCTATGCACTCACCACTCTCTCACACAAAAACAAACAAACAAAAAAGACAAAACAAAAAAAAAACGGGCAAAGGAGTGAAATTGACATTTCTCAAAAAAAGATACACAAATGGCCAATAAACACTCAACAATCCTGATATCACTAATAATTGTTGGGGAAGTGCAAACCAAGACCACAGGGAGACATCACCTCACATACACCCATGGGCTGGCTACCATCAAAACCCCAAAACAGGCCCTGGCCGGTTGGCTCAGTGGTAGAGCATCAGCCTGGCGTGCAGAAGTCCCGGGTTCAATTCCCGGCCAGGGCACACAGGAGAGGCGCCCATCTGCTTCTCTACCCCTTCCCCTCTCGTTCCTCTCTGTCTCTTTCTTCCCCTCCCGCAGCCGAGGCTCCGTTGGAGCAAAGTTGGCCCGGGCACTGAGGATGGCTCTGTGGCCTCTGCCTCAGGCGCTAGAATGGTCCTGGTTGCAACAGAGTGATGCCCTGGATGGGCAGAGCATCACCCCCTGGTGGGTGTGCCAGGTGGATCCCGGTCGGGAGCATGCGGGAGTCTGTCTGACTGCCTCCCTGTTTCCAACTTCAGAAAAATACAAAAAAAAGCCCAAAAAACCAAACAAAAAACCAAAACAAACAAACAAAGAAAACCCCAAAACAGAACAATGTGACAGCAGAAATAACAAATGTTGGGAATATAAGATGCTGTAGCTGCCACAGCAAATAATTTGGCAGTACTTCAAAAAGCTAAACATAGAATTTCCATGGGATTCCATGCCTAGGTATGTACCCCAAGAGTCAAAAGCAAGGACTGAAACATACTTATGCACCCATGTGCACAGCAGCATCATTCACAGCAGCCAAAAGGCGGCCTCAACCTGAATGTCCATCCACAGATGACTAAGAAACAAGCTGTGGTCCATCCATAGCGTGGAGTATTATGCAGCCATAAAAATGAAGGAAAGTCTGACACCTGCTACAACACAGATGAACCTTGAGGACATGACTCTCAGTGAAATCAGCCAGACACAGAAAGATAACTACTGTGTGATTCCACTCATATGAGAAACCAGTCAAATGCAGAAAGACAGGAAGTAGCTTAGAGGTTTTAGGGGTGGGGAGGGGGGGGTTTAGGAGTTAGTGTTTATGAGGACAGTTTCTGTTTGGAGTGATGAAAAAGTTTTGGAAATAGTGGTAGCGGTTGCACAACATTGTGAATATAATTAATGCCACTGAAGTTATACACTTAAAAATGTTAAATATATTTACCACGATTTAAATTTTTTTAATTTATTTTATATTTTTAAATTTTTCTTTTTCTTTCTTTCTTTTCTTTTCTTTTTTTACAGAGACAGAGAGAGAGAGAGAGAGGGATAGACAGGGACAGACAGACAGGAATGGAGAGAGATGAGAAGCATCAATCATCAGTTTTTTGTTGCGACACCTTAGTTGTTCATTGATTGCTTTCTCATATGTGTGCCTTGACCGTGGGCCTTCAGCAGACCGAGTAACCCCTTGCTCGAGCCAGCACCTTGGGTCCAAGCTGGTGAGCTTTTGCTCAAACCAGATGAGCCCATGCTCAAGCTGGCGACCTCAGAGTCTTGAACCTGGGTCCTCCATATCCCAGTCCAACACTCTATCCACTGCACCACTGCCTGGTCAGGCAAATTTTTCTTAAGTGAGAAGCAGGGAGGCAGAGATACAGACTCCCACATGCCCCCCAACCAGGATCTACCCAGCAAGCCCCCTACTGGGCAATGCTCTGCCCATCTGGGGCCATTGCTCTGTTGATTGGCAAACGAGCTATTTTTGCACCTGAGGCGAGGCTATGAAGCCATTCTCAGTGCCTGGGGCCAACTTGCTCCAATTGAACCATGACTAAAGAAGGGGTAGAGAAAGATACAGAGAGAGAAGGGAGAGGGAGAGGGGTAGAGAAGCAGATGGGCACTTCTCCTGTGTGCCCTGACCAGGAATCGAACTCAGGACATCCACACACAAGGCTGACACTCTACCACTGAGCCAACCAACCAGGGCCTACCACAGTTTTTAAAAATCAGTAATGTAATAGACCAAAAGACATTGATTTGCACACTTTAAATGAGTGAACTGTGTGATACATTAAGTATATGTCAATAAAGCTGTTAGCCCTGGCCAGATAGCTCAGTTGCTTAGAGCATCGTCCCAAAATGCAGAGGTTGTTGGTTTGATTCCTGATCAGGGCACATACGGGAACAGATCGATGTTCCTCTCCCTCTCTCTGTCTCTCTCTCTGTCTCTCTCTCCCTCTTCCCTCTCCCTCTCTCATTGAATTCAATAAATAAAGTTTTTGAAAATAAAATAAAGCTGTTAAGGGGGGGGATCAGTGCAACCTTCATGCAAAGGCCCCTAAATTTTAGGACGGGGTTTGATGAATTGGAGACACTGGGCAGTCTGGGACTGGAGCCTGGCAAGGGTGGGTGGGGAGTTCAGGGATGTCTCTGCCGCTCTCATGACTCCCCAGCCCTGCACTGTGCCTCCAGCAGCCCCTCTGCAGGCTAGTTCTGCACTGAGCACGTGGCCTCCCCTCGGAAGCCAATTTTCCACACAGCGAAAATGTTTTCTCTTGCCCACTTTAGCAGATGGTCCCCCATCTCGGCCTGAATTGAGAAGCACAGAAATCACACAGGGGACAGACGGCCTCCTTGGCAATAATCTTCCAGGCACGTAAGCTTACAAACTCACCTCCATCCTCACCCTCGCCATTTGTCTTCATTGTTGCTGTGCCCTGGAGCTGGCCAGGGAGACCACCAACAGGGCACTTGGCTCAGATGCTGCTCAGGAAGTATGAGGGAGGGAGGAAAGAAGGTAGGCAGTTTTTGAGGGCTTGGTTGTGGCTTTTTGTTTCCTTAACACCCTTATCTGCCCCGTCCTCTCCACCCTTCCCAAAAAGGAGACTGCTGAAGTCCAAGTCATCCTGGTGGTTGGCGGTAGAGGGGGGTGGATTCCTAGCTCATAGAGGATGAATTCATAAGTCATGGCAGGGACTCAGGGCCTGGACTTCCACAGTGAAGTCCTCACTCAAGTGCCCCCTGATTTAGACAGCAGAAGAGATTCTTCTGGGAAGAAGATGTGACTTGGGTCTTCTATGGATTATCAGAAATATGAACTTCACCTGACCAGGTGGTGGTGCAGTGAATAGAGCATCGGACTGGGACATGGAGAACCCAGGTTCAAAATCCCGAGAGTGCCAGCTTGAGCATGGGTTCATCCAGCTTGAGCACAGGTTCGCTGGCTTGAGTGTGGGATCAGAGACATGACCCCATGGTCACTGGCTTGAGCCCGAGGTTGCTGGCTTGAGCAAGGGGTCACACAGTCTGCTGTAGCCCCCTGGTCAAGGCACATATGAGAAATCAATCAATGAACAACTAGAGCTGCAACAAAGAACTAATGCTTCTCATCTCTCTCCCTTTCTGTCTGTCTGTCCCTATCTGTCCCTCTCTCTGTCTCTCTCTCTGTCTCTCTGTCTGTGTCAAAAAAAAAAGAAAGAAAAGAAAAATGAACTTCTATGAGGTTGAAGGACAGAAGTCTGGCCTGAAGGTTTGAGGAAGGACAACAGGGATCCCCAGAAGACAATCAACATTGTAGTGAATTCTGGTGAGGACCGAGTCCCTGGAGCAGGACTGATGGCGGGCAGGGGACATGCAGTGGCCAGGGGCCAGAGCCCCTGTGTGAGCAGGGTGGCGTGGAGTGGGCTGCATCAGGTGTCTGTGCAGAGGCCCCCACTGGTAGCCATGGGCTGGGGAGGTTAGTCCTTAGGCTCCTGGAACAGCCCAAAGGGATGGCAAGACCATTTGATCTTGCCTTATCGTTCTGTGCCAGGGGAAACCAAGAGGACCACTGTCCACTTCCCAGAGTGACCATGGGAGTCTCAGGAAATGCAGGTGTCTTCTTGGAGAAACTGAGAGTTGAAATCATTATACAGGTTTCAAAGATCAGACAGTTTGAGACCATTTATTTGAACACCAGGAGAGGAAGGAGTTTCTGCCCCTGTAGGGAGGAGCATCTTGGGAACCTGAGTCTCAGGGACTTCCCTGGACATGACATGTGGTTATGTGTGGACCAGAGGGGTCATGGGTGTCTGAGCAGTAAGGTCCCAGCAAGGAGCAGGTCTGGGGAGAGCTTAGCTGGGGTCTGGGTGCTTTGTGAGGTGTTGGGCACCTCCAAAGATGAACTCTGACCCGAAGGCTAGTGTGGAGATATGGGCTTCGCAGCTGAAGTCCCACTCTGATTCTTGGAGCTCAGAGGTCGCCCAGCCTCTTGCTTACAAAATCAGGTGTTGTCATTAGGACACCGATTGGGATTGAGATAAAGAGGAAGTGAGATACAGTTAAGCACACAGCATGTGTGTATATGTGACAGTGTTCCCTGGGGGAGGCAGCCTTGTGGGGAGGGGGTGTTTGTGGGTGGGTGGTCCTCCAGAGGTGGAGGTGGAAAACTCCAGTGGGCCTGAGCCCAGGTGGGTATGCTGGCTGTGCAGGGACAGATCTGTGGGGGAGGGGAACGGGCAGCTTGGGGTGTTCCAGGCAGCCGTGCTAGTGACCCCGCTTCCCCATGGCCTCTGCTGCCTGGGCTGAGCAAGCTGCGCTTCAAGCAGGAAGCTGGGAGCCTTCCAGCACCTTCTGAAAGGCTTCTGGTTTCTATGAAGAGGTTGCCTTATGAGCTCAGAATCTACACTGAGTTCTAGAACTTTGACAACTACCTCCCACCAGACATACACCTCTCTTTTCTCCTGTTTCCAGGAGCACTTAACTCCTGAGAGTTCAAGGAGCTTACATGTTCCTTGGAGTTCTACGGGGGGTGGGGGTAGGGTAGAAACATGCCACACATGAATTAAATACCCAAGTTTCTGAATGAGATCTTCCAGAGGAATCAGAAATGTGAGCATGATGTGATCATGGACAGAACTGTGCACTTTCCTGAGTGGGAGGCCAAGAGGTGGCAGGTCGGCTAGAGCTGCTGGAACTGGGCAGAACCCTGCGCTCAGCCATAAGTATGCAGCTCATGGTGGACACCACTCACCAAACACCAGGTCACAGGCCTCCAGCTTGGTGGGAGCTTCTCTCCCCCCGAGATCTCTCTTTTAGGGGGGCAGGGAGAGTGGCCCACTCACTGTGCTGTACCACCTCCTCCCTCTGTACCACCTCAGGCAATGTGGCTCACTAATAGCCCACCAAACCCCAGCTGCCCAGTCTGGACAAAGATCACCATTGCACTGGGCAGGACATCTGTGGGCAAAGCCAAGAGTGCCAGCCAGATGCCAGAGGGACTGGTTTCTTCCATAGCTCAGTGCATGCACATGGTGAGTGTGTGTGTGAGTGTGGAGGGTGGGAGACCAAGCAACCAGTGGGCTCTTTTGGTTCTTGGTCATTTTGTCCCTTGGATGGGAGTAGTTCACAAGCTCTATGTCCATCAGGGTGTAGGGTGGTCCACAGGGAAGAAAGTCCTTTCTGGTGCCCAGGGATCCTATATCTCCCATTCCCCGTTTTAGGTGACTCTTGGGATGCTCTCATACTACAGTGGAGGGAAGGGGCCTGGAGCCCCAGGTGCTGGCCAAGGAACACAGGGCAGGCTTGTTTGGGAAGAGGATCCCTGGCCCCGGAACCTGTGCCCCACTGTGCCGTGGGGGGGTCAGCCCAGGAGGGGCAGGGCTTGCAAGGGAGGTGAGGAGCGGGAGCTACTCTGCACCCCGAGCCCAGCACGGCCTCGCAAACCCCTTTGCCTCTCTCTGCCTCAGCGTCAGCTACACCTGCTGATGGGGAAGCCTCCCTCCCCTGATGGCCAAGGGTCACTGGAGGGACACAGGGCAGTGCAAACACAAGACAGGCTTCCTCCCTGCAGGTGAAGGTCCCCCGCGTGGTCTCCTGAGGTGTCAGCAGGTTGAGATGAAAAGAGACATTCCAAGGAAAACAGTCTTTCTTCGCTCTTTACTGTGTAAAAATAAACTCAACAATTCATGTCGTTTCAGCAAGAAAATGGAAAAAACTAACAAATAAACAAAGCAAGAATACAGTAGAAATAGTGCATTTCCAGAATCACTGATGGGAAGTGGCAGTCCCATGGTTTTGACCCATTTGATGGCCAAAAGGCTTCAGGTCATATGAAAAATGTCCAGCTTTGGTTAGCAAATAATGAAAAAGTAGGATACACTGATTCTCCTTCATATTATACAGTATATACATTGTATCAATATCAACCAGAGGAGGGTTCACTTTGTTATTAGTTTTTTGTTTTTTGGGGGTTCTTTTTGCAAATAAGACAAAATTGGGATGCTAAGTATTGGGCTTTTTTTCCCTCCTCGATGACTGATTCCCCTTCAACAAATTGCAGTAAAGTCCACTGTACATGGAAGTGATACATTTCCTGTTGTCAGCTGAATATATTTATACCCTATGTTTTAAGAGATGAAACCACAATTGCTTCAAGCCACATTTTGGTTGCTGTAATATTACAAAGAATCCCATCCTCTTAACAATACAAAACCCTAGTTCCTTCTGTCAGGGTTGGGACTGCTAATTGAGTCCACAACTCGTCCTGCTTAACAAGTCAGCTTCGAGGCACCAGGTCCATTGCTAATGGTCCATTTATATCCTGGTCCCAATGCGCCTGTGAGAACAGGCAGGTGGCCCCTGCTTGGAGCTCACTGGAATGACTTTGAACCTTACACCAGCCTCTCCACTCCCCTTCACTGCCCACAAGACACCCCTTGGTCTCAGGTCCCAGGGCTGGTGACAAAGTGATCTTTGCAGTCTTAGAGAATAAACTGGGAATCTAAAAAAAGGAATTGAAAGCATACAAAATGTATCTCTTTCTTCTAAAATATGTGCTTTCTGTCCAACGTGTTTGGTGGAGCCTGAAAGTATTTTCAAGGAAGCTAGATATAGGTTGAGTTAATTTATAGGTTTGTCTTTTTCTTTCATAAAAATACTCGTTTGGTAATAAACTTTTTTCTTCTACAGTAAGAGAAATAATACCATGTTATCAAAAGCAAGAAGGCTTACGATTCACATGGGATCTTAGCCCCTGAGGGCCGGGGAAGCCTGTGGCTGGCTGTCCCACCTCGAACACACAGGGAGTTGCGGGACCCAGCTCGGCTGAAGCAGACACTGTCTTGACAGTGCTTTTTATCTTCTTGTTTTATAAAATGGCTTACCTGAGATAGGCATGGATTATTCAGTGCAAGAGGGAACATCAATCAGATTAAGGAGGAGATGGGAACTATGTGGATTAGATTTGTGGCCGTGTCATCTACCTCTCTTGGGGCTGGCAATGTGCCAGTGTTAACACAGTGAGGGAGTCAGTGGCTTGGCACAGGCTCCACTTGGGGGAGGGAGCAGCTAAATGTCAGCTTGTGTCCCTGGCACTGTGGGTGCATCAGGGGTGGGGGCAGGAAGTTGAAGAGTTGGGAGGTGTATATAGACATAAGCGTCTGGGTATGCTCTGCCCCGCTGGAAGTAGGGCAGAGGATGGCTTGTGGTCCTGAACGGACAGCTCCTACCACGCCCACTGGGCAGGTGGTTAGGGAAATCGGCAGGGGCTGCTGGGAGGTGCTGACCGGAGAGCACCAAGCCGCTCTGGGCCTTGCCTCGCAACAGCTCCAGATGGCTGAAGTGAGTGAGGGTGAGTGATCTGGTCTAGAGGGGTGACTCCAAGCTCTCGCTCTCTCCCACGGGTGCCATTTAGGCCTGTTCTCTTCCTACTCAGAAAAACACTTCTTGGTGTTTTGGAAAGAGGGGAGGAAAAAAGGGGAGTTGCCCTCTCCCAACACTTCCTCCGACACCCTTGGCTCATTTTCCCAGCCATTTTCAGTAGCTACAAGGATGATCACAGAAAAGTGGGTGGCATTGGCACAAAACACAGAACCAGGAGAAGTCCATGCAGGCAGGGGAACGCACACCGGACCAAGGGAACAAGGGACACGCCACCCAGGGGGACATGCAAACAGAGTAGATCCCTGCAGATCCAAAGATGCCACAACCTACAGCTCTGACGAAGCACAATGGTGTTGGGAAAAGCCACTGTTGGACCACAGTGTGCAGCCCAGACCGCACCCTCTGCATGAGAGTGATGCATTGCGGAACGGCGGTGGGCACTGTGCAGACACCCATGTGGACACTGACACAGAGACACCAACACAGACACACACAGATGCACTGGGTTTCCAACACAATACAGACCTGTGTCTAAGGAGACAGGTGTCCCTGGAAGGAACAGGAGATGGAAACACCTGCTTCTCCTCAAGAAATGTCTGCAGCTGTAGGTGAGCCAGGCAGTGCAGCAAAATTTCTAGAAAAACTTGCCAGCCATTTGCTGTTTAGACTCCTGGTGAGAGTCCAGGTGCCCTGGGGCCTGTGAGCCCCAGATGGTGCAAAGAAGCAGGGGGCCCACCCCACCCTGAGCATGATCTGTCTGAGTGCTCTCCCTCTCACTTAATGCATACACACGCACACACATATGCACACACACAGTTCTCCCCACCTCGAAAGCACTGGAGGGAAATATGCATGATGGCTTTTCATGGGAGAAAAAAAAAGTCTAAGCTTCTGAACACTGGTTGGGTCTCAGCATCACCAGGTGGTGACAGGTTGAGGGCTGTGGCAGGACTTGAGTCCTGTAAGATGGGAAATGAGTTTCATGGCCTGGCTTGGCCATGCCTGACTCCTTGTGGGAGGTCTCCGGGAACCCGACCCCTGGAGAAACCATTGAGCCAACTCACCTGGGCCCGAGGGTGGGAGGAATATGGCTGTCAATGTCGCCAGGATTAGGGTGAGCCTCGGTGGCCCTATGCGACTGGGCGTGGGCTTCCCTCTTGCACTGACCCACTGAAGCCTCTGGTTTCGCTACTACCCAGAGGCAAAAGGGGGGCCTGGGGTCCTGGCTTCCTGGCTGGGGGTGGGCTCTCCTCTCCCAGGGGCACAGTGAGTGTCAGGACCAGCTGGCAGCTGAGAGGGAGGATGGATTCCAGGTTCTCTGGGTGTGAGGAGGTGGCACGGCTGAGGGCCAGAGACGGGACCTTGGGTCCAAGCTAGCTGAGCTTGGCATGCAGGCCAGCCCCCAGGGGCCCGGTGCTGCCCTCAGATGACAGCAGCAGGATGCTGGGGAGGGCTTTGCCTGGACCTCCCTCCCACCTCCTCCGCCCCTCTGAGCACCTGGTGCCCTCCTAGGACACTGCCTGCCTTCCATCCTCTGAGAGTTCACTTCTACTACAAAATAAAACATCTCCATGGACAGGTTCCTACCCACCCACCCTGGCCTCTAGCAAACAGCTAAAAGACATTTATTTTATCGATATAGAGACATGTTGCTCCAAACAAGCTGCGCAAATGAAGACAAATGCGCGTGACTGGGGGAGCTGCACAGTCCCAAGGCGCGGGCCGCTCACGTGGTTGGCAAACACAGGGGTTTGGCCAGTCATGAGATTTCCCAACACTGCAAAGAAAGAAGGAAATACCTCCTTCTAAAAGAGCCTCCCCCAGAGGCACACACACTCATAGACACAGAGGCACATGGCATGCACACACGCACATACACACACACACACACACACACACACAGTCCTCTCACCTACGGTTCAGAACATGGCGCTGCCTATGTCACTGGGCGAGGGGCATGCCTGGGAAGCAATGCTCCCACAGAAAGAGGACGTCCTTGGGGACAGATGGAAGCCAGGCCTGCTTCACGTGCACAAAGACGAAACCAGGCGTGCGTGTGCATGTGCGCAAGGGCGATGGCCTGAGTCATTCCTGGGGTAGAGGGAGGACACGCATGACGGGTCATCAACACTGCACAAGCAGAGGAGGTGAACAGTGGGGGGAGGCGAAGGGCAGGTGGCTCAGCCCTGAGGAGCCTCAGTTGATCTGGCGACAGGCTTCAAATGTCCACTTGGTGGCACCTCCATAGATTTCAATGTGGGACTCGGCCCAGGCGATAACATTGCCGAAAAGGGCCTTGGTGCTGCAGGTAGCCAGGTTGTACACCTCCCCTGGGGTCAGTTTGCGGTCCCAGATGTTGAAGTGGGCCAGCTCACCCACGAACGCTTGGGTGGCATCAAACCCGCCACCCAGAGTGTCCTTCAGAGAAAAATAGAAAAAGAGGGTGTTAGGGGTGGGCGGTGTGGGGGCTGGGCAGGTGCATCCCTAGGGGACAAGTGACTGTGCTTCCCTATCAGGGGCTCTCACATTCACCTCTCCTGTCTCTGGGTCATCAGCTATACATTGCCCCCACCCCTCACCTGGCTGCTCCACTGGCAACCCATGAAAATGGACACTGTGGGTCACCTCTGCTCTGGATGCAAAGATTTTCCTGGGGGCACGTGGATTCCGGCTCTCCTGCAGCCCCTCAGCCAGGGAGGGAGTAGTTAGCTGGGGCTGTGGACAACCATGGGAGCAGGGCCTTGGGCCACATCCCCACGGTCCCTGCTTCTAGTCCAGGAACTCCGACGTCACTTGGCCAGCAACAGCTGCCCAGCGGGAACAGAAGGCCAGTGACTCTGCTGCCTCCATTCCCTCCTAGATGCCCAATGGGAGACAAACCCTGCCCACAAAGTAAATTCCATATCACAAAAGGCAGGAGTGGCCTTCCAGAGCCAAAGTGTGCAGTTACTGAGTGGTGAGACCTAAGTCTACTGCTGTCTGCCTTTCCCCAGTGAGGAGCCCCCCACCCCCCATGGGACTCTGCCCAAACTGGTGCATAACTGCTTCCCTCTGCAGCTTGCTGCCTCCTCACCCCTCTGCCTCTTCATCCCAACACCCTCACCCCTTTCCCCTGCCTGGTCCCTGGTTCTGGGGCACCTCCTCCTCACTGCCCACGCCCAGTACCTGCTCCTGGCCCAGCACCAGCACGCCTTGGGGCTTGATGGGGTGATAGGGCGCCAGGTTCTCGCCATTGCCACCCTGGGTGCCGTCCTGGTAGGCTTCCCAGACCCCATCCCGGGTGGTCCAGGTGACACAGATGTGGTGCCACTTCCCATCGTTGATGACAAAGGGCAGCTTGGCCACCTGGGAAGGAGAAGAATGCACATGACATTATAGGTTCAGGATCACTCATCACCACTAGTTACCAGTTCTACAGTAACTCTTCCGAGCATACATTTAATTTAAAGTAAACAACAGAAGCCATGGTTGACTCCCACCTGTCAGCCCCATCTGTGGGTGGGTCACAGAGTCACAGAGGGAAATGTGATCTCTCTCAGGAGATCCCTGAGATCCATCTGAACATACAGCTTCTCATTCCTACTCTTCCCGCCCCCTAACCCCTACTAGTCTACACAACAAACCCTCCAATAACGAGACCACTCCAGGACCCGAGGTCACTGCTCCCTCAGGACCTCTCCTCCCTCTTCCAACACTCCATCTCTCTGCTGGCCAAGCTCTCTGGGTCTACACCCACCCAGCCTTTGCAGGGAATCTGAGAGGCACCTGGGCAGAGGGCACCATGCCTGATAAACCTCAGACCAGCATCCGATCTGGTGTTTCATGGATGTGCCAGGTGGCGGCTACAGCAGACCAAAGAACCCTTCCATGTTGGGGAAACGGAGGCCCAGAAAAGGCACAACCTCCTCAGGCGAGGCATCAAGGGCTTGGAATGCAGTTTCCAGCCTGGGTTTTAGACCTTTATCACCAACACGGGCACGGAGGCTGGGGAGTGTGAAAATTGCAGCTAGCCCACAGCTAATGGAGGCCGAAGATGGGGAAGGAACTCCTAGAGCGAGGGAAAAGGCTGCCCAAGAAATCACACCAATAGCCTCTTCTCAGGGGTTGAAGGCTAACAGAATGGGTTTGGACTCAGAAACAATCTCTAGGGGCACCTTTATACCCCGGAACACTTACGATCCTCCCAATACGGAAGAGCAAAGCCAGTGCCTGCCAGTCGGGAGGAGGAGGAGCCAGGGATTGCTCTGTGAGAAGGAGGGGCCCCTGGGTCATCTTCCAGCACCTGTCTAGGAAGGTTCCAGCTTCGCCCCGTTCCTAGGGTAGGGCAAAGGCACCTCTCCCATCTCTTCTGGTCTTCTCCCTCCAACTTCCTCAGCCCTCCCTGGCCACCACTCTCCTTGGGCCACAGCAGAATCTGAGACTTGAGTGTCCCATGCCACTGAAGACCTGCCCCAGCAGTCAGCCAGGGCTGGGCCCTGGGGGTCGGGGAGGGGCACACCCTGCTGTCCAACCAGCCTAGCTGGGCAGGGCCCTACCTTGTCATTGATGAGGATCTCCATGGGGTTGTTACCCCACTCAATGAGGACCAGCTCGTTGGCCTGGCCAGGCACAGCGTAGGAGAAGGGAGTGCCCACGCCGGGTGCTGCGCTGGACTTCAGCCACATGCACACGGTGAAGGCGTACATCTCTGGTAGGCTCTTCTTCACCTTAGCGTACATGTAGTTGGTCCGCAGAGGAAATGTGAGCTGGAACTTGTCCCCGGGGCGATTGTCCTTCTGACCTGGGGAGGACAGAACAGAGTCCTGACACCTGCATTCCTCGGAGCGCCAGTCCCAGTCTGAAGGGACTCAGTGATGCAGACAGAACGAACTCTGTCTCCATTTGACAGGTGCTTGGAGGGAGGCTCAGGAGGTCAAGTACTTTGTCCCAGGACACAGGGCCAGAACTGGAAAGCTTACCAAGGGCCCTGCACCAGAGTCCCTTGTGGTGCTCCACTGGGGAGGCTGGGATGGGAGTGAGGAGAGCATGGTGGGCTGCTCACTGGACATGCCATAGGGACTAGGTCAGTGCACACTCTGGAAACCGACCCTCAAAGATATGGCCCAGAGGAAGATCTCTTCTTGCCTGGAAAGAGGCTGGCTCCCCTCAGAGCAGGCCCTTTGGGGCCGACCTCATTCCAGGATGCTGGCTATTGGTGGTGTTTAGAAACAGTCTCTTCTCTTCTGGATCTCCACCAAGACAACCAGGCCTCTGGTGCCAGCACACTTCCCTCCTGGCCAGGACACACTGCTGCCCCTGGTCACTCGTCTAGCCCAGCTGACTAGCCTAAGGCCTCTGGCTGTTTCCAGAATCCTATCCAACCCACAGGAGAGAGAGTCGTCCCTCCCAGGCTATTCTAGCAACTGCATGGAGCCCTGCAGAGCCAGCAGCACAGCAAGAAGCCAGGGCCCACCAAGGCAACTGCTTTGAGGACTCTGCCACTCTGAAGGTGAGCTTCCTGTGTGTCTCCTGGAAAATGGGGCTCCTGGCTGACAGCTGCTCCCTTACACTCAGCCACCAGCTCCCTACCTGCTGGGATACCTGCTGGGGTGTCCTCAGGGAATACTGTCTGCCCCCTCTACATCTACACAAACAAGGTGGCTGTGGTCCTGGGCACAGTGTGACGGACTCCAGGCAAAACAATCCCACCCAGCAGTGGCACCAGCCCCAGACCCAAGGCTGGAACATACATGCCAGCCAGCCCCTGAGTGTGCCCTAGGCCTGTCAGGGACAGCCCCCCAGGCCAGCAATTATTTCTAGAAGGCATCCTGCTGGGCCAGCTACTAGCCAGCTTCCTCTCAATCTAGTGTCAGTGAACAGACAGGGCTGGCCCCCTCGGTGCCACCCATATCTCAGGCTCACAGTCCCCTGCCCTTACACAGATCCAGCTCTGACCTCTCCATGGGGTGTTTTCAGGTCCCCACTCTCCCCTTCTCCTTCCTGCTTCTTCCCTCCACCCCTCCTCCCCTGATCTGTTTTTCAGTTACATAAGGTGCCTTAAGATGGCACTGTTTAAATCCATCGGGCACATTTTGCAGTCTGAGAAGGGTCACGTGGCTCTGCTCTGAGCAAGGGTGGGGGGGCACCTTTACAACCTTGTTTGATTTCTGTGACTTCAAGGCTAAGCTGCTGAGCTCATCCTTGTGCCCCCAGGGTGCAATGGGGGCCCTCCAGAGTTGGGGACCTGGGAACCACAGGTTGTGCAAGATGCCAGGCTTGGGTCACTCAGAAGAGAAAACCACAGGGATGGGCTCAAGGGAGAGGGGAGTACCTGGAGCTCCCCAGAGGACACAAGGGCATGGAGGAGCTGAGAGGAAACCTTCTCAGGGCCCAAATCTGTGGGGGACCAGGAGGACCCAAGTCCAGCCCCAGCCAGCTCTTTGCTCAGGAAGGAAACCAGCTGGAGCCAGGCTTTCTTAAAGCAAGGACCTGGGCTGACCATAGCTACCATGTGAAGTTACTGAAGATCAAACAAATCAGACTTGAGGAAATCCTGCGAGTCTGTGAGTGTGCGTGGAGGGGTCAGGAGTTACCAGGTACTCCCTACCTCTTTCTGCCTCCCTTCCACAGAGATAGCCAAGCCCAGGTGCCAGGTGCCCCAGCCCCACCAATAACACCCCCTGGAAACCCAAAATCCTGTGCAGGATGGGGGGGGGGGGCTGCAGGAAAGCACTGGAGGGGCGGAGAAACTCTTAGCTTTGTAGGAAACCAGTGCCCTAGCAGGGTCCCACCAGTTGAGGGAGCCAGGTGGGCAGCATGCCTCCTCCCTCTACCCTTACCTTTCTCCAGCTCGCTGATCCGCTGGTGCAAGGAGGTCAGGGCGCTCTCGATCTTGATCCTCTCCTCCGTGTCGTTCTTAGGGCCCCCTTTGCCCTCCTCCAGCGTGTTCACCCTGGATAGCACTTGCCTCTCCAGGTCATCGATCTTGCTCTGCAGCAGATCCTTGAGGCTGTTGGTCTGGCTGGAGGAATTGAGCCGGCTGTACTGCTGCGGGGGTGCAAGGGCGGGGGGAACCATCGCGTTAGGCGCAGAGTGGGGACCGCGCCGGGAAGCTCGTGGCACGGATACCTTAGGGCGACTGCGGGGGTGGCCTGGTGGGGAGCTCGGGCAAGTGGCCACCCACGGGGCCCCGCATGCTCAGGGCAGCCCGGCCCGGAAGCAGCGCCAGGCCAGGCGGGGGTGGGGGTGTCTGGCCAGGTCGGTCGTGGGGTGGGAGAGGGGCACGCGAGCCGGAGGGGGAGCCACGGCGCGCGCGGACCTCGAGGTTCTCCAGGCGGGTTTTGAGTGACTGCAAAGTTTGCCCGAGTTGGCTGAGTGTCTCGGAGGCTGGCGTCCGGGACAGGTCGCCCATGGTGTTCTTGCCCGAGCCGGGTTGCTTGCGGCCGGCGCCGACGTCCAGCGTACTCTGGCTCTCGCAGCGGCCCAGCTTAGCGGTCAGCTCGCGGATGGTCTCCTGCTGGCTCAGGATGGTCTCCTTCTGCTGCAGCACGGTCTCGCGGAGCTGCAGCACGTTACTCCGAAGCTCCTCCGCGCCGCCTGCGGCCACGGACGCGCCGCACAGGTCGGCGTCCATGGGCACCGAAGTGCAGATGAAACGCGTCGGCCCGAAATCCTGGGCTGCTCTGCCCAGGAGGCAGAGGGCGAGGAGCGCACAGGTGCGCGCGGCGCGGCCGGCCAGCATGGCTGCGGTCGCAGGACCCGGCGCTCAGCCCGGCTCGGCTGGGGCTCCACGGGCGGCCGCGCTTCTGCTCCGCTGCGCAGTCCGCAACGAGGCGCTGTCCGGCCCCCACTGCTGCCTACGCTGCGGAGCCCGCGCCTTTTATGCCTCGGCGGGAGGGGCCTCGGCGCTGCAGACGTCAGCGGGGGAGGAATCCCGCTTTAATTGCGGCCCCGGCAACTGAGTAGCGGGGGTCGCACCCTCGCATAGTGAGGACAGCCTCCTTCTGTCTCCTTCCCTCACCTGGGTGTCGCCAAGCAGGGTTCCCCGCACCCCCCGCCTGCCCCCGCCGCGGCCCGCGCAGCTTCCCCGAAAGCTCGGATAGTGTGTGTGTGTGGGGGGGGGGGCGGGCGGATAGTGTGGGCCAGGCCTCGGCCTCGGCGGGAGGGTAGGCTCCCTGCATGACGTCCTTAAATCTCCGACGGGGCTCGGGATGTGCGCAAGGCCACCGCGGGCTCCGGAGACAGTCTTCTGTTCAACTCGCTTGGCTGTACAGAACACCTGCGGAGCTCGGGCCCAGGGCGTTCGAGCCGGCCGGGTCCCGATGACTCAAATCGTGGACACCGCGTGCTTGGTGGGGAGCACGAGGGAGCAGAGCCTCGCGGCGCTGCCGAATTCGAACAGAGAGACACGGGGCGGCTCCGTGTTGCTTAGATGTCCGTGTGGGGTTGACAAACTGCTTACACCCACGACCTCGTTCCCCGCTCTCCTGCGCCCGCCACCCCCAAGCTCTGGACGTCTGGGAGCCTGGCAACGTCTTCAGGGAGTTACAGCTCCCACCGGGTGCTAGCAGGGCGGGCGGGGACTTCTCGGAGGCGGCCCTAGTGGATAGAGCCTTTCCTGCCGGAGGAGCCGGCTCGATTCCAGGCAGAAGGCGCCTCCTGAGCTGAAGGCTCCCTGCTGCCCTAGGGGAGGCCCGGCGCCCGCAGTGCCTCCGAGGGGACCCAGTGGGCTGGCACTTTCGCTGTCCTCAAGGTCCGTCCCATCTTGGAGGTGTGTGTGCGTGTGCATTCCTGTGTGTTCACGTCTCAGTGTGTGTGTCCACCTGTCAGTTTTAGGCTTTGCGGACCCCCTGCACCCCAGCTCATTCCACCTCTCCGCTGGGGGTCTGAGGGGAGGAATCAGAGACCTGGGGAGGGAACACCTCGCACCTGCAGAGCTCTCACGAGGGCTACTTAATCGTAGTCACCCCTACTCCCCCTTTCCCACACACATTCCCGCCTTTTTTTCTGGGCAGCGGCGCTGCGGGTCTGGGTTCCAGGCGCAATTTCCCAGCCGCTGGCCTTTTGAGGCGCTCAGAGCCAAAGGCACTTCGGAGGTAGTCCATTCCAAGCTCCCATTAAACAGAGGAGGAAACGGAAGCTCCGAGATTCCCGAGGTCGGGCTCCAGGTGACAGGGCCAACCCCGGGCTAGAGCCGCAGTGGGAAGGCCCGCTGACACCCTGACACACAGTCCCAGCCCCTCGTTCTGCAGCCTCTCTAACTGGGGGCTACTATGGCCTAGTCTACGGGAGCGCGGGAGCGCGCGGGTCCCTGCCCTGAGCCCCAGCCCGAAGGGTCCACAGGCAGCTCCTGGGTTTTATTGAAAATTTTTTGAGAAAGCACGAGTTCCTCCCTCCCTCTGCGCGGCCTCCTCCCAGGCGCTGCCTCCGGCTCTCCCCGACGTCTGCGTTCTTTCGGCGGCGTCTCAGCCTTTAGCCCAGCCCAAGCTGGGGCTGCGATCTGGCACGGCCTCTGCACCTCCCGCGCGTCCTTTGGCCTCCGCTTCCTGGCGCCAGAGGGACCCCGCGGACCGCATGTGGCTGCCCTCGACTCCAAGCGCCGCGGTGTGCTGGGGCTCCAACCCCCAGCGGCTTAGTTTGCCCACCGTGTAGTGCTGAGACCCACGGCGGCTCACTGCCTGGCTCCAGGCGGAGAGGGGGCGAGCCACCAGCATCCCCACGGGGGTGTGCGCCCGGAGCGTCCTAGGCTAGCCGGTGACTCCTGAGGAATTATCCGCGCGCGACAGCTTCTGTTTCCAACACCCAACCTAAGACAGACTGGGGATCTCCTCCACGCCCCAGTCGGAGGCCCGTCCCGCGGGGCCCTGGGGGCGAGGCTCTCCCCTGCGAAGAGAAAGGGCGAGCTTCAGGGAGCTCGTGGGCGCTGGAGAGGAGCCCAGAGGAGCCCCGAGCGGGCTGCATGGACGGAGCGGGATCCGTTGGCGGGGCCTCGCGAACTGAGCGGCGGGGTTGCCCGCGTGCAAGGCGGGGACCGTTAAAAAAGGAGACCTCGGAGCTTGGGCCGGTGTCAGAGGGGAGGAGGGCCCTGGAGTAGTGTCCAGTAGCAGCGGAATCTCTGGGAGGAAAGCGTTGATCCCCAAGTGGTGGAGACAGCGGTCAAGGGACGCGGACGCTTCGGCCTGGGCCCGTCTCCGCCAGGAGGCGCTGTGCGGAACTTCCGCTCAGATACTGCTCAGACACGTGGAGTTCCACAATGCCTCATCCCTCTGCCTTCTTTAAATCCTTTTAGCTAGATCCAAGGCCCTGGGCAGGTGGAGATTCTACCTTGGTGGTATTTGCTGGATCCTCTCCCTCCCCAGCGCTCGGGAGGTGGTGGTGGGGGCGGGGCTAGGGAGAGGAATGAACAAAACCTTAAGTGGAGGAACTCCAAGCTACCTAGCCACCTGGTGGGAGGGTTTGGGGTGCAGGTTAGCCTCGTATGTGGACACGGGTCTCCCCACCTGGCCTGGGTCCACATCCCAGCACCAAGGTGGGGATGGGAAGGAAGACCTCTAAATACTTGCACCTGGGGTTGGAAGAGAAGCAGTACCTCATGATTATAGGGTATTCCCACCTTATGGGTGCAATCGATGCAAATAACCCTCAAAAGCAGAGATAATAGTAAAATGTAATAAAAGAATTAAGAAGTGATGAGTTCTGAGTATGTATGACCTTTGTTCTTTAGTATAATTAATTTTATGGTAAGTTTGTATAATTTATCTTTTAATGGTGGCTGTGTTTAACAATCAGCTTTCAAGTCCCTGAAACTGTAGCAATCACTGCAGCCAGCTCAGCAGCACCCACCCCCCAATGGAAGAGAATTCAGAGGCCTCAGAGGTTAATCTGGGGGGGGGGGGGGGAACGAGCTTGGTGCAGGACTCCCTGGCTGTGGCCGGTGGGGTAAAGGCAGGCAGGCATGAGAAGGTTGAACATGTAGGCCAAGCAGTGTTTTGAGGATGTTAGTGTCCATTGAGTGTATTTATCCAGTGGACAACAGTGGGGGCCCACCCAGAGAAGATGCCCGAGTCCAGGACCCTCCTCATTCTGTGGTGTTTCCCAAGCCTTTCCTTTTTCAGGGTTAAGGCCAAAGTCAGGAGCTAATCTAGAACTTCCAACTGAGAAGGAAAGAACTCCTCTTGAGGTGAGTAGTATGGAGGATGATAGTGGGAGGGCAGAGGGAGGCATTGAGAGATGCTAGGAAGACCTAGAAGGGTACAGGGAGGGCCTGGGGGGACTTGAGAGGATGCTGGGAGGGTCTAGGAAGACAACGGACAGGAGACCTTCCCTGGGGACCCTTCTTTGGGGGGCAAACTTGAGGGGGACTGCTGAGAGGTGGCCACTGGCATACTGATAAGTGGGATGAAGGTTGTGGCAGGAGCAAGGACCAACGAGATGGAGACTTGAGGACATTGAATTGTCAGGACTCGGTGGTGACTTAGCTGTGAGGGGTGAGGCTCTAGCTGGGGTGAGGCACCCCTCCAAGAATGGGGAGGCTGGAGGGAGGGAGAGACTATGAATTCACATTTGGATGTGTTACCTTTGATGTCTTATCAGATAGCCAGGAGGAGACTCACCAATAAAGTTAACTCTGAGTGCTTGTCCCCAAACCTGGCTCTTAGCAGTCTCAGCAGTGACCAGTGAGGCTCCTGGTCCTCAGCTGAACTAAGTCAAAGGACCCGAGGGCTGGCAGGGAGGTTGGGGTTGATGGTGGAACCCTGGAGGCATCTTCCCAGGGGTGGTAGAGTCATCATCAGTTAGCAGGGAGATCACCCAGGGAGGGGGCATAGAAGAGGCGACCCCAATATGCCAGATTCTGTTCTGTTAGGATTTCTTTTTAAAAAAATATTATTGATTGATTTTTAGAGGGAGAGAGAGAGGAAGGGGAAGAGAGAGAGATTTGTTGTTTCACTTAGTTACCTGTTCATTGGTTGTTTCTTATATGGGGGATCAAACCCTCAACCTTGGTGTATCAGGATGATGTTCGAACCAGCTGAGCTACCCAGCCAGGGCCTATTCTGTTAAGATTTCCAATGTCTGCATCTAACAATGTGCCAGCAACAGAGCTAGTACTCTTGGCATTTCACAGCACTCTCCAGACTTCAAAATGCTTTCCATCACTCTGTCCTCGCTTCCAACATCGGAGCTAGTAAACGGGAAATCCAGGTCTAGAGTGGCTCTGGAGTCCCCACCAGAGAACCTCGGTTTGCATTCACTTGGTTGGCTCCTCCAAGCTAATGGCATGTGGCCAGTGTGGTGAGTGCCAGGGCCACTAGCTTGCCAGGTCCTTGCACATCAATTTCACATCTGCCAAACACCAGGAGAGAGCACATGAAATATAGAATGAGTCAAGGCATAAAAGTGCTTTGGAATAAAAATGGTATTTACAAGATCTGTGCATGGCTGCAATCTCTCATGACTGGGAAGGGAAGAGTGCGGGCTCCTTCTGACAGTGCATAGGTCTCTCCAACTTCCTGCTCCGGGGACTGGCTGCCACAGAGAAGCCTTGGTGAACAGGGACCGCAGGGTGCCAAATGCCAGAAGGTACCAGTGGGCTGACACCAGGGCCCCCTGGGGGGCTGCCAGTACACCAGAGAATAGGATGGCATCCTCCCTTTCAAGCCCTGCATTTGAGAAGCTGTTTTCACATAATTGACCTTCATGAGTAAGAAACCGGTGAGGCAGGCAGAACAGGTGCTGTTCCTGTTTTATTTCACTCATTTTGTAGATGAGGCAATCAAGGCTCCTTAGGTTTTAGTGCCTTGGCCTGAGTAGCACGACTGATTCCAAGAATGCAAGACTGGCCACTGAGTTTCCATTCATGCATTCTGCGACCGTTCTTCCAGGACCCACTGTGTGATGCTGGGAAACTCTCCCAGACAAGCCAGACATTAGAGCTTTCCAGCTAATGTTTTTTTTTTAAGTTGATATTTGGCATTTTTCTGGTTTTTAAGTTTCAGTTTCGTGCCCTCTTCTTAAACTCTGGCATCTACAACTGGAAGCTGTGTTAAGGTTTCCCTAAGATGGTATCGTGCTGGGCCCACAGTGCAAGCACTGAAAGCTCTGTGGTTTACCAGGATGTCATGGTGCTTCACAGGCAGCTCTCGTGGGCTATACTCAACCCTAATGTCAATGTCACAGTGATGCAGTAGACACCCTCTGGTGCAGTGTGAGGCATGTCAGGAAGGACAGTGGCTTAGCCTGAGGCTCTGGAGCCCAACCTTGGCCCCTCGGTTGACCAGCCTTGAAATTGGTGTTTGAGGTTAGGATGACCTCAGATGATGCAGGGGGGCGGGACGGGGGGAGGTACCCATCAGAGAGGCCTGGCACTCTGAAAGCATATGACTGACAGTGGTGGTTGTTACTATCATGACAGTGCCGTTATGCTGTTGGCAGAACTGAGTGTGTCCAGTTCTGAGGGGAGGGAGCTATGTGAGGGCAGGAGGCAAGGGCTGTCTCCCATTGTACCCATGCTTCCCATCTCTTTCTGTGCGACAGTATAGTGTCCAAGCCTCTCAGATTATGGAAGAGGGGCCCTCCTCAAACACCCACTTTGTGTGTGAGGGGAAGGGGGAGGAGAAATCTTAAAGTGGTTCTGTAGCTGGGAAGAAAACAAAAGAATGAGGAAAAGGGCCTCCTATTGGAAGTCACAAAGCCCCCTTTCTGGGAAGATTTTTGTTTCTTGTTTCATTCTCTGCTCTGTGTGGGGACTGCCTAATGCCTTGTGGGAGGCAGGGCTGTGGCAGGAAAATGTAGGAAACTGGTCAGAGCCAGCCTTCTACCCCCCACCCCCACCCTGTCTCAGAACCAGCCTTGTCAGCTGACATCACTTGAGCAGAGTCCCTGAGAGGAGACTGTGACCCTGCCTGACCTCCCAGGAAGGACCCTGCTGTTCTTTGGAGCTATGCATTGTGCTCCTGACCCCCCCCCCCCAGTCACCCCGCCCATCATCCCACCTGTAGCAGGGTGAGGAGTAAACTTCCATTTTTACCTGTTCCTACCCCCGCTGTTTACTTCACGCTGCCCATGGGCCAGGATGGTGTGGGCACAGGAGGTGGCATGTTCCTCACGCAGGGGAAGTCCAACCAAAGAAGGGATTCTGGCAGTCTGAGGAGCTGTGGCAGGGAGCATATCCTTTGGCCATACTTCTTACCGTGGCATTGATCCTTGTCAGGTCTCCGTAGGTGTGGCCAGCTCCCCACAGATGCAGCCAGGAGACCCTCATTTCTGATGGCCCTAGGGCACCTGCAGAAATCTGCTTTGCACACACACATGCACACCCAGAAGTGGTAAGCAGGTCAATGCATGTGAGGCCATCCTGGACCAATGGTGTGAAGAATAGATGGGCAGAAACTTTTCTCCACCCCACAGGTGGACAGTCTCTAGGGGTCCCATGGGATTGTGCACCAGTTGTCCACAACAGTGGCCAACTCCATTAATGACCCTCGCATTCCTTTTGCTTCCTGGACCATTTCACAAAGAAGCCATCCCCAGGCTCTGCTTTTAAGGGAACCTAGCTAACTCAGGGATGTCTAGGGAGCACACTGCAGGGCCCTGACTGAGGCTGCAGATCAGGGAGGGCCTTTCAAGGAAGTGGCATTTCAGCTGAGCTCTGAAGCAGGCAGAGGAGTTGTCCAGGCAAAGAAGTATTCTAGGTAAGCAAAGGTAGTGTGTGCAAAGGCCCTGAGGCAGCCAGGTGTTTGAGAATAGCTATGGCAGAACATGGGATGATCAGAGGTGTGGACCTGGAGGTCAATACAGCCTCCTAAAGGGTTGAGACTGTTCTAGGGACATGGGGAGCTCTGGAAGGGTTTGAAGCAGGTGACTGTTTTGGAAAGTCAGTGGAGAATTCATCTAGCGTGGCCACCAGTGAAGACAGGATGGCCAGTTAAGAGGCTGTTCTGGGGACCATAGGTGGGAACAAAGGTGGAAGGGAGACAACACCCCAGATTATACCATATGTGGATTGATCGTCCACTCCAAGGTTCCCCAAACTACGGTCTGTGGATTGTATGCGGCCCCCTGAGGCCATTTATCTGCCCCCCACTGCACTTCCAGAAGGGGCACCTGTTTCATTGGTGGTCAGTGAGAGGAGCACTGTATGTGGCGGCGCTCATGTACAGTACTACTTCCAGTGACGCAGGATGCACGCTTTACGATTCCGGAAGCGCGTCATGTCACTTGTTACAACTAGCAGTGACAAATATGGAACCGGACATTGACCATCTCATTAGCCAAAAGCAGGCCCATAGTTCCCATTGAAATACTGGTCAGTTTGTTGATTTAAATTTACTTGTTCTTTATTTTAAATATTGTATTTGTTTCCGTTTTTTTTGTTTTTTTGGTTTTTTTTGTATTTTTCTGAAGCTGGAAATGGGGAGAGACAGTCAGACAGACTCCCGCATGCACCCGACCGGGATCCACCCGGCACGCCCACCAGGGGCAACGCTCTGCCCACCAGGGGGCGATGCTCTGCCCCTCCGGGGCGTCGCTGTGCCGCGACCAGAGCCACTCTAGCGCCTGGGGCAGAGGCCAAGGAGCCATCCCCAGCACCCGGGCCATCTTTGCTCCAATGGAGCCTTGGCTGCGGGAGGGGAAGAGAGAGACAGAGAGGAAGGAGGGGGTGGGGGTGGAGAAGCAAATGGGCGCTTCTCCTATGTGCCCTGGCCGGGAATCGAACCCGGGTCCCCCGCACGCCAGGCCGACGCTCTACCGCTGAGCCAACCAGCCAGGGCCCCCGTTTTGTTTTTTTACTTTAAAATAAGATATGTGCAGTGTGCATAGGGATTTGTTCATAGTTTTTTTATAGTCTGGCCCTCCAACGGTCTGAAGGACAGTGAACTGGCCCCCTGTGTAAAAAGTTTGGAGACCCCTGGTCCACTCAGTGTGAATTACAAGACTGACCATACTTAGCTCCCAGCCTCTGTGGCTGCCCTGGGTAAGTTCTCATGGACCCAGCAGCCCTGTCTGCCCCCCAACAGGTCTCTGACACAGTTCTGCTGGCCCTTTGCCTCTGCTGCCTTATTCCTTAGGTCAGTCTGGGAACATTCCCAATACTCCTGTTTGGTGGCCTTTTCCCAACTCCAGTCAATTCTCTCCTTACTACCATGTGTAAAGCCCCTCAGTGGCCGGCTGGAAGGTGGGGATATCAGGGTGTCCCCACTACGGAAGACTGGCAAGACAGAGACCTGGCTACCTGGAAGCCCACCTTCTAATGGCCATTCTATTTTTTTTTTTTTTTGTGACAGAGACAGAGAGAGGGACAGATAGGGACAAATAGACAGGAAGGGAGAGAGATGAGAACATCAATTCTTCATTGAGGCACCTTAGTTGCTCATTGATTGCTTTCACATATGTGCCTTGACCAGGGGGGCTACAGCAGACTGAGTGACCCCTTGCTCAAGCCAGCAACCTTGGGCTCAGGCTAGTGAGCCTTCCTCAAACCAGATGAGCCCACGCTCAAGCTGGCAACCTCGGGGTCTCGAACCTGGGTCCTCCACATCCCACTGCCTGGTCAGGCCTGATGGCCATTCTTAGATTGCCTCACACCCTGTATACATGGACAGCCCCAGCACATGGATAGCTGTCATTCCCAGAGGGAGTGCCTCAATTGGACCCCCAGCTAGAAGTATCCAGCCCTGCTTGCTGTCCCTTTAAGTGAGGGGATGCCTCGGAGAGCTGGTGGGGGGAGTTCAGAGACATTTGCTGCATTTTGCTGCAGTATCTGGCTTGTAGGCCTAAGTGCTCCCTGGTGGGTCTTTCTTTCCTCTCTCTCTCTCTCTCTCCCTCTCCCCCTCCTCCCTCTCTCTGTCACACACACACATCTCCTTTCCCTGCTCCCTGTCCTTTTATCTTGGCCTCACACTTGGAGTGTCAGGTCTGTGAAGTCAGAGCTTCCTCCCGTGACTGCCATTTATAGCTGCCATCATGATAAGCGACCGTTTTACACTCACTAGAGCCCAGCAGCACTACAGAGACATGAGTCCCTTTGTTGCAAATAATTAATTTGGTTCTATATTGCATAACATCCTAAAAAGCTTTCTGGGGTGCACTCCTGCCGGCTGGACACTGTGATCTCATCAATATTGCATTGCGTCAGGCACTCCTGGGATGCGGTTTCATTAAATTTGTGGTTTGAATCTGCAGTATTCCCTTTAAAAAGATAGCAGAGATGCAAGAGGAAGGACAGCCTTTGTGTCAGGGAGTGCGTGAGCAACCTGGGGGAGGGAACCCCCCCCCAGAGTGGCGCCATTTTGTGAGGGCAGTGGCCCCTTTCTGATTGGCTGCCTGCCTCTTGCCAGGGCTGTTCCTGAAGCTGGAGGGAGGGTGACTGGACCATTCACAGAAAATGTTTCTTCAAAGCCTATATTGGTTTTCCTTTTCTGTGGCCACAGGCAGCTCCCTGGAACCCAGACTTAGGGGGCGGGACAGGGTGAAGGTGGGTGGGGGTGGGGGTGAGGCTTGCACTGGAGATGCCCTCTCTGCCACCCTCCCGTGAACTGGCACACTGGCTACTAAGACCAGAGCAGCAACCCCACTCTACACTCCAGAAATGGGTGCAATGGCTCCCAGGACAGCGAGCGAAGGGCCTCATGAGGCAGCCAGTGTCACCATGGCCCCTGTGTGGCCTGGGGCAGGTGGCCCTTGGTGATAGTTCACAGGCTACAAGACCCCTTCCAGGCATCACTTGAAAGGCCACTGTTGGCCTGATTTCTTCTTGGAGACCTCACCCCTTCCCAGAGAGGACACAGCTGGAGCTGTTCTGGCTGCAGCCTGCAGACCCCTCCCTGGACGATGGTCTGATGCTGGGGGTGAGGGGGACCACTGGAGGTGGGGCATGTTTGCTCCTCTTTCCAGGGAGGGAGGATGGGCCGCCTGAGTGCTCTGGTTCTGGTGGGGAAAGGAGGAAGTGCACTGGGGTGACTTCCTAATGCTGCCTGGCTGGCTATGCCAAGACTCTGCAGCCTCCATAGGCCCCAGCGAGGCCACCGACTGCCTTGGAAGGCAGGGATCTGTGCATCCCTGGCTACCTTCTGACATTGTTCCAGAATGATTAAGTTAAGCCTCTTGGGGTCAGCTGAAGAGAGAGGACACATTGCTTTGTAAAATTTATTTGCTGCCATAGCATTTATAGCTTGCTGAGGGTGTGCCCAAATTGTGTGTGTGTGGGGGGGGAGTGTTTGCCTCCCTGCATAGATGCCCTCCCTCCCCTACACGGGCTCTCACCTGCCATGGGCACACAGGTCACTAGTCACACAACCAGGACACAGACTTGGGCACTGCTCACACCAGTGTGCATGTCTGCATCCACTCATGGAGGGTGCATGTGAAGTCCTTTCTGTCCCAAATACCCACTGTGGGGGCACATGGCCACCTATAGCCCCAGCCTACAGACTTTCCCCAGAGACCTCTGGAGACATTTGCTTCCCCATGTGTACTGTGGGTGCCACAGGGGTTAGAGCTGGGTTCTAAACATCTGAGCCCCATGGCTGGTTGGCTCAGTGGTAGAGCATTAGCCTGGTGTGTGGATGTCCTAGGTTCAATTCCAGGTCAGGGTAAACAGGAGGTGTGACCATCTGCTTCTCCACCCCCTCCCCCACCATTCCCCCTTCTCTCTCTTCCTGCTGCCATGGTTCAATTGGTTGGAGCACATCAGCCCTGGATGCTGAGGATGGCTCTGTGGAGCCTCCGCCTCAGGTGCTAAAAATAGCTTGGTGGCAAGCATGGCCCCAGGTGGGCAGAGCATCAGCTCCAGACAGGGGTTGCTGCCCCTACTCTCACTTGGAAAAAAAAAAGTCTGAGTTGTGCTGGCTCCTTAAGATAAAGGCCAGGCTAGCCCAAGGCCCTTTGTGTTACCCAAGCTGCCTTCTTGAATTCCTGGGGACATAGGACAGGCAAACATTGTGGTTTTTAGAGACTGTGAGCTCAGGTATAGTATGATGAGCCCTGCAGCACTTAGAGCTGGTTGGCAGGGGTGGATGCACAACTGGGCAGCTGGGGGTTCATGCAGGGCAGGACAGGAAGGGCCAGGTGTCCATCTGGACAAAAACATGGGGCTGGCCTTGCAGCCAGGCTAGAAGAAGGACAGGGAGTTTCTTCCTGGCAGCCCAGCATGCCTTCCAGAAATCTTGACCTGGCACAGCCCAGGAATCAGGACTGAGGTGTGGGCGCCACCTGTTTCTTTGGCCTTTTCCCCCTCACTCCTTGAGCACAGACTTGGAACACCGCAGACACCACTGACAGTGTGCAGTGGCCAGGGAGCCCAGCAGGGAGAGGAGCAGCTCAGCATCATGCCTGGGCTGGGGCTGTCTCCTCCCTCAGATGCTGTGTGTCCTCCGACAAGTGGCTTTACCTTGCTGGGCTGTGTCCAAGTTTAAATTGGACAAGCCCCGTAATGTGCTGGGAAGGGCACTGGTCTGTGGAGGCCTGAGTTCCTGCTGACTACAATAGTTGCTGTTCTTCCCTCACTCAGGTGCTTGGGCATAGTGATGACTCAGGGGGTGAAGGGGAGGAGCCCGCAGGGCTCCCGGGCTTAGGGACTCCTCAGTGCCAAGCCAGGGAGAAGGGAGGAAAGCCTGGGCTCTTGTAAAACAGCTCTCTCCTTTAAAAATATAAATTAAAAAAGGTAAAACACACATAAGAAAATTTAGCATTTTAATCATTTTTAAGTGTGCAGGTCAGTGGTATAAACTACATTCACAAAGCTGGTCAGCCGTTTTCACACTCTGTCCATTGTCCCAAAGTGAAACTCTGTCCCCCAGTGGACACTTGCTCCCCCCACCCGCTCCCCCAGTCCCTGGCAAGCTCTATTCTACTCTCTGTGATGTTGGCCACTCTGGGTACCTTAGATGAAAGGCATCATAGAATATTTGTATCTTTGTTTGTGGGGTTATTTCACTGAGCAAATGTCCTCAAGGTTCATCTTTTTTTTTCCTTTTCTTCTTTTCCAAGTCAGAGGAGGGGAAATAGAAAGACAGATTTCTGCAGGCACCACAACCAGGATTCATCTGACAACCCCCATCTGGGGCCATGTTCGCAACTGAGCTAATTTTAGCGCTTGAGATGGAGACTTCATGGAACCATCCTCAGCGCCCAGGGCTGATGCACTTGAACCAATCAAGCCATGGCTGCAGGAGAGGAAGAGAGAAAGAGAGAGAAAGGAGAGGGGGTAGAGAAGCAGATGGTCACTTCTTCTGTGTGCCCTGACCATGAATCAAACCCAGGACATCCACATGCTGGACCGGAACTCTACCACTGAGCCAACCAGCCAGGGCCGAAGTTCATCCTTATAGTGTGTGATAAAATATCCTTCTGCCATGTGGCTAGACCGAGTTGTGTTCATCCTCTCACATGGTGATGGGTTGTCCTCTGTCTTTTGGCAACAGTGACTAACACTGCTGCAAAGATGGCTGCTGTGCTAGTACCTCCTTTGGACCCTTGCTCACTTCTTCTGGGTAGACACCCAGCAATCAGACTGCTGGGTCGTGTGGTCCTCACCCCATTACAAGTGCAGAAACTGAGGTTACACACAGAAATTTAGAGGTTGACTCAGGATTCCAGCCTCAGCACCTGCCACACAGCTCCTCTTTGGACTATTCACAGGCCCCCCTGGAAGGTTCCCTAGGGGAGGTCATCACAGGAAGAACTCTAGGCCAGGATGGCCAGGAGCCAGTCACCAATCAGTCGAGACTGTGTGGCCATGTCTGGGCACTGGGAATACAGCTATGAAGAGCCAGACAAAGTTCAGGGGTGAGGCAGATGAGGAACAAATGCAACAAAGCAATAGGGCTGCAGTGGGGGCGCAGGCTGCAGGTTCCCGCCCCTCCGCAGCAGGGCCTGCCACCAGGGGCACCAAGCGGTGCCCTTTGCGCTCAGTGGTCACTTCAGCTTCTGCTGGAACTTGGGAGTGTCCATTCCGGTAGGGGAAGCCCAGTGGCTCTCCATGGCTTGGGTGAGGGACTCAGAAGGAGGGGCTTCTTCTGCCACGTCCACTGTCCCTGGGGCCTGCACAGCTCTCAGAAGGGTCAGCAGAGCCACGTCCCCTGGGTGGAGAAATGGCTCTACCCTTCCCAGAGCTGGTCCTGCCCCAGAGCAGTTGTCCTTGAGAAGCCAGGGACCTGGCCAAAGGCCTGGGCAACCTTTTTATACTAACCCCACCTCCCAGGGAACACAGGTGAAGAGAGGTGACACTGGTGATCATCCTCAGTGTGTGGCTGAGTATTTCCATCTCCTCTTCAGGCTGAATTGCACTCTGTCCTCTGTGGTTGGAGTTGTCCTATAGCCCCTCCAGGCCAGGGCATTTCAGATTCTCCAGGTCACTCTTTCTTTTCTCTCTGGCATAGCGACTGGGTCCCTGAGTGACCAAGGTGAAGGGAGGCTTCCTACCAACCTGTGGTCAACAATATCTTTGGAGGGAACAAGAAATAAAACCTGCTGTTTGATGCAAGTGAGACCTTGGGGCTGCTTGTTACGCAGCATCCCCTAGCGACTGCCCAGCCACCTCCCTGACTGGCACAGCCTCCTGCATGCTTGTCCTTCCGGCTTCTGATTCTTCTCTGAGGTACCAATCACCCTTCCAATGACTCCCTTTCTGGTTAATTTTGCTCTTTGCAACCGGCAGCCTGGCCTGGTGGAGAAGGCTCTCTCAAGTCTCACCAACAAACACACCACCTGGATGTGGGCTCGGCCTCAGAGGAGGACTGGGTTTCAGAAATAAATGAGGGTATTAGGGAAAGAGGTGGCATGGTTAATTGTGCGTGTGTAGCTTGAATTGAGCAATTTAGTGTATGTTTGAAAGTGCATGTGTCTGTGTGAAGCGAAGAGCATTAATGGAACCAGGTAGCCTCACACTTAAGAGCACACCTACATCACCAAGTCTGGATTTGAACCCCAGCAGCATCAGTTACCAGCTGTGGGCCACTGCATAAATTACCCTCTCAGAAGGCCCATGAGCTCTCCTGAAATATGGCACTAATGATACCTGGGATTGTTGGGAAGAAGACAGGGGAAATATATAAAGCACCTGGTACTCGTCACACCCTCGGGTCACTGTAATAGAACCCTCCAGCCAGGTCAGCTGCAGCGTGCAGTGCCATGATCCACAGAGGCAGACTGTGGATCCTGCTTGCCATCTGCTCAGGTCTCGATCCTGGCTGCCTACTTCCAAGGGGGCCTGGTAATTCTCGCCAGCCGCTGCCCACAGAGCTGAGCGCCAGCCCCGGCTCTGGTGTCTGCCGTGGTCACCAGGGTGCCTGTGGTTGGGATGCCGCTTCTCTTGACTACTTCTGGGTACCCTGGAACCTGTCCATAGAGAGCAATAAATAAAGGCAGTCCCTGGGCCATTAGGAAGTCCTCGTGGTGTGTCCCCCCTGGAGCACCCTGGCCAGCGAACTTGGGGGAGGAGAGAAACATCTCATGTCTTCATTTCTGAATCAAACATCTTTTGTTCGCTGGGATGCGGAAAGAGTGAAGGGCGTAGGCAATGTGCCCCCAGCCAAGGTGGCAGGGGAGGGGAACAGGTACCTCCAGGAAGGAGCACTGTGACTGCAGTGAGGCTGGCGAGTGGGTGGCCTCTCTGAGCGTTGCTGTTCCTCCTCCGCAGATCTGGACTTCATGTATGTCAAGGGTAGGCCTGGACGTCGGCTGGCAGCACAGCTCCCCAGGAGGCATCCCACTGCTCTGGGGGGGATGGGATGCTGGGGTATAGCCATAATCAGGGGCGGTGGTGGGATGCATAGAGCCCTGGATCAAGCTGGTTAATTAGCCCCAGTGGGCAATCATGAGCCTAAGTGGGCTTGGATAGGGGGATCCCTGGCTGTTTCCAGGTTTTTTTTTTTGTTTTTTTTGTGTTTTTTTTTTACAGAGACAGAGAGAAGGATAGACAGGGACAGACAGACAGGAACGAAGAGATGAGAAGCATCAATCATTAGTTTTTGGTTGCGCATTGCGACACCTTAGTTGTTCATTGATTGCTTTCTCATATGTGCCTTGACCACGGGCCTTCAGCAGACCGAGTAACCTCTTGTTTGAGCCAGCAACCTTGGGTCCAAGCTGGTGAGCTTTGCTCAAACCAGATGAGCCCGTGCTCAAGCTGGTGACCTTGGGGTCTCGAACCTGGGTCCTCAGCATCCCAGTCTGATGCTCTATCCACTGTGCCACTGCCTAGTCAGGCTGTTTCCTGGTTTTTATCTGGTAGCTGAGGGTTCCTACCAATCCTGGGCCTCTGTCTCCTTCCCTTTAGAAAGTATGACACCACAATTTCTGTCATCATTTTTATCCCTAATAACTTTTATTTGAAACTAGAAACTACATGCTCATGAGAAACAATCCTGCCTACCTGCACGATTCTTATCAAATGTTATTGTGTGGCCCCAAGACAGGGTCATGCTCCTTGGGTGTTTCCGGGAGCCACTGAGCCTGGGAGTGGGGAAGGACAGTTCTGGATTTGGGGCTGCAAAGCTGAAAGGCAGCAGAAATCAGGACTTCATGAGGGGATAAGGGAACATCTGGGACACAGGGCATGGAGCAGAAAAAGAAGAAGGTCACACTTAGGGCTTAGGTGGCTGGGGGTTGTCCCAGGATGTTGTGCGGGCCTGAGGAGGGAGTGAGGGGAGCAAGGCCAGGATGAAGTGGGGGCTTCTGCATCTGTGGGTTTGCTTGAGCTGCAAGTCTTCCCAGGAGGGGTAATAGAGAGACAGGGAGCACAGGAAGGGGTATCAGGATGCAGGGCCAGAAAGGCAAGTGTCTCCCCACCCCGGCCCTCCTTCCCATCCTCACCCTCCTGCTCTCTGCCGAGGAGCCAGGCCCTGGGTGGCCCAGCCCTCAAAGGATTTGTGCTCTAGAGAGAGTCAGGACATAGGCCAGCGTGAACCAAGCGCCTGTGGCCTGAGCCACTGTGACCTGGCAACCTTCCCCATGGCCCGCACGCTCCCTTCACAGCATGTCTCATAATTTGGTTTTATAAGGGGCCCTCTGGCACTGACCTAGTTGCTCTATCCCCGAGTGTTCATCCCTGGTGTTCTTGAACCCCATGTATGGTCCCTTCTTCTCCCAGTGTCACCCTTGGCCAATGCGCTGGGCAAGGTCAGGCAGGCTGGCCTGGTGTCTGGAGCAGGGTTCAGGTACCTGGCATGGCAAGACTTCTCAAGGGCAGTTGTGGGGGCATTTCTGGCCCCCTTCAGTCAACATGCGGGAATGGGCCCTGGCCGGTTGGCTCAGTGGTAGAGTGTTGACCTGGCATGCAGGAGTCCCGGGTTCGATTCCCGGCCAGGGCACACAGGAAAAGCGCCCATCTGCTTCTCCACCCTTCCCCCTCTCCTTCCTGTCTGTCTCTCTCTTCCCCTCCTGCAGCCAAGGCTCCATTGAAGCAGAGTTGGCCTGGGCGCTGAGGATGGCTCTGTGGCCTCTGCCTCAGGCGCTAGAATGGCTCTGGTTGCAACAGAGCGACCCCACAGATAGGCAGAGCATCACCTCCTGGTGGGCATGCCAGGTGGATCCCGGTGGGGCACATGCAGGAGTCTGACTGCCTCCCCCGTTTCCAACTTCAGAAAAAACAAAACAAAACAAAACATGCGAGAATGAGTAGAAGCGTGAGAACAGTGAGGCCAGGGTCGCACCTGGATAGCTCAGTGGCAGGCAGCAGCCAGAGCATGACCCCATCAGAGGCCTCCTGCCTGATGTGTCTGCAGTGTGTGAGGAAAAGCAGGCATGACTCCTTCTCTGCAAAGTGGTGGCAATGACGCCACGGTCACAGGCTTGCATGGGGAATGCATGAAATCATGTGTGTCCATCTCCCTCCTCTTGTCACTTTCTAGTCTGCTGAATTGAAGGACTAGCTGTCCTGGATAGAGGTATGTGTCCCCAGGTACCTGGTGTCTGCCATTGGTTACTGAGCAGGTACCAGCTGTAGTCTGGTGGTTGTATGGGTGGCCTCCTCCCTTCTGCAGGGGACCAGGTGTTGGGCAGTTCTGTACCCAAGAAGCTGGAAGAGCAGAGGGTGTGGACCCTTGTCCCCCAGTGGGTCACTTCCCTTGGGGTCATCACCAGCTCAGAGGGAGGCCAGGTGTGTTCTTGCTTGGGTTTGGGGCTCTGACAGCTGGTCAGCATGCAGCTGCAGGGGAAGTGGTGCCTGTCTCTGACAGCAAGGTTTACCCTGGGCTCTGAAAACCAGAAAGGGCCATGCTCAAGAATTCCTGCAGGGCTCAGGGCCATATCTCCCTATAAGTGGGAGTCTCAAGAGAGTTGGTCGGGGGTGCAGATGACTCTGTTTAAAACAGGGCCAAAGCTTTCACCAACTTGTACACCAGAATTTGGGTGGAGGTTTGGCTGAAACTGTCGGAGACATGAGCTGTGGCTCCTCCACCCCAGCCGAATCCTCTCACTCTCCCCGATCCCCTCTCTGATTTCAGATTTGCCTCTGCTCTGTCTTGCAGCTCCTGGAAACCCACAGGCAGGAAGCCTGTCCTCTGAGGCTGCATGAATAATAGAACTGAAATCATCCCCAGTTAAAAATAGAGATTCTTCTTAATAAATATTTTATGTACTGTCCTTAGGATACAGAGATCCCCTAACTGATGAGTTGAAGTAAAAACCCTGTTATCGAACCCAAGGAATGTAGAAAAGGCTGGTCCTGGTCTCTGCCCATGCGTCCCCATGGCCACGGCTCCTGCCTCAGACCCACCTCCTCCTTGGTGATGTCCAGTGGAAACAACCTGCATGCGTGAGAAGCACATGCTGTAGCCACAGGCAGCTTGGGGTTTCTCAGTGTGTCAGTCACCTGTTTTAGGGAGGCAAGTCAGTCATAGTGCCCCTTGGTTAGTGAGGCTTGATGTTCAAAAAAGCCAAAAGCAGGTTCTTATGTCCTGTTATGCAGAGGGGCCCCCACGATGAGTGGAAGCAAGGGATCTGGGTGAGGAGGTGGAAGTCGGGTGTGTAGAGGGCTGGCCCATTTCAGAAAACTCTGCAAATGCAGTTCAACCTTGAAAGTCTGCCTTAATTAGGACACAGCATGATCTAGATACAGCAAATGATCCTGAGTAGTCTGCAGAATGGGCTCCCAGCTGTGATCACCTCTGCCCCACGGGAGTTTCCCCTGGAAGGCAGGTGCAGGCAGGAAATGTGGGATCTGTCCAGCATGCAGTCCACTTCAACATGACCCCCATTTGTAGGCCCAAGAGAACAGCTGGAGTGTCCTCACATAAGGGGCAGGAACCAGCAATTGGAGGCAGAGTGTGCTGAGGCCAGGATGGATGATCCAAATGGGGCTGGGGCTCACATCTTAGTGCTGGTCCCTCACCTGAAGTGGCAATGCCACACCCCATCTGGTTTCCTTGGACTGAGTGCAGAGGCCCTTCCCTGTGAGGCCCCCTGCCTTGAGGAGGGCCCTCTGTCCCTGTGCCTAGCATAACTTGAGGACATTTTTGGTTTAGCACCCAGAATTCTGAATGGCACATAAGGTTCTAGGTCTATCTCCCTTCAGAGAGTGAGCTCCTTGAGCACCTAACTTAGAACTTGGCAAATGTTGTTTTTTGTATAAATAAATGACTGGGTGGATGGATGGATGGATGGATGGATGGATGGATGGATGGATGGATGGATGGATGGATGAGTGGATGGATGGATGGATGGATGGATGGATGGATGGATGGATGAGTGGATGGATGGATGGATGGATGGATGGATGGATGGATGGATGAGTGGATGGATGGATGGATGGATGGATGGATGGATGGATGAGTGGATGGATGAGTGGATGGATGAGTGGATGGATGAGTGGATGGATGGATGGATGGATGGATGGATGGATGGATGGATGGATGAGCGGATGGATGGATGAGCGGATGGATGGATGGATGGATGGATGGATGGATGGATGAGTGGATGGATGGATGGATGGATGGATGGATGGATGAATGGTTGGATGGGTGTATGAATGGATGCATGGATGGAAGAAGGCACATGGTACTGGATTCCAAAGGGAAATTTATAACAAAATAAAAATGGGAGCTTAGTTACCTTTAGTGCATTGGAGCTGATCACATAGGTGGGGATGTGCTTTAACCTTTCTCCCCTCCACTGCCCTCTATCCATTGCTTCCTGGTTCTTGCCTGGAAAGGGAAAGGTTGGGAAGCAGCAAGAAGGAACAGGAGGCTCAGACCTTGGAAGGATGGATGATGAAAGTTTAAAACCAGATGTGGGAACTCTATCACAAGGTCCACATCCAGAGCTTGGGAGGATGGACTGCCATGCACTGTCAGTGAGTGGCACGTTTCCTGACGTTCCCCATGCAGAGTGGTGCTGGAGTGTCAGGTAGTCAGAACTGAGCACCCCCGTGGGCCCATGTCAGGCTGGGCTGTGTGAGAATACAGAAGAAGTTAAAAAAATAAGACAATAAAGATGTTCAATTATCTCAATAGAAAGGATTTAAAAAAAAAAAATCTATGTCACAGTGCCTACAGTTGTTTTAGTTTTTATTTCAGAAGCTCTAAGGGAAGAAAATCTTGAAATGTTTTCACTTCTCTGTGATTGAGAAAACTCTTAAAATATTAAACTGTTACTTAATAATTGATTAAAGCTCATCTTAGTGGGAGCCAATCACCCATTTGGCAGGATCTCGCTAAGCTTGTAGGGGCTTTTAGCTCCCCCTGGCTGCCCAAACTTTGTCTGTCTGATTCATTCAGAGCTCAGCAGATATCTGTCTCTTGTGGATTTGTGATGTCACAGTGCCTCTGCCAAGCTGTGGGAAAGTCCGAGGGACACTGCATCTGAAAGGTGAGGCGGGAGAAGGCAGTCAGAGTGTCTGCGAATGAAAGTGCCATGGTTTCTAAGACACAGAGCAGGAGTCAGAGATAAAATAAAGGCTGTGTGGCCTTCAGAGCTACTTAAGGAATCTGTGACTTGAGTTTCTTCACAGAATGACAATTATGCTTGCCTCTCTTTTTCACAGGGACACGAAAACCATCAAGCCAAGTGGTTAGCACATGAGCTCAGGCATCAGGCTGCCTAGGTCCAACCCTGCCCCAGTGGGTTACTTAATGTGTGATCTGGGATGCATTTCTCTATGCCTTATTTTCCTCATCTATAAAGTGGGAATAATCCTGGAAACCCCTCCTGGGCAGATGAGGTAAGACATCTCGGTGGTGCCAGTGTGGCAAATGGGTGCATCAAGTGATAGTGCGGGGCCAGGGGACTGAGCATGGGTTGGAAAGTGGACGCAGGGATGTGGATTTAGCTCTGTTCCCACTGACCGTGCACTGCCATTGTTGCTGCTGTGACAGGGCTAGCGTCTCTCTATGCTGGCACCTTTGTGGCCTTCAGGGCCTGCACAGTCATGGGGATCCGCTGTACCATTTTTGACTTGTGCTTCCGATTTGATGCAGCCTGGTTCTTGACAAACTTCCCCCTTCATGTGATCAAACCCTGGCACTGGCTTAGCTATCTCCCTGTCTGTGCTTGGGGCAGTGGGGGTGTCTATATTATTGGCTCACCCATCATTGGGGGAGGAGTCAAGGCTCTTAAGATCAAGACCGAGAACCTGGTCAGTCTCACTTTCTGTCAGGCTGTGGCTATCTACAGCATCAGCATGGCAACTCTCAGCAACATGGCTGAGCCTTCCAGTGCCACTGCCCCCAAAGCCATCGCCTTTTGAAACTATCATGCAGGTAACTCCGTGTTTGGAGCTGGCTTCACTGTGGGCCTGTCTAACCTCTTCTGTGACGTCTGTGTGGGCACTGTGGGCAGTGGAGCCGCCCTGGTTGATGCACAGAACACCAGGCTCTTTGTGAAGATTCTTACCGTGGAGATCTTTGGCAGCACCGTCGGCCTCTTTGGGGTCACCATATGTGTTATCGTATGACCCCCACCCCAGGGAGCACACAGTCTGCAGGAAGAGGTCATCATCAGCCCTCCCTCCTGTTTCTTCCCCATCCAACCACAACTGCATGTGTGAGCAACCACCAGGGCGGTTAGACTAGAAGTTATAGGTTGGATATCGTCTGGGGCCTCTACACTGAGAACATTGTGTTGCCTCAAATATTAACCAGAGTTCCCAGCCCCCCAGGTGTCTGGCAGGAGGATTGAAGCCTTTGGCTAAAGGGCTGGTGGCACTGGGGACAGGTGAATCAGTGCTCAGGCTAGCTTCCAGGGGACGGGCTGTGGCAACTCAGTCTTTTTTTTTTTTTTTTTTTTTTTTTTTTTTTTACAGAGACAGAGAGAGAGAGTCAAAGAGAGGGATAGATAGAGACAGACAGACAGGAACGGAGAGAGATGAGAAGCATCAATCATCAGTTTTTGGTTGTGACACCTTAATTGTTCATTGATTGCTTTCTCATATGTGCCTTGACCGTGGGCCTGAGCAGACTGAGTAACCCCTTGCTTGAGCCAGGGACCTTGGGTCCAAGCTGGTGAGCCTTGCTCAAGCCACATGAGCCTGCGCTCAAGCTGGCGACCTCGGGGTCTCGAACCTGGGTCCTCCATATCCCAGTCCAACACTCTATCCACTGCGCCACCGCCTGGTCAGGCGCAACTCAGTCTTATTTCGTGATTTACTTATTAAAGTCAAATCACAGAATTTTAGCATAGGGTGGTCTTTCATCCTGTTCTTTTTTTTTTTTTTCTTTTGTATTTTTTTTCTGAAGCTGGAAACAGGGAAAGACAGTAAGACAGATTCCCGCATGCACCCGACCGGGATCCACCCAGCACGCCCACCAGGGGCGACGCTCTGCCCACCAGGGGGCGATGCTCTACCCCTCCGGGGCGTCGCTCTGCCGTGACCAGAGCCACTCTAGCGCCTGGGGCAGAGGCCAAGGAGCCATCCCCAGCGCCTGGGCCATCTTTGCTCCAATGGAGCCTTGGCTGCAGGAGGGGAAGGGAGAGACAGAGAGGAAGGAGGGGGGGGGGGAGAAGCAAATGGGCACTTCTCCTATGTGCCCTGGCCGGGAATCAAACCTGGGTCCCCTGCACGCCAGGCCGACACTCTACCGCTGAGCCAACCGGCCAGGGCTTATCCTGTTCTTTTATTTTAGGGGTAGGGAGAAGATGACTTGTATGTGTGGGACTCTGGGGACCCTGGTGGTGTCCAGGACAGGGTAGTACACTAGTCAGGGACATCCAAAGGAAAAGAAACATGGGTTGTGTATCTATCTATGTCTATCTCTATATTCACATCTGCGTGTAGAGAGGGTAGAGAGAGTGACTGACTTTAAGGAGTTGGCTAGCACAGCTGTAGGCTGGACATTCCAGTAGGAGTTGAGGTTGCTGTCTTGAGCCCAAAGGCCCCTGAGAGGCAAAATTCTTTCTCCTCTATTAAGGCCTTCAACCAATTGGTTGAGGCCCACCCACATGATAGGGGGCTGGTCAACTTTGCTGAAAGTCTATTGAATTTAAATATTAACATCATCTAAAAAAATACCTTCAGAGCAGCACCTAGACTGGTATTTGAGTGTACACCTGGGCATCATGGCCCAGCCAGGTGGACACAGGAAAGTAAGCCCCATGGTGGTGTTGTGTGCACATTGGAAGACATTTGATGTCTCTGGTCCCTGTCTACTCAGTATAATAGGGTCCCTAGACAAGCTTCTCCTGAGGAAAACCTCTCAGGGAAGGTGGTTGGAGAGCTGGATGCCACCTGGGACCCTGAGGCCACTGCTCTGGCTCCAGGGTCCAGGCCTTGTATAGCTTCTCTACTCAATGGGAGGTTGATACTTAGACCTTGATACTAAGGGAATACTTCATCGTCCACGTACCCCAGAGCACAGGATGGGTCCTGAACACATTGCGGGCCTCACGTGACCTCCCACTCCCCTGCCACCCCTGCCCCCATCTGATTTCTCTACTGATCAGTTCCCCCTGACTTTGGCTGCCTTTGAAGAACAGCCACAGTTGTGACCTTAGAAACCAGCCCAGAAGTCAGAGATTTCTGTAATAATTAGAGGTCATTTGGGGGCCAGCTCCCAGGGACAGTCCATGGTTAATATAAAGTTGTTCCTTCTTGTGCAACACTGTGATATGAGGAAGTCTAGTGCAGTAAGTCTCTCCTGACCCCCAGCTCCTGTCCTTTAGAAAGTGTGATGTCTGCAACTTGGGGTCAGAGTTGATAATGAGTGGGGTCTGTCATTTAACTCTTGATATTTACCAACATTGGTCAGTTCACCAGTCCTCAGTCCCAAACTTCTCAAATAAATGCTATGCCCTTTTCACAGTGCTGTCATGCATGACAGCTGCCACTGTGTTCCCTTTTCTGTCTCCCACGACCCCAGCAGTGGGTGCCTGCCAGCTCCCACTGGGATTGTTCTGAGGACAAGCCCGAGTGTATCAGAAATAGCCACACCCCCTTTCTCTCCCAGCCCAGCTCAGCCTGGCTGCCTTGGTCTAGAGCTCCAGTCAAGTCCAGGGATGGATCTGCCCCCTGTGCACATCCAGCAGAAGCAAACACTGGACCCTCAAAGCCTGGCAGCTGGGATCTGGCTGGACAATGACTGGAGTGGGGAGGTAGAGGGGATGAGGCATTTGTGCAGGGAGTCCGGTTCCTTCTGCTTGGCTGCAATGCTCCTGTCCCTGCTGAGACCTGACCCACCATCCTCACCACTTCCCATCCCATCCAAAGAGGAAGGGAAGCCAGTGGCACAGAGAAGGAAGACAAAGAAGAGGGTCCCAGACCAAAGTGGCAGGTAATGGCAAATTCCTGTGACCATAAACTGCTCTGGATTGAGCATTTGTGTGTCAGGTGCTGCATCAGGCTATTTGTGTAGACTGTTTCATGTAGAGAAGAGGGTGGCAACCCCTCCACATGCTTCACCTTCCCCTAGGTCCCTGTTCCCCTCTCACACACATGAAAGCCCCATGCCATCTCTAGAACAGGGCTCAATGGGTATAAATAACTACTCTAAGTTCAGAGTTGTACCAGGAGAGAGTTCATATTCAGCATTTTACTCTAGTATTTCTGCACTGTTGTCTTTTTTGTAAAGTTGTGTTTCTTTCATGCTATGATTTGGTTATATTGTTGCAATCATTGCAGTAGATATTTGGGGCCTATTAGTCACTCATTTCTACTGACAAGGGTGATTATAGGTTGCAGAGACAGTACCTGCCCTCTACAGCCTCACAGTCTTGTCAAAGGTACCTGAATCACAGAATATTCTGTGCAGCCCTGACTACAGTGAGATGGTTTATCTTACCCAGCCTCCCTGTTCTGAATCCTGCCTCTAAAGGACTTTGAAAGTGCAGCATCCTCAAGAGGATTCATTAAATAGTTGATTGAATCAATGAGTTCTAGAATCAATTATTAGGCTGAAGAAAATATTTTCTATGGAGCAATGCTTCCTCTCATTGGTATAATTCTATGGAGGTAGCCAAAGAACTTTCTTTATATCATCTTATTTCATTCTCACAACAAACATATGGATTGAGTAGAAAAAAAACTACCTTCATCTCATTTTATAAATGAGGGAAGTTACCAGGCTACTAAGTGGTAGATTCTGGGCAAGAACTTCTGTTCCTTGGACAAAGATTTGTTTGTCATCCATCCATCCATTCATATACCCACCCATCATCCATCCATCCATCCATCCATCCACCCATCCACCCATCCACCCATCTACCCATCCACCCATTCATCCATCTTACATGCATGCACTGAGCCCCTACTTGCCATGTCCACAGCTAAGCGCTGGAGGACAGAGGTGACCTTAGCTTTCAAGGAGCTCCCAGTCTGGAAGGTTACTTGGGTACCATAAGTTATGGTGTTGGCTTATGATCTCGACATTTTTAGATTAGCTTCTTTCTTCACAATCTGGGGACAGGTAAAGGCGCCTGGTAACAAATTTCTTTGTCTGTGGGGTGTTGGTACAACTGCAAAAGATGAGGCACAGGAAAGAGTGCAGATGTCCCACAACTCCTTGTGGGTCCCAGGACAAAGCACTGAGTAGAGTTGACTGTGCTGCCTGAGCCTCCTGGCAGTCACATGACGATTTCTGGTCTCTCTCTGGACACTAAGATTTAGCAAATATTCTTTTGATGAATTAATGGATTTACATGTCCGGGGGCTCCTAATTTTATAGCCTAGAGCAGTGGTAGTCAACCTGGTTCCTACTGCCCACTAGTGGGCGTTCCAGCTTTCATGGTGGGTGGTAGCGGAGCAACCAAAGTATAAATAAAAAGACAGATTTAACTATAGTAAGTTGTTTTATAAGGATTTATTAGTTCTTTTTTAAAATTTTATTCATTTTTTAGAGAGGAAGGGGGGGAGGAGCTGGAAGCATCAACTCCCATATGTGCCTTGACCAGGCAAGCCCAGGGTTTCGAACCGGCGAACTCAGCATTTCCAGGTCGACGCTTTATCCACTGGGCCACCACAGGTCAGGCGTTTTTTAAGGATTTATTCTGCCAAACTTAGCGACAATCTGACATAAAGTACTTGATAAGTAATTATTATTATATGCTTTAACTTGCTGTAACTCTGCTTTATAAATTTTATAACGTAAAGCTACTTCCCTACTTTATAAATCACCATTACCGTGGAACCGGTGGGTGGTTAGAAAATTTTACTACTAACACAGATACAAAAGTGGGTGTTAGGTTTAGAAAGGTTGACTACCCCTGGCCTAGAGTCTAGTCTGTCCTCTGTGGCCTGGCAGACTCTTAAAGAAAAGTTATTGGGCAAAGGTCATGTGAAGGCTGTTTTTTCAAAGTGAGAGGACATTGTGACAGTGCAAGAATGTCACAAATGATGAGCCCGACTCAGCAAGTGGGGGAGGGTCAGCTCAAGGGGAGGCTCTCTGCGTGGTTGGTGCAGACACCCAGCCCTTGAGAGCTCAGGCTCTGGGGAACTGACTCATGATAACCCAGTTCACAAGAGACTGAGCAAGGAACCTCAATGGCAGTGTGCCTCTTCCCAATAGGAGGAAGGCTTACCGCTCAGCAGCCAGGGCCTCTGGCTGGTGGTGATCATCTGTCTTGGAGCCAAACCAGAAAAGAAGGAGTGATTCATTGATGGACAGCAAGTCTTCCAAAGTGGTCCAGCTTTTCAGGGCAGAGCTAAACTTGAACTCAAGCCCCTTCCCAGCCTCCCAGCCTTCCTGCTTCTCCACCTGACACAGTTGCCCATCATTGCCTTGTCCTCAAGGGCCCAAATTTAGTCATAAGAACTTCAGTGTCCATGTTTCTTCCTTGAAGACCAAATTAAAGGCCTGAATTGAAATGCTATGTGTGTGGTGAACACATGTAATTCCTGGATACCCAAGAAAACAAACAGAGCAGATGGATTTCCTCCTGTGTGTTAAGCAGCCAGGGGAATGCCAGGCTCTGGCTCTGAAAGGGAAGATACAGTTGGATGGTCTCGTTCAAGGTTTGTGGCTTGCTGGGAGCCCAGGGCCATCCTCCTGGGATCCTCCTGCTGAAAAGACAGAGGGGTTATGGGGGGCTGGCAAACATCAACATTTCCTTGTTTTCAGGCACCTCAGTCTCGAGACTTCTCCTGTAGTCATTCCCCAGAGACACTGAGCCCTGGAAGCCTCTGTCTTGGCCGACAAACAGTAGACAGTGCGTGTGTGTGTGTGTGTGGGGGGGGGGGAGAGTGTGAGGACTGAGGATCCTGGATTGGGGGTTGGGAGTTGGGGGGAATCGGAAGATGAAGTTACTGGGAGAGAATTAGATTGAGCCCAGCAGGCATAAGGGATAACAAAGGACTGTGGACTGTATGGCGTTCCCATGCTGTGCAACAAATTAGCCTCAAGTGAAGTGGCTTAAACCAACAGTTGTCATCACAGCAGTTTCTCAGTGGGTCTGGAAACTGCTGTGGAGGCTGGTTCCTTGATCTGGGTCCTGTCTTAAGGCTCATGAGGTCTCTGGTGGGATCAGTTTCTCGTGGGCTGTCAGAATGAGGGCTTGCTCAGTTCCTCCCCATGTGGGCCTCCCTGTAGAACATCCTACATCATAGTAGCTTGTTGGCAAGCCAGAGGGCCAGTGAGAGTGACTACAGGACCCAGTACAGCCACATGGACAGGACATCCCATTATCTTTGCTGCTGTCTGAAGCAAGTCCCTGGGTCCAGCGCATGCCCAGGGAAGGGATCACAGAGGTGTGGGTAGCTGGGCAGGGTCATGGGGGGCCCCACCAGAAAGCCTCTATGCAGCTCACATCCTAGGTGAGGAGACTGGCACAGAAAGCTCGGGTAGCCTGCTTGTGCTCCCAAGGCCAGGCAGCAAGCCCAGGTTGGCAGACCCAGGCCTTCCCTGCCCTCCCCCGTTATCTTTGCCCATTGGTTTTGCCCTGGTTGTTCCCATCTTTGTTTCTCATCCAAACAAATCCTACTCACTCAAGTTTCAAATTGCAGCTGGATGCCAGCCATGAGGAGCCTCCCTCCCTCAGGGTGTGCAGTCAGCATGCCCCACGCAGCTTCACCACAGCCGGGGTTGAGGGGGGCTGCTGCCCTGTGTGGCATCCAAACAGCACTGGGGGACTCCATGTCCTCAGTATCTCCCTAATGGCCACTTCAATGCCTGGGGTTTCCCCAAAGCAATAAGAATGCTGGAGGTTCCTGCTGAAACCAGGGCAGGGGGCAAGGGCAGGGGCAGGAGTCAAGAGTCAGGGGGTGGAGCAGAGGGCAGGGGGCAGGGGGCAGGAGGGAAGGAGCAGGCCTCTAACCCACTCCCACCTCTCTGATCTCACTGATCCGGTGGCTTTGCTGTCTGACCGCCAGGTGAGAGCTGGCCTCAAGGATCTAGAACATATGACAGGTCTTTTTTTTTTAAATTGTGGTAAAATATACATAACAAAACTTAATCATTTTAACCATTTTTAAGTGTACAATTCACTGTGTTGAACACATTCACACTGTTGTTCAACCATCACCACCATCTGTCTCCAGATATTTTCCATCTTCTCAAACTGAAAATTTGTGCCAATTATCCATCACTCCCCATCCCCGCCCCCAGCCCTGACAATCTCTATCCTATTTCCTGTCTCTATGAATCCGACTCCTCTAGGGGCCTCTCATAGGAAGACTCATACAATAATAATCCTTCGTCATGGGCTGATTTCACTGAGCATCATGTCCTGTAGGTTCATCCATGTGGGAGCAGATGTTAGAATGTCCTTCCTTTCTAAGGTGGAATTATATTCTGTTGCACGATGGACCACATTTTGTTTACCCATCATCTGGTAATGGGCATTTGGGTGGTTACTACCTTTTGGCAGTTGTGAGCCATGCTGCCGTCAATATTGGTGTCCAAGCATCTGTTCAGGATGGGCCAGTGGTGACGGGAGCCATGGAGGGAACGGGGCTGGAGGGAAAGGTCCCCACAACTGCCAGGCTTTGAGGAAGGTCCAGGATCAAGGTGTGGTAGAGGGGCTGCAGTTGGGGCTCTGTCTTCTCATACGTGACCTGCATCTGGCTTGTCCATCTCTCTCCCTCCCTGTGAAGTTCCTTGGTTGCCATAGGTACCCTGCGGACCAGGACCAGTCTTCTCTGTAACTGGGGTCTACCCATTGTCCCCAGGAGAAAGGGAGATGTTGGGAAGACTTGAGAGCTGTCCCAAACCACTGGCAGGCAGTCAAATCCAGAACCTATTACCCTGGTTCTGGCTTATTTTAGGGGTCAGACCCACCTACGGCCCAGGGGACAGAGACAGAGCCAATCCAGCAGAACAGCCACTGTCCAACAATGAACAGTGTCAACAAAGGCACCATGAGAGTGTCCCCTTGTGCTCCGAGCAGCTAGATCTGTGTGGAAGCCACTACAGACCATGAAGACCAGTGAGGAAGCAGCAGTCATCTCTCTGTGTCAGTTGGCTATGGGCAGGGAAATGACTCTGGATAAACCAGCCCCATCAGGGCCTCACACACAGCACCAGGCATGGTATAAATAATGCTCCTGCACCTGCGGCGAAGTAGGGTGCCTTTTGCCCTCCCTGAGTCGGTAGGCTCACTGGATGGTTTCTTGTTCTGAAACAAGAGGAAAGCAGGAGTGGAGGCTTCCCCAGTGCACTACCAGTCTGGCTTCATTCTTCTGCCAGTGTCTCATTAGCTAAATTCCATCTCAGGGCCCAGCCCGGGGTCCAGGGTCAGGGAAGCCTTTCTGCCTCCCAGGGAAGAGCTGCTGGTCACATGGCAGGGGATAGTGGGGAAGGGAGGTACAGGATTGCTGCAAATCTGCTGCCTTTCTGGAATGCTCCAACCAAAGCTGGACTGCCACTGTGCCTCACGCCCACTCTGGCTGCCTCCTTCCTGGAATGGAGGTCTAGCTGTTCCCATCTTAAGGGTGCCCCGATTCCGGGCCCCAAGCTCCGACACCTGGCAGACCATAGACGCAGATGGGATTCATCTCTGTTGAGATAACCCCGAGCAGCTGCTGACTCTTCTGTCACTCCTAAACCCTTGCAGGTTCACCTGCTTCTTATTCCAGGCTCACGAGGAAACAGAAGCTTTTGTCTGGGGGGGGGGGGGGGGATTAGCAGAGCTCTCTGGGATTTGGGTGGAAATGTGGTATGTGTGTGGATCAAACTGAGCCTTGCAGCTGGGTCTGGGGGTGGGGTGGGGGATGAGCTGAAATCCTGCCTGCATGGTGGTTGTCTGCTGGCTCATCTGCCAGACTCAGTCTTTTGGGGGCGTGTGTGTGTGTGTATGTGTTTCTTATTAGAAATTGTGATGGAAAATTTCCTTGCTCTCGGCTGTTTCTGTGAAGGGCCTGGATTACTGAAGAGAATCCGGCTTACATGTCCAAGGGCGAAGCAGACCTATTTATCTTTGACTCTTACACACTTCATGTGGCTCCTGAGGGTTGATGCTAAGAAGGATTTATGTCTCCCCACACGGAAGGTAGAGAAGGAGGGGCCAGTCCTCCGTGGGCTGAAGGCACAGTGGCTGGCACCTGGCTTGCCATATGCTCTAATGTGGATTTAAGAATAGAGAAGGGCTTTCTATTATTAAAGAAGGCTATTGTGAAAATCTGCCCTTAATGTGATGAAGTGATTCTGACGTGAACCGTGTGCAGCTGTAACTTTGCGATGGGATTTGGGAGCTGGGCTGCTATTGGAGGTGGGTGCACATCCCAGAGGTGCCCCATCCCTTTGCAAAAGTAAAACTGGTTTTTGAGGTATCCAGGTACTCATGGTAACTGAAACTACAGGAGGTGGGAAGAGTTTGACTTGGGAACATGGCAGTAAGGACAATGGGGGACTGGCATCCACTCCTCACTGCCTGGGGCAGAGCTAGACCTGGTTGTATGGGGAGGGGACCAGCTGGAGGAGCTGGGACTCAGGGGACCTAGGGAAGTCTGGCGTGAGCACAGCCACCTGGGGCAAGTGCAAGTGTATTCGAGTTTTCAGACAGGAGTGGGCAGAGTGGTGGTTCTCAACCAGGGGACAGTGTTTCCTGGGGGACATTTGATAAAGTCTGCAGCCATTTGCGGTTGTCATCATGGGAAGGAGGAGGAGGGGTCTCCAGCATCTGGTGGATGAAGGCCCAGGATGTTGCTCTGCTTCCTTCAATGCGCAGGACAGCCTGCAACAGAATCGTTTGCCCTGAATATTTCTCAGCCTTAGAAAGGAAGGATACACTGACACAAGATACAGTGTGGATGGACCTTGAGGACAGAATGCTGAGTGAAATCAGCCAGACACAGAAGGACAAGTGCCATGTGATCCCACTTACATAAGGTCCCTGGAGCCGTCAACTCGAGAGAGTCAGGAAGATGATAGGGGTGTTAGGAGCCAGGGTTGGGGGAAGGGAATAGGGAGTTACTCTTACATGGGGACAGAGTTCAGATTTGCGTGATGGAAAGAATATTTCCCCTTCAAAAAAGAAAGAGTGTGGCCCTGGCCGGGTAACTCAGTTGGTTATATCATCATCTCAATGCACCAAGGTGGTGGGTTCGATCCCTGGTCAGGACACATACAAGAATCAACCAATAAGTGCATAAATAAGTGGAACAACAAATTGATGTTTCTCTCTCTCTCTCTTTTCTCTCTCCCTAAAATTGTAAATAATTTTTTTTTTTTTTTTGTATTTTTCTGAAGTTGGAAACTGGGAGGCAATCAGACAGACTCCTGCATGCACCCGACTGGGATCCACCCGGCATGCCCACCAGGGGGCGATGCTCTGCCACTCTGGGGCGTTGCTCTGTTGCAACCAGAGCCATTCTAGTGCCTGAGGCAGAGGCCCAGGCCAACTTTGCTCCAATGGAGCCTTGGCTGCGGGAGGAAAAGAGAGAGACAGAGAGGAAGGAGAGGGGGAGGGGTGGAGAAGCAGATGGGCGCTTCTCCTATGTGCCCTGGCCGGGAATCGAACCCTGGTCCCCCGCACACCAGGCTGATGCTCTACCACTGAGCCAACCAAAAAAAATTTTTTTAAGATGGAAAAAGTGTGGAGTGTGAGGCTGATAGAGGTACCATATGAATGCACTCAATACCACTGGACTGGACCCTTACAAATGTTTAAAATACCATTTTGTTATATATATTTACCACATTTTAAAAAATGTTGAAATACAAACAAACAAATGACTCATTTGCCCAAAATGTCTGTAGCACTGTGGCTAAGGAACCCTGGTGCCGGTGGTCGTGTGTGACGAGTGGTGTTGGCCTGCATGAGTGGCTGTTGCTGTGCACGGGTGAACGCGGCATTTCATGAGTGTGTCACAAAGTGTCACAACTTATGAAAGAAGTATTGCCCAAAGCCCCTTCTCTGCCCCACCTGTACCCACAAAACCTCCATTTCCCGTTCCAAATTACACTGGGGTGCCCCACATCCCCAAGGAGCCTTGAACTTGCACCAGCTTACAATCTGGGTGGTAACCCAGAGAGACCCCTGTCCCTCTGGCATTCCTGCAATGGTTTGATATCAACCCACCCTGAAGACCTTCCAAGGGGCAGCCTCTGTTCTCAAGACTGTGGGGAGAGCCAGTGTCTGCCCGTGTGCTTCCCAGACACATCCAGCGCCCTTCTTAGAGAGTTACCCCTGAATACATGCCACTCTGCATCACCTGGCCCCAGGTGGCTGTGCTCACGCCAGACTTCCCTAGGTCCCCTGAGTCCCAGCTCCTCCAGCTGGTCCCCTCCCCATACAACCAGGTCTAGCTCTGTCCCAGGCAGTGAGGAGTGGATGCCAGTCCCCCATTGTCCTTACTGCCATGTTCCCAAGTCAAACTCTTCCCACCTCCTGTAGATTCAGATAGCAGTTTTCGTGTGAGGTGGGGGGCAGGGGCACAGACTTGTGATCTGTGTGCCCTGAGCCCAGACTTCAGGGAACAAAGATGTGAGGGTGCTGTTTGAGTTCCCCTCTCCCCACCCCAACTAGCCAACCACTGGGCCTTCACTCCACCTCCCAAGTATCTCCAGGCCTGTCCCCCTCACCCCACTGCGTCCATGCCCAGGTCTGGCCTCCTTCTCATTTTACCTGGATGACCTCAAGAGACTCCCTGTTGCTGAGAACTGTGGTTGGGGGAGTAAAGGTGGTGCAGGGCTGGTATTCTCCCTCCACTGCTGGGTACTGGAGCCAAACCTGTTGGTCTCTCTGCCTCCTGGATGACTTCTTTAATAACCAGTCTGTGACCAAAAAGTAACTGGGAAACTGATTGGGTCAATGGAACTTCCATTATTAGGATCCTTTGTCATGTCCCCTTGTGGGAGTTGGGCCGCCCCCACCCCCAAGCGGTGGGGTTCTCCACCATATCCTCTTCCCCCTCCCATCCCCAGGTGACTTATATGTGTCCCCATGGACACACAGTGAGGTGCTGGTCCTGGGCCCCCTCACAATGTACTGCTAACCTGCTCCCTTCATATGGAGACTATATCTGGCTTGGTGACCCTGGGTCCTTGTAGCAGATGCTCAGGGAAACTCCAGGGACCAACCCTACAGCCTGCCAAGCCTGGCCAGCCTGCTTGAGAACCTTCTCCGTTTCAGGGGATCACTGTCAGCATTCCAGACTCTTGATTCCCCTGTGTTATGCATCCGACACATACCCAATGCTGACTCCATGACAGATGCCAGGCTGGAGCGCAGAGAGACAAGCCCTTACCTGGCTTATCTTCCAGAGCGGTCAGCAGGCAATAAGTAAATATGTAAACAGTAAATATTAAATCTGCCAGGTAGTGATGAAGGTCAGGGAAAGAGAAAAGGCAAAATGAAGGGACACAGGGGACAGTCAGGGGAGGCTCCTCTGAGTTGTGACATCAGTAGGGACCCCAAGAAAGTATCTGGGCATCTGGGAAAGTGTGTTTCAGGCAGTGGAAACAGCATGTGTGAGGTCTGAAGGTGAGGGTGAGTTGCGCTTGGAATGTCCCAGGAGAAGCACAGGGGTCCGTCATTTTGGCTGTGGCTAAGCCAGGGGACGGTGGGATGACATGTGGTCAGAGAAGTGACAGGATCAGATTCTGGAAACCTCTGGGGTGATGGTAAGAACCAGGTTTATTTTGAGTGAAATTGGGCTGTTGGAGGCTTTTGAGCCCGGATGTCCCTTAAATATGACTTAAGCTTTAAAATAATCACTTCGCAAAATATCTTATAAAGCCCTGTTCATGACAACCTCACAACTAGGCGCACTGGGAAATCTCATCTTCTCATCATTGTGCAGATGAGGAAACTGAGGCTTAGAGAGGTTAAATAAGTCGCCCAAGGGTGCAGTGCTTGGGAGCAGCAGAGCTTAGCTGGAATCTGGCTCTGTCTTATTCCAAAGGCCCTACTGCAGTTCAAGCAGCTTGACCACTCTCTCCCACAGGCAGACAGACTGGACAGTGTCATAGTCAAAGTGGACAGTTGTTAAGGTCCAATCAGCTCATGAGAAGTTCTGCCTTTTGCCTGGATCTTATTATTGTTGAGATGGAACCAAATGCTTGGGGGGAATTATACAGTGGGAGGAGGGAGTCACAGGCACACCCTTTGAGTCATGACTTGGGCCCAAGGTAGGCGGGTGGGGGTTCTAAACTTGGTTGTATTGTTATCAACCTTGGGCAGTTTGAGGTCCGTGATATAGCTGCTGGCCCCAGAAATGAGGCTCTGAGCCTGTGTAGAGCCCACTTCATGTCTCCCATCACAAAGATGTCTAATGCAGGAGAGATCAGCTTGACAGTTGCAGCCTTTTTTTTTTAATTTCAATTTTATGCTATCAACCTCCTGCTTTGATTAGAACTGGGATTCTCAGCAGCCCCCGGTAAAGCCCTCCTCAGGCTTATTTGAGAGTGGGTGGCTTAGGGGGTTCTTTACTCACCCACAGGAGCAGAGTAAGGAAACTGTTCCTTTGAGGACATGGTGAAAGTAACAGCTGTGTTTCGAGGAAAGAAACGGGCTCCCTGTTAGTCCTACAGCTGCCCCTCCCACCTCTTTGAAGAGCACGGATTGAAAGATGCATAAAAATTCAAACCCTACTCTAAATAAATGAAAGGGGGGAAAGATATATTCAAGAAGGAGAAAACCATGGCAATCACTGTTGCACAATAGTAGTAAAAATATGTCTCATAACCATAAACCCAGGGATTTGAGGCTGCCACTCTTTGCCAAGAGAGAGAGCATATTGGGAAGAAAGGTGAAGACTTTCAGACCCACTCTTGACATGTCCCTCTGATTAAAAACAAGAAGAGAAAAATATGGGCGGAAGATGGAGAGTTATGAGGAGAAAAGGACGACCAAAACTATGACAAAAACTGATTACACAAATTACATTTATAAATTCTTCTCTGCTGACACCCTGCTTGGGTTGTGATCACATATCATAAGGTGACTGCGATGAGTAATTCATGGGTGCAGGGGCTGTTCCGGACTCTGCACGGAGTGTGCTGATGTGCAGTGGCACCAGCAGCTGTGAGCTGCCGCCACATCCGTCCCCTGCAGCCATCAGACTGTGCTTGACATGGTGCCACACCAGCCAGACAGTACTCTCACCCCCGTGGCAGCTGGGCATCTGCAGAAAGCCATCTACCCTTACTCACTGGAAACATTAATTTCAGATGGATAGATGAAAATTTTTGTCTTCTCTGTCTTCTGCTACTTGCTTCCTGCGATAAGAGAGCTATAACTTGGGCATCTAACTCCTGCCAGCTCAATGCTCCTCCATCCCAGCTCAGGTTGTGTCCTGTGATGGCTGCTCCCTGGCCAATGTTTTGTCCTCAGCCCTCCTTCAGGCTGTGTGCTATTCTTTACTTGCAACGATGATGTCATTCCTCGCACTCTGCACTTTTCGTGTCTTTCCTGAGACATGTCTATTGAAACAAAAATGGGAAACCATTGCTCACTTTCCAAATTTGCAAATGTGAAGACAGCAAAACCAAGGAAGAAAAGCATACTACTACCCCTTAGTTTGGGGGAGGGTTATGCCTCCTGGTTTATGTGCAAGTCAGAGTGAATTTTTTGGAAGCCCTGTGGGAGTGTTCCAAGAACCTTTAAAAGTTCATACCCTTGGCCCTGGCCAGTTGGCTCAGCGGTAGAGTGTTGGCTTGGTGTGTGGATGTTCTGGGTTCGATTCCTGGCCAAGGCACACAGGAGAAGCGCCCATCTGCTTCTCCACCCTTCCCCCTCCCCTTTGTCTCTGTCTCTCTCTTCCCCTCCCACAGCCAAGGCTCCATGGGAGCAAAGTTGGCCCAGGCACTGAGGATGGCTCCATGGCCTCTGCCTCAGGTGCTAGAATGGCTGCGGTTGCTGTGGAGCAATGCCCCAGAGGGGCAGAGCATCGCCCCCTGGTGGGCATGCTGGGTGGATCCCGGTTGGGTGCATGTGGGAGTCTGTCTCTGCCTCCCCGCTTCACACTTCAGAAAAATACAACAACAACAAAAAAGTTCATACCTTTTGCTCCTCATGGAGTGAACTGTGTCTCCCAGAGACATATATCTAAGTTCTAGGTCCTGTTACTGTGAATGTGACCTTTGGAATAGGGTCTTTGCAGCTCTGATTAAGATGTAAGTTAAGAAGATTTAGGATGGGGCCCTAGTCCAATGAGATTGGAGTCCTTCTAAGAAGAGAAGAGACACAGGGAGGACCCCAAGTGATGTCGGAGGTAGAGGAAGGCCAGGGGTTGCAGGTGACCCTAGAAACTAACAGGGAGACCTGGGACAGGTTCTTCCCAGACCTTCACAGGGAGCATTGCCCCACAACACCTTTATTTCTGACTTCTGGCCTCCAGAACTACGAAACAGGACATTTCCGTTGTCTTAAGCCATCCCATTGGTAGTACTTTGTTATGGCAGCCCTAGGAAACAAATATCACCTATTTTTGATTCTTTACTTTCATTTCTAGGAAGAAGTCTTGTAGTTGTTTATTTATTCAATTTATTCCCATTTCTCCCTGGGCATCAAGACTACATTTCCCAGGCTCCCTTGCAGTTATCTGTGGCATGTGACAGAGTTTGGCCAATAGAATGCAGTCAGTGGTGATGTAAGGCACAGGCCTGGAGAATAGAAACCCTGGCTCCCATTTGGATACTCTCTTATGCTGGGAGTCAATAGCTAGCAGAGGATCCCAGGGCCTCGGGGGTGATGGCATCCACAAGGTAGAAAGGGTCTGTATACTTGAGGTCACCCCAAACACCTGTATTGACCTATTGTGTGGGGAACAATGGCCTTCTGTTGAGATTGGAAGGTCTAGCACTTAGCATAACTTGCCTAATACAAGGACATAAGCAGAGGTGGATAAAATAAAGATTCATGGACAAGGGTGGTCCCACACCCTGTTTCACTCACCTAGGATTTAAAAATAAAGTCACTCTTCGTATCCAGGTTGGCATGGCCCCAAGTCTTGGTCCTTTAATTCTCAGGGCATGCATTCTCCTTGTGTGTGGGGGATTTCTAGCCATTCCCCTTGCCCACTGATTGCTCCCTCCAAAGAGTCAGCCATCACTGCTGTGGCCCCATAATGTGACTGATGTGCCCGTGCCCTAGTGTGCACGCAAGGAGGGCAGCCTGAGCTTACAACTGCTCCTGCCCCATTTCTGTTTCCAGTTTGGGTCTGGCTCATCTGAGTCACTCAACCAGTGCTGGCTGCCCACCGCTCTCCTAGGCTCTGTGCCATCTGTGGGACAGAAGGAAAGAAACAGTTCCTATCTGCAGGGAGCCTCTCATGGTTGGGAAAGAGACATTAAAACAAACAAATGTTGGATTAGAGTAGTGACGTATAGAATAAGTGGAAAGTATAGTGTCTCACGAGAGTGGGTGAAAGGTAGAGTGACTGTCATTGCTCATCCAAACCAGGACATCTTTGAGAATGTAAGAGGGCACTGTTGATAATTATGTTAGGGCAAAAGGTGAAAACCAGAGCTTCCAGAGGAAACTAGGACATGGGTCACCCCGGGGAGCCCATTGTGAGCCCATTGTGAGCCCTTGCTGACCAGCTTGCTCGAGCTTGGACCCAGCTATCGCCCACGGCTCAAAGTACGACTGCGCCACCTGGATGTGTCCCCACAATTGCACATTAATGCATGACTTGACTGAAGCATGCTGTTCAGGAATCCAGCTCACAACCCCATGTTGACACAGGCAGGCTGAAAATACGCTCCTATGTAGCATGAACACAGTGGTTCAGAGGCAGGCCTGGAAGTCATGGATCCTCTACTTCCCCAGAGATTCCAGGCCACTCTCTGGCTACCATCCCTCCACGTTATAACAGGTAGGAGTCTGGCCTTATTTAAAGTCCCTCCCCTGGTGATTTTGATGTTCAGCAAAATTCAGGCACCTCTGCTCTGGAATCAACCTGCAGGTTTGACTTCTGGTTCCACCACCTGTGAGCTATGTAACCTCGGGCAGGTTAGTGATTAGCTCCCTTATCTGTCAAATGGGGACAACAGGTGTGTTGTGAGTATTAATATGTGTGGGCTTAGAACAGGGTCTGGCCCACAGGAAGTGCACTGTGAGTGTGAGCCGTCGTTATGACAATTATTTTAATTAGGATGAAGCCCAACACTAATAGCCTTCCAAAGGCTCGCTGGTTTAACCAAAGCCACTCAGGATGGCTTTGGAACTAAATAGAGGGTCTTTTTAACCAAAGGTCTAGCCTGTTGAATTTCATGAAACTAAGTGAAGGTCAGGCTTCCTGCAGCAGCCCCAATCATGATAAAGAAAATGAGAAGCCTTCTCTACGGGTCTCCCCTCTACATTCTCCAGTCACTCTGCACAAGGGACATGTAGACTCAACGCTGGATAGAAGAATGCTGGCAAATTAAGGCATGGAAAGTGTTCTTGCCACAGAGAGAAAGGAACTCATAGAAGGAAACATTGCATTAACTAGTGTTGTTTACATAAAATTGATTCTTTTTTGGCCCAAACTATACAAATATGTCTATTTATAATGCACATTTATATGATACTAGAAGGCTGTACAAAGAGATATAGCAGTTATGTCTGGATAATGGAATGAAAAGTGTTTTTTGTCCCCCCCCCTTATTTTCATACTGTTTCAGAATAATGTGATTTTTTTTTAATGTAAAAAGCAAACAGAAGCATATGTATTGTATATATATGCCAGAAATAAAAGGTAGGAAGGAAATGCACAAAATTGGGAACTGTGGTTACTTTGGGCTGTGGGCTGATGGGTAACTTCAGGTTTTTTTGATGCTTTTTGACATCTTCCAATTTCATCCAGCAACTATTTATTTATTTATTTATTTTTGTATTTTTCTGAAGCTGGAAACAGGGAGAGACAGTCAGACAGACTCCCCGCATGCGCCCGACCGGGATCCACCCGGCACGCCCACCAGGGGCGAAGCTCTGCCCACCAGGGGGCGTCGCTCTGCCACGACCAGAGCCATTCTAGCGCCTGGGGCAGAGGCCAAGGAACCATCCCCAGCGCCCGGGCCATCCTCTGCTCCACTGGAGCCTTGGCTGTGGGAGGGGAAGAGAGAGACAGAGAGGAAGGAGGGGGTGGTGGAGAAGCAAATGGGCGCTTCTCCTATGTGCCCTGGTCGGGAATCGAACCCGGATCCCCCGCATGCCAGGCCGACGCTCTACCGCTGAGCCAACCGGCCAGGGCCCAGCAACTATTTATTGCTTTTTATTTTTAAAATTTCAGAACAACGGCCCTGGCCGGTTGGCTCAGCGGTAGAGCGTCGGCCTGGCATGCGGGGGACCCGGGTTCGATTCCCGGCCAGGGCACATAAGAGAGACGCCCATTTGCTTCTCCACCCCCTCTCCTTCCTCTCTGTCTCTCTCTTCCCCTCCCACAGCCGGGGCTCCATTGGAGCAGAGGATGGCCCGGGCGCTGGGGATGGCTCCTTGGCCTCTGCCCCGGGCTCTGGGGATGGCTCCTTGGCCTCTGCCCCGGGCGCTGGGGTGGCTCTGGTCTCGGCAGAGTGACACCCCGGAGGGGCAGAGCGTTGCCCCTGGTGGGCGTGCCGGGTGGATCCCGGTTGGGCGCATGCGGGAGTCTGTCTGACTGTCTCTCCTCGTTTCCAGCTTCAGAAAAATACAAGAAGAAAAAGAGAAATAAAAAATAAATAAATAAAAAATTTCAGAACAAGCCTGACCAGGCGGTGGCGCAGTGGATAGAGTGTTGGACTGGGATGCGGCGGACCCAGGTTCGAGACCCGAGGTCACCAGCTTGAGTGAGGGCTCATCTGGTTTGAGCAAGGCTCACCTCAAGCAAGGGGTTACTCGGTCTGCTGAAGGCTCATGGTCAAGGCACATATGAGAGAGCAATCAATGAACAACTAAGGTGTCGCAACAAAAAACTGATGATTGATGCTTCTCATCTCTCTCCGTTCCTGTCTGTCCATCTCTCTCTGTCATTGTAAAAAAAAAAAAAATTAAAAAAATAAAATAAAATTTCAGAACAATTGTCAAAGTTCTACGTGATACTGTTTATTTATTTATTTACAGAGCCAGAGAGAGAGCCAGAGAGAGGGATAGATAGGGACAGACAGACAGGAATGGAGAGATATGAGAAGCATCAATCATCAGTTTTTCATTGCAACACCTTAGTTGTTCATTGATTGCTTTCTCATATGTGCCTTGACCATGGGGCTACAGCAGACCGAGTAACCCCTTGCTCAAGCCAGCGACCTTGGGTCCAAGCTGGTGAGCTTTGCTCAAACCAGATGAGCCCGCACTCAAGCTGGCGACCTCGGGGGTCTCAAACCTGGGCCCTCCGCATCCCAGTCCGACGCTCTATCCACTGCGCCACCGCCTGGTCAGGTGTACGTGATACTATTTAAAATGTCAAATACTATTTGGGGTAAGATTGTAAGGCAGGGAAGGCTGTTCCTGGCACCTCCCTAGGTCACCTCCACCTCCCACCCCCACCTCCACCCCCACCCCCAGCAGCTGGTACTTGTGTTTGCCCATTTCTACATGGTGGCATGTTTACAGTGTCTTTCTTTCCTTTTTTTTAATTTCTTCTTTTCCAAATGAGAGGAGGGTAGATAGACAGATTCCTTCATATGCCCCAACTGGGATCCATCTGGGAACCCCCATCTGGGGCCATGATTGCAACTGAGCCATGTTTAGCATGTGAGGCAGAGGCTCCATGGAGCCATCCTCAGAGCCCAGGGCCCATGCGCTCAAACCAATAGACTAGGGGTCGGGAACCTTTTTGGGTGAAAGAGCCATGAATGCCACATATTTTAAAATGTAATTCTGTGAGAGCCATACAATATGTTTAACATTAAATACAAGTAAATGTGTGCATTTTATGTAAGACCAACACTTTTAAAGTATAATAAGTCTCTGAATTCTTTTTAATAACGTTGTTATGCTGTTGCTAACCAATGATGAATAAAGTACTTCTTACCATTAATGTGACTTCTGGTGCTGCATGGTTTTGCTGATGGCTTTGTAGTCAGGTTGATACGTGGTGAGGTTAAGCTCCATGCAGGAGTTGAGACTTCCATCCGTTAAACGTGATTGTAGGTTGGTCTTAATGTTCTTTAGATGTGAGAAAGACTGCTCACATGCATACGTAGAGCCAAACATGGTCACTACAGCAATACTCACATGCTGCAGTGTGTGGTATGTGACGGGAAGCACTTCCAAGTTTTGACAATCAGCTGGTCTGCGGGTTGAAGTTTTTTCATTTCTCCCCACTTGTGTTTGCTCGCCAACTCTGCTTGCTGTCGTGCAAGTCTTTCCAAATCTTCATTCAGTGACTTGAACTTATTCACCCACATGTCAGAGGCCTTCAAGTCAGCAGCTTGTAGCTCAAAATCTCTGATGGAGAAACCGGGGATGTAACTCAGGTTGGTACTGTCCACTGCACACTTGTGTGGATGGATGATAAACTTAAAAAGACGAGTGCGCTCACGAAATTCTGCAAAGCGCGCTTTGAATGACTGCAGGAGATTAGGTGTGAAGCCCACTAGCTGCTGGAGATCAAGATGTTGAGCAGGGTCACTTGCTGTGCATGCATCTTTAAACTCTCCCAGTTTTTCAAAGTGTAGTAAACGACCTGTTTCGATGTCGGCAATGAATAGTTCCAGCTTGTTTTCAAATGCAAACACTGCTTGTTGAAGGGATAAGACTGTATTTCCAACGCCTTGCATTTTCACATTGAACTGGTTCAGATGTTCAGTCATGTCCAGGAGATAGTAGAACTTCAGGAGCCACTCAGTGTTAGCTAACTTAGGATGCTCAACATTTTTCCTTTCAAGAAAAGTCCGGATTTCGCTCAGACAAGCCGTGAAACAGCTGAGCACCTTCCCTCTTGACAACCAACGCACATTGCTGTGCAGAAGCAGACCAGGATTATTATTCCCAACTTCATCCAGCAGTGATTTAAACTGGCGATCATTTAAGCTCAGGCAATAATAAAGTTGTCCACCTGAATGACCAGCGACATCACCTCACCAAGCTGCTCGCCACACATCTGAGCACAAAGTGCTCCTGATGTAGGATGCAGTGAAAAGTTAGGATGGGTCTCTTTTCATGTTCACAAAGAAGTGCTATGAATCCTCTGTTTTTCCCCACCATGCACGGAGCACCATCAGTACACACAGAAATAAGTTTATCCATCAGTAGATTTTTTTCTTTAGCGAACTCAGTGAAAGACTTGAATAAATCCTCCCCTCTTGTTGTCTCTTTCATAGGCAAAACAGCAAGACTTTCCTCACATAGTGTGTCACCGACAGCATACCTTGCAATCATGCTGAACTGGGATAAATGGCTTATGTCTGTTGACTCATCCAAAGTGACAGATAAGAATGGTGCTGCATTTATGTCCTTCACTTGTGTTGCCTCAATTTGATTTGCCATCATGATAGTACGATCGTGAACAGTTCTTGCCGACAGAGGCATGTCTTTTATTCATTTGATTATGTTGTCTTTATCTGAAAAGTCAGAAAGTTCATTGGCAATATGAAGCATGAATGTTTTGGCATACTCTCCATCTGTGAATGGCTTTCCGTCTCTCACAATTGCTAAAGCACCAGCAAAACTAGCCAAATTCCAGTCACCTTGTTGGGTCCAAACATGGAGTTGCTGCTGACTAGCTTGCACTCTTCACAGTAGCTCTTGACATGCTTTCTTCCTGCTGTCCCCCCTGGATATTTTGATGCAAATATAGTATGGTGTGTGTTGAAGTGCCGCTTTATATTTGACCATTTCATCGATGCAATTTTATCATTGCGTATTAAACACACTGCGGAACCTGCTCTCTCCACAAAGGTGAATTCCTCTGTCCATTCCTGCTGAAAAGTATGATACTCTTCATCTTTTTTTCTTTTAGTCATCTTCTTCGTCAAAAGGGTTTCTGCAATTAGCTAGCTGACTACTTGATTAAAAGGAAGAAAGTTTACTTCCTGACCTCACAACGACCCGTGTACATTACACATTATCCAATAAAAATTTGGTGTTGTCCCGGAGGACAGCTGTGATTGGCTCCAGCCACCCGCAACCATGAACATGAGCGGTAGGAAATGAATGGATTGTAATACATGAGAATGTTTTATATTTTTAACGTTATTATTATTTTTTATTAAAGATTTGGGCCCTGGCCGGATGGTTCAGTGGTAGAGCATCGGCCTGGCCTGCGGGAGTCCTGGGTTTGATTCCCAGCCAGGGCACACAGGAGAAGCGCCCATCTGCTTCTCCACCCCTCCCCCTCTCCTTCCTCTCTGTCTCTCTCTTCCCCTCCCGCAGCCGAGGCTCCATTGGAGCAAACTTGGCCTGGGTGCTGAGGATGGCTCTGTGGCCTCTGCCTCAGGCACTAGAATGGCTCTGGTTGCAACAGAGCGACTCCCCAAGATGGCAGAGCATCGCCCCCTGGTGGGCGTGCCGGGTGGATCCCTGTCAGGCACATGCGGGAGTCTGTCTGACTGCCTCCCTGTTTCCAACTTCAGAAAAATACAAAAAAAAAAAAAAAGATTTGTCTGTGAGCCAGATGCAGCCATCAAAAGAGCCACATCTGGCTCATGAGCCATAGGTTCCCGACCCCTGCAATAGAGCCATGACTGCAGAACGGTAGGAGAGGAAGAGAGAGAGAGAGAGAAAGAGAAAACGGGGAGGAGCTAAGAAGCAGATGGCTGCTTCTCCTGTGTGCCCTGACCAGGAATTGAACCTGGGACATCCACACACAAGGCCAATGCTCTACCACTGAGCCAACTGGCCAGGGTCCTTCACTTTTAAAAACTCAGTTTAGCCCTGGCCGGTTGGCTCAGCGGTAGAGTGTCAGCCTAGCGTGCAGAGGACCCGGGTTCGATTCCCAGCCAGGGCACACAGGAGAAGCGCCCATTTGCTTCTCCACCCCTCCACCGCGCTTTCCTCTCTGTCTCTCTCTTCCCCTCCCGCAGCCAAGGCTCCATTGGAGCAAAGATGGCCCGGGCGCTGGGGATGGCTCTGTGGCCTCTGCCTCAGGCTCTAGAGTGGCTCTGGTCGCAACATGGCGACGCCCAGGATGGGCAGAGCATCGCCCCCTGGTGGGCAGAGCGTAGCCCCATGGTGGGCGTGCCGGGTGGATCCCGGTCGGGCGCATGTGGGACTCTGTCTGTCTCTCCCTGTTTCCAGCTTCAGAAAAATGGAAAAAAAAATAAAAAACTCAGTTTATAGCCATATCCACTGACATCTGAGAAAAGAGGACATCCTGGTGTTACAGCTCCCTTTTGCCTTACACAGTAGATTTTTATTTAGAAAAATAATTTATTATTCAAACAAAATAAAAAGGAAATCTATTTTTGAGACTCAGGCACACATGCTGTGTTTCCCATGAAGCCTTTGAAGCGACACCAGTGGAATTTATCTCTTGTACCAGTTTGTTGATAAGAACAAGTACCTTTTGTGGAGAGCTTACTGTGTGCCTGGCATTAGCTCACTTAATCCTTACAACCGTCTCTGTGAAACAGAAACTATTCCTTTCCCTATTTACACAGGAAACTGGGGTCAGGGTGTTGTCAGTACCTCTTTCAGGGTCCCAAACACAGAAATGCCAGAGCAGGGGATTTGGACCTTAGTCTGTGTGACCTATAAGGGCACGAGGAAGGCTGCTGGCTGCTGAGGGCTCCAGAGCATGACCACAGGCTGTGCTGCTGGGAGCCAGGCCCTGCCCTGGCCAGCAGAGAGAGCACCAGAAAGCTATTTTAATTGTTCTGTGCCTCAATTTCCTTACTGGCAAAATTTTGTAAAACAGGAGTCTTAAATGAGGTTAGTAGAAGGATTAAATGAGTAAATTCTCAGGAAAAGAGCTTGGCTCACCGCAAACACTATCAGCATTATAATATTTTAGTTACAGGCATGTTCTCTAATCCCCCATTAAAGGCAGAGGTGATGGTTGAGTTAGCCGAGGCTCCCCCAGGATAGGCTGTTTGTTGAGAACCTCAGAAGCACTGATGAGATGTGAATACTACATAAAATAACAAATGGGGAGCTTAAAAGAACTTTAAAAAGAGACAGCTGGTTATATAATTTGCATTTTCATAAAGGTAGAATCTTATTTTAAGCAAGCAATATTAAAATAAAAGTTTATAGCCCTGGCCAGTTGGCTTAGTAGTAGAGCATCAGCCTGGTGTGTGGATCTCCTGGGTTCGATTCCCGGTCAGGGCACACAGGAGAAGTGATCATCTGCTTCTCCACCCCTACCCCTCTTCTTTCTCTCTCTTTCTCTTTCCCTCCAGCAGCCATGGCTCAATGGTTCAAGCATGTGGGCTCTAGGTGCTGAGGATGGCTATGGAGCCTCTGCCTCAGGTGCTAAAAATAGCCTGGTTGGGAGCATGGCCCTAGATGGGCAGAGCATCGGCCCCAAACAGGGGTTGCCAGGTGGATCCCAGTCACGGCGTATGCTAGAGTCTGTCTCTTTATCTTTCCTCCTCTCACTTGGAAAAGAAGGAAAATATATAAGTAAATAAAAGTTTATAAAGTTCAGTTTGCATATTTTTTTTGGTTAGATAACAAATTTTCTTTTTTTTCATTAAAAATTTATTTTTTATTGAGAGGAGGGAAGTCAGAGAGAGACTCCTGCTAGCACCCCAACTGGGATCCACCTGGCATGCCCCCTATGGGGCAATGATCTGCCCATCTGGGGCGTTGCTCTTTTGCTCAGTAATTGAGCTATTCTCAGCACTTAAGGCAAAAGCCACAAAGCCATCCTCAGTGCCCTGGGCCAAATCACTCCAATTGAGCCATGGCTGCAGGAGGGGAAGAGAGAGAGAGAGAGAGAGAGAGAGAGAGAGAGAGAGAGAAAGAGAGAGAAAGAGAGAGAAGCAAAAAGGGAGGGGTGGAGAAGCAGATGGTCCTTTCTGCTGTGTATCCTGACCAGGAATCAAACCTGGGACATCCACACACTGGGCTGATGCTCTACCACTGAGCCAACTGGCCAGGGCCTAAATTTTCTCAATACAGTCTCTATCATAAAATCTTTCCTTTTATCCCCATTTTGAAATGCTCTGTCTGCACTGGGCATAGATCACATCAGGGTGGTTCCATCTGCAGGATCATAGGGAGGAAAGAGGGCTTATACTAATGGAATTTGTGGACCTGGCATTTGCCCGTTCTCCACAGGAAATTCCCAAGCACTGTGAACAGCGGGTGTGACCCCGTGAAGGTTTGGAGTTCGTGCACCAGGCCCTCCAGACTGACCGATCGGTCAGGGCACCCGTACTGAAAGCCAGGCCCCATGGGCCTGACCTTGCTCCAAAGTCTAGGCCCTCAGACCAAGTCTTTGCTGCCCCCCCAAGCCACCCCTGGAATGAGGAGGATGGGTCAGTGGTGAAGGTCACATTTCTGGTAAAAATCCACTCTGTCCCCTCTTCTTCATGCATTCTTTCTCGGCTGGGTCTGTGGCTAGCTCTTGAAGGCTGAGCTGTGTAAAAACTCTCAGTTCTGAAAGAAGGAAGGTGAGTAGTGGGTGAGGTTTACCCGGTAAGAGGCACTTTCTACCATGATCCCCACACTACTCAAGGCTCGTCCCTGTTTTAGAATGGAGTAATATCTGCTTATCCAAACCATGCTTGAGTAGAAAAATTATGAATAAACAGAAAGGTGTACTGTTGGGGCAAAACCACATTCAGAAGTATCACAGGTCTTTGAACGGATGAGGCAGGTGGAGAGGGAGACAGAGCACTGAGCTCCTGCAGCCCTGTGTCTCCACGGACGGCACCACGACTTAGCAGTCACTTCCCTTCTCTACTCCTTCCTCCTCTTGATCAACAAAACCTCTGACCTACGGAGCGGGTGGCTTAGGTTTTGCTAAAGACACTTAGTGATGTTCAGACAAAAGCAAAGTGCTTGATACCTATTTTGCCTTTTTTTAAGCAAAGCAGTTTTCTTCCTTTTTTTTTTTTTCCACAGAGACAGAGAGAGTCAGAGAGAGGGATAGATAGGGACAGACAGGAACAGAGAGAGATGAGACGCATCAATCATTTTCTTGTTGTGACACTTTAGGTGTTCATTGATTGCTTTCTCATATGTGCCTTGACTGTGGGGCTACAGCAGACCAAGTAACCCCTTGCTCGAGCCAGCGACCTTGGGTCCAAGCTGGTGAGCTTTTGCTCAAACCAGATGAACCGCGCTCAAGCTGGCGACCTCAGGGTCTCGAACCTTGGTCCTCCGCATCCCAGTACGACACTCTATCCACTGCGCCACCGTCTGGTCAGGCTTAAGCAAAGCAGTTTTCTTTGGAAAGGACGGAAGCTGGCTGGTCTCCCTAGTGGAAAACAGCTCAGTGAAGAACTTGCTTTTTCTCGAGCCCTCCTGACCTCCAGTCTCACTCCTGATTCTATATGACAAAACACGTGCCATGCCCTTGATTGATTTAGCAGAGAAACTGCAATACTGGAGGATGGAACACAGCCTGCAATGGGAAGCCATTTCAGTATACCTTTTTGTTTATTCTGCAAATGGGAAGCTTCATCTGGGCTGTGATGGCCCTGTGTTTTGAGAAAAGATTAGGTCCCTTGTGTTGGGCCAACACCTGAGCTAGGAAGCTGTGAAGACTTCTTGGTTCTTCCTGGGCAGCAAGCTATGTAGGAGGTGCTTATGCAGACCCTGTCCCTGCCCCCATCTGCCCTGTATTTGTGCCTGACTTCTAACTTCTACTGTATTTGACCAACTCAGGTTTGTCTAATTAGTCTCTGCTAACTTTGTTATATGGGGTGGGCAACAGTAGGTTTACAGTTGTTCATATGGAAAATAATACCACAACTAATAAATAATAATACAATAATAAACTTTGGGTTTTGTGTGCTTACAACTGTAAACCTACTTTTGCCCACTCATGTATTGCTGGTTTTTTGTTGCCAGGTAGCTCTAGTTAGTGCTGGAAGGGGTCACGTGGTCACCCTCACAAGTTAGAACCAAGTCCGACACCCCATCCAGGCAGGTTGAAGGTTATTCTGCCTTTTCAGATCAGAGTCAGACCTAAAAGCCCCTGCCCTCTCTCCTGGTTCCACATCCATAGTGTCATGTTCACCATCAGCAGGATACCATCATCACCCTTCCTTATGTTTCTAGCTTGAATCAGACCAAGTTTCATGCATTTTTTGAGATTCACAATACTTGTTTTCAAGTTTAAATGGTCTTATTTAGAGGTTTTGTGGAAAGCAGGCTATATCCTTGCTTGTGAAGAACTGCAGGCCTGAGGGGCCAGGTGACGAGATCACCCAGGTGAGGAAGATTAGCCCATGAATTTCCAACCTGTCATTAGTCATAGATGCTCACTGCCTTCCAGAAACCTGGAGCCACACTTCCAAACACTTTATCTGGGGCTTGAGCAGAGTTATTCATGCCACACTGGAACACATTCTCTCTCTCTCTTTTTTTTTTTTTTGTATTTTTCTGAAGCTAGAAACGGGGAGAGACGACAGCCAGACAGACTCCCGCATGCGCCCGACCGGGATCCACCTGGCACGCCCACCAGGGACGACGCTCTGCCCACCAGGGGGCGATGCTCTGCCCCTCCGGGGTGTCGCTCTGCCGAGACCAGAGCCACTCTAGCGCCTGGGGCAGAGGCCAAGGAGCCATTCCCAGCGCCCGGGCCATCTCTGCTCCAATGGAGCCTTGGCTGCGGGAGGGGAAGAGAGAGACAGAGAGGAAGGAGGGGGTGGGGGTGGAGAAGCAAATGGGCGCTTCTCCTATGTGCCCTGGCCGGGAATCGAACCCGGGTCCCCCGCACGCCAGGCTGACGCTCTACCACTGAGCCAACCGGCCAGGGCACACATTCTCTTTTTAATGTTACAATGTTGTGACATGACCAAGCCCATTCTTGAAACTTCAGGCTGGGAGCTAGGCTGTCACCAGCTCCTCTCAGGTTCTTACATGAGTCACAGAATTTTTTTTTTTTTGTATTTTTCTGAAGTTAGAAACGGGGAGGCAGTCAGATAGACTCCCGCATGCGCCTGACAGGATTCCACCCGGCATGCCCACCAGGGGGCGATGCTCTGCCCATCTGGGGCATTGCTCTATTGTAACCAGAGCCATTCTAGCGCCTGAGGCACAGGCCATAGAGCCATCCTCAGCGCCTTGGCCAACTCTGCTCCAGTGGAGCCCTGGCTGAGGGAGGGGAAGAGAGAGAAGAGAGGAAGGAGAGGGGGAGGGGTGGAGAAGCAGATGGGCGCTTCTCCTGTGTGCCCTGGCCGGGAATCGAACCTGGGACTCCTGCATGCCAGGCCAACGCTCTACCACTGAGCTAACCGGCCAGGGAGAATTTTTTTTTTAATTGAGAGCAGGGGAGGCAGAGAGACAGACCCCTGTAGGCGCCCCCATTGGAATCTACCCATCAGAGTGGTGTTGCTTTGTCCATTTGTAGTGCTGCTCTGTTGCTTGGGCAATCAAGCTATTTTTAATGCCTGAGGCCAGAAGCCAGGAGGCATCCTCAGTGCCTAGGGCCAACTCATTCTAATCAGTGGAGCCATGGCTGTGGGAGGAGAGAAAGGGGGAGGGAGAGGTGGAGAACAGATGGTTGCTTCTCCTGTGTGCCTGGACCAGGAATACAACTTGGGACATACACATGCTAGTCAATGCTCTACCACTGAGCCAACCAGCCAGGGCCAAATCACAGAATTTTGCCCCTGAGGTATCCTTAGAGATTCATCTTCCCCAAGTTCCTCATGTCACTGACATGGAGACTGAGGACAGAGAAGGGCAGTGTCTCCGCTGCTATCTGCAGGGGTTGGTGGTGAGCTGGGGACCCAATCCTCAGTTCAGGACAGGGACCCCAAATGGCCTCTTGGTTCTGGGGTCACATTTGTAAAACAGTAGAGGGTATGTTTTGTTCTGAGGTTTGGGGGACAGCATAAGCCCTGTTCTTATTTGTTGGATGGAAGATTGGATAATTGCCTTATAGTTTTCAGTACAAATATTTATTGAGGTCCCAGGATGTGGCTGGAATGGAATCCCTGGAGGAGAACACTGTCCAGTATCCCCACATCTGGCTGATGTTACACTGTCATCGGGATTTTTTTATTTAAAAATACTGATCCTGAAAGCTCTGTCTTCCCTCTCCCTGTGGTTTGGTATGTCTAGGTAGGACCTGGGCATCTTATTTTAAAATAGCTTCTTCGGTGATTCTGAAAACCTGCCAGGTTTGGGTTCCGTGGTCTCCTTTATTATCTTCATTGAGTCAGACAGGCGAGACACTCTACAGAGGAGGAAACTGAGCCTCACATAGATGACATGGGTTTTCCCAGGTCACAGAGCTAGTTAGGGGTGAATGGGTTCAATGCTGGGCTTTTAAGTAGCTATATCTTCCTGCAGGAATGCCTGGAGCAGACTGACCTGCCTCTCTGGGACACTAGATTTCACTGCCATGTGCTGCAGCTGATCCAGCAGCAGTAGGAGTTGTGATATTGGTGTCAGGTGACAGTAGAGTCTTCTGAGGGCCCCCCATCCCAGTCCTGAAGCCTCTGCGGGTGACTGTGGTGTACTTTTCTAACACAAAGAATACGGGAAAGGAAGATTTTAGCCTCCATCTGTGCTTTGGTGACTTTCAATGGGAGAATTAGGCTTATAGACATGTAATAATGGAATGAATGTTTAGAATGATAATGATTAAAAGCAAGAACTCTTACTAAACGCTTCCTATGTGCTAGGTGAGAATGATCTGGGATTGCACCATTCATTTGGATACTGAAAGGAACACAAATGCCATCAGGATTTTGATATGGACCGCCACATCTTGTTTTAGCCCCAGGAAACCCCACTGAGAAACAGGGTATTGTACAGATCTCACTCTGAGGCTTTAGAATGATTAATAACACACACAGGGTTGCTAGACTTCACTCTAGCTATACGACAATCATCGCTAGCACTGTAGTGGGAGACACCTTCATGGGTTTAATTTATCATTCAGGGTGGGTATTACTATCCCAGTTTTATCATTGAGGACTCTAAGGCAAAGGTAGTTAAGAGACCGATCACAGCCACAGAGATGGAAAATGATATGAGACTCACATCCAGGTGAGTCTGACACCAAAACCCAATTGCACAGAGAAGAGGAGTGTCTTCTCATCCTGCCTGCTTTGTTTAACAGTTTCTGTGAGTCTCACCTGACACCACATTCTTTGGGCGCAGGCTCTGCACGTGGTTGGCTTTTTTTTTTTTTTTTTTTTTTTAAATTTATTTTTTACAGAGACAGAGAGTGAGTCAGAGAGGGATAGACAGGGACAGACAGACAGGAACGGAGAAAGATGAGAAGCATCAATCATTAGTTTTTCATTGTGCGTTGCAACACCTTAGTTGTTCATTGATTGCTTTCTCATATGTGCCTTGACCGCGGGCCTTCAGCAGACCAAGTAGCCCCTTGCTGGAGCCAGTAGCATTGGGTTCAAGCTGGTGGGCTTTTGCTCAAACCAGATGAGCCCGTGCTCAAGCTGGCGACCTTGGGGTCTCGAACCTGGGTCCTCTGCATCCCAGTCCGACGCTCTATTCACTGCGCCACCGCCTGGTCAGGCACGTGGTTGGCTTTTATGTTCCCTCCTGACCGACAGTTACTCACGCATTGAAAATAAGCGACGTCTCTGAATCCAAGCAGAGAACTAAAGCAACGCAGGGGATGTGCCTCCAGGCACAGACACCTGCAGCTTTTGGCTGTTGTTGCACTTGAACCTGTATCAGAATAAGAATGGACTGCTCAGAAAGGAAGATGGATTAAACAAAAAATTGTGAGCGTTGAAATTATGTCTTTTCCCCAAAGGAAAGACCTCTATCTTCTTTTGTAATATTATCAATGGTTCTTTCTGAAGCTTTCGCTGCATTTTCAAAATCTGGGAGAAAAACAACAAAGGGGGTCGATTCCTTTAATTTCAGAAGCCTGTAGGTCCATGTGTAATAATGAAAAGGCTTTTCCCAAAATTAATTAACAATAGTTTCATTTGTACGATTGGCTTTGATATCACGTAGCGAAGGAACGACGACAAAGGCTGGAAAGCGGAATTGTGGTAACCATGGTAACGGGGTGGAGGGCGAGGACTACCCTCTCCGCATTCTGGGAGGAGATGCCAGAACGCTCCGAAGTCATTTGGCTTGTTAGCTACTCCGTAGGTCGCGCTGAATGCTGGGTCTTGACAATATGGCGTCCTCCTTGATACGCTGATGAGAGGAGTTTCACTGTAGCTTCAAACCAGAGGACAAAACTCTGCAAACCCAAGGAAGCTTACATTACCCGTTTTCCGCGCGGCTCCGTATCGCCCGTTTCTCAGGACTCGTTCTCGGGCAGGAGAGAGCCGCGGGGCCTTCCGAAGGTCAGGACCGGCCAGGTCGCGCAGACCCGAGGCTGAGGAGCCGGCTGCGGGCAAGCACGATGGGCCGGTCTTGGCTTTGGTTGCAGCAGCTGCGGCAAGCGGGGGACCCGCAGGGCTGAGCGTGGCTGGAGGGGACCCGAGGCGCTCTGAACCTCTTCCCCGCGGCCGGAGACCTGTGCCCCGTCAGCGAAGCAGCGGCTACAGCGGGCGGCCGGCCGGCCGGTCTGTGCTCGGAGGCCGAGAGCAGGGTCACCGTGAGGCCTTCAGTGTCGCAGGCCTCTGACAGGTCGGCGTGCAGCCCCTCGGTGCGCAGACGGGCTCTGGAGCAGCTGGCGTCCCGGAACCCGCGCCCCGCGCCGTCCGTTCCCGCCGGCTGTCGCCCTCCGCCTGCTTGCTCAGAGTTAGAAAGATCCCTGCCGACTTTGCGCGTGAGTGCGGATCCCCGCGCGTTGCACCCATTTCCTGCCCGCTCCCGCAGTCCTGTTCGGTTATTCCACCAGCCCTGGTGCACAGTCGCTTTTAAGGCTGGAGGTTCTCGAGCGCTTGCTGCCCAGGACTCCTCCACCCCCACCGCCCCTGATGGAGTCCGAGGTGCTGCAGTCGCCTCTGCTGGGGCTCGGGGAGGAGGAAGAGGCCGACCTGACCGACTGGAACCTGCCTCTGGCTTTTATGAAGAAGAGGCACTGTGAGAAGATCGAAGGCTCCAAATCCTTAGCCCAGAGCTGGAGGATGAAGGATCGGGTAAGTGGATGCCTATTGCGCCCCTTGGACCTCGCTTCTTTTTTTTTTTTTTTCTTCCGCCAACCAAGAAGAGTTCAGAGCCGAAAGCATGTTCTTGGGAAAGCGGCGGTGCTTTTTCTCCCAGTCACATGTTGCAAGGGAACTAAAAGCACAAGCTACTTAAGACTCCAGTTTTTGATTGACAGTGCGAAGGCTGTCTTGGTTAGTAGTTATGTACTGGGTAGTGTTCATTCAACGTTCTGATTAAGATGTTAAAGGTTAAGCAATTTTGAAATTACATCATTGCAAGTGTTTACACACTCTTTTATTTACTCAGTGCTGTGAACACTCAGAAGAAAGACAACTTGTACCAACGTGGCTCATCTGTTGTGGTTAGTTCATTTCTTTCCTCCAAGCCAGGTGCACTGCAGAAATCTATTACAATAGTGCTAGGAAACAAGATTACTGGTAATTGTTCAGCTAGTAACAAATTAATACAAAGTTATTTTGAAGTTACAGTGAACTTCATTGTAGCTTTCTAAACAATTTGCCCTGAACCCAGACTTTTCCTTTTATGGGGTGTCATGTTGCTGTAAGTTGGAGACAGAATTTTTTCAATAGATAGAGTATGATGGATTGGAACCTGGGTCCAGGTTTAGGAGGGTCCCCATGATGTTGGAGTGTGAACAGCGACTCACAAGCAACTAGGAGGAAGGAAACAGCCAGTTTTGCTGACTCTGTCCTCACTCAACCACTGTCTGTGTCCTTTGTCTCCAAAGCAGGTGGGTGGGACTGTCTCATGTACACATGTCATTTGCCTTTTTGTGGTTTATTTTCTCCCTCAAGACTGCCTTTATGTATTTGAACATTTTTGTGGTATAAGAGGGTGTAGTTGGTGTTACAATTCAGTGTGATTGCTCTGGGCTTGTGAATGTATTAATATGAGATTTTTTTTGATACATGATGTTAAACGTATGGATTACTTTTATAGTAATTCTAGTTAGTCAGTCACTAGTTACCAGTGTTCCAGTTATTAATTGACTTTTAAAAGGTTAGGAACATTCATTTCATCCAAAAGTAGTTTAAGTAGTAAAAGAGATGGCAATTGGGAGAGATTGTAGAAAGCCTGTCTTATGGACATCTTTGGTACTAATTATACAGTTCAAAGCTTTTGTTGTTGATCTGTATATATGAAAAGACATTTATTTTAAAGTTATTTAATTTTTTTCAGTCTACTTGGAGGGCATTTTTTTTCTCTTATGAAATATGGTTTCCGCCTGACTAGGCGGTGGCACACTGGATAGAGCATTGGACTAGGATGCGGAGGACCCAGGTTCGAGACCCCGAGGTCGCCAGCTTGAGTGCGGGCTCATCTGGTTTGAGCAAAGCTCACCAGCTTGGACCCAAGGTCGCTGGCTCGAGCAAGGGGTTACTCGGTCTGCTGTAGCCCCTTGGTCAAGGCACATATGAGAAAGCAATCAATGAACAACTAAGGTGTTGCAATGAAAAACTGATGATTGATGCCTCTCATCTCTCTCCGTTCCTGTCTGTCTGTCCCTGTCTATCCCTCTCTCTGACTCTCTCTCTGTCTCTGTAAAAAAAAAAAAAAAAGAAAAGAAAAGAAAGAAAAAGAAAAAAAAAATGGTTTTCTCTACTAACCTAAACACATGCTCAAATTATTCAAAAGTGATTAATGGATATATTTTTACCTTTTCATTAGAACATTAATTTGTGAGTGATCAACATAACCTGTCAGTTCCTCGTAGGCTGTCAGAAGAGAGAAAATTCTGTGAGTCTGAGGAGTGATTGAGATTGCCACTTAGGAAGGAGCCAGGGGAGAGCTTGGCTGTATCTGACATTTGCAAATAGTTAATGAAGAGGAAAAGCAGCAGCTAACAGTTTTAGTTAAGTTTGTGAAGACATAGCATCTGAACAGTCCTTGTCCTGTCAATCCCCTGGTTAGACCCAGGGGGGGACCTTTTCAGCAAAGGTTGCAAGTTCAAATGCTGCTGAGATGTAGAAGGTAGCATAAATGAATGAAACAGGCCAGACATAAGAATAATGACACAGGTTCAGAGATGAATGGCAGCTGACATCTGACATGTGTCTGATTTCTGGAAGGTGGGAGCGGTGAGGCTCTGAGGAGCACATGTGGCAACAGTTCAGGGGGCATTTGGGCCCCGGCCATATCTCTTAACCTTTCTCTCTCTTTGCTTTTTCTTTGAAAAGCTAGGAAACTTCTGTTTTTAAATATTTTTTTTTAATGTGAAGTCTTCCAATTTTAAAATGTTGGCACTGATTCAGATATTACCAAACACAAAGCAGTCAGTCCACTGGTTCTGGCTGGGGGGCACGACTTCTGCTGTACTGTGGCGTGGGGATGGGGGCAACTTCTGCTGTACTGTGGTGCCTCCAGGTGGCTTCCTGATGCTGGGGATCCTGAGCCCAGGTCATCTGGACTGCCTTCCTGTGCCCGAGGTGGCGCCAGCCACTGACGGAGCATCATTGTTGTGAAGTGGCAGGTGTGGACTGGTTGTCCTGGGCTGGGACCTTCGCAGACCACTTCCAGGGCCACTGACTGCCCTAAACGCACACCCAACCTTTGCTTCTTCCTGTGACCAGCATGCAATTTCACATACTTTCATTTAGTGTATATGTTAGTGGTTACTTGTTGGTGTCCTACCCAGTGGTGTTGCTAAGGTTTCCGAAAATTAACATCTTTATTTACCAAAGTTGGCAGACAACTCCTGAAAGTTTTCTGCCACTCAACATTCAGCATTTTTTTCTTATTTTTTTTTAAGTGAGAGGAGGGGAGCTAGAGAGACAGACTTCTACATGTGCCCTGACGAGGATCCACCTGGCAAGCCCCAGTTGGGGCCCATGCTTTCCTCCGTTGAGCTGTCCTCAACCAATTGAGTGACTGCTGTGAGAGTAGAAGAGCAAGAAAAGGGGGAAAAAGAGGGGAAGAGAAACAAATGGTTGCTTCTCATGTGTGCCCTGACTGGGGATTGAACCCAGGATGTCTGCACACTGGAATGATGCTCTGTCTACTGAGTCAACTGGCCAGGGCCTCAGTATTTTTACAGAGCTACAAATGTATCCACTCTCAACTGGCATCCCAAAATCTTTGTTTTGAATTAGTCCTGGTTTTCAAATACCACTATTATTGTATTCTAAGTACTAAGCCACTGTTAGTTCAATACTGGTTATTATCAAATTAGTTTGCTGTTTGGTTAATTCCACTCTGCTGAGGATATGTATATGCATTGTTAGCATTTGCGGCTTGTGATTTTCAAATAACTAGACTTATATGAATTATAGTTCAAAACGAACCGTTCATAGACCTACGGCCAAACAGATGTGTCTACATCTCCCCGTCGGTGGCTTGCTGTGAATACTTGATAGTTATCACAGAGTCATTTCCCACTAGGAAGTGGGTGTGTGGGGGTAACTGGTCTCGGGTGAGTCTTTTCCCTCACGTATATGGGCTTGAAGGGGGAAGCTTGGGGGCTGCTGCTCTTAAAGGACTCCGTGGACAGACACACCACACCTACCTGTGGGGAGGAGGTGTCTCTGGCGAGCCATTCCCCAGGCCTTTCCTTAGACTTGGTCGCTTCACTCCACTCTGTAAGCCATGCTTAGAGAAAGTGCTCAAGCGAGGAGACACAGTAAGCTAACGTATGGACGATAAAATGGTGCACAGCAACACTTGATAATCTTACCTCACTCCCTCTCTACTCCCTGTCATTTCTTGACCTTGTGTCCTCACTCTGTCTGCTCTGTCTGCTCGTTAGGCTCTCTGCCATGGCATGGAAGCCCCCCCCCATGCGGCCCTCATTTGTTGTTAAATTAAAGGCCGCTCCAGGACATTACTGTGTTTGACCTCCCAGCAGCATTACACAGGGGGCCACTCCCTTCCTCAGGAACCTCTTTCCTCACTTGTTTCTGTGTCTCACTGAAACTCCTGGTCTTCTTCTGGGGTCTCTTAATTGCTCCTCCTCAGATGCCTTTGCTGTTTGACAGCTAAGCATGACAGTATCCCAGGACTTGATCTTGGACCCCTTTCTCTTTTCTGTGTATACCTCTTAATAGCTCAATACCTCATTTAGCTTGTGGTTGTAAGTGCCCTCTGCATGCCTACCATCCCCAGTGTTCAGTTCTGACCTGCCTTGGGACTCCTGTCTAGCCTGCTATGCCTTAGTTTCCTACTCCCAACACAGCACCGCCACCCACTCAGTTGTTTAGGCTATAAATCCAGAATTGACCCTTCATTCTCTCCCTTTCTTCCCCTCATTGCCGTGTAAGTTAATCAGTAGAACCTGTCCACTTGCCTACAAAGCATATCTTCTGTTGGACCGGCTCATTCAGTCTCCACTGCTGTGAGCCCAGTCCAGACAACTGCTGTCTTCTGTCTGGACGACCACAGTTGTGCTGACTGGTCTCCTTTATCCACTTTCGTTCTACACTTGATTCTGCACACGGTGGCCAGAGGGATAATTTAAAAGTGGAAATCAGATTCCATTACTTCCTTACTGGCCCTCCCACTGGTTTCCTGAGCGTTTGGAGATATCTGGTGAGGGCTTCAGCAGGTATCTCCAGTTTTTTAAGAAACTGCCATTTGCTGGGTTTTGAAATTATGTCAAAGAAGAATATTCTCAATTACCTAGATATGTTGATAATCCTGCCCTTTCCAACTCCGTGTCTTTGTGAGGCCAGGTCCTCCTCATCTTCAACTGAAACAGCACAGCACACGAGTTGAATGCAGAAAACAAGGAATGTCCCCTCCCCATCTTCCATGAAAGGCAGACATTAGAGAGAGTTGCAAAACAGTGCTACTCACCCAACAACTTTTTTTTTTTTAAACAGACAGAGAGTGAGTCAGAGAGGGATAGACAGGGACAGACAGACAGAAACAGAGAGAGATGAGAAGCATCAATTATTAGTTTTTCACTGCGTGTTGCAACACCTTAGTTGTTCATTGATTGCTTTCTCATATGTGCCTTGACTGGGGGCTACAGCAGACCGAGTAACCTCTTGCTGGAGCCAGCGACCTTGGGTTCAAGCTGGTGGGATTTTGCTCAAACCAGATGAGCCCGCGCTCAAGCTGGTGACCTCGGGTTCTCAAACCTGGGTCCTTGGCATCCCAGTCCGAGGCTCTATCCACTGCGCCACTGCCTGGTCAGGCTCACCCAACAACTTTTTTTTTTTTAATTTTTTTAAAATTTTATTTATTCATTTTTAGAGAGGAGAGAGAAAAACAGAGAGAGAGAAGGGGGAGGAGCAGGAAGCATCAACTCCCATATGTGCCTTGACCAGGCAAGCCCAGGGTTTCGAACCGGCGACCTCAGCATTTCCAGGTCAACGCTTTATCCATTGCGCCACCACAGGTCAGGCCCAACAACTTTTTGTAAACGAAGTTATTTTTATAGAAATCTTTATTTGAATATGTAATAAGTTTTTAATTTTTAAATGAATTAATAAAAAATAGTACTTTTTTTTGCCTGACCAGTGGTGGCACAGTGGATAGGACATCGACCTGGGATGCTGAGGTCTCAGTTTCAAAAAACCGGTGGTTGCCGGCTTGAGCGTGTGCTCAACGGCTTGAGCGAGGGATCACTGGCTTGAGTGTGGGATCATCGACATGACCTTATAGTCTCTGGCTTGAACCTAAAGATTGCTGGCTTGAGTCAGTGTAAGGGGTCACTGGCTCAGCTGGAGCCCTCTGGTAAGGCACATATGAGAAGCAATAAACGAACAACTAAAGTGTCACAACTGTAAGACTATGAATTGATGCTTCTCGTCTCTCTTCTTCCTGTCTCTCTCTCCTGTTTAAAAAAAAGTACTTTTTTTGTTTTGACCTGTAATCTGGAGACTACTGATAAATGTAACTCATAAAAAAGCTGTGTGGGAGTTGTTAGGAATCTCTAAGGGTAAAAAGGTGTTCTTTTACCAAAGTTTAAGACTTGTTAGTGTAGTTAAAAGAAAGAAGGTGTCAAAGTTTAATTGGCGAGGAGCACTTGAAGATATCAGATGCTTGGCTAAAATTATCCTCAGTGACTTGAGCAGGAATGAGGTGACAGACTTGGAAAGGACCTGTTTACACTCACTGTTCTCTGAGCTTGTGTTCATGAGGAGCCTGTGTGATGGTGAAGGCCCTTGCCTTCCATGTGGCCATCGAGCCATCCTCAGAGGCTCCTGTTGTCCCAGACTCCCAGTATGCATCCTCTGAGGGGCGGAGGATCGACCCAGGGTGGCTGGGAAGTAGCCAGAGGTTATGCAGCTCAGCAGAGGTTTACTGGTCACCTAGAGTGAGCTGTGCTCCCTGGAACCCCAGTGTCAAGCAGGACAGACATGGCAACACCAAATTCTAATACACTGATAGGTGCTATAGGTGAGTAGGACATTATCAGGAAAGCCTTAGATTTATATTGAATAAATAAGTCATTTGCATTGAATTTCATTTATGAAGCATAAATCGGTCACATTGACTTAGCTTTAAACTCGGCAACCCATGACTGTTGATGTGTCTGGCAGTGAGAATGTCACACAGATCGTGTTTTGGGAGATCTGTTTGAGTGTATACTGTCTGAAAATGAAATCTAGGCTCCTTGGTGTTCTGTGGGGAAAGAATGGTTCTTAGAAGCACTTAGTACCATTTATATGTGTGGCACTGAGCCCAGGTGTGTGGGAGAGGAGATGTGAGACACAGGCCCTCGAAGAGCTTCTCTCCCCATAGAGAAGAACAGCATCTGTGTCCCAGGTTAAGGAAAGCACAGCCAGTACTTCTGTATCTGCACTTGAGGGACAAGGCCATGACTTCAGGAATTCTGCTCTTGGGACCTCCTGTGGGCATATATACCCAAAGTGTCTGGTGGAGCGCAGTGCTGGCTGTGTGGGGAGCCCCCCGGTGGGTAGGATGAGAGTGTACATAGGCCGAGGGGGCCAGGTGAGGGAGGAAAAGCTTTATAGAACCCAGCAACTCAGCTTATATTTGTTGAGTGCCTCTATGTGCCAGGCACCACGCTGAGTGTTGGGATATGTCAGTGAGTGACCTCTGCTTTGAAGGCATTGACGAGTTTATTGGAGAAGATGGGTTGACTCAGAGCAGGAGGTGAATTGAGGCAAGGGGTTGGGAAGGAGAAAATAGCTACCACCACCTTCCGCAGGTGAAGGAGCCAGCAGGGAAGGCAGTGGAAAGGGGGTGAAGGAAGAGGCCTGTGGGTAGGACATGCTTGGACCTGGAGTGAGGCAGAGCCATGGAAGTTAGACTTGGTTATCTCTTACAACGTACACACATTTTCACGTGGATTACTGTACTCAGTCCTGGCAATAGCTTGAGGCTGCTTAGAGCAGTGTACCTACAATGCTAAGGAGCCAGCCAGGCGTCCAAGCCCGGCTTCTACCTTGCTCTCACCTGTTCTCAGTGCAGCCGTGGGTGAAATTTCTTATTGGTTTTTAAATCCCTGCTTATGGAGATTCAGAAAAATCTTTTTTTCCTTTCATATTATTTTATTAGTACTTAGGAGATAAAAAACAGTTTATGAAAATATTTCCCTTTTCAAGATAAACTACAACCTTTGCAAAAAATACACATCAATTGTTACAATAACATTCTAGTATATACCTGAGACATTATAAAAGTGTTTAAGAATCACACCCTGTAAAAGTTGGGAGAAGAAACATTTCCTCCAACCTTGGTCATATATTGTGACATTCAAGTACTTAAACCACACTGTTGAAGTAAAATGTCTGTGGTACACAGGCCCAAAGGGATATAGCTTTCAAGGCCCCAATTGGTTCTTTCATTGTGCAAAGTAAAGAACAGGGAGAGGGTTCTCTGAGAGTTCATTCACCTCAGGTAGGTAATGAACTAGCCGTGGTTTCCTTTCTGTACTTCTATCGTGGAAATAATGGAGGGGAGAAGGCCATGGAAACCCATCTCGGCAGGTCCCTCCCCAGCATCCCTATCTATGTAGTGTAGCTCCTACAAGAGGATTTCTAACCCTTAACTCTAAAATGCTCTGATTCTAGAATTATCTAAGATACTTGCAAAATGATGCTTTTACAACTCTAAACTCCAATATTGTGAATTAGGTAAAAGTTATGATAGTGTAACTCCCTTAAATAGATTTCATGTAGGATTTGTCAGGTGGGAAGCTTTTGGGGCAATCAGAAAGCCAAAAATTCCCTGCTGGAACTATTGGACGACATCCTTTCTTACTGTGGCATAAACCTCAGAGCCAAGTACCTTCTTACCTTGGAAGAATTGTGATGTAAGGGTGGCAAGGCGTTTAATAATCTTTCAAATTTGCAGGCTTAAGATAATAATAGATGCTAGGCCTGACAAAGAGTTGGAGACCGTTATTACCTCACCAACAAAAGATTCACTGTGACAAAAAATCATTTCCATTTATTCTCCACTTTCTGATTAAACTCGCAAGCTTTCCTAAATATTTAATTCTCTCTGTAATTGACGAGTATAGGCCTGATGAAGTGTCAGATATACAGTTTGTTGTTTGACTTCATGACGTAATATCATGGTGCAGCATTGACATTTAGTATCATATTGATATACCAGAATTTAACAGTGATTTTTTTTCTTCTATTCAAGAAACTACAAAAGTCAACCAACCATGGAATTCACAGGTCTTTACATTTAACATATAACAGGAAGCATTATTACATATAATTCCATAAGGGAAAAAGAGTATAAAAATAAGTTTAATAAAATTACTGTACTTTAAAAAGTTGTTGTAAAAATATATATTCCAAAGTCCTCTAAGTATTTGGCTTAGAGCAGGGGTCTCAAACTCGCTGCGGCCCGCTGAACAATTTTGTGCGGCCCACAGACTAATCCACGAAGTTCAAAATATTTTGGATAAACTTAAGTAAGCCTAGGGGCCTACTTGTATTTTTCATTTCTCTAGCATCCTAGCTAGATATTAGCTTAGTTAACAGCAGTTGTGATGCGAACTACAGTTTCTGGTCGTTTTGTGACACTGAATAAACTGCATGTACGATTGTGCTTGTTGTACTGATTTTTTTTTGTTTTCAACTGCAGTGAGAAAAGTGTTGCGTAACAGTTGCCTTTTGTAGACCTAGAGCGGCCTGCCTAACGGCTGTGATCTTGCTCTGCGGCCCACATGCTGAGTTGAGTTTGAGACCCCTGGCTTAGAGGGTAAGAGAGGTTATCTGTTAGGGTGAACCATGAGAAACTATGGTTTTTATAAATTAAAAAGGTAAAAATCTCAGCAATTTCAAATGGTTCAATCTAATAAAATCCTGAAAAAATTTTATTTGGCATCACACTATAAATTCAAAGGGAATTTATAGAAAATCACACTTCTGTGAGGGGAAAATACTTTCGGATAAAAATGGCCATGCCGAGACTTCTCAGTTGTGACTTAAAGGCCTGAAATCTTAGAAATAAAAAACTTAGTTTGATTTAAAAAAAAACGCAGCAGACTTAAAGATATAGAATGATAGTAATAGTTGCTAATGTCACTGAAAAGAGAAACTAGTCAAATTTGGTGATTTAAAGACTTTTCAAAAAGTTTACATATAAAAATTCTAGCTTAAAGTGAAAAGGCACAAATATGGGTTAAAAGAATGATAATTTATAAAATGTCTTGAAAATAAGGCTAATTCATTTATATTATTAACACTATTAAGTAGGCATCTATTCCAAGTTTCAGCCTTGGCCTCCTAAATGGAATTATGTTTCAAATGAATTTTCAATATAATACGAATCATAGCAGCATTATTACCAGTAAGTTTCTTAGCCTCTACACTGCTAAAAGAGCATCTAAAATTTCCCCCCTATCTATATTCCATCATTACCAAAAATATATTTTAAAAAATTACATATATTTATGCTAGAGTCATAAAGTTTTTTGCAGTGTTTCTTTAACTAATGAGGTGTCCTCTTACAATTGTACCCCAACAAAAAACAAACCAAACAAACTAATCGCTAGACCAAACCAAGAGGCTATGCTTCACTAATTAAAGACATATCATATTCAAAAATGATATTTTAGCTATGAAATGTATTAAATATAACCAATGCAGTAAATACAGATCTTCCAAGAGTGTGCATGTGTGCTGTGTTTGAACTACATGACAGTATACTTTAAAAAAAAACAAAACATTTCAGCGATAATGCTTCATTTGGAACTCTGGCACCATTTCCAAATGGCCGCTCCAGCACTACTAGCGACTACGCAGAGCACACCATCCACTGTCCACCAAGTTGGTACATCATTAAGGAAAATAATCTGAAAGGTAAAGGCAAAAACCACATCCATAGTCTTCATCAGTGCTACTAGCCCTACTTTTTCTATTTGAATGGCTTTGGTGAGAAACAACTGAGCCCCCAAACCAAACAGCTCTACCATTATGAGATAGAGCCTGTCCAACCCACAGTCTGGCAGACTCCACTTTCCTAATACAGTGAGGATGATGGAGCTCACCGTGAGGCCAAGCACTACATAATACCAAACGGTCAGAAAGTAGTCCACAGACTTCCCCATCTTTCTGAGGATAACGAGGGTGAAGGCAGCAAGCACAGCATAGCCAGCTGTCGCGAACGTGGCCTTCAGGTGCTCTGAATAGCTTTGATGCATCCCCACAGCGTTGGAGCCAAACAAAAATGGCGGCCTCACGATGAGGATGACTCCAATGAGGGCGCAGGCGGTGAAGAGAGTATCCCCAAAGGCCGTATTTTTCCTTGAGAAATATCCAAGCAAATATAGATGTAAACACTGGGCAGCTAAACAAGATAACAGTGGCATCAGCGAGGGACGTTGTCTGGAAAGCGTAGTATAAAAGCATCATGGCGGTAGACCCGAGGAGTCCTCTGAGAAAGAGGAAGATGCGTTGATCTTTTGGGCCTATAAACCCACTTTTTCTGTATATTAAGCAAGGAATAATGACTAACATTTGGAACACATCAGAATGCACTAATTTCTACAGCATGGACGTCTTGCTCTTTTTTAACACATAAAGAGCTCACTGAGAAAAGGAAGGCAGACACTAATGTGTAAAACAAGCCAAGTCCAGGACAGGGTGCTTTCTTCTTGGCTTCAGGCTGCGCCCGTGAGCTGGACGGCGAGGAGCGGCACAACCAGCAACAGCCCAGCCGGATGTTTCCACTGCCTCAGCGGCCGCCGGCTCCTCACTCGCATCTGGGGGCGTGTTGTCGGTCAGCGGCACCCGGGGCTGCAGCTCTGTGGCCCCGGTGCTGTCCAGGGAACTCATGGTGTGCCCGGTGCTCTCCCCATGGCCGTCACGGCGTCTGGCGCCGGCAGCCCCGGCTCTGCTGCCAGGCTCTTCCCCAGAAAAATCTTGATGGACTTTTTCTAAGAATCGGAGAGAATAGACTTTGGTGTCAAGACTTATTATGGTTCGCCTGACCAGCCGGTGGCGCAATGGATAGAGCATCGGTCTGGGATGCCGAGGACCCAGGTTCGAGACCCCGAGGTTGCCAGTTTGAGCGCGGGCTCATCTGGTTTGAGCAAAACCTCACCAGCTTGGACCCATGGACGCTGGCTCAAGCAAGGGGTTACTCAGTCTGATGAAGGCCCGCGGTCAAGGCACTTATGAGAAAGCAATCAATGAACAACTAAGGTGTCGCAATGCACAACAAAAAACGAATGATTGATGCTTCTCATCTCTCCGTCCCTGTCTATCCCTCTCTCTGACTCTGTCTCTGTAAAAAAAAAAAAGACTGATTATGGTTCAAGCTGGTTCCTTTTCCAGATGTCTGTTCTTGGTCTAAGTACTAGTGTTTACATCTGTAAAGTTGTTTTGAGGCTCTCTACCTTGTAGTGTGGTTGCCAAGATTAATGTAATAATATTTGGGAGCACCTGAGACAACTGAGCACTGAGCACAGTCAGTGCCCAGTGGATGGCAGCTCTGATACTCTCAGGCCGAGAGTTTGCCCGCCTGTGTGTCTGCATTAACAGGCTCCTACGTGCAGAGCTGCTGATAATGGCTTGCCCCGTCTTGTGTGGAGCTTAGGTATTGCAGACGACCTACTGGAATAAAAAGAGCAGAAATTGCCCCTGTCCAGACCGCCAGCTGTGCCTACAATTTTTATCACTGGTGAGGGGCAGCATTGTCCAGGTGCCACCATCCTGAGAGGTGCTCCAAACTGGGCAGGCTTCAATTCTTTTTTAACCCTTCACCATGATGCTAGCCCCTTTCCTGAGATCTGTGTCCTATCTGAGTGTTTTAAGTGAGCTTCTGGTAAATGTTGTAGATTTATCGAAAACTTATTGACACACTTTTCATAAATCAGTGTTGTGAACCCTATGGAAAATGAATTGATTCTTTCAAGCCATCATGGGAAGTATGAGGCATTCAGCAATAGTTCTCACATTTTCCTAGACATCAACTTCATTTCATTTAGGATGAGTCTTCATGTAGAAAACAATTCTGGGAGTGTATCAGATCAGACTGGGAAGGAGAGGTCATTACTGTCCTCTTCTTTCTTTTCTTTTTTTTTTTTTTTTTAGTGAGACAGACTCCCTCATGCACCTCAACCCGGCAACTCTGTGTGGGACCGATGCTCAAGTACCAAGCTGTTGTTTTTTTTTTCTGAAGCTGGAAATGGGGAGGCAGTCAGACAGACTCCCGCATGTGCCCGACCGGGATCAACCTGGCATGCCCACCAGGTGGCAATGCTCTGTCCATTTGGGGCGTTGCTCTGTTGCAACCAGGGCCATTCTAGCACCTGAGGCAGAGGCCATGGAGCCATCCTCAGCGCCCGGGCCAACTTTGCTCCAAAGGAGCCTTGGCTGCAGGAGGGGAAGAGAGAGACAGAGAGGAAGGAGAGGGGGAGGGGTGGAGAAGCAGATGGGCGCTTCTCCTGTGTGCCCTGGCCGGGAATCAAACCTGGGACTCCTACACGCCAGGCCGACGCTCTACCACTGAGCCACCGGCCAGGGCAGTGCCAAGCTATTTTTAATGCTTGGGGCTGATGAGCTATCCTCAGTGCCTGGGGCCACACTGAAACCAATCCAGCCACTGGCTGTGAGGGGAAGAGGGAGAGAAGGGGGGAGGGGAGAAGCATATGGTTGCTTCTCCTGTGCCCTGACTGGGAATTGAACCTGAGATGTCTATATGCTAGGCTGATGCTCTATCCATTGAGCCACTGGCCAGGGCCTGTCCTCTTCTTTCTAGTAAAGGTGTCATGAAGGTGGAGTGCTTATTCCCATGTTATTGGGTCTGTGAGGCAAACTGCTGGGTCCTTTGAGCCAGGCTTCCACAGAGTCCTCCCTCTCTGCTGCAGAAAGTATCTCTGCCTCTTCCTGTATGTTGCCTTTCTTTTGGGGCACTTTGAAGACTTCTCTTTATCATTATAATTGAGCACTCTGATTATGATATGATTTGCTAGAGTACTTCTCTCTGTGACTAGTCTACTTGTGGTCTGTTAAAACTTTTACATCTGAAAAAACAAAACAAAACAAAACTTTTGCATCTGTAGGATTAGTTTTCACCACAGTTTTGTAAGATGTGTTGCCATATTTTTGATCCTCCCCCCTTTAGTCCTGCAGAACTCCACTTACATCTCTTTTAGTTGCTTAATGTTGCTCCACTGTCTCCTCTGTGCTGCCCTGTGTTCCTGTTTTAGCTTGCGTTGGCTCTGTAGCTGTGTCCTCATGTCTCCTCTCCTCTTCTGTGACGTGTGCTCTGTTGTAAAGCCCATCAATGCATTTTTTAATTTCAGATATTGTATATTTTTATTCTCCAGAAACGGTCTTTTTGTAGTTTATATTTCTCTCCTTACATTCATGTTTTCTTTTAAATCCTTGAGCAGATTTGTAATGTCATTTTAAAGCTCTCATCTGTTATTTTCATCATCACTGTCATTTCTGGATCTGTTTCCACTGACTGATTTTCTTCTGCTGACAGCCTCCATTTTCCCTGCTTTTCCTCACATTGGTCATTTGGGATTAGATTCCAGATGTTGTGAATGTCACATCACATTGTGAGCACCTGGTTGTTGTCTCTGTTGAAAGCACTGAGTTTTGTCCTGGCAAGAATTAGTTTGCTAATGTTAGCTTCATTATCTGGGGGCATGCTTTCTAGGTTTGTTAAAGCAGGTCTAGGTCTGAGGTTGCACACTAGAGCTGATAGCCCCTATCGGCCCTCTGTTTGTTTCTATTGAAATGTAGAAAAGAAAGGCTCTTCGCATGAATAATTTTTGGCAGAGCTTGCTTTCTCTAAAACAAAGAGACTTTTAGCAGAATTTACTTTTTCTAAAAAGACTCTCTACCCCTGGCCTTGAGGCTGGGTTCACAGGCTGTGGCCTTGGATGTTCCTCAAGGTTGCAGATGTTCCCAGAATATTTCTCCCTGAATTAACCTTATAGATAAACATCGTGAGAAAGCTTGTTTCACTGCTTTGTTTTACTGCTATGCTTCCGCTCCTCCCCATTCCTCAATCAGTATGTAATTTTGTCTTTAAAAGCCATCCCCAAACTGTGTTTGGGCCACATTGATTTGAATGACTTAGGTCTCCATGGGGTCACTGACTTTCAAGACTCCTTAATTTGGCTACTTAATTGTGTGTGTGGCAAGACACCTGTTTCTTGCTGTTCCGATAAGACATTTTGGAGGCCTCAGTGAGATTGGGGCCTCTGGACACATTTGTCTTTGCCACACACAAGCGAGGCCACCAGCCTCCTTGGCCTGACTGCCGGGAATGGAAACCCAGAAGGGGAGGCGCCACCTGAGACGTTCCAGGGGCCCCGCTGACCTTTTCTGTCTGACTCACTGTCAGCTGCGGACAGTCAACATGCCCATCCACCCATTTGGAGTCATCAGGAAAGCCTCTGGAGGTAAGCAGAGCAGGTTTGCAGTTTGCTCAATCTGTAATCTGTCTGTGGCTAGCCAGTCTGAACTATTGTGAGTAGGGATCCAACGGGATTGCACTCACATAGTAGGCCGTCCAGGGCCAAGACGTTGGTGGAGAGTAACCTGAAGTCTGTTTTGGTAGAAGAGTCCCAGGACACGTCTGGATTTGCTCTCTCACATGTTTACCCTCTGCTCGTTTTGTCGCTTTTGTTTATTTTTACAAGCTATCCTAGAGGACTTTTATTATCAAGGGTCCCTCTCTGATTTTGCTCCACCAAGATCTTGTTCTTCGCTTTTGCTTTGTTATCCTGTCTTTGCACAGAAAACCCCTGAGTGAATAGTGTGTGAATAAGCAGCTCAGGTGCCTGCGCCTAAGTTTCCAGTTTGTGGCTCCTCACAGGAGATCTCCTACCCTTATACATCAGACTTTGTCTGAAAGATCTCTGTCCTTTGGTTCTCCAGAGTATGACCCAATGGGGGACATTTTAGAAAACTGGCACAAACTACGGTTCTTGATCTCTTTCATGATCTTAGGAGGCTCATTTGTGGTAAATTGTTTGTAACAATAGTGAAAAGACTAAGTAAGAGTTAAACTCCTCTTGAGTATATGCTTAAGAATTTCAAATTAGATTTTCTGATAATTATAATGTAAAAATTGTCTAAAGGTACATTGAAAGCTCTCTGTGAATTAAAGTGGCCAACTAGCCAAGTCAAGAATTGCTAGACCCGGAGAAAGCACGGGCAGTCAGAAAATTATCACTGGGCCATTGTCCCTGAGCCCAGCACACACTTACTCGCGGGGGAGGCTGGGTTGCCGCAGATTGTGAGCAGCAGCAGCAGCGGCCGTGGTGGAGCAGGTAAACTTGGCAGCCAGGGCAGTACCACCTCCATAGTGTTCGGGGCAGCTGGGCCTGTGCCGTGCTCACTTAGGCTCCATAGTTCTGCTTCGCGTGGGGGCTCCTCGCTCAGCTCAGGCGCCTGCCCCTCGCCCTTTGAGCACCATGAATAATCAGGAGGCCACTTTCTCACCGCCTCATACCTAGAGCCAGACCCAAGGGGAAGACAAGGGAAAGACTGCCTCTTCTGAACCCATTTGCCCCTGAGAGAAGCCCCACCTGCTGATAGGTTGCCGCAGGGGAGGCAGCCTTTCATAGTTCATGTCCCTTTTTCCTCTAGTGACTTGTGTAATTGGAAGACTTAGAATCCCCCTTTCTCAGAGAAGCCTCAGTCTCTAACAGGACTGTTAGAATCTATGCTGTAAACACTGTCCCACTTGGGATGATTGCCAGCAGCTTTTAGTCACCTTGTTCACTACTAAGGAGAGAGAAAGAATCAGATCAGAGGCAAGAAAAGCTGTCATGCTAGGGAGAAATGGCTCTGAGGAAGACAGTCTTAAAAAGGTGTTCCCTATTGTCCAGCCTAAATGGGACCCCAACATCACAGCAGGATGGGAAGCTTTGATCACTTTTCACTAGTTTCTGTTAGCTGGGATCAGGGAATCTGCTAAGAAACCCATGAATTTATCTAAGATGTCAGAAGTTATCCAGGGTCCTCAGGAAACTCCCACAGCTTTCTTAGAGAGACTGCAAGAAGCTTACAGGGTCTACACACCTCTAGACCCTGAAGCACCAGAAATGCTAGGGCAGCTAACTTAGCTTTTGTGTCACAGTCCACTCCAGATATTAGGAGGAAGCTACAAAAATTAGAAGGCTTCCAGGGAATGGTAATTTCCCAATTGTTAGAAGTAGCTCAGAAGGTTTATAGTAATAGAGACACCCTTGAGGACAAACAGACTAAGAAGATGACTAAAGTAGTTGTAGCTGTTTTAGAACAGCAGAATAAAAAGAAAGGGAACCAAAAAGGCGGAAAGCCTGAGTTAAGAAAAAATCAGTGTGCTTATTGTAAAGAAGAAGGACATTGGAAGAAAGACTGTCCAAAAATAAAAGGAAAGTCACAGCAGACCCCAAGAGTCCTTAATCTAAAGGAGGACTGACAGGGCCAGGGCTCCATACCTGTTAGTCTTTACAAGTAGGAGGCTACTCAGTAGACTTCCTCACTAGCACTAGAGCTTCTCACTCTGTTCTCACTGCCCTACTCGGACTGCTCTCAGGGGTGCAAGTACTCATCTCATATTAAGAGACTGTTAGAAGCTGGTATTCTTGTTCCTTGTCAATCCCAATAGAATGCTCCTTTACTGCCTGTCCAGAACCCAGGCACCATATGTCCAGTCCAGGACTTATGGGAGGTAAATAAGCAGATTGAGACAGTACACCCAACTGTGCCTAATCCCTACATTCTCTTAAGCCTATTGTTACCAGACTTAAAATTTTACACAGTCTTAGATTTGAAAAATGCTTTTCTTCAGTATTCCCCTGGCCCCTGTAAGTCAGCCCATCTTTGCCTTCGAGTGGAATGACCCAGAGGCAGGCATTTCAGGACAACTAACCTGGACCAGATTACCACAGGGCTTCAAGAATTCACCGACCCTCTTTGATGAGGCATTACATCAGGATCTGCTTGCCTTCTGCCAGGAACATCCGGATGCACGCTGCTGCAGTACACAGATGATTTGCTTCTAGCTGCGGAAATGGAGGTAAGCTGCCACACAGCCAGTGAGGGTATTTTACAAACACTGCAGACTCTGGGGTACCGGGTGTCAGCTAAACAGACACAACTCTACACCTCTAAGATGACCTACCTAGGCTACCACACTGAGGCAGGGAAGCGTACTCTCTCCTCCAGTCGTATAGAGGCAATCCTTTGGATCCCAAACCCTTCTACCAAGAGACAAGTCCGAAAATTTCTCGGAGCTGTTGGATACTACAGGTTGTAGATCCCTAGATTTGCAGAGATAGCCAATCCTTTATACAGCAGGAACCCAAGAGTTAATTTAGACAAAGAACAAGAGGAACCTTTTTAAACTGTCTCGGAGCCATAGCAGCCACTGCCATACTAATAAGAGAGGCAGATAAATTGACTATGGGGCAAGAACTATTCGTGACAACCCCACATGCAGTAAAAACTTTGCTTAGAGGAACTCCAGAAAGGTAGATGTCTAATGCTGGGATCACACAGTATCAGATTCTGCTAATAGATCAGCCTCACATTAAATTTGTCCAGACTCAGGCTATCAACCTGGCAAGCTGATGCCTAATGAGCATCCAAGCATCTCCTTGCATGACTGCTCTGAAGTGTTAGACTCTGTTCAAACTGCAAGACCAGATTTTACTGATGTACCCTTACCTAATGCAGAAGAACAGCTATTCACTGATGGCAGCATTTTTGTCCTTGATGGGGTTCGACATGCTAGAGCGGCTATAGTGACTCCTAATAAGACCATATAGCCTGACCAGGCGATGGCGCAGTGGATAGAGCGTCGGACTGGGATGTGGAGGACCCAGGTTTGAGATCCCGAGGTCACCAGCTTGAGCACAGGCTCATCTGGCTTGAGTAAAAGCTCACCAGCTTGGACCCAAGGTTGCTGGCTTGAGCAAGGGGTTACTCGGTCTGCTGAAGGCCTGCAGTCAAGGCACATATGAGAAAGCAATCAATGAACAACTAAGGTGTCAAAACGAAAAACTGATGATGCTTCTCATCTCTCTCCGTTCCTGTCTTTCTGTCCCTGTCGCTGATTCTATCTCTGTCCCTGTATTAAAAAAAAAAAAAAGACCATATAGCAGTGGTTCTCAAACTTTTTGAAGTCAGGGTGCATTTAAAATCCTACAAATAATTGTAGGTGCACTATATACAAATTTCTGAGAAATATGTTGTAATAATTAAGTCAAATATTAAAGAAAAAATGTAAAGTCCAAGCGTGCCTTTATGGTAATTAAACAAAATAAAAATGACAAAATTAAATTTATTCTGACATTAAAAAACATTTTTATGTTACATTTTTTGAGTTATGCTTTTTAGAATTCGTAAAAAAGGGGTTAAAAAATAAAAAAACGATAAAAAGTTATCTTTTTATATATATAGATACATTCTTAGTAAGATTTAGTAAATTTGGCAGGTCCTGGTGTGAATGTGTTAAGTTTTTTCATTCTTGTGTTTATGAGAAACATGAGCCTGATGTGTCCTAGTGATTTCTTCAATGTTTGGGCATATATTTGAAAGGCAAACTCATTTTTTCGTCAATATATTGAAGGATTCCTCTCTTTTTACTCTTAATTGTGTTGAGTGCAGAAAACCCCACCATAGTATCGTCTTAACTTTACAACAAAGGATAGAAGAAACTTGCCTCCAGTCTTTCTGGGGAACATGGGGGTAGTGTATACAATCCAGCACCACAGCTTAGCTTTTTGCAGCCTAATCAGGCAAGTGACATGGGGGGTCGGGCAGACTGTCAGCTTACAGCCAATTCCCCACACCTCTGTCCCCCAAAAATCTAAACTCCAAAAACCCTGTTGGTGTTTTGTTCCCCAATAGACACATATTTCTCTGGAATACCGTAGGGCGCACCTGGAAATCTTCTAGGGCGCACCATTGCACCCTGGCACACACTTTGAGAACCACTGCCATATAGGCGCAAGCCTTGCCCCACGGGACCTCGGCTCAGCAGGCGGAACTTACCGCTCTCACCCAAGTGGGCCAAAGGAAAGAAGGTCAACATTTATACTGACAGTACATATGCTTTTGCTACTGTCCATGTTCATATAGCAGTGTATAAGGAGAGAGGATTCCTGACATCTGCTGGTAAGGACATTAAAAACAAAGAAGAGATTTTAGCTTTACTAGAAGCCATTTGATTGCTGGAAACTGTAGCCCTTATTCATTGCCCAGGACACCAGCAAGGGGACTCAATAGAGGAAAAAGGAAATCGAGCAGCTGATCGAGCAGCCAGAGAAGTAACCCTAAAACCAGTAGGGCCTTTAGAAATTTTAGTGACTTTATCAGAATGCTTGTTGCCAGAGACGCCTTTTCATAACCAACTAGAAGAGGATTTTGCTAAAAGGAATGTCTAGAAATAAAGGAGGGTAATTAAAATTGCCAGACAAAATACTTTCTTACCTGAAGCACTAAGCAGAGAGATTATCAGCTAGCTACATCAAGCTACTCATCTAGGCCAAACTAAGCTGATAGAATTATTTAAGAAAAGTTACTATTTACTAGGTTTAGAATCTGTTATAGAAAGCATAGTGTCCAAGTGTTCAGTCTATACTCAAGTAAATGCTAAGCGAAGTAGAGAAGTTGCGAGAAGAAACAGGGAAAGAAGAGCTTTCCCAGGAGAACATTGAGAGAGAAATTTTACTGAAGTAGAGCCATCAGCATAGGGATATAAGTACTTACTAGTTTTTATTGACACCGTTTCAGGATGGATAGAGGCTTTCCCTATTAGAAACGAGACCTCAGTAACAGTTGTTATGAAATTGCTATATGAAATTATTCCCAGATTTGGCTTGCTCATTAATATTAGATCTAAAATAATGAGCCTGCATTTGTGTTCAAGATCTCACAGCTAGTAGGAAAGGCACTCAATATTAATTGGAAATTAGATTGTGCTTACAGGCCTCAGAGTTTGGGATAGGTTGAAAAAATGAACCAAACTCTGAAAGAAGTCCTGACTAAATTCATTTTAGAGACAGGTGAAAACTGAGTCAGTCTCCTTCCCTTTACTATTTTGAGAACACAATGCACCCCCTACTAGGCAGAATTCACCCTGTATAAAACTGTATTAGGCAGGGCAATACTCCTGCTTCCTAAGCACCCTTGGAGACTCCCTCGTAGATCGTGCAGACTGATCCCTCCAACCCCTGTAAGTTGACACTGAGAAGGACGACATGCGCTGCTCCAGCCACAAACCGGAAGCTGGCTGGTGTACAAATGACAGAAACTTGAGGAACCTCGCCGTGGGACTCCTTATAATTGAAGTATAGAAAGCGGGGGAAGCTCGGGTCGGAGGAAGGCCAGAGTGAATCATCTTAAGGTTTGATGCAGGTGCCACTGTAAGTCATGCAGAAGGGGGATATAAGTCTCTTTGCTAAGAGAGGAGATATAAGGTAAATGAAAAGTATATGTGTGTTCATAGCTACCTCTGTAGAGTAACCTGTGAATATTAGTCGTGTCCGACAGGCTACTTAGGGGGAGGACACCTCCAAAAGAAAGCATATTTTAAAAGAAAATTGCTTATTGCTAGCTTGGTTGTCACTGAAAGTTAAGATCTTTAAAAATGAATAGTTCTGATTAATTAGAAAGGAATTGTACAGTTTTAATAATAAAAAGTATAAGGCATAGAAATACTTTTGAAAAGAAAGGGGAGAAAGTAAGTTGTTATAAAAGCTGGTTATTTCTGAATAGTAAAGAGGATTTATATAAGTTGCAGAAGGTTTGTGCAGGTTGTAGGAAGTTTGTACAAAAGAAAAAAAACATATTTAAAGAACAGAATAAGCCTCTATTATATATCCTACAATATGCCTTAAATTTATTTATATAGAGGAAATAGTTTTACAAAATAGAAAAGGCTTAGATTTACTTTTCCTTCAACAGGTGACTTATGTGCAGCATTAGGATGTTTAATTGGTCACCATAGCTAACTGCTTGTCTACTGCAATCAGTCCTCTTACTCTAATTTTATCTTATCTAATATTAGGACCATGTTTAATTTCATAACAAGGTTTGTTTGGGAAAGGATAAACTCTAGCAAATTAATAGTAATCAGAAGTCAATATATACCTATACAAGAAGATAGCAATGAAAATGAATCAATGATTTGATTAAAATTTAATTAAAACCAGTAGAGAATTAAATATAGAAAAGGCTCTTAGTATGAATAATTTTTGGCAGAACTTGCTTTCTCTAAAACAAAGAGACTTTTAACAGAACTTACTTTTTCTATTTCTTTTAATTTTTTTTAAAAAAATTATTTATTCATTTTAGAGAGGAGAGGGAGAGACAGAGAGAGAGAAGGGGGGGAGGAGCTGGAATCATCAACTCCCATATGTGCCTTGACCAGGCAAGCCCAGGGTTTTGAACCGGTGACCTCAGCATTTCCAGGTCAACACTTTATCCACTGTGCCACCACAGGTCAGGCCCAGAACTTACTTTTTCTAAAAAGACTCCCTACCCCTGGCCTTGAGGCTGGGTTCACAGGCTGTGGCTTGGATAGTTCTGCAAGGTTGCAGATGTTCCCAGAATGTTTCTCCCTGAATTAACCTTATAGGTAAACATTATAAGAAAGCTTGTTTCACTGGTTTGTTTTACTTCTATGCTTCCTCTCCTTCCCATTCCTCAATCAGTATGTAATTTTGTCTTTAAAAGCTAGCCCTAAATTGTGTTCGGGGCTGCATTGATCTGAACGACTTAGGTCTCCATGTGGTCCTCGGCTATAAAGACTCCTTAATTTGGCTACTTAATTGTTTGTGTGGCAAGACGTCTATTTCTCACTGTTCCGATACACTATAAAGTCTTTGGAATCATGTCAGCCATGTTGTTTCTGTGTTGCTTTTGTGCTTTGGTAGCAAAGTTGAATAGCTGAGACTGTATGGCCCATAAAACCTAAATGCTGCCCTTCACATAAAACATTTGATGATCCTTGTCTAGAGAAGGCTTTGTCTTGGGTCTGGTTTAGCCCTGTGCCTGAGGTATGGCTTTTCTGGGGTTTCTGCTGCATGTTCTGGGTGTTGAGTGAGGTCTCTTCATTCTGACTTGTTGGAACGTGGATGATTTTCAGCCTCACCCCATGGCTGTTTTTTGCCTGGCCTCCTGGAGACTCACTGACCACTGCATGCCCAGTACTCAGCCAAGGATGCAAGGGAACCATTTAGATTTTGGGGCTTCCTGTCCGTGGAGCTCTCTCTCTGCTCTTTGGTTCTCTGGCCTATCACATCCAGCTGCTGCAGCCTCCAGGAGCTCTGATCGCCGCCTTCTTAGCTTAGTGACCCTGTCTTGCTCTGAATGGGGCCCCTCTCTCCACACACACAAAGCTTGGTGACCCTGGGGATCACCTCATTTAGCTTTTTTTTCTCAGGGATCACATTCTTGTAATGCATGTTGTTTAATGTTATCTGGTTTTGCTTTCTACTTGTTTATGGAGGGAGGACTCATCTGGTGTTAGGTATTCCATGTTTCCTGCAGTGGAGGTCCCCTCAGTGTGACAAGGAAGAGCCAAGGAGAAGGACAGCAAGTGCTGGAGACATTCATGATGCACGATCAGATCACCTTGTGCTAAACAGGTTAGAGGAGTTGAGGTTGATTCTCTGCGATTAATAAATTATATGTGGAGTTGTTCTTTCACTGAAACTGATTTTTCTCCCAGTGGAGTTTCATTTTCCAACTTAAATGTAGCATTAAAATTTAAGATTATATTGGTGTATCAAATTAGTAGTACAATTGGAGTTTGGAAACCTTCAACTTGCATGATCCCTAGACAGTAATTTACAAGGCCAGGATCAGAGTTCCTTCTTTCCCTGATAGACAGGTTTGCATTTCCTTTGGGTTTTATGAAACCAGGTAGGTCAGAGGTTGAAGCTAAAATAATTGTTAAACATGTAAGAGGATTTAAGCATAAAGCCCTGTCCTGTTTTGGTGATTGAGGTCTAGACTGGGCACGCTGTCATGCAGTTTCAGAATACTGGATCTGACTTACTGCCTTAAGTCTTTAGTTAATTATACAGAAATCCTCTTTCGCTGTTAATAATCTTTAGAGCCCAAGAAGGAATTTTCTAATTGCTCTTTTCATTTAGATCATTTAAGAAGAGTCTTTCTAATCCTATTTTCTTTCTTAAAAAATTACAAGCTAAAATGCATAGACCATGGTTATAGTTTAATCACTGTTTGTATAAGAAACACCTGTATACCCCTTCCCCAGTTCAAGAAATTGACTATTTCAGAAATCCTGTAAGTTATCAATGTGTCCCACCCTCCTCACAGTTACTCCCTCCCGCAAAGTGCAAACACTCTACTTTTTTGAGCAGTACTTATACTTCTTTACTTTCTCACTAGTTTTCCTGCCTATGCTTGCCTCTCTACCATACTCTGGTTTTGCCCTGTTGAAATTGATATGCTGTGATATGTCTTGTGTTGTTTCTTTCCCCAGTGTTAGGTGTGTGAGTGTCACCCAGGCGGTTGACTGAGTGTGTGGTTAGTTCATGTTCGCCTCTGTATGCTCTCTCTGCAGGTCTGTCACAGTTTATCCCCCATGCTGAGGGGTGCCGACATGGACACACACAGCAGATGTGGGTCTTCACAGGGACAGATAGTTGTCTATTCTTTCTCTCTTGCTGAACAATAAAAAGCCTGTTCAGGTCTTTTGCCTGTTCAGGTCTTTTGCCTTTTTCTTACTGATTTTAGGAGCTTGTATAGATTTTTAATGTGTACTGTGAATACCTGTCCTTCCGAGGCTTGTCTCGTCATGTCACGTCATATCACATCACATCACATAATGTCGTGTCATTGTCTGTGGGGTCTTTGGCATTCCCAGCTTCTTTCCCTTTAAGCCCAGCGCTGTTGGCCAGCTTGTTTAAAGTCCTTCCTCACCCTGACTGCGTGAAGGTCCCTCCTGTGTCCTGCGAAGACTTCGCTCTCCCATTGCAGGCTGCTGCACACGTGGTGTGTGTAGGTTAGGGTCCCATTTCCTTTGTTCCCTGCGTGGATGCCTGCTTATCTCAGGGATGCTGCTGACAGTTTTTCCTGTCCCTCAGTGACAGCATCCACGTTGCTGTCGGAATGTCTGGGTTTTCTGCTCGGCCCCACCATCTCTCACTGACCAGGCTTTATGGAAAAGCCAATCAGGAGGGCCTCATACTTGTTCTCCTTGGGAACCTCTTGGCTCTTGATTTTCTGCTCTTCATATAAGTTTAAGGGTTAGCTTGTTAAGCTCAGAGAAAGAAAATCTGTTGGACAGTTTTACACTAATTTGGGGAGAGTTGACATCTTTAGGAAGCTGAGCGTCTGGTACATGAACACAGCTTGTCCTCATTTATTTGGATGGCTTAGATCTTTAATATCCCTGAGTGGAGCGACATGCTTTTCCCAGCGGAAATGTTTCTGTCGTTTGGATTTCTTTTAGGCACTTGGTATTACCTTGATGCTTACCTAAATCGCATCTTTTAAAAATCTGATTTTTAGCTGTATATTTTTGCTGGTTCCCAAGAATGTAATTTATTTATTTTTGTATGTTGTTTGATATACAGCATTCATGGCATTTTCTGTCTCATTGGGAGCACCCCCTACACACACAGCTCCCCCTCCCCCCATGCATAAAGTGGGTATGAGATGGGCTGTGGGGGTGTGGGCACAGAAAGGCCCAGCCTGGTTTCTTACTGGTTCTGTTCCAATCACAGGGCCACTTGCCACTTCCCCTGTCCCAGGTACTGTCCTCCAGATCAGAAGGATAGCAAAGAGTCCCCAGGACGCCGGCTCCAGCATCTGCCTTCTTCATTTATCTGAACCTGTGCCTGTCCAGGGGACCAGTGCCATGAAAGTCAGCCCCACTGCCTCTCCTTCCTGGTAACTCCGAGCTCCAGAAAGGGACCCCCGTGCATGTGCAGTGATCTAGAAGGGCTTGGTAGGACCTGGCTTTTAGAATGTCTTGTTTTAGAAGGCAGTTTGGGTAGGTTACATATTTTAGAGGCATTGTTCATTTCATCTTGGTTTCAAATTTATGGGCATAAGTTGTTCATGAACTTGTTCATGTCCTCCTATGCTCTTTTATTTTTTTGTATTTTTTTTTTTTTCTGAAGCTGGAAACGGGGAGAGACAGTCAGACAGACTCTCGCATGCGCCCGACCAGGATCCACCCGGCACGCCCACCAGGGGCGAGGCTCTGCCCACCAGGGGGCGATGCTCTGCCCCTCCGGGGCGTCACTCTGCAGAGACCAGAGCCACTCCAGCGCCTGGGGCAGAGGCCAAGGAGCCATCCCCAGCGCCCAGGCCATCTTTGCTCCAATGGAGCCTTGGCTACGGGAGGGGACGAGAGAGACAGAGAGGAAGGGGGGGGGGTGGAGAAGCAAATGGGCGCTTCTCCTATGTGCCCTGGCCGGGAATCGAACCCGGGTCCCCCGCATGCCAGGCCGACGCTCTACCGCTGAGCCAACCGGCCAGGGCCCACCTATGCTCTTTTAAAAGTGTGTAGAATTGTGTAAGGTTTCCTCCTTATTCCTTTATTATTGAATATTTATATGGCCACTGTTTTTATTCTCTCCAGAGGGTTTCACATAACCAGCTCTTGGCTTTTTAAATACTCTGTGCTTGTTGGTATTTTATTAATTTATTTAAAAGTAATACTTCCTTTTTTTACTTTTCTTTGATTTATTTTATTGTTTTTCCTCCCATTGAGGAGGAAATTAAAAAAAATTCCATTGGCTGAGAAAGGGCCATATATATATGGCCCAACTCACTGTTCCACTTAGTTATTCCATTTAGTTGTGTGCTTTTTGGCTGCTTCTCATATAGACCCTGACAAGTGTTTGAACACACAACCTTGGCATACTGGGAAGATGCTTTATCCATTGAGCCACCTGGCCAGCGCTGAGGGGGAGATTCTTGAGATGGTTACTTAGCTTATCAATTTCTAGTAATTTGTCTTTACTAATATAGACATATTATTATAAATATCTCAATTGTAAATTATATAAATTAAGTGCCTAGCTATACCCAACAAGTTTTGATATGCTGTAATATTTTTGTTATTCAATTCACATTTTCTAAATTTCATTTTGACTTGGTTCATATATGGGTTATTTAAAAATGAGTTCTATAATTTTTTAAACATAGAGAAATTTTCCTGGGATTGTTTTTTGGTTCCTGACTTTACCGCATTTTGATTGGAGAACAGCAGGGCAGTGACAAACCACTCTCTGCTCAGCTGTATGGGAGCTGGTTACATCACTGTCCCCTGGAGCATGGCTCCCCTAGTAGTGGGGTTACATGACTAGCAGCTTCTTGTGTGCGTGTGTATGTGTGTGTGTGTGTGTGTGTGTGTACACTCCGGTTTTAGTCCTTTGAAATGTGGAGTTGTATATGGTCAATTCCTGTATATGTTATCATGTTGAAACATCACATTGTGTGCCCAAGTGGCATGTGTCTTCCACCGTTGCAGGTGCTGCAGTTTGTGTGTGCGCATTAAGTCAGGTGTTTTCTTTTTTTTACAGAGTCAGAGAGAGGGACAGATAGGGACAGACATACAGGAACAGAGAGAGATGAGAAGCATCAATCATCAGTTTTTTGCTGTGGTACTTTAATTGTTCATTGATTGCTTTCTCATATGTGCCTTGACTGGGGGGCTATAGCAGACCGAGTAACTCCTTGCTCGAGCCAGCGACCTTGGGTCCAAGCTGGTGAGCTTTTGCTCAAACCAGATGAGCCGGCGCTCAAGCTGGTGACCTTGGGGTCTAGAACCTGGGTCCTCCGCATCCCAGTCTGACGCTCTGTCCCAGTGTTTCCCAACCTTTTTTGTGCCATGCCCCACCTTAACCTTTCTAAAATTTTTATGGCCCCCCCTATGTAACATACATAATTTTTAATATTAAAAAATTGATTTGTTCACTTAATAAATATAAATAATAGGTTCTAGGAAGAAATCACTATGAAATTGTTAACAAAACACAGTAAGTAAAATTTCAAAACATATAATAAAAAACAGAAATTTAAATTCTAAATAATTTTAATACAGATTTTTCTATATTAATTTATTATTTTAATTTAGTGTGATCCTTGCACTTGATGCTTGCTGCACAGAGATTTTATATTAGGTTCCAATTTGGTTAGCTTTAGTCTCAAGTCTCCACGTTGTGTTATATCAAGCCGATTTCTTTTTTTTTACCAGTAAATCATTTATAGCACTAAATCCACATTCAGCTAAAAATGAAGATGGAAACGGTAGCAATAGTTTTCTTGCACATTTGGTTGAATTTGGGTATTTGATTTCTGTTTCCTCACAAAGCCATGCCATCGCTCCTTTGATATTAAATAAAGCTTTAACTGACTCATCATTTTGCAATTCTGCGAGTTCTTCTTGATACTGCATATTTGATATATCAGACAAATCCACTAACATTGGCTGCATCATCCATGTTGGGAAATCAATTTGTTTTAAATCAGAAAATCTTTCTTTTAAATCAGCCGATAGAATATTCAAATGATTGACAAGTAAAGCGGTATCAGTTACTTCACATTTTTGGAGCCAATGAAACTGTTTAAAATTTTTGTTGTGAATATGTTTCTGACATAACTCAATATTGGTAATGAAACCAAGTATCTTTGCTTTTGCATCGACAAGAGTTTTATTTGTTCCTTGAAGTTGCTTATTTAATATATTTAGTTTTTCAAAGATATCGGCTAAATAACTCACAAATGCTTTACCATCTATTGTGAACAGATACTTCATTTCAGATTTGTTGCTTAAACAATCACTAAGAGTATCAAACAGTTCCATAAATATTTTCAAACAGTTTCCTTTAGATAGCCATCTTACTTCAGTATGAAGTAAAAGTCTCACATGGTCTTCATTTTGTTCTTCACAAAATAGCTTGAAAAGACGCTCACATTTGGCACTAGCTTTAATAGCATTAACACACTTTATTACTGTATGGAATACTTCATTCAGAACAGGCGAGATGTTTTTAGCTACCAAGTTTTCCCTATGAATAACACAATGCACAAGAATCATTTCTGGATTTGCATCTTTCATCAATTTTAAGCAGCCATTTTTCTTGCCCATCATATTGAGAGCACCATCTGCAGCACAAGATGTTCTATTTTTCATTGGTATATCATTGACATCTAAGTAGTTTTTTAGCTTATTCTATCTATCTATCTATCTATCTATCTATCTATCTATCTATCTTTGGAGGTAGTGGTGCTTTCTAATCTTTTACAGAACAACATTTCTTCAGCAAAATGTCCTTTATCAATATATCTTACATAAGTTATCAATACTGCCTCACTGTCTCTCAAAGTTGATTCATCCATTTGCAAGGAGAATTTTCTTGTTTTCAGCTTTTCAATAAATTGTTTTTCAATATCCTCACCCATTTCATCTATTCTTCTGCTAACAGAATTGTTACTGAGTGGCATAGCTTTTACATCTTTGTCATCTTTTTCAAGAACCGTTTTAAGAAACGGTGATATTTATGGTTTTATTAAATTCTCTCCTATAGTGTGATTTTCTCCAGTTATAGTGATGAATAAAGAAATTTGATAACTAGCCTCAAGAACACGATTATTAGTTGAAGTATGAGCAGTAAATAGAGACTTTAATGTTGTTCTTTTTTCAAAATTTTTCTTTAAAGTTTTAAAGTAACTCCAATCTGAATTAATATGAGCACTATGTTTCTCCTTCAAATGCGCCTCAAGATGACCTAATTTCATTGATTCGTTGGTCAAGCATTGCTGGCATGAAAGACAAAAAGGAATCTGCTCATCGTGAACAGCGGGTATGAACCCAAATTTTAAATATTCCTCCAAATATTGATGAGTTTTTTTCTTGCTTGCACCACTCATTTTTCTATGGGCTATAATAAAAATAAGATCAATTAAAAACTAATATTAAAATATGTGTTAAAATATATTCAATGTGACATAGAGTAAACGTATACTAAAAATTCATATTTATTTAAATGTATATAACACATTTGCTACACTACCACCGCAAATCAAAAGGTATCTATATTTTTTCCACTTGACAAAATTTTCTGGAAAGTTATGCTTCTAAAATTAAAATTGTCGTGCATGCACTATTATAGCCCCAATAATATTTATAAAATATTATTGCTTTCTAGCCCCGATGCAAGAAGTACTTAATAAAGAGTTTAATATTGATAAAAATAAAATCAAATACTTACCAATTATATCTATACAATATATATATGTATATTTATTAAATCAACGAGCTTTTACAACAGTTTTGACTGACACTTATTTCAAATTAACACCAACTGAATGATGTGAAACACTACAGAAGTTGCGATGGGCCAATTAGGTGATAATAACTGCGTTGTTTAGCGAGTTTTTAAAACGTCCGAGGTTCCCCGTGGCAGACGGCATGCTTCGCGGTGAACCCAGGACGAAGTTTACTTGACGACGCCAATCACCCAGTTGATATTTTGGTCTCGTCAAACAAAATTATACTTAATAATTATTTACTGCAATTATTTAAGAATTGCATTTTTTGTTAAATTTGGCACCGATATCTAGCATTGCATTTAAATGGCCCGGGGCGAAAGAGTTAAAGTCGTGTTGAGTCCATTTTCAAATTGCCCCCCTTAACTATCGAATTGCCCCCCTGTGGGGTGTGGGCCCCACCTTGGGAAACATTGCTCTATCCACTGCACCACAAGAAAACCCAGTCAGGCTTGTCAGGTGTTTTCTGTGGCGCACAGAGCATCTACCTTTTTCCTGATTTCTTGACTTCTCTTAATAACTCTCACCAGGATTATAAATCTCTAATTCCCCTGTAGTTCTGTCCACTTGTGCTGTGTTTACATTTTGAGGTGATATGATGATGTTCTGTTCAAACATTCTAGTGCTTTGGGGTCCCTTTCTCTATCATCTGTTCTTCAAACAAAGTAAAATGGTTCCAAAATTTATTTTTTTTCGTATTTTTCTGAAGTTGGAAATGGGGAGGCAGTCAGACAGACTCCCACATGCGCCTGACCGGGATCCACCCGGCACGCCCACCAGGGGGCGATGCTCTGCCCATCTGGGGCGTCGCTCTGTTGCAACCAGAGCCATTCTAGCGCCTGAGGCAGAGGCCACAGAGCCATCCTCAGTGCCCAGGCCAACTTTGCTCCAATGGAGCCTTAGCTGTGGGAGGGGAAGAGAGAGACAGAGAGGAAGGAGAGGGGGAGGGGTGAGAAGCAGATGGGCGCTTCTCCTGTGTGCCCTGGCTGGCAATGAACCCGGGACTCTTGCACGCCAGGCCGACGCTTTACCACCGAGCCAACCGGCCAGGGCGGTTCGAAAATTTTAACAGGGCTCTATATGGTGCAGGATAATGCTGGTGCTGGAGGTGGGAGGCAACCTGTCCTGTTCTAAACTTCTCTGTATTTTTTTGCCAGAATAATTTTAGAAATGGAGTTAATTTGGGGGAATAGAGAGTGAAGGAGGGGTTGAAAGATCACATTTGTATGCTAGAATTTTCTAATAAGGAAAATAATTGTAGTAATTATTACTATGGGGAGCATAATTCTCATTCTTTTTTTGTCTTAGAGTCTTTGCTAAGATTATGCTAAGCTTTAGTGTTTGTGAGGAGCCTGTCTCTGTTTGCTTTTCTGGGTGAGGACAGGGAGGACATGGCTGTGGCTTAGCAAAGATGTGTGAACAGCGGGAGGGAGAAAGACCTCAACTTAGGCATTAACAGTAAAGTATATTAAATAGTACTTTTGCTAAATTAAAAAATACAGAAGGGCCATATTTACTGTGTTAGTGAATTAAAATGAGGTTAATAAAATATGAGTTTAAAATTTATGGCACATTAACTTGCATATAGTCATAATTTTAAAAAACGGTATTACATTTTTTTTGTGTTGCAGTCTTTTTTTATTTCAGGCTTTCCACTTAATCCCACAAATTTATATCCCCTTGTGACAACAGGTAATAGGGTTGGAGTTATGTGGCCATTACACACACACACACATACATACACACACACACACATTCCGCCTTTGAAACTGCAAAGCACAGAGAATGTGGTCACAGAAGTTAGCATGTGTGCTGCTCAGCGTGGTAGACCCGTAGCTCTTTTAGGTCTCTGTCTCACATGCCCACCCCTGGATGGCTGTCGCCCCACCATATGGTGATCACACAGTGTTGGTGCCAACTCTTTGCACCCTGGAATGTAAATTGTCTTCATCTTGTAGCTTGCAGTTCTATTATTTTTACCTTTTAAAAAACTTATACTAGTAAGAAAGCCATTTCACAGAAGATTTCAAAAATTGAAGAAAATAATAATAATAATAAAATAAGAGTGCAAGCTACTTGAATGGATTTTGGAGTTTCCTTTCCTGTCATTTTTCAAGTGCATTTGTGATTACATTGTTGCCATGTGATATTTGTACAGTTTTATGTTTCATTTGTTTTGTATTTACCTCATTTTAGCAGTTCTGCTGTATTGTTAGATATTCCTTACGCATTTCTAATGGGTGTTGTGAGTCGTGCTGTATTCGCCTGTTGTTGGATATTCAGGTTCCATGTGGTTCCCTCCCCATGTTGTGAATGCTTTCATCAGTGGCCACCCTGGAAGTCAGTAACTGGTAGGGACACAGAGGTCTGCAGTGAAAGTGAGGACAGATAGTCATGTGAAAACCTGGTCTGCCTGGAAGGCCATCTCTGCCACCCAAACTGTTTTCACTAGCACACCTTTCTCCAGAGGTAGGGCCTTACTTAGTGAGGACCAGAGATTTGTGACAAGATGCCCCTGTCAGAGCTTGCAGTGAAAAAGCGTTCATTCTTAGGTTTGGATAACAACTGTTCTCTCCATGAGATAGTGAGCTCCTGCTGCTCCACACTGCCACCTAATAGGAAGCCCTGGCCGTGTGCAGCTGGGAGTGATTGCGCGTGGTGATGGACAGACTGAGGAAATGAAGAGGGAGACTGATGCTGGCCTGGAGGAAGCTTCTAGACTCTTGTTCTCTCTAGTTAGTGTGCCATCATTTGCATGGTTTGTACCAGAGAAATTCTTGGTCAGTCTTAGTGGGACTGTCCAGTGAATATTCTGCAGTGTGGGTGTTTTTGTGCCCCTTCTCCCTCTCTTAGCTCTGTCCCTGAGCAGGGATACTGGGATGGTGTTAAGTCTGGTGGCTTGGGCGAGGCAGCTTCACACCTTGTATCTACTTCACAGTCAGCGGCATGGCCTGAGCCTCAGTTTTCATGTGTAAAATGGGCATAATGTCCACCTCGCAGGGTTGCTGTGATGGTGGTTTATTTTAGCACCAGGAGGTGCATGTTAGGAGGTCTGCATCCACTGTGCTGTGACGTGGAAAAGCCTCCAAGAGCACGTATCTTCTGAGCTGTGCACATCCGTGTGCATGTCTTTCTATGTGTCTGTGTGCATGTCTATGTGCGTGTCTGTAAAGGTGAGGCAGTGGGTAGGCATGCATGCACCAGGCAGGGTGGCACCAGGGGAGTCCTCCCCATATTCCTGTGCCTCTCTGTCATGTTCACTTTTCACTGGCCAGACTTGAGATGGCTTTCCAGTTGAAGCACATTTGTATGTTACTATCATCAGTGCCAGAGCTCTTCATTTGATCACTGAAATAAATGTGCCTTTCTTTAATTTACACACCATTGATTTTTCTGTAACCAGTACTGGGAAGAATAATTTAAAGATGAAAATAACTTTTTCTAGCTTATAAAGAAAGGATTTTGGTTTACTTATAATGACAGGAAAATGCTCAGGAAGCACTGGACTGGGTCCTGCTTATGTCGCGTGGTAGAGGAAATAGGGTAGGTAATGCACAGATACGGGCAGTGCGGTTGTTTCTGGTTTCTTTATTGTAATCAGGCTTGTAAAGTTACTTTAAAAATGTCTGTAAACACAGCGATGAGAGCAAGAGTTGCGCTCAGGGCATGGGCTGACTGAGGCGCTGGTGGAGAAAGCTGCCAGGCCCTGTTCTGGATGCTGATGTTTCTTGCCTCGGGGCCCAGAGCCCACCCTTCTCTGCCCCTGATTTGACCCTGGTGTGCTTTCTACCCAAGCTCCCTTAGCGTCGTCCTCCCTTCTCCCCTCCTTGTTGGGGACCAAAATATAAACAGGGTGTTTTTATATCCAGGGGACAGGTGCTGGGCCTAACCATCCATCTCACCTGCCCAGTTAACAAAGAGCTATACCTGATTATTACTTATCCCCCCCATGTTTTCCAGAGGAGGCTGGAAGCTAGTTTCTTATTGGTGTAAAGTTAGATCTAAATGGTATGGTGGGGGTTGTCTTTGAGTTGTCTTGGAAACAATTGAATTGCTAATAGACCATGTTTTTTTTTCCCCCTGAATAAAGACAGATGTGCTTCTGGGGGCCGCCATTGCATCGGCTTAGGAGCAGTAGAGACTTTGCTGTGTGGTCCTCCTGAACCCATCTTTATGTATATATCTTTAATTCTCTGTCTATCATTTATTTAATTCCATACCTTTTCCCATTCGAGGACCCCATAACAGACTTGTCGTGGCTGGACCGCGACACCTTCTGCCCTCCCAAGCAACTGAGAAAGTACCGCTGACCTACCGTCTGCAGTCTTTTTGCATGGGGTGTTAGCCTCATAGCAGGTTCAGGGGAGGAGCTAGGCTGCATGGCCTGGGGCTGGGGAGAGAGGGGACATCTTCCAGTCACAGGTCTGACCCACAGACTAATGAGCTCCTCCAGGTGGCAAGGTGGCAGGCTGACTGGGGACTTTAGGTGGTTTCTGGAGCTCTACATGAATCTATGCATCTTTTCTCTTTGAGATGGAGGTGTGCCATTCAGGGTTGTAAAGTCAGGAGCTGCCATCATGGCCATTCACATGCAGGTTCACATTGGATTCAGACAGATGGTAATGAAATAATGAAGCCACGAACTGGTGGGCCATTAGCTTTAATCCTAGCTTGCACTGGTGGGCAAGTAAAAACACACACTGGGCTGCAAAACCCACTCATTCAGTGCTCACAAAGCTACTGACTTATCTGAGTTTCCTAGAATCAAAGGTTTTTAGCTCACTAGTCTCATTCTCCTTTGTTCCCCATCTCCTTCTCTCTATACAAACTCTGCACTAACTGGCTTCTCCTTTAGCACTCCACCATCTTGGTTGCCTCTCTCCTCTCCTCCATGTGGCCTTTCTCTGCTCTCCTCTCTAATGCTAATCCCAAGAACCAAAAGAGAGCAAGCTCCAGTCTGCCCCACTTTATAGTGCAGAAATCAAAACCTTTAATCCAGTATACAAAATAGGGAAGTCTCTAATACAAAGTCACTTATCTGAGGAATGATGGGATTGCACCACCCCACATCAAAAAGGGTGGGAAAGGCTTAGTCCTAAAATCAAGCCCCAGGCTACAAGGATCCTGCCTGCCCATAGCCCGCCCCCAATACACATTAATATCACTTGGGTGAGCCTGACCAGGCCGAAGCGCAGTGGGTAGAGCATCGGACTGGGATGCGGAGGTCCCAAGTTCGAGACCCCGAGGTCGTCAGCTTGAGCGCGGGCTCATCTGGCTTGAGCAAAAACAGCTTACCAGCTTGGACCCAAGGTTGCTGGCTCGAGCAAGGGGTTACTCAGTCTGCTGAAGGCCCATGATCAAAGCACATATGAGAAAGCAATCAATGAACAACTAAGGTGTTGCAATCAATGAAAAACTGATGATTGATGCTTCTCAACTCTCTCCGTTCCTGTCTGTCTGTCCCTATCTATCCCTCTCTCTGACTCTGTCCCTGTATAAAAAAAAATCACCTGAGCGATGGGATTCCACGTGGGCAGCGCCATCGCCCAGGTGATATTAATGTGTGTTGGGGTGGGCTAAAGGCAGGCAGAATCCTTGTAGCCTGGGGCTTGGTTTTGGGATTAAGCCTTTCCTACCCTTTTTGATGTGGGGTGGTACAATCCAATCATGCCTCAGAGAAATGACTCTACTAGAGACTTCCCTATTTTGTATATTGGATTAGAGGTTGTGAAGCTACAATATAAAATGGGGGCAGAACAGAGTTTGTGCTCTTGGTTCCTGACATTAGAGGAGAGAGCAGAGCAGAGAGCAGAAGGAGGCCACGTGGAGGAGGCCAGGAGAAGCAGCCAAGATGGCGGAGTGTTGAGTGAGAGGCCAGTTTGTGCAGTTTATGCAGGGATAAGGAAGGAGATGGGGAACTGAGGAGAATAAGGCTGGTGAGCTAGAAACCTTTGATTCTAGGAAACTCGGATAAGTCAGTGGCTTTGTGAGCACTGAATGTGATTGGGTTTTGGAGCCCAGTGTGTGTTTTTTACTTGCCCGCCGAGTGCAAGCTAGAATTAAAGACTATGGCCCACCAGTTTTTGGCTCCATTGTTTCTTTACCGACTGTCCGAATCCAATGCGAACCTGCATGGGCTGGGCGGCTGTGATGGTGGCCCTGGCCGTGCCTACTGGCTTGACACTGCCCAACAAGGGTCCAGTAAAGAAAATGGAACTTGTCCTCGTTGTTCCAGCAAGGGATCTGGTTTCACAGGATTAGGAGGCTGGAAGGGCAGGAGGGGACTGCGAGCTGTGACTGCCGGGGCAGCTACACCCCTCCAGCCAGGAATGGAGAGAAGAGGTTGGAGTAATTAGGGAACTGGGATGTTTGGTACCCCTGCTGGTATGTGGTGAGGTGGGTCCTGGGAGAACTGGTCTTCCTCCTTCTCTTTTCAGTGTCCCTGATGGTAGAGCCCCAAGGAAGCTCCCGGAAAGAACTGAGGCAGCAGAGGCCTTGTAAGGCCAGGAGCCGTCATCGTGACCATTCACATGTAGGTTCCCATTGGATTCGGGCAGGCGATAAAGAAATGGCGGAATCAGAGGATGGGGGGCCATCCTATTTATTGGTGTCTCACCAAGACAGGCAAACCACAAAAGAAGACAAGGGAAAAGCAGAAAACCAGCTCTTCCCATGAAGGGCAAGGGATCAGGGGAGCCCCTGCAATTGTGATAGCAGGAACTGTGTGTCTGAGCTCCTGGTCTGTCCCACTTTATAGTGTAGAAAACCAAAATCCCTTAATCCAATATACAAACAAGGAAGTCTCCAATACAAAGTCACTTATCCAAGGCATAATTGGATTTCTCATGAGAGTGCACCACCCAGATCATACAATCAGTCAAGGGTGTGGGGAAAAGCTTAGTCCCAAAACCAAACCTCAGGCTACAACAACCTGGCCTGCTTATAGCCTGTCCCCCACACCCATTATAAGTCACAAGCGAGCAAACATATATATCATGTTTACAAACTTATTTGACCAACAGGCCTGGTTGCTGGGTCTGGGGCCACGGCAGCTTGGTCCCCAGTGCAGGTCACTCCAGGGGTTCAGCCTTCACTGGTGCCCTTCCCACATGTCAGATTTGCCACACACAGATGGTAACTGTAGGGTTTGCTTTGTGAAAGTACTGCTGACCATCTGCAGTCTTTTTGCGTGGGGTGTTATACATACAGACTTTCTTTCTTGTGCTGAGCCTATTAGCCTCACCCAAATGAGTGGCTTTATCAACTTTGTGGACCGCTGCAAGTCACCACCCCGACTGCCACCCCTCTGACCAGAGCCCCTGAAGCTCATGGTCCCCATGGATGGGAGAGGAAGAAGATCTACCCCTTTTCTTTCAAGAGAGGTGGGGGGTCAGAGTCCCACAGGCCTCTGATGCCCCTAGCAAGCATACTGGGCTTGCCCAAGGCCTGTTCTTTTATAGTAGGAGAAAAAGTGAAGCTGTTTCAAAGAGGTCTGCCATCAGGGTCAGCCTTTGTTGTGAGCTCCGTTACTGAAATCAAGGCTCTGTAGTACGGTTGTGTTTGGAGTTCTCAGGTTGTTAAATTTTTCTCTTTGAGGTTTTCATTCCAAAGTTGTACCAGAAAGAGGACCCACACATCTGCATCTGTGGTCAGCTATATTGCCTCTGTATTTTTGAAGGATAGCTAGAATTTTAAAGTAGCTGATTTGTAAATGTTTAGAAAAGAATTGATTACTTTGTGAGTGTAGTTTTCCTGGGAGCAGGCTGTGTTTCCTGATTTTATTTCTTTTTTTCAGGAGAATTTCTTTGGAATGACCATATTACCCCCCTCACATGAAAGTTAAGATCACATTCTACATGCTCTTTTGTTTCCTGCTTTTTCTGTATTTTTATCTGTTGGGCAGATAAAATATATTATGCTCACTTTGTTGAAGATGGCACTGCCCACGTGGAAGCCCGTCGCCCAGGTGATATTAATGTGTATTGGGGGCAGGCTGTGGGCAGGCAGGATCCTTGTAGCCTGGGGCTTGGTTTTAGGACTAAGCCTTTCCCACCCTTTTTGATGTGGGGTGGTGCAATCCCATCATGCCTCAGATAAGTGACTTTGTATTAGAGACTTCCCTATTTTGTATACTGGATTAAAGGTTTTGATTTCTGCACTATAAAGTGGGGCAGAGCCTGACCAGGCGGTGGCGCAGTGGATAGAGCGTTGGACTGGGATGCGGAGGACCGAAGTTCAAGACCCCGAGGTCACTAGCTTGAATGCGGGCTCATCTGGTTTGAGCAAAAGCTTCGGTCTGCTGAAGGCCCACAGTCAAGGCACATATGAGAAAGCAATCAATGAACATGAACTAAGGTGTCACAACAAAAAACTGATGATTGATGCTTCTCATCTCTCTCCATTCCTGTCTGTCCCTATCTATCCCTCTCTCTGACTCTCTCTTTGTCTCTGTAAAAAAATTTAAAAAATAAAGTGGGGCAGACCGGGAGCTTGCTCTCTTGGTTCCTGAGATTAGCATTAGAGGAGAGCAGAGAGCAGAGAGAGGCCACGTGGAGGAGGCCAGGAGAAGCAGCCAAGATGGCGGAGTGCTGAGTGAGAAGCCAGTTTGTGCAGAGTTTGTGCAGGGATAAGGAAGGAGATGGGGAACAGAGGTGAATAAGTCTGGTGAGCTAGAAACCTTTGATTCTAGGAAACTCAGATAAGTCAGTAGCTTTGTGAGCACTGAATAAGTGGGTTTTGGAGCCCGGTGTGTGGTTTTACTTGCCCACCGGGTGCAAGCTAGGATTAAAGATGATGGCCCATCAGTTTTTGGTTCCATTGTTTCTTTACTGACTGTCCGAATCCAGTGTGAACCTGCATGGGTCAGGCTGCTGTGATGGTGGCCGTGGCTACTGGCCTTACACTATTCCTTATCATTTACATATTTTTAAAAACAAGATTTTTACTGGTTTAATACTAACTTAAAGTTTAAAGTTACTGGGATATACATATAATATTTTAAACCCCTTTTCTACAGTTAGACATTTAGATTATTTCTGATTTTTTTCATTATTGTGGATATTATGATGATAAGAACCTGTATATATTGCCTGACCTGTGGTGGCGCAGTGGATAAAGCGTCGACCTAGAAATGCTGAGGTCGCCGGTTCGAAACCCTGGGCTTGCCTGGTCAAGGCACATATGGGAGTTGATACTTCCAGCTCCTCCCCCCTTCTTTCTCTCTGTCTCTCCTCTCTCTCTCTCTCTGTCTCTCCCCCTCCTCTCTAAAATGGAAAAAAAAAAGGGCACCTCTTACCTAAGAGTGTGCCTTATGAAAAAAAAAAGAATCTGTATATATTTATATAAATCCTCTTCCAGATTTCTGTCTAATAATGTAAATTTATTTCCTCTTTCTTATGATTTTCTTAATTACATTTTTTCTTTAGTTTTATTGTAAGAATAGAGTATGTGATATGTAGAACATGAAATACGTATCAATTGACTGTTTATGTTATTGGTAAGGCCTTTGTCAGCACTAGGCAATTAGCAGTAAAGCTTCTGGGAGTTAAAAATTACACTTGAGTTTTCAACTGTGTGGGGGTGTGGGGGTGTTGTCCCTGACCCCTGTGTTGTTCAAGGTCAGCTGTCCTTCTTTTACTTACTGTTTGTGCCCTTTGTGCATTTGTGAGCAAGGGAGAAGCAGGAAGCTGAGTGATGGGTGACCTCATCGCCTGCACTCCAAGGGCTGCTGCGTAACTTCATGCCTAGTGTGGGCCCCCTTGGGATCTGATTGTGTTCTGTTCAACACTTTTGTCAACACATTGGTTAAAGATTTGGAAAGTGTGCCTATGAAGTTTGATGATGATACAAAATTGGAAAGGACATGTAATAATGTAGATGACAGAATCAGGATTGAACATGATCTTGAAAGGATGAAATGCTGGTGGACTGTGGTACATTGACTGTCCTGCACCCCCCCACACACACTTCCTTCCTCCTTTTCTGCCCTCCTTCCTCTTTCTCTCCACCTCACCCTTATTTTGTACTCTTGTTTTTCCCACCACGTGCTTATGTACAGATAAATGTTTAGTGTCTCTGGGCTTCGCACAGGCTGCACAGAGTTGAGTGCTCAGTGCCTTCTGCTTTTGCCCTTGGCCCTTGCATCCCCTATACCCTAGAGATTTGAGACCACATGTGCAGTGTCTTTTTCAATCCTGGGTGTTCTGTTTGTAGAGGTATTCTGGGACCAAACCAGACCCAGGATGGCTGGAAGCAGACACCCCTCAGGGCATGTTGGAAAGAGCAGGAATGGAGTGAGGAAAGGAGGGCTTGGTGGAACAGGGCCTCTCCCTCCAGTTCCAAAGAGGGCGTCAGCCACCCTGCATCTCCTGGGGGCTGACTGGGAACAGGCCGTGGTAGCCCAGCACAGCAGAACTGTCCCTTGCTGGAACAACCAGTCCTGTCATGTCACTCCTATTGGAAACCTTCCAGGAGTGACTGCATGGCCCTCTCCTGGAATGTTAGAGTTTCCGTGTCACCAGGAGGGTGCTTCAGGGATGGAAAGGGACCCCACATGCCTGCTCTCAGAGTGCAACTTGCTGACTCCTGGCTTTGTGGCCTCAGAGTGATGGCATCTTTAATGAGTGTGGACGTAAAATGGTGCATTGCTACCTGCCTCCCATGATTGATTGCCTTGTGGCTATGCTAGTGCTTCCCAGGAGGGCACTTCCTGTCCCTTCCCTGAAAATGGCACTGTGTGGACTCTGGAGCCTGAAACTCTCACCTGCACAAATGTGTGTGTCTGCCTGGCACACACATACTTGTTATGTAGATGACAGCAGGGCAGGTGGGTTGTTTTAAATCTGTGACCTTTATTTTATTTTATTAAAAAAATTTTTTTTTTAAAAAAATTTTTATTTTATTTTATTTTATTCATTTTAGAGAGGAGAGAGAGATAGAGAGAGAGAAGGGGGGAGGAGCTGGAAGCATCAACTCCCATATGTGCCTCGGCCAGGCAAGCCCAGGGTTTCGAACCGGCGACCTCAGCATTTCCAGGTCGACGCTTTATCCACTGCGCCACCACAGGTCAGGCTAAAAAAATTTTTTTTTATTATTCATTTTTAGAGAGAGAGAGAGGGAGAGAGAGAGACAGAGAGGGAGAGAGAGGAGAGAGAGATAGAGAGAGAGAAGTGGGGAGGAGCTGGAAGCATTAACTCCCATATATGCCTTGACCAGGGAAGCCCAGGGTTTTGAACCGGCAACCTCAGCATTTCCAGGTCGACGCTGTATCCACTGCGCCACCACAGGTCAGGCCATCTGTGATCTTTATATTAGAAAATTTATCAGGATTTTCAGTTTCACTTAATACTTTCAGTGCAGCCTGACCAGGCGGTGGCGCAGTGGATAGAGTGTCAGACTGGGATGCAGAGGACCCAGGTTCCAGACCCCAAGGTCGCCAGCATGAGCATGGGCTCATCTGGTTTGAGCAAAGCTCACCAGCTTGGACCCAAGGTCGCTGGCTCGAGCAAGGGGTTACTCGGTCTGCCGAGGGCCCACGGTCAAGGCACATATGAGAAATCAATCAATGAACAACTAAAGTCGCAATGCGCAACAAAAAACTGATTGATGCTTCTCATCTCTCTTCGTTCCTGTCTGTCTGTCTGTCCCTGTCTATCCCTCTCTCTGACTGTTAATCCAAATTCGGAGGGACCCGAAATATGGAAGACAGGAGCAAGGTCCGTCGTTTACACATTAAAGTTTTATTGTCTAGCTTGGCCAAGCGGCGGGAACTCCGACAGAAATCTGACGGAGAGCGCGCTGGCCCTCTGTTCTACTTAGTTTTTATAGTTTTGTAAGTGGGAAGTACAGAAGCAAAAATTTCAATTAGGAGCCCCTTACCGCTATTGGTTATAGTCATATGTCCTTTAACATGATAGGACCACGTTCAATTTGCAAACCATACATCATTTTGGAGAAAACAAAATTTACAAGTCAACACAATGGTAGAAAGATATCTCTTTACATATTAAAAGGCCTTCCTATATTTTCTAGTGTTCATCTGCCATCTCAGTCCAGAGTCAGACGTATTAACCACATGCATTTACATAAGAGAGGTAGTTTCCGTGGGGACAAATGCCCGCAAATGGCTCATAGTTATAAGAAAAGGTTTATTTTGGCTTTTCCCTTCCTGCATCTGGCTAGCCATTCACTCCTTTCCCCACAGGTGTGGTGGAATGTCAGGGAATCTATGCTTTCCTTCCCTTTTCATTTACAATACAATGGCAAGAGCCATCCTGGTTATGCTAATCACACAGTACAGAGGCTATTCTCACAATTTCTCTGCACACCTTAACCCAAATTAATAAAATGTTCTCCAAGCCTCCTAAAATATTAATATTAATTCTGTAGCCTTTTGGTATATTATAACATCTGCAGGTGAAATGGCTCAGTGGCTCCTCATGACTCTGTCTCTAAAAAAACAAAAAACAACAAAAACATTCAGTGCATGTAAGGCCTGTCCCACCAGGTATGTAGTGAGTCCTTATTTATTTATTTATTTTTATTTTTTATTTTATTTTATAGGGACAGAGAGAGAGTCAGATAGAGGGGTAGATAGGGACAGACAGACAGGAATGGAGAGAGATGAGAAGCATCAATCATCAGTTTTTTGTTGCGACACCGTAGTTGTTCATTGATTGCCTTCTCACACGCGCCATGACTGCGGGCCTTCAGCAGACTGAGTAACCCTCCGCTTGAGCCAGTGACCTTGGGTCCACGCTAGTGAGCTTTTTGCTCAAGCCAGATGAGCCCGCGCTCAAGCTGGCAACCCCGGGGTCTCGAACCTGGGTCCTTCCGCATCCCAGTCCGATGCTCTATCCACTGCGCCACCGTCTGGTCAGGCGTGAGGAGTCTTTAGGGCTGAGTGGTCTATGCTTCTTCTGGGCTCTCACTTACACTTGTAGGAACCTTTTAACTTCTTTTTTCTTCGGAGTCTTCATTTATCAACAAGACAGTAGTATTAGCCTCCCTGTCCTGGTTGCAGATCAGAGGAGTAATTAGGTGCTATCTGGAAAGTGCTGTGAGTTCCTTGGGAGAGCTGCTGTGAGTAGAAACTAGGCTGGCACCGTCGTCACTGGCCCTCTGATGACATTCATGGTCAGATGATTTTCAGCTTGTCATTGGTCATGAAGCAAAGGACGTTTAATTTTTTCTTTCTGGACCAGGTTGTGTGGAGGGCTAGACATTTGCCTAGTATCTAGTTTATTGAAGTGTGCAGCTAGAGAGGATGTTTTCCTGGTTCCGAGGACCCATTGTTCATGCCCTCCTGTCTTCACTAATCCTGGCCATTCGGTTGAAGAGGAGAAAATGCTGTTCTACAATGTGGACCTGGCTCACTTGGGGTGGCGGTGTACAAGTGGAGTTCAGAGAAATAGAACCAATAAGATAACATGTGTATAAGCTTAGGCAGTTAAGGAGGCTGACAAGCCTAAAATCAGCATAGTAGGCCAATCGGATGTCTGCTGCAGACCCCAGTGTTGCCTCAGGGAGATCCGTCTTTTGTTCTATTCAGGCCTTCAGCTGATTGGATGAGAAGCACCACAGTAGGGAAAGCAATCTGCTTTACTCAAAGTCCATTATTTTAAATCTTAATCTCCTCCCAGAACAGTGTTGGACCTTATCTCTGGGCACTATAGCTCAGCCAAGCAGACAGGTAAGTTAGCCATTCCAGGTCTTTTGCACAGGGGCAGGTTGTGTAGGTGCTTGGCCTGGGGAGGAGGCTGCCTGGAGGCTGTGTGGTTTGTGCCAGGTCAGATAGAGCCAGCCAGGCAGACCGCCTTTCTGCATCTGTACATTTTTTGTCTTGAATATAATGTTCTTTCTAAGTTGTAAAAGAGAACATATTAGCATCCTGAATTGCACTTTAATGAAGTTTATTCTTTGTTGGTTGGGATTTTACTGAGAGCTACAAAGGAACAACTCATTTGGGGTTTTGGAGAAGGGCTGTGGAGGGCTGAGTTTTTCTTTGAACTTTGAAGGTCAGAGCTCATGAGAACTAAAAAAAAATGTAAGAACATAAACATTTACCCTTGGTAGGGTGACTTATAAATCACTGCCTCTCAGGATGAGTGAGATTCTTGTGGGGAAAGCTCTGTGTAGCCTCCTGCCCACCTGGGCAGAGTTCCCGGTGAAGACCACCTGTGACTTTCATAGGGAGCAATGTCCAGCAGTAGTGTGATTTCTGTCCCCGGTGTTACTGAATCTACCATGTCCTAGGGCAGTAACAAGGAGGGCACTGTTCTCGTTGTTTTATTTTTTCCTTTGCTTCCCCCCCCCCATTTCCTTGTAATTTTCCCTTCTCTGAGGACTGCTGGGTGCAGAGCCCATGGTCTCACGTCTGCCTATGTGGGGGGTGCGTGGCCTCAGTGGGACACTACGTACTTTGACCTTGTATTTATGTAGGAAAACTCTTTATCATGAGGAAATGGGAATTATGTTCTGAACTTTTAATTAAAATGAGCCTTTGATAGCTGGTGAGTCATGAAACTTCATTAAAATGAATGATCTCTGACATGTTGGGATATTTTTACTGACAAGATGCTACCAAAGTTCAAACATTTAAAGTAAGCCACAGATTATCCATACAGTTTTATAACAGAGAAAAGGAGCATAAGCTGGTCCTGGCTGGGTTTCGTATCCTTTACTGCCCCCCCCCCTTTCATACTTTTCCAGCAGAGATGAGAGTTTGCTTTGATGTGAATAATTATTGAAAGGGAGGAAGGGGCCTGTTGGAAATGGACTTACACTAAGTTATGTAAGAACGTTCTGAGTGTTACAATGACCTGTATTGTTCACTGTGTTGGTGTATTACTGTTTTTCCTGGTGTTTGAAGTGCAGAGAGGGGCTGCGTCCCACATACCAGAGAGTGTCATTCCATACATGTCACTGTTGACACCCAGGTTTCCATGCCTTAAACTACACATATGTAGTTTAAGGACAGGTGTTCTGAAAGAGAATTTTATATAGGGCTATTAATATAAAGTTTAGAAAGAAGACGTTTAGTAATCTGTAATTGTGAAGAGGAACCCACAGATTTATTTAATGAAGGCATGATTTTTAGATTGGGTTTTAAAAATATTTGGATGCCTATTAAAGAAACACTTTAGTCACAAGAGGTTCAAAAATTGCAGTGTTTATGAAAAAAGAAAAACCACTCGTTCCAGATCTGCTTCCTGATACCATTTCGAAATATATATGCACAGTCTACTCAGAGTCCTGAACGCAGAGCACTAAATATTGTTTTGATGTCAGCTGCGTTCCCTGTGTTCTCCACGGTGGCTGTGAGCTGCCGTTTCCCCGCATACATCACAGCATTGTTTGCATTTTGTCAGAGGAACTTTGCAGTGGCAGATGGAGGGCCCAGAAGCAGCTTGCGGAGGGTCTGCGAGGACATCCATCCTCGGTTTCTGGCACAGATGTAATTGTTTGGTTCAACTGGAAAGCCATACATTAACTTCTGCCTCAAGTTGTGCTGATCTCTCCACAGATACCAGCTTCACACAGGCTCGTTTTTCCCTGTGATTGAGCCTGAGAGACAGAAATTGCCCTTGAGTTGTCATAGGTTTTGTTAAACGGAGGCCTATGGAACTGGCTGGGAGCCATCTTCCTGCCCCAGTGCTCCTGATCTATTTATTGGCCATGTCATGAATGCAGAGGATGTGTGGCCAGAGTTTTGCCCTCAAGTTTCCTTTTTGAGAAAGCAAGAATTAAGAGAAAACAGCCTGACCAGGTGGTGGTGCAGTGGATAGAGCGTCGGACTGGGATATGGAGGACCCAGGTTCGAGATCCTGAGATGGCCAGCTTGAGCGTGGGCTCATCTGGTTTGAGCAAGGCTTACCAGCTTGAGCCCAAGGTCGCTGGCTTGAGCAAGGGGTCACTCACTCTGCTGTAGCCCCCCCAGTCAAGGCACATATGAGAAATCAATCAATGAACAACTAAAGAACCGCAACGAAGAATTGATGATTCTCATCTCCCTTCCTTTTTGTCTGTCCCTATCTGTCCCTCTCTCTGACTCTCTTTGTCTCTGCCACAAAAAAAAAAACAACAAACAAACAAACAAAAAAAACAGCAGGAAGGTTTGGGCAAGCAGGTACCCTTCTTTATGTGTCTGAAGAGCTGCTTGCTCCATCACCTGTTGCACCTGCCCTGCCACATCTCACCTCTGACCTTGGAGGCCCCTGGGCCAGCTTCTGGGTGGACCCAGGCAGCAAGGTGATATCCATCCTCAATGCTCCGCCAGACTGTCTGTTCCAGGTCTGAATCCCGGCTCTTTAGGTATAGCTCATTTGTCTGATTTTTCCTCTGCTAAGTGTTAGGTCCTTAGGGACTTTATTGCTCTCGGCTCCTGTTCCTTAGGCTGGAGTTTTTATGTTCTTGACGGCAGGTATCCCTCACGCCCTTAATGCTCAGAATGTCTTGTAAGTAGTCTTCAGCAGGTATTGGTGAAGCGAACACAAACCAATCAGGTACTACTTCATCTATGTCTTCTTCAACCTTTACATGTGCTTAAAATTTGCCATAGACACAGAAAGATTTATAAAACCACAGAGTGAGGTGAATGCCCAGAAAACAACTGCCGTCAGGGCCAGAGGGTGCTGCCAGCCCTGTGTCAGAAACCATCAGAAATTAGTGGCTATCTTCCTTGCTGACGTAGGTGTACACTGAATGCACGGACCACAGTTCATTCATTCTACAGTTGTGAAATGTTTAGGGTTTCCAATTTGCATATATCCTGAACAGTGCTGCTATAAACATTTCCATGAATGTCTAGATTTGCATATATACAAATTGCGGCAGTGGTGGGGGTGGGTGGGGTAGATGCCCAGGGGTAGAATAGCAAGTCAGGAGGGTAAGCAGATGTTCAGTTCTAGAAGATATTGCAGATGGCTTTTCAAGACATTTCTGCTGCATATTGAGCCCACATTGTCTCTGGAAGAGCACCTGTGAGCTGAGCCGTGTGCATACCTTGCTTCACTGGGCTTCACAGACCACAAGGTTTTTAACCTGAAGGCAAGACCCTCCACCAGCAAAAAGGCGAGGACTTGCTTTGCCATGATGTTTGCTGTGCTGTGTGACTGGGACCCACACCCACAATGTCTCTTAGGTTGCCTGGACTGGGTCTCTTCTTCACGGGACACTTTTTCCATCAATGGATAACTGAAAGAATTTTCTCAAAAATGAATGAGGTGAGCCTGTCACTCCAAGGAAAACAATGTGATATTACTTGTTACCAGTGATAAAATTTGGGCTTTTGACTGACAATTGCAATTCTGAAAAATTTATATATTCCACTGTGAACTTGACAGCCTCCCAGTCCTGGAAGCCCTTTCTGAAGAGACCGGTGGAGATGTGAGCTAGTGTGGGTGTTTGATGAATGAAATGCATTGACTTTTGGAAGATTGGTGGAGGTCGATGAGCTGGGCTGTTGTTCTGGGTGACCATGCAGTTGTGGTGTCATGGAATGATGTGTGTCAAAGAGCTATAGGAAGCACAGGTGGAAAGCAGTAGATTTCTGTGTAACAGTACGAAAAGGATCTTGAGGTGTTTTAGATTCTAATTGCAAATAACATTTGAGAAACTACTGCTTGTTGAATTTTGGTGTAGTATCAAAATATACTGCCAATTATTTGGAAAGACTATGTGTAGATTTGTCGCTACATATTCATGCGAGGTTGGATTTTCCTCATGTGCGTCAGAAGAACAAGGCAGCTGACTGGGAACAGAAGCAAGCAGGGAATGTTGTGACATCACAGCCAGACAGCAAAGCCACTCACAGAAATGAATTCCATTGCTGTCTTCTCACTAAAGTTTTTTTGTTTTGGGAAGATAGTTTCTTTGTTTTGTTTTGTTGTGTGTTTTTTTTTAAACAAAATGTGTCATTTATGTTAACCTGGATTAGGTTTGTAATTGTTAATTTTTTTGTAATTGTTAATTTTAAATTAATAAAAATGAAAAAGTCCTCAGTTTTAACTTGGAATGAGGTAAATATTGGTAGTTATTATTGGCAAAGACTCTTTGAGATCCTCCATAGTTTTTAAAAGAATAAAGGGGTTCTGAGTCTGACTGTGGAAAGCTGATGGTTTATAGATAAGAACGTGAGATTAGTGACCTTTTCAGAGGTGACCTCAGCTTCTTGCTTGACCCCAGTGTTTCCTACCACCCAGGTGGCACCTTTCTGGGCTAAAGTTCTCACAGTGTGAGTTTTGCATGAAGTGCTTGCATTTGGGCAGAGCCACACCCCTCAGCTGTGTGACCCAATGCAGGAGCCACTGCTCTAGCCTGTCCCTCTTCTCCCTAAATCACAACAGTGTTCTGGCCTCTGTGTGCAGGAGCTTGTCTGAGGGCTTTAGCACTCAGCCCAGAGAATTAGCTGTTATGAAAAACTGAATGTTTTAATTAAAAATATCCATCACGCGGTGGCTCTTCTCCTCCTGTGTTTCTCCAGTGTGGAGAATCATGAAATGTTAATGAACATGGGTTGCACTTGGTTCCGTGGTAAACTGCCAGTTAGTGAGTGGGATTTCTAACCCCCAAAGTGCTTAGAGATAACCCTGCAACATCTGTTCTTGTGACAGCCGCCCCATCTTCATTTTGGCTTATGTGCATTTCAGAAGTTAGAGAACCTTCAGGAAGAGTCCACTTCAGCTCTGAGAGTCAGAAAAGAGAGAGGACATCGATGGTGCATGAACTCACTATAAGCCCTGTCTAGTTACCATTTTTTACTCTGATTCACTGGTGGGCTGGTAGTTCTCAGGGGTGAGAGGCATCCAGGTTTGGCATAGACACACTCAGTTCTATACCTTAATCTAGTGATTGTCAATCCATGTGCCTCAGGAATTTTTAAAACATGCAATACCTGACTGTTCATCAGGGCCACTGACGTCTTTTCCCTTAGATTGTCAAATTAAAAAAATGATGGGAGCCAACACAACAGTAGCTGTCTGATGTGATGCCTCGTCTTGAACCATAAATATGAGGCTATATGATAGCACTATATCTTATTGGTCATGTTGCTCAATAAGGTTGCATCTGATTCGTTAATTCTTGGTACCAGAAATCCTTTTTTTATTTTTTTTATTATTATTATTATTTTTTGTATTTTTCTGAAGCTGGAAACGGGGAGAGACAGTCAGACAGACTCCCGCATGTGCCCGACCAGGATCCACCCGGCACGCCCACCAGGGGCGACGCTCTGCCCATCAGGGGGCAATGCTCTGCCCCTCTGGGGCGTCGCTCTGCCGCAACCAGAGCCACTCTAGCGCCTGGGGCAGAGGCCAAGGGGCCATCCCCAGCGCCCGGGCCATCTTTGCTCCATTGGAGCCTCGGCTGCGGGAGGGGAAGAGAGAGACAGAGAGGAAGGGGGGGGGGTGGAGAAGCAAATGGGCGCTTCTCCTATGTGCCCTGGCTGGGAATCGAACCCGGGTCCCCCGCATGCCAGGCCGACGCTCTACCGCTGAGCCAACCAGCCAGGGCCCTTTTTTAATTTTTTTTTTAATTTTTCTGAAGCTAGAAACCGGGAGAGACAGTCAGACAGACTCCCGCATGCGCCCGACCGGGATCCACCCGGCACACCCACCAGGAGGCAATGCTCTGCCCCTCTGGGGCGTCGCTCTGCCGCGACCAGAGCCACTCTAGCGCCTGGGGCAGAGGCCAAGGAGCCATCCCCAGCGCCCAGGCCATCTTTGCTCCAATGGAGCCTTGGCTGCGGGAGGGGAAGAGAGAGACAGAGAGGAAGGAGAGGGGGAGGGGTAGAGAAGCAGATGGGCGCTTCTCCTGTGTGCCCTGGCCGAGAATCGAACCTGGGACTTCTGCACGCCAGGCCGACACTCTACCACTGAGCCAACCGGCCAGGGTCCAGAAATCCTTATATACAAGTATAGGCCTCTGATTTTTTTTAAAATCACTGTGGAGCAAAAAGGATAATTACAGTGGTACCTTGAGATATGAGCAGACCAACATATGAATTTTTTAAGATATGAGCTGGGAGACTGACCTGTGGTGGCACAGTGGATAAAGCGTTGACCTGGAAATGCTGAGGTCGCCGGTTCGAAGCCCTGGGCTTGCCTGGTCAGGGCGCATATGGGAGTTGATGCTTCCAGCTCCTCCTCCCTTCTCTCTCTCTCCCTCTCTCTCTGCTCTCTAAAATGAATAAATAAATAAATAAAAAATTAAAAAAAAAAGATATGAGCTGGGACTCGGTCTGTATTTTTGTTCGAGATCCGAGCGAAATTCCAAGATACGAGTCATGATTTGGGAAGCTGCCGCTAGTTGGCGCGTTGGTGCATGGGTCCAGTATCGGCCGCACAACACCAGCATCTCGTTCTTTCTCACATGTTACCCGCAGAATCAAGTAGAATCTTGTGCGCTGTATTCATTCTTGCATCATTTTTACATTTTTTACTAACATTTTTTGTGTGCTATCATGGGGCTGAAGAAAGTGAGTGTTAAGGACAGTGGTGAGGCCCTGGCCTGTTGGCTCAGCGGTAGAGCGTCGGCCTGGCGTGCGGGGACCCGGGTTCGATTCCCGGCCAGGGCACACAGGAGAAGCGCCCATCTGCTTCTCCACCCCCCTCCCCTCCTTCCTCTCGGTCTCTCTCTTCCCCTCCGCAGCCAAGGCTCCATTGGAGCAAAGATGGCCCGGGTGCTGGGGATGGCTCCTTGGCCTCTGCCCCAGGTGCTAGAGTGGCTCTGGTTGCGGCAGAGCGACGCCCTGCATCGCCCCGGAGGGGCAGAGCATCGCCCCTGGTGGGCGTGCTGGGTAGATCCCGGTTGGGCGCATGCGGGAGTCTGTCTGACTGTCTCTCCCGTTTCCAGCTTCAGAAAAATACAAAAAAAAAAAAAAAAAAGGACAGTAGTGAGAAGAAGAAGAGAATGATGTCAATAGAAGTAAATAAAGCAAGAAATAATAGAAAAACATGAGCATGGTGTACAAGTGATTGAACTGGCAAGGCTGTACGACCGTAATACATCTTCAATTTGTACCATCCCTTTTTTAAAAATTTATTTATTTATTCATTTTAGAGAGGAGAGGGAGAGACAGAGAGAGAGAAAGGGGGAGGAGCTGGAAGCATCAACTCCCATATGTGCCTTGACCAGGCAAGCCCAGGGTTTCAAACTGGCGACTTCAGCATTTCCAGGTCAACGCTTGATCCACTGCACCACCACAGGTCAGACTGTACCATGCTTAAACAAAAGGATGCCATCAAAAGTGCAAATCCAACAAAAGGAACTACAATTCTGTCCCAATTAAGGACAAATATCTATGAAAAAATGGAGAAGCTTCTGCTGGTGGGGGTGAAAGAGAAAGAGCTGGCAGGAGATACAGTGACGGAGACTGTAATATGCGAAAAGGCATGTATTATTTACGGCAACTTGAAGAAGAAAGAACCATCAACCTCAAAAGAGGCAGCAGAAGATACGTTTAGCAGAGGTAGTCAACCTTTTTATACCTACTGCCCACTTTTGTATCTCTGTTAGTAGTAAAATTTTCTAACCACCCACCGGTTCCACAGTAATGATGATTTATAAAGTAAGGAAGTAACTTTACTTTATAAAATTTATAAAGCAGAGTTACAGCAAGTTAAAATATATAATAATAATTACTTACCAAGTACTTTATGTCATATTTTTGCTAAGTTTGGCAGAATAAATCTTTATAAAACAACTTACTATAGTTAAATCTGTCTTTATTTATACTTTGGTTGCTCCACTACTGCCCACCATGAAAGCTGGAACGCCCACTAGTGGGCAGTGGGACCAGATTGACTACCACTGGTTTAAGGCAAGTCACTGCTGGTTTGAAAATCTCAAGAAGAGATCTGGCATTCACTCGGTGGTGAGGCATGGTAAAGCTGCGAGTGCTGACGTTAATGTAGCTGAGGAGTACATTGCATGTTTTGCTGTGCTCATCGCAAAGGAAGGCTACATCCCCCAACAAGTGTTCAACTGTGACGAAACAGGATTGTTTTGGAAAAAAGTGCCCTGGAGGACTTTCATCACTGCAGAGGAGAAGAAGCTGCCAGGCCATAAACCCATGAAGGACCATCTGACCATTGCATTGTGTGCAAATGCTAGCGGTGACTGTCAAGTAAAGCCACTGTTAATATATCATTCCGAAAATCCTCGAGTCTTTAATACTTACAAGATTCTTAAAGAAAAATTGCAGGTTATGTGGTGCGCCAATGCTAGGGCATGGGTTACGCGGCAGTTTTTTATTGAATGAGTAAATCTCGTCTTTGGTCCCGCAGTGAAGAAATATCTTCAAGAAAAATCTTCAAGAGAATGAACTCCTGATGACAGCATTACTAATCCTTGAAAATGTTCCAGCCCACCCACCTGGTCTTGAAGATTACGTTCTCGCCTGACCTGTGGTGATGCAGTGGATAAAGCATCGACCTGGAACGCTGAGGTTACTGGTTCAAAACCCTGGGCTCGCCTGGTCAAGGCACATATGGGAGTTGATGCTTCTTGCTCCTCCCCCCTTTCTCTTTTCTCTTCTCTTCTCTTCTCTTCTCTTCTCTTCTCTTCTCTCTCTCTCTCTCTCTCTCTCTCTCTCTCTCTCATTCTCTTCCCTCTATAAAGAAATAAATAAAAATAATTTAAAAAAAAGAAGATGACATTCTCAATGAGTTCAAATTCGTGAAAGTCCTCTACCTCCCACCCAACATGACTTCAGTCTTGCAACCTATGGATCAGCAGGTCATTTCCAACTTTAAAAAGCTTTGCACAAAGCACTTGTTCCACCTGCTGCTTTGAGGTGACTGAGAGTACAAATCTAACCCTTCGAGAGTTTTGGAAAGATCACTACATCATCGTGATATGTTTACTCATTATTGACTGGGCATGACAAGAGGTTACAAGAAAAACCTTGAACTCGGCATGGAAAAAGTTATGGCCTGATGTTGTTGCAGACAGGGACTTCAAAGGATTTGAACCAGAAACTTGAGACCGAGGTAGAAGCATTGGAGGAGATTGTGTCCCTCGGAAAGTCAATGGGTCTGGAAGTAGATGAAGATGATGTAAATGAGCTCATTGAGGAACACGAGGAGGAACTTGCAACTGAGGAATTGAAGGAGCTACAGATGATGCAACATATGGAGCTTCTGCCAGAGATTAGTAGTGAGAAGGAGGTGGAATCGGAGGAAGTGATTTCTACAAGTGAAATTAAAGACATGCTGGCAATGTGGGAGAAGCTTTCAAGTTTCATTGAAAAGAAACATCCAGAGAAAGTTTGGCCCTGGCCCGTTGGCTCAGTGGTAGTGTGTTGGCCTGGTGTGCAGGAGTCCCAGGTTCGATCCCCAGCCAGGGCACACAGGAGAAGCACCCATCTGCTTTTCCACCCCTCCCTTTCTCCTTCCTCTCTGTCTCTCTCTTCCCCTCCTGCAGCCGGGGCTCCATTGGAGCAAAGTTGGCCCAGGCGCTGAGGATGGCTCTGTGGCCTCTGCCTCAGGCGCTAGAATGGCTCTGGTTGCAACAGAGCAACACCCCATATGGGCAGAGCATCGCCCCCTGGTGGGTGTGCCTGGTGGATCTTGGTTGGGCGCATATGGGAGTCTGTCTGACTGCCTCCCCGTTTCCAACTTCAGAAAAATACAAAAAAACAAAACAAAACAAAAAAAAACACCCAGAGAAAGTTTCAACTGGTCGTGCTTCAGCACTTTTTAATGACACTTATTTGTCACATTTCCACAACATTTTAAAAGGCAGGCAAAAGCAAACATCTTTGGATAGATTTTATTCAAAAGTCCTGCAAGTGAAAGTGCCGAAAGTGCAGCCAAAAAGGCAAAAACAGGTGATGATTAAGTGAAAAATACATAATGTTAAGCTTAGGTTAAGTTTAAAGTTAAGAAAGTGCATTTTTTTACAATTAAGTTTTTGTGGTTTCATTTTAAGTAAAGAAAGTGCAGTTTTAGTTTTGTTTAAAGCAAAGAAAATGCAGTTTTAGTTTACATGTAGTGTTAAGAAAGTGCAGTTTTAGTTTATGTGTCTACAGTGCCTGCATCCCTTCCTCCCTTCCTCCCTCCTCCGCCATTCACCTCCGCCTGTCTCCAAGGTAAGAATACAGTACTGAATAACACTTTTTTCTTTTATTTCATATATTTTATTATGCATTGGTAAAGTATACGTGTGTGTTTCTTAATTAAAAACATGTCTTTTTTCATAATTTAGGATGGTTTGGGATGTTTCACAGGGCTGGAACGGATTAAACCTATTTCAGTTATTTTAAATGGGAGAAATTTGTTTGATATACGAGTTGACTGACTTATGAGCTCGGCTACAGAACAAATTAAACTTGTATCTCAAGGTACCACTGTATTATTTTTTTGTAAATCACTCAAAATTATAAACTCACAAAAATTAGGGGTTATTTCAAAATGAATATGAAGTGATAAAAAAAGAAGCATTTGATTTTTTTTATTAAACAAGAACATCAGAAAAGCAACTGACAAGTCAAAGAAAGTTGATTATGCAAATGAGATGCAAATCCAACTTTTATTTCATTGGTGAAATGCACTACAGTATACAAAAGGCTGAAAGTACTTGAGTATCTACACATTCCCTGATCCCCTAATTTTTGTGAGCAGTGTGTTTATTTTTGTCAGATGGCAAAAAATATGTTTTTTGTGTGCTACAGAGTTTCAGTAATTAGTTTACGTGCATCATGAGAAGAAAAAGGTTTAAAATTGCTGCCTTAATCTTCTCTTTGAGATCGTATCACTTTTTTTTCCCCAAAATTATTTTATTGGTATAGGCAAAAGGGTTTGATGTCATGACACTTTGTTTTGTTTACATGTGTTTAGTACAATAAGGTAGAGGTGTACCTGGTCTTTCTGCCTTTTGAAGTTACAGTAGCCTGCAAGTTACTCAGGTGATGGGGAGGATGCTAGAACTGTCAGACTTTTTAAAGCTCTTTCTCTCCCTTCCTCTCTCTCTAAAATCAATCAGTTTTTAAAAAAAGTTTCTGGACACTGCCGTCCTCCGGGGCCATTGGTGTGGGGCAGGTCTCTTGTGTATGATTCAGGTCATTGGTATTTCCATTTCACTGTAAGGCAGCTACACTCCTGCCTGGCCCTCCCTCTCACAGCGTCCTCGGTGAGGTGAGGTGGCAATCCATCATGCAGGATCAACCTGTCAGTACTTTGCAAATGTTAAAAAAATGAGTTGAGGCCTGACCTGTGGTGGTGCAGTGGATAAAGCGTCAACCTGGAAACGCTGAGGTTGCCGGTTCAAAACCCTGGGCTTGCCTGGTCAAGGCACATATGGGAGTTAATGCTTCCTGCTCCTCCCCCCTTCTCTCTCTCTGTCTCTCTCCTCTCTATAATGAATAAATAAAATCTTAAAAAAAAATGAGTTGACCCTGGCCGGTTGGCTCAGCGGTAGAGCGTCGGCCTAGCGTGCGGAGGACCCGGGTTCGATTCCTGGCCAGGGCACACAGGAGAAGCGCCCATTTGCTTCTCCACCCCTCCTCCGCGCCTTCCTCTCTGTCTCTCTCTTCCCCTCCCGCAGCCAAGGCTCCATTGGAGCAAAGATGGCCCGGGCGCTGGGGATGGCTCCTTGGCCTCTGCCCCAGGCGCTAGAGTGGCTCTGGTCGCAACATGGCGACACCCAGGATGGGCAGAGCATCGCTCCCTGGTGGGCAGAGCGTCGCCCCATGGTGGGCGTGCCGGGTGGATCCCGGTTGGGCGCACGCGGGAGTCTGCCTGACTGTCTCTCCCTGTTTCCAGCTTCAGAAAAATGCAAAAAAAAAAAAAAAAAAAAGAGTTGAAAAGAAGTTTGTTTATCTTTTTGGCTACATCTGTTTTACAAGATTCTTCTTGAATTTCCTCTCTTCCTTTAATTTCCCTAATTTGTCAAGGCCAGCGGGCCCTGTTAGGACCACCTTTCTATTTGAGGTGTTGCCTTCACAGCTCTGGGTCCTCCTCTGGGCCAGTACATCTCTCGGGTACACGGCTCAGTAGGGGGCCATGCAGGGTGCTTCTCTGTGATGGGAGAGCACCCCATCACAGGCTTGTATTTTATTTAGCTCATTTCTCACATTTGTGACTTTTTATCTTTATTCTTTTTTCTCTCAATGGTGCTGTTGGTATTTAGAATATCCTGTCTGGAAAGCATTTTGGAGAAAAGTGCATGTAATTTGAACACAGAAGGTGTTGCTGACCTTTTCTTTTTAGTTAAATGGAGTCTTGTAGAGGTTGAATTGGCAGAGGTGGAGTTTGGCAGGGACTTGCCATTTTATCACAGGTTTATCAAATATTTTCTCAGAGAGCATGTAAGTTGCTCTTAGAAGTGGATGCATACTCTGACGTTTTAGCAACTCTGATTGGGGGTCCAAAGGTGCCAGTTTCATGGCTCCTTTTGTGAGGCCCTGAGCAGTGCAGTAACCACAGATCAGGTTTCTGCTTGTCGTCTGTTTCCTGCTAACTCTTGTTTGGCACTGTGTTTGGGTTGATGTTACAGGGGGTTTGTAATCAGGTTAAAACAGTGTTTCCCAACCTTTTTTGTGCCATCCCCCACCTTAACCTTTCTAAAATTTTTATGTCCCCCCCTATGTAACATACATAATTTTTAATATTAAAAAATTGATTTGTTCACTTAATAAACATAAATGATAGGTTCTAGGAAGAAATCACTATGACATTGTTAACAAAACACAGTAAGTAAAATTTCAAAACAGAAATTTAAATTCCAAATAATTTTAATACAGATTTTTCTATATTAATTTATTATTTTAATTCAGTGTGATCCTTGCGCTTGATGCTTGCTGCACAGAGATTTTATATTAGGTTCCAATTTGGTTAGCTTTAGCCTCAAGTCTCCACGTTGTGTTATATCCAGCCGATTTCTTTTTTTTACCAGTAAATCATTTACAGCACTAAATCCACATTCAGCTAAAAATGAAGATGGAAACGGTAGCAATAGTTTTCTTGCACATTTGGTTGAATTTGGGTATTTGATTTCTGTTTCCTCACAAAGCCATGCCATCGCTCCTTTGATATTAAATAAAGCTTTAACTGACTCATCATTTTGCAATTCTGCGAGTTCTTCTTGATACTGCATATTTGATATATCAGACAAATCCACTAACATTGGCTGCATCATCCATGTTGGGAAATCAATTTGTTTTAAATCAGAAAATCTTTCTTTTAAATCAGCCGATAGAATATTCAAATGATTGACAATAACAAGTAAAGCGGTATCAGTTACTTCACATTTTTGGAGCCAATGAAACTGTTTAAAGTTTTTGTTGTGAATATATTTCTGACATAACTCAATATTGGTAATGAAACCAAATATCTTTGCTTTTGCATCGACAAGAGTTTTATTTGTTCCTTGAAGTTGCTTATTTAATATATTTAGTTTTTCAAAGATACCGGCTAAATAACTCACAAATGCTTTACCATCTATTGTGAACAGATTCTTCATTTCAGATTTGTTGCTTAAAAAATCACTAAGAGGCCCTGGCCGGTTGGCTCAGCGGTAGAGCGTCGGCCTAGCGTGCGGAGGACCCGGGTTCGATTCCCGGCCAGGGCACATAGGAGAAGCGCCCATTTGCTTCTCCACCCCTCCGCCGTGCTTTCCTCACTGTCTCTCTCTTCCCCTCCCGCAGCCAAGGCTCCATTGGAGCAAAGATGGCCCGGGCGCTGGGCATGGCTCTGTGGCCTCTGCCTCAGGCGCTAGAGTGGCTCTGGTCGCAATATGGCGACGCCCAGGATGGGCAGAGCATCGCCCCCTGGGGGGCAGAGCACCGCCCCTGGTGGGCGTGCCAGGTGGATCCTGGTCGGGCGCATGCGGGAGTCTGCCTGACTGTCTCTCCCTGTTTCCAGCTTCAGAAAAATGAAAAAAAAAAAAAAAAAATCACTAAGAGTATCAAACAGTTCCATAAATATTTTCAAACAGTTTCCTTTAGATAGCCATCTTACTTCAGTATGAAGTAAAAGTCTCACATGGTCTTCATTTTGTTCTTCACAAAATAGCTTGAAAAGACGCTCACATTTGGCACTAGCTTTAATAGCATTAACACACTTTATTACTGTATGGAATACTTCATTCAGAACAGGCGAGATGTTTTTAGCTACCAAGTTTTCCCTATGAATAACACAATGCACAAGAATCATTTCTGGATTTGCATCTTTCATCAATTTTAAGCAGCCATTTTTCTTGCCCATCATATTGAGAGCACCATCTGCAGCACAAGATGTTCTATTTTTCATTGGTATATCATTGACATCTAAGTAGTTTTTTAGCTTATTATATATCTCTTTGGAGGTAGTGGTGCTTTCTAATCTTTTACAGAACAACATTTTTTCAGCAAAATGTCCGTTATCAATATATCTTACGTAAGTTATCAATACTGCCTCACTGTCTCAAAGTTGATTCATCCATTTGCAAGGAGAATTTTCTTGTTTTTAGCTTTTCAATAAGTTGTTTTTCAATATCCTCACTCATTTCGTCTATTCTTCTGCTAACAGAATTGTTACTGAGTGGCATAGCTTTTACATCTTTGTCATCTTTTTCAAGAACTGTTTTAAGAAATGCTGATATTTATGGTTTTATTAAATTCTCTCCTATAGTGTGATTTTCTCCAGTTTTAGTGATGAATAAAGAAATTTGATAACTAGCCTTTAAATAGAGACTTTAATGTTGTTCTTTTTTCAAATTTTTTCTTTAAAGTTTTAAAGTAACTCCAATCTGAATTAATATGAGCACTATGTTTCACCTTCAAATGTGCCTCAAGACGACCTCGTTTCATTCATTCGTTGGTCAACCATTGCTGGCATAAAAGACAAAAAGGAATCTGCTCATCGTGAACAGCGGGTATGAACCCAAATTTTAAATATTCCTCCGAATATTGACGAGTTTTTTTCTTGCTTGCACCACTCATTTTACTATGGGCTATAAGAAATAAAAATAAGATCAATTAAAAACTAATATTAAAATATGTGTTAAAATATATTCAATGTGACATATAGTAAATGTATACTAAAAATTCATATTTATTTAAATGTATATAACACATTTGCTACACTACCACCGCAAATCAAAAGATATCTATATTTTTTCCACTTGACAGAATTTTCTGGAAAGTTATGCTTCTAAAATTAAAATTGTCGTGCATGCACTATTGTAGCCCCAATAATATTTATAAAATATTATTGCTTTCTAGCCCCGATGCAGGAAGTACTTAATAAAGAGTTTAATATTGATAAAAATAAAATCATATACTTACCAATTATATCTATACTATATATATATGTATATTTATTAAATCAACGAGCTTTTACAACAGTTTTGACTGACACTTATTTCAAATTAACACCAACTGAATGATGTGAAACACTACAGAAGTTGCGATGGGCCAATTAGGTGAGAATAACTGCGTTGTTTAGCGAGTTTTTAAACATCTGGGGTTCCCCGCGGCAGACAGCATTCTCCGCGGTGAACCCAGGACGAAGTTTACTTGACGATGCCAATCACCCAGTTGATATTTTGGTCTCGTCAAATGAAATTATACTTAATAATTATTTACCACAATTATTTAAGAATTGCATTTTTTGTTAAATTTGGTACCGATATCTAGCATTGCATTTAAATGGTCCAGGGCGAAAGAGTTAAAGTTGTGTCGAGTCCATTTTCAAATTGTCCCCCTTAACTATCGAATTGCCCCCTTGTGGGGTGTGGGCCCCACGTTGGGAAACACCGGGTTAAAACATGGTTTTTTGTGCTGTTGAAACCAAGCGTGGGACTCACGCACCCGGCACAGCTGAGCAGAAACTGATAGAGCAGTTTTTTTGCAGCAGACACTGACGCTGTGCCCAGCAGTAGCAGCAATGCTGAGGCCAGGGTGGGGAGGGCTGATGTGGGGGGTGGCACCCCACAGGGGCCTGAGGTGAGCACAGAGGGGCTCCAGGGTCAGCGAAAACACTGGCATTGACATCCAGAGGAGGTAGAGCAGATGTTTTCTGCATCCATGTGGCTGGGGGTGGGGCTGGGTACTGCTGCCTGCACAGTGTCTACGTGGGGCAGCCCTCGTGTAGCTGCTGAGTACAGTGGTTCGGAAAGGTTGCAGAACTTGTCCTAAAGCACTTTTAGTCTCTGTGAACTAGTTTCAAGTGATATGTTCTGCTTGGATTCTGGGCTTGGTTTCTTCAGGCTTCACTCTCATGACCTTTTATACCACGAGGAGGGGTGAAAGGGCATGTGAGTACCAGCACAGCTCACGTTCTTGTTTGTTTTTGAATCATGTAAAATTAAGTGGCACGTCTCCTGCTCTTCCCCCAGATCCTCCTATGGACATCCCCCGTACCCAGTACTGCTCACCCAAGAAAAGCACATCACTCACAGCGTCATCTTGCCATCAGCCATACTCACAATCTCTAGCAGTCCAGGACGTCTTCACCAACGTCTTCTGTGGCTGGTTCTAAAAGCCAACATCCTACTCATTACATTTGTTTATATGTTTTTAGTCTCTTCTAAATTTAGAACTTTTTTTTTAAACCAACATTAATGTTTTGCAGAAGGGTCCAGGCTTGTTGTGTTGGGGAATGCCCCAAATTTAGGTTTTGCTGATTGTGTTTTCATGGTGTCATTTAATTTGTATCTTTGTCCCCTGCATGTCTTGCAAACTAGACGTTTAGTCTAGAGGGGCGAGGATGTTTGGATTGGAAGTCTGATTTTCTCCTTCCACGTGGAGACAGCTGAGCCATCTGGGTCCCAGCACTCTCCTTGGGACTAGCTTTCTCTGAGGTCCGTGTCTGGTTATGCATGGAGGTACTATCCCTTGACATTAAATTTAAGCAAATTTGAAAATCATTGTCAAAGATGTAAGGCCACATGTGGGTGGAAATTTTAAGGGGGAAATAACATATATTAGTACATGTGTGTATTTATAAAAAGTATCAAAGAACAATTTAAATTTTCCAGTATATAACCATCAACACAGTTCTCCAGACCCAGGGACCTACACAGACCATTCTGTTGACAAGTGACCCTGCCTCCCGGGAACTGGCCATGATTCTGCCCTGTGCTTTCTGTTGGCCTGAGAACTCTGTGCAGACTTAGGTCCAATGATTGCTCCTTGCTAAGTAATCCTCCCCAGTTCTCTCAGGTCGACGAGTTCTGAGCCTTTCTTTTGAGGATTTCTGGGAGAATCTCTTACCTGTCTTCCCTTCCCTGGACTTACACATTGAGAAGTACCCGTAAACTCATGACTACATCTGATGCCAGAGGCATTTGGTGAAGACATTTGAAATGAATATTCAGAATCTCTACCAGTTGTGCCTTCTTTTTATGCTTACATTTAACATGTATTTGCATTTCTGTAGAACCCTTCAACAGGAACAAAATGAGTGCAGATGACCCTGGCTGCTCAGTGCCAAGCTTCATTGAAATGGCATTCATTTCAGCCAGCCTCTGTACTCAGTGTCAAAGTCAGTGTCCGTCTCTACTTTTCTCTTCGCACAGGACTTGAGAAGAATACGGTCGTCCTTTTTGGTCTTTGTGGAGGCCCCCCCCCCCCCCCGAGTTACTGCTGAAGTAGTGAGGGGAGGTCCTTCATTGTCATCTGGCTAATGAAAAAGCCGGACACTCCTTTCCCATGCTTGTCCAGGACCTTCTTCATATTAGCAAGGGCCCCAGGTGCTAGGGCTTCAGATATGACAAGGTTCATGTGGTGGACACACTGCAGTCCACGAGGGGCCAACCAAGAGTAAACACTCACTGGGCCTGGACCTGCAGTCAGGGAGGCCTGCTTGGTTGACCGTGGGGACAGAGGGTGGCCCCCCTGATGGGGCCTGCCTTCTATAGTGCAGAGTTCTTGCCTTGATTCATGCTGGAAATGATTCCTGAAGGATGTCATTTTTGAAATTGGTTCTGTGTTTTTAAAGAAAAAAAATAACCAATCTAAATGTGTTTATGAGGCCTAGCTTGGATTTTTCTTTAAAATTACTCTATCAAGAAGGGATTTTTTTTTTGCCACCAGCACTAAATCTAGTTTGCTTTCCTTCCTTTTCTTTTAAATAATGTTTTGTTGGAATTATTAATGATTTTTATGGCTCCTTCAGGAATGTTTGATTCTTATGCTTGGTTGTCTTGGCAGAAAAACCCATCATATTTGCAGACCCGTGTTCCTAGATGAGGTCTCGGCTTGTTCCACAGCAGCACCCGGTGTTGATGGAGTGCAGCCTGCCTCATCGGGGTGTGCTGTGTGCCTCTGCAGCCGTTTCTGAGAGCAGAGCAGATAGGGAGCATTAAAGGAAAAATATTTTTGGCAGTTGAAGTTGCAAGAATGTCAGGAAGAAATGTGTGCAGTGCTGGGCAGGCTGCGGAAGTGCCTCTGTTGAGGCTGAATGGCCCCACTGCAGAGGCGTGGGACCGGTGTGGCGCTGTGCTGCCCTGCGTCTTGTGCTGGATGGCAGACCATGGTGTCCTTGGCTACAATCCCCAGAGGGTATTGGTGTGCTGTCACCTCTGTCTGCAGGACTGTGGAGTAAATCAGACTGCTGCTATTTGTTTTCATGTTTGTAATGCTCTCCACTTTTGGCTGTGTCCTGGGGCAGCTTCTCCTTTAGAATTCCATTGAATAATTGGATCGTGGTGGGAGTGCTGACACTGTTTTGTTAAGATGAGGCTTGCTGCACCTTGTTCTTTGGTTGGTGGCAGAGAGGGCCATAGGCAGCCTGCCTGTTCCCCAGCAGCCTGTCCGTCCCTGCTCCATGTGCTCCAGGGCCTGCTGCTGGCTCTCTTTGACTGTCCTTGGCCCTCCTGCTGTGACCCTCTGAACTGCTTCACCCCCAGACCTGTGGCCCAGAAAGGAAGGAGTTGCCAGCACCAGTTTTAGATCCAAATAACCATGATGTACCTTCTTCTGAGTTTCTTCAGGGCCTGGGAAATTTCCAGATAGTGACAGTTAGTGATAGTTACACTGTGAGCTTCCATCATCTCTTCCCTCCCTTATACATGGCCAGCCAGTCCACGTGAAACTGGAGCTAAATGTCCACTTGTGGCACCACAGCGCCTTGAACCTCTTTGTGTCTTCAGTCCCCTGCTGTGATAATGCTGGGTTAGTGATTATTATAGATGGCCATAGTGTGACATCTCATGATGATTTTTGTCTTCTGAATGTTTTCTTCCCTGAAGAACCTTAGCAATTCTTGGTTCCAGATGTCAGGATCCCTGCCAGTGAGGTTAAACAAGAGGAGGCCCCAGAGCCAGACCCTGAGGTGACAGAGACCCCAAGGACCCGTGTTCTGTAGCTGCTAAAACAGCGGGGACTTTGGGAGGAAGCTGGAGGCCCTGCTCTTCCCAGTGCCAGATGCTGTCGTCTTTCACCCCTGCTGCCTATCTGGATTCAGAGCCTGATCTCTGGGCGGTGCGTCTGCCTCGAGGAGCACAGGCCCCATGGTGGCCCCTTGGCTTCAAGAGTATACAGACACAATTGCTTGTTTCCTACTTTGGGAAGTAGGCCCAGGTGTCAGGGGTGATCAAGAAGTACAGGAGATATTGAATCGTGTGGGAACCACAGATAGCAGGTGTCCACTGCAGGTTCCTGTGGGAGGTGTCCATGGGGTGGCTCACTGCAGCATTTCAGCTGAGCGGGACCTTGGATTGGCCTGTCTTTCCTCTGCCCACTGTGCAGCGCAGCCGTCCCCATGCGCTTTGACATGGGGGGACCTTCCTTTTCCTACTGCTCCTGCCTTCCCCTCTTGCCATGTCTCTGCAGGCCTGTTATTTCGCTCAGCTTCCTGGATTGTTTCCCTGCCTCATCTTCTGTTCCACATGAGGGTCAGTCATTGTCATTGGCTCGTCTCCTTGAAAGCAGCTGCCCAGCCATGCTGGAGCCTTGATGGTCTATACAGCATCAACTTTACCCTCCACCTGGCACTGTGGTGCCTTGCCCAACCTAGAGGCTGGAGGGTAGAGGGGGAAAATAGCCCCCTCAGTGTCCTTGGACATCCACGTTTGCAGTGCCTATGACCAAGACGGTCAGCCAGCACAGTGCATTCCCTCAGCTGGCCCAGGAGCTTTAGTTCAGTCTACCTGGGCACTGTTCTTATGAAGTCTGAGCCACAGGTAACATATTGCTGGATAATGAAGAGTGGAAGAAGAATTAGTCCTGAGTGAGCACTCAGTCCCATGGTGGTGCTGCTAACACAGTTTTCACTGGGAGTTGTGAAGCAGCCCAGCGTTCTTTCAGATGAAAGAAATCTCTAACCAGCCTTGAAATCAATCCATGTGCTGACTCAGAAAGTCTCGTGTCCCTGTAGAAGCACTTGGCAGTGGGCTTTGTCTGATGTCCTGCTGGGGAAGGTGGAGGAAAGCAGATGGGGCCAGCGGCAGCACTGGCTTTGCAGGGCAAGGGCTCTTCGGTTTGGGTGGTGTGCTATCTGGAGGGGCATGGTCTGTCTCAGGCTTGTATGTGGTCACCTGGGTAGCAGCGCTGTCCAGATGGAGACAATATGTGCTTCAGGCCTGCATGTGGTCACTTGGGTGGTGGCACTGTCCAGAGAGGTCTGGTTGTTTCTCAGGCCCTTGTGCAGTCACCTGGGTGGTAGCGCTGTCCAGAGGGGGATGATCTTCTCTTAGGCCCGTGTGCGGTCACCAGCATTTGTTTTCTCACTGCCCTGCTCACTTATTGTCATGGATACTGCTCTAAGCTTCAGCTCACTGAACAAGTTCCTTTCTTCAGAGTGTAGTAAAAGTTATGTATATGTACATGCACATGCATAAAAAGCTCCTGACGGTTGTGGTAACATCATCTTTATACCCCCCCCCCCCGTGCTTATAAAAATCAAATGTGTTTATGGTAGAACATCAGAAAATATGCAGAAGGGCCAAGAGCCAAGAGGAGAGGAGGAGGAAGAGGAAACGCCCAGCCTTTCCACTCCTCAGTGGCCCACAGCACGAGGCACCCTGCACTGTCCTCCCGTGTCCTCTGCATGTGTGTGTTACACATTTGGAACAATAGTTATTGATACGGTGCTGTGCCCTCTTTTCATCCAGGTTCTGTCAGGTTATATCCCACGCTGAATTGTGCCTCTTTTTAACAGCTTTGTTGGGTTTAGTTAACCACCACACAGGTCACCTGTTTCCCAGTGGACTCACCAGCAGAGGTGTGCAGCCTGAAATCATGTTTCTAAAGCTGAACACCTGCCATGCAATTACACCCTTCTTCTGGTCAGACCCTGGGGTTTCAATAGAGTAAGATCTGCCATGTTTGCACTTTGCCGAGTTATTTAGAGAAAATCTGTGGGTGTATATATGTCTCAGACAGATAAGTATTCTTACATTTTTCTTTATCCTTCTGAGACAAATAAGAATTTCTTTTCGTTTTTAGGTTAGGGGACTGAGTAGTTAATTGGATATAAACATATATTAATATCACTCTGTAAGGTGTTATGAGAAAAGGCAGAGGAGCCATTCCGACCCCCCTCAGATCGTTCATGAGAGTAGACTGGTTTGTCTGGCACCTGTGGGGCCTCATTGTTTGCAGAACCCCTGTCAAAGTCCTTGTGTGCAGGGTGGTGCCAGGGAGACCACTTGTTTCTCGAGGAATCAAAAAGATTCCCTTAGAATGCCTTTAACAGGGGATTTCTCTAGTTTCTTTAAGGCCACTGTGGTCTGTCTCTACAATAACCCTACTTTGTATGCGGTTCTTTAGTTTGCTTCTTAGAGCCCAGGGTTTCTCCGGGGCCCACGATGGTGGAAGCAGACTAGCTCCCACCTCCCAAGTGATTGGGGAGGACCGTGTACATGTAAAAGTGATGGTGGGCTGGGCTCTCTCATCCCCTTGTTGAAAAGTTACCTTAGTCTCTTCCTTTTCATCAGGCTGTTTTACAGGAGTGGGGTGGGTTTTAAAAGCAGTGAAAGACAGGATTTGGCCTCAAAAAAAAAGAAAAGAAAAGAAAAAGATGCTTAAACCTCAATGAGGCTTCTGGCTCAAGGTAATGGATGTAGCTCATACATCCTAGCCCCGCCCCCTTGCTCCCAGTTCCCACTGAAACAAACAAAGGAATATACAAGTGAGGACTCTCAGGTTTCCTCCGTTGCGGCTGGTGATAAGATCTGGTTTGCATGGGGTCCTGGTTGTGGAGACTCCACTTGATGTGCTCCTTGCTGGTGCATTGCCCTTCTCTCTAGCGGTATATGGGTCAGGCTCCGGGGGTCCCAGCTCCTTTCATTTAGCAGCACCCCCTACCCCAGTGCCCGTGCACAGTGTGTTTCTGTTTTCGCCTTTCTCTATAAATTATGCATCCATATAGCTCTGGCTCCACTCCATGTTTGCTTGATGCTCCTGACAGGGACCTCGGGTGCCTTGGCATGTGCACACTCTGCTTGCTGTCCCTCTCTCCCTCATGCTCAGCTGTAAGGAGGAAGCGTGCTCTTGGTGCAGGGACTGGGCCTTCACTGCATGGGACGTCTCCAGCCTGCCTCATGGCTGGACTGGGCCGCTGCCAGTGCCTGAAGCCTGGAAGTCTGCACTCAGGGTTGGTTTAGCAGTGACACTTGGTCAGCTAGCTGTCTTTGAAAGATGCATGGTTTGTCAAAACTACTGTGTGGGACGGAGCTGGGAAGGGAGCCCCACATGGTTCTGTTTTAAATTCTCTGGCAACAGGCCCAGATGTGTTTATAATTAGTGAGGTGTTCAGGTAGGGTTGTGATCCAGGTCCCCAGGCTTTACCTACGGTTCTGAAATCCAGACAGCTGGCACATGGGGTCTGCTTCCACACTGTGTTGGTGGGAAAGCTGCTATGGCAGCTGTAGTGGTGCTGAGAGGGGTTCTTCACTCCACAGATAGAGGAGTCCGCACTTTCCCTGTGGTGGCTGTGATGTCTCCAGTCCAGGGGCTGTGCCAGACCTCCCACTGTGTACCCAAGTGTAGACTGTGCCGTGCTATCTGCTCAGAAACCTGGAAAGTTCTGCATTTCCAGACACATCTGGCACCACAGGATGGTATGAGCATACCACCCAGGCTGATGCAGTGTCCAGCCCCACTGCCCGACTGTCCCAGCCTCTGCACTTCATGTCCATGGTGATGGTGAGACTTCAGGGTGGGCCGAGTCATAAGGCAGCGTACTCTAGGCCTTTAGGGGTGGACAGGCAGTCCTGGGCTCAGAACTTTAGACTCAAGGACATCCATCCTCAGTATCTCAGAGCCCTTCTGCCCCACCCCCTTCTTTTAAGGGTAAGAAAGTTGTTTAGGAGAGACTGCGATTAACTGACAAGGCTGAGGTTGCACATGTTCAGTGATCACTTCATGTTTTATGGTTTCTTTTTTTTTTTTTTTTTTGTATTTTTTCTGAAGTTGGAAACGGGGAGGCAGTCAGATAGACTCCTGCATGTGCCCGACCGGGATCTACCCAGCACGCCCACCAGGGGGTGATGCTCTGCCCATCTGGGGCGTTGCTCTGTTGCGACCAGAGCCATTCTAGCGCCTGAGGCAGAGGCCATGGAGCCATCCTCAGCATCCAGGCCAACTTTGCTCCAATGGAGCCCTGGCTGCGGGAGGGGAAGAGAGAGACAGAGAGGAAGGAGAGGGGGAGGGGTGGAGAAGCAGATGGGAGCTTCTTCTGTGTGCCCTGGCCGGGAATGGTACCCAGGACTCCTGCACGCCAGGCCGATGCTCTACCACTGAGCAACCGGCCAGGGCCTTTATGGTTTCTTAAAATGATATTCTTTGCAAATTCAAAATTAATCTTTGGGGATATAACTGTCATCTTCCTTTATATTGTATTGGAGAGGAAATGTGTTAAGGTCCAAAGTGGTTAGTTTAGGTATCAGTATGCAGATTTTGGCACATTAAATTGATAGCCCTTACATTTTCTTAATGTTATAACTATTATTATTAAAAAACATTAATCTAGAATTTTTGGAATGAGGTTACCATAGAAATGAAAATAAAATACCAAGAAGACATTTTAGGGTATAGCTAAGAATTTATAACTCACCACGCTTGAAATCAGGCAGACTTAAATTTGCAGGGGTGGCCCTGGCCAGTTAGTGCAGGCAGTTAAGAGTGATGATGTTGTTTCCATCCCCATCAGGGCACACATGGGGTGGGATGCAACCAGTGACTGAGTAGAACAACAAATGAATGCTTCCCTTACCCCTCCCCTCTCTTTCCTTTCCCCCTGCCCACTCTCTCCTTTCCTTCTCCCTTCTCCCTCCCTTCCTCTCTCTCAAAAAATTAAGCCCTGGCTGGATAGATTGGTTGGTTGGAGTGTCATCCTGGAGCGCGGAGGTTGCTGGTTTGATTTCTCAGTCAGGCACATATGGGAGCGGGTTGATGTTACTGACTCTTCTTGCCTCTCAAAAAAAAAAAAAATTGCAGAGGAACAGACACAGGTGTATTTGATTGGCTTGAAGCTATTTACAGATATCTTTTGCCGCGTATGGGATTATGTTGGTAGCTAGGTATAGGACAAATACATTTTTCTAGTTCATGTGTGTAAATATATTCTTGGCTTTTATTTCTTGTCTTATGAAAAGGTATAGCACAGGTGTGGGGCAGGGTATGTTTGTAGGAGCAAGGATGAGTTGTGGGAAACCTTTCTTGTCTTCAACAGAGCACGGCTTCCACCTGAGGCCATGCTCTCCCTTAGGGCAGCCACGGAGAAGCAGCTGCTGTCTGTGCATCTGGCTCTTTCACCAAGGTGGGCAGTGGGCGGGCTGGAACGTCTTGTGGACTGAAGGGTGATTCTTGTGTTGCCACTAGCATTTCTGTCTGAGGGACTCGGGGAGCTTCAGAGCTAATAATTTTAATAATCAAATCACAAATTATTGATTTTACTAGATTTTTTTTTTTTTTAGTTTATTAACTGCAGGTTGTGCAGGTGTTGGGAGTGTAACTCGTCTAGCATGTCAGCCGAGGTGGAGGAGCAGGGTGGGAGCAGTGTCTGGAAGGCTGTGCAGGCCCTGCTGCCTGCGTGGTGCCCTGCCCCAGACATGTGCAGAGGAAGCAGCAGCTGCACCTCCAGCAGGCCGCAGTCAGTGACCTGGGATCAATTGGCTCCTTATGCCCTCCGTGTCTCTTCAGCAAAGGTTTAAAGTGGACCAAGAGCTCAAACCACATGGCACAGAGCTTGTACGGAGTAAACTGTTAATAAACAGAGGCCTTATCAACCAGAAATGATCATAAATGGCCGAGTTTGAAACCTGGTATAAAGACCTGTGGAGCGAGGAGGAGAGACGGGTGAGTCCCTCCTCAGCCCAGGCTTTGACAGCATGTTGAGCAGTTTAGGCTAGATCCGGAAGGCTTGGGATGGGTGGAAAACAGGGCAGTGGCTGTTGTGTTTAAAAGCCTCCTCTGCTCTAGTGTGGAGCCTGGACCTGGGGGCTGGATGGATCCCAGGAAAGCCATGGCAGCACAGAGGAGACTTACTGGTGTGGAGCCGGGATGGTGATGAGAACAGACTTGGGTGGCATGTAAGTGGTGGGATAGAAAAGCTGGAGCAATGTATCCAAGGCAGGTGCCAGGTGCAGGAGCAGGAAGAGGAGGAGTGAAGGCTGCCTTGTTTGAGATGCTGCCTCCCCCTCCCCACAGGGATTTTTATTGCTTTGATTTACTAATGCACCTAAAGATGGCACCCAAAAATAGTGATTGGCACCTAGTATGTGCTCAGTAAATGTTGAGCAAGTGAAGGAATGAAAAATGAGGTCCAGATTTCTGATGTGTGTGTCTGGTATGTGAACTGACATTTCCTAATGGAGGGATACTGGAGAGGAACAGGTGTGCAGAAGATGTTTCAGGTGATGGGCTGTAGCATGTCATGTAAACACCAGAGGAGCGAAGTATTGCAATCCAGTGATGTGGCTACAATGAATCTTTACTGTGTAAAGAGTATGTGGGAATTGATCAGGAAAAATCACTGATGTGTGTACATTTGATGGTGTGAACGAACTCCACAAAAGATGGAAGATACAAACAATGCTGAGGAGGCCAACCAAAGAATCGACATGACCTTTTTCTCTTGTTTAAATAAGTAATGATTTTATTTAATGAGTGCGTAAATTTGTGCAGAGGTTTTGCAGAGTAACTTGGCTGGACATTACAAGTGCCTTCACATATTTATGCTTTTGATCAAAAACTGCTTTCTGAAAATGCATCATGAGGAAGCCTGAGGAGAACCTCTCCCACCATCTGCCACTCCACTCTGCAGCCCTGGCGAGGGGTGGTGGTGAAGGCAGGGCTGGCAGGGCACTCACTGTCACTGTGTCTGGAAAGCTGTACCCTTGAGTTTCATAGGAAATATTTGTTTTTTTTGTGTTTGCAGATGAAGACCGTCAGTGTTGCCTTAGTTTTGTGCCTGAATGTTGGTGTGGACCCCCCAGATGTGGTGAAGACCACCCCCTGCGCGCGCTTAGAATGCTGGATTGGTAAGTCCCGAAGTTACTCTGTGGGGCTCTGGGCTGACAAAGTGTGCTCCGCACTGTCTGCACTAGCAGGGGCTCATCACAGGTTCATGTCTCTCAGGAGTTCTCTGACCTTACAATTTGTGGTAGAGAAAGTGTTTTAAGAAAAATTAATAAAGTCTTGGTTTTTGGATTATGTAATTTTCTCCTTTACACTGGCCCTGCATCTTACACATAGTAGGCGCTATATACACTTTGAAACATTGAATGACAGACACCTGCATACAGGTGCTCCCTTCCACAGCCAGGAGTCCAGCCACTTCCCAAGACAAGGTGCCCCCGTTCCTGGTCATCATCTCCGTGAGTGAGTGTGGTGCAGTGCTGAACTGGGATGGGACATGTGCATGACTTTCCAGAAGGAAGCATTAGGCATTAGGCCTCACCATTAGGATATTAGCTGGAGCTTTTTTTAGATGCCTTTTATAAGGAAGATGTTCACTTCTATTCTTAGTTGCTGATACTTTTTGTCAAGAGTCAATGTTTACTCCCACAGATGCTTTCTCAGCATCTATTGAGATAGTCACTTGACTTTTTTATTTTTCATTCTACTGATATGGTGAATTATATTGATTAAGTTTTGGTGTTGAGCCAACCTTGAGTTCCTGGAATAAACTTCACTTGTGTCATCTTTTCTCTGCATTGCTGGATCTGACTGTTCATATTTTGCTAAGGAACTTTGCATCTCTGTTTCTGAGGAACATTGGTCTGTAGCTTTATGACAATGTACTTATTTGGTTTTGGTACCAAGATAATGCTGGTCTTGTTAAATGAGTTGAGCAATATCCCCACCTTTTTTGTTTTACTGAGGAGTTTGTATGGAATTGGGTATTATTTCTTCTTTAAGTCTGGTGAGATTCGCCCATGGAGCCATTTTGGTGCAGGTTTTCCTTTGTATCCATGTAGGTTACTCAGCTTTTTTTGTTGCTAGAATTGCCCCCACCCCCACCCCAGCTTTCTCCATGCTAAGCAGAAGCAGAAGTTTCCTTTATCTACTTTGAGTGACAAAAATCATACAAGATTCTAATCGAATTGAGAAAAAAATTACTCCATTTTACTTGCCTGTCTCAGTATTTGGAGGTGTCTTAGGGTGACAGTCCTGTCTCTCAGCCTCCCCACCTGCAGCCCAGCCCCTGTCCTCACCCCAGTGGCTGTGCCATTTTCTGTGGCCGCTTGTCTTAGACGCCTTCTTGGTCTCTGCTGTCTCCTGGTGACCATGCTGCTTGAAATGGACTTTTATGGTCACCACCGACTGTTTCCACTTCATTTGTCCCTTGTCAGAGGTGAATTTAATCAACTGCTTTCTATTTTCTCCCTCTTTAACTACTCGTGTTGGGTTGTATACAGCAGGGTTTCTTTATCCTGGCATGGGCTCTTAGGACGTGTGGGCCCCTGCTTGTGCAGTGCTGGTGTCTGAGTGCCGATGTGAGCCTTCTATACTGGGGAGGCCTGGCGGCTCTTAGGTTTTCTAGGGGTTTTTCACCTGCCTCTTGCCCCATCCAAAAAAGAAAAGCAAAGAAACCAAAAGAATCCTCCCTCACATAAATCTCTGATTTATGAAAATGAAAATGAAAAGGATTCCTTCCTTCTTGGGGAGAAAGACCCTGCAAATTAGTAGATTGTTTGACATTGTGTCTTGAAAGGTTTTCTGCAGTTTAGGGTTGTAACATACTCGGTGATAATTCCAGTGGGGTTTTAGGTTCAAAAGGGCTGTGGCCTGACCAGGCGGTGGTGCAGATTGGACTGGGATGCAGAGGACCCAGGTTTGAGAACCTGAGGTCGCCAGCTTCAACGCAGGCTTATCTGGTTTGAGCAAAGCTCACCAGCTTGAACCCAAGGTCGCTGGCTTGAGCAAGGGGTTACTCAGTCTGCTGTAGCCCTGGTCAAAGCACATATGAGAAAGCAATCAATAAACAACTAAGGTGTCGCAACGAAAAACTGATGATTGATGCTTCTCATCTCTCTGCGTTCCTGTCTGTCCCTATCTATCCTTCTCTCTGACTCTCTCTCTGTCTCTGTAAAAAAAAAAAAGGGCTGTATGGCTTTTGCGGGTTGAAAATTTTTGATGTTTTCTTTTATTAAGGAATAGGCAGTCCTTGTGGTGGTGATTTAGCAATAATGCTGTAAGAAGAAAAGAATCCTAAAGGTCTGACTCAGCAAATCTTCAGTGGTGTCTCACAGTCTATATTTTAATTTTTATTTAAAAAAAAAAAAAAAGGCCCTGGCTGGTTGGCTCAGCGGTAGAGCCTGGCGTGCGGGGGACCTGGGTTCAATTCCCGGCCAGGGCACATAGGAGAAGCGCCCATTTGCTTCTCCACCCCCCCATCCTTCCTCTCTGTCTCTCTCTTCCCCTCCCGCAGCTGAGGCTCCATTGGAGCAAAGATGGCCCGGGCGCTGGGGATGGCTCCTTGGCCTCTGCCCCAGGCGCTAGAGTGGCTCTGGTTGTGGCAGAGCGACGCCCCGGAAGGGCAGAGTATCGCCCCTGGTGGGCGTGCTGGGTGGATCCTGGTCGGGTGCATGCGGGAGTCTGTCTGACTGTCTCTCCCCGTTTCCAGCTTCGGAAAAATACACACACACACACACAAAAAAAAAAAGCCTGACCAGGTGGTGGCGCAGTGGATAGAGTGTCGAACTGGGATGTGAAGGACTCAGGTTCGAAACCCTGAGGTTGCTTGAGCGCGGGCTCATCTGGTTTGAACAAGGCTCACCAGCTTGAGCCCAAGGTCGCTGGCTTGAGCAAGGGGTCACTCGGTCTGCTGTAGCCCCTCGGTCAAGGCATATATGAGAAATCATTCAATGTGCAACTAAGAAGCTGCAACGAAGAATTGATGTTTCTCATCTCTCTCCGTTCCTGTCTGTCTGTCCCTATCTGTCCCTCTCTCTGACTCTCTCTGCCACAAAAAAATACATAAATAAAAAATAAATACCCCAAAGTCACAAGTGCAGTCCGCAGCAGGATTTCCCACTTCACTGGAGAGGAAGCCACAGCAGTGATGGTGCCGCACCTGTAGAGCCTCAGGTGTGCTTTCTGCACAGGACAGTCTCTCCCAGAGCAGCTCGCTCACCAGCCATGGCGCTCCGCTCTGTGAGCACTGGCGGCAGGCAGGCTTGCCACTTGTCCCCATCATGGCCCTATGGCACAAGGACCTGGCTAAACATCACCTGAACATTGCCCTTAACTTAATCTCATTCAGCCTGGGACAGGTCCTCAGCCTTTTGTTAACCTTTTTGACCTTGACACTCAGGAATATCTCAAGTTTTCCTTGGTATTTCCCCAGCTTTACTTTCAGTTCTGCCCCCTGGGCAGGAATGTCAGCGAGGAGGTCTGTGCTCTCCCAAGGTGTCCTGTCAGGTGGCACATGGCTGATCTACCCATGTCTGCTGTGCAGCTGCCTCATCACGAGGTTGGGCCCGTGTGTGCTGGAGCTCTGGGCAAGGTCCTCCGTTCCCTCCTGTTGTTAATGAGTAGTTGGAAGCCCTGCTTTGAAGCTGCGTGAACACTGCGTTCCTCCTTGTGCATTCATTTGTTTCTGTTTGAATTCACGGTTTCCCTTTCCTTCCTGGAAGCCTGGTGTCACCATCACTTGTCATCCCCATGAGCTGATGGGCTTTGCCTGCTTCTCTCACTCATGGAGGACCCTTTCCTGCCAGCCAACTTGTGGCCAGCTTGTGCCCTCCCTGCCACGGTTCTGGGCCAGCTGTCTCTAGGAGACAGTTCCTATTGGGGGCACCCCAAGTTTAGAGACTGGGAGAGTCCCCATCTGAGCTTAGTTGTCACACTCTCCGTGGACAGAACAAGGGAACAAATGTGTGTATTTCTACGCATACACGCTTCATGTCTGTGATCTGTACTGCCCATCTACATACACACTCCTGCCCCCATTGTTGTTGAGAGTCAGGGGCGCAGAGAGAGAGATCAGCAGATGAAATCATCAAGGACTAGCAAAGGACCACCGCTCGCTCAGGCAAATGGCCCCGAGTTCGCACTGTGTCCTAATTTTATTCACAAGACTTCAAAAAGCTTGTTTACTGAGAAATTGGCATAACATCAAGTGTAACTTTTACTTAAAGATACATGGGGTGCACCTGCAAGATAGCTTAGTAACAACATAATATCAGAAGGCATTAATTGCTATTGTTCTATGGATCCCATAACATTCCTCTCCTTATCTTAAGGGATAACCTTGGAAAGTACAGAAATCTTATGAGAATGTTTTACTGAGAAAAGCCCAGCAACTGCCTTCAGTCACATAGACCTGTTTCAGTGACCCGCCTTCAAGTCACAAAACAATTCTCTTGGCAAAACATTCTTTTCTTGTTGGCTGTGTTCCCAATCAAGGCCATGCAATGGGTTATTCCACTACATTTCCCCCTTTTTGTTTATGCTGAATGTTATGAAGCACCACAGAAAACACAGCTTTCTGTCGTTTATCCCTATTTCTCTTGCTTTGATTTGTCAACAGATTACATAAAAAAGAAAACATAGAATTAATATTATTATAAAATTATTATATTTGGGGATCCTACAGTGGATCCCCAAAATCCTTTAATATATTCAATAGGATTTAATTGCGATAAATTATCCATTAATCCCTTCAATATAGGTTGACATGTTAAAATTTCTAATTTTCTTTGAAAAGCTTCATGAATATGTCTCTGTAATTTAATGATTTCTTTAGTTACATTATCATGATTTAACAAATGCTTTTTAACATTTTCCTAAGGGAAATAAGTATGATTTTAAGAAATAGGGGTAACACAAAAAGTAGTTACATTCTAATTACATCTTAGCTTAATTTGTCTTTGCAGGCTAACAGTTTGATCTCTTAACATAATCATAGTCTGTTCTAAATTATTAACTTTAGTATTAATGTTACTATCTATATGTTATTGAGAAGTCCACAGTTGTTCAGAATCTTCATGCCATTTTTGCACAAAGTCCACAGTCTGTATACTTTGATGTAATGTAACTCCAGATACAGCAGCCATGGTGGTTACAGCTATTAGTCCCACAATAATGGTGATGATCAGTCCAACCAGTCTCTTGGTTCACTTCAAGGACTTAATAAGATGTTGTAACAGCATCATGGAAGGGGAACTCTGCCACATCCGATGCATCTGTAGTGGAATCTAGACTCCTGTTCAGGTTCTTAAAATGTAAAGACTTTGACTATTTTATTAAAAAGAATAGAAGAGTTAATACATGTACAAAAAGCACACTTATTGCAAGTTATTGAATAATTTTCAGCTATTTGGTTTCACCTATAACAAACATATAAAGCAATCTAACACAAGCTGATATGAAATGTGTTTCATTCTTCTTAAAGATTAACATAATATGATTAGAAGGATAATTTCTCCAGATTTTTCCTTTCTACACTGACATATGTTTAAGTGCCATGGCTACTTTCTACAAAAGATACTGTATAGGACCAAATTTTATATGAGGAGCTCGAGGTGACATCCCCAAACTTTTTACACAGGGGCCAGTTCACTGTCCCTCAGACCATTGGAGGGCCGGACTATAAAAAAAATTATGAACAAATCCCTATGCACACTGCACATATCTTATTTTAAAGTAAAAAAACAAAACGGGAACAAATATAACATTTAAAATAAAGAACAAGTAAATTTAAATCAACAAACTGACCAGTATTTCAATGGGAACAATGCTCCTCTCACTGACCACCAATGAAAGAGGTGCCCCTTCCGGAAGTGTGGCGGGGGCTGGATAAATGGCCTCGGGGGGCTGCATGTGGCCCGCGGGCCGTAGTTTGGGGACCCCTGCTCTATGCCATATGATAGTATGATTACCTTGATCACCAGCTGTAATTAAACCATTGTTCTTAAGCCACCTTAAATCAGCACCCTGCTCTTTAACTTGGGCAGAGCTATGAGGGCTTTAATCTATAACGTTTTATGTACAGATGTATTACTTTTAAATCTATATCCTTGTAACAAACGTGTTTTTTTTTCTTCTCCTTTACTGTTATCTTTGACAATAGAGAGCCCAGCTTGAGCTTCTATGTTTAAACAATGTGGCTCATGTCCTATACATATAGGTAATTCCTCAACTCCTGTTGTATGATTTCTAATTTTACACCTTCTTTTGAAGGTGCTAAGGGACCTCTATCATTAAAAGGTCCTAGAAGCCAATTAGAGTCATTAACAAAAATAGGAAAGGCACTATTTTCCTAATGAATAGCTCTACTTAATGGAGGATTAGGAACATATGCCTAATTACTAAAATTTTCAGCTCTACTTACCGGAATTGTTACCAAAGCAATCATTGCTAAAAACAGGTTAGTAGCATTTTTTTTAGTAGCTTGTAGCATATTTTTACCATTAAAGATCAGCTTTTTAAGTTGAACCCAACTTGGTATTTTAGCCTTTTCAATACCAAGCAGCAGCACCTTTAAGATTCTTCTTTTGAAATTCATTTCTTCCATCTCAGCAATGGGTGGATATGGAAAGAATCTATTGTTCTTATTCATGTTGTTAGTTTAATTCTGCGAGCAGGACTCCAAAGGACGTCACTGGATTCTGCAATGACACTAGCAAACCCTCTTCCCCAATGTTGCACTACACTAGGTACCTGTTGATTCAACTCACTTTTATAATGTATAGGTTGATTAATTTTAGAACTGTTACTTTTCATCTAATGTCTGCAGCAGTCAAATTATCTTCTCCTGTATTTAAGAAATTTAAAGTAAATAAAACTTTGTGTAACATAATTCTAGGGAATAATCTCCTTTCTTCTCCCCCCTTTTGTTTAAGTAACATATTTTTCAGAGTGCAGTTACTGCGTTCAATAATTGCTTGTTCTTGTGGATTATATGGAATTCTAGTAGAATGTTTAATATTCTAAAATGCTAAGAATTGTTGAAATTTAGTAGATGTATAGGCAGGACTGCTGACAGTTTTAATTGCTTTAGGAATGCCTATAATATTAAAGGTTTCAATAAGATGTTGAATGACACAATTAGCCTTTTCTCTAGGCAAAGGTGTGGCCTATCGAAAGGAAGAATAAATATTAATAAAACCGTACATAAGATAGTTTTTTAAAAGAAGAAATATGAGCAATATCTATTTGCTACAGGTTATTACTGTGTTGCCCTCTAGGATTCATTACTCTCGGTAATGGAGGAGCATTTATAATACTATACTGAAGACAGTTTCTAACAATATTTCAAGCTTCTTGCCAGGTTAAATTTTTGCATAAAATATTTTCTATTTGTATGAGTTTCTGAATGACATTTAGTAATTATTTTTATTGATTTAATGAGTAATTGATTAATTTTATTATTTGTAGTAGACATAGGTCCTGGTAAAGCTGTATGAGAACAAATGTGAGTTATATAGATAGGCAAATTTCATTCCTATAATAAAAGTTGTAACTTTTGAAACAATTTGTGCAATCTAGAACTACTATTTGAAATATAAACAGTTTTTATAAGTTTAATTGTATGTTCTACATTGTGAATCAGTAACAATGTTAATAGGACAGGATGTTTGAATTTTGTCTTTAACTACAATCAAACTGCACTGATTTAAGGTTTCAGAAGCATTTTTAAGGATACTGAAAGTTCAGCATTATTTTTATAAGCTATTAATATGTCATTTATATAATGGATTATTAAAGATTGAGGATATTTTTAACAATTTTTCTAAAGGTTGATTTACATAATGTTGATACAGTGTATGACTATTCAACATTGCTTATTTAAGTAATATAAACTTAGTAAGAATAGCTTATTGTTATAGACACAACAGCTAGCATTGCTAGAAACAGAGTCAATGATGTTTTTTGAAGTCTTAGTCTTAATTAAAATTTTTTTTGCCTGCTAAGTAAGTTTATTTAATTGTCAAATTTTCCTTTTATCTATTTCCAACTTATGCCGAGGCTTCAATTTTCTGGAAAGTATCTACTAGTCCCGTATTTATGGAAATAATAGCAAATCCTTACCCCTACATTTTGTCTACATTGCTGTTGTAAATTAGAAAACTCTCTATTTAAAAAGTTCATCTTGTGTAATATTAATAAGAGGGTTAGCATTAGCATTTTGATTAGCTTGAATACAAGCTTGATTTTCCTAAGTTATAAATTGTGACTCTCGCTTTTGAAAGAACAGTCCAAGCCAACATTTCTAAATTTTTTGAAATAAAACATTCAGAGTCTATGAAGGAGGATAGCAGTTACTGCGTATAAAGACAGTTTTATACTGGGAGCAAGCCGATTTTAACTCTTTAAGAGCTTTGACAGAAATTTGGTCATAGTGAGTATAAAAAACGCCTTGTCAGAAAGTTTAGACTGTAATTTAAAAAGTTGCTCTTTTAATTATTTATAAGATAAATGTTTTTCTTTATCAGAGGCCAAATGACTCTTGTTATTTTCCTGTTGTAAAAGAAATTTTAGAGCTTTGTTAGGGACTTTTCCTAAGCCATGCAGCTTAGTGACTACTGCCTAAGTGGGCTAAAAAGAAAACTAATGTTGCTTAGTAATAAGAGATGCATCAGTTTCTATATCTAGAAGTCTTTTGTATTGTTCAGTCTATTATAGGGAATTAGAGGAACTAAATTCCCGCTTTCCTCAGTGCCTGCTTTTTCAGGATGTTGCCTTACAAGCAGCCAACTGTCTGAAGCAGCTTGAGATAAATTCTTAAAATGACTTAATTTTACTTAATTCCTTAGTTTTACAAATTTGAGTATATTTTACACACAAGACAATTTTCAACACAGAAACACAAGTATAACATATAACTTTAATTAATCCTAATACTTGAGTTCTTATTTGATTTCAAACTTTGAATATACCTTACAATGTATTAACCAAATTAGCAAGTCTTAAGGATCCATATTCTATTTAATTTAAATTTAAATGAGCGCTCCTTATAATTTCTCATTTTAAAGCAAAAAATATATGGATGAAACTTTTTTCAATATAAAAGCTGGCATGTTTAATTTTTGTATATAAACACAGTTCAGGCCTTAAAAATCACATTTTAGACAGCAAACAAAAACTAAACAGAAATTAGAATCAGACAAACTAGTCTAGACAAACCAAAGAGAAACCCGGGATTTCAGAGCACAGTCAGACTAGAAAGATGCCTGCCTGATTTTAATCAGGGCATTTTCTGACAGAGGGACTGACGATGGATGAGACTAAACAAAATTTCCCCAAGAAAATTCTCTTGGCAGCTGCTGGGATATTTTCTATAGTCAGATCCAACACATGTCCCCTGCCTCAGTTTCCAGGCAAAGAATAAGAAAGAAACAAAATGGTAGCTCAGAGGATTGTAGCTAAAACACCAAAGAAAATTAGTATTTATTTATTTTATTATTACAAAGACTGGAGAATTCTAAGGACTTCATGATTCTTCTATATGTCCTAATTCTAATTGAATTTGTATCAACTGATGTAAAGCTTTAAGCTTTTCTTCCTTGTCTCCAACTCCATGAATTTGCATCCAGGCTTTAAGACAGGCAATCTAATATGAGATATAACAGCATCGGTATAATCAGTTTGTTGTCCCACAGCTGCATAAGCGCCAACGCCGATGAGCATTTCAAAAGTAGCTCCCGGGGGATTATTTCTGGCGTTCATGCGAGATAGTCGAAAAGTCTTCTCTCTCTCCACCAAGATTTTAATTGTAAATATTGTCTTGGTTCCAAAACCATACTAGCAATTAAATCCCAATCCAAAGGAATCATTAAATGATCATTACAATAGGAAGAGATCAGACCTTGAACATATGAGGACTGAGGTCCATACGTAGCAACAGATTGTTTGACTAGCTTTAAGAAAGTAAATTCAGTTTGGTGAAATTGGATATTATGCCCTCCCCCAGGATCTGGAGCATTAAGAGGAAAAGGCTGTCGAATAATTGGAAAAATAGATGCAGAAAAATTACTAAAATTAGATTCTAAATCATCATGATACATAAGCACCTGTTGCATTTCAGAGATTTCAGGGAATTGAAAAATCCTTCCCCTGCCAGTACTAATTAATTTTTTACCTTGAATTGGAGGAGCCATAGGCTCACATATATCTTGCTTTTGAACAGGATAAGCAGTATACTGATTTCCATTCTCCTGTTGTTCCAGTGTAAATTGTAGTTTACTTAATAAATGTTTTAGACAGGCAACATCATCCATAGGGGCTCCCTCATTTTTTAACAAAGAGGGATGAAAGCCTGTGGATGGCTGAATTTCATTAACATTATCAGTAACTTCAGAAGCAGAGACAGTATTGTCCAAGTCATTATTCTGTTCATTCTGTGCTGAATCAAGTTCTTCAGGCTCATTAAAAATAAACTCACTCAAGTCTTTAACAGAATCTCCATCTGATTGCAAAGGTCCAAGGGCTATAGCAATAAGATTATAAGCAGCCCACATTTCAGCATCAAGTGGATCTCCATGCTGATGAACACAGCGTAAAGATTTTCCTACTTGTTGCCAAACATTCAAATTCAATTGATTACAATGTTCAGGAGTATACCAATAACAGTGTTTCTGAATAGCATTTAAAAGATGTAACAAAACCTTGTCTTTTATCTGAATCCCAGACCCTTTTAAAAGGGATTTTAAAACTTGTACATAATTGTCCCATAATGAATGGGAATTTCCCATGACTTTGCTAGTTACCCGAAAGTTTCGCGTAGACAGCGCGTCCAACTTACCCTTTCGGGGTTCCATCTGTTCCCAATCTCTTCTTAAGGCCCCATGGTAGGCGCCAAATGTTGTTGTGAGTCGGGGGCACAGAGAGAGAGATCAGCAGATGAAATCATCAAGGACTAGCAAAGGACCACCGCTCGCTCAGGCAAATGGCCCCGAGTTCACACTGTGTCCTAATTTTATTCACAAGACTTCAAAAAGCTTGTTTACTGAGAAATTGGCATAACATCAAGTGTAACTTTTACTTAAAGATACATGGGGTGCACCTGCAAGATAGCTTAGTAACAACATAATATCAGAAGGCATTAATTGCTATTGCTATTGTTCTATGGATCCCATAACATTCCTCTCCTTATCTTAAGGGATAACCTTGGAAAGTACAGAAATCTCATGAGAATGTTTTACTGAGAAAAGCCCAGCAACTACATAGACCTGTTTCAGTGACCCGCCTTCAAGTCACAAAACAATTCTCTTGGCAAAACATTCTTTTCTTGTTGGCTGTGTTCCCAATCAAGACCATGCAATGGGTTATTCCACTACACCCCATCCAGCCCAGCACATTGTGATTCCCTTATCTGACAGGGAAGACCGTGGTGTCCTCTGTCCTTGGTGATGACTCCTACTGGTGGCTGAACTTGTTACCCCACTCTCAGCAGCCTGCTCAGACTCTGTCCTGTGCGGAGCCATCTCCCATAGGCTCTGCCTTCCTTGCTGCTCAGGCTGCAGCACCACACACAGTTCCTCAAGGACGTGCCAGCCTGCCTTCCCTGCACAGGCTCCCAGCGTCTGATCACATTTGACAGCTCCTGCCAGGCCACTGCTGCTTCCTGGTCCTGGAGCAGGTGTCAGGCTGCCCAGCCTCATTCATGGCTTTAGGAAGGTTTAAGGAAAGATCCTAGCCTTTCCAGTGAGTGCTTTAGCTTTAGGCTTGGCAGCCCAGGGATGATGCTATATCAGTGACCAGGATCAAGAGCTGGCACAGTTGGGGAAAGAATGTGCCACAGACCAGTGTGGCTAGTAATTGTCCAGGTCCTGAGTGAGAACAGTGCCAAATGAAAAAATAAACTCAGAAAAAGGATGGGATTGGGAGGTCTCTGCAATGTCTTTAGCTTGCAAGAGCAAAGCCCTGGTCTGCTCAATTATATAATGCAGAGCCATATGCAAATAAGGAAGTTTCTGATATAGTCACACATCTGAGGCATAACAGGATTCCTCATTAGATTGCACCACCCCACATCATGCAACAGTCAAGGGTGTGGGGAAGATCTTAGTCTTAAAAGGGTGTGGGTAAGAGCTTAGTTTTAAACTAAGCCCTAGGCTATAAAGACTTTGTTAGTTTATAGCCTATCTCCTATATATCCCCCTTTTTTATTTTTAAATCTTAGTTCATGTGCTGAGATTTGTACTCTTCTGATTTCCCAGATTCCAATTCAGAGGCAGATTGGAAAAATACAGAATAAACACAAAATTAGTGTAGCCAATGTTAACAGATACCAAAACAAGTGTCTTAATACATTAATGGGATTAAAGCCTTTTAGATCATTAAGCAAATTTTTAGCCAATATAACAGGATCTATAATAGAGTCTTTGCTGTTTTGAATGTCCTTAATTTGTTCTCCGAGACTTGTGGTGGTACAGTGAGTAAAGCATTGACCTGGAATGCTGAGGTCGCCAGTTCAAAACCCTAGGCTTGCCTGGTCAAGGCACATATGGGAGTTGATGCTTCCTGCTTCTTCCCCACCCTTCTCTCTCTCTCTCTCACTCTCTCTCCTCTCTAAAATGAATTAAAAAAAAATGTTCACCAAGTCCATGCTAACACATCACCATTCCACATTCCCTGCAGATGTAACCCAACCCCACTTCAGTCCCATTGAAAACTGTCACAAGGAGCAGGAGTCACACACATCCAGGAAAAGCCCGCATGGCACTGGAACTGTTGTCACATTTCCACACTCTGCAGCTAGCCTCCAAGTCTCATGACCACTGCTTCCAGCATATTAATCTTTTGTCTCAAGCTTAATGTCAATTCTGGGTTTCTGGTGACGATTCAGGTAGACTGGAAGGGCCATCTGTAGGCATGTGTGGAAATGGAGCTTTTGTTTTCTTTAACCTGGAGAGATGAAACCGGGGGGCTTTTCCTGGAGTTTTACAGCCATGGAGGTGGTTAGGAGAACCTTGGGATTCACTATGCTGGGTGGTAGAGGTAAATTTGTAATAGGAGTGGGTAAATCTGGCTGGCCAAGAATAAAAACAAGGCCAATTCTGAGGACGGGGGGTGAAAGGAGAGAAAGGCTCTGAATTTGGAGAGTAGGTCTTGGCCTAAAATTGGGTTGGGGCACTGAGGCAGGAGGAGAAAAAGAATGTGTAAAGGAGACACCATGTATTAGATAAGGCAGTGGATCCGTGGCAAGTGAGGAGGAAAATAAAACCTTCAACAGCCACAACAGAGATCTTTAAGGGATGAGCAGGACCCGAATATTTGGGCAAGGCAGAGTAAGTGCCCCTGTGTCTATAAGAAATGAGATTGGCTTACCTGCTACTTGGATGGCTACCCTAGGCTCATCGATGATGATGTGAGATAAGGCCGATGGCCCTGGGCACCTTCAGTCTTCAGTGGTGAGTTCCAGCAGGCTGGGCACGGTTAGGTCAGAGGTGGCTGGGTTAGGGCTGGAAGAGACTGAACCCTCCCTTGGAGGAGTGAGGGGGCAATTTACCTTACAGTGTCCCTTTTTCCCACAGCAAGGGCATGGCTCTGGTGGGGGCTGAGGAGCCGGACAGGCTTTTGCCCAATGACCTTCCTTTTCACACCTGAAGCAGGGCCCTGATGGAGTCTTATGAGGCTTCTTAAGGACATTGGAGCCTTTAAGGGTGGCTGCCAAGAGCCAGCATTTTGCCTCATCTCTTTGGGCTCTGTCTGCCTTACTCAGGAGATCTTGTTGAGGGGTTTGAGGTCCCTTCTCTGCCTTTTTAAGCTTTTTCTGTTTATTGGGGGCTGATTGGGAGAAGACAGAGGGACAGCAGAATTTGCAGGAGGAGGAGGTTTGGGGTGTGCTAAGAGGATTTGATAGATGGAACAGGTTTGACAGAAAGGGATGAGAACATAGTAAAATAGACCTTATACAATTGCTCTTGTGGAGTGAGTCTTTCCTTCTGGCTCTTGGTGTCTCACCAAACATTCAGGAACCCACCGAGGAGCCTCAGCAGTCCTAGGAAAAACACACACATATCCTCGGCCGTGTAAGAGACAGGTCTGGCCCTTGCCAGATTCCTGTGAGCGAGTCCTTCCATTGCACTTCAGAGAAGGCTTTCCTTATTGGATTTTAGTCTTTAAGCCACTGAATGGCCCTGTACATCAGCATTCAAAAACTTTTTAAAGTAAAAAGAATATGATAAAGAAGATTTGCTAGTGTTCCAGGATATGACTCCCCCCTTCTTATTTTTAAGTGTTTGATGGGCATGCTCTAAATCTGATTAATCTTAATACCTGAGTTGCTATTTTGCTCTCAATTCAGAAAACAAAGTACCAATTAAATTAGCAAGTCTTTAGGATCTACATTCCATTCTATTTAAATGAGCGCTCCTTACATGTTCCAATTTTAAAGCAAAAATGTAGGGATGAAAATATTTTATATTTTCAATATAAGAGCTGACATTTCCAAATTTTTTGCATGCAAGAACTTAATTCAGGCCTTAAAAATCCCATTTTAGACAACATCAGACAAAAAATAAACAGAAACTAGAGTTAGACAAACTAGAGAGAAATCCAGGATTTCAGAGCACAACCAGACTAGAAAGATGCCTGCCTGATCTCAGTCAGGGCATTCTGATGGGCATAGGAGATTGGAACTAACAAAATCTCCCTGAGAAAATTTGCTCTTGGCAGCTGCACGGGAAATTCTGCAGTCAGATCCACCAGGGTTCTCCTGCCTAAATTTCCAGGCAAAGAATAGGAAAGAAACAAAATAATAGTTCAGAGGATTATTGCTAAAACATTAAAGAAAATCAGACAATAACAGGAAAAGCTGTAATTTTAATAGCTGAGTCTCCTAACCATTCTCAAATTCCATAGTTGCAGTAACTGGCCGTTCAGGTGGACCATGACAAAACTTCTCCTCTACCTCAATTTTAGCTGAGCAGCAGACTAAGTAGCCAGAGAGAACTAGGAGCAGCCGCCCTGCCATTGCTTGGGATAACTGGGTGATGTTTGGCCTGCTGGAATCAGAATTTGGTAAGGAAACACCGACATTGCCCCTACTGTTGGATGGGGCCAGGGAAGGCCCTGTTGTTTGTTTCCCTGACTCACCTGCCCTTTGGCAATATACTTAGATTTACATTTATTTACCCTATGCTTTCCTCTTCTGCAGTGTGGGCAGAGGCTAAGAGCTCTAAGAGCTAGCTGCCCTTGAGGGGGAGGCTGAGACTGATATGGGGGGGGGGGTAGGACAATTTTTAGCAATATGCCGTAAACTCCCGCATTGTAAATAAGATCTACTGGCAAAAGCACTTCCGGCCTCCCTTCCTTTGTTTGTCCTGCCATTTATTAAGTATTGTCCTGGAAGCCTCCCCTGAAGCACTGCGGCAGTAGCCAGACCCTGCATGTATGAAGGCTCAATATCAGTGCATATTCTGATGTAATCTGTTATATCTCGAGCCTGATCTAAAGCTTGTTGGAGTGGGGATCTCCAAAAGTCTGAGCTAGAGACCCTGGAAGCAACTGGATAAAGGTAAGAAGGAGCAGAGGGCTGCAGAGGCATCAAGGTTAAGTAGGCCACAGCCGCATCACCCCCACCCCTTGAGTCGACCCCAGGCTTGGAGGTATCTAGTTCACCCCCTTCTTCCTCTCACATCAACATTCCTCCTTTTCTAGCTCCCTCTGGCACCCCCCAGGCAACGGCTTCTCAAATAAAAACATTTGTACAAAAAGAAAAGGTTCCTTACTTTCGACCCTAATTTTCTCATAATTTATTACTCCTGATTATACTTTTCCTGAAAACTTTCTCTACTCACTGTGCACACTTGGGAAGTTCCATCACCTGCCTTTCGTTTAGTTTTTTCTTTCTCAGGTCCGTGTTTGGGTGCCACTTGCCGTGGACCAGCTTGGCTAGTAATTGTCCAAGTCCTGAATGAGAATGGTGCTGAATAAAGAAATAAACTCAGAAAAAGGATGGAACCGGAAGGTCTCTGCAATACCTTTAGATTGCAAGAGCAAAGCCCTGGTCTGCTTTATTTTGTAGTGCAGAGCCATATGCAAATAAGGAAGTCTCTGATACAGAGTTACACATCTGAGGCATAAACAGGAATCCTTATAAGAGTACACCACCCCCCACCATGCAACAGTCAAGGGTGTGGGAAGATCTTAGTCTTAAAAGGGTGGGTAAGAGGTTAGTCTTAAAAGGGTGGGTAAGAGGTTAGTCTTAAACTAAGCCCTAAGAACTTTGTCAGCTTACAGCCTGTCTCCCACAGGAATAGAGATGCACCTGGGGAAGGCAAGGTGCTTTGGGGCGCGCAGAGGAGAGCCAGCTGGCAGGTAGCTGGAGGCCTGCCTGGTAGGGGCAGTGACCTGAGGAGCTGGGCCAGGGCCCTGCATGTGTGGGGAGGGGTACCACATGTGACAGAGGCCCTGTGGGAGGAGTGTAGGAGGTACTAGGTGAGCCTTTTCAGATGGCATTGTCACAGCTGCAGCTACATTTGAGTGAGAGTTGAGGCCAGGTAATTGATAGGAGTAGGAGCCTGGCTTATGATGCGGACACAAGAGTGAAGCTGTAGGATGGCCTGGCTGGCAGCAGGGGAACCCGGCTCCATGATCTGACTGGCTGGTTTTGCCTTTCCCAAAACCTGAGTGCCTGGAGTATGTCGTTGCTCAGGACGGAAGACACTCTGCAGGGTCGGTGCAGTCAGATAACTGGAAAAGACCTCAGAAGACAGCTGGCTGAGGTCTTATATTGGGTCTTAGCCTCTTGTGCTCTGTCCCTGAAGCCAGAGATTGGCATCCTTCACAACCCACTTCCTTTATACCAGCTGCGCAGCTTCTGCAGGTTCCCTGCCTCCATTGAGCCTTGTCTTCTCCTCGGCACATGGGGCCAAGGATAGCACCTTCTCCTTGGCAGAGGGGCTTCTCTGGCAGCAGATATACAGCTGAGTGCAGGTGCTGGCAAAGCTGCTCCCTGCACCTGCCCACCTGTGTGCGCACTCCAGAGGAGAGGTCCGCCCCAGGCACAGTGGCTCCGTCCTGCCTGGAGGTCTTAGCAGATGCCTGGTAGAGTGCAGGATGATACAGAACACGGACATGTCAGGCAGTAGCTGGGTGTCTGCCTGCCTCACCCCAGACCTGGGAGCATGGGGCGTCTGTGTGGGGCAGCGCAGGGTTCTGAGGTGATGCTCCCACTGCTGAGACAGTGGTGCTGCTCTCTCTGGTCTCAGGGATGAGATGGTGACTGAGAAAGGGATGGACTCTTCTTTCTGTTTTGTGTTTGTGGATCCCAAACATGTGGGAGAGGCTCCTTCCAAAGGCTCAAAGAATGTCAGTGTTCATGAAGTGGCACTTGAGGTTTTCTGATAGTGACAAGAACCATATTGCCAGGACGAACAAGTAGGCAACACACCGAGATGCTGAGTGAGCATGTGGCCTCTGAAGCACCTGCCATCACCCTGTGGCCACTGCTGCCCAGAGGAGGTGCACACCGTGAGTTCCAGCCACAGGCCCTTAGCAACTGCTGTGGACTGAGCAGGAGGTGGCTTTTGGGCATTTTCGGGCTCAGACAGGCCTGCCCTGCCGCCCGCCCATTCCTTGAGATAGTAAGACACGCTCTTTTTACAGAGATGACACTCCTCTCTGCCCAGAGAAGCAGGGGAGAGGTTGTATTGCTGTGGCCTGACGTGAATGCTACAACGGTGACCTGGAAAGCAGTCCTGCTAGCTTGATTGTGTTGCGCCTGCTGGAGAGACGCCTCATTTGAGAGCAGAGTAGAGATAGCGGGAAGCTGAGCGGGAGGACGTGCTCTTTAGCTCAGATACTTTTCCTTGCTGGCCTGTGGCTCCTGTGTCCCCTAGGAGTAAAGAAGGCAGGAGCTTTGTCAGGAGCTTGGAAACTATTTCCCTACAGGAATACTTGGAGGGCACTCGGCTCTGTCTCCCCTTATTCCCAAGAGCAGCATTTTCCTCTTCTGTTCACATGTGAGGGCACTGAGACCCTGTGTAGACGAAGGTGGTGATTGACTGTGGTGGAGCTGGAGGTGCAGGCAGCGTCACAGCTGTCCTTGCTTCATTCATACAGCAGGTCCGTCTAGGTGGCCAACATGTTGCACTGGAACCTCAGGTGGCGGCACAGAGGTGAGCACAGCAGACATGGGGTTGTGCTCCTGTGCACAGTACATGAGACTGGCACCATTGACAAGGGCCACCACTAGTGGCTTGAGAACTCAGAGAATGCTGTGGGCAAAGGAGTCAGGACTGGCCGTGTGGAGGGAGGGGCTTTGCAGGGGGAGGCGAGGGTTGAGAACCCAAGGAGAAGGAGCAGCTGTGGGGGCTGAGACCTTGGAGCCTCTGCTGGGCTCACCCTGGGAATGGGGCTGTAGGAGCACCTGCTGCTCTGTGCCCTGGCACCTTGCACTGGCAGCTGCAACCTTTGCTCTTTGGGCCCTTGCATAGTAATGCCTCCATCTGTGTTGGAGGAGGACTGGAGCCTGCTGGGCACCTCTCCTGCCTGCCCTGTGAGAGTGACGACGGTGCACATGACTAGGCCTGCGCTTTAACACAGGACATCCCAGTCACACCCTCTGCTCTGCTGAGCATCTGTCAGTGCTTGGTGTTTGCACAGCACTGGCTCTGGAGTGAGGTTGGTAGTTAGCATGCTGGACTGTGGAGAAAGCTCTTGTGGAGAGCATTCCTGGCGTGGGCTGTGCAGCCTGGGGCTCCCAGCTCTGCCCCCGGTCTCAGGAAGATGAAATGCCTTTCATTATATACACTACTAATTATAGAATACGTGCAGGTGATTTTATGGTAGTATATAATACAGAGCCATTAAAAGCCACTTCCAATTTCAGAGTGGCCCTTTGCCATTGTGTATTTTCTCAATTAAAAATTCCTTGTTCAAAGTTACATGACTAATTAGTGGCAGAGTCCTTCAAAGTCATACAGAGAAATTTGCTCTTGGTCTAGTAGGTGGTACTCAGTAAGTCAATAACAAATATTTATGAAGTGGCCACTGAATACAAGCTACACAGAGCGGTGAGCTCTGCATGATTTTTAGCTGTAAGTTTGTGGAGAAGTGTAGCATGCAGGCAGAGAAGTGCATGGATATAGGCGTAGAGTTTGATAACTTTTCCCAAACGATCAGAAACACGACCAGCTGCCAGAGGCCCAGTCTTATCTGTCCTCACCTTCCAGTCCTCCCCTTTCCTCCCAGGTCTCCACTCTCTACAGCTATGTTATATTGTGTTTTGCTGATTTTGTGTGTCACCTAAGTGGAACACACAGGAGTTACTAGAGGCTTTGAGGGGAGGAGTGACATCACGGAAGTGCCATTTAAAAGATCCCATGGGGCAGGTTGAGAGCAGAGAGGTCAGTGGAACCCTGTGCCTGGGCTCCTGCCCTCATCAGGGTCTTTGGAAACCCAGCCAGGAAGAAGGAGGCTCTCTGACATCAGCAGAGAACCTTGGGATCAGCACCTGAGTTAGCGGTGCTGTGCAGGCTGTGTTTTGTAGGAAAGGTGGATAGGGCAGTTATGTGTGATGGAAAGCAGGGGATGGAAAGAATGCTCCACTTTTCCAGTTGGCCAAGTGCCAGCACCACTGATAACCTCTATGACCTTGGACCAGGTCACTTGACCAGTTTCTTTCCTGTGTTTTGAGGTCAGTTGTATGACGTTCCGTCCGTGTAGAGTTCTAAGTGTCATGACCACAGAAGGGTTTGCTCAAGAGCTGCAGATAGGAAGACTGATGCAAAGCTAGTGTCTTATGCAAGTGCTGATTTCCATCTACTCTCCCTTCCAGTTCTGGCCACCCAGTTTGTTACACATGAGCCATGAAGGCATTAGAAGTATTTTATTGAAATGCAACTACAACTTTAAATTTATGTTCTGGCTACTTCACTGCCCCCACCCCCATCAGATTGATGTCTCAACAATATCCACACAGGAATTTAATTTATTTATTTAGTTTAGCTTAGTTAACGCAGTAGTATATGTGTCCTTTTAGTTGTCTCATTCCTTCCCTCTCCCCAGCCCTCGCTGTCCCCCCTCCTACTCACTGTCACATTCTGGGAAGGAAACCATAGTATTAATTGGCTGCAGGGCTTCCCAGTAGATGAGATGTGACACCCACTTAGTTGACCACAGTCTGATGAATGGCCAGGAGCTGCTCTGCTCCTCCCTTGTGTGGGAATGCACTTTGATCAAGTCCAGGGAACAGAGTGGCTGCTGTCAGGCTGCCACCGCTAATGAGGGATCTGGTGTCCGCAGGAACACGTTAGGTGCAGAGAAGCGTGGCCATGGTGCTGTCCGACTAGGTCTTGCTTTCCACACTGGGGAACACGGGAGAGGACTGGGCATTCCAGGAGGTGAAGTTCAAGGTGGAGTGTAGTTTCGGGGCCTTGGGCTTCCCCTCCTTCCTTTTATCGGGGTTCTTGAGTGGCATCTGATCAATGGATTCCTGGACAGGCCTCTTATCTTTCTGTTCTTGTGAGCACAGACTTCAGCCAGCGCAGCACAGGGGCTCTGGGGTGTGCTCTGTCCTTTTAGCTTTGGCCTTGCTGGTGCTGGTCAAGCCCAGGTAGGGCTGGCCTGCAGTGGTTCCTGCCTGCTCTGCCTGTGCCTGAGGTGGACCTGGAGTTGTCCTCTTCAGACTCCATTGGTTCCTGTCTTGCTGTCTGGGATTAAGATCACAGCACAGCTGATGGGTCCTCAGAGCTGTTTGAGGCCTCGGCCCTGTTGCTTCCAGGACAAAGTGGGATCAAGATTAATACTTACTTTCTTGAGTTGTGGACTCTAATATAATCTTTACCACACTTCTTTCGGGCAAATTAGTTATAGCCTGATTTTCACCAGGTTTCCCTTGTTCTTGACTGACCCACTCTTTTGAATCTATTGACCTGGACTCCAGGGCAAGGCCTGGCGTCTCCACTGTGAAAAGTCCTGACAACTTTGATATACTCATGGTGAAGGGCTCTTCCAGCTCTAAAATCCTGGTCCTTAATTTGATAATTCATTGTTATTATTATTTTTTTTTATATCAAAGTAACATATGCATGTAGCTCAAAAATCCAATAAGACTGAAGATGTATGAAGAAATCTTTCCCACCACCCTCCCCAGAGCAGGCCTCTGGCTCAGTCTTTTCTCCTGTGTGTATGACATTTTTCTCCTGTAGTTACAAAGTTGCCAGTTACTTTTATTTGCTAAATTTACTGTGAATTGAGGATTTTATTTTACTTTTTACCTATATTCCAGTAACTCTGTCAAATGCGAATAATGATTTTTTCAGTGCTCAAACATCCCCCTTGAACTCCATGGTGTCTAGACCCAGTCAGTACATGGGTGTTTTAGGGTGTCTCTCTCTCTTATTTCCTGGACCCTTTGTTGCCTTCTTTGGTGGTTTATTTCCCAAGAAGAGGAACACTAGGCCCAGATTTTTTTAGTGTTTACATGTCTGAGATGACCTCTGTTTCACCCTAACTCTTTTTTTTTTTAATAAATTTTTATTAATGTTAATGGGATGACATTAATAAATCAGGGTACATATATTCAAAGAAAACATGTTTAGGTTATCTTGTCATTAAATTATGTTGCATACCTCTCGCCCATAGTCAGATTGTCCTCCGTGACCCTCTATCTAGTTCACTGTGCCCCTCCCTCCCTCCTATGTCCTCCTTCCCCCCATCCCTGGTAACCACCACACTCTTGTCCATGTCTCTTAGTCTCGTTTTTATGTTCCACCAATGTATGGAATCATATAGTTCTTGTTTTTTTCTGATTTACTTATTTCACTCCGTATAATGTTATCAAGATCCCACCATTTTGCTGTAAATGATCTGATGTCATCATTTCTTATGGCTGAGTAGTATTCCATAGTGTATATGTGCCACATCTTCTTTATCCAGTCTTCTATTGAAGGGCTTTTTGGTTGTTTCCATGTCTTGGCCACTGTGAACAGTGCTGCAATGAACATGGGGCTACATGTGTCTTTACGTATCAATGTTTCTGAGGTTTTGGGGTATATACTCAGTAGAGGGATTGCTGGGTCATAAGGTAGTTCTATTTGCAGTTTTTTGAGGAACCACCATACTTTCCTCCATAATGGTTGTACTACTTTACAGTCCCACCAACAGTGGATGAGAGTTCCCTTTTCTCCGCAGCCTCTCCAACATATGCTATTACCCGTCTTGTTGATAATAGCTAATCTAACAGATCACCCTAACTCTTAAATGCTGGCTGGAGTTATCTCAAAGAGGACTTGAGGCTCTGTATGATGTTCTGAGGAGGACAGAGGTCCTGATGCAGGTGATTTAGAGCATCACGTCTTCATCCCTCTGTGTCTGCCTCCTGCCCCCATGCACTTTAGAACTGCCACGTGGTAGATGGGAAGGGAAGAGCTGTGGTTTGGGTGTGGCCCTTCCCGTACACGGTGTTTGTGGACAGACCACAAGACATGTGCAGACGGATCACAAGAGGAAACTAGGCATAGTACAAACCACAGGTGCCAAGATACATGGGATGGACAAAAGCTAGTCCTGGTGCCACTTTGATGAAACCAGTTTTCTCGAGAAAGGGGAGAAGTTGTGCTGCCAAGCCTGTGTGGGAGGTGGGAGCCTGAGAGGCCCCGTCACAGGTCAGCACAGAAGAAGCTCACGCCCTGTTGTGTGCTCTCTAGTCAGCGACTTGACGTGAATTCTGTACAGGGAGATGGAAAGAGGGTGGCAAAGGAGGCATGCCCATGTAAAGCTCTCTTTCCTTCTGTTGCTCCCTCAGATCCACTGTCGATGGGTCCACAGAAGGCGCTGGAGACCATTGGTGCCAACCTGCAGAAGCAGTACGAGAACTGGCAGCCCCGGGTGAGCGTCCTTGTTTGCTCTCTCTCTCTCTCTCTCCTCTCTCTCTCTCTCTCTCTCTCTCTCTCTCTCTCTCTCTCTCGGAGACCGCATATAGTTTGAATTGAGGCCAGAACCTGTGATGTCATTGCCCGTGATTCCACCATCAGGCTCCCCTTACTGCCTTTCCCCTTCAAGTACATCATGAACTGGCTAGTCTGTTACTTGTTTTGCTGAAGTTCCCCCTCCCCTCCCAGAATCTTTGGGAAAGAAAAGGTCATTTCCATGTTATAGTAAATCATGGTTTCTATTTTGCACAGGAAATATGTTCTCAGTAACTTTCCTACAACTCCACTAGTCAGAGCTATTGCTCCTGTCTTCCGTTTCCAGACAGTTGAGAGACATGGTGCCTGGCCAGCATGCAGATGACACCTGCTCTGCGCTCTGCCTTTGATCACTGTCTTCTGTTGCCTGCTTCTTACAGTTCTTCAGTAAAAGAAGAGTGGCGTGGGCTGTGGGAGCTCTGTCAAGTTCCCTTTCAGATCTTAAGTTGTTTGTGAACCACCCAAAACCTGTTTTCCTTCACCATTCTCATCAGCTACTTTGAGGGTTTTATTCCACAAGAGATTTTGGGTGTTTCTGGAGGCACCTTTCCATTCCACTCTGGTTGATGGGCTGGGTCCGGAGGTACCTAAGGATGTGATGAGAAAGGCCAGTGGCCAGGTGGCCAAGCCGGTGGACAGGTGCCTTTGCTGGTACCTCTGTTTGTCCCTGCTCCTTCTCTAGCCGGCAGCCTTCTAGAAGCAGAGTTCTTAGAGCCCCTGGGGAAGACTTGCCCACTTGGGCTTCCACCTGTGAAATATTTATCCACACAACTGGATTAGGAATTCTTTATACATTATTTACATTACAGATGAAGAAAACAGCCAGAAATGAATTAGTTTCTCACTGAGACGGGACCCTGAGGTCATTTTTACTCACAATGCTGGGTGGCTAATGCTATGAAGCATCTCTGTGTCTTAGAGTATCTGTGCTTTGCATTTCTTACTTGTCCAGTTGAGAATAAGGAACTTTTATTCCTTGGAAGGTCATTACTTAGTGGGGATTTGGATCTGTGCCAACAGGCCTTACTTTTTCCTTGGTCACAGTTGTTACCTCGTGTCAAAATTTGGGAGCCTTTTTTTTCTTGAGTGTGTAATGATGTTTTAATGGTACATTTCTTTAAAAACAGCTGAACTTCTGGGGTTATCAGTAGAAAAATAGCTTCTTTGAAAGTTTTGCAGGGACTCCAGGGTCTCAGCTAGGCCTGCCAGCACTTCCCAGTGAATGGGGGCTGCAGACTGACTTTTCAGTTCACCTGGGACAACATGTACAGGTGATTTTGGAGGCCATAACATCATTGTCACCTAGATAGTGGAGAACCAGTACTGTTTCACTCTGAAGGAACAACTCTCTGCCTGAGCTGCATCTGCCTACCTCCTGGGTCTGCCTTCACACACTTGTGCGATGGAGGTACAGCCAGAGACTCTTGGAGTGCCTATATGTTCTTCCCGGAGCGAGTCTCTGCTGTCCTGTTTACCTCCTTCCTCTTAGAGAATCACTGCATGAGGTCCGTCTTCCAGAATAAATGTTTGCTCTGTTTTTATCGTCTACAGTGTCTTTGGGATTTACTGCTGGTTTTCATAGTTTATCTTGGTCAGTAGCAGCTTGTTTATGCTACTGGGCTATAAATGGAATCTTCTAAAGCAGAATCTGTTATTGTTCTAAACCAGGGGTCAGGAACCTATGGCTCACGAGCCAGATGTGGCTCTTTTGATGGCTGCATCTGGCTTGCAGACAATTCTTTAATAAAAAAATAATGTTAAAAATATAAAACCTTCTCATGTATTACAACCCATTCATTTCCTACTGCTCATATTCATGGTTGCGGGTGGCTGGAGCCAATCACAGCTGTCCTCTGGGACAACACCAAATTTTTATTGGATAATGCATAACACACGGGTCATTGTATGGCTCTCATGGAATTACATTTTAAAATATGTGGTGTTCATGGCTCTCTCAGCCAAAAAGGTTCCCGACCCCTGTTCTAAACCTAAATTTCTGACTAACAGCTTTCTTCCCTGGAACCTGGAAGAGGCATTTCCATGTGGTGACGTTTATTTAGGAACCTGTTCGCAGGTCTAGAAATGGCAGGGCAGAATCTTATACTAGATGGAGAAGTTGCCTCTCTTGATGGTGGAGGCATGCAGTGTGGACAGGGTGTGTCCTCCAGGGAGATGGTTAGTCTGCATGACCTGAAATCCCACCAAATTTGTGAAAGTTGGTAGGATTCCAAGGATGATCTGCAGCATAATTTTTTGAAGGAGAGCTAGCTGGAAGCGCTGGTTCTAGAGAATGTTTCAGATTATAGGATGCTGAAGAAGAGGTACAGGTAGGACTCCATCTGGGTGTGTGGAAACGTGGAATTGGAATAATGTATGGAGGCAGCCTGGAAAGAGGCAGCCACATTCAAGAAGCAGAACCACTACAATGAATATTTACTGTTTTCCTCTTTGGATGCCAAGACTATTGCATTCATTTTTAAGTGGGTAAAATATTTCACATTCACTGCTACAAATGTTAGTGGGCGTCGTCTGTTTCAGAAAGGAGCCACATCAATGCAGAGCAGGATCCTGACTGTCTGGCTGGTGGTCGCCCTCCACCCACTCTGCCCCTTGCACTGGGCACACACTGGGGCAAGTGACACCTCTACCCTCTGGTCTTACGTGGATACAGGAGGGGAGGGAGGCCTGTCATCCCACAATGTGGATCTCTGTGTGTAACCCACCTCATGCTGCCTCTAGAGTTTGCACAAAACATGAGGCAATTACAAGCTAAGATGTTTGTGCACAAGGTGCCTGGATCCTAACAGTAAATCAAGGTCCTTTGAAGCACTGCGGAGCTCCGCACATAGCACTTGCCTGCACTCCTCAGGGCTCTCGGGTTTTCTGCAGTAATCGTGAGGGGCATGTGCCGTTTGCAGTAAAACAATGGACAGCGTTATTAAATTTCTAGACCTTTGTTACAGCTGCCCACAGCTCTGGTTTTCCCTGTCTCTGTGCCCTTTACTGCAAGACCCACAGAGGTCATGCAGCTGGAAGAAGTCTTTTCCATGGATGCTTGTGGGCATCCTTGCGTTGCCCTGGGGTGGACAGGCTGAGGAGTGCTACTGTCACAGTCCCTTTGTGAAGTGCAGAGACAGCCCCTGGGACCCTGCCAGCATCATGATGGTCTGCTTACTCCTCCTTTCTTTTCTGGCTTGAACTAATCAGGAATAAACATTTGATAAAGGTGATTTGGGGTCAAGAAGGAATTTAGAGAAACCATGGTATGTGCCAGACTATGGGCCCTAGATTTCCTTGCCAGGCTGACCGAGCCTTTCTACATAATTTATCAGTTTGCCACAGATGAAATATGTCTTCTGATTAAATTTAAGGCTTTGCCTTATTACCGGGCAGGTACATTAAAGATTTGTGTTCTGAGGAGATGGAAAGGAAAGTGCCAGATGTTGTCTCAGCTGAAAACTCGACAGTTAAATAAACCTCCCTCCTTTTGTTGTAAGTCTCCGCTAAAAGTTTCATTGCTGAGAGTGTGGTTTATAGAGCCAAGCATTCACAGCAGGATTTATCTTTCTGAAACTCTTCTAACAGGTTGAGGTTCAGCAGTTTAGTGCAGGCATCATTTAGGAGCTAGAGCCGATGGAAGGTGCAGATGGTGGGTCTTGTCTCTGCTCTGTCCCCAGAGGGTACTCCCAGCCAGAAGCAGGGCCACAGCGCCCCCTTGGTGGGGATGCAGACCTTGTGCAGCTGGAGAGCAGGGTGTTGTGGGTGTTTATAACTTATGCAGGCAGGTGAAGCAATGTGCTAAAACTTTCTCTGTCAGCAGAGACCCTGAAGCGGCCCTGACTGAGCCCATTCCATCCAGCGTGTGCGTCTGCATAAGGGGACAGAAAGTGCCCTTTAATGGGTCATCATGACACACCTCGCTGCTGGAGCGCTTTCTCCTCCCACCAGGTCTGTGTGCAGCAGCAGCCACCGTCCTATGTATAGCGTTGGGATGCATGGTCTGCCGGGGTGTTTGGCAGTTCTCAGTTAATCCACACGGCCACACTGCAACACTTGTGGTTACAGTGGTGATTCTGACCTCCACCTCCCCTCAGGTCATCCTGTCCCTGGGGTCCGTCACAGCCAATGTATAGTCAAGGGTGGCATTGATTTTGCTGTTAGACAGATGGGCTTCTGGTGCTTCAGGCTGAGCAGAATCCTAGGGGAGAGGGGTCTGTCTGGAAACAAGCATGGCTCTTCCACCTAGTCCATTGGCCACATAGGAAGTTGCTGCATGTTGATGTACATGCACCTCACCCTTCCCTCTAGTACTGACCTAGAGTTGTGAGCACGGCTTTGAGAGCATGCTCAGGTGACCTGGAGCTGCTGACTCAACCTCCTCCTGGTAGGAGGAGCACTTAGGGAGGCAGGGGGAAGGAGGCCAGCGGGCAGTGTCCTCCATACTGTGGTCCTCTGGGTCACAGGCTGGTCCTCTGGGTTTTATGCAGTGTTGTTGCAGCCCTAATGCTCACGTGCAGCCTAGCTTTGCTGGAGTTTGTGCTCTAGATGTTAGAGCAGGCTCCTCACCCTTCCCTGACATGGGGCTGTCTGCTTGGCCTGTACCCTTTGGGATGAAGGCTCAAGTGGCCTGGTGAACCAGCTGCCAGCCCCACGGGACTGGCATTGAACTGATGGGTTAGGGAGAGGGCTCTGTCAGGCCAGGCTGCTGGGTTGGGCTGTGAGCCCACTGTGCTGCTGGGGGGCTCACAACACTGTGACCACAGGCAGTGGCCTCTGTCTCACTGGGGCGGGAGTCGGGGCAGAGCATCAGGTCTCCTAATACTGTGACCCTTCTTTACCTGCCCTCAGTGTTCTGCAGTGAATCTTATACAGGCTGCTGCAGAGACCTGTACGTAGGTGGGCTCTAACTGTTCTTGTGGTTCTCAGAGTCAGAGGTGGGTATTTGAGGAAGAAACCAGCTTTGCTATAGGATTGTTTCCACCTGGGAGGAGACTCCTGCTTGGGGCAGTCCCATGACCTTAGTCCCAGACTGGCACCTCATCTGTGTCCTGTTGTTCCCCCGGCTAGCCGACCTCTCTCCTGTCATCACATCCCTGCTTTTCTTCTGTGGGTCCTGAGGTTGGGCTTTGTCCACTTTGTCCACCTTGTTTGTGTTTTTGTGACAAACTGCAAATGAGGACTGTAGCCAAAGGCAGAGTTGGTGCAGGAGGGCCACCACTGCCATCTTCCCCGTCTGGTGTGAAGCTTTGTGCAGGTGCTCATTAGCTTTGCATGGCTGTGTAGACGTGTCTGGTCCTCTTGGGGTTAACTGGTGTATGTTGATAGTTCCACTAACTGCTCTCTGCCCAGAATGTTAACATTTGTCCCGTGACAGGCTTTTTATTAATCTTTTTGCTTTGGCCTTAATCAGGTACCCTACCTCGCCTTTCCTGACTCCCCATCCCCGCTCATCTGAATTTCCTCATAGCCGCCATTGGTGCAGACTGATCTGAGCTTGGCAACTGCAGGGCTTCTTGCAGCCCACCCACCTGTGCGCCTCCTTCTGCTCATCTCCAGGGGCCTCCTAGAGACGGAGTTCAGGTTCTGAACCAGCTTACACCAAAGCCCTCTACTAATCCACCTCCCACTGCATTTGTAAGCGAGCATGTACACTGCCATCCCTCTGCTGTCACTCAGAGACCTGACCTGTAAATGACAATCCATGTGGTGTGTGCCTAGCCCGTGTGAGTAGATCCTTGTCCAGCAAAGAGCTCAGACTACCTGTACTGCTCGGGAACGGTTGGTCTAGGCTGGCTCTTCACACTGCTCCTTCCCCTCATGTCAGAGGGTTGTGTGGGCGGGCAGCCCCTCACACCTGTGCAGTTGTGCTTCTCACTGGCAGGAGAATGCACCAGGGGAGCCTGGTAGCCACATAAGAGGCATGGACTTGTTCAATTTTGGCTTTGCCCCTCCCTAGAGATGTAACTTAGAGGTTCCCTGTTAACTCTGTAGGATGTGTGCATGTAAATAGGGGTTGCTGGGAGAAGAAAACAGGGGTAAGTGTTGCAGCAGGAGGGCCTGGGGCACATCCTGCCTCCTGTCCCCTCTCCCTGTCTCCCAGGGCAGCTGGCAAAGTCCCATTTCCAGCATGAGCAAGCCGCCAAGTCCTGCACAGTCCACTCCAGCCTCCTGCATGGATGACTCCGCTCCCAGCTCTCCTTCTGAACTGACCTACTTGAAGTATCATATTTTTAGAGAGAAATAAGGGCTTAATTCTGTTCTTAACAAGCCTCTTAAGGATAGCACCTTTCATCGTCATGTTCTTTTTAAAAAGAGAGTTGTGTTTGTGACAGTCTGCAAATGAGGACCGAATGCTCCAACATCTGGCGTGCCCAGACTCCGTGTGCAGTGCCGGTCTCCTGAGTGAACCTGGGGTGCTGAGCGGTGCGCACACAGCCCTGGGGATCATGCAGGACAGAAATAGAGTTCAGGGAAGAGCAGTGCTGAGTCAAAAAGTAGGGGAGATGGTGCGTGAGAAGCAGGATGTGGAAATGGAGGGTGCTTGAGGAGCCTGCCGCAGTTTGCTCACCATATGTCCCTGGAAGAGGTGTCAGCTGACATGCCGCCAAGTGAGAAAGTGCCACTGAGGGGGAAATGGTGATGGGCTGGTGGCATGGCACTTCTGTTACATTGGATTCCATTTTCTAGGGAAACTGTGTATCACTGTGGTGCTTATGCATTTGGGTTCCACAGAGGCTCTGAACACCCCTTCCCAAATGCTGATTTACTTGTTACTGTGGTGCATAATGGAGCTTTTTAAGAAATTGAGATAGAATTCATGCAACGTGAAGTTATAAATGGAGTTTTACAGTTTGTGATGTCACGTGCCTGACTTCGCTCACTTAGCACCACGTTTCCATGATTTGTCCACAGGCATGCATGTTGTTGCGTGTTTCAGTAAGTCAGTCTTTTTTTATAGCTGGATACTATAGTCCATTGGATGGATAGTCCTATAGTTCTTACCCACTTGTGGATGGATATTCGGGCTATTTCTTCCATTTGGCTGCTGTGAGCTTGGTTGTGGGTTTTACATGGGCTTCCTTTCAGTGCTGTTGGGCATGTATGTGGGAGTGGAATTGCTGGGACAGATGTAGCTCTGTTTTTCTTTCTGCAGAACTCCCCAGTTGTTTCCCATAGGGCATTGCACCCTCCTTCCTACTGTCTGCTCCAGTGTTTCCCCAGCCTCGCTGGCACTTGTGTCTGTGGTGTGTGTGTGTGTGTGTGTGTTTAATTAGTATTATCATAGTCATTCTGTGGGTGTGAAGTAGTGTCTCTTTGTGGTTTTAAATTGCATTTCCTTAATGACTAGAGAAAGATTTTGAAAATCTTTTCATGTGCTTATTGGCCATTTTTATATCTTCTTTGGGAAATATCTGTTCCTACTTGTCAGATTAATAATATAGGTAGTGATATATCTATATAAGTATATAGATGGAAGAGTAGATGGGTAGATAAATATGCCCATCTTCCCACCCGTTCAGATGCCCTGAGTGAATGTGCAGTGGCAGACTTGAGCCTGTGGCTTCCTCAGCCTTTCTCAGTTTCCGTTTGCCTTGTGGGACCTTGCTGTGTTGATCAATTCTAGTCACAAGCTCTTGTCGAGATGCTTTTCGGGTAGCTGCAGAAGACCTGACTTTTTACCCTAAATCTTTCTGTATGCCTTGCGTGTGAAACTCATTATTATTTATTACTTTAATAATGGGCAGCTGATTTAAAATGCCCGCTCCCCACAAGCCTCCCCGTAGTGTAGGAGTGACAAGTGAGGTACAGGGAGCCACGTGTGACTTTTGCCTTCACACTGTGAAATCTACCTGTGCTTATCCTGCCACGTTTCTCCTCTGTGCCCTGTGGCGTGTTGCCTCCCTCCAGTGGGGCAGAGCCCTAGTTACAGTCATCTGAGCCTGTGGGGCAGCTAGCCCTGTGTCTGTAGGACCAGTGTGCCGACTCAGAGGAGTGTGGATGGGAGAGTGGGAGAGCTCTTCCAGCAGGCCCTCTGCCTTTGTTTACCAGCACCGAGTACTGAAACAGCTCCACTGTGAGCTTCTTAACCCAACAAAGACAGCAAATGGTGAGAAGTTAGGTTGTTGTCTTAGTAGAAAGAAAAGTGTTATGTTGATTCCTCTAAGTAAAAAAATATACACATCTTGAAAAAACACATTTTGGCCACACAAAGCACTCTATGTGGTTAATGCAAGGGGTAGGTAAGGACAGAGGGATAGATGAGGACAGTGGACTTCGATACCATAAAGGGGAGGGATTACAGCCCCAGAACAGGGATGACCCAGCAACACTGTGCCTGTCGGAGTGGCCTGGGCGCTGCGGTGGTGGGCACATCAGTGCAGGCTCCCGCTGGCTGCAGGTCACGGGTGCGTTACGGTGGCACTTGCTCATGACTGCTTCTTGGTCTAGCCTCAGATGAGAGGAAGTAGGTGATTTTACTTATGATTTAATATCTTCATCAGTGTGGAAGATCATTGTTTGTGATGCAGAGACAGAGAAGTGAGTACCTCACAGTGATGAGGAGAGGTATGGATGATGGAGTGGTGATTTTTCTCCTCTCTTCTCCTCAGGATGAGTTTGGTACAGATTTCCACACTTCCCTAGAGTCCATGAGTCTAAAGCATGGGCACCTAGTAGAATTCGGAAGGTGAGCAGCTGGGATAGTTCACAATGGAGAGGGGTGACCTATGTCTTTATGGCCCTAAAGAAATCTCTGTGTTCCATGATAATGGCCCTTTAATAAATGCACTTAGTGATGCCTGAACAGTTTATGCCAGCATTGGCCTGGGAACCAGGAGCCCTGTTTTAATCCCACTGAATGAACACTTGTGCCTTTGGATAAATCTGCAAAATACACTGCAGCTTCCAACTGCTCTGGAAAGGCTTTATTCTCATGTGTCTAATAAGATGGGAAAGACTATATAAACGATTAGAGCCAGGTTATCCTGTGGGAGGTGAGCCCCATGGACCATGCCAGGTCTGGTCTCTGGGACACACAGGGTTAGGAAGTAGGGTCTCCCTGCTTCTGTCTGTGTCTGTCTCACATTGACAATTTGGAGCTCCTTCCTTTTCACAGTTCTGCTGTTGCTTGCTTTAACTTGGACGTGTTTCTACTTGTTCTGCTGATACGAATTCTTCACTTTTTAAATTGAGGGAGGAAAGAGGGCGTTGACGGGGACCATGGACTGCAGCTGGCCCTCAGGCCCTGATGAGGGAGGGTTGGGGGCCGGTGACTTGAGTGGGACCTGGAGATTGCATTGGTGGTGGATGTGGGCTCCAGGGAAGAGCAGGCCCAGCTTTGCAAAGGAGCATATGAGAATGACGTGGGCCCACAGTGAGGATGTTTCTGCATGGGAAGAAAGAATCCAGACTTCGTGGTCATGGACCTGATTTTTTAATCTCTTTGGCTCGCATCTTGGTTGAAGTCTGTTTTTTGAAAGGCAGAGGAACCAGTTGACATGACCCATACTCCAGAGCACTCACAGGGCGGGGGAGGGGGTCAGTGCATGCATGCAGAGGGCAGGGGCTTCATTTCCTGGGCCACCCGAGGCTGATTCTGTGCTGGACTCCTGTCGGCCCCGCCTGGAGGTACAGCCAGGAATGGAGATGCTGGAGGGGTCCAAGTGGGTGGGGCTCTGGAGGCTGCGTTCCCCTGCTGGTGAGGGGGGTTCCTATCTTTTCATTGGAATGTTTAGTCTATTTTCATTTAATGTAATTATTGACATTTCTGGCTTCAAGTCTGTCATCCTCCTTATTTACATTTTTCTCACATGTTATTTCTTTTTTTCCCCTTTTCTTGACCTCAGGTTTTAAAAATTATTCCATCTTCTCTATTAGTGAGAATTTAAGAAACATGCTGTATTATCTAGTAGTAACTCTGAAGGCACTGTGTTTGCGTGTCCCAGGTTGGTACCTCTGCCGTTTCTCCAGTGTGGGAAGCTCCAACCACACTCCCCGATTGGTGTCATGGTCATGTGTTTTAGTTATGTATGTGTTCCGAGCCCCATGACAGTGTGTTCCTATTTCCCGTGGTCAGGGTTTATTTGAACGCAGGCTCACCTGCCCCTGCCGTACCCTCAGTCCCGCGGCCCCACCTTCTCTGCTCACCTCCTCTAACCGGAAACCCTGCCAACATTTCTGCCAGCGTGAGTCTGCCGGCAACAAGTCTGTTGAGTTTTTGTTTGTCTAAAAATGTTGTGATCTTATTTCAATTTCATTTCTGAAGGATGTTTTTGGTTGGCATAAATTCTGTAGCAGTTTTTATTTTAAGATTTTTTTTTTCAGAGTACAGGAGCTTTAAAGCGTTTTCCCCTCATCTTGAGTCTTCTATCCTTTCTGTTAAAAAGTTGGCTGTCCTTGAAGGTACTCTCATTCCCTAAAGATTTCAAAGCTTTCCTCTTGGGGTTCATCATTTCACTAGGTGTTCTCAGGTTGGTTGACTTTGTATTTGCCTTGTTTGGCACTTCTTGACCCTGTGGCTTGGAGGTTTTCATCAGTGTCACTTCAGATACCACTTCTGTCCCATATTCCATCTCTCCTCTCCTGGAGCTGCACTTAGAGATGCGAGACTCTGCTGCGTCCCTTATGTTCTGTTCCCTGTTTTCTCTCTGCACTTGTGTCTGCAGATCTCCTCCTGTCGTAGCTCTCAGTCTTTGTTCCGGTGTTTAGTCTGCTCATGAGACAACCCACCAAATTTTGGTTCCATTATACTGCGTGTTTATAACCCCATAATTTCCATTTGATTCTGTATTGATTCTCAGTCTCTGGTGAACATTTCCACCTTGTTATATTTTTTCTTGAACATATTAGCTGTCAGTTCCAGAGGGCCCATTCTTTTCACATGAATCTCCCTGCCTGGGGGTATATGTTACAGTCAGTGCTGATGTAGTTGTCATTACTTGCTGGGTGTGAATCCCATGGTGTGGCTAGACAGAGGTCATGTGCTAGCCCACTTGCTGTAAGGCCCACTTGTGGAGGGAATTTCCGTCCTGGTTGTGGAGTGACAATGGCAGTATCAGATCTTACAAGTGAGAGTTTGTGACCTGGAAGAAGCCCAGCGACCCACACTCCTGGCCCACAGTTGATCCTGAGTAGACACTGAGCCATCGATGTCTCTGAAAGGCAGTCCTGCTCAGAAAGTGGCTCCTGAAGATGAAGTGTTAGGAACACCTTAACCCACTCCCAGTAGCTCTGTACTAAGTTTCTAATAAATCCCACCCCATAAGAAGGCAACATTCTCCTTTAGTGATACACAGAGCAGTGATGCCTCTTACAATGTTTAGCTTTTAGTCTCTGAAAAAACATCTATTTGATATAAATTGTAGCCACACTTTTTAAGGAGCAAGGCTCTGGACAGATTGGAGCACCCGTGAAGTTTCCTAGCATAGAACCCCCTGCAGAATCCTACAACAACCGCCCCACCCTGTCCCATCTGGTCCCATCCCACTCCACCTAGTTTCTCTGTGTTCCAGTCTTGCAGCCAGGGCGGGTGAGGACACACAGGCATGGCAGAGCAGCAGGCTGGCAGGTCATTCTGGAGGAGACAGTGGATTCATACATGCCACTCTCATCACAAGGGAAGGATGTCAGGTTAACATTTTGTTGTTCCAAATCCTGGATCCAGCCAGTGCCCTGATCTTCTCTCTGCATACCTTCCTTCTGACCCCCTGTCTTTACCCCCTCTTCTGCCCTCTCTGCCCCCCCAAACACCACCTGCTATGACTTTCCCGCCCAACTAGCCCAACCCCTGGCAAGTGCATTCCGTCTGCCTGCCCCCTGCGCTTCCCCACTGCCTGGCCTTGCCGTCTTTCCTGCCTGGCTTAGGTTTCTCTCTTTTGTGTCTTCCTTGTGTGCACCGGCTCTGGGCTCCAGAGCAGGAGAGGAGAGATGGGAGATGATTGGGCTTGAGCTAGGGACAGGGGGGTGGCCACCTTGGCAGGTGTTCCAACAAGGGAGATTGGAAGCAACTTGTGCTCAGGGTCAGTGTTGGTCCTGGAGTCACAGCAGAAGAGTGAGGGCTCTGCAGGCAGTGTCTCAGAGGTGGACGGTCACCTCCTCTCAGATTCCAGCAGGCCCTCACCTCTCCTTGCCCCGGCTTCCTCACCAGGTGAGGTGTAGGTTTCGATCAGGGTGAGATGAGTTTACAGACTAGCAGGAGATGAGCTGTCATTCTTACCACCACACTGTGGTCTGCTCTTCATTCATCCTGTACTCTTTCCACGCCCCTCGGTGAGGTCTGAGACTTCCTACACAGAGCTCTGACGTATTTCTTGTTAAGATTCTTCTCAGAGCTTCTGTTGCTGTTGTGGAGGGGATCTGTTTTCCTTATAGGTTCTAATGGAATTTCAGACTGGTGTGGGAGAATGCTGTTTATTGCTGCATACTGGGTTTGTAAGGCCTGTGGCTGTGGCCATGCAGGTTCACACTAGATTCAGGCGGACAGTAAAGGAACTGTGGAACCAGAAAATGGTGGGCCGTTCTGTTACCTAGAGTCTTGCAAGGGCTGATGAGCAAGCTGGCAGGGGGAATATCGCTTCCGGTCGTTCCCAGGACTCACAAGCCAAACTGGTGTGTGTGTGTGTGGGGGGGGCTTCTATGGCAAAAAATGGCCCCTCCCAATGGCTGCAGGCCATCTGCAATTTGCAGTCTGCTGCCCTGAGGGCAAGCTCCCACAGCCATACATAGACTATACACACATGATACTGCCCTGAGCTCATTCATCAATTAGGCAAAGTGCAAGCAAGCAAGCCTAACACACTGGTTTGCCCAACAGGGTGTTTTTCTGTGTTTGAGTTTTCTGCTGGCCCATGTTAAACCTCTTGTTCTGTGGTTCTGAGATGCTGGCCATGACCATGTTGGGGGGGTCTGGTGGAGTCAGGATGAGGATGGGTGGGTGCGCACATCAGGGCTTCAGAAATTCAAACAGCGAGTTTGGAGGTATACACAAAAGTCTGCTCTGTTTTTAATTTTGTATGTTTCATGTCTTTTTTTATTATTATTATTCATTTTAGAGAGGAGAGGGAGAGACAGAGAGGAGAGACAGAGGGAGAGAGAAGGGGGGAGGAGCTGGAAGCATCAACTCCCATATGTGCCTTGACCAGGCAAGCCCAGGGTTTCGAACCGGCAACCTCAGCATTTCCAGGTCGACACTTTATCCACTGTGCCACCACAGGTCAGGCTGTTTCATGTCTTTTTAAATCTTTAAACATTTAGACCATCCCAAATGCCATTCTACAAACATTTATACAAGCAAATTTTAGTGGCCATTCACCTACAGTAAAATGTACAGATCTTAAATTAAATACTTAGTTTCAATTTGGACAGTTGTGTACCACCTCTTAGTCACCACTCAACATAAGACATAGGACATGTGATCACTCAGACGTTTCCCTGATGCCCTTTCCTGGTCAGTGTCTCCTGGTCAAGGGCACCAACCACCATTCAGGAGCTGCCTGCTCACCACAGGTCAGTTCCCCCTGTGCTTGACCTGTGGACAGCGGATCACACACTGTGTATCTTTTGTGCCTGCCTTTTTCTGCTTGACATTATGTTTTTGACATGTACCTGCATTGAGTAGTTTGTCTTCTTCGTAACCGAGGAGCATCGTTGCACAGATGTCCCCACTCTTGTTTACCCTGCTGGTGCACATTTGCATTCTTTCCCAGCGTGGAGCTGTTCTGATGCTGCTGTGAGCGTGCGTGTGCATTCTTTGTATGGGTGTTTTTGTCCTTTCTCTTGAGTAAGTGCTTGGGAGTGGGGTTGCAAGTTGTAGGGTAGCTGTGTGTTGTCTATTATAGTTTGTATAATGTCCAAATTCATGAAATGACAAAAATCATCTGTCTCTGCAGAGCCAGGCGTTCTACAGATGCATCTTACAGTTTTATCCGTGTGGCTCTGGAGACATGAAGCAAGAACATAAATGAGCTAGGAGACGTCGGTTGTCTTTGCATAAAGTCTTTACTTGGGTATTGGTGTTATTTTCCCCTCGAATAGTATATATCCCCTGGTAGTAGGGGTGAATTAGGCCACTGGTGTTTACTGTGGAAGCATGCATGTAAGTAGATGCACAATTCAGAAAATGTCAGATCCTCTGCATTTAGCCATTATTGGGCATGAGGAGGAGAAGGTGATGTGTGGCTTTCAAACCCTTCTGGAGGCCCTCCCTGATGACAGCCCTGTTCTACAGAGGTTAGTTCTGTCCTGAGTGATGCAGTGTGAGTGTGTGTTTGTCTGCATGCATGTGAGTGTGAAGGGTGTGTTTACGCATAGGTGCATGCATGAGTATGAAGGGTATGTGCACATGCCTGCATGTGTGAGTGTGAGCATGTGTGCTTGCACAGAAGTATATGTGTGCAAGCATGAGTATAAGCATGTGTGTGTGTACATGAGTGTGAGATTGTGGGTGAGCATGTGTATGAGCAGATATGAACATGTTTGCATGTGTGTGTGGAGCATGTGTGAGCGTGTGTGCTGAAGACCCCAAACAGACAGTGATCAGCATGCCCTGTTCTTGACACTTGAGCACTCCTTATAAGCTCAGCACTGTTTCTGAGGTTCGTCTTGGCTGATTTGGCATCTCATGTTTCCATGGCTCCATGTGTTTTCTAACAATGATAGAATGGAAATTGGGCTTTTTGCAGTCACAAGCAATCAATCCAGGAGGCCTGGCGTGCATGTCTTTTGGTGCAAAACACAGGACTGCTTCTAGGCTCTGCTGGGAAAGGACTTGCCTGCTGTAGAGTGTGGGCAATTTCTTTCCCTGTGGTCCTGTTCATCTGCTGTCTCCTGCAGCAAGGGCTTCTTGGGAGCCTAGTCTTCAGGCCTTGGGAGGTTCCTCGCCCTTTCTCTAAATGGTGAACAGCAGGAAACGGTAGTTTTAAATTCCAAGTATGGATACATTTAGCTGTGCTCCTATTTGTTCTCCTTTAAAGCAACAGGAACAAAACCTGAGAAAAGCATTTTTACACCCAGTATTGGTTATCTGCTACAGGCTCTGGGATAGCCCACTCAAAGCTGCTGCTCCCTCTCCCTTCTTCCTGTTCCTCCCTCCCTCCCCACTGCTTCCTCCCTTCTTCCCACTTCTCTGGGTCTCTTCCCTCCCTTCCTCCTCTCCATTCTCTGTCCTGACTCCCCTCCTCCCTCCTAGCTGGTCTGTCAGAAGCACTTAGCATTGCCTGGAATTCTTGACCCAGCAGGTTTGGGCAGTGCTGGTCAATGAAGAGATGAGGAGAGCCAAGTCTCTGAGGAGATCATGCCTGTTGAAGGTGGGCTTGATTGGAATACAGGACTTTTACAATAATGTGGGTTGTTAACAGTGGAGTGCCTGAGACAGACTATAGTGCTCACTTGCTTCCAAGGACCTGGCATTGTCCTTATTAGGGGAAATATGTTTTTACAATGTTAGATCCAGAATGTTGATACAGTTAATGGGCATTTCTCCCCACAAGAAACACAAAAAGTTTCCTGACCCAGGGAGACCGCCTAGGTTTTTTTTCCTACATTTCCCCTCATTTCTCTCCCCTTTCTACCCTCTTTTTCTCAGCCAATTAAAATACTTGAAAGGAAATTTTGCTGTATCGGAACAGCGAGAAACAGACATCTTGCCACACACACAATTACGTAGCCAAATTAAGGGGTCTTTAATTGAAAGCTGTCGACCTCATGGAGACCTAAGCTGTTTAAATTAAGCTTTTAAAGACAAAATTACATACTGACTGAGAAATGGGGAGGAGAGGAAACATAGCAGTAAAACAAAGCAGTGAAACAAGCTTTCTCATGATGTTTATCTATAAGATTAATTCATTAAGAAACATTCTGGGAACGTCAGCAACCTTGCGAAACTATCCAAGGCCACAGCCTGGGAACCCAGCCTCAAGGCCAGGAGTAGGGTGTCTCTTTAGAAAAAGTAAGTTCTACTGAAAGTCCCTTTGTTTTAGAGAAACTAAGTTCTGCCTAAAGTTATTCATGCTAAGAGCCTTTCTTTTCTACATTTCAATTTCTGAAAAACACGTGCTGTTGTTGATGCTTGGGGCCTGCCTCCCTCGGTCCTCCTCACCCTCATTAAGTGGCTTGCTGGCCGCTCCCATCAGAGGCTCCAGGTTCCCAAGGAGAACCAAGGAGGCTCAGCAGTTCATGCAGGCCTGCCTCATTACAGGTGCGTCCTGACCCCAGTCTCCTTTCTTCTTCAGAAACTTATCCTTCACGGGTGATACTGAGAACTTCAGGGACGTTCACGGGCAGTGTGGAGGAAGTGTCGCTGTCTGTCAGCCCTCAACACCATTCGTCTTTCTTTCCAGTCTGTCTGTTGCACGAGTTCTGCATCTGTCTCACATCATTCCCATCCCATCCACAGGACTTGTGGGGGAGGAGTTATACTTTATAATGTTAGCGGTGCCCTCCAGGGAAGAACTGTATTTTCTCTCTCAATATGAAATATTAGAAACATTGCCATTTGGTATTATCTAAAAAATTACTCTGCCTCTAATTTGTGAAAACAGAATATTGTTATCATTCGCCCAGTTTCCCTGGTGTGACTTTAAGAAGACCCATGTTCCCTCTCCCTTGACTTTGTCTGCTGGAGACATTAAAGATGAGGCTTAGACAAGGTCCTCAGACATGACACTGGTGTCTTCAAGACCGTGAGGAGACCAGGGTCATTGTTGTAAGTGTAAGTGAAGCTGTCCCGAATCCAGCCCCCACGCTGGTCAGATATCTGCACCGAATGGCAAAAGCATGGAAACTATTTCTGCTTGGCTCAGGGAAACACAGCACGATAGAGTATTTCCCGTAGAGAAGGCACTTTGCTAGTTGCTGTGGATGTAAAAATCAGGTGTTTTCTACTGGCAGAGATTTCTGGGCCCTGTAGGAGAGGTGCTGACTGATTGAGCCATGTGTTCATCAGAAGTGTGTATTGGGATTATACTGTGCTCTGACTCTGAGTGAAACCACACACAGGTCCTGCTGTGGTGGAGCAGGGTGTCCAGTGGGGGAGGTGAGCTCATGCCCAGGGTGGACAGTAGTGAACCAGGAGAAGTGCCAGAACAAGGAATGCATTCGTGCACATGGCTGATGGCTCTCCTGTTGTGTCTCAGTAAGATGCTTGATAGGCCACAGTGCCCCCTCCTCTCCCCAGAAAGGATTGAGAGCCTGCCTGCAGTGCCCATCATGTGTGCTTAGAGAAGTCCGGGTGGTCGTTGTCCAGAGCCTTCTGCGTAGCCGGCTAGGGTGCTGACAACTAGGGCATGGGTTTCCACAGTAACCTGGGCAAGGGAGGGATCACCACCTACAGAACCCTTCATTGTGTAAAACCAAGACTGTGCCCAGTGAACACTCCCCCACCCTCTCTTTCTGCTTCCCTTCCCCCTCCCCAGCTCCTTACATTGCTCCCTCCTCTGTCTCTGGTTGTTGTGACTCACTGTACAGTTTTACATTTATTGTGCCTGCTGACTGGTTCTCTGGAGGGCAGGCATGAGCTGTTGTGATTATAGATGTGCTCCCAGCTCCTGGCTCAAGGCCTGGCACACAATAGGTATTCATTCATCATTGCCAATTTACTGACCCCATCACTTTGTCTTTAACTTGGATAATTCGGCCTCACCCCCGTTTTCTCACACATTTTGGGTTACTCCTAAGTGTAGCCCTTCTGTGAGGGTCCCCTCTGCCAGGGGAGCCGCTCCTGCGTGGCCATAGGGAGCACCTGTCCCCGTGCTGGGGCCAGAGGGCAGCAGTTACAGCCTCAGAATCTCCCTCCCTTGTGCTGAGCTGTCCTCATCTTCTCCCCTGTTCTCTCTTCCATTTCTGAGTCCAGACCCCATCGCCTCTGTCCTGTGTCACCTCTCTGCTTGCTTCCTTCTCCCCTTCCTCTACACCTTCCTTCCTTTCTTGCTTCCTCCCTCCCCCACCCTCCTCAGGGCCCCTGTGAGGCCTGCTCTCCTATCTCCTCAGCCTCCGCTCTTCTCAGTGCTCCACCTGAGCCTGGCTGTGAGCAGCTGTGGTGAGCTGAGCCATCCCTCCTGGTCCCTGCATCCCTGTGTCCCTGCCCCTGTGTCCCCAGCACAGTGGGAGGCTACCAGTTTTTCTTGATGATCACATTTATGGTGAGAGAGAGTGGGGGAGACTGTGTGTGTTCTTCCTGAGGTGGCAGTGGTGAAACCTGGGTCCTCCCAAATTACTAGTTTCTCTCTCCTGACATTGATGCTGTTTGCCCTCTGTCAGCAGTGCCGAGCAGAGCTCCACAGTGAGGATGACACGTTTGCTGTAAGTGCAGACAGGCAGGATTCCTTCAGAAAAAAACTTAAGCAAAGGAACCTGTGAAAATTATGAAGGGCATTTTTAAGAATCCTTAAAAGAGTGGTCAGAGAAGCATCACTGTGCAGCTGTGAGGTCATGTGATGCACAGCCACTAGCTTCATTTTCTGACACTCGTTTGCAGTTCCATGTCCTTCTCCTCAGTCTTATCCATTGACTTCCCTGTCATTTGTCACTCCCTTTGGCTGTGACATTACCTTCTCTCTTTTGAAATAGGTGTAAACAGCAGGAGGACAGAGTTTGTATGTGTGACGCAGTTTGTCACAGTGGTGACCATGGCAGTTATGAAGGAAGTGGTTATTGCTGTTGTTAACTAACTCCCCAGTAATTACTTCCATTGCACATTGAACCCATTGCTTCTTTTTAAAACACGATGGTTAGTGGATGGATTTATCTTTGGGGGGAAAAAAGGGCTTATTGCACAAAATGGGTTTTTGAACAGATAGATTAGCCACTAAGAAGTCAGCTCAGATTCAGACACTGAAGGGGAAGCATGGCCCTGGGCATACCCTCTGTGATTGCCATTGAACCCAGGTTTGTCTGAGTTTGTGTGATCAGACCAGTCACTAAAGTATAGAGTGTACAACAATAAAGGTTTATTTTGAGAGGCAGCCCATCAAGGAGACAGGGAGAAAAGTCCAAATGTGCCTCACTGCCCCAGGGTTCTGGTGGGTTTTAGGGTTTAGGGGAAACAGGTGTACAGAAGCACTTCCCAGCAGGTTTTTTGGTTTGTTTGTTTGTTGTTGTTGTTTTTTTGTGTGACAGAGACAGAGGGTCAGATAGGGACAGACAGACAGGAGAGAGATGAGAAGCATCAATTCTTTGTTGCTGCAGCTTAGTTGTTCATTGATTATTTTCTCATATGTGCCCTGACCAGGGGACTATAGCTGAGCCAGTGACCTAGGGCTCAAGCTGGCGACATTGGGGTTTCGAGCCTAGGTTCTCTGCATCCCAGTCCTATGCTCTATTCACTACACCACCGCCTGGTCAGGCTGGCCAGCAGGTTTTAATACGAGGACCTTTGAACCTGGGCCAGATCTTCCTGGATAGCGGCCCTTCTCCTCCAAAAGCTTTCTGGTGTTCAAGTTCTGGTTCTGTCCTGTTCTTTTGGTTTTGTGGAGGGTGAGGTGGGGTGGGGAGATTATGATTCTGGGTGCAGCTGGAGGTCAAAGTTCTCTCCTTTGCTCACGTTTCAGCTGCATGACATGCAGTTTTAGTCTGTTGCCTCTCAAAACAACTCAGTATCCTGTTAGAAATGGAACAAGATCATCTCAGTGGGCTCTGTGGTCACAGCACCAGCTCTTTATACTCAAGATGTTGGCCTTGAGCTTGGCTAAGAAGTACAGGGGAAAGTAACAGTGTAAATAAAGTCAAAGTTCACTCACAGAAGATTATCCAGAGTCATTCAGAGCTGTTAGGTGCTCTTTGACTTCAAGGCCCTGACTTCTACCAAAGGTTCAGTCCTTTTGGTCACTTCGGTGCCCAAGGTTACTCCAGGGCTCCAGCCATTACCTGTGCCTTTCACCTTGTAGGAAGGAAGGAGGAGGGAGGAAAGCTTCTTTCTCAATCTTTGAGGATGTTTCTGAAAAATCACACTTAGCACTTTTCCTGGGTGGCCCTGTGCCCACGTAAGAAACGGGGCTCTGGCCCTGGCCGATTGGCTCAGCGGTGGAGCGTCGGCCTGGCGTGCAGGAGTCCCGGGTTCGATTCCCGGCCAGGGCACACAGGAGAGGCGCCCATTTACTTCTCCACCCCTCCCCCTCTCCTTCCTCTCTGTCTCTCTCTTCCCCTCCTGCAGCGAGGCTCCATTGGAGCAAAAGATGGCCCGGGCGCTGGGGATGGCTCTGTGGCCTCTGCCTCAGGCGCTAGAATGGCTCTGGACGCAACAGAGCGACCCCCCAGAAAGGCAGAGCATCGCCCCCTGGTGGGCATGCTGGGTGGATCCCGGTCAGGTGCATGCGGAAGTCTGACTGCCTCCCCATTTCCAGCTTAAGAAAAATGAAAAAAAAAAAAAAAAAAAAAAAAGAAATGGGGTTCTGCTATTCAGGAAATGAGTAGAAGGATGTTGGAGAAAACTTGCAGTCTGGCATAGGCGCCATCCTGGCTGATGCTTAGTTGGAACCCTGCCACTGTGCTCAGAAGAGAATGATTTTCCTTTGGAGTATTCTTTGTTCCTTCTATATTGGTTCTGGGCACAAAGTGTGTCAGGCTGTGATCAAATGTGCACTGCTAGTGTGAGGATGAATGTCCCCCTTGACAAGTGCCTGAGCACTTGAGGGGACCTTTCTGCCCTGGAGCCATGCTGCAAGAGAGATAAGGCACACTGTCATCTTGGGCACAGCGTGGAGGGTGCCATTTGAGGGGACCTTCCTTTTGCACTTTTCTGATTTAGTTCCCTACTGGATTATTTATTGCTTATAGATATTTTGTAGTGCAGATTTGTGGGAATTATCTTAACCCTTTGAGTAGTGAGTATTTTTCATGCTTGCTGATCCCCAGGAGTGAATTTCTTTTTTCAAAAAATGAAATTAGTTTCAGTTACAGTTTTATTAACTTAAAATCATGTGTGTTTGATAACCAATTTATAGAAACAAGAAGAACATACATTTGCCTTTTTTAATGTTGACTTACACATTTTTAAAATAAAAAATTCTGTACAATTGTACTCTGGATGGTCAGGAGGCCTGAGGATGTACATGAATGTTCGTACTACTCAAAGGGTTTAAGTCTTGGTTCATCTATCCATGAGCATTTCCGAGAAGAATTCTTACGGAAAGAGGTTGGTAGGAGGCTGACAGACTGCTCCTAGATGAGCTACATAAATGCTAGACTCCCTTATGTGAGCAGTCAGGAGAGGTGCTAGGAGCATCCCCTGGAACAGAAGGACTTTCCTGCTTTCATCCTTCCCCCGTTCACCACCTGCTCTCCTGCTCCCCCCAACCTGCAGGTATTTCCCATTGTTTGTGGGAAGAGGCGCCCAGGAGCCCTACCCACCACACCGCTGGGCCTTCCTTGTCTTTGGTCTTCTTATCCCATGGGCGTGGTTTCTGTGCCTCTTTCTTCAAGAGGTCTAATAGCTGCAGGTCTTGGTCACACAGGTGGGCAGTCTGATGACAGGATTTTGGGAACATGAATTGCTCTAAATCACACAGTCTGAGTGGCATTGCCTGCCAGTTCTGAAGGAAATTTAAGATGGCCGAGTACCTGGTATCGGAGACAGGAGTTCTCAGGGACAAACCACTATACCAGCAGGTGGGTGGGTTACGTTCATCTGAGGCTTGAAAGTGTTCTGGGAATTTATAGGTCAGCAAGTCTGGTGTTGTTAGTGAGAGGCAGAAAACAAACTTTATTTACTCGGAAGTTCCAGTAGATACGAAGTGGTTCAGTTAAGACAATTGGTTTCTGGCATTTGGTTAAACATAAGCATCTCTGGGGGAAGTGATTCACTATGGAGATGGAATCACCACCAGCTTTAGTCTGGGGGAGGGGGGTGACCGGAGAGCAGCCACCCTGGTCATTGAATTGCAGGTTCAAAGAGATAGCAGGAGGTGTCAGAGAGCATCAGAGGCACTGCTGGGTGTCAGAGAGTGAGGTGTTGCATTCTTATTCTTTTGTTTTTTGTGACAGGGACTCATTGTGAGAGCTCTTACTGTGATAAGAAAGTAAGCATTTTCTTGCCCTTAGCAATAAATATATTTTTCTTAACTGCCACTTAAATGCTTGCCTTTTACATCACACTCTTAGAGATACTCAGAAATTTTATGCTTTTTAAACTATCATAAATTTTTTCTCTGCTTTTGAAGTGTCATAAGGCAACTGTAAGCCCTAAAACGGTCCAGTGATTCCTGACCCTGCACTGACTCTCCACACCGGGGCCATTGCAGGTGTCCTCTCACAGGGACCTAGGCTGCTCAGAGCAGTGAATGGGCTTCATCGGCCCTGGTACAGTCTGCCCTCTTCCACGGGGCTGAAAAGCATCCTGTGGTCAGGGCACCTCACCCTCCACAAAACCAAAAGAACAGGACAGAACCAGAACTTGAACACCAGAAAGCTTTTGGAGGAGAAGGGCCGCTATCCAGGAAGATCTGGCCCAGGTTCAAAGGTCCTCGTATTAAAACCTGCTGGCCAGCCTGACCAGGCAGTGGTGTAGTGAATAGAGCATAGGACTGGGATGCAGAGAACCTAGGCTCGAAACCCCAATGTCGCCAGCTTGAGCCCTAGGTCACTGGCTCAGCTATAGTCCCCTGGTCAGGGCACATATGAGAAAGTAATCAGTGAACAACTAGCTGCAGCAACAAAGAATTGATGCTTCTCATCTCTCTCCTGTCTGTCTGTCCCTATCTGACCCGCTGTCTCTGTCACACATTCCTTTGGAGTATTCTTTGTTCCTTCTATATTGATTCTGGGCACGAAGTGTGTCAGGCTGTGATCAAATGTGCACTGCTAGTGTTAGGATGAATGTCCCCCTTGACAAGTGCCTGAGCACTTGAGGAGACCTTTCTGCCCTGCACTCTGCACCCCACCCCCGCACCACCTCCAGCCTGGCTCTCAGCTGTGCCCACGGCCTGTGGGGCAGTTTCCTCTTCCTCTGCCCAGTGGATTCCATCCAAGCTCAGGTCTCATCTTTGAGATCTTTTTCGGTGGGAATCTTCCCCAAATTCTCAATCCTTGCCACCTTAAAGAATAATAACAAGCAAAGCCTCACAGAGATGCCTGCTTGTTCCAGGGTGGGGGGTGTTCTTACTGCACAAGATATGCTGCACTCTGAGGTCATTGTCGTCAGCTTGCTATCATGGTTAACACCAGTGGTCCTTAGGCTTCAAGAAGCAAGGAATGAGGCTTCAGGCAGCTGACAGTAGTGGGGGTGTCTGACATCACTGTCTCCAAACAGTTCCTCCAAAAGAGTATAGAAGAGCAAGAAGTGGGGAATTAAACTCCATAACAACCATGTGCTCAGCTTGAAACTAAGGAAAGCCCAAACCCTGGCTGTAATCTGCACTATTCCCCACACCGTGAGTTGGGTAGGTGAGCCCGGCCCTGTGCAGGGACCTGAGCTGGGAAACCCCAGTCTAGGAATCTGAGGGAGGTGCCCAGGGAGAGAGGATGATGCATCACAGGGAGTGGGCTCAGAAGCACGATGCAAGTCTATGGGAGAGACAGGTGTAGGGGCACATAATGATCAGGCAATGAGGGGAAGGGAACAATAGGGAAGGTTTAGGATCCTGTAAACAGGAGAACCAAACACTGGAGCTCACATAACTCCCTCTCACCATTAAAACCAGTGAATGTTCCTGAGCGCTGGCGTCACCAGACTGTGGCCCCGGGCCTGTTGTCTTTCCACTAAAGTTTTCTTGGCACTTGGCCATACCCACTCAATTAGATGTTATCCTTGGCTGCCTTTTGTGCACACAACCAATTCCTAGAAATAAATTCACAGAAGCGTGTGTATGTCTGAGATAAACTTTGACATAATCCTGGAAACCAGAATTGACTGTTCTTGGTGAGCAGGACTTGTGGCTGCATAGACTCCATTCTCCCTGAGGGTTAAGGACCCTATGTGGGAAGGGGGAGGATTTGTCAGTTGGGGTGCTTCTGTGGAACACCTGCTAGATGATAGAACTATGCCCCCAGTGGGCTGTGTAGTGGGCACTGCTCTGAGTGCTTCTGTATGAACTCATTCAGCCCTCAAAGAAACTGTGACATCCCCTTAACCCCCCGTCACAGGTGAAATGCAGAGGTGTGGGGAAATTAACCTATAAACTTACTCTTATTGGGAGGGCATATGCTGAGAACACCAGGGGTCACCTTGACCTTGTGTGGCAGTTCATGAATTCTGCACCTCCTGCCAGCATCCCTTCAGTGCTGGCATTCAGGAGTTCTTACCCACAGTGCATATCAGCAGGGCCCTGCGGCCAGACCTCCCCTTGTGCCGTGACAGGGCGCTGAAGGGACAGCACACGGGGTGGAGAGCAGCTCCTGCTTTCAGGTTGCAGCAGAGAGAAGCCAGGGCATTTTGCTGAGGGCCAACGGAACAGCCCAGACCAGTGTCCAGAAAGCATGGTGTGGAGTAGGCGAGCACAGCCTGGTGGGCAGACCCTGGCATCAAGCTCAGGGCATGGGGTCTACGTAGAGGTCTCACATCCTTGCAGTGGCCCCAGTGCCAGTGGCTCACCCTGTGGAACACTTCCAGACTTCTTGTGTCCCTATAGAGAGGATCAACACTAAAAGGCATCTAATAAGAAATTAGAAATTTCTTTGCAGAGTAAATAAAGGGGATTAGCAGGAACGTTCCTGTGGCAGCAGGAGGTTTGCATCTGCAGCGAGAGGCTCAGGTTGTGTGGCTGTCCCATCGCTGCTAGGCCCTTGGGTTTTATTCAGAGTGGACCTGAGTGGTAGCAGGTATAGGGCAGCTATCATTGTTTCAGGGGGTGCTCTGTGTGAACTGAAGTTCAGCTGCAGGTGGGGCATGCCTGGGTCGTGGCCCTAGTGACCGCTCTGCTGGCCAGGCATGGCAGCATGCACAGATGCTGCTTCTGCTTAGTGTGAGGCCTGTGCTGGAAATGTGAGGGCAATATATAGGACAGTGGGGCGAAGTGCTGTGGCCGTGGCCGGGGGCTGGGTTGCAGAGCTAAAGGCCGTCACCCCTGCGTGCAGTGAGAGCTCTTGTCCTGCTGACCTGTCTGCTATACACAGTGGTGAGTCCTGATTGCTCTCCCTCCACCAGGCAGTATCCCGGCTACCACAATCCCTGGTCAGACGTAAGAGTGAACTGTGTCTTGCTGCCTATGAGTGGTGCTATGAAGGTCAGCGCACTGAGCCACTTGGCTGCTGGTCCTTACTGTCCTCTAGAGACTTGCTGTCTGTCCTCCTGTGGCTTGTGGGCACGCTTCTTGGGAAAGACTGGCTCTCGGGCCATACTAAGGTCAGTGCTGGGCCAGGACCAAGGCCCAGTGAAGCAGGACAGGGTCATCAGCACAGGGGATGCCAGTGGGGACTTCTGTACCCAGTGTGTAAAAACATGAGAATGCTCAGTACCCTCTCTGGGCCTGCGCTGGTGTTGTCGGGCAGCAAGTGATGGGCGCAGAGTTGGGGCGAACCTGGCACATGCTGGCTCCATGACCTTGTGGTTGTCACTGGACCTCTCTTTCCTTACTCCTCCTCTGTCGGCCCCGGTGTGCTGATGCAGGCTAGGCGAGTCAGGACAGGCACCCTCACTCCTCCTCTGTCGGCCCCGGAGTGGTGTGCTGATGCAGGCTAGGCAAGTCAGGACAGGCACCTGCTGATCCCGTCTGCCCACCTCTACTTGCTCCATGTTTTCTGAGCTCTCTGACTGCCTCCCTTGTGCTGTCCTCACAGCCGGGATATGGGCCACTCGGGAAGCCAGGCTGAGAGAGGAACTCGCTCATGAGACTAGGTGTCTTGGGTCTAAACTGAGGTGTGACCCTGTCGCCACAGAGGGTTGGGGGCTGGATGGAACATTGTCTGCACTCCCGTTCCTGCTGGAGGGAGCTGGGAAGCACAGCAGCTCCTCCTCAGGGATTTCTGTCCAGGGAGGACCCACCAGGCAGGTCCTCACTCCCGCTGCAGCCACAGCCACCAATCTGCACTCATGCTGCCCACAGGATATGAGTCCGCACGTCGAGTGACCATTGTTACGGGGTAGGGGCCATCACTGGGGCAGAAATGATACCTGGTCAGTTGGGGCAATCTGTCTTGGCTCCTCTTGGCCTCTTTCTTTCCTTGCTCACTCTTTTATTCTCATCTGCTGCACCCTGGAAAATTCGTGCACAAATTGTGTTGCACTTGGGATTTGGACCTGTAGAAGCAATGCCCAGCACAACTGGCTGTGTTTTAGAGACTGACTTTTTCACTTCCTACACCTGACTGCCGTTGTCTTAAATCCCCAAGCAGCTCCATGCTCCATCTGACACTCCCGTCCCTCAACACGGGCCATTATCCCGGGCCTTCTTGATTTCACACGCAGCTTCAATGGTGTGCTGAGATTTAATTTACTGCTTCTCATCTCAAAGCCCTTAAAAATATTAACTCTCATAAAGCCCCTGAAGGCATATTCCCAGTATCTGGAGTGCCTTTCACGCCAGCCCATTTATGTGTACTTTTGGGCCACTAGGTGTGAAAATGAGGCTAAGTCATCTTTGTAGCCCTGCAGGGAAGCCCTGATAAAGCCAAGGTCAGAAATAATGAACCCCTCGTTGTATTGATGTCTCTGAGTAATGTGGGCCTCGTGGCCATGTGTGTGGTTTGAAGAACAACACTCATATTCAGGACAAATCTTGGGAGACAGTGTGGGCACATCAGTAGGGCTGGGATTTCACTGACCTGGTTGGGGCCACGTGGAGGAGGGCAGAGTCCAGAGAAAACTGGCGGGAGTGGGGCACCTATCACTCCCAGCAGTGTGTGAGCCAGGAGTGGACCCAGACACCCGGCACTGCAGCGGCCCCAATGGATTATCCTTGTTTTCACTCACTGACGGTGCAAACAGACAGCTGCTGAAGGGGGTGAGGTTTGTGCCTGGCCTGGTCTCAACGGAGCTCTGATTCTCACAGACATCTGAGTTCTTCAGTGCACGGGTCACATCACAGTGGCCCAGGCTCCATTCTGTGTCTGTTGGAGGTGGTCTTCTCTGCTTTCACATGCACTGGCATGTGTGGTTCTGGAGGGCATGGTGTCTTACCAAAACGTGCTCTCTGCTGCAGAACTGGAGCACCACTTAGCAACTGCCCTCACCTGTTTCGTGGATCAGCCTCAGGTGTGGCCCGTGAGGCCTCAGTTCCTGCTTCTGTCTTACCCGGGATGGAGGAGCCAGGAACGCTCTCCTGTGCCATGTCCATAGCTGTGTGATAGTGTGATACAGATGACCAAGCAGAGAGATCTGCTTACGGGCAGCAGCACCCTCCATTGGACATGTGGGTCTACGTGGCCACACTGTCATCTCAGTGTCAGGCAGGGTTCCTGGCTCCATTTATCTCATCATCAAGTATTGTCACTATCAGTCAAGTCTGGTAGTCACTCAGCCACCACAGCCATGAAATGAACTGATGCAGAAACATCAAGGATGCTGCCTCCCAGGGGTCTGCCTCAGAGGAGCAGACTATTCCCATGTGCACATGGCCGTGTTGTCAGTTCAGAGAAAGTTTCTTTCTGTTGACGGGCCCAGGAAGGGATTTTGCACGAGAGCTGGGCCCTGAACCAGTGCTTCCAGAGCATGTGGTTCAGCTGAACCAGCACCGGCTGACGTGCCACGGCCCGGGCCACATCAGCTCTATGCCCCCGCGCAACACCTTGTCATGAGAACCATCCTGCTTGGCAGAGCCCCCATGAGGTCAATGCTCAGCCCCTCCGTGAAGTGAACTGGATGAGGATGAACTTAAAAAATCCCACCTTGTCCGTTAGCTTTCTAAAGTCTCCTCTATGCCACTGTATTATGGACAGTGTTCTGGCACCGATGGAGGAAATGCCCTGGCGCCCCAGTGCTGGGCTCTGATGTGGACTTCTGTACCCTAGTGTTGTGTCCTTACAGGTGCAAAGAATTAGGAGAATCTGGTAAAGCTTTGTTTGTGGAGTTTGTCATCTTACTACTTTTATATTCCTGTGTCTCTGGACGACTTTCAGAGTACAAAACACAGGTTTTCCCCAAGGGCCTCCTGCTGTCGTAAACTGCATCACTAACACATGTCTAAGCAGGTGAGACCAAACCTCGCGGGTTGTGTGTAGGGATCCAGTGTAATGGGAGTGGTTCACCATCTTGTTTTCCTCACCATAACTTTTTCTTTTGAAAGGCAAGGAATCCCTCAGGGCTACTCCTCTCCGTGCTTCCCCTCTGCTCCTGTGTTGAATGAATGGATTTTCACAACCACTGGGTGCCCTAGTCTTTGTAGAAGGAGACTTGGGTCACTGTGCAGGTCACATAGGTCTTCAGTGCATACGCGGGATTGGGAGTGGAGTGTGTATTCTAGGTCTTCTCATGAATCCATTATAAGTTTCTTAATTTTTTACTCCTGCCACAGGCCCGGTACAAGCAGAGCCTCGATCCAACTGTGGACGAAGTGAAGAAGCTTTGCACATCTTTACGTCGAAATGCCAAAGAAGAGCGGGTTCTCTTCCATTACAATGGCCATGGAGTGCCCCGGCCCACAGTGAACGGGGAGATCTGGGTCTTCAACAAGGTGAGTGCGCTGTCAACCACACATGCTGGACCTGCCGGCTCCATGCCGGCGTTCAGTGAGCACCTGTTAAGGTGGCGATGCTATTATAGGTGCTGGAAGTGTTTCTGTGCACTCAAGACTGCGGCCAGGCCTCGGGGTTGACGTCCTGCCATGCTCTTTGTAGGAAGGTTTTCAGCCATGAATTTGATTTCTGTGGTTGACATAGGGCTGTTCAGACTTTCTATTTCATTTTGAGCCATTTCTGGTAAGTTGTATTTCCTAAGGCATTTTCTATCTAATTGTACTTGTAAAACTTATTGAATTATTCTTATTTCCTTATCTTTTCTGGGTCTATAGGGTGGTGGTGATGTCACCTTTCATACCCGCATGTTGATTCACACTGTCTTCTCTTTTATCCTTGTTCTCTCTAGCTAGAGACTTGTCCATCTTACCTCTATTTAAAAAAATTTTTTTAGCTATGTTAACTTTCTCTACTGGCTGTCCTTTCTTTTCCTGATTCATTCTGTCCACGATTTCTTTCCTTCTATTTAATTTGAGTTTAATTACTCGTCATTTTCTAGCTTCTTAAGGTAGAAATTTAGATTTTAATTTTAAACTTCTTTCTCTTCAGGACTTAAGGCCGTATGTTATCATGTAATTATAGCTCTAGTTACATTGTGACAGGCTATATTGTTGTTCAGTATGAATTATTTTTGTCTTCCTTTGTGATGTCATATCTTTTTTGACACGTGTATTATTTAATTTCCAAACAATTGAGGATTTTCCAGCTATCCTACATTCAAATTCAGTGATCAGAGAGTATACTAGGTATAATTTCAATCCTTCAGACTTCGCTAAGATGTTTTTATGATTCCAGAATAGGTGAACGTCTCTTCTGCACCTTAAGTGAGTTTTCAGCAGTGGCCGGGTGAGTGCTTGTGCTAATTCAGTCAGAGTGATGGGACTATGGTTCTAGCCTTTTATATCAGAGCTGGTTTTTTCATTAGAAGAAATATAATTACTATGTCTGGAGTTTTCTTTCTGAGAAAGTTTTTTATCTGTCAGTCACTGGCAGGAGGGTGTTGTGTAGCCGGCTAGGATCATGGATCTGGTCCTGCTGTTTGCTTTGTGCATTTTGAATTCTGGTGCTGAGCATATGCATGTTCAGGATGATTTATGTCTTCTGATGTTCTGACCTGCTTGTCATTGTGAATGTCCCCTTTATCCCGGAACACTCCTCATCCCCAGGTCTGGCCCACCGCTCTCTCAACACTGAGGTGTACATGAGGTGCCTTGTCATGTCCGCCTGTGCCCTTAGTGTTGGAAGTGTATCTCTCCTGGGCAGCACCGAGCAGGATGGAGCAGCTCACGGGAACAGGGTGAGACGAAAGCGCAGGGGGTTCCAGTCTGGACTCTCCAGAAGTTGGTGCCTGTAGGAGCACGAAGACCCAGTCAGAGACACACAAACACAATCTCACAAAGGACTTATACCCAAAAATAAGAAAAACTCCTAAAACACGAACCACATCGCTCTTGCTTTGCTTTAACACGACACGTGACCAGGCAGCTCTCCCTCCCAGTGGACTGGGGAGAGCGAAGCCACCTAGGGGCTCCTGCTGTTACCGAGCGTGTTTCTGGTTGGATGAAGTGGCTCCTGAAACAGCATCTGTGCTGTGGTAGATGTGTCATGACACAAATAAAATGTCACATGCAGGAACCGGGATGGAAATACATTTCTGTGCTTACTCAGCAATCGTCATCGTCCCACATGGGTTACCTCTTGCTGCAGAAGTTGGAGAATTTTGTGCAAATGTTGAGGCCACCACATGCCACTGTCTCCATGATACACATTACTTATCAGAAGACCAGTTCACAGCTAAGAGCTGGGCACGGAGTAATTCCTGTCTTCAACACAAAACAAACTCCAGATTGATCAGTATTTAATCAAACCTGTTCAGCAAGGACAGTGAGTGAATTAGAGCCCCTTGTATCAGGACAGCTACTTCACAAACAGTGCAGAATGGAAAGACCAGTGCAGGCAGGATTGGGGGTGGACCCCCGCCCAGCTGCAAGTCTCCCTGGAGAGAAGCCAGAGAGCACATGCAGGTCAGTGCTGGTTATAATGATGTATTTTTGTGTGTGTGTGTGTGACAAAGAGATGGAGAGAGGGACAGATAGGGACAGACAGACAGGAAGGGAGAGAGATGAAAAACATCAATTTTTCATTGTAACACCTTAGTTGTTCATTGATTGCTTTCTCATATGTGCCTTGACTGGGGAGCTACAGCAGACCGAGTGACCTGTTGTTCAAGCCAGCGACCTTGGGCTCAAGCCAGCAACCACAGGGTCATGTCTATGATCCCACACTCAAGCCAACAACCCTGCGCTCAAGCTAGTAAGCCCGCACTCAAGCCTGATGAGCCTGCGCTCAAGCTGGCTACTTTGGGTTTTCAAACCTGGGTCCTCTGTGTCCCAGTCCGATGCTCTATCCACTGCGCTACCACTTGGTCAGGCATAATGATGTATTTCTTAAAGCTGGATAGTGGAACCCTTTGTTCACGTGTGAGATGTTTAACAGTGAAAATTAATAACAAAATCTTAAGAGGAGCCTGACCAGGCGGTGGCGCAGTGGATAGAGCAGGGGTCCCCAAACTTTTTACGCAGGGGGCCAGTTCACTGTCCCTCAGACCATTGGGGTGCCAGACAATAAAAGAAACTATGAACAAATCCCTATGCACCACTGCACATATTTTATTTTAAAGTAAAAAAACAAAACGGGAACAAATACAATATTTAAAATAAAGAACAAGTAAATTTAAATCAACAAACTGACCAGTATTTCAATGGGAACTATGGGCCTGCTTTTGGCTGAGATGGTCAATGTGCTTCTCTCACTGACCACCAGTGAAAGAGGTGCCCCTTCCAGAAGTGTGGCGGGGCACCGATAAATAGCCTTGGGGCCACATGCGGCCCACAGGCCGTAGTTTGGGGACCCCTAGGATAGAGCGTTGGACTGGGATGCAGAGGACCCAGGTTCGAGACCCCGAGGTCGCCAGCTTGAGTGTGGGCTCATCTGGTTTGAGCAAAGCTCACCAGCTTGGACCCAAGGTCGCTGGCAAGGGGTTACTCCGTCTGCTGAAGGCCCGCGGTCAAGGCACATATGAGAAAGCAATCAATGAACAACTAAGGTGTCGTGATGAAAAACTAATAATTGATGCTTCTTATCTCTCACTGTTTCTGTCTGTCTTTACCTGTTTCTCTCTCTCTCTCTCTGTCTCTGTTAAAAAAAACAATCTTAGAGGAATCTGTGGGTAAATATTTAAAAATAATTTTTACATGATGAAACCTTTCTAAGCATTTTACAGATTCTATGTGGGAATACTAATAAATTTGACTACATAAAATTTTTAAACTTCTATGCTTAAAAAAAAAGGCATAAACAAAGATGACAAAGGGGAAATATTTACAATGCATGGGTCAGATTAGGCTAATTTCCTTAGTAAACAAACAACTGTTATTAAAAATCTTCAATGAGAATAGCACAGAGCAGCAGTGGACAAAGCATGTGAACAGGAGTTTAAAGACAAGAAATGGAAGTGGCTGGGAAGGGTATTTGGAAGGGTGACATTGTTGTGTCTCAACGCACTCGGAGCAGCAGGCCTCTCATGTTTGCACCAGCTGTGAGGGGGGCATGTGACTGTGACCCAGCTTCTCAGAGCCCATTTGATTCGACACTTGTTCCTAAAGAGATTTGCAAAGCCGAGCGTGAGGACTGTAAACACAGCACTGTTTATGGAGGGGATGAAAGGGTGGCATGTTGGACAGCAGATTGTCCCCAGCACAGCCACCGGACACTGTACACTAGAGCGAACAGCACAGATGGTGTGGAAGGTAACATGTTCTAAAGGGAAGCTGCGGAACACAGTAAAGAGCACAGTCCACTAGACTTAAAATGATGCGTCTTTCCAGAAGCATCTGTTCATGACGTAGGGGAAGAGTGTGAAAGGACACAGAGGAGGGCAGAGGCTCCCTCCAGGAGGGTGCAGGGTAGTGTCCTGGAGGAGAGGAAGATGGGAACTGTCCTTATTTACACTTCTCTGATGGTTGGTAGATTTTATAATAAAGATGTGAAAGTGTATTTAAAAAAGTCTTGCTAGGCCCTGGCCGGTTGGCTCAGTGGTAGAGCGTCAGCCTGGCGTGCAGGAGTCCCAGGTTTGATTCCCGGCCAGGGCACACAGGAGAAGAGCCCATCTGCTTCTCCACCCCTCCCCCTCTCCTTCCTCTCTGTCTCTCTCTTCCCCTTCCGCAGCCGAGGCTCCATTGGAGCAAAGATGGCCCGGGCGCTGGGGATGGCTCCTTGGCCTCTGCCCCAGGCGCTAGAGTGGCTCTGGTCGTGGCAGACCATCGCTCCCTGGTGGGCAGAGCGTCGCCCCCTGGTGGGCGTGCCGGGTGGATCCCGGTCGGGCGCATGCGGGAGTCTGTCTGACTGTCTCTCCCCGTATCTAGCTTCGGAAAAATACAAAAAAAAAAAAAAAAAAAAAAAGTCTTGCTAAGGGTCTCATCTTAAACATGTGAGACTGGGGAAAGCCCTTCGGCCCCCCCTGGTTGTGAAGGGGAGGTGACATCGAGACAGCTCCCAGGATTCTGCTCATGAGAGTCCTGGCCATCTTTGCACACACACCCCGTGCAGGTCATAGCATGTCTATGGTATACTGACAACGCCCATTTCACAGCCCCTGCCAGATAAGGCTCCCATAACACCCCACATTGCACCAAGCCCTGCCGCTCATCCTGTCCACGTGGGTGCCAGTCATCTTCTGTGTTTTTGTCCAGCTTGCTGGGGGAGGTAGGTAGGTGTATATGTTAATGGACAGATAGATGGTTCTCACTATAATTGTGTTCATGATTAATTGAAAATGTGAAGCTCTTTCCCTCATCACAGCCGGTCTGGTTTCTTCTCTGCAACATCAGTCTGTGTGCTGTTTTTGTTATATTGTCTGTGGTGGATCTCTGGAAGTTCACACACATGCACACACACATTGAGAATATAAACTGCATCACGTTTGTCCTGCCCACCGTGTTCTTCAGTTGCTGTCACTGCTTTGTGTTTGTATTCGAATCAGGTCATTTTTATGCTGTTATATTTTTCTTTAAGGTTTTCTAGGTTTGGGGACTGGTTTAAGAATACCTTTCTTCCACCAGAATAAGTTTAAGGAACCCTTTATTCTGCTTTTAAAGTTAGTTCTTCAGCCTGTCCTGGTTTTCTGTGCATGGAGTCACAGCACTTGTGGATGACTGGTGAGATGTGAGAGTCTCGCTAAGTGTCTGTTCTCGCCTCACTGAGTTAAAGAGTGCCACCTTCATGCGACTGCATATGTGTCTGTTCTGGGCTTTCTCCTCTGTGGATCGGTCTGTCCTACCTCATTCCATCCACTAACCACCCAGGGTCTAGTGTAGTTAATACTTGGGTGTGCAGCCCTGGCTCATTAGTCTTTATTCTGGTGTGTCCTCTCCTGCAGCAGCTGGGGATCTGCAGTGTGCCCCGTTAGTGAGCCCCTGTGGCTATGTTTGCTGCTGCTGACTCACGATCCATTAGGGAGGGAGTAACATCTTTCCGGTTCTCCAGAGAGCGTTTACTCAGAGCTTCTGCCTGCGTGTTCCCTGATATGGTGCGTGATGACAGACAGGCCACCAATGTGTTTGATGACATGGCAGGACGGGTGAGCGTGGCCCCATTGTGCCGGGATGTGCCTGTGTACACCTGTGTCGTTGGCATAGCCCCTGCTGGGTGGGATATGACTCACATCTGGCACTCTGCTGTGCGGGTGACGAAGCCTTTGCCCTGCCACCTGGTGACAAACATCCCTCAGCCTGTTTGCCTTTGTCCTCAACCCTTCTCCCTGTTGCCTCACAAACAGCCCTGCTGGCATCACTAGAGGCCACATGGGCCTCAGCTGCTGGAGCCGTTGCCTGTGCTACGGGCAACAGAATTGATTTCAGCTAGAGTCAGCGCTCGAGGGAGGGCGGGTATGGCCCTGCGCAGAGCTGCCTAGAATGTCCCCATGAGCGAGCATTTGCACCACTTCTCCAGTGAAGGAAGGACACTACCCATGCTGCCCAATTATCCCTGGGGGGTATGAACAATGACCAGTGCCATGTGTCCAGAACACTTCCCGCAGCGGAGTCCTATTGTTGTCCCTAGGTTTGAAGAGTGATAGGGCCCGGGCCACTGTCCCCTCATGTGGGGTGGGTCATCACCAAGAGGGCACGTGCTCTGGGCATCTCTGGCATGGCAGGGACAGTCTGGACATGTGGTGTGAGGGCCTTATGCATCTCCATCACAGTGAGTATGCCTTGTGGTTAGCACAGAGCAGTCTTAGCCCCCAAGCCAGGAAGCGGTGTGGACAGCGTGCCCTTCAGTCACTGAGGGAAAGCTGTGCTCTGGTGGTGGGATAAGGGGGATACCAAGGGCCCCATAAAGGGACGCAAGGAGGGAGACCCCATACTAGTAGTGAGCATGTACCCTGGGGACAGTGAATACAGACCTCGGTGACACAGCAGAGCAGCATGGGCCACCATTGACCTGGGGCAGCCCTGGCCCTCGTTCTGCCCAGTCAAGCACACGTGCCGTCACAGCCAGTTTACAGGGGCAGCTCGGGGCTGTGGCAGGGCAGTCTGGAGTGAGCCCTACACACCATATCTGTCTTGCAGAACTACACGCAGTATATCCCGCTCTCTGTCTACGACCTGCAGACCTGGATGGGCAGCCCCTCCATTTTTGTCTACGACTGCTCTAGCGCAGGCCTCATCGTCAAGTCCTTCCGGCAGTTCGCTCTGCAGCGGGAGCAGGAGCTGGAGGTAAGGCTCCCACGTGCCCAGTTGTGTCCTTGGCGGTGGGGGGTGGGGCTGAGGTGGGCAGACGGTTGGGTGCTGACTCGGTGCTCCCTCCTCAAATGGGATTTGCCCTGCAGGCTTAGGACTGCTGATGGGTGATTTTTCACATCTCGCCTTACTCGGTGTCACTTCCGGACTGAGCCTGGGTTGTGCCAGGTGCTCGGAGCTGATCTGTGCTCTGCTGGCCTGAGGTTAGCGTTGAAACCCACCAGAATCGTTTGTTGTAGAAGTGGACCCACACCTGTGCAGTCTTCTGTTTCACTAGCATTTAGGTTGTTGTCCCAATTTTACTTTCTTCTCTTGAAACAACAAGCACCCACCAAACTGAATATGGAAGAGCCCAAACAGGTGCCATGGTGGTGTCCTTGGGACGAGCCGGAGAGCAGTATGTGGCTCTGCATGCAGAGGTCACTGAACTGGTGGCTTTTGTTAATATCGGATGTTTGAGTTACACAGTGAACTCTGAAGAGAGACAGAGGGGTCATTCAGGTAGGAGGCCATGTCCTGCGGCCCATACACGAGCATAAGGGCCAGGTGCTCTGCGGCCCGAGGGGCCTCCCACAGCGGGCTGTGACGTGAGGAACACTTACTTGGTTCAGGACGTGTTCCCTCAGACCGCACCAGATCTGCCCAGTTGTAGTATGTCATTATGTTTGCACATGTTGTCAGCACCTGTGCTGCCACACGCTTAGTATTTCATATTTCTAAGTGAAGTCGACACACAGCGTTGCACGGAGCACCTGAGGAGCATGTGCCCTTCCGGATAACATCCCTATCACCGCCTTGCATCCATAGGAGGATTGAGCAGAGCAAGCTCTGTGCCTTGCTTTCAGGCGTTTTGTCCAAGTTTGCCCAAGGGAGGGGCCGCCTCACGAGTACTGAGACCCAGAGCATCAGCAGTGATTGCCCTTCCTCCCGTCAAGTCATAAATTTCGCAAAAGGATTTTTTCTTCACGTTTGTAATATGTAAATGAAGTACCAACAACCCTACCTGATTTTTGTACCCTGCTGTGACCAGCGCGGGGAAGTGAAGACCTGAGTGGGGGCAATGGAAGATGAAGGAAAACACAGAAACAGATCAAGTTTGGGCCAGGTGGGACATTGTGCTCTGATAGAGACACAGTGACTCCAAGCCTATTTTCAGCCTGGCGATCTCTTGTGGCTTTGAACCCGGGTCCTTTGTTATCCCAGTCCGACACTCTATCCATTGTTTTACTACTGACCTTGCTTTTGGCGTCAGTGCCATGAACAGCCTTCAAGTTGTTTCAGTTAGTGACCTTGCCTTGCCAGGTCACTCAAGGCTGAGGAGGGCCCTTCCTTTGCTCTCAGCTGCACATAGGCTGGATGCATTCAGGTGCAGTGGCTCTCCACAGTACTCAGTTCATGGGCTTCTGGGTGGTTCAGGAGAGGCCTGGGCATTGGCCTCAGTACCTGGACCGTGTCAGCCCTAGCCCCTCCCACATCTCTGCTCAGTCCTGCATGTCTGCATCGAGCATGAGCTCCGGCATTCCCTTTCTGCATGTGTGCTCTCTCTGCTGCCGAGGACTAATCAGCCTGAACACCCTTCCTCTCGCTGAGCACAACAGGAAAGACTTCCCTGCACCTTCTGGGGAAATGTTTACGTGACTAACTTGCTTCCATAGAGGAAAAGGGGAACCTGTGACGCGATGCAGCAAGTGGGCGACAGCGCCATGATGCCACGTTCTGGGACGGCTTTCACCACATTTTTGCTCTTTTTTTTTTTTGTTTTGTTTTGTTTTGTTTTTATTTATTTTTTTATTTTTATTTTTTTGTATTTTTCTGAAGTTGGAAACAGGCAGGCAGTCAGACAGACTCCCACATGCGCCTGACTGGGATCCACCCGGCACGCCCACCAGGGGGTGATGCTCTGCCCCTCCGGGGCGTCGCTCTGTTGCAACCAGGGCCACTCTAGCGCCTGAGGCAGAGGCCACAGAGCCATCCTCAGTGCCCGGGCCATCTTTGCTCCAATGGAGCCCTGGCTGCGGGAGGGGAAGAGAGAGACAGAGAGGAAGGAGAGGGGGAGTGGTGGAGAAGCAAATGGGCACCTCTCCTGTGTGCCCTGGCCGGGGATCGAACCCGGGACTCCTGCACACCAGGCCGACGCCCTACCTCTGAGCCAACCGGCCAGGGCCTCTTTGCTCTTTTTTTGATTGTGATCAGACAGGTCTCATGCTTTCATTGCACTCACGGTCATTGCTCTTGTTCACTTGTCGACTTGTACCAGCAGTGGGAGTGAAAATGATCAAATTGCTCCCATCTCCTCTATTCCTCTGTGTGTTGGTCATCTCACCTGCCAGCTCTGGTCTCTTAGGTTTGTTTTTGTATTTTTTTATTTCTTTAAAAATTTTTTTATTGATTGGTTTGAAAGAAAGAGAGAGAGAGAGAGAGGAAGGAGAGTGGGAGAGAGAGAGATAGGAACATTGATCTGCTCCTGTATGTGCCCTGACCGGGGATCAAACTGGCAACTTCTATACTCGGGCTCACACTCTAACCAACCTAACTATCCAACCAGGGCTTAGGTTTATACTTCTAAAAAATTCTTACTCGCCGTATACCTCTAGACAAAGAGATCATGAGCCCCTCCTTACCCACCCCAACCAGTACTTGATTTTGTGTAAAAGCAGGCTCAGAACTGTATGAGGCTCTACATGATTTGGGATTGTGCCCCTTGTAGCTATCCAGCTAATTATAAAAATCCTTCTATAATTTCTTCTATAAAAAAATTCTTACTTGCTCTATAGTTGGTTAGATTCTTTGTCCATTTACAATACATTTTAACACTTTGAGTAGGCGATGACACATGAACTGAGCAGATGGGCAGGTCAGTTATTTGTGTTTAGAAATAGAGCAAAGGGATGACGTGACATGACATATGACACAGGAAGATGGTCCCTGGGCCATACAGTGTCCAGATAGTGACGGTGATCATAGCTCTGAGAGATGGGAGCTTCAGGAGGAGATCTCCAGCCTCCACAGTGGTTGCAGGGGCATGTGTGGGGCACCCACCCAGAGGAGCTACATGGAGAAGCACAGCACAGAGCATCACACATCATGGAAATTGCATAGGGCAGGAAGGTGCTCTCTGTCACCATCACCATCTTCACATGCTTCCTGTGTCATGTGGCTTTGTCATTTGGAAATTAAGGAACATCTTCAACTCTTTCTGCATTCAAAGTTCTTTTTAAAGTAAGTATTTTTATTTTTACCCAATTAGAGTGCTTGGCCGAGGCTCAGATCCTGGGGAACCTCTGTCACCCTGGTGCTTTTGGTTTCTCTGGTGAGTGGCTCTGTCAGTGTGCACCACATGCCATGTCACACCTTCATGAGTTATAGCTTTCAGACTACCTGTGGGCTCCCTGCTGTCACACCAGAAACAATTGTCATGAGTAAATTCTTTGTGGAGAATTACAGAAGTCCTGTACAACTTTGATAGTAAAGAGGCAGGGCAGGCTCCTTGGTAGTTTTAAGTCGTATTTGTTGTTTGTATTTGAGAGTAAATTCTTCTTCTTTTTTTTTTTTCTATCAAGTGAGAACAGGGAGACAGAGAGACAGACTCCCATATGCGTCCCAACTGGGATCCCATCTGGCAAGCCCCCTAGGGGCTGATGCTCTATTGATCGGCAACCGAGCTATTTTGATGCCTGAGGTAAGGCCATGGAGCCATCCTCAGCACCTGGGGCCAACTTGCTCAAACCATTCGAGCCATGGTTGCAGAAGAGGAAGAGAGATAGAGAAGGGGGAGAGGGAACATTGGAGAAGCAGGTGGTTGCTTCTCCTATGTGCCCTGACTGGGAACCAAACCTGGAACATCCACATGCCAGGCCGACATTTTACCACTGAGCCAATTGGTCAGGGCTTTGAGAGTGAATTCTAAAGAGAAATTGATGAGGTTGGTTTACCCATGACCTTCCTGCGTCCCCACTGCCATCACAGTGTTTGGATTTTCTGTGTCTTATAACATTTGCAATTTTCTCTAGTAACTTGTTTCTTTTGCCGGTTTCGTCAACTGTCAGTACTATTTTCTGGTTTTTAGTTCCTGCTTCCCTGGACTTTCTTCTGCTTCTTGATCTTCCCAGCTTCACTACCATATCACTTTTACGGTGACCTGCTCTGTAACCACAGTTACGCCCTGTGCTTTGTGTATGGGTGGATGTCAAGCACAGGCAGACATTAAACCTTGATCACCTGATCATAACCCCTTAGATCTTGTGCACTGAATATTTAAATAGGTGCTGGGATTTCCCTTTTTATAACATTTATTGTTTGTTTGGTTGAGTTGCCAGAAGATGTTCTCTTTTCTTTTTGAATTAGATCTGACACTTCCTGTGTCTAGATTTGCAGGGACAGCATCACATCTTAGAGTCACCCTTTCCTGAGGCCCCCTCCTCCCTGTTCACCTGAGTGCAGGGGGATCGAGTCCTGTCACTCGAGGCTTTGGGAGACAGGAAAGCAATTCCTCTGCATAGGAAATGTAGGAGTCCTCATCACTGGTGGCGAAGACTGAAATCCCTGGCAAGCAAAGTCTGTCATCCATATGGCCAGCTTCCCGTGTTTGACTGAAGTTCTGCTCCTGTGAAGACCATACCCGGAGCCCAAGGCTTCCTCCTCTGGTTCACAGAAATGTTTTACACCATTCAACAATTAATTGCATGTTGTTTTACAGGATCTCTTCTGTTCATGCTGATAGCCATGATTTAAATCTGGTGGTGTGCACCTATCCAGGTCCTCATGGAGAGAGGTGCTCAGGAAACAGTTAACAGATTTGATCTGAGAAATAAACACGAACTACTTTGACTCCTCTTCTTTAGATACATGATTCCCTGAGTATGTTTGGTCTTTGCTTTGTATAAAATGTGAAAAGAAACAAAGAAAAAATTTACCCAGATCCCTGTTTATCATACACTGTTTGCAAACATCATAACATTGGGAGTCTCTCTAAAGCTCAGTCTGAGTTTAACCCTTTCTTCTAATTTAATCTCTTTTAAAATATTTAAGGAAGAGCTTAATACTCTGCAGCACAGGCCCTGGCTGGCACCCTGGGAGGTGGTATGGGTGCCGGTTGGCTCAGACTGCTTGCTGTCTCAGGACTGGCCTGCAACTGCCAGGCTGGAGGCTGAAGCCAGAGGGTGCAGAGGCCATGCCAAGTGTTCTCTTGTAAGCAGTTCATGGTGGCTCTGGGCAGTGGCCTCAAGAAGCTGACTGAGCAGGGGCTACACCAGGGCAAGAGAGAGGGGACAGGCAGGGGCATGGCTTTTCCTCATGAGGTCAGGAGCTCCTCTTCAGCATCGCGCAGTGAGACAGCCGGTGCTGTGAGGCCCCAGGAGGAACTCAGGGCTGGAGAAGAAAGTGCTCACCTATCTTTGAAGATGAAACAGTCATCGTGCTGAAAGGTCCATCACAAGGGTGTGACTGGTGGTCCCTGAGCCCAGCAGCAGAACAGCCCTCTCATGCATCACAGAGCACTCCCCAGGGAGCAGCACATCCTGGCCATGTGCAGACCTCAGAGCTTGTAAGGCATTAAAGTCACAGAGTCAGTTCTTTGATCATTGCACCAATTGGAGGTGAGGGCAGTCAGTGGAGAAATTTCAGGAAAAAATGAACAGAAGTCTCAAGGGACCAGCAAAAAAAGTGCACTGAACTGAATTAAAAAGAAAATATAACATGTCAATGTTTATGAGATACAGCTAAAGCAATTAAAAGGGATATTGAAGTACTAAATGCTACACCAGGAAAGAGGACAAGAGTCAGATTCATAATCTTGGTTCCTGCCTATGTCCGTCTATCCAGGCTGCTGTCAGAGGACAAGGGTCAGACTCAAAATCTGGGTTCCTGCCTGTGTACATCTGTACAGGCCACTGTCAGAGGACACTGCAGACTCTTGAATTTGTTTGTCACAGCTCTTCAGTCTTGGATGTCCAAGGTCAAGGTGCCAGCACGGTCTGGCGAGGACCTTCCTCAGCTTACAACTGAGCCTTCCCAGGGGAGGGACGGGCACTATCTGCTGCTTCTCTGAGGATGACAGTCCCATCATGTGGCTCCACCCTCATGACCTGAGTGCCTCCCTAAGGCCCCTCTCCTGACACCCTCACGTTTGGGGTTAGGATTCAGCACAAGCATTTGTAGGAGACAGACATTCGGGCCACAGCACCACCTCAAAGTACCAGAAAAGGAGAGCACAGTAAACCCAGAACAACCAGAACAAAGAAAGTACTGATGGCAAGAGCAGGAATTATTGGAACTGATAACAGAATCTGTGGAGAAAAGTCAATGAAACGCCTGGTCTCAGAAATAGTAAAATGGATAAATTTGCAGAACTGACAATTGGAGCAGGGGAGAACCAGCCCGCAGCCTTTACAGGAACAAGGGACACAATGAACAGCCTCATGTGACAATAGAACAGACTTGGCTCCCTGAAGCCACAAGTCCCAGTGCAGCTGAGGTGAAATAGGCAGCAGGCATTGTCCTGGTTCCCGGGGAGTCGCCTGTCATTTACAAGGGTCTGGACAGGAAACCCACTTCACTCAAGGTCTCTGTCTCCTTGTCCTGAAAGATCTTTAAAAGTGGAAATGAAGCTTCCCTCATGGGGGGCAGTGTAAGCAATGACAGTGAATGTGAACCAGCCAGAGAACCACTATGCACAGAGGGTTAGCAGGAGGAGCACGCTCTAAGACACACAGCGTTCTTGTCGGGTCGTGAATCAAATCTGTAGCCACCATGGCGGGAACTGTGCCTTTCTGACCGAGTCCTCATCACTGGGCAGGAACACTGGGCAGTGATGCTCATGGTACTCCACGCTGAGTGTGGGGTAGCAAGAAGTCCCACCCCCTCTGGCACATTTACTCAAGGAGTCACTTAAGTGACAGATGACTAGAAGCTGTAGAGTGGAGTCATCAGCACTCTAACTCTCCAGGTCCTGTTACCATGTGACTGGATAAATGAAGTCACATTAGGAGGAGGACATTCGTCATTAAATATCATTTTGCAAAGGTTGAGCTGGCGCTGTGTGCTGTCACCTCCCAGCCATGCCAGGCTGGATGGCACTGGGCCCAGTGGTGCACAGGTGTCATTCCACACAGATGACAGCCAGCGTTGTTGAGGAGTGAGTGTGGGGCTTTATGCAGTCACTGGTCAGGGCACGTCTTTACTTTTTGTTGTCATAGTTACCGAGATCTTACACTCAACGTCGTAATCTAGGGCAACTGAGGAACAGCACATGATTCTTTCCCCACAGCCTGTCCTCTCCCTGTTTGTTCACCGTCTTGCTGCTGCCCTGTTGCCCATCCAGTCTGCTCAGCCCCGGAAGGGCCTGGCCTCCCACCTTCCCCTCGCAGTCACCGCCTCTAGGAGACAGTGGAGTCAAGGCTGAATTTTGAAACAAACATTAAGACACTGTGAGAGTCCTGGCAAAAGATGTGTATGGATATGGGTACAGTCAGATAGTGAGGAGGGACCTCGGCACCGGGAACCCAATGTCCCAGACACCGGGCCTTGTGGTGTTGTCAGGAACCTGGGTAATGACAGCCAATAGTCCTTCTCTGTGGCCGCCTCTGTCTGAGGAATTGGTGGACACCCACAGTGACCTGAGGCCTCTCCCCCAGCATCCCGTTCCCAGCACTCTCTCCAGTTGGGCACAGCTGCTGAGTGACTATTCCCTGATGCTCTTCCACAGGTCGCTGCCATCAACCCCAGCCACCCCCTGGCACAGATGCCACTGCCACCGTCCATGAAGAATTGCATCCAGCTGGCAGCCTGCGAGGCCAGCGAGCTGCTGCCCATGATCCCCGACTTGCCGGCCGACCTCTTCACATCCTGCCTCACCACCCCCATCAAGATCGCCCTGCGCTGGTAAGTGGCATCTGTGTGTCTGCCTTGTGACCCTCTGCCTGACATCCCATGGGGCCCCCAGCCTCACAAGTCCAAGGAATCTTCCCGGGTTTTGTGTGCCCGGGTCCCAGACTTGAACCCCGGATCCTGATAGCTGGCAGTGCTCTAAGATGTCGGGGCTCCTTGTCCTGATCTGTTGCACGTGCGGCCTACTGCTTACATTCATGTAGCAGTGTGGGGGGTCATAGCTGGTACCAAGATTGGTCATCCCAGAAAGTGGACTTCCTTTTGAAAAAAATGAAAAACACATGAAAGAGAAGTCATTTAATTCCTTGCTTGAATTGAGGTATAATCTTACAATTTGTTGTAAGCAGTTAAAAAAAACACAACTTTTTTTTTTTTAAACCATTGTTCTTTTTGGCAGTTTAGAGTTCTTGCAACTATGAGAGAAGGTGTGGGGTATTCTGAGACAGGAGACCCACATGTGAGACCCTCCGTCAACAGCAGGGCTCCTGGGGGGGCATGTGTGCTTCCTCCCTCAGACCACCGTGCTATTCCCTTCATACCCAGCTGCTGGCTGGACAAGAACTTGGACTTGCCATTTTTCCTCTGTGGTGATGCTCCCTATTAGCCCCGTACCCGGTGAGGGCGACCTGAACAGCTCCCTTGGCCATTTGCTCTCCCGCCCCCAAATCCCAGGGCTGGGGCCTACCCACAGGGAGACACCACTTTCAGTGACAATCCCTGAGAAGTATGAGAGGAGCTGCCTGGAGGGCTGGCCACAGGTGACGGACAGGGTCCCTGCCCTCTGATCAGGGCGGCTTTCCTCTATTGTGACCCAATGCGCTGTCTCAGCACTCACCTAAAATCCTCTTTGCAATTAGGATGGAGTTATTTATTTATTTATTTAATTTTAGGCGAAGAGGAGGGGAGATAGAGAGACAGACTCCCACACGTGCCCTAACTAGGATCCATCTGGCATCCCGTCTGGGACCACTACTCTGCCCATCTGGGGACTTGCTCACAACTGAGCTTTTTCAGCACCTGAGGTAGAGGCTTGAAGGAACCATCATCAGCACACAGGGCCTATGTATATACTTGAATCAGTTGAGCCATGGCTGCGTGAGGGGGGGGGGGGGGGAGAGAGAGAGAGAGAAGGGGGAGGGCGAGAGGTGGAGAAGAGATATCACTTCTATGTGCCCTGACCGGGAATCGAACCCAAGACATCCACATGTTGGACTGATGTTCTACCACTGAGCCAACCAGCCAGGGCCATTTTTTTTTTTAAAGCATTTAGAGGAAGCCCAGTGAAATACGGCCATCATGCAATGGACTTTGAAATCCATATGCCACTGTTGTGGGTGACGGTCATCAGCTGATAATAATCAAGCTGTGTCTGAGGGCAGGTCTCATACTATAATCCACTTTTTGACCCCGGACACTGCCATGCCAACGTGCCGAGTGAGGTTGAACTTGGCATTGTGCTGAGGTGCCCTGAGCCTTCAAATGGCAGTAAGCACTGCTAGGAGCTGAGCCCTCTCTGTCCCAGTGGAGTTAAACCACCAGCTCTTCTTGAATGGAGAAAGGAAGCATTTTGTTTTCAGGGTTAAGCTATGGGTTTTTCATTTTAATAATTTTTTTTTTATTTTTATTTATTTTTATTTTTTTTACAGGGACAGAGAGAGAGTCAGGTAGAGGGATAGATAGGGACAGACAGACAGGAACGGAGAGAGATGAGAAGCATCAATTATCAGTTTTTCGTTGCGACACCGTAGTTGTTCATTGATTGATTTCTCATATGTGCCATGACCGCGGGCCTTCAGCAGACTGAGTAACCCTCCCGCTCGAGCCAGTGACCTTGGGTCCATGCTAGTGAGCTTTTTTGCTCAAGCCAGATGAGCCCATGCTCAAGCTGGCTATCCTGGGGTCTCGAACCTGGGTCCTTCTGCATCCCGGTCCGACGCTCTATCCACTGCGCCACCGCCTGGTCAGGCAGGTTTTTCATTTTAAAAAGTCATATAAATATGTTACTGCCTGACTAGTGGCTTAGTGGATAGAGCATTGACCTGGGATGCTGTGGTCCCAGGTTCAAAACCCCAAGGCCGCTGGCTTGAATCACTAGCTTGAGCAAGGGGTCACTGGCTTGGCTTGAGCCCCCCAGTCAAGTCATGTATGAGAAGCAATCAATGAATAACCAAGGTGCTGCAACTATGAGTTGATGCTTCTCAAGTCTCTCCCTTCCTGTCTCTGTCTCTCGCCTGTTAAAAAAAATTAAAAAGTCACGTTAATATGTTACTATTAAAAGTGGAACATATATTATTTGTAGAAAATTTACTAAGAAGCAGAAAATATTACCCCTGGTTAATGCTAATGTTTTGGAGTGCTGCCTGTCAGTCTTCTTCCTGTGCACATCCATTATTTCATAAATGTAATTAGCGTGGATTTACAATTTCACATACTTAATCCTTGGCATATAATAAATTTTGCCTAGACCATCAGAAACTCTTAGGAGGCATCATTTGCAAAAAATTGCAGAATGTCTCACTGTACTGATGTTTTGTGTTCTGTTTAACCAAAGGGCTGTAGGTTTTGGGGTTCAGGTATCTGAATGTCGGAGAGCTCAGAGTAGCGCCGGAATTGGGTTCTGCAGACTTCTTCTGTAAAGGACTGGACAGTGACTAGCTAAGGCTTGTAGGGAGGGGTCCCAGATCTGTGGTAGCACAAAAGAGCCATAGAAAGCATGAGAATAATTGACTTGAGTGGGGTTGTGTTCCAATAAAATTTTATTTACAAAAAATAGGCTTGGGCCACAGTTTGCCAACCCCAGCTTTAGGAAACAGAACCAGTATTTTAGCTGCACATGACTTGTTCCATTTACCTGCCAGTGGGTAAATAACCTAAAACAGGGTTTGCTCAAGGAAGTTCACCCCCCCCCTCCTCATAACATAGATTGGAGGATGGCTTCTAACAGCGTGGCACCCTTTCTGCTGGGCACAGCTGCTGAAGAAGTCTGTGCTTTGTAAACAGCACAGCCTGCTTTGTGTACGCAAAACACGAGTGCTCTTAAAGCAGGTGTGTTTATGAGTCTTACTTGATGGTGCACTAGTTCCTGAAAAACACTGTGTTCTGGTTTTCTTTTTTTTTTTTCATTTTTGCCTCAATCTGTCTAATTTTCAGGAACTGATACTTTCAGTAATTCTGAAACAAGCAAATGCATTACTCTTCATATAACCAAGTACCTTGCTTACCATAAATATCAATATAGTGTAAGAATGAAAAATATATTTTTTCCTTTGGCTTTTTCTCTGTCTTTGATCGAGTGACAGAACACCATTTTAAATTTATCATGGGGCACTGTGTGCTACTGAAAATAACTCTGGTTCCCATGTGACTGGGAGCCGTACAAACAGATGCCGTGGTGCTCTGAGTCACGGTCATGTCTGTCGATGAAGATGGTAGGCAGTGAGGACTGAACAGGTCAGGAAACCATGTCCTTTCTTTCAATTAAATTGAGGAATTTCAAGGAGTTTAAATGTTCATGACCTAATATGGCTGTGTCCTAGTCAGTGTGTAAAGTGATGCCTGGATTTAGCCGACGAAGGTGGCAGCTGCATCGATGCCCACCGAGCAGGGGTGTGGACCTGGTAATGTGCTGTTGTGTGGGTCTCCCTTGCCGTGACATTTGGTTTGTGGATTTTCTTGAAGACTCGGCCAAGAAACTGTGAGAATGAGCTTGGGGGAACATAAATTCTTGCTGGTCTTCGATAACAGGAGTGAATCACTGTTCTCTCTTGGGTTCTCTGGGATGCACTGCCTTTGCTGTGGGACAGACGTCCTGCTTGCCTACTCAGTGCCTGATGTGAACTTGTCTGCTTCTTTAGAAGTACCAGACAGGTGACTGCCTGGCTTGTGTGTGAGAACAGAGTGGTGCGGGCCTCTTAGGTGGAGGCTGGCAGGCATGCCAGCGAATTAAGTTGTCCTGCATTTACTCTGTGGTGACGGCACATGTGTGTCTTGGGCCTCCAGAGAGGTGGGCTTCCTGTGGGATGTAAATGGTTTCTTCCTGAGAGGGCTTCTCAGTGCAGCCCTGGCCATTCTCGGCCCAAGGTGCCTTCAGGGTAATTTCAGAGCCTGCCAGGTTGTGTGACCGATCCTGTGCCCACCTTGAGGAAAGCACTTTTTCTCCACAGACTACACTGTGTGCATTCACTGCCCCAGTCTCCTGACATGCACTCAGTTAAGATAAATATCATGATGCACAGAGCTCCTTTAACAGCGCCGACACACGAAAACCTGATTTATGCTGCCAAGACAGAGGGCTGGAGCTGGCGGGAAGGTGTAGGCTGCTGCCTTCCTGCCCTAGTCTCAGGGTGCCACTGGGGCACAGAAGATTGATGGGTCCTATGATGAGTCCCCTTAACAGCGAAGTCAGAAATGGTGTGGAGCCCTTGGGGATGGCTGAGGCTCCTGGGGCAGAGGGCAGGGAGGGAGATGGGGGCAGTGAGGACCAGAGGGGAGGGGCAGGCTGAGAGTGGCCTGGATCAGGAAGATGGACTGTGGGAAGGAAGGAAAAAGGTCCTTTATGGAACAGCCTGCCCTTCAGAGCAGAGGCAGCGTGCAGCTCAGCAAGGACAGCAGGTGCACTCAGGGACGAACACGTGCCATGGATGGGAAGAACTCAGTGAGGACAGCGGGCTCATTCAGGGGCAAGCATGTGCCGCGGACAGGAAGAACTCAGGACAGCAGGCGCACTCAGGGACGAGAACCTGCTGTGAATGCAAAGAACAGCTGCAGGTGTGCGGTATGGAGACCACAGTGGATGGAGAGGCTCTCACAGGTGGGTGGGATACTGTGGTGCAGGTACTGTCAGGAGACAGCATGGAGCTGGGTGAGAAAGACCAGAAAGAGAGTTAAGGTTTGACTCAGATGGCTATGATGTTTATCATGAAAAATAAGTGTCCATATAGCTTTCAGGTACTGGAGGCAACCACTAAAAGAATGAAAATAGAATGTATCATTTTCACACAGGAGAAAAATTTCTTCTCTCCAAGGGAAGGTAGAAAAAGAAAGAAGGAAGGGTGGTAAATAGACAATGTCAACTCCAATGGCCAAGATGAATTTTGAAATAAAAGTGATTCCATAATGAGTGGTGAACAAAGTCCGTCTCTCAAGGTAGTGGGTCTCATGTCGGTATCAGTCACTGTGACCCAGGGGTCTCCTGTCCGCGGGATGCACGTTTCAAACAGTGTGTGAAAGGTTGAATATCAGGATGAAAGAGGAAGAATATGAACCAAAAAAAGCCAAACTTATCATTTCAATGAGTGAAAGCAGAATCTGAGGTACAAAATATTGTAAGGGACACAGAAAAATGTTGTATCGTGGGGGGGGGGAAAAAGGCAGATGAGAAAGATGAGAAGTAGGTAAACCAGGCCTGTAGGTGCTGAGACACTACGTCGGTGAGAAGTGAGCTCAGCAGCAGAGTCTGATAACAGGGCTGGTTAGCAGGGTCTCGGAGGCAACCAGGATGTGTACCCCGCACACTCAGATGCACATGTGGTCCAGTCACAAGAGTAGACCAGCCTGGCTGCTGAAGGGGTGCTTGTGGCCCATGGGACGGGACCACTGGCAGCCCGCTTCAGGATGAGGGCACAAAGGGTGCCTGGGCTGATGCTGGCAGAGGCAGGATTCAGACCCTGAACCCTGGCCCCATGGTGACACTCGGAGCCAATGCTGTGTCTGCCTGCATGATGACAGGCTGGCTGCTTTCCTTTGCTGTGACTCTCTCCCTGGTGCTCCTGTCCGGCCCTGACTCCTCTTCTCCCCCTTTGGTGGAGTTGTGGAAGGAGCTGAGATCCACGTGTACATGCAAGCAGAAGTCATGGGCACTGACTTGAGCTGGTAAGGCGATGCCATGCTCTCAGTGAATGTGCATCGTGGCGTAGTGGGGAATGCCACAATGCTATCCTGCTGTGGCTAGGAGTGAGGCAGAGGCTCTCTGCAGCATTGCTGCAGTATCGGAGGCTCTGGCCGCTGGTGAGACAAGAAGAGTAAGTAACTAGTATACAGTTTGCACCTGTCTGTGCGCAGGGTGGGTCACCTGTCACCCCACAGCGCTTCAGTGAAACATGTCTACACGAGAGCACAGCCAGGATGTAGCCTCGCCCTGTGGTGGAGAGCACTGTCGGAGGCTGCTCATCTCTCAGCCGCCGCACCCCTCGTGAGATAGCTGGGAGTCACAGGCAAGACAGCGCGTTGACCACAGGTCTGGAATTTAGGAACTGGGTCTACAGGTGCCAACAGTAATTGATCTCAACATCATCATGGTGTTTATAGATTTTCATCGGAAACTATCTAAAACCCGTGGCTTTTTCTCAGACCAGAGAAAGAGAAGCACACTAAACTTTTAGTAGAAGACAGGAAATAAGAGAGAAGAACAAAAAATAAGCAATGGAGAAGGTACCAGAAAATCTGGAAAACCCATGAAAACTAGGTGGTAGTGTTTGGAAGTTCAATGAAATTAACCCTTTACTGACCTGTGGTGGCGCAGTGGATAAAGCTTCGACCTGGAATGCTGAGGTCACTGGTTCAAAACCCTGGGCTTGCCTGGTCAAGGCACATATGGGAGTTGATGCTTTCTGCTCCTCCCTTCTCTCTCTCTCTCTCTCTCCTCTCTAAAATGAATAAATAGTTTAAAAAAAAAAAAGAAATTAACCCTTTGAGTAGTTTGAATGTTCATGTACAACCTCTTGCCTCCTGACCATCCAGAGTATGACCAGACATTCTTTAAGAATATAAAAAAGGATGAATGCATCTCAAGACATACTACAATCATGTTAGCTCCAAGATGGCATGACAAAAGAGAGGTCAACATGCTAACTACAATTCATGAGGGACTTGATGATTGAAACTGGCAAAAATGATTACACTACTGGGCAAAGCATTACCAAGCCACTAAGTGTGATTAGGTACAATGAGAATATGGGTTTGATTGACAAGGCTGATATGCAAGTAAGTTTCACAGGAAATGTAAGGAAAACCATGAAATGGTGTATAAAACTTTTTTTTCATGAAATTACATTGCTGTTTTGAACTCATACATTGTGTATCAGAAGAAGACTGGAGGAAGACCACAGTATATGACTTCAGACTGAAGCTCATTGACCAGCTTTTGGAGTTTATGAAAGAGGAAATCACCCAGAGGAGGCCGGCATCTCTGTAGGAGACAGCCTTTGTCTTTCAGGGCGTCACTTCCCAAAGCCAGTCCCTGCTCCGTATGTCAGCACACTACAAGGAGGGAGCGTGAACGGAGGCACACAGGGTGATGTGCACTGAACGTAACAAACCACTTTGCTGCATCCATGTGTTGAGGAATACCACAGTTTGAAAAAATTTTAAATGTAAGGAATAAATAAAAATACCTATAAATTGTCTTAAGAATGTCATCGTATGTGAGTACGTATTTGAGATTCTGCTAATAACAATGTTTACAGATGAGAAGTACGTGAGAATTGCATGAGATAACAAAAATTTTTATTTTAAAAATCTGTAAGGCGACATTGAAAAAAGGCAAATTATGCTCTTGTTTCCATAAATTGGTTACCAAACAAACATGATTTTAAGTTAATACAACTGTAACTGTAACTGATTTCATTTTTTGAAATAAAAACCTCACTCCTGGGGATCAGCGAGCATGAAAAAACTCACTACTTAGAGGGATAAACTCTGGCTGAAATGGTCAAGAAAAACGGAGACATAGATTACCTGCCTTGGAAAGGAAACAGCATTGCTTGTAGACCCATGGAGTCCCTTCAGGTGTGAGGCACCTTGAGCCAGTAAGTCCTGGTCATTAGATTCATGGGTGAATTCTGTGAGAAACACTGATGACCAACTGGACACAAGAAGAGCAGGGAACTGTTCTATAAGGAGATGCAGTTCTAGTGAGGAGCCTCCCAGGGAAGACGCCAGGCCCAGACAACTTCACTGATGAGCTCTAACATTTAAGAAAGGTAATGCCAATCCTTATGCAAGCTCACTCAGAAAACAGAGCTGGAGGAGCATTTCCTGTCTTATCCTAGGAGGCTAACTTTACCCTGGAAATCAAAGTCGGACAAAGGCTGCAAGAAAAAGAAAAGGAAGAAGCTACAGATCAAGATCTCTTGTGAACACATATAAAAACTCTTAACAAAATATCAGCAGATGAAGCTCAGCAGTGTAGAGAATGGATGGAGTGCTATGATCAAGGAAGGTTTATCTCAGGAGCACAATATTTGTTTAACATGTAGAAATCAGTAAGTGTAATTCATTATATTGGCAGTTTAAATAAAGGGGGGGGGAAGTACGGTATCTCAACAGATGCATAAAAAACATTTGACAAAAGTCAGCACCAGTTCATGACACCGATTCAGCAAACTAGGAAGAGACCAGTCTCCAGCTCACAGAGTCATCTGAGAAAACCTACAGCTCACATTGTGCTCAGCATGGTGAAGACAAAACATTTCCCCCAGAGGATTGGGCACAAGGCAAAGAAAGACGTTCCCTCTCACCTTCCCTGTCTATTACTGTGCTGGAAGTCTGCACACTAAAGCTGGGGAAAAGGAAAGCCAGCACATTGACAAAGAAGCAAAACTTCACAGACAACATGGTTATATATATGAAAAAGCATGATAAGTCTACCAAAAATCACTGGAACTAATAATGCATTTTAGCAGGGATCCAGGACGTCACATCAGTATCCCAAAATCAGTTCTGTGTTTTTGTGTAGTAGTAACAAATAGTAAGAAATTGAAAAATTTGAAGCATACTATTTGTTATGGTGTCAAGCTTCTGAAATACTTGGGGATGAATGTGACAACATGTATGCAGGACCTGTGTGCACATATTCTAAAACACGGCACAGAGAAATTAGACCTACATAAATGGGAAATTAGACTGGGCTTATGGAGCAAAGACTCAGATTTTTTCATGCTAACTACCTGAGCTGATCTGCACACTCAGTCCAATCTCAGTCAAAATCTCATCATTACTGAAATTGAGAGATTGATTTTTAAACTTATATAGAAGTACAAAGGGTCTAGCTGAAACAATTTTGAGAAAGAGGCACATGATTTATTTTGAGGTTTAATATAAGACTGCAATTATTAAGACTGGGGTCTGAGCACAAGGAGAGCCAAACATCAATCAAACATAATACAGAGTGTGAAAATGTCCTCATGTGTATATGATCAGTGGATTTTGGACACAGCTACCAGGTAATTCAATGGTGAAGGGATTGTCTTTTCAACAAAAGGTGTTGGAACAACTGCTGTTCATTCTGGAAAAGCAAAATAAAACCCCAACCCTTATATTATATAAAGCAGAAACATTAATTTCTGATCTTGAACATATACAGATAAAACTATAAAACAACAGATGAAAACAAAGAAAATATTCATGATTTCTTAGAAGTAACACAAACAGCACAAACCATTAAAATCGTTATTGAGATTCATCAGAATTAAAAATGTCTGCTCTTCGCCTGACCAGGCGGTGGCGCAGTGGATAGAGCGTTGGACTGGGACGCGGAAGACCCAGGTTTGAGACCCAGAGGTCGCCAGCTTGAGCACAGGCTCATCTGGTTTGAGCAAAAGCTCACCAGCTTGAGCCCAAGGGGTTACTAGAAGGCCCACGGTCAAGGCACATATGAGAAAGCAATCAATGAACAGCTAAGGTGTCACAACGAAAAACTAATGATTGGTGCTTCTCATCTCTCCGTTCCTGTCTGTCTGTCCCTGTCTATCCCTCTCTCTGACTCTCTGTCTCTGAAAAAAAAAAAAAAGTCTGCTCTTCAATAGACACTCTTAAGAAAATAAAAAGACAAGCCACAAACTTGTTGAAATGATGATACACATATAACAAAAGACCTGCAGCCAAAACTTTACAAATTAGAAGGCAGTCCAGATTTTAAAGAAATGGCCAAATAATGGAGTGTATGTTTGTAAAAAAGATGGACAGATGGCTGATGGACATGGGCAGGTGCTCAGCGTGTCAGAATGTGTGGCATGACTGGGACTCCCACACATGGATGCTGGGAACATGGAGTACACAACCACTCTGGACAGCAGTTATTAGTCTCCAGAGATCCTGATGCGCACACGCACATTGCCCAGTCTCACTTCCGCGTGCTCACCCAAGAGGAGTGAGAGCCACGTCCACACGAAGATGTGCACATGATTCCATACAGCTCCATCCATGGTATCTAATCTCAAAAGCACATAGACTGGACACATACCCTTTGCAGAATACCTGCATTTTAAAATCATTTCCTGTTAAAGTGATGCCCTGGCTCATGCAATCAGTAATGGTAAAAGCTGAGGAATAATGTTTGCAGAGGTACTGCCTAAGTCAGGGGTCCCCAGACTTTTTATACAGGGGGCCAGTTCACTGTCCCTCAGACCATTGGAGGGCCGGACTATAAAAAAAAACTATGAACAAATCCCTATGCACACTGCACATATCTTATTATAAAGTAAAAAAACAAAACAGGAACAAATACAATATTTAAAATAAAGAAGTAAATTAAAATCAACAAACCAGTATTTCAATGGGAACTATGGGCCTGCTTTTGGCTAATGAGATGGTCAATGTGCTCCTCTCACTGACCACCAATGAAAGAGGTGCCCCTTCCGGAAGTGCGGTGGGGGCCGGATAAATGGCCTCAGGGGGCCGCATGCGGGTCTTTTGAAATCTAGCACATCTCCCTAAGAAAAGTATCTTCTTAAGTGATTTTTTGAAGGGTAGGTTGCCATGTTATTTTTGGTTTGTGCTGGGGATATTAATTCTGGGGTATCTTCGAGCTGCTCGCATTCTGCCTTCTCTCCAGTGCGCATCCAGTGGGAATGTGGTTTCAGAAAGGGTCTCTCCAGCATTCAGTGCGTTTGAATGCGTCCGCAGGTAGAGTGTGTGGCAGACGCGAGGGTAGCAAGTGTGGACAGGACAGGAATGTTTGGACGGGAGTTGGTACTGTGCCATGCAGCTTACAGTGGGGCTCTTACAGCCACTTCATTAGTCACACAATTCTAGGAATCTAGCTCAGGGAGAAACACACTCATAAACAGCATTCTGCCCTGCCAGCCTCACTCCTCTCCTTCCAGTCCCCCGATTGTCCCTGGCCAGTGGGAGGAAAGCCATTTGTCCTTGCTGTTTTGATAGAAGCATCAGTATGTTCCAAATTGCTTTTAGTCTCTGTTTGAAATCATACCTGAAGCTCAGAATCGAATTTTATGAAACAATTACTAGTTAACTGTTTCTCTGACTGTATCTTATATCTTATTAAACTCTGGGCACTATTATGGTACTTTGACTTCTTATCTGATTTGTGTGCCTAAGTATACTTGTGTCCGTGGGTAATCAGTAACATGAAGTCATCTTGCTTTCAAAATTGTTAGCAGCACCGCGGCATGCTTGCTAGTGGGCACGCGTGACATTGGACCACAGCAGTAGTCCCTGAGTCAGGAGCCCCATCCTCATTTTTCTGTGCTTGGTGGAGCCACATTCCCTCTTCATGGGCACCTTCCTTTGAACAGCAGAGCTGTGTGACGGAGAACGTGCAGGTGGCTGCATGGCGCCGCCAGAGCTGTTTATAGACAGTGTGCAGGGAGCCATGGGACAGCAGCCTCTCCTTTGGTTTTCTTACTTCTCATCATTTGCACCCTTAATGTCCATATATTCAGTGAGGGACAGTTTCTCCTTGGCTCAGAGGCCATGCTGAAGCTCTCTGATCCTGGTGATCACCCGGGTTAGTATATATAAATGCTGTCGCCAGTGGTCGGAACAGCCTGAACTTTGCTTATTCTGAGATCACGTTGACCCTGTGAAGTAACTTCCTCTGAACAGCTGCTCTGATCTGTTCAGGTAGCCTTGTGAATTCTCAGGGTGTAAAACTAACAGTGACAACCTGTCTGCTGGGAGCAGAGGGTCTCACCGCCCTGTCAGAGCTGTGTGGCAGGGGAGGGAATGGAAGGACCCCTGTGTGTGCCCTGCGGGTGGGTGGTCCCTTCACTGTCCTGTCCTGTCCTGTCCTGTCGTGTTGTCGGTGCTGAACCTCCAACCATGAGTGAAGTTGCACCGATGTGAGAAGTCAGGGCAGCATTCCCACCAGACAACCCATCCTGTCCTGGAGCCTGTGCTTGGGCGATGGTAAGCAGTCCCGAGGGGCAGAGGCTTGAAGTCTGAAGGTGACTAAGAAGCAAGAGGGAAAAATAAGTCCGTGATTGTGAAGTTGAGGGTGGGTCATGCTTAGTTGACCACACCTGCTTCATGACAGGTGTAAGTCTGGTTCTGTTGATCTCTACCCCACCCCACAGTGAGGCCTGACTCAGGAGCAGGTGACGTAGGCACTGCTGGAAATGCACAGGTGGCTTGGGCACAGAGGAGCTTGTCTGCCTGCCTAGGCAGCCGTATCCATGGCTCTAATGGACATGAGTGGGTTCAGCACACCTGGGTGCTCACTTCTGGCCTCCCCCAGCCACGCACAGCCAGAGTGGAGGCTGGCAGGGTTTGCAGGTGCAGTTTGTGGAGGCTATCCAGGTCATGCTGTACCCACCTCCCATTAAAAATCAATATAGTACAGCGCAGCTGAGCTGGAAGGAAGGGAGGGAGGGCTCAACACAAGCTCAGTCGAGAAAAAGGGTCTTTGCTGGCTATGGGAGTTTCTATTGCTGTGGTTGTCATTTTGTCATAGGTGTGAGGGGTTCACGCCAGTGTAAATGCTGATGGGAAGGTACCTCACAGGAGGAGGGCTTGAAGCAAGAGGACTCAGTTCAGTGGGTTTGTTGCCATGGTTTTGGTGCAGTGAGATTACTCAGTGTCAAAGGGTGGGCCAAGAACATGTGCCTTCTCAGGCATGTCTGTGTTGGAGGAGGGGAGCCAGCCAGGGAGAAGGAGTGGAGAGTGGGGGTGGAGGGAGTGGCCCCTGGGAGAGGGTAACCATGAACTCTCCAGTGCTAAGGATGGGGAGTAGCCCCTGAAGATGGTGGGGAGGAAGTCACAGGTCACCTTGACAGTTCCAGAACAGCTGTTGGAGCAGCTGTCCGAATGCCAAGGGTCACCTTCAGAAAGATATGCAGCACATGCCTACACACTTAGCACATGGAGTGGTTAGGGTTAGAGCACAGGACGGATCACACAGGTGCACGCTTAGCACACACAGTGGTTGGGGTCAGAGCACATGTGTGCCCACTTAGCATGTGGAGTGGTTAGGGTCAGAGCACAGGATAGAGCACACACGTGCACACTTAGCACATGGAGTGGTTAGGGTTAGAGCATGGACTAGAGCACATTTGTGAATGCTTAGTGCATGGAGTGCTAAGGGTTAGAGTACAGGATGGAGCACATGTGTGCCCACTTAGCATGTGGAGTGGTTAGGGTCTGCTCACAGGCCCTCTCAAAGGGCATAGTGCTGAAGTGAGGAGCTGGGCAGTAGGTCTCAGTTGCTTTTCATGTGGTGTTGTCATCTCTAACAGACAGAAGCCTGTAGCCTGGATGGTATGGTAGGCGTGAAGCTCTGCAAGGCCTGGCCAGCATGGTCTCAGAGCCCTGGAAGCAGTGCTCTGTAGGAAAAGTCTTAAGTGCCCAAACTCAACAAGCCCAGATGTTTGAGCTGCTCGGTGACAGTGACGGAGAGGTGGGAATTGTGGTTTGGATGGGAGTATGGTTGAAGTGGCTGCGGGCATGGGCTGCAGACAGGCAGAGCACCTAACAGTCCAGGATCCAGCAGAGCCTCAGACCGGATGTGAGGATGGGGTGGGGCTTCGGGTAGGAGGGAGCCAGACTTCAGAGCAAGGGATTGGGACAGTGACTTTCAAGCGGGTAGGGTAGATCACAGACATGATCAGGGAACGGTCATGTGACAAATTGGCATGGGCTTAAGGGGGGGCGGTTAGTTTTTAAAAAGAAAAAAAGTTGAAAACTTGTGTTAGAGGTGGAAAGTTAGGAGAAGGTGGCCCAGCAGTGCTCCAAAGTGTCAGTGCAGACCCAGCAGCCACGAGAGGTGAGGACTGCGGGGCCAGGCAGCAGGGAAGGAGGGGGAGTCAGCTGGGGAGAACTGTCAGTACCCTGTGAGCAGCGTACACAGGAGGAGGGCCTGGGAGAGTGCTCCAGCCAGAGAGGCTGGATCTGGGCCCAGAACCTTAAGGTGTCTATGGAAGCTCCTAGAGAAGTTGACAGTCAAGGCCTCAGCGTCATTCTTCCTCAGCCCCAGAGAGGCCTACAGAGCTGCTATAGGGCTGGGGCCGGGGTGACCAGGGAGGCCATGTGTCTGCGGGACAGGCAGCACCACCTGGATGAGGCCGGACCAGCCTAGCTGCAGCCTGAGTGAGGGCAGAGCCGGCGGAGACCAGGTGTCCCTGTCAGCCATCCTGCCACATGCTTATAAATGCGGCTGATGTCACTGCCCCTGTCACATAGGGGCCAGATCTCCTGGGAACATTGCAGACCTTCTGGCACCTGGCAGAGTGCGGTGTGACATGGCCTTAGTGTTCTCTGATTCCGCAGTGGTGACTGAAGTGTTGCCCTCTGCAGGGGATGGGAAGGTGCACAAGGGACTCCCAGAGGACTCACTGTCCTCAGCCACAGCCACATTCAAGGCCTTCATTGTGTCTGCTGAAATTGCTTTCTTCCCCAAATCAGATCCCCGTGAACCCAGTGTTTGTCCCTATCTGGCTGTGCACCCTGTGGTGAACACCAGCCCAAGCCGGGGGCATGATGATTCCCCACCATGCGCTCAGGGCCAGACAGATGAGGAGGATGTGCCTTCCTCAGAGCAGGAAAGAGACGCCTTTCAGTTCCTGCTCTCTCCGCCGTGTCCTGTGCTGTGTGTACTTTCCTTCTCTTGCGGCCCTGTTGCTTGGCCGCTGCCTTCTTTACCTGGAGCCCCTTGGAGCACTGGGAGTGTGGACAGCAGCTGAAATGCCACAGAGCATATGCAGAGTGTCTGCCTCACTGAGTACCTCGTCCACATGCAGCCTGCAGACACTGGCTCTCACTGATCACAGGGTGTGCAGGATCTCGGCATGGCTTCTTCGGGTAGAGGGCAGGGGCTAAGGCACAGGAATGTAGTCCCAGTCATTAGCAGTGCCCATCCATTCGATGCCCCACAGCAGATCCTAAGGACGATAGACAGTGGTGCATCCTCTGGCCCCATAAGCTGCACACCCTGTCCCCAACCTATGCACAGGTCACAGCCCAAGTTACCTCACAAGGCTGAGTGTAGCAGGTGGAACTCCAGTGTGCACCTGTGTGTCGCTGGGACTGCATAGGAAGCTGAGAGGGGTACCCCCAGAGTCATCCTCCCACATGTGGGAGAGCGCAAGGTGGCTAGCCATCCCCCAGAGGCACTGGGTGTGCTTAGCCTTGCACCCCCAGATCTCCTATCCATGCTGTTGTGGAGCTCAGTTTCCTGAGCCCCGCCCTGGAGGTCAGGGTTGGAGGTCAGCATGGGGCTGAGAGTTCCCACCCTCCATCCAGTGCTCCATCATTCTGGGGAGGCCACCTTCAGCCACCTCCTCAGAGCAAACTTGTGGTTGGAAGGGGCTCCTTATGAGCAACAACAGGCAGTCCTGTCACCCAGAAAGGAGAGACCCATGCTTGGTACCCTCAAGTGAATTGTGGGAAGATGGTTTCTATGCGAGGATAAGGGAGAGGGATGACAAAACAAGACACCAGGATGATCAGAGAACTGGCAAAGGGAAGAAGAAGTCCAAGAAATCAGTTTAGCCCTGGCCAGTTGGCTCAGTGGTAGAGTGTTGGCCTGGCATGCAGGAGTCCCAGGTTCGATTCCTGGCCAGGGCACACAGGAGAAGCGCCCATCTGCTTCTCCACCCCTCCCCTTCTCCTTCCTCTCTGTCTCTCTCTTCCCCTCCCGTAGCCAAGGCTCCACTGGAACAAGTTGGCCCGGGCGCTGGGGATGGCTCCTTGGCCTCTGCCTCAGGTGCTAGAATGGCTCCGGCCGCAATGAAGCAACAACCCAGGTGGGCAGAGCATCACCTCCTGGTGGGCATGCCGGGTGGATTCCAGTCGGGTGCATGTGGGAGTCTGTCTCTCTGCCTCCCCGCTTCTAACTTTGGGAAAAATACAAAAAAAAAAAAGAAGAAGAAGAAGAAATCAGTTTAATTTCAGAATTTAAGTGACCTTACAGTTGGCGAGAAGTAGAGGAGGCATTATGAAAACCAGATAGCCATAAAAAATAATGAGACAGACAAAAAATAAAAGTTCAACTTGCAGATGATCATTCTTGAAACACAGAACCAATGACAGCAAAGCAGCATGTGAGTGGCCCCGTGTTATAGCATGTGGGCGCCAGGCACGTACACACATGTACACACAGACACGTGTGCATACACACACGCTGAGACATGCACACACGTGTGCGCACGCACACACTACAGATGAGGTCATGGCACCACCAGCACCTGGCACCTGCCATGCAGCGAGAGAACAGTCAGCTTGCACAAGTGAGGTTCATTCCAGAACTACTCTGAAGACTCTCCATTAGCCTGCCTATTAATATAATTCATCATCTTAATAGGCAAATGGAGGAAAGTTATTTGATAAAATTAAAAATGAATTTTAATAAAAAACATACAAGAATAGTAGCGTGTTTTCTCTGCGTAAGAGAAGTTTTCCAGGCTAGCAGCCGCCCTTGTACACTGAGGTTTCGCACTGCATTCCATTCATGTGATTGGAACTGCGAGAGGATGCTCACCAACTGTAACTCAGTCAGCTGACCTCTCTCAAATGTAGTCAGGGTAATAATTGAGTGAGGAAACGGAATGAAAGCTGTTCACACACTAAAGAGAAGGTGAATTTCTGTTCTGTATGTATGATGATCTGAATTTCAACTCCGCAAAGCCACTCAAATCCATTGGGAAACTTAGCAGAGATGCGAGTGTTCAGCAGGGTGACTGATGACTGAACAAATCTATGCACACAGATCAGTACGGGAGAGTCAGAGCGCTGCCTCTAAGGGCACTGTAACAGACGCTGCGGGCTACACATATGGGCTTTGTTGTGTACTAGCTCTTCACTAGGTGGTACTGTGCTTACTTTGTTGTTAAATTCATACTTGTGTCTCATGCGCTCTTCATGTGCCCTTTTTCTCATTAAAAATAACTAGCAAGGAAATATTGGGATGGAAGTACATCTGAGTAACAATAGCAACAGAAACAATAGCAGAAACCTAAGCTAGCTAAGAGGGGGCTGGACACGTATAGAGAAGATTCCATAAAACTGCTGACTGATGTGCGAGGACATTTGCTTGAACAGAGGGATTGACAGTGTTACAGGGTAAGGTCTAATGAGCTGTACCTTCCCCCTAAATTAAACCATAAATTTAACACAATGTCAAGAATGTGATTTTAAAGGTCAGCTAGAAGAGTAGATGTTTGAGAATAGCCATGAAAATAAAAGAAAAAAGATTTGCAAAAGAAAACTTGTTGTGCATGGTCCTCCTGGCAGAGCTGTGGGAAAGAAGAGAGGACAGGGCATGACTCCGGGCAAGCTGTCAGGCCGGTGCTATGAGAGGGCCCTGTAGCCTGCAGATGCGCCTCACCTTTGTCTTGTGCTCTGTGAGAGAGGAGCTGCAGCTGTCCCAGTCCCAGCTGCAGCCAGCGCGGTAACTGCTTTTCTGCTAGCTGAGCAGGGCTGGTGGCTTGGTGCACGGGCCCTGTGGCCACCCTGCACCCACCAGGCTCTTCAGGGCCTCATCTGCTGTATTCCTGCCTCAACTGGTTCATCCTTCCTTGTCTTTCTGTGGCCTGTTCCTTGTCCCCTCCTTTGGGCCCCCTGGACTTGTCCAGTCTGCTCCACTCCTCTTATCCAACGGAGATGTACAGAAAGGCGTTCGTCGGTGTAGTTGCTGTATGCCTGCTGCTGGTTTTTAGAGGGATTATTTGTTCTTTACTTGTAAAGCAAATGAATTAAACGTATTACATTTTTCCCACTGAAACACCAAGTTGCCTTTTCCTCTGTGCTGCCATCAATTCTGTCCCCGGGTGCTGACAGCCTGGCAGGAAGAACAAGGGATGGCTTCTTATCTTCCACCATACAGCCACACGTTGCTGCCGCATGTTGGCTACCACCTGAGGCCCACCCAGCTCTGTGGGGTGGCGCTGCCTGCCCACGCAAGTCTTAGCTCTGACACGGCTGATTAGTTGTATAATGGAATTTACTTGTCGTCTTCTCCTACAGGTGGCTTCCGTTTGCCTGGCATTGTCCTCTGGTTCCCCCGTCATCCTCCCTAGGCACTTTCTTATGAAAGAAAAAAAAAAGTCCAGTGTGCCATTATTTGGGTGGGAGCTTCCTTTGTGTGGCCCCCGTCCCCTCCCCAGAGCCTCCACCTCACATCACCATGGACGTTTCTGTCCCTCCACTGCATGTGCTGTGGTCCTGCCCCTGGGTGGGCTGGCAGGGGTGCCCCTTACCCCACGGAGGTGGCAGGTGAAAGAAGTCTGGGCTCGTTCTCACCCTGGCCCCTGTTCCCACCTCCCTCTCACCTTATTCTACTGGACGATGGCATCTTTCTATTGAGCATCCCACATGTGTGGCTGACGCTGTTCTTTCTTCACAGGTTCTGCATGCAGAAGTGCATCAGCCTGGTGCCCGGAGTCACGCTGGACCTGATAGAGAAGTACGTGAGGGTCGGGCCACAGCATCAGGGTCAGGGTGCCCCCCCTTGCTCTCAGACGCACCTCTGTCAGCATGGGGAAAAGCCCTCATGTGGATGTGCTCTTCTGTTCTCTGACAAAGGCCATATCATCGGTGCCTAGCTCAGCGTGGGGTCAGATTAAAGAAAAAGGATCAAAAGCCAAATTCTTTTGATCATTTAAAAACACCCCAGAACTGAGCCAAAGCAGGAACGTGTTGCCCCATGTGCTGACGATGGCCCAGGCGCCACAGCCAGGTCTGAGCTCCCTCTGGGTGGACACGTCCTCTATGATGCACTGGGGTCACTTGGCCTCCCCTTGTCCTCTTTCATGGGCCGGCTTGTCTGACTCTGGCTGGGAACTAGTGGGGTCTGAGGTGCCATCTTGGGACCCTGCAGTTGACCTGCACTTTGTGTGCCTGTCTGTGTGCTCCTTTGACTCGTTCTGACACGTGCAGGTGGTCATTCCCAACCCTCCGGCTCTGAGCCCACTGCTGCAAGCGATGATTTTCGTCTTGAAATGCAAAATATTATGTGTTAAACCACCCGAGAGCTGAATTTAATTAAATTAGGTAGGGACAACAAATCCACCTCTAGGTTTCCCTCCTAGAAAGTGCCTTGCCCGTGAGTCAGTGAACACAGACAAGAATATTACACCCAATTGCCCACTGATAGGGACACAGTGGATTGATCACAGTCCACTCCTGCTATGAGCAGCTTGCTGTGTGGCAGCGGCTCCTGTGTGACCTGGAATGGACTAGCAGACACACTGTTCAGTGAGAAAATGAGACCAGTGCACACAGTAGGACACGAGAATGTCTTTGAAGCGGCGCACCCTGTGTTAGAGTACTCGAGACAGAGGCGGGAAGCAGAAACTTCCCATTCCCTCTGGGAGGAAGGTGGAAATTGGGTGAGGGGGGAAAGAGCAGTGTGGGTGACTTATTTTTTCCATCTTTTAAAAGTTTTTGTAAGAATAAAGGCTCGTAGAATACATGTATGAATAAATTAAAAAAAAAATTTTTAATTTTATTTATTTATTTTTTACAGAGATAGAGAGTGAGTCAGAGAGAGGGACAGGGACAGACAGACAGGAATGGAGAGAGATGAGAAGCATCAATCATTAGTTTTTCATTGCGCATTGCAACACCTTAGTTGTTCATTGATTGCTTTCTCATATGTGCCTTGACCACGGGCCTTCAGCAGACCAAGTAACCCCTTGCTGGAGCCAGCGACCTTGGGTTCAAGCTGGTGGGCTTTTGCTCAAACCAGATGAGCCTGCGCTCAAGCTGGTGACCTCGGGGTCTCGAACCTGGGTCTTCTGCATCCCAGTCTGACGCTCTATCCACTGCGCCACGGCCTGGTCAGGCTGTATGAATAAATTTAAAAGGAACAACCAACATGTGTGTAGAAGAAGCCTGCAGACTGCTCACTGAGTGGAATTCCTCCCTGTAAATTTTGAACAAATGCATGGAAGCATGTGACTCATCACTGCATCTGTTTTCCCCAGGGCTTCTATTCATGAGGAGAATGGGTACCATGACAGGGAACAACCAGCTTGGCGTTGGGGGGCCAGCAGGGCCAGTGGGAAGGGTTGGCGGCCCTTCTGCTCAGCTGGTTCTGGTCATCACAGAGCCAACCTGTAGCTGACCATGGCCCAGAGCTGTTTTAGGACAGCAGCCCGGCCCTGTAGGTTATGAAGCTGCCAGAGCAGTGGCCATGAGGCTCAGGCCCCTGGTGTGCGGGGTGGCACAGCAGTCCCTGCTGGTCTGTGCTCCCCTTTCACAGCGTATGCTGTGACTGTTCTGCACCAGGCATAGTGCTGGCCGGCTCTCTGCAAGTCATGAGCGGCGGTGTGCCTGGTGACAGATGGTGCTAAGCGGGCTTCCACTTGCAGATGCTGAGCACACAGCATGCTGCTCAAGAAGTGTCACATGGAAGAGATCTTACAAATAAGGAAGTACCAGGTCTGCCTGGGTGGCTAGTTTGTCTAGTTCGGTTCCTTGGCGAGGTTTCAGAGTTCAGGAAGCTGTTCTGTTTGCCAGTTGTTGCCGGGTGCTGGCGCAGGTCTTTGTTTTCCTCCATTTCTAAGTCACAATGCTCCGTTACCTGTCCTGTGCCTGTGCCTTATAAATGCATGTAACAAGCCATATCTGTTAAGATTTCAGCAGAGCTACATTTTATCATAGCTAGGTTGCTTCTCACCTGTTCAGATGTTTTATTTTGCCTCTCTATGACCTTAAACAGGCAGAGCTGCGTTGTCCTCTCCTGATGGTATTGAAGAGGAGCCCGATGGTCAGGGTAGCTCAGCCTCTGGGTGGCATTTTCCCAGATAGTGGCGGCTGGCCTGTCTCTGTGCTGCCTCCAAGCCTTCCCTTTCCCAGCTGCCAACCTGCACCCTGTCTGGGATGTGTGCAGCAGCTGCACACCCTGAGCACGACCCCCACACACAAAAAATGGGCTTCTTCAAAATGTTAAATGTTTACTCTCTGAAAGACTTGGCCAAGAGCTTGGAGGATAAGCTGCATACTCCGCGGCAGTTCCTGCAAATCACACAACTGACAGAGAACCTGCATGCAGGACCTGTGAAGACACCTAAAATCCAAAAATAAGGAAAAAACAACCCAGTTAAAAATCGAGCAAAAGACATGAAGGGACTTTACCAAAGAGGGTTTAAGGATAGCCAGCCAGCATGAGAAAAGATGCTCAAAGTACCCTGACCGGTGGTGGCATAGCTCATAGAGCACGACTTCTGCCACCGTCATCACGTGTGCAAAATGCATGTCATTCAGAATCTCAGACCAGAGACCAGAGAGATGTGGACTGGGGGTGTGTTCTGATTTCTTAGCAGTCTTCAAAGCTGGGGAAGGAGTTTGTTTTCTAATTAATCTGCTCTGTCTGAAAGTAAATTACAGTGAACCTTCCTCGAGCACCTCCGATTTCTAATGATCTCCAGGGACCTCGCAGCCCGATGATAAAACGCGAGTCGCCACTGCTGTACAGTTCATATTCTGAGTCCTTGCAGAGAGTGGCAGTCAGATCCACACTTGGAAATTCCGGGGCATTTTTCAGCCCTGAAACAAAGTAATGGAACGCTTAAGCAGCACTAGAAATACCGGGGTACTCAGAAGGCTTTGGGAACTCACAAAGACCTTGAGCCTGCTCCAAGAGACTGTTAGCCTTCTGATGGTTGGAGATGCAGAACATACCAACAGTTATTCCTAATTAACATCTATTGTGTAAACAGTATATTTTATTTTAAATTTTTTAATTTTAATTTTTTTAGAGAGGGAGAGAGAGAGATGAGAAGTATCAATTCTTTGTTGCGGCACCTTAGTTGTTCATTGATTGCTTTCTCATATGTGCCTTGACCAGGAAATTCCAGCTGCGCACCAGTGACCCCTTGCTCAAGCCAGCGACCTTGGGCTTTAAGCCAGTGACCTTGGGCTCAAGCCAGCAACCATGAGGTCATGTCTATGATCCCACTCTCAAGCCGGTGGTCACATGCTCAAGCTGGTAATCCTACGCTCAAGCTGGATGAGGCTACACTCAAGCTGGCAACCTTGGGATTTTGAACCTGGATCCTCAGCGTCCCAGGCCAACACTCTATCCAATGTGCCACTGCCTAGTCAGGCTAAACAGCCTGTTTTAAATAGTTCACAGCCCAGTGTCTTAAGGCAGTGGTGAGTGAGGTGTCCTGCCCCCCACTGAAGCTCCAGCAAGCATGCAGCCCCTACCATCCAGGAGCGGTGGGTGAACCAGGGCCCCGGGTCTGAGTTCTCACTTCGGTTTGAAGCTGGAGCATTTTGTTAGCTTAGCTGTGGTCCCCACCTGTGGGTACCTGGTCCCCTGGAGTCCTGGAGTGCCATGAGGAAACAGAGGAAGGCAGTCGAGCTGGTGGTACCTGAGGATAGAGAGTAATCGTGATTCTCTGCTGGAGAATTGGAGAGAACAGTAACAAGGAACTTTTATTGAGTACCTACTATGTGCCAGGTGCTGTGTAAAGACTGCCCATATTAGCTCTCCTAGTCCTGGCTTGAGCCTTTCAAAGGGAAGCTCCACATTCTACAACGAGGGAACTGGGGCACAGAGCGGGCACAGTGTGCCAGTGTGTCCCTGGAGGGCAGTTGGAATGGGGTTTGCCAGGCAGCCTGCCTGACCCACACACTGAGCCTGCCATTTCTGTCCCCCCAGACCACCACAAGGAAGGGCAGTGGTGGCCTGTCCTCGAGGCCAGCATGGAGGAGGGTCTGCAGGGCTGGTAGCCACCCAGCAGGTTCAGTTGCTGTGATTAGATCTTTCTCCACTGTCGGGTAGACATTGTGCACAAGCGTTATGTTTCAAAGTATCAGCCTGACTCAGCGGTGGCGTAGTGGATAGAGCGTCGGACTGGGACACAGGACCCAGGTTCGAGACCCGAGGTCGCCAGCTTGAGTGTGGGCTCATCTGGTTTGAGCATGGGCTCACCAGCTTGGACCCAAGGTCACTGGCTCGAGCAAGGGGTTACTCAGTCTGCTGAAGGCCCACGGTCAAGGCACATATGAGAAAGCAGTCAGTGAACAACTAAGGTGTCGCAACAAAAAACTAGTGATTGATGCCTCTCATCTCTCTCCATTCCTGTCTGTCTGTCCCTATCTGTCCCTCTCTCTGACTCTCTCTCTGTCTCTGTAAAAAAACAAAAACAAACAAACAAAAAAAGTCAGCTATCAGAAGCTAGATGTCTTCATTCAAAAGTGCCTTTTTATAATAAATATATCATGTTGGCGGGTGGAAGGTGAAAAATCAGTCATTTGTTACCACCTGCCCTTTGCTGATACGATGAGGGATGACTCACCAGCAGCCGGTTTAGAGGTGAAGTGGAAATACAGCTGGTGGGGAGAGGTGAGTCACTGGCAGAAATGTGGCTGCTATCATATAGCAGTTGCAGGTCCTACGGCCACCAAGCCGCTATCAATCAGCAGGCTTTGGAGCCAAACCTGGGGCACTGTGCCCAGGTAAGTGGTGTAGGCGAGGGTTTGTGTCTCTGTTTGGTGCCTCACACACAGGTGCCCTTAATGTCAGAGAGTTGATGAGGGAGCATGCACAGTTTTAGGGGCCTGGCGGGGGCTACCTCAACTCAGACAGCTTTTATTTCCTTCCCAGTGGGACCAGAGTCTTGGCCTTTGTCGTCAGCACAAGGGTCTGCACAGCATGCCTGGTGTGCTCACATCTGCAACTCTGGTTTCATCTCCTGGCCACCTGGTGCCCTGGGCGCCCTCCTGGCATCTAAAGAAGTATGTGTCTCTGATGAAGGTTAAGCAACCTGCCCAGATTCACACAGCCAGGAGGACAGAGCCTATCTGACTCTGCTCCCTCATCTCTGTGCTGCATGTACTGTTGCAGGATCTCCTAGTGTTCTGCAAGGTCATGTGTGTTCAGAGGAAGGAGAGGTTTGTTTTGGTTAGGGACACATCAGAAAAGGTCTTAGGAGGGAGGAGGTATGAGTTTTATGTGTTTAGGTGTCTGACCTCCAAAGGCAGATTAAATATGGGAAAGACAAAATGAGGGGATATCTGCAGTGTGGGAGGGTGACCACGGACACCAGGCACCTGGGGGAAGAGCAGGGCCCTGTTTGTTTAATGCCAGGAAATGATCCCAGAAGACCAAGAGAATAAACACAACGTGTTTATGTGTTAATGTTGCTGTTTCTGTGGTGTTTTAACAAATTCACAGGAAGAGACAGGATTTCTAACAAGGCCACTGACAGTCCTGCTCAGCACAGACTGTAGAGTGGTCCTGGCCTTTCTCTTCATGGACCAGAAAGACTGGGGTCAGCTGAGGCCTGTGGGAAAAGGTGGTAGCAGCCTCTGTTATAAACAGGGGAGATGTCTCCAAGTTCACTGCTGAGGAGGCCAGCTCTCTGCTACCCTCCTGCCCTCGCCCCTCTCATCCGACCTTCTCAGACCAGCACCTCACAGGAAAACTCAGCAGGGAGGCTGCCTCAGCATGTCCTGGGGAGGCAGATCACCTGAGGAAGGACATGTTCCTGGGGGCCGGCCAGATCTGGGGTGTGCTCTCCCCACTGCTTCTGGAAGATGCCATGCCTTTCCTGAACGTGGCGCACTCTGCCCCGCTCCTCAGGTAGCGGGGTCTCTGCTCAGAGGAGATGTCCCTGCTGGGCCCCCACCAGTGCAGCTCCCAGGACATGGTCTGACACTAGAAATCCAAAGAAGATCAGCCTTTTCAGGACATGCCTCACAAATAAACTCAGGCTCAGATTTACTTCCTAAGGGTTTTGTAATCTGTGCTATTTAATAAAGAAGAATTTGTTTTCCTTGTATCATAAGCAAATTGGGAGCACCCCACTCCTCTGTGGTCTTATGTCTCCCTGTAAGTTCCCTTCGCAGCCACCAGGGGGCTCCCTGTGCGGGTGCTTTGTCTGGCTCTGAGTGTGCACCAAGGCTCATCCTTCTGTAATCGAGGCAGGTTATCTCCAGTGCTGTGTGAACTCCTGCTTTTCAGCGAGCCGTGGAAACCATCACTCCTTTTCCTTCAGAGTTTAAAAGTACATTTTCTGCATTTGCTTCGCAAGTGAAGATGAGCAGGTTTTGTTCCATAGCAGCTGTTAGCCCAGAGGAAAGGGCCCCGGGCCACAGCATTACTCTCCAAAAACGCTTGGTTTAGGGACTCACTGCATAGTTTAAAATCATGAGATGGCCTGACCTGTGGTGGCGCAGTGGATAAAGCGTCGACCTGGAAATGCTGAGGTCGCCGGTTCGAAACCCTGGGCTTACCTGGTCAAGGCACATATGGGAGTTGATGCTTCCAGCTCCTCCCCCCTTCTTTCTCTCTCTCTCTCTCTCTCTCCTCTCTAAAAATGAATAAATAAAATATAAAAAAAAAAAAAGGAAAAAAAAAATCATGAGATGACAACTGCCACTTTGAGTTCTTAAAAATCAGCTTATTTTGAGTTTGAATTACGTAATTTGGTCATTTCTAACCTCTCTCAAGTTCTGTGTTCCCCGTCAAACGATTCTGATAACCCTGACTCAGTATCCTCCTGGAGAAATTAATGAGAGCTTCATTTAAATCAATGTCTTTTAAGTTACGGGTCATGGTTTTCAGACTCTAAAATTAGTTTGATGAGTCAGCCTACATGTTTAACACATGCACAGACAATATCTTATTTTCCTAGTAGCACGAATGTCCTCTGGTCCTGTTATTGGTGTGTTCACATGTGGCCATATCTGTGTCTCTGTGCAAAGTGCTAGGACCGGTGATCAAGAACTGTGAGGGTCTCGCGTGCCCACTGAGGGTCTAGACATACCAGTTCCCTCAGTGTCCATCTGCCAGCCATCATTGGTACCTCCTATGCTTAAGCCGTGCCACCCCTCCCCCCCGTGTGTTGCCCTGGATGCCTGGCCTGCCATCAGGTGGGGCCATGTTCTGGTTTCCCGTAACCTACCCTGTATCTGGAGACATTGCCAATATGTCCATCTCAATGTTGTCCTCTCTCATTTGTTTTTTTTTGTTTGTTTGTTTGTTTTGTTTGTTTTTTTGGTATTTTTCTGAAGTTGGAAACGGGAAGGCAGTCAGACAGACTCCTGCATGCGCCTGACCGGGATCCACCCGGCATGCCCACCAGGGGGTGATGCTCTGCCCATCTGGGGTGTCGCTCTGTTGCAACCAGAGCCATTCTAGCGCCTGAGGCAGAGGCCACAGAGCCATCCCCAGCGCCCAGGCCAACTTTGCTCCAATGGAGCCCCGGCTGCAGGAGGGGAAGAGAGAGACAGAGAGGAAGGAGAGGGGGAGGGGTGGAGAAGCAGATGGGTGCTTCTCCTGTGTGCCCTGGCCGGGAATTGAACCCGGGACTCCTGCACACTAGGCTGACACTCTACCACTGAGCCAAACGGCCAGGGCCCCTCTCTCCTTTTTCAAAAAAGAACTCTACTTGTCACCACTTTTCTTTCCATTGGAAGCCCATTCCCCTTTGACCTCACACTTTGCCCTTCAGGACTGCAGAAGAACAGGTTGGCCCTAGCTGATTCCCCTTCCCAGTGGAGTGAATCGAACCATTTGCTACCCAGAAATGTCACCCTCCATTCCTAATAATACCCTTGCCACAGAGTCCACTTTGTGGGATGGCAGCCGTGTTTTCATCCTCGTGTGTATTTAAGCAATTATCCTTACGTGTTCCTGTATCTTTACGTACATTCAAGGTTTATCTTTTTTTAGCAGGGTATTGTTGACTTTTGTTCTGGTTTCTAGTCCAGACTGAGAACTGTTGCCTTTAATTGAGGTATCTAATCTGTTTATATTTACTGTAATGATTGACATATTCAGGTTTAAATCTGTCATGCTTTGCTTTCTTGGGGGGTTTCCCATATTTTTTTCTACCTTCCTTGCCATGTTTTGGATTGATTAAGCAATCCTGCTACTCCTTTCTCTCCTCTAGAGGCTTGTAGACTGAGTGTTCTCCTGCACTTAAATGCCACTCCAGAGCAGCTGGCTCCTGTGTCTTCTGTTTTGGGCCTGATAGTGCGTGCATTCTGCTTTGCGAGCCACAGAAAGTCTCTGTCGTGTGTTCTTCTTTACCTTTTGTTACTACCCTTTAAAGTTATAAAGACCATTACCTTATGGGCCATACAAAACATAGATTTCTAGCCCTGGATGGATGGCTCAGTATATTGGAGCATCATCCCAAAGCGCAGGGGTTGCCCATTTGATCCCTGGTCAGCGCGCATACAGCCACAGGTGTTCCTCTCTCTCTCCTACTCTCCCCTTCCTCTCTCTAAAGGCAGTAAAAAGTAAACATTTAAAAAAAAAAAGCATAGCCTGACCGGACGGTGGCACAGTGGATAGGGCTTTAGACTGGGATGCGGAGGACCCAGGTTCGAGACCCCGAGGTTGCTAGCTTGAGTGCGGGCTCATCTAGTTTGAGCAACCCAAGGTCGCTGGCTCGAACAAGGGGTTACTTGGTGTGCTGTAGCCCCACTGTCAAGGCACATATGAGAAAGCAATCAATGAACAACTGAGGTGTTGCAACGAAAAACGAATGATTGATGCTTCTCATCTCTCCGTTCCTGTCTGTCTGTCCCTATCTATCCCTCTCTCTGACTCTCTCTCTCTCTAAAAAAAAAGATAAAAACATAGGTTGCTAACTGGATTTGGTCCTTGGGCAATAATTTGGTGACCCCTGGCTTATTCAAGGCTAACATAAATGACGCAGTACTTTTTCTACCTCGTAGGACCTTGGAACTAAGCACTTAGTAGGCTCGTCTAGTATAATTGTCAGCACATACCGATTGAGTTCCCTTGATGCTTTGCAGTTTTAAATTAATTTCAGTTTTTAAATTGTTTAACAATAGAATGTAGAGATGAATTTCTCTCTTTTTATTTTTTAATACAGAATGCTTCACAAATTTGCGTGTTATCTTTGCACAGGATCCATGCTAATCTTCTCTGTATTGTTCCAGCTCCAGTATATGTGCTGCCAATGCAAGTGCTGCAATTGCTTTTTTACTAAAAACCCCATTTCCTGTAATCTTGCTAAACTTACTTATTAGTTCTAATTGCTGTTTGATAGATTCCTTAAGACTTTCTTTGTACATAATTACATCACCTGGAAATACAGTTTTACTTCCTCCTTTCCAGTCTTTATGTCTTTATTTCCTTCTTCTTGCTTTATTGCTCTGGCTAATTGCTCCAGTGCAGTATTAAGTAGAAGTGATGGAACTGGGCATCCAAACCCTGATCTCAACTGAGAATCAGTTCAAAGGTAAACATTAAATGTCATGTGAGCTGTGGCTTTTTTATAGATGTCCTTTTTTAAATTTTTATTTATTTTTTATTAAGTGAGAGGAGGGGAAGAAGAAAGACAGACTCCTGCATGTGCCCTGACTGGGATCCACCTGGCAAGCCCTCTATGGGGTGATGCTCTGCCCACTTGGGGCCATCGCTCTATTGCTCGGCAACCAAGCTATTTTTAGCATCTGAGGTAAAGACTATGGAGCCATCCTCAGCACCCAGGGCCAACTGGCTCAAACCAATCAAACCATGGCTGCAGGAAGGGAAGAGAGAGAGAGAGAGAAGGGGAAGAGGGAGGGGTGAAGGAGCAGATAGTCACTTCTCCTGTGTGCCCTGACTGGGAATCGAACCTAGGACATCCATACGCCGGGCCGATGCTCTACCACTGAGCCAACCAGCCAGGGTCCATAGCTGTCTTTTATCAGGTTGAGTAAGTTCCCTCTATGCTTAGTTTTCTGAAAGTTTTTATCATGAATAGGTTTGGAAATTTGTCGAGTGCCTTTTCTGCATGACTGAGATGATGATTCTCCTCAACCTGTTAATATGTTACATTTGCATTATTGGCATTTCAATGTTAGTCTGAACAGACCCTGTATTCCTGTGGTAAACCCTATTTGGTTGTGGTGTTTTACCCTTTGGTACATTACTGGGTGTGACTCATTACTTTTTTGTTAAAGGTTTCTGCACCTGAATTCTGAGGGTTGATGATCTTCTCCACCATCCAGTGGGACACAGCCTTCCCTCACAAGGTCTGTCTTAGCCTTGATGGGCCTTGTCCAAATTTGCCCTTTCTTTGAATGTGTGTCCCAAGCCCAGAGGTGTAGCTGCTCCGCCTACAGCTATGTTCCTGTCTTTCTTAGAGTTCTCCTATTTCCTCTTAATAGTCAATCTCCAAATTTTAGCTAAAACTTTTTATATTGAATTTTTCTCTGTTAAAAACCACTGGCATGGTTTTTGTCTCCTGACCAGACCCTCTCTTATTCATCTTCCCTTCAAGGTTATATGCATTCTTTCTTCTGACTTTTCTTTTTTCTTTCTTTCTTTTTTTTTTTACAGAGACAGAGTCAGAGAGAGGCATAGATAGGGACAGCAGACAGACAGGAACGGAGAGAGATGAGAAGCATCAATTATCAGTTTTTCATTGCGACACCTCGGTTCATTGATTGATTTCTCATATGTGCCTTGACCGCGGGCCTTCAGCAGATTGAGTAACCCCTTGCTCAAGCCAGCAACCTTGGGTCCAAGCTGGGGAGCTTTGCTCAAACCAGATGAGCCCGCGCTCAAGCTGGCGACCTCGAGTTCTCAAACCTGGGTCTTCTGCATCCCAGTCCGATGCTCTATCCGCTGTGCCACTGCCTGGTCAGGCTATTTTTAAGAACTTTGTCTCAGGTTCTGACAGTTTTATTTTGATGTGCCTATGTGAGCCTTCATTGTATTTGCTCTGCTCTATGGCTGTAGTATTTCCTGACCTTGAGTGCCATGGACTGAATTGCATCCCCCAGACCCATAAGTTGAAGGCATAACTCCCAATGTGATAGAGTACTTGGAGATGGGGCCTGTGGAAGTGAAGGTTAGGGGGTCAACAAGGTTATAAGGGTGGAGCCCCTGATGGGAATAATACTCTTCTAAGCAGAAGAAGAGATATCCGCTCACCCTCTCTGCCAGTGAGGATGTGGTGTGAAGGCAGCAGTCTGCAGGTGGGGCAGAGAGCCCTGACCAGAGCCTACACTCGGACATCTGGTGTCCAGAACTGTGAGAAGTAAGTTCAGTCTGTAGTGTTCCGTCAGGGCAGCTCGAGCTGACCACGACACCGTGCCTTCCTGCTTTTCATTGACTGTAGGATATTCTCAGCCATCTTCTCTTTGAATACTGCTTCTTCTCCATTCCCTCTGTTCTCACCTTTTGGGACTTTTATAGACACATTATGGTGCTTCTTACAGTTTCTATTACGTTCCTTATGTGTTAACCTTTTGTCCCTTCGTGCTTAATCTTGAGTGTCTTCTCTGACTGAGCTTCCCTTTCTCTGTGCGCCACTGTCTGATCTGCTCTTCAACTCGCCTGTGGGTTTCTTAGTTTTAATATACTGTACTTACAAATTCTTGACATTCTAGAATCTGCAGGCTTTATTTTATATTTCCAGCTCTCTGCCAGAGTGTCCAGCCTATTCTTTAATTTCATGAGCATACCAAGTAAAATTATTGTAAAATCTCTGATGTTGCCGTTGCTTGAGTCCTTTCTCCTTTCTTGACAGTTGTTTTTCTTGGTTTCAGATGTATATTTAGGTCCCCAACAAATGCCTTTGTTTTTTATTGAATGTTGCGACTTGAACACACAAATTGTAGAGAGATTCAGGGTGACCTGAGGCTGTGAGGTCTGAGTTATTTCTAGCTCTTCCTTGAGTCTTGGCTCAAAGCCCAGGGAGTTTCATCAGTGCTCCATTGCCTTGGAGCCACTCAGGTCTGGCTTGTCCTCCACCCCTTGAGCCTGCCAGGCTTGACCTTGTTTTCCTGCCTCTCAGGTCATCTTTGGGAGCTGCCAGGCACCTCCCAGAGAAAGGCAGCTGCAACCTTGGGCTTCCCTCTGAGGCCAACCACCCTTGATTTCAAAACGGTTCCCTCAAGGCCTGCCTAGCTGTTCTCTGTGGGCGGGTGGTGAGTTACCAACCTGTCATAGCCAGGAAGGAAACCCAGGAAGTCATCTCACCCTGAGGGACTTGTGGACACACACCTAAGGTTTGCAGAGGTTACTAAGGGCCCAGCCAGCAGCTCTCTGGATGGCGTCACCACAAGTGTCTCTGAGTCAGGGCTGAGAATGTAACTTGACATCTGCTGGCTGTCCTGTTCAATAGATGTGGCTCCATTTCCAACCAGCTCTCTCTATGTCCTCCTCCATCTTTTCTGCTGACTCAGGCGCGGCCCTGCCATCTGGGGAAGAGACACATCCCCAGCTCCAGCTCTGCATCCACCCGGCCCTGTCTCACACACACATATCATAGACCGCAGGTCCGTGCACACTGACCTAGACTTCAACTGTCCTTGAAATCTATGCGAGACTAACACAAAAAGGACTGCAGGCTAGGAAGACCAAATATTACCAAGAGTGTGAAATTGTGCATGGTTTTACATACAGGAGGTTAGAAAAGACTGTGATATGTGGTTGGGTTTGGTTCAGACTGTCGGCAAACAAGGAAGCATTTTCACAAAGTGCCATTGAGGGCCGTGTCCCAGCCCCGCCTCAGGCAGTGTCTCCCCACGCACTTTGTTCATGTGGTGACGGAGGTGGTTCCTGTGCACGCGTTTTTTGCACATGTCTGGTTTCGTACAGCGTTCACTGAGTGAGGAAAGTTGTGTGTGTGCAATGCACAGACACACCCACGGCCTCCTTTCAGGGACTCAGCTGGCCCCCCCAGCCTGCACCTGGCACTGAGGATGCACTGGTTTCTTGTGTGTGGCTATCTTAGGAAAGTTGTGTGTGTGCAATGCACAGACACACCCACGGCCTCCTTTCAGGGACTCAGCTGGCCCCCCCAGCCTGCACCTGGCACTGAGGATGCACTGGTCTCTTGTGTTTGGCTATCTTTGCAACTACATATATCCTACTAGGCACTGACAGGGATAGTCAAAAGAACTCTTTTAAAAAGAAGTTTTGAGGGCCTGACCTGTGGTGGTGCAGTGGATAAAGCGTCAACCTGGAAGGCTGAGGTCGCTGGTTCAAAACCCTGCATTTGTCTGGTCAAGGCACATATGGGAGTTGATGCTTCCTGCTCTCCCCCCCCTAAAATGAATAAATAAAAAAAATTAAAATAAATAAAATAAAAAGAATTTACTAGATTCACCTCCCTGTCTTATTCGGGAGCATTTCTAAGTCATGACTTATTTGCATTGTGAAGTGGCCCACGGTTCTCTACGCCCATTTTCATAAAGTCATTTAAGGCCGATGGAGTGGGTGTGCATTCTACTTTACTTGAATGGAATGTGAAATCGTGGATTTATAAAATAACTCAGTTTTAAAATATCTTACCTTTCAAGGAAAACTTACTGTAGCCTCCCTGTAATTAAAAAAACAAAGCTGTATTTTTTTTTTGTTTTGCAAAGTAGTGTGTTTTTAGCACAGGTGTATTATTAAATAAAGAGAAGCAAAAAGAATTAGAAACATCCATAATCTTCACCAATGCCAAGATGATCAGGGTTAGTGCTTGGGTGTGTGCCTCTCCAGACTTCTTTCTAAGTGTACTTGTGAGTATTTTAAAACAAAAATGGGGGCCTGAACAGCGCTGCAGGTGGTGCAATGCATAGAGCATTAGCCTGGGACTCAGACGACCCAGGTTTGAAACCCGAGGTCATCGGCTTGAGCGTGGACTCATCCAGCTTGAGCAAGGGGTCACTGGCTCAGCTGCAACCTCCTGGTCAAGGCACTTATGAGAACGCATTCAATGAACAACCAAGGTGCTTTAATGAAGAATTGATGCTTCTCATCTCACTCCCTTCCTGTCTGTCCCTATCTATCCTCTCTGTCTCTCTCACACACAAAAAAACCCCAACAACATCCCTTTTGCATAGTGTCGGTGTGTTTAGAATAATCTGATTGTGTGCACACACAGAAACCAGGAGAGATGTCACCAAAATGTTTCTAGCAGTCCTCAGACAATGGAATTTGGGGTAATTGTCTTCTTATCACCTGAATATCTTTAGTGAGTTTGCGTCATGCTCTCACAGTCAGGACTCACACTCGCCCCTCAGATACACATGATGTACCTGCTGTGCCTCCAACCTCTAGAGCTGCATATCAGGCTGGCATGACGAGGCACATGGCCTTGCATCCAAAAAGCTCCAGGCCCACTGCAGACATTGCCTGGGTAGCAGCTGTCATTCATGGCAAAGATACCTGCTAAGTTTGTGGGAGCTCAAAGCAGAGCCCCGAAAGCCTAGGAACCCTTGGCAGGTATAGGAGGCAGTTCCCTGGAGATGTCCTGTGAGGAGACAAACTGGAGCATGGCTGGGTGCTCCCTGAGCCAGGAAGGTAGGGGGATACTGGCTGACCATGTCAAGTTCATGGGGCTGGGAAGCATGTCCTGGTGAAAGGCAAAGCTGGGGGGAATAGAAAGGGACTTGAGGAAGGGGAGGTTTTAGACACTGAGACAGGACACAGGCGAGTGGGGGCCACACAGGAGGGTGACACAAAGCACAGCTACCCCACAAGGCGACCACGTGGTCCTTGGCTGGCAAACGGCAACCCAGGCATGGCGATGGGCTCTGGGTCTCTGGAGAGTAATTGTGGGACCTACGCAGCCATGGCCAGTCTGTGCACTTAAACACCAGCCTGTGGTCACTGTCAGGCCTTGGTTCTCACAGGCACCAGCCCAGAGAGGCCAAGCTGAGAAAAGCAGGTAGGGTTGGGGAAGCTGGGACTAAGGGACAGGATGTCTGAAAGGAGTGAGGACATCAGGACAGTAATGAGGGACGGTGTTCAGGTGAACATGGAGAGAGAGGCTGCACAGCTGGACATCGGAGCAGGAGCAAGTGCAGGCCTGGGACGGTGGGCTTGTGGCCAAGGCACTAACTCGGTCACCAGCCAACCCAGCACAGGAAGGACACAGACTGGCACCAAGACTAGAACGGGCTCCTGTGGGTTTGGTGGTTTTCATGGGGTACAACTTTTTATCTTCTTTTGTTTTTCCCCGGGAAAAAGAAGGGACCACCAGGCTTTGGCAGGAGTCAGAACTCAAAGGGAAGCCAGAGGAGCGGGAGGACAAGAGGAAAGGCAGGATCGTGCTGCTGAGCAGGCTGCATGCTTGTGCACTCTCAGGTACAGGGCCATTGCGAGGGTCTTCCTTCTAATTGTCCCTCCTTACATGTGCTCTGTGCAGTTATGACTGTATAATATTTACTTGCTTCTGTACTTAATGTTAGAAAAGGGGCGTTTTCCTGTGTTATAACACAAGCAGCAGTTTGGTAACTCACCATTCCCTGGTGGTTGTCCCTCTTCCATTGTTTATCTCCTGCTGCTAGCAGGTCGTCTCTGACTCCTCTGGTGTGAGAAACAGGGCACGTTTGCTTCCCATCCCACATTTTGAGTTCAGGCTCTATCTGTGGTGGTAGACTCAATCAGGTGAGGTGCATGGGCATTCCCCAACCGTTCTGCCTCTGCCCTTCCCAACGGGTCAGCTAGCCACACTTCCAAAGCAGCGTCATGTGGGAGCGGCCACTTTGCTTCAAAGCAGCCTTCTCTTCACTTGTGGGCTGATCTGTAGCCTCATTGACTGTGTCCCCTGACAGTCTGTATGGCCTATCACTGCATGCCCCTGTGGAACCCCCTCTGGGAGCCCTTGCTGCGCCCCTTGGGTGCCTAAGTCCGGGGACAGTGCTCCTGAACCTGGCCGGCACTGCCTCAAGTTGAAGCTGAAGTCCAGGCCTGAGAGCTTTGTTTGATGTTGTGTAAGGCAGTGGTTTTCAACCACCAGTCCATGGACCCAACCAGCACTGGTCCATAGACTGGCAGTTGTAAACCACTGGCGTAAAGGGCCTGGCTTTGCCCAAAGAGAAGAACTGGCCTTTGCCCTCAGCTCCTGGGAGGTCACCTGTATCGCCCCCTGACAGGAGTGTTGGGCCACACCGATAGTCCTAGGTTGGGGCTCACCTGTGAGAAAGGTCCTCGTGTCCTTGTGCTGGGAGTTTTGTTTTGTGTTTTACAGAGACAGAGAGAGGGATAGATAGGGACAGACAGAAATGGACGGAGATGAGAAGCATGTTATCAGTTTTTTGTTGCAACACCTTAGTTCATTGATTGCTTTCTCATATGTGCCTTGACCGTGGGCCTTCAGCAGACTGAGTAACCCCTTGCTCAAGCCAGTGACCTTGGGTCCAAGCTGGTGAGTTTTTGCTCAAACCAAATGAGCCTGCGCTCAAGCTGGCGACCTCAGGGTCTCAAACCTGGGTCTTCTGCATCCCAGTCCGACGCTCTATCCACTGTGCCACTGCCTGGTCAGGCCCTTGTGCTGGGAGTTTGCCTGGAAACCTTGACTTGTGTTCAGTGGGGGGACTCCTGGAAAATGCCCCACACAAAGCCAGTTTAAACTGTGTATGAATCAGCTGTGGCCACAACATGGCTGTGCTTGCTCAGCTTTTTAGTGGCTGAGCCAGAGTTTTGCCTGTGGAGGGAGAACTGTCTCCTGAATTTAGAAATCCTTTTCTTTAAGACCTCTGACATTCTTTGAGCAGTAACACTGGGTGATTGTTTTCTGAGTATTTTACTGATTCCCCAGCTCTTTTTTCTTGTCCCTTGACAACGCATCCTGGAGGAACTGAGTTTCCATACCTGTGGGGAGATCAGCCAGCTCAGCCGCACCCGCTCTTGAGGCCCCCCACGATTAACCCTACCAACACAGCGCCATCGAATGAGTTTCTGTAACCAGAATTATTATTACTTTTTGAATTTTTCCATTGATTTGAGGGTGGGGGGAAGAGAGAGAGGGAGAGAGAGAAGCATCAACTTGCTGTCCCACTCATTTGTCTCATTTCGTTGTGCGCCCATCAGTTACTTCTCATGTGCCCTGATGGGATCAAACCCAGGACCTTGGTGTGCCAGGACAACGCTGTATCTGGACTATAACTGGAATTATTCATCTGTGAGGCCTTATAAACAGAATTATACTGCAATCTGTGAACCAGGTCATTGTGGACACAGCTCCTGAGGGAAAGCAAGGGCTCTCTGTGACGTGCCGTGGAAGCAATGGGCTCTGCCCAACATGTCCACCCACCCCCACACGTTCTAGGGCAGGGGTCCCCAAACTACGGCCCATGGGCCGTATGCGGCCCCCTGAGGCCATTTATCCGGCCCCCACCGCACTTCCGGAAGGGGCACCTCTTTCATTGGTGGTCAGTGAGAGGAGCACATTGACCATCTGATTAGCTAAAAGCAGGCCCATAGTTCCCATTGAAATACTGGTCAGTTTGTTGATTTAAATTTACTTGTTCTTTATTTTAAATATTATATTCCCGTTTTGTTTTTTTACTTTAAAATAAGATATGTTCGGCCCTGGCCGGTTGGCTCAGTGGTAGAGCGCCGGCCTGGCGTATGGAAGTCCCGGGTTCGATTCCCGGCCAGGGCACACAGGAGAAGCACCCATCTGCTTCTCCACCCCTCCCCTTCTCCTTCCTCTTCCTCTCTGTCTCTCTCTGCCCCTCCCGCAGCCAAGGCTCCATTGGAGCAAAGGTGGCCCAGGCGCTGAGGATGGCTCTGTGGCCTCTGCCTCAGGTGCTAGAATGGCTCTGGTCGCAACAGAGCTATGCCCCAGATGGGCAAAGCATCGCCCCCTTGTGGATCCTGGTTGGTCATATGCGGGAGTCTGTCTGACTGCCTCCCCGTTTCGAGCTTCAGAAAAATACAAATAATAATAATAATAATAAAATAAGATATGTGCAGTGTGCATAGGGATTTGTTCATAGTTTTTTTTATAGTCCGGCCCTCCCAGTCTGAAGGACAGTGAACTGGCCCCCTGTGTAAAAAGTTTGAGGACCCCTGTTCTAGGGAATTGTTGGCAGCAGTGCAGCATACTACCCTCCTCTGCTCCTGGCTGCCCTCTGGCAGATCGTAAGCTTTGTGGCAGCACATTGTTGCTCAGAAATGTTAGTTGTGTGAAGGGCAGGAAGTTGGCCTCCCAGGACAAGCTTCCTCGGCTCTGTAGTTAGAGTGCACGTATGCAGTGGGAGCCACGGCTGGGCAGGGACATGGGACTGACTGTGGTGCAGACTCCTTGGCAGCAGATGCCACAGACCCCTTGGGGCACAGTGTGTGGCTCGTGTCTCAGATGTAGAAACCAGAGGAATGGCGTGGATGCCCAATGGGTCTGTTCCATACATCTGGGGCACCGAAGAAACCACTTTGGTCTAGATGTGGAAGGAGAGAATGAGTGTTCAGATAGGAAGTCAGAAGTCATGGCAAGGTGGGGGCTTCTCAGTGTGCCTGGGCCACCCCACCTCTGGTCTGAGCGTCGGTCTCTGTCCCCACTGCCACAGTCCCTAATGGAAATGTGTGTGTCTCCTAGGATTCCCGGCCGGCTGAATGATAGGAGGACTCCCCTGGGTGAGCTGAACTGGATCTTCACAGCGATCACGGATACCATCGCATGGAATGTGCTCCCTCGGGGTGAGGCTGCGAGTGGTCAGCAGTAGTAGACTGTGCAGAGCCAGGAGCCACTGGCTTTAGGCAAAGAATAAGTCAGGTGGAAGGAGCAGGTTCTGCAGCGAGGGGCGCTGACAGGAGGCAGTGAAAGGCAGAGGCAGGGACTGTGAGGTGTCTAGGAAGATGCGGTGGGTTAGGTCCCAAGAGCACAGCTTGCAGTGAGCAGCACAGATAGGTTTGCTCTGATCCTTAGTAAGCCGAGTCCAACGAATGCGGGCTCACCTCTCTTCCTGTTTCCTAAAAGCAGAATTCCTACTATAAGACCCTCATTGACTGGGTAGGTTTTGGTCCTTGCTCCCATTTATGTGTATGTTGCCTATAGGGAACATGCATATTGTCCCAACTGGCTATGAGATTTTCTTTGCTTTTTTTTCCTTCTCTTTTCCAAGTGAGAGGAGGACAGATAGAGAGACTCCCACATGCATTCAAACTGGGATCCACTCAGCAACCCCCATGTGGGACCAATGTTCTGCCCACCTGAGGCCATGCTCACAACCAAACTATTTTTAGTGCCTGAGATAAAGGATCCACAGAGCCATCCTCACCGCCTGGGGCCAGCTCACTAGAACCAATCAAGACATGGCTGTAGGAGGCAAAGGGGTGGGGGAAGGGGGAAGGTTGGAGAAGATAATTCTCCTGTGTGCCCTGACCAGGAATCAAACACAGGATATCCACATGTCAGGCCAAAGCTCTACCACTGAGCCAACCGGCAATGGTTGAGAGCTTTTCTGATGGAAGCCCATATGTATAATTTGCCATGGGTCCCTGAGGACATGTCTCCGTCTCTCGGCTACAGATCTCTTCCAGAAGCTCTTCAGACAGGACCTGCTGGTGGCCAGTCTGTTTCGAAATTTCCTGCTGGCAGAAAGGATCATGAGGTCGTACAACTGTACCCCGGTCAGCAGCCCACGCCTGCCCCCCACCTACATGCACGCCATGTGGTGAGTGTCTTCCCCAGCCAGTGCCCAGCACATAGCATCGTTCTCTGAGCAGTGTACCCAGTGTACCCAGGTTCTAGATGGGCATACAAGGTTGATGGAAGTACATGACCAAGAGAGGAAGGTTTGCCGCCAGACCTGGAGATCGGGGAATGAAACCCTCCCCGTGGGCTCCTGGTCTGCCAGGAGGAACCCACGTCTCTACACAAGTGCAGGAGCCCCTGAGGGTCTCTCAGGGCATGTGAGGGGGAGGCGGGCCTCTGGGGGAAGACCTCCTGCTGAGACCAGCGAGGAGCAGAAGGCATCCAGCTGAGTGCATCAGGTGTGTCCAAGGTTCTTGCCACCGGCTTATCTGCTGCTCAGCATGCACGTGCACACAAGTGTGACCTCTTGTGACTTGACAATTTCCCACAAAACTGAGTTACTGCTACTTACGCCACTAAGACTAGCAGGGGCAGTAACCATCATTTAAGTCGTCTTGAATCTCAGCTTTGCATGTGAAGGCATCTGGTTCCTCTTTGGATCCTTCCTGAAACACGAGTTTCAGGAAGTGCTGACAGGAATGGTAAGAAAGGAAAATAGTACGCTTAGCCTTAGAAATGGTTTTATGGTGTGTTTTTGAGGTCAGGTGTATTTATTTTTTAATATGAGCATGACTACTTTCCCTCAACCCTGGGAACCAGAGAAGCAGGAGAATGTGTGACCTCCTGCCTCTCACTCACTGGGAGAAACCAGGAACTGACACTTGTGTGCCCTGCTGGCGCACTCCTGACTGCACACAGGAATGGTTAAGCCGTTGTAGCGTCGTGTCCTTTCTGAGAGCTTACAGAATGAACAGTGAGCGCTGGTGTGGAGAAACTCAGAAGCAGGAGCCAGCCTGACCTGTGGTGGCGCAGTGGGATAAAGCGTCGACCTGGAACACTGAGGTTGCCGGTTCGAAACCTTGGGCTTGCCCGGTCAAGGCACATATGGGAGTTGATGCTTCCTGCTCCTCCCTCCCCTTCTCTCTCTCTCTCTCTCTCCTCTCTCTCTAAAAATTAATAAATAAAATATAAAAAAAAAAAATTAAAAAAAAAAAAAAAGAAGCAGGAGCCATGCTGCAGCCTAAGTCCTCTGTGAGCAGGGCGGCCAACCACAGCAGAGTTCATCTCCATGACTCTGTGAAGACAAGAACTGGGAGAGAGAGAGTTGTCTGAAAAGTCCCTGCAAGACATAGAGCAAGTAATTAGAATGAAGATCCACATTTCCAGAAGACTGCATCATCAAAACAACCTGTTCCCTTAGGGAAACCAATGCCTTAAATCCTGTGTTCTTCTGCACCAGGCTGTGTGAAGTATCCATTGTAAAAAAGGAAAAGAGGGAGGAAAAGACTGAGTAGGTCAGCGCTGCTTCTGGTTATGGACGAAAAACCAGTTAGGCGTAGGAAATAGGCATCACGGCAGCTGCCCAGGGGAAGGGGCCTTCTTGCAGCGAGGCCACGCCAGCCACACAGGATCCTGGGGATGGACACACAGCACCCTCTGGCAATGTCCTGCCCCCACTGAGCCCTTCTAGTTAGTGCACGCTATCTGGGTATAAAATTGGCCATAGCAAGCAAGCCGTGTTTCGTGTGTGTGTGTGTGTGTGTGTGTGTGTGTGTGTGTGTGTGGAGTGATGCCAGCCCTGCTCTCGTGGGTCAGCAGTGCTAAGCGGGGAGGGGAGGACAGTGCAAGTGGGGACATAAGTGGAGAGCTGGCAGGGAGGCTGGGGGGTTGGGTGGACACCACACACTGACCTGTCTCCACTCAGCATCCTTGTCCTATAGAGGTGTGTCTCTAGTCTTGGCCCCTGGAATCCTCTGGAGCTAGGATTTGTGTCTGTGGGTTGAATCCCAGGTCCAGGTTCTAGACGTGATGGCAGCACCTCCTTACCCCACTTTCTCCGCCATTGCTGCCTGTCTAGCAGCCTCACTATCGGGAACACGGTCTCTGTCCTATGAATTTAACTTACCATGCATCTCACAGAGCAGAGCCGTGTGTGTGTGTGTGCGCGCGCGCGCGCGCGCATGCTCACGCATGCACAGCTCCCCACCCCCCAGAGCACCCAGGCCCTAGCTGACAGGCCCCAGCTGACATGCATCTGACGACTTGGGGTGGACTGCCATAGCCTTCACGGCTCTTGTTTTGCAGAGCTCCCGTAGACAAGTTCTGCTTGTTGAGGGTGGCGGTCCATAGTAATACGACCCCTAAAACACTTGACAAGTATGTGAGGCGGGGAGAGGCATCCATGGGGACAGTGCTGACACAGTTGCCTGGGCTCTCCAGTTTGGGGTCTTTTCTTGAAAGATCTCCTATCTTTATGCTAGGAAAGCCCAATAAGCGTAAAACCAAAGGGTTCCTCCTACAGAAGTCAGTGGGGATGAGATTTCAAGGAGGAACGTCATATGAGTATGACACATGTCCTCTCTGGGTGGGGCTTTTCCAGCGACGGTGCCAGCATGAGTCCCATTAGAGAGCAGGTGTTAGTCCCATTGATGTGGAGAATTATACCGCTAACTGCACTGATCAGACTCGAGTGTAAAACTGGCTTTAGATCCCAAGAAGAGACAACTGTAGGAACATAGCAGTGATGGGGCAGGGGAAGCTGAAAATGCCGCCCTCTTAGTCAGAGGCCTTTGCCCCAGCTGTCTGCTTTTTGAGCTGCCCTGGAGCTAGAGCCGCACCTGGGCCAGGGTTTCTAGAGGATGAGCCCGCCCGAGGTGGGGGCACACCACACCAGCTTGTCCAAGCTACTGGCCGCCCCCCCCCCCACCCCCACGGCTGCCTGCGATGGCCGGAAGAGCAATGGCAGCATTTACTGCTCACACTCAGAAGCGCTCTTCATCTCCTGGTTGCTTCTTAATTAGGTGGGGGGGGGGGGGTTGCCTCTCACACAAAGGACCAGTCCAGGAGCAATGACTGCATTTCATCTACTTAAACAATGGAAACCAGTTCTCTGGTCTTCTTGCTCATCTTGTTTTTGTTGTGCTCCTGGGTGTCTGTATTTTCTCACTCTGTTTTGATCCCGTTGAAGCCATTGTGAGGAGGCACCATCCTTCACACACATAGTCTCCTTGGTCTAAGTAAATTTCTCGGGAGGTCACCCTGCAGAGGAAATTGCAGCCCCAGGCACAGGAGATGCTTACTCTTTGCTAAGACAGAAGCAAAGTCAATTACTGCAGCAAAGCCCTACAAAGATTTCTTGAAATTAATCAAATAAAATGTTTAGTTTCTGGAATTAGGAGTAAGTGTGTAGGCCAGCAGTTCTCAACCTGTGGGTCGCGACCCGGCGGGGTCGAACGACCAAAACACAGGGGTCGCCTAAAGCCATCGGAAAATACATATTTCTGATTGCTTTAGCCGCTGAGAAGCCGCGCTACTGGCTGCAGCAGCGCTATTCAGCTTGAATGCACACCGTTATGGACGTGCGTTCCAAACTGAATGCCTGCGGTCATGCACAGATGTGATTGCATCATCCGTCCGGGCCTAAGGGGCAGGGGAAGCAGGGGGGGGGGCGCTCCACAGTCCATAGCGGCAGAGCTGCTCGTCCATAGCAGCGCATTACGTGTGTCCGGCGCTTGCTGACGTCATCAGTGGGCATGACGGGTGCAGCAAGCGCCGGAGGACAGAAGCCCGGGAGGCGGAGAGCCAAGAGAGCCTGCGAGACAGCCTGCTTGTGTAAAAAAGGTTAATAATGTAAAAACAGTACACACACCATACACACAATACTGTATAAGTGTAAGGTGCTTTGTGTGTAATCATTACACAGTACACAAAGCAGCTTACACTTACACAAAGCACCATACATTTACACAGTGTGAACTACATCGGTCTTATACTATAAGAGACCACTATAAGATGTAGTTCACACTGTTCCCAGTGTATAATTATCTCCCATATCTCCCACTATTTTCCCATATTCTGAATGAGGAAATCAGCAGTTTCTGGCATTGAATCCGCCTCCTATTGATTTCATTGGGAGTGCAGCGGATTTTGTGGAAGAGAGCTCCCGAGAATCTCGGGTTACCACACAATCCGCCACAGCCTCCTTTTGATTTCAATAAGAGGCGGAGAAATGACAGTTTCCGACACATTTCTTCCTCCTATTCAAGTCAAGGGGAGGCCGCAGCAGATTCCGCTCAAATATAGAGCATGTTGCTTAATTTTTTCCACGCTAGAACTTTTCCTAGAGCAGAAAAATTCCAAAGGTGGAATCCGCCACCCCCAATAGACTGAAAGAGGCCTCACACTGAGGAATCTGCTGTGCGGCTTCTGCAGTGTAAAAGATCTGCCTCCTATAGAAGTCTATTGGAATTCTTCTGCTCTAGGAAAAGTTCTAGCGTGGAAAAAATTAAGCAACATGCTCTATATTTGAGCGGAATCTGCTGCGGCCTCCCATTGACTTGAGTAGGAGAGGAAGAAATGTGTCGGAACTGCATTTCTGCCGTACAGGGGATCTATCTCTCTTCTGCGGAATCCATGGGTCTCCCATTGAAGTAAATGAGATGTGGATTCCACCGCAGAAACCGCTGCTTTATAGTGTGAAAGAGCCCTGGAAGATACCATGCTGTGCAGAAACTGCAGTGTATCCTATGACGTAGTTCACACTGTTCTATATAGAAAACTTGCCACTAATCTGGAAAAAACAGATCCATTAGTTAAGCAGCTATTTACGGAATGGTAGCCCCAATACACTAGGTAAGGAGGTCCATTAGTAATAAGTGTTTCTCAATATATAATTAAATGTTGTTTTTGTGATTAATCACTCTTTAAATTATGTTTGATTTGTAGCAATGAGAATACATAATGCATATCAGGTATTTACATTCCGAATCATAACTGTAGCAAAATTACAGTTATGAAGTAGCCACCAAAATTATTTTTTGGTTTGGGGTCACCACAACATGAGGAACTGTATTGCGGGGTCACGGCATTAGAAAGGTTGAGAACCACTGCACTAGGCCATGTGCAGACCATCACTTGTTCCCACATGGGGCCTGTTCCTCAAGAAGAGGGACTGAGAACAAAGACCTGGTGCATGCAGGGGCCACGTGGTGTCTGCAGCCATCAGCGTCCCTCCTGGCCAGGCAGGCAGCTCTGTGTCCCTCTGTCCACAAGCCCACCAAGCCCTCCTGCTGTGTTAGGTCTCACAGGACCCAAGGGAGATGGAGCCAGGCTGGAGAGGCCCCCATCGTCTGTATGTGCCCAGGTCAGACCATGCAAGGACAGGCACTGGGCTCTGACAGGGCTGGCAGTCTGAGGAGTGGGGGAGTAGCCCTGACAATGTGGGTGGGACAGGGAGCATTTGGGGGAGGGGGACCCAAGGCAGGCCTCCTTTCTTCTGGCCTCACACTGGCCTGTTCCTGATGAAGCACAAGTGTGTGACCCGGCCACCCTGGTGTCACAGCTGCCCTGCAGCGTGGGCAGGCTACATGCTCTGTGCTGTCAGGGGCAAAAACTACTTTAGACTATGGGATGACTCCCTTTATTGTTCCCAAGTTTTTTCTCATTTAAATTTGAAGAGAAAAGATGTCACAGACAGAACAGTTCTAACGTGCTGCCCGCCATGGCATCTCCTGCTCCTCCTCTACCCTCTCCCAGGGGCCATGGCTTAGCCCCAGTGCAACACCACGGGCAATGCTGCTGCTGGGCTCTGTGCAGGGCCCTGGCTGGTGGAGCCATTGGTGATGCCTGGTGTCCTCTGCTCTCTCCCCAGGCAGGCCTGGGACCTCGCTGTGGACATCTGTCTCTCCCAACTGCCCACGATCATCGAGGAAGGCACGGCATTTCGAGTGAGTTCTTCAGGCTCCCACTTGGCCCTGCACTGGCTGCTTCTGGCTCCTGGTCTGAATGAAGAGCACCCATCGAGTGTGGTGCCTGGACTCTGCAGGGTCACACACCTGCCTGCACATAGCCAGAGCTTAAAAGATGCATCAGCCAGGGGTCAGAGTTAGGTTTTGAAGTGGTCAGCTCATAGGAAATCCTGTTAAAGAGTCGCTGTCATAATCTTTCTGTGATGCAGCTCCCCGTCTGCATGCAACATCCTGCCTCAAACTAAGAGTGTGATTGCAGGTCCCCAAGGCAGGCTCCTCCCACAATGCTGGTTTGTTATGAAGGGGCCTTTCACTTCCTGACTGGCAACACTGGTCAGCACTCTCTCCTGTTTTCCTTGGAGGTCTGTCCTCTTCGTAACTCACCTGTTGAAGTCTCCCAATCACTTTTCTCTTCTCCGTGACTCAGTGATCTTTGCTGGTTCAGGCTGAGACTTCCTCTCCACCATGCAGTGCAGTGACACAACAGGCGTGGACACTGTGACGTGACCACCACGATGTCTCGCATTCCTGTCACCTTGCATGGTTGTTGCAGTGTCATTGCCTGTGTTCTCTGTGCTGTTTGCTACAGCCCAGTGGCTTAATTATTTTATAATTGGAAATTTGTCCCCCTGATCTCCTTCACTGTGTTACCTGCCCCCAACCCCATCCCTCCAGTGACCACCAGTCTGTGTTCCAGTCCAGCAATATGGATACAAATAGTATCTTTTTAAGTTTCATTGTCTGCTTTATCTTTCTTTATATACATATTGATTACAAGTAATTTTGTGTAACATCTTTTTTTTTTTTTTTTTTTTTTTTGAGGAAATTTCTTCATACATTTTGTTTTTTTCATAGTGGCTGTACCAATCAATATACATCCCCAACAGTGCACAAAGTTTCTTTTTTCCGTATCCTTGCTAACACTTGTATCTCTTTTCTTTTTTTAATTTTTTTTTTTTTCAGAGACAGAGCGAGAGTCAGAGAGAGGGATGGATAGGGACAGACAGGAATGGAGAGAGATGAGAAGCATCAATCATCAGTTTTTCCTTGCAACACCTTAGTTCAGCGGTTCTCAACCTGTGGGTCGCGACCCCGGCGGGGGTCAAACGACCAAAACACAGGGGTCGCCTAAAGCCATTGGAAAATACATATTTTCCTGTATTTTGGTCGTTCGACCCCCGTTGGGGTCGCGACCCACAGGTTGAGAACCGCTGCCTTAGTTGTTCATTGATTGCTTTCTTTCTTTTCTTTTTTTTTTTTTTTTGTATTTTTCTGAAGCTGGAAACAGGGAGAGACAGTCAGACAGACTCCCGCATGCGCCCAACCGGGATCCACCTGGCACACCCACCAGGGGGCGATGCTCTGCCCCTCCGGAGTGTCGCTCTGTTGCGACCAGAGCCACTCTGGCACCTGGGGCAGAGGCCAAGGAGCCATCCTCAGCACCCGGGCCATCTTTGCTCCAATGGAGCCTCGGCTGCGGGAGGGGAAGAGAGAGACAGAGAGGAAGGAGAGGGGGAAGGGTGGAGAAGCAAATGGGCACTTCTCCTGTGTGCCCTGGCCGGGAATCATACCCGGGACTTCTGCACGCCAGGCCAACGCTCTACCACTGAGCCAAACGGCCAGGGCCTGATTGCTTTCTCATATGTGCCTTGACCGCAGGCCTTCAGCAGACCGAGTAACCCCTTGCTTGAGCCAGAGACTTTGGATCCAAGTTGGTGAGCTTTTTGCTCACACCAGATGAGCCCACGCTCAAGCTGGTGACCTCGGGGTCTCGAACCTGGGTTTTCTGCATCCCAGTTCGACGCTTTATCCACTACGCCACCTGCCTGGTCAGGCGTATCGTCTTTATTGAAGTCACTTCTTTGTCTAATACTTTTGCTGTAAATCACTGGCCTTGTCTTAAAACTGGAGGAAAGCTTAGCACATGTCCTGGTCTTCCAGGGACTGTGGTGGGCAGTGATGGGGCAATGCTAGCGTTATCTACTGGTTGGGGCCGACAGCAACGAACCGGTCTGTGCTTGTGAGGAGCTTGGACAGCTGACTCAAGGATTCAGAGCTCTCTGCCAGCGGCGCATCTGCTGGGAGGTTGGGGTTGAAATGCTCTTGGCCACAGGGTGGTTTTCTTCCATCTCTTCTTTTAAGCAGTGAGGTCCAGTCACCGCCTTCCCACTCTCAGGCCTGTCCTGGAAGCTCTGACATGCTGCAGGTCACCTAGGAGAGTTGGAATCAGCTCCGGCTCTAAGAAGCAAACACACCACGGCACCCTCCATGGCAAGAGTTTTCCTTCTCTGTCCATGTTGGGGACCAATCAGAGATGCTTATGTCCTTGCCCGGAGCCATTTCTCCAGCGATGACGAGTGACCCTATCAGGCAGCGCACTTGAGGGAAGGGCTATCCACTCCCCCCAGCCCCAATTGGGTTTTTAGTGTAGTGTGTTGTCCCAATTGTGGGGAAGGAGCACTTAAAAGGATTGTCTTTTTTAAGCCAATTGATGAATAATTCACAGTAGAAGCAGGAAAATCACTTTGGGGGCTCTGTTCCAATCTAGTCTTTCCTCCAGATTTGATTGACCTGACGCAAGCTGACTTTGCAAGAACGTAAATACTTAAGTGGTGAATTCTCTGCTGAATTCCTATGTGGCACACTTTTCATGATGGCTGGCACTCTGCCCAAAAGGCCCTCTGCAGAGGTCAGGATGTCTGGAGCATGGTGCACAGATATGCTGAGGGTCCGCCCATACACAGAGTTATCCATGGGCATGCATCCACATGGTGGGAACCTGGATCACAGCCTGCACCCCCTTCCCCCCAGGAGAGCAGTGGCGGGCAGAGATGAAGGCGATGGGATACAGAAGCTGTGATGTTGGAATCTCTGTATCTGAGGTTTGGGCAGCAGGACTGTATTCAGTGAAAGGATTCTATAAGACAAGACCCTGGCTGCCCTCTCCTGGGAGTCTCAGAGCTCCTTCCATGCCTGATCCCCTCCAGCCAGACCCTCTCCTGTGCTGTGCCTGGTCCTTATCACCTGGTGAAGGCATCCCCTCTGCAATTGCAGGGCAAGAACAGTCCCACCTCTGTGCTCCACCCCATCGTCCCACTTGACCATCTGTTACCCCAACCTTAGGGTGCTGCTGCCAGCCTTCCTCACCTTGCCGACCTGGTGAAGCTTCATCCTTCTCTCCTCCCCACTGCTCCCTGTGCCCTGCTGCATGGTCGCTAAGTAAATGGCAACCATGCCTGTCCACCTTACACCCACACCCTGGGCTAGATGGGGAAATGTGCTGTGACCATACAGTGCAGGTCTGACCAATGTTTTGCCTCACTTCCTCCTGTTCCATCCACCTGGCACCTCCTCCCAATGACATCCCACTCTCTGAGAACAGAAGCAATGAGGGCCCTGCGCCCCAACTGCTCTCCCATTCTCCATCCTGTATGGCTGCTCTCCACCCGCCCAGTGGCCCAATGGCATCGCCCACAGCCACCATCCTGCAGCGGCAGTGCCCCTCACCCAGATTTCTCTCATCCACAGATAAGGTGCCCATTCTCTCTCTTTAAGCTCCTTCACTCAGTCCCCTTCCCCTGCAGGCCCACTGCTCTCTCCCTGCCCCTCTGCAGCCAGATGCCTCCAAATAACTGTCTTTATGCGAGTCTCCACATCATCCTCTGCTCTGAGTCCTTCCATCCTGAGACTGTTCTTGATGGTCCCCAGGGACCGCTGTGTTGCTCACCTGGCAATCAGTTCTGGGTCTGAGTCCTGCTTGGCTCGCTCCCAGTCTTGGACTCTGCTGACCACTCCTTGAACACAGCCCTCTGTGGCTCCTGCTCTTTGCCAGCCTTGACCTTGCCAGTTTTTCCTCACCTCCTTGGCCCCTAACCCTTGGTGGGTCCCAGACCTCTGTCCTCAAGTGCAGGCCCATGTGGCCCATTGCTCGAGTGTACAGTAGGCATTTACACTGGACACAGCCATGGTGACTTCTTCCCAGCCGTGCTTTTCCCTCGGCCATCGCCTTGGTTCATCCTGGCCCCCCGTGCTCAGGCCGAGCCTCGAGTGGCCCTCGACTCAGTCTGCTTTCCTTGCCACATCCAGTCTGCACACAGGCCACGGGCTGCACTGTAGAGTGTGTCCCAGTCTGACCACAGCTCAGCCCTGCTCTATGCCAGCCCCGCTTGTCCTCTCCCACGTGGATGATGGTGACTGCATTGACGGGCGGGTGGGTATGTAGGGGCCATGTGGCATAAGGGGAGGTGGGTTTCTCACTGCTGTCCCCTCTGCCTGTCCCACAGCACAGCCCCTTCTTTGCTGAGCAGCTGACCGCATTCCAGGTGTGGCTGACAATGGGCGTGGAGAACAGGAGCCCTCCCGAGCAGCTCCCCATTGTTCTGCAGGTGAGCGTGTCCTGCCGAGAGGGCCTGAAGCCCCAGTCTTCTGGGGTCAGCACCCAGGAGCATGTGGTGGGAGTGTGACTCGGCCCTGGCTGCTGTGACCTGCTGGCCACTGGCAGTGGGGAGTGAGTCACAGGCCTGTCAGGAGGCACGGAGCTGAGTGCATGGCTGTTTCTGAGGGGCTCCACCCCCACCCCTACCCTCCATGAGACACTATTTTGGGCTGTAGGCATCCACCCTCATTTCTCTTTGTGGTGTGCGGGGACTGAGGGTGTGCGAGCTGCTGCAGCCTCAGTGGGAGAGCGGGTCTCATCCCCCGGCCTGAGGGCCTGGCTGCGCTTCCTCCGAGACAGCTGATACTTCCTTCGCAGGTGCTCAGCCAGCCTCACAGGGCGAGGTGCTCCTTTCCAGCACCATGGACACGGCCCCTTCCTCCGGGCCAGGGTCTGCCCATGTGGGCCGCACACACACTTAGACAATTACATGGAAGAACTGAAGTTTCCCTGGTTCTGGACCATGTGCCAAGAATCTCAGCCAGAAGTGCGCTCAGAGAAGGGGGCGGGTTTGACAGTCAAAGTGCAGCATAGTAGCCCCATGTTGTAATGTGCCCCTGAGGTGTCTGGCTGTGCTATTCTGCATTGTGACTGCTCTTCTGATGGTGTGAGAAGAGTGCAGGAGTCACTGTGTCTTTTATGTGCTGCTTGATTAGTCCAAGGCTATCCAAAGTTTGTAAGGTGAGCTGTGGGAACAAATTTTCAAAACCAAAAAAAACCCAATAATAACAAAACAAAGAAAAAGGACCATGTTGCAGAAGACCCGGCTTTCTCCTTGGATGAGCACAACAAAGTGGCCAGTGTGTGTGAAACAGGCAGACAATTTCAGGGACGGTAGGGGTGCAGAACCTTGATGAGCAGATCCTGTGGCCCTCATGCTGCCCTCCCTTTACGTCTGCCGCTGGGGAGGGGGAGGCAGAGACAAAGCAGGCCTCTCCAGAGCAGGGCACGCTGTCAGGCCTGCCAAGTCTGGTCTGTTTGGTCTGGCAAACATTCTCTTACTTTTTTTTCTTTCTTTCTTTACAGAGACAGAGAGAGAGATAGACAGGGACAGACAGACAGGAACGGAGAGATGAGAAGCATCAATCATTAGTTTTTCGTTGCGCGTTGCAACACCTTAGTTGTTCATTGATTGCTTTCTTATATGTGCCTTGACCACGGGCCTTCAGCAGACCGAGTAACCTCTTGCTTGAGCCAGCGACCTTGGGCTCAAGCTGGTGGGCTTTTGCTCAGACCAGATGAGCCCGCGCTCAAGCTGGTGACCTCGGGGTCTCGAACCTGGGTCTTCCGCATTCCAGTCCGACGCTCTATCCACTGCGCCACCGCCTGGTCAGGCTGGCAAACATTCTCTTAAAAGTGGCTATCAACTGCTTTTCAGTGTTCCATTTACATCTGCCCCTCAGGGACAGAGAAGACCTGGTAATGCTGACTCCGCTGCTAGAATAAGGGAGGGGACAGGAAGGAAGATGGCAGGTCCCACCTCATTCTGGGGCCCAGGTGGATGCACATAGGAGCCTTGACCTAGGAGAATGGGGGCCGAGTGCAGCCCACAGTAAACTCCTTCCTCAGCTGTTCGGTTAACCTTACCACACTCCATCCTGAGGAACATTGCAAAGCCTGGACCCTATTACCCATAACTTGTCCTCACGTGCCTTAGCAACTCACAGGCTGTTGCTTCGGGCTCAGAATTTTACTGCAGGTTTTGTAGCTTTTCTGATCATGGCAGTCAGTCCACAAACCAGAAAGGATTTCTTCATCCTGAAATGCAGGCTTTACCTGATGACCACCAGGGTTGAATGGAAGGTCTCCTTGGGCCAGCAGCCCCTCGTGAAGATGGGAAAACAGACATACACTTTCCCCGATTGGCCCAACGTCCTCATTGGCCTTTTAATATAGAGCTCAGCAAAAGTGATGGAGGAAGATTCCGTAAGCCCTGCGAGGCTGGGCATAGGGAGGCTCTGCTCGGACTTGGCATTACATCTGCGCTGCTCAGGTCTGTGCAATGAAGCCCCAGGCTGAGGAGCAGTGTCCATGTTGTGGACAAGGGAAGACGGGATTTTCTGGGACATGGTATCAACTTGCAAATCCTCCAGGCCTGGCATGCGGAAGACCACGGACTTTGTTTACAAGCAGTCCTTGCTCCGAGAGCACAGGGCGGCTGTCAGGCAGCTGACTGGCACATAGTATTGTTGCTGCACATGATCCCTGTTAAGCTTCCCATCTGTGGTCCTCGGGCTCCCAGGCACTGGCCTGCATGCCCACCAGGGTTGAGAGCGATTTATTTTAAGCGGCCACTTGTCCAGCAGGTGTCAGCCCAGAGCCGAGCTCCTCGCGTGTGAGGCCGACGCAGTGCAGGTGCCGCAGCAGCTCTGACATGACGCGTCCTCATGGCACCTAATCAATCCCTGTGACCCATTTGGTTCCTCAGTGTTAGTCTCTGTACTTTCCAGAGACCCAGGGCAGTCTGAAATGGGAAATTTTTTTTAACTATAAATGTAAACAAATGCCAGTCCTTATGGTAAAAGTGACTCATGTTGAGCTTCAGTTATTTAAAAGTACAGATCAAAGGAAGGAACTGGAAAGATATCAAGTTCCTTAAAGAACACCCTTGACGTTTTCCCAGGACACTTTGCTGATAATGTTGATTTTCCAACAAAATGTTCATAATGGAGCACAGAGCCCTGCGTCACTGTAACCCTCAGATGCTGGGTCTGCGATGCCGGGCTGTCAGGGAGCACCGTGGGGACCGCCGGTCACAGCAGCACTGTGACCTACTTGCTCCTTTTCCATTCTTCACCCATAACTAAGGCCTTTCCCGAAGCTGGAGGAGCCCACAGAAACCACACACACCCCGTGGCGCCTTTCCTCCCTGATGCAGCTCTGCCATTTACCCTCAGAAATAGCTCCATCCGCTGTGACAGGTGTCAGCAACAAGGAAGCCAGGAACAGGTGCAGGCTTGCAAGATTCTGTCTGATTGTTGCCAGCGGCAGCCATACCCCCAAACAGCAAATGGAAGGCCCTACTCCCCCAGGTCGTCCAGACTCTTGGACCTCAGGCAGTTTCATGTTCGTTCAAAACAAATGCAGCCACTCAGTATACTGCTGAAGATGGAGGCAGACAGAGATGCCTGCAACTGGACGCGAGACGGAGACATGAGTGCTTCCTGTGCACCCCCAGCTGGACTGCGTTTGAGAATAAGCCCGGTCTAAGGGTGAGGACACTGAGGTTCCCAGAGCTTAAGTGTTTAAGTCCCTGTAGGAAGTGAGAGTCAGGGTGACAGGTGGCTTGACTCAGTCCACTGTCCCCTGTCTAGATTTGCACCTCCAGAACCGGCCCTCAGATGTGCCCTGGGTGTGCCCCACGTCACCTCAGCCAGCTTCTCATCAGAGTGTCTCAGTGTCTCAGCACAAACCTCTGCTCAAGGATGTTGTGAAGCAGTGGGTGGAACCAGTGAGGATGAAGCCAGATGTCCCAGTGGCTTTGCCTCCTTCCCGCTCCCCTTCTATCTCCCCTCCCCTCGTTTCTCTCCTCTTCCCCTTCCTCTGCTTCTTTGACCTTAACTCTCCACCTGGGGTAGCTCCCCACCTCCTCAGAAAGACCTTCTTGGGAACCTGGTGCTGTCAGCATGCCCTCCCTTTCCTCCCTCCTCTGTCCACCACCAGGAGTCCTCCCTGCACCCCACCCTCCTCCTGCGCTGTGTTCACGTCTTTGTGGGGGAGCTGCTCAGGCTGCCCCATATTCTCACCCCTGCTCCAATCCTGGTCTGCCATCCATCTGCACGACTCCACCAAGATCTCGTCCCTGCACCCTTGGGAGTCCTTGGCTCACCTCCTGGCACAGTTGCCATGGTACAAACCTCCTGTCCCTTGGCCTCAGTGCTGCTACCCTGTCCTCCGCTTCTCAGCCCACCCCTCCCTCCCCCTCTACCCTCCTCTCCCCTTGCAGACCACCCACCCAGGCACTCCCATCCCTGTCCTTACCTCTTGCCTCATTTCAGACCTTAATTTGTTACCTAATAAACCCTTGTGTTGTTCTTGTTTTATGAGTTTAAAAAGTAAGAGTCAAAGAAGTTAAGTAATTTGCCTGAGAGCGCAGCACAGCAAACCAGCGTCCTGTCCCGCATGTGGTCATGGGGGCACCTGTGGGTCTCTTGTGGCAAGTATGAATCTGTTGGCCTGGGAGGGTAATTTGGTGACATGTGTACACAGCTGCTCTAACCCTGTAATATTTCAGATTTGTCCTAGAGAAGAGACACACCTGCCAGCATACCTGGCCTAGTTTATATCAGCAGGAAGGTGACAGGCCCCCGTGTCCAGCAGGGGGCTGCTCGAGCGCATCATCATGCCCTTGTACGGGCTGCAGGGGGCTGCAGGGTTGGGGGTCTGCTGGTGCTGAATGAGACTCAGAGCATACTCCTTAGAGTAAATGTGATGGGGCAGCAGAGTGCTAACCAGTGCAGAAGTGAGGGACATTGTCCCCAGCCAACAATGTCGGGAGGTTTATATTCCAAAATGTCTTCAGTGAGAGATCTCTGAATGCAGTTACAAAGCATTTGTCCCAGCACTTTCTGCGGTGTGCTTCTTACCTGTGAATGGAGAGCAGGTATCTTCCTGGTCTGTCTGAGCGAGCTGCAGGGAAGGGAGTACCTGCCGTGGGTGAAGATATAGGACACTGGGCAGACCTGAGCCTGCTCGGCAGCTCCAAGTGACCGGCTACATACCCACTTGGCCTGGCATGCCATTGTCAGTGATGCTGTCTCCTTGTTTCCCCTCAGGTGCTGCTGAGCCAGGTGCACCGGCTGAGAGCCCTGGACTTGCTGGGAAGGTTCTTGGACCTGGGTCCCTGGGCGGTGAGCCTGGTGCGTGTTCCTGCTGCGTGTTACAGTCTGAGAAGTGATATAGCTGTGGGGTCAATGAACATGGGGGTGACCCATGGCCCGGGAGGTCCTGGGAGCACAAATGCTGTGGGCCCGTCTCCACATTTTGGGTTTGGCTTTGCCCTCCTGTCCCACCTGCTTTTATAAGATGTCAGCATAGCAGGACAGGAAGTGCTGCCAGCCTGTGGCTCTTAAGGGAGCAGCTCCATTCTGCTGCAGCCCTGGCCAGCCACGCTTGGCCCATCTTCTGGGAATAGCCTGGGAACCCTCATTTGCTTCCTCTCACCTGGTATTAGGTGGTTCTGTAACACTTTTCAAGTTACCCTGTAGAATAGTAGGAACACCGATTAAAACAGAAAAGACCAGCAAAGATGGAACCAAAAGGCAATTTGTGTTTTTTGACAAATCAGAAGGAAAAGAGATGTCAAGAAGAATTCTGGAGAGTAAGGGAGATTCGAGAGACCTGTCAGTCAGTTGCAGCCTGTGGACCTCATTGGGTTCCATCTGCAAATGATTTGAAAGTTGAGTTTGAAAACATGAAACAAATTTAGCTGGGTATCTTGTGTTACTAGGGAATAAATGTTCGTTTTTTTAGGTGTGGTGATAGTATGTGGTCCTGTTCTTATAAGCAAGGCCTTATTTGCAGAGACGAACAATGTTTACAAATGTAGTTCCATGGCCCAGCTATGCTCAGAGCGTCCGGAGGTGGGGGGTGAGTGGGCAGGAGGAGGGTTGGGTAGTGAACATGTGATTTGCTCTCCATATAGGAATATTAAAGTCTTCTCGTTATGTAATGTCAACAGCGGGTGACAACTGGCAGTGCACTGAAGGAGGAGGTGGTCTGGAACTGGGAGGGTAGCTCGGCACCCGTCACTGGGGCCGTGCGTGGCTTGTAGCCCAGGGGCCATGGTGAGGGCCCGGGTGTCTGTGAAGAGTGGAAGAGAAGATGGGCACATATGTATTAATAACATTTCAGAGACATTTTCACTTATATGGTTAACAACTCAGTTTGGCGCTTAAAAACTCCAGGTTATGCTAACTGGAAATTTGTGATTTGCTGGAAAAACAAGGCGTTGTGAGAGGCCCCGATTTGATCCTTAGGTAAGGGCCTGGCTGCCTGGACCAGAGAAACAAGCATTTGTCCCTTGTTAAAGGTGGCCATTAACGGGACACAGGCCCTGCCACTGGCATGGGTGGGGGTCACAGCCCTGTGCCTGTCCTAGAAGGGATTCCTTATTAGAATTCTAGCACATTAGAGATGAAGACAGTGTCCCTAAGCTGAGATGGCATCTCCTTTCTGACTTCCCTGCTTGAGAGTAAAGGACCCCACACGTACCCACAGGTGACTCCCTGCAGAAAGCAGCCCTGGGGGGCCCAAAGCCGCCAACAGCGCTCCCCAGCATATGCATGTGTGACTGTTGGAGCTGGAAAGACAGTCATTGAGAGCCAGACAAGGTCCCACACATGAGGGTCCCAGTTAGGGACCTCTTGTCCTGTTGCTGAGAGTAAGCAAGGCCACTAGGGCAAGGATGGGGGCCACCTGGCAGCTTCTAGGAGTAAAGTCAGACCAGGGGGTCTGGAGGGAGCCCTGTGCTGTGAGCAAGGCACAGCCACCTGTCTGCTGACACCCCTGGGCTGGCCACTCCTGCTGATGTTGCCCTCTCTCCCCAGGCCCTGTCCGTGGGCATCTTCCCCTACGTGCTCAAGCTGCTGCAGAGCTCAGCCCGGGAGCTGCGGCCCCTGCTGGTCTTCATCTGGGCCAAGATTCTCGCTGTGGACAGTGTGAGTAGTCCCCATTACCCCTTGGGCACAGCCCTCTGTGTGTGCTCTGTGCTGCCAGGCCCCTTCTCCCTGCTGCAGTGGACCGCACTTCTTGTCCTGCCTGGTCCTAGGCCTCCTCCAGGGATGACAGGACTTCCTGTTTTCCAGAAGAAAGCAAACACTTCCCCTCGGGCCCTGTCCTGGCTATTACATCTGTCCTCTCCATGCATGCTGCCTCCACCCGTCCCCAACTGCCCCTCTGGCCACTCAGTAACCCTGACCATGTTTCTTTGGGCCCTGTGTCTCCCTGATCCCAGCAGACTCATCTGTCTCCCCAGGCTAGCCCTGGGGATGGTGCCTGGGGCCCCACTTCATGCCGGGCTCAGCCCCATGGCTCTGTGGGCACTTCTTAACTGTGTGATACCTGCCTGCATCTCCCGTCACCCGTCCTCAGGCCTGTTCGCCCCCCACCTACACACACACACACACCACACACACACACACACACACACACACACACACACACACACATCTAGAACTGTGCCAGAGGCTGCAGGTGACAGAGATCACCGTCCCTGCCCTCGACAGGGTCCCACGTCCCACAGGAGGCATGTGCCCAGAGTGTACGTTTCCAATAGAGGGGGCCTCAGACATCCTCCAGTGGGCTGCATGGGTGCTGGACCTAACGTGTGAGGGTGTTGAGTGTGGATGGCAGGTGGGGATGTGGGGACAGCTTGAGTGAGGCGAGGGACAAAGGGCAAGCACAGAGCACATTAGAGGCAGGCACACACAGAGAGGGCCTGTCGAGGTGGAGGGCGCTTCCTTCAGCAGGTGTGAGACACCACTACAGGTTTTAGAATAGAACACAGAACCACAGTATGGTTTCTGAAACATCTGACCTTGGAGTACAGAGACTATGAGGTTAACCAAGGGGCAGGGAGGGCCCAGTGGGTGTGGGGGAGACGCTCAGAGTTTCAGCCTGTGCAGTTGGAGGGATTGTGTGCTGGTGTCAAGGGTGACCAGGCTAGCAGACATGGTAGGGAGTATTCTGCAGACCAGGTGATGAGCCCCGTGGCCTGAGAGATGGAGACTGGGGCCTCGCCTGCAAGGGTGACAGCGGGTGACCCCTCAGAGGAAACGCAGAAACAAAGGCTCCAGGGCTGAGTCCTGAGGGGCTGCTCTGAGGGAGCCCAGGAGGGGCCATGAAGCTGTGTCCTGCAGGAGTTGTGCATCTCACACTCCAAGAGCAGTGAGCTTTGGGATGAGGTGGCACTGAGGCAGGGACACAGGTGCCCCTGCAGGCAGTGGTCAGGAACAGTCTGCTCAGAGGAACGTGTACAGTGATGCACTGGGACTTGGTGTGACCTGCTTTATGTTTACGGTCAAACACTTCCTATATTGATTTTCATTATCTCTAAAAAATGTGAATATTAGCCTCTAATTTTTCCCTATTATTCTTTTTAGGCTTGTTTATAAGGCTCCATGTTGAAGCTGTCTGGCTTCGTTCTTCCTATATTTCTGGGGTTTTCTACTTTTCCTTCCTGCAGTTAGCCCCTCAGATAGGCCTGCCATCTCCAGTGATGAATGGGCCCAGAGGGAATGGTCTCCCGGCCACAGGCCACTTCGGCAGACACAGCCATGAGCCACAGCCAGGCCACCTTCATGCAGAACCCCCAGTCTGCTTGTAACAGGCCCTGACAGATGTCACTTGGACTTCCAGCCCTCATTTTAACAGAACTCATTTATTTGTATTGATGGTCCATTTAATTTCTTAAGTGTACATCATAGGGCGCAGAAACAAAACCGTAGCAGTAGGGAACAAGTGTGCAAAGACCCAGGCCTCACCTAGAAGCTGTGTCAGAGAGGGTGAGCTGTTTAAGTGACTTGTGGTGCCCTGTCCCTTGTCTGCTGAGATAGAGCGATCATGAGGGTGGCCTCCTCTTAGCTGTCACCCCGAAGCCCGCAGAGTGCGTTTTACTCTGGAGGAGACTCAGACCCAGCCTCGGGTCCCTGGGGAACGGGGCCAGGAACGCAGAGCCTGAGCCACACTGGTCCCAGGAGCAGGCTGCTTGGTCCAGCCCTGGGGTGCGTCAGAGACCCCCTACCTGGGATGGGGCCAGATTGCTGCTGGGGGTGACTAGCTGGAGGGCTGGCTGAGGGAGGCCGTTCTTTGAAATGTTTCTCAGTGGCTGAGAGTGACATATAAAGCTGGAGGGGAAGCCTGGTGCTGGCTGCTGGCCAGCCAGGCAGACAGGATGGGTTGCTGGTGGGGAGAGGCAATCACGCTTCTGCAGGAGGAGTGATAGCCAGTGCCAAGGGCAGAGCAGAAGGGCCGTTGGCTGTGGTGACTGGTGGGCTGTGCTGAATGAGCAGCCCCAGGGCCAGGCCAGCGGGGGCAAAGGGCCGCACAGCTTAGTCTGACTGCCATGGCGGCTCTGTGAGCTCTTTGTGAGGGGCAGCTGCAGTGTCGATGGGAGAACCTGGAAATCGAGGCCAGGTGGATCGTGTGATCCGGAAAGCACTGCTCAGACCCTCCCCTGACACCCACCCCTCTCTCCGGGCTCTGTGGCTGTCCCCTGCGCCTGGCACTGAGCGACCTAGAAATAGCGAAACCCTAGGGGGAGACACCAGGACTGAGTGGGTGTGCTCAGGGTTGAAGGCTGCTGTTGATACATGAAATCAAGACACAGCCAGTGAGGAATAAGTGCACCCCATTTACAAGAGAACCTGAAGTCTAGGGGTAACCTTCACCTGACACATGAGAAGCCTCTAGGAAGGAAACAGCCTTCCTGAAAAAAACAGTAACCTGATCAAGCCCTACTCATCTGCAGAGATCATCATCACAAATATCTGTGTTCTCCACATTTATTTAAACTTTAATACATCCCAATAAAATTACCGGCAGCCTTTTTTTTTTTTGTATTTTTCCGAAGCTGGAAACAAGGAGGCAGTCAGACAGACTCCCGTATGCACCCGACCGGGGTCCACCCGGCACGCCCACCAGGGGGCGATGCTCTGCCCATCTGGGGCGTCGCTCTGTTGCAACCAGAGCCATTCTAGCACCTGAGGCAGAGGCCACAGAGCCATCCTCAGTGCCCGGGCAAACTTTGCTCCAGTGGAGCCTTGGCTACAGGAGGGGAAGAGAAAGACAGAGAGGAAGGAGAGGGGGAGGGGTGGAGAAGCAGATGGGTGCTTCTCCTGTGTGCCCTGGCCGGGAATCGAACCCGGGACTCCTGCACGCCAGGCCGACGCTCTACCACTGAGCCAACCAGCCAGGGCCTTTTTTTTTTTAATTATTATTATTAATTTTTTTTTTTTTTTTTTTTTTTTACAGAGGCAGAGATAGACAGGGACAGACAGACAGGAACGAAGAGAGATGAGAGGCCTCAATCATCAGTTTCTCGTTGCGCGTTGCGACTTCTTAGTTGTTCATTGATTGCTTTCTCACATGTGCCTTGACCATGGGCCTTCAGCAGACCGAGTAACCCCCTGCTGGAGCCAGCGACCTTGGGTCCTAGCTGGTGAGCTCTTTGCTCAAGCCAGATGAGCCCGCGCTCAAGCTGGCGACCTCGGGGTCTCGAACCTGGGTCCTTCCGCATCCCAGTCCGACGCTCTATCCACTGCGCCACCACCTGGTCAGGCTATTATTATTTTTTTTTACAGAGACAGAGAGAGTCAGAGAGAGGGATAGATAGGGACAGACAGATAGGAATGGAGAGAGATGAGAAGCATCAATCATCAGTTTTTCGTTGCGATACCTTAGTTGCTCATTGATTGCTTTCTCATATGTGCCTTCAGCAGACTGAGTAACCCCTTGCTTAAGCCAGCGACCTTGGGTCCAAGCTTTGCTCAAACCAGATGAGCCTGTGCTCAAGCTGGTAACCTCAAGGTCTCGAACCTGGGTCCTCTGCATCCCAGTTCGATGCTCTATCCACTGCACCACCGCCTAGTCAGGCTTTTTTTTTTTTTTTTACCTGAGAATATAGTCATGCTTACTCTAAACTTCCTATGGAGTAACACGTGGGAATAACCAGGAAAACTCTGAACATAAAGGCTGATGACAGGAACTAATCCCACCAGATATTAACATTGACCATAAAGCTTCAAAAATGAAGAGCATCGTTATGCTGGGTCAGTGCCAGACAGACAGATGGGGGAGTGTAGGGAGTGGCCCTCCGCATGTGCAGCCGCCCTATGGTGAGGTCAGCTTCTCAGGTCCATGGGGAGGCTCCTGGGCTCCTGGTGCATCTCTGAATGCCAGCACTCGCTGTAGAGAGAGTGCGTAAGTACATAGTGTGGCTATGGAAACAGTGGGAGAAGACACAGACCCATTCTGTTTTAACCTTAGATTGATAAAAGCACAGCTTATTAGGCCCTGGCCAGTTGGCTCAGTGGTAGGGTGTTGCCCTGGTGTGCAGATGTCCTGGGTTCAATTCCCATTCAGAGCACACAGGAGGCGTGACCATCTGCTTCTCTACCCCTCCCCCTCTCTCTTCTCTCTCTCTTTTTCCCTCCCACAGCCATGGCTTGGTTGGTGTGAGTACATTGGCCCAGGCACTGAGATGGCTCTGTGGAGCCTCTGCCTCAGGCAGAGCATGGCACAAGCATGGCCCAAGATGAGCAGAGCATCAGCCCCAGACTGGGTTTGCCAGGTGGATCCCAGTTGGGGCGTATGCAAGAGTCTGCTTCTCTAGCTCCCTTCCTGTCACTTGGAAAAGAAGAAAAAAAAGAGAAAGAAAGTACAACTTATTAATAAATCTGATTGCATAAAAATTTCCGTGGTGGAAAATATCATGAGCAAAGTTTTAAAACAAAGAATCTGGTGGGGGGATGGGTGTGTTTAAACTCCAATCACAGGTAAAGACTGGCCTCTATAACATGTAAAGAGTTTCTAGAAATCAAGAAAAACACCAATACTCCAGGAGAGAAGTTCTCAAAGGAAACAACTGCCATTCACAGAGAAATGCAAATAAAATGTTTCTTTTTCCATGAGAAGGTGGGCACACAGGAGTACCATGCCAAGGTGTTATTGCCACTGCCCAGGCTGCCAGAGAGGTAGACGCTGACTTGCCCTGCTGTGAAGGTGCACTGTGCTGGTGTCTGTCCACATCCAGACAAATTTGTCCTTGACAGACAGTGCCACTTCCAGGATTCACAGCGCCACCTGCTGCGAGCGGGCAGTGTTTGGGATCACAGAAGCCCAGTTACCCTCGCAGGTCCATCTGCACGGCAGGCCAGTGGAGACAGGAAGGTCAGGAGCAGCGTGCCCCACCACAGACTGTGGACTTGGGGCAGATAAGACACTATCCCTGCCAGAGATAATGGTGGAGGGTGAATGGGCCGGGGGAGGAGTGTTTCAGTCTGTATCTTTTTTTTTTTTTTTTTTTCATTTTTCTGAAGCTGGAAACGGAGAGACAGTCAGACAGACTCCCGCATGCGCCCAACCGGGATCCACCCGGCACGCCCACCAGGGGCGATGCTCTGCCCATCCTGGGCGTCGCCATATTGCGACCAGAGCCACTCTAGCGCCTGAGGCAGAGGCCACAGAGCCATCCCCAGCGCCTGGGCCATCTTTGCTCCAATGGAGCCTTGGCTGCGGGAGGGGAAGAGAGAGACAGAGAGGAAAGCGCGGCGGAGGGGTGGAGAAGCAAATGGGCGCTTCTCCTATGTGCCCTGGCCGGGAATCGAACCCGGGTCCTCCGCACGCTAGGCCGACGCTCTACCGCTGAGCCAACCGGCCAGGGCCCTCAGTCTGTATCTTTCTACGGCATTTTGACATAAGAGCCTTTAATGTATTTATAAGTCTTAGAACATATACAGAAAGGTAGATTAAAGGGATAGAAGTGATCATGTATGCCAGTAATTTTCCTATTGGTAACAAGCGTCTGACGTGAGAATATTTAAAGTAATCCGTGCATAGAAAAATGGACGTGTTTGTGCATTTAAAGGTCTTGCTAGACTTGGCAAGCAGGAGGGCAGTTGTGCCAAAGGTTTGTTCCTGTGTGGGGAGCCTATCAAACTGCCTGTGACTGTGCTGCTGAATTTGGGAGGAACAACTGGCCCTTGTGACCAGTAAACAGAGCCCCTGCCTGGCACAACCAGCTTGATGGCCTCACACCACTGGTGCAGCTTGGGCAGTAAACACCCTGCACATTGCGCATCCCTGGATGGATTCCTATAGCACTCTGCTATGGGACAGCTAACCAAAGGCCTTGGTGCTGTCACCTCCTGTTGGTCTTGTCATCAGAGAACTCTGACCCCAAGGACAGATGGGTGCTCCCCCTCTGAGGGACTTCCCCTCAGCAGGTGAAATTGTTCAGGCCCCGCCCCTGCTGGGAACCACATTTAATTACCTGTTGGTGTTTGTGCAGCTGGGGCTCCCGCCTCCCCTGGAGTAGACTGTAATCCACATGAAGGAAATGGAAGGCAGGGCCTCTCCCCACAGCTTCCTTCCTGTGTGTTCCCACCTGGAGCTTGATCTGGGGAAAGGAACGGTGGGACGCATGTGGGTGCTTTGGACAAGGTGTAGTGGCCAGAGCCCTTGCCCGTGGGTGCTTTGCCACCGACCTGCAGCCTGCGACTGTGACGTGTATGTGTGTCGGTGGTGTTTCTGAACCTCTGTAGTCAGAAAGCCTGCTTGTCCATTCCTTATGAGCTACTCAGCCTGAGTTGGGAGGGGTGTCCCAGCACCCACTTCCCTGAGAGTGTGAAAGGCAGGCAATTGCAGTCTGAGCTCATTCCCAACCATTTATTTCCTAAGTGATACCTGCTGAGAAGCGGACTAGCGGGCAGGCGTTGGAATGTGGGGATGGCATTGCTGGTGACCTACCTGTGGCCTGACCCATCAGAACAGCTTTCCATGAAAACAGTGGTGGCCAGGCTGCGGGGTTAGAGGCAGGACAGTGCCACAGCGTCAGGGACTCTGACGTGTGTCTTTAGTCCAGAGTTATTCACAGGGTGTGACCCGGTGACACACTGTCCCCCTGTGATGAGACATGTTTAAGGAGCTTTGTGACTGTCTGGGCTTTGATTTGTTGATTGTGAGGATTAAAAACAGAATCAAGCCTGACCTGTGGCGGCGCAGTGGATGAAGCGTTGACCTGGAGATGTTGAGGTCGCCGGTTCGAAACCCTGGGCTTGCCTGGTGAAGGCACATATGGGAGTCGATGCTTCCTGCTCCTCCTCCCCTTCTCTCTCTGTCTCTCTCCTCTCTCTCTCTCTCCCTCTCTCTCTCCTTTCTAAAATGAATAAATAAAAAAAAATATTTAAAAAAAAAAAAAAAAAAAAACAGAATCAGGTCCCAGCCACTGATCTGACAGTGTGACCAAGCTCCCAGCTCTTCTGGGCCGACCCCTGCAGGCAGGAAGGCTTCATGGGGATCTAGTGTATTAGCAAAACCTTCACTCAAGGCTGGGAGCCCCTCTGAGTGTCACTGGAAACCACATGCACGATTGACTTCCCCACTATCCCACATCCCTGGTGCTGTGCTCCCTGGCCCCCTGCCACTGCCACTCGCTTCATCCCCATTTAGACATCAGTGTTGTGATGTGAGGAAAAGAAACCCGATTGGCCTGACCATGCGGTGGCGCAGTGGATAGAGCATCGGACTGGGATGCAGAGGACCCAGGTTCGAGACCCCGTGGTCACCAGCTTGAGCACAGGCTCATCTGGTTTGAGCAAAAGCCCACCAGCTTGAACCCAAGGTCGCTGGCTCCAGCAAGGGGTTACTTGGTCTGCTGAAGGCCCGCGGTCAAGGCACATATGAGAAAGCAATCAATGAACAACTAAGGTGTTGCAACGCGCAATGAAAAACTAATGATTGATGCTTCTCATCTCTTTCCGTTCCTGTCTGTCTGTCCCTGTCTATCCCTCTCTCTGACTACTCTCTGCCTCTGTAAAAAAAAAGAAAAAGAAAAAAAAAGAAAAGAAACCCGATTGTCGGAGGCCCCTGAGGAGCGGGCCATTGGGGAGTGGAGAGGGTGGGGTCGGGGCTGTGTATCCAGCAGGTTCCATCTGCAGAGCCACTGAGAGGGCTTTGCACAAGAGCTGCCCCATGCAGGGGGCAGCAGGGAGCTCAGAGGGTCCAACTGCCTGCCCCCTGCCTCCTTGCAGTCTTAGAGCCCATTTCTTAGGATTCTGACCTTGCTGCTGCTTTAATGGCCTTCCTCCTCGTTGAAGCATGCTGGTAGCCAAGGCAGTGTCTCCATGGGTGCTTTGCCATGGATGTCGCTAATCAGTTTTTCTGGGCATTGATACTTACAGCCTTGTTAGTACCATGGCCATATCCGTGGCCCATTCCCCCCAAGAACAAGAGCAGTGATTTGTGTGTCACTCCAGCCATCATCACATCACTCCTGCATGTTACTGGTTTAGAGTCTGACTCCATTTTGAGCAGATCCCTCAGACCTCCTGGGGCCCAGCACTTGCAGAGGGCCTGGACGCAAGAGTGGTCCTTGGCCTCATACCTCCTCCTCTCCTCTTGGCAGATGGAAACCACTTCCTCAGCTTCGTGCCTGAGTCCACCCCACCCCTCGTTTTCCTCAACCCCAGATGTCCCAGGCAGGATCTTTTCCATCCCTTGAAGAACCAGCACTTGCAGAAATGCCCCCAAATCAGCCAGCCTCCTGTGAAATTAGGGCTCTGTGGCCCCTTGCTGCTGCCAGCAAGCAGGTCCTTCCTCTCAGTTTCCTGACTCCTGGCTGTATCTACCAGCTGTCAGCCAGTCCCCCAGGGCCCAGCTTCTTGCTCCATGGCGTGGTTATCACCCATACACACGTGGCTTCTGATCTAGATGCTCAGCTTGACTCATCCTGCACTTCAGGTGTGCACCACCTTCCCCAAGAGCAAGGTGCCTCTGATGCAGAGTGCCCCAGACTGAAGCCCTCCCCTACGGTAGCCACCACACCCAGGTCCTGCCAGCCCGCTCCCCTCCTTGTGTCCGGATCAGCCCTGTCTCCCATCTTCAGCACCTATCTCCCCCTTCCCACCCGGCTCCTCCCTCACCCTCCATGGCACCTGTTTGTGTGACTCTCAACTGCCTGGCCTTGGCAGGCCTCCTCAGTGCAGCCTTCAGAGCCTGTGCCAACTGCCTTCTGCCACCCATCTCTCCCTTCCTGCCCTGCATCCCAGCAGAATAGCACCTCCTTCACCCCTTCCCCACCCCCTGTCCTGATTCCATGGAAAACCCCAGGTACTCCTCAGTTTGGGCATCTCCACAAGTTGCCTCCTCACTGTGCCACCCGCGCCCACTCATCGCTTCCAGGCCTGAGCAGGGCACAGCCCACATCTCTGCATCCAGGCCAGGCCTTGGCCCCTGGTGGGCCCTCTGGGTGTGTGCTGAGCCACTGCACAGACTGTAGGCTCACAGGTGCTTTGTGAGCTGAAGGGCCTGAAGGAGCTATGTACTTGACTGACGGCTGTTTAGCACTGAGCTGTGAGCTTCCACCTTAGAGCTGCATCTTTTGAGCAAAGAGTGGGGCCTCTAGGAAGCAGCTGTTTCAAGTGTGACCATGTGTATGCACTGTTGTCATATTCACACAGATTATTGTTTTCAGTACTTTTTAAGTCCAGTCAAGCAAAATCTTAAGATTACAGCAGGGGCTGAGGGTCTGTAGAAAGCAGGGGTGGTCTCATGTGTAGGGTACATCCCAGCTCAGAAGGCAAGAGGAAGGGAGGGTGGGCCTGAAAGACGTGGTGGAGGCTTCGGGGTGAAGGTGGCCCTCCAGAGGACCACACTGCAGCCAGGCCACCTCACCCCTCACGTACCCAGGAAGAGTGTGCAGGGAACATGTGAGATGCTAGCCCTTCCCACAGCTGAGGGCAGTATCTGCACAGCATGGCAGTGGCTACCTGCAGTGCATGTTAGACTTGAGAGGAGAAGGTGACTGAGATGTGAAACACGTGTGCTCAGTGGTTTACGTGGCACGAGAAGCAGAGCCCCCCAGGCACTTACTGGCTCTCCCGTCTTCTCTCCCCAGTCATGCCAGGCTGACCTGGTGAAGGACAATGGGCACAAGTACTTCCTGTCGGTCTTGGCAGACCCCTACATGCCGGTAAGGACCAAACACATGGTTTTGGACAATTTGGATCAGTGTCATTGGTCTCTGCACAACTGTTACACAATGGTGACAACTTTCAGAGGGCACTGGGGCAGATGCTCCTCACTCCGCACCACCCAAGCCAAGGCCGCTACGGGCAGTGGGCCACGCTCTGGGAGCCGCTTTAGCCCTCAGCTCCCACTCCCCTCACCCATTTTGGGAGCTCTCCTTTCTGTCTGATTGAGGGTGCGGTCAGTCTTGGCATGTAATCTGTATTTTACATGAAGTTGTTAGAACTCAGTAGTCTATGACTGGCATCTGTAATAATTCCTATAAATGTTTGATCATCTCTGTGTTCTCCATCTCCCCAGTCCTAGCACATCCCAGTCCTAGCATGCCAGGAGAACCAGGTCCTGAGTTTGATGACGTCTGGCTGCTCGTGTGCGCAGTCTCAGCTTGCCGTCGTTGGTTTTCTTAACTAAAGTGTGATTTAAAAAAGCAGGATAGTTACGTGAAAGGGAGAGAGTGCTTGGGTGGTTAACTTAAGTGTGGCGTGTGAACGTCACCCTGGGCAATTAAAGTCTGCACTCTGCATGAGTGGAAATGGTCAACTCCCCACCCTTCCTGGTCAGTCAGAGAACCAGTGATCTGGATGGACAGGAATGGTGACCTGGGGAAGGTTGTAGAAGGTTGAGCTCAGCTGGAACGGCTGGGCCCCACTTCAGTGACTGACAGACACATTCCATTCAGGTTCTGAGGGCATGGCCGAATTTGAACGGAAGGAAAGGAAATGCCCGAAAGTCAAAGCTAAAGGTATAAGTCAGAGGAGGTCATGGTGGGAAGGGAGCAGGGACAACATGGGGTCCAAGACTGCACAGAAGACATGGGGCCTGAGTTGGTAACACCCCTGCTTAAAGCCAGGAGCCTGTGAGGTGCCCCTACCCCACTGTGACGTCAGACCCGGAAAGCCGCTCCCCGGATGCCCGTGTGGGGCAGAAACTTAAAAGGAAGGCCTGAGCAACAGAAACCTCAGGCCTGCACCCACAGGGGTGGGGCTGCACTTGTGCTCCCCAGGTAGATGGGAGCCCCCTGCCAAGAAAGGAACTCAAGACTCATTCAGGGTCACTGAAGACCCCAGGCACCTGGGAGAAGCAAGGGCAAACCTTCCTTCAGGAAACCTCCATGCCTGACACAAGACGCAGTCAGCGTCGCCTCTGACCAGTCCAGGGTGCAGGACTGAGGAGAGGAGAGTCGCCAGTGGGGGACTACAGGGAGAGTGAAAGTAGCATGTACCTGACAAGTACCTTTAAATTGATTGGATGAAACCATTTGTTTTCATTATGTTGGAAAATAAACCACTGTATTATTTCTGCAGAAGCACTTATGTTCCCACTGTAAGAAACAATGTATTCTGTGCTTTTTATCTTCTTCTAAGGGGCCAGGTAGATTCTCAGTAAACAGGCAGATCAGGGTCAGAGACAGACCTGTATGGAAGACATGATCACCTAGTCACTGCCCTTAAAACTCTGCAGCGAAGCAGGCAGTGGGGTGGACATGGCCAGTGAGAGGACCCCATGGAATGGAGCAACTAGACATGTGAAGGAGCATCTGGGAGACATGGGTGGGAAAGCAGGGAGCATCTGATCCAGTCATGGCTGAGAGGTTTCCAGACTTAAGAAGCACAGGGAGGCTTGAGATTGCGTAACAAGAGCAAGTCCACACAGAGAGTCATCGTAGTGAAAGAATGGACTGTCAGAGGCAGAAATAACCAGAACCAAAGAAAGGTCATTTGCACAGGAATGAGCGCAATTCCATGGGCAGGCGACTCTCCATCAGCACGAGCAGGTGACCAAAACGAGTTTGAGGTGGGGGGAGCTGCAAAGTACTGTCACCCTGGACTCTGTCCAGCTAAAGCATCGTCCAGGGGGGAGGCAGAGCCAGTGCATCTCCAAGGACCAGCTGTCCCATGGGCGAAACCCACCGAGATCATTCTCAAGCTCAGGAGGTCAAACCCACAGGGTAGTCGGGTGCAAGAGGCAACAGAAAGTGCAGACGTCGGCAGACATGTTGGTTGTGAAAATAATAGACAATTATCAGTCATTTGAGGGGTCAGGACAGGAGGAGGCGTGTTGGAACAGGCACTAACTTTCCTGCCTCTATCAAGGGAGACACAGAGAATCTTTTTTTTTTTTTTTTTTTTTTAAGATTTAATTATTGATTTTGACTAGGCAAGCCCAGGGTTTCAAACCTATGACCTCAGCATTCCAGGATGAAGCTCTACCCACTGCACCAACACAGGATAGGTGACGCAGAGAATCTTAGTGCAAACTTTGTTCTGCACGTGCGGCAACATCAGACACAGATTCCTGAGTCCGCAGAAGACAGGAAAGGATGGGGAAGGGACCATCCAGCAGCAGCCTGGGGAAAGGGAAGAAATGAGGCGAAGTTAGGACTCACTGACTGCATGTGCTTGACGAGGGGCAGCCACGGGACTTGGCCAAGCTAGACGCCCACAGCAGGAAGCCCACCGGCTCGCACTGCCCTGGCCACTGCACCTTCAGGAACAGTCCACTCTCAGAAAGGTCTGCCCACAGCTGCCAGACCTTGGGAAGGGGCTGTTCTTTCTCATGGAGTCAGTTAGAGACAGGAGCTGCTCCTGTTACTTTGGTTGTGCCTCGACCTTGTCACAGAGGTTCTGAAAGCCTATTTTTGGTGCTGGGGTGGTGAGTTTCCACAGGAAAGGGCAACACTAGGGGTGACCTGTTTTCCAGGCCGAACACAGGACCATGACAGCCTTCATCCTTGCCGTGATCGTCAACAACTACAACACAGGGCAGGTGGGTATCATGGTCATGTCCCCCTTCCTCCCCACGGCCTCCCAGTGGCTGTGCAGAAGTGCTGCCTAAGCTCCATGTTTGGGGACTGGAGGATCCCGGCATGGGGGATGCCCTGGCGGAAGGGGGGCTGAACTTGCATTTGGGGTGAATTGAAACTGGTGGGATTTGAAATGAGAGACACGTCAGGATTTCCTCGAGAACGTGAGTGCCATGACCCAGTCACACCCACCCAGGTGCCCTGGTGGACAGGGGCCCATGCGTGTCTTCCCCTCACATAGGAGGCCTGCCTGCAGGGGAACCTGATCGCCATCTGCCTGGAGCAGCTCAGCGACCCACATCCCCTGCTGCGCCAATGGGTAGCCATCTGCTTAGGGCGCATCTGGCAGAACTTTGACTCGGCCAGGTGGTGTGGCGTGAGGGACAGTGCCCACGAGAAGCTCTGCAGCCTCCTGTCTGACCCCATTCCTGAGGTAAGTCCATCCCTCTCAGGGTTAGGCTCATGTCACAAGGCCAGCAGGTACTTGGTGCTGCTGGTCCTGCCGGGTGCATGGGAAAAGGTGCCATAGGGATAGTGCCTCCAACAGGGCCTGCTGTGGCATGCTGCCTGGCATCCAGAAACCATGGCCCGACCCCTGAACCCCTATCTTACTGTTACCAGCCCCTCAGATTGGGGCCATGAGGATCCTTCTTGTTTGTCCCCCATTTCTGCTCCGTCCCACAAGCAGGGCTGACGCAGAGGGTATACTCTGGGTGCAGTGAAGCCGGATTGAATTGGCTGAGGCCTGGCCGGTTCAGGCCCCATGGCCAGCATGGGTGGGACTGTGACCTCTCACCCCCTGCAGGTGCGCTGCGCAGCAGTCTTTGCCCTCGGCACGTTTGTGGGTAACTCTGCAGAGAGGACTGACCACTCCACCACCATCGACCACAACGTGGCCATGATGCTGGCCCAGCTGATCAGCGACGGGAGCCCTGTGGTGCGGAAGGTGTGTGGTCCAGTCCAGCCTGACCTGACCTGACCACGGCAGAGAGCGCTGAGCTCCCTCACAAGTGGCCCCCTGGGAGCAGCCTCCCACATTTGTTTACTTCTCCAAATGTAGTTTCTCCCGTTCAATCATGTGTCTGCTGCATTCAAGGGCTAACTGGCAGCCTGGGCGCCAGGTCTGTCCCTCCTGAGAGCAGCAATCACATGTCATGAGACTCAAGCAGGATATGCTCACAGACAGACAGACAGGTGTGAGTGTTTCCTCCCTGCCCCCACATCTATCAGCCACTGGCAAAACCGTGTATAAAGCTGGAAACCTTTGCTGAGCCCGAGACACTGGGGAGGACTCAAGGCAGAGAAACCGCAGGTTGCAAGGCCCAGTGTAGAGGGTGGGTGGGGCACAAGTAGCCAGAGGTGCTGGACCCAGCTGGGGAGGGCCAGGGAAGGCCGTGTTTTGTTCTGAGTGTGAGCAGAAGGGCCCACGGTTTGGAGGAGGGTGGGACCAGCCCTGCCATGAGAGCTGCAGTGGCCCAGGTGGTGTGTTGCTAGAGTGTTCGTGTTCCCTCCCAACCACTGTGAGCAGAGCCGTTCAGCTCACTAGGCTGTGCACACACTGTGTTCTGTGCTCAATGTAAAGCTCCGTCGGCACCCTGGCTGGCAGCCCCACCTGGTGCCTCCCCACCTCCACAGCAGGAGTGCTGGATGCAGAGCTGCTTGGGTATGGGCCGTGCTCCCTGCCTTTGCCTTGGTGCTTCCCCTGGATCAGAGGGTCCACAACCCTGGTGCAAGTTAATCTGTCCCAGGGCCAAATGCAAACATTATCACCAGCATCAGAGTAAAGGGAGGAGCAGTCGTTTCCAAAAACACTGCAGGCTCCACCTTCACTGGGAGGGACCGGCGGGACTGGCATACAGGCAGCTGGAGCCCAGGGCCAGGCTCAGCCACTGCAGGTCTGCTGGGGGTATCAGCCTAGTCACAGTGATGATCGGGAAGGTCTGTGCCCTTCCTGCTCAGGGCACCATTCACTCTCTTGTCCTTACACCGTCTTTGTGGGTCTTTCTCAGGCACTCTGGTGCCTTCCAGAGGCTGCTTGAGGCTGGTGGCCCTGACCTTGACTTCACTTGTTGAAAGGCTTCTGCTCACACTGCCTCCTGTGCACATCACCCAAAAGCATGATCCCTGTGGCCCACACTGAGCACAGCGTTCTGCCCTCACCTTTTTCCTGCAGTGACTCCAGCATCAACAGGAACCCTTAGGTGTCCCTGCTTTTCCACATGCCGCAGCTGCCACGCAGTGTGACTGTCCCCTCTCCTCCTCTGCAGGAGCTGGTGGTGGCGCTGACTCACCTGGTGGTTCAGTATGAGAGCAACTTCTGTTCAGTAGCCTTGCAATTCATGGAGGAGGAGAAGAACTACCCCCTGCCCTCTCCAGCAACTGCAGGTATACCCTTGTCTGCTGGCCAGATGGAACCCTTTGTCAGAGCCATCAGCAGCCCCCCCAGTTTTGCCAAAAGCTGGGCTCAGCTATCAAGTTCTTCCCACTCAGATAGCAACAGTAAGAGGCTCTGAGATTCCCATCTTCCCAGACACTGAGCAGGACAGAAAGGGCAGGAAGGGGCTACTCCAACCCTCAGACTCTTCCTTCCTTTTACCCATTTTGGGATTCAAATTCGTGAAAGTGTTGAAGGATGTTATTGGGGCTCAGAGGACAGCCCATGCCTCTACCTGCCACTGGGTTCATATCTTACCGTCCTGCGTCACGGCTGTCTCTGCCGGGAAGAAGGCTCATGGTCAGTAGTGAAGGCCTCAGGAGGGAACCGAGGGTGGACCTGTTCCGTGGGTCACTGCTCCTTATACTGCCCCACCCCCGGAGCCCTCCATGAAAGCTCCTCTCCTGCTCTTTCCCCAGAGGGGGGGAGCCTGACCCCCATGCGAGACAGCCCTTGCACGCCCAGGCTGCGCTCCGTGAGCTCCTACGGGAACATCCGTGCTGTCACCACAGCCCGAAGCCTGAACAAGTCTCTGCAGAACCTGAGCCTGACTGAGGAGTGTGAGCATGGGCCTAGGGCTGGGGGGTATTCTGCGTGAGCAGGGAGCTGCCCTCCTCTGCTGAAATGATGGACCCCATGCAAATGCAGCTGGTACCCGCTCCTGCGGCCCCGCCCCACCGCAGCTCAGGGTCTCCCTGGGGAGGGCAGCTCGGCCCCAGAGATCATGGGGTGCGGGGGTGAACATTTCACCACTAATTGTGGGACAAAAAGGGTCTGGCATTCGGCACTGACGTCCTCCCCTGGTGTTGGCCAGCTGGCGGCACAGTGGCATTCTCTCCTGGGAATCTGAGCACCAGCAGCAGTGCCAGCAGCACGCTGGGCAGTCCCGAGAATGAGGAGTACATCCTGTCCTTTGAGACCATCGACAAGATGCGCAGAGTAAGCTCCTACTCGGCCCTCAACTCCCTCATAGGTGAGTCTGCCCCCCCCCCACGCCCCACTCTGCCCATATGGCAGAGACCTGAATGTGAGTGAGGTCATTGGGTACCCAGCACTGCCTGGGCTGTGGGGAAGGAGAGGGAAGTTTCAGTCACTTCAGTTTTGAGCTGATGACAGACAGGCTGTCTGGGCTGACCAGCTTTGTCACACAAGGTGGCTACCAGAACTTTCTATCTGTCTCCATAACATAATACAACAGTGGTGGTCTGCCAGTAGCCCTGCCCCCAGGAGATGTGTGACAGGCAGAGTGTCAGCCTACAAACACACAGGCCCACCTCAGAAATGGGGACACTTTGTTCTGGAAGCCAGTTCTACCCAGACAGCTAAGGAACACGTAACTTTTGTCTTATATAGTCTGGGCCGCCCCATAGAGTGTGTGTGTTCAAGTTCAGGCTCCATTTCTTTAATGATGGCAGAATTATTAGGGTTGTCTATTCATCAGTAAACCTCAGTGGGTAAGTCACATTTTTCTAAGATGCCAATGTCACCTCAGTTTCCTCACTTATTTCCCTGAAGCTGCCTAGAGTATTCTGTGACTTTGATCTCTCTGCTGTCTGCAAGCGCGCAGACATGAGCAGTGCCTCTGGGAGGCTGGGTTCGCCTGTGGGCTCGGGCCCAAGTGAGGCAGCCAGCTGCATGCCTGTGCATCAGAAATGGGAGGTATGTTCACTGAACAGATGCCTTGTAAGTGCCCATGGATCTGGCGTCGGAAGCACACTGGTGTGAAAGGGTAACTGTTTAAGTGCCACCGACTTTAGGCTTTGAAGCTGGCGTATCAGCGCCCAGACCCCATCCCTCCCCAAAGGGAGCCTCCTTCCCGCCTCAGGTGAGGGGGCCACTCGGACTCAGGTGGGGGCCCAAAGCCAAATGTGTTTGTGACCTTCCAAGCCGTCAGCACCTCAGAGCCTCCCCGCCCATCTGTCCCCATCCTCTCTGCTGCTGCCACTGGCATCTGGCGAATTCTCCTGTTGGGTCCCTGCCTCCACTCTGCCCTTCCCGGGCTCCTGTTCCACCTCCGTCTTTCCATGCTGTGTGTGTCCAGCACCACCATGTTCTAAGGGACCTCGGTCCTCTCTGCAGCCTTCTGTGTCTGACCTCACAAACCACAGAGCCTGCATGTGTTGAGTGAGCTGCAAGCCGGATGTTAAAGCCATGCATCCTGGGACCACTGGGAACTTCCACCACAGCGGATTGACGAGTCCGCTGTTTGGTGCTGCATGTCTGAGGGGACACTGGACATGTTAGTGGCAGGAACGCACCTTGGCCATCTGGAAGCACAGCCTGACTCCTGTCAGAACACAGTCCTTGCTGTTGGACAGGAGACAGTGCTGGTTCTCGGCACCACAAGAAAGCTGTAGGCACCTTCGTTCCCATGGAGGCTGGCACCCCCCACCCACCCCACCTGGTGTCTCCACTGAGTGCAGAGCACATCATGGGTGCCTTGTCTCATACAAAGTCTGAGTCCTACAGGTTTTCTTGCCACAGGAAACTGGGTTTTATCCTCACATCATTCAGATCTTTGAGAACATGAGTGGGAACGTCACAAACTGAGCTGGAGTTTGAAGCACTCAGAGGATGGACTAGCTGGGTTCCCAGGTCTGCCTGAGGGTATCCCAAAGAGGGGCAAGTGGAGAAGCCAGGGCCTGGGGACTGGCTTCTGGAGGAGGCACAGGCCCTTGGCCCCATGGTACCCAGCAGCATCAGAGTAAGGGACCATTGACACCAGGTGACAGGCCCAACCCTTGCCTCCCACAGACCTCAGGTTCCCTTGTCCTGCTGCTCTGCCGGCCGACAGACTTCTGAGACCCAAGTTGCCCCAAAGCTCTGAGCAAATTTTCCTGCATCTTATGCTGTTTGGGGAGTGGTAATTGTGACCTTTATGACCTTCAGTCCAACGTGAAAGTAGGTGCTCTGTTCTGGGGTGTCCAGCCAGTGGCAGGGGGCACTCCCCAGTCCCAGCTCCTGGCTCCAGGTGCAGCCATCCCGTGTGGGACACGGGTGTGCAGATGGGTTGTCATGAACAGAGGCCAAGTAACTGGGTGGGCCAGCCAAGAAGGAATCGACTGGACCCCAGTGTTGTGTTTTTACCAGACAGTGGTCACACTGTTCCTGTGGTCAAGGACACGGACAAAAATGAGACTTTTTTATTACCTATTGAATCACAAACGGTGTTATGTCAAAGTCGAAGTCCTCTGCAAGAATGCCAGCGAGTGGCAGTGTAGGCAACTTAGTGGGAAGTACACAGTAACAACACAGGCGTCCGCCCTTCCTCCGTGCGCAGCACAGCCCCCACCTCCACAGGGGACCTTGGTGCCACAAGCATGCCTCCCTCTGTGCACCAGCATCTGCTGGGAGGGGACGAAACGGGGACCCCTGTACTCACCCCCGTGCTGTACCCCGGGCACCACTGATGAGTCTATGCCCCCGGTCTTGTACAGGCCCCCCCGTCCCATGGGTTAAACCAGGTCTGTCGTCTGTGGTCAAGCTGGGATTCACCACACATCGTGTCGGCATTGCTGTCCCATCACAGCTCCTTGTCTCACGGCCACGCTCCTGGGAGCTGCTGCCACGTATCAATCTGAGCTCAAAAGCACTGGAGGAGCAGCGTGGCCATGGCGGCCACAAGGAGCCTGTGAGTGGCCGTGATAGCCCCGTGGGGCTGTGGGGCACTTGGCCCCTGCCCTGTATGGGGCTCCTTCTCTTAGAGCCACTTGCTTGTGGAAGTGCATCGCCTGCTTCCTCCTCCTCTACGGCTATCCTGCAACAAACTTGGAGCAGCATCCTCTAAAAGAAATGATACTTATGGTCATGGGTGGTCCCCTCGTGACAAAGCACTGTTCCTATCAGCCAGCCATCAGTGAGGCTAGAAAAATAGATTGTAGGGAATTTCCCAGAGACTCTGGGTAGTGTTACCCATTTCCATGGACGCTGGTGGTGAATCTGGACAGAGACATGAAGTCTGAGAGTCGGCTTGTGATCTGTGTCTGACCTAAAAGGGTACACAGGAGAACAGTGGGGAGGGGACAGCATAGGGTCTGCTTGGATCTGTCACCAGAGTGCAAGGTCCCCTCCACGTGGCACGTTCTCACTAATGTCCAGGTCAGTGTTGGGCCAGAGTCCTGGAAACGGACCATCTGATTCCCTGTGTCCCCATGAAGCTCTGTGAGTGCTTTCCTCGCACCTAGGAAGCGCCCGAAGCTAGTTGCTGAGAGTGTACATGGACAGGGGATGCATGGAGGGAAAAGTTCCCTGGGATAGCTTTCCTCTGCCTGTGGGATATCTCAGCTTGCAGCAGTGACAGATACTGTCCCAGCGCAGCACCCACAAAGTCACCCTGAGGCACAGCAGCTGCCAGCACCTCTTAGACAGCACCTCATAGGCTGAGCCCATGAGACCCATATGCTACAGCAGTAGAGTCACTAGAGGAACCTTGTAAATGCCCGTTGGGATGTATTTTTCATAGTGTTTCCTTGGGAGGAGGCCATGCCCGCATGAGCTGAGAACAGGCATCTTCACCTCATCACTGTGGATGGGCCGCTGTATATGGACAGGGCAGCCAGCGAGCAAGCCAGAACCACACGTCCTGGTCCATTGAGGTGGAAGGGGTGCCACCTTTTTTCACAAGTCAGGATGTTGGGAGGAGAGCTCAGGTCTACCCGTGTGCATTTGCACGGGACTCACACGCGTAGCTGACTTCTGCTGTAGCCTCGTTGTCCCCCAGCATGACAGCCATGTTCACCAGGAAACACCTTTGATGGCATTGCTGACACAGAGCCTCCGACAAGGCTTCACTAGGCTTGGCTACCACCTGACATGGGGCCGTGGCCTGTTGGAAACCCTCCTCATGTCTTTATTGAACAAGCATTTGCTCTCTAGAAACAAACTGTCGACATCTGTGCAGCTCTGTGTGGCTGCATCCCACCCGTGTCTCCTCCTTGGGCCCAGGACCATCTCCTCTGCCAGCCCCAGGCTGACCCAGGAACACATAAGGTCCCATCCCATGCGGCCTCCCCATGCTCCCAGTCCTGCCGCCAGCATGTGCTCAAGCGGCTCCCTTCCCAGTGTTGCCTCTCATCCTCCCTTGCTATCAGGTTCCACATGACGGAGATTCTGGTTCCACAGCCTCTGCTCCTCCTCCAGCCTGCACCGCACCCGCCTCCCAAGCGGCTCAGCCTCTTGCTCCCACTGGTTTCGGAACACACACTCAAGTGTCCCCTGTCTATGCACACGCTCAGGCATCTCCTCGACCTTCTTGTCTTGGTTCATTTTTGTTCTGCTGTCTCCCCCCCCCAAAAAAAAAAAAACCCTCTGTTTTTTGGTCAGGTCTTCCTGGCCCTCAGCCCTAGGTCCCACTCCCAACAGGAATCTCTCTCACCCTATACTGTAGCTGCCTGAGGCGTGGGCACAGCACTGGCTTGAAAGTCAGATATCCCTTGGTGACTGGGCCTCATCGCCCCTCTGTCATCCAGGATGATGCCTGCAGCTAGGATCAGGAGGGTCCAGCAACCCTGAGCAGCCTTCCTAGGGCCAGGACACGTTCCTCTCCTTCCTGTGTGTCCACAGCTGACGCACCGAGCGTGTGTGCCCTGCTTCATGCACCTGGGCGTTGGGTGTGTGAACAGGACCCTGCTTGGGATATTTGGACAGTGCTGGGTGTCTGGGAGACTCTGGGGGCTTGGGTCATGTCATGCACCCTCCACCACTCCCTGCACAGCATGTGCTGTGTGAACAAGACAGAGGCCAGAGCCGGAATGCAGAGTAAGGTGTAGGCTCTCCTCAAGTGTACCCCTCATGCAGACCACATCAGCTCTTGGAAACCCAAACAATCAAACTCCTATCTGAAAGCTCGGTACTCAAGTGACTGGCAGCTCAGCATTCAGATGGAAGTCTTGCCTTGTTTCACTCACTTCTAGAAGGATCCCAGCCCAGAAGATGAAATTGTGTAGCAAGCCTTTGTGCTGACCTGAGAGGCAGGCCCGTTCCCAGAAGAGCAAACCAGCCCCCGCCAGTCACCGCCCTGACCTGTCTCTGCTCTCTCCCCAGGCGTGTCCTTCAACAGTGTGTACACGCAGATATGGAGGGTCCTGCTGCACCTGGCTGCTGACCCCTACCCAGACGTGTCTGACCTGGCCATGAAGGTGCTCAACAGCATTGCCTACAAGGTACATGTGCTGGGCTCCACAGTCCCCGCTGTCCATCATGGGGATTCAGGCAGGGGCTCCAGGAACGCGCAGGTCTGCCCCTCAGCTCAAACACAGTGGCCGTGTCCCTAGGTATGTCCACAGAGCGTTCATTGGGGCACGTTACCTGCATCTGCGCTGCATCAAGGCATTGGGTGGCGACCAGCATCACCCCATGGGCTCAGCCCATGTGACCTACAGTGGTTGCCCTCAGTCCTCACTCACAACCGTCTGGCTGAAGGAAACTTAAAGAACCACCTTTAGCTTCACTCCAGTTTCTGTTGCTTCCGTTTTCCTTCAGGTCAACACCCACCTTTATCCCTTCCCTCGGCAACTCTGACTTGTTTCTGAGGGGGAAGCTCAGGTCGTTGATTTGCATCCCTCTTCTGTGGGGACTCAGCACCAGCCCCGCCCCCGCCGCCCCCCCCCCCGTGAGCCCTGGAGTTGTTGGGCCTTCCTTCCTGGGGTTCATCCAGCCCCAGGGTGTTCACCTCGATTCACAGCACTGAGTCAGTGGTGCCCAGGGCCTGCCCTGTGGCCCAGTCTTCCTGAGACCCCACGGTGGCGAGATACAGCCTGTGTGGGTTTGTGCACATGCCCTTGTGTATGAGTGTGTGTGTGTGCATGCATACGGGTCTATGTGTGTATGTGTACGTATATGTGTGTTTATTTTTAAGACTAATCATTCTACTGAAGAATTTGAGCATAAACATTAAGAAAATCCCTTCTTGTCCTCAATTTAGTTGTTAAAAAATGTTGTGCTTTGTGTGTGAAAGAGCCCGCCGCTCACGAGCCATAGCCTTGTTTCAAGTATTTGTGTCCCCTCTCAAGCTGGGGGCTTGCATTTGCTTGTAGCTTTTATTACAGGAAATATTTCTAACCATGTAGAGGTAAGAAGAAGCGTATGAAGACACAGGCACCCGTGTCAGCCCTCGTGCCTTTCGTGTCCGTGGTTGGGGTTATGTGGTAAAGAAACTTCAAGCTGCAGGTGTTCAGATGTCAGGGTCATGTGCAGTAATAACCACTACTTCTTTTAATATATATGAGACTTGTAAACATATAAACTCACTTAAATGTAGGACCACAGTCTCTAGACACGGCCCCTGCTATAGTGTCACTGGCTGGAGCCCAGCCAGGCCAGGTGTAGAAGCAGCCCCAGCAGAGCCAGTCCCCCGGACTGGGACTCAGTGGCTCTAGGGTGGCCACTGGAGATCTGTTCTCAGTGTGACTCTGTGGAGAGCATCCTGCATGGGCTCATGGCTATGGGGTAAAGGTATGGCTCCCTGCAGGGTGGCACAGTCCAGCCTGGCTGTCACCCTGGGTCCCATTATGACTGCACAAGCCCTCAGCCAACCACTCCCCTCCTGCAGCTTCCGTTTTCTCATCGAAGGGACAGTGCAGGCTGGCTCAGACATGTGGGGACAGAGAAGTGTCTTGCGAGGCCCCGTCACCATACCCACCTACATGACTCTACCAGTAGCAGGGCTAGTCAGCTGTCACCTCCCCCCTCACTGTCCACTGTGACAATGGATGGGGCTGGACTCCCCAGCACCAGGTCTTCATCCCATGGGGCAAGGACAGAGGCATTGTGTCCCCCACTGCCCTTGAGTAACCATCAGAAGTTCAGACACACAACAGAGTTCTTTAGACACTACCTGGGACTTTAGATTCCCAGAGAAGACAATTCATTCTTAAGGAATGTTGCTATGAAAAAGTACTTACCAGACAAACAGAATCATGTTTCCATAGGTGTCAGTTCTCAATGACCCAGCTGCCAGTGGGCTCTGCATCATCCTTAGCCCAAAGTCACCTCTGGGCCACCCTGGGGGACTTGCCTTCTCCTGGTGCTTCCAGAGCCTTGGTCTGCTAATGGGGACATTGCTGGAGCACCTCGCTCCCCCCAGGAGAGCAGCTGAGTCTTGCAATGAGTCTGTCCTCAGCCCCCCGACATCAAGGTGCAGCCAGGGTCACTGTCCACCTCACCAGGGGTCTCATGTCTTTTCTCTGCATTGGGTCAGACTTTGCTGTGTTCTGTGAGGCAATGTGTTATAGTTGAAGAACCAGAGAGGGAAGAAAGTGCTCAGGGACCTGGAGGCAGAGAGGCCTTCCTGCAGCCCAGGCACGTGTCACCAACCTCCTCCACCTCAACCTGTGCGGAGCAGGGAACGGGGGTAACTGGTATGCACCTCTGGGCCCCTACAGAGCGTTTCTGTGTTTGCGTTGGCCTGAGTATCACCTAAGAATCTGACTTTCAACAAAACTGTATTAGCCACCTTCTGGAAGCTCACAGCCCCGATGATGGGCCGGGTCAGGAAGGCTCCCAGGCCTTGCTCAGGGCACTGGCTGTTCAGACACTCAGGGAAGGGGGGCCAGAGAGCCAACACCTGACGAGGCCTACATGTTGGCACAGTGCGCCGAGAGGGCCCGGGCAGGGTCCTGGGTCCTGCTGATCACACTCTGAGCTCCTCACTTTGTAGCCCAAACCCTGCTGTCCCACAGGTACACTGCTATTCCTGCCAGCCTTTTCTGGCAGTGTGCCCACACTTAAAACAGTGTCTGAGGGCAGCACAGAAAGGAGGTTCCTAGAGAACCTCCCAGCCCAGCACCCAACCTCCCTGAACAACCTGTCCCCACACCGATTCTGTGCACAGGCAGGCCTGCTTGGCCATCTCCCTGGGGTTCACCCCGACTGCACAGTGTTGCAGCCGCTCCTGGCTAGGACCTGCACCATTAAGTGTCTGTTGCACAAATAGGAATTATCAGGCCAAGGAAAGCTGCATCTGAGCCAGAAACCCCAACTGCCAGCATTAGAGCTGTGATCATGGGAACCTCAGCCCACTACTCTCAGAATGTCCAAACCGGTGCACAGTCTGTGGCAGCAGCCATGGGCATGCTTTGCATTAAAGCGGAGACATCTTATTAAACCTGTAGTCCAGAGTCCCAGTTCACCCCAACCCTGAATGCTGAATCACTGCGGAGCCCACCCACTGTTCACCATGGAGCCTCCTCCATGGCAAGTGGGGGGGGGGGGTGCAGAGGAAGCAACTGAGTGGAAGGGAGCGTCTCTGGGGAAATAGGGGTTCCTGAATCACCACCCCAGCATTTCAAAGATGTGTGCACTTACCGAAGTCTTCACTTCAGCCTCCAAAATCCTGAAAGTTTCCTCCTCACATCATCGCCCGCCGCTTGTCTGGGAGTCCTGAGGAGACTTCTACAAATTCACGGTCTCTGAGCTTAGATTTCTTTTCTCAGGATTTGTGTGTGCATATATGTGTAGGGCTGGTCAAGTAATTGAAATACCACAGCAAAAGGAAGTTCACAAACAATGTAACTTCTGTAATTCAAAAAACAAAAACTTAAAAATATTTTTTTCCATTGATTGAGAGAGGGGGGGGGGGAGAAGTGAGAAAGAGAGAAGCATCGGCTTGTTGTTCCATTAGTTGTACTTTCATTGATTGCTTCTCCTGTGTACCCTGACTGGGGATCAAACCCATGACTTCAGTGCGCCAGGACAACACTATCTACTGAGCACTCAGCCAAGGCCAAAACTTTTTTTAAAGGCTGATTCTAGTTCAGTGTCTGTCGTGGTTCTTGTTTCATACTGAAGGGTCATCTGGGAAGCGTTGGTAGGCTACGGTGAGGGTTGTGGCTGCACAGTTTTCTGTGACTTTCTGTCTGTTGGCTGAATGCAGGAGCCCCACTGCCGAGGGAACAATCCCAAATATGTGGGTCCTGTCGGTAGCCAGTCCAGGGTCCCAGTAGTGGGTGTCCAGAACCAACCAGGCCCATGCAGCTGCCCCATGTCTTCTGATCAAAACATCTGAGAGAAAACTGGGCAGAGGTTAGGTCCCCAGCAGGAGCAGTGAGCCCCTGTCTGCTTAAAGCTTCCTGTCACTTGTCACTTCAGTGGACAGCTGGTTTCTGAATCTCCCTCAAGTCCTATGGAAAAAATGAAAACAAAACCACTTTCCTCCTGGGGCCCAGTATCGAGAGGGTACAAACCTTTCTCCGTGATAAAATGTCAAACCTGCAACAGGGTACTTGTGTTCCTGACACACCCAGAGGGTGGAGAGCGACCCCGAGGCCCAGAGCCTATCCCCCTTAGCCTGGTGACTGCATTTCAAGGAGAGCTGGCCCTGGGCCCATAGTGGGCCCAGGTGAATAGTGTCTAGAAAAGTAATAGTATTTTACCTTCAGGAACAGCAGGGAGATGGTGGGCAGAGCTGGCAGCAAGATGGGGAGGATGTGCTGGGGACTTCACCACCAGGCTAAGGGCTGAGTCCCAGCAGACATGCGCCCAGCTGATTTGCCAGATGTTTGGGGGACGTTTTCAACTGGGACCTTCCCCTGGCGTGTGAGCGTTCATTGGCGAAAAGGCCTTTTCTGCTGAAGCTACTGGGAAGCCCACCACCTGCACTCTGTCCTGTAGCCTCAGCTCCTCCCCTGCTGACCATCCTGTCACTAGTCCGTTTGCTCTTTCAGGCCACCATGAATGCCCGGCCTCAGCGCATCGTCACCACGTCCTCTCTCACCCAGTCGGCACCCGCCAGCCCCACCAACAAGGGCATCCACATCCAGCAGGCGGGGTGAGTGGCCCGGCTCTCCTGTGGGTGAAGTCCCCAGCACATCCTCCCCATCTTGCTGCCAGCTCTGCCCACCATCTCCCTGCTGTTCCTCATTCCCTCTCCCTGCTCCTCTCACCCTGCACGTCTGACCTGAGCCTCACTGCTGGCCCCTCACTCAGGTTTGCAAGGGAGGCTCTGCGTCCCTGTCATCACCAGCATGGCACCTGTGCTCACCCGCAGGAAGCGGAGGCTAAGGGCTGAGTCCCAGCAGACATGTGCCCAGCTGATTTGCCAGACATGTGCCCAGTTGGTTTCCAGTGGGTCCCTAGGGCCTGCTAGGGTCATTGACTCAGCATCAGCAGCTGGTGTTTTGAAGTCACATTGACAGGTCAGGGGATTGAGGACATCTGAGCTGATGATGCTAGGTTCTTTGGCCATAGCTGGGGTGGCAGGCCTGGAAGAATCCACTAGTATTTGGTGTCAGACTGGTGGGATCTGGGTGACACAGTGTTTCTTTTCCCTGGCGGCAGAGGCTCTCCTCCCACGTCCAGCACAAGCAGCTCCAGCCCAACCAACGACGTGGCCAAGCAGCCAATCAGCCGAGAGCTGCCTACAGGCCGGCTAGGCGCTGCTGGGCCCACGGGGGTGCAGTACACACCCCACTCCCACCAGTTCCCCCGCACTCGGAAGATGTTCGACAAGGGCCCAGACCAGGTACACACACTTGCGTGCGGGCAACACATGGTTTTTAAACAGTGACTCCAGTGTATGGAGATGCTGAGGGCTCTGCACGCACTGTGTCTGCGTCCCTCGGCCTGCTGTGCTGCTCTGGGCAGCATCCATGTGGCAAGGGAGGCCGGATGCTGGTCTGCTCTCCCTTCATGGGAACTGTGTTCTGCCTCCACTTAACCTGGCAGGCACTCCACAGGAGGGACCGATGTCTTCATTTATGAGGGTGATGGCAATGCCTAACAAGGTGGACACACAGGCTGGGCCCTCGGTGTCTTGTTCAGACTGCCACTTTCTCAGCCAAGGACACGCAGGCTCAGGAGGTTGTTTGGGCTGCTGCAGGCGCCACCACAGCTCAGCACTCCCCATGACTGTACCACAAAGGTCACACAGCCTGCAGGGTGACCTTGGAACAAGACGTACACATTGGTGATGGAGGTCTCCATATAACACCACTGCCACCTGCCTGCCTCAAGGGCTGTGGTATAAAAGCAACCACACAGGGTGAGGGTCAGGCCCTGGGTTGGACCATGACGGGGATGGTGGGCAGGAGCGGCTGGGTGCAGGGGTGTCCCCTATCCCCGGGTCTGAGTCCAGGAGAGTGGCTCCGTAGCAGTAGGTGGCATGCAGGTACCTACCAGGCAGAGTGACACCCTGTCAGTGTGTCCCACTCAGGATTTTCCACCTAGTGAGTCTCCCTGGGTGGTGGTTGCTCCCCTCTGAGAGTCACCTTCAGTCCCGCCACGCCATGCACCATGAGGACTTCTCAGGCTGGCCCTGTGAGGGAACGCTGACCCTGACAGCTTAGTCACTGGGTCTTGCAACAGGAAGCTGTGACACGTCCTGATAAGCTGCACAGTGTTTTAAGTTTAACCTTACAAGTCCCAGGTGCCTTGCACACTCCACCGGGAGTCACTTCTCCCAGGCACATGGCCCCAGGCCCCATCCTGGTCCTACTGTGTGCTGGCCCAGTCTTAGCTGCAGCCCCCATACCAGGTGGTATGTGGGAATTAGTCACTCAGCGCCAATGGGCCTATCCAACCAGCACAGGACAGGGACAGCCCAAGCCATCCTAGCAGCTCCAGGCAGATGTGGTTCCCAAGTGTGTACTCGGATGGCCCTCCCTAACGCCAGCTCCTGGAGCCCTGTGCAGACACTCAGGGTCCAGCATCACCTGAAATGGGAGCCAGACACCCCAGTGTTGCCTCTCTGTGGTGAACTGCTCGGTGCACAGGAGGCAGTCACCTCACTAACTGTCTGTGTCCTTCTCCCTCTTGAACTCCGGGAAGACCACTGATGATGCGGACGACGCTGCCGGGCACAAGAGCTTCACCTCGGCCGCCATGCAGACAGGCTTCTGCGACTGGAGCGCCCGGTACTTCGCCCAGCCCGTCATGAAGGTACTGTGGGTGGTTAGCCTTGGGGTCAGAGGGCATGCTCCCTGTGCCTTTTGGGGCCACACCCAGGTCCCTCAGAGCCTTGCCCTGTGGCTCCCTCAGGGCGGGTTCAGGAGCTTGGCCTCTGGCCTGGAGCATTTGAATCCCTAGCTCTGAGCTGATGGTTGGAACCCGACCGTGTGCTCACCAGGATCCTGCTCTTTGTGGCTCCCACTGGCCTGGGTGAAGCCATTCAGGCCAGGACCCTGAACCGTGACCTGAGGCTGGTAGCCAGGGCTGCCATAGCCCAGCTATGCCAGCCGCTTGCACTGTCCCTTTGGGATCCTGTCCTCCCTTCTTGGGACTGCTGAAGGGTAATACCAGGGTGCCATCACCATACTCAGCAAAAGATTTCACTTTCCTTCCTGTCAGTTTTAACAAAAAAATAGAGCCTGCCCTTCCTGGGCTTCCCTGTGTAAAACGCCTCATTGTCTTCATTGGCAAGGTCTCTCTAGGCTTCTCAGTTCCCTCCTGGTGAGGACCACTCATGGTCTGTCCCCAGGCTTCACCAGGCGGTTCTTTGCTTTGGGGGTTAATTGCAATGATTTTTGTAAAGACCCCATTCATGACGTGACATGTTCCTGCCACTGCAGAATGGAGCACACAGCAGGTGACAGTGGGCCTGGCACCACTGTGTCGCTGAGGATCCAGTACTATCTTCCCTGGGGAGCTGTGGGGCTAGTCTTCAGACTCCTACTCTCACACATGTTCCTAGGAAACCTGCATGCAGATCATTGGGAACAGCAGTGGCAACTTGTTCCTAGTCACACATCAAGCTCCACATTGAGGACTTCCAGGAAGAGTCTCTGGTTTCTGTCCAGCTTTATTCCTGCTTTCTTCTTCCCCAGAGTGAGACAGACTTCTGTCAATACAAACACAGATAACCGTCACATCTGAGACAGGTAGCGAGGTTCTGATTTACTGAGCCCCTTTGATGAACAGAGACTAAGGAGCTCTCTCCCACTGTTCAATCAAATCCAACTCTTCCAGAGAGCAGTTGGCTATATTAGAGTCCTGCATAGCCACTTGCTCTGACCCTACAGTGCCCTTGCCTGGATGTGAACTTAAGGAAATAGAGTTAGGGACAGTCCATATGTGACTTACAACAACGAAAACTGCAGTCCACTCAGGTGTCCAACACAGGAAGAATGGTGGCAAGTTATGAAATAATTCGGTAGGATATTATTGGAGCTGTTTTAAAATTGAGCTTAAAATTAAAATCATTAGAAAATGCTTGTGGTAAAAAAAATTTTAGAGATATAAAAGCAAGACACAGGCTGCCTACAGGAAGGTCACAGGTGTGCCACGAGGCAGCTGTATGGTCACAGTTATAAATGTAGAGCATCCACACCTGTGCCAAGGACAAAGGCCAGGAGAAGGCCAGCCTGGCAGTGGGTCTTCAGTGACATGATGATGTGGGCACTGAATGTGCTTTTTTCTAACACATTTCTGTCTTTCTTGCATTATCTACAAGAAGTACCTTTATAGTCAGAAAAAGAAACATTAAAGAGGTCATCGCAGCCTGTGGGTTAGGTCAGCAGAGCATGTTGCGCAAGCCTGGCCCAACCTGCTGTCACACGCTGTCCCCACAGACCAACAGAGGCTCAGGTTCCTAGAGATATTCTCCCTCTTAAAGCAGATGAGACCAGGCCACCACAGGCTCCAGGGTAGCTCACTCTGTCCTCTAGCTGTATGTCACAGTGATTTCTCGGGTAGGGCGCAGTTTCCTTAGGCGTCTGCCTGTGACAACAGGGAGACATGTCCTAGATGATCCAAAATGCACTCTCTTAAACTTGAAAATGAATTTCATACCCTGGCCAGTTGGCTCAGTGATAGAACATTGGCCTAGTGTGTGAAAGTCCCGGGTTCAATTTCCGGCCAGGGCACACAGAGAGGTGCCCATCTGCTTCTCCACCCCTCCCCCTCCTCTCTGTCTCTCTCTCTCTCTCTCTCTCTCTCTCTCTTCTCCTCCCTTCTTGCAGCGTGGTTCGATTAGAGTGAATTGGCCTCAGGCACTGAGGATGGCTCCATGGCCTCTGCCTCAGGCACTAAAAAAATGGCTCCAGTTGCAACAGAGCAGAGGCCCCAGATGGGCAGAGCATCACCTCCTAGTGGGTTTGCCGGATGGATTCCGTTCGGGGCACATGTGGATGTCTGTCTCTGCCTCCCCTCCTCTCACTAAATTTAAAAAAAAGAAAGAAAGAAAATTAACTTCATTTGTTCCCAAAGGATTCACTCTCCTCTTCTCAGCACAATGTCCTTAGACTGGCATTAAGATGAGCATGCCGTCAGTGAGTACACATGAGCAAATTGCAGGAGAAAGGTCCCGAGGCGGGGGCTGAGGTCTGACCCCCACACATGTGTTTGTGTGACTCACTCAAGTACAAACCCAGAGCAGCCTCTGCTCTGTGGCCAGTCCTGTGCCAGCCACCCAGGTTTCAGACACAACAGAGACTCCATCTGCCTTTGTGTTCTTCCGTCTGTGTGCCTGGAGTGTGTCTGATCCCGCCAGGGAGGACCCCTATGTCACCAGTGTGGAAGAGACAGGTCCCATGCGTCTTGTGGCTCCCGGGGCGTAGGCAGTGAGAGTAACAAGGACGTGTCCACTCACTGTAACTCTGGGCTCTCAGCACTTGGCCCTTGAGGGCCATCAGGATGTTCATTGCCCACCTAGAAGCATCTGTGAGCTGTGGCTTTCAACAAGAAGCCCCAGGGTTGTGATTGAACAGGAAGCTTTGTTGTGATCCGGGTCTGGGCTCTCGGGGCAGCCACATGCTAGGGCACTTACAGACTTTGCTGACTTGTCTTTTACATTAGAGACTTTGTCTAAGTCTAAAAATGTATTTTCTTTCGTTTTTTTTTTTTTTTTCTTTTCCCAGGTGACATTCACAGGATGTTCTTTATTAATTTAATTAATCATCTCATGACATGTTTGGGCAATAAAATGCATCAGGAACTTTTCTATTAGCCTGTGTTACGTGGAAACTAAAAACACCTCAGGCTGGGATTATACCTCAGAAATGACAAAATCCCCACCCCAGGTGTCTTCATGAGAGAGTATCGGAAATAAGTGCTCACTGGATAAAGCTGTGCCTGGTGTCACTATCACAGGCAATTAATGGCTAGTAAGGTTGAACACCCCTGGGCATGGCGGTCAAGGTAGTGTTTGCCAGCTCTTTGTCCTTTTACCATCAGAGGCTTACAGGTCCGCATGACTAAAAGGAGGCGCTCTGACAGGTCCCCTCTGACTAAGGGAACCACCTTCTCCCTTTCAGGAAGAACTAACTCCCATCATCCACCATCTATGACAGAAAGCAAAAGAGGAGGGAGCATCCCCAATCACTGTGCGGAGGCAGCATCACTGCTACCAGCCAGTCAGAGACACTGCAGGAATAAGTAGCTACAAACCAGCGCCCTGCACGAATACGGATCCCAGATCCTCAGGTGATATTAACCTAGCGGATGCAGCAGTGTATACAAAGGATAACACATGGGTAACCAGTGGATTCCACCCCAAGAATGCAAGGTGACTCAGCACTTTTAAATTAATCCAGCAGCTGACTATCAACAGGCAGAGAGAAGCTGCAGGTTCATCTCAGCAGCTGCAGAGCAGAGATTGGACAGAGTTCTGCAGCGGACGGGAACAGCATTCAATGAGCTGAGGGTAGATGGAAGCTGACCCTCATACAGGACACCTAACACCTGCAGTTAGCACAGTCCTCGTTGGTAGAAGACAGTGTGTTTCTTCTAGAATCAGGAATAAGGCAAGGATGTCTGATCTCCGTTCCTGGTCAACATCCTGCTGGCCACCTAGACAGGGCAGTAGGTGAGACGAGACCACGGGCCTACCCAGGTGGAGGGGATGGGGCAAAACAGTCTCTGGTCAGACATTATTATTGTATAGGTGGGAAATCCTAAATGTGCAAAATGCTGCCAGAATGAGTAAGTTTTTTAAGGTTTCAGGATACAGGATCATTCTACAAAAACAAGTTGTATTTCTATATTAAATTAAACCATTCACAATAGCACCAAAAAAACCCCCCACAAAATATTTAGATGCAAACCAAAAACAGAAATGCAGACAAGATCCACGTGCTGAGAAACATGGAATGACGATGGCAGAGATCAGAGAAGACCTGAGATGATAGAGACTGTACTTGTGGGTTGAAAGGCCCCACAATGACTTTTCTAAATTGATGTGTAGATAATACAGTCTCACTCAGAGGCCCCGTGGGCTTTCAAAAATTGACAAGTCTGTTCAGAAACGTATGGAGAAGAGCAAAGAAACCAAAATAACCAAAACCATTTTGAAATGGGACCTGGTTGGGATGCTCACACGGTCTCATCTGCAGACCTGCACATAGCTGAAGCAGTCAGAACTTGTGAAGTGGTGTGAGATGGGTCAGTAGGGCTGAGCAGGGCCCAGGGACAGGTCTGGAGTGGCACAGCCCGTCCATCTCCAGCAAAGGTGCAAAGACAGCTGAATTCCATAGAGAAGGGCTGAGGTAGTCTTGCCACACACGGTCCATTTGCCTAAGAGGGTGGGCCTTGGTCCCTCTGGCAGCAATCAAGTCAGAGTGAGTTACAGCCCCAGATGCAAAACCCAGAGCCACAAAACTTCTAGAAGGAAATCTTTGTGGCCTGGGGTTAAGCAACGGTTTCTTCAATAAGATACAAAAAGCAGCCGGAGCAGGTGGTGGCCCAGTGGATAGTGTTGGACTGGGATGCAGAGGACCCAGGTCCGAAGCTCCAAGGTCACAGGCTTGAGCACGGGCTCATAGACATGACTCTGTGGTCACTGGCTTGAGCAAGGGGTCACATGCTCTGCTGTAGCCCCCCAGTCAAGGCACATATGAGAAAGCAATCAATGAACAACTAAGGTGCCTCGAAGAATTGATGCTTCTCATCTCTCTCTCTTCCTGCCTGTCTGTCCCTATCGATCCCTCTGTCTCTCTGTCTCTATCACAACAACAACAACAAGAAAGATACAAAAAGCACAAGCCACACAGGAACAAAAATGATAAACTGCATAAATTAATAACAGCTTTCCGAACAAAACTGTTAACACAAAAACACAGGCCACAAATGGAAGACACCATTGTGAAGCATGTGTCTGAAGTTAGCCATTAGGGATGTGCCGGCCCCAGGAGGTCCCACCACTTGGCTGTCACAGCAGCTGACATCACCAGCTCTGTCAACCCCGACTGCTGGCAAAGGTACAGAGCAGCAGAAACCTAGACATTGTGATACAAATGCAAATATTATAGACACTAGAAACGTCTAACTGTTTCTTAACAAATGAAACCCACACTTGCCGCACATAACCCAGCCAGCTCCTGCATACCCACCCATTTGGACATTCACAGTGGCTTTACTCATTGTCACCACAAGCTAGAAATAACGTGATGCCCCTCACTTAGTAAATAAACTGGGGGTGGGGGGAGCCAGGTAACAGAATGTGAGCCTGACTCAAAGGCTCCACACTGTATAGCCCGTTCACCCAACACTGAAAAGGACAGAACCAAATGACCACATGGAAAATGAGTGAGTGGGTGCCGGGAGGGCTGATGATGGGTCACTGAGAATGTGGGAAACGAACTGTTTTCAACCTCAATGGTGGTTGTAGTTATGTGACCAAGCACTCTCCAAAACTCAGAACTCTATCTATGCCAAAAGGGAGAGATTTCCTGAATATAAATTCTGTCTCAGTCAACCTGGTCCTGAAGCAGTGCGATCTAAATGAAAACATGTCACGGAGACAGTGGACTCCGACCATCAGAGCTTATCACTGGAAGGGCATGGTCAGCAGTTGTGCACAGAGGAGGACGGCCCGTGCCACAAGCGCCGAACGCCATGCACAGGGTGGTCTCACTGCCCAGGGTGTTGAGTAGGCAAGGGCGATAATAACCCAGGTTAGACAGAATGGAGGCACTTGCCACGCCATCAGATCATGTTTTGTTTCTGCTGGAAATGGAGCTCGGTGTCAGGACTGGCATTGTGCCAGCCACCTCCTGGGTCCGTCTCCCCTTTGCCTTTGTCATCTCTTCTTGCCTTGATGGCTTGTTCTGAGTTCTACCTGAGCATCTTAACCTTTTAATCCAGTGCTAACAACACACTGAGCTCTGTGTGGGTGTGCGCCACGCAGTGCCCAGCCCACGCTCCTCAGAAGCCTCGGGACCCTCAGCCTCCATCCTGGGCCCCAGCACCCTGTGGGCTCTCAGCACCTGGTCTCTGTGGGAGACTCATAATCATAATTGGTGTTTGTCTGAGTAGGTCACACTGTCACCGACACCCGCACCCCAGCCCTTTCTGGAAGGAAACCTAGCAGAAGTGGGGTCCATGCAAACTGCAGAAGCTTCTGTTCCGCCTGGAGGGGGATGGGGAGAGTGTTGTTGGGACCCACCGCTGAGCAGGAGATGATGTTCCGTCAGTTCCACTGGGCCCCGTCCTGAGCGGTGATTGTCACATCTAGCAGTCCCTGCCTGCTGCTACTTCAAGGTCTCCTGCTCTTTCTCTTCATCTGCCACCATCCCTTCATCTCTCATGCTGCACCTGCATGTCCACTTCCACTTGTGCCCGTCCCAGTGGTTTGTAGCAGGCTGTCCCTGGACGGACACGTGTGCCAGGTACAGAGCCATAGTCTAGTTGGGCTGGAAGCCGTTTCTGAGCTCAGACCTGTAAGAGGAGGCTCCATGGGCTCCCATGTTCTACTTCTGAGAACTCCACCCGGGAAGATGACAGACAAGGTGTGCCTTCCATCGCAGGGGCTGCCTACGTGCCCTGCCCATCCACACATCCTCCTCCTCCTGTCCCTATGGCCCTTGTTGCTTCCTTCTGAAGAACTGAAGGTCCCACATCTGTCCACCTCCAGTTCGTGGCCTGTGAGCTGTGGGAGCTCAGGCCTAGCCACAGGGAGCACATGTTTAAGAACCCTGTGCTGGCCCTGGCCCTCCGCTGGCCCTGGCCCTCCCTGACACCGCTGCTGCTCAGGGAGCCCGCCAGGTGTCCCCCACTCACATGTCCCCACAGAATCACATGCCATGCAGGTGCAGCTCCTCTGTTCCTGCAGAGCATCGAGTCTCTGTCAGGAATTCTCATCCTTGTTTCTCTACATTACTGCCACTCGTCGTTTCCCTTCGGATAAGTTCTGCGTTGTCATGAACAACACTCATCATTGCCCTCTGACAAGCTCTGCGCCATCTTGAATGACACCAACTGTTAGAAGCCCACCCTCACCTGCTGTCATGGGGTCACTCCTTGGCCACTCACTGTCCACAGGCATGGGCACCACGCCTGTGATTGTGTGTCTGCATGTCCTTGCTGCTGCTTTGTTTGTGTGGTTTTGTGATTTTTTAAGAAAAAAAAAAGTGGAGCATAAGTGAGAAACTGGGAATGGCCCCAGGCTGCCTGTGTGCAGGCCTGGGCATGAGGGTCGGGGTTCTGTTTGTCAGCAAAGATCGCACAGCATCGTGGAGTAGACACATGCTCGGGGTGGAAGCCATTGCACTTCTCAGCCCTGGCCGCACAGGCGCAAGTGCATGACCACCTTCTCTAGCAGAGGAAGCTGGCCTTCAGCACTGGCTGTGGGCTGTCATCTGGGTGGGGGTACCTGGTCGGTAACAGCAACTCCTCGTCTCGACTCTCTGTCGAGAGGAAGTCAGGTTTTCCTTGTTCATTGGATTTCGTTTGTATTCCGGGACTTGGCACCTCTGCATTTTGAGAAGGAAGTCTGAATAGCCCAAGTTATCCAGTAACGTGTGACTAAGGAAACCGGTCTGTATTGAACAAATGAGTAATGAATAAGTAGACTTAAAACCCAGTTTATTATTTGCTGAGTGTAGCTCTCTGTTGCCCAGTGGTTTTGCACAGCCACCTGTCACCCCAGCCCATATGCACATGGCATGAAGCAAGCAGGACCCTTGCTCAGGGCAGAGTGGGGTGATCATCTGTACCCCATATTTCAGGTGGAGATGAGCCCAGCGCAGGCACTGTGGCTTGTTAGGAGTGGTGAAGGCGGTGATTTGAACCCCCTGGTTCTGCAGCTTGGCTGTCCCTGACTCTCTAGCCATAAGGAGTTGGTGGCTACTGCACCCTTGGCCGTGTGAGGTGATATACCAACTCCCAAGAAGGACCCAGCACCCCTCAGTGTCCTGCCTGCCTCCCAGGCCACAGGGCAGCCGACTCTGGTCCCTCAGCTCGATCATTTCACACCAGGTGCCCCACTTCCCTTTGACATCAGAGAAGGAAAAAGGCAAAGCTTCTGAGCAAACCTCCCCACCCTGGTCTTTCTCTGATTAAATGTGTGACTGTTCGCCTTACCACCTTTCTCAGCCGAGGTCTGGCCTCTGTCCCCTCCTGCAGAAACACCTGAGTCCTCATCCCTGCTTTTTGCACCTCAAAAGCATTGTGTCCACCTTGAAAACAGTCCACCCTGTTGCTCCTTGTCAGAACGTGGCCACAGCCTCCACTTCTGTGCCGGGCTCTGAGGGGCAGGGCAGCACATGTTCCGAGGGTGCTGGGGTTCTAAGTCTCTGATCCCTGATGGCTTCGCATAGGGCCAGTCCCCAGCTGGTCCCAGGTTTCAGTGCCTCCAAACCCAGTGGGCAGGTGAGTGGCTCACAAGGCGCAGAGAGGGAGTCAGGTGCTCCTTTCTGGGCCTGAATCCAGTGGCCTGAGCGGGGAGGCCTGAGTGCCACAGGAGCTTGGGAACCAGCCTTTGTCAGTCACTTCTGCCCTGTGCCTAGCAGTAGGCGTTGGGCACGCCGACCAGACCAGAGACCTCGGTTCTTCAGCATATGGGGAGCAGAAACCTTTTCTCACCACTGAATCTAATGTGATCTTGTTGCAGATCCCAGAAGAACACGATCTGGAGAGTCAGATCCGCAAGGAGCGGGAATGGCGATTTTTGCGCAATAGCCGTGTCAGGAAGCAGGCCCAGCAACTCATCCAGAAGGGTGAGGGGTCTGGGAAGCCCCGCAGATTCCTGGGTCCTCCCCTGTCTGACCGGTGGCCTCTCCCAAGCGTGGCTCCTGCGTATGACATTTGCAGTGGGAAAGGAGCCCGCCTCCTAGGCCCCAGGGCCCTGGGTGCAGATCTGTCTGCGTTGACCAGCCTGTGTGTCTGCTCAGGCATCACCAGACTGGACGACCAGATATTCCTGAACAGAAACCCTGGTGTCCCCTCGGTGGTCAAGTTTCACCCCTTCACACCATGTGTGGCTGTCGCCGATAAAGACAGCATTTGGTAAGTTTGTGGGGACGCACATTTCCAGTGTTGACTACTCCTCTTCTTCCTCCCATCCCAGCTGCTGCCCAGGGGGAGGGGCTGGTGAGCAGGTGGAGAACGATCCTTGCACCCCCCATGTTGTCCCCTGCCAGTGGGGCAGTGGCAGGAGCTTCTGTGCCCAAGACAAGCACACATGACCTGAGGCAGACCACACTGGCAGGTGCGTGTGCAGGTCCCCCTTGCTGCTGCCTCTGCAGGAGCAGATGTGCTCATGGGAGATGCCAAGTGCAGTAGTGACAGCATGGCCCTTGTTGTGGACAAAGGACCCACTTTATGGGGGACACTGAGGGCGGTTCTCCTACCTGTTTCCTTTTTTTTTTTTTTTTTTTTTTTGCATTTTTCTGAAGCTGGAAACAGGGAGAGACAGTCAGACAGACTCCCGCATGCGCCCGACCAGGATCCACCCGGCACGCCCACCAGGGGCGACGCTCTGCCCACCAGGGGGCGATGCTTTGCCCATCCTGGGTGTCGCCATGTTGCGACCAGAGCCACTCTAGCACCTGAGGCAGAGGCCACAGAGCCATCCCCAGCGCCTGGGCCATCCTTGCTCCATTGGAGCCTTGGCTGTGGGAGGGGAAGAGAGAGACAGAGAGGAAGGCGCGGCGGAGGGGTGGAGAAGCAAATGGGCGCTTCTCCTGTGTGCCCTGGCCGGGAATCGAAACCGGGTCCTCTGCACGCTAGGCCGACGCTCTATCACTGAGCCAACCGGCCAGGGCCTCCTACCTGTTTCTTACTCCTTTTTTTTACTGTGATAAAACACATGAGAGGTGCCATCTTAACCATCATTGAGTTCTTTGGCCTTAAGTACATTCACAATTTTGTGCAGCCATCATCTCCACAACTTTCTCATTTTTGTAAAACAGGCACTCTGTCTCCATGAAACACTAACCCCCCTCTTTCCTCCAGCCCCTGGCACTCCCTATTTATTTCCTGTCTCTCTGAATCTGACTCCTATTTGTCCTTCTGTATCTGACTTCACTGAGCACAGTGTCCTCAAGCTCTATCCATGCTGCAGCAGATAACAGGGTTTCTTCCCGTTTTACAGCTGAATATTCCATTATGTGACTAGATCCCATTTTATTTATCCATTTAACCCTCAGTGGACATTTGGATGGGTTCCACCTTTTTAAAAAAAAATTAATATAGCCAGGTTTTATTTTTTAGTTCTTTAAAAATATGTTCATTTTTAATACAACTTAAAGGATGGCAAAATATACACTAGAATAAAGTTGACTTTGCGTGTTTGTTGTGTTGGTTCTGTTAGAAAAAGGAAGCAAGGTGAACACTGGGAGTGATGGAGCATGGTCTGCATTCAGTGACGTGTGATACCGGGGGTCTCAGTCTTGCCTCAGAATACTTCAGGCCTCCCATATACTTGTATTTACCAACAGCCCCCATTAACATAGAAACAAATTTTTATTGAAGGCTCAGTAGATGTTTGTTTACCCTTAATAATTATTCACATTACAATAATAACATCAATAATAAGTTGAGTTATTTAAATCCACCAGGCACAGTGCTAAGTCCTCCCTATCAATTTATATTAATCTAATTGTTGTAACTTGTTTCCACCTTCGGACTGTTGGGAATCATGCTGCTGTGAACACGGGCACACAAATACCGTTCAGCCGTCCACCCAGAAACAGAATCTTGGGTCATAGTGCACCCCTGTGTGGAGTTGTTCCGAGGAGCCTCCACACATCCACACGGGCACTGGGGTTCCCGTTTTCCATGTTTCCCAACGTGTGTTTGTTTGCTGGTGGTGGCCATGCTAGTGGGTGTGAGGGGTGTCCCTGGGGTTTCATGGCCTGTTCCTCTCTTGTTCTCCTGAGTTTTTGGGACTGGGAGAAAGGGGAGAAGCTGGACTACTTCCACAACGGGAACCCTCGGTACACACGGGTCACCGCCATGGAGTACCTGAACGGCCAGGACTGCTCACTCCTGCTCACAGCCACAGGTGGGTAGTGTATGCATGCCAGGGACCTAGACCCGGGCGCACAGCATGAGACCCAGCACCTGTTTGTGCAGTCTCCTTTGACCCTGACCATCCCTTCTGCCAAAGGGGATTGTCCTCAGCCATGTGAAGGCTGCTGTCATAAGGGGTTAGGAGGTTCCTAAGGGAAAGAGCTTTCCTCACAAATAGCAGGGAGAGCAGAGTGACCAGTTCAGTCGTGTCCCAGGGACTTGGGGTCCCAGTGGAGAAGCAGCACTCGAATTCCAGGGCAGGGGAAGTTCACTGTCATAGAGTCGGTGATGGGACAGCAGAGGGATAGGGAACATGGACTCAGCTCAGGGAGTGTTTCTGGGTGTGCTTCCCAGTAACCTTGTCCTCCTGCAGGGTGGGCAGCCAGGGGCTGTGGGAGGGGCTAGTGAGGCCCAAGAGTGGGCTTGCAGGGTGGGTGCAAGGGCAGGAGGAAGGAAGGATGTGTAGTGGACTCTGCCTCACTGCCATCTGCCAGAGGACCCGGGGCCATTTACCCCAGGCTAACTCATCTAAAGGCATGGAGGACCGTCTCCCATTTCCTGATTCAGAGAGCCCATGGGCAAGGTCACATTTCCCATGGAGGATCCTCTGTGTGGAGCACAGACAGAGTGGGAGGGAGGGACAGGCCCTAAAGACTGTTCTGCACTGAGACTGGGTCTTCTCCTCTTGAGGTGTCAGTAAGGAAAGATCAGGGCAACTGGCAGCAAGGCCACCCCGCACTCAGCCTCTGCTGGTGGCTCTGCCCAGCCCTGAGCCGACGGTCCACAGACCAGCCCGTCCCTCCTGTGGACGCTCCTGGGCTTTCCTCCAGGAGCATCCACATGGTCTTTACCTCTACTGCCCCTCCAGTGGGAGGGCTCCTCCATACCCAGAGAGTGGGTCTGTGTTCTGATTGCCTTCTCTTCTCTCCCCAAGATGATGGTGCCATCAGGGTCTGGAAGAACTTTGCTGATTTGGAAAAAAACCCAGAAATGGTGACTGCTTGGCAGGGGCTCTCGGACATGCTGCCAACGACTCGAGGTGTGTCCTCCCCAGGGCAAAAGGAGTCCTGGGGCTGCTGAGAGGGGGCAGGGGGGCAGGGGGACCCTGCAGTTTCATGTCCCCTCCGGGTGATAGCGCCCACAGGCTAGTGAATTCTTGTCTGATTCTGAAGTCGTGAACCAGCGAGCTTCCCCCACCTGTCCACAAAAGCACTTCCACCTGAGAGACATAGCTGTATGGGGTGGCTGTCTAGTCGACCTCTGACCTGTCTGGACACGTCACCAGCCTGCGTACACCTGTACCAACTCTCATCCCTGGCTTGAAGGAAGTGTTGCTGGGAAAGCGTTGCCTCTGGCAGGGCCAGAGGACTTGCATCCTGTGCTGTTTGCACCCAAACATATCCCTTCCGTGGGACTCCGACACCGTGCGCAGCTGCCGTTGGGTACCCCGGCAGCACTGCACCCGTGAACTGGGTGCTCAGGTCTCGAAACTGCCCGCCTGGAAACAAGGCCTCTAAGCAAGGCAGCAGCGAGTTCAAGAGCAAGAGCAGCTGCTGGGGAAAACGCTGCTTCAGGCAGAAACCCAAATGGTGTTCTGATGAGGAGACAGAGGCGAGGGGTAGTCACGAGTAAAGGCCCGGGACAATGATATCCACAGCAGGAAGGTGTTGCTACTGAGACAGATAACATAGGGACACTAATTCTAAACAGTGTTTTAATTTTCAGTCCAGTAGTCATAATAACTGCAACTTTGTAAACAGCTGTCTGAGATACAATGTTGCCCTTGGCCCATAGCACCAGATTCTTGACTCTGTTGAAACGTGCAGAGTTTCAGGCATTAGACATTGGAGGTATCTGTAGTTCTGACTCTGTTTTAAAGTGGCTTTGTTTATATTGTCTTTCACAAAACAAGTCTTTTTCCTCTCTTAATCTCACTGTTTAGGTAAACTATAGAGATGGAGCTTTACCAGTCCAGGCAACAAGAATAATTCTTGACCTGTGACTTGCCAGATGCAGGTTGGAAGTGTGACCGGCCTTCCAAGGAATGTAGTGTTCTCATCTGTTCTTAGTGCTTGGTCTCTGCAGAAAGGCAGGCACAAGTGGGCCTGGCAGGGTCCCATGTGCCCCAGGAAGTGGGAAGTGAGATATTCCCGCAGACCCATGGACTCTCCTCTTAGTGTTTCGTGGAGAACTCTTCTAGTAAAAAGTTAGGAATGAAGGAAGGACAGTTAGAAAACAAACTGGAGGGCCTGACCAGGCGGTGGGGCGCAGTGGATAGAGCATCAGACTGGGATGCGGAGGACCCAGGTTCGAGACCCCGAGGTCTCCAGCTTGAGCGCGGGCTCATCTGGTTTGAGCAAAAAAGCCCACCAGCTTGGACCCAGGGTCGCTGGTTTGAGCAAGAGGTTACTCGGTCTGCTGAAGGCCCACGGTCAAGGCACATATGAGAAAGCAATCAATGAACAACTAAGGTGTCGCAAGGAAAAACTGATGATTGATGTTTCTCATCTCTCTCCGTTCCTGTCTGTCTGTCCCTGTCTATCCCTCTCTGACTCTCTCTCTCTGTCTCTGTAAAAAAAAAAACAACAAACTGGAGGTTGAGTTTGTCCCCACTCCTGCTCCAGAGAAGAGAGCTGAAGGAGCAGGAAGCAGCCTCCTGAGCAGGTTTGGCTGTAACAGTGACCAGAGGGCCTGTCTCAGAGTCTGCTCGGGCTTCTCAGAGGGTCAGTTCTCTGGAAACCTAAAAAAGAGCCAGAGGGCAACTTCCCTGGCCTCTGTCCCCCGGGACCAGAGAACCTCTACAGGCAGCATGTGCTGTACTAAATAAAGCTTTTGCTTATCCACAAAAAAAAAAAAAAAAGAAAGCCAGAGGGCCGCCTTGCATGGCTGGAGCTTGGGGCAGGGTGGGGGAAGGAGGTAAAAGGACTGCTGTGTCTTTCCAGCCAGTCAGTTGGACAGTGCAGTCAGTGCCACAGTATGGGACAGCAGTGGGTCCCCAGAGTGAGCTCCTTCCCACCCTGTGGCTGAGCCCAGGATGGTCAGGGCTGCCCAGAGCCCAGGACAGGTGGCCCGTGATCAGCACATGCGCACATGGATAGCATCCTGCGCCTCTGCTGTTTGTTAACGTTCAGTCACAGGAGTAGCGAGGAAGCCAGAGGGTGCGCTCTCTACAGAATCATGGGGCCGTGGCCCAGCAGCCTGTGCTCATCACAGCAGCCGGACGTGGTGGTGCTGGTGCCAAGGCTCTCAGCACAGGTCCTGCTACCTGCTCTCTCCCGCAAAGGATGGGGCGTGGCTCTAGCTCTTAGGGAGCACCTCTCCCACCCTCTCTCCTCTGACCCTTTGGGCAGCTGCTAAGTGTCCTGACCCATTTCCAGGTGGAAAACAAAAGGTTCAGGTAAAGTCATGTGCTCCTGAGGGGCAAGCTTTTTGGAGCCCAGTTTTCTGTTGCCAGCCTAAATCCCTGAACCTACCAGTTTACCTAGGGGTGCTCACAGCGTTTCTGAGAGAGCCTGACCCCATGGGGAGACTCTGTGTCTGTGTCTCAGGAGAGAGAGTGGAGGCCACTGTCCCACAGGGCTGTGGTTCTCACATGGGCCTGAGTGGGAGGAGCCAGTGAGTGCTGACCCTCCACTCGAACTTCCAGAACCATTGCTCCCAGTTGGGCATCTCAGTTGGGGGCGAACGGGACCTCAGGGGTCAGCTCCAGATGGCAGGGTCCTCAGAGGTCCTCCTGGACTGGCTGCTGACTTGGAGGGCTGAATGCAAACAGCACAGACCTGAGACTCTGGGCAGCATGCTCCTCTACTTGGCTCCAGGCCTGGGACGCTGTCTGACCACCACATTCCAGTTTCTCATCGTACAACTTTCCCTGCTCCGTGTAACCACAGTTTAAGGGAGAGATTTCCTCTGTGGCCAGGTTTGGGGTCAGGACACGTGTCCACAGCCTGTATCCAGGATGAAGTCGGGCAGAGATGAGGAGTCTCTGCGTCCTGGGGAGTGCCTCCCACACCCCCATGTGTAGATGCACACAAATGTGGTCTGTGTGCTTAGGGTCTATGGTCTGCACGGCTGGGCAGAGACCTCAGATTTTGAAACCCCAGAAATGGCCACATGTAGAGCTGGGCTCATTGGTCAGACCAGCCAGCCTCCATCAAACAAGCACAGGGAGGAGTGCAGCATGTCCACATTGTCTTGACCATGTCAGCAGGGGCAGGAGGGAGCAGCCAGGGAGCCCAGACAGCAGCTCCAGCTGCCCCCAGCAGGCCCCACTGGAAAGTCAGGAGACCGTGAAGGTGAGCGTGTGGCCTTCTGTCTGTTCTGCAGGAGAAGAGCGGAGATGCTGCATGGGTCACGGTCTTCAGGATGAGGTGGTGGATGTCTTCACTCATTCAGAGTCACAGAGTTTTCGTATCTTAAGAGTCAAATCACAGCTATCAGTTTTTTGGGTTTTTTTAAAATTTATTTATTGATTCTAGAGAGAGAGATAGAAACATCGATCTGTTTCTGTATGTCCCTGACCAGGGATCAAACTGGCAACCTTTGCATACTGGCACGCTTCTCCAACCAACCGAGCTGTCCAGCCAGGGCACAGCCTTATTGTGTCATCACCTGTTTGATTTTCCATCACCACCTCATGATGACCACTCTCTCCTCCCACCACATCTAGAAGCTGGACATAGTGCTGGGTGGGGTTGGTCTTGGGCAGGCAGGCTAACAGCTCTGTCCCCTTTCTGAGCAGCAGGACCTGGCCAGACAGCAGACCCTGGGAGGAGGAGCAGGCGGGACTTTTCTTGCCAGTGGGTCGGATCACAGTGCAGACTGCTGTTTGTTTCTGAGCAGCCCTCACATTTGATGTGAGACACGGTCTTCCACAGACAGAGCCTCCCTGTCTTAGCTGACGTGCCTGGGGAGGGTGCTCTCGGCCTTCAGGAAGTGCATCCCGGGACAGAGCAGGCAAGGGAGGCTTTCACTGCATCTAAAATTTTACTTTTCAAGAAAAAAGCAAAAATGGCAAAATATTAGCAAGTGTTAGATCTGGGTGATGGGTGCAAAGATTTCTATTTTGTTCTCTATATATTTAAAACATTTACAATTAAACATTTAAAATTAAATTTTATTCTAAAAAAATTGCTCCCTGAGGTCTTACTGCTGCAGTTACTTGTTTGCCTGCCCAGTCCTAGCATGGAAAAGGGCAGCTCACCCCTGACCTCTGGGCTCAGGCACAGCCTCGGGAGGTGGCAGCTGCTTATCACAGGGACTGCAGTCCCTGAGCTCCCATGGGACCATTTCCCTCCCCCTTGCACACTTTGGGGCCACCAGACCTGCCAGTTGTGCCCGGGCATGCTGGAAATGGGTGTCTTGGACAGAGGTCCCAGAACAATGCTGATCTTCTAGCCTCCGGCAGGGATCTGGGGAAGACTGAACTATTGCCCCGTCCTGGATTTGGGGCACACTGGGAGCCCAGCCGAGCTTGCATGGGTCCCTGACGCCAGCTGGTGGAGTGTCTGTCCGGAACAAGCTCCCACAGTGAGCTGGTATCCATCTGTCTCCCCAGGAGCTGGGATGGTGGTGGACTGGGAGCAGGAGACTGGCCTCCTCATGAGCTCAGGGGACGTACGGATTGTGCGGATCTGGGACACAGATCGCGAGATGAAGGTGCAGGTAATGACTCGGTGGCCCACCCCCAGCCGTCTACACCATTCCCTGGGAAAACCAAGCCTGCAATCTCCAAGCAGTGTGACTAAATGTCAGTCACCCCTGGGAATGGGGTGCCTGGAAGCATCAGGCCTTGGTGCTGGGAACCCAGAGCCTCTAGAGACCAGTTGGCACGTCTGGATGCCTGTCAGACATGACACTGTGATCTGCCCAGCAATGTAACCAAGCCTGTGCTAATTCTAATCATTGTCAAATATTAATTTATCTGTGCAAATAAGGGAATATCAGAAAGCACTGGGATAGAAGTATTTTAAATTAGAATGATTATTTGATTGTGTGCTGCTTAAAGTACCTTTTATTTTCAGTTTTAATTGGTACTGCATAAGATTTCCTAGAAAAGGAATAGCACAAGGTAGATTCCCAGGGCACAGAGTGAGGCCGCCTCCCCGTGCTGCCTGGCCCTGGTCTCTCGCCAGGCCTTCGATTAGACGAGGACCTTGTGGAAAGGGAGGCTCTGCTCACACTCTTTCTAACACGGTCTGCCTGTCCTCACGTCCTGCTATGGTGCAGTGGGTGTCATCATGCCACCTTTCTTGGGGTGTGCTGGCTGGCGGCCCCCCCTCACTGCTGACAGCTGCTTGACACCTGCTGCTTACGTCACTCACCTGGAGTCAGGCTCTGAGACCCTGATCAGGCCGATGACATGGGGCTGATCCAGGCTTCTCCCGCCCTTTAAGACCCTAGGACTGCTTCCAGCTTCCAGGATTTCTTCCAGTGAGGTGCACTAAGAAGAGAACCTTCTAGGCTGGCAACAACTGCTCCTCCTTGTGGGCTGTTTCCTCACCTGCTCCTCACTGCTGAGCACAGGGCACTCCAGCCCTCCTTTCACACGCACAGCCGCCAGAGTGAGGGACACAGTTTGTGGGCCAGGTCCCGCTAGAGTCTTCCCTGGACAGACTAGGAGTTCCAGAGGGAGCTGATGAGGATTCCTCCTGCCCAATGTACTCCATCTTTCTCTTTAGGGAAAAGGGAGATGTCAGAAAGTGTAATTGGTGCTGAGACCAGTCGTCACCAGACTGTTTGCTGACAGCGGCCCCAGGAACCAGGTCTCAGGCTCTGCCCTCCTGGCCAGGCCCCGCTGCAGCCTTGCCTGTCAGTCAGGCACCCCATGGGCCTCAGTCCATGGCTAGCCCCTGCAGGTCCCTCATGCTCCCTGGTGGAGAAAAGGCACAGGTCCCAGGCACATCCAACACCATGGAGCCTTACCAGGTCTCTGTGTTCGGCCTTAGGACATCCCCACGGGTGCTGACAGCTGCGTGACAAGCCTCTCCTGCGACTCCCACCGGTCCCTCATCGTAGCTGGCCTCGGTGATGGCTCTATCCGTGTCTACGACAGAAGGATGGCGCTCAGCGAATGGTAACTCAGCCATGCCCCTCCCAAACCTTCCAGATTCCAGTGGTCACATTTCTGCCAGATTGCTGGGCCCAAACGAAGTGAGCACCAGAGCCCGCTGGGTACTGTCCACGGAGGCCTCACTCCCCGTGAGCCATGGACAAACCATGTGGAAGGTAGGGGGCGGGGGTCCCTGAGCTCAGCTTCCCCAGGGAAGGCTGCCACCTGCCATCTCCCGGTTCATGCAGGTGAACAGCCGGGGGGGGTGGCAAGGTGCATGTGCGTGGGCACCAGAGGGCAGGTGATTATGCTTGTGGAGCTGGTGTTGCCCGAGGCCCCATGCTGGTTTGCAACAGCACCACCACATCCCTGTCTGGCATCCCCATGCCCACATGGTTGTGCTCCCTGCCCCTGGCAAGCTCTGACCCATGCCCCTCACCTTTACCTACAGCCGCGTGATGACGTACCGGGAACACACGGCCTGGGTGGTGAAGGCCTACCTACAGAAGCGCCCCGAGGGCCACATCGTGAGCGTGAGGTGGGATGTCTGCTGTGAGAACATGTCCCTCCATTTAGAACACATCCCTGGTCTTTAGCAGCTATGAAATGACGAATTTCAGGACAGTAATTAGCTCTACTCTGGGACTGGCTGGAAAGGTCAGGGCCAGACTGCAGGCCAGGGATACTCGTTCCTCCCACTGGACTGCTTACTGTGGGTGAGGGGGGGGGTCTGCTCATCGGGTGCAGGGAGAAGGTGGGAAGCAGGTTCCTCAGGGGGCAGGGGCCATCTGCTGGCATGTGGCTGTGAGGATCCCTGCACATGCCACAGCCATCTGCCCATAAACCCCTTCCTGTTGAGAAACCCTATGCTGAGAGCAGCGAATATTCATTTGCCCATTAGAGGGACAGGAAAACATACTACTGTCCCCACCGCCCTTTCTTCAGAGAGCTGCTCTAGCCCTGTTTGTAACATAAAGATAGAACGTGGCTGTCAGAGTGATGCCGCCAGGGCTGAGGGCAGAAAGAGAGGTGGCCTCCTGGGCCTCCCCACCCATCCATCCCTGCTACACAAAGTCTAATCTTGGGGACAGGAAATGAAACAACATAAATCATGTCCTGCCCTCTGCAGCGGGGCTTCGACTTATCCCCGGGGTGGTCCTGGCAGCCAAGTCAGGGAGCTCGTGCGCTGTCGGGCCTTACAAGCACTAAGAGGGTCCCAGGAACCAGCATGCCTGGCCTCTTGTCACCATGACTCCTCCCGGCAGTGTGAACGGAGATGTGCGCTTCTTTGACCCACGGATGCCAGACTCTGTGAATGTCCTGCAGATAGTGAAGGGGCTCACGGCCCTGGACATCCACCCCCAGGCCAACCTGATTGCGTGGTAGGTGCCCAGCCTCCTCCTGTGGGGCCCTTCCTGTCTGACCATCCTGAGGCCGCAGTGAAGGACAGCAGATTGAAGCCAAATATCTGTGGCCCCTTGCTGGCCTGGCCCCAGCCCCAGTAGCTGGCTGGCTCATGATTCCTTATGGGAGGGACCCAGCTGGCCCTGAAGACCCTGTCCTGTCCCCCCACCCCGAGGAGAAAGGCACTGACACAGGCCTCTGTCCGCTGCAGTGGCTCTATGAACCAGTTCACTGCCGTGTACAGCGGGACCGGGGAGCTCATCAACAGCATCAAGTACTACGACGGCTTCATGGGCCAGCGTGTTGGTGCCATCAGCTGCCTGTCCTTCCACCCGTACTGGGTCTGTGTCCCTGCGCCCAGTTGGGGGGGGGACTTGGGGACCTGGGGGCCAGCAGCACAAGCAGGTGGGCTGCAGCCAGGCCCCCATACCACTTGCCCTGGGCCTCCGCCCTCCTGGTCCTGGGCTGTGGCCCCAGCTGCCCATGTTCTTGAGGCAGTGCCACGCTCCCTGTCACCTCAGGCCTGTGCTCATGTCACCCTGGAGAAACGTTCAGTGAGAAGCCTTCTGGGAAACCAGGCACACGCACACACGTGTGACACGGCCTGTCTTCATCGACAGGTGGTCACACGGTGGCAGGGTGCTGTGGTCTAAGTCAGGACTCTGCCCACCTGCCTTTGATCCATCTGGGCTCCACAGGAGCCTGGTGTGTGGCTCTGCTGAACCAACCACCCAACCTTAGGCCCCCAGAACCATCCCTCGGGGACAGTCCTGAGAGGTTCAGGGACTGAGGGTAGCTTGTGGGTCCTGTCATTTATGCACCTGCCTCGGGCGGAGTGGAGAGTGAGGCAGCAGTGGGCACCCCCCTCCCATGACCATCCCCTGGGGCCCGCTCACCTGCTCACCCACTCTCCCACTTTCCTCTGCAGCCTCACCTGGCCGTGGGCAGCAACGACTACTACATGTCCGTGTATTCCGTGGAAAAGCGCGTCAGATAGCGCCGTCTGCCCCTCCAGGCTGCGTGTACATAGTGGGCTCACCACAGCCCAGGAACTCCGTCCTGACCTGGCTGCTGAGGGCTCTCGGAGGCCACACTGTCTGTCTGTCTGTCTTTGCTGTCCTGCCCCAGAGCCCAGGGAAGGGGGCTCTGGTGTAGTCCTGTGGTGTGACAGTCGCTTCTCGGCTGAGATGCAGCTTCCAGGCCAAGGACTCCGTCGCCACTCGTCCCATACCTTCCTGTCCTGTTTTTCCTCTGAAGGTTTTCAAAGAGGGAACACACTCATCTTATTTCTACGCGACCCAAGCATGAGCTCCGCACAGCTCCCTACTAGACACTGGCTTCCTCAGGGCTTGGCCTCCTGGGGGGTCCCTGAGCAGCCACTGCCCCGCCATGAACCAACACGGGTGCAGCCCAGCCTGGCCACACCCTCCCTCTGGTCTGCTCATAGGGGGTCCCAGGCAGGTGGAAGAAGCTGGGGTTCAAGACCGAGCACAGAGGAGATGAAGGGGCTGGTTCCCAGGCCTCCCCCAACCACCAGCTCCCCCAGCCCCCATGCAGCCACCTCCCCGCACAGCACTGATCCCTTAGCAGGAGGGCCTGTGGCCTTGGGCACAAAGGTAGGTCTTTGGAGACTCAATCTTCTGAAGTCACAGTCTTTTTTCCAATGAAGGGCTGCTCTTCCCAGCAGGGACAGTGACAGCTGCCCAAGTCCATGACCTTCCTGCCTATGCTGGCACACGCATCACACGCGTGTACACGGGAGGCACAGCTGGAGCCCGGAAAGCGTCTGTGGTTAGACATCCGATCTGCAGTCCCCATCCGCACACTGGTGCAGCGGTAACGCAAAGAGCTGGGTGATCACTTCAGTGTGCATGTCTGTGTGTGAGTGCACAGGCATGTGCAGGTGCCCGTGTCTGTGAGTACACGGGTATGTGCAGGTGCGAGTATACAGGTGTGAGTGTGAGTGCACTGGTGTGTTTCGGCACACATCTGTGCATGTACACATGTGAGTGCACGGCAGAGAGCCATGGCAATGACTGAGCCAGGAAGGGCCACAGAGAATGTGCTGAGCAGCTGCAGACAAATAGCACTTGGAAAACAAAACGACCACAATGATGATATTTGAAAAGCATTTTTCCACTTCCCTTGGGAATCAGGATTATTCAGAGACAGAGTGAGGTGGCTGAACTAACTCTGCCAGTGAGGCCAATGATAGTGTGAGTGTGAGTGAGCGGCGATGCAAGTTTAGGTCCCCTTGCACAGCAGACAAGGGCTCTGCCTCCGCCGAGAGCGTCTTCAGTGATGGGACCCAGTGGCAGGACAGCCTGGGTATGCTGGGCCAGAATCGGATGGGCTGGACGGGCTGGGCGCAGGGGGTGGCCCTTCCACTGTGGGCCCTGTGTGCTCCCACCAGGAGAAGGTTCTGGGATGCAATTCCCACTCCGGCTCTGTGGCTGTCCCCCATGTTCTGGGTGAGAGCCATGCAGGGTCAGGCTCCCCACCCAGCACCCCTGTCAGCTCTGTGAGGCACTCTAGGAGGCGACGTCAGAACCTTCTGGAAGTTGAGCCCCACCCACAGACACTGAGTTTGACTCATGGAGTAGTTCCACTCCGGGTTCCAGCCTCACATGCAGTTCTGTTTGTTTTGAGACAAAACCATGCCCTTTCCCTGCATGGCCACTGCCCACCGTGGGGTTACAGCAGCGCCACACAGGGCTGTTTTCACAGGTCTGATGCGAAAATTCAATCATGAAGTTAACCCAAGCTTGAGAGCCTGACCTAAAGGTTCATTAATATCTATTTATTGTACCAGAATGAAAATAGAAAAAACTTTGACAAAACACGGAATAGTAATGTAAATGTGAAACGGTGACAGGCAATAAACTGCTAATAAAAGTAAGTGCAGAGTGACAGCTGGCAGCTTCGTCTTTTGCAAAAACAGCATGTCAGCCATGTGGACGTGAGCAGCTCCATATGGACATGCCCACCTTCCCCCGTTTAGTGGGAGCCCATCACAACATTAGGTCACCTTCTGTCCCCTGACACATGCAAACTCATGGCAGCAGGGAGCCAGAGCAGGTTCTGTACGTGATAGATGCTAAATGAGTCGGCATGTGGAAGGGGCGTGGCGGATGGGTGGATGGGTGGATGAGTGGATGAACAAACGGATGACTTCTCCCGGGTGAGAGATTCATGGCAGCTCCTTCCGCCTATATAGAGGCCCTACCCCCAACCACACCTGGTCTTGGGCCCACCTTCCGGCAAGGACCCCCCGGGGCCCCTATCTGGTGGTGCCAGGGTTCCAGGTGATACCTGTCTGTGGCACCACCATGTGGCCACTTTGGTGATTACTACTGCTTGACCTCAGCCCCACCTAATGTCCAGTGCCAAGGCTTCCAGGAAGGAGATGGACAGACACCCTGCTGTTCTGTGCTGCCTCTCCCAGGCCTCTTGTCTCTTGTGCTCTCAAGCCCCCAAAAGCTGTCTAAACCCTTAACTCTCTACAGCATGGCATCTCCACTTGGCCAGGTCCCTCAGGAGTCACCAGCAGGCTGAGCCTTCCCTGAAAGTTATATGATGTGATTGTCTTACTGTGTTAGGGGTTGAAATGTGCCCTGCCCCTTGCCAAATGCATGTGGAAGTCCTAACCCAGCACCTCAGAATGTGATCTTATTTGGAGAGAGGTTCTTGACTGAGATCATCAAGTTAAAATGAGGTCAATAGAGTGGGCCCTAGTCCAGTATGACTATCCTTATGAGAAGAGGTTTATGTGGACAGACATGCACACAGGGAGACAGCATGTGAAGAAGGCAGAGACAGTGATCCTTCTACAAGTTGAGGGACCTGAGATTGTCAGCAGCCGGGAGAGGGGCTTAGGACAGCTCAGGTGGGCCAGCCCTCCCACACTGTAATCTTGGACTTGCAGCCTCCAGACTGAGACAAGTTTAAGCTGCTTGGCCTGTGGTCATTTGTCATGGCCACTTGAGCAGAACAACATAGTCTGTGAAAAGCAGATGACAGAGCTCCAGGTGTGCTGTGGCAAAATGCTCTTCTGCAATTGCCTGGAAGTGTTTCCCGAAAGCCTGGTTCTGGGGGCCCAAGAGACAGGCATGCACAGAACAGGATGCAGGGGACTATGGCAGGCCAGTGATTTCTAAGTACATTGAGAAGACTACATTTTTTAGAATGGCAAGTGAGGGTTTTGAATTCTCAGTTCAAGGTAGTCAGAAAATCAGAAGGTAGGCAGGATTACTTTAAAGAAAATCTTGTTTCTTGAAGCAGGACTGTTGTGTCTGGAAACCAGTCCTCATGTTTTGTCCTGTGGCTATAGGATTACAGAGTAAATGGAATTCTTAGCATCCCCAGGTCAGAGCATTGAGTATGAAAGAGAATGGAGAGTTTAGTGGACCAATTTTGACTACCCACCCACTAATCCCACTAAGCCCTGCCTGCCATCAGCTCCCTCACACGAGGACCACACTTCTCGGGAGGCTGACACGCCCCCAACTTGTCAGCCCTTGTTGCCTCCAGACCCAGACCCCAACTGCAGTGACATCCCAGCTGACCTGTTCACAGCCCAAGAGCTCCAGGTTTTGCTGACAAACAGCATCATGGAAGGACTGCACAGGTGCATGGGGCAACACAGTGGGGTGGATGTGGATATTGGTGCACTGTCCCAAGACCCTGGACTGACGGTTTGCTTTCATCTGTGAGAAGCCTTGTACTTCACTCCTTTGTTGCTGGAAACTTGGACACAACATGGCCCCACTGAGCTGCCAGGCATTCCTTGGGGTGACACCAGGAAGGATCGGGGTTTAGGGAGAAGCGATACATGTGACCAGAATGTATCGGGTGCAAGTCATCGCTGAGTCCCCACTGTGTCCCTGAGCACATGCCCTGCAAGAGGTCTGTAGAGGTGCCGCCACCAAAATATTGTCCCCTGATTTCTCCTGGAACCGGGAGGGCAAGGCCCAGAGACAGGTGGGAAGGGCTGCTGAGCAGTAATTCCCATGGAGGGTGCCGGGGATCCTGGGTAGTGGCCAGTTGGTCAAGTGCCCTCAGAACCAAAGAGGACAGTCTAAGGAAGCATAAATTGATTATTCACACACACACAAAAACAAACCGATGTGGCAAATAGGGACCTGATGTGAGTACCTTAATGGTTGCCCGGTGCCCAGCTGAGTGGAGGGAAGATGGGGTCCTCTGTAGTGGGCTCTAAGTATAAGACACCACCACCATGCTCCCCCTGGTGCCTGAATCATTGCTGTATTATCTCCTGCTAACTGCTAGCTCTCACGCTCACCAGTCTGCAGTTTAGGCAGACAGCACCTCTCTGGTCTCTGTGACGTGAGCTGGAGACCAAGTCAAAAGGGGACTGAGATGGTGCAGTCACAGGGCAGGCAGGAGTTACAGGGTGGCAGCTCCTCCACGCAGGCCCAGTGGAAGGATTCAAATGATTTACCAACTGGTTCTCTGCCCTAGTGACTGTTTTTTAAAAAAAAACAGCCTGACCAGGCGGTGGTGCAGTGGATAGAGCATTGGACTGGGATGTGGAGGGCCCAGGTTCGAGACCCCGAGGTCGCCAGCTTGGGCGCAGGCTCATCTGGTTAAGCCCAAGATCGCTGGCTCAAGCAAGGGGTTACTCGGTCTGCTGAAGGCCCGTGGTCAAGGCACATATGAGAAAGCAATCAATGAGCAACTAAGGTGTTGCAACGAAAAACTGATGATTGATGCTTCTCATCTCTCTCTGTTCCTGTCTGTCCCTATCTATCCCTCTCTCTGACTCTATCTCTGTCCCTGTATCAAACAAACAAACAAAAAAAAAAACAGTATACCTAAAGGGATTATGTAAGAGTTTTAAAATATTAAGTTTTTTTGTGTGTGTGACAGAGAAGGACAGATAGGGACAGGCAGGAAGGGAGAGAAATGGAAAATATCAATTCTTTCATTGCAGCACCTTAGTTGTTCATTGATTGCTTTCTCATATGTGCCTTGGCTGCGGGGGCTACAGCAGAGCGAGTGACCCTTTGCTCAAGCCGGCGACCTTGGGCTTAAGCCAGCAACCTTTGGGCTCAAGCCAGTGACCATGGGGTCATGCCTATGATCCCACGCTCAAGCCAGTGACCCCATGCTCAAGCCAGTGACCTTGGGTTTTTGAACCTGGGTCCTCTGCATCCCTGTCCAACACTTATCTACTGCGCTACCATCTGGTCAGGCAAAGTAATTCTTGACAAAAAACAATAAAACTGTTATTTAAGATATTTCCATATTGCTTCTTGATTGGCGTCCTCACTTGCAATTTTCTTCGCTTTTATCTGAGTATCATCGGCTGTGTGATTTATTTTTAACCATCTTTTCACTGTAGGAGCTGAATCCCATTCCTTTAGAATGTAAATTTATAATTTTCACGTTGGGCAGCTGCCCAGGCGCCCACCTTAGAGAGAATCCTGATTATAAGTGCCATTTTAACAACCAGTTTGCCAAACTCAACGAAAAGTAGATATCAGTTCTGCTGAACCAGTAAAACTGGCTTCTCCAGGCCTAGCCATGTGGCCTTTCGTGCTCTGACCTTGGAAGTCAGGCTGTGCACCTGGTTTGCTTGCAAGAATCCCTCCTTAAGTAGACTGGAACAGAGGGAGTGAGAGAGAGAGAGAGTGTGTGAGAGTGTGTGTGCGTGTGCGTGTGCGTGTGCGGGCGCGCGCGCCGCGCACGGCTGGAGACATTCTGGAAATGCACGTGGAGCCCGCCATCTAGAACATCCAGGGCCCTGCCCCGGTTTATTTCTCCGTGCAGGCCGCAGGGGCGCTGTGTCGAACGGGGCCCCCTTGCGGTTCGCGGTCTGCGTAGCCTGGCCTCGCGCGGCCGCCGTCAGGGGCGGGACTGCAACAGCGTCCGCGGAGCGACGGCGCAACGGAGCTCGGCGGGTGGGCGGGCGCCATGGGTAACCTTTTCGGGCGCAAGAAACAGAGCCGCGTCACGGAGCAGGACAAGGCCATTCTGGTGAGGGCGGGCCTAGGCTGGAAGGTTGCGGTGTCCGTGCGCGAGCCTGCGGGAGCCGGTCCGCGGGCGGCCGCGGTGGGCGGCGGCGGGGCGGCCTCTCTGCTGCGAGCCGGGACTTAGGGAGGACAAGACCGGCCCGAACGGCCGGGGACGACCAGGGCTCGCATAGTCGCAGCCGCGTGGCGTCACTCCGTCTGCGGGGACCGGGTCGTCCCTCGGCGCTGGGCAGTAAGCGGGTGTTTGGGGACCCGTCTGCCACCGCCTGGCCTGTTTCTGGGCCGGGCGGGGCAGCCCGTCGCCATGGTGATGATGCTGCGGTCCCCTCTTCCGAGCGCTGTAGTTGGAGTGCTGTGTCCTGACGATCCCTTCCTGTGACGAGAAAACGTGGCAGGAGGGGACCGTCCAAAGCGGGAGCAGTTCTCTTTGGTAAATGTTCTGCCACAAAAGTGGGGGGGGGGGTGTACTCAGAGACAAATGAATTCAAATAACAGAGAATTTTTCACATTGGGTGCTGAAACTATAACTTATAAAAGGTTCTTAACTGAAGTTTCCCGGAAGCAGCTGTGACCAGGACCTGGTTGTCACTAGAGAATCCGGCACTGCATTGGGAACTAACGGGAACGGGGCGCTAAGCACTGCGGAGGCGGTGGTCAGGGTCCTGAAGGACAGCAAGACCTTGCCCCGCCCACGAGGTGCCCAGCCCTGCCCACAGGTGTGCAGGCCTCCACCTTTCTCTTTCGGGCAGAGCATAGAGCCCCCAAGGTCAGTCGCTCCTCTCTTTAAGGACCTGCTTTTGAGCTTCTCTTGTAGGAGATTTTTACTTGCCCAGTATCTACCTGGTTGAGGTCCCGACAGGGACCGTGTCATGTGCCCACAATTTGCAAATTATTACCCGATATATTCCTAGGAGGAAAAGCTAGCTGAGAAACCTCAAGGCCCATGGCTTGTCCTGTGACCCTCTGCTGAGACCCCTTATTTTACAAAGTTGGCATTCTGGCCACACCTGCTCCTCTTTGGCTACACTACCAGCATGGACAGTGGCCCGGGGGCAGGGTTGGTGCCCAGTGTCCTGGGGGTGAAAGGCAGCCAGAGCTAGGGAGATCAGGCAGTTTTCATTATAGTGAGTCCCAGGGCCTGTAGGCCAGGAAAGCAGCGGTTCTCAACCTGTGGGTCGCGACCCCGGCGGGGGTCGCCTAAAGCCATCAGGAAAGCCGGCCGGGGTTGTGACCCACAGGTTGAGAACCGCTGAGGTAGATGGAGCTGTGCACCCACCCCTGCAGGAAAGCTGAGGGTGTCCACACTAGTAGGTCATTTCTCACCATGCTGAACTTTAAAGACCTCCACCCCCTTGACTAACTCGCTGAGCATGACACTCCTAAGGACAGAATCCTGCAAGGGCAAGTGCCAATGCCTGCAGGTGCTCCTCACAGTGTTACCTGAAGCAATGGCATTGGGAAGAAACGTGCATGCCTGAAACAGGGAAGGACTAACTCAAGGGCACAAGTAATCCTGCATCCTCTCGGACAATGTGCAGGGGTCCAAGGTGCTCAGCAAGGCCACACAAACCCCACCTGAATGAGCTGTCTGTTGTCCACCCAGAAACATGACAAGTGAAGGAGGGAAGCTAAACACACAATAAGAAAATGCCCGCCTGACCTGTGGTGGCGCAGTGGATAAAGCGTCGACTTGGAAATGCTGAGGTTGCCGGTTCGAAACCCTGGGCTTGCCCGCTCAAGGCACATACGGGAGTTGATGCTTCCAGCTCCTCCCCCCTTCTCTCTCTCTGTCTATCCCTCTCCTCTCTAAAATGAATAAATAAAAAGAAAAAAAAAGAAAATGCCCACAGCCTGACCAGGTGGTGGCACAGTGGATAGAGCGTCGGACTGGGATGCAGAGGACCCAGGTTCGAGACCCCAAGGTTGCCAGCTTGAGCGCGGGCTCATCTGGTTTGAGCAAAAGCCCACCAGCTTGAACTCAAGGTTGCTGGCTCCAGCAAGGGGTTCTCGGTCTGCTGAAGGCCCGCGGTCAAGGCACATATGAGAAGGCAATCAATGAACAACTAAGGTGTCGCAACGCGCATGGGAAGCTAATGATTGATGCTTCTCATCTCTCTCTGTTCCTGTCTGTCCCTATCCCTCTCTCTGACTCACTCTGTCTCTGTAATAAATAAATAAATAAATAAATAAATAAATATTAAAAAAAAAATTGACCCAACTAAAAAAAAAAAGAAAAGAAAATGCCCACAGAGGAGTGAAGCCAGAAGACAGGCTGCTGCCAGGGTGGATAGGTCACTGTCTAAACCTTCAAGGCCCTGCAGCACATCCTCGCCTGACCCTAAAGCATCCACTCTCCTCACAGATGGCACACAGTGCTGCGCGGTGGTGGCTTTCAGAGCAGCAGTGGGGACAAGGCTGGCCAACTCTGGTGTGGACCCCTTATGCATCACAGGATGCTGGGCAGCATCACTGGCCTCCTCACTGGGTGCCTGGGCCACCCCCCAGTTATGACAGCCAGGAATGTCTCTGGACACTGCCTAGGGTCCCCTGGGAGGCAGAAGGTGCACTTCCAGTGGTGGTGGTTAGGGCAGCCTGGCTGAGACTCCTGCCACTTGGTGAGTGTTGGCCCATTGTTAACATGAGACTCGCTCTCGGCAGCAACTGAAGCAGCAGCGGGACAAGCTGAAGCAGTACCAGAAGAGGGTCATGCAGCAGCTGGAGCGTGAGCGAGAGGTGGCCCGGCGGCTCCTGCGGGACGGCAGGAAGGAGTGAGTGCTCCCAGGCCAGGCTGCTGGGTGGGAGGGGCTAGGATGGGCCTGGAGGCTGGTGAGGGCCAAGGGGCAGGCTCTGGGGCACTGCTGGGTTCCCTCTGCAGGCGGGCCAAGCTGCTGCTGAAGAAGAAACGATACCAGGAGCAGCTGCTGTACAAGACAGAGAACCAGATCACCAGCCTGGAGACCATGGTGGGTCTGGGGGTTGCCCTGAGGGAACAATCAGCTGCAGGGAGTCCCCTTCAGGGACTGAAACAGCTCTTTCCTTTCTTGGATCTCAGTCCAAGGCTCAGAAACAGGCCAGGCCTAGAGGTGGAGAAGGGTTTTTGGTGGGAACCTGATGGTCTTAAGGGAAGGGAGAAAGGTTGGCTCTCGCAGGATGGTGGTTTGGGGGGCTGGGCCACTTCAGGTGGTGCAGATGGGCCAGGAATCTGTCCCAGTGACTGGAGGTGTTGGGAATCAGCAGGAGACTTCTGGGGCATCCCTGGCATTTAGTATTGAACAACGTGTCCTGCCCTTTTGCTAACCAGAGCTGCAATAAGCAATTGGTAACCCCTCCTGGGCCCTCTCAGCCCTGCTGCAGCCCCAGGAGTGGTGAGGGCAGGAAAGGACGAGAGGAGGGAAGTACTGGACAGTCTGCCCACAGGGAGAAGTGCTTCCTCGATAACAATATTGTCCTAAATCACATCCTGAGTTTAAAGAGGCAGAGGCAGTCCCCTGACCTCACAGGTCTGGGCTGGTCTCCTCTTCAGGTCCAGAGCCTGGAGTTCACCCAGATCGAAATGAAGGTGATGGAAGGGCTGAAGATTGGAAATGAGTGCTTGAATAAAATGCACCAGGTAGGTCCCCAGGGGGCTGGAGCAGAGAGGAGGGGTCAGTGGAACAGGGGGTCTTGCCCCACATAGTACCCTAGGCCACACCTGCACTCAGGCTTTCTGCCAGAAGGTGTTTGTGCTTGATGGGAGGTGTGAAAAACCCACACTGCTGGGAGAGGATTCCAATCTAGCAGGACAGGGAGACTCAGAGGTTGACCTGAGAACAGGCTGATGGGCAAAAATTAAAGTAGGTCCACAGATGCTAACATGACCAGAGGGAAAGTCTGATTACAGTGGGGTGAAGGAGGAGTTTGGTAAACTAACTGGGAGGGCTTCCTGAAGGAGGTGGATACAGCCTCTACTCAGAGCAGCATGGAGGTTGCTGGTAAAAGAAGGGTGAGGCCCTGAGTGGCTGCCAGCCCCACCCTCCCTCCTGGTGAATGGATGGTGGGTGGGACGGGCTGGGGAGCCCCAGTTCTGCTTTTCTGAGTGGCGCATGTGGCATTGTCAAGTTGAACAAAGTTGCTGCTTTGAGCTTGCCTCCTGGAAGAAATCAAGTCACTGCCCAGAGAAAGTTTTTTATACTTTTTATTTTTACCTGAAACTGCTAGGGTTGATGAGGGTGCCAGAAGGTCTGTTGAGAAGGGCCAGGTGGAGCTTGAGGGCAGCTGAGCTTCTGGAAAGACTGGTCAGATGTCCGCGGCCTCTGTGGCCAAGCCCAGTGGGGACAGAAATCACACTAATGTGTCCTGTCCTGCTTGGCTTGGCTGCATCTGAATGGGAATAGAAGGAGAGGCCTCTGTCCTGACAGGCCAGGTAGCCTCCACACTGAGGGTTCTTGTAAAGGCCTCCTGACAACACTGAAGAATGTCCCGTGGGTCCTCTTTAGGTGATGTCCATAGAGGAAGTGGAGCGGATACTGGACGAGACGCAGGAGGCCGTGGAGTACCAGCGGGTAGGTGTTGCCATGCCTTTGGAGCCCATCTTTCACTAGCCAGCAAATAAGTTGCCAGCTTGGTAAATGCCAAGGGGCTGCCCTTACCTCTGCCTTGTTGTGGCCACCTCTTCTTAAGTAATGGACCTTGAGTACAGTCCTGCCTCCCTCCTCTATAAGGGGTTGCTTTCCCCCTGCCTGCCATAGCCCAGCCACATGCTTCACCTCAACTCCCCTGTTGCAGCAAATAGATGAGCTGTTAGCAGGAAGCTTCACTCAAGAGGATGAAGATGCCATCCAGGAGGAGCTGAACACAATCACTCAGGTGAGGGGACTCATGGAATGGAAGGCCCCCGGGACTGAGCACAGTCACTGGGGTGATGGATGGAAAGCCCCCGGGACCGAGTGCAGTCACTGGGGTGATGGGATGGAAGCCCCCAGGACCGAGCGCAGTCACTGGGGTGATGGGATGGAAGCCCCCGGGACCGAGCGCAGTCACTGGGGTGATGGATGGAAGCCCCCGGGACCAAGCGCAGTCACTGGGGTGATGGGATGGAAGCCCCCAGGACCGAGCGCAGTCACTGGGGTGATGGATGGAAGCCCCCAGGACCGAGCGCAGTCACTGGGGTGATGGATGGAAGCCCCCGGGACCGAGCGCAGTCACTGGGGTGATGGGATGGAAGCCCCCGGGACCGAGCGCAGTCACTGGGGTGATGGGATGGAAGCCCCCGGGACCGAGCGCAGTCACTGGGGTGATGGGATGGAAGCCCCCGGGACCGAGCGCAGTCACTGGGGTGATGGATGGAAGCCCCCGGGACCGAGCGCAGTCACTGGGGTGATGGGATGGAAGCCCCCGGGACCGAGCGCAGTCACTGGGGTGATGGATGGAAGGCCCCCGGGACCGAGCGCAGTCACTGGGGTGATGGATGGAAGGCCCCCGGGACCGAGCGCAGTCACTGGGGTGATGGGATGGAAGGGCCCCCGGGACCGAGCGCAGTCACTGGGGTGATGGGATGGAAGGCCCCGGGACCGAGCGCAGTCACTGGGGTGATGGATGGAAGCCCCCGGGACCGAGCGCAGTCACTGGGGTGATGGATGGAAGCCCCCGGGACCGAGCGCAGTCACTGGGGTGATGGGATGGAAGCCCCCGGGACCGAGCGCAGTCACTGGGGTGATGGATGGAAGGGCCCCGGGACCGAGTGCAGTCACTGGGGTGATGGATGGAAGGCCCCCGGGACCGAGTGCAGTCACTGGGGTGATGGATGGAAGGGCCCCGGGACCGAGCGCAGTCACTGGGGTGATGGATGGAAGGCCCCCGGGACCGAGTGCAGTCACTGGGGTGATGGATGGAAGGGCCCCAGGACCGAGCGCAGTCACTGGGGTGATGGATGGAAGGGCCCCGGGACCGAGCGCAGTCACTGGGGTGATGGATGGAAGGCCCCGAGACCGAGCGCAGTCACTGGGGTGATGGATGGAAGCCCCCGGGACCGAGCGCAGTCACTGGGGTGTTGCGACCCCCCTGGGAGACCCCAGGACTGAGCGTACTCAGGTGAAGGAACTCTCCAGGTGCCTATGGCTAGCCTCGGGCGAGCTCCTGCATCGGGTTTTACTTTAGTAACAGGCTGGTTGTCTCCCTGAAATGAGCATTTGTGCCACAGCATTTTCCCCGTCCCCTTGTTGACCTGGAAAGAATGGTTTGGGGGCTGTGCGCCCATGAGTGTTGCATGTAGTTATGGCCTGGTAACCAGGTGTGCCTGGGCAGAGTGGAGTGCTGACTCTCCTAGTCCTCTCGGCCCCTTCCTCCATAGTGGACCGGAATATGGCTCTGATCAGGCACATGTTCTCTCCCCATATGTCCAGTTACTCTGTCATGCATAGGGTGTGCACATGTTAGCCCTGGAGACCCTGAAGGTTTGTCATGTCCAGGCCCTGAGGTTTGCGTTTTCTCCCATCTCTGCCCTAATGTGCCTCCTCTCGCTGTGCTCCAGTCTGTGTCACCTGTCCCCTGCTTGTTCCCTACTCCAAACCAGGTGTCAGGAAGCCTCTCAGGGCCCAACATCAGGGGAAGCCACCCTTCCCTTGCCTCAGCCGTGCTGGATGCTGAGGAGGGCGCACTCGGGCTTTGCAGCGGGAGGTTCTTGCACATTCTAAATCCAGCCAAAGGCGCTGAGTAGACGGGAGCCATTCCTCTCTGGGAGTGTCTCACAGCCCTTTCCATCTCCTGCAGGAACAAATCGAGCTCCCAGAGGTTCCGTCAGAGCCCCTTCCAGATAAGAAAACAGGTACTCCCTGTTCTGCCCTTCGGGAAACCGTGAGTTCTAGAAAAAAGCAAAGTGCCCTGGCTGCAGGGTCCTGCCTGCTCCCCAACTCGATGGGTGAGCTGCTGGCCCCACAAGGCAGAGCACTGGGCCTTACCCTGGGTTCGGTAAGCTTGGAAGAGCTGACCCCTGTTGGGAGAGGTGTGTCCCGAAGGTAGGAGCCGAGGGAAAGCTGGATTACCTGTGTAGGCTCCTCTGGGCCAGTGTTTTCGAAATGTTCCACCCTTGAGACAGCCGTCCCATGGCACCATCTCTAACACACCTTCAGAAATGCTCTCCTTGGCCCTGGCTCATCTGTTAAAATTCCTCCTTTCTTTCTGCTCCTCCACTGCTCCTGGGAGCTCCTCTCCAGAGTGTGGGAAAGCTGCCCACTGCCCCATCCTGAGTTCCCCATCCCAGTGCCTGGGCCTGCTCTGATTGTCAGTCCCACCACATGTTTTTAATCCACCGTCCCCAGTTGCTGCACAGGCTCTTCCCAGAGCTCGAAGCCCTGGGACCTGGCTCCTTGCCACCTCCTGTCCTCCGAAAGTTTCCGCCTGTGGAGTCTTCTCTACACGACAAGCATCTCTTTGTTTCCTCTACAGAGAAAGTCCCCGTCAAGGCCACACCCAGGCAGGCGGAGCTGGTGGCAACCTCCTAACTTGGCCTCCTCGTGCGGGACTGGCAGGGACTGCCCAGGGACTGGGGCCCATGGAGAGTTGGGTGTGTGGCCAGCCGTCCCCACTCCCAGGAGACCAGTGCTGATGGTACAACGCACGCAGGTCTGCTGTCAGGATGACCCGTGGAGCCTTCCCCGGGTCAGGCTTGCTGCCTTGCTCCCGTTTCTGGATTAAATGGCAACATTCAAACTCTCCAGCCAAACTCAGCTTCTGAGGCCGTGGTTCCCACAGGACCATGACTAGCCCAACATGCCTGGTGCTGGTCACATTTCTGGCCCTTCGCAGGTTGCTCTTTTCTGTTAGAAGGAGCATTAGACTGAGCCCCGCCCTTCCCTTTCACTTCTTGCTATTCCCATTCATTGGCAGGGGCTTTGGTTAAGAGGCGCCTACCTTGGCCAGGCTTCCCTGCACACCCTGTTGCCATGTGGATTCACGGGTAAGGGTCATGAGGAGCGTGTCCCTGCTTGATTCACGACTCCAAGAGCCCTGACCACCCATCACTTAGGGGTCCTGCTGAGAAAGAACCATACAGGACAGCCAGCAGGTCCTGCTGTGGTTCCCAGACATGCTGATGGGACTTATTTGTTAATGGGACTCCCTGTGGCTGGGGCTTGTGAACTGTCAGAGACCCAGGACCTGCCAGCCTGCCAGCTCTGAGCTGTCACCCCCCCCCCCCCCCAAAGCGCAGGCCATGGAGGTGGAAGTCCCTCCTTGGCTCACGGTTAATTCTGGAATTTGAGTTTCGCTGAGGTTTCACTGCCAATAGGAGCACAAAGAAAACTTCTCAGCCCTCTAAGCAGATCAGCCCCCATTAAAGCCGACCCCACATCCCTGCTGCCTTGTGGACTGGGGTCTGGAAGCACCAAGGTGGGTTAGAGGCACCCCTCCTGGGTGTCCCTTGAGCCTCGTGGGGCACTCACTATAAGGCACCTGTCTGGACAGCGCCGCAGCAGGTCTAGGGACTGGAGCAGATGGAGGTTCTCATGCCGGCCATGGGCAGAGGACAGGCCAAGGCTCCCGGGTAGTCACCTCTGCGCAGCTGCCCCCAGCTAGGTACAGGGTGGTGCTCTGGCCCCACCTCCCTTAAAAGTAACATTGGTAGCCTCTCGTTCTTCAAGAGATTTTGTGACTCCCATGGTGAGGGAGGATGGGTAGTTGGTTTGGAGTCCTGGCCTGGCAGGAAGCCAGATGCCACAGAAGGCACGTGGATGATGGCAAGGAGAGAACAGTGTGTCCCACCTAAAGGGGGCTTCTGGTGGGTGTGCCAGGGTTGGGATTCTTGGAAATAAGGTGGACACAGTAGGTTTTCAGGTGCGTCTTGCTGTGTGTGAAGGGACCCTCAGCAGGTGCAGCACATGTCTCCTCCAGCAGGGGGTACTGCCAGCTTCCCTGGCATTTTTCAGGAACCTGGCATGGACAGTGCCAGTCTGGCTGCTGGGCCGCCTTTGTGTTTTGTAACATGCTGCCTTCTTCCCAGGACTCATGGGTGGTTCTCCGTTAAGAGGAGGAGCAGGTCCTGTGGCCCTGTCCCTCTGCAGCCCGGCTTCTGGGCTCAGGGAGGATATGAAGGAAGTGAATAGCCTGCTTTAGGGGAGGCACAGACCACTCCTGACCCCCACCAGCAGGATGGACTCTTAGTCCTTCAAGAAGTAATGGCAGTTCCGCCTCTGGGCGTTGCACAGGGGGTGTCAGAGCACAGGCTAGCCTCTCAGTGAGCATGTGGAGAACCCTGTTCCCTGCAGCACCATGGCCCCTGCTGACCCCCGCTGGGCAAAGGGCCTTGATCTAGAACCACCCAGAAGAGGGAGGGACCTGAGCCTCTTACTGTCCAGATTAGATCTCACATACCTGCCAGTCAGCCTTATGCAAAGTGTGTGATGGGACTGAGGGAGGCTCCATGCTGATACCCAGCATGACCTTCCTGCTCACCCTATGCCAGGTGATGATCTGGCTTGCCAGCCCTGTGTGTTGGGGGAGGGGGCATTCAGCCCCTCCTGCCAGGATGAGACTCATGAATACTGAGCCCTGTTCCTAAAACACCAGCCTGTGAGCCGGACCCACTTCCTTCTAATCCTGAGGACAGAGGACTCCTAACGATCACACATCAGAATTTACTGCAGAGATGGTGCAGAGGAGGACTCGGAGGAGGAGAGGACCTAGAGCAGCGCCCATACTCTGGGGTGGGAGAGGCTTAAAGGGGGAGCCATGGGAGCCATTGGACCACAGGCAAAGAACCAGGACCCAGAAAGGACAGGATGGAAGTAGCACCATGGCACAGGTTGGGATTGGTGCATCCAGGACCTATCTGTGTGTACCTGGGATGGGGCCCCTGCTTGCCCTACCTATGGCAGCAATGGGGGCTTGGGGACAACATCCCTAAGCCCTGTCCTACCCACCTGCACTGCTCTGTAGGGTCTCCTGCTGACCCTGTCCCACCTGAAGAGGAAATGACATCAAGCAGAGCTCTGAGGATATTGTCATGACAACACTGGGGCTTCTGGTGGAGCTGGCTTCCCCTTCCCAGGAGAGGCCTAGACCTGTGTTGCTGGTTGCACCCCAGACTTGGGAGGGAATGCTGTATGGGGTAGGGGCTGTGGGTCAGCAGGTGAGCCTGTGCCCTGGGGGAAGCTGGTCTCACAGCTACACCTAGCCTGGGCCTCCCTAGTGGACACATGCACCCCTCAGCCAGGGACAGCTGCATGACTATGGTATGGCCCTGCCCTGTCTGAGCCCAGCATCCTTCCAGCCCCGTGTTGGGGGATCTCAGTGAAGAAATGGGAACATGCCAGACCTGTCTTCCTAGCAATGTGTCTCCCTCCCACCACCCCTATCTTGTATGGCCCCAGAGACAACCCACCCCTCTCTGGTGTCCTTACATGGATGAGGTCTCACATTGGGGATTTGGTGTCCCCAGGGCCCCCTCTCTGCCTGTTCTCTCCAGCCTGTGCCAGTGGGAAGGGCAAGCTTGTCTAGGGAAGCGATTATGGGGCATGAGCAGTGCTGCCTCTGATCTGGCTCTTGGAGTGATGCTGAAGCAGGAGCTCTGGGATGACACAGTAAGTGCAGAGCTCATGGGCACTGCACTGGGAAACGTCCTTTTTATTACAGTGTCACCGAAAACTGAGCAGTCACTGTTAGTGTAGGCCAGTGGTTCTCGAAGTGTGCGCCTTAGAAGATTTCCAGGTGCGCCATGTGGTATTCTAGAGAAATATGTGCCTGTTGGGGACCAAAAAACCAACAAGAGTTTTTGGAGCTTAGATTTCTGGGGGACAGAGATGTGGGGAATTGGCTGTAAGCTGACAGTCTGCCCAACCCCCCACCTCACTTGCCTGATTAGGTTGCAAAAGGCTGTTAAGCTGTGGTGCTGGATTGTATACACTACCCCCCATGTTCCCCAGAAAGACTGGAGGCAAGTTTCTTCTATCCTTTGTTTGGTGTCAGGTTTTCTGCACTCAACACAATTAAGAGTAAAAAGAGAGGAATTCTTCAATGTATTGATGAGGAAATGAATTTGCCTTTCAAACATATGCCCAAACATTGAAGAAATCGCTAGGACACATCAGGGTCATGTTTCTCATAAACACAAGAATGAAAAAACATTCGTGCTGGGACCTGCCGAATTTACTAAATCTTACTAAGAATGTGTGTGTCTATATATATATATAAAAAGATAACTTTTGTCATTTTTTAATTTTTTAACCCTTTTTTATGAATTGTAAAAGCATAACAAAAAATGTAACAAAAATATTTTTAATGTCAGAATAAATTTAATTTTGTATTTATTTCATTTAATTATCATAAAAGCACACTTGAACTTTATATTTTTTTAATATTTGACTTAATTATTATAACATTTCTCAGATATTTGTATATAGTGCACCTACAATTATTTGTAAGATTTTAAATGTGCCCCGACTTCAGAAAGTTTGAGAACCACTGGTGTAGGCACAGGGCTGGACCTCTATCACCACTGAGCAAGCCTATGCCCCTTCCCCACCCTTGGGCAGCCACTAGCTGCTTCCTGTCTCTGGGTTTGCCCAGTCTGGACACTTCATGAAGTGGATCACATCTTTGTGATGTCAGGCCAGTTCGTGTAGCAAGCATCAGCACTGCACCCTACTGCACGGATGGACCCTTCATCTACCTGCTCGTCACCCGAGGGACATTGATGTGGTTTCCCCTTTGTGGTGATTGTGAATAATGCTTCTGTAACAGCAGGAGGTCTCCATTCTCCTGCAGTATGCCCAGCAGTGGCCTCACTGGATCATGGGAAGACTCTCTGGCCCTTTGCAAACAGCTGTACCATGTCACCTTCCCACTGCCACATGAGGCTCCACATTCTTCATGTCCCAGCCTACAGTGAGCTGTGCTTTTTTTTTTTTTTTTTTTTTTTTTTTTTTTTCATTTTTCTGAAGCTGGAAACAGGGAGAGACAGTCAGACAGACTCCCGCATGCGCCCGACCGGGATCCACCCGGCACGCCCACCAGGGGCGACGCTCTGCCCACCAGGGGGCGATGCTCTGCCCATCCTGGGCGTCGCCATGTTGCGACCAGAGCCACTCTAGCGCCTGAGGCAGAGGCCACAGAGCCATCCCCAGCGCCCGGGCCATCTCTGCTCCAATGGAGCCTTGGCTGCGGGAGGGGAAGAGAGAGACAGAGAGGAAAGCGCGGCGGAGGGGTGGAGAAGCAAATGGGCGCTTCTCCTGTGTGCCCTGGCCGGGAATCGAACCCGGGTCCTCCGCACGCTAGGCCGACGCTCTACCGCTGAGCCAACCGGCCAGGGCTGAGCTGTGCTTTGACATGACTGCCCACCCAGTGGGAGTGAAGAGGTACTGCACTGTGGCCTCACGCATTTCCGGAATGACCAATGAAAAGTCATGTGCTTATCAGCCATTTGTGTGTCTTCCAAATAATGTTCAGATTTTTGGCTCATTTTTAAGTTGGGTTAGTTATCATTTTATTATTGAGTTTTAAGAGCTCTTTATATATTCTGGATACTAAAATCAGAAGATTTGAAAAAATTTTTCCCCTTCTGTGGTCTTTCCACTTCTTTGATGATCTTTGAGGGATCAGTGTTTTTAACTTTGAAGAAGTCCAGCTTTTTTCCTTTTGGTATGTCTAAGAAATCAACACCTGATCCAGGGTCACAAAGATTAAGTTCTGTATTTTCCTTTAAGATTTTTATAACTTTTGCCTGACCAGGCGGTGGCGCAGTGAATAGAGCGTCGGACTAGAATGCGTAGGACCCAGGTTCGAGACCCCGAGATCACCAGCTTGAGCACGGGCTCATCTGGTTTGAGCAAAAGCTCACCAGCTTGGACCCAAGGTTGCTGGCTCGAGCATGGGGTTACTCGGTCTGCTGAAGGCCTGTGGTCAAGGCACATATGAGAAAGCAATCAATGAACAACGAAGGTGTCGAAATGAAAAACTAATGATTGATGCTTCTCATCTCTCCATTCTTGTCCCTTTCTCTGACTCACTCTCTGTCTCTGTAAAAAAAGGGAAAAAAAGATTTTTATAACTTTAGCTCTTACATTTGGGTCTGTGAACCATTTCAGGTAAATTTTTTTATTTTTATTTATTTATTTATTTATTTATTTAGAGAAGGGAGAGAAAAGGGGGGGAGGGGCAGGAAACATCAACTCCCATATGCACCTTGATCAGGCAAGCCCAGAATTTCGAACCAGTGACCTCAGTGTTCCAGGTCAATGCTTTATCCACTGCACCACCACCAGTCAGGCTTCAGGTTAATGTTTGTACATGCTGTGACCCTGGGAGTCTAACATTATTCTCTCGCATGTGGACATCCAATTGTCCCCACACTGTCTGTTGCAAAGATAGTTATTTCCCCCATAAAAACTTTGGCACCTTAACTGAAAACCAGGTGATTGTGTGTGAGGGTTTATTTCCAACTCAACTCTGTCCCTAAATTTATCTAGACGTATATCCTGTAGCTGTGTAGGAAGCTTTGAAATTAGGAAGTGTGAGTCCTCTTTGTTCTTTTTCAAGAGTCCCCGAATTTCCCTATGAATCTCAGGACCAGCTTGTTAGTTTCCAAAGTGAAGCCAGATGAGGCCCTAGGAAATGTGTGCTGCGTCCTGGCTTGTGCACCAATCTGGGGGATGTGCCGTCTTGAAATGTTAGGTCTCACAACCCATGAACACAGGCATCTATCTCTTCCTTTGTCCAGGTCTTCTTTAATTTCTTCTACAAAGTTTTTTGTGGGTTTTTTTTGTATTTTTCTGAAGTTGGAAACGGGGAGGCAGTCAGACAGACTCCCGCATGCGCCCAACCGGGATCCACCCGGCATGCCCACCAGGGGGCAACGCTCTGCCCATCTGGGGCATCGCTTTGTTGTGACCAGAGCCATTCTAGCACCTGAGGCAGAAGCCATGGAACCATCCTCAGTGCCTGGGCCAACTTTGCTCCAATGGAGCCTTGGCTACGGGAGAGGAAGAAAGAGACAGAGGAGGGAGAGGGGGAGGGGTGGAGAAGCAGATGGGCGCTTCTCCTGTGTGCCCTGGCCGGGAATCGAACCCAGGACTCCTGCATGCCAGGCTGATGCTCTACCACTGAGCCAACCGGCCAGGGCCCTAACAAAGTTTTGTAGTTTTCAGAGTTTAAGTTTGTACGTCTTTTGCTAAACTTATTACTAAGTATTTTATTATTTTTGATACTATTTTAAATGGAATTTTTTTCCTTAATTTTAACCTCTTATTATACACTGCAAGTGTATAGAAATACAATTGATTTTTGCATATTCTGCATCCTGCAACCTTGATGAATTTGTGTATCCTTTGTTTAGTGGTATATACAGGATGATGTCATATGCAAGTAGAAATAATGTTGGTGCCTTTTGGTTCACTTCCTTGCCTAAGTGTTCCGGCCTGAACCCCCAGCACAGCGCTGAGTCATAGTGGATACCTTCAACTTAGGTGTTTCTATTCCTCTCCCAGCCCAAAAATATTACAAGCAGGAAGGACAAAGTCCACACACAGTATTTCACAAACACTTCAACTCCTTTCCTTTCCCTCCCCCTCCCCTCTTCTCTTTTCTCCCATGTTTCTAGGCAGAGCAGTGTTGGTTGACAGACCAGATAATGCCTGGTCTCCTCCATCTTCAGGTCACACTTATCTGTCTTCATGCTACATTTATGGATTGGATCATAAAATGTGACCTTGATGATGGCAGGATTGTAGGAGTTTACAGTCAGGTGGATAGTCCCAAGAAGAAGTGACCAGTGGCTCAGCTCAGAGGGAGCTACATCTCTCGTGATACAATCAAAGCTGAGAGAAAGGAGCGCAGAGAATTACCTAGAATCGCCGTGGACACGATGGCCACACTGCAGCCAGGACCAGCCAGACAGCACGCTAACCAAACACGTCAACTCCTAGGGCCAGGAGGTGGGTTTAAGGAAAACCTCGTCTGGCAGCATGGGGGACTTTGCCTTCAGACTGTAGATTAACTCGGAAGTAGTGGCTGAGCCCTCAGTTAGTAGAATGCATTCGCCACTGGAAGCAGCAGCCCCATCCCTGGCTTATATTTACAGTGCTGTCCCTGAGTCAGCACAAGAGTTGAAATTATATCCAGAATCATCTACTTAAAAATCAGAAAGTCCAGGGGTAAGGGCCGACACTGGTCTAACCATCCATGTGTGTCCCAGCTTCCTAAGTGCTGATCAGCTCCTGTAATAGACACCCTAGTCCATGTGGAAAGACAAGGGGTCAGTGTTTCTCAGGTGTTCACTGGTCAGCAGGCAGATGGCAGGCAGCTCTGGACTTCCTCTGGGACCCCATCACTCCCTGGTGCCATTTGCAGGAGTGCTGTGTGCCTGTCTTTGTGGATTTTCCTGATGAATTCAGAGGCCAAGTTAAAAACAGTATGTCCCATGCCTGACCAGGCGGTGTCGCAGTGGATAGAGCGTCGGACTGGGATGCAGAGGACCCAGGTTCGAGACCCCAAGGTCACCAGCTTGAGCGCAGGCTCATCTGGTTTGAGCAAAAGCTCACCAGCTTGAACCCAAGGTCACTGGCTCCAGCAAGGGGTTACTCAGTCTGCTGAAGACCTGCGGTCAAGGCACATATGAGAAAGTAGTCAATGAACAACTAAGGTGTTGCAACGCGCAATGAAAAACTAATGATTGATGCTTCTCATCTCTCCGTTCCTGTCTGTCTGTCCCTGTCTATCCCTCTCTCTGACTCACTCTCTGTCTCTGTAAAAAATAAATAAAATTTAAAACAGTATGTCCTGAAGTACAGTACTGTCCTAGTACTGTCATATCCCCTTGCATTCTTGCCTACTCCCCTTATTTCTTAGGAAACACTTTTCTCAGAAATAATATAAAAATCTTCCCATGCCAGTTTCTCTATAGGAGTTTCAAGTTAATAGGAGTTAGTCTGAATTTATCTGTGATTTAAAGTGGTCAGGAGCATCTCTGCAGAGGGGATGTGGTCCCCCGCCTATTTCAAGGGCTGTGTTGAGAGGGAACCCCTGTTCTGGGGGGCCACCTCACAGGCCTGTGTCCACAACCCAATGACTTGTGTGGGCAGAAAAATACCATTTCTCAGATTACAGCAGACACTCCACACAATCCACAAAGTGTCAAATTTACAATCCCAAACCACTCAAAGTACAAGATCGTGATGATGTGACCAGCATCCAGAGGGAAGAGAAGCAACAGACACCAACAGCAAGACGGCCCAAGTGCCGGAACCCCAGACAAACACCCCGAAGTGTTTTTCGTATGTACACCACACAAGGTAAAGTTAGACACACTTCAAACAAATGGACAGTTCAAACTTCTCAGCTGAGGAGCAGAAACCATATAAAAGGAAAAAATGCAACATTCCAGAACTGGAAAGTGTAACACTGGATGTGTATAAAATGACTAAGCAGGCCCAGAAGCAGAAAAGAGACTGAGGCAGACTGGGTGAACCGGAAGATAAGCCAACACTCACCCAACCTGGAGCTGCAGGTAGCAGCAGAGGTCTAACACGGAGCTATTGGAGCCCCAGAAAGAAGAGATGAACCTGACCAGGTGGTGGCACAGTGGATAGAGCATCGGACTGGGATGCAGAGGACCCAGGTTCGAGACCCTGAGGTCACCAGCTTGAGTGTGGGCTCATCTGGTTTGAGCAAAAGCTTGCCAGCTTGGACCCAAGGTCCCTGGCTCGAGCAAGGGGTCATTCTGTCTGCTGAAGGCCCACCAGTCAAGGCACATATGAGAAAGCAATCAATGAACAACTAAGGTGTCGCAATGAAAAACTAATGATTGATGCTTCTCATCTCTCTCCATTCCTGTCTGTCTGTCCCTGTCTGTCCCTCTCTCTGACTCTGGAAAAAAAAAGAGAGAGAGAGGAAAGCAGGAGGAAAACACTTGAAGAGATAATGGCTGAAAATTTCCCAAATTTGGTAAAAGACATTGTCGCGGTCCAGCCACGACGAGTCTATTACGGGGTCTTCAAACGGGCAAAAGTATGGAATTGAAATAAATGATAAATAGGGACTTAAAGATATATATATATATATATATATATATATATATATATATATGAGAGTTCAGGAGGACGCCACGGCAAACAGTCTCTACTGTTCCTTAGCCGTAATGTCCCCGCTCCCAGAAACACATCCACTTTTATTCATAGAGAAAATGCAGTCCATCAGCAATTCAATTAAGTTTCCAAGGCAACTCAAAGACAACCCCCACCATACCATCCAAATCTACTTTACACTAATAAGAAACTAGCTTCCAGCCTCCTCCGGAGAACACGGGTGAGACAAATGAGAATCAGGTGCAGTTCTTTGTTAACTAGGCAAATGAGGTGGGGTCTGGGCCCAGCAGCTCTGTCCAGATTGCAAAAATACCCTGTTTATTTATTCGGTCACCAACAAGACCAAACTTAAGCTTCAAGAAGCTCAGCGATCCCCAAACTGGATAAATTCAAACACCAGGCCTAGACATCATAATTAAACTGCTAAACATCAAAAGGCAAAGACAAAACCATGAGAGCAGCCAGATGAAAGTGAATTTTCCTGCAGAGGCAGCCTGCTGAATGACTGCAGACTTCTCATGAAAACCACAGGCTACAAGGTAGCACTCACTCTACCAGTGAGTTTGATTTCAGGCCTTTCGACCCGGCGGCCCAGGGCAGGGGCTTGAGCACAGGCTCCCGTGATAAGCAGCCTCAGGATGATGGGGCAGACTGACAGAAGGCCTACAGGAGTTTCCAGTGTCTAGAAACATCTGTAGGGAATCCAGTGTGTGCCAATGGGTGTCATCTTGGGGACTATGCAGTGCAGAGTCGGAGGGCAGACTAAGGAGGGAGGACCAGGTGTCAGCAGAGGCGGATTTAACAGTGGGCACACCAGGTGCGCGCCCTGGGCCCCAACTTCTGAAGGGCCCCGCAAAACCCCAACTTGACACTTTTTTCTAAAGAGACCAAGTTTGGTTTCATATGTGCACTTTTAACATTAATAGTACATAATGTTTTTATTTATTTTAAAATATGATTAACATGTATTTTTATTTTCCCTGTTTTTGAAGAGCCCAATATTTTCTTCTGCGCCTGGGGCCTCAACCGACCTTAATCCACCTCTGGGTGTTTGCGCTGAGTCTTAGATCCCCTCTTGGGTCTGACCACAGGAGAGGGAGGGCTGAGCCTCAGAGATGCCTAGGGAGCAGAGAGCTGGGGGGTGGGGTGATGAGCAGAGGCAGTGGTAACAGCAGCAACCCCAGGGTCAGAGCTGCAGTCTCAGCAGTGGCCCACAGATGGAGTAGGTGGCCCCTGCCAGCGGGTGCATCTGCCCATTCCTCCACACCCCTAAGATGTGAGGCCCTGGGTAAGTTCTACCCAAGCCCCAGCATGATGTCCTGACCCACCTGACCTACAAGCTGGTGGTTAGACACCTCAGGCAGGTGCTGAGCCTGGCTCCCTGATCCATGGCCACCACCTGGCATCACAGTCCAGCGAAGGACGCAGCTGGACTGGGCTCCCTCCCAGTGTCTGCAGGCAGCAGATCAGGTCTTACATCCACTCTGCATATCTTAGGGCATCTTTACCCAAGCACCAGGGGGCGGGGGCACAGGACCTGCCCAGGAGCCCTCAGGGCCACATATGCCCCCCTCTTTAGACCGTGGGGTTTCTTTAGAGGAATGACTCGTCATACACATAGTGGGTCCTGCTGTTTCAGGAACTTGACGTGGGCTGACAAGGCAGCTGAGCCAGGTACAGGCAGTCCCTTGTCCAGCTGGGGAGCCGAATTTTGGTCAGAAGCATCTGAGAGGAGAGGAGGCCACATGAACCTCTGGGATCACTTCCTTGATGGGGTTCTAAAAGGAAGGAACTGAATCTCTAGAGAAGTCTGGTCTGTTAACAATGCCACATGGAGAAGTGCTCAGTGTCACTGGGCATCTAGGGTAATGCTAGTCCAAGCCTCAGCCATCATTTGCTGTGTCTTTAGATCCCACATGAGTGAAATCATGTGGCACTTGTCTTTCTCTGACTTGGTCCACTCAGCACAATACCCTCTAGGTGTGCCCATGCTGTCATAATTGGCAAGATTTCATTCTTTTATGGCCAAGTCATATACCATTGTCTAAATGTACCACTTCTTTATCTGTGCCTTGCTGCGGGGTATAAATGATGCCATTACTATGATAACCAGTGTGGCAGGTACCGGCCCAAAGGACCTGAAAACAGGTGTTCAAACCAAAATGGGTACATGAATGTTCACAGCAGCTCTATTCACAATCACCAAAGGATGTTAACAACCTGGTGTCCATCCAACAAGGGGATCAGCCCACTGTGGCCCATACAGATGTGAAGTACATAGCCAAAGAAGGAGTCAAGTTCTGTTGGGCCAGACACAAGAGGTCACATGTGTGACTTCATGTCTGTGAAGTGTCCAGAACAGGCAAATCCACAGACACAGAACACAGCTGGTGGGGGCCACTGGAAGAGGGGTAGGGGGTGGGGATGTACACATTCTAGAACTAGGTAGAGGCAGTGGCTGCACAACATTGTGAAGGTACTAAATGACACTTTTAAAAGGCTTTTATGTTATGTGGCTTTTATCTCCATTTTTAAAAAGTGTCAGAGCTTTCTGAAAACACCTATCACAGCCTGCGTTGCTCAGGAGATGGCACAGTCCTGCACACGATCCCCGTGCAGGTCCCAATCAGGTCTGCAGGGAGCTGAAGGCAGACCTTTGTCACACGTGTTACCTTTTCTCCCTCACTGGGCCTGAGAAAGGGAAAGGTGCAAAGGAGACCTGTGGCTTTGCCTCAGGATAGATCTAGCCCTCACCCCACCCCCTCCACACACACACCTACAGCCTGTCCACACTGGCACTCTGCTGTCCACCACAGTCCCTCCACGCCAGGCCACTGCTCCCAGCGCCTGCCACCAGGTGGCAGCGAAGGTTCCTGATGTGGACCCCAGCCCCACCCACCCTCTCTGCAGACAGGGGCCTGGTGCTGGGGTCACCTCTCCCGCAGGACGAAGCTCATACACCCAAACCCATCTGTGCCCAGCTCTATCTACCGAACAGAAGCATGATGGTGGGAAGGGGGCTGTCCAGCCAAACACTGCAGGGCTTTCCTCCTGGTCCCGCCCACTCTGCTCATACCTAACCGGCTCCAACAAGGAGCTGTGTCTCAGGTACAAGGGTCTCGGTTTTACTTTCTTGAAGCAGAATGGAAGCCACTGAGGTTTTCCCAGTGGGAACTCAACAAGCCAAGAATGGAGTAAATTTACAACTGAACCCAACACAGAGAGCCCCAAGGGCTCTGCAGCCAGGCCTGGGCACACAAAGGGCTCCAGAGAATATCTCTCAATCTGGGTGAGAATTACCATATTTCCTCATGTATAAGATACACCTTAACACGGAGGCCTGACATTTGAAAAAAAAAAGTATTTCTTAAAGTTATTGAACTCAAGTTTTTTTTGTTTTTTGACAGAGACAGAGTCAGAGAGAGAGACAGACAGACAGGAAGGGAGAGAGATAAGAAGCATCAAGTCTTCGTTGCAGCTCCTTAGTTGTTCACCGATTGCTTTCTCATATGTGCCTTGACCAGGGGACTACAGCAAAGCAAGTGACCCCTTGCTCAAGCCTGTGACCTTGGGCTTCAAGCCAGTGACCTTTGGGCTCAAGCCAGCGACCTTCTTGCTCCAAGCCAGTGACCTTTGGGCTCAAACTAGTGACCATGGGGTCACGTATATGATCCAACGCTCAAGCCAGATGAGCCTGCACTCAAGCAGGTGACCTCGGGGTTTCGAAACTGGGTCGTCCACATCCCAGTACGACACTCTATCCACTGTGCCACCGCCTGGTCAGGCTGAACTCAAGTTTTACTCATCATAAAATTCATACAACTCCTCATCACTGTCAAAACTCCCATCCATTAGCTTGTCCTCATCTGTGCCTGATGATGAATCACTGTCTTCAACAATGAGCACAAAAACCAGCGAGAAAAGGCGGGAAATGCAAGTAAAAAAATCTACAACCACTGTATAAAACGCACCCAGTTTATAGACCCCAAATTTTTCAGAAAAGGGTGTGTCTTATACATAGGAATATGGTAACAACAGATGCCAGCAGCCAAGCCACCAGATCTCCAAAAGAACTCCGTTTCTGCAAAGGTTGGTCAGACTGGGTGAACCATCCCAGGGTCCACTTGGAGGGCTGTTTCGCCACAGATGGAAGCTTCTTTTCTTTTCTTTTTTTTTTAAATATATATTTTAAAGATTTTATTTATTCATTTGAGAGAGAGAGACAGAGAGAGAGAGAGAAAAGGGAGGAGGAGCAGGAAGCATCAACTCCCATATGTGCCTAGACCGGGTGAGCCCAGGGCTTCGAACCAGCAACCTCAGCATTTCCAGGTTGACGCTTTATTCACTGCGCCAATCACAGGTCAGGCCAGAAGCTTCTTTTCACTCGGACAGCTAGGGGATGGCTAAAGTTTTCCATGAAGCACTAAAAAGATGTCTGTTTCTTCCAACCCTTGAGAAGAAAGAGAGCCTGATGATCAGGGGCAATTGACATTTTCTAGCTTGACACTGAAATAATTTTTCTCAAAATCACATTACTTTCTGAGACGATGTGCCTGGGAAGTGATTCCAACACTGCACTCCAGCTAGCCGGGCAGTACTGTAGTTCCAACACTGTTCACAGGTCTGCTGCTATGTTTGGCCTCAGGACCCTGGTGGCCCCCACTCCACATGGCCAGGGCTGGTCTGTGGCCTCACTGCTTTCCACAAGGCTGAGTCCCTCTGGGTTCCCTACCAGGTGCTCCAGGAGTCCCTGATCAGTTAGATACACTCCATCCCCATGGTGTCCACCCAGCCTGGCCCCTCAGCTGGTTTCACCTCTTCCTGCTCAGTTTCATCCAGGCCTTCTAGTACATTCTGGGGTTAGCTGCAGGAAGGGTTGAGGGCAGGTAGGTGCTGTTCAAAGGGACAGGACCTCACATTTCCTGAGCAGCCACCACCCACCTGGAAGTGCAAATGGCCCCCCTCCAAGGAATATACCTGGATCATAAGAGTTCCTGCTGTGTTAGGACCCACCCAAGTCACGACAGGGCGGGTAGCCCCAGACACACCTTCCATGTGCAATGATGGACATTGGGGGACTGAGGCCCCAACACCACTGCTTTCTGTCCCACTGCAAGGTATACACAGACCCAACCTGAGGCAGCCTCAAAGTCCCCACTTTAGGAGCTAGGGGTTCCCAACTGGGGTTTCAGGATCTGCAGAAGAAAAAGACCTCCAGGCTGAAGACAACATTTTAAAATATGGTTTTAAATAAACATGGAATAAAGAGAGTGCGCAGAGCCCCCAGCAGCTGAAATCAGAAGCAGCCATCCAGAGCTGGGGCCATGTGTGCGAGCTCAGCAGCTCAGCGGTGTCCAGAGTGACTGCGGACGCAGTGGTGAGAACTGGGGATGGCAGGCATGGGTCTGCATGTCCTACTCGGAGGGACCTATGACAACACACCCAGGGCTCATTCACCAGTGAGTCCTCCAAGTCCTCCAGCTTCAGATTCCAGAGAGCAACCTCTTCTTCTTCGCTCCAAAGTACCTTTCAGATCACTTTCAAGTCAATTTAAGTCACTGAAGAGTCAGTGATAAGAAAACAAAGGCGACATTTCAAGGGTGGATGGAGAATACTTCTGTGAAGCCCAGTCTTGTCTCCTCTCCTATCTGGGGAAGCTGAGTGACTACCAGAGCCCAGGGGTGCCTCAGTGTGGCCAGGCTGGGCAGTCACTTGGCTTGGTGAGTTGCTGACCCCTTGGCCTCCTCACCTCCAGCCCCTGGCCCCCCTCACTGAAGAATCCCACCCCAGGCTGGGTTTGCAAGCAAACTGGCAAGTATGCCTGAGATGGGGATCCCCCTGCTGCCTGGGTTCTTTGCCTGCCTTCAGCTTCCCCCCTCCCCCCCCAATCCACATTTGGCCTTGGCCCTTGAGCTTGGCCTAAAGACCCAGTCTGCTCTTCGAGCCCCTCGCAGCCCAACTCTAGGCTCAAGGCGCAACAACAGATCACCAGGCCCTCCCGGCCTCACCTGGGCCAGGAGGAAGCCAGGGGCGGGGCTCCCAGAGCCCTTGGCACCTGCCCGAATTACTTCAATCTGGTTGTCAGCGACTGTCTTCTCAAAAGAAAGTGGGTGACTGAGCTGGCAGACGCAAGATGACGCTGAAATATAATCAGAGATGGAAAAAAACCCGAGCAAAACTCTGAAACTGGTTCGCGCCCCTGCTCTCTCCCCCACGCCACCTCCCACGGGAACATGCAGTCACCAGATGCAGATTATGTAAAGGGGCTGTTGCTGGGGAACCTTTCCCCACTGGCTGGGCCCTGGGCAACAGGGTTGGCACCTGCCTACCTAGGAAGCCCCCCTAGACCCTTTCCAGCCTGGCTAGGAGGGAAGTTCTAGAACTTTTTAGGCCACCTTGATAAGAGGATTGGGCCTGATCCACAGCCAGGAAGGACCTGTGGGAGGCCACACTCTCGCCCCCACTCCTCCACCTTCCCATGTGGGAGCCTTAGCATCCCACTCAGCACCACTCCAAAGCCACAGATCTAAATCCCTTCTCTCCGGGCACATGCAGCTCTGATGTCTCGTCATGCACCCTGTGAACGCAGGAGGAAGCCAGCACAGGTTTTCAAAGGCACATGGTTGAGTCATCTTAGGGCCATTTTGAGAAGAAAGCCTGGAACCATGTTCAGGTCAAGAGTGAGCAGATTTGAGGGGAAAGGGCAAATCTAAGTAAAAGATTGGGGAGGTGAGAGGGTGAGAATTCACATCTCAGCGGGCAGCTGGCCCAGGCCCCTCACAGCCCCCATCACAGGCAGCACTGCAGATTGGAGGACCCACTGTGCCAGATTCCTTCAGGGCAGCCAAGGCAGAGCAGACCCTGGGTGCTTATTATAGGATAGGCAACTGTTCCACCTGCTCACCCCACAGGGACCAGATTTGTGGTGAGGATAAGTACTATCCTTCAGACCTATAGGCCAAATAGAGACTTGTGTTCAAGTTGCTAGCACCTTGCTTGTAATAAACTTTCAATGTTAGTATAGTTAAATTTACACAATAATTGCAAAGACACCCAATCCCAACTCCCAGTTTTCCTTATTGGCAACATCTTTCAAAAGCCTGGTGCATTTGTTACAATTAACCAGCCCACACTGATCTATTGTCGCTAACTGAAATACATACTGGATTCAAGTTTCCTTAGTCTTTCTCTGTTGTCTCTTCTCTGCTCTAGGCTCCCTATATGACATAGAGTGGTCAGGTCTCTGCAGGCTCCTCTGGGCTGTGAGAGTCTCAGAGTTTCTTGCTTTGGGTGACCTTGACAGTGCTGAGGCGTGCTGCCCTCCTGTTGAGATTTGCCCGTGTTTCCCTCGCAGTTAGATTGGGGCAATGGTTTTGGGGGAGACCACAGAGGTAAGTGCCCTTCTCTTTACACCAAGGCTATACATGTACTCACAGTGGCTCACACTCTTCATGTGACCTGGTTCATCTGGAGATGTGGTTGTCAGCAACCCCTCTTCCATCATGTCTATCTGGAAGAAGTCACCATGCCAAGCCTGCACGTAAGGGCTGGAGTCTTCTGTGTGCCCCTCTAGGTACCATTAGAGATGTCCCCTTGAATCACTGAGACACATTAGGGGCTTGCCTCCAGTTCTCAGTGCTTCTCCTGCCTTGTTTACACCTAGACTCCTCTTACGCTCTGCTGTGGCATGTACCTGCCCACCTCCACTTACAGGTGGGGCCCTGAGAGGCCAAGAAACCCACCCAAGCCCCAAAGGGCTACTGATGCTGCTGGTGTCCCGTTGATGAGCTCCTGGTAACAATGTCCTCTCCATTCTGTGCCCACTCTCTCAATGGCAAACCCACCTGTGGACGTCAGGCCTAATCCCACAGCAGGAAACTCAGCTCTGCCTTTCTCACTGGAAAAAGCCCACGCTCTGGAGGTGCTGAGATGAGTTCCTGCTGCAGGAGGCAGGGCTCCCAGCTTGTGCACTCCAGATCCCAGGCACCTCCCGAGTTCTTGCTGATAATGCTGAGGCACAAAGAATGTGGGCCTGGCTGGAAGCTAGGAAACAGTACTCTGAACACAATCTGTATAGTTTTCCCTGGTGACCCTGGCCACAGGCTGCCTGGAACACCTGGCCTGGATGCTGAGGATGAGTGAGACAAGGCCCCACTCTAGATGCCTGTTCCCACAGAGCTCTGTACTCCAGTCTCTCCTGCTCTGGAACTTTCTGGTTATCAATGACAAGTGCTTTAATCCAGGAAGAAGAAAAGGAAGTATTCTGATTAGGTGGATCCTTTTCTTACACAGGAGGCTGCCAGGAGGAAGAGGGGGACAAGAAGCTCCCCTGACAGGTACAAAATGTCCCTGTAATCTAAGACAAATTGCCACCTCATCAGGCCAAGCTCAGCCACGCCGAGTTAGGCTGGTCAGAGAGAGGCACAGAGGAGGGGACTGCTCAAAGTTTTGCTAGGCAGTCACCTTGGAGAGAGAGCACTCCTGCTCAGCAGAAATTCACAAGTTCTTAGGCTGGCTGCCGTGCCGGGAGAGCAGCTTGCAGAAAAGCAAAGACTGTCATTCTGTAATTAAATCCAAGACCCCACCCCACGTGACGCTGACGCTGAGATGGAGCCACTTACATAACATGGCTAAAAATAAGCTAATGAAACGCTGCATTCATCCTGTGTCCAGCCTCTCTCCTGGGCTGCCTACCGGGACCAGCAAGCAAGGGTTACCATGTGCAGCTCCCTGTGATCAGGTTCTCACCTCTGACCCCAGCTTAGCATGCTGCATATGCAAGGACCCAAGCAGGTGCATGGGGCAGGGGATCCTCTGGTGCAGAGCTGGGGTGCTGAAGATTATCATGGCTACATGCCTCCCTGGTCACATGGGCCATGGACTTGAGGACTGGTGATGAAAGTGAGAGAAAACCAATGGTGTATGGGTTCCAGTCCACATGCTTCTCAGGGACTTCTGATAAGCTGCTCATTTACAGATACCTGTTCCACACCCTCCAGAGTTCAAGGAGAACACCCTGGTCTGGGCAAAGGCAGAGCACCTGGGGTGCTGGTGGCTGACCCTCTCTGCCACCACTGGCCTTCTTGCTAGTTCCTTGTGAGGGAGGTGGGAAGAGCAAAGCTTTCCCATTTCATCATGACAGTGTCCTGCTGGTCTTGGAGAGGGGTGGTCCAGACCCCAAGGCTGGGCAATGATTTCCCAGCTGCACTGACTGCCCACCTCAGAGGAAAGGTGACAGGAACAAAATGAGGCTCCGAGAAAAAAAAAAGGTGCCAGGACAAGTACACCCTCCTGACTCCTGGAAGCTGGCACTGGTGCTGAGCTCTCGCACCCAGCCCACTGCCTGGCCTGGTCCTCTGCTTAAGTCCTCGGTTCTTAATCTTGGTACTCAGCCCCACCCCAGCCACCATTGTCACTTTCAATGGCTTCCAAGAAAGTGAGAGTCATAGGATACTGGTGGTCTCCTGGCTGGGTCTCAGACCTCCACTTTTCAGCTAAGGGGTGGCCACACCCATTCTGGAGACCTCTCTGGAGGCTGGTGACTTTCTCAGCTTGGTTCTCCATGCGGCATAGGGATGTCCACCCCACCCACATCCTGCCTCAGCCCCATGTGTCTTCTCCATGCTCAAGGCAGGATGCTTCTTCCTTCCCATCACTGGTGGCAGATGATTTGTGAAAGCTCTTCTGACTGATGGCTTCCCTCCCAGGTGACCTCCTGCCCAGCTGCCAGGTGGAGAGAGCAGACCCAAGCAAAGCTGCTGAACCATTAGATCATCTGGAAGGAAGGCTAGGCTGTGTGGGTCTTCTACCTTGGCCACTACCAAATGTAAGCAATCAGTTAGTTGGGCAGGAGAAGACATCAGGACCAAAGCCTCCTAGAGGCAGGGCTGGTGACCCCCAGAGCTTTTCTGGAGGCCCCTCTCCTCCCTCTACTGTCCCAGAACTCTTTCCAGGTTGACTCCCCTCCCAGAGTGACCAGCCTCACCCCACTCTCATGCTTTTTGTCCTAACCCTCCACTTGCCTCTGGGCCAGCAGCAACTCGTCCCTCCCCCACCCAGCCTCACCTAGGCCTGTGGCCTGTGCGGGGCAACAGGTGTGAGTCCCAGAGTGGTTCAAATGGAAGTGTGCACTGACTGCATCAAGCTGGCCAGGAGAAAAGGAAAATAGAACCAACCAACACCTTTACGGTTAGAGCTCTAGTTTGAGCTGGCCCTCTGTCACTTGCAACCAAAAGAATCCCAGGAACTAGCAACTGCCAGATCTACCTTAAAACCCTGGCAGGACCAAAGACAAAGGAGAAAGCGTGCCAGTAACTGGAAAGAAATGGTCAGCGAAGAAAAGACTCAAGAGTTACGGGGGCGGAGGGTGGGGTGGCAAACACTTCCTGGATACTGCATTCCTTAACGTGCGTCCACAGCAAGGGTTGTGAGGTCCGTTAGGGTCACAGACGTGTACCGCGGCTTGTCTTAGTCTCCCTTGCTGTCTATCAGGGATTCGAGAGGTGTCCGGTGGGTCTGAGTTTTCCTAGGCGCCTGCTGTTGAAGGGGTGAATGAGGACTGTCCAGAAATGAGGTGCTGGTGGAGAAGGTCAGACTTAATGAAAGGGAAACACTCAGACCTTGTACTTTACAATGTAAAGCAAATAATCCTCCCTCTCCGTTAGTCTAATTTATACAAATATTTCTCCAAAAGACGCGTACTGGGAAGGCACTGTGCCAGCCTGGTCAGCTTCCTCAGCAGAGCCGCCCAGGAAACTCCTCCAAACCCAAGCCGGTCTGATCCCGCGATCCACCTACCAAGGCTCCCCTTCCCCCAGGTTTCCCAGCACCGTCTACTACCTCAGACCCCCCCCCCAAGAGAATACTCCCAAACGAGGACTTCCGCCACCACGAGGGTGCCCAGCTCCCCATCCCCAATCCTCTCTGCAGGATCCTCTGTCCACCCCTACCGCCCCTCTCCAGAACCCTTCCCTCAGGTCGTCCCTCCTCCAAAGTCCTCGTCCGCAATCCTCCTCCCCCAGGTTCTACCCTCTCCAGAAGTTTGGTTCCAAGCGTTCCTGCCGCCGGGGTCCCCACTTTGTCGGGGACCCCTCCCCAGAAAGCCGGCTAGGGGGTCGCCGCCACCTCGTGGACTTACCTACGAAAGTGCCAGGTCGAGGTCGGACCCCTGGGGCAGCGCGCCGCCAGCCTCTCCCCATCTTTTACCAAGCCGCGCGGCCGGTGTCCGAGCGGCTAGGGCCGGTCCCCTGCCTAGCGCGACCCGCGACCCCGCCGCCTTCGGGAAGGCCCGGCCCCACAGAATCGACACTTTGCGAAGTGCCGCCCGCATGCGCCTCTGCCGCTGGCAGTCCTCCGCACCACCACCTTCTGCTCCTTTCTTCCTGAGCCACGCCCTCGCCCCCGCCTCCCCGCCCCCAGCCCAGCTGTCGCCGCAGTCACCCCAGGCTGTTCCCAGGGCCCCAGCCGGGGCCGCGCCTCCGCCTCCGCGACCGACAGCGCCTCTGACCAATCGGTACCCGGAGCCAGCCCCCGTGGCCCACCCCCTTAACCCGCCTCTTCTCCCCCGTCTTTGGAACCCACCAATAGAAAGGGAGGTATGGGGCGGGGCCTGCCGGTTGCCGAGCAGCGGCGGGCTGGGCGGGGGCGGGCGGCCGAGGGTGGCAATCCGGGAGCGGCGGGGGCGGGCACTGGGGGGGCGGGGCCTGTGTGAACCGGGCCTGCGCAGCTATAAAGGCAGCGGCTGGTGGGTTGTCGTGCTTTTGGTTAGGTTTCGCTCTCGGTGGTACTGTGTTCGTTTAGTCCGCCGCCACCCCCGCCGGTACCTGCGCACCTGTTCCGGGCCGCTGTGCAGCTAAACCAGCACCATGTCACTGTCGCGTTCGGAGGAGATGCACCGACTCACGGAAAGTGTCTATAAGGTGAGCCCCACGCCGCCCTCTCTCTCGGGCTCGACCTGGCGGCCACGGGCCCTCAGGGTTCTTCCCCGGCGTCGGCTGGTCACAGGTGGGCGCGGGCACCTCCGTCTCGCCAGCCCGCCCTGTCCCCACGTGCCCGAGACATAGTGGAGAGGGGCGCGGGTTTGGAGCTGCGGCTACCGGGGGAGGCCAGGGTCCGGGGTCTGCGGTGCCCGCGGCCGCGGCTGCCAGTCGCCCTGCCCCGGTCGGCGTGTCGATCCCTCCAGGCGCGGTTACGCAAGCCTCTGGTCACTTTTCCTCGACAGGCTTTTACCCTCCACAACTCCGTCCCGGACACTAATCGACATGGTCCAGGTGGGAGGTCGCGCGGGCAGGTTGGAGGGGGGGGGGGCAGATGATAATCCATCATCTTATGTAACCGCGGAGGGAGAAGACTAATTGTGGAGGAGGTTGGCGCGCCTGCCTCTGCTCTGGTGTGTGTTAAGAGTCGGATTCGGATCCACATTCTCCTCTGGAAGTCACCGGGAAGTCCCCCGGGCGGCCTACCCCGTCAGTGTGTGATTCGTATACCCATTAACAGGCCCCGAGGTTTCTGCTCGTTTAGCGTCCGTTGCCTCGGTCTAGGACACCCCCCCGCCCCCAACAAACAGATCGGTCTGAGCGTCTTGGGTCCGCTGCGGTTCCAGACGCCGTTTCGCAGGAGAGATTTGCCCTGGGCGGTCCTCAGCGAGCCAACGACAAAGCTGTGCTTTAGTTTAAAACTGTGTCTTAAGGTTAAGTGGCAGACTGGGAGACTCGGGTAGTTGGTATTTGCATGGCAGTTGCTGGTTCATGGCAGCTACATGGGGTTGCAACGCTGGCAGAGCAACAGTTTCTAATTGTATCGAACAACTATGGCTTCTCAGCCAGTGGCCTGCCAGAACGGCTGAGTTCCCGGAACTCTGGGAGGCAGAGGAAGGCTGGGGAGGGGGGTGCCCTCTGCCTCCAGCTGGAAGCCCAGCGGGCAGACTGCACTACTCTAACACAACCTAGGTAAGGGTTCTGAAGTTGCAGCAAAGCCATCTGGTTAGTTCTGAAGCCCCTTTAGGGAGGCTGGTAAACAGGAGAGGCTGCCTGGGAAGCAGCCGGAAGAGGAGCAGCATCTGGAGTCAGGTGGAATTTGTGCTGCACGTTTCTAGTTGTGTTGCTCCGTAAATGCTGTCAGGGGAGGAGGCTAATTCAATTATTAGTCATTAGTTGCATTACAACTTGCTGCTTGTTGCAGGGGTGGGGAGAAGTGGTGGGCATAGTGTGCCCCCCCCCCCCAGTTTCTGTGTCTTCTGCACTTGAAACCATTAAATGGCAACTCTTGCGGCAAGAATTACGAGGGGCACATGATATGGCTTTGCTCTGGGGAGTCCCTGCCGTCCTTAATAAAACATACCTGGGCAGGCAGTCAGGTGTGCAATTATGGCTGAGCAGCTTTCCATGGGGCTGTGATTTGTCTGGGAGTCTGAAGTGAGGTCTGTCACACAGGATGGCAGCCGAAAACTGTTTAGAGAATGGCGTGTGCAGTGACTTGGAACCCCTCTGGGATTAGACTGGAGGGTTTGGGGTGCACTTTCAACAGGCAAGTCTGTGTTTGTGTTTGGCGGGTCAGTGGATTCATGAGCTCCCATGGGAAGGTGCCACAGGCCTGCACTGTGGGCAGGTTGGGTTTGTGCCAGTGCTCTTCCTGCCAGTCTTGGAGTGCGTGCCCTGGTACCTTTTTGTTTTGTCGGGAATGCGAGGTTGCTCGGCAGAGCCAGTACAGGTTAGGCAGCTTCGGCATGCTGGCCAGGCAGAAAACAGCCCACAAGAAGGCATAGCCAGAGCCACGTGTGTGCAGCCCTGGGCCAGTTGGATGGGTCCTTTATCTTGTCTGAGAATGGTACAGTCTCTGCGCCTGAGTTAGTGGCTTGTGGAAGAGTGGCTTGGATGTGGTCCTGCTCAGTGTCAGCTCGAGCTGTGGCTCAGCTGTTTGCTTTGGCCCCAGCGTCCCCTCAACTGCAGTTCTGAGTGGTGTTTGCCTGGCAAAGAAGGGTACGTCAGGGGCGCTCTTCCTTGGCCTTGATGATTAAAGCAGGGGAATAAAATGTACAGTGTGCATCCTCTCCCTGGAGGAATCTGTAAGGCAGACATTGCCCTCATTCCCTGTGGACCCGTTCCCATGGGACCCGTGTCCTCGGGGGATGTCGTGGAAAGCGAAGGGAGAGGAGTAGAATGCCTTTTAGTTCCCCCTGAGAGCTCACCCTTAGACCTTCCAGGGACTGGGTGCAGGCAGCTGGCACAGCCTGGCTCTCAGGACAGCCCTGGGTAATTGCCTGGGGTGAGGGACAGTGTAGGAAGTAGGCATCCACTGCTCAGAATGAAGCTCACACTGTAGTCCTCTTGGGAGAGACCTTCCACATCCCTGCACACTGGAGAGGGGCTTCTTAGCAGCTGATCCTGGCTCCTGCTGGTCTTTCTGGAGAGTGACTGTCATGCTGCCATCTTTCTCGTGCTCCTGTATCCCAGCAGCAGCCCTGGCTCCTAAGTGACCTGACGACTGTGAGGGTGGTAGCTCTGACACTTTCTCTAGGAACAAAGTGCCATGGTCTCAGCCTGTCCTGAAGAGATGGGAGATGGAAGACAGCCTAAGGAGGAAAAAGTCCCAAGGAAAGCCTCAGGCATTGCTGTTCCCAATGTCCTAGGCCTTGGCTAGGCGGGTCACCAGAGGTTATCTTCACTCTGCAGCTTCTGTGGGGAAGCTGGCCTGGCTATTTGCACCTTGTAAAGGTGGTGGGTGCTAGCAGGGTCTGCAGCCATAGTTGGGCTTGCCACTTCTGGTGCAAAGTTGGCATTCAGTACTGGCAGAATGGGGTCCACCTGGGCAGGTGAGAGCCCACCACTGGCTTTTCTGCTCAAGGTTTAGCTGCCCATCTTCCTTTGCCACACTCTATTCACTCCTCCAGGTAGGTGTTTGGGGGAGTGGTGGGAACAATCCTCTGTTGCTGACCTCAGATCCCTTTCATTGTCTCTCTCTTTTTTTTTTTTTTTTTGTATTTTTCTGAAGCTGGAAAGGGGGAGAGACAGTCAGACAGACTCCCGCATGCGCCCAACCGGGATCCACCCGGCACGCCCACCAGGGGCGATGCTCTGCCCACCAGGGGGCAATGTTCTGCCCCTCCGGGGTGTCACTCTGCTGCGACCAGAGCCACTCTAGCGCCTGGGGCAGAGGCCAAGGAGCCATCCCCAGCGCCCGGGCCATCTTTGCTCCAATGGAGCCTTGGCTGCAGGAGGGGAAGAGAGAGACAGAGAGGAAGGAGGGGGTGGGGGTGGAGAAGCAAATGGGCGCTTCTCCTATGTGCCCTGGCTGGGAATCGAACCCGGGTCCCCCGCACGCCAGGCCGACGCTCTACCGCTGAGCCAACTGGCCAGGGCCCCCTTCATTGCCTCTTATGCCTGGACAGTCACAAAAACTGTTGGTGGCCATCAGAAGCCTGGCATTTAGAGTGGACAGAGCTCAGCAGGCCCCCAGTCAGGTGGTGAAATGGATTCTCAGATAGGCACTTCCTTGGCAACAGAAATGCCTACTGGGCGGAGCAGACCCCAGGGTTTGCTTTGCTAAGGAGGCGAGGAACTACAGCACTGGGTCTATCTCTGTGTGTGCACGTGAGCCCGTGAGAGTATATGTGCATTAGTGTGCGCGCATGCACATGTATAGGTGAATGTATACATGTGCGTGGGTGTGGTGCTTTGCTTTGCTTCAGACGTGTATCAGGGTGGTCCATTGGGGGAGCATCTTCCAACAAGAAGCCAAGACCTGGCCCTGGCCAGTTGGCTCAGTGGTAGAGCGTTGGCCTGGTGTGCAGGAGTCCCAGGTTGGATTCCCGGCCAGGGCACACAGGGGAAGCGCCCATCTGCTTCTCCCCCCCCTCCTTCCTCTCTGTCTCTCTCTTCCCCTCCTGCAGCCAAGGCTCCATTGGAGCAAAAAGTTGGCCCAGGCGCTGAGGATGGCTCCATGGCCTCTGCCTCGGGCACTAGAATGGCTCTGGTTGCAACAGAGCAATGCCCCAGATGGGCAGAGCATCACCCCTGGTGGGCATGCCAGGTGGATCCCAGTCGGACGCATGCGGGAGTCTGTCTGACTGCCTCCCTGTTTCCAACTTCAGGAAAAAAAAAAAGGCAGCCAAGACCTGCTATCCCCACATGGACTGTTTGTGCATGCCTTTCCTCGACGTGCTGCATGGTAGCTGCCCTTCCTGCCACCCACATATCAGCAGTGGTGCCTCTCCCACTGGCTCTCTGGAGTAGGCAGGGCAGCAAAGGGCAATTAGTTTCCCTGCCATGCTGACGTCTGAGTTGACCAGTTCCAGCAACTCCTATGCCCAGGTCACATCCCAGGGAGCATTGGCTCCGTGGCACCACTCTTGTTGACTCACATGGTGGTAGGTGCCAGTGTTTGCTCGTGAATGTAATGGGCAGCTCAGGGCACTGGACCAGGCACATAGCCCTGTGGCATGGGTGGCCCTTTGGCATGCTGGCTGGCCCTACAGGGTCTTGCCTCCACTGCCATCCCAGTGGGTTCCACTTTGAGCACATGTGCTTTGCTGGGGAAGTCATTGGCTCCTGTGAGTGACCAGTGTGCACTTGAGACCCAGGGCAGAATGGCATTCCATGCTGGCCCAGGACTCATGGGCACAGGCAGTGGGGAGAGGGCGAGCAGGAACTGTGTTCTTGTTGCCACCTTGTTTTGTACTGAAGCTCCTTGAGGGCCAGCACAGTCTCCCCTTACCACCATCCTATCATGAGCAGTGCTGGCTGCTGAGCAAGGCTCCATCCTCCCCGGCAGGAGACAGGGCACAGCAGGCCAGGAGGGAAACCGAGGCCCAGCTGGGTCCTGCTCTGGGAGTCCAGGATGTTGCCGCAGGACAGGCAAGGGACAGGTGAGGCTGGCCTTGCTGCTGCTCACTTGTCCCCACTCAGCTCTGCGTGGCACCCTGTGAAGAGAGTGGCTGGGGTGAGAGGCAGGACTTGATAGGAGACTGTGTCCTGTGTTGAAAGGTGATCTTAAGACCTTGGGCAGGTGGGGGCGCTGCACCTGGGTGAGCTGCCCACAGATGGCATGTGGCCTCAGAGCCTCAAGCTGGCCCATCACCTGTCTTTGGCTCCTCCTCCAGCTTGTACTCAGGAGCCTCCACATGCTATAGAAGTCCTGTGAGGTCCCCAGGCACCTGCAGGCCAGCAAAAAGGAATCCCACCTGACTTATTCTGGCTGTGTAGCCATTCAGTGTCGCTCCCCCTGTAGCACACACAGTGGCCAGGTCAGTTTGGGTCCCTGTAGGCTCCGTTGCTGGTTCCAGCAACTGCTTGGGGCCTGGTACAGCCACTCCCCATGTCCTGGGTGATACAGCATCCTGAGTGCCCTGCCACACTTCTGAGTGGGGTGAGGGGGAGCAGCATGCGTGAGCTGTCTGGACACATGCTGTCAGACCCCATGTCCCCATGAGGTGCTGGGATACACAGGGACCACTGGGAGCAAGCAGAATGCTGCTTTTTGATTGCTGCTTGTGTATTTCGGAATATTCTCGTAGAATTATTTGGACAGACCTTTTTGTTGTTGTACCTCAGGCACGTGAATAAGAGGGTCAGGTTTTCTGAAACATCATTGCATTCCGAATCTGGCTCTTCTGAGCTTTGTCTGGCTCACGGCTGCCATTGCCAGGTGCCTCTCATCTCCACCCTGAGCCAGGTGTGCTGAGTTTCCTGAGTGAGCCTAGGGGATTTTCTTTCAAGTCCCTGAACTTTTGTTTTGCCATTTTTATTGCTGGAACTTTTTCTTTTCAAGAGAGAGAAAGAGAAAGGGAGAAAGGAGAAGAGGAGCGGGAAGCATCAACTTGTAGTTGCTTCTCATGTGCCTTGACCAGGCAAGCCCAGGGTTTGTAACTGGTGACCTCAGTGTTCCAGGTCGATGCTTGCTCCACAGGTCAGGCATCTTTTTGTTTCTTGATCAGAGAATGTTTTCTTTTTTTTTTTTTTTTTTTTTTTTTTTTTTTTTTTATTTATTCATTTTAGAGAGGAGAGGGAGAGAGAGAGAGAGAGAGAGAGAGAGAGAGAGGAGAGACAGAGAGAGAGAAGGGGGGAGGAGCTGGAAGCATCAACTCCCATATGTGCCTTGACCAGGCAAGCCCAGGGTTTCAAACTGGCGACCTCAGCATTTCCAGGTCGACGCTTTATCCACTGTGCCACCACAGGTCAGGCGAGAATGTTTTCTAACAATAGCCAGGACCCTGGTTCATTTTTAGTTGCTAAATGGTTTGTGGATGTCATGTCCAGGTTTGCCTCCTGCCCAGCCATATGAGGGACAGTCACCAGCTGGGTCTTCACAGTGACAACATACATGTTTTGGGTCATGACATGCCCTGGGATTTCATGGGTGTCTATGCTGTGATAGAAATAGACATCTTAACCTTGGAATGGGGTGGGGAGAGGGTGTGCCGCCACCGTTGAAGCTAGAGTTTCATCCAGTGGGGTGTTTGCATGACCCAGAGTCTGTGCCCCGCTAGGGCAAAGTTGCCTTGCTGCTTCCAGCCAGGGTATGGCGGGGACAGAAGTGTCACTGCCTGAGATGGCATGGACCTGGGGTCCTCCGATACCAGCTGCCCCTCTGAGCCCATGTGGTGCCGCTCAAGCCCCCTCTGCCCTGGCCAGCACTCTGCAGGAAGAGGCTTTGTCCCGATAGCCACCTGTTCCCTCGTGTCTTCCCCCATGGAAGGCAGATCCTTTGCAGTCCAGGGACCGATGGAACTCAAGCCATCCCGCCCCTAGGAATCCAGAGCCTTGTTGGCTGCAGGCCTAGAGGTGCCCTGGACCTGCATTTCTGCCGGGGCTTAGGTCAAGCCAGAGGCGGGAGTCCTGCTGCAGGCTTCTTGCAGAGGCCTCACCAGGTAGAGTGCTGTGAAGATGCTGCCTGGGCCTGGATGGTGTCATGCTTGCTGTCATTGGGGGAGGCAAAGTGTCAGCCAGGGGCCACCTGGGCTGTGCGGTCTGCGGGTTATCACACATGACGATGAGTGACTTCTGATGGTCTGCTTGAGTCAGGCACGGTGCTGAGTAGTGTGTGCTCAGTGTCGTTGATTCCTAAACCAGCTACTTGTGGGGCCCTGGGTGTCTGGCTGGAGTGAAGTTAAGCAGCCCATGCCGTGGTCTGAGCCAGTGTTGGAACAAGGCCTGTCCGAGTCTGGCCTCTGGCTTCCAGACCTGTTGCTTCTCCCAGGAGTTCCCCAGCTTCAGGCAACTGTTTCAGCTTTAGCACCACTATCTTCTCGGTAACGGTTAAGTGGGATGCTGGACTGCTTCCTGGGTAAGTGGTGGTCAGGGTTATTGGCTGTGAGAATGGAATGTTCTTTGGAATCAGGAGGGTGGGGGCAGACAGTAGGGAGGACCAGGCTGAGTCTCTGCTGTTGACTTTGGTGCCAAGTGGCCTGTGTTCGGGGTGGCAGCCTGCTGAGCAGGGAGGGCATGTCCCAGGGTGCGGCCCAGCTTGCTCACCAGTCATTTCTCATTCAGTGGGAGCCCAGCCCGTGAAACTTGGGTCAGAACTGCCTTGGGGATGAGCACAGGTCAGGGGCTTTGGAATGTTCTAACCAGTTGGTCAAGCAGTAACCAGGCAGGGCTTTGTTGTCGGTGACAAGAATAGCACTATGGATCAGGCCTCTGTGTTGCAAGAAGGAATGGCCCAGAGTCTTGGTCAGCTTGGGCCACTGGACCTCAGACCAGGTGAGGCCAGAATTCTGGAGGCCAGAAGTTCAAGATCAAGGAGTGGACTGGGCTCTTGTTCTGAGGCCTCCCTTCTTGGCTGACTTCCCGAGTCTGCCATCCCTTGTGTGTGTGTCCCGTCTGCCTTTTCTCAGGGGACATCTGTAGTGTGGGGTGAGGGCCACCCTGTGACCTCATCTTGACTTGATTATGCCTGTATAGACCCTCTTTTCAAAACAGTCACCTTCTGAGGTCCTGGGGGTTACCCTTCAATACATGAAAATTTAGGGGACAGGTCCAGCCCCAAACACCCAGTGGGCTGTCTCCCCCTCTATGCTATGGTGTGGGGGTCATCTGAATGCTGACTGTTGAAATCGCAGTGACCTGTTTCCAGGCCGCTGGTATCTCAGGCCCTGAGGGGACCCCTCAGACCTTGTCAGACAGCAGTCCTCAGAACGTGAAGCACGCCTTCTAGGGCCCTCACTGTGATTTCACCTGGCAAATTGCCGCAGGAGCGAGGGCCAGCATAGTACCTCCCATAGACACTGAACAGAATGCACATCTTTGGGGCAGGCCTGAGTGGTCAGGGGCGCATGTGGCCCAGGCCTGCATGTTGGAAAGTGCTTGCAGTCCATTAAGAAACTCTACCCACTGAGCTTGTGATGGGCAGGACGTGCCTCTCAGACAGTAAGGAAGTGGCCAGGCCACTGGAGCTCATGTTTGGACTCTGCTGCTAGTGGCTTCTGGTCTGATGGGGTTTGTCGGTTCCTGTGGGGCTGGCTTACAATGGCAAAGACCTCATCTGCCTGGTGCGCCCTGTCTCCGTGCCCTCAGCAAGAGCTGGCTAGAGGCATCCCTGACCTGGACCTTGATCAGGAAATGTCAGGCTGGAGCACCTGAGGATTGCAGGCCTGAGAGAAAGCTGGGAGTGGGGATGTGGGCGGTCTAAGGCCCCTGGGGGTGGGGATGCGGGTGGTCCATGGCCTGAGGAGTCAGTGATAGTTCCTAATACCAGAAGGGGTTTGGGGATGGGGACCTGGGGGCCCCGGGAACTCAGGCTGCTTCTTCCTCATCCATGTGTGAGCCTATGTCCACCACCTGAGGCAAGCACGGAAAGGCCTGGTGTTCGAGCTAGGAGTGGGGGAGTTGGCCAGGTTTTGTCCTTTGTCCTGATGTCCCTCAGCCCACAACTCAGGCTATCCGCTCTCCCAGGGCATCCAAGCATAGTGACAGGAAGGGGTACCCACCCTTTGCCTCCTCCTGAGGGGAGGCCACTGTGCACCCTGGTGTCACTCAGGGCACTGTGGCAAAGGCACACGTCATATTATTATGTTGGCAGCTTCTTGGGAAGCTGAGGAGGCCAAGAAAGACCATAGCCCTTCTAGGACGACCCTTGGTCCCTGGAGCAGCATTCAGCATATCAACCACCCCCTGGCACCTCCTCCATCTCCCTTGGGGGCAGGGACTCAGCCCACTGCTCTGGAACAGTCCAGGCACCTGTGTCTAATGCTTATTCCCATTGCAAAGTACTTTTTCATAGATCCTCCTCTGGAGGCTGTGGCCAGCTTGGTCTCCCATGCACTTGTGTCACCCTGGTTCTTCTCCCCACTGGAAGCTGTTAAGCTGAGGCCATGAGAACTGGGAAGGCGAAGTCCATGTGGCCCAAAGGCAGTTGTGATCTGTGAGGGGTTCATGGCCCACAGGGGAATCCCAGGCAGAGTATGGGGAGGGGAGCCTGGTGCTGGTAAAGCATTATCAGCCCGCTTGGTTTGTCCCTGGCTCTGACCAAATGAAATCCAGCTCAAAGCCTTCCTCCTCCAGGAAGCCCTCCTAGCATCCACTAAACTCCTAGAGTTGATTTTATTCCTTTAAGGAAGGTCCCCAGGACAGATACCCAGGTGTTAGAGGGGGACAGACTCCTCTTTACCCAGAGCCCCAGCTAGTCTGTTCTTGTTGGGGGTGGGCAGGGTGCTGCCACCTTCTAGCAGCATCTAGATAGTGGCACCACAGGTCCCTTGTCCTAAAGCTGGTGCCTGCTTATCCTGCCATCACAGCAGAAGTGGGAGGTGGTTCGGGCAGCAGGGCACCAGGACCCTTGGAGTCTGGGAGTCATGTGTCCTGGGTGAGAAGATGGGGCAGGCACCTGGCCTTGCTCTCGAGTGACCAGGTGGCCAAAGATCAGCCCTCCTGGAAAGGAGGCACAAAGCAGGGAGCCTGCCTCAGCCTGACCCCTGTTCTGACGTGGAGCAGGCGTCTGGTCCTGTCTTGCCAGCCCTGGCGGCACTTCGGGACAGGGCTGGACCTGTGTACTGGGAGGGTGAGCCCAGCTTTACAGCTGGCCTGTGGCTGAAGCAGGAACCAGCAGGCAGGCTTAATCTTTGTCTCAGAGCAGTGACACACAGACTGGTTGGTTGAGGGTTTGGGGGATGGGCGTGCAAAGACCACACTCACTGAGTGAGGGTCTAAGGGGAGGGAGGCAGAAGGTACAGCCCTTTCCTTTTCTTCTGCGGGTGGAAAAACTTTGCTCTTTGCAGCAGCTCTGCCAGGAAGTTGCTGGATAGGGGCCACTGGTGGGAATCAGAGCTGGGGGGTGCCTAGTCCACGAGTTGGCCCAGATGCTGGAGCAAGGCCCCGGTGCTGCTCCTTCCTCGTTTCCCCAGACTGGAGACAAAGTGTCCCATGGCCCTTTGTCCTCGCTATCTGGGCAGCCCCGTGACCCAAGTAAATCAAAATGGCTGTCACTGTCCAGGAAGTGGCCAGGGGCCCAATGACCTTGCAGGGCTTGCAGCATGTGGGGTCCGAGGACTGATGGCCATCTGTGCCCTGATCAGCCCCTCCCGTTGGCTCCTGCAGAAACACACAACTGGGTCCCAGGGGCAGGATGGGTGGCTTGGCCCTGTAGGTGTGGTTAGGGCCTGGGGTTCCTGTGACTCCAGGGGCAGCAGGGAATCAGCTTTGTGATGTCCGGCAAGAGGGCGACTGTGAACTTCCTAGTGTCTCTTCACCCAAAAGAGACTGTGTGCTGTGGGGGTGTTCAGGAGCCCTGCAGTACCCAGCACCTACGGGCACCTGGGAGCTGTTTTGAAATAAATGTTGAGTGACCGGTGGGTGACTGAAGACGATGCCCGTGCTAAATGCAGTTCCTGCCCACAAGAGCTACCAAAGATAACAGAAGCTATCGCCACACACAGTAGCAGGGCTGGAACAGATTTGGGGGTTTCATATTGCACAGTGCAGGTGTTAGCGTGTGAAGAATATGCTGGTCGGTGGCTCATGTACGATTCAGTCCTGGCCTGGGGAGTGTGGTCCCTAGTGTGGGGTCCTGCAGCACCTCTGTGCACCCTGTGGCCACAGCCCCTGAGTTGCATGACAGGCGTGAGGCCAGCACCTTGAGGCTCTGGGTGACGACTGGTCTATGGTCTGTTGGGTTTCTGCTGAAGGCTGGCTGTGCAGAGGGCCACCCTTCTGTGCCAGGTCTGGGAGTATCCCCCAGCCTTTCTTTCGTTTGTGTTGGCCTTTCAGTGTCAGTGACAGAGAGATAATCCCTTCCCCTTCTAGAGGTGAACAGCCCCTGGTACGTGCCTGTGCCAGGGGGGGAGTTTGCATGTTTGGATCTCAGCTCTCTCTGAACAAAGCGTCCTTGAAGAAATACAGTGTTGCATCATTTCCAAGAAAGTGCAGTGTGGTGCCAGAGCATGGGGCCCTCCTCCGCATGGGGCCCTCCTCCGCATGGTGACAGGGAGCTCACAGTGTTCCTGTCTGTTCATGTAGGCAGCTGCAGGGCCTAGTTCGGGGAATGGGGGGCAGGCACCATATGTGTCTGCATGAACCCTAGAATAGCTAAGGACTCAGTCTCTGAGAGGACCCCCTTCCCCAATTGGAGGGAATCAGCCCTTCCTGGGCCACTGAAGTTGCCAAGGACCTAGAAATGGAGGCGGGTAGGTGATCATTCACTGTGGCCCCCATCCCAGGTTTCCACAGGGAAGGAGGAACTCCCTCGGGGCACCGGCTTCCAGGGGAGACCAAGACACCTACCTGTAAAGTGACCAAGCCCGGTGCCCTGGCCACCTGCCCCTTCTTAGCAGAGTGGGGGCTGTGACCTGCCCCGAAGTCCTAACTGGCACCCCAGTGCCCGTCCTGCCCATTCGCTCCCACATTCATGGTGCGTGAGTTCAACTACTGAGGTAAGGAAGTGAAACCTGGCGCTGTCCCCATGTGTCATTGGGAAGGTGTGGGCAGGCCACCACAGTGGCCTCCTTGGTTGGCCCACGCGGCTGCTGGCCTCTTTTCCCTAACACTCAGCATATTCATGTGTGGCTAAGAGGACAAGCTTGGTGGTGCTTCTCTTTCCACATGGGGCCAGAGTTGGGGTGGGTGCTGCCCAGGTGTGGGGGGCTGAGGTTCTGAAGCCACCACACTGGGTCTCGTGAGTGCTGGACCTCAAATGCTCACATTCTAGGACAGTGTCTCAGAGCCACGCCTGTCATTACAGAGAGAACAAAGCTGGAACTCTGCGCACACACACATTCATGTGCACGCACACTGGAACATCAGCCTCAGGACAGGACCTGCCCTTACGAGGCTCGTGTCTTGCTCTGTCCCTTTCCATTGGTGCAAATGCAGCCCTGGCGGTTTCCCTGCCCTGACAGGTCCTTGTGGCTGGTAAGGCAGCAAGGCCCAGAGCTCCGCCAGCCATATGGTAACCTGGTCTCAGAACCCTTCCATATGCCTGCCTGCCCATTACGTGATGTTTCCACCCCGAGTCTGCATTCCCTGAACATGGTGTGTCCAGACTCTGGGTTCCCCATTGCAATGTTTTGTCCCCAAACCAGTGACCATGCACCCTCTGCCCCACATCGCGGTCCATTGTGTTCAGGACACGTGAGTAGTTTCTGCCAATCCAGTTGTCACTTATGTCACTCAGCAGCTCCGACAGGTCCTCTGTGTCTGCCCAGGTTCTTGGCTATAGTCTGGACCCCAAAGCCAGAAGGGAGCCTTCTAAAATGTAGTCAGACCACCCAGCTCTCTACAAGGCGGAGACTCTGTCCATCACTGCACGCTGCCTCTCCCCTCACATTGCACATTGTCACACTGTAACCTTGACGTCCCCTGTGGGCCCTGGCCCCGGCCTTTGCCTTGCTCCTGCTGGCTGTGTCTTCACTCTCCCCAAGGCATGCTCAGGTCCCTGCTTCCCCATCTCAGCTGAGAACTTCCTTCCCCACCTCCATGGGAGCTGTCAGCCCTGTGGGGACAGGGACAGGGCCTTGCCCATTGGGATCACTGCTGTTTCCTCATGTGTCTCTGCCTTGGTGGTTATGCTGCAGGTGCATCTGGGAGCTGAGGTGCACCTGCCCTGGGGACTCAGGCTCATGTTCCCTTCCTGGGTTCCGCATATAGCAGAGCCCAGTGGGCACTCTCTTAGCAAGCCTGGGGCCTGGCTCCAGGCACAAGCAGGTGGCAGCTTGGACATGGATCTGCACCCCGTCTGACCATGGGTCTTGGTGCTTCTCTGCTGTCACTCCTGGCCAAACTCAGGATGGGTGGTTGGAGGAGTGTGCCTGGTAGTGGGTTTTCTGGAGCCAGATCCCACTGCCATGTGGGCATCCATACAGCTGGTTGCACTGGTTGAGGGTGAGGACCAGGGATCAGAAAGGTGTTACCTGGAGCCAGGGCTGCAGCGGGTTGGGGCTAGGAGGGAGGGGCACCATGGCCTCTGTTCACACAGGATCTGGGGCCTCTGTAGTCTACACAGGACCTAACAGTCTCCCTTCATCCAGTGTCTTAACTCTCATCCTCAGGAAAGACTGGACACGTTGTAACAGGGGCCCCAAAGATGAGACATGGTTTCTTTGGAACTTTCTCTCTGCATCTCATCAGCTTGGGTTGGCTGTCGGCAGTCGGTTCAGATTCCCTGGGAGAACTTGTGTTTGGCTCTGGCTGTGTGTGCCTGTTTTTATGCCTGGTAATTAAAACATTTATTTAGCCTTCGAGTGAAAATCTAATTTTTTCAGTCTAAGAACTGCTAATGTTGGCACTGAGACTTCAGTGCATCAGGCAAACAGATTGGAGCCTGGCATTTGCAATTCAGGCTGTGGGGCACTAATCAGAGATACAGTTTGGTAATTGACATGTTGAATGTAGACTTCGGTGGGAGAGGGTGCCAGGCGCTGAGCGTCTGTGTGTGGCCGGCAAGTAGGCCTTCCTCAGCAGACTCCACCCCGCCCCCCTTGGCCAGACAGGGTCTGGTGTCTTGACAGCCGTATTCTGAGCTCCTGGTGTTCGTAGCACTGCCCCAACCCTGCACATAGTCACTTCTGTAGCCACAAAATCTGCCGCAGCGGGTTGCGTTCTTGTCCCCATCGCTCAGATGGGAAAAGCTTATTTGCCCAAGGGTGTTGTTCAAGGGCACAGCTGGGCTTGGACTCAGGAAGTCTGGCTGTGGCCCCTGAGAGGTGGTGTGCACCTGCACTTTGTTCTTGTGGTTGTCTCCCGGGTTACTGACTTGCTCCCTCTCCTCTCTCCCAGACCATCATGGAGCAGTTCAACCCCAGCCTGCGGAACTTCATTGCCATGGGGAAGAATTACGAGAAAGCCCTGGCAGGTAAGGTGGGGACCATGTGCGGCCAGGGGACGGTGCGTGGGGCCTGAGGCTGAGTCTGTCCCTGCACGGGCATGGCCATGTCCTCAGGCTTGTCTTGTGACTGTGGCGAGCGCATAGAGTCTGGATTCTGATTTTGTCTGGGGCACCTAAAGACAGATGGAGTGTGATGTCTGTCTGGGCTCAGATGAAGTCACGGTGGCTTCAGGTATGGGGGCTGAAGCATCTCCTTGGCGAGTGATCCTGCTGTGGTTCACAGAGAGTGCTGGGGAGTGGGATGCAGCTTGAGACCCCGCTCTGTCCAGCTCAGGGAGGGAACATGGTGTGGGTTCCCCACAATCAGGGTCCATGGATGTATGCGTGGGGCCAGCTGAGTTGGGCCATGTTCTTGGGCACCAAGTGCTGGTGCCCACCACACTCTTGACTGTATTGCTCTGGCTACAGCATCTCTGTGGACAAAGCTACCCCACCCTTGCTTGGCAGGAAGGGCTATGACCTTTCTGTGACTTCTTGGGACCTCCACACCCAGGGGACTTTGTTGGGTGGGGTTTTAGGTTAAAGGTGATGAGAGGAGAGGCTGTTGACTCTTTTTTTTTTAGTTTTTATTTTATTTATTCATTTTTTTTTCTTTTTCTTTTTGTATTTTTCTGAAGCTGGAAACAGGGAGAGACAGACAGACTCCCGCATGCACCCGACCGGGATCCACCCGGCACGCCCACCAGGGGGCGACACTCTGCCCACCAGGGGGCGATGCTCTGCCCCTCCGGGGCGTCGCTCTGCCTCGACCAGAGCCACTCTAGCACCTGGGGCAGAGGCCAAGGAGCCATCCCCTGCGCCCAGGCCATCTTTGCTCCAATGGAGCCTTGGCTGCAGGAGGGGAAGAGAGAGACAGAGAGGAAGGAGAGGAGGAGGGGTGGAGAAGCAGATGGGCGCTTCTCCTGTGTGCCCTGGCCGGGAATCGAACCCGGGACTTCTGCACACCAGGCCGACGCTCTACCACTGAGCCAACCGGCCAGGGCCTTACTTATTCATTTTTAGAGAGGAGAGAGAGAGAGACAGAGAGAGAGAGAGAGGAGAGAGAGACAGGGGGGAGGAGCTGGAAGCATCAACTCCCATATGTGCCTTGACCAGGCAAGCCCAGGGTTTCGAACCGGCGACCTCAGCATTTCCAGGTTGACGCTTTATCCACTGCGCCACCACAGGTCAGGCCTCGACTCTTCTTTATTTGTGTGTATGTGACAGAGACAGAAAGAGGGACAGATAGGGACAGACAGGCAGGAAGTAAGAGAGATAAGAAGATCAATTCTTCATTGCAGCTCCTTAGTTGTTCATTGATTGCGTTTTCACACATGCCTTGACCTGGGGCGGGGGGGGGGTGGGGGGTGGCTACAGCAGAGTCAGTGACCCCTTGCTCATGCCAGTGATCTTGGGCTCAAGCCAGCAACCCCACACTCAAGCTGGTGAGCCCATGCTCATGCCAGTAACCTCAGGGTTTCAAACCTGGGTCCTCTGCATCCCAGTCTGATGCTCTATCCACTGCGCCACCGCCTGGTCATGCTAAGCTGTCAACTCTTGTTCTTAATTGCCTGGTCACCTGGGGACAGAGCAATTCGCAGAGCCCTCCTGTCCCTGGGCAGTGGTGTCTAGGTGAGGGTATCTAGCTTCTTACCACACATGGGGGGAGAGGGGGCCTCCTGTCCTGCACCAGTCTCATCAGGTGGCCCTGTGCCCAGCTCTCTGCCATGACCTTGGCCCTCCCTCGGAAGGGACTGCCATTGCAGGGTGACTGCTTGACAGCAGAGAACTGTCCAAGAGACTGTACCCAAGTGCAGAAAGATGGCACCTTCTGTCCCCACTGTGGGGGTCGATGGTGTGGACACACAAACCTGGCTGCCCCTGGTCCTATGAGCTGCCCCTGCTCTGCAGCTCTGAGTGCCCCAGGGTCCTGCAAGGCCAGAGAAGCATGGAGGCTCCTCCTCCTCCTCCCTTTCTGCCCTCCTGCCCCTACCCACAGGGCCTTTCCCCTTAGACGTCAGGAGAAGCTGTCCTTCCTGGAGCTCTGACCCAACCTGCAAGGTCTCTGTTTCAATGTATTTATTTTAGAAAAAGGGAGGAAAAGAGAGAAGCACTGATTTTTTGTCCCATTTACGCATTTATTAGTTGGTTCTTGTTTGTGCCCTGACCAGGGATTGAACCTACAACCTTGGTGTATCAACATGACATTCTAAAAACCAACTGAGTTACCTGCCAGGGCCCCAGCCCATAGGGTCTTAATGACAGTGGCAGATCCCAGGGTACAGTAGTGGCCTCTGTCCCGCCAGGAGTTGAGGGCAGAATCCTGAGTCAGATTCCTTCCCCTACAGGAGCTTGCAGGGCAGGGCTGGGGGAGGGTCAGGCCCGCAGGGCCCACCGTCTCTAGCTCACCCTGCCTGTGGAGCAGGCCAGCTTCTCGTGTCCACCTGGCTGGGCCTGGTTTTCCTTGTGCACACAGAGTAGGAATGGAGAGGGCTAGATGGTACAGACTGGTTTCCTTTTTTGAGAGCCATCATCTGTGGGGCATGTCTGAGGCCTGGGGCTTCCCAGTGGGATGACGTGACCTTGTTCCTAGGTGCGCTGCATCCTGGTCAAGGCACAGCCATGTTTCCTGCCTGTGCACCCAGCTCTTTTTTTTTTTTTTTTGGTATTTTTCCAAAGTTGGAAACAGGGAGGCAGTCAGACAGACTCCCGCATGCGCCTTACCGGGATCCACCCGGCACGCCCACCAGGGGCGATGCTCTGCCCATCTGGGGCGTCGCTCTGTTGCGACCAGAGCCATTCTAGCACCTGAGGAAGAGGCCATAGAGCCATCCTCAGCACCCTGGCCATCTTTGCTCCAATGGAGCCTTGGCTGCGGGAGGGGAACAGAGAGACAGAGAGGAAGGAGAGGGGGAGGGGTGGAGAAGCAGATAGGCGCTTCTCCTGTGTGCCCTGGCCAGGAATCGAATCCAGGACTCCTGCACGCCAGGCCGACGCTCTACCATTGAGCCAACCGGCCAGGGCCTGCACCCAGCTCTTTAATGTGAAGCACAAGTTTCCTTCCAGGTCTTTCCATCTCTGCGCCCCTGCCCCCCTGAGGCTGTCCAGGGTGCCTGTGTGTGGAGAGTTGGAGCTTCCTCCCTCTGCCTGTTTCGCTGCCTGTCCCAGAGCGGAGCCCAGCTGCCCCATCCCTCCCGTTACCTCACTGCACTCGACCTTCCCAGGCAGGACATCTGCCAAGTTTGGCCGTTTTTCATTGGTTTTAAGGAACCCCCACCTCCACATCAGCCACTGGGACACGGAGTCCATATACGCCTCTAGGCTGCAGAGCAAATAGCATGTGTCTGATTGGAAACCACCTAAACAACATTTGGTCAGGTGCCCAGGGATAGGCCTCTGACTGGGTTCTGTGGAAAGCAGGTCGGAAAGTATACTGTACTGCTGGCATGGCTCCTTCAGCCCGGGTGAACCGAAGGGCACACCCAGGGTCTCCCAGCGTCACCATGCCCCAGGAGGAAGTTCCACCAGGCAGCAGCCCTGAGCCATGTGGAATCAGGTTCACTTGTGAGGTCCCCCCATCTCCCCTCACCGCAGTGGTGACTTCAGCTTTGAGCAGCTGATTCACTTCCAGCTACAAACATGGTTCCCAGACCAAGGACAGGATTGTAGGACAGAGCTCTCTCCCAGTTTGCAGGACCTTTGAGTAACTGGCTTCCTGCTGGCTGTTGTGCAGGTTTGTCCCCAGTCATCTTTGTCTCATGAGGCACATGCAGCCCCCCCATCACGGCTCCTGCACCTAAACACACACTGTGTCTCCACAAGGGAAGGAGCTTCCAGTGCAGGCAAAAGAGGAGGACAGCCAGAGGAGCAGGTGTGGCCAGACTGCAGGTTTCTTGTCTCTGGCCACATGGGGGCCATGCACTGCAGGTCTGCCCCGTCCCAGAGGGAATTAACCTCCTTCTCTCTCCTTCCAGGTGTGACCTATGCTGCCAAAGGTTATTTCGACGCCCTTGTGAAGATGGGCGAGCTGGCCAGTGAGAGCCAGGGCTCCAAAGAACTTGGTAAGACCCTCCCTGATGTCGTTGGATGTGCCTGGGCGAGTCTGGGGTCCCATCCTGTGTCTGGTCTTTGAAGTGGGATCAAGTGTTTCCTGTCAGACAAGGAACAATTTTCTAAAACAATCGTACCCTCAGAGCTAGCGAGGGCTCTGAGGTGCGTGCCCCGGTGAAAGTGGTCACCGGCAGCCTGGGTGTGTGGGAGCTCACACAGCTGGCCTGCTGGTGGGGGTGGGGACACAGATGTGTGGGTGTGGGCAGTCCCAGCAGAACTTAAAGGGCTAACACAGGAGCCGTGTAACAAGTGGACTCAGACGCCGGCACTGAGTAGCGCGGGGAGAGGTTCTGGTGTAGAAGAAAGTGACACGGGTACGGACCACAGGCTGGGTGGGCTTACGTCGGGAAGTGCACATCCCGTGGCACGTGGCAGAGTCCCAGATGAAGACGGGTCCCCAAGACGACTGCTTTTTTCCTTAGACCTTTTCTGTGACAAGCTCATGTTGCTTGTATAATTGGGTACACAGCATAATACGAGCGTCCTGGCTCCACTGAGCCGCCAGGTCTGGGGCAGCCTCCATCTCGCCCCAGTGGCTTCAGGCAGAGGCCTGGGGCACAGATGCCGTCTCACTCTCTCCGCCCCTCTCCGTTTTCACCGTGGCCCACCAGAAGTGAGGTCTGTGCTCTGTGAGGTTTGCAGTGGCTCTGCCATGCCCCTGTTTGGAGACACAGAGGCCCAGCTTGTTCCTGGCAGGCTGCCGGGTATATGCTGTGTGTCCTGTAGCCACCAGCCTGGCAGAGCCATGGTGGCATGCAGGTTTCTGTGGCACTAGCATGAATGCATATCTGTTCTATTTTTTTTTTCCCACATTTTTCCGAAGCTGGAAATGGGGAGGCAGTCAGACTCCCGCATGCGCCCGACCGGGATCCACCCGGCACGCCCACCAGGGGGCGATGCTCTGCCCATCTGGGGTGTTGCTCTGTTGCAACCAGTCATTCTAGCGCCTGAGGCAGAGGCCACAGAGCCATCCTCAGCGCCCTGGCCATCTTTGCTCCAATGGAGCCTTGGCTGCGGGAGGGGAACAGAGAGACAGAGAGGAAGGAGAGGGGGAGGGGTGGAGAAGCAGATGGGCGCTTCTCTTGTGTGCCCTGGCCGGGAATCAAACCCGGGACTCCTGCACACCAGGCCGACGCTCTACCACTGAGCCAACCGGCCAGGGCCACAGCTGTTCTATTGATAGACATATGGTGGGACCTGTCTGGGCTGGAGGGGCGAAAAGTGTAATGTGCAGGAGGCCTAGTAGGGGCGTGCCCAGACAGGGTGCGTGACTAGGGATAGGCTTCACACACAGGCTGGCCAGTCTCTGCTCTCGAGAAAACTGGACCCATGGTCAGGCTGGCAAGTCTGAAACAGCAGTGAGATTCCAGAGTTTCCTGCTGGCATAGTCCATGGTGGTTGTTGCTACAGTAAGCCTGGGGGGCAGGATGTCAGCCTTGTGCCTGGTGTGAGCATGGGGCCTGGGCCTTGCAGCAGGATGAGGAGGATGCAGTGTCCCTTCCCTGTGCTGGGTCTCATTTGGCCTCTGATTTGCAGTGGGTTTTGAAGTCTCTCCTGGGCTTATTTGGTGTGTGGGGTCCATCACCAAATAGGAGTCCAACTGTATGCATCTACAGAAGTAGCCCAGAGAGGCCACTGAGGGATGACCCTGTCCCCTTGACTCCAAGTTGCTGACACTGAACATGGGGGCTTCCTATGACAGCAGGTTCTCCAGTTCTCAGCCCCCAGCTGGCCCCTGGTGACTGAAGTTTGACATTGTCTGCCTCACATAGCTGCCCCCCAGGCAGAGGCCTGTTGCAAGCAGTGGGTCCCGGTCACCAAGCCCTGTCCTATTTGGCTGCAAATTGGGGGTTTCAAGAACCTATACTTCAGGTTTGATGATGTACCAGAATGGCTTCAGAGCTGAGGGGAACACCCAGGTTTACCAGTTCATTATAAAGGACACTGTGAGTCTATAAAGGTCAACAGTGTGGGCCTGGGGGGTTCCCAGACCCTGGAGCTTCTTCCTCGTGGAGGTAGGGACCTGGTGCTTCCTAAGCCCAGGTCTGGGGCTTCCTCACATCAGCATGATCAAGTATTTGCTCCATGTCCAGCCCCTGTGCTCTCCCTGGAGATGGAATAGGGCTGAAAGTTCCAGTTTCCAAGCATGGCTTGGTCTATCTGGTGACCAGCCCCACCAGGAGCCACCCAGAGTCCTCCCAGTAGAACAAAAGACATGCCTCTTACCCAAGGGACTCAGGAGTTCCATCAGGAACCAGGGGCAGAGATCAGTAAGCACAGCTTAGGTCACAGCAGCCCAGCTGTGGGGACTAAACTTTTCTTCTGCCAGTGGCTTTATTGAGATGTAACTCACATGACATATAATAGCTCACCCATGGAAGTGTGCTGCTCTGTGGTTCCTAGCACAGCCACAGCATGCACCATCCCCAGTGTCTGGTCCCAGAACACGCAGCATCCCACCAGCAGTGCCCATCCCGTAAGCTGTGGTTGGCCTGCTCTGGCACGTCATGTGATGAGTCCTGCAGCAACCCGTGCTGGATGGCGGCTGACACCGTGCTTGCAAGGCTTCCTGTTGTGCACGTGTCAGTGCTTCATTACTTGTTATGGCTGAACGTTGTACTGTGCAGACCGTGTTTTGTTTGTCCTTTCCCCAGCTGACAGACACTTGAGTTGTTTCCACCTTTGACTAAATAGTGCTACTGTGAGGAGTTGGCATAGGAATTATGTGGACATCTGTTTCCCTGCACACCTAGGTCACATGCTTGGGAGTTGAATTTTTATTAAAGCTCACACATCCCCGGTCTAAAGGTATGCCAGCTCCTGTGCCCCCTCCCCGACCTCATCCCCAAGACCCCTTCTCGGCAGCAGGGGCCTTCTGCTCTGTGTGGCATCGTCTGGCTGTTTGCTTCCACACGTCTGGAAGAGCGGTTTATCCCTTTTTTCTTTCAATTTTACACATTATCTGATGTGTTTTTGCTATAGAAATGTAGAATTAGCATTTTTATAGTGTTCGCTTGCCCCACTCAGTATAATGATTACAACTTTTGCTTAAATCACGGTACAGTTGATCCTCTAACAATGCAAGGTTGGACCACATGGGCCAATTACATGCAGATTTCTTTTTAATTATTATTATTATTTTTTAAGTAATACAAGTATTTTTTTAATTTTTTTTAATTTTTATTTTATTCAGTTTTAGAGAGGAGAGAGAGAGAGAGAGAAAGAGAGAGAGGAGAGAGAGACAGAGAGAAAGAAGGGGGGAGGAGCTGGAAGCATCAACTCCCATATGTGCCTTGACCAGGCAAGCCCAGGGTTTTGAACCGGCAACCTCAGCATTTCCAGGTCGACGCTTTATCCACTGCGCCACCACAGGTCAGGCCTCTTTTTAATTATTTTTTAAAATTCATTTTTAGAGCAGACAGAGAGAGAGAAGGGGGGAGGAGCAGGAATCATCAATTCCCATATGTGCCTTGACCAGGCAAGCCCGGGTTTTGAACCGGCAACCTCAGCGTTCTAGGTCCACGCTTAATCCACTGTGCCACCACAGGTCAGTACATGCAGATTTTTAAAAATAAACACCTGTACTGTTGTCAGTCCATGGATGGGAGTCCATAGATGTGGAAGGCTAGTGGCTTCATCATGCAGGAACTTGAGCATGCATGGGTTTTGGTATCTGCAGGAGGATCCTAGAGTTAGTTCCCCCCAGATACCCAGGGACAACTATGTTTTGGGGAGTCAGGGTTATATGTGGATTTCTGATTGTAAGGGGTAAGGCCCCTCCCCGCATGTTGTTCAAGGGTCAGTTGTCCAGTGTTCACGTGACAATGGCAGAAGCCCTGTCACTGCCAATGCTCAGTGGACTGTGACTGCTATGTTCACAGATTCATTGCATTGTCATTGTGGACAGTTTGGTGAATTAGGCACAGTGCCCACCTCTGGTGACAGCAAGCAGCTCCATCATCCCCAAGTTTCTAGGCCCCCCAGGGAACCCCCCTGCCTCCCTCTCCCATGCTCCCATGCACCCATGCACCCATGCAGTGCACCACCTGTGTACTTTCCACCCAGGGTCAGTGTGCATTTGCTGGTGTTGATGTAAATGACATTGCATGGTGTAACTTTTTACACAGGGGGCCAGTTCACTGTCCCTCAGACCGTTGGAGGACCGGACTATGAACAAATCCCTATGCACACTGCACATATTTTAAAGTAAGAAAACAAAACGGGAACAAATACAATATTTAAAATAATGAACAAGTAAATTTAAATCAACAAACTGACCAGTATTTCAATGGGAACTATGGGCCTGCTTTTGGCTAATGAGATGATCAATGTCCAGTTCCATATTTGTCACTGCTAGCCATAACAAGTGATATGACGTGCTTCCGGAGCTGTGACGCGTGTATCCCGTGTCACCGGAAATAGTACTGTACGTGAACAACTCCGTGCTTTGCGGCGCTGCCACATACAGTACTCCAGGAGCACAGGATGCATCCACATCCTGTGCTCTTCTCACTGACCACCAATGAAAGAGGTGCCCCTTCCAGAAGTATGGCGGGGGCCGGATAAATGGCCTCGGGGCCGCATGCGGCCCGTGGGCCGTAGTTTGGGGACCCCTGGTGTAGACAGTACTCCTTTTTGACTCTGGCCAGTTTTAGCTACATGATGATTTTGGTCTGGCTGCTTTGGTGTCTGCTGTCTGTCAGCCTTTGGACTGTGTGGCCCTCACAGATGGATGCCCAGTGTTCACACCATCTCCTGGCAGCACTGGGTGGCTCCCAGGGGGGCACTCCCAGGTTTGCGTGTCTCGTGCATTGAATGCTGGGCATCTCTCATCACTGTCATTTGTTTGCTGGGTCCTTGGTGAGTGTCCACATCTCCCCTCTGTGTTCTGTTGGGCTGGATATGATTATCAGGCTGTAAGTATTCTCTGTATTCTAGATAGATGTGCCTGCTCAGATTTGTGTTTTACCAATATTTCCTCTCATTCTGGTTTGCCTTTCATTTCTGTGTTTATAGAACAAAAATGTTCCGTTTTAATGGAGTCCAGTTGATGGGGTTTTTTTTGAGCTGTACAGATCACAGGTTTTTATACTATTTTGACTTTTTCTAAGTTTTAAAAAAATTTATTGATTTTAGAACATAGAGAGAAACATTAGTCTGTAGTTCCACTTGTTCATTCACTGGATGATTCTTGTATGTGCCGTGACCAGGGATTGAATTTACAACCTTGGTGTGCTGGGACAACACTAACTGAGCTACCCAGCCAGAGACACTTTATTTTTATCTCGAGTCAATCATTGCCTCACTGTTCATCTGCTAAGTGCATGGTATACTGTTGTTCACTTATCCCCACACCCTTGGCCAACAGGTGGGCACTTTCCTTGCCCGGTGTCCCTGCCTGGGCTGTTTCTCCTCCTCATGGAGTCTGCCCTCCTGCAGTCCCTCCTACTCTGCTTCCCCTTGGCTGGCCTGGGAATTCCCTTCTCCATGTTTTCTGGGTCCTGTTATTCCCTCATCTGGGGACCATCCCTCCTTTTAATGGGTCCTCAGCAGGTAGATGGAAGTGCTGACCTAGTGCTGAGCATTCCAGGTGGTCCAGGGTCTTCCCTCTGCTTCCTCTGACTTGAGGGTTGCCAGCTTCAGTGCTGTTTTTATTTTTATTTTATTTATTTTTTACAGAGACAGAGAGTCAGAGAGAGGAATAGATAGGGACAGACAGACAGGAACGGAGAGATGGGACGCATCAATCATTAGTTTTTCATTGCAACACCTTAGTTGTTCATTGATTGCTTTCTTATATGTGCCTTGACTGTGGGCCTTCAGCAGACCGAGTAACCCCTTGCTCGAGCCAGCGACCTTGGGCTCAAGCTGGTGAGCTTTTGCTCAAGCCAGATGAGCCCGCGCTCAAGCTGGCAACCTCGGGGTCTCGAACCTGGGTCCTTCCGCATCCCAGTCCGACGCTCTGTCCACTGTGCCACCACTGCCTGGTTAGGCTTCAGTGTTATTTTGATGCTGGCTTTTTGTGTGTGTGTGAGTTTTGTCATTTTCCCTCCTGGAAGCTTTTGCAATCTTTGCCTTTGGCGGGTATTGGGAAATTTCCAGGGGCTGTGCCTGTGTGTGTGGGTGAGGGTCATAGGGTTGGGCACTGAAGTCAAAGCACCCCCAGTGCCAGGCTGGTGGGTGTGGTATGCAGCAGCCTCTGGGGCTGCAGGAGGGGTAGCCAGACACAAGGCTAGGAAGGACAGAAGGGCCAACAGGAAAAACCAGGACAGGAGCAAGGAATGTGCCCAATAGTGCAAGGTGGACCAAAGTGAGGCATTGGACAGATAGGGGAAAGTCTGGAGTGGAGGAGGTGGTAAGGCTGCAAGGGGCAGAATTGGGGTCGGGCCACGGGGAAATGGGTGTGTGCGCTCAGCATCAGGATCAGCCGTGTAGGCACCAGAAGGGAGTATGTGCTCTTGCTGCTGAAGACTGTTCTGTGAACTCAGGTGGAACAGGGTGTTTCTGCCCTCCCCTCCGTCAGCAGCTGGGTTGTGCTGCTCTGAAGGAACTGGCCCAAGGACCATGCGGCTCAGTCCTGCTGCAGGGTGGCTTCCTGAGGATCTGCATGTGTCATGGACTGCCCCAGGGCTGGTGCCACCTACAAGGCCACCTCCACTGTGGTGCCAGGGCTCTTTATCCTAGAGGACACGATTGAGGGATGACCTCGCGCCAGACCTGTGAGATTTCAGAATGCTCCTGTCTGAGCAAGCTCAGCCCACACCTTCTCTTTGTGCCCGCATCACCTGCTGCTCAGTGAGCCCTGCCCCGCAGCCTCTGCCCCAGCAAAGGGCAGCACTCTGGCCAGCCTGGGCCTGGGAGGGGGGAAATCCAAGCCGAACCACATCTTGGTCACCAACGGGATGGGTTGTTGTCACTGTGCTGTAACTCGGAGTGTCCTAGCTGCCAGAGTGCCCAAGGAACCTGGACCTGCCCCACAGTGACCACAAGGAAGGCCACGTCCTCATTCCTTCTGAGCTGCTGGCCTCTGTTCCCACCTGAGGCCCTTGAGGGAATTTCAGATCCTGGGTCCTCTGCTCTTGGCCGGAGTGTGACGGGGCTTGGGCTTCAGTGCTGCGTCTTGGCCTCTGTGAGAGGTGGATTAAGGTTGGTTGAGGCCCTGGGCACAGAAAAAAATATTGAGCCCTTTAAAAAAAGAGAGAGAGACAGGAAAAATAAAAATACATGTTAACCATATTTTTAAATAAGTGAAAAACATTATTTACTATTAATGTTTTTTTGTTGTTTTGTTTTTTGTATTTTTCTGAAGTTGGAAACAGGGAGGCAGTCAGACAGACTCCCACATGGCACAACCGGGATTCACCCGGCATGCCCACCAGGGGGCGATGCTCTGCCCATCTGGGGCGTCACTCTGCCGCAATCAAAGCCATTCTAGCGCCTGAGGCAGAGGCCACAGAGCCATCCTCAGCGCCCAGGGCAACTCTGCTCCAGTGGAGCCAAGGCTGTGGGAGGTGAAGAGAGAGACAGAGAGGAAGGAGAGGGGGAGGGGTGGAGAACCAGATGGGCGCTTCTCCTGTGTGCCCTGGCCGGGAATCGAACCCGGGATTCTCACACGCCAGGCCGACGCTCTACCACTGAGCCAACCGGCCAGGGCCATGTACTATTAATGTTAAAGTTGCACATAGGAAATCAAACTTGGTGGCATTAGAAAAAAGTATAAAGTTGGGGTTTTGCAGGGCCCCTCAGAAGTCGGGGCCCAGAGCGTGTGCCCAGTGTGCCCGCTATTAAATCTGCCTCTGGCCACTGTCCTTGTGGAATAGTGTCACAGGGGTTTAGGTGTCGAGGCCACTGGCTTAGGACACGTGTTCCTCTCTATGCCTCAGTTCCCTTGTCCCATTAACTCTGCCAGCATCCAGGGGCGTTTGTTTGAGCTCCTGCCTCAGGCCTGTCAGACCCCACTCCATCCCCAGAGGCCTGTGCCAGTTCACACATGAACCTGAATCTCAGACATTCACCACAGCTGTTCCATCTGATGTCTGTTATGTTTGCAAAGAACATGTTCCCTAAGGGGCAGGCTTCCCAACTGTATGCAAATCTTCAGTCCTTTCATCTCCTTGGTGAGTGAAAGGAGTCCTTACTCCTCACTTCTCTGGGCAGTTTCCTCACCTGTTTTCAGGCCGTGTTAACGAGTGCATACAGTATACACCTGCAGATGCGTCTTTCGGACACACGGAACCTCTTCATGCTGTGACCTGTGTCCCCCAGAACTGTCCTTCCTCTGTTTTGTCCCTGTGGGGCTGGGTTTCCGCCTGCCCTTCCTTTTGCTGGCCTGGAAGCTGCACATTGCTGGTCACTTTCTCCTCTGGGGGTGACACAGGCCCTCAAGGAGTGATCCTGGGGTGGCTCCTGGTAAGTGGATCTCTGCCCAGGGATTGGGGCAGCACAGCATCGGGCACTCTGCTCACCTTGACCATGTCCTAAGCTGGCCCAGGCCCTGCTGACCAGAGATTGTTTTTACAGACTATCTCAGCACCTAGCAAAGCGGGGCCCATCCACTCCGTCACTGCAGGCACCCTGCCTGGACCCCTCTGGGTGTAGCCCCAGTGGCTGTGGGACCAGGGACCCTGCCCACTCCGCGTTGGCCCTGTTTTCCTGTTCTGACCCTGCCCCCCTTTCTGGCCTCTGGCCCTTCCTGCCTCTTTCCTTTCCAGGCAACTCCTGCTCTGCTCTCTGGACTGGAAGCTGTGAGGGCGGTAGGGGCACGCTGACCCTGGCCCAGCCCCTGTGAGGACCCCGTGCCCCACCCGCTTCCCCACAGACCCCGTTCCCCCCACGCTAGCCAGATGTGAGCTACTCAGAGGGAGCCCTGCATTGCAGAGTAGAGAGATTCCAGTGTGTACTTCCCTATGGAGGTCGAAGCCAGAGTCGTCAGAGCTATGAGCAGCGGCGGGGCTACCCTTTGCCCCTCCTGTGGAGCAGCCAGTGGCTTGCTGCCTTTGGTCCCTTTGGCAGCTGCACTCTCAGCCTCACAGAGAGCTCCTTTCTTCTTCCCTTGGACTCGTTCTCCATGGTGGACAGCTCTGCCATGGCAGGCGCTCATGGTACACTTTGATGTGCAGGCTGCTTAGTCAGGAGTGCAGGACTGCCTGAGTTCCAAGCTCCAGAACCTTCCACATCCCTCCTAATCCCCTTCTAGCACCTGCCAGCACCTGTCAGCACGTGAGCTCAGCCCCAGACCTGATCCCCGCTGGGGTCTGTGTTGAGGCCTACCCACCTGGTGCTGCTTCAGCCCAATGGGCTAATTACAGAGTGGGCTGCCTCTCATCTGTGTGCTGGGGCCACAGCTGCTTCTCGTCCTCACTTGAGCTGGCAGCTCAGGCCCCGTGCTCCGGACCTGTCCCTGCTGTGTGTGGATGCACGTTTGCCCCAAGGCCAAGGAAAGGGTTGGTGGTTGTAGGGAGGCTGACTAGAACTGCTTCCTTGTCCAGGTGCCCTGCAGGGCCTGTGCCTTGAGCTGATAGACAAGGAGTCCGCTCTGTGGCCCTCTCTGTCTCAGGCTTTTGGGCTGTGCTGGCGGGCAAGGGCCTGGCATGGACACTGAAGGATAGAGGGTGGCAGGGGTGTCCTAACCTCTCCAGTCCTCCAGACCATAGGCCATCAAAAATACCACCAGCCTGTTGGGGGCACAGCGCAGAGCCAAGGATATTTCCAGAATGTTCTGATGTGGCATTGGGGGTCGGGTGTGGGGTCCCTTGTTCTTCACCCTAAAGGAGAGCAGTGGTTCATGGCTCAGCAGATGTTCTCCACGCACAGCTGCGTGTTGGCATCTATCCCCCAGTGCTGGTTGCGGCCAGCAGTGGCATGTGCCCTCCAGGCTCTTCTGCTAATGTAAGCTTTAAGTATTAGAAATATGTTTTGTTTCACTTACTTTTAAATTTTGTATTGATTTGAGAGAGGAGGAGAAACATTGATCTGTGTCGGTGTGTATCCTGACGGGGGATTGAACCTGCAACCTCTCTGTACCCTGACAACGCTCTAACCAACCAAGCCCTGCAGCCAGGGCTGGGGCACTTTAAATTGGGCAAAGAGCAGAGTGTGAAGAACTCCAGGTGCCTGTCACCAGCTAGGCTCAGAGCAGGTCATGCTGCCTTCTCTCGTCTGTGCCAATCACTACTCCCCCAGGCATTCCTGACATCACCTGCTACTCCTCTGTCCTGCCTCCATCGGCATACATGGGGTGGGGTGGTGCACACGTCCCTCACTCCAGATCCCACCAGCACAGCTACTCAAGAACGGGCCTGGCCTGGTCACAGTCTGTGCCGGGGTTGCTAGTTTTTCCCATGTTAACTCTTGGGTGCGAGCTGTGGACACTGCCATGGTTCTTTGCATGGGGGAGAGACACTGTCCTGTCATCCACAGTGCCCAGGGCGCTATACTGTGTATGTCCCGCCTGCCACCAGGCCCCAAGATCTTCCCCCCAGTGACCATCTGTAGAGAGCCAGCTGTGCTTGAGACCAGGTGGAAGAGGTCGGGCCAGGGTCCCGAGGCACTTGGTCTCCTGGTCCACTGTGTGAACGTAGGAGGGCAGTTCAGGCTCTCTGTGCTGGAATCACACATACAAGAATAGGGTCACATTGTCTGCTCTTTGGCCCTCCCTGGCTTTGCAGGGCAGCTAAGGTTATGTAGCCTTCTGGAATGTTCTAGACTTTTCAGGAAGGTGGCACTGTTGTTGCACTGAGTGGGGCATAGCCTTCTCTGAGCCTCACCCACTCTGAGTCTGTTCTGCTGGAACTCCTGTCAGAGCCTTGCCCTGGTGGTCCTGTCCATGTGGCTGTGGCTGGAGGCTCAGTGGCTTTATTGTTCAGCCCTCGCCAACCCCCGAGGTCTCTGTTGGGTCCTCTGCCTTTGAAGAGGCTGTGTGTTTGTGACCTGGGCATGTGTGTGCTTGCAGGGCCCTGGGCACCCTGTATCCATAAGAGCACAGGGAGCTCTGTCTGGGCGCAGTAACCTTGCGGTGGGATGCTCACTGCAGGAGGCGGCTCCCCTGAGCCTGAAACTGGGCTGGGTTTGGCCACTGAGTCACTGGACTAAGGTGTGGCCCGAACATCCCCTGGCATTTGGCTGTTGTCCACACCTGGATACCCAAGTGAGGGACAAAGGCCAGCATTCCCAGGCCAGGCTCTGAGGCTCACTGTAGGGGACTCAGTGCCTCCTCGCGTATTTGCAGCCATCAGCTAACCCTCCCAGGTTGGCCTCGTGCTTGTAGGCACAGGTTGCCTGTCCCCTCTGTGGTGTTGCTGAAATGCAGGACTGGCAGATAGGGACACCTGTGCCATGTGACCTCGAGCCTTTGAGACTGTCGTTGAGTGCCTCCCTCTGGCTGCAGTGATTCTGAGATGGCACCGTGGGCTGTTCACCTGGCCCGTCCTGAGTCGGAGCAGTCCAGCCTCCCCTTGGTCTATGACAGCAGTCTGCGATGTGCAGTTAGACCCATGCAGAGGGGGCTGTGTTGATTTCACACCCTGATTGGCCTAACTCAGCCTCCACATTGCCCAGCCCTGAGGTTCTGTGATGGCTATGGTCCTCGGTGGCAGATGGTATTCCCATGGCCAGGTGGGAGCAGGACTCCTTGCCTGCACCTTCCCTTCCCAGCTAGTGACACCATGCCCTTCCCTGCTGTTTCTCCTGCCCCACCATGGCACACAGAGGGGGGGTGTCCCTTAGGCAGCCATCAGAAGTGGCTGATGCAGGACATGGTCACTGAAACCCCAGGAATGAAGAACACTATCCTAATTTCCTTGGGTCATACCCATTTGTCAAGGCTTGACATAGGCTTTTGTAAAGGCTCTGTTCTCATGTGCAGTTTAGTGTGGACACTAGATACATCACAGCCAGCCAAGAAGTAGTGGGGACAACCTCGTCTGTCCTAGACTGTGCTCCCTTGGCCCATGTAACGGCAGAGGAGCTGAGTGTAGGGAGGGGTCGGGGCTGGGCCATCTGGGCAGGGCATCTTTCTTTGGGCCTCCTGTACACCTGCTTCATCCACCGTGGCAAGCACTGTGAGCCAGATTGAGCCTGTATATGGGGAGATTAATAAACGTCTTAATTGAATCTGCTGTGTTCTCACAGTGGCTGGTGGTATCCGGAGTGACAGCTCACTCAGCATGTCTGCATGGCCCTGGGCATCTGGGGCTGCTCAGGGGCAGCAGCATCAGTGGGGAACAGTGATGTGTGGCTGGGCCTCATCCCCAGGATAGTCTGGTTACCAGAGGGCCTCTGCCTGATGACTGGGGTTCCTGCTTGGACGGAGCCATCAGCCTACGTCCTGCCAATGACGGAGCTGTGTGGATCTGTGAGGATCCAGCCCAGGGGCTCTACTGTTGGCTGTCCCTACCCTAAGAGGAAACGTGAGACTGTGCTCTGCCCTGGCACATGGCAGGAGGCTTGAGGAGACAGACCTCTTAAACCGCTTTCTGTGGCGTCATACCCCAGCCGGCCTGGAGCTTGAGGCCCCAAAAGTGAGGCACTAGGGGGACAGTCCTTTACCACAGCTAGTCTGGCCCGAGTGCCTGGGCCGTGACCCACCGCCTCCCCCAGTGCGGCACCATTGACGTGTACCAGTTCCCAGAGCCCTCAGCAGCCCTGTCCTTGGGAGCCTTGGAGGATGGGAGCAGCTCCTTTATTTCTCCTCCAGCTGGGAGCAGCCATCTGGAGTTTCCCCACTGGGTGGGTGCAGGGGCCAGGTCTCCAGCCACCCCCAGGGGTCCTGGTGTTGGGGTGGGCAGGCACATCAGAGGCACTGCCAATCCTCTGAACACAGTGACCTGATGCGTGGATGACCGGTTTCCTTCAGGGGCCTCTGTCCTGTTTGTGTCTCACAAGGTTCAGAGCAAATTGGTGCCTGAGAGACTGTTCTCAGGAGAGGTGCTGTTCCTGGGACAGTTACTCGGGGGCCTGAGCAGGCAGGTTAATGGGGTGCCATTAGTTAATACTGCTGCTCACAGCAGTAAGCAGCAGCAGCATCCCATGGCCTGGGGTCTTTTCTGAGCTGGGGAGGGGTTTCCCGTGGTTTCTGTCCCCTGGAGAGCAATAGTGCCATGGGGCAGAGGAGGGGCCTGTGCCCTTGGAGAAGGGTGGGAGCCACACACCCAGGTCCATGCGGCCTCCTGTGGCCAGACATTAGTGTTCGCTCTGCCAGGTGGGCTGTGTTACTCACTTCCTTGCTTTGGGTGGAAATGTGAAGAAAACCCCACTGCACTATTCATATCTTATGGATCTCATCATGCGGAAGACTGCTCTTGGAAGAGCAGCAAGGCTGGTGAGTGCTGAGTCAACTGGGGTGGAGTCCAGTGGACAAGGGAGGTGGGGAGGGGTGCAAGGGAAGGCCCATCTGTCTCTCTAAGCTGCAGCTGTTCGTCCAGCTCAGCCCGTGGAGAGAGACGTTAAATCGAGTTGAAGTCCCAGCCAAATCCTGTGTCCTCCTCTGCACATCATCCAGATCTCAACCCACGAGCTCCATGCCCTCTCCCTGGCAAGTTCCTGTGAAGTACCCCCCAGCCACTGCTGTGTGAGTGCCTGAGTGCAAATCTCAAATTTCGAGGACCATGAGCCCAAGAGGCCCGGGGCAACCTGAGATGATTCCAAAATGCCAACAGACCCTGGTATGGGGCATGCTGCTCCAGGATGTCACTTGGAGCATGTGGGGTGGAGGCTCTAGACAGAAAGGCCCAGAGGTGACAGGCAGCCTAAATGGGCAGGGCCGCTTGTGGCTGGCTCTCCTCTCCTTCATTTCAAAGCCTTGGCCGCTGGCCACTGGGCACTCACTGTTGGCACAACATTGGTACAGAGGGGCTTCTCCAGTCCTGCTCTGTTTCAGAGGGGCATGTGATCGCCATGGCCACACAGCCATGATATTTCTTTTGGTTATGCCCCCAGGTCTCCGACTCCCTTTCATGTTTTGCCTATTTTGTAGGTGGGAGAAGACCCCTACTTGTTTCTCCAGGTGGAAGCTGGCAGCTTTGAGACCAGCAGGGAGGACATTCTGGAGGGGGTCCCAGTGCTGCCTAAGCCCCATGGTCTGTGGAGATGTCACACCCCGTGGCCCTGCACTGTGCCCACCCATAATGAGAGTTCTAAGTCTGTGCCCTGTTCAGACCTATACTAATTAGGTCCTGGAGGTGCTTTTCTGCTTGAGAAGCCACCAGAATAATCGAGCATTATGGATGTCTGCTTCAGAAGGTTCTAGAAGGTGATGTGTACTCCCAGCCAAGTCTGAACAGCTGACCTCTTGGCTCAGAGCCCCGCTGCCACCAGCAGAGACAGGAGCAGGAGCTCTGGCTCTTCCTGAGAAGAGAGATACCTAAGAGGGTTTTGGTGCTTTTGGTGACCATTAATGGCCAAAAAGAATGCCATGACCACACAGCAGCAACAGTGAGTCCCACCCGCCAGCTTGCCATCCAGCTGCAAAGACATGGCTGGAGGAGAAGGTCCCGTCTCTGCATCCTCAGCACCGTCCAGGGCACTGAGGACTCTTCCACACACGGCTTTGCCCAGAAGGAGGTGGAGCCGGGACCCACACCCACCCCAATGCTTGCACACGCGCGCGCGCGCGAGCGCGCGCACACACACACACACACACCACAACATGGTGCACGCACACACATACCAACAAAGCACACAGTCACACACACATGCGGTCTCGCAGCTGCAGAGCCCCAGCTGTGCTGGTCTCAGCTCCGCTTCTCCTGCACTGGTTGGCAGATGCCCAGAGCCAGTGCCTGGGCAAGGTCAGAACTCCAGCAGGTCTGGAGCTGCTGAGTTCCTCACCATGGGCTTTGCCAAGGGGCCAGCAGAGTGATGAGCTCCCCTGGCCCAAGGACAGCCTGTGCTCCCCCCACCCCCAGGCCAATTCAGCTGCCCAGGCTCCATCAGGCAGCTCCAGCAAGGTGAGGTGGCCTGGCCATCTTGATCAGGGAGCAAGGGTTTCTCCCGGAACCCCTACAGTCCTGTCTCGTGGCTTCTCAAGTTCTCAGGGTCCTGCCGAGACCTTCCTGCCTCCTATGACACCAGCACTTGGCCATCTGGCCTCAGTTCCAGGAAGTGCTTGTGTTACAGAGGGACAGCATGGGGGCTCTGCTCTGAGTCTCACCAGTCTGTGGCCTCAAGGCCACTCCACCTGGTAGTTCCATGACCTCCACCCCTGTCTGACACGGGGTGCCACCTCTTACAGAATCCTGGTGCTGGAACCCGGCGTCTTGGAGGGCCTCTACCTCTGGGGCACAGCCAGCAGCCCTGGGGCCACACTGCCTTCCTTGGCAGCTTCATTTCTGGCTGTGTTGGGGTACAACCACTTGGCCAGTCATGCTGCGTCACCCTGGGAGGGGACACAACTGACCACGTCATTTACTCTTCCTGCTGTGCTGTCTGTCACCATCACCACAAGCTCAGCTCAGGCCCCTGGGCTCCTTTGAGGGAGCTGTCACCAAGCCTGTCTCCTCAGGCCTGTGCCGTATTGGCAGAAATGTGTTCTTTTTTAAGCCTAAATGGGGTGTTAATTAAAATCCTTGCAAAATGCTGTCACTGCTCTTTTGGGATTCTGGGTCCCGCGTTACAGTCCTGGAGGAAATTCCGGCGCTGCTGCTACCCCTTCCACCATCAAAGCAGGGATGGGGCTGCACAGCTGGCTGGACCTGTTGTGAGCGGCCAAACCCTGGGCCTAAGTCTCCCCCACCTTGCTCTCTGTCTCCTGGATTCAAGCTCCTTCTCAGTGTTGTTATTGTAGATTATACAAGCATGTTGTCTTTTCTGGAAATAAAACGCAACCTGAATCTTCATAAACGTTGGTGTTACGAAAAGCACAGCACATGGAGGTCCTCACTCTAAAGAGTCTGAGACCCTAACTTCAAAGGGGGAGTGAATAAACACTGGTGTTGCTAAACGTAGGTTTTACTTGTTTCAGGTGCTTATGAAATGGCATTCAGATAAACAGAACACTGGTCTGGGTGAGATCCCGGGAAGGTTAGCATGCAAGGGCAGGTGGGGACAGGACTCTAGTGTGATTGCGATGAATGGGTCTCAGCAGGGGTCACTGAGCGTCAGGAGGTGCTGGGCTGCTGTGGCACAGAGTCCTTGCACTTCTGGTAGGCGGGCAGGAAGGCAGGCGGGTTAGGGCTGTGATGTTTGATACTACATCTCAAGTGGTTTAAGAATGTGTGTGCGTACACATTTCTACGTATATCTCAGAAAAGGAGGTAATGCAAATGTAACACACCTAGGAGACACAGGTGAGGGCGACAGCAGGGGAAACGGGTGAGGGCGGAGTGGTGTTTGCGGTATTCTGGCAACTTTTCTGTGGGTTTGGAGGGTTGTTCTGGAAGGAGACTGTGTTCTGTCTCCTTTAAGCCACACAGAAGGGTGGACTTTGCAAACCATGACTCATGGCCCTTTGATGGAAACCTCTGGGTGTGGCTCTGAGCCAGCCTCAGACCCACCCACAGATCCTGTCTGCCAGCATTCGATCTTGGGGCATTGCCTGGTGCTCCTGTTGAGTTAAGCAGGCGGCAGGTCTGTGCCTGTGCTGCTCTGGGGCCCAACAGCGGCCCCTCATTCATTTCCTTCCACCTCCCCTCCCCATCTGCTTCCAGGCTCAGGGGCCTCAGCCTTCTCTGAGCACCCGACCTTCCGTCTGGTCCTCCAGGCCCACTGTCTGGGCAGCAGTTCTTCCTTTTTTCCCCTTGCACTTTAAGTTATTCAACATAATTCTTGTACTCTAAAAGCAAAGTATGAACACCTTATCTGAAATGCTAAAGAGTTACAAAAAAAACTTATAGTTCTGCCTGTAGAATAAAAGCCAAAAAACAGCAATATCCACATTGCAAGGTAACCCCAAAGGTGGGGGCATGTTCTGTGATGGCCCTTCAGAGCCAGCTGTCAGCTTGCTCACCAGTTTCTGAGAGAAAGGTGGTACGGGGTGTGGGTGTATATGTTTACAGGAGCTAACATGGGGAACCTGACCCCAGAGGGTAGAGGACACAGCAGGTGCAGGGGCCAGTTTAACAGGAACAACAGCTGGGTGAAAGCATGCTCTTTTCTGAGGGGTCCAACCGGCCTTAGGTCACCTGTGGGACGAGGAAATGTGTTCCCAGCCTGGCACGGCCACCTGGAACCCTGGTGCCTGCTGGCTTCACTGCACTGACTCGGACTGGAAATTGGGGGCCTCTATCCAGGAAGCTGGAGGACTCCTCCCTCATAGGCACAGACCCAGCCCAGCAGCTGCCTGCAGCCAGATGAGGCCTTCCCAGGACACAGCTCAGAGCTGCCTTCCCAGCCTACCTGAGTGAGGATTGCTCCTGCTGACTGACCAGAAAAGTGACAGAGCTGAGCTGGAAGGGACATGTTATGGACAGAGCTTGAGTGGCTTGCTTATTGGGAGGAATGGAGCTGGAACAACTCCTGGGATGGCAGGGTGGAGTATGTCCATCTCCTCGTCCGTGCGGTGATGGGTGCCGCATGGGAGGTGGTGGCAGCGCTCTCCTGGGAGGGCTGAGTCACCTGGGGTTGGGAGAGGGCGTGAGGCCAGGGGCTCCAGGCAGTGGCAGTGACTTCCTGGCTGTCACTCTGTTCTCTGTCCATGTGCTTCAGTGCCTCCTCGGCTTCATCTGGCTTCTCCAGGTTCACGTGTGCACAGCTGTGCTGCAGTAAGTTGGAATGCCCTTTCTGCAGGAAAGTTAGTCGTTTCAGCTTCCCCAGAGGTGGGAGCATTTCCACAATGGGGCCCGTGGCCGCATTCCTCTGAGCCCCCAGTGTGTACTCTTGTGGGTTGGGGGGGCTCTGCCTTTTCCTTTCCATCTCTTTTGGGTGGTTTGAATGTGGAGTGGGAATGCTGCCCATGGTCATATCTATTTTGAGATAAGAGAGCTGGAGGGGCTGCTGGGGCAAGAGCCGTGGGACGTGCTGGACCTTCCCAAGCAGCTGGATGCCGACCAAGAGCTGACGGCGGAGCTGGTATGACATGGCGCTGCTTTCTTCCTCGATCCTTGCTGGACATCTCGGTGGCGCCTTAGAGGACCCTGGGACTTTTTGCCAGAGCTGTGTTGTGTTCAGAAAGGGGCAGAGCCCGGGTGCTGCACTTTTGACTCCTAGAGAGTTCTCTTTCCCTCCTACTAAGTCCATTCTCCCTCTGAGTGTTCAGAGCCGTAGCTCCGGCCTCACTTACCTGAACTCTCACATCTGACTTGAACCTGAGAAATGACCTCTCACTGACTGCAGTTTACACCAGAGTGCATCTTTCCGCCACGGCAACCTCCTCATTCCCACTTCTCTTCACTCAGCCTCACTTCTCTACCTGCCTGTCATGTGTCTCCCTCTCCCCATAGGCAGGGCCTGGTGAATGTGTCACCCAGAAGGGCCCCTATCTCGCAACAGGTGCTCCTGGCAGTCCCCAAGCTTGACCTGGTCAGTGTGAGACAAGCCGTGAGCAGGAGTCCTGGCTGGGAGCTGGTCCCCGCTGTCTGGGTGACATCCCTCCTGAGGGTACTGGCCTACGGCCTCCTGTTGGCACCTCGGGATCCTCCAGTGCCTGGAATCTCTTATCTTCTCTCGAAGAGCTGAGTTTGGGGAAATACTCTGATGGTCTCTTGGCTCTGAGATGTCGTTTTTCTGACCCTGTGTCCCTGTACATGTGAAGCCATGGCAGACGTCTCATCTCTGTGGTTGGGCTGTGTGCTTTGCACTGCTATTCTGAAAGTTCTGGAAGTACTGGGCAAGGCATGACTGATCTTTCTCTGTGGCTTGCATCACAGCCAGTGCTGCTCTGCTAGGGTCCTGACCTGGCCGGGAGCTCCAGGGCGGTTCTGGGTCTCCTGTTCCCACCTCTGGACACTCCTGTGAGTGCCAGTCCTTCTCACGCCCTTGTCTGGACTGGGGCCTCCACGGAGTCATCTTATCCTCAGCTATGTCTCAAGCCGCATTGTGCCCCATGTATGCTGTGGGGTCTCTCACTGGGGCCCTTAGGGCCTCCGCCCATGTCCTGTGCCCCATGTATGCTGTGGGGTCTCTCACTGGGGCCCTTAGGGCCCCGCCCATGTCCTGTGCCCCATGTATGCTGTGGGGTCTCTCACTGGGGCCCTTAGGCCCCGCCCAGGTTCTGTGCTCCATGTATGCTGTGGGGTCTCTCACTGGGGCCCTTAGGGCCTCTGCCCATGTCCTGTGCTCCATGTATGCTGTGGGGTCTCTAACTGGGGCCCTTAGGGCCCCGCCCATGTCCTGTGCCCCATGTATGCTGTGGGGTCTCTCACTGGGGCCCTAGGGCCTCCACCCATGTCCTGTGCCCCATGAATGCTGTGGGGTCTCTCACTGGGGCCCTTAGGGCCTCTGCCCATGTCCTGTGCTCCATGTATGCTGTGGGGTCTCTAACTGGGGCCCTTAGGGCCCCGCCCATGTCCTGTGCTCCATGTATGCTGTGGGGTCTCTCACTGGGGCCCTAGGGCCTCCACCCATGTCCTGTGCCCCATGTATGCTGTGGGGTCTCTCACTGGGGCCCTAGGGCCTCCGCCCATGTCCTGTGCCCCATGTATGCTGTGGGGTCTCTCACTGGGGCCCTAGGGCCTCCGCCCATGTCCTGTGCCCCATGTATGCTGTGGGGTCTCTCACTGGGGCCCTAGGGCCTCCGCCCATGTCCTGTGCCCCATGTATGCTGTGGGGTCTCTCACTGGCGCCCTTAGGGCCCCGCCCAGGTCCTGTGCTCCATGTATGCTGTGGGGTCTCTCACTGGGGCCCTAGGGCCCCGCCCATGTCCTGTGCCCCATGTATGCTGTGGGGTCTCTCACTGGGGCCCTAGGGCCTCCGCCCATGTCCTGTGCTCCATGTATGCTGTGGGGTCTCTCACTGGGGCCCTAGGGCCTCCGCCCATGTCCTGTACTGAGTTTCTCACCAGGGTCTCCGGGGACTCTGTAGCGGTCAGTGGTAAAATGCTTCAGCAGAGAAGCAGAAGTTGCAGCCCTGGTGTCCCCTCTCGCTCATGACCCCAAGATCTGCTGAAGCCAGCTCCTGCTAGGGGGCCAGCTGAGGAAGAGCACCCCCCAGGACAGCCATTCGTGGCTGCTGGGCTCTGATGGGGGCAGGGTGCTAAGTCACCCAGGCCTGCTGGGGAAGCTGGCTGCTAGCAGGGGGTCAGTTCTTAGCGTCTGCACTTTCACTGTTCATGTTGCATATCTATCTGCCCCAGGGGTTCAGGCTAACCTGGAGCAGGGTGGTGGCCAAGGGTACCTGGAAGGGGCCGCTGAGTCTTGAAGGCTTGTTCTCAATCTGGAAGACCTTCAAGAGGGCCTGGCAGCTCTGCCATTTCAAGGTTCCAACCCCACAGTGGTCATGCACTGGCTGGGGAACCTGTTTGCTTGGCTGCCTTGGGGACTGTTGGCCGGTGGACTGTTTTGCAGTAAATGGGTAAACACACATGTTGTATAGACTACAAATCTGATTTAGGGTCACCATTCTTGAAGGCACTGGTTATCACAGCTGCAGACAATGGCAATGAACAAAGCATGTCCACCCACAGCCATGGAACGGTGTGAAGACTGATGTGGCCACCACCTGGAGAAGCCTCGGAAGCCTGCTCAGGGAGAAAGACTCCACTACACAGAGTGTCCAGGGCAGGGAAACCCACACAGACTAGGCAGTTGCTGGTTGCCAGGGCCTGGGGGCGGGGGGGAGTGTGCTGATGGGGACAGGCTTCTTGGAACATTTTGGAATTGAGGGAGGTTCTCATACTGTGAATGCCCTCGAGGGGCACACAGGCTTGGGCGGCAGCGACTCCAGTGTCTATCCTTGTTGGAGCTCTGGTCTTCACTGGAAGGCTTCATTCAGGCTTCTGAGGTCACCTGACCACTGTCCCACTGCACACAGACTCTCCTGTGGAAGGAGATGGCATATCCTGCATGTGCCTGTGTGTGCCCATATCTGGACATGCGTGTATGTGTGCATGCACAGACTGGCTGCCCTGGCCTCTCTCTGCTTATCTGCTGGGGGAAGGCATTGTGACGTGAACTGAGTTTCGCTCTTCACCTAAAGATTTGAGGCCACATTAGAGGTCCCCAACAGTCCCAGGAGTGTGAAAGCTCACTCCTGCAGGGAGTGACTCACCACTGGCCTGGCCTCGTGACTCGCAGGGTCAACACTGGGTGGGACGGTGACAAGGATATGACATTTTTAGGTGCCTCTGTAACTTGGACACTGTTTGTCCCACATGTACCCCATATCTCCTGTACCTCCTGCTGGCCCTCACCCTTGCGCCACTCCCAAACCCCCTGCTGCTGCCCAGCCACCTGGCTTTGAGTTTGCTGACTCATTTGTCTTGGGTGTGGCAGGTGCTGCCTTCCCCTGCCTCTTGTCCACTGCCCCCTCCGCGGCACTTCTCGGAGTCCTGGCGGTCCTGTCAGGTGGTGGCTTCTGGCTCGGAGCTCCTCTGGCACACAGGTCTGGCAGGGCTGGGTCTGAGCTGCTGATTTAAGCCTGGTTTTTCAAGTTTAGGACTCACCTGTGCCGTGGACCAGAGACCTGGATTCCGGGGCCACGGCATCAACAGTGAGATGGCTGGGAGAGGCACCCTGAGTCCTGGGTGGGTGGGTCTGGGGAGGGGCCCTGCCCCGGGCTGTCCTTTGAACGCAGGAGGGGTGGAGCGAGTCATGGTGCCCAGAATGTGGCATGGTTCCTGCTGACTCTGGCTCTGAAGACCCTCACCAAGGACTGTGAGAAGGACAAGGAAAACTACCACTGATGGCTGAGGTGCCCCATGCTCCACAGGGAGGCACAGCCTTGTGGCAGGGTGACCTCCCCTGCAGCGTGGCTCACACACAGACCACCGCCCTGTGCCTGGTTGGCTTTTGGCGGCCCCTCCTTAATGCAGTTGAGTTCCCTGTGGGCTGTGTGGGCTGCCACTGGCTTGCAGCTATGAGCGTTGGGCTTCAGCTGCGTTTGCAGTGTGCCGGCTCCAAAGTGGGACTCTGGCCAGGTGTGTCGGAGCTTGTGCCAGCACAGGCTTCACAGGAGCTTGTGACACAGTGCTCTGTCAGCATCAGGGAATCCTCTAGGACCTGCTGTTCATTGCTGTTGGGTTTTTCTGATGTTCTCCTGAGCTAGTAGGTGCAGTCTTCCAAGGAAATTGTGTTCTCAGTTTGCTCTTGACGTGAACTTACAATTTGAGGGTCTAAAGGATATGGCTGATGGTGTGCGTGCTGCCCCATGTGAGACCATCACCTGCTTGCTTTGCATCTTATTTACGAACTTGATACCCCTTATGAGGGTCATGGGGTCATGATGGGTGTGTGAGGGCAGTGCTCTGGGATCGAGCAGGTACTACCACCCCCTGGCTTCAGTTTAACCACTGGAGCCTGCAGCCCGGAGAGCTGGGCAGTGGACCCAGAGCCCCAACACAGGAAGAGCCCACGCCACAAGGACACAGAGCAGACCCCAGGTGGTTTCCTAATCCTGGAGCTTGGCTGTCATCCTGGGAAATTACAGAGCCCTGAAAATCAGGGGAAGCAGAGGGGCTGGAGCCGTCCTGGGCTTTCGGTCTGACCTGTGCATCTGGGTTTTCTGTATGTGCTGTTCTTATAGCACAGAGGTTCTCAACCTGTGGGTCGCGACCCCAGTGGGGGTCAAACGACCAAAACACAGGGGTCGTTTAAAGCCATCGGAAATACATATTTTATTTTAAAGTGTATTGTATAATAAATATGTATTTTCCAATGGCTTTAGGTGACCCCTGTGTTTTGGTCGTTCGACCCCCGCCGGGGTCGCGACCCACAGGTTGAGAACCGCTGTTATAGCAGGTTGGGTCAGTGGGCACTGTTAGGTTATGGGCAATGTCCAGGACCCTCAGTCCCCCAGGGGTGCTGGCGGGAGCTGGGGACCCTGCCAGGGGTTGTGAACTGGGCAGGGCAAAGTGGCAGCAGCCTGCCTTTTCTCAAGGGCTGTGCCTGGGCCGTGCCCACTTCTGTTTGTCCCAGAGACTTTCTTTCAGCCAAGGATGGGAGCAGGCTCCATCATGTCCCCTCAGGCTCCATCCTCCTCCACCCATCCCCCAACACCTCAAACCTCTGGTCAGGATGGAGTGGGGGTGGGTAGGAGATGGGAGACTCTTGAGTGAGGCTGGAGTCCTCTCCTGCTGGGACTGTTCAGCCTCAGCGCATGTGGCTGCCTGCATGTGGTTACAGCTGTAGCCTGACCACAGGAAACCACAGTAGACATGGGACCTGGTCCAAGCTGCCAGATGAGTCTGAACTCCTTAGAAGCACTCTCATTTTTTTCTCCTCCTCCCTTAACAGAATCTGTACATCTGATGCAAAGCCAGGCTTTTAGGAATATGACCCAGTAGTAACCAGAGAATAACTCAGGACCTCGACAGAGGGTGGGGCGCCTAAATGGCGGGAGCCACTGTCCTGTGCCCTCTGACAGCCCAGAGCCATTGGGAGGCAGAGCTGTGGCCCTGCAGGGTGATGTCCCAGCAATGTGGCCAGTGACCAACCATTGATTGGGCACCTGTCCTGCTACTTGAGTAGGGGCTGGTAGGTTCATGGGCTGAACCAGTTGGCAGAGATCCATCCACAGATCTCCATGGTCAATGCTCTGTCTGCTCCGTGGCTATCAGGGTAAACACATCGTCACCAGTGTAGAAAGGCCAGGTGATCAAGAGAAGCTGGTCTTCCCCTGATCCCAGCTGTGCTTCTGGGAGGGAGCTGCACCCAGGTGTGGGGGCATCTCTGAGGGCAGCAGTGTGGTTTTGGAGGGCAGTGCCATCCCATTAGGGCTTCTTGCAGAGTCTCTGGAGCTTAGCCTCATTGGAGGCTGAAGACATTCCTTGTGGCTATCCATGAAATGACCCTGTGTGTCAAGTGACCCCAGGTGGCCAGCTGTGAGCAGGGATGGGACATGCTGGTACAACCACTCAGGGACAGGATTTGCCAGAAAGTGACCGCCCTCGAGGACAGGGTGGGCAACCTGCTCCATTTGCGTGCCCTGCCTGTCTCCAGAAATGGCCCTCAGCAAAAATTTGCCCTGACAGCGTTCCAGCCCCTCCCTATGGAGGCATTTTTCTGGGGGTGGGGGTCCTTCCTGCCCATGCTTCCTGACATCCCGGCGACAGCTGCACCTTGGTGCTGACACCTTCCTCCTGCAAACGTGCCGCAGGAGCACCAGCACCTCAGAAGCTTTGTGGCTCTGGGGAATGCCAAGAGACCGACCTCCGAGTGTCCTGGTTCCCCTGAGGCCCTCAGTGCACCCATTGCTGCCTGCCACCCACCAGCTGGTGGCCCCTCAAGTGTGATGTCCTGCTTAGCCACAGTGGGGGTGGTGGGGACATTGATTGAGTACTACCCCCCCCCCATTTTTCTTTCCCACTGTCCAGGAGATGTTCTTTTCCAGATGGCTGAAGTCCACAGGCAGATTCAAAACCAGTTGGAAGAAATGGTGAGTCCCAGTCTGCCAGTGTGGTCCTGGGGACAAGGCAGTGCAGGTGGGCCTGCCGAAGGCCAGGAGGGTCTGACATTTAGATGTCTGTTCAATACTCCTCTCAGAACCTCCTGACTCTGCGGGGCTGACCTGTCTCTGAAGGGTCAGCTCCCGGGTCAGATGGAACCCTCTTTTCCACTCGAGTGCCCGCCTGCCTGTTCCTGGGGCAGGACTCAGCTTCCTTGCCCTGCCACTGCTCCCAGCTTGCACACTGGGGCTGACTCCGCTCTGTTCTCTCCCAATGCAGCTGAAGTCCTTTCACAACGAGCTGCTCACACAGCTGGAGCAGAAGGTGGAGCTGGACTCCAGGTATCTGAGTGTAAGTAGCCACCCCTACACCTGCCCTGCTACACTCTGTTACTGTTTACATTCTTGTTTCCACCTGAGAGGTGTCAGCTTTCACTGAGCACCCATCCAGTGGTCCCTCTGGCCCGACATTGCTGCCCTGGCTTATTTGAGACAGAGTACATCCTGGGTAAACCCTTGCACCCAGTTCTGCTACAGCCTCCTCTCTGCTGCTGTTAATAGAGAGGGTGACGTGACGGCCCTGTTCTGTGGAGCCCGCACAAACTTCTTCTGATCTGCTGTGACTCCACAGTGCCTATCACCATCCCCAGCCAGGAAAGAGCCAGGGGTGGGAGGGGTGAGTGTGCTCGGGAGCCACAGGAATAGCGGGGTTCACTCGCTGCTTTGTGTTCTGTCGTGTGCGCCAGGCTGCACTGAAGAAATACCAGACAGAGCAGAGGAGCAAGGGTGACACGCTGGACAAGTGCCAGGCCGAACTGAAGAAGCTGCGTAAGAAGAGCCAGGGCAGTAAGAACCCCCAGAAGTACTCAGACAAGGAGCTGCAGGTAGGCCACATGCCGGCCCGCACTGGACTCTGATAGGGACACGCGGGGCAGGGGGAGCCAGCCTGCATGACGACTCTTCCCTCCACATGGGGACGCTCGCCCTTTAGTGAGCAGTGAGGGGCAGCAGCCTTTGCCTGCACCTCCCCCTAGCCAAGGGTGGCCCTCTTGATGGAACTGGGCAGAGCCAGGCCCCGCTCTCCTGACATATTTCAGGGGCAGCAAATGCCCCATGTCCCAGAGTTAGCAGGGTGGCCGGTGTGGCTTGGTTTCCTCCTGTCCTACTCTCAGCCTCAGTGGGGTGTTGGAAGGTTCTCCAGCAAAAGCATAAAGACTCAAATGGACTCTCCCACCCCTGTCCTCTGTGTTCAGGCCTCGGAGAGCAACCCCAGACTGTTATTTAATCAGCGAGTGCTCACCCGCCTGGGCGGGGCCACCGGGTACATGGCCTCTCAGCAGCAAGAGGCAGATGGTGTTGGAGGGTGGGGGCGGGGGACCAGCCTTGTGTTGTGTCAGTCAGCTCTCACCCAGCGTTGCAAGCATAATGTGGTGAGCAAGGCAGGGATTTAAGACAGCAGAGCCCCCGATGGGCCTGGCACTGATACACCTGATTCAACAGAACCTTGGCCAGTAGACAAGGTCAGGCCTAGAGCATCTTGTAAGGCCACACGGAACTCATAGATAAGGAGGAGAAAGAAATCAGGACTACTTGTTTGTAAAGAAAACATCGAGAAACAACTTCCTGGCCAGTCAGAGGGGCAGCTTCTGGGAAGCACCCTGGGGCGAGCATGGGTGTGGCACTCGGGCTTGATCCCTCAGTGCTCTGAGCCCCAGCCTTCTCACTAGCTGTCAGGCTGGTAAGCCTAGAGCACAGCACACACAGCTGCCAACTGCTGACTGGGCGTGCATGTGTGTGCACATGTGCGTGTGAGCAGTACAAGGACTGCCACTCATACGTGCCCCTCGCCTCACCCCGGGACTGAGAGCCCGGTCCTGCCCATGGAGCGTGGTGTACACAAGGAGTTGGGACCTGCTCTGCCCCATGCGTGTGGGGTCACCGGTGGAGAGGATGGCCTGGGTGATGGCTGATGAGAACCATGGCCTGTGTGGGAAGCAGAGCACCGGGGCCCGGGCCGGAATTCTCTGTACCCAGCACACAGATGCTATTCTGGCCACGGCCTGCCGCCCCTTGTTTATCCTTGTGTTCCTTAGCATTGCGATGACAGACCTTGCTCTCTGACTGTGCCTTCCCTTGTTTTCCCACATTTGTAGTCTTGGGGACCACCCATGGCTCATTGCTACCTAAGGCCTTTCCTCAGTGGCTGCCCTGGGGTCATTCCTGTGACTTAAGTTCCTGGCAGTGGGGCTGCGAGGCGGCACCTAGAAACACGCATGCACAAGTGTGCAGTTTTGTTCTTTGTCCCACCCTTGATGCATTATGCCAGTTTGCTTCTCGAAGTAAGTTTTGACTTGGGAACAGCGTCCCTGCTGCCTGGGAGGGGAATAACAGCCTCAGCACCCTTGCAGTTGCATTCGAGTTACGTTTGAAGGAACGTCAGGTCTGGTTTGGTGACAGGCAAAGGGACATGAGGCCCACTTGTCCAGGCTTAGCTGCCTGTGCACCTGTCCTCAAGGTGCTTTTTTTTGTTTAACAGTTTAAGATATAATTCACATATGTAACTCACTCATTTGAAGTATATAATTCAGTGGTTTTGAGTAGACTCACAGGTTCACAGAGCTGTGCAGCTGTCACCACAGACCATTTTAGAATATCTCAGCACCATAGAGGGAACCCTGTACCTAATAGCAGTGACACCCCACCTTTCCCCAAGTTTCCATCTGTCTCTGTGGACCCTGGTTCTAGATGTTGCGCGGGAATAGAGTCTCACAATGTAGCCTTTTGCGTCTGGATTCTCTCTCAGCACAATGTGCTCAGGGTTTGTCCAGGCTGTAGTGTGTGTCAGCCGTGAACTTGGAGGTTCCGTCCTGAGCTGGGCCCTCTCCCTGGACCACTGGCCCTGCTGTGACTAGCTATCTGGGAGCTGTCAGGGTCTGCAGCTGAAGGGTTGATTAAGGTCACGGCTGGGAAAGGACAGGGCCCGAGAAGTTAGAGGCATGTGGGCTTCTGCATTCGTGGTGTTCACTCCTATGTGATGTGAAGCCACGCAGGCTGAGCTGCTGTCTCCACTGAGTCATCTCGACCCTTCTGTGTCTGGTCCCCAGTGGCCTACCCCCCCGTGGCCCTCCAGCCCCCTCTGCCCATTGGGAACCCTCTGCAGGAGCATGACTGCCCCATATTCCCTGCTCCACTCTGGATCCCAGACCTGCAGAGCCCAGAGGGTGGATATGCGCGGCTGTGTGGGGCTGGAGAGACATGTATGGGCTCCCCAGACCTGAGTCTTTCTCTGTGGGGAGCTTGGATCTCCTTTTTTCCCTGAGGGGGTTGCCTCCTGACAGTGCCCTGTCACCTCAGTGCAGCCTTGCTAACCCTGCAAGATCTAGTCACCTCCTCTCTGTGCCCCTGCTGGGCACTCTTCCTGCCTGGAGCTCTCGCTGAACAGTCTTCCAAAACTTGTAGCCGCTTCTCTTGTGGCTATCCCCACCTGGGCACAACTGCCAGGCCATAGCAGTTGGGTTTAGGTTTGGATCCTGGCTCTACCCTTTCGGCCCTATGGTCCAGTTAAGCTCAGGATCTTCTGTCTCGGTTTTCTCACTTGTGAGATGAGGTACTTCCCCTCCCTCCCTGCTTTGAGCTCAGACAAGAAAGGCCCCTTTCCCCTCTCCTGGGCAATGCTAGCTCCTCTCCAAACCCCTCTCTGTCATTTGCTCCCCACAAGCCTACCTTATTTCTCTTTTGGTTCTTAACCTCAGGTTTACTGTGGTCAGTTTCCTCAGATAACTGAGTTTCTTCTCGAATGGGCTGGGTGCTACATTCTCATGTGCCCCCTTGGTGCCCAGCATAGCACATGCTCTATTAGTTCAGTTGGGGGGGGGGGCGCAGAGGGACCATCCAGCACTGTATGATCTTTGTTCCCCATGGTGTAAAGTCCCATGTGTGTGCTGAGGGGAAGGAGTCCTGGGAACCAACGCCTTCAGCTGGAGGGAAGCCCACAGCCGCCTGTCAGTCGGTGTTTCTGACCTGTCCAACAGCCTTGTTGAGATCCCCAGCCACCTGGGCTCCTTGGCACCTGGGGCAGTTCCTTGTGGTTCTCACAGCTGCAGGATGTTGTGAATCCAGATGCACTTGCTCCAAGGTCTTTGCAGTGGTTCCTGTGTTGCCTTTGGTGGGTCACTGGGAACTTCAGCAATTGTCCCCAAGCCTGGAGAAGTGGTGGGAGGGGCAGGTGTACCCATGCGCTGTCACAGGGTAGGGACTGCGAGTCCATCAGGTTTGGGCTTCTAGGTCTGTGTCCTTGAGCTGACTAGAAGGTGGGTCCTGACCCCAGGAGGCAGGAATGGCCTGGGGAGCCACTTGGGGTTGGGCATCGGGCCTTTCCCCTGGTCCTTTGGAGACTCTTTAGAGTCTGAGGTCTCTCACACTCAGCAGGGCCCTTCTCCCGAGGGCATGGGCCACGTGCAGCTCAGTGAGCAGGTCAGGCAGATAGAGGCAGGTTCTGCACCCCACAGTTAGCATAGGGGCCCTGCCTGGGGGCCTCGAGTTGCAGTAAAGCCCCTTGTGTGGCTTAAGCTGCCCTGCTGGCTCCCCTTGGCAGAGAAAGTGTTGTTCCCAGACTCCTGAGCCCACACAAGTGCTTTTTTCAGGTGAGTGCCACTGCCGGCCAGCTCTAGTATGTGATTGTAGGTGTGGGCTTGCTCAGAGCTCGGGAGAGGTAGGTGGTCTTCTCTGAGAGTGGATCACTGGGATCACCTTGTGCCTCCTGGAGCTCCCGCCCTCCTGCTGTCTGCCAGCCTGCACTTGAGCTTTGTGAGTGTGAGACTCACCGGGGGGGAGGGGGGAGGGGGACACGAGACTGCCTTGGAGGTCAGGGGGTGCTGGTCCATCACAGGCCCTGCCCGCTCTGCCCCCAGACCTTTGGCTACTGGGCACTGCTGGAGGCCCATCCACCTGGGCCAGCGGCTCAAGTTATACAGAGTGGTAGTCACTGCCCATGAGGTAGAAAAGGGGTGGGAGAAGGGGGGTGACCCAGAGAGAAGTCGGCCAAGGGTGTCCATCTGTCTGTCAGTAGTGAATTCCCCTGGAGCAGCAGTGGGTCAGAGAATTTTTTTTACCACTCTAAAGAATTGCTGGTAATTGAGACTGTGTTTTGGGATTTCCATGAACAGAATTGGTTCTAATTGTAGGTCAGGGAACAGGCATGGACGCATTTGGGGCACTAACTGGGACAGGGTTCTCGTCAGAAGTAGGCGTGCTCCAAGCCTGCCCTCCTGGGCGAAGACTGTCCTACCTCTAGCTAGTCATCACTGATGGATGTGCCTGTCCGCAGAGGAGAGCACGGTGGACACAGTGTGTGGAGGACATGCCATGTGTCAGGGGTGTGTGGTCACAAGCCTTACCTGGCAACCCTGCCCCTTTGGCCTGGGGGTACCAGCCGAGTATGGTCCCTCCCCAGGCATGCAGGTGTGAGTGCTTGTGCTGTAGCCTGATGGCCAGCTTCTCATGGCTTCCAAGTGATTGTGACTGGCACCAGGCCGTGACCTGCTGGTGATCTCCAGGGCTTCTGACTGAAAGGTCTGGGCAGGAATGTGGCAGGTCCAAGAGTTGCTGTTCTGTGCAGAGTGAATTAAGGTCAGGGGTACAGATTGTAAATCAGTGGAACTTGGGTAAAGATTTCCTTTGCTTTTGTTCCATTTGTCAGTTCCCCCCAAGCCCAGCCCTGATTGAAATAGACTGAACACAGGGAGGACCCTTGTTCTGGGAGGGGCACTGTGACTGTTAGAAAATCCTGTAGTCCTTTCTGTTTTGGAGGGTGCATGTTCTTGTGGGGTAGGCCCAGATCTTGCGTGCCCTTCTCACTCGTCTGTAGGCTCTGGGTGGTGAGGGAGAGCCACCAGGACCCCAGGCAGTGTGGGGGCTACAAAGGCAGCAGGGAGCATCCAGGGAGAAAAGGCTGGAGGTGGATCGGCAGAGCTGGGGTCCCTGCTCAGGATCACCGGAGGTTCCAGGTGCTTTTTGGCTAAACCTGCTGCTTGCTCGGTGTATAGACAGCTAAGGCCCCAGAACGTTGGTGGTTTTCTGACAGCCCAGTCGTTGGAGCTGCTGATGGAGGCAGGGTCCTGCTGCTGTGGAAGGCAGAGGGCAACCCACACACTGCCCTGGGGCTGAGGTTGCCAGGGTGCCCAGAGGGCTCATTCAGGCCCAGACCCAGACCCACCGTCCAGGTCCCTCTCTGGGATGAGGGCCATTGGGGGAGGAATGACAGGCAGCCCCACTGGTTGTGGTTCAAGGGCTCAGAAGTCCGAGGGGCCTGACTAGGTGGTGGCGCAGTGGATAGAGCGTTGGACTGGGATGCGGAGGACTCAGGTTCAAGACCCCGAGGTTGCCAGCTTGAGCGCAGGCTCATCTGGTTTGAGCAAAGCTTATCAGCTTGGACCCAAGGTCGCTGGCTCGAGCAAGGGGTCGCTCAGTCTGCTGAAGGCCCACGGTCAAGGCACATATGAGAAAGCAATCAATGAACAACTAAGGTGTTGCAACGAAAAACTAATGATTGATGCTTCTCATCTTTCTGTTCCTGTCTGTCTGTCTTTGTCTATCCCTCTCTCTGACTCTCTCTCTGTCTCGGAAAAAAAAAAAAAAAAAAAAAGAAGTCCGAGGGCATGGCTCCATAATGGCCTCACGCTGGCATTGTTTGGGCCTGGTTTTGATGAGTCAGGCAGTTGCCCCTACCTGGGCTCGCTGCTTCTGGGAGCACGTGTGTCCCAGCTGTGGTCTGAGAGAGGGGAATGGTGCCTTCTATTTAAGGCATGTGTAATTAACAAAGCAGAAACAAAAAAACTGTAATTTAGATCATCAAGGATAATGGCAGAGGCCGGTGCTGTTGATATGTGGCATTTGACACCGTGCAGTAGTTGAAGCCCTGTGAGCTTCTGCTGGTCTCATCTTCAAAAAGCTCCTTGGAGCTCAAGGCAGCCTGTGGACAAGAGTCAAGTCAAGGACCTCGAGGGGAAACTGTGAGAGACCAGAGGCCTCTGATGCTGTGGGGCATCCATGTTCAGAGGTCCTTTGAACCCCAGGACCAAGCTGCTGTGTCCACCTTAGCTCCCCACCTTCCCAGATGGGCGCAGGGCAGTGGCCTGGAGGCCTCCTTAGGTGGCATCAGGTCTGTCAGGCCCTCCTGAAGTGGCTACGGTGAAAATGTGGGGAAAAACAGAGGACATTGGTTTTAATGATATATTTTATTTAGCTAAACGTGCCTGGAATGGTTTTTCAACACTTAACCATTGTAAAAATGTTAATGAAACATTTTGCATCTTTTTTTTCTACTAAGTTTTTGAAACAAAGCATGACTTTGGCACCTACAGAACCTTCGTGGCCTCTGATCTCCTCCAGATCTTAGGAAGCAGAGCAGACCTCAGACCTGAACAGAGAGGATCTCAAGGGGTGTCACACACCCTGGCAGCCCTTTGGGCCATGGCTCGTGGCACCCACCCTGTGGATTTGGGGTAGGTTGCCTGTGGGCCTCAAGCCTTAGTCAGTGCTCCTAGCTTGCTGGTGTACATAAGTGGCTCCGTGCTCCCTCCTGGGAGTTTGGAGCACTGGGCATGGGAATTCCATGGGCACACACCAGCCAGCACACGCTGAGTCCCCATGGGTAGCTGGGATCTGTTGGTCATGGACCCCTTGCCAGCCTCTTCTAGAGAAATGGGAACCTGGAGCTCGTGATCCCTGAAGCCTGCCTGGGAAGACTGCGCTTCCTTCCAAAGGATGTTCCCACAACACGTACTCATACAGCAGAAAGGCCAGGCCCATGGGCAGGACGGGCACAGTGCCCTCTGCTTAACCCCAGTCCAAGTCTTGCTCTGAGCGCTCATGTTTATATGAGATTTTCAGGGTCCTCTGGTCCACTGAACTGTGGTCATGGCTCTGCCACACCGAAGGCCCAGCAGCTCGGGACTTCACCTGCTGACCCTAGGATGGCTTTCCTGATCTTGGCCTGAGTGCCAAGGGGGCACAGACCTGGTCCCCAGGCTCTAGGGAAGCCACTGGCTGCAGCCAGCAGGTACAGTGATTGCAGCCCGGTGTCAGGTTCTCGCTGTCCCTGGCGGCACAGCGCAGCTGGCTGGCGCCCTCCTCCCTTGGAGCGTGTTCACCTGCAGTGACAGATAATTAAGCTCACTCCTCAGCTGAGGGGCCTGCAGGGGCAGCACACAGTTTCTGCAGCAGCCCTATCGGGTGAGGTGACTCAGAGGCTCTGGGTCTGTTCTAGAACACCTCTCCCCCTCTGAATCACAGGCTGGCTTTGGAGGGAAGAGGAGACATATGTTCTGATCACTTTTGTCTTCTTGGATTACAGGGCTGTTCAGCCCAGGGTGACTAAGTGGGAGCAGTCTGTGGGTCTTAGATGCTTTCAGCTGGGTGTTTCTATAGTTCTGTCGCCATAGCACCCGCTAAGCAAGGACTAGGCAGAGGCAGGGAGAGGCAGGGCACACGGAGCCTGTCTACTGTGGGACAGGCTACTGTTGGACCCTTTTCAGCTCCCATTACTAAGTCATCAGAGATGTAGGGCTGGGCTTTGTTCTGCCCTCTGAACATGCCAGAGAGCTCAAACACTTTCCACTTAAGGGGTGCCCCTGCCCATAGAGTGGGCCAGAGAGGCCTGGAGCCTGTAGAGGTGGGAAGCTCCTCACTTTGCCTAGATTTCCAGGATCTTGCTGGGAAAGGAGGTCAGGACAGCCACTGTTCCTCGACATAAGTGGCAGCCACGTGTCCTGGCCGGCTAGGGCTCTGCCCTGGTCAGAGTGCTTAGTGCTGGGCAGCTGAACAGCCCAGGACTGCTGGTGGAAGGGGTTTGCTCTCCCCTATCAGCTGCCTCTCTGGCCCATCGTGTAGCTAGGGCAACATTTCTGCTTGCTACCCCAGAGGCATGGTCCCTGGGGAGACTCTTGGTGGCCCCCTTGGCCCCTGCCTGAGCTGCCCTCCCCACTGAAGCTCCTGGTTCCCTCTTGAGACCTGTCTTGGAATAAATGGAAATCTTACAAATGAAACATCGTGCCCTCCTGTGAATGGGAGCCTGCCAGACCTTGCTAATGAGGCCAGGGCCCTACATCGGCACGCCCAGCATGGGTTTTTCACTACTCCAGAGAGTGGGGAGTGTTGATGCTAAAGACGTGACCACAGCCTGGAAACCCAGAAACCTTCGCAGGCCTGCTGAGCAGCCGAGGGGCCCCGGCTGGGAAGGAGCTGTGCTCAGCAGTGTGCTCAGAGCTCTGCGCCCAGGGCTGTGTCCCCGTTTACACTGCTGTCCTGGGGCCACCGTTCAGGCTGTGCTTGTTCTTCTCCAAAGTACCCATTTAGATGACAAATGACCAACCCTCTGGGTGGTCTCCCTTGGGCCTTCCTGCCCAAGGCTACTTGCCAGCTTTTGTTAGCACTCAGCGTTTTTCCTGGGCATGGGGTCTCCACATGCCTAGCTCACCTGAGCCCACATGTCCTCACAGGCCTGACTGCCACTGGAGCTGGTGGGGACACTGGAGCAGCCCCCAGGGAGGGTGGGAGGTGGTAACATAGGACGGGTGGGTTAAACCTCCATCTGCTTCTGAAAACTTGCAGAGGCTTCTGAGGCTGCCTCCTTACGGGGCTCCTGGCACCACGCTGAGCTCCACTGTGTGTGTGAGGACAGGTGTCCTTGCCACAGGCTGGTTGATGCCTCCAAGGCCACATCACCAATGTTCCTCATGGGCCCCTGGGGGGGGGGGGGGACAGCCACGAAGCAGGGCCCACGAGGACCTTCCAGCACCGCAGTCTAGTGCTGGCTGCTGTCTTGGTGATGGGGCTGGGGTGGAGGCGCCAAGGGCGTGCATCTGTGGTCCCCTCTTCCTGCATATGCCCCTCTCTCTCTCGGAGTGAGCTGTGCCCCTGCCAGACCCTTCAAACCAGAGTGTTTACAGCACCTGGGCCTCTGGGCCTGTCTTCACAGGCACCTTTTGGGCCTTCTAGACCGTGGCTTTGGGGTGTGAGCAGCTCCCTCAGCAGGCACTCTGTCCACCATTGCAGCCAGGTGGCATCTGAGGAGTTGTCCCCCCATAGCATGGTCTCACCCACTGTGCCTTGCATAGGTCCCCAGGGTATCTGAAACTGCAGGCTCACTTCCCTGCTCCTGGAGGAGGCTTGGTGCAGGGGCAGGAGGCACTGGTAGGCATACATTTCGTAACTAGAGGAAAAGTACTCTGAGCTGCTTGGGAGGAAGGGGAGGCGGGAGGGAGAAGGAGAGGGATAGAGGAGAACAGAGCACAGTTAGCCAGGGGAGCACCCTGGAGGCCTCTTGCTTGTGTCCAGACCTTTCTGCAGGCCTGGCCAGGCTCCCCCCCCCCCCCGTGCCATTCTGGGTCCCCTCCGGCACATTGGTGGCAGGGATCAGGGCCTTATTCCTTGAGGCTGTGGCCTTGGTCTGAGAGTGGTTGAGACCCATTTAAGTGGCTCTCCCCAGGGAGTTCAGTGTGGGAAAGTGGGTGGTCTGCAACAGCGGGGTGGGGGGGTCCCTAGTTCTGAGGACAGGGGTAGGCAGTCTGCCTTGGGTGGTGTGGCTGGCTTGTGCTGGCAGAGTGCACACTGGTGAGCGTTGGGGATGAGCCTACACCTGGAAGGCGGTCCTCGCCCCTCCAGCTGAGTGCTGCAGCAGGAACAGCCTGCTCTGTCCTCCCCTCTAGCCGCCCACCCAGGCTTGGCACCACCCACCTACGCTGTGTCAGAGCTGGCGGGCGAGGCCGTGAATCAGGCTGCAGAGGCTGCCCCCTCGCGGCCGGTCTTGCCCCTGCCAGAGGATGGGCTGCTCCAGGGTTAGAGATGATTCTGCAAAAGCTGCTCAGGACCATCCCAGCGGTCGGGACTGTCAGCCCATACAGGGAGCCCTGAGCGGGCAGGCTTCTCCTGCCTCCTCATCGTGGGCTTCATTGCAGAAAGTTTCCAGCCTGCGAATCAGAACATCCGGTGAGCCCAGCATCAAGCGTGTCCTGTGCCGTCCCCTCGGGTCTGGGTGTGAATTAGTCACTCTCCAGCTCCCAGTGCTAGCTCAGCCTTCCTGGTCAGGGTGGTTGGGGATGGTTGGAATCAGGATCAGCAGGAGGTGCCACAGAGCCACACATTGCCACCAGATCTCACTGAGCAATCTGCCAGCATGATCTCACGTGTGTAGCTGCCAGGGTTGGGTGGTGGTGGTGGGGGGGTAGGGCAGGGATCAACAGGTGTGTACTCCCAGGAGACAGAGGAGTCGCAAGCATGGGACTGCCTTCTGTAAGTTCTACTCAAATCTCATTTGCCAAAGCAAGTCACCAGTGGGCTGACTGGGAGCTTTGCTCTGCCTCTAGGGCAGGGCCAGCAGGCACACCTGTGGGAAGGCAGGGGTTCCTCTTCTGCGGCAGGCCCTGCAGGAGCTATTCATCCAAAGTTGCCTCTCCTTTTTCTCCCTGTCACTCACTTGTCAAACTGCTTGGTTCTCTGTCCAGTGACCTCCTGTGGTCAGGGTTTGCTTGTGCCATTTTTTTATGATTCTTTTTAAATTTTGTGAAAATACTTAACAAATTTACCATTTGTAAATTTAGGGCATTTAGGACTGTCACATTGTCATGTAGTTATCACCACCATCCAACTCTAGAACTTCACCCTAAACTGACACAGTTCCCACTGAACATCAACTCACTCCCCCTCCCCCGCCCAGCCCCACCCTCCTACTTCCTGTCCCTGAGCCCACTACTCTAGCCTTGGGCCATCTTGAACATGTTCCTTGAGCATTTCTGGAAACTGGTAGTTGGGTCTGGAGAACTTGGTCAGGTTGAGATTGTTTTCATTTGGGGTTTTTGGTAATGCCCTTTGTGAGTATGTGTCTGACATTGGCTGATAGCCATCAATGACAATACTGGGGTATTGGGGGCTATAGAGTTGCACCGTCTCAAGACCTGAGGGTGGGTGAGCAGTGAGGATGGGCTGTAGGTCCAAGGGTGGCTCAGCCACCCGCCATCTGTCCCAGCAGGTTCCCAGCCTCACACAAGGCAGCACTGCAGTAGGAAGGTCGTGGCTGGGCTACTTTTCAGTCCTTGCCCTGTGAAGGCCTCCTGGACCCCTACAGCCCTCCTCCAAGCTCTCCTCTTCCCAGGAGTATGAGGTGGCATGGCCCAGCACACCCCACCCTCAGCTGCTGGGCTCCCTGCTCTCTGGGGTGAGCTCTTGTTTCATCTCCTCCATGAACTCACCTTCCAGGAGCTCACTTCAGCCTGTACTCATCTTAAAAAGAGCTTCCAAGTGGTTTTACCTGTCTCTGAGCCCCATCCCTAGATCTGAGCCAGACGGGGAAAGAACTGAGCCTCACAGCCCTCCCTCCAGGAGGGCTCTCCTCCATCAATGTCCTGTCTCTGCTTTTCCTGTGCCTCCTGTTTGAGCTGATACAGGTTCTGGAAACATCCACACATGTAGGCCATGGTCTCAGGTAGGGGCTGGCCTGACACCTGGTGTGGGCAAACAGTGCCCACCCCTCTTGAGAAGAGCCCCTCCGAGATGAGCCTGCCCCTCTGCTGACCACCTAGTGTGGGCCCCTGCTGGAGGCAGGACCCATGGCCACGCAAGGCGAGTGGTATGGTATGACAGATCTGTGGAGTACCCTGGCCTGGGTGTGGTTGGACATTGCCCTGTCCTGTACCACAGTACATTGACGCCATCAGCAGCAAGCAGGGTGAGCTGGAGAACTACGTGTCCGATGGCTACAAGACGGCACTCACAGAGGAGAGGAGGAGGTTCTGCTTCCTGGTGGAGAAGCAGTGTGCAGTTGCCAAGAATTCCGCCGCTTATCACTCCAAGGTGAGGCTACATGTGTGGCAGACACGGTCGGGGAGGGGTGACGAAAGCCATGCCATGCTGATCCCTGGGCGTTTCGTGTTCCCCAGGGAGAGGGTTGTAGGAAGAGGGGTACCAGGTCAGAGGCTGCAGACGTTGCTCAGAAACTGCCAGGTGCTTTTCTGAGCACATTGATGGGCAGCCTAAGAGGGTCTCCTCTTCTAAGGACCAGCTCCTTGGAGGGGCCACACTGCCAGGAAACCCTTGTAGAAGTTGGCTTAGCCCCTGTGGACACAGGCTCCTGCAAGGAGAAATTGCAGGAGCTGAAATATTCCAGAACATTCAGGGAGCTCAGAGCTGCATAGGTTCAGTGGGTCTGTGGGGTGTGCATGCACATACTCACCTGCTTGATCTGAGACTTGGTTTCCAGCTCCTGTGGCCTGGCTGCCAAAGAGATGGGTGCCTTTTCTCCACGGAAAGGCTCTTTCCTGTCCAGGCCTACCCCAGGGCCACTGTCACAGGTGCAAAGCAAGGACTAGGCTGGGAGGGCTCGCTGGCAGCTGGGGAGTGGAGGCAGGCACAGCCTCCACCTGCAAACTGGGCACCCATGCTCCAGCAGCAGTGTCCCAGCAGGGGTCGCTGTACCATCTATATGGCTCCAGGTGGGCTGCAGTGGGCACTGTGGCGGGTCAGGGAGAGGTCAGGCCCTTTGGTGCCACAGGCAGGATAGCCATGTCCTTGGGGCACCACTCTCTGAGAAGTGACACCTGACTTCCCAGGCAGCTGGACCCAGCCCCCTGGGGGCGGGTTTAGAGAGCACAGGCGCCCAGACTGGGGCGCCAGGGCAGGGTCTCGCAGCCTGTGAACAGCAGCCAGCCACCAGGCGTTGCCTTGGTGCATGGCCCTGATCCTACAGTAACAGAGGCTTCATTACCTGATAGGGCCCAGAGTCACTCTGGTCGTCTCACATCGGCAGTCGCTCAGGGGCAGTGCCCTGACAATGGAATTGTTCTTGCTATTGCTGGGTCCCTGCTGGTCTTTCTCATGAGCACCTCAGACCTGTCCACCGTTTATCTCCACCAAGAGCCAGATAGTAAATGTTTTCAGTTTCAGCCATGGCTCGTGGAGGTGGCCACAGGAGATGTATGAACAAACAGACATGGTTCCAGTCAGACCTTATTCCCAAGACAGGCCAGCCCTGGGGTGTGCCATGCTGGCCCTGGTCTAGACAGCCAGTGGCAGAGGGGCTGTGGCCTGCTTAGCACCCTCTGGGGTTCCCAGGTGGAGCCCCTCCCCACTCAGCCCAGCTTGGCTTCACTGGCCCCCTTCTCCGCAGTCCCCTCCCTGCCCTGAGGTTTCCAGGCCCCGTCTATGGGGACAGCTCTTCCTAGTATATGGCTGTTTGTCCATGCAGGGTATGCCTATTCCAGGGCTGACCCTGTGAGCCTCTGTTTGTGTCTCATACCGTGGGCCCCAGGGAGGCCCCACCTAGGTAGGCCCTGCTTTGATCTCATTCTTGATGGTCCCTCAACTGCACCACGCGCTAGAGCAGACCACCTCCCCCAGGCTGGGGTTGGGGACTCAAGTGGCTCATGTGGCAGTGAGGCATCACCTGGTGAGAAGTAGCTTTCAGCCCCAGCCAGGTGTTCCCCTCCTGGTATGGGGCTTTCTTGTGAGGCCCTCCAGTGCTGTCAGGGCCAGGGCTGCATCATGAGGTCAGCATCAGGCTCTGCAGGGAGGCTGCGGTCAGCCGGCTCCACTCTCCCTGCTTCCTCTGCTTTAGGGCAAGGAGCTGCTGGCACAGAAGCTGCCGCTGTGGCAACAGGCCTGCGCCGACCCCAACAAGATCCCAGACCGTGCCGTGCAGCTGATGCAGCAGCTGACCAGCAGCAATGGCGCCATCCTCCCTGGCACCCTGTCGGCCTCCAAGTCCAGCTTGGTCATCTCAGACCCCATTCCGGGGGCCAAGCCCCTGCCAGTGCCCCCTGAACTGGCCCCATTTGTGGGGGTGAGTGCTCAACCTCCGGAAAGCCTATGGGTGTGGGAGGACAACCCCCTTGCAGTGGTCAGCATCCCTGCTGGGGCCATGGCCCTCTACGCTGGCCTCCTGTGGGCTAGACCCTCCTCCAACCCTGCGTCTTGCCACTTCTTCTCCACAGCGGCTGTCTGCCCAGGAGAATGCTCCCATCATGAACGGCGTCTCAGGCCCAAACAGTGAGGACTATAACCCCTGGGCTGACCGCAAGGTGGCCCAGCCCAAGTCCTCATCTCCTCCGCAGCCTCAGACCAAGATGAGTGACTCCTATTCTAACACGCTGCCCGTGCGCAAGAGTGTGACTCCGAAAAACAGCTATGCCACCAGTAAGGGCTCTGCAAAGGCCACACTGGGGCCCAGACCCACTCCCGCCGCCCTCAGTAATGACACCTGAGGGTGGTTGCAGGACCCTGAGGTTCACTTGTAACCAGGTTCACCCTGAGGTGCAGCATCCTGAGGACCCCTTCGAGAACCATTCTAGACCCTTGGGTTTCTCAGGGTTCCCCCATTAAGTCTGGTGAGAGGGGAAGCAGTGCCTAGAGCAGACAGATAGTGCTGGGAGGCATCAGTTGGTGATGGGACAGCTCCCACCCCTGTGGGGCCCTGGGTCCTGTCTTCCTGGGACACACTCTCACCCCCCCCCCCAGGGGACTAGGTACATCCTCATTAGCCAATGGGAAGGCTAAAGCTCAGCCCCTGGATGAGGGCAGGTCTGAGCCACCCCATTTCCACATGGCTCTGGAGGCCGGTAGGTGTCCATCAGGATGAACGGTTCACCTCCAGGCCCACCAGGGGCCACTGAGCTGATGGGAGGGTAATTGCGCCCTTTACTCCTGACTGTGGAGAAGAGCTTCCCCTCATACCTGCCCTGTTGTCCAGCAGCCGAGAACAAGACGCTACCCCGCTCCAGCTCCATGGCGGCCGGCCTGGAGCGCAATGGCCGCATGCGGGTAAAGGCCATTTTCTCCCATGCGGCCGGTGACAACAGCACCCTGCTGAGCTTCAAGGAGGGCGACCTCATCACACTGCTGGTGCCTGAGGCCCGGGACGGCTGGCACTATGGCGAGAGTGAGAAAACCAAGATGTGAGTGCTCTTCCTGGAGCATGGGGATGTTGACCCTGACCCTGGGCCCACGGACACTTCTGTCGAGGTCACAGTGCTTTCACTGCAGAAACCCTGACAGACACACCTAAAAGAGGCCTCTCACCTGCAGTGGGGGCTCCCACCCACCAGTCTCCATGGTCTGTCCAGCTCCACCCCTTACTGCCCACATCTCTGACTTGGCCCAAAACCCCCTTTTTGTTTTTGGCACCTTCTTTGCTAGCAGGTTTGTGGCTTCCTAGGTGGTAGAGGTCAGCTTCCCACGCAGAGCCTTTCTGTTTTCCCCATATCTCTCCTGGGCAGGGCTGGGTTCCTAGAAGTCGTGTAAATTCCAACAGGCCATGCCCTCATGGCTTACACCCGTGGCCGAGGGCAGTGTGAATGGCTTGCTCTTGCTCAAGCTGGGAGCTGCTGAGTCAGGGACTCCACCCTCCCACTGCCACCGTGTTGTCTAGATGTGTCGTTGGTGAGATGGGAGAGGCCACTGGGGTGCAGTCTGCCCTGACACCGGCCCTGATGGGGGTGGAGTAGACTCGGCTTCCTCTGGCCTCCAGGCTGTTGCTGCCCTGGGAGGGGCTCCAAGCAGGGACACCACCCTCCCAGACCCTCCCTTGGTGTTGGCCCCATGGCTCAGCATGTGGCCACTTGGGGCTGAGGCCCTGATCACTGCCTGGGTCCCGGCTCATTCTCGCAACCTCACAGGGGAGGCAGCTGCCGAAGCTCCCATCCAGGCCCAGATGTACCCAGGGGACAGGCTAGAGTGTCCTAGTGTCTCTGGAGCAGTGGCTTATGTCCTCTCCACAGACACGTACAGCCAGGCCAGGGAGCCAATGGGACTTGGGGACCCGCCTGCTCTCACCTGCGCATTTGTTTCAGGCGGGGCTGGTTTCCCTTCTCCTACACCCGGGTCCTGGACAGTGATGGCAGTGACAGGTTGCACATGAGGTGAGCATGCTGCCCACAGAGTTGTCCCTCAGCTCTGGAGAGGGGCTGCGGGGAGTTGCTGTTGATGGCACCTGTCAGGCCCCAGGCCCTGTTGCACGAAGCTTGGCTGGGTTTCCCAGGCCCAGGGTGCTGCAGGTCTGAGACCCTGGGGTACGTGGGGTGGAGGTACTCAGTGTGGAGGACCACTGTGCCATGTGGGCAGCCTCGTTCGCTGATCCGTGGGGCAGGCTCCTCTTGCCCCATGCTGTGCCCAAGGCACACCCTGCTGCCATCTCCTATAGAATGCATACACAAGGGGGCCCTAGCTGGCGCTGGGAGGGCGAGGTTGCCAGAGGGCTCAGCCCCAGCAAGCCTTCTGGAACCCCCAGGTATACTTTTGTGCCCAGTTCCAGTAGAGGTGTCCATGAGGGTCAGGGTGGCAGCCACCCAGGCCGAGAGCAGCCTCTGTCACCCCCTTTCAGTGGCTCAGTGCAGCGTGGGGAACGTGGGGGTAGGCAGGATCCTAGGCTGGCCCAGGCCTGAGTACCCTGTCTCCCATGACTGCAGCCTGCAGCAGGGGAAGAGCAGCAGCACGGGCAACCTCCTGGACAAGGAGGACCTGGCCCTCCCGCCCCCTGACTATGGCACTTCCTCCTGCGGTTTCCCCACCCAGATGGCCAGCACCTTCAAACAGAGGCCCTACAGCGTGGCTGTGCCCGCCTTCTCCCAGGTGAGCATGCAGGAACCTGGGTCCCAGGGACTGTGGAGGGGTGGCCCAGCCAAAGCCCTACATTGGCACTTCTGCTGGAAGGCCCCGTGTTTGACAGGCCTGGGCTTGGGGGCTTGGGCCTTGAGTCTGCCTAGACAGTCTCTGGGCAGGAACCTGGGCATCATGGAAATTTTGGTGTCTAGGAGCCACTCCTAGAGAGCTATGGGGCTTGTGCAGATGTGGGCACCAGCCACTTCAGGCTGGAAGGTGGCCAGGACCTTCAGGGAGTCTAGTAGAAGCCTTGTGTCTCAGGGTGACAGAGCCAGCCTGCTTGGACAGTGAGACACTTTGGTCCCATCCAGCCTCACCAGGCTTTGTGGCATAGCTGACTAGGCCCGGAGTGACCACTGCTCACTACTCTTACCTCCCAGTCTCTGGGTTTGGTTTTGGTGCTGAAAAAGCTGAGGAAGGTGTCAACACCCCTTGAAGGCCCTGAGACCAGGCCAGAATTCCACAGCCCCAGCCCCACACCCAGGGGTTCCCTCCTGAGGAAGTAGCCCCTTCCCCAGGGCCAGGAAGCTGAAGCTGGGATCTGGGAGCCCTGGGACGCTGGGCCTAGGGGCCAGGTCAGGCTTGCTCTAGTCAGGCCTGCAGGTGACCATCTGTGTCAGCCGTCCTCCCGAAACCAGCCTGTCAGTCCTACTTTCCCACCCAGCTGTTACTGGTTTAGGGCCCTGGGTTCCTGGGGAGGCCCCTCAACCTGCCCCGAGACTGCCAAATGGCCCAATTCATCTGCTCGGGTGCTCAGGCCATGTGGCCTGCAGGTGCTCTCTTGGTTATGGGGCCCACAGGGTCCTGCACACCTGCCATGGGAGGTCTGTATGGAAGGGGGTCATCAGGTGATCTGTCTTGCGTGTATACAAGTATGAGGTCACACAATCGACTGCCAGACAGACAAGGAACTGTCCCTGTGATTGGGAAGGCCACATCTGTTTGTAGAGGAGGGGCCCTCTGGCCCTCAGCTGGAGGCAGCACTGCACACCCTGGTCAGGAGAGTCACCTGCCCTCCAGCCCCTGCCTCTCCTCCTGGGACCACAAGCCTGATGTGTTCCTACCTTTCCTCCCCAGGGTCTGGATGACTACGGGGCACGGGCCATTAGCAGGTAGGGGCTTTCAGAGTTGTCCTTGGGAACTGTGGGCAGTGGGAAGCGGTTCCCCTGAAGTACTCCCTTCATAGTGGCCTGGCTGGAGACTGTACCATCTTCTCTATGGATTAGGGCGAGTGGGTCCCAGGCACCTTTTCTGTCTCCTACCCTGAAGGCCCCCAGGCCTCTGAAGAGAGCGGGCCCGCCCTGAGGCTTCAGCCTAGAATCCCAGGACATCTCCAAGTGAGACACACTCTCCATAGGTGGTCCAGAGAAAGTGCTCCTATGGAGCCCAGTCTGGCCATGCCCATGCTGATACCTGTGCCGGGTCGCACAGCCCCTCTGGGGCTCCCTGTCTTTCCTAGTGGGCCCTGCAGGAGCCCTACACCCACTTCTTTAGTGGCACTGCTCTTCCTGGCCTGCCTCGTCCACTCAGCATCGATGGCTGGGAACTGCCAGCTCTGCCCTCCTCCTAGCTCTGGGACTTCTGCCATCACCCTTCCCCCAGGGCCAGGTCACAGGTTGGCCAGGTGGCCAACCAACCCAGAGCTGCTAAGAAGGCTGCTTCGGGGGCGGGGGGGCTGCAGCCAGCAGCTGTCCTTACTTTGTTTCACAGTGGCAGCGGCACACTGGTGTCCACAGTATGAGGACGCTGACCATGGCCGGCTGCTGCTCGGGAGAGCTTCTGCGTGCCCCTCCAAATCTGTCTGGCCTCCTTCAGTTTCCTCCTCAGCTGTTGTTGGTTTGTTCTTGGGTCATTTTCTCCCATCTGCCCCCTCTTGCCTTTTGGTTGGTGACCCCAGACTCTGAGATCCCCAGGGTCCATGGTGCTGCCCTCTCTCTGCTCCTGTGTTTACACACCCCACCTGCGTGTCCTGCCAGGCAGGACCTGCCAGCCTGGTAGTGCCATGGCACTCTCGCCTCTTCCCTGTCTGCTGTGTTCATGACGCACTGCCCTTCTGAAGGCTCACTGCAAGCCAGCTCTAAAGTTTGAAGAAAAAGAAAACTCAAAAAAAACAAAAACAAAAAAAAAAAACGCTGAAAACAGGAAAAGGACCTTTTTTTTCCTAAAAACAAAAAGATATGCATGGACTCCGGTGTACGTACTGTTATTTCTGCATCTGACGTCCTCCAGCACACGCTGGCATCTGTCAGGACAGGGAAGGAACTGGGGGCTTGCTCCCAGAGGCTCGAGGGCCACACCCCGCTGGGGGCCTCCTGAGGAAGCTGGCCACTCCTGTGAGGGAGGCCATGGTCCCAGCCCAGCCCACACTGCCAAGTCAGCTCCTGAGGGCTCTCTTCTCTGAGGATGCTGTTAGACGGTGTACAGAGACCAGAGCTTGGGCGTCACCATCCAGCGTGGCGACCTCACACAGTGCCCTGGTGGGAGGTGGTCGGGAGCAGGTGCTGCCCAGCCGCACATGGACGTTCCAAAGACCTCTAGAGACCACCCCATCCCACGTGTTCTGGAAACCAGTTCTTTTACTGGCCTTGTGAGATAGTCTTGGCCACCCGGCTGCACAGGGCAGGGGCCACCTGGGAGGGAGCCTTTGGGCAACCTGCCCACAGGCCTGCTGTCTTCTCTAAATGCTCTCGTCTTTTCATGTGTCTTGGTGACTTCAGAAAGACGTGCTGGATTCAGTGGCTACTGGGTATTGCCTCTTCGTGCCCTGAATCCAGGAAGCAAGTGAGGGGCAGCTCCCCGGCCCCTCCCACTGCAGGAGCCCCAGGAACCTGCAGACACTCCTTTATGGAGTTAGCAAAGCCTCCCGCAGACTAGGACGTGGCTAGTTGTGCTTGTGGCAGAAGCTGCTCAATACAGAGACGTCGAACCATTTTACATTTAAGGGAAGCACGAGGCCTGAGTGAGGACCTGTGTGAAGAGAAGCTTCCATGGTGGTGGTCTGATTTTGCTAACAATCTCAAATCCAGGGGATTCCATGCTCGATGGATGAATGTAGAAACAAAATCGCAAAACTTGTACGAAGATGTAAAGTGCTGAAGATATTTTTCCTTTTTTTTTTTAATCTGAATTGTGCCCTGTACTGCAGTGGTTTGAATAAAAGTTTTATTTATTGCATTGAGTTGGGTGTGTCCCCTCCTTCCAGCCCCCATGTGGGTCCCACACCGAGGTACCTGGGGACACCTGTGGTGGCCACCGCCCTGTGAACATGGGCCGCACAGCCTGACCCTGCGCCTGATGCCCCATCCTGCATCAGCCTCCGCACACTTAAGAGACTGCAGGCCCCGCCACCTGCACCTGCACCAGCAGCCCTTGTGTTCCCTTGCAGCCCTGACGTGGAAGTGGCCAGATTTTGAGCCTCCTGTCTCAAGTTAGTAAGTGCCTGGTTTTCTGTGCTGGTCAGTCTGTGTTTGCAGTGGCTCTGGAGAGACCCTCTGGCCTCTGTCTGGTGGTCAGGGTAGGACCTGAGGGTCACCAGCTTGCTCTGCTCAGGGCTCTGGGCCTTTACTTCCCCTCAGTCGCTCCTCAGACTCACAGACTTCCTGTCTGGGCACCTCCCCCAATGCTGGGCATGGGGCTGGCCTGCCCTCTGTCTGGGTTTCTCTCCTGCCTCTGCTAAGTGCTTTGGCCACAGTCAAGGTAGACCCAGTGATAAGACTTTGGCTCCTTTGTCTGAGTGTCCCCTCGGACTGGCCCCTGTGGGCGTAGGTCAGCCCACTGGGCTGGCTTCTGGGTTGCTGGGTACTGCAGCCCGGGGTGTGGGGACACTCAGGTGGGGCCTGAGGACAGCTCCATGGCTTTGCCAGGCAAGTGCTACAGGCCTATGGAAGCAGGAGCGCATATCTGCCCTGCTAGGGACAGTGGATACCCAATACTGCTGCTCATTCTGTCCCAATGCCCATACCAGGCCCTCAGCGCCATTCCGGGGTACCCTCTCCAGCCTTCTCCAACACCCTCCTGGTGACAGGTCCTTTCCTGTCTTCAGAAAGCAAGCACCAACAGCCAGCAGGGAATGTGGGAGCCTACCACTCTGGGTCCTTGTGCCTTCCCGCAGGGTGGCCACTGCTGCCCACTTTCCCTACCTCCACCTCAAATCACTGAGAAGGTGACCCTGTGCAGCGGGCATCTTGATCCTTATGAAGGATGGTAATCACTTGACCCCAGTGAGGGCAGCCAGACAGCCCAGCAGATCTGGGCTTTCTCCCTCACGGCCTTGGTGTCACTGTGCTGGTGCATTCTGAAGACAAACACTCTTGACTTTGGGAATAGGGTGGAAATGCCTTTGACTGTAGCTCAGCAGTGGTCAGCACTGGGCCACCTCTTCCTTGCCTCTGAATTCTCCTCTGAGTGGCCTGCCTGTCTTGCCCATGGTTCCTCCTAGCTGGTGGGGCTAAGCTGTCCTTGCTTCTGAAGGGACTGGGAAAGGTGACAGCTGGAGGACTGCGTCTCTGGCATAAGGCAGACCCCAGGGTCACAGTGGTCATCGGGTGAAATGGGGTGCACTCAGCCCCAGGAGCACGGCGTGGCCAGCTGCACAGTCACCTGGCCTAGTGATTCAGCTGGGGTGGGGTGCCGAGAGCTACCTCTGGTTGGTTGAGGGACCCTTCCCAGCTCTGCTCAAGCTTATGGCTGGGGAGGGGCTGAGAAGATTGAATTCCAGAAGGACTGACATTCTGACGCTGTGGGGAAAGCTTGGGATTGAAGACAGGAAGTTCAGGAGAAAGGGGAAACCTGGGTGGTAACTGCCCTGTGGCTCTCCCTGCTCTGGACATACCAAGGGATGGAGCTGCAGTAGAGCAGACGGGCCGCTCTCAGGATGACCATCTGTGTTCACCCAGGCCAGTGCTCGGCAAACTCATTAGTCAGCAGAGCCAAATATCAACAGTACAACGATTGAAATTTCTTTTGAGAGCCAAATTTTTTAAACAAACTATATAGGTAGGTACATTCCTTATCAAGGTAGCGCCCGCACGTGGTGTTTTGTGGAAGAGCCACACTCAAGGGACCAAAGAACTGCTTGTGGCTTATGAGCCGCAGTTTGCTGACCAGGGCCTAGAGAAACAGAAAACCCCAGCGGGTTCCCCCACACGCAAGGCCATGAGCTTTTTGTGAGGCTGGAACTGAAAGCTGCCCAATAGCAGGGCTGGACCCCCAGGCTGCATGGGTCCCTGAGAGCTGGCATTGGGGTCCTGAGCTCTGTCCCGCCCCACTCCCTTAGCCCCACAGGAGAGCAGGCCTGTTCTGTGTCTGGCATGGAAATGCTTTCTCCACGTACAAGACTCTGGTCACGCCCACATCCCAGCTCGGGAGTACCTGCCCAGTGGCTCTCTGGGAGGGGACGCTGTGCCCTCGCAGCCCTGCCAAGGGGCAGACCCTAGACAGTTATAACTCGAAGGGGACTGAGCCTCTGGGCCCTCCATTCTGTGCTGGCACCAGGCGAGCTGGTCCATTTACAGCTGGCCTTTACAGTCTGCCCACAGCACTGCTGGGAGGAAGCCTGGCCTAGCACCTTCCTGGCAGTGACCAGTGTCCATAGGATGGGAAAATCTTGTCCTGTAGTGGACCTTGGGTCCCAGTCTTGTCCTGTCATCTCAGTGTTGACTCCAGCTGCCGCTCAGTGTCACACAGGCACCTGCCCCAGGGTAGCTCATGAGTAGGTTCTTTCACAGAAGAAAGAACATTCCAGAAGGTGGTAGGTGCCCAAGGGGACTGTGCCCTTCCTCTGGTGCTGTGAGGTGGAAGTGTCCCACCCCAGGGAGTGGGTGTCTGGCCTGGGCTGTGAGGAGCTGTGGGAGGGAGGTGCTGGAAGGCTGAAGTGTTTGCAATGGCTCCCACATTCTCAGAACCTGGAGTGTGGACAGGCAGGTGCATCATGGAGCATTGTTTTGGGGTGCAGATGAGAAAGGTTTCTGGCCCTACAGCTCCCCCCTGTGGCCCCAGCTGACGATGCCATCTGCACTCCCCCTCTGACGCAAACTCGGGTATCAGCAGGAGTGCACTGTGTGCTGCCCAAACCCACCTGGCCACTCTGCCCCCAGCTGTGGGCACATAGGAGCTGTCCTCCCTTCTCTGGGGACAGGGTCCATGCTCCTTCTGCTAAATCCCCAACTGCAAGTGGATGAACTGGCCCCATTTCCAGCCCCCCAGAACCTCCTGCCTTGACCCTGGTTGGAGACAGCCAGGGCACAGGGCCCTCTCCTAGAACCACAGTCTAGTGGAGATGATGGCCAGGGGCACAGGGCCCTCTCCTAGAACCACAGTCTAGTGGAGATGACAGCCAGGGGCACAGAGCCCTCTCCTAGAACCACAGTCTAGTGGAGATGATGGCCAGGGGCACAGGGCCCTCTCCTAGAACCACAGTCTAGTGGAGATGACGGCCAGGGGCACAGAGCCCTCTCCTAGAACCACAGTCTAGTGGAGATGACGGCCAGGGGCACAGGGCCCTCTCCTAGAACCACAGTCTAGTGGAGATGACGGCCAAGGGCACAGGGCCCTCTCCTAGAACCACAGTCTAGTGGAGATGACGGCCAGGGGCACAGGGCCCTCTCCTAGAACCACAGTCTAGTGGAGATGACGGCCAGGGGCACAGGGCCCTCTCCTAGAACCACAGTCTAGTGGAGATGACGGCCAGGGGCACAGGCCACCCTGTGTCCTACATCCTTAGGACAGATATCACTAGTGACAGTAGACCTGGCCTTGGGGACCTCTGTGTGGCCCACTGTGGCCAGCTCCAGTAAAGCTTGTCTGTACAGATCAGAGCCAAAGAGAGGCCAGAGCCAGGCCTGGGGCCCACGTAGGGCTGGGAGTGGCCTTTCATCACAGTTGTGATGCCTGAATCGGAAGACTTTTAATAAACAACTCTCGGGTGTCACCTTGCAGACAAAGAAGCCATACCTTGATGGTCAGTTTCTTCTTAGTAATTCATCTTTTTAAAAAGCCCAAAGTGGGGTTTTTTTGGAAAACACCAAATCCTCAGGAAAAGGCAGAGCAGTGCTCCCACCCACATGCTCTCCCCATGAGCACTGGATGGAGTGCCCGCCTGCCCACAGCCTACCACCCCCTCAGCTCCCATGGAAGCCAGCCCAGCTATGCCAGAGGCACCTCCTGCCCCAGGTAACGGCTCCAAGAGCCAAGTGCTTTACCAGGAGTGTGGTCCTGTCCATGCCACACCCTCTTGTGTCCCGCGTTCATCCATGCTGCATCCCCCGGGCTGCCTGCCGTCTCCTAGCTGCTGTCTGAGGACAGGTGTCCTGAGGGCCAGCCAGTAGCCAGCCCTCATGCTCTCTCATTCCATCTCAGCCTCGTCTGGCCAGTCCATCTGTCCGTCAGCTGCAACCTGGGCATGCAAGGGAGGTTCCCTTGGGGAGATAGGTGGTTGACACCTCACTAGGTGATGGTCAGCCCCTCTGCAGGGGGGCCGTGGGCATTGCCCAACAGCTCTGTGGCTGCCAGTGTGTGTGCGCCTTGTGTCTGTCATGTCAGTGTGGAGTGAGCCCAGGCCCCCTGGGACCCCGGGACGCATGAACTGGACTGTCCTGTGTGTCGATGGGTTTGGGCAGATACCACTTGGGCCACTGGGCCTTGTGGGCACCCCCCAGACTTGAATGTAGGCCCACTGGGGACTGAGAAGGAACTGGGTCTGGACCCCAGGGCAGATGTGAGGCAGGGGACCCTTCCCCACCTGCCCTGTCCTGGAAGGGTTAACTTCCAGCTGGGAGTGAACAGAAAGTGGTGCATTGAGGTTAGCTGGCCTTGTAGATGGCACACTCCCTGGCTCTCCCAGCAGCCTCTATTGCCTGCCCCCAGCCCCGGCTGTGCGCTTGGAGGCTGGACCTCAGGGTCTGGGTCAGTTCCATTTGCAGAGCTAGGGCCCTGGGGTATGGCACACTCAGCACTGTCCATACTAAAACCCCTCTCCTCTCCTCCTCAGGAATCCCTTCACCAGCATCCAGCTGAAGCCAACAGTGACCAATGACAGGTCTGCCCCCCTCCTCAGCTGATGGCCACATCTGCACCTGCTGCCTACAGGGCCTCTTCTCCCCACTCCACCTATAAGTTTTCTTTATGACCTGCATGGTTGCCCTTCTGGGAATGTTTCTTCCACGCTCTTCACCTGCCAGTTCTGCCCCCACTTCAGTCTGGCCTGGGCTGGGCCTTGGCTTCTCCTGTAGACAGAGCACCTGGCCTGTGACCCAGATGAGTTGAGGGGGCCTTGCCGGAGCTGGGACGAGCTGGCTAGGCCATGGAGCCACAGAACCCACCGGGTGAGGGAAGGACATTCCGTTAGCTTGTGGCTAAAAGGGGAGCCCAGCTCCCATGCTGCTCATAGCTCCCAGGTGTCTCTGGTCAATAAACGGCTGCCCCGTTGTGATCTGTGGCCTGCAGGGGCGGGAGGCCTGGGGCACAGGAAGGGGAGAGCCTGCCATCATCATCGTTGGATGAATCATCAAGAGCAACTGACTTCTTGGCAGGCTCTCCCACATTGCTGGCAGTTTTGAGGGGTCTCTGACCTCTTCCCTGCCCAAGCCCCAGTTCCCATCCACAGCTGCTGCTGCGGCCTGAGCTCCCTGGAGTGGGCAGTAGGTACTGTGGCCTGCGTTTCTAAACTGTGTGCCACTGGGGGGGGGGTTCCTTGCCACAGGATTACTGGGTGGGCCTTCCCCCTCCCTGCCCTCCTTCTGTCTTAGCTATTTCCATATTTCAGCTGAAATACCAGATTTTAGAGACTTTATTATTGGATACATGCTATTAGACATTTGTGGCTGAAATATAGCCATGGAACTTGCAGAGCCAATCCTCCCCTACCCTCCAAGGAGCTGTTCTGGAGCCCTGAGCTTCCTGCAGTCTGGCACACCAGGACAGGAAGCAGAGGGCAGGAGCCTGGGGGGGGGGCACCCAGGCCTCTCACCTCACAGAAGCTAGAGGTGGGGACCTAAGGCAGATGCTTGGATTGGGGATGCACAGAAGCCCCAACTCCTCAAAAATGCTCCTGCCTCCCAGCTTCCCAGTACCCCCTTATGCTGAGGAACAGGCTCCAGCCACTGAAAGGCAGTGGGGAAGGGCTTCCTGGGGAGGTCTGTGGGCTCCCTCCTCATCCTTACCTAGGCAGGGCCAAGTGCAGGGCAGGAAGAGAGGGCTACAGGGGTCAGTCCTCCACTCTGCTCTGGACAGACCTCACCTGGCACAATGGGAGCCCTGGTTACTCTCTCCCTTCACCAAGATGTGCCAAGGGCAATGGGGGGAGGGGCAGCCTTCCTCCTACAGCCCCCCTCCCCTGTGGACAAGAGGGACTATTTTGCCCCCCAGACAGAGCTGGCATCTGAGTCCCCACCCCAGCATGGTCAAGCCCCCTCCTGCCCAAGACTTTATCTGAAATACCCCCCCCCAAAAAAAAAAACCACGCTTAACATAAAGGCTTTTTTCCTTAGGTTGATTTCTCTTTAAAAACAAGGAAGAAGAGGCCCTGGTCGGTTGGCTCAGCGGTAGAGCGTCAGCCTGGCGTGCAGGAGTCCCAGGTTTGATTCCCGGCCAGGGCACACAGGAGAAGAGCCCATCTGCTTCTCCACCCCTCCCCCTCTCCTTCCTCTCTGTCTCTCTCTTCCCCTTCCGCAGCCGAGGCTCCATTGGAGCAAAGATGGCCCGGGCGCTGGGGATGGCTCTGTGGCCTCTGCCTCAGGCGCTAGAGTGGCTCTGGATGCAACAGAGCGACGCCCCAGAGGGGCAGAACATTGCCCCCTGGTGGGCATGCCAGGTGGATCCCAGTCGGGTGCATGCGGGAGTCTGTCTGACTGCCTCCCCGTTTCCAGCTTCGGAAAAAAATGAAAAAAAAAACAAAAACAAGGAAGAAGAAAATCATTGCACCAGCACCCTAAGCCTCAAGTGTCCCCACTCACACTCCCAAAACAACAATAAACTTACATCTCTTTGGCAACAATAACTTAAAATCATCCAGTCCCATTTCCTTTTGCTTGGACAACAGCAGCTACAAAAATATTCCCTGTGCTGCTCTGCGCTAACCCTGACCCAGTTCCATCCCTTCCCAAGTCCCCTTCCCTGCCGGCAGGGGGGGCAGCTGGGCTGCCTTAGCAGCTGGGCTGGGCAGTGTCCTGAAGTGCCAGCGGAGGGTACCTCTAGAGCCAGGCTGAGGTGGCAGGGGTGGGGCCTGAAAGCTCCCCATCTTTCAAACTGCCCCCCTGGCTCCAACAGGGAGACCCAGGCAGGAGTCAGCCCAGACTCTGGGGAGGGAGAGCTTATGGGTCTAGCTGAGACAGTGAAAGGGAAACTTCAGCCACCAACTTTGAGGTAAGGGTGGTGGGGCCCACGAGCCCACCTCACCTTGTATTGAGCAAACCCAGAACCAGGTGGAAGGGTCCAAGGGGACAGGGAAAGGCTGTCCCAGCAGGCCTCTGCCAGCTATCTCCACAGGGCTGGGGCATGACATCCTGCACTGCACCACAGGGGCCAGTGGACAAGGCCTGTGAGCCGCCCCCCTCCCCCAGTCACCAGAAGATCCCCTGGCCTCAGGCCAAGCCGTCTGATAGCAGCAACCAGGGCAGAGGGGGTAGCTGTGGGGGGGGGGCTCCAGATGGGGGCTGTGGGGCATCCCTAGGGGATAGCAGCAGACCTGAGTGTCCAGGATGAATCCTGCCCCCAAGGCAGCACTGGCCACTCCACTGTCCAGGGTGCTGCATTGGGCACCGAGATGCTGGAAGCTGCTGCCGACCGCCACCAGGACTGCAGTCCCCACGAAGTCCCCACTCACTCTCGGTCACCATCCTCGCTGCTGCCTGAAGCAGGATCAGCAGGGGCTCCAAGCAGGGGCTGCCTGGGTCTCAACCTTCTTTACAGCTGCCCCCAGCGCCTCCTGCAGGGCCTGGCAAACAGGAGATGCCACAAATTCCAGAAGATGCTGAGGACAGCCAGAGGCCCTCCCCCAGGACTCCCACCTAGCTTCCATCCCTGTCCTAGGGCCACTGAGCAGCTGGGGCTACAGCCCTCAGCTCCCTTCACTGTCTGATTGCCTGTCTGTCTGAATGGGAGCTAGACCCATTTCTCTTACCCATGAAACACCAGCACCCAGACCCAGGTAGAGTCTGTCCCCTGGGCTCAGCAAAGTTCAACATGCCCTCAAAGTCCTCCTTTAACAGGTGAGGAAACTGAGGCCTGGGCTGGCAATCATCACACATTCGCCTCCTGGTGACCTGCTCGTTTATTCAGATGTCCATTCAAGACATATTGTCCAGGGTCAAGCCGATATGCCAAGGACATGGGGGAAGGGCTGGGTCTGCCTGGGGGACAAAATGACCAGGAGGTATTTGGGTAGAGATGGGCTTTCAGGTAAGCCAAGCAGAACTCACAAGAACTTGCAGGGGGTAGGGCATGGCAACCTGGCAGGGATGAGCCTTCCTGGTCTGAGGCTGGCAGAGGAGTGCAGCATGGAGGGAGGGGTGAGCTAAGATCCCACACCTGAGTAGGACCTCCCCGGGGCACCTGACCGCCACTGGTGCTGCTGGGCAAGAGCCATCAGAGAGGGTGGGCAGAGCCTGAGGCTAACTAGCAAGGGCTGGGGAGGTTCCGGTGAGAGAGGCTGCCCCAGGTTGGGGGGCTAAGGTCAGGCAGAGGGTGGGGGCACTCAGTATGCATCCTGTGCCTCTAGAAAAGCAGTGAGGCCTGAGAGCAAAGCAGCGCCCAGTCTTGGCCCAGGAGGCAGAGAGGCAAGGCCTGCAAATTCGGCCAAGGCAGACACACCTGCGCGTGACCCGACCTCTCCAAGCCTTAGTTTCCCTGTCTGAGAACTGAGCTCGCACATGAGAAATAACGAGAGCAGGGCCCCATTCTATTGTCCCGACTTGGTGTCTCCTCCTGCCAGCCAGCCACAGCCTCTTACCTCCCACAGAGCCGGCGTCGGAGTCGGAGACGTGTGTGATGGAGAAGCGGGACGCCGCAGGTGCGGGCAAGACGGTGAAGCGCGAGATGGGGCCCGGCACAGCCGGCCTGGAGGGTGCAGCGGGGTCTGCCAAGACGGGCTCCCAGGCGGGCGTCCGTGGGAAGCTGTCGTCCCACTGGAACCCGCCGCCTGCAGACCGCCCGGTGATCACTCGCGCCCGTGGCCGGTGGGGAACCGTCACCGCTGGTGGCGTCCCTGGCCGGCCCGTAAGTCTATTTCTGCCTCACCCTGCCCCAGCACGTCGCCTCGCCCACCCCGCAAAGTTGCGGGGCCCTGGCCCCGCCCGGTGACTACGCCCACGAACACCCCCTCCATCCCGCCCCCCCTCCTGTCCCCTAGCTCACCCTCTTGAACCGTGAAGTCCTCAGAGGAACCTTCTGCCCGTCGCGGCCGGCAGGGGGCAGCGGGAGAGCCGGGACTGCCCGCCAGGAACGCGGGGGCCGACTCCTTGGCTTCGGAAAAGGCCTCCCCGAGTTCCCGGCTGGGGCTTTCCTGAAGTGTCAGAGCACGTGTGACTCGGGCCTCCAGCAGCGGACACTCCCAAAGTTCTCCTTCCCTCCCGGGACCCCCACCCGCGCGCAAATCCCTGGGAGGCTACCCACCTGGTCGAAGAGGTAAATGGTGACGTTGTCAAAGAAGGACACGACTTTTTTCTTGCGCTCCAGGTCCTCGCAGAAGGCCTCCGACAGCAGGCTGGGCATCTTGAGCAGGCTGCGCAGGTTGCGTGCGCTCTGGCTCTCGGCCACCACCACGGGCACCGGCGGCACCTCCTCCTCGCTCTCCTCGCTGTGCTCCTGGATACTGTAGCAACGGAGCTCCTCGTCAGACTCATCACTGTCCTCACTGTCCTCCTCTTCTTCCTCCAGTCGGCCCTCTGGGGCTGCGGGGAGTGATGGCAGGGCCAGGCAGAGTGGCGCTCTGGGGGCGCCTGTGCCCCCTGTCCGTTCCTGCAGGACTGGCAGCAGCACCCTGGCCTCCTGGAGCTCAGGGTGGTGGCTCTTTGAGCTGCTTGGGACTGGGGTCAGCAGGAAAATCTTGGAACACCCGGGGCTGGGCATTGGAAGCACCTGGGCTGGGTCTTGAGGTGAGGTAGGCTCCTTCCTGGGGACCGTGGGACAGGTGCTTGGCCCAGGGGGAGAGTTTTCACACAGTGGCAGTGGCGACACCTTCCTGGGGCCAGAGCTCTGTGCCTCCCCAGGCACCCCAGACTCAGAAGGCTGTGCAGGTTGCAGCCCAGGGCCCTGAGGGCTTTTCAGGTCCAGCCCTGGCCCAGGGGCCAGGACACCTTCTCCTCTCTTCTTAGGGCCCAATGGGGGCTCGGACTCGATATCCAGATCCGAGAAGTAGGCTGAGTCACGGTAGGGGTTCTTTTCGCTGAGGCCACTGAGGGCAACTGGGAGCCAGGTCTCCGCCCCAGGGTTCTTACCCTCCGAGGCCAGCCCCCTGAAAACTTCAGGCTCACATGGCTCATGTGCCTCCTTGAGCACAAACTCAGGAGACTCATAGTTCTCCGTGTCATAGCCGCTGTCCAGGGCTCGGGGCTGCCCTCCAGGGGTGCCAAGAGCAGACAGGCTGAAGACCTCACAGCCACCATTGCTGGCTGAGGACCGAATGTCCAGTGAGTTCAGAGTTCTCACCTGCTTCTGCAGGGAGCGGAAGGCTGGCATCACATCCAGCTTCTCAGGCTGCAGACCATCACTAGATAAGTCAGTGAAAACACCAGAAGTGGCCTTAGTGGGGTCCTTGTCCTCGCTGCCTGGTGTCTTCAGCTCTGGGGAGCTGCTGCTACTTTCCAACATTTGGGCTGGCTCAGTGGCAGTTGCCTGGCTGCTGGCAGGTGAGGGAGAGGCAGGTAGCATGATGGGGGCTATGGCCTCCTCCGTGGGAAGCAGAGCTTTCTCTTGGGATGGGGACAAGATGGATGGAAGGGGCACTTGGGGTCCAACAAACCCTTCAGCCTCTTCTGTAAGCCTAGTCTCTGTCTGGGGACTGTTACCCCCACTTACCACTGCCTCTGTCCAGGGGGATGTGACTAGGCTGGTGAGAGATACCAGACCCTCAGCAGGACATTGATAAGGGAAGTCAAGGCAGCAGCCTGGCTCCTGCCCAAAGGAGATACCCTGTGGCCCAAGGAGAGGCTTTCTGGGGTCCTCTAGGGCCAGGGGGTGGCCCAGTTCAGAGACAGCCTGTAGGGCCAGCTTCCAGCCAAGACAGATGTCTGTGTCATCACCTACATAGCCTAGGTGCCAGGACTCAGATGCTCGGCTGCTGCTGTTGTTGTTGGCTGACACATTGGAGCTCCAGTGTTTGTGCTGGGCAGCCCTGCGCACCTCAGCTTCCCCCAGCTCCTCCCTTCCTGGGGGAAGCTGGGCCCCTGAAGTCCCAGAGGGGTATATCCCCAGAGGGTCCTCCAAGAATGGCGGGCAGAAAGTGCCCCAGTCAGTAGCATCTTCCATTCCTGGTTCCACCAGCATCAGGCCCCTGGGCGAAGGAGAGCACAAGGGGCAGGGCGTGTCCTGGGCTGGGTTCCTGCATGGGTAGTGTTCGCAATGGCCCCAGGGGCCGCCAGTGGATGCCGCCTGGCCCAGCAGTGGCTCCATAGCCAGTGAGGCTGCTGTGCTGCCGTCTGAGTCGTTATCGTGGTCACCACCCTGAGAACTTGGGGCTGCGGCCCCGGGACTAGGGACACAGCCAGCACAGCCAGGGTCGTGGCTGGCGGCAGGTGCGGGTTCCTCCAGGCGGATGAAGTACTCGCTGCCCATAGATGGGCTATGTGCGCTGAGAACCGGCACTACCCCCGGGGGCGCGCCATCGGGGGCGCAGAGCTCCTGCGGGCGCGCCTGGAGGCCCGGGCTCAGCAGGCCACTTGGCGGCGAGAAGGCATCAGCACGGTGGCTCGCCTCCCACTTGTATTCGAAGTTGAGGCCGTGGTTCGTCTCCGTCACCGTCAGCACGTCGTCGCCGTCCACGTGGAAGCCATCGCCCGCGAACTGCTCCAGCAGTGGGAAGGATGAGGTGGCAGCGAGCTCCCCCGCGCCTCCCAATGCCAGGCCTGCCGCCCCCAGCCCGGGGCCCGTGCTGCCCCCGCCAGGCCACAGGGAGCGCCAGCGCTGCTCGAAATCCTCCTCCGCCTCAGTGGTGCCCTTGGTGCACAGGTAGGACAGAAGAAGGTGCACTTCCTCGGCCGTGGGCCGCTGCTCCGGCTGCAACCAGCAGAACTGCATCACCTCGTACCTGCGGGGAGGGAGGCCCCCGGCTCAGTCCTGTCTACCTGGTCCTGTCCTCCCCAGCCCTTTGACTTCCTTAGGAGTGAGCCCATCTACTCCCAAGGTGAGGTCTCGGGTTCCCTCCCTCACACTCAAAATCTTTTGAGGGCAGTTAAAGGAATCTCTCATTTAATTACAAGAGATGGCCCTGGCCGGTTGGCTCAGTGGTAGAGCGTCGGCCTGGCATGCAGAAGTCCCGGGTTCGATTCCCTGCCAGGGCACACAGGAGAGGTGCCCATCTGCTTCTCCACCCCTTCCCCTCTCCTTCTCTGTCTCTCTCTCTTCCCCTCCCGCAGTGAGGCTCCATTGGAGCAAAGATGGCCTGGGCGCTGGGGATGGCTCCTTGGCCTCTGCCCCAGGCGCTAGAGTGGCTCTGGTCGCGACAGAGCGACGCCCCCGGAGGGGCAGAGAGTCGCCCCCCTGGTGGGCGTGCCGGGTGGATCCCGGTCGGGGTGCATGCGGGAGTCTGTCTGACTGTCTATCCCCGTTTCCAGCTTCAGAAAAATACAAAAAAAAAAAAAATAATAATAATAATAATTACAAGAGATCCTAAGTCTTAGCGGTGGGCACAGCCATTTGTGAGCCAGCAACCAGCAAGGGCACTTTTTCCTCAGGTCATCTCCACCCTGCCTGCCGGTGAGTTTGTGCTTTCCTCTTTGGGTACAGGGTGGGAGCCAGAGAACATGCAGGCCTGCCAAGGACGAGCTGGAAACCCAGGTGATCAAGAGCTGCTTCTTCCCTGAAGACTCAGAGCACCCCCTTTGTCCTCAACTTCCTGCTGGGGATACTCCCACCCCAGCCTGGTGACACTGGGTCCTCACCAGCGGTCAGACAGGGTCAGCTGCAGCTGGGGCTTGGGCAGCTTGAGCTGTTGCTCCCGGACAGCATAGGCCAGCACCTGCCGGTCGGAATGGTGAGGGTAGGGCTGCGCACCCAGCTCGAAGAGCTCCCAGATGGTCACACCCAGGGACCTGTGGGGGGGGGGGGCACAGCCATCAGAGGAGGCTGGTGCAATTAGCAGGACACTACTGCATAGGATCTCAGACCACGAAAGGGCAGTTCCTGTTATCACACCAGCTTCTCAGGGACTCTCCTCTTAGAGGGGCTTTCCTGGAGTAAACAAGCAAGACATATCACCTGGCCCAGCCAAAGCATATGCCCAGGATGCCTAGGCAAATAAAAGCCAGCCTGATTTTGAATGAACTGCAGTTCATTCTTGTGTTCATTCACTCATTCTGTTTCCATGGTGAAGACCAGACACTGTACTACTAGGTATAGGAGCAGCCCTGGTGGAGTTCTCAGTCCTGCCAGTCTCCAGCAAAGGCTGGAGGGAGGGGCTGTGCCAAGATTGAAGGAGTTAGTCTAGGGATGTCTTGGGTCAGCACAGGTGGACCAGGAAACATGCGGGCCTGGGAGAAGAGAACTGAGCTCCTTCCAGTGGGTGACGGCTTCACCCAGCTCCTTGGAAGCCTGGGCTGTCCCGGGAGGCTGGGGCCATGAGGGACAAAGCAGATTTGGTAACAGAAGTCACAATAATCTTGGCCAGAACCATCCAGGGAACTCCAGTCAGCATGCAGCAGCAGGGAGCAGACAGGGAAGGATCAGCTGGATGGAGAGGTGAAGATCAGGGAATGGAGTGTTCGCTATGTGGCACAGTCCAGGGGTTTGGGGGTGCCTGTGGTAAGCTCAGGAAGGGGGGCTGGTCCACAGATCCAGGCTCTAAGCGTTCATCAGGAGCAGAGGGGAGGCCAGACTAAGGCCTGGGAGTCTTGAAAGAGGCCAGGGATGGCCTGTAGAAGTCCACGCTTTTCTATATTTATGCCTTCCAGAGGCTGCAGTACTGGGCCTGAATGTCCACTCTGTGCCCAACTCAGCGCCTCCAGACTGCTGTCATGGGAGATCACCTGCCCCACCAGCCCCTCTCCATGAGAAGAGGGATTACATGAGGCCCAGCTCATTATCGCTCCCAGAGGGCTCTTCAACCTGATGTCTGCGGGCTTTGGCCCAGTGGGTCCTAGAAGGACAGGACTTCCTCTACAGCCCAGGGCTGTGGGCTGCCAGCTCTGGCAGCTACTGGTGACTCCAGCACCACTGTGACTTCACCTGAGACCATGTGTGGCCACTAACTACAGAGCAAAGGTTGGACAGACTGGCCGACATGTCCTTGCACAGAGGGCCCTTGAGCAGCCAGACGCATCCCCTCAGCATAGGAAACAGGTAGGTAGGTGAGACTCAGTCCCTGTATCCTCACCAGGAAGTCTGATGACAACAGGTGGGACCCCCGGGACCCACACTCACCACATGTTGCTGGCCTTGGTCTGGTCCACCACCAGCAGGTTGCAGTGTACCTCGTCCACCAGCTCGGGGGCGATCCAGCGTAGTGGCACCCACAGCTGGTCCGCGGTCACAAAGTAGTCCTCCTGTGGGCATGCCAACATTGTCACCCTTCCAGGTCTCAGCCGCTGGCCCTGCTCTCTGGCCCAGCCCAGACTACTCACTCTGTATTTGCCATGAGACAGGCCGTAGTCCCCGATCTTCACGGTCAGGTCGGCGGTGAGCAGGCAGTTCCTCAGGGCCAGGTCACTGGGGGGTGGGAGGGTGGGGTCAGCCAGCCGTGCTGGGCTGGGGCTTCCAGGCCACCAAAGGGACAAAACCACTTGTCGCCAGGTTCATCCTGGCTCAGCTCCATGGATAGACAGAAAGGAATGTCGAAGAGGCTGCCATCCTCCCCCTTCCCAGAGCCCAGGCCCCTTGTTCAGCAGTGGGCACTTCAGAGGGTCTACACAGACAGGGCCTCAAATATTACAATGTAGATGAAGACAATGAGGCATACAGAGATCTAGAACATACTGGGGCCCTCAGTGAAGGTGTGGCCCTGCGGTCACTCCCCTGAGCCCAGTGCACACACCTACTTCTTCTTGGACAGCAGCCTGCTGACCTGCCCCTCGGGAGCCAGCCAGCCCAGGGACTCTGCACTCTCCTCCTGCCTATCACACCGTCACCCTCAGCTCCCCAGAAGGAATGCATCAGCAGGGAAACTGAAGTCCCAAGGGTTTCAGGGGATCCTGCCCTGCCTACATGGGACCCAAGGCAGGGTGGGGGCATGTACTGCCCTCCTCAGCAGCATGGTTACCCCCAGCTCCACCTCCAGCCCAGCGGTCAACTTCAGTTGTCTGTATCTACCTGCCTGCCCAGGGGGTGTCTGGACACAGGGCACTGGGGTGATCATGGGGTGGGCCCACATCCACTGCAGTGCTGCTGTGCAGAGATCATGGGTGGGCCCACATCCACTGCAGTGCTGCTGTGCAGAGGTCATGGGTGGGCCCACATCCACTGCAGTGCTGCTGTGCAGAGGTCATGGGTGGGCCCACATCCACTGCAGTGCTGCTGTGCAGGGATCATGGGTGGGCCCACATCCACTGCAGTGCTGCTGTGCAGAGATCATGGGTGGGCCCACATCCACTGCAGTGCTGCTGTGCAGGGATCATGGGTGGGCCCACATCCACTGCAGTGCTGCTGTGCAGGGATCATGGGTGGGCCCACATCCACTGCAGTGCTGCTGTGCAGAGATCATGGGTGGGCCCACATCCACTGCAGTGCTGCTGTGCAGAGGTCATGGGTGGGCCCACATCCAATGCAGTGCTGCTGTGCAGGGATCATGGGTGGGCCCACATCCACTGCAGTGCTGCTGTGCAGGGATCATGGGTGGGCCCACATCCACTGCAGTGCTGCTGTGCAGAGGTCATGGGTGGGCCCACATCCACTGCAGTGCTGCTGTGCAGAGGTCATGGGTGGGCCTGCGCTTGTGTGGGGGCGTGGGCACAGAAGGCAGGTCAGGAGGCTGGCAGCTGCCCTCTTCAACAAAATCACTGATGCTGGAGTTATGTGAGTCATCACTCAGCACCAGGATATTGTTGGGGAGGACGGCCCGTGAGCATCCAGGCAGGGCCACATCCATCGCCACTTCTTCAGGCACGTCCCCCTACACTGATGTCCTGGCCCATTTTTCCGACTTCAGGGGCCAGGGTGGGAAGCAGGACAGAGCTGTCCCTCCCCCTTCCCACCTGAGGGGCCATGGGGGGGACATTAGAGGAGGGGCTGGCGTAGGGCCCCACATGGTGCTGACCAGCTCTGGGACAGAGGACGGGGCTCGGACCCTACAGTGCTTTCGTCCAGGCCAGCTGGACAGCATGGATTATGTCACTTAGCTATCCTGCAGAGCAGGTATCTGACACCCACCAGCCCAATGTGTTTTGTTTAATAAAATCGCTTTGGCCTGACCTGTGGTGGCGCAGTGGATAAAGCGTCAACCTGGAAACGCTGAGGTTGCCGGTTCAAAAAACCCTGGGCTTGCCTGGTCAAGGCACATATGGGAGTTGATGCTTCCTGCTCCTCCCCCCCTTCTCTCTCTCTGCCTCTCTCACTCTCTCTCCCCTCTCTATAATGAATAAATTTAAAAATCTTTTAAAAAATCGATTTGCAAGTTGTTGCTGGAGGCTGAATGAAGGAACGCCAGCCCCCACACAGCCCCATGTGGAGGTCTTGGGGACCCTGAGCTCCTGGCCCCAACGCCCCCTTCACCTGTGCACATAGTTGTTGCGATGCAGGTGCAGGACGCCACAGGACACCTGGCAGGCCATGCGCTGCAGGGTCAGAGGGTCAGGCACCATGGACTCTGCTGCCCGGCAGCTCCGCAGGTAGCCCTTGAGGTCCCCCTGCGAAGCAGGGCAGCGCTGTCACCTGTGTGTCACCTGTGGTGGGCAGTGGGTGCAGGCACAAGCCCCCCGCCCAGGCCCCTTCCCTATGCAGGGCCTGCTGGTGTGAACTGGGATCCTGCTAACAGGCACCCAGCGGCTAGCTCTCCACAAATGACCCACAGGCACGGGCACTTTCTCCAAACAGCCCCACAGACCAGTCCAGGCATACTAGTCCATTCCATGTACAGACCACTAGTGCCCAGCTGGTAGGTAGTGGACAGCGCCCAGGGCAGGTGACCAGTGTCAGGGGGCAATTCCCTGACCTGTTGATAGCACCTAGCTCTGGGGAGGGCCCAACTATCTTGGGGAAGCACCAAGGCCAGGACTGCAGCCAGGAGTCCGGGAAGCAAACAGTGGGGCCTACATGCTTTGGGGACACTGTCTGCCAAGGGCTCCTCTGTGTGGGCAAGTGGCTCAGCTCAGTGTGGGAGCCGTGCATATGGAAGGGGCCTGGTAGCAGTTTGCAGGTGCAGCTGCCTCTGGGAGATGGTGGGGCAGGCTCTAGTCTACCCCAACCTTGATTTAGGGGGAACGTGAGGCCCACAGAGTGGGGAGAGGGGTCCCTGGCTCAGCTAAGTCCTCTCCATGAGGGTACTGGGCCCACCTTCCTGTCCTGGTGAAAGCTCAGGGCAGATAAGCTAGAGGGTCAGGGAGCAGAAACTCACCACAGGGCAGAACTCCATCACCAGCAGGTAAGGCGTCACCTCGGTGCACTGGGCCAGGCACTGGAGCAGGTTGCCGTGCTGGAGGGCCCTGCGGGAGCCAACAGGCTGCCCCCCTGACTCCCACGCAGGGTAGGAGGGGTGGCAGGACAGGGAGGGGGACAGCACAGATCTTGCCCTGGGTGACAGGGTCCCAGTACCCAGCACAGCCCCCATCTCCTCCAGTTGCACCTGGATCCGGTGCCACCCACCTATAGGGCTGTGCCTCTTCCAAGAACTGCATCTGCTCGTGCACGCTGGCGCTGGCCTTCAGCTCCTTCACCACCACCTGGCTGCTGCTGATGCCCGAGTTCACCTCCCCCAGGAACACCTGTGGGGGCCCAAGTCACCACCCTCCCTGGATGGGCACTGCTTTCTGTACCTTCCTTTACACATCGAAAAATGGGTCTGGATGCCTCCCTGTGAACCCTCCTGGCTGTAACATCCTGTCTGGCTATTCTCGGCCTTCTCTGGGGGTACACAGTGAGGAAGAGGGATCCAGTTGCCCCACCCAGGCCGAGGGTCAGGGAGAAGCCAGGACTGAGACACTGTGGCTCCCAGTCCCCAACACCTGCCCACTTCGAGCCACCTCCAGTGTCTGATTGCACGACAGCACAGAAAGGGCTGCCGACACCGAGCTTCCCCAGAAAGAGCCCAGCAGGATGGGAACCTGGAGAGAGAGGACCCCAGGGCTGGGGAAACTCCCAGGAAAAGCAGTCTCCACCCATCCTCCAGGCAAGAGAGGGTGGATTCCAACCCCTCCCGACCCTGGGGTGAGCAACTCACCTTCCCAAACCAGCCATAGCCAATCTCCTCCAGGTACAGGAGGCTGTGCCGTCCCAGGTCTGTGGACTGGAGCAGCTGCACTGTAACAGGTTGGGGGCTCAGAGACCTCAGCTCAGCCTCAGCCACTGCCCCTCTTCCCTCACCTGGCCTGTCCTGGAGAGCCACATTTGGGGGTTGCCATCAAGAGCAGGGTGCCGGCTTCCAAGGGGAGCCGTGGACCTGCAAGGTGCATCTGGGTATCTTTATGGGTGGGTCTGGGAAGGCCGTGCCCACACGACAGGGACAAGTCAGGCTGGGAACCATAGGGCCAGTGCTTGGGCAATGTGGGCCTGCAGTGTAGCGGGGGCTGAGGCACTGGACTGACCCATCCCCTCACCCCTGCCATAGGCGGGCATTCCAGCGCCAGGCACGCCAAAGGCTCCTTTGTTGGGGGCTGCTTGGCACAGCCTCGCACAGGACACAGTGGGCTCATTCTCCTGCAGGCCAGCTGGGTGAGGTCAGCAGAGGAAGGGCTAGGGCTGCAGGGTCTACTCACACCCTCCTGTGCCCAAAGGATTCCCCAAATTCTGCTCCCATGCCAGCTGCCCAGAAGGCCCAGGGCATGTTGACCTTGATGCTGAGCAGAATTTTGGGTGGGGCTCCACTGGGCCCTGAGTCATGGGGCTCCTCCCCCTGAGCCCCAGCCTGCTGGCCTGGGGTCTCCTGGAGCCAGCTCGGTGGTCCTGACAGTGGGCACCAAGACAGTGACAGAGATGGGAATATGCCACGTGCCTCCAGCAAGAAAGTTCCTTCTCAGCTGGAGGAGGCTGCGGGCTGTGGATGGGGGAGCTGGGGTCTGCCCCAGGGGCAGTTCCCCGCAGAGCCGGGCTGGGGAGCCTGGAGTCTGGCCCAGGTTCTTGTTTTTTTTTTTTTGTTGTTGTTGTTGTTTTTTCTGAAGCTGGAAACAGGGAGAGACAGTCAGACAGACTCCCGCATGCGCCCGACCGGGATCCACCCGGCACGCCCACCATGGGGTGACGCTCTGCCCACCAGGGGGCGATGCTCTGCCCATCCTGGGCGTCGCCATGTTGCGACCAGAGCCACTCTAGCGCCTGGGGCAGAGGCCACAGAGCCATCCCCAGCGCCCGGGCCATCTTTGCTCCAATGGAGCCTTGGCTGCGGGAGGGGAAGAGAGAGACAGAGAGGAAGGCGCGGTGGAGGGGTGGAGAAGCAAATGGGCGCTTCTCCTGTGTACCCTGGCTGGGAATCGAACCCGGGTCCTCCGCACGCTAAGCCGACGCTCTACCGCTGAGCCAACCGGCCAGGGCAGGTTCTTGTTTTTTAAAGTTTTTATTGAGCCTTCATTATTGTGGGGTTTTTTTTTAGATTTTATTTATTCATTTTTATTAGAGAAAGAGGAGAGAGAGGAAAGACATAGAGAGAAGGGGGGGAGGAGCAGGAAGCATCAACTCCCATATGTGCCTTGACCAGGCAAGCCTGGGGTTTTGAACCAGCAACTTCAGCGTTCCAGGTCAACACTTTATCCACTGCGCCACCACAGGCCAGGTGTGCCCAGGTTCTTAACCTTTGACCTCCAAGTAGGCTGCCCTCCCAGGATCACCCAAAATCTCTCCCCCTCCTTAGAAGCAGGGGACCCTGCAGAAAACAGAGATCAGAGCTATAAAAATGGAGGAAAAAGGCAGTTGCTCCCCTGGGCCCCTGTTCTCCTTCAGCCTTGCAGACAGTCCTCCAGGTGGGAGATGCGGGGTGTTGTGTAAGCCCTGACATTTGTTGTCTTTGTTTTTTTGTGGGGTTTTGAGGTGTTTTTTTCTTTTTGTATTGCAACTGTCTGACTGAAGCTTTGATTGCCGAGGCGTTCACTTCCACAAAGGCCATCCCAGAGAAACACGTGGCCAGACCCACACCAGAGAGAGAAAGAGCCCCCCCTTCTACACTGAGGCCTCTTTATCCTGGATGGAGATCTTGGTTACTTTCAGTAACTGACCATTTGGGCCAAGTAGGTTTATTTCTCTTCCTGCACTTCAAGTTCCTGCTCTTATGTTTTCAATGCACCGTGAAAAAGACAGCCCCCATCCTCCACCCCACTGCAAGCCCCAGATGCACACCCTCTCCACCCATTGCCTCGCAGTGGGACAGGCATCTGTGTAATTTCCAGGTCCCGTGAGTATGAAAACTGAATCTTTCCAAAGTGTCCGTATGCTGACCTGTGGTGGCGCAGTGGATAAAGCGTCTACCTGGAATGCTGAGGTCGCCAGTTCAAAACCCTGGGCTTACCTGGTCAAGGCACATATGGGAGTTGATGCTTCCTGCTCCTCCCCCTTCTCTCTCTCTCCCCTTTCTCTAAAAATCAATAAATAAAATATTTTTTTAAAAAAAAGCATCACCAAAGTGTCCGTATGGTTCCCGCTAAAGGGCACCTTGCGATGTCAGTAAGACACTGGTGTCTGTGGGCATCAGCATCAAGTGAGCTCCAGGCACCCTCCAGCCAGGGCATGACTTCCACTGCGATGGGCAGAGAACACTGGGCCTCAAAGACTCCTCAGGGTCCCAGGCACACACTCCCTGGGAGGCGACAGGCCAAGGCTGGAGGCAGTGTCCCTTGGGCTGGCCCCTGGCTCCCCACCAGTTCCCAGGGTCCAGCAGTGTTGCTACAGGCTGAGACTCTCCTGGCATCCAAGAAGACTGGGGGCATGACAGCAAAGACCTGCCTTCAGGAATTTATGGGGTGGTCTTTTGAACAGATGCCCTGACTCCTGTCTACTTGGTGCCATGGAGACGCTGGCAGGGAGGTTGTGGGGAGTCTGGGCAGGACACCAGTGGAGCCCCAGCCCTGGGGCTGGCAGCCGATGACCCTTTACATCTATTCCAGAGCCCAGTCCAGTGCCTTCAAGCCCCCAGCTTATGACGAAGGCTGGGCTCCAGGGTGGTCAGCATCTAGGCAGGACCCTGCAGGGCCTGGGACAGAAGCAGGTGGGGCAGGCCTGCCCCCCACCCCCCAGAGCCTGAGTGAAAGGCCCATTCATGGGCCGCCCACAAAGGGAGTCCCAAAGAGCCCCTCCTCCCTGAGTGGGTGGGCCCTGTCCACTGGGCACAATGGAGCCCATGTCCCTGCATGGTCAGCCAGCGCCAAGAGGGGGTCTGGGGTCATGCGTCCCAGGGACAGCAAAGTGTCCCCCCAGCACACTGGTGGCCCATCCCAGGACTAGAGGGGCAACCCCTGCCCCATGCCCCTCACCAACTCTTTGCACAGCAATTCTGGATAGGGGATGTGGTAGGCAGAGGGCTGTCCCCCAGTCTCCTCACAGAGCCCCTGGTTCCAGCAGGGGATGGCATATACCAGCCCCTCACCCACCCCTCCCCAGGAGCACAACTCCAGAGCCTCAAGCCACACCCCACGGCACTGTGATAAGGTGCCAAAGAACTGTGAAACTTAGCATTAGCAACGCCATTTTAAAGAGGAACAGTCAGGCCTCTTACCCCCTCCTTTCTGTGGAGAAAGGAAAGAAAAGAATGTAGGAGCTTCTTGGCTTACAAGGACAACTGGGTCACCTAGTCATAGTTCAGCTGATTCCTAGAATTCTCTGAAAGGGTGCGTGGGGCCACTTGCCACACTGAGCAAAGAAGATAGAACTTATCTGAAAACCTTAAAAAACAATGTTTATGTACCTTCATCAAGAATTCCTATACTCGGACTCACCCTAAAGTCATGAGAGTCACGTATACCTCTAGACAAAGGGATCACAAGCCCCTCCTTACCCACCCCAACCAGTACTTGATTCTGTATAAAAGCAGGCTCAGAACTGTACATACAATATGAGGCCCTACATGATTTGGGATTATGCCCCGTGTAGCTAGCCAGCTAATTAATAAAGCTTCTCCTAAAATTTCTTCTGTAATCTGCCTTGGTGTCTCTAGGTAACCTGCAGATTAAAGTACACTACTTTATAACAGCACCACCTGAGCCTCCTGGGAGCTCACTCACCTGAGCGGCAGGGCTGCTTGGCCATGGGAAGGGAGACTTCGGTGAGTGGCAGGACATAAACCTCGGGCCCGTTCTGAGCAGCAGCCACTGGGGAGCCCTGTGCCGAAAGGTCAGCCGCGTACTCTTCCCCCTCAGCATTCTCAAATTCCTGGGCCGGGCAAGCAACATGGGGTGACATGACACGTGGTCAGTTCCAGGGGCCAGAGTGGGGCAGAAGCAGAGCAGGGCAGGCAGGAGGGTGGCATAGGGTGAAGACTAGGCTCTGAAAGGCCTCTCTTTTTCTGCTGAGCTCCCACTTCCCCTGGAGCTGGGGGGTGAAGCCCCCACCCCCTCAGCTGGTACCCCTCACGCATCTCCTTGTTCATCGGGTCAGACGTAGATCATCCCCTCCAACCACAGGAACACCAGCTGCCCCAGGAGGGCCAGGGTTTGTTTTTTGTTGGTCAAGGGTGGGACATGAGCCCCAGGGCAGCAACGCCTCTTCCTTCAGATCTCAGCCCACGCCCACCCACTCCTATGACACTCAGGTTGGATGGGCAGCCCTGGACCCACACTGGCAAGGAATGAGGTAAGGTTGGAGACAGAGGCCAAGGGGCTTGAGACTAGCTGTCTCTGCCCATCCAGAGACAGCCACCAACTCCTCTCAGCCACCCACACCTCCCAACAGCCCTTGTCCCCACCCATGGTCCTGCCTGCAGTTGCCTTAAGGTCACGGTTAGGAAGTTGGGACGAGGGCCTGATCACCCCACTCTGCCCTTGTGGATAAGCAACTAAATGCCTCACGCCTCCCAGACAAGAAGCTTTTCTGAGTGTCCAGAGCAGGGGGCCTATCTATTCTACCCCCAGACCCAGCACCCCGCCACCTACCACAGCCATCTGCCTGCAGGCCGCCCCTGGACTTTGACCTGGGCAGGCTGTAGTCCACTCCCAGGGCTCCTTAAGAACTTGGCGCAGGGCAAGCTGGGCTGGCCCCACCTGGTTGGCTGCTATTTTGAAATGTGCTGCCACACCTGTCTGTCTGGGCAAGACCCTCCCCCAGGATCAGAACCCTGAGAGTCAAAGTCTGGAGGAACTCTGGGCCTGACACAACAGTATCTACAAAACTCCTGCCGCCACCTCTGCCCAGGTGGGGAAACTGAGGCCCAGAGGCTCCAGGTACTTCTGTGCAGATGGGCATAGGACAGGGAGCATGAGGCCTAGGTTCCTTGCCTGCCTGGTGCTGTGTGACCTGGGGACCCTCCTTTCCCCAGTCCTCAATTTTCTCAGCTAGAAGAGGGAAGCTAGAAGCCCTGTGTCCCTGAGGCCCGTCCTAGTCTGTACCCAGAAAGGACAGAGCCACTGAGAAGGGGGGGGGGGTCTGGTGCCTTCCCAGAGCTCACGAGACTACTACTCAGGCCCTGTAATCCCAGCTGCGTGCGCCTCTGCAGAGGGCACAGCTGCCCACCCACCCCAATCTGGGCTGGCCTTGGCCCCAGTTCATTACCTGACGGTGCCACCCGGAAGCCCACCGGATTGTGCCAGCACAGCAGGCAATCAGGTAAGACAGTGTGAACATTGCCACCCAGCCCCTTCCCCCAGCACAGCTCCAAGTGGGGGGTCTACAGTGCAGGCAGTCCTGCCCCTCAAGGAGCGCTGGTGCCATAATGTCCTGGCACCATGGTCCCAGGAGGTAAGGAGGGCGCCAGTAGGAGGGGCCATGGCTGGCCCTTATCTGGGGCCCTGTTCTCACAGAGAACAAGGAAGGGCTGACTTATACAACGGCCCTCAAGTCCCACTTCTGGGCCCCGCCCCATGCCTGCCCCCACAAATCTCTCAGCTCTGGCCCTGGGTCTCCCAGAAAAACACTAGGGACACTCCCCTGCTGCTTAGGCACTCAGCTTCCCCCACTGACCAGGCACTGGGCCCCCCTTCGAGGGTTCTGGGAGGATGGAAGAGCCGTCCAATGTGGGCTTTGTAAAAGGCAAGTGCCTCGTTCATCATCCTCACCAGGTAGGTGCCAGCTGCCCCTACCCTCTCTGTGAGGTGACATGGGGTTGTGCTGTTCCTCTAACATGACTGGGGTATGGGCTACTCAGCATGGAAATTAATAGGGGTGCTATGCTGGGCCACTGGATGACCCTATTCCTGACCTTGCCAGGCCCAGGAATCTGACCTCAAGCCAGGGCGGGGCTGGCCCACGGGCGAGGGACAGACCACAGCCAGCCAGCTATTTGCTAAGTCAGCAAGAACTCAGCCCACATGGGCGCACCCAGGCTTCTGGTTGGGGTTCTCAGCTCCCCGCTTTCCACTTGGCCCTCCCTGCTCAGAACTGCTGCAGGTGACCGTGGGAGCAGCTGGAAGGCTTGCAAGACAGAGAATAGCACCCCAAGGGGCGCTCCTCGGCTTCTGTCCAAAGGAGAGCATCCAGCCCTAGAATGCAGCCAGTATGAAGGCTGGAAACCACCCTGCGGAGGGTGGCCTTAGGGACTCAGGCAGTCAGCTGAAGCCCTGTGCATGGCCACATTGGTATTGCAGTCCACGGTGGCATACAATCCCTTCCTCATCAGGCCCAGCGTCAGGTGATTCTACCCAGTGAGGTGGTTTTGGTGCCAGAAGCATGTCTCCTCCTTCTCCCCCTACCCTTAGAAGTCAGAGGCTCTGGGCAGGAGAGCCCTGTCCCACACCAGTTCAGAAGCCTTGCAAGGTCCATCTCGAGGGCCCAACCTGTGCACAGCCCATGGAGGCCTGACCCTGACCTGGGATATGTCAGCATAAGGCTGTGACCCAGTGAAGGGACCTAAAATGAGGGAGGTAGTGGACCGGGGTCCCTGAAGGTCCCAGGCCTCTGCTGCCGGCAGGCCCGAGAAGACACTGTGGGATCACAGGCCCAGGTCTCTATGGTTCCCAGGTGGCCCAGGAAATTCCCATCACAGCCCCTGGGACCCCTGGCCTCACCTTGAACCCGATGCTGCCCTTCTTACAGCACAGGCAGGCCAGCATGAGGGCGATGACAGTGAAGAGGCCTGAGAAGGATATGGCCACCACGGCCAGGGAGGACGACCAGGAGAGCTTGCTAAGTGGGGCACCGTCTGCCGAGGGAGAGAGCAGTCAGTGTGGCCTCTGTGGCCGGCCCCTAACGGCATCCACTCACTCCAACAGGGCTTGGGGGCCTGCCACACCTTTGCCCCCAGGCTCCCCAGTCCCTACCTCAGCACCATCCTTGCTTCAGGGCAAAAGGACACTCAGGGAGGGAGCAGGGTCCCATGCCCACAGCCCATCAGCCAACCACCTGGTGGCACTCTAGCCTGACTGGCAAAGGGGCAGGAACCTGCCCACCTCCCCATTTTGGGAGTTCACAGGCACCCCTCTATGAGGCCAGGGTCATGGGGCTGTGTGGGACCCCCTCCACATCTCTCTCAGACTCTGGTCACTCCTCCTCACCCTCTGGAGCCTGTCCCGGGGGCTGTCATCAGTGCCAAAGCTCTGGGGGTGTCACTGATAAAGGCCATGACACTGGTAAAGGACTCAGCCCCACTAAGTGGGGGACATTCTGGAGCTAGGCACTGGCCACTTGCCACATGCCAGACTCTGGGCAGTTAGGGGTCAGGGCTGTGAGACAGGAGGCCTATCTAGCCTCTGGGGCAGGGGCACCAGCTGTCCCAAGAAGGTGGCATTGTGTTGGCCTGGCATTTCCCAGTTGCCCCTTGCTGAACAGACCACAAAGGGCACCCTGGTGCTGTTTCTGTCCGGGGACAGTGGGGACCCCTTCTGCAGTACCTGGTCCACATGAACTCCCTCAGAGCTAACCCTCACTAGATGGGGAAATTGAGGTACCCTGGACAGCACAACAGGGCCCCCAACACAAGCATGGCCCCCAAATTAGTGCTCCAAGTTGCCCCCACTCCCCAGCTGAGCCAGGGCTTTGAGGAAGTTCTGCCTCTTTGGTGCCGACAGGATAGCCTGGTGGGGCCAGCAAGGTGCCCCCAGACAGAAGAAGGCCAGCCCCTTCTGTCCAGCCACACCAGCCCAATGCACATTCCTGCCCCACAGGCCTTCTCTACCTGTCGGTGCAGGTTTTCTGCCCACCCCACCCCTAGCATTCTGCCCACTGAGCACCAGCAACTTCTCAGCTCCTAGTGACCCCTCCAGACCCCGTCACCACACACAGCACACCTGCTGCACAGGCCCCCCAATTCAGTTCAGAGCGTGTCTCCGAAGTGCCTCACTGCATCATAATGGGCCACTGAGGAGGCTATTATACCTGTTCCCACTGGGCAGGAGGAAATGGAGGCTCAGTGAGGGTGAGGGGCCTGCCCAAGGCAGCACAACTCATGTGCTTCTCTTGGGCCTGCAGCACCAGCACAGGAAGCCAGGGCTGCAGCCAATAAGGCATCTGGGAGGGCTGCCTGGAGACTGTGTGATCCCAAGGGTCTGGGAAGCCAGCAAGTAAGGCCTGGGCTTCCTATTCAGGTCTCTGATCCTATTCCCCACACCCACACACAGGGAAGAGAGTGGGGGTCAGGAGGGCAAGGCTACCTGGCAGGGAGAACCAGTTCAGCCAGAACCTGAAGGAAAGCTGTGCACAGAGTGACCACACATCGCAAACCACTACCCCTGGTCCTGCGGGACAACGAGCAGATGCCCCAACAGAGGCCTCCGCAGGCAAGATTTGGGGAATGCGTGCATTTATATAAGGGGACGCCCTCCACACACTAGGTAAGGCCACCCTGCAGGCTCTCACCCCAAACAGCACATGGGCGTCCACCCACACTGCGCTCACTCGCCAGCTCCCGCACCCTCAGGGCGCGCTGTGGCCACGGAGACCCACAGGGTGCTGACTCAGCATACACTCATGCACCTTCTTCTCCTGCCTCTCCAGACCCTTCCTGCATGGGACAGACAGAGCCAATGAGCTCATGTGGGGACTGGGGCCGCTCTCCTGCCCAACGTCCTCAAAGAACACAATAGGCACCAGGCCCATGTCTCTCCCATCCCGTACCCCATAGACTGCGCAGGCTGCTGAGGGGCAGGACCACCCATCAGGCCCATATTCAGCTTCTGCCCTCAGCCTCCTGCCAGTGCTGGCCTGAGGTGTGCCCCTCCCTTGGGTCCTCTCCTGACCTCCAGCAGGCACTGGTCACAGAGCATGACATACAGCCAGCAGGCCCTGGCAGACAGGACACTGAGCGGCCTCCCTTGTCAGCCAACACCCATGTCCCTGCAGGGGGGTCTCTAGGGGTGGGGAGATGACCCAACAATGGACAGAGCCAGAAAGTGGCTCAGAGAGGGGTCTAAAATTTCCAATCAACAAAACACATCAGTGTTGCCCTGGCTGGGCAGCTCCATTGGTTAGAGCATCATCCCCATACACTAAGGTTGCAGGTTCAATCCCCAGTTGGGGCACATACAAGGATCAACTAAGGAATGCATAAATAAGTAGAACAACAAATCTATGTTTCTCTCTCCCTTCTTCTCTCTCTAAAATCAATAAATTAAATATGCACGCACGTCAGTCTCAGGAGCCACAATAGCCCCACAGACTCCTCCTGGTGAGCTACCCACATTGTCATGCCCTCTGACCCCAGCATCGCAATGAGGACTAGTAATGCCTCCAGGCTCAAGTCTGCCTCCTAGGTAGGAGCTTACTCACCACACCCTGCTCAGCCCCACAGGCTGGGGGGTTCTGTGTGTGTGGTTGTATGCACCCCTCCACCAATGAGGGTTTCACTTCCTTCCCCCGAGGCTGCTCCTCTCCCCTGAGTGAAACCCAAAGCTAGGGTCACCTTGCGGGCCTGTAGCCTACCTGTCATCACCCAAACAAAGGACTAGGGTAAGGAAGCTGCAGACAGGGACCTGGGGCTCAGAGCACTCAGGCCCTCGCCCTACCCACCCGCACTCTCCCCAGTGCCCCATGCCTAGTCTGTAGGAAGAACTAGGGGCAGGGAGCCAGGACACTGACAACAGGGAAGCAACACTGAAGGGAGAGGCAGGGCCAGTGGGTGACGGAGAGCACAGCATGAACCCTGGGCCAGCCCTGGAGGCTGTAAGAGGCAGGAGGGTGGGCCAGGGCCTGGGGAAAGCCCAAGGGCATCTATTCTCAAGTCTAACACACCCTTCAGGACCCCACCCCACCTTCTCTGCTGCCCCCCAGGCCACCTCAGGGATCCACAGCTGGGATGGGGGGGTCCAGAGGAGACAAGTAGGCCCAAGGACCCTCTTTCTCAACCCCAAGGGCTACAATCTGAAGCCCCTGGCCCTTCCTTACCTCCCAAACACCCCCAGAGCCTTGTGGAAAACCTGCTGGGTTCTAACTCTCGTACTGGGGGGGGACACCTTCCCCACCCTCCCCACCCTCCCCACCCCAGTGCATGAGACAGGCCCTCTGCCCAAGCTTTTCTAGGGCCAGGCCTAAGCTACACCCATATGGTCATGGCCTTAGTACACAGATGTGAAGGGACAATGACACTGGTTCAGGCTGGGGCAGTACAGGGCCAGACTTGGTGTCTTTTGGGTAGACACAGTGGAAGGCAGGACCCCCATGACCCATCCCTGAGGTATTGGAGGAGGTCTGAAGGCCTAAGCACCCTGTATCAAGAGGCCCCTGTCTGAGAGGCTCTAGCCCTGCCTGGAACACGGTGGTGAGAGTGACAGGATGCTATGCTCACCAAAGGGGTGGGCTCAGCCCTTCACAGGTTCCTCAGATGAACTATCCTCAGTGTCACACCCTCTGACCCCTGCATTGCTGCGAGCCTCAGTCCTGCCTCCTGGGGGGGGGGGGGCTCTGAGGGGACAGCGGGCTGAGGGATACAGAGCATTTGAGGGAGAGTGCTGGAGAAGGGAAGGCACAACTCAGGACAGGACCAGGTGCCAGCCGGGCTTCTTATAAAATAATAAAAGTGGCCTGACCAGGCGGTGGTGCAGTGGATAGAGCGTCGAACTGAACACGGAGGAACCAGGTTCAAGACCCCGAGGTCGTCGGCTTGAGCACGGGCTCATCTGGTTTGAGCAAGGGTCACCAGCTTGAGCCCAAGGTCGCTGGCTCAAGCAAGGGGTTACTCCGGTGTTTACCAATGTGGGGCCCACGCCCCACAGGGGGGCAATTCGATAGTTAAGGGGGGCAATTTGAAAATGGACTCGACACGACTTTAACTCTTTCACCCCTGGCCATTTAAATGCAATGCTAGATGTCGGTGCCAAATTTAACAAAAAATGCAATTCTTAAATAATTGCGGTAATTATTAAGTATAATTTTGTTTGACGAAACCAAAATATCAACTGGGTGATTGGCGTTGTCAAGTAAACTTCGTCCTGGGTTCACCGCGGAGCATGCCATCTGCCGCGGGGAACCCCGGACATTTTAAAAACTCGCTAAACAACGCAGTTATTCTCACCTAATTGGCCCATTGCAACTTCTGTAGTGTTTCACATCATTCAGTTGGTGTTAATTTGAAATAAGTGTCAGTCAAAACTGTTGTAAAAGCTCGTTGATTTAATAAATATATATATATATTGTATAGATATAATTGGTAAGTATTTGATTTTATTTTTATCAATATTAAACTCTTTATTAAGTACTTCTTGCATTGGGGCTAGAAAGCACTAATATTTTATAAACATTATTTAATGTTTTATAAACATTAAAACTATAATAGTGCATGCATGACAATTTTAATTTTAGAAGCATAACTTTCCAGAAAATTTTGTCAAGTGGAAAAAATATAGATACCTTTTGATTTGCAGTGGTAGTGTAGTAAATGTGTTATATACATTTAAATAAATATGAATTTTTAGTATACGTTTACTCTATGTCACACTGAATATATTTTAACACATATTTTAATATTAGTTTTTTTTTGTTTTGTTTGTTTTTTTTCATTTTTCTAAAGCTGGAAACAGGGAGAGACAGTCAGACAGACTCCCGCATGCGCCCGACCGGGATCCACCCGGCACGCCCACCAGGGGTGATGCTCTGCCCACCAGGGGGCGATGCTCTGCCCATCCTGGGTGTCGCCATGTTGCGACCCTCCTGGGTGTCGCCATGTTGCGACCAGAGCCACTCTAGCGCCTGGGGCAGAGGCCACAGAGCCATCCCCAGTGCCCGGGCCATCTTTGCTCCAATGGAGCCTTGGCTGCGGGAGGGGAAGAGAGAGACAGAGAGGAAGGTGCGGCGGAGGAGTGGAGAAGCAAATGAGCGCTTCTCCTATGTGCCCTGGCCAGGAATCGAACCCGGGTCCTCCGCACGCTAGGCCGATGCTCTACCGCTGAGCCAACCGGCCAGGGCGCCTTAATATTAGTTTTTAATTGATTTTATTTTTATTATAGCCCATAGTAAAATGAGTGGTGCAAGCAAGAAAGAAATCGTCAATATTCGGAGGAATATTTAAAATTTGGGTTCATAACCGCTGTTCACGATGAGCGGATTCCTTTTTGACTTTTATGCCAGCAATGCTTGACCAATGAATCAATGAAACGAGGTCATCTTGAGGCGCATTTGAAGGCGAAACATAGTGCTCATATTAATTCAGATTTGAGTTACTTTAAAACTTTAAAGAAAAATTTTGAAAAAAGAACAACATTAAAGTCTCTATTTAAAGGCTAGTTATCAAATTTCTTTATTCATCGCTAAAACTGGAGAAAATCACACTATAGGAGAGAATTTAATAAAACCGTCAATATCAGCATTTCTTAAAACAGTTCTTGAAAAAGATGACAAAGATGTAAAAGCTATGCCACTCAGTGACAATTCTGTTAGCAGAAGAATAGACAAAATGAGTGAGGATATTGAAAAACAACTTATTGAAAAGCTGAAAACAAGAAAATTCTCCTTGCAAATGGATGAATCAACTTTGAGAGACAGTGAGGCAGTATTGATAACTTACGTAAGATATATTGATAAAGGACATTTTGCTGAAGAAATGTTTTTCTGTAAAAGATTAGAAAGCACCACTACCTCCAAAGATATATATAATAAGCTAAAAAACTACTTAGATGGCCTGACCAGGCGGTGGCGCAGTGGATAGAGCGTCGGACTGGGATGCGGAAGTACCCAGGTTCGAGACCCCAGAGGTCGCGCGCGGGCTCATCTGGCTTGAGCAAAGAGCTCGCCAGCTTGGACCCAAGGTCGCTGGCTCCAGCAGGGGGTTACTCGGTCTGCTGAAGGCCCGTGGTCAAGGCACGTGTGAGAAAGCAATCAATGAACAACTAAGAAGTCGCAAGGCGCAACGAGAAACTGATGATTGATGCTTCTCATCTCTCTCTGTTCCTGTCTGTCTGTCCCTGTCTATCTCTGCCTCTAAAAAAAAAAAAAAAAACAACTTAGATGTCAATGATATACCAATGAAAAATAGAACATCTTGTGCTGCAGATGGTGCTCCCAATATGATGGGCAAGAAAAATGGCTGCTTAAAATTGATGAAAGATGCAAATCCAGAAATGATTCTTGTGCATTGTGTTATTCATAGGGAAAACTTGGTAGCTAAAAACATCTCGCCTGTTCTGAATGAAGTATTACATACAGTAATAAAGTAATGCTATTAAAGCTAGTACCAAATGTGAGCGTCTTTTCAAGCTATTTTGTGAAGAACAAAATGAAGACCATGTGAGACTTTTACTTCATACTGAAGTAAGATGGCTATCTAAAGGAAACTGTTTGAAAAGATTTATGGAACTGTTTGATATTCTTAGTGATTTTTTAAGCAACAAACCTGAAATGAAGTATCTGTTAACAATAGATGGTAAAGCATTTGTGAGTTATTTAGCCAATATCTTTGAAAAACTAAATATATTAAATAAGCAACTTCAAGGAACAAATAAAACTCTTGTCGATGCAAAAGCAAAGATATTTGGTTTCATTACCAATATTAAGTTATATCAGAAACATATTAACAACAAAAACTTTAAACAGTTTCATTGGCTCCAAAAATGTGAAGTAACTGATACCGCTTTACTTGTTATTGTCAATCATTTGAATATTCTATCGGCTGATTTAAAAGAAAGATTTTCTGATTTAAAACAAATTGATTTCCCAACATGGATGATGCAGCCAATGTTAGTGGATTTGATTGATATATCAAATATGCAGTATCAAGAAGAACTCGCAGAATTGCAAAATGATGAGTCAGTTAAAGCTTTATTTAATATCAAAGGAGCGATAGCATAGCTTTGTGAGGAAACAGAAATCAAATACCCAAATTCAACCAAATGTGCAAGAAAACTATTGCTACCGTTTCCATCTTCATTTTTAGCTGAATGTGGATTTAGTGTTGTAAATGATTTACTGGTAAAAAAAAAAGAAATCGGCTGGATATAACACAACGTGGAGACTTGAGACTAAAGCTAACCAAATTGGAACCTAATATAAAATCTCTGTGCAGCAAGCATCAAGCGCAAGGATCACACTAAATTAAAATAATAAATTAATATAGAAAAATCTGTATTAAAATTATTTGGAATTTAAATTTCTGTTTTGAAATTTTACTTACTGTGTTTTGTTAACAATGTCATAGTGATTTCTTCCTAGAACCTATTATTTATGTTTATTAAGTGAACAAATCAATTTTTTAATGTTAAAAATTATGTATGTTACATGGGGGGGGGGACATAAAAATTTTAGAAAGGTTAAGGTGGGGCATGGCACAAAAAAGGTTGGGAAACACTGGGTACTCGGTCTGCTGAAGGCCCCCGGTCAAGGCACATATGAGAAAATGATCAGTGAACAACTAAGGTGCTGCAACGAAGAATTGATGCTTCTCCTCTCTCTCCCTTCCTGTCTGTCCCTATCTGTCCCTCTCTCTGTTTCTCTCTGTCTCTGTCACAAAAAATAAAAAAATAAAAAAATAAAAGTGACTTGTTTCTGCCAACAGGTTGAGAATGAATGTCAGGTGTTTAGGGGGGCTGTCACATGAGCTGGGTCACTCCCAACTCCCTCAGAGACCCTACAAGGGACTAAGGTCTACACAGGTGAGAGCAGCGTGAAGAGCACAGAGAGGGAAACTGCCCTTCCAGCTACCAACATGTCTCTGAGCTATGATCATTAAAACAGCAGGGCACCGTGGCAGAGACTGGCCAGCGCCCAACCCACCCACCGGGGAGCGTCAGACGCTCCAGATCAGGTATGGGCATCTCAGAGGGAGATAGCAGGTTTCCCAATGGAGGAAGACTCTTCAGCTAAAAGCAATGGAAGGAATCACAAAAGATGAATGGGCTGGCCACATGAAAATGTACGGTCATAACAGCCCCCAATGAAAACAAAACAAGCCAGGAAAAACAGTTTACAGAAAATAAGTCACAGGCCCGGTGTCCCCATCGTGCAGGACACACTATTAGCAAAAAGTGAAAAAAAAAAACAAAAAACCCAGTAACTTTAAGACTCCAGAACACACCCAAGGAAATGAAACAGAGTCAGCCCACCAGGGAGGAAATATGATCTGTCTGACCCGCAAGAATACATGCAGCCTTGTCCACAATTAGGGAAATGCAGGTGGATGCTGGTGTCTGGTCCTAGCTGGAGCCGGCACGCAGCACCCAGCCCAGGCTGTGTGCATGCAGCCTTGGACACTGGTGGTCTCTCTGACACCTAAGAGAGTAGACTGGTAAACACATAGATCTGGGATAAAATGAGGGAAGGGATGAGGTCACGACCTGCAGACTTTGCACACGGGCTTTCCGAAGGGGTGTTTCTTTTTTTTTCCTTCCTTTTTTTTATTCATTGAGAGGAGGGGAAGCAGAGAGACAGACTCTTGCATGGGTCCACCCAGCAAGCCCACTAGGGGGCTATGCTCTGCCCATTTGGGGCTGTTGCTCCATTGCTCAGCAACAGAGTCTTAGCACCTGAGGCAGAGGCCATGGAGACATCCTCAGCAGGGCCAACTTGCTTCACTTGAGCCATGGCTGCAGGAGGGAGAGAGAGAGAGAGAGAGAGAGAGAGAGAGAGAGAGAGAGAGAAAGAGAAAGAGAAGGGGAGAGGTGGAGAAGCAGACAGGCGCTTCTCCTGTGTGCCCTGACCGGGAATCGAACCTAGGACTTCCACATGCCAGGCCAACGCTCTACCACTGAGCCAACCAGCCAGGGCCACAGCGGTGTTTCTAAGAGTAAATAACAGCCGAACAAGTAAGCAATAAGGAACAGTTAACAACAATGGTAAATCTGCCACAGGAGCTATGACTGTGACATGAAGACATTTTTACCCTCTTGTGCTGTTGGTGGGACTACAACCAGGTGTAGCCTCTGTGGAAAGCAGTGTGGAGGGTCCTTAAAAAGTTAAAAATAGAGCTGCCCTATAACCCAGCAATTCTAGTTCTGGGTATTTATCCAAAGAAATTCAGGCCTGACCTGTGGTGGCGCAGTGGGATAAAGCGTCGACCTGGAACACTGAGGTCGCCGGTTCGAAACCTTGGGCTTGCCTGGTCAAGGCACATATGGGAGTTGATGCTTCCTGCTCCTCCCCCTTCTCTCTCTCTCTGTCTCTCTCTCACACTCCTCTCTCTCTAAAAAATCAATAAATAAAATATTAAAAAAAAATTCAAAACACTAATTTGAAAAGACATATGCATCTCTATGCTCATTGCATTGTTATTTACAATAGCCAATGTGTGGAAGCAGCCCAAGCACTCATCAATAGACCATTGGACAAAGAAATGGTACAAATATACAAAGGAATATTACTCAACCATAAAAAGGAATGAAATTTTACCATTTGCAATGTCATGGATAGACCTAGAGAGTATTAGGCTATTGAAATAAGTCAGACAGAGAAAGATAAATACCATATGATTTCACTTATATGTGGGATGTAAAGAACAAAATATATAAATTGAACAAACAAAACAGAAACAGACTAATAGAGAACAGAATGATGGTTACCAGACAGGAGGGGGTTGAGGGACTGGGTGAAAAATGGGAAAGGTGCTCAGAAGCCATGGTGAAGGAGTGAGGGTGGGGCTGGCCAGCCCCCTCCAGCCTCAATGGCCATGCTTCAGTTTCCCAGTCTACTAGGAAGGCCACAGCCTGCCACCTGAAGAATCTGACCCACCATGGTTTTTAAAAATGTGAAATCCTAAGTGTTGGTGAGGACCTGGAGACACGGGAAGCCTGACACCAGCTAGCAGAGCAGCCCTGGGAAAGTCCACAGTTCCTCAATGCTGCCCTGCGACACCACTGACAGGTGTGCCCAGAGCCAGTAGACGCAGGGAGACTGAAGGCAGGCACCAGGGGTGGGAATGACTGGGGCCTGGCGCCTGTTTCTGGAGCTAGAGTGAGGTGGTGGCAGCAAGCTATGCAATACGAAATGTAAGAGTGGCTGCTTTTATGCAAAATGAACTTACTCTCAATTGAAAAAAACATTTGAGTAGTCAAACCCTGGTCAAGGCCCTTGAAATTCACCAGACACTCTTTTTTGCACTGGAAGTTCAGGTGGAGAGCGGCCCCTCTCCTATAGCTCAGGAAAACACACAGGCCAGGATCCCACCTGCACGTCCCCCCCCCCACACACACACACATAGCTTGTGCCCACAACCACCAGGGCCAGCACCTCATCCTGTCCATCCTGTGCACGCTGCCCCCATGCAGGAGGGGCATTCTCAGACACCCCCCTCCCGGAGGCAGAACTGCTTAGCAGGCCTCCATGGGGCCAGCACCAGCCCACCCACTGTATGCACAGCTAAGTCACCAACTCTGCTGCCTAGCACCTGCCCCATGCTCCCCCACTTTGTACCCCACCTGGTCCAGAGCTGGTCACGGGCTCTGAAACCCCGAAGATTGCCACCTTGCCTCCCAGACCTGGACAGGCCCTGGGGAGCTGCTCCCAGGGCTCACACCAACCCCCACAGCACCTTACCACCCCTCAGGAAGGACCTGGAGTGCCTGGCCCAGCCCCACTGGCTTGTGGGTCCAGTGAGAGTAGCCAAGATGTCACAGGGAGCCCACACCCCAGCCTACTCAGTGAGCCTCAATATTTCTGGTGCCCCAGCCACCCTGCTGCTGGGTGCCAGCACAGCCCACAGGGGCTCATGCTCAGGGGTCACCAGCAGGCCTGCAGTGGGCCTCAGCCGGGCATCTGAGAACATCCTGGCACAGCCCCTCCCCCCATGCCCACTGGCGATGCAAACTGGATCTCGTGCAGAAAGGAAATGTGCAACCCAGTGAGTGTGTCAGGAGAGCCTGGAGCAAGGCAGCATCTGTCCCTGATACCTTCACCCCCGGCCCCCAGCTGAAGCAAGTAAAAGGATTCTGGAGGGTCTAGGGATGGCAGGAGGGGCGCCCACACCTCCATGAGTCATTCACAGGGTAGATGCAACGATGGCAGCCTGTGGGGAAAAGTTTCTTGGCAAAGGTTTGCCTGAAGGCCCTAACATGCAAGTTTCTTCCAAGAGGAACACGGGGCCCTCTGCTGGTGGAGACAGGAAGCTAGGTCATGGGAGACTGGGTGCCTCTGGGCAGGACCAGGCCCAGCCCATCTGTCTCCTCACTCCGCCCTGCAGATCTCTTAGGTCAGGTAGAGACAGCACAGGCATGGGTACTGAAGTCGGAGCCCTAGCTGTCTGTGAGCAGGCTTCTGGGCTGGGGTGGAAGTGTGGCCGGGTGCATGTGCCCACATGCGTAGGCTCAGGCACACTGGCCTCCCCCTGGGCCTCCCAGGATGAAGGCCACGTCTGCAGGACGCCCCGCTCTCACCCCAAGGGCTGGACTGCGTCGGACCAGTCACAAACAGCCCCCAGTTCCAGGTGACCCCACACTTCTGCTGTCCTCTGGCCCTGATCACAGCCAAGTAGAGAAACCAAGGTCCACCCTCCCCCTCCTCAGAACCTGGCTCTGGGCAGACAGGCAGCCAGACCTACCGCTGCAACTGCCCAGGCTCCGCCCCCAGCAGGCGAGAGGGGCCTGAGTGGGGTCTGTCTGGGGAGACTGGGTCCCACTGATCCCACTGCAGAACCTTCTAAACCTCTTCAACACCCCCTGATGGGGGCCTGGGGATCGTCTGCCCTGCAGAGGATGGGGGCGCTGTGAGAGAATGGGGTAGGGGGAGCAGGTCATGTAGACATCCTGGCTTCCCAGTTTCTGCCTGGACCTTGAAAGGTTGGGAGAGACATAGGACTGGTAGAAAGGGGGTGCAGCAGTGCCCGGGCCAGGTTCAGCCTCAGCCATGGGCAGCAATGTGCCCATAGGCCTGGCAGGAGGAGACCTGGCCTTGATCACATGGAGAAGGCCCCATGAAGGCCTAAGTGCCAATCCAGGGGTCTGGGGAGGACAATTTTTCCAGGCCATTCATCCCCCAGGGGGCCAGAAACCACCTCTCAGGGATGCCTGCCTTCTGCCAAACAGATTTCAGGCAGCTTCCACAAGATAGCTTACACCTGTGGTGTGCTCCATGGGAGAGACAGACAGACAGGAAAAGACAGAGACAGACATAGAGGATGGGGAGAGTCTGGGTGTGTGGCGCTTGCCAGCTCCTGTGGTGTAAATTTCCCCACTGTGGGCCCTCTCAAGATACCAGTGTGAGGCCACAGATCACAGCCCGGCACACCCTGAAGTGCCATGCACCAGATGGGCAGGACTACCAGGAAGTGCAGGCAGAAGCCAAGAGGCACACATCTGAGCAGGAGCTTGGCTCCGGATGGAGTACCTGAATGACATGCACACCCCGAAAAAGGAGAGGCAAGCTCTCCAAATGGCCAGGAAAGCCAGAAAGACATGGCGGCCTCTGTGCCTGCACAGCGGCTCCAATGAGAAGGCACACGTGCCCCGTGCTAGGGAGGGGCACGTGTGAGTGCACAGCCCACAGCGTCCATGAAATTGGACCCTGAAGCTCCTCGAGAGCTAGGCCTGTGCTGTGTGCCCACAACAGACACTCGGCAGAGCATGTGGAGAGAGAGACGGAAGGCCTAGGCGGCAGTGTCCAGTCGAGGCGACCCTGTGGGACAGGAGTAGATGAGTGGGGCAGGGCTAGGGGCAGCTGAAATGGGAGTGACCGCTAGGGCACATAGGGTTTACTGGGGGCACACAGATGTTCTGAGATTCACTGCAGAGGTGATTGCACAACTCTGTGAATATATATAGTAAAAACCCCTGAGTAATACATGTTAAATGGGTAGCTCGCACAAGATGTGACTTATATCTCAATAAGCTGTTAGCGAGGGAAGGCCATAGAGTACTCACAGCATCGCCCAGAGCTGGGCAGGAGGCAACCTCAGTCCACAGCGGAGCAGATGGACTCGCTGCACCACACCTCCCTACCCCCATGTGGAATATTGTCAGCATTGTGAGCGAGGCATCTGACACAGCCACGGGTGCAACCGAAGGCATCAGGCTGAGCGGCAGAAGCCAGACACGCTTCTACACGTGTTTCTGCTTGTGCTTCTGCACATATGCTGCATTCCACATTCAGCTGACTCCATCTTTCCTCCGTGCCAGGAAACCTGGGGCCTTACAGCCAGGGAGCCCGATCTCCTGACTGGACCATAGGTGGTTCCATAGCCCCAGGCAGCACACGCAGGTGGGAACCAATCCTTACAAAGTCACTGCGTTGGTCCCTGTACAGGTGACTGCATCCTGGTGCCCTCCAGCTGGGCCCTGAGGCTGGATGGTGACCCCAAGCAGGACCATTGCAGAATCTGCAGGGCTCCTTGTTCAAAATCATTAAGAATTTTTAGTTGGCAGGAGCAAAGTGTACACCCCTACAGGACCCTTCCAGGGGCTCCCCCACCTCTATGAGGACTTCCCAAGAGGCAGGTGGTGACCTCGGCAGAGCCCAGGCCTGGACCCAGGTTGCCCTGCCAGTGGCTGGGCACAAATGAGCAGGTCCTCTCCCCAGCCAACCCAAGGCCAGCTGCTCGGGGCTGCCTAATGTCAGGTGCCCAGGCAGTGTGGGTGAGAGCCACCCTGTCTCCCCTTGGTAGGAGAAGGGGTACCACATCCTCACCTGGGGTGAGCAAGGCCAGGCTGGACATACCCCACTGTGTGAGGTCGCCTGTGGGCCCCACCTGGCCATTATGCTGCCTCACCTCACACACCCTGTGACTGATGACCCCCAAGCTGCCCAGAACTACCCACTGCCCAGCCTGTCACACAGTACTGAGGTCATGAGACTGTGACTGCCAACAAATTCCCCCCAGTTACCTATGTCCTGCAAGGGAGAGCTGGGTCCAAAGGAGGCAGCCCTCTGGACACTCTCCTGTGCTGGCCACATCACCCTGAGAGCTTGTCCACTGGCCTGGCCCCTTCCTGCCCTCCAGTTCTCAGACCACACTTGATCATGTGCCCAGAGCCAGAGTTTCAAATTCAGCCCCCTTCACTATGGATATAACTGCCATCATCACTGCCACCTCCATGGGGACAGCCATGGAGTCCCATGATGAATGGAGAGCTCACAGTGGGCGGCAGGCCTGGCCTGGTGACTTTGTGAGGACCCTCTGCCTGGGATTGGTCCTTCTGTCTATCCCTGACAGTTGAGCAACCACCGAAACATAGACAGCCACAAACACGAGTGTCCCCTGCTCTCTGTTTGGTGGACCCCTAGCAGGGTCCCTCCACAAACACAAGCAGGCCTCCAGAGAGCCATTGCTCTTCGCTTTGGGTATGCAGAAGCCAGAAAGCCACTGTGGACCCTGGCCGGTTGGTTCAGTGGTAGAGCATTGGCCTGGCGTGCAGGAGTCCCGGGTTCGATTCCTGGCCAGGGCACACAGGAGAAGCGCCCATCTGCTTCTCCATTCCTCCCCCTCTCCTTCCTCTCTGTCTCTCTCTTCCCCTCCTGCAACAGAGGCTCCATTGGAGCAAAGATGGTCCGGGCGCTGGGGATGGTCCCTTGGCCTCCGCCCCAGGCGCTGGAGTGGCTCTGGTCGCAGCGGAGCGACGCCCCGGAGGGGCAGAGCATCGCCCCCTGGTGGGCAGAGTGTCGCCCCCTGATGGGCGTGCCGGTGGGTCCCTGTCGGGCTCATGCAGGAGTCTGTCTGGCTGTCTCTCCCCGTTTCCAGCTTCAGAAAAATACAAAAAAAAAAAAAAAGAAAAAGAAAAAAAAGAAAGCCACTGTGGCCTTGTCTCAACGCACCTCCCTCCTCCAAAATAGCAGTCTGTTTACTGAGCATCAGGTTTTCACCAGGTACTTAACCCCCCTCTACCTGGGACCTGGTAGGCATTGCTAAACCATTTTACAGATGAGAAAACTGAGGCTCAGGGAGGTAAGACTGGGCTGTGGGATTCTAGGGACTGGAAGACAGGGGATCCCACCTCTCCTTCTCAAGATCCATGTGGAGGGAGGCAACAGGAGCCCTGCACCCCTGCCAGTTACACAGCAACACTGTCTAGAGTGGCCTCTCCTGCAGTGGGACCCAGCTGTCCCTTCACTAACCTACAAAGAGGAGAGTCCCCTTGCCTTCTGACAACTTTTCCCCTGAAAATCATTAAATTGATACATTATAATCATGCTGACAGCCACGTACCCAAACACTTGCAAGAGGTAAAGCTGTTGTTTCTCTGAGGTGGGGGATGGGACTTGTGCTCAACACACCTGGTGCAGGGAGGGGTAACAACCACACACAGGGTACATCTGGGCCCCACAGAGAGTGTCAATGGCAGGGGGTGGGGGAAGGCCTCCCCCTTCCTAGGGGCAGTACTGACACCCTGCCACCCCACCAACAGTTCCAACATTAGCAGTGGAGGGGGGTGTTCCTGAGGCTGAACACCCCCCTCCACCCCTCCCAGCAGGGACGCTGCCTGGAGCATGCATGTCTGTCCCTAAAGATTGTCTGGGCCATGGCTGCTCAGCAGGGCCATCTCCCAACCCCCTGCCCTCAGGGCCCAGCCAGGGCTTTCGCCTGGGCCACTGGCTGGTGACACCATGTTCTCCAAGCCCTGAGAGTTCCCCTGAAAAGTCACTTCTGGAGGAACACCCACACCCGAAGCTTAGCCAACAGCCTCACCACCGGCTCCCCTCCTGCAGGAGCAAATGCCTTCCCATGGGGCCATGCCCAGGGGACCCAGGAGAGCCCATCACATGCTCGCCAGCTCTGTTTGAGCTGAATTAGCAGTGCCAGATGCTCAGTGACATGGGGGGGGGGCTTCAGGCCCCTGGGCCATCGCTCCACCACACTTGGAGAGGAGCTGGACTGGCGGTGGCAAATGCAAGCCTCTAGCTCTGTCCATGGCCCCCTCTGCCCACCCCAGCTGCTCACCGCTGCCAGGAGGCCAGGCATCCATGGATAAACATGCTGCCAGGGCCACCAGACTGGCAGGGAAGGAGGCCCAGTCCCAGGTGCCCTGCAGCCAGCTTGACACCACCAGCCCAGCCTCCCTTGCTCTCCAAGGGATCTGGGCACCCACTAAGGTCCATCGCTTTAGAGCCTTTGCCCGGAGGCCTCTGTCTTGTGCACTAGCCACAGCTCCCACATTCGCACACAAGCTGATGGGTGGTGGACAGAGCTCCCAGACCAGTTCCTAACCTGGTAAGGGGCCTCCCATGCCAAGACCTTGGACCAGTAAGGTGCCATGGTGGTTTAGGCTCCAGGGGTATACTCCTACACATCCTCAGGGGCCTCAGTCCTGGCTACCCTCTCCTCTCAACTCCTGGGGCAAATGCAGGCCCTCCTGTTCCAGTTACCTGTGCCAGAAACGTTCTCACAGACACGGGGTGGGAGACACACCTCTGATACCACCAGCTGCAGGAGGTCTCTGCTGTGCTGAGTGCCAGCTCCAAGGCCTGCAGACCTACACGGATCCCAGGTCTCTAGGGGGTCCTCCTAATGAGCCAGTCCTTCTGCAAGCTCCGCTCCGTTCAGGATGGGGAAAGGGTTAATGTCCATGCAAAATAGAAACCAGCGGCTCAGGAAGCATCATGTCTGCTGTCGAGATGGGGCAGGGTAGACAGGTTGAGGGCAGCGTAGGGAGGCAGAAAGCTGGCTGAGGGGTGCAGCCAGCAGACTCACCAGGGTCGAAATGCGAGCTGAAAGCGAAGCTGGGGTTGAAGAAGGACGACGACATTGCTAGGGCCAGCAGTGTGCGGGCACGCCTGACCGCGGTGCGCTCAGGACGCCCGCAGCCCCGGCCCGCGCCGCGCCATCGCCGGACGGCCGCTGCAGGTGCGGATACGCGCCCTACCCGCCGCGCCTGCCGAGCGCCCACAGCTACAGCCGTAATGCTGACGGGGTGTGGGGCCGGCGGGGTGCGGGTGCGGTGTGGGTGCAGATGGCGTCGGCAGACGAGGCGCCTCCGCCCGGTCGGCTGCGGTGCAGCCGGGCTCCGGGGCTGGTGCAGTCCAAAAACACTGGCGGGAGCGCGCGCGGGTGTGTACTGGGAGTGGGGGGGGGCTCCCTCTCCGGCTGGGGGACAGAGACGCGCAGAGGGGGAACATGAGGCTGACGTGGGGGGAGCGCGGCAGCGCGGTGGGGGGGAGGGGTCACGGAGATGTGCGGAGGGGGGACCTGTAGGCTGGGGGTCACTGAAGCACGGTGCGGAGGTGACACAGAGATGAAGGATGGGCGACCCTGGGGAGGGTCACGGGGACGCTGGATGAGATTTAGAGAAGGTGAGGCGGGGAACATGGAGAGTAGGGAAGGCGCACGGGAATACGGCGGCACACGCGGGGGTGGGTACCGTGGCACTCTGGAATATGAAAGCACACGAATGGTGGCAGGGGACGCGCCGAGGCCCAGACGCACGGGGTCGGGCCGACACGGGGCTCGCACACGCAGGTTCAGAGGCAGCTTGAGTCTGGACCCGGGCCCTTTGGGCGGTGCCTGCGCTGGCGCATGGGGGGCTGCTTTTGCACACACAACCCCCACCCCCACCCCCGCGCCTGTGCCACGCTGCGACAACCTGGAGAATGAGCCGCCGCCCCCGCGCGGTGTGAACAGCACCAGGTGTTTAGGGCAGGCGCAGCGGCGCCAGGCACCGAGGGACTGTCCCCTCCCGCCGCTGCGCGCCCTGCCGCGCCATCTTGCCCCAAAGCGGTGGTGGCGGAGAGCACAGCTGAGCGGGCGGGGGTGCAGGCAGCTTGGGGCTTGGGACCAAGGTCCCATCCCCACCGTAGGACCAGGAGAATTACAGTGTAGCCGAGATTTGTTTTCTGTTATTTGGGCTACTCATTCACCAATCCATTCATTTCTAGCCAGATAAGCAAAGCTTCTTGGCAGGGCCCAGCTGGAAGATGGGGGTGGGAGGAGCAGGAGATAGGACACCTACCTCCTGCAGGACCACCAGGCTTAGGGGAAAGCAGGGACCGGCTGGGGAGGGGGGTGGGCAGGGACTGAGAAAGGATGATGAGGGCTGGTCAGTCCTGGGGAGGGGGTACGCTTCTTATTCTAAGGTGGCCCCTTGTGAGGCCCTCCTTCTCCTTCAGGCATTAAGGTTCCCCTGCTGTAGTTAGCCCCACCCCACCCCAGGCCTATAGAGGGGGAACTGGCTGTGTGGCTGCTGGCTAAGTTGACCAAGGAGGTACTGGGGGTGGGGGTACTCAGATCCCAGGGTCTTGGGTGGCATGGACAACTGAAAGCTGTGATTCAGGAATGCTCCCAGTATGATGAGGCTGTGTCCCCAGTCCCGGGGGGGGGGGCCTCCCTTCCCACCCAGGAGCAAGCCCAAGGCTGTGTGACCCCATGTGGAGAGCCCTGCCTCTGCCCACCCCTGTCCCCACCAAGGACCCCAATGTAGCCAGAAGGGCTCCTTGTGGACAGGCAGGGGAAGATGACCAGTAGCCAAAGTTGCCTCTGTCCAGAGCCTCTGAGCTACCATGCCAGCCTCAGTGACCAGGGTTGGAAGATAGTCTGTGACCTGGGTTTGCCTGTGAACGAACACACATACACACACACACACACTGGCACACAGACATACACTGGCACACAGAAAGGCTGGATCTCTGGGGCTTTAGGGTTACAGACCCTCCTCCAGGATCCAGGCTGGTTAGGGGAAGACCACCCAGGGCTCTAGATCCAGCACTTTCACTTCATTTGACTAGAGTGATGCCCCTTCTCCCCAGGAACTGGGTCCTCTGCAATTCCACGGGAACAGGAGCCCTGCTGCTGCCTGGCAGGGTGACTGCTGACCTGGAAGTGCTCCAAGGCCCTCACCATTAATCCGTTCATTTGACCATTCTTCCCATGTGTAGCCAGCACCAGGCTCTCACTGTTTACCAGGTGTAGAGCAGGAAGGCTGGCACTAGGCTTTAGGGGTAGGGTCTGACTGCATACCATCTGGACTGGGAGAATGGAACTGCTGTCCTTCCAGGGCCTCCTGAGCCCAAGGCCTCCAGGTCAGCCATGATCCTGACCCGTGGCCATCATGACAAGAGTGAATGGACAGTACAGAGCCCTGAGGCCCTGAAGAGAGCAGAGCCGAGAGCCCTGAAACCGCCTCCTGCAGGCTAAGCTCCAAGGGGCTGTCTCCTTGGCCTCAGGGCCAGAGGATCAGTCCCACCTCTGAGAAGGAGCAGAGGATCTGAGCCCCAGTGGCAGAGCCCCACACTGCATGCCCTGGGTCACCTGGCCTCAGTTGTCCAGCATTGAGACAGGGACAGTGGTAGGTCCCTATGAACAGGGCATGCAGGGATGAGAGCAGGCAGGAGGGGATCTGCCAGTTTCGGGGTGACCAGTGGCCAGTGCACCTTGGGAACACCAGTGTGTTGGCTTCTGCTAACTCCGGTTTGGCAAGAGGTTTCTGAAGACATGCCCCTCCCCCCAAACTAGGGGCAGGCAGGACACCCTAGAACCCTCCAGAGGCCCAGCAGGGGCCCAGCCCAATAGTTCTGGGGTCAGGATGCGACACACCTGAGTGACCACTGCCCTACAGATGCTGGCTGGTCACAATACCCTTCCATCCACAAAGGCCAGGCTGGCGGAGACACCACCTCCTGGCTTCTCTACCACACAATGCGGAGGCACCTGGGGTCCATGGAGACTAAGGCCATGGGCTGGAGCTTCAGGCCAGCTGTAGGGGGCTCACAAAGACCTCTGTGGTTGACAGTATCAAGGACAAGTTATGCCTGCCCCATGTGATGGGTGGTGAGGGGATAGCACCTTCCCTGGAAGGAGCTGACCAAAGGCGCCAGGCCTCGCTGGGCCTAGAGGGACCCAGGGACGCCTGAGGCATAAGTAGGACAAGGGGAGAGGCCTCCCCTGTGCAGGGCATGTGGGGGTGGGGGGGTGGCCACAATGGACTCAGGTGAGGTAATCAAGGCACCAGGACCCACGCCATGGAATGTTTCTGGTTCATAAGGAGTGAGGTGCTGACATGTTCAGTGAGGTAAGCCAGAAACAAAGGCGCCACAAGGATTCTACTGACGTGAGACTCTAAAACCATTCGAGCCCACACACAGAAAGGTGGCTGACTGTTGCCAGGGGTCCCAGGGAGGGGCACAGGACCTCTGTGGGGCATAAGGAAACTGCTAGAACTAGACAGAGGCACTGATTGTACCACCCTGTGGATCAACTTAAGAAAACACCAAATTGTACACTCCAAAATGGTGAGCTAGATGGTATGTGATTTATACCCAATAAAACTGTCAAAGACAAACTTGGGAATCAAGGCAACTAATTTTTTTTTTTTGTATTTTTCTGAAATGAGAAGAAGCAGGGAGGCAGAGAGACAGACTCCCACATGCGACTGACCAGGATCCACCCGGCAAACCTGCCAGGGGGTGATGCTCTGCCCATCTGGGCTGTTGCTCTGTTGCAACCAGAGCCATTCTAGCACCTGAGGCAGAGGCCATGGAGCCAAGCACCCAGGCCAACTTTGCTCTGATGGAGCCTTGGCTGTGGGAGGGGAAGAGGGAGATAGAAAGGAGAGGGGGAGGGGTGGAGAAGCAGATGGGCGCTTCCCCTGTGTGCCCTGACCGATACTCAAACTCGGGACTTCCAATGACGGGCCAATGCTCTACCACTGAGTCAATCAGCCAGGGCCCCATGGCAACTAATATTTTAATGCTGTAAAGCAGTGTTTTTCAACCAGTGTGCCGTGAGACATGGTCAGGTGTGCCGTGGGGAAATTAAACATGGGTCCCCAAACTATGGCCTGCGTGCCGGATACGGCCCGCTGCCAGCCGCCTCCATCCGAACATAAACATTCCCCTCACAATCCCTCCAGCTATCAGCGACAGGAAGAGTGGAGGCACAGGGAACGCTCACTGACCAATCACCTTCTAGGATTCATCCCGACCACTAGCAATGAACCAATAGTAGGCTGCCTCTCATCCACACCCAGGAAGGTCCCCGCTCGAGCTGCCATGCACTTGTCATTGTGTGGTCGTGGCGAGTAGTTGAAGCTGCTACTCCTCCCCATGGTCCGATTTCTAATCCTGGTCAGGACTGGAAGTAAATGTTGCCATCACTAGATGAAGCCTCAGCCTCAGCTGGGTATTATGTCTATCCTGATATACACTGTATATAGATATTTTTTTTTGTATTTTTCTGAAGCTGGAAACAGGGAGGCAATCAGACAGACTCCCGCATGCGCCCGACTGGGATCCACCCCGCACGCCCACCAGGGGGCGTCACTATGCTGCGACCAGAGCCAGTCTAGCACCAGGGACATCCCCAGCGCCCGGGCCATCTTTGCTCCAATGGAGCCTTGGCTGCGGGAGGGGAAGAGAGAGACAGAGAGGAAGGAGAGGGGGAGGGGTGGAGAAGCAGATGGGCGCTTCTCCTGTGTGCCCTGGCCGGGAATCGAACCCAGGACTTCCGCACGCCAGGCCGACGCTCTACCACTGAGCCAACCAGCCAGGGCTGTATATAGATATTTGACCTTTTTCTTTTTAAAAGAGGCCCCTGCAGAGGGTGATATACAATGCATCACAATGTTATCTAACTTTAAAGCTAAAGTTTACTGATCTTCCTTTGGACAGTTTTTGGTTATCTGTTGCCAAAGAGTTCCCTATTCTGGCCAACAAAGCTATTTTGACATTGCTCCCGTTTTCAACCACATATCCACGTGAGCTGAGCTTCTCAAGCTTGACTGCGATAAAAACTAAAAAAAAAGAGACTGAGAACTGTTGAGGAAGAGCTTCGTGTCTTTCTACCATTCCTGCCAGGATATCCCTTTTGTGTTCATCGAAACAGGCCCAGGTTTCACACTGAGTATAAATACATTTAGAAACTATATTATTAACTATATGTATAATATGTACTGTGTTAGAGTGTCATTTTGGTAGGTGGTGTGCCCCAGGATTTTATAAATGTAAAAAATGTGCCGCGGCTCAAAAAAGGCTGAAAATCACTGCTGTAGAGTCAGAATTAATGAGGAAAATCCTGGACAAGCAAAATATCCCATTCTGGGACCAAGGCCTGAGCAAGAGCAGAGCTGAGCTCCCTGGAGCTTGAGGCCAGGGCAGCTCAGGATTGCTTACTTGACACCGAGCACCTCCACTATCAGGTGGCTTCTCTGTGTCTCTCCCCTTTTTGAAAGGAATCAGTCATCGGATTTAGGGCCACCGTAATCCAGAATGACTTCATCTTAACTTGGTCACATCTGCAAAGATCCTGTTTCCAAACAAGTCCCATTCAGAGGTACCAAGGGGTTAGGACATAGACATTCCTTTTGGGGACACCATTCACCCCATTACAGCAATGAAGGGCACAGAGGCAGGGACATGGGGACAGAGTCAGTACCTATGTAATTTCTCCTATGACAGTAAGCCATACCAGCATTCCTGCACATGGGGCTGTCCCAGGTACAACCTACACACCCATGTACCGGGCACCACTGTGGGCATCACAGGGCCCAGGGACATCCATGCCTTCTGGGACTCACTCACCTCTGGCTCCCCCACCCACATCCCCAGAATGGGCCATCCTTTCCTGCTTCCACTGAGGATGTGGCCCCAGCTCGGGATGGGGGAGTAGTCATGTTGCTCCCCCCAGTCCTGTGTAGGGGGATGCAAGTGTGCTGTGGCAAAGGGGAAGGGATCTCCCCTAGCTGAACTTTTCAACCCAGGAGAAGCCCTGCCCATCAAGCCCACCACCATAGCTGTGCTCTGCAGTGTGAGGATGAGGGCTTCCCACCTTTGCCAGAGATCAGAAGGCAGGGTATAGCCCTCCCAGGAAAGGGAAGATGTTTGGAGTTCCAAGTTGGCCTGGCTGGGGCCACCCTAGCCATCCAGGGAGACACACTATAATCTGGGAATGGGGCTTGAAAGAGCTTCATCCTTAAGTAAAAATGGCTCCAGGAAAAGAAGAGCTAATTCCTTACATTTGTAATGCTCCTGTCACAGAGCAGGGCTGGCTGCAGTCTCTGCAGGGTCCAGGCTGCAGCATGGGGGCCGGGGAACAGGAGCAGCCATCTTGCCTCTGCAGTCCTAGGCCCCTGAAAACCCACAACTGCGCTTCCTAGAGGGCAGTGTCTGCCATGCCTGGGCACAGGGGGACAACAGTGTCCCCAGTGCTGTGAGGGGGTCCCCGTGGCCTCCAGGCCAACTCAGCCCAGAGCAAGCAGCAGTGGGCCAGGGCCAAGGGCGAGGAGAGGCTGCCCAACTGTGGGCAGAAATGAAACCGGAGGGCTGCCTGGGGGACCGGCCATCTGTCATCATGGGGGCAGGTGCTGGTCCAGGAGCCCGCTGGCACATTCCCCACCCATCTGGTGGCCAGGGTGGGTGCAGATAGGCCTTCCAGGACACACTGCAAACTGGCAGTGCCACCCTCCTTCACAGGGCCACACAGGTCAGGCAGAGGGGTTGCAGCTGACCCTCTGCAGACCCCTTGGTGTTCCTTCTTTCTTCATGGTTTTTAATTTATGCTTTATTAAAAGCTGTTTCTCACTCAGCATATATATTTTTTTTTATGGGGTGAAATTCACATAACATGAAAAACCACTTTAATGTGAAGAATCCAGGGCCAATTTGTGCATTCACTACTGTGTGGGTCCAGAATGTGTCCATTGCCCCAAATCAGACCTCTACCCGTGCACCCTAACTTCCTAGTATCTTGTCCCCAGCCAGCAGGCACTGTCTGCATCCTGTCTATGGATTGATCACCTCTCCTGGTCACTCAGTGGAGCAGACGCTCGGAACAGGTGGCCTTGGTGACTGGCTTCCTCTACCGCACAAGGGTTTCATGTTCAGCTGTAGCACGCTATGCTTCTCCCCTTCACGCCAAGAACATCCCCCTGTGGGACGCAGAGGGGTGTCCGTGCCGTGGGGACAAGGCCGCAGTGTGAGGACATGTGGGGAAGTGGCCCACTCCAACAGGGCTCAGGCACCAGCTCGGTTGGGGAGCTTTAGGGGAACGCTTTAACCTTTGGGAGAATAGCCGGGTGTGTGGACCCTTCCAGCGCTCATCCTGGTCACCCCACTCTTGGGAATGAGGCACACATAAAACACTGTATGTAATGACAAACACGTGGGGGCCTGTGCAGAGTCCAGCGGCAGACGACCAGCTGAGGAAGTCACTTGGACGTCCCAAGCTTGCTGGCCAGACATGAGCTGTTTGAGATTACCCAGTGGTGGTGCCACACAACAAATGTCCACCAGGCAGGAGGCCCCAGTGGCTGCTGTGGTGCAGAGGAGATCTTGTGACCCAGGGGTTAGGAAGACATTCTGTGGTGCAAAATTGGGTAGTATGTCCCTCTCCGGTCCCTCTTTCGCATCCTCATGACTGCACTTCGGGGGCCCTGCCCAAGGAGAGAGGCCAGACTGGCCTGGAGTCACTTAGCCCTGTTCCCTGTGCCCAAGGGAGTCATCCTGGCCTGGCTCCTGGGCCCTCCACAGTGAACCAGGAACACAGGACACTGTTCAGCCAGGCTGCTTACCAGAGGCGGCCTCACTGTGTAGTGCCTTCAGGGACCCACTGGCCAGCCTGTGCCCCTCAGTGACTGTGGTAGCCCTAGCCAGCCATCTCCAGGACCATAACACTCCCTTCCCTCTACAAGGCCAGGAGGCAGGGTGGGACCTCCTGCAACAAACAGAAACTCTGTCTGCTCCCCCACCCTCACCCCAGGCTCTATGGGCCAGGCAATGCTGGTGGTCAGTCTGCCCAGTCCAGTGTGGATGTGCTAAGTGCCAGCGAGCCCATGGGGGTGGCCAGTGCCAGGCCAGAGTGCCCAGGAGGGGTGGGAGGACAGCTGCAGCTCCAAGCTGTAAACAGGCCAGGTGGCAGCAGGTATAAAAGCTGGAGTCTCCACCGCCTCTCAGCACCCAGACTGACCTGCCTCCCAGAGCCCTTGAGGGAAGCCAGGCGGAGGTGAGCCCTGCTGGGGAGGGGTAGTGGGGACACTGAGCAGCTCAGCAGGACCTTGGGGCTTTGTCTTCATCCACAGGATAAGGAGAGCCCCTGGGGTCTGCGTGGACCCCAGGGAGGCGTAGGGAAGGCAGGACCAGAAGGAGGAAGGGGAGGGGCAGCCCAAGGGAGCCCCAGTCTGAAGGTAGCTGTGTGGGCCTGGGTCTAGGAGGGAGGGTGGCACATGTGTAACATATACCTGTGTGGGGGAGGGGGTAGCTGAGAGTCAGGGTCAGTATGGGGAAGCTGAGACCAGCTCACCAACTTCAGGACCCCAGATGCTGAGTAGGGAGTGAAGGGCCCAAGCCCAATGGATCTGCCGACTCTGACAGGCACACTCTGGCTCTGTCCAGCCCCGTCCCAAGGGCACTCCTGCTGCCCTTATCACCCTTTCTCACCCCCTCCAGCCCATGAGGCCTTTTTCTCATGTTAGCACCTGAACTCATCAGGGATTCACTGATCAGTGCTGGATGCACACCACAGCAATCAGGAGGACCAGGTGGACGGTCCAGAGCGGTCTGGGGGAGGTTCTGGCCAGCCCTGGGGGGGCATCCAGCACTAGCAATGCTGGGACATGTGAAGGTCTGAGAGGGTAATCAAGCCCCAGCCAGCTCTGACTGGAGGGCAGTGAGGTGGGAGGGGAGGGAGGCTTTGGGTCCTTCCCCTACAGCCTCCCTTCCCTATGGCTCCTTGTGTGACCATGTCAAGGGGCAGGCAGGGCAGACAAGGTCCTACTGGGCTCGGGAAGCAGGACCCGGTGCCAGGGCTGCCAGGGTTGAGTGCAACCTTTGACCTGTGGCTTCTCCACTGGAGAGGAAAGTAGACTCCTCCAACCATAGCCCAGCCCTGTTCAGACCCATGGGCCCTGGGGCTGCCCCTCCCAGTGGCAAGAGCATGTTCCAAAAGGCTCCACAACCTGGTGAACTTTCAAGAGGGCCAAGGAGCCTCTGGAATTAGCTTGCTTTGCCACAAGCCCCAGAACCCAACCCGCCCTGGGGACAGCAACCTGAGAGCCCAGCGGGTCATAAGGCACTACTGTGAGGGGCACAGGACAGCCTGGTCCCGACTCCTGGGCCTTCGCCTATGCCCAGACCCCCCGCCCACCTGGCTGGGAGCCCTGTCTGCCTGCCTCCCGTGACTCTGCATGAAGTGGGGACAGGGATGTGTGTACCTCCTCATGGGCCGTGGGCAGATGCACCTCTGACTGGCCTTCCTGAGGGCTTAGAAAGTGGGCAGTGATCACTCTGCTCAGATGGAGAGTTCTGGGCCTCCCTCAGTCCAACAGCTCCAAACTGGCTTGTGCCCAGCACCCCTCCACACACACACACACAGAGGGGGCGAGCATCCAGCCAGGAGGACCAGGGCCCACTGGTCTGGGGTCCCAAAGAGTGAAGCCAAAGCCTTGGGCCTTGAGTTTTGGCCAGAGGAAGGGGTGCTTTGGGTAACCAGGACAGCTTCCCAGAGGAGGTGGCTTGGCGATAGGCCTGGAAGGACAGAGGGACTTTCCCCAGCAACACTGAGAGGTCAAATGGTCTGGGCAGAGTAAAGGAACTGGTATGCGTCACTTACCATCTCGGACCCTCATTCTCCTCTATGAAGTGGGGGAACCCTCAAGGTAGCCTGCCAGCGAGAGGTGGGGGCTCAGACTCATCTTCCTCGGGGCCTTGGGCACAGGAGCCTCTACAAGTCCAGGGGCCAAAGAGCAGCTCAATCTGGGCCCCTGGGGACTCCACTTGGAAGGCAGAAGCTAGAACCGTGCAGGTCCAAGGAGAGTGCCTCCTCCCACTGTGCATATCACCAAACTGGCTTGTGTCCACCACAGGGCCAGGATGGATGAGGATTTCTCCTCCCAGATGAAGAAGATGGCCTTGGCCATGGGCACATCCCTGTCAGACAAGGACATAGAACTGCTGCCCACAGACATGAGGCACCATGGTACAGCCTGTCCCCTCCATGGCACCCCCAACCCAGGCCAGATCAGCCATGGCTGAGGAAGCAGTGGACACAGGAGCCCATCTGCTCCTCCTTCCCGGGGCTGACGGGCCAGGACACACGGGGGAGGGATAGGACCCAGCAGCCCTTGCCCCAGAGCAGGGTCTCAGGGTCTCCTTCTGGGCCCCACCTCCTGGGCAAGGTGGTCCCATTGACCTTTGCCTGGTCATCCCAGGCTCCTTCAACTACCTCAAGTTTTTCGAGTACATGCAGAAGTTCCAGGCCTCGGGGCAGCTGGAGGGTGCCATCCACAAGGCCTTCCAGACCCTGGACAAGGACAAGAGCGGCTTTATAGAGTGGAACGAGATCAAGTAACAGCCAGTGGCTGAGGATGGGGAAGGGGATGTGGTGGGGGGCGGGGTGGTACTGAACCCTGGACCCCTGCCCAGTCCATGCTGCCTCGCCACCCCAGTAGACAGGCACTCTCAGCAGGACCCACCTGACCTTTCCAGATGTAGGTCAGGCCATCTAGGGCCACAGGGACAGCACTAGACCCAGGCCCAGAGACCCATCTCCAGCTGGGCCTTGGTTTGACCACCCATAAAGTGGAAAGTGAGCACTTTGTAAACCATTGGGTGCTGGCGAGACACCCTGGCTCTGATCCATGCTCACCTGGCCCAGGTACATCCTGTCCACCATACCCAGCAGTGGGCCCACCGCCCCGCTGACAGATGAGGAGGCTGAGGCGATGATCCAGGCAGCTGACACTGATGGGGATGGGAGAATTGACTTTGAAGGTAGGTAGCAGATAGGGGTATTGCTCAGGTCCCCGGGGTCAGGGGTCAGTCACACTCAGACAGTTTGCCCGATACCTGTCATCCCTCTTGGTACAGAGCTGAGTGGCTCCTTGCTGCCAAGTGTTGACCCCTTCCCCCAAAGCTTAAAGCCTGTGGTGGGCACCACCAATCCCAACTCACAGATGGAGAAACTGAGTTTCAGAGATGCTGAGTGTGGCAGAGCAGAGGTAGCCACTGCAGGCTTCTGAAGGGTGGCCTGAGGTGGCTTTGGGGAAGGTCACCTGGGCAGCTTCAAGCCAATGGTCAGTGGTACATGAATAGGAAGGGGGCATCGGAGATGGGCAGGGAGGTTTGGAGGCAGCAACCAGGGCTTGAGGAGTTGCAGGGGTGGACAGAGAAGGAGGGTGTTGGGGTGGGAGAGGGCTGTGGCCCCTGGGGAGTGGGTGTGAAGTAGGTGAGGTAGGGGCTACAGGCTTTTCCTGAGGTTCCATGGGGTCAGTGTCATCCTGCCTCCCCCCACTCTCCCCAGCTGCCAGTCCCAGGCCTGAAGGGCAGAGGGCAGCCAGACGGCCCTGGGGAAGGCCAAGCACAGGCTCAGAGCCCCAGATCAATGGGCCTTTAGACACCCCTGCCAGGTGTGGACCTATCCTCAACCCCAGGTCTCTACCTCCTGCCCACAAATGCCTGCAAACCCTGACTTGTGGGGTAGCCACAAGGTTTAACAGGTTGAGAGGTTTGCTTAGGACTTAGCCCCCAGCCCCTCTGTGCCCCAGTTTCCCCACTGAAGGCAGATAGGGGCTCTAAAGGGAATTTGGAGAGTCTCCACAGAGACCCAGTCCATCGTGAGCCCCAGGTGAGTGGGTGTAGAGCACCTAGCAAGTATGGGTGTTTAGGCTGCGGAGTTTTGGTCCCTCCTGTTCCCACCGCAGGGCTATGGTGGGCAGGGCACAGGGACCCCTAGACTATGGGGTCCCTGCTTATAAAGGGGCACACCTCCCCATCGGGCCTGCAGGGCTCTGGGTGGAGGCACCAGGCGGGGGGAGGGCGCAGTGTTTACCAGACATTTGTCTCCTGCTCCAGAATTTTCTGAACTGATCAAAAAGGAGAAAATTCCAAAGAAGAAGTAGCACCATGCCCAGCCCTGGCCCAGCAAAGGTCCCCAAGGGGCAACAGGGAACAGTGTGCCCACCAAGGAGGCGATGGGGGTGGACAAAGCCTGTGCCAGGAAAATGGAAGAAAACCGGCATTAAACAAACGACTTGGCCCATGTGTTTGTGGGGGGTGCGGTGTGAACTGGGGAGTAGGGCGACAGGTCTCTGAGGATAGCCGCGGGTAGGCAGGAGCGTGGCGTGCAAAGGAAAATGGGAGACAGGGTGGGTGTATCAAGCCCTGCCCCTCTGCCATCCCCTTCTCCCGACCTCATTGCAGGCTCCCATGGAGGGTGGGTGGTCCCACCACCAGCCCTGGCCCCATCGATTTGCCCTCCCAGCACAGTGCTCTCTGGGCCTAGAGCCCCAGGACTCTCTTCCAGACCCCCAGCTGGGGTTTGCTCAGGATTCAAGCCAGGCTGGTTCCTTGGCCCTGTAGTCCCAGGGTGTGGCTGAGGGGGACCCTGGCATTTGCCTGGGCCATGCACTCTGGGCTGGACACATCCAGGGCTTGGTTCTCTGGATACATCTCCTTGCCTCCTCCAGACCCCTCCTTCCCAAGTTCTTCCTAAGGGAGACAAACCCCTGCCTGGACCACCCCAGGCCTTTGACCCAGTTATACTTACCCACTCGGCCAGCTCCTGCTTTGTGGTCTAAGCACCACCTGGATAGTGCCAGCACCCACTCAGACTTCTGCCCTGTACTCTGGGCTCCTATGCCCATTTTGGCTCCCTGATGCCCCATTTCATGTGAAGGAGGCATCTGGAACTTTACACGCCCAAAACTGAACTCCAATCCGCCCAGAGCCCCACCAGCCCCAGCCTTCCCATCTGTTAGACCTCTGCCAGGAGAGGAGGGAAAAGCTCTCCATGCATAGGACCTGAGGTCCCAACCCAACCCAGAGGGGGATGGGAAAGGACTCATGAGGAGTCTGCCTCTGCACTGCCCCCCCCCCCCCCGTCATCCTGGTGGCAGTCAGGACTGACCCTTGATGGGATCACACCAGCAAGTGACCAGATCCCCCAGGGTGTTCAAGGATGAGGGAGGGGCTCCATAGGCAGCCAAGGCAATCCATGGACAGTGGTTTCCCCCACACTGTGCAAGAAGGGATCTCCTGGCCAGCTCAGGGTCTTCCAAGTGGCTTGGCCCCCGCACCATCGGCTCCATCGGCTGGGGCAGCAGCATCCAGATAGCCCAGCAGAAAAGGGGGCAGTGAACCCTTGAGTAGGAGAACCCCATCTGTTGCCCTTCCACTCCCTTGCCCAGACTCCACCCTCCTTGTGGGCTGGGGCACCTGGCAGGAGTGGGAGAGGAGGCTCAGAGCTCCTTCCAGGGCGTGGTAGGTGGGTAAGGGGGTGCGGGAAGCTCGCCAGGGCCAGGCTGGAGCAGATGATTAGAGCCAGGGGTATGTGGCGGGCCTGGCTGAGAGCAGAGCTGAGCCAGGGTCACCCCGAACTGGCCACTCTGTGGAGGGAGCTCTTGGGTGGCCTGCAGCCCTTCCTAGATCCCAGAAGAGAGACAGGCAGGGAACAGTGTTAAGAAACATCTCTTTACTGTTAAAACAGTGCCCTGCCCACAGGACAGGAGTATGGGGCAGAGGGAGGGACAGGGCGACGGGCCGGGGACCACTCCAGGATCCCGCCTACTTCCATCCCCACCACACCATGACAGCGGTGTCACTTGGCACTCAAAAGTGGCTGCCTGCGCTGCTCCAGCAGCTCCTCCAGATGGTCAGCCCGCTTCACCACGGCCTGCAACACGTGCCCAAGGTGGTCAGGCTGGACCACCCCCACCCCCAAGCCATCAGCTGCCGCAGGACCCACCTCATGCTGTTTCCGAAGGCTGTTTATGGCCTCTTCCTTCTTTGCCAAGGCCAGCTTCACTCTGTGGGACGTACAGTGGGGTTCCAGGGGAGCCTGCAGCTCCAAGTGTAGCGGGTGGCTAGTAGGGGCCTCTACCCCCACAGCAGGAGGCGTAGCAGCCCTGCCTACCCTGTCCCTGCCTGCTGACTGCAGACACTGGGCTGTCTGTAGGGGTTGGTGACAGAAGTTGTGAGCCCCACAGAACCAGCCTCCAAGTGAAGTAGTACCCAAAGCAGGGACCTTACAGGTGCCTTGGGAACTCCCACCCCACATCATCTCTCAAAGTGACTGTGGTAGGCACCAGGTGGGCAATGATCCAGGGAGGACTATGGGTCCTGTACATGTGCGAAGCCCTCCGTGCTAACCTCCGGGAGCCTCCACGCCCTCTGCACAGCACCCACTTCACCCAAGCTAGGGACTGGGGAACTGCACCTCTGGGGACCCACATGGGCTTGCCTGGCCTGGCCTCTGGGATGCATGGCACTCAGATAGCTGGCTTCGTCCTGGGCCCTAGCACCAAGCACCATAGAAAGGACCCAACCTGGGGTCTCAAACATGGAGCCTGAGTAGCTGCTGTGGATGGCTCGCTGCGTGTCCACTGGAGAAGGGCCCACTACTCACCTTGCTCAGCCCGGCTCCTCCCCTCTGGAGCTGGCCCCCACCCTGCCATGCTCCAAGCGCTGTTGTTAGCTGGCACCTACCTCCTGTGCACGTCCTCCAGCTCTGCCTGCTTCTCCCGCCTGAGCTGCTCCAGCTCTAGCTGCTGGCATGCCTGCAGTTCGGCCAGCTCGACCCTGACCTTCAGGTTTCCCTCCTCGGAGGCTGCCAGCTGGTCCGTGAATTCCTGGTGGAGCACCTGAGCCAGGTTGCTTCTCTCGCTAGTCAGCTGCTCATTCATCTGGCCCAGCATAGACGGTGGTGTGAGCCCGCAGAGGATGGAGTGGGGGCCCAGCCACCAGCTCCTGCCCCACTCACTGTCTTCACTTCGGCCAAGGCCTTGTCCTTCTGCCGCATCAGGGCCTGCAGACATGCGTTCTCCCCCTCGGCCTCCGCCAGCCGCCCCTTCAGCTCTGCGCATTGGTCCTGCAGCTTCTGCTCTGACTGCTCCAGCTCCAATAGCTCCACCTCGTACTTGTCTCGGATGTGCTTGATGCTGGCAGATGGAGGCGCAGGGTCAGGGGCAGCCCTGCATGGACAGGCACGGTGCCCAGTTGGCGCCTTGTGGGAAAAGGCCTCACCGGCTCTCGGTGGCCCTTTCACTCTCTTCCCTGGCCAGTGTCATGTTGGCCTCTAGTTGGCAGATGATCAGCTCGATGTCCTTGTCCCGTCCTCTCTGGATCTCTTCCCTCAGCTCCCGTTCCCGGTTCAGCAGCCATACTTCCTGCAGGGGAGGTGTATGGGACTCCGTGGGGATGGCTAAGACATTGGGAGGAAGCCCAGGGCTGGGCCAGGGCTGGATTCATGGGGACAAAGGGGCCTCAGCCTGCTTCAGGCCCCATCAGTACTCAGGGAAGGGGCTGTGTCCTGTCACTGGGTCCAGTGTGGGACGGCAGGGGCACAACTGGGACTGTTCTCAAGAGTGGCTGAGTGAGAGCCACAACTGGGTGAGAGCATCAGTGGGGCAGCCTCTCAGATAGGGTGGGCACTGGGCATATGCAAACACTCCCTTGACCTGGGCCAGACTCAGTGACCCCTCGTGCATGGATGCAGGAGCAGGACTGGGCAGCTGCTCAGCCACCATGGACTTGGTTGCCAGGCCAACGGGCATGTATATGCCCCACAGATGGCCAAGTGCGATCTGCTGGTTTGAAAGCAGCTATCTGGATGGAGGAAGGGAGAGAAGCATTCTCTTCCAGTCACTAGGGACCTGCTGGTACTGCTGGGGTCCCACAGAGCCCACTCAGGCGAAGAGCTGAGGCAGCACTTGGTATAGCTCAGAATGGACCACCAGCCCGAAGAGCCAGAACCCTACCCACCAAGAGGCCCAGAGGCAGAGCCCACACCGATGCCTGGGTGCTAGGTGCTGGGTACTGGCTGTTGGGTGCTGGGTGGGAGGGAAGGGGAGGGGCCGGGGCCTGCCTCCACCTGCTCACCCCTACCTGCCTGTTGTGCCTACCTCCTTCTTGGCACAGCTGGTCTCCCACATCTGCCTCTCCACCTGCACCTGGTCCTTCAGGGCCTGCAGCTCCATCTGGGGGTGGGTGATGCTGTGAGAACAGCCTCCCAGGCAGCTACCCTCTGGGCTGGTCTGCAGGGAATGGGCTAAGCATCCTGTTCTATGAACCCAGGCTTGCCATCACTCCAGGAATGGCCCTGGTAGTGCCCCTGACACAATCTCCCCCGTCACCCCTAAGACAGGCCCCTGGGACTGGGCTAGCAGGGACAAGTGGGGACAGAACCATAGACCTGATGCCGGTGTTCTAGCTCCTCTCTCTTCTTCTCCAGCTCAGCCCTCAGGGCCTGGCCCCGGGCAGAGCTGCTCTCCTCCAGCTGCTGCCTCAGTTCCTCCAGCTCTGCCCGCTGCCTGCAGGCCAGCACAGGTCAGCACATGGGGCCACAGGCCGTGGGGCAGGGGGTAGGGGGTGGGTACCCCTCCCACAGCACCTGGCTGCCTGTTGGCCCAGCCGCTCCTTCTCCTCTGCCACTTCACTGTAGAGCCGCTGTCGCAGCTGCTGCAGGTCCCACTGCTCCCGCTCCAGCTGCTGCTCGAAGCTGCAGAGGACAGAACAGCTGGCGATGCAGTAGGCATCCGACCCCACATCCTGGGCGTCCCAACCTCACATTGCACATTCCCACCTCACACCGCATGCCCCAACCTCACCCTGGGCCATCCTGGCCTCACTCTGAAGTCCACACACACCCCAGCTCTGCTATGACCTTGGCCCCTCAGTGATCCCATAAAGCTGCCAGGATGGGGACACTCACCGCCGCTGGGCATGCTCATGCTCCTGCTGGACCAGTGCCTCTTTCTCCTGCTCCAGCTGCTCCCGCAGCGCCTCTGCCTGGCGCCCATAGTGCTGGGCTGCCTGCTTATCAGCCTGCAGCAGCTCAGCCGTATGCAGGCTCCGCAGACTCTTTACCTCCTGCTTGTGCTTGGCGATCAGCTTCTGGATCTCAGGCTCCAGGCCTAGGATGGGGGCACAGTGCTGCAGGGACCTGACCTCTGCCCATTATGCGGCAGGGGCCATGCCCCCACCACCGATGCTATAGAGCAGGGGTCCCCAAACTTTTTATACAGGGGGCCAGTTCACTGTCCCTCAGACTGTTGGAGGCCGGACTATAAAAAAAAAACTATGAACAAATCCCTATGCACACTGCACATATCTTATTTTAAAGTAAAAAAACAAAACGAGAACAAATACAGTATTTAAAATAAAGAACAAGTAAATTTAAATCAACAAACTGACCAGTATTTCAATGGGAACTATGCTCCTCTTACTGACCACCAATGAAAGAAGTGCTCCTTCTGGAAGTGCGTCAGGGCCGGATAAATGGCCTCAGGGGGCCGCATGCGGCCTGTGGGCCGTAGTTTGGGGACCCCTGCTATAGAGGACCCCTAATTCTCACCCACTGTAATACCAGGGCTGCAGTCCAGCCAGGGGACCCCCACCAGGGGCTCCAGCTAATTCCTCTCCATGGGCAGCATTGCAACACCCCCCTTGTCACTCTGGCCAGTGGGCTGTCCCCCCGGCAGTACCCAGGGTTCTGGGAGGAGGGAGTCCCTGGGGAGAGGGTGTTCCAGGGCAGGAGGGCCAGGCCCCATCAGCCTTTAGATCTGCTCTCTAAGTGGGAAGGTACCACATGACAGGTGGCAGAAAACCTGGGATCCCTACCCTGAGCTCCCACTTAGCTTACTCCCCTGGAAGCTGGGAACCCGGATCCTGGGGAGAGAGCCAGCTGAGGGAAGGTGAGGCCCACTCTCCTGGCCCTGGCCCTGGAGGCCCTGAAGCCACACCACCCGAGGTCTGTACCATCCTCTCCACCACCATATACCTGAAACTAATGTCTTCACCCAAAGGCCCCCGGCTGCCTCCTGCTTGAGACTGGCCAGCATGGAGCAGCTGGCGGCTGCTCACCTCTGACCGTAATCTCCTTGATCCTGCGGGTCTTCTCTTTCATCCACTTCTCCCTGCCGACTTTCTCAGTGGCGCTCATTAGCTCCTTGAGTTTCTTAATTTCCTACCGGCAGGAAAGCAGCCAGTCGGCAGAGGAGCTGTAGGAAGTAGGTGATGCACACGACACCCAATCGGGCCACCTCCTAAGTTTTGGCAGAAGGGCTCTCCAGGTGCAGGCACACACTGCATCCTCCTGCGATCCCATCACAAGCCCCGTGACTGACACTTTGAGGTCAGGGAAAGAGGCTCAGGGTACCTGGTCTGCTGTCAGCAGGCACCTTGGCCAGTAGCAGTGGGTTGTTGGGAACCTGGGGGACTCACCAGCTCGTGCTGCTCCTGTATCTGGGCCTCCCTCTCTTTGCATCTCTGGTCCCCCTGCTTCAACTTGGCCACCAAAGCCTCACACTTCTCCCCCAGGGTCTTCTTATCTTCAATCAGCTGCGATCAGGGAGGGAGGTGAGCTGTTGCGCAGAGGTGAGGCCCTGTCCGGCATGACCTGACACCCCGTGTGACCCCCATCTCCCCTTGCCTGGGGGCCAGCACACAACTAGGGCTGGGCTACTACACTTCACCTTCAGTCGCCCCCCACCTGGGGCTGGGAGGGTTGGTCATATGTGGATAAGGGGCTGTAGCTTCTACCAGCCCTCCACTCCCCCATCCTCCAAGGCCTAGCTGGTGCCAGCGAAACCCGGATGGGGACTGCTAGGGATGGTGGCCTTGACTATAAGCCCCCTCACCATAGCCACATCAGGATTTTCCCTGGGAAGGGGGTCATTCCATCATTCTCATCACCCAGCTCATGGAGAAGAGCCTGCTCACTGCCTGTCAAGGGGTCTCTGTGAAGCCCCCTGGATGGCAACCTCATTGAGGGCTCCAGGCAGAGCCTCGGTTGGAAAACACCTACAACTGCCACAGAAAGTGTCCTTAATGGCCACTAGAGGCCACTTGGTTCCTCTGGGCTCCTTCCTTTCCTCGCAGAGCCCACACCTAGCATTTTGCCCAGAACAGGACCCAGCACAGGTGTGGTTGAGTGCAGGGCAGGGTGGAAGCTTCCATGGCTCTCACCTGAGGAACACTGGCTGCCCACTGGCCCTACCAGACAGGAGCAGCCACTCCAGACATGACAGCCCCAGAAAGCATGGAAAAGGCTCAGGGTGTGAGTCCGGGGGACACTTCCTACAAATAGGTCCTATGAGTGACTACTGTCTGGGTGTCCCGGCTGCATGCCCACTATGCTGGCCTGGGGGGGGGGGGCATGCTTGTGGGACAGTACCCAACAGGGTTGGTGAGCTTTGGACCAGCCCTTTGAGTGGTGGCCACCTCGTCTCCACAGGGCAAGATACTGCCCACTTCTAGAGAAGGGAATAAAATGCCCAGCCAGGAAGGCTGTGGGTCTAGAAGTCTCCCTGAGCTGAGGCTGAGCTGATCTGGAATTGGTCCTGTTCTCCTCCCTGACCCCAGGGGCCCTGACACCCCTGTCCTGGTGCCCCACTTTCTGGGTGGCATTACCTGGTTGATAAAAGACAGGTGCCGCTGGATGGTGGCCTCGTAGTGCTCCCTCTGCTGCCACAGCTGTTGACACAGCTCCTTCTCTGTTTCCTTGACCCGCCGGACAGTGAGGTCCTGTTGATGTACCTTAGGGGTGTGGGGAGGGGGACACAGAACACAAGGACTACTTAGGGTGGCACAGGCAGGCCACTCCAGGGGGTGACCTGGTATAGCAGCGGTGGTGAAGGTGATGGCGGGGCAGGAACTGGGCGGTGATGGGAGGTGGGGAAGCCACGGTGTTACCAGCACCCTCTGTAGCAGCACCAGCGCCTGCTTCTTCTCCTCCACCTCTAGCTTCAGCCGCATCATGCACGTGCTCACCTCTGACGTGGACTCCAGGCGCCCTGGCCCCTCCTCCAGCATGAGGCCCTGAGGATGAATGTGTGTCAGGCAGGGCCAGTCACCTGGGAAGACCTGCTGTCCCGTCTCTCCATGGGGACTCCTTCACACCTGGGGAGCAGAGGCTGGCCGGTCCTGACCCGACTTCTCCATCTCGTCCAGGAAGCTCATGATGCTCTGCAGCTTGGCCTCTGAGAGCAGTGTCCTATCCTCAGGGGGACCGGTGGACGTGCTGAACTTCCCAAATTTCTCCAGGTTGTCAGCTGTCAGGCAGCTGGCATCATCCTCCTGTGGGGGAGATGGCACAGCAGTGGGGGCTGTCAGGTAGCCAAGGACTCTGAGGTGGCCTTTCAGAAGCTCCTCTGGGATGCCCTGGGTAGAGCATGGGAGGGGAGAGGGCAGCTGCGCTGGGTTAGAAGGGCTTCTCAGGCTGCTTGGACTCTCACTGGGCACCACTGGCAGAGACGGTGTCCACACCGCCCCAGGTCCTACACCTTAACAAGCTCCTGGATGACTGGGGGTTCAAGTCTCTGTCTGGTACTCATTAGGGTCTGAAGGAAAGCAGGAAGAAGCCCAGTGGACTTCCCTGGTCCCTGCAGGGGATGATGGCAGTGCCCGAAACTGGATTGAGAGAGGGGTGTGCACAGCCACCTTATTGGTCCAGGTGTATCTATCCCTGTGATAGGCCCTGGGGCAGGGCAGTGGCTCTGGCTCCTCCTCCAGCAGCTTCAGTGTGTCCAGCAGCTCGTCCAGGGTCGCCTTGCACTTGGATCTGCTTCCACCAGGGCCCACCCTCTCCAGGGCTTCACCAGCCATGTCCTGGGAGCTGGCATCCTATAGCAAATGGGTGGGCAGAAGAAGCTAATGAGGCCACAGAGGTCAGCACACCCAAGAAGCATGGGAGTGAGGATGGGCATCCACTCAACCAGGTGGACTAGGCAAGCCCAGGCTCACCTCCAGGGGAACAAAACAGTGGCCAAGTGGGATGTGTTGGGGCCTAGCCTCTTCAGCCTAGTGGCCTTGCTGTCACCTAACCTCTGAGCTCCCAGCTTTCTCTGTGGACATCTGTCACAACCCAGCAGAACCCCAGAGCCATTCCTGTGGTAGAGCAGCGAGACCCACCTGGACAGCCTTTCCTGGCACAAGTGACCCCACAGCTGTGGAGGCTCAGGGACAGAACAGAAAGGGCTATGACCAAACCTGTGGTTTGTCCTCCGGGAACTGCTGGGGCTCTGGGGAGGAGTTGGGGACAGGTTGGCAGGGGTCCTCTGGGCCTATGGCATGGAAGCTGGCCTCTGTGAAACAGAACAGTGTTGGCCCACCTGGGCACTGCCTTGTCTGGAGGAGCCTATGGGAAGGGGCCAGGCACTGTCAGCTTCATGGAGCAGAGGGGACACTGTAGGGTCCCATGTGCCGCTCTGCAGAAAGTGGGGCAGGAAGGGAGGAGCAGGGCCTGGGGGTGCCACACAGCTGGGGCCCCTCCTCCACAGGGAAGGCGAGCCAACAATTGGGCAGCAGGGACCACAGCCTATTCTAGGGATGGGAGCTGGGAGGCAGAGGGAGGCAGGGGCGGGGTAGCCCCTGGATTCTCTCGGCTCACTGATGTTGTTGGCCTTGTGGGTCTGATGAACACTGTCTCCAGGCCTCAGGGGTGTCTCCTGGGCTGGCCGGGGCTTCCTTGTCTCCCGAGTCCCCTTCAGCAGCTCAGGTTTAGCATCGCCTGACTTCTGGGTTCGCTTCTGCTGCAGCTCCTGTGAGGGAGACCTAAGCAGCCTCGCTCATGGGACAGTGTGGTCCCCTCCCCCTCCCAAGCCAAGATGCCCAAGGGCCAGTGTCTAGGGGACCCCTCAAGTGCAGTGGCCCTCAGGCACACAGTCCTGCCTCAGCACTGGGCCCCCACAGGCTCAGGAGCCCCCAGCACCTGAATGGCAGTCTGTCGGGCCTGGCGTGCTTTCTCCTCCCGAGCCTTTTTCCTGGCTGCCTCCCTATGCTTGTGCAAGTCCAGCAGGTTTCCCTCTTCCAGCCGCTGCTGCTCCCCCTGCAAAGGTCACAGCTGTGGCAGGTTTGACTAGAAAGATGGGGTTTCCAGTTCAGGTATGGGTTTCCACAGCACCCTCACTGGCCCCCCAACTTGCCATTTCTCAGCACACAGAGGATAAACCTCTATCCTGGTGGTCAATGGCTCCTCTGGGTAAGAAGACACCTCGGCATCGTGTAGCAGGTGCCCCCAAACCAGAAACCAGCTCAGACTTCTCTGCTAGGGTGGACCCAGCTGGCATTTTCCAACATCCAGGCCCAACTAAGCGAGCGACACAGGGCATGGAGGAGGCTGGGCCCATGATGGGGTGTAGACCACAGGCCAGTGCAGTTTCAATCCACTGGCCCCAGAAACCCTGCTGTGTACAGCAGGAACCCCTGGGTTTTCACTTGCCCCCCAGGTGCAGCTCTCACACCTACACCGACCTCTTGTTTAGACGCAAGCAGGTGCTCCAGGCTGGTGGCACGGGCTTGGTGCTGCTGTGACTGGTGCCGGTACCAGCGCTGGATGGTGATGGCAGCCTGGTTCACCTGGTGGATAAACCTGCCCGGAGAGTGGATTCAGGTCCCATGAGGAGGTAGGTGGCTGAATAATAGCCCTCCCTCCACCAGAACTCGGGAAGCCCAGCAGGGCAGAACATTTCGCCATTGCCGTTCTTCAAATAGCCAAAGGTCCTATCTACACATACTCCACAATTTCCCAAAACTGGAAACAACCCTGAGGTCCACCACCTGCCCATAGATGAACACTGTATGTATGGAGAGCAGCTGCTACTCATGAACAAAAAAGCAAGAGCCTTGCCAGGCACAAAAAAAGATGTAGGCTGCATGTTCCAATCATAAAGCATTTTAGAAAAATAAAGCCACCAGGGAATAGATTGGTGTGGTTCTGGGTGGGGTGGGGAGACTCTGAAGGGAGGGAATAAGGGGACCTTGGGGGACATTCTGCATCTTAGTATATCTATAGATATGACTGTGCATGTGTCAAAACTCACCCAATAAAACACCTGAAAAGACGTATTTTATTGTACATAAATTATATTCAATAGAGCTGTTTAAACAGGAAACTTCAGCCCTACCTCTTGGGACCACGTGTCAGTTTGCTCGGCAGAGGCGCAAACAAAGCATCCTGAATGTGAGTGGTCACCTGCCACGGGACATGTGTCCAAGGGACCCTCGTGCTCAGAGGTGCCCTCCACCAAGGGGCCTCACCGAGGGGCAGGCAGGTGAGGGTGCATGCAGCTCCTCTTCCCACCTGCATGTTCCAGGGCCTGGTCCCCAAGCTCTAAGGGGAGAGCAGGCTGTGACCACCCTGCCAGGAGGTTCTTAAAGTCACTATGTGGTTCCTGACCCAGGGTGACATCATAGACCTAGGGCCACAGCATGGGGTCCCACTATGCCCCACCCTCCACATGTCCCCTGGAGCAGCCACATAGGTTGTTTTTGGTTTTTTAGTTTTATATCATCTTTCCATCTAATGCTGAACTAAGTTTCAATGAAGTATAATTTACATACTAGAACACTGTCCCTTTTGAGCATATGACTTAGTGATCAGCAAGTGCAGCTTCTGCGGTGGCCGGGCCCCAGGTGCCATGGCTCTGCATGGTCCCTACAAATCCATCTTGATGTTTTGAGTGAACAGACTCAGATGGCATGTGATCTTTCCAACCTCCATGTTTTAAACACTTACTAAATAAGCATTTCCACTGCTGGAGCCTCAGGCCTCCTCCCATCCCCAGCCCATGGTCACCTCTCAGCCTCCTCCTCCGTCACCTCCCTCCATCTAAGCAGGCCCTCGGCAGTCCCTGAGTTATTCCGGGCCACGTGGTTGCTGTCGGCGCAGTTCTTCTGTGGGTTCCTGAAGCTGCTGCCCTCACCCTCATCAGTGGCGGCCTTGATGAGATTGCTGACGGGGCAGAGAAAGGCTGTGCCTGACCTGCCCCACTCCTGGCCCCCAGGACACTGGCCACGGGCATGGGAGTCTCTTTAGCCTTGGGCCTGGGAGGAAGTGCCACAGGATGCGAGGAGCCAGCAAGGACCTGTTTTCTTGTCCCACTTCCTCACCTGTTCCCACTGCGACCTGCTCCTCCAAGTGCCCATCTGGTGGTACACACAGCTCATACAAAAAGTTCTGACCCTGACCAGTTTGCTCAGTGGTAGAGCATCAGCCCAGTGCATGGAAGTCCCAAGTTCGATTCCCGGTCAAGTCACATAGGAGAAGTGACCCTCTGCCTTTCCACCCCTCCCTTTCCCTCTTCTCTCTCTCTCTCTCTCTTCCCTTTCCACAGCCATGGTTCGATTGGTTTGAGCAAGCTGGCCCCAGGGTGCTGAGGATGGCTCCACGGCCTCGCCTCAGGTGCTAAAATAGCTCAATAGAGCAGCAGTCCCAGATGGGCATAGCATCACCCGATAGGGGGCTTTCTGGGAGGATCCTGGTCAGGGCGCATGTGGGAGTCTGTTTCCCTGCTTCCCCAACTCTCACTTAATTAAAAAAAAAAGAAAAAGTTTGCAAAAGTCACTGGATCCCAAAGCCAGAGGTATATCAGGAAACCCTGTGGCCATCCCTGACAGAGAACATGGGGGTGATGTACTGGGGCCACTCTGCTCAGCTCAGCCAAGCTCTTCCAAGACCCACTTTGGCTGTGGATTTAGCTGGGGGGCCTGAGACACAGGGTAGCTGTGGCTTCCTCAGTGGGACCCCACCAGTGAGCCCACCAGGCTCGTCTGCGCCCCCACCAGCATCCTGTGGAGCACCAGGGCTCACAACAGCCTGGGCCGCATCCTCATGTGCACTCACTCACACGCACGCCAAGGCTGGGGTCAGGCCCTTACTTGTGGGAGGGCACGGCGTGGTTGGAACTCTTGGGGGACGCCGTGTCCACTGAGGCGTAGCGGTTGGGCACCATGGTGGTGGTGCAGTTGCTCACAGCTGCCTTAGTGCTCCTGCTGGGAGAGATGAGAGGCAGCCTCAGGCTCTGGGAGGCTGATGAAGGTCCCCAAGTCACACTATGGCAGCTCCCTGCATAGCCACAGCACCCAAAGGTGGGGGCCTTCTGGGGACTGGGAGAACTCCAGCAGAGCATCCCGCCAAGTGGACCTGAGCTGTGAGCTGAAGAACAGTGACCCCTGACATTGGACAAGCCAACGGGAGAATGATCACAGACTGCTGATGGAGACTGGACAGACTTCTGCATGCCAGTTAAATGCAGCAGATGGAAGATACACACTGGGAGGGATAAAAGCGGTTTAAGTGGAGGACAGGGAGATGCAGCAGGACAGAGCAGCCCAGAGATGCCCACAGTCCTCAGGGGATGAGAGACAAAGGGCTGGTGGAAGTGAAGCACAGTGAGAGGGGTTCCTGGGTGCTGCAGGGGCTGGTGGGTAAGGCAGCACATCTGCCCCCAGGGAGGAGCACCTGCTCTCCCAAAGGAGCCATTGCACCCATCCCTCTTCCCCAAGCCCCCTTCTCTCACTTCCCTCCCCACAGCAGCAGTGGGCTGGCTGTCCAGCTGCAGCAAAGACTCTCCCATTTGGCTAGCAGGAATCTAACCTGAGGCAGGAAACTGAGGATCCTTCCCTTGAGAGACTGAGCACCTCAGAGAAAAGCCCTAGACACTGAAAGGGAGGGAACCCCAATACACCAGCCTGGTCCCTGCCTAACCACCCCAAAGTTAGGCCCCCAGGCAACTTTCAGGGCCTCCCTCTTCATCCTGACAGAGCCAGGATGCCAGCCATTGGAGGAGCAAGAGACCAGCAGACAAAAGGGATGTGACAGAACAAGCAGAGAGCAGGCATCCCAGAATCCACACACGGGCAGCTGTGCTGGCCTACAGCTGCTAATGGCAGCTCACTGGGTGAGGAGCTCGCCAGTTCTGTGGCGTGACATTCTCACCATGCTGGTTTCAGCTGTGGGAAAACAGAGTTGGGGGTAAAGGACAGTGTGTGAGCTGTACAGGCAGCTCTAGCTGCGGCTGCTTGATGTCCTCAAATACGTGACAGGTGACACAAGACCATGGTGAAGGGACACATTGGAACAAGAGTTCTGGAACTGAACTGGGGAGGGGAGGGTTGGGGGACATGGTTAGTACATCCCAGAGCTAATGAGAAAGAAAATCTGAGAAGATGCTGACCCGGCAGAATCAACCCAGGAGGTCCAATAACCAAGTCACAGAAAAAACAGAAGGATGAATAAAGTTGTCCAAGAAACAACAAGAGGACATTTCCCAGAAGCAAGTGACACTGAAAGGCTATCACAGCCTGGTGAGTGACAAAGGACCATGTCACAGGCCTGATGCTGAGATCTCTCAGCAGAGAAATGAGGACGAGCCAAATGCCTCCAGAGAGGACAGCACAAGACAGGACACGGGACCGGGGGACTGAGAGGCACTGGCCATCTCATTGGCTCCCACGGAAGTGGGCAATGGCTCCAATCGAGATCTCTGCACCAGCCAAACTCCAAGTCACGTGTGGGGCCGAGGCACTTTCAGACACACACATCCTAACAAATGCCCTCCCATGTGTCCTTTCCTGGGAATCCATGAAAGGACGTGTCCACCAGGAAAGAGAAAGCAGCAGCCACACAGAAAGGAGGCGGCAGAGGGCATCCCCTGGGTGAGCAGTGTGCAGACTGCATGGGGCAGCAGCTTGGACCAGACAGGAGAAGGGGGACCAAGGTGTTTCTCCAGAGGAAGGTGGACAGGCAAGGCCACTGCTGGCCTGACTGCATGAGGCCGACTTTAGAATTCCGTGGTCAAGTCTGGGAGAAGTGCCCAGTACACAGGCGAAGAGAAAGACAAAGAAGTTGCTTTAACTCCAGGAAAAACAAAAATGTGTCCCAAATGTCAAGGTTATTTTCTTTTTTTTTTTTTGACAGAGACAGAGAGAGAGAGACAGAGGGACAGACAGGAAGGGAGAGAGATGAGAAGCATCAATTCTTCATTGTGGCTCCTTAATTGTTCATTGACTGCGTTCTCATGTGCCTTGACTGGGGGGCTGCAGAGCAAGTGACCCTTTCCTCAAGCCAACAACCTTTGGGCTCAAGCCATCTGTATGATCCCATACTCAACCCAGCAACCCCGTACTCAAGCTGGATGAGCCTGCACTTGAGCTGGTGATCTTGTGGTTTTGAACCTGGGTCCTCTGTGTCCCAGTCTGACGCTGTATCCACTGCGCCACCTCCTGGTCAGGCCATCAAGGTTTTTTGAGCACTGTCCTGAGAGAGTCAGGTCTCACTGCCTTTAAGCCTCCTGACTCTGTGGAGCACGCCACCCCTGTCCCCCTAGAATGAATGAGAATCAGGGGTCCCAGGAAGTTAAATAATCCGTCCAAAGTCACACATCAAACAAAACACAGAATCAGAATTTAGAGCTCGTGGACACAGACACTGGCTTGACCATCACGGCTCTGCCAAGACCTGGGGACACTCGTGTGCTGGGTCGGCTGGGGTTATGAGAGCAGCCCCCTTCTGTAGAGTATGTCCAAGAAAATACTAGAATAGCTTGCAACTGAGTGCTTCTGGGAGCAGGGCTGGGGGGAGGGGAGTAATTTCGCCAGTTTTCATTTTAAGTCTGATAGAAATTAAATTCCAATTTAAGTTCTTTCATTGAAAGCCACAATCCCTGTGCCGACACTAGTGAACAACTATGGAATGCCTCTCAAAGATGTCCTGCGATGGATGGCTCCAAGTGCTGGGAAGTCTTCACTTGGGCTCAGGCAAGAGTGTCTCCTGTCTCTCCAACCACCATCCCGACCGAGTTCAAGAGCGAGGAGGACCAGATTGCCTCGCAGCTCAGGGCAGCTGTCCTTCGCGAACCTGGTTTCTCTTGAGACATCTCCCCAGGGCCCTGCCTATTCCCACAACTCCCGGCCACCAGCCCCGTGGTCTGAAGCACAACTGCTGTACACTCTCCTGACCCTGCTAGGCCATCACTCAGCATGTGTTTTGTTCTGTGACATCATGGTGGATACAGCTGAGAAGTGACCGATGCAGCTGGATGATGACCGGCTCTCGGCAAACAAGGAGCAGGTGTGGCCTGCGGTAACTCACTCTTCCCTCCCGAGACGTGCAGGCTGAGCCTCGAACTTGATGACCTCCAATGAGCCTTATAAAGTCGCCTGTGGCCTGCTTGTGTCCTGTCTGGGCCTGACCTCTTCAGGAGTAAAGCCCCTCAGCACCGTGCCCATTTGGGCTCTCCAGGCCACAGCAGAGCCCATGTGTGCAACACACCCCCTTGCAGCCCCTTCTCAGGGCCCTCGGATAGAAAGCCAGTTGTTCAGTCACTCATTCATTCACTTACTCCAAAGAGCTCTGGTCTGACCACCAAGACAAAGTGTCTACCCGTAGGTGGGTGGGCCAGCCCAACATCCGTGGAAAGGCGCACCTATTGTTGGCAGTGAAGTTGGGTGCCAGGGGAACGGTGCACTCTCTCCTCCATGGGCCCACCAGTGCATCCACAGTGCTGGGACTCTGGGTGTTGGGTAGCAAGGTGATAGCCCTGGGCTGGTCATCCTGTCAGTGAACACAGACCCCACCTAAGCCCATGATCCTGCCACACACTCCGCTGACACCAGGTCCCTTCCCCGCCCCCACAGCCTCACCCACTCATGGGGTGACTGGATGGCACAGGGGGAGGGAAGTTCCTGCTCCTCCCAGTTGTGATGTTGTGGTCAAAGCTGGCACACACACACTACACCCCTGCCACAGGGGCAGAAGAACAAAGAAGGATCCAGAAATCACTCTGAATAGGACACTCAGACTCAGCCCCAGCTCTTACTAGGATATTCCATGTGGCCCCTTTTTTGCTGGAAGTTTTGCTCAGACTGGCTGGCTTCTTCTTCCAGCCAAGGTTGCCCTCAAAGAGCCTCAGGAAGTCAGGGGGCTTTGCCAGCCTGTGTCAGAGTGGACACGAAGCAGGGACAGTCAGTCACTCAGCCCAGAAGGTCTATTCCTTATGACAGGACAGGAGGAGCCAAGCAGGTCACCAGCAGAGAATTCTGTTCTCGAGCCTGGAGTTCAAAATAACGTTTCTCAGTCCTGATCTGAAAACTGCCTGGAAGAGGTAAGGCCCCATCCCATGGCCACCTCCACACACCAGGAAAAGCACAGCAAGGACAGAGAGAGAGGAGTAGGCAGGGGATGTTGGCCTCAAGGTAGACTCTGCCACATGCAGATACAAAAGATCAAGAGTCATCCTGCCTGCCAACCCAGGACTGGCCCTGAGTAAAGTCACATTAGGCCCTACTGTCCAGCCAGTGTCTCTACTGATAAGGCCAGACAAGAGCAGGTGGGGGTTACCTAAGGGGGTCAGAGATTACCTGAGAAGGTCAGGGGTCCCTGAGAAGGCTGAGAATTACATGAGGGGGTCAGAGATTACCTGAGGGGACCAGAGGTTATCTGAGGATGTGTAGGGTTTCCTGAGAAAGCCAGGGATTACCTGAGGAGGTCAGAGGTCACACAAGGAAGCCAGGGTTGCCTGGCCTGTGGCAGCACAGTGTATAGAGCGTCAACCTGGAACACCGAGGTCCCCGGTTTGAAACCCTGGACTTGCTCGGTCAAGGCACATATGGGAGTTGATGCTTCCTGCTCCTCCCCCCTTCTCTCTCTCTGTTTCTCTCAATCTTCCCTCTCTCTCTAAAATGAATAAATAAAAAAAAAAATCTTTAAAGGAAGCCAGGGTTTACCTGAGGGGTCAGAGGTTAGCTAGCTAAGAAGGTCTGGGAATTACTTGAGAAAGCCAGGCATTACCTGAGGGGATCAGAGATTAGCTGAGGGGGCCGAAGGTTACCTGAGGGGGCCAGTCCATGCCTGCTTGGCTTGCGGCTGGTGGATCTGTGTGGTGCTATTAGATCTGCAAAGGTTGTTGTTGGCCCCGGAAGCTCCAGGCCCTGTGGCCTCCTGAAAAAAGGAAACCACCAATTATGTGGCGAAGGTTTTGGGCACTTGCTCCTTTACTCAGTGCTAGGCTATGCAGAACAGACTTAGAGGAAGAAAGTGGGGCGAGAATAGGGGACAGGAGGAGCAGCTACAGGTCCTGAGCATGCCCTCTATCAGTCTCCCCTTCCTGGAAAGAAGTAAGAGCCCCTCAGCCCTGGCTGGCAGTGGGTCCGAGAGCAGGTATGTGAGGCCAGGGAGCCGGAGTGAAGGCTGTGGCCTTCATTGTTACTTACTAACCAATGAGCCTGCCCACTGGGCTCCTCACAAGCCACCAGACCCCTTACCTAGTGGTCAGCCCATATTTTTTTTTTTTTTTTTTAAGTTTTTTATTTATTCATTTTAGAGAGGAGAGAGAGGACAGAGAGAGAGGGGGGAGGAGCTGGAGGCATCAACTCCCATATGTGCCTTGACCAGGCAAGCCCAGGGTTTCGAACCGGCGACCTCAGCATTTCCAGGTCGACGCTTTTATCCACTGCGCCACCACAGGTCAGGCCAGCCCATAATTTGAGGATTGAAATAAATCCAAACACTGGTGGAGCAGGAGGGAAAGAGAGCTTGGTCTAGGCTCTGCCTTGGGCTAGCTGACGTGCGCCCCCAACCCAAACCCACACAGCCACCCTGATGGTAACTCCCCAGGAGATGAGAGGCCCTGAGACCCCTGATTGCCTGGCTCTAGCACTCACCTGTGCCTTCCTCCTTGACTTACTGCCCATGACCGCAGAGATGGAGCAGGTGATGGGCTTGGTGGCAGAGGTGCTATTGGGGCGCTGGGACACGGGTGGAGGGAGCCCCATCAGACTCAGATCCAAACCTTCCAGGCTGCCCTCAGTAGGGCCCAGGGGACCACTAATGGCCTGGAAGCCTTTCATGGTGGACAAGTAGGCCCTGAACAGGCAAGGAGAGGGGTAGTGAGGCCCTCCAAAGAACCAGGTCCCACACACACCACCTCCAGCCCAGGGCACCTGACCTGCCTGCTGCCAAGTTCCCTGGGAAGGCTGCAGTCTCCTCCCAAAGATGAGGCTCGTGTCAGAGCAGGATTCTAAGCAATGAAGAGCAAAGACGAGGCCGCCTGGGACAAGATGACCTCTCCCCTGGAGGGTCCCTGCCTAATGGTGGTCTGAGCTACAGGCTCTTCTGGGCATGGACCGGCTCTCCACTTACCCTCTACCCCGTATAGGTACACCACCTGTCTGAGCCTATTGTCTTCATTTGTAAAGCACATATTTAAAAAGGTGCCCCTTTATGAGGCTGCCTTGATGGTCAGACAAGAAGACTGGCAGCTGGCACATTCTAGGTGTAACATTTTAACCAGGACTTGGACTGATGAATGCTGCCCGAGCCAGGGTCCCAAAGTTATCTGGCTACGGAAACCCTCTACTTCCTCAGAACCCACTAACAGCCCACGAGCTTCTTAGATTTGGCATCTGCTCTCTCACTTCAGGTTGCCCTCCCTCCCCTCCTCAGAGGTCCTCCTCTGGACCCCTGGAGTGTGAGGGCCCCCAGCTCAGGCTGGGCCTCTCTTCCATCCACCAGCTCACCTAGGGGACAGCCTCTGGCCTCCTGCCTTCACACAGGGGCTGATGGTTCCCACAGGCATTACACCCACCCCCACTATCCCCATCTCTCAACTTGGACAACTGCCCCCACCCCTGGCACCTCAGACCCCAGGAGACTGCAACAGATTCCTAACTTCCTCCTCCAGCTGCCCCCACCCAGTAGGCATGGTCTGTAACTGCCTCAGGCCCAGATCTCACCCTGACATCTTTTCCCTCACTTCCACACCTGCTCCCTCTGCCACCCACCTGATGCCCTTTCCCTGCCAGTCCCTTCCCTATCCCATGTCCTCAAACCTGGACAACTGCAGCAGTCCCTCCCCACACTGTGGCCAGAGCGCGCCTTTCTGCATGGGGTCTTAGATTACCCAGCAGTCCAGCTGAAAACCCTCTGACGGTCCCCAGGCACAGAGAAGAGTACAATTGCCCACCGTCCTCAGGTCCGACCCAGCTCTCTTGATTCTCCCTTCCTCTGCTTCAGCCACACCAGTGCTCCGCTGCATGAGGGACCAGAGCCAGGCAGCCTCCAGAGCAAGTCTTTGCACCTGTGGCCCTCTGCCTGGAGCCCCTTCATTCAGGGAGCCCGCCAGTCCCCATCACTCTTCAATCTCTCACCCTGTTTTATTTTTCCTCACCTATGAACCTGGCTACGTAGCCACACAAGCTGGTCTGTGCATTATGACCCCCTGGGGGAGCAGAAGCCCCAAGAGGGCAGGACCATGTGGCTCCGACATCTGGACTCGGCAGGCAGTCAGTGACCAAGTGCATGAGCCAGTCAGCATCAGGAATGACCACAAAGGAATGGGCGCGGTCCTCCCTGCCCGCGAGGACTCGGGTGGGCCAGCGGACACCCACCCATCGTCCATCATCCACAGCCAGTGCTGTGGCCCCCGGCCCAGATCCAACCCAGAGGCTGTCCCTGCCACTCATCAGGTTCTGTCCTCAGTTACGCATTTCCGGTTGTGTGAAACCCAACACTCCCCAGGCCCAGGCCCAGGCCCAGGCCCAGGCCCAGGCCCAGGCCCAGCCTCCCAGCAGCAGCCTGCGGGGCGCAGGACCGGTAAACACCCTCTCCGTGGAAACCTACAGGCCAGACCTCACCTGGCATACAAAAGTGTCCCTCACCTGAACCTCTGCCTGGGTCTCTCGGGATAGGGAGACTCAGAAGCCCCCCAACTTCTCACCCGGCAGCTTCCCATCTCCCTGGGGTCCGGCTCAAGGTGGTGGGACCGGACTCTGTTGACCAGACTCAACCTCGTCCCCCGAGAAGGCCGAAAGAGGTAACAGGGACGGGGACAGAAGCTCCTCCTCACCTGTGCAGGGGCCTCTTCACCTGAACATTCTCCCTCACCTGCGCGAGCTGGGCCTGCCCGGGCCAGACCGCGAGAGGTGCGCGGGATCCGTCCAGCTGCGACGCGCAGGGCGCAGGTTCCGGCTGACGACCTCGCGCCCCACCCCCCACCCCACGGCCCCGGCTCAGAGGACCTGGTGACAGTGAGGCTGACGAGCCGTCGGACGAACAGCGCCTGCTGGCTGCTAGCAAACAGCAACCGGCCGGACACCTCCTCCCTCTTCCGTCACGGAGGCCCGCCTTTCCGGCCCGTGCCGCGCCCGGATTGGCCCTCCAGTTGGCCGTGGGGACTGCTGTGGCTGCAGATTGGACCCGGCGGGAGCGGGCGGGCCTCGGCTGGAACGTGGGGAAGAAGGCCGGGGAGGAGAAAAGGGCGGGGCGCGCGCGGTCCCCGGGCACCCCCGGCGCACACAACAGGCCCGTACTCCCACGCAACTCCGTAAATTTTGGTTTGGTTAGTTTTCATGAATGAAGGTGGAATTTTTTTTCTTGCTTTTTCTGCCTTTTTTTCCCATTAAATGTATGGTGAATTACACTGATTCTCAGATATTAGACCAGGGGTCTCAAACTCGCGGCCGTGAGGCCCGCCCACCATTTTTGTGCGGCCCGCAGACTAATCAAACTTCGTGGATTAATCTGCGGGCCAGTCTGCGGCCGCACAAAATTGGTGGGCGGGCCGCATGCGAGTTTGAGACCCCTGTATTAGACTATCCTGTCACATCCAGGGTAAGTTCTGCATATTGTGATGTATTACCATTTTTATGTTTCTGGGTTCGTTTTGCTTTTATTTTGTTAAGAATTTTTTCATCTACAGGTATGTTCATGAAAGATAGTGGTTTGTAGTTCTAGACGATAGCGCACATGAAACATTCCTCACATTGGACCTGTGGTAGTGCAGTGGATAACGCAAGGACCTAGTGCTAGCTTGAAACCCTGAGCACAGATGGGAATTGATGTGTTTTTTTTTCCCTGTATTTTTCCGAAGCTGGAAACGGGGAGAGACAGTCAGACTCCCGCATGCGCCCGACCGGGATCCACCCAGCACGCCCAGCAGGGGGCGATGCTCTGCCCCTCCGGGGCGTCGCTCTATTGCGACCAGAGCCACTCTAGCGCCAGGGCCATCTTTGCTCCAACGGAGCCTCGGCTGCGGGAGGGGAAGAGAGAGACAGAGAGGAAGGAGAGGGGGAGGGGTGGAGAAGCAGATGGGTGCTTCTCCTGTGTGCCCTGGCCGGGACACTCTACCACTGAGCCAACCGGCCAGGGCTGAATTGATGTTTCTTGCTCCTCTCCCCTTCTCTCTCTCCCCCCTCTTAAAACAAAACAAAAACAAAACATTCCCCACAACAGATTATAGTCTGGGCCTTAAAACAAACTTTAATAAAAGTTTGAAATTTTTACAGTAAAATTTAAGTCATACAGAATGTTATCTTACTATACCAATTAAAATAGTAATAGTAGGAAAACAAACTTTTAAATAACCCATTGGAGAAAAAGGAAGTCTCAAGAGAAATTAAAAAGTATTTTGAACTGAATAAAAATAAATTGAAGTTCATGGGATGTAGCCAAAGCAGCACAGAGGAAAATTAGTAGCATTAAAATGCTTATATTAGAAAAGAATAAAGGTCTCAAATAATCTAAGCTCCCACCTTAAAGAACTAGAAAAAGAATATAAACACCACACTGGCCCTGGCCAGACAGCTCAGTTGGTGAGAGCATTATGCCAAAGCGCAAAGGTTGCTGGTTTGATCCTCGGTCAGGGCACACACAGGAGCAGGGCGATGTTCTCTCTCTCTCTCTCTCTCTCTCCCCCCTTCCTCTCTCTAAAATCAATACAATAAACATTAAAAAAACAACAACACACTGAAGGCAGTAAGAGCAGAAATCAATGAAGTAGAAAACATAAAAGCTGTAGAAAAATAAAACCAGAAGTTCTTTGGAAAGATCAGTAATATTAATAAACTTTTAATCAGACTAATCAAATAAGGAAAAATGGTCAATATCAGAAATGAAGAATGGAACATCATTACAGACCGTACAGAAATTAAAAGAACAATTTGATACCTTTTATGAAATAGTTTTACGCCTGACCTGTGGTGGTGCAGTGGAAAAAGCATCGACCTGGAATGCTAAGGTCACCAGTTCGAACCCCCGGGCTTACCTGGTCAAGGCACATACAAGAAGCAAGTTGATGCTTCCTGCCCCCCTCCATCCTTTCTCTCTCTTTCTCTGTCTTCTATATAAAGTCAATCAATAAAAGAATCTTTAAAAAAAAAAAAGTTTTACTACAGAGTTCTTGGATTTTTTTTTTTTTTTACAGGGACAGAGTCAGAGAGAGGGATAGACAGGGACAGACAGACAGGAACGGAGAGAGATGAGAAGCATCAATTATCAGTTTTTTGTTGTGACACCTTAGTTGTTCATTGATTGCTTTCTCATATGTGCCTTGACCGCGGCGGGCCTTCAGCAGATCAAGTAACCCCTTGCTTGAGCCAGTGACTTTGGGTCAAAGCTGGTGAGCTTTTGCTCAAACCAGATGAGCCTGCGCTCAAGCTGGCGACCTCGGGGTCTCAAACCTGGTTCCTCAGCATCAGTCTGATGCTCTATCCACTGCGCCACCGCCTGGTCAGGGCTTGGAAATATTTAAGAAAGAAATAATACCCATCCCTAATTTGAGAAAAGTCCTCAAAGTGTACCCCTTATTAACACTACCTCATTAAAACACATGCAGGAAAGACAAGCACAGGGTTCAGCTTTGTGAGACAGCGGGGTTTATTCAGGAAATGTCCTGGAGCTTCTCTGCAAGGCTGCCCTGTATAGTCTGCAGGAAGCAGTCATGGCAGAGGGAGCTGATGTGAGTCAGTGCCCCACCCTGATGACCCAGGTGTGTGGCTGTTTATTGTCCCTGAGGAGGTAGGGTTCTGAGCTCAAAAACAAACATCCAAGCAGTGATTCCAAACCCACACACACAAGACAACCTTGCTTCTGAGGACAAGACAGGCAGAGGTTTCTCCAAGGGACCCCCTAAGGCCCTGTCACTTGCCTGCGCATTGCCATAGGGACTCAAGGCCAAAAAGCCAGCCTCTGGTGGGAAGGGGGCAGGGGGAAAGAACCAAGGGTAGCCTCCTCTCTGGGCTTGGGCTCAGTCTGCAGATGGGCCCTTAACCTCTCCTCCCAACATGTCTCCCCCAAGGAGTTGGGTGCCATTCTGTGCTCTGCTCGTGAACTTGGGCAACTAGGGGGGATCTGGTCTCTGAGCTTGATCACCAGGATCCCCTCCTGTCCTGTCCCCTCCAGGAAGGCCATGGGACACCCTCTGTCCTACTGAGTGTCTGCAGATGGGAACAAACATACAGTGTGCCCATGTCATGAACCAGATGGCTATGAGGCAGGAGGCCCAGCAGCCTAGGGCCCACCAGCTGCCAATTTTAATAAGGGCTTAGCTCCTGATACTGCCCAGAAACCAGCTGGGCTGTGTGTCCCGCCCTGCCTGCTAGTCCTGTGAGCTGCTCCCCCAGCTATTACACCCCCAAGAAGGGCTGTCATGGTTCTGGCTAGTTGGTGGGCTCCTGCTCATTCCTGGATGGCTCGTTCATGCCAAGCTCACCTGGCTGGGTAACTCCCTGCACCAAGGTGAAGGAAAGAGGCTGATGTAGATAGACACCTGGGGGCTGAGGGCAGAGGGGACAGTGTTGAGCCACGGGGTCCTGGGAGTCACAAGACAGGGAGACTCTGTATGTGGCTCAGTTCCATGAGGTCATGAGTTTAAGAAGGCGAAAGCTGACAACTCTGAGCTAGGAGGCTCTTTGGCTGCTACCATCTGTGATGACACCCACAGGGACTGGGGGAGCTCCTCCACAGCAGGCCCAGCCTCCACCAGGCGGGGACAGGCCACCAGCTCCATGCCAGCAAACAAGGAGCTGTGGCCACTGCTAGCCACCGGGCTCCACAGGCAGCTACTAGGGCCTGGGCTGAGCTCTGTTCCTCCATTTGGGGTATCCGTGCCTGATGGGGCCCCCTCAGGTCTGGCTTCCTGCTCTCTGGAAACTGCCTGTCTGGTTTTGGCCTCCTTGCCATCCCCGAGGGCTGGGAGGGGGCACCCATCCAGGGGCAGAGGGGCTCTAGGGTCCTTGGGCGAGAACAGGGTTGAACTCAGAGACTGGAGAAATGCCTGGCCCCTAGCAAAAGTAACAGCTTCGGTCAGCAGGTCAGACGGGCCTACACAGGTGGCTGCAGGGCTGGACTTGGCCAGAGGTCTCTGGACGGAGGCACACTGTCGGCAGGAGGCTTCAAAATGTCTTAGGATCTGGACAGTGGGAGAAGAGGGAAATTGGTGAGGGTCCTTGTGCTCCCGAGGCATCACGAAGGCACAGCTCTCTCTAGGGCCCTCCTCAAAGCCGCTGCCCAGACCAGGGCCAACTCTATTCACAAGTGACCCCCTCAATGTCATCCCACCAAATTAGAGGGCTGCTGTTGACCTTGAGCTGCTTAAACACCAGGCCACACCATATATGCCAACAGATACACGCCTGTGGCCTGCTCTCCCACCTGCTGTCACATAAACAGCATTTTTCCTGCCACTGAACAAGCCAGTGCAGGGAGAGGCAGCCCCACAGAGGGAACAAAGGTGCTTTGAACCATTGCTTTTTAGAAACACCACTGTGACACCCCACACCATATGTGTTTTGTGTATTACACCCTCACTGATGCTTTGATGAAAGACAATTTAGGAACTGGCAACTAAGGACTTGAATTTTCGTAGCCACAGGAAATGAGAAGAAGCTTGAAGGATGCCAACAGGCAATTAAGTGTAGGGCCCAGCATGGGGGTGGGGGGTGGAGTGAGAGTCCAGGCAGCCTCCACATAACGCAGGCATAAGCGGGAAAGGAACTCAAATGAATGCAACAGGCTCTGCTCCTCAGGAACGGCAGATCTGGGAGCCAAGCACAGACCTGTAAATTGTGACATGGGGTGGAGAATAGCAGAATAAACCCGTCCAAGCAGGAGGGCTTCCTGCAGGAGGCTGCACATGAGCTCAATCATGTGGATAAGGAAGTCACCAATAGGGCAAGAGCTGCTAGGCAGGAAGGTGGGCGAGCTTGGGCAGGGGAGGGTCCAGGATCAGGAAGAGGGGAACAAGCTTAATGTACCCCAAGCAGATGTGAGATGGGGCCCCAACTGCTGTTCTAAAGGCACAACCTGTCCCAGGAAGCAAAGGACAGTGATGAGAGGGATATTTCTGAAAAAGCCTGATAGAATGGGGTATCCCCACACCCACTCTTCTGGCCCCCAGCTGTTGCTCACCTTGGTGGCCTTGTTGGTCACAGGTCCGGGGCTGCCCACACTGAGCTCCTGTAGGTGTGGCTGGGCCAGAAGCAGGATGTGCTCCTGGGAGAGCAGGTCTGCAAACCCCAAGGAGGCAATGGCACCCAGAGTTCTCTGCAGGGTGGACAGGGGGCTGGGAGAGTCAGCTGGCTCTACCCCAGAAGGCCTGAGTTCCCAGGATCCCCTATGCAGCCCCGCTGGAACCCTGGGTACCAACCCCCTCCCTCCTATCTCCCCAAGGCAGGCGCCAGGGTGAAGGTCACAGTGCCCCATCCCCACATTCACGTGGCTCTCACCATCTGCACACACTCGCTGGTCCCACTCAGGTGGCAGATCAGCAGCTCAAGCACAGCCTCACAGTTGAGCAGCCCACACCTGCGAGAAGGGGTACCTGGGCAGGGTGGGCAGCTGAGGCCCTTCCCTAAGTGGACAATGGGAAGAAGGGCAAGGAGGGGGTGTTGAGAGGGCTGGGCATTGGTCGAAGGCTCACTCTTTGATGAAGCGCTGTGCCTCCTCTTGGCTCAGGAAGGCGCGTGGCCCCTGTGTCACCATGTGGACCAGGCCTAGTTCCTGTTGGCAGTCGCTCAGGGTCATGGCATCGACCCTGTTGGGGGCACAGCAGGTTAGGGTGGAGGCCTGGCCCTCACAGGTCACACCTTCCACTGGGATGGGATCCTGGAGAAGTACATGGAGGGGCCCATGGTGCTTGCTCACCTCTCGGCCAGGTCACTGGGTGCACAGCTGACCCCCGAGGGGCTGTCGCTGCCCAACCAACTGCCTGAGTCTGAGGCCTTGCTCCAGCCATTCTCCTGGGAAGAACTATGAGAGCCAGGGCTGCTGTGCTGCTCGTCCCACCCCCCACCGGCCTGTCCCGGATGATGTCTTCTGGCTGGAAGAAACAGTGGTCACAGGTCAGAACAGAGGACCTCAGATTGGCCTCACACCTACTTCTCAGGGACCCCAGAAAGAACCAGGGATGGGTACTGGGTCCCAAGATGTAGCTAGGGTAGCCGACTGGGCTCCAGCTCCAAAAACACCAGGATGAGGAGCCCAGGGGCCAAGTGGGGTACACCCTCACACAAAGGTCAGGTGGAGACACAGCAGCTCTGGGCACCAAGGCTCTCACTGTGACCCTTGCCCCTCAGTAACACCTGTCCCCCTTCCTGTCTTGTGGTACATCATTCTTTAATCGACCTGTGCTGCTGATCGCCACTTCCCCCACTAGGACACACGCACCCAGAGGCCAGCTGTGGCTGAGAGCCCGGACAGGTACAGAGCCACCCGAGTGTGCTGGGTGAGTGGATGAAAGCTGTGGCCGGGGCTCCTGTTCCAGCATCTGAGGAACTGGGACCCTCAGGGAGCTTCCCCCCAACCAGGGCCATTCCACTCAGCAGCTGGCAAGAAAGAGTCTGGATACTGGGAGTTAACACTGGGCAATGGGGCAGCACTGGTCTGCATGAAGCCACAGAGGTTATAGGGAATGTGCATGACATGGGTGGCGGGCTGGGCATGGTTCCTGCATGACCTATTGAGTAACTGGCAGCATGTCGGAGGGCAGCGAGTCCCCCCCCTCCTCTGCCCTGAGTTGGAACCTGGGCTCTTGCTGGAACCTTGTTATGTGCTCTACCTGGCCCCAGCAGGTGTCATGAAGATGCCCATGGGAGGGGAAAGCCGGACCCCAAAGGAAGAATCTCCCCGATACCTCGGGTGCCACGAATGGCTCCAGGTAGTGGGTTCCCAGGCATGTGGTAGCCATGACTGGCTGGAGGCGTTACCACAGGCTGGTAGGCATTACTCCGAGACAGGGGCCCCTGGATACTGGTGCTCTCAGCCTCAGGGCGCACAGCATTGGCCACCACTTCTGCGGCCTTCTGGATGGTGGAGAGGAAGGCTTCACCTGCAAAGCCTGCACCAGAGGGACAGGGAAATGGCATCAGCCCCTCAGTCTTGTCCCTCAATGTCCTCCCAGGATGTGAGTCCCACAGCTGCTCCCTGCTCAGGGCTCAGAATACGAGCTGCAGTTACAGAGCAAAGGCCATGTGGCATAAACCTGGGCCCTTCCAGAAGCTTCTCAGGAATTCTTCAGTATACCTGCAGGCCCAACAGAGCTTAGGACAGAGTTACGCCTACCCTGGAGCAAGAGTCCTTCAAAGGAGCTTGTGCAGCTACTCAACCTCCATGGCCAAAGACTCACAGCCAGTGCTGGGGGCAGGGGGCTTCCTATGTGATTGCCCTTTGAGGGTGAATCCAAAGTAAGAACAGGTGACACCTCCCAGGCAGACCTACTCCAGGAATCTGTGCCTCAGAAGGGCCAGGGGCTGGGGCCAAGGGTCGGGACCACAAGGGTCAGTTAGCACAACAGCCGATTCAGCCCTGAGCCCATGTTGTTGGGTAAAGTACGTTTGTAAAATGTGATTTTTACGTTTGCTCACTTTGTTAAAAATGGTGCTGCCCACATGAATGGTGCTGCCCAGGTGAAATTGCTAATTACCTTCCACTTGGGAAGGGTCACTGTTATTCTAATGTGTGCTGGAGGAGGGGTCTTTGTGAGCCCAGGTAGTTTTTTATTATTTATTTTAAAATTTTTTATTTATTTATTTTTAGAGAGGAGAGAGGGAAGGAGAGAGAGAGAGAGAGAGAGAGAGCGCGCGCGAAAGGGGGGAAAGAGCAGGAAGATCAACTCCCATACGCGTTTTGACCAGGCAAACCCAGGGTCCTGAACCGGTGACCTCAACATTCAAGGTTGACACTCCATCCACTGTACTACCACAGGTCAGACCCAGGTAGTTTTTTAGAAGGAGAAAAGGAAGAAGGAAGCCAAGATGGCAGGGTGCTAAAGGAGGAGCCAGTTTGTGCAGAGAGAACAGAGAAGGTGTGCAGATGGGGAACCAGAGGTGACTGAGGCTAGTGGGGACCTTTAATTCTAAAAAAAACCAGATGAGTCAGTGGCTTTGGGAGCCCTGAATGGAAAGGGAAGTGTTTTCCCACTGTGTGTTTACTCGCCGGCCGGTTGCGAGGCTAGAATAAAGGACTGGCCCACCATTTTTTGGCTCTGCAGTTTCTTTACTGTCTGCCCGAATCTAATGGGAACCTGCACGTGCCTGGCTGTGACTACTAGCCATATACACCATGCAAGGTTCATGTGGCCCACATGGACCTTCTGCAGGCCTCACACACCATCCTGGCCGACTGGGCTGGTTGTGTCTACTTCTCATGACCAGTGTTCCTGCCCTAAGTCACCTGCCACAGCCAGCCCCATCCCTGTACCCTGAGAGCCCATGCAGCACTCACCTGTGTGGCCCCGCTCCTTGCTGTAGCCAAAGCCCTGGAGGGCGCTCTGGGGCCTGGATTGGGAGCCCATGCCTGCGGGAGGATCTAAGTCACTCTGACACCGGGGAGGGAGAGGAGGTCCAGACACTGCTCCACCCTGCCCTGCCAGGGAAACCCCTGGATTATACAAGGTCACGTACCTGCTGGAGGCAGGGTCCTGTAAGGCTGGGAAGTAGGTAGAGTGGACAAGTTGTCCAAGAACAAGGTGCTCCCCAAGTCCTAGACAGGAGGTTAGGGCACTCGATGTGGCTACATGTCCAGCTGTGACCCCCACCCCCCACCTCGGAGAGCCCCCACACAGGAGATCTGGTCCCATAGCAGGAGTACAGCTGGGGTCCTAGGGGTGACCTTGGTCCTGGGCTCACCTGGGCAGCTGCCCGCACTTTCTGGTACAAGCTGTTCCCATGGAGAGGATCCGGGGGCCCCGTGAACACTGCAGGGCAGGGAGGGGCAGGGCTGAGCTGGGCACTGTGGCTGAGATACAAGGTTGGAGCCCCTCCCCCCAGCATGGTAGGTTTCACTATCCCAGCCCCTCCCCCATGATCAGCTCTCTCCCTCCATCCCAACACTCCCATTAGGTCTGACCTTGAATCCCTCCTGTGACATCACTTATAGGTCAAAGTCCCTTCCCCACCCAGAAGTCTGGGAAAGTCCCCCTTCCCTGAGCACCTCTGCTCCTTAGACAAAGCCCAAGGAGCCCCATAACCCCTCCTTCATGACCCACTGCTATACACCACTCTACAGAGATGTGCCACCACAGCACCTGGGCCCCCCTTGCCAGCCCCTGCAGCAGCAAGGCCTTCAGAACGTCACCATGGTGACTTCCCACCCCATTGCTGTCTCTGCCTTAGTTCCTCATCTTCCACCTATCTGCCTCCTTCAACTCACTCTCCATCCAGAAGTAATAGGGAGTCTTGTCCAATTCAAAACTTCTCAAAAGTTCCCAGAGATTTTAGGATAAACCTCAAGTTTCTTGCCTGACCAGGCAGTGGTGCAGTGGATAGAGTGTCAGACTGGGATGTAGAGGACCCAGGTTCAAGACCCCGAGGTCACCAGCTTGAGCGCAGGCTCATCTGGTTTGAGCAAAAGCTCATCAGCTTGGACCCAAGGTCGCTGGCTCGAGCAAGGGGTTACTCGGTCTGCGGAAGGCCCCACAATCAAGGCACATCCGAGAAAGCAATCAATGAACAACTAAGGTGTCGCAATGCGCAATGAAAAACTAGTGATTGATGCTTCTCATCTCTCCGTTCCTGTCTATCCCTCTCTCTGACTCTCTGTCAGTGTAAAACAAACAAACAAACAAACACCCATCAAGTTTCTTATCACAGGCTGAAAGACTTCCTGAGCCCTTCCCCAACCTGGACATGTGGGAGACTGCGAGTTGACAAAAATCTTAAGCCAAAAGGATAAGCTCTTCCCCACAAATCTCTATTTGATTAAATTGCTAAAGGCTATGTCTTTCTCCCCACCTCCGTGCTAGTTGTGAGGCTGCTGGTATTCACTCTTCCCATCCCCCATGTCCCTCTAAGAGACTGGAGGCAGTTTTTTTACCCTTTGTTTTGTGAAGTTAAGATATTATGCAGGGTGGGGGTTTTTCACACTTGGGAGAATTCTTGATTTGCCTCAGAAATGACTTTGCATCTGCAAATGACTTTTTTGTTTTGCAAATGAATTTTCTTTATACTATAAAATAAAGCTTTTGGGGGTGAAGGCTCAGTTCTTGCAAGCTATCAGCTTGGCAGGAGTACTCCTGATCCCATTCTGTTTCTTTCTGTTTATTTCTTTTTTTCTGTGTTTATTTCTTAATCCCCTGCGGTTCTCACTCAGGACTGGGCCTTGTTCTGGAGATGGCTACGCCACGTTTCTGCCAAAAAGCTTCAGGTTGCCTTGGGGCCTTTGCACATGCTGGAGCCCCCACAACTGCAGAAGCCTCACTCAGCAGAATCCTTTCAGGCTCAGTCTGAGTGTGAGAGCAGGGCCTCCCTGTGTCCTCATAGCCAACGCACCTCACTTCCCACTCTGTAGTGCTGGCTTCACCTGGCAGCCCTCACTGTGCAGACGAGGCCCATGTCCCCAGCCAGGGCTGCCCACAAGAAGCTGAACCAGCAAGTGAACGGCGAGCACCTTCCTCACAGGGCCCAAGACTTTCAGCCCCTCCTGTGTGTGAGTACAGCCATCCTGACCATCTCTCTGTATCTCTCCCACCCCAGCACCACCATACCCTCCGTTCCTAGTGGCAACAATAGCCCCACACAAACCTCTCTGGGCACTGTCACCCTGGGGGTCATGCTGAGAGCACATGGGCCACAGGTGACAACTGGAGAGATTTGGGTGCCAACAAAGAACGATGGTCACCTAAAGGTTTCCAACAAGCTAGGAAACAAGGGTCTCCCACAACCAAGAAGTGGCCAAGAGTGGCTTGGCCCCTCCCTGGTGCTACCCTCTTTGGACAGCCTGGGCAAGGGTGGTCCTCCTTTTTTTTTTATCTCCCTCTCTCTTCAGACAGCCTGGGTGAGGGTGTCCTCTTTCTCCCTCCCTCCCTTTCTTTTTTTATTTTTAATTTACTGATTTTAGATAGAGACAGACAAACAGAAACAGCAATCTTTCCTGTATGTGTCCTGACCAGGAATCAAACCCACAACCATTGGATATAAGGAGAACACTCTAACCAACTAAGCTATTCAGCCTGGCCTGGGTAAGAGCTGTTCTGGCCTTGGGGCCAGGCCTTTCCAAAGATTCATTCAGGGCACATGTTGGGGTATAGGGATGGTGTGCCCCCAAGACTGACCCAGGGCAGTACTCCCACACCACCACATGGAAGATCTCAGGCCATGTGCCCCCAAATCTTGTTAGGGAGAGAGATGCAAGACAAATCTTGGTCTGGGGGGTGAGGGATGGGGCTCCACCCAGACATACCTGTCACCTGGATCAGGCCAGGCCAGGACCCTCTCCCCAGATGGCCTCACCTGTTCTTCCCACAGCCCTCCTCAGAGCAAAGGCTTCCTATGCTCCTTCTGTCTAGGGCCCTGGGGAGGTGCCCTGGGGAGGAGAGCCCGTGGCAGGGGAGGGGACTGTGTGCTCACGGAGCACCTACTGTGTGATTGCTAGGCATCAGAACAGACAGACAGGAAAGGTCCAGCCTGCAAAGGCCGGCAGAATACAAACAGAAACAGTCACTAGCACCCACATAGTGAGAGTGGCAGGCAGCACAGGGCACAGGAGGAGGGGGACTCAGAAAAAGGACACAGTTCAGGCCGTTTCAGAAGAAGAGGGCCCAGAGCGGGAGCAATGGTGAGGGTGAGTCCGGGAAGTAGGGGCTGCACATGGTTAGGGACCTTGGGCTGAACCTGACCCTGGCCTCCCTCCACCCTGCTGCCTCCCTCAGGGCTATACCTGCTGCTTCCTGGATGAAGGCCGAGTTGTGCTTGAGAATGAGCAGGAAGGAAGAGGAGCCATGACCACACAGATGGAGCAGGATCTTAAGCACCTGGGGGGACAGGCACATGGGGTAGAGCCAGGCCCAGAGGGTACCCCCAGCTGTATCCCTCTCCTCCCATCTCACCACCTGCAGGTGTGAGCTCAGGCCCTGATCTGAACCTGGAGGGTCTGCAGGAGCAGCTCATGGCCTCACCTTAAGCTTCACATGGCCAGAGCCATTGTGCAGTCGGTTCAGAAGATACTCCAAGAGGCACTGGCTGCTGCCCAGGGACTCGTGGGAGATTTCTGGGAGGCGCTTGGGTTAGGGAAAGAGCAAACTGACCCTGGGCCTCACTATCACTAAAACTCTCAGTGCATCCACCCTGCAAGCAACCAACCCAGGCCCTGCTTTCAGGAACGTCAGACTTCTAGGGCATCCTGGGCTCTATATCATCAGTAATGTTGCTTTCAGACCCCATTCACATCTGGTTACTCTGGTGAAAGAGCTAGAGACCCCCCACCCCCCAGGATAGAAGCCCAAGAACCCAATATGTGGACACAGGAGGATACTGGCAATCTCCTCAAACAGGTAGCCCGGACATGGCACGTCATCATCTGATGTTCCCTTCAGGAGAATCGGGAGCTGAAAAGCAGCAAGAGTCCTGCCCATGAGTGCCCACGAGTGGCTATTGTACACAGGGGTGAGCCCACAGCCACCAAAGTGGGTCCTGGGGCACCAGTTTCCACATATCTCATCGTTGTCTCGCCAGCTGGCGAGGGACCCCAGAGAAGACATCAATGGGGACCCCAGAGAAGACATTAATGGCCCACCAGCTACGGAGAGCTGACAGGAGGAGCCTCCCTTCTGGAAAGTCATGGCAACAGTCCATTCTGCTTGGGTCAGGACGTGACACAGCCCCCCAGGCCTCTATGCTAATAACTTAGCAAGACAATTAAAAGGCACTTTTAATGTACCTATCAACTGGCAAAAGCAAAAAAGCAGGAGGTGAACCCCTTTCCCACTCAGGGGGCTGGAAACGGTCCATTTTTCCCGAGCACAGATCAGCAATGTGACATAACCCCTAGGCCTGACCCACCACATACAGCTCAACTTTGAGGAACAGACCCTACAGAAACAAGCTTCCAGGAGAACAATGGACTGTGCAGTGTCAGTTTATTTGTTAGCACAACACACTCCTCTTCATGTTACTCCTTAGCAGAAGGATGAAAACCAGACACTCGTCCTAAATGAGCCTCAGCATGAGACAGGACACAGGCCTTAGGGCCACTCAGACTGTGCTGGCCACAGATTACAGTTTGAACTGCAGCTGTCCAGTGTCATAATACGTGCCTGGTTGTCACACAAGCCTGGGTGCAAATCACTGACATCACCCGTCCACGGAGACCCAAAGTGGAGGGTCTGTAGAACCTTGACAGGTAAGGAAACATCTGCACTGAAACTAATGGAGGAGGGGGCTTCAAGCACCAAGAAGATGACCCCGTCTCCCTTAAAGGTCCACCTAAGAAAGCTCTGGGCACCAGGAAAATGTACTGTTTACTCTGGCCGATACCTGGCCACAGGCCGGACCTCCTTTCTTGCCGCATTTACTGGAAAGGGTTCACAAACGTTAACACGGAGGACCCTGACTTGGATAACCAGGAGCAGGCAGCCACAGCCAGCCTGGTGACATTCACATGACCAACTCATCACCATTTTTCAGGGAGCCCCACTCGCCCTTCATTCTCCCCTTAAGATGCCCGGTCCTTTGCACAGCCTCGGGACGGAGCTCGGGGCGGCCCAAGGGCAGTTGCTGTTCACCCTGCTCCCCAGACTGGTGGCAGGCCGTGTTTATTCTGAACAGGATCACTAGAGTGTTTTTTTTTCTGCAAAGGTCCTTTAGCAATAAGCGCCCACAGTTCCTTTCCTGCTCAGGTTCTATTTAGGGGCTTGACCGTCCTCAGTGGACCTGACGCAGGAAAGGTACTGACCTGCCCCCGCCACGTACGTGGGGTGATGTCCCCCAGCCCCGGGAGGCGGCGAAGGAGGAGGGGCTGGAGTGGCCAGGAGGGTAGGAAGGAGCTGGAGGGGGCCGCGGGACTCGGGAAGGGCCGGAGCACGATGCCCTCGGCAGGGCCGATCGGGGTTCGGGAGGTGGATTGCTGCGGCTCAGAGCGAGCGGGGGAAAGTGCCGCGCAGCAGGGTCGGGCCGCCCGCACTCACCCGGTGTAGGAAGCTCAGACGGTCTCTAAGCAGCAGCATGGCCGCCACGACGCCGGTCACCTTTTCGACCCCGCCCCGCTTCCGCCAGGCTCGGCACCGCGTGGGTTTGGCCCGGCTGGCCAATCACTCGCGTGGAGTGGTCCCTGAGGTCGACTTCGGTAAACAATTTGAGCCTAAACCAATCCGAAGTCCCATTTTAAAGACAGACAGGCTATCAGCCAATTATAGGGATCTGAGAGACCGCGGTTCCGTACAGCCGCGGTTAAATCTGAAGGCTGACCAATTAGAAAGCTGAGCAAAGGCGATGGGTGGAAGCGTCGACCTATCAAGATGTTGGGCACCGGAAGAGGACGGACCTAAGGTGGTGGCGCCCACGGAAGAGCCGCTCATGACAGGGAACGGAGCCGTATGGGGGCGCGTGCGATGTCGCCTTCGCGCCTTCCCCGAGCGGTTGGTGGTCTGTGGGGCCGAGGTGAGGAGCCGTCGGGCGGGGAAGTGCCTGCGGGCGTGGGGCGGACACAAGGCAGATGTGGGGCACTGACTGGGGGCGGAGCGGGGTGGGAGCCGCCCCGGTGACTCGCGGGGGCAGCCGCGACCGTTTCCCGCGCCGCCCCGCCCCTAGGCCGCGGCTTACGGCAGGTGCGTGCAGGCGTCCACGGTCCCGGGTGGCAACCTGAGGAAGGATCTCTGCGCACAGGAGTTCGAGGCCTTGCGGAGCTGCTTTGCCGCCGCGGTAGGTGGGCGCCTCCCAACCCCACGTCCAGCCCGCCTCGGGGGAGGGACCCGCTGGCCACTCTTCTCTTCTGCGTTCGGTGTTGGGCACCCTCTGGTGCTTCCGACGCTGCACGCCGACCCACAGGCCCGCGCGACTCTGCCACCGCAGAGCCTGTGTACCTGTTAGCGGGGGGGAACACCACCCTCTCTGAGTGGTATTGGGGGTGACGGAATGTGTGAAAGCGCCCAGACCAACCGCAACCCGGACTCCCAACCGCGCCCCAGCGCCCGCTCTGCCTTAGCGACACTGGCGTTCCCTGCTACGTGTGTGCAGCTTCTACCGCCGGGGCACCCAGCCGTACCGGGCTCTCCAGCCAGGTGCCCACTACCCCGGCCAACAGCCTAATTTACAAGGGATGGAGGCACAGCCTATTGGTTACTTATGTTGGCTTTGTCTTCATAACAAGGTTAAGAGAGGTGGAGAAGACTGTGTTGGAACAGTCAGTTTTTTCTCTTGGTTTGGACGCTGGGCTGCCTCCAGCCATTCAACAGCAAGTCTTTTCTGTTTCTAAGCCAGGACATTTCCTGGTCCCTGTTAGATCAACCGCTGTGCCAGTGAAAATATGGTGGAATCATCAGGCCATGTAGGCAGGTAAAGAATTAGTGTCGTGTTTTCACGTTTCCATAAAGGACCTGGAGGAATAGTTGGGAGAGATGTCTCTGGGGAATCTCCCGGGAATTTCAGACAGCAGAGGGAGGGATTGCCTGCCATGAGACTTTAATGACCATGGTCTTGGGTTGGTACCCCTGAACTCACTGGATCTGGGGGTGGGTGCAGTGGCAGAGGTCATCTTGTCAGCATTCAGGGTTTCCTGATGTTCTAGAATCATCCCAAGTGAATGGTTGAGAGGACATTGGATATCTGTTTGTCCAGCTCAAGACAACAGTTCACATATTCATTTTCTGGGGGCTCAGGGAACTCCTGGCACCTTCCTTGTGATTATTAGACAATTGTGGCTGGGACACACTGGCCTCATCCTGCTACCCCAAGTGAGCCCTTTTCACCAACCTCAGACACCTATGCAGGCTCTCTATTAAAGTTGCACTTGTCCCTTGGACTTGTTCCTTATAGCTCTCCCTGAGGAACAGGACCTTCCTCTGTGGTTACTGGTTGAGAGATAAAGGTCAAACACTTCTAGTTACACACAGGTTGTTCTCCACCACCTTTTGTGGTGACTCAGGAATTCCTGGTACAGGGGTCTGGTCATCTGTGACTTACCTTGTGCTCCTTTGCCTCTGTCACATAAAAACATTCCCGCAGGTATGCCCTGCTTCCAGAGCCCTGTGCTGTCACAAGTGTTGTTTTTCACTAAGTGACCTAACTGCAGAACCTGGGAACTTAAGTGTTTCTCAGAATGGAAGATGTGCTAATAAACCCGTTCTTGGCTATTCTGCCTGTAATCCAAGGCTGGGGGCTGCAAGATGAGACAGAAAGGGCTCTCAGGCTGCATCCTGTGAGCCCTGCCCCTGGGCAAGCGTGTCAGCCTCTCTTACCTTGCGGGAGGAGGCCTCGTGCTCTGACCAGCCAAGCCCACAGCCAGGCTCTCTGTAAGGCAGCGGTTCTCAACCTGTGGGTCGCAACCCTGGCGGGGGTCGAACGACCAAAACTCGGGTCGCCTAAAGCCATCAGAAATTATGTATTGTATAATATGTATTTTCCAATGGCTTTAGGCAACCCGTGTTTTGGTCGTTCACCCCCGCCGGGGTCGCGACCCACAGGTTGAGAACCGCTGCTGCAAGGTATTTAAGAGAAGATGGTATTTGGAATGGTAGTGCTCTTTCTTACTTTGGAACCACATCTAACTTGGAAGCAACCCAGTTGGACAAAATACTTTCTTTTCCAGGCCAAGAAGACCTTGAAGGGAGGCCATCAGGAAGGACTGAGGGCACAAAGCCGGGTACCTGGTACTGATGGCCCCAAAGGCCAAGCATTTTGAAACTTGGCCAAGCCCTAAAGTTCCTAGGGCTACAAGGACTGACCCTGTTAGGGTGAGCCATGGGCAGAGGGGGAAGTGGTCTCTGACATCATGCACGCAAGGATCTGGGTTAGAACAAGCTGCAGTGAACCAGCAGTAAAGCCCACACAGGTCTCTGTCCTGTGTGGGTGTGTGCATGGGCCTGGCCTTACCCTGAAGAACCTAACACTGTGAGCTGCAGGACACGCTGCCCTAGGATTCTCACTTTTTAAAGAATTCTCACCAATAAAATATTATGTGACTGTCATGAAGCCTCTAGATGTAACTGCTGGTTTACAGGTCATGTCAAAGATAGAAGACTGAGCCCTGGCCGGTTGGCTCAGCGGTAGAGCGTCGGCCTAGCGTGCAGAGGACCCAGGTTCGATTCCCGGCCAGGGCACACAGGAGAAGCGCCCATTTGCTTCTCCACTCCGCCACGCTTTCCTCTCTGTCTGTCTTCCCCTCCCGCAGCCAAGGCTCCATTGGAGCAAAGATGGCCCGGGCGCTGGGGATGGCTCTGTGGCCTCTGCCTCAGGCGCTAGAGTGGCTCTGGTCGCAACATGACGACACCCAGGATGGGCAGAGCATCGCCCCCTGGTGGGCAGAGCGTAGCCCCCTGGTGGGCATGCCGGGTGGATCCCGGTCGGGCGCATGCGGGAGTCTGTCTGACTGTCCCTGTTTCCAGCTTCAGAAAAATGGAAAAAAAAAAAAAAAAAGATAGAAGACTGACAACATGAGGGAGAGACCACTGTAGGGAACCTGAAATGGGTGATTAATCTAGAATTGGAGGGAAGAGGGGGCTCTTTTGTAGAAGGCAGTGGAGACAACCCAGCAGCTTCTAGACCAGTGAGACTATAGGCCCCCTCCCCCTGTAGGGTCACCCACGCCCTTCCACAGCCTCCTATCCTCTCTAATCCCACAGCTCTCATCCTGAGAACAGTCCCCCAGTGCCAAAAGCCATTGGATTCCAGGGCTCCTGAGTGCCACCTGCTGGGTGCATGGGGCTGTTCCAAAAGCCCTTCCCAGGGGTATGGAGGTCACTCTGTCCTTGGGCTCCATCAGCCTAGTGTTCCTGATCTCCAGCATGGAGGTCCACACTTCTGTTTTTTCCTAAACTTCTGCTCCAAAATTAGCCCAATGTTCCCCAGTTGGTGCAGTCCCAGGTCTCTGAGACATGAGTATCCATCTCAGTGAGATGTGGGTCCCTAGTAGCTTTGGAGGGGCAGCCAGCACCGTTCAAGGGCTGGGGGCATGTTTCACAGCAACCACTGGAATTCAAGACCAGAAACTGGTGAAGTGACCCTCTGCCAGGATGAGAGAGACCTACAGATAGCTGGAGGGGTGGGTGAGCCAGAAAATGGCCTTACCTCTGTCCAGACCTTACAGCTCATACCCAGGGGTTGTGGCCAGCTTAGAGCATGGACTTCTCTCTCCCTGACCCTTCTTCCTGCTCTACTCTGATTTTTGACAGCCTCTAGCATCTCCACTGGGCACACCGTCTCTAGGCACCTCCCAGAACTGTTCCACCAGGTGCTCCTTCCTGCTGCCCTTTTAAGCTCCAATCCAGGGTGGCAGATGAAGTCACCACCCCATGTCTCATCCTAGGGCCACTGCAGGCTTGCTCTGCTGGCTGGTCAGGCACACTCCAAACACCAGCCTCCTCAGCTCTTGGGGCCTTCCAAGATGTCCAGAGGCACTTTCCCCTGGCATGAGCAGTGCCCAGGCACCCATGCCTCCCCCCCCCCATCCCTAGGATTCAGGAGGAATCAACTCGGCCTCCAGAAAATTCCACTCCATTCATTATTGGTTTCTAGTTGACAAGTTGCCCAGAACATTGAAATTACAATAAAAAGTAATGACTTGTAAGGCCCTGAGGCTAAGGTAGCTGTGATCCTCCCCTACCCCCACATAGCCCCTTTCAGCATGGCTGAGAGCTGGAGTGACCCCATCCCTTTCTGGGGAGCCAGGAAGTGATACCCCAGACAAAGCAGTAAAAGCCCTGGGCTCTCTTGACAGCTGCCACACCTGCTAGGCTGTGGCTCCAGGGGGCCACAATTGGCTTTTCTGCTCCTTAAAAACCAAACAACACAAAATAGCAACCTGACAGGGGAGCAGGTTCCAGCAAGGATTGCCAAGTGGGCAGACCCAGGAAAAGCAGCACCCAGCACAAGCCACTGCCATTCATAGGGAGGCCACCCCGGGCCCGTCTCAGTCACAGTGTGTTTTGACTGCCAGCCTGGCACTGCGGGCCATCTCTGGGCATCAGGTCTGATTGCCCTTGGTCTTTGCGGTTGCACGGTTTGGTCACTGGCCTGTCCCTTCACAACCCCTAGTCATGGCTGGCTGTTGTACAGAAGCCTGTACTATCGTCTTTCAGGTAATTCACCTCAACACCAACCTCCCTTTTTTATTTTTAAAAAATCTCATGGTTAGCCTGGCCTGTGGTGGCACAGTGGATAAAGCATGACCCCAGAACACTGAGGTCAGTTATAAACCCTAGGCTCACCTGGTCAGGGCACATATGACAATGAACAACGAAAGTGAAGAACTATGGATTGATACTTCTCCTCCCTTAGTAAAAATTAACGTTAAAAATCTCTAAAAAAAAAAAAAAAAAAAGGCCCTGGCCGGTTTGCTCAGTGGTAGAGCATCGGCCTGGCGTGCAGAAGTCCCAGGTTCGATTCCCAGCCAGGGCACACAGGAGAAGCGCCCATCTGCTTCTCCACCCTCCCCCTCTCCTTCCTCTCTGTCTCTCTCTTCCCCTCCCGCAGCTGAGGCTCCATTGGAGCAAAGATGGCCCAGGCGCTGGGGATGGCTCCTTGGCCTCTGCCCCAGGCGCTAGAGTGGTTCTGGTCGCAACAGAGTGACGCCCCGGAGGGGCAGAGCATTGCCCCCTGGTAGGCAGAGCTTCACCCCCTGGTGGGCGTGCCGGGTGGATCCCGGTTGGGCGCATGCGGGAGTCTGTCTGACTGTCTCTCCCTATTTCCAGCTTCAGAAAAATACAAAAAAAAAAAAAAATCTCTAAAAAAAAAAAAACTCATGATAACTTGGGGAAGCAAGCAGAGCATGTGACAGGTGAGGGCACACTTAGGCCACTCTCTGACACCCAGGGATGGAGTTGCAGTCCTCTCCCCAGGCCTCTTGGACAGGAAGCAGTGTTTGTGGTGATGGTGGAATGTTTATTAAGACTTTATAGAACACTCAGAACATCAGAAGTAAAATCTGGAGTAACAAGATCTGTGGCCAGGGCTGGTTTCCACAGCCATGTCGGGATGAGTAAGCAATGGACAGCACCAGCCTCACAGGTGCACAGGACTCACTGTCTCAGAACATGGAGGCCAGCATGTGGCCGCAGTGAGCTCAGTCACCTGGACAAGTGAAGAGCTGTGGGTGATCACTCTGGGAAAGGACGCACGGCGAGACAGAGCTTTCGGACAGTCACTCTGAAGTATGATCTCTGGAACTCGGGACCCCCCTGCGCTCCTGGGTCACTGGCAACCTGGCCACGGCTGGGTGAGACCAACTGACCAGGAGGATGGCAGCCACTCAGGAGCACTCAGGTTTCCTCCAGGGCCCCCAGCACCTGTTTGATCTGGCGGCTGTGGACCACCTGCAAAGCACTCCCTGCGGCCTGGCGAAGTTGGGTGTCCAGGGCTCTGTGGAGGTCACTGACCTGCATGTCAGATAGGGGGTTGAAGCTGATGATGACCCCCTCTTTGGGGGCTTGCCCCCCATCTGCAGGAGGAGCGACATCCCGCCGTCTCCTTCTGAGGTCAGCACCAACCTGGACTTTTAGATCTCGGTTGAGTTTGGCATTATCCAGCTTCTGAACCCCGGGTAAAACCTGATTGGGCCCAGGCTCAGGGTCTGGCCTCTGCTTGGGCTCTTGGATGGCAGCATCCTCCCCAGGGGCAGGCACATGGTCCCCATCCAGGTGGTCCCTGCCAAGGACCTCCTTTCTTGCCTCTGGGTAACCTCCCTGACCTCTGGCAGAGACAGCTGGTTGTTCTGGCTGACGTAACACAACCTGGGCCCAAGGGGCTGCTCCTCCCGACCTGCTGGACACTACAGCTTTCCGGTCTTGGCTCCCTTGCTGGAGCTTCATGTGAGGGTCCCCAACCTCTGTAACTGCTCCTAGTGCGCCTGCCTCCTCTTGAATGTTGGGACCAGCAGCTGCCGCCTCTTTCCTGGATTTGTTTTTCTCCTGGGAGCCTCTGCCAAGAACATCCAGAATCAGCCCAGGGGGATTCTCAGCCTCAAGCTTCTCTGGGCTCTCAGGTGCCCCAGGGACATCTGGCTCTAGGACTCGCTCCTGCACACCAGCAACATTAGGCTTAGCCTGGGCTTTCCGGGGCTCTGTGTCAACACCATTAGGAGGACCGGCTAGGGCTCTGACTATGGCCCCCTTGGGCTCCTCCAGGGTGTGCTGGCTGTGTCCCTGGGGCAGAGCCTGGGGCTTCTCAGGAGCCCTGAGCTCTGGTTCCAAAGGCTGCATGGGGGGATGTGCCACCGTCCCAGCTTCATGGGCCTCCTGCTCCTTACTCCGAGGTGCAGCCTCCCCAGGCTCAGGCACGTCCACTGCAAGTAAAGACATCGGTTTAGCCACAGAAATGAACAGAAGCCACTGATGCCAGGACAGAAAGGAACAAACTTGCCAGCAGTTAAGAAATAGGCATCGCCTGACCTGTGGTGGCGCAGTGGATAAAGCGTCGACCTGGAAATGCTGAGGTCGCCGGTTCGAAACCCTGGGCTTGCCTGGTCAAGGCACATATAGGAGTTGATGCTTCTAGCTCCTCCCCCCCTTCTCTCTCTCTCTCTCTCTCTCTCTCTCTCTCTCTCTCCCCCTCTCCTCTCTAAAAATGAATAAATAAATAAATAAATAAATAAATAAATAAAAAATTAAAAAAAAAAAAAAAAAAATAGGCATCACCACAGAAATTTACCCAGCAGGACTCAAGCCTCCGAGGAGCCACCAGCCACACTGGAAGCCAAGGAGACTGGGGCCCCTGCATTAAGCAACACCTTCTCCCCAGCCCCGCCCCCACATGCACTTGCCGTCCATGCTGTCCTGCCTCTGCTGGTGGATCTCCTTGTGCTGCTCCTCAATCACCGCCAGCAGCTTCTCCTGCTGGTCCAGGAGGCGCTTTTGCTGAACCTGCTGCTCCTTGATCACCTGCAGCAAGACGGCGTGGTCCAGCATCTCCACCCTGCCGGCCTCTGGGGGTCAGAGAACACCATCGGGGCCTGCGCTGGGTGTGGTGAGGACTCTTTCTGGGACAACCTGCAGGCTCTTCTTGTCCCTTTGCTGGTCAGGTGTCATTAAGTGCAGAGGGGCCGCCCAGGACCGCTCCCAGATGCACAGCCAAGGCCTATGTAACATAGTACTGACCATTCTAACGGCCTTGCTCTCATACTGGCCCATGGCTTAGACACCCCTGGCAGAGTCCCAGGTACCGTAACTCATGAAGAGCCTGCCAGAGCGGCAACCGTGTGATCTGGGCTGGGTGATTCAAGCTAGAAACCATTTTGAAAAAGATTACTGGCTCCTATAGAATATTTCCTCCAGCCTGACCTGTGGTGGCGCAGTGGATAAAGCGTCGACCTGGAAATGCTGAGGTCGCCGGTTCGAAACCCTGGGCTTGCCTGGTCAAGGCACATATGGGAGTTGATGCTTCCAGCTGCTCCCCCCTATCTCTCTCTTCTCTCTCTCTCCCTCTCTCCTTTCTAAAATGAATAAAATTAAAAAAAATTCTTAGAATATTTCCTCCAAGGTGAGAATTTTGAAAACAAATAGAACCATCTTGCTTTCCAACAGAGATGATAGCTGGGACCTCTATGGGACAGGCCACCGCCAATATCCTGGTCCCGTCCCTCAAGACAGGGCTGCAAGCCCCACACAGAAGGAGCTCAGTGAGCTGGGGGGAAGGCCAGAATGGCAATGTGGCCAGGCCTTGCTATGCTGTCCGTGGCCCCACGCAGAACATGGTCCAGGGGAGGCCTGAGGCCAAGCACAGGCACCTGCAGCACCCTCTACAGCTGGACAGGAGCCCCATTTTTCTTCCAGCTCTTCCTGCCAGCCTGGCACACAGGACGTGCTAGCCTGTCCTCCCAAGAGTGATCTGTGACCTGCCAGAACAGTGTGGGGTCGGCCTTCTCCCAGGGACTACAGGAGGCTTTCCCCTTGAAGGCCGGTGCAAGGATGTGCCTATGAGGCATGCTAAGGCTGACCACAGGGTAGACAAGGCCATGGGGAGGGCCGGAGGGAGGACAGGGACCTTAGCCAGCTGAGGTGCAGCAGCCCCCTGCTTCCCTCCAGGTAGGTACCCACACAGACATCCTCAGATTGTTAAGATGTCTGCTGAAGCAAAGCCACATTCATGGGTGGGCTCAAAGGATCCACACACCTCCCTTCAGAAGAAAGAAGCACACAGTGCTGTTCCCTGAAAGTTTTGGCTTACCTACCTTGGCCACAGGACATCCCGTCACCCTGGGTACCTGTGTTTATGACCACATACTGGTCAATGGTACAAGGCCAACCCTACGACCAGCCAATACTGCCTGTCCCCAGGCGGGTTCTGGAGGAGCAGGCCCCATGGCCACACTGGCTCCTCAGAGGACCAGCCTTCACTGACACTAGAGAGGGAAGCGACACATGGGACAGACATGGAATGGAATGGTGGAGGTGACAAGCGATACACAGCCAGAGCCCCTCCTGCAGCCCACCAAGACCACAGGGACCAGTCTCGTAGATGAGATGGGAGCTGCTGATATTAACATACATGCAAAATGTATTAGTATCAGGCCATGCACATGGCAGGGGTTACATGCAACCCCCCAACTCTTAGATGGGCCCTTGAGCAACCAGTCTTACAAACTGTCCTTTAGTGACCACAGAGCCACCGAAGAGCTAAAAAGACCAGGACTTTTTTTTTTTTAAAAAAAACAGAGAGAGTCAGAGAGAGTGATAGATAGGAATAAACAGACAGGAATTGAGAGAGATGAGAAGCATCAATCATCAGTTTTTCGTTGCGACACCTTAGTTCATTGATTGCTTTCTCATATGGGCCTTCAGCAGACTGAGTAACCCCTTGCTCAAGCCAGTGACCTTGGGTCCAAACTGGTGAGCTTTGCTCAAACCAGATGAGCCTGCACTCAAGCTGGCGACCTCGAGGTCTTGAACCTGGGTCTTCCGCATCCCAGTCCGACGCTCTATCCACTGTACCACCGCCTGGTCAGGCAAGACCAGGACATTTTTAAGAGAAGGGAGAGAGTCGGGATCAGTGGACCCAAACAGAGGGGCTGTGGCCCAGCTTGGGCTGGGGGGTTGACCATGTGTGCCAGATCCTGGGTTCTGCTGCACATGCTCTGCACAAGGTCGTTACGAGAACGTGTGCCTTGCCAGCCCTGTCCTTGCATTCTGACCCTCCACACATGCCTCTTCCTGTAACACCTGCCTCTCGAGCCATACCTGCTACTATCTTTTTTATCTCAGCTGCTCATCCCATTGAGACGCATGAGGAAGAGAAGCAGGATAGAAACATGAAAATTTCTTTTCAGAAAGAAAAAATTAAAAAATCAAACAGGCTTAGGTAACAGATTTTAAGAACTGGAACCAATAAACACGAAGACTAACACCAGAGACAAAGCAACGAGGGCAACTTCCTTAATGTAGCCCCTGAATTGGGACACCCCATGCACCAGGCTGGCCTCCCCCAGACCCCGCTGAGAGGCAGCTTAGGGATAGTAAGGCGTGTCTCAGAACCCCACTGAGGCAACTCCACCTCGATCCACATGTCCAGAGAGCACACAGTGAAATTAACAGCCCATGGGGCTGCTGCTCAGACAGTGATACCAAATACAGTGATGATGGGGGGGGGGGGGCCTCAGCTGGGGTGGGGACATGAACAGAAGCTACTGGGTCACCAAAGACATCAGGATCAGCAGTTGGGCCAGCAGGCAGCTGCCATCAGTTCTAACAACAGAGGCCCTGCCTGACAGGTAGGGGCACAAGAGGTCAAAGGCCAACAGTTAGGATCACCCAAAGCTGGGCAGAAGGTCTGGAGAGTCATAGCAAGTCTCCTTACTTAACAGAAAAGGCAGGAGGAGCTTTCATTTCAGACAGGGGAGAGGTCTCCACTGCAGGTGACACAAAGTTTCCCTTGTCCCCCTTCCTTTGGCTAAGGCAGCAGACGGGGGGTGAGAGCCGCTGTGTGTGGGGGTGCTACAGTAATAATCCCCAGCCCTCCCCAGCTGGCCAAGAAGGTCCACCCTCAAATTAGCCAGGCCTGGTGCGCTGACACCCACACCTGCTGGCTGCAAGGCCACACACTTAGAAACACCAACATGTCTGCTTTGAGGTGAAACACCAATGGTACTAGAAAGCCATGTGGCAGAGCAACAGGTTTTTTAAGGGGAGAAAGGGACATAAAAGTGGTCCTAGGGAAATGCCAGAGAAAGAGGCGGTGGTGGGGGTCAGCTATTTAAGGCCTTTCTGTCATAGGAAACCGAGAAAGGCGCTGAGGCTGGAATGGCCTGAAAAGGGCCCCCAAGACAACAGGCACCTGTGGCTCTGTCCCAGCCATTGTCCAGGGTCTACAGGGAAGGGGCAGATGTCCTGCGAGGGCCTGGGGATGATACAGTGAGAAAGCAAAGCCCTTACCCTCCAGCTTGCTGCCTGTGTTGTCTCCACCCTGTCCCTCCACAAGATCTCCAGCCTGTCCTTCCGAGTTCCTCTGCCCTCGACGCTCTGCCTGCTGCCCGGCCCCAGGGGCCGGCTTCCCACCTGTACACACAGTGAAGACACAGGTTTGCAGGAAACTCAGAAGGAAGTGGGGGGCACAGAAGAAGGTAGAGGAAGGACAAAAGGTGGCAGATGTTCCCTAAAATTGTCCCCCACTCCACCCTTCCCTCCCGTCAGCAGTTTATGTTCAACCTGATGATTACCAGGGAAGTAATAAAAAAATATTTAACAATCTCACTAGCCATAGCAGCAAGCTAGCGTTAATTACCCTGGCCAATTAATGTGCATTAGCTGACACTTAAAAATGTGTTAGTTGTCAAGTGCTGGCACGCCATCCCCCATATGCGCCCAGACACACAGAAGCAGCATGGCATCTGACGTTTAGTGGTTTGGCAAATGAGTGTGTGACAGATACTACGATAGCTATCAAGCCACCAGCCTCCTGCCTCCCTGTAGCTGCTGAAGGGCCGTTGCATGTACATGCCAGCGTTGCAAGGCGAGGATCCAGACAGGCGGGCTAGTCGTTCCTGTTCTCACACCCACACCAAGGGCCCTCTCCAGATAAGCTTAGGCCGATACCCACCGGGCTCGCTCTCTGCTGGCTTGCCTGCGGCCTCTGCAGCATGGTCCAGCATCTGGACATCCGCTCTGTCCCTGGCACCTGCCCACAGGGTACCCTGGCCCTCAGGAAGCATGGCCCGGGGCCCAGGATGCAGGCCCCTGTCACCTAGCTTCATGTCCTCCTTCAAAGACTCCATGGCCAGCACATGGTTTCCTTCTGCACCCTTCTGAGGATCCTTAGGGAGACCCCCCATGGCCTCCAAGGCCGGGGCCTGTGCACGTCTCTCTCTTTCTGAATCCGGCAGAGGTTGCGCCATCTGACCGTTTCCCCCAGGAGCCTTTTCACCCACGTATTGGAAGGAATGTTTATCCTCCTCCGGTCCTTCTTGGTCTTGACCTTCATCCACCACCACCTTGTCATGAGGGACGGGGGGTTCATGGCGATGGGCCTCTCCCATAGGTATGGCGACACCTGCAAAAACACAGGAACGTGTTGGGGACCAGTAGGACAACCCAGCCTTTGTCTCAGGGACTATGAACTCAGTCCCAGTGCCCAGTAGGGTGGCACAGGCCAGCAAGAGCCGCCTCTCACAGATCTGACTGCTGCCTAGCCAAGGACTGATGCTGTTTTTAGAAAATTACCTGATGGGCAGTTATAACCAGCTGCTTTGGACAGGGCAGAGCAGTCCCTGAACCCAAGAAGGAAGGAGGCACAAAAGACTAGAACGAGCCCTGGCCAGTTGGCTCAGTGGTAGAGCGTCGACCTGGCGTGTGGGAGTCCCGGGTTCGATTCCCCGCCAGGGCACACAGGAGAAGCGCCCATCTGCTTCTCCACCCCTCCCCCTCTCCTTCCTCTCTGTCTCTCTCTTCCCCTCCCGCAGCCAAGACTCCATTGGAGCAAAGTTGGCCCGGGCACTGAGGATGGCTCCATGGCCTCTGCCTCAGGCACTAGAAATGGCTCTGGATGCAGCAGAGCAACACCCCAGATGGGCAGAGCATCACCCCCTGGTGGGCATGCCGGGTGGATCCCCATTGGGCGCATGCGGGAGTCTGTCTGACTGCCTCCCCATTTCCAGCTTCAGAAAAAAAAAAAAAAAAAGACTAGAACACGGGAGGGCTGAGGGGGAAACACCTCGGCCCTGGGAACCTCTCCCACAGCCCCAAGCACCCTGCACACCCTCAGCCTTCCCGCCCAGTCTGCACCACCTTGTCCAGGCCGGTCCAACTGCACCTCCTCCTGCTTCTCCTTAGCATCCTCCCTCGGGGGGATGTCCACAGGGCCCTTAATCTGGGCCTGCTCCATCTCGTCTTTCTCATGAGGCGGCTTCGGTTTATCTTGGCTGTCCACGGCCACGTCCACAATTGGGTCCTGATCTGTAAGCACAGAAAAGCAAATTGAGCAGCATTTCCACATGGCTTCCCCACCAATCAGCATAGAACCAGGCAGGTTTCCTCGGACTGTACTCACATTTCCCAGTAAAATGGCAGGGTCTAAGCAGCATTTTTTTTTTCCTGTTTAATCATTAGCAGCTAAGTATCACCAAAAAAACTCTGTAATCTTCCATGTGTATTCACAACAAAAATGTCAAAATGAAATTTACACCTAACTGGGTGCAGAAGAGCAATGTTCCATGTGACACTGGCCGTTACCACCAGATGGCAGCAGGAGCCCACCATTGGTGGGCTGAGGACGAGGGGGTGGACTTGCAATTCTGTCAGCCTCTTCCTGCTGATCTGAACATCAAAAGGAAGACAAGCAAGACCCACAGCCCACAGAGCTGCAGTGCCTGCCTCCTACAGGGCCTCACGACCACAGCCATCCTCTTTGCAGTCACTGCAGGTCCTTGGGAGAGGGTACAAAGATGGCCCACAGAACTGGGCCACAACAGACCCTGTTAGGAAACTATCTCCATTAAAACAAACACTTTCTACATGTTAGGCAATTGTGGCAAAAACTAAACTACCAAGGGGATAGAAGCCTTAAAGAATAATCATTTCACCCCTGAGGCCAGAAAAGGGACTGAAGTCTGCAGGGGTGGTGGTCTGCTGGCCAGGCTGCAGGGGCGTGAGCAGGGACTGTGTGAGAAGCACTCATACTCCTGCTCAAATGGGGTCCTGTCACCTCCAAAGGGGAAGCAGCTCGGAGAGAGGGCTTGCCAGCCAGGGAGGCTGTCACATGAGGTGGAGAGACAGGCCTTGCTGGCTGGATTCTGGAGTTTAATCAAGTGGTTGGTTCACAGAAGTGTGTGGCCGTCACCTGTACAGGTGAAAATGTCCTGGTCTCTGCCATATGACCATTCCCATACAGACACCCCATGCCAACAAGAAAAGCACCATAGGCCTGGTCAGATGGCTCCATGGATAGAACATCATCCTGGGGTGCCGAGGTTGTGGGTTCAATTACCCGTCAGGGTATATACGCAAAGCAACCGAGTGCACAACTAAGTGGAACAGCGAGTTGATGCTTCTCTTTCTTTCCCTCCCTCCCTCAAATCAATGGGGAAAATTTTTTTTTAAAAAGAAAAAAAGAAGTGCCATCAGTCTGAGGTTCCTCCAGCACACTGCAAAGTTAAGAAAGAGGGCCCGGAGGGGATGGGCTGATACGACCAAACAGAAAATCTCCACTGTCATAGGGCTGAGCCACCCTGACCAGTCATTTCTCAGTGGGAAATCAGTCCATTATCTGGTGTGGAAGGGCGGACTCAGGCAAGCTCCATGCAGTTTGCCAGGCCAGGCAGTGACCACAGTAGGCATGCAGCCACCCAGGAACTTGCGACTCTTAGCCACCTGCAAGGAGCAAGAGACCCTACATGCCTTCGGTCTGGGCTCCACACTCCAGAGCTGTCCACAGGCAATGGCCACAGCATTTTAACCAAGCTCTTCACTGGAGACAGTTTGTCAGCAACGCCTCTTGGCCGCAGTAAAACTGACATAAAACTTCAAACAATTAGCTGAAAACAGTCCACATTCTGCCTGGCTTGGCTTCCAATGGCAATGTGACCACAGGTTGTGAAAGACAGGAAATAGCCCTGTGTGGTTGGTGGTGCTGCCACCAGTGAACAGGGGCAAGAACGTGGAAGGGACTGTGGGGGAGTGGGGCTCTGGGACCTACTTTCTCCTGGGTGGTTGGCAGCCTTCAAGGCACAGGAACAACCAGCAGAGGGCACTCCATGACAGGGCAAAATCCCTGAATCCCAAAGGTCAGTGCAAGCCATTTAACTGGTCCTGAAGGTCATCAGCCCACTTACTCATCCTCAAGGTCATCATTTCCAATTACCAAATCAAGACTTGCCAGCAATTACTGGCCAAGGTAACCAGATCCAGGAAATTTCGAGTTTATGGCTCTTATTGCCTGGCTGTGGAGGATCTAACCTGCCCAGGGCAGTCTTATAGTCAGTGGCCTCCCTATATACTCAGAACAGTGGTGATGAGGGACACACTCACCCCTGAAAGGTGCTTTAGGCCAGGAGCTCCCGAGACAGCAGGTCACTAGCCGGTGATCCATTGGACTGCTCAGTGGCCAATATGGCATCAGTAATTCTCTAGCTCTAGCTCAGGGAGATAGAACTGGGGGTTGCTAATACCTGCAGGCCCTGGGTATCCCTGGGGTCAGATGCATGACAGTGTCCAAGGTGCAACATCCAAGCAGCCCGTCCACGGCACCGAGGACACTGCATTTGAGGCTGGTCACCGCAGCAAATGGTGCATAAGGACTCTCTGCTATCACCAGCATCGACCAGTCTCTGCGTGTCTTTTGATCAGTAAGGACAGGAACAGTAATCTCAGATGCCAAGCACCAAAATAAAGTTACTTAAGGCCTGACTGGTGGTGGCACAGTAGATAAGAGTGTTGACCTGGAACTTTAAGGTCCCAGGTTCAAAACCCCGAGGTCACCAGTTTGAGCACAGGATAATTGACATGATCCCAAGGTTTCTAGCTTGAAGTCCAAGGTTGCTGGCAAGAGCCCAAACGTCACTGGCTTGAGCAAGGGGTCACTGGCTCTGCTTGAGCCCCCTCCCCCATCAAGGCATATATGAGAAGCAATCAATGAACAACTGAAGTGAAGCAACTACAAGTTGACACTTCACACTCCCTCAGTGAGACGGCTCAGTCAGGGTTTATTTATAAACCCTACTCATTCTGACCTAGTGGCAGAGGGATCCTGACTATTACATTCTCTCATCTGTCAAATGTGTAGGACACCTAGTAGTTGTTCCTGGGACCCCCATTGTCCCATCGGGTGGATCACTCCTTGTGGTTCTGCAGGGGCAGGGCATGTGGACTGTTCATTGAGAGACAAGGCGGGCCCAGGTCACTTGACACGGGGATACAGAAGGCCATGCCCTTCCCTGCCCCAGGGGCCCTTCTGCATCCAGCAGAACCCCCAGGTGAGGCACCAGAGAAATGGGCCCACCACCACATCCTGACAGAATTGCAGGATGATGAGCATAGCACATCTAGCAGCCATGAAGGCCCCTCTGGGCAGGGTACAGGGGAGCTACAGCACACGCTGCTCCCAAACCTGAGGACTGATGGCAGACATGGGAGCCGTGTCTTCCTCGCACACATGTTGGCATTGGTCAAGAAGTGGGGATGCTTTCCAATCTGTGTGCATGGGCAGCTGGTGCAGGCGGCACAGGACAAATGCTTGGGAAAAACAGTGGCAAGCCCCACTCAGGTCTGTGGTCACCCTCTGCCACCTGCATTCATAAGCAAGGATGCGTTGCCATCTGTAGGTCTTCCTCCCATGCAGTAGGCACCCAGATACCCTGACCTGGCCCTTCTTCCCCACAGAGCAGAAGCATGGCTGTGTCCCCCACACTGTGGGAAGGGGACGTACTGTACAAGGGGTGTGGGCTAGGCTGTTCCCTGCCCATGGGACAGGGGTGCAGTCCCTGGAAGAAAGGAAGGAAGGGAACTGGAGGCCCAGTCACAGGAAGGAGCCTCCACGTGACAAAATCCTTGCTCGCCTGCCAGCCCCCTGGGGTGCTTCCAAACATGAGATAAGTGGCCTAATTAGCTTTCCCTAGATGGGTGACTACTCGTGAGCCTTCACAGGGCTCAGCACCTCTCCCCCTTGCTGGGCCCCCACTAGCGTGTTTCCCAGGCTCTGTGTTCACCAAGAGTGCTAGGCTGTATTCCAGTCACATGTGTCACCAGGAGGGCGAGACTCCAGTTGTCATTCCCAGGGCCAGTGCAGGGCTCTGAGGAAAGTTGGTACTGTTTTTGCATTGCGACATCAAAGAGACCAGGAAATGTGATACACACGCCAATGGCAAAGTCTGACAGGATCAAGGCACAGGCCCCACAGCTCTACCTTAGTGAGGCAGCCCATCAATTATGGGGGAGGCCAGGGTGAGAAAAACGAAGAATGCGCTAAAAACAAACAGCATGTGGTTCAGAGGGGCCATGTGTTTTGTATAGCCTTGTGCAATAAATGGAAACCAGATGTGGCCATGGCGGCTCCAGGTGAGCCAGCACCCGCCTCCAGGACAGGATGCAGCTGCTCGGTCAGAGAGGACTGCCTGTGCTGACTCACACTAAGAAATCAGCCACTGGGCATGCCACAGCCAACTTGGGAAGGAAACCCAAGTCCAATTCTGTCTGGGTGTCCCCTACACAAAGATCAGGCATGCCCAGGGGCAAGGGACCCAGTGGGGTACGAACATGGTAGGTCCTCAATACACCTCCATCTTTAAGTGAACTTTTTTACCCGTCCAAACTACTGAATCCTGCAACTGGCCGCTCGAGTTGTTTCTTTTATAAGCCCTGCTATTCCTAGGGGTCTTCTCTGTAGGAAACCCACTGAGAGGGGATCGCCTTGCCGGCCATGTGGGCCCAGGAAGACAGAAGGAAGCATGCCCACACCGCAGAGGTCCGACAGTCCCAACAGAGATGGCTGCCGGCAGTCAGGGGCTCTCTAAGCACAGGGAGTGGAACCGAACAGAGGCAGCAACAAATTCAAGGGCCATGGCCCCCACTGTCCATAGCACCTAACCATATTTACCCCCCACCACCAGCCAGCCCTTCCACACGACCTTGTCTTTTATCAATCATGGTGGGAGAGACACCTTAACCAAGCTCAGAAACCACACATGGGGCAATAGGGCCACAGCACTGGGGGCATTCAAGGAGCCTCAGCCGCAGGAGGGAGTAAGAGTCAGCACTCTACCAACAGGCTAGTTGACCACGAACAGAATGTAAACAGGCCACAAGCACAGGAGCGTCACTGACTGTCCAGATGAAACTTGGCTGAAATTGACACCCTCAAGTTTATTACCTGAAAGCTCACTGCATGAGGCATGGGGGTCTCAGCCCTGCTGTCCCCACCCACCTTCTGTACCCTGTACACAGGTGACTGCCCTGCCTAGTTCCATTACCCAAACAGGATGGAAGCAGCTGGGCAGGTGAGACAGCCTGGACTGTGCCACCTGTATTTCCATGACCCCAAGGTGTCGCTGCTGGGGCACCTCCCAGAGGGCTGCAGGGTCTGGGGGCTGTGGCGTACCTAAGAGACGCATACCTGAGAGCTGGGCTGCCTCCGCCTTCACCACACCATCATCAGCCTCTGCAAACCGACCACCAGGAGCTTCCTTTGCCAAATCCAAGTCCACAGGGGCCTCCTCGCTTACAGACAAGGTTGTGAGCGTGCTGACCACCAGGATACCCAGGCCGACCCAGAGCACCACCTGGATGAGACAAAGACCTCAAGAGCAAGAGGGGTCATGTAGTCCCTAAGCAACCGCCCTTACTGGGCAGGAGGAAGCACAGCAGGAGGGCCCGCGGCACAGTGTTTGAAGGCCCGCCTGCTGGTCAATCCTGTTGGCCACTTGGAGACGTTGGTCCCTAACTGATCAACGTGACTGCATCATCAGCCAAACCTGCTGGAACTGCAGTGGCAATGAGGTAGGGCAAGAGGATGAGGGCAGCCCACAGAGAGAAGGGCACGTGTGTGACATGGAGCTCCTGCTGGTGGAGAACCAAGGTCTGCGTGTGCAAAACTGCAACTATGTTTCTAAGTGTTTCTTAGAAACTCAAAGCAACAAGTCAGGAAAGAAAAGGCGGCAGCAGCATGGTGGACAAGGTCAGGCCGGTCATCCAGGCCTCTTGCTGTGGACAGACAGCACACTCTGTCCCCTCGCCTTCTCTACACAGGTGGTTAATGAAGTCAGCGCACTTTCTAGATTCCAGAAACCACAGTGATACAGGCACAGTACATGCTTGGTTCCCTTGAGTCTGTGCACATGTGTACATATGTGTGCAGGCGTGAATGTGCACTCATGTTTGTGCACTGAGCAAAAGCTGGCATCAGGCTCAACAGGCAAGCACTGGACACCATCCCAACTGAGTTAGGAGGAAGAGGAGCCTGCCCCTCACACCACCAGCTCATGGCCTCGGATGGAAGGGGACACTCTAAGAAGGAGGAGGTGAGATCAAGAGATCAATTACCATTTGAAAGGCACAGCCTCAACATCCAGTTAGGAAAACCAGGAAAGCCCAAGCCCCAGAACCACAACCACAACCATGTGCTGGTGCTGTGGGGTGGCTGTACTCTGGACATGGAACCCTAGGCAAAGGCCATGCCCCGCCGCACAGTGAGTCCTGAGGACATGATGTAGGTTAGCGAGAACATAAAGATATTGACTCTTTCTAAATTCATTTCCAGCTTCCAATTAGACCAAAACACAAAAAGCTGGAGTTATTTTTGTTAAGAGTCAAAGCAGCTAATTTGAACATTCACATGAAAAATAAACAAGTGAGAACACCCAGAAATGTTATTAATAAAAGCAAAGAAGAGGAATTAGAATAAAGCATCTCAACAGCACGTCCAGAAGCGAGACATACTACCACACAATAGTAATTATAGGCATGTGGAGGGTGGTGGACTGGACAGGCCTGCCAGCGAGTTAGAACCTGAGACCCAAACACACATCATAATGCAACGCAAGGAAATAGATGACATCTCCCATCAGTGACGGACCACAGCCTGACAACTAGCGAGCCACCTAGAAAACACTTAGCTGACCGCCTTGTTTCTTACACTGAAGCAGAAGGCAGATGGAACCAAGAGCTAAGTGGAAAAGTGAATCATGAAAGCAGCAGAATGAGGGAAAAAATTTTTTGTGTGTGTATTTTTCTGAAGTGAGAAGCAGGTAGGCACAGAGACAGACTCCGCATGCGCCCGACTGGGATCCACCGGGCATACCCACGGGGGGGGGGGGGTGATGCTCTGCCCATCTGGGGTGTTGCGCTGTTGCAACTTGAGCCATTCTAACACCTGAGGCGGAGGCCATGGAGCCAACCTCAGCGCCCAAGTCAACTTTGCTCCAATGGAGCCTTGGCTGTGGGAGGAAAAGAGAGAGAAAGAGAGAAAGGAGAGGGGGAGGGGTGGAGAAGCAGATGGGCACTTCTCCTGTGTGCCCCGGCTGAGAATCAAACCCGGGACTTCCACATGCCGGGCTGATGCTCTACCACTGAACCAGGGCCGTGAGGGAAGAATTTTTATGTAGCACTGGAGTGGGAGGGTCTTCCTAACTCTGACTTTTCTCCCCAAAAAGAGTGGAACACTGAGACCTGACAGGCTGGGGAAGCAGTTGCGATCTGGCAGGCAAGGGGCTGGCTCCCTGCTATGTGAGCATTCTGAAGTCACCAGGTACTTCTGGTTTGGCAGGGTGGTGGTCTGGCAGCACACAACCCCCAACTCACAACTACTGTGGAGCTGAATAAAAGCATTCAGATGCCCACCAAAGAAACCTTCACATAACCTCAGCAGGCAAGCTATGAGGACAGGGCCCATCAGCATGGCGTAGAGACAGGGCGCTGAGCACAGGATACAGTGACCCAGACCGGTAAACGCGCACAGGGCAACACCAGGAGTGAGGGGCTCCACTCCTGGAGAAGGAAAGGGCCCGTGTCTTGCATGTCACTCCTCCTAGGCCTAGGCCCATCAGCTGTCACTATCCTACAGAGAGTAGTGCCAAGAGGTGGGCGCTCAGCAGAGCACGAGTGAACTCAGATGATGGCATTTCGTTGAGACCCAGGGAGACTACGCCCGAGCAGTAAGGGCAAAGCAGAGGCAGATCTGTGTCATCTGGACACAGGTCTCTGCCATCCTGTCTGGTGGAAGAGAACTCTGTCACAGCCTCATAAGTTCTCTTAAGCAATGTCCACAAGCTACCAGGAATGCTAGGGGGCAGAGCCAAAGGATGGGAAACCAAGAAACCACAAGGATCTGTGTAAGTAAACATTGACTCTCTGAAGCCACAATGTCTTGAGTTTAAAATGTATGTAAAATTAGAATACACAAAAACAATAGCACCAAAGGCCAGAGGTGGGTAAATGGAGTTAGAATAGCGAGGGGTCCTTGTCTTGCCTCAGCAGCGGTGAAAACTAACTCAGCATCAATGTTGACAAGACAAGGCCCCTATTACACTGCCTTGTGTAACACCGGAAGAACAGGCATGAGTAGCACTGGCTAAAGAAGAATAAAAAACAAATATGGAAAATACCTAATTTATCCAAATGGTAGCAAAAAGAAAAAAAAAGAACAGATGGGAGAAATAAAAAACAAAGAGTAAGACAGAAGCTTTAACACCGCCATTCCAAAGCAGTAATTACATCAAGTGTAAACAGTCTTAAATACTCTAATTAAGAGACTGAATAAAAACAAAACAAGACAAAAGCCAACCATACACTATTTTAAGACATATACCTTTAAAAAAGAGAGTAAGAGAGAAACATACCTTAAATACATTGGCATAGAGAGATTAAAAAAAATAGGATGAAAAAAGCTACATTGTGCATATAGAAATCCCAGACAAGGCTGGGTTAGCAGCCTGACCAGGCGGTGGCGCAGTGGATAGAGTGTCAGACTGGGACGCGGAGGACCCAGGTTCAAGACTCGAGGTTGCCAGCTTGAGCGTGGGCTCATCTGGCTTGAGCAAGGTTCACCAGCTTGGACCCAAGGTCCCTGGCCCTAGCAAGGGGTTACTCGGTCTGCTGAAGGCCTGCAGCCAAGGCACATATGAGAAAGCAATCAATGAACAACTAAGGTGTCCCAACGAAAAACTAATGATTAATGCTTCTCATCTCTCTCTCTGTTCCTGTCTGTCCCGATCTATCCCTTTCTCTGACTCTGTCTCTGTGTTTAAAAAAAAAAAAAAAAAGGCTGGGTTAGCTACAATATATCAGACAAAACTGACTTTAAGGACAGAAGCATTTCCAAAGATAAAAAAAAAGGGGCATTTCACAAGAAAAAGGGTCAGTTTAACAAGACATAACCATCTTAACCTGTAACACAGCATCAAAATAAAAGGTAAGAACTGTAAGAGAAATAAACCTAAAATTATAGTGGGAATGATCATCCCTTCCCCAGAATGATAAACAAAGAGATTTAAAAGTGAGAGTGTGAAAAATCTGAACATAGCATTTGGTAAAGGTGACCTACACACTGCTCCCAAGTGAAGACCATGCAGTGCCATGAACACCCACCAGGGGACCGGATGGTCCACAAAGTGAGTCTCAACTAAGGACAAAGGACTGAGATTCAGTTTGTGTCCTCCAGCCACACAAGGATGATGCCCAAAATCAACAGACAAGGTTACTAGGAAATCGCCCAAAGTGGATAGGAGAAACAACCATGGAAGTTAGAAAATGCTGTGAATCTACTGTTTGATGCAATCTCAGTCAGAGGCCAACGGGCAGTCTTGAAGGAAGTTGACCAGCCACTTCTAAAGCTTGGTCAGAAATGCAAGGGCCAGCAGTAGGAAAGACATATGGCAAAAAGAATGAAGTTGGAGGACTTCTACCTGGCACCAAGACTCACATAAGACCACCCCTGCTGAAACAGATGAGCACTGGTGCACAGGAGGCCGACAGCCCCACACCGCACAGGTGGCTGGTACCTGGGGAAGGGGGAGCTAGCAGCCAGAGTCCCCTGTGGCAATGAACGAGGAGTCAAGAAGCCCTGCAATGTAACAGGAGACTGCCTTCAGGACCTGGGTGAAGCAGAGCTTTCTGAGGTCAGCATAAAAGCACCCAGCAAAGGAACAGGACCAATAGGCTAAACTACGCTAAAGTAAGAACATCTGCTGATCAACATGGGTCATTCGAACATAAAAAGGCAGCCAGCAACAAGAGAAAACATCTGCAATATGTGTGTCTAAGAAGGAGTTATATCTAGTCTTAAAAACTCCAAATCAATAGAAGAGAGACAACCTAATAGATTAAAAATGTTTCAAGACCACCCCACTTGATGGATAAACACCTGGACAGGCCCTTGCCTCATCAGTCACTAGGGGACCATTCCCTACACACCCACCAGAAGGCTGAAATCTGTAGAAGGGATAGTGATAAAAAAGCCACTGGAATTCTAATATGATGCCGAGGACTTCAGAAAAGCAAAAAAAGTTTGGTAAAATCCACTAAAGCTGGACAGACCTGACCCAGGCCCAGCAATACCCCACCCAAGTGAATAACCAACAAAGTGCACACATGTGCAACAGGAGAAACTAGAACAGCCCAACCTGGACCCTGGCCATAGCAGGGTTCACCCAGCAGTGAGCTCAGGCACAGCACTGCCATGGTCCAGCCCCGCAGGTGTGTGGGTGAACGTAGACACAATGCTAAGGAACCCAGACACACACAAACATGCATTGTAAGACTCCATTTACGCCAACTCAAAGGACAGGCAAAATCATTCCAAAATGTTAGAAGACAGACGAGCAGTAACCTTTGACGAGGAAGACGGCAAGGCATCCCTGGAAAGCTTTGGGTGCTGGAAGGTTCCAGATCTGCCCTGGACATGGTTCCGTGGTGAAGTCACTTAGCAAATGTCAAGCTGTAAAAAGGGATTCTGTTTTGCTGTAAGTACACTATACTTCTAAAACTACCAAAGGTAGCAATTAGGAAAAGCTCAGCAACTCCACAAAAGTTAAGTGAACCACAGAGCAGTTCACAGAAAAAGAAACGCCATGCTTCTCAATATGACAGGATGCTCATTTTGCTGCCAGGTGATGAGTGGCAAGAGGCCTGTGCCAGGTTGCGGAGTAAAAGTGGCTGAACTCCCTCCACACAGGTGCCAGGCAGAAGCCACCTGGTTCCACATGCTCATGCCCTCCGACACTACACTTCCATTCTAAACTTCCTACAGACACACCCCCAAACACACTGAAATGCTCATGTGTATAGACACTGTCCCAGTGTGTCTGTAACAATGGAAGACTAGAGGGCTGACTCCATAAGAGTCCCTGCAAGATGGGGGGCTGGCCTCAGGAGGACACACTGACAGTGGCGTCCCCACATAGACACACATTTGGGGAACAGCTGTTCAATATTTGATGTTGATAAGTAAGTTGGTGCCACGCCCACGCCAGGCCCCCATGACCTCCCCACGCACACCTGCTGGTGCTTTCCCATGCACAGACCCCCTCACCTTGGCTTACCCCTGTGTTTTGCCGACCACTGGGACCAAGCAGAAGCCATGAAGTACATGCCCCCCTCTGCAAACCCCAGACAACACTGGCCTGCTGAGGCCAAGCAGCACTCACCTGGGAGAAGACCGTGTTCTTGTGGATCTTCTTATAAATCAGGGCGGGGCAGATAAAGCAGATGAGGCTTCCCATGGTGGCGCCGGTGAGACCCAGGATCGTTTCCACTAGGGATAAGAGGCAGGAAGGGCTGAGTATCAAGGTTGCTCTAGCCACCAAGCCAGCCTGCCACAGAGGCTCACTCAAGCATGACTCCAGAGCGCTGGTAGGGCAGAACCACCTGGTCTGTGCCTACAGGACATCCAGGACCGTGCAGGCCACTACTTCCCAGCTCTTGTGTCTCAGGCAGGTTACCTGCTCTATTCCTGTTTCCTCATTAACGCCACTGCATCCCATGGCCATGAGCCTCACTGAGGCAGCAGGAGCACCTCCCTGGGGCCCCCAGCACAAGGCCCAGCACCATTGCTCTAGCTCCTTGTAGAAACCAGGGAGACTTCTTGACAGTTCAGCACCCATCATCCTGAACCAGGGGCTGGCTCCACACTGCATGGCTCCATGTTAACTGCCATGCTGCTCAGAGTGACCGAGCAGGACTGTCCCAGGACACGTGTGAATACCAGGAGTATGGGGCCCTGGGCTGTGACTTGAGGAGGGCATGTGCAGTTCCACTCAGGATCTGATGATAAGTTTGTCTGTCCCCAGGGAGCTGGAGGCCTGAAAACAGACACCCTGCACATTCTCACCTTTACCCTGGTGAGGCATCAACTAAATCAGGTGACAGGCAGGAAGGAGCTGCTTTGTAGCAGCCACCTGCACAGATCAGGCTGGCTGCCTGCAGCATGGTTTCTGCCTGGGTCAACTCAGGTTTTCACACCTGTTTGTAGTCCCCATAAGCTGCCACATTTATCCTACACCTTTCCTGATGCTGAGGAAGATTCTTGGGTGCCTGAGAATTTCCAGATTGTTTAGGGAACAGAAGAGCGGCAGGAGACTCAGAGATGAGGTGGCCACTAAGTGTCCATATGTATTAGCAGGACGCACAATAGGAGGGGAGTGCGTGGCAAGGCCGGTGCCAGAGCAGCAGCACCCACTTACCACTAGGGATCATCATCCCACCAACCATGGTTCCAAACACAACCGAGAGTGTGAGTGCCTTGAACCGCAGGGGTGGCATGTAGCCTCCAGCCGCGAAGGTCCCATCTTTCTGCTACATGTAAGAAAATGCAAACAAAAAGGTTTTGAGATGCTGGTTTCCCCCACTGCTCTCCTGGGAACAAGACCCAAAGGGCCCTGCTGATGCCCCAGGGGTCTGCACGGAGGCCCCACACTGTGGTCAAACAACACTGATGTGAACCTGCAACCTGACCTGTAAGGCCCAGGTCACCCCTGTACTATGGACAGGCTCCATGACTTCAGGTGGAAAGGTCAGTGGCAAGTCCCAATATCCTCTGGGAGCAATGCCACACAACTTCATGTGAGCCCCCCCCAACAGGTCTCAGGGTGGGACCTGCACACTCACACCTTGCAGTTGTGTGACATGCAGGGAGAAAAATAAAGGGAACAGCTGAGAGGAGGCACACCCAGCTCCTTCACCTCTGTACCTCAGTTTCCTCATGTGTAAACATGGGATCAGATGGCAGTGAGGACCAATTAAAGTGACGGAAGTGAAGCTTCTAGAACAGGGGGACTATAAAAACACCAATACAGGGAGGCTTCAGAACCTTCCAGACTAGAACTTCGAGCACCCAATTTCCAAGTCCGAGGTAATTTTCTTTTGACAGATGGGAGGCTACGGACAGAATTTCTTTCTTTTTTTTCTTTTTTTACAGGGACAGAGAGAGAATCAGAGAGAGGGATAGATAGGGACAGACAAGAACTGAGAGAGATGAGAAGCATCAATCATCAGTTTTTCGTCGTGACACCTTAGTTGTTCATTGATTGCTTTCTCATATGTGCCTTGACTGCGAGCCTTCAGCAGACCGAGCAACCCCTTGCTTGAGCCAGCGACCTTGGGTCCAAGCTGGTGAGCTTTTTGCTCAAACCAGATGAGCTCGCGCTCAAGCTGGCGACCTTGGGGTCTCAAACCTGGATCCTTCTGCATCCCAGTCCGACACTCTATCCGCTGCACCACCGCCTGGTCAGGCCGGACAGAATTTCTAAGCAACCTCAGGATGGTAACTGTCTCTATCTTCTGACCCAGGACTTCCTATGCAAGACATTCACCCAAGAAATACTCCAGAGATAAAAAGGAGGGCTGTGTGTGTGGACTTCATGAGAGCTATCCCTGAGAGGTCAGGGCAAAAGGCCAGCAACAACCGGAGCATCTGACCAGGTGAAAGAGCAAGGGCACAGAGATAGCGAGTTTCCATGGAAACAGAAACCCTCAGCCTGTCCCCTGAAGACAGAAGACAGTAAAGGCTATGCTGCTGTGCCTCTGTGAGGAGACACTCGCCTGGCCGTCCCTGTGATAGGTGTTTATTTCCTGAGTTAATGCTGCCTCTGGGCCACTGTGGATTTTCAATGTTAAAACAATAAAAACAAGTCACATACAGCAGCACAAACTCTGCTTAGATACAAAGTGCACGTGTGCCTCAAACAGTGAAAGACATGGGCTGGTAACCCACAGGGTGGGGCCAGGCTGGACATCAGGAAGACCTACAGCCACATGAGATGCCTGCCACCACCACCCCCACCAAGGGACAAAGTGCTAAGTCAGGCCTGGCTTGGCGCTCACTGCCTAAACAGCTAATGGGTTGAGGGGGGCAAACCAGACAGGGAGGGTGGCCAGTACTTCAGGGCTCAACCTCTGTCACGAGCTGCTGTCTCTAATGGCAAGATCCATGGGAAGTGCTCTTAACTGACGTGCTGACGTGGACAATGAGCCCTATTCCAGCTGTTTCAGGGCCCAGGGGTCCCACCCTCTGCAGTCTGACTGAAACACTCTCCCCTAGAGTCTCTGGACAACAGTCTGTGGCCTAAACAAGTCACATGGGACTTGTGTGGCCACTAAATGTCCCAGTTGACGCCAGAGACCAGGCTCAAGGACCTCAGACAAGGGACACAACATTGCCACAGAGAAAACCCACAGATCTCGGACTCCCAAGATGTCTTTGGGCATGAGCCATTATATGTGTGCCTTCTGTTGTCAACTTAGGAGCAGTCAGAGCTGGAACGTTTGAAAGCGTGTTATCAAAGCCTCAGCAGCACCGTGTCTGCACACATGATGGCTCAGACCTCTTTCGTCACACCGTGAGAATGCTCAGTCACACTTAGTTGAGGTTGACAGTGCACTGACCCCAATGCCCATGATCAATCAGCTCCTGCCCATCAGGCCGGCCCATCCCCATCCCAACCCATTCCTCACTCCCCAGGACTGCGTGAACGCAGGCTCCTGAGGTCTGGCTCCTTCTCTGGGGAAGCAACTGCATAGCTGGGAAGTCACAGTGATGACCAGACCTGCTTGGACAATGGGCTGACTCCACGTCTGACTCAGTCCCTGTCTGTTCTGGTACTGTCTCTTTTCCCCAAAGTTGGATTTTAAAAAATCCCTATTAAAAGATTTCATTTTAACTGAAGCTTTTTTTATGTTTAGCTAAAAGAGCTTGCCTACCACTGGCCAGGAAAGTGAAAACTAGCAAAGCCACTAAAAAGAACATAATCAGGATCAGGAAACTCACACGTAACCAGCACAGCGTCATCTGGAGGGTGGAGACCTTACCTGCTGCTCGAACAGCAGGGTGTTCAAGGCCTGTCTGCAGGGCAGGATCATCATGGGGAAGCCCACAGCCACCGACATCATGAAGCCAGCGCGAATCATCTGGGTCACCAAGTTGGAGGGGAAGTGCATTAGCACGTTGCCAGCAATGGCCTCGGTGAAACTCACGTAGCCAAAGAACCCCACCTGCCAGAAGACAAAGCAGAGGGAGTGTGCTGAGTCAACCCTCCCTGGAAAGGCCTGCGGGCACCTCACAGGCACCCTCCTGCCTCGTAAAAGGTCCTCCTTGATAAAGGTAAACACCTAAAAGTGAGGGTCCCACAAGGCTTTTCATGAAGACAACAGGGCACCAAGACCATGGAGCTCCTGAGGGCAAAGGGAGGAGCCAGGGGCCCCACAATCCCTACATGCAGAGGGCAGACCTTAATGTGGTTTGAAATCCCAAGCAGGGCACCGTGGGATAAACAACATCCCCATGGACAGAAACACTCTGTCAGCGATGATCTGCAGGGATCATTTGTAAACACAACTAGATTGCTGAAACCATGGAGCTCAGGGCAACGAGCCACAGCCTTTGCGTATTTGCAATTTTGTCTGTAGTGTAATGAAACAGCACATAGGAGCATTAGAGGCTGGGGGAGAAATCAACCCACTGCACTGTCACTGCCAGTGGCTGCAGCCCTTCTGCAGGCACCAGCCGGGGCCCAGACAGCGCCATCCACCTGGAGCTCCTCCTGGGACAGGAGCACCAAAGCTGCCAGGGCAGAGTGGTTCTCAGGGTGGAGTTGAGGAGCTTGCGACCACTGGGCTCTGGGACACCTGTACAGGGGTTCTGAGCTAGCCCAGAACCGGTCTGTGCCAGGGGACTGTGAGTAGCTGGCAGGAGGTAGTATCACTCTCGGCACAGCCACCCACCCGGACATGGCGGGAGGGGGGTTGTCCTACCATGACGTAGAAGGTGGTAACCACGTTGAGGGAAGAGGCAAATATGGAGCTCATGGTTTTCACTGACGGCTCATCCAGGCTGTCATAGGTGGGCAGGACCTGACTGTGTAAAAACAGGTGGCTTCATAAAACAGATTCCAGAGACAGACATGCCCTCTCAGGCTCCCAGTCCCACATACCCAGCCTAGAATCTATGACACCTCCCCTCCCACCACACTCTCCACCACATAACTCAAAACTGAGTCAAGATGTTGCAACATTGGGAGGGGGGCCAGGTATGCACTCAGAGCCTTCCCCACATGTTCCCTGCAAACACTTGACAAGTGCCACAGAATGAAAGGCCGTTTGTCCCACTGAAGCAGGAGCGTGACTGCTCCGGGCAGCATGTTTACAGGGGAAGCAGGAAGCGGTTCAGAGCATTACTGTCAAAAGACTGCAAAGTTAAACAAACACAAGCTGGCCTGGATGCCCGCCCATCTCTGCGCCTCAGCAGTGCTCAGAGCCGCATGGACAGGAGACAAGAGATTCCAGAGCAGCGGCCTCTGTCCCATAGCCCCAGGCCAGGCATGCAGTGCTGCTGGGTGGGGAAGGGACACATCCATGTGGGCTCTCCTGCAAGAATCAGAAATGGGGGGACATGGAGGGGGTCTGAGGGCAGCCCCAGGAAAAGGGAGCTGTGCTGGGGGCATCCAGACAGGAAAGCAAGGGTGATATTGTGCTGAGGGTGGCCGCTCTCCAGTCTCATCCACTGTGCTCCCAGTGGAGCTCACAGACATGGCCCCAAGGCAGCCGTGGGCACTGGTCATGCAGTGCAAAAGTCACACAGGTCCTGAGGCACTGGGGGGAGGGGGTGCGTCACAACAGAAAATCATCAGCATTAAGGAGACAAGCACAGCAGGCAGTGGAGCCAAACCTCAAAACCACCTTTAGAAAGTGAGATACAAACAAGAAGGATATGCAAACTTGACCACAAAGCGAAAAATAAGAACAGGTGGAGAGGCCTGGCTGCCAGAAACTGAAGCCTGACACCCGGTCCTGTGCATAGGTCTCATCAGGCACCCCCATGGGCAAAGGTCACCAGAGGACTGGGATGCTGCAGGCCTGTGCAGCTGGGAGGTGGCAGAGGACCTACAGGGGAAGCAGCTTGAATGTGCCAACTGGCTCCTGGGGCTGGAGCAGGGTCCACACTAGGGAGCCCAGCTTGGGGAGTGGCATCAGCTCCAGGACTTGGGACTTCCCTCCTCGACCCCTGTACACACAGGAGGAGTCCCTGACCTGGATGCTGTGGGCACTGTGGGGAAGGGCCAATATATAGTCAAGTGTGGAAAGGCCAGCCGTAATCACCCCCAAACATGTTGATGTCCCAGCGACCCCTGGTGATGAGAGCCACAGACACCCATGATGGCCCATCTCAGCATTCTACCTTGCTAAACAGCCCTCGTGACTCAGTTTACCTAAGTCAGACGGAGCTTTCTCCATATAACCACCAGGCACACTCTTCCTGCCCCACTGCACAGATCCAGGCCCAGAGTGCCCTCCTTTGGGTACTGCTGGTTCTGCATCCCAGCACTCACTGGCCACAAAGGAAGACCAGGAGCCACACCTATATGGCAAAGCAGAAGCCTGGTCATCCCTGCAACAAGGAGACCAGTCACATAGGGGGAGCCTGGAAGTCACTGGCAAGGGCAGACAGGAGCCCCAATCCCTGCACATGCTCCAATGCAGACACAGTGGGAGGGAAGAGCTGTCTCTGCCCCTGATGGGGAGGTCAGCAGGCTGGCTGGACCGGGCCGAGGCCTGTGGACACCCCCACTGTTCAATGGAAGACATGAGCATATCTGCAGGCCAATATCCTCTGTGAGGGGCAGAATGACCCGCGCTCATAAGCCTTCCAGACCTATCATTTGACCTAACAACCAAACCTAACAGATGTGTGCTAGCTGCCATGTGGCCACTACCAAAACAGACCAACAATGGGGTTATTTACTCATTTCTTTTTTGTATTTTTCTGGAGAAGCAGGGAGGCAGTCAGATAGACTCCCACATGCACCCGACCAGGATCCACCTGGCATGCCCACCAGGGGGCGATGCTCTGCCCATCTGGGGCGTCGCTCTGTTGCAACCAGAGCCATTCTAGCACCTGAGGCAGAGGCCACAGAGCCATCCTCAGCGCCCGGGCCAACTTTGCTCCAATGGAGCCTTGGCTGCGGGAAGGGAAGAGAGAGACAAAGAGAAGGGAGAGGGGGAAGGGTGGAGAAGCAGATGGGTGCTTCTCCTGTGTGCCCTGACCGGGAATCGAACCCGGGACATCCACATGCCGGGCCAACGCTCTACCACTGAGCCAACCAGCCAGGGCCAACCACGGGGTTATTTTTAAAAATGCAAACTCCAGACAAAAGGGACAACTGATAACCAGGTGCCAGGGAAAGAATGTGACTTCCATCACCAATTGTGATGGAACGCTGAACAGCAAGAGAGGAGTGTGTTCTGCTGGAAACTGAGCTGCCAGGAGATGAGAGGTGGGGACAGAGACTTGGCTGGATCTTGCATGTGATGTGAACACAGGATGAGTGCATTTCATGTCACACTGGTTTGTGATCGGCGCCATCATGTCCATGAGAGTGATGAAGGTGGGGGGATCGCTCCGCCAACCCCCGCACGCTGATGGTCTTTTCCCATCTGCACTGGATTCACACCTCTTTACTGAGCGGGTGACTGGCTCTCGCCACAGTGGTAAAGGTACTGCTGCTGGAGTTATAGAAACAGCCTCGTCTGCACTCAAGAGCTCCATGCCAGGGAAGGCTCACACTCACATGCATACAGACCTCTGAACACATCCCAGAGGCCGCCTGCAGGCAATGTTTGTGCCACTTCCTTCTAAATATTCTCATGTAAACAACTCACTTCTGGAAAAATGTTTGGGACTCTGCGGATCAGATGGTTTGGGCTGTTTCACACTCCTACAGCCAGCTCTTCTCATGGGGGCCTGAGCCAACTGGGTGCTCTCACCAACAGTGCCACAGCATTTCAGGAATAAAGTTGATTTCTCAATAGAAAAGCTATATAGGTGCTAGCCGGGTAGCTCAGTTGGTTAGACCATCATCCCTATATGCCAAGGTTGTGGGCTCATACAAGATGTGCTGGTTAGGGCACATACAAGAATCAACCAATGGCCTGACCAGGTGGTGGCGCAGTAGATAAAAGTGTCAGACTGGGACACAGAGGACCCAGGTTCGAGACCCCGAGGTCACCAGCTTGAGCCCAAGGTCACTGGCTCGAGCAAGGCGTCACTCAGTCTGCTGTAGCCCCTTGGTCAAGGCACATATGAGAAAGCAATCAATGAACAACTAAGGAGCTGTAACAAAGAATTGATGCTTCTCATCTCTCTCCCTTCCTATTTGTCCCTATCTGTCTTTCTCTCTGATTCTCTCTGTCACACACACACACACACACACACACACACACACACACACACAGAAAGAATCGACCAATGGCCTGACCTATGGTGGCACAGCAGATTAAGCATTGACCTGGAATGCTGAGATCGCTGGTTCAAATCCCCAGGCTTACCCAGTCAAGGCACATACAAGAAGCAACTACTACTATGAGTTGATGCTTCCAGCTCCTCCCCTCCCTACTTTCTCCCTCCCAACTTTCTCTCTCCTCTCTCTAAAAATCAATAAATAAAATCTTAAAAAAAAAAGGAATCAACCAATAAGCCTGACCAGTAGTGATACAGTAGATAGAGTGTCAACTAGGGACACTGAGGTCCCAGGTTTGAAACCCCAAAGTCTCCAGCTTGAGCATGGGATCATCAAGCCCAAAGGTTGTGGCTTGAGCAAGGGGTCACTGGCTCAGCTGGAGCCCTCCCCCCATCCCAGTCAAGGCACATATGAGAAGCAATCAAACAACTAAAGTGACACAACTACAAGTTGATGCTTCTCATCTCTCTCCTGTCTTTTGAAAAACAAAAAATCAACCAACGAATGCACAAATAAGTGGAATAAATAGATGTTTCTTTCCTCTTTCCCTTCCTTTATTTCTAATCAATAAAAAAAATTAAAAGCTATATAAAAATATAACTATCTTCCTCAAGGCAGAGGGAGAAGATCACGACTGAAGAGGACACAATTTTTGGTGGCCTTACTGGGCAAGTAAGAAAACAGACAGATGAAACCCATGGCCCAGCACTGGACCCCCCACCCACACAGAACACAGGCCCACCTAGGCTCTGGAAGCAGGTGGTACTTACGACTGGCAGGCAAAGGACATGCCAAAGATGGGGATGCAGCGGAAGATGCCCTCCCAGCGAATGTAGCTGACCCGCTGCAACCATTGCCCACCAAAGAGGCCGTGCTTGAGCGAGGACAGCACAATCTGTGTGAGGAGGAGAAAGAGGTGCTTGGGGACCAGTCAGTCCCGCTCCCCATCTCAGCCGGCATGCACCCATAGCAAGCCTGGTGCCAGGAGGCCGGGATTCTGCACCCTCAGGGTTCCCTGCCCTCTGGTGGACAACAAGCTGACCAAGTGCTGCCACAAGGAAAACTCACTGCAGGGCCCACCTGCACTCAGGCAGCTGCCTGTGCAGGGGCCACTTAGCCCACACAGTGAGCAGTGAGGCCTACTGCAGGGCCCACTCCGTTGCCCCAAGGACAGGATGGTTCCCCCAAACTGGGCAGGTCCTTGCCCAGCCCCATGACGACAGGCTTATGGAGAGCAGTGGCTAGCCGACAGGCTGGCACTCACAGCTAAGGGCTGCTAGGAACACATACAGGTGCTTGATCCTCTAAGGAGAACTAACTGCAAAGACTTCTAGGTCCTGTTTCCCAGGGCAGATCATTCTGACCTTGCCAGTGAACGGGCAGATCATGGCCCAGGTCCCAGGGAATCTGCTCAGCCTCTAAGCGTAAGAACCAGATGCTCCGAGTACCCACTGTACATGGGACCATTCCATCCGGTTGCTTAGAAACGCTCACTTAGAAAAAAACACCCCCATGACCAAATACTGGCACTGTAACTCCTGACCACACAGTCACCTAAAACTCGTCCCCTAATATGAGACACGACTTCACTCTCACTTCCCAGGGGACCAGCTGCAGGTGCATATGGACCAACCAGCGAGCCCCTAACACTCACCACAAACATGAACGCGGCATAGAAGAGCAGGGCCATGGCACTGAAGGACTGGATGGAGGCCATCATGTTCCGCTGCAGGCTTAGTGGCAGCACAATGCACAGTGACACCACGAAGAGCAGGAGCATGCGGAAGGTGTCTGTCACCTGGGGGCCAAGCAATGCTGGGCAGGTGCCACACAGGAGTATCTTGTGCTTCCAGCCCAAGTGCCCAGACCTGACACCTCCTCTTCCCACAGGTCTGAGATGGGGACTTACAGGGTGTTACATAAGCATCCAAGACACCAGACACCTGAGGGGTGTCCTTACCTGAAATCCAAACAGCCGAGCAAAGAAGTTGGTCCCCAGATCGCCAATGACGACATAGAAGGCAATGCAGGTCCCCAGCATCAGACCAATCATGCTACAAAGAAGGGGGTCGTGACTTTCATGGCACTTTACAGGAGCCTGTGGTCTCACCACAGCCAGAGCCAGCCCTAAGCTGAGGATCAGGCTCCAGCTGTGCTCGTGGTTCTGCGGGGATGCTAAGGCAGATGCTGGGCCTTGCCGGCCACTACTGACATCGCCCAAAGGCTGGGCTGCATGAAAGATGCAATTTCACATGTTTACAGGACCTGGATACGTCTGTGAAGTGCAATTTTTACTTGGAACGTATACTGAATAACAGTACACTTTATGGGGTTTCATATTCTCTCCACAGAAGCTTCTGAGAGTTCTCTCAGGTGCAACAAACACGCATTGTGATGTCAGACAAGTCACAGGACAGCGCCTTTCGGAAAGGGTGATCCCATATTCAGAATCCTGAAAGTGTAATTTCCCAGCAATGTTTTCATCTCATAAAATTTTACTCCAAAGGGAGAAAAATAGGACATTCCCAGTTTAATGCTACCTTAATGCAACAGTGTGTTCAGGGGTGGAGCATGCCCGTGTGGGAACAGCCCTGAGAGGGAGACCACCGTGGTGGTGTATTCCCGAGCTTTCCATGTCATATTTTCCTTTGAAAGACTTAAATGAGGCATTCAACCTTGAAATGGATCATTTTAAGGGTACAATGAATTGAACTTTGAAATACTTACTAACACTTGAGAAAGGCACTATAAGGTATAAACCAACCCTGGTCTGAAGCATAGGCTTCATTTTGTAACCATCCTCAAGTTTCCCTGTTAGGTACAGGGCTGAGGGGAGAGGGGGAAGACAGAGAAAAGCCTCCCCCAAGGGAGTACCACCTACCTGGTCTCCACTAGCATCTTCCCAGCTTTTCCATAGGCATGAAATGCTAGTGCAGAACAGAAAGAGAATCAATGCTTGACAGCACAAGGAGGGTATCAGTCAAGACGGGTCCTGGTACAAGTTGTGAAATGCAATGTGACAAGAGCCCGCTGGTCTGGCATTTCACGGTGTAAGGGGGGCATACTTTTATTTTAGTCCCATGCTTTTCTTAGATCTGTCATTAGGAAGTGGAAACCACATAAAACAAGAAGAAAGCAAGGAAAGACAGGCAGTTGGTTGTTTTTTTTTTTTTTTTTTTTTTTTTTTTTATTCATTTTTAGAGAAGAGAGAGAGAGGGAGAGAGAGAGATAGAGAGGGAGAAAGAGAGGAGGGGGGAGGAGCTGGAAGCATCAACTCCCATATGTGCCTTGACCAGGCAAGCCCAGGGTTTCAAACCGGCGACCTCAGCATTTCCAGGTCGATGCTTTATCCACTGCGCCACCACAGGTCAGGCAGGCAGTTGGTTTTTCACAAAAAAGAAAGGAAGAAAGGAAGGAAGGAAGGAAAAGAAAAGAAAAAAAAAGAAAAGGCCTAGTTGCCTAGCCCAGCATACCCAGTATTCACAGCTTGAGCCAGAAGGCCTAAGAGCTTTTATGTTCTCTATCTGTGATTTTGAAAGAAAATTTAGAGAATGCTTTCAAGTATGGCACTCTGGGACGGGAGGGGCGAGCACTCTGGGGCTGGCCCACTTTCAAAGTACACAGTGGAGAGCAGTGTCAGTCCTTCTTTCCTGACCACTGAAACACTTCCAGCAGATGGGAGGTACCTCTCCCAGGACCTGACAGTGGCTAGGTAACCCTGCAACACGCCCCTTCCACAATGGTCCAGCAGGATGAGGAAAGAGGGAAGTTTCATCTCCCAGGAACAACCAGAGTAGGGTGTATGTGATAGGAGGGCCCCAGTGTCCAGCCCCTCGTTCCTCCTTCATCAGGGCCAGGGCCCTCCAGGGAGACCTGGGAAGCAGGAGGCATGCAGGCCATTGGTGTGAATGACTCCAAAATAAACACTCGTCCTCACTTTCAAGTTACTTAGAAAGAGAGCGTTGCCAAAAGCAAGAGAGCCTGGCACCTGGCTCAGCTCCATGGTCATGGCGCCTAGGCCAGGCAAAGACTGCTCTCAGGGTCCCTCTGGCCTCCATGGCTGGCTGACCCTGGATGGAGACTCGCATCTCAGGTGCCCCTAATAGAACCTATTTGTAGCACAAAGCAACCTGTACTGAACACAGGTCCTTGCACAGGACACTGATCAAGATGCAACTTCAAAAACTGGGAGTTCCAGACAGCATCCCAAGGCCATGCTGTCAGCAAAAAGAAGCTCTCAAAGCCTCTCAAGGATGCCCCCGACACCACACAAAACTGAGTGCCCTGAATGTGGAAGCGGCACACTACTGGCTACCCCATCCTTTTTCTTCTCCAAAAGGAAGCTCAGCATCTATGACATACCCTAAATACTCAGAGCAATCACCAGAGAAAGTTCCTGAGCACACCTGCATCCTAGACAGAGGGAAGGGGCTCTACAAGGTCAGAGGACAAACTCAGGAGGTGGCACCTCTTCACCCTGAAAGATGCAACTGGTCCCAGAGTGACTCAAGGTGCTGTTCCTACAGAGAGCGACCTGCAGTTCAAGCCTACCTGCCCTCCCCCTTTCCTTCACTGGGGGAAACCCCCACCCATACTCATACCACACACACCCCACACTCCCCACACCATTTCAGGTGTCAATCCCTCAGCAACCTCTAACTCTAAATCTCAAATACAAAAGCCTAGGAGTCACCCCCAGCCTCCTGACTAGTGTGGCTCTGGGAGGATGGAGGGGCATGGTCTGCCCTCTGTTCCTCTGGGGGGAGCCACAGCACCAGATCATCCCCCAGGACTGGGCAGCATCTTCCTGAGCAAGCACACATGAATGCGGACTGGACACTGAGGTCCAGCCTTCTTCCTCAGTTGTGACAGGCATTCTGCAGTTAACAGGCCAGGCCACATGGGGACAAAGGCCAGTGGGGTCTAAGCAGTACTCTTGCTGAATGCAGAACTGGTGTCAGGAGGAGCACCGAGCACTGGGTCAGCTTATTCTCCTGGGGCCACATCATGGCCCACAGGCCAAGGCTGCTGTGGACAAAGCTAATTCCTAGCCAGCCTCATTCGGTGAAGGATCCTGGCCCCCCACACCTCCACTCACATCCTAAGACTCTCTCTTTTTTATTTTTGTATTTTTCCGAAGCTAGAAACCGGGAGAGACAATCAGACAGACTCCTGCATGTGCCCGACTGGGATCCACCCAGGACGCTCACCAGGGGGCGATGCTCTGCCCCTCCAGGGCATCGCTCTGTTGCAACCAGAGCCACTCTAGCGCCTGGGGCAGAGGCCAAGGAGCCATCCCCAGCGCCCGGGCCATCTTTGCTCCATGGAGCCTCGGCTGCAGGAGGGAAAGAGAGAGACAGAGAGGAAGGAGAGGGGGAGGGGTGGAGAAGCAGATGGGCGCTTCTCCTGTGGGCCCTGGCTGGGAATTGAACCCGGGACTTCTGCACGCCAGGTCCACGCTCTACCACTGAGCCAACCGGCCAGGGCCACATCCTAAGACTCTTGCTCACCAATACCCCACAGCAGCAGGGCAGAGATGGGAGTGCAGCATGCATGGAACCATACAGGTGAAGTTGGTGGGATAACCTTAACCCAGCCATGCCCAGAGCCAGGGCTTGGATGACAGTTGACGCCCCATTGCTACTTGCACAGAGGACAATAAACATTTGTTGATAAATGAGGGTTAGGAGGGTGTAAAGCCCCCAGGTGTGAGAAAAGCCTGGTTTTATGGTCCTTATTTCCCAAGCCAAGTAGCCATATGTCTGGGTCACACATCCCAGGACAGTGGAAGAAACTGCTCTAAACAGCCTCTGCAGGCCCCGCACCAGCACAGTAGTGGTGGCGGGCTGACCAGGGCCACCGATACATGCAGTCGGATGACTGAGGGATCAGGAGACCACATGCTGCTCACACTGGAGGGTCCCAAGGTGCTGGCTACACCCTAAACAGTGCAGGACTGGGACACGGAACCCTAAAGGCAACTGACCAGCTGGCATTTCTGCCTATCTTCTGAAAATGAGGTTTAGAAATTTCTCTGTGGAGGAAGGGCATGCAGGGCATGCAGGTAAGGGAGAAGCTGGTGAAATTCACAGCCCAGGAGCAGACAACAAAACACAGTAGCACCAACAACAAACCACTGAAGCTGTGAGTCCCCAGCTGGCACAGTCTGCTATGCAGCGAATGCCACACGTTATGCCCACTACCAGGGGCTAGGCCAATGGGAACTCTCAAAAACTCAAACCCACCCATCCAGGGAGTGCACGATCCCCAGCACTGTCCCCAGGTCTGGACAGAGGCCATCTGTCCATCCCCTCATCCCCACAGATACTCAATGCCTGAGGACTTGCTAACTAGACTGTCTGCCCCAGCCTATGGCTAGGGCTCTCCTCTTGGGTCACCCTTTTGGGCCCAGCACAAGTTCTGGTGGCATATCTCACCCAGGAAAAGGGAGGACAGGGAAAAAGGCCCTTGAAACAGCAGCAAGAAGTGGCTGGGAGGCAGGCACAGCTGCTGACCATGGGGTTGAGACAAAGTCTCGGCTCCTCCTGTCTAGGGCTCCTTTCCATGTGCTGGGTCCCTCCATTTCTGAGATGGGGTCACAACCCAACCAAGACCAAGGGTGGCTGACGCTGTAGACTGGGCCCAGGGACACTGTGTGAGCCTCTGCTTTGGTACACAAAACACAATGGACCTGACCTGTGGTGGCTCAGTGGATCAAGCATCAACCTGGAATGCTGAGGTTACTGGTTCAAATCCCTGGGCTTGCCCGGTCAAGGCACATATGAGAGTTGATGCTTCCTGTTCCTCCCCCCTTTCTCTCTTTCTCTCTCTCTTCTCTAAAATGAAGAAATAGGCCCTGGCTGGTTGGCTCAGCGGTAGAGCGTCGGCCTGGCGTGCGGGGGACCCGGGTTTGATTCCCGGCCAGGGCACATAGGAGAGGCACCCATTTGCTTCTCCACCCCATCCTTCCTCTCTGTCTCTCTCTTCTCCTCCCGCAGCTGAGGCTTCATTGGAGCAAAGATGGCCTGGGCGCTGGGGATGGCTCCTTGGCCTCTGCCCCAGGCACTAGAGTGGCTCTGGTTGCGGCAGAGCGACTCCCCAGAGGGGCAGAGCATCGCCCCCTGGTGGGCAGAGCTTCGCCCCTGGTGGGCGTGCCGGGTGGATCCCGGTCGGGCGCATGCGGGAGTTTGTCTGACTGTCTCTCCCCGTTTCCAGCTTCAGATAAAAATGGAAAAAAAATAAAAATAAAATGAAGAAATAAAAATAATAATAAAAAAAACAACCCTGAAGTTTCTCTTTAAAAAAAAAAAAAAGACACAATGGGAGGCCACTGGTGGTTTCAAATCCTTTTGCTTCTGATGTGGGAACTGGGCTATGGTCATCCAAGCAGGAGCCCCCAGCCACCGTGTGGAAGGTTGTCCACAGGTAGCCTTGCTTTTTTCAGCCTTTCACATCTAGCCAAACTGGTATGCCTTCTCAGGACTAAGAATAATCAAACAGCGGTCAAAAGCCACAGCCTCTGCCCTGGCCGGTTGGCTCAGCGGTAGAGCGTCGGCCTAGCGTGTGGAGGACCCGGGTTCGATTCCTGGCCAGAGCACACAGGAGAAGCGCCCATTTGCTTCTCCACCCCTCCGCCGCGCCTTCCTCTCTGTCTCTCTCTTCCCCTCCCGCAGCCAAGGCTCCATTGGAGCGGAGATGGCCCGGGCGCTGGGGATGGCTCTGTGGCCTCTGCCTCAGGCGCTAGAGTGGCTCTGGTCACAATATGGCGACGCCCAGGATGGGCAGAGCATCGCCCCCTGGTGGGCAGAGCGTCGCCCCTGGTGGGCGTGCCGGGTGAATCCCGGTCGGGCGCATGCGGGAGTCTGTCTGACTGTCTCTCCCCGTTTCTAGCTTCAGAAAAATGAAAAAAAAAAAAAAAAAAAAAAAAGGCCACAGCCTCTGCAGTCTGTGGTCACCGCCATCATTCAGGCACAGACAGGCACTTCGTGGGGCATCGCCCACAAGAACCCGGCTGTACAGAGACCTTCAGTGAGGAGGAAAGGGGTCACCTCGCAGGCCCCAGCCCTGCAGATAAAGGAAAGGCCACACCGGAGCACATTTCATCCCAAGTAAAACTAGTTCTCCCCATGGATCAAGTTTAGCAAATAAATTTCACTTCCTCAAGTGAGTCCAATGATGAGTCTGACAGCACCATTCTCATCAAATAGGAAGAAGGACCTTCAGGCCTGAGATCAGAACAAACCAGCACCTGGGTGCCAGTGCAAAGCAGACAGATGGAAGCTAGAGGCCATGCCCCACATGGGTCTTGCAGGTGTCATCATTTTGTTTATCCCCCTGAAACTCTGCATACCATTTCCTCCCTACTTCGACAGCTGTCAGCTGAGGACCAGTGTGGGCCCTACCAGGAGGACCCAGTGTCCCAGCTGCACATGGGCTGGGGGGGTCAGAAGCTTTCAGCCAGAGGCCAGGAGTTTTCCCCAGACACACACAAGGTTGGCTCCCACCCTCAATTTCCCAGGAACGGAAGGCCGAGCCAAAGGGTCCTGAGGCAGGCACAGACATGGCAGCCTTGACATGGTCCTCAGAGCCAAGCTGTCCAGCAAACATTCCAAATCAAAAGGAAGCAGAAGTGCAGCCTTCTCTTCCTCAGCCAAAATCCAAGGAAGAAAGAAAGAACTAAAAGGAAACAAAATTGCAACCAACAGCATCCGGAAACAGAGAAGCCGTTGGACAGACAAGCAACTTGATCCCAGTGACAAATCTGTCCAGGAACACTGTCCTCTGTGGCATTCAGAGTGAGGCAGGAGAGCAAGACACTGTCAGGCAGCTTTGAGAAGGCTCTGGGACTCAGCAAAGGCAAGCAGAAAGCAAGTCAGCAAGGGGTGAGGGGCTGCTGGTACTGCCTGAACTTGAAGAGGCCTCTCTGTGTGTATTTGCTTAATGGAGAGCATCAAGGTAGGAGGGTGACGGCACCTCAGAATCTTTCGTATCACCTAAATTTTAAAGAATGTGACTATATAACAGTTTTTTAAAAATTGCATTAAGTATAAAAATAAGGAAAATAATTGCTGTTGAAGACACACCTTAAGAACAAAGTGGGCCTGACCAGGTGGTGGCACAGTATATAGTATCAGACTGGGACGCAGAGAACCCAGGTTCAAAACCCCAAGGTCACTGGCTTGAGCACAGGCTCGCCAGCTTGAGCAAGGGGTTGTTGGCTTGAGCCCAAGGTTGCTGGCTTGAGCAAGGGGTCACTTGCTCTGCTGTAGCCCCCCGGTCAAGGCACATATGAAAAAACAATCACTGAACAACTAAGGAGCTGCAATGAAGAACTGATGATTCTCATCTCTCTCCCTTCCTATCTATCCCTCTCTCTGACTCTCTGTCAAAATAAATAAATAAATAAATAAAGTGGAAGAAAAGTGAATACTATATATAAAGGCATAGGCCCCACTCCCATCTAGAACCCTATGCTCCTTAAGGAGGTACTTAATGCCTTCCCAGCAGAGCCCACATCCTCACCCAGGCCTGCATAGGTCCTCCGTTTGCTCAGGCTGGCAGCTTTCACCAAGAACATGCAGGACTGGTGTGTCATCCAAGAGCAGAAAGCCAAGAGCAGAGCCCCCAGGACGATGCCACACTAGAAGGTTAAAAGAAAGACATTGACAAAATAAAACTGCCCTATCTTTACCTTACACACTGGTCATCACATCCATGGCTTCTGAAAGCCCCTCCATTACCCATCTGTCCCTAGAGACACAAGGTCCCATCTCCATTTCACTCCCCCCCCCTTGACTTTTTTAAGATTTTATTTATTTATTTATTTATTTATTTAGAGACAAAGAGAGATAGATAGGGACAGACAGGAACGCAGAGAGATGAGAAGCATCAATCATCAGTTTTTCGTTGTGGCATCTTAGTTGTTCATTGATTGCTTTCTCATATGTGCCTTGACCACGGGCCTTAAGCAGACTGAGTAACCAGCGACTTTGGGTCCAAGCTGGTGAGCTTTTGCTCAAACCAGATGAGCTGGGCTCAAGCTGGTGACCTCAAGGTCTCGAATCTGGGTCTTCCGCATCCCAGTTCGATGCTCTACCCTTTCAATGGGATCAGTCCTGGCCCTGGCTGGTTGGCTCAGCAGTACAGCGTTGGCCCGCTGTGTGGAAGTCCTGGGTTCGATTGCTGGCCAGGGCACACAGGAGAAGAGCTCATCTGTTTCTCCACCCTTCCCCCTCTCCTTCTCTGTCTTCCCCTCCTGCAGCCAAGGCTCCACTGGAGCCAAGTTGGCCCGGGCGCTGAGGATGGCTCCATGGCCTCCGCCTCAGGCACTAGAATGGCTTCAACTGTAGTGGAGCAACGTCCCAGAGGGGCCGAGCATCGTCCCCTATTGGGCATGCCGGGTGGATCCAAGTAGGGCGCAGCATGTGGGAGTCGGTCTGTCTGCCTCCCCACCCCCTTCTCACTTAGGAAAAATGCCATAAATAAATAAATGATTTCAGTCCCAGGATGTGGAGGCCACATGCTTTGTCCAGAGACATAAGATCTGTTTGTGATCCTGAAAAAGCACCAGGGACCATCTCTTCCCAGCCCCAAGTCTGAATGCACGCTTCATGGGGTCTCACTTCTCTGCACACTCTACACCATGTGCGACCTTCTAGCTACTTGAATCAGCAGCAACAAGTGGTAAACATATTCTGGAAGAGATTAAAAATGACATTTACAACTTTCTTATAAGTTAAATAGACACCTACCATCTGACCTAGCAACTGCACTCCTGGGTATTTACCCAAGAGAAATGAAAACATGTGTGCATGCAAAAACCTGTGTCAACGTTTATAGATTTATCTGTAATCCATAAACTGAGGAAACATCCTACTTGTATCTACTAGAGCGGAACATACACTACAATCTGACTCTTTACTCAGAAGTCAATACCCCACAAAATGCAGACACAAAGTCAGAGCCTATGCCTATGTTCATAAGAGCTCCAAACAGGAAGCACCCTACGTGCCCAACTAAGGTGAAAGAATAAATAAATTGTGGTAAGTCCATACGGTGGAATACCAGCCAGACATTAAAATCAACGTATAGGCCCTGGCCGGTTGGTTCAGTGGTAGAGCGTCGGCCTGGCGTGCAGGAGTCCCAGGTTCAATTCCAGGCCAGGGCACACAGGAGAAGCGCCCATCTGCTTCTCCACCCCTCCCCTTCTCCTTCCTCTCTGTATCTCTTTTCCCCTCCCGCAGCAAGGCTCCATTGAAGCAAAGATGGCCCGGGCGCTGGGGATGGCTCTTTGGCCTCTGCCCCAGGCGCTAGAGTGGCTCTGGTCGCAACAGAGCGATGCCCCTGAGGGGCAGAGCATCGCCCCCTGGTGGGCAGAGCATCGCCCCCTGGTGGGTGTGCCGAGTGGATACTGGTCGGGCGCATGAGGGAGTCTATCTGACTGTCTCTCCCCATTTCCAGCTTCGGAAAAATACAAAAAAAAAACCCCAACGTATAATAGATTCTATTTACATAGAATTCAAACAAGCAACACTGATTGGGACCTAGTTATATGTGCTTGTTCACTTTATGAAAACTCATCATAAAAGACTTCACGTAAAATGTGTGTAGTTCTCTGTATGTACATTAGACATCAATAAAATGTTATTTTTTTTTAAAGTACTAAAATTACGCCTGACTTGCAGTAGCACAGTGAATAAAGTGTCAACCCCGAGCACTCAGGTTGCTGGTTCAAAACCATGGGCTTGCCTGGTCAAGGCACATATGGGAGTTCCTCAACTCCCTTTTCTCTCTCTCCCTTTCTCTCTCCCCCAACCTCTCTAAAATGAATAAATAAAAAAAATTAATGAAAGTATTAAAATTACTAAAACAAACAAAAATGAACTTTAAAAAAAAATGACATGGCTATGACACACTAAATGTACATATTCCCCGCCTGATCCGGCGGTGGCGCAGTGGATAGAGCATCAGACTGGGATGCAGAGGTCCCAGGTTCGAGACCCCGAGGTCGCCAGCTTGAGCACGGGCTCATCTGGTTTGAGCAAAGCTCACCAGCTTGGAGCCAAGGTCTCTGGCTAGAGCAAGGGGTTACTCGGTCTGCTGTAGGCCCACGGTCAAGGCACATATGAGAAAGCAATCAATGAACAAATAAGGTGTCACAACAAAAGGCTGATGATTGATGCTTCTCATCTCTCTCCGTTCCTGCCTGTCTGTCCCTGTCTATCCCTCTCTCTGACTCTGTAAAAAAAAAAAAAAAGTACATATCCCCAAACTGCCCACTTGCTTCCCCCTATGCTCCAGCCAGGGGCTCCTCTGGGAGATGCCGAATCCATAGGACAGTGGCTGCCCTAACTCTGCCAGGCCCTCGGGACAGGAGACTGTTTCCAGTCCTTGTCTTGCAGGCAGCCTCCATCACAGAGCTGCGAGCTCTCACTGAGCAAGGCAGCTTAGCCATTTTTAAATGCTCTGGGAGGGGCTCATGCCCTCCACATGGCAGATACACAAGTCTGAGGACAGCCATAGTCACCTCCCATACAGGCAACAAGACTGGCAGCACAGACATGCTGATGGCTAGTCGTGTTGGCAGGACCAGCCAACACGACCCAGGATGCAGTTTTGTGCCAGGCAAGTCGCAATGCACATTGGTATATGTAGTTCTTCCAGAAACACCCCACACTAGCCACCCACAAGGGACAGGCAATGCCAGGATACTGATGCTGCCCCAAGGATGCTTGCCACCAACATGCCCACCAGCCAAGTCAGGCACAATCTCACCCAGACAGGCTGGAGGGCTCCAGGTGGGGTATCAAAAATCCCCAGATTAGCCTGACCAGGCGGTGGTGCAATGGATAGAATGTCGGACTGGGATGCAGAGGACCCAGGTTCGAGACCCCGAGGTCACCAGCTTGAGCGCAGGCTTATCTGGGTTGAGCAAAAGCCAACCAGCTTGAACCCAAGGTCGCTGGCTCCAGCAAGGGATTACTCAGTCTGCTGAAGGCCCACAGTCAAGGCACATATGAGAAAGCAATCAATGAACAACTAAGGTGTTGCAACATGCCACACCTAATGATTGATGCTTCTCATCTCTCTCCGTTCCTGTCTGTCTATCCCTCTCTCTGACTCACTCTCTGTCTCTGTAAAAAAATAAATAAATAAATCCCTAGATTAAAAACTTTTTTGTTGTTGCTATTTTTATCCAAAAGGTGCTGAGTATGAAAAATGCGAAGTGTTGTTTAAATCTAAAATTAAAATACTGGGGCCCGTTTTCAGTTCCAAAATGTCCATTTTATTTTCATTTTTCTACCTATCTGGTTTCATCACTTAAGAATGGTCTTGGCCGAGCCCTGGCCGGTTGGCTCAGTGGTAGAGTGTCGGCCTGGCGTGCAGGAGTCCGGGGTTTGATTCCCGGCCAGGGCACACAGGAGAAGCACCCATCTGCTTCTCCACCCCTCCCCCTCTCCTTCCTCTCTGTCTCTCTCTTCCCCTCCTGCAGCCAAGGCTCCACTGGAGCAAAGATGGCCCTGGCGCTGAGGATGGCGCCAAGGCCTCTGCCTCAGGCGCTAGAGTGGCTCTGGTCGCAACAGAGCGACGCCCCAGATGGGCAGAGCATCACCCCCTGGTGGGCATGCCGGGTGGATCCTGGTAGGGCGCATGCGGGAGTCTGCCTGACTGTCTCCCGTTTCCAGCTTCAGAAAAATACAAAAAAAAAAAAGGTCTTGGCCAATTTAACAGCCACCCACCCTCCCCAGGATCCCATTCCTTCAATTCCCCACCCTCAGGTTCTCTGCAGTGGGCACACAGGAAGCTGAGAAGGGAATGTTTAGGGAAGAAGTGACCCAATTTGATGACTCTATCAACCTCCCTTTTGTAAAGTACCCAAAACCTGTCTGTGGATCATTTAAACAGAAGCCAGTGGGTTCACAAATCAGAAATGGTGACTTTCTCTCACATGGTGTTTAATATTGGCAGGAAACGAATTCTCTTTTATTTTTTTCAATGTTTTCGTCTGCACATGGGACCTGAGCACATCTTCTGTGCAAAACCCGGCGAACTTCGCAGCCAGCTGGTAACCAGCGCCCCGTGTACTTCCACGGGGAAGCTCGCAGTGCCCGCCCCCGAACGCCAGTGCAGCGGAATTTGGGTTTTCCAAAACAACCAGAACAGCAGCACTGACTGCGGGCCACTGCCCGTGTTAGGACGTCATTTTGCTCTGCTGCATTTTGCTCGCTGCCCAAAGTGCGGAACTTGCTGCCGGCGCCCAAACTGGGAACTTCTCACAGCGAACATTCTCCCGGATTGTCTGAGGACGCGGGGGGGGGGGGGGGGGGGGCGGGCGCGGAGCCCACTCAGCCCCGGGCCCACCCGGCCCGACGAGCAGAGGCGGCGACCACTGCCCGCTGCACTCACCTGTTTGAAGCAGAAGGGCATGGTGAGGACACTGACTCCTACTATACTGTTCACTATGTTCATGATCAGCCCCCAGTTGGAGGCGGCGGCCGCGGTCATAGCGCGGGACCTGGGGCCCGCGAGCCCGAGAGCCCGGGTGCGAGGCGCCGGGACCACTGCGGGCCGCGAGGCTCTGACGGGGACGGGCAGCTGCCTGGAGGAGGCAGCCTCGCGGGAAGACGACGAGGGCTGTCAACCTGTAAACCCCACAAGGCCCCGCGGCCGCCTCATGACATCGCCTTCCGCTCACTCAATCCCGCCAGTCGCCTCCCTGTCCCCGCGCCCAGGCCCGGAAGAGCCGTCAGCTGCCAACCAAGCACACTTCAGACCGGCCTCGTAGCCTCGGACCTCACACTTCCGCCGTCAAAAGGCATCTCCTCCCGGAAGTGACTACACGAGGCGGAGTTTGTGAAGGTTGTGAGTGGACGGGGCCTGTTAGGGACCAGCGGGGCTCCGTAGAGGCGGGGCCCTAATGGGAGGGTCGCAAACCAATAAGAGGCAGGAACTGTCGCGTGGGCGGGGGTTGAGGGGGTTGGAGTTATGGCCCGGCGGCGGGAGAGCTGGGCAGCCCGGGAGATGTGCTGCGCTAGTACTCCTGCAGAGCTGGGCTGCTGAACCCCACCTTTCAGGAGCTGGAGCATTAGGGACTCTCAGGGTTTCGAGGGTTCGTTTTAGCTAGTACATCCTAAGACCGAAGTCGGAGGGTGTAGTTGTACTCTGGGCGCCGAGGCAGAGCCATAACTGTCGGGGCTGAACCTTTAACCTGTTTGAAAGTGTTAGCACCTACGTTTTACGAATGAGACGCTGATGCACAGAAATGTTTGGTTTTTTAGTTAAGGTCTCAATGCTCGTAAGAGTGGCATGGAATTTGCTCCCCTGGCCGGCGCAATTCAGAACTGCACCGGGAGCAGTGGGAAGAGAGAATCCAACATTCTAATATTAATGGCGCAAAGGAAATACTGTGAGGGAGAAGAGGTAAAGGCCTATATGATCAAAGAAATTTAGAAGGGCTTCAAGAAGAAGGTGGTTTCTAGGGCCTTGAGGGACAAATGGGAATGAAGGATAGAGTGTTTTGTGGAGAAAGAGAACAAAGAAGGGCTGTGATACATCTGAATTCCTAGCACCTGGCAGATGCCCAAAAGTGTCTGCTGAATAGATACATAGAGACGGGAGGGATATGAAAGACCTTCCCAGGAAGAAACAAGTAATTCCAAGATGGCTGGAACTGTATTCAGGAGGAATTAAAGGCTGCCGGGAGAGGTTATAGGGAACCAGGCATATAGGCGCATATAGGAACTATCTCTTGGAGGAGCTGCTGATTCTTCAGCTACAGGCAGTACAGCTACTAGGTAAGGTTCTGTCCCACCCCTGAGATCTGAGGGAAATAAGAGAAAATGCAGGGTAAAGTAATTAGATTAAAAACCAAAATAATAAATGCCATTTGTTCATTTTATATATATCATACATATACTTTATAACCTGTTTTTATGAATATGTAATTTTATAAAATATTATGTACCCATGATAGGATATGTATATTTTAAGTGTATGATCTAACAAAGAACAATAAATACTCATGAACTCACCCTTTGACTTTAAGACAGAATGTTAGCAGAAATTTAGATATTCCCTTTGGTCCCTCCACAATCCCACCTTCCTCCCCTCTTCACAGCCATCCTGGAATCATCACTATCCAGATATTTTTTTAATTTATTAAGTTTGGAGAGATAGAAGAAGGGAGGGAGAGAGAAGCATTCATTTGTTATTCCACTTAGTTGTACATTCATTGGTCACTTTCTGTATGTGTCCTAACTGGAGATTGAATCTGCAACTTTGGTGTTTCAGGACGATGCTGTAACCGACTGAGTAACTGGCCAAAGCCTATCCAGATTTTATCAGGTCACTACTTTTCTTTAAAGGTTTATCACATATGGATATATCCCTAAACAGTTATAGGAAAGATTACTATTTGTCTCTTAACATTCATTTATTCTATCTTCCAAATTTTGCCCAAACGTGTGGCTGCCTAGAATAAAGAACATACTCCTCAGCCTCCCTTGCAGCTAGGGATGGCCATGTGACTAAGTTTTGACCAGTGAGCAGAAATGACAGGTGCAACTTCTAGGCAGACCCTTAAAAAGAGAGGATCTGTGCCTTTTTCCACATCCTTTCATCCTGCTGCTTAGAATATAGAGGTGATGGTAGAAAGCCATCTCGGGCAATGTGGACTATGACCAGAGAGGGAGCCTGAATCCCTGGACTACACCATGGATCACAGTTGCCATCCCAGCCCCTGACTGCCTCCTCCAGACTGCTCCATGAAGGGCAGACAAACCATCTCATTTAATCCACTGTTATTTTGGACTCTGTTTCATGAAGCCAAAGCTTCAAAGTTTAACCAATTCAGTAGCATATTGGGACAGAGCATTTTGCTTTTTTTTTTTTTTTTTTTTTTTTTTTTTTACAGAGGCAGAGATAGACAGGGACAGACAGACAGGAACGGAGAGAGATGAGAAGCATCAATCATTAGGTTTTCATTGCGCGTTGCGACTTCTTAGTTGTTCATTGATTGCTTTCTCATATGTGCCTTGACCGCGGGCCTTCAGCAGACCAAGTAACCCCTACCAAGTAACCCCTTGCTGGAGCCAGCAACCTTGGGTCCAAGCTGGTGAGCTTTTTGCTCAAGCCAGATGAGCCTGCACTCAAGCTGGCGACCTCGGGGTCTCGAACCTGGGTCCTTCCGCATCCCAGTCCGATGCTCTATCCATTGCGCCACCACCTGGTCAGGCACATTTTGCATTTTTTATTTTTATATTAATGAACTTATATGTATAAATTCTTCTGCAACTTCCTTTTCCCCTGCAACTTTATTTGCAAGATTCACCATTATAGTACAGGTACTCTGAGTCATTCATTCTCACTGTTATATGGAAGTCTTCTGTTTAAAAAGTCCAGAATATATGTGTCCATTCTCCTGCTGAGGGCACCTGAGTTGTTTCCAATTACTTGCCATTATAAACATAATGCAGAGACATTCTGGTACTTGTCTCCTTGATATGTTAGAGTGTGTCTAGGGTAAATACCTAGAAGTGTAATTGCAGGTTCAAGCCCATGCATACTTTTGATCTTACTGGATACTACCGATTGCTCTTCAAAGCAGTTATGAGTTCCTTTTTTTTTTTTTTTTTACAGAGACAGAGAGAGGGATAGATAGGGACAGACAGACAGGAACGGAGAGAGAGAGATGAGAAGCATCAATCATCAGTTTTTCGTTAGGACACCTTAGTTGTTCATTGATATAAGAGTTCTTGCTGGTTTATATCAGAGGCCGAGAAACTTCTGTATAGAGTCTGACTTACCAATATTTTCCATTTTGCAAACTATACAGTCTCTGTCACAATTGTTCAATTCTGTCTTTGTAGCTTGAAAGCAGCCCTAGAGGATACATAAACAAATAAGTATGTCTGTGTTCCAATAAAACTTTATTCACAAAAGCATCAGCTGAGTCCTGGCCAGAATGCTCAGTTGTTTAGAGCAGCAGTCCCCAACCTTTTTTGGGCCACGGACCAGTTTAATGTCAGAAAATATTTTCACGGACCAGCCTTTAGGGTGGGACAGATAAATGTATCACGTGACCGAAACAAGTGTCAAGATTGAGTCTTAGACGATGTAACAGAGGGAATCTGGTCATTTTTAAAAAATAAAACATTGTTCAGACTTAAATATAAGTAAAACGGAAATGATGTAAGTTATTTATTCTTTCTCTGCGGACCGGTACCAAATGGCCCAAGGACCAGTACTGGTCTGCGGCCCAGGGGTTGGGGACCACTGGTTTAGAACATCGATCCAGTACGCCAAGGTTGCAGATTCAATCAGAGCATGTACAAGAAGCAGCCAATAAATGCACAACTAAGTGAACAACAAATCAGTGTTTCTCCCTCTCTCTTTAAAATCAATCAATAATTTTTTTGCATCTACTGGCCCAATTTGACCAGAGGGCCAAAGGTTGTGAACCCCTGTTCTACAGCAACGTTTGGTATCATCAGTTTGGCCTTTTAGGGAGTAAAATGGAATCTCATTGTGGTTTTTTAATTTGTTCTCCCTAATTACAAATGAATTTAATCGTCTGCTCATATTTTTATTGGCCATTCCTATTTCTTCTGTGAAATGCTTGTTCATTCTTGCCCATTTTTCTAATTAGCTGTGTGTCCATGTTCTTATGAATTCTGAAGAGTTTATGTACTTGATAACTAACCTTGTGTCCCTCAGTTGGCACTAGTTCTTTATTCTGTCCTAACAAACCACTGCAAACTTAGCTTAACCAACACAGCTCCATTATCTCACAGTTGGCAGAACTCCATTCCTTTGGGCGGTTGGACCTTGTTTTCTTGCCAGTTGTATACTGAGGGCCATTCCCAGGTTCTAGAGGCTATTGTGTTCCCTGGTTCATGGCCCCCTTCCCACAACTTCAAAGCTGGCAGGGAAAGGGTGAGGGAGGTTGTAAACTCATCACATGGCCTCTCCCTGACCCAGCCAGGAAAAAATTTTCCAATTTTAAGGATTCATGTGATTAAACTGAGCTCATCCAGATAATCCATGATAATCTTCCCATCTCAAGGTCTGTCACCTTAATAACATCTGCAAAGTCCCTTTTGCCATGTAAGGTAACATGTTCATAGGTTCCAGGGATTAAGGGAAGGAAGCATTTCCTTGGGGGTCCATTATTCTGCCGACCACACTCATGATGAAATTCAAATTATGTTTCTTTAGCAGAAACATCACGGGAGTGATGCCCTGTTTCCATGAATCCTGTCTGGTGCTGCTCAGTTTTAGTTTGTCCCATTACACCTGATGTGCCCCTTGTCACTTGATTAGGTTGGCTCCTCCATGGTGAAGTTACCTCTTACCTCTTTGTAATGAATGAGTGGTTTGTGGGGAGGTGCTTTGAAACGAACTATCCTAGTCTTTATCAACCTTACAATTTATTTATTTATTTGTTTGTTCAGTGAGAGGAGGGGAGGCAGGGACAGGCTCCCGCATGCACCCAGACTGGGACCCACCCAGCAAGCCCACTAGGGGGCGATGCTCTGCCCATGTGGCCATTGGTTGCTCCATTGCTCAGTAACTGAGTTCTTCCTAGTGTTTTACCCGGAGGCCATGGAGCCATCCTCAGCACCCAGGGCCAACTCGCTTTGATCAAGTCATGATTGCAGGAGGAGAAGAGAGAGAGAGAAGCGAGAGAGGCAGGGATGGAGAAATAGAAAGGCACTTCCCCTGTGTGCCCTGACTGAGAATCGAACCTAGGACTTCCACATGCCAGGCCAATGCTCTACCACTGAGCCAACCAGCCAGGGTCTCAAACTTGCATATTTATTAGTTCATCTGTATCAGTGTATACTTATGGTTTCCTATTTTATTCAAGGGGTAATAATCCATTGCTACCTTTGCTATTTATCCTGATGCTCAAATTGTCCCAGATTTCGATCATGAGAGTCCCTTCAGCTGGTTCTTAGGTTCTTGGATGTGTCCCTGTCATTCTCTGAGCACTTCCTCTCTTTCTCGAGCCACGAGATGTTCCCAGCTCATCTGGATTCAGTCATTTCTGCAAGGAACCCTGGCTCCTTCTGGTGGAGAATGGTAACAGAGGCCACAGTCTGGGTACTGGGTGTGCACACAGCTATTGGGACACCATGGCTTCTGAGTCCTGCAATGGACAGAGCTGGGAGACACATACATATGCTCACACATTCACCTCTAGACTTCTTCCTGTCTACATATATTGAAAGCCACGAGTCCACAGCAATCCCCCAAATGCCCCTGGAGATTCAAAGCCACAGCATTCTTCCTGTTGTCTGTCCCTTCATATCTGTAATGCCAGGCTGATGTTCTCCCTCCTCCCTCAGTTCCGATCTCTACCCTGGATGTGCCTGGACTCCCTCCCCATCCCCAACCCCCCTGGCAGTCATAGCCTTGCCCTGCCCCACCTTAAGGTTTTAGGACTGAAGTGTAAGGCAGGAAAGGATAGAGATATAACTCCTAAGTGGACACAAGGCATGGTAGCCCCAAAACCCCCTCCATTATGAAGCCATTCTTCTCTGTTCCCTGAGCTGAGCTGAGGAAGGCAGCACCTTCCAGCCAATGGTGGAGTCCTGCAGGTGCCTGTGGAACTGGCCCCTGGGGACACTGTAGGCCACTTTAGGGAAAAGAAGACATAATGGGCATTACTGCACCACTCTAGACCCAACACCAGGCCAGCCTGCATGTAATCCCTCTGCAGATCTGGTCTCCACTGGGGCATCCTCTTTCCTTGGTCTGAGTGGGGAGCTGTCAGCCAGGTCCTGTCCAGCAGCCACAATGGGAAGTGAGTCCCCAGACCCATCAGAAAGATGCAAGGATGAGCTGGAGGGAGGAACAATGTGATCTTTTTGATGTTCCAGAGCTCAGACAAAAAGCTGCAGATTATCATCTTGGCCACCAGGAGGAAATTGCCCTTGAATCAAGTCTCATTATTCTCTTGTAATTCGAGGGGTGGCTGAGAATTCAGCAAGATGAAAAACCTGCTTTCATCTACATTTTCCCCTTTTCTAAAAATTTCAGACAGGAGGGGAGAGTGCCCGGACACAGTCTCATGTCTGGACATAGGGCAGCTCCCTCCCTATAGTCTAAGCAAGGTGGGTTTCCACCTGGATATTCACAGGTGGGATCAGGGCACTGGAGCAGTATAGGCCATTTCTAAGCATGTTCTTCATCTGGGTTCATTCTCCTGACACACCAAGCATGTCAAAAACTGGCATTGGACTCCTATGGCACATGACTGCTAATCATCAGACTGCACTGCTTCCCAGCCTCCTCTGTGCCTCAGTCCTCCCTCAGCCAGGACACCAGGCCCAGAATAGCCAGGCAGTCCCAGGGCCACCTTCTGTCCAGCTCAACCTGGCAGTTTTGGAGTGAGGCCAGGGCTGAGACACCAGCATGCACAGCCTGCCTTGTTCCCTGCCCTACAGACCATCTGCAGAGCAGACCAGCAAGGGGCACAGGGCTACATTCCTGCACCCCAGGCTGGCAAGGATTAGATGCCCCAAAGGCTTTGAGAGTAAGCAGGAACCAGCTACTTTACCCTACAGAAGGAAGAGGGCAACAACGGTGGCCCACGGGACAAATGTGGCTTATGGGAGAGTCTCCTAGGGGTCTCCACCTCCCCTCCTTTCCAGTCCACATCAGGCTCCAGGAGGCCCCAGCAACAGGGAGATCTCCCCAGGATAGGCTTTCCCACAGGACAGCAGCCCAGGGTGCAGAGGTGGCACTGTCTCCCCTAAGAGGTGCACCCCAAACTTGTCCAGATATGACAAGCCTCGCGGGCCCTGCCCAAGCGCCACAGAAAGCTGTGACCCTCGGGGCACGACCCTGGAATGTCAGATGGCCCCACCTCACCTGGGACGATCTCCATCTCGGGACTCTTCCCCTTCCCCTCACTATCAGAGCACCAGAGTTCCTCCAGGTGGCCCCAGCAAACTCCCCATGATACATTCCTGAACTGTGTTGGGGAAGACTACAATGGGGGTGGGGGATGGACAGACATAGCTGGAGCCCTGGGGCACAAAGGGGCTGGACCCAGGCTCCCCATTCACCAGTTGTAGCTCTCAGGCTTCCTGTACTCTGGCTGCCCTGCAGTGGGGCAGGAACAGTGGGCCTGGGGAAGGTATGCAGGAATGCAACATGCCTGGGCAGGGCAGAGCTTCTGAGAGCTTCCCCAGTTGTGTAGAGGCCCAGGCAGATAGACCCTGGGTAATTAGAGCCTGCGAGAGCCCACATGGGTGATGGAGACAGGAAGCATAGATGGAAGTTGGGAGATAGGCTCTTCTTGGGGACCCAGGGCCCCCTGTTCCCCTGAAGAAGGGTTGGAGCTGGGCCTGGAGGATGGCAGCTTTCATGGAGGCAGAGTCCCTCAAGGCAGGGGTCCCAGCCAAAAGGAAGGCTGTAGGGTGCCGGGGACAGGGACCAGACTCATGACCCCTGCCAAGAGCCCCACCAGTGTGAAGGCAGCCAGCCTCAGTTTACAGCTCTTTGCCAGAGGAGCAGCTGTTGAGAGGCTTCCCCAAGGTGCAAGTCACCCCTAACTTCCAGTCAGAGGGACATACAACCATCTTTATTTGAACCTCGGTTTCCTTATCCCCTCCTGTGACCATGGCAGTAAATTAAGTGAGGCCTACCAGGCCTGGTACACAGCAGGATATTAATCCACAGGACCCCCTTCCTAACCCCAGCACCGCCCACCCCTTCCTCTGGGATTGGCCACCTCAGGCTCTGCCCCTGCCTCTGCCCCTGTCTCTGCAGGCCACTGGCTGGACCCTAAGGATGGAGGAGGTGGTCACAGTACCTGCTGAGAGGTGTCACAGAGGTGAAGCAGCAGGTGTGTCGAACATGGCACCATCATGGCCAGCTGGTGTTATTATTGTGGTTTGAGGTCCCAAACACAGATGAAGTTTTCAGGTAATGCAGCAGGGTTTATCAAACTTCAGGCTACTGGAGTGCTGAGCCCCAAGCCCATTGCACAGCCAAGACCCGTCAGGATGACAAGGCCACCCCAACTTGGATTCCTAGCCCAGGCTCTTGCAGCTGTCCCCACACTCCTGGAATGAAGGAAAGGGGGGTGTTGCACCCTCTGCCTGTACGTGACCTGACTCTAGGCAGGGTGCTCACCTTGAAGAGGAACCTGGAATGAGCCTGAAAACAGTCAAACCTCGCTCCAACCCCAAAAACACAAGTTTTCACTCCTCTCCCCTTTCTGCAAGGCCTGAGAAGGCGGCTGGTCACATTACCTCTGCAGCTCTGAGCCCCCCCAGACTGTTCTCTGGTCTCCTAGAGTCCCCCACCTTGAGGAAATCAGACCTTTCTTGGCCTCTGCTCAGGAGGCCCTTCCTCTCTACTCATCACAAGGCTTCAGAACCTGCTCCTCCTGGAAGACTCCTTGGCCCTCTCCTCCCCCACCTAGGTTATATATGTTCCCAGATCCCCCTGGATTCACATGTCTCTCCCCCCATATCGGTACTCATGCAAAGTCTGTGTGCCATTGTGGTCTCAGTGCCTAGTACCAGACCTAGAATACTGTTAGTGCTCTATACCGGATGGTGGGTGGGTAGAGGGGAGAGTAGATACATAAAGGATGGAGGAGTGGATGAATGTACAGATGGTGGGTAGGTAGATGAATAGGTGAATGAATGAATGGATGAATGAACAGTGAACAGGTGGATGGATGGGTAGGTGGATGGAAGATGGAGTTGGTGGGTGGGTATGTGGGTGGGTAAACAGATGGATAGATAGTAGAACAGATAGGTAAGTACATGTATATATTGATGAATGGATGGGTGGGTGGATGGCTGGATAAATGGGTGGGTTGGTGGGTATGATGTTCCCCTCCAATTGGAACCTCAAGTTCTAACTCTGTTAGATTCATCTTACTGGGGCTTATAGCAGCCAAAGTCAGTTTTGTCAACAGAAAACAGCACTGTTGTTGCCATCACACAGAATAAGGCTGGAAGGGCCTGACCAGGCAGTGGCGCAGTGGATAGAGCGTCAGACTGGGATGCGGAAGACCCAGGTTTGAGACCCCGAGGTCGCCAGCTTGAGCATGGGCTCATCTAGTGTGAGCAAAAATTCACCAGCTTGGACCCAAGGTCGCTGGCTCAAGCAAGGGGTCATTCTGTCTGCTGAAGGCCCATGGTCAAGGCACATATAGAAAGCAATCAATGAACAACTAAGGTGTTGCAATGCGCAACAAAAAACTAATGATTGATGCTTCTCATCTCTCCATTCCTGTCTGTCTGTCCCTGTCTATCCCTCACTCTGACTCTCTCTCTCTGTCTCTGTAAAAAAATAAAATAAAATAAAAATTTTTTTAAAAAAAGAATAAGGCCTGACCTGTGGTGGCGCAGTGGATAAAGCGTCGACCTGGAAATGCTGAGGTTGCCGGTTCAAAAAACCCTGGGCTTGCCTGGTCAAGGCACATATGGGAGTTGATGCTTCCAGCTCCTCCCCACCTTCTCTCTCTGTCTCTCTCTCTCTCTCCCTTTCTCTCTCTTCTCTAAAATGAATTTAAAAAATTAAAAAATAAAAATAAATAAATAAATTAAAAAAATAAAAAAAGAATAAGCTGGAAGGGTAATGGGATCTCTACATGGACCAGAAAGTGGGGCCTGGGGAACAAGGATTCCTAGGAGGTTAGAAGCAGGGAGAGCATTACCTATCTCTTAGCAGGCACAGCCTGGCCTGGATACATAGTCAGCCATACTACAAGGACTCTCCTTGTCCTGGTGACTGGGTTAGGAGTCAACACCCAGAGCCAGGGGAGTGTGCTGGCCAAGGTCTGGGACCAGCTGCAGAGGTCCTCCCTCAGCCAAGGATCGAGATGATCCCTGCCAGCCTTGGGGGCAGAGCCCAGTGGGCAGGAGTGGGGTCTGCTGGAATGCAGTCTGCCTAAGGACAGCCCCACAGTGTGACAGTTTGTATCTCCTCAACTGGAGGGGAGGAACCCAGGTGGTCAGGGCCAAGACTCACCTGCCTAGAGATGCCCACATAGTCCTGGATGTTGGGCTTGGTACACCGGCTTGATTGCCCACCAATCAAGTGAACAGCACATCGTGTCCCTGAGGCAAACCCTGGGAATTTGTGGAGATGGACTGAGGGTGGTGTCCAACTTGTTGGTTAGCAGTGACACCCCAATTAATACCCCAGGTACATAACAAAACCATGCAGAACCTATGGGGTATGCAGAGGAAGACCCACAGTCCCAAGTTCCCAAAATTCTCCTTGGGAGGGATGGGGAATAGCACCTTGCAGAGATGCGGGCCACGTGAACCTTGAGCCATATTCACATGCAATGTCCACTAAAAGTTTTCTAAATATGCTGTAGTCTAGACCACCACGTCACAACAGATGGAGAGCTAGCCGACTGTATACAAAAGGTTTTTGTTATTTCAGAAGGCGTTGCTAAGGCCTGGACTATCCCTTCCTCCAGAGATATTAAGAGAGACCCTCATCACCCTGGTCCCCAGATGTACTCAGAGGGTTCAGCTATAATATCAAGTAAGAACTCAAAACAGGCCCTGGCCGGTTGGCTCAGTGGTAGAGCGTCGGTCTGGCGTGCAGGAGTCCCGGTTCGATTCCTGGCCAGGGCACACAGGAGAGGCGCCCATCTGCTTCTCCACCCCTCCCTCTCTCCTTCCTCTCTGTCTCTCTCTTCCCCTCCCACAGTCAAGGGTCCATTGGAGCAAAGTTGTCCCAGGCACTGAGGATGGCTCCATGGCGTCTGCTTCAGGCGCTAGAATGGCTCTGGTTGCAACAGAGCGACGCCCTGGATGGGCAGAGCATCGCCCCCTGGTGGGCATGCCGGGTGGATCCTGGTCGGGTGCATGCGGGAGTCTGTCTGACTGCCTCCCCGTTTCCAACTTCAGAAAAATCGAAAGAAAGAAAGAAAGAAAGAAAGAAAGAAAGAAAGAAAGAAAGAAAGAAAGAAAGGAGGGAGGGAGGGAGGGAGGGAGGGAGGGAGGGAGGGAGGGAGGGAGGGAGGGAGGGAAGGAGGGAGGGAGGGAAGGAGGGAAGGAAGGAAGGAAGGAAGGAAGGAAGGAAGGAAGGAAGGAAGGAAGGAAGGAAGGGAGAAAACTCAAAACAAAAGCCAACCTAACATAAAAAAAACACTTATTGCAGCAGGCCCACCTGTTGCGAAGGGACACAGCGCACCCCCCAGTGGCTGCTCCTTCATTTTTCTCCCAGTAGCCCCAGGTGGTCACTCTTCACCTGTGCAGGTGGTAAGGAGGATGTGGCCAGGGTTACCCCTTCATCAGGAAATTCAAACTACTGCTAGACAAGCCCTTCCCAGGAAACAAGGTGACAGTGACACAACCACATGGCCTTCTTCCCCCATTACAGAGGCAAGCTTGGTCCAGTGTCTGTAGGTGGCCCAGGTCAGGAATCCCCTGGGGACAAATTTCCTCTAACCAGGGCTTAGACACTCAAATGGACAATGAGGCACAGCCCTGCAGAGGCCAGGTGAAGAGAAGGCTTATGAATAAAGAACAGGTAAAAATATTGATCAGCCACCAGATCACATTTCCTGCTCTAAAAGGTCCTGTAAAACAGGGGCAAAAATGGACCTGTCAAGGGGATAGATGGGCAGTGATAGTAGCCTCCAGCCGAAGACCAGGTTCCCTGCACCCTTGGGGTCTCACCTGCACTGGGGGGCCCCTCCCCACCTGCCAGGGGCTGGGCTCCTGTAGCCTGGGCAGCCCCTAGAGAATGCCAAACAGAGGAAGAGGTGGTGGGTCCATGAGGACACCCTGGGGGGCTGGCTCCTCACCCCACCCCCACACCCTGCCGGACAAGGCCAGCTATGTGAGCCATCAGGCTATAAAACAGATGGAGACCAGAGATGGTATCAGCAGACAGCTAGAGTACCTTTTAAAAATGTAATCTCTTTTTATTTCCCTCCTCCCTCCACACTGTAACCTCCTGCTCACCCCTCTCCTCTCCCTTCCTGCAGCAAGAGCTGGTGGTGACCTTGGGGCCTGGACCTCAGGGTTGGGCTGCCAGAGCCTTCAAGGATGCCCTCCTTGCCTCACCGTGAGGAGCTCTGTGCAGGAGTGAGCCAACATGTGGGCTGGGGTGGGGCGGGGGAGCAGAGCCCACGCCTGCCACAGTGATCCCACTTCCTGCAAATCCTGCAGCCCTGGGCCAAGATAAGACTAGCCCTGGGTGGCCTGGATACCTTGTGTGTTGCCTAAGGAAAAAGGCAGGGGACCATGTGGCCTGCTCCTCAGGACGATGGGGGGGGGGGACCAGACAGCCCAGCCTCCACTCTGTTGTACCTCCATCTCTAGCAACCACTTTATGGCTCCTGGGGACTCCAGTGCTCATCCAGCCTTGGGCTTCCCCTCTGGCCCCCTGTGGCTGCTGGCCCATGGCTTCAAAGCCCCCACAGCCTGAAGGTCTCCAGCTCTCACCCTTTGGCAGAGTGACAGGCCTCTGTTTTCTGAGGGGAAAAGCCAAGAAACATGGTTCTGAGGCCCTGCAGCCTCTCACAGGGCAGGATGGGGAGAAGTCACCTGCAGAATCACGCCTGTCTTTGGAACTGTGAACAGCCCCATCCTCCAGGAGGCAAGCACCCATGCAAGCAGAAGGAGGGACAGGAGCCTGCGTGGCTCTCAGCCAGGTGCTTGAGCATTGGGGTGGCCTGGGAGGAGGTGAGGAGAAGCAGAGCATGGAGGCTGGGAAGGCTGCCAGCAAGTCAGGGCACTGCTCAGGGTGCGGCTCAATGTCTGAGAATCAAGGCTGCTGCACTGGTGGAAAATCAGGCCTGGTGGCCTCAGGGACACTGTCAACAAAGGCATGTGCCTCTGGGCAGCCTCTCCTCTGTCCCTCCAGCAGACTGACCACTGTGGAGGACAGGCTGTGGGGGCAGGGTGGAAAGGGATACAGAGATGGGGAGATACCCACAGACACAGAGAGACACAGGGAGAGACCAAGAGATGAAGATCAGGCAGAGCCAAGGGCAGGGGCCAGATGACCGTGTGCAGAGCAGGGCTGGAGCTGGGCCCCTGGAGGGACACAGTGCCTCCTGTGTCTGCACACCAGCTGGTCATGTACACCTTCCCAGGTGAAGAAAGTGCTGTCCTGGCTTTTAGCCAGGTTCTCCTAGCCCTGCATGTGGGCAGAAACACTTCCTAGTGACAAGACGCGCTGAGAGCAGGGCCCCAAGGAAGCTGGTCTTTAGAGTTCCTCCCCAAGGGGCCACAGGGAGGCAAGGGTCTGCCCTGGACCAGTACCTAGGAGGGGTGATCCACAGCAGCCAAATCTGGAGACAAAGGCAGCTCTACCTTCTTCCTGCATCCCTCAGGCTGAACCATGGATGAGGGGGCTGAGAACAGGGAGGTGGCCCTGAATTCAGCTCTCACTCCAGGTACTGCCCTGGGGTCCACTGGCTGCCTCACACAGCTGGCCCTGGGGAGTCGCCCTTGGACCTGACCCTGAATGGTTGGCTGACTTAGCAATTGGTGTCTGTGCTCTCCTCTTTTGTGGAACAATGGCTCTTTCAGCACATGGGCAAGAAGCCACTCGCTGGCAGGGGCAGGCCGGCACATGGGCCGACAGTGTGCAGGAGATGACGGATAAGGCTCCTGTCCTGGAAAGGTGGTTCCCCTACTCCCTCAGACTCCTTGATGGTGGGCACCTGGAGATTCAGGGCAGCTAAGGAGGGCTGGGCTCAGCCCCATCCTCAGAGTTTGAAGACTGGAGATGGTGCCTGGTGGTGGGGAGGTCAAAGGTTTTGGTATGGTTAGAAGGCCAGGCTTGGGAGCATTGGTGCAGGGCTAGGACGGACAAGGTAGGGAACGGCTGTGGTAGGGTGTTCCCACATCACAGAGCTCTCTTTTTACCCAGGCAGTCTGTCACCCCCTGCTCTCCCAGGCTGAGGCCTCTGGACCCCAGCACTACCCAGCTCTCCTCCACCCGCTGGCCTCAGCCCTCCAGCTGCCTATTTACAACAGGCTAATATACCTAAGCTGCCTCCTAGCCATGTCTCCCTCTCCCTGGATCTCCCAGGCCTTACAGTAGCCCCAGCCCTTGCACCCACTCTCCCACCCTGGGATTCTGTCCCATTATTGCCAAAACCCCACGACCTCACCCTAAATGGGGGAGATGATACATTTACAAGAAGCCCTACCATTCATCACCTGTATACACACACTCCTGGGTCCAGGAGCACACCTTCCAGCTTTAGATTCCTGAGGGTATGGGGGCAGGCAGTGGGAGTTGGAGTGACCCTGTCTCCCACATGCATGCACACACAGAGATACACACCATGTGCACATATACATGCACACACATGCATGTACACATGTGCAGACACACCACACACACACATAGTTTCTTCCCACCCTCCCCTAGTGTCCACCCATCCATCTGTCCACCACTGGCTGGTTTTATATTCTCTGGCCAGCAACCTGACCCAGTGACCCCGTCCTTTCTGCCCAGCGACACCCTGTCTGACTGCCCTTCCCTGCCCCAGTCCATCTCCCTTTAAAATCCTCGACATTCGACATTCGAGTTGGCTTCTGGGAGGCCCAGGCACAGACTTATTATGTAGGGCAGGCCTCAGCTCCCTGGGACACTGTGCTAATGAGGCCACAGAGCCTGGGGCTGGCATCTTCTAAGAACCCATCAGGAAACGCAAGTGGGCCGGCTCAGGTAGGTATGTGTATGCAAATAAAAGGCAATCCATGGTGGAACAATTGCCCGTGTCCTTCAGGACCCTCCCATCCAGGGCCTGCACAGGGCTGCTTGATGAGCAGGCATCCATACACTCCCATTCAGTCCCCAATTTTGGTGATGATATCTTTAAAATACAACTTAACTTTCCATTTCTCCAGAAAATTAGGTTTTCTAACTTTAATGAAACAAAGAGAAATCTCTTGAAGCCAGCAAAGTTAGGTGCCCACATGTGGATTGGTGAAGGCAGGACCACCCGTGGGGGCGTGCAGAGTAGTGAGTCATCTATAAATAAAAGTGCATGGGACAGGGCATAGGGAACCTTGGGGCCAAGAAGGGCACGTAGACCCCTGGCTGCTCTTGGTCCAGCCATATTGAGGGAGCTCCTCCTCCTCGAGTCCCCCCAACCCTAGGCTCCCCACGGGGGGCAGACAGGACCAAGGTTCCCTCTTCCCAAATATACACCTCTCTCTCCCACAAAAATAATTTAATGCAACTTAATGACTTGGAGTTGATGTAAAAATTATAGGCATGTGGGGGTAGGGTGGGGTGGGGCCACGTAAGAAATCCTTTTGAGGAACCCTCATACACTGTTGGTGGGAATGTAAAGTAGTACAACCATTATGGAAGAAAGTATGGTGGTTCCTCAAAAAACTGAAAATAGGCCCTGGCCGGTTGGCTCAGTGGTAGAGCGTCAGCCTGGCGTGCAGAAGTCCCGGGTTCGATTCCCGGCCAGGGCACACAGGAGAGGCGCCGATCTGCTTCTCCACCCCTCCCCCTCTCCTTCCTCTCTGTCTCTCTCTTCCCCTCCTGCAGCCAAGGCTCCATTGGAGCAAAGATGGCCCAGGCGCTGGGGATGGCTCCTTGGCCTCTGCCCCAGGCGCTAGAGTGGCTCTGGTCGCAGCAGAGCGACACCCCGGAGGGGCAGAGCATCGCCCCCTGGTGGGTGTGCCGGGTGGATCCCGGTCGGGCGCATGCGGGAGTCTGTCTGACTGTCTCTCCCCGTTTCCAGCTTCAGAAAAATACCAAAAAAAACCAAAAAACAAAAAAACCCTGAAAATAGAACTACCTTATGACCCAGCAATCCCTCTACTGGGTATATACCCCAAAAACTCAGAAACACTGATACGTAAAGACACATGCAGCCCCATGTTCATTGCAGCATTGTTCACAGTGGCCAGGACATGGAAACAACCAAAAAGCCCGTCAACAGATGACTGGATAAAGAAGATGTGGCACATATACACTATGGAATACTACTCAGCCATAAGAAATGATGACATCGGATCATTTTACAGCAAAATGGTGGGATCTTGATAACATTATACGAAGTGAAATAAGTAAATCAGAAAAATCCAGGAACTGTATTATTCCATACGTAGGTGGGACATAAAAGTGAAACTAAGAGACATTGATAAGAGTGTGGTGGTTACAGGGGGGAGGGGGGAAAGGGAGAGGGAAAGGGGGAGGGGGAGGGGCACAAAGAAAACTAGATAGAAGGTGACAGAGGACAATCTGACTTTGGGTGATGGGTGTGCAACATAATTGAACGACAAGATAACCTGGACTTGTTATCTTTGAATATATGTATCCTGATTTATTGATGTCGTCCCATTAAAAAAAATAAAATTATTTATTTTTTTTTTAATTTTTTTTTTTTATTCCTTTTTTTAGAGAGGAGAGGGAGAGGCAGAGAGAGAAAGAGGAGAGACAGAGAGAGAGGAGGGGGAGGAGCTGGAAGCATCAACTCCCATATGTGCCTTGACCAGGCAAGCCCAGGGTTTCGAACCGGCGACCTCAGCATTTCCAGGTCGACGCTTTTATCCACTGCGCCACCACAGGTCAGGCTAAAAAAATAAAATAAAATTATTTAAAAAAAAAAAAAGAAATCCTTTTGAAAATATAATTGAGTTGCCTGACCTGTGGTGGTGCAGTGGATAAAGCTTCGACCTGGAACGCTGAGGTCGCTGGTTCAAAACCTTGGGCTTGCCTGGTCAAGTCACATATAGGAGTTAATGCTTTCTGCTCCTCCCTTCTCTCTCTCTCTCTCTCTCTCTCTCTCTCTCTCTTCCTCTCTTTGTCTCTCTCCTCTCTAAAATGAATAAATAAATAAAGTTTAAAAAAAAAGAAAATATAATTGAGTTAATGGAGCCATAACTGTGTCTCATTTGGGGGGTAATTGGCCTGCTTTTTGTCATTCTGTCCATTTACATACTCCTGTTTTCTTTTTGCTATTGATTTTTTCTTTATAAAGTGGGCCACTTTACTGCAATTTTAAAAGCCCCAGTGATGAATAAAAACCTATCTTCCCACTCATCAAGACACAGGAATTAGCCAGCTAGGGCCCCACTAGTCAATTTGCGCAGCAATCCTGGCCTGCATGTTTTGGTTGAGGTGGGAGAGGGAGACTTCCTGCTAATGGCTAGGTGTTCAGAAGCAGCCAGTGGGGGCAGTTTCTGTAAGGCGGATCCTGGGTAAGGGGCATCTTCAGACAGGTCCACCTCCAGGGAAGGAGGAAGACTGAAGGTCACCCAGAAGTCCACAGACATACTTGCCCTGGGATCAATTTGGATCTCCTAGATCACAATCCTGAGATGCCCCTACTGGTCCAGGTCCTTCTCCCCTGCCTTGAGTCCCTCTACCCTGCACCTGACTTCTGTGGCTATAACTCAAAAGGCGTCATGCACCTGCCTTTGACTGCAGACCAAGGTCATATTTCCTTTAGAAAATACATTCTTAATTATAAAATCCATGCACACACAAAGTAAAAGAATGCAGTGGCACAGAGAAATAGAAAGTGTCAGTACCATCTCCCCACAACCTCCAGAGGCAACATTTGTGAATAGCTCCCTGCTACCGGCACCTTGGTTGTTTGTTTTAGGGAGGCAGTCAGACAGACTCCCGCATGCACCCGACTGGGATCCACCCGGCACACCCACCAGGGGGCAATGCTCTGCCCATCCCGGGCGTCGCTCTGTCGCGACCAGAGCCACTCTAGCACCTGGGGCAGAGGCCAAGGAGCCATCCCCAGCGCCCAGGCCATCTTTTGCTCCAATGGAGCCTCAGCTGCGGGAGGGGAAGAGAGAGACAGAGAGGAAGGAGAGGGGGAGGGGTGGAGAAGCAGATGGGCGCTTCTCCTGTGTGCCCTGGCCGGGAATCGATCCCAGGACTTCTGCACGCCAGGCCGATGCTCTACCACTGAGCCAACCGGCCAGGGCCACCTTGGTTGTTTGGTCTCACTCTCTCCCTCTGTGACACCTTCTATGTTTGTACACAGAGATTCATAGGTCACTTCTCATGACTTCCTAGAACCCCCTGGCATGTCTGTGCCATGAGTGTTTAGGGCAACCAGCCATCCAGATCTGTGGGGCCACCTAGGATTTAGTGTTAATTTTGGTGATTACCCCCGGGTCCAATAGGGATGGTCAGTTGGTTTACAGGTATTGAATCAGTGTTTTGCTGTTGGACATTTAGGCTGCTTCTAGTTTCTCCGTCTCTGTGCCCTTACACCAGCATGTCTGGAAGATACACATTCCTGGAAGAGAAACTGCAAGGTGAAAAGGCACTCATATTAAATTTTTTTGTTGCTATTGCCAAATCTCCCGGCAATAGGGTGCCAACACTCTCCCCACCACCACCAAGTGGAAGAGCATTCGTTTCTGTGCATCTTGACAAAGCTAGAGACTGTCAATCGTTTTGGCCTTTGTCATCTGATAAGTGACCAACAGTATCATGTAGGATTTTTATTTTCATTGGCTTTAAGATATGACTTAGATACAATATAGCACCCATTTTGAGTGTGCAGTTTGATGAATTTTGGCAAATGTATACAGCCCTGTAATCACTGCCACAATCAAGACACAGAGCTCCCAGCACCCAGGAAAGTTCCTTTGGACCCCTCTGCTGTTAACCTCCCACCCAATCTCAGCCCCCAGGCAACCACAGACATGCTCTCTGTCACTGCAGAGTAGTAGTTTTGCCTTTTCTAGAAGTTCACATAAATGGAATCTGACAGAATGTCCTGCTTCTGTCCTGCTTAAGCACAAGACTTAAAGACTCACTGAGTGGTTGTGTTGAGTGCCCTTTCCTCTTGTTGGCCAGTTGGTATCAGTGGTCTGAGAGTATGGTGTGAGCACCAGGCACCTGTGCTGGGACATTTCAGCTCTTCCAGTTTGGGGCTATTAATGAATACAGCTGCTATGATCATTTGCGTGTAAGCCTATATACGCATGTACATTCTCACCTCTCCTGTGTAAATCCCAGGAGTGGCACGGCTGGGTCACATGGCAGATGTGTGCTTCACTGCCACACTGCTTCCAGCCAGCTGCACCTCTCCTGCTCCACCTCAGTGCGTGAGCGCCAGCTCCTTACCAGCACCTGACATGGCTAGCCCAGTTCACTTAGTTGCACCAGAAGGTATGTAGCTGTAACTCTTTGTGGTTTTAATTTGCATTTTCCTAAGTGGACTGCTGCCTTTGACATTTGTTAATAACGGTGCTTTTATCGTGAAAAAAAATTGTTTATGGTTTTTGGGGTTTCATCACAGTTTCCTTTTATACTTTAATTGTGATGGTTTTGGTCCCCAGAAATTGACCCCTCAGGCTGATGCCCACTTATTTTTTTAGGCATTTCCAAAGTGATAGAACCCACACCAGGGCTCATGAACCTCTCCTCTCCCCTCCTCTCTGACCACTTATGGGAAAGCTATGTAGAGACCCACATCTCTGCGCACCTGGGACACCAGCACCCATGTCAAAGGTGCTATTCTTCTATTTGGTCAAATTTGCCTATTTTTGACTCTCACTCTGACCACAGGGTTCACTCCCAGATCCAAAAGCTTGGAAGTTATAAAGGTAAGCTGTAGGCACCCACAGGATGAACCCATGTGTGGGCAGCTGGGGCCCAGACAGAGAAAGCTGGAGTGAGGTCTCCACGGTGTCAGCCCTGACCAGTGAGCCAAAGCTGCTTGTCCTACTAGGGTTCAGAGAGCCCCAAATCCAGTCCCCTTTCTTCCCAGCACACGGTTGGGTTTCCAGCACCCCGTGCAGCCATGATCACCTTGTGTCCAACTTATGGACAAAGGATATGAGTGGAGGTGGAGGGAAAAGGAAAAATGGAACCTCCTCAGGAGGTCGCCCAAGCCATCAGCCTGGAGCCTGGGTAAGATGGAGCCCGCCCAGGCTGCTGGATGAGGGCTGGGCCATGGCATTGGGGGGGGGGGGGCACATAGATGGTACTTTTCTGTCAAACAGGCCTCTAGGGTGATGCGGGGCGAGGACAGCACAAAAAATTGAGGTTAGACTGTTGGAAGTAAGCATGGTGTTAGCAAAGGAGGTTGGGGTATCATCTTACAGATGAGGAAACTTAGGCTCAGAGGTTTCTAAACCTTATACAAGGCACAAAGGCCATGGAGAGCCCACGCTCTCAACGACCAGAGGATGCTGGCAGACTTCACTTGCCCGCTCACACCTTGCACTGGTGTCAGTCTTGCTGGTCCCATCCCTACTTGCCCAGGGGAATCAGGGCAGTGTGTCTCCAGCCCGGTCCTTAGTATTCATTTCTCTAACATCTCAATTTCCCCCGCCCTATGCTTGTTTTTACAAAAACACAGATATTTTAAGGGATGGGAAGGGGGTCATTTAGGCCCTTGGGGGTCCCCAACAAAGTCTAGAAAGGACTTTCCTTGCCAGCTCCTGCCAGAGTCTATCCTGCAGCAGTTCTCACACCTGAGTAAGCATCAGTCCTCTTCTTCACCTAGAAGCTTCCCATTAAGCAGGTAGGGTGGCCCCACAATCTGCACATCTCTCCATCGTCTGGGTGCTGGTGGGGACCACACTGCTCCAGGCAAGTCCTCAGTATGCTATCCGCAGCTCTGCTGACATGCTCTGGGGGAAGGGGTGTCTTCTGGTGCAACCCCCACAAGTCCCCTATGCAGAAAGGGAAACCCGTGTTTGGGCAAAGAAAAGTCTAGGCCAGTGGTAGTCAACCTGGTCCCTACCGCCCACTAGTGGGCGTTCCAGCTTTCATGGCGGGCGGTAGCAGAGAAATCAAAGTATAAATAAAAAGATAGATTTAACTATAGTAAATTGTTTTATAAAGATTTATTCTGCCCTGGCCGGTTGGCTCAGCAGTAGAGTGTTGGCCTGGCGTGCAGGGGATCCGGGTTCGATTCCCGGCCAGGGCACATAGGAGAAGCGCCCATTTGCTTCTCCACCCCCACCCCCCTCCTTCCTCTCTGTCTCTCTCTTCCCCTCCCACAGCCAAGGCTCCATTGGAGCAAAGATGGTCCAGGCGCTGGGGATGGTTCCTTGGCCTCTGCCCCAGGCGCTAGAGTGGCTCTGGTCCTGGCAGAGCGACACCCCTGGTGGGCGTGCCCGGTCAGGCGCATGCGGGAGTCTGTCTGACTGTCCTTCCCCGTTTCCAGCTTCAGAAAAATACAAAAAAAAAAAAAAAAGATTTATTCTGCCAAACTTAGCGAAAACCCGACATAAAGTACTTGGTAAGTAATTATTATTATATGCTTTAACTTGCTGTAACTCTGCTTTATAAATTTTATAAAGTTACTTCCCTACTTTATAAATCATCATTACTGTGGAACTGGTGGGTGGTTAGAAAATTTTACTACTAACAGAGATACAAAAGTGGGCGGTAGGTATAAAAAGGTTGACTACCTCTGGTCTAGGCTGAGGCGGGTCAGGCTCTGGGGCAGGTCAGGCCCCGGGCCTGGCATTCCTACTGTCACCACTTGTTCACAGGAGAGGAGTCCCTAGCAGACCAGACCCACCCCACAACACCCTGTGCCCTCTGCTGGGGGTCGGATTCCCACAGTGGGGGGGGGGAGAAAGAGAGAGAGAGAGTGGGAGAAAAGAACCCCTTCACGTGATCAAACATAGCCTGCTATGATTGGCCAGCCTGCCCCCCTACCCCCCCACCCTTCTGGAGCTGGCAATGTAATTGACAGCCTGATCAGGAGAGGGACTGGAGCAGGGGTCCCCAAACTTTTTACACAGGGGGCCAGTTCACTGTCCCTCAGACCATTGGAGGGCCAGACTATAAAAAAAACTATGAACAAATCCCTATGCACACTGCACATATCTTATTTTAAAGTAAAAAAACAAAACGGGAACAAATACAGTATTTAAAATAAAGAACAAGTAAATTTATTTATTTTTTTAAATTTTATTTATTTATTCATTTTTAGAGAAACAGGAGAGAGAGAGAGAGAGAGAGAGAGAGAGAGAGAGAGAGAGAAAGGGGGGAGGAGCTGGAAGCATCAACTCCCAAATGTGCCTAGACCAGGCAAGCCCAGGGTTTCTAACCAGTGACCTCAGTGTTCCAGGTCAACGCTTTATCCACTGCACCACCACAGGTCAGGCCAAGAACAAGTAAATTTTTATTTTAATTTATTTATTCATTTTTAGAGAGGAGAGAGAGAGAGAGAGAAAGTGGGGAGGAGCAGGAAGCATCAACTCTCATACGTGCCTTGACCAGGCAAGCCCAGGGTTTTGAACCGGCAACCTCAGAATTCCAAGTTGACGCTTTATCCACTGCGCCACCACAGGTCAGGCAAGAACAAGTAAATTTAAAACAACAAACTGACCAGTATTTCAATGGGAACTATGGGCCTATTTTTGGCTAATGAAATGGTCAATGTGCTCCTCTCACTGACCACCAAAGAAAGAGGTGCCCCTTCCAGAAGTGCAGCGGGCTGATAAATGGATAAATGGCCTCAGGGGGCCGCATGCAGCCCCCCGGGGCCATAGTTTGGGGACCCCTGGACTGAAGATTCAAGCTGTCTGCACAGCGTCACTTTTTAAATCTGCGTCAGCCTTTTCATCCAAAGTCCTGTGATCTCTATGAGTTTTAAGTAAACAAGTGTTTTTTTAGGTTTGCGCTTGTATTGGGGCAGCATCATGTGTGCATAGTCTACAGAAGGCTGCGTGCTTACCCTCAGGGCAGCAGATTGCAAATTGCTGACTGCCTGCTGCCATGGGGCATTGGGGAGGGGTGATTGTTTGCTGGAGAAGGGTTTTTTCCCCCAGCCTGTTTTACTGGAAAGTGCAGAAAGAAAGAGAAAGAGAGAGAGAGAAAAAGAAAAAAAACTGAGGGGCTTGGGAGCCCTGAGATTTCGGCCTGGCCTGTTCAGCTGAGCCCTGCTGAGGCCGGGAGTCTCAGTGGGTCAGCAGTGCTGAGTGAGGGGCTTGGGAATGCTGCCTGCTTGCTCATCCACTGTTAGGAGACTATAATAAACAGAATGCCCCACCATTTTCTGGCTCCACAGTTCCTCTACTGTTTGTCCGAATCCAATGAGAACCTACGTGCCTTAAATGAGTCTCCCTCCATTTTTGCTCTGCAGGATGGTATCCTGGGTGGTGGAGTGAGGGCAGATGAGGTGGGTTGGGTACGGTCAAGCCTGGCCACCACCAGGTCCCCAAGAAGACCTGGGCTGTCTGGCTGTGAGCATGTGGCTGGCCCCTACCCCAGGGCTGTTGTCTGAAATATGATCTGAGCCTCTCTGCAAGGGCCACTAATGCTACTACCCTAGAAATGCCACACCCCATCCTTCCCATTCCCCAGGAAGTCCCAGACTCAATGTGACTTTGAGTAACACCTGGGTTGACCATCACAATGCCTCCCCCAAGCCATTGCTGACTGTTCCTGGGTTGGGGGCAGGTCTTGGGTGCCACTCTGCATCCTCCTGTGCTCAGGCCTTGTCAACAACCCCCTTCCTGACCTGGGCCTGGACCCAGGGCCTACTCTCAGCCCCTACCCTTCATAAGGTAGACCCTGAGCCCTTAAAGCAGGTAGAATGTGGTTCCCTGCAGCAAGGGAGATGACCTGGCATCTAGGCCACACTGGCCAAGACATGATGCTGGAGGACAGGACAGAGGACCCCCCTGAATAGCTAGGCCAAACTGGTCTTGTCTGTTTCTTCCCAGTCTGGAGGTCACTGGGTTTGGCCTCCTCTGCTGGAGCATGTGGTCTGGGGTTGCTGTGGGCTGGGGTGGGATGGAGGTGTCCCCCTGTAACGTAGAGACAGAGGGGTGCTGAGATATTGGGGAAAGGGGTAGCCATTCAGCCTGGCATTCCCACACTAGACCCCCAGGCAGCCTTCCCTACCTGCCCTGAGGAAGACTCCCAGCAGCTGTTTTTTGAAACAGCTGGAAGCTGAGGTCAGGGTGAGAGCCCTGGTGGGGAATACAGAAAGGAGGCCCCCCTCCCAACAGAAGGCCTCAGTCCCTTGCCTTTGGAGCCAGGCCTGAGGAGGGTAGGGGTGGCTGGCCAGCCCAGGAGCCACAAAGGGCATGGAGAGGGCAATGCTGCGGCGAGCCGCCAGCAGCCTCAAACAATGTGGTTTCAATCTAATTGTCCCAAAATATTGTTACAACACAAACCATGTGCCATCCACTCACCTGCAACTAATCAGCAGCAAAGCTACTGAATAAATCGGTTCCACACTCGTGGGGCCAACGAACCAGCAGCCTGGCACGCAAACCAAGCTGCCAAGTCCAAGGCCACCGCTGCCAGGCCTGTTTCCTGTTGGGAGTGAGAACCATCAGGACAAGTGAGGGACACCATGGGGGCTCCTCATCTCTCTGCAACTCCCTCCTCACTCTGAGGGGCAGAGCTGGAAAGCACCAGCACCTTATGTCATGATTTGTCTAGGTCCCAGAGGGTCAGCCAGGGCACTGGGGCCACAGTGGGGCCAAAGCCAGGTAAACTGAGGTCTGCCTAGGATCTGAGAGCTCAGGGAGTCCCCAGTGTCCTCTCTCTGCCTTGACTATCCCATCCGAGACTGTGGGCCTGGAAGTCTTCACCCCTTTGTGAAATATTTGCGTACCCACAGAAATGACAACATAACAGCCTTTGATGCCACCAAGGCCTTTTGGTAAATGATTTGAGTGAACATTCCACTCAAGTGAGTTAAGGATGTCCCCCATTTAGGTAACAGAAAGACTGATGCCCACAAAGGACCCCTGGCATTCTAGGGCTCATTGCTGATAGGCTAGAACATCCAACACCTGGTTCTTCCCAAGGTCCACACTGCCCTGCTGGCAACTTGCACACTGCTGGCAGGTCAGACTGAACACAGGCCTTCTTGGAAGAAAGCCCACAGCTGAGCCCTGAGCTGCAGAAGAAGGGACAAATCAGACTACAAGTGTTAAGTTCTGGAGTAGCAGGCAATTCTCACCCCTTTTCTGTAGCCAGAAGGCCCCAATGGGGAGGGCAAATGATATGTCCACAAGCAAGAAAGGCAGCATAACAACGGGCTCCTTTTTCCAAATAACATCACATTCACTTTTTTCAGATGGACATACCTTATTTCAGGGGGAGGTATCTTTCGTGTGTGTGTGTGTGTGTGTGTGTGTGTGTGTGTCAGAGAGAGGGACAGATAAACAGGAAGGGAGAAAGATGAGAAGCATCAATTCTTTGTTGTGGCACCTTAGTTGTTCATTGATTGCTTTCTCATATGTGCCTTGACCGCGGGGTTACAGCAGAGCTAGTGACCCCTTGCTCAAGCCAGGGACCTTGGGCTTCAAGTCAGCAACTTTGGGGTCGTGTCTATGATTCCACGCTCAAACCAGAGGAGCCTGCACTCAAGCTGGTGATCTTGGGGTTTCGAACTTTGGTCCTCTGCATCCCAGTCCAACACTTATCTGCTGTGTCACTCCTCAGTCAGACATGGGGAAGGTATCTTTCAACCCACTATAAAGTGTCAGCCTCACCTGTAATTACCCCTGAGAGCACATTCTGCATTAGGTGACATGCTAATAGTTTTCCCATACTCGTTTTCGCCACATTTCTGGGCTGTGAATGTTACGCTGCTTTATAGATAAGGAAAGTGAGGTTCGTGAAGCAGATGGCCCACGGAGCAGATTCACACAGGGCCCATGATCTTCCTCCAGGATTCAACATTGCGCTCTGCAACAGAAGAAAGCCTGCCAAGTGACAACTGAGGCCCCAATACTAAGTGACAGGCATCGGAGTGACCTGCAGGGAGGAGCCCCACGTCTATTCAGCGGCCCAGAAAGATTGCGGGTGCACCCAATGCCACACAGCTGGCTGTGGCTGAATGAGGTTCTCACTCAGGCTCACACACACTGCAGCAACCCAAAGTTAAGGTCAGTTCAGAACAGGTTTTCTTGGGGGGGGGGCACGGAGAGAAGATATCAGGCCCAAGAGAGGCGAGGATGACACAGTCCCCAGAACTAGGCAGAGGTCAGTGGCAACCACACTGCCATCTGGCAGCTACTTGTGCAAAAATCCACAGATGACCACCAACCTTCTTTGTTCTGAAGGCTTCACCTACTCCTCATCCATTCTTTGAATAAGAAGTAACGTGGGCCTTACCAGGCAGTGGTGCAGTGGATAGAGCACTGACCTGGGATCATGAGGACCCAGGCTTTAGAGTAGGGTCACCAGCTTGAGCGTGGGATCAAAAACATGACCCCAGCCCTGGCCAGTTGGCTCAGTGGTAGAGCGTCAGCCTGGCGTGCAGGAGTCCCGGGTTCAATTCCCGGCCAGGGCACACAGGAGAAGCTCCCATCTGCTTCTCCACCCCTCCCCCTCTCCTTCCTCTCTGTCTCTCTCTTCCCCTCCCGCAGCCAAGGCTTCATTGGAGCAAAAAGTTGACCTGGCCGCTGAGGATGGCTCTGTGGCCTCTGCCTCAGGCGCTAGAGTGGCTCTGGTTGCAACAGAACAATGCCCCAGATGGGCAGAGCATCGCCCCCTGGTGGGCATGCTGGGTGAATCCCGGTAGAGCGCATGCGGGAGTCTGTCTGACTGCCTCCCTGTTTCCAACTTTAGAAAAATACAAACAACAACAACAACAACAAAAACCATGACCCATGGTCAGTGGCTTGAGCAAGGGGTCACTCACTCTGGGGGGAGCCCCCCCAGTCAGGGTCCATAAGAGAAAGGAATCAATGAACAACTAAGGTGCCACAATGAAGAGTTGATGCTTCTCATCTCTCTTTCTTCTTGTCTGTCCCTATCTGTTCCCCCCACCACCCCCCAAAAAAGAAGCAAGGTGGGTGGAATGGATTTTCTTTTTATCTCCTGTTCAGCTGGCACTGATGGGCAGGGGAGGAGCCAGGAAGATGGGCTAGGGACTCACCCTCAGAGGGATGGGACAGTGAGGGGGATGCCTCTGGGGGCCCTACATACCTCTAACAGGACCCTTCTTTTTTTTAAGTCATGTATTGTGGTAAAATATATAGCATAAGCCTGACCAGGCCATGGTACAGTGGACAGAGCGTCAGACTGGGATGCTGAGGACTCAGGTTTGAAACCCCGAGGTCTCCAGCTTGAGTGTGGGCTCACCAGCTTGACCACAGGGTCGCTGGCTTGAAGCCCAAGGTCACTGGCTTGAGTTCAAGGTCGCTGGCTTGAGTTCAAGGTCACTGGCTTGAGTTCAAGGTTGCTGGCTTGAGTCCAAGGTCACTGGCTTGAGCAAGGGGTCACTTGCTCTGCTATAGCCCCCCAGTCAAGGCACATATGAGAAAGCAATCAATGAACAACTAAGATGTCACAATGAAGAATTGATGTTTCTCATCTGACCAGGCAGTGGCGCAGTGGATAGAGCATCGGACTGGGATGCGGAGGACCCAGGTTCAAGACCCGGAGGTCACCAGCTTGAGCGTGGGCTCATCTGGTTTGAGCAAGGCTCACCAGCTTGAGCCCAAGGTTGCTGGCTCAAGCAAGGGGTCACTCGGTCTGCTGCAGCCCCCCCAGTCAAGGCACATATGAGAAATCAATTACCCTGGCCGGTTGGCTCAGCGGTAGAGCATCGGCCTGGTGTGCAGGGGACCCGGGTTCGATTCCCGGCCAGGGCACATAGGAGAAGCGCCCATTTGCTTCTCCACCCCCACCCCTCCTTCCTCTCTGTCTCTCTTTTCCCCTCCCACAGCCAAGGCTCCACTGGAGCAAAGATGGCCCGGGCGCTGGGGATGGCTCCTTGGCCTCTGCCCCAGGCGCTAGAGTGGCTCTGGTTGCGGCAGAGCGACGCCCCGGAGGGGCAGAGCATCACCCCCTGGTGGGCAGAGCATCGCCCCTGGTGGGCGTGCCGGGTGGATCCCGGTCGGGTGCATGCGGGAGTCTGTCTGACTGTCTCTCCCCGTTTCCAGCTTCAGAAAAATACTAAAAAAAAAAAAAAAAAAAATCAATCAATAAACAACTAAGATGCCACAATGAAGAATTGATGCTTCTCATCTCTCTCCTTTCTAGCCTGTCTATCTCTCCATCTCTATCTTACTATATATATATATATATATATATATATATATATCATAAAATTAGCTGTTTTAATCATGTTTAAGTGTACAGTTCAGTGGTTTTACTACATTCACATTGTTGTGCAACCATTACCACTATCATTTCTAAAATTTTCATCACCCCAAATGGAAACTCTGTCCCCATTTATGCAATAACTTCCCATTCCCCAACCTTACCCTCCTAGCCCAGGGTAACCCTTAAATCTACTTTTTGTCTCTATGAATTTGCCAATTCTAGATATTTCATAAAAGTGAAATCATAGCTCTGGTGGGTGGCTCAGTTGATAGAGTGTTGGCCCGGCATATAGACATCCCAGATTTGACTCCAAGGTGGGCACACAGGCGAAGCAACCATCTGCTTTTTCCCTCCTCTCTCTTCCCCTTCTCCCCCCCCCACCCCCCCAGCCGTGGCTCCATTGGTTTGAGTGTGGCCTCGGGTGCTGAGGATAGCTCGGTAGGTCCGAGGTTAGCTTCAACGCTAAAGATAGTTTGGTACTCGAGCATCGACCTCAGACAAGGATTGCCAGGTGGATCCCAGTTGGGGCACATGTGGGAGTCTGCCTCACTATTTCCCCTCCTCTAACCTCAAAAAAAAGTGAAATCATACACTATTTGTCTCTTTTTTGTCTAGATTCTTTCACTGAGCATGGTGTCTTCAAGTTTGTCCATGTTCTTCAAGATATCCAGGTGTCAAGATTTCCTTCCTTTTTGTGGCTGAATAATATTCCATTTTATTGATAGACCATGTTTTGCTTATCCATCATCCATCGATGGACATTTGGGTTGTTTCCACCTTTTGGAGATTGTGAACAATGCTGCTGTGAACACGGGTGTCCAGATATCCATTCAAGTCCCTGCTTTCAGTCCTTTTGGGTCTATCCCCATAAGAAGACTGCTGGTTTATGTGATCATTCTATGTTCGACTCTTTTTCTTTTTTTTTTTTACAGAGACAGAGAGAGAGTCAGAGAGAGGGATAGACAGGGACAGACAGACAGGAACGGAGAGAGATGAGAAGCATCAGTCATTAGTTTTTCATTGCGCATTGCAACACCTTAATTGTTCATTGATTTCTTTCCCATATGTGCCTTGACCGTGGGCCTTCAGCAAACCAAGTAACCCCTTGCTCGAGCCATCGACCTTGGGCTCAAGCTGGTGAGCTTTTTGCTCAAATCAGATGAGCCCTCACTCAAGCTGGTGACCTCGGGGTCTCGAACCTGGGTCTTCCGCATCCCAGTACGATGCTCTATCCACTGTGCCACCGTCCGGTCAGGCTATGTTCGACTCTTTGAAGAACCACCACACTCCCCTTCCTTTTAGAACGCATTTGTAATCTTTGAAAAGGAAGAGGTTTTTTTTTTTTTCCCTCCATTCCCTCTCCTGGGCCAGAAGCCATTGCAGGTGAGTGAGGTGGCCTCAAAGTCCCTGTGTTTCCAGGAGGGGTTGGCCATTCCTCGGCAGCTGACATGATCCACAGATGGCCTGACAAACTTTTCAAAATGCATGATTTCTTTTAGCGTGCATCAGAAAAACAGAACTGACACATCAAACCTGTGATTTCACAGATATGGACACTTGGACAAGATCAGAGGGAAAGAAGCTGGAGAAAGCACAGAACACTGTTGAGTCAATGGCACTGTTGAGTCAATGTTGAGTTAGGAAAGTCACTCCCCTTCCCCCATCTGCTTTCTCACCACGCAGGGGTCTTGGAGGCCTGGGCCACTGATGGACTAGAGAGAGGAAGGTACTCAGGGGGTGGGAGCTGCTTCTGCCCCTACCACTGGTTTTTCCTGTCTGTCTTTGTTTTCCTAACAGGCCGGCTGGCAGGCTGTGTGGTGATTCATGCTGGCCAAGGCCCATTTGCCCTGCATCCTGCTTTCCAGTGAAGTGAAAAACCTGACTGGGCTCTAGCACAGATGGGAAACCCCAACCCAGGGCCCAGGGCACTAACAGGTGTGGCTAGGCTGGGGCTCCCTCCCACACCCACACAGGCCTCTGGCCATGGCATCTGAGCTGGCTTGGTTCTGTCCCTGCATTGACATAGCAGCTGTCTCACCCCAGGCTGGAACCCAGGATCCAGGCCTCGTTCTCACCTGGAGCATAGGGGCAGCTATTACAGGCTGCAAGGACAAAGATCAGGGTCTGTCACAGCTCTTCCATGTCTTCCCTGGTGGAGGGACCAGGACCACTCAGGAGTGAATAGGGCTCCCTTCCAGAGGAACCATCCTGTGAGAGCTGCAGTGCCCAGGCAGCTGCCACGATTCCCCACTGTTTTCTGTTTTTTTCTTCTTCTCTTGATCCTGGGAACCACACGGGCACTGGGGTGATTCCTGGGGAGGGCTGGGGTAGGTTCCCAGTAGCAGCAAGCGAGGCCTTCATGTTGGTGTGTTGAGTGGTCCAGGTGTGTGTGGCTTGCACTTACTTCAAAGCATCAGGTAGGGTGTGGTTTGGATGCATCAGGGTCCCAGAGAGCTACCCAAAGGACTATGTGCAGAGGGGTAACAGGGCTGGGGAGTCAGCACTTAGTAAGAGTTGTCATTCTCCTGGGGCAGCAGGACAAGGAGAGAGAGTGTTGCTGAGTGTTGCTGGAACGTGGCTCAAGGGGGTGGTGATTGCACCGTGGCCCAGGGCCTGAGATAAGTGGTGCACACTCCCACAGCCCCACCTTCAGGTCCCTGACCTGTGCTACTCCTTGGCTCCACCTGCCCAGATGTTAGAGGGTGAGGAGGCCACTGTGATGTGCAGGCCACAGGGTAAGCCCCAGGCAAACACAAGGCACAGAGAAGGAACACAAAGCTTAGGCCAGCAACCTCTTTCCATTTGACTCCTTAAGTCAATTCATGTCGCAAACCAGCAAGACTTGTAATTGTGCAGGTATCAAGTGGGAACAGTGCAAGATTAGGAAATAAACACAGACAGAAAAAGGATGGAATCAGGAGGCCTCCTATAGGTTGATGGCATACAAGAATAGGGTGGGAGGGGACCCCCGGAGGGGATGCCCCCGGCCAGCTTTATTATATAGTGCAGAGAACAAAAGCCATTTGTCAAACAAGGAAAGTTCTAATACGGAGTCACATATCTAAGGTATAAACAGGAATCCTCTTAAGAATGTACCATTCTCCACCATGCAACAGCCAAGGGTGTGGGGAAGAACTTAGTCTTAGGCTAAGCCCTCTTTATCAGCTTATAGACTGTCTTCCACAAATACGTGCTCAGAATAAATGGTATTTTAGTGAAAGCATCACCTAAGAGCAGAGTTCCCAGCCCCAGGATTAGGTTCCAAGAGCCAGGGTCCCCCAGGGACCACTCACATACCTGTTAGGACCTGCCCAATGGGACAGGGAGGAAACACATGCCTTCTGCTGTCCACCTTGGTGCTATGATGTGGGAATGATCATCTGGGGTTGGGATGGGGCAGGTAAGGCCAGGGAGCATAGAGAACTACTGGGCCAGGAGCTAGGGGATGGGGTGTGGGTTGTCAAGACTCAAGGATGGACAAAGACTAGCAGGTAGAAAGGCAAGGAGGCTGGAGGCAGGGGGAGGGCAGTGACCTAGTGAGTGACACAAGGGGCCAGGCTGAGAGGGTGACCTTAAACTAGAGATGAGACATCAGGGATAGGATGGGCAGGAGCTGGTGAAACCAGAGGTCAGTGTAGAAAATAGCCAACGCCCTCTGCCTCCATGCCTTTGCCCCATACCTGAGGGTGTCCTCAGGACCCAGGGCCCACACCAGATGGTTGCATCTGCAAAATATTCCTAAGTCCACAGAACGTCTCCCAAGCCTTCCTGAAGCCAGGACACCATTACCTGTAGTCACCAGGACAGGGGCTCAACCCAGTAGCACTGAGGCTCCCAGTCATGGTGGCAAAGGTGAAATCTGAAGGGATCGAAGCCCAAGCCACTTCAGAACACTCCAGACCAGTCTTACAAAGATTAGAAAGCAAACAGCAGGCCCCGTGTGACCTCAACCTGAAGCTCTAAGGCAAATTGGAATGTCTGTGTTTGAAGGGGCCACATTCCCAAACTGCATAAAGGAAGCAGGGACCCATGTGTTTTGTGCTGACCTAAGCAGGGCACCCATGTCAGTGTAAACAGTGAAATATACTCCCAGAGGGAGGCACCCCATTTCCTGGTGATGCCCTCAGGTGGAACCTCCCCCACCACACTGCCCCTGGCTTGCCCCAAGCCCTAGGCTATATGGGGAGGCATGAGCCCTCATAAGCGGTCCACCCCAGCCAGCCTAACCTGGGAAGCAGGGTCAGCTGTCTGGCTCAGGGCCATGGGGAAGGGATCCGTCAGGTGCCCTGCTGGGAGGACATCTTTTTTTTTTTTATATTTTATTTATTAATTTTTAGAGAGAGAAGAGAGAGAGAGAGAGAAGGGGAGGGAGGAGCAGGAAGCATCAACTCCCATATGTGCCTTGACCGGGCAAGCCCAAGGTTTCGAACCGGCAACCTCAGTGTTCCAGGTCGACGCTTTATCCCACTGCGCCACCACAGGTCAGGCTGGGAGGACATCTTTAATTAATCTGCAATATGTTCTGTCTTAGACAAAGACAAGCTTCTCAGACAGACCTGGTTTAAACCTTGTTGTGTGGCTTTGGACAAGTTACTCAACCTCTCTGTGCCTGTTTTCATAGTGGGGACCCAGAGTGCTAACGCTGTACACATACAAGGACATGTGCCACTAGAGCCAGCACTTTCTTTTCCTTTTCCTCTCCCTTCCTACTCCATGTCCCTGTGGCCTTGAGACAAAGCATTTTGCAATTCCTGTTTGGGGCTAGGCACTGGCAGTCAGAGGCGGATTTAACAGTGGGTGCACCAGGTGCATGCCCTGAGCCTCAACTTCTGAAGAGCCCTGCGAAAGCCCAACTTTACACTTTTTTCTAATAACAAGGGGCCTAATATTTTCTTCTGCACCTGGGGCCTCAACCAACCTTAATCCGCCTCTGATGGCAGTGTAGGTCAACACAAGCCCACCAAGCCCAGTGAGGGGTTAGCACTGCTCTGGGTGGACAGAGGATGGCCACGGTGTAAGGTGGGTGGAAAGGCAGTGTCCAGTGGTGGCCATTGTTCGGGTTCCTATCCCACCAGGACACTTGGGCCTGCCATTCTCTCACAGCCCCCAATCTTCACGTCTCCCTTCCCCCTAGATCATATCCCACCTCCTCCAGCTTCATTTAGTCATGTTTCACCAGCATGAAGATGCTAAGGTGGGCTGAAGTAGGGGGTGGGCTGCATCCCAGGGTCTCCCTACAAGGCCCTGCCCTGGTTGGGGGAAGGGGTCTTCCTTGTGTCCCTTGTGAGCTTGATTACCACAGGGAAGAGGCCAGGAAGCCTTCTCGTCCTTTCGAAACTTTGCCTGTCTCCCTCAGGGTTGGCTCTGATCTTCGGTTCGCCACGGAAAATTTCTGGGGGTGCCAATGAGATCAGCTTGGCCACCAACAGGCAGCATGGACCATCGAAGGGCCAAAGAAATGACCTTCGTTCCTACTAAAACCTCATCATCCATCCATGAATCCATCCACTATTCATTCAATAAACGTCCTGTGTGAGGAGCCCTCTACCACAGATACTTTGCCTCCTTGGGTTGACCCTACAGCCCATCAAGGTCTCCTGGGTGGTGTGCCTGGGTCAGAACCATCTGGGAGACTTGCTAGTCACACCAACACTTCCCAGGCCACTCTTCAGGGTGTTCACCAGGGGCCTCTGAGAACCTTGCTTGGCTGTGTCTTCAGAAGGTGCCAAAGGCCCAACCAAGAAGCCAGGAGCTGGCAGAGCAGCTGCCTGTGGTGAAGTTGGGGATGTAGTCACCAGGCACTGTGCCTCCTTGCTTCAGAGGTCGCAGAGGCCTGCCTGGTCTGAGCCCTGAGCCCTGAGTCTCTACCAGCCTAAAGAACAAAGCCTGTGGCCCTGGCCAGTTGGCTCAGTGGTAGAGTGTCGGCCTGGCATGCAGGAGTCCCGGGTTCGATTCCCGGCCAGGGCACATAGGAGAAGCACTCATCTGCTTCTCCACCCCTCCCCCTCTCCTTCCTCTCCGTCTCTCTCTTTCCCTCCCGCAGCCAAGGCTCCATTGGAGCAAAGTTGGCCCAGGCGCTGAGGATGGCTCCATGGCCTCTGCCTCAGGCGCTAGAATGGCTCTGGTCGTGAAAGAGCAACGTCCCAGATGGGCAGAGCATCGCCCCCTGGTGGGCATGCCGGGTGCATGCAGGAATCTGTCTGACTGCCTCCCCGTTTCCAGCTTCGGAAAAATACAAAAAAAAGAACAAAACCTGTGATCTCAGACCCCAGAATAATGGGGTGGGGCTGTGCTTTTTATAAGACAGGAGAGTCTGGGGACAAAGGCCTTAAGGCCCTAAGTGCTAGTCACCCTCTGCCTTGGGTAGACCACAAGACCGTGGTCACTTGTCTCCTAAAGGAAAGCTCCAAAGGGGGGCAGGCCACCCTGGTCCCCACCTCTGCCCCCATAGCATCCTCTCTGGTCCTCCTTTGGGGTTCCCAAGGGCCCTTCCCCCACAGCCTGGAGGACCTGGGGCATTTAGCCAGGGCTCCTCCTTCCTCTTCCTTAGCGTCAGAATTTCCAAAGGACCTCATCAGGGCTAGGTGACATAGCAAGGGACCCAGGGTGGGGTTGCAGGGGTGGTTGGAACCCTTCTGAGAGTCCTCATCCCTGCCATGACTGCAGAACTACCCAGGAGGAACATCTGGACTGCAGAACAACTACCCAGGAACCCTGAACATCTTGTTCATGCTTAAGGCTTTGCAGGGATCTTCCTGCCTCCAGACCCCTTCCTCCCAGCTGACATGATTAGTAAGGAGTGCAAGGGCTGGGAAAATTATTAATTTCTATCTGTCAAGTTTACTTCTAGGAAAGTTTGCCAATTAACTCGACAAGTTGAGGCAACCAGAACAAAAGAGAGGCAGGCAGAGGCTAGGACAGTTTTTGCTGGGAGGGGGTGGGGAAGGTAGACCCCATATTGCTAAGGAGCCTGGAAGCTTAGGACAGAGGAAGGAGGAAGCTGCCACCAGCCCCGTTGATGGTAAGTAGCGAAGGGTGGGGGGCAACGTTGCCTCAGCCTTGTCCTTCCTGGCCACAGTAGCATCTTCTAAAACGTGCGTATGTTGTGGACGGTGACAGGTTGGGGCCCTGGCTCTGAGAGCGTCCATGCATGGACTTTGAAGCTGACTGTCTAGCACAGGTTCTGAATGTCAGGAGCTAGTGGCCAAGGACCAGGTGACCACCACAGTGGAGTATTCTGCGTTTTAAGGTGTCCCACCTGACAGTCCCCAGCCCTGGTCCTTTACCCATTTTCTTGCCCCCTTTTGTGTGAAGCCAGGCTCCTCCCCAGGCAACTGACAGTCCCTGGAGATGGATAGCTGCTGTTACAGCCCTTGGCTCAGCTCTGCCTGAGGTCTGTGGGGACTGAGGAGCAGAGGCTATCTGGGCCCTTGGGCCTTGGTGCTGCATATGCTGTCCTGGTTAAGTGCACAGCATCTGGCCAGGGCAGTGTGATCCTCCACAGGCTGAAGAAACAGGAAGCAGATCCACACAGGCCAGGAGAAGTGGGCAGAGCCAAGGCAGGCCTCTTGACACTATGGGTCTCCACAGGCAGTTGGCAGGTTGCTTCTGGGCCTGAGAAGCCTACTAGCTGCCTCTGCTCATGGTGTGTGCTGGGGGAGAACCACTGTGCCCAAGGTCCCAGGGCCTTAGGGGACAGCCCTGTCCAGCAGGCTTCTGGATGTCTGGCTCAGGGACACTTCCCCAGGCCCACTCTGCAGCAGCCAGGGACAAAGGCAAGACCCAGAATGATTTTTCACCGTTTCTTGAAAGGCAGCCTAAAATATTCATCTCCTACCAGCCCAAGACCACAGCCTGCTCTTTTAGTTTCCTGTTTCCTGCTATCCAAATCTAATTTCATGTTGACATTCTGTCCCTCCAAATGGAGGGGCCCAGCCCCCTCCAACGATGCCCTAGCTGCCCCCCATCAAGTCCCATAAGTACTTAGAAACATAAATTAAAATAAATTGCATTTTTAAATCGCAAATAGGGGGCATTTTATCGTTTTTATTGCATAACAACCATTAATGAAGTATAGTCCCAGCCGCCTTAATTGCCTGGAGACTAAAGTTCAATTCCTATAGTCCATGCAGGCCAGGGACACCGTGTGTCACATCCAAGTCACATCCATGCACCTGGTGTAACTTAAGTGTAAATAAATTATGGGCAGGACTAGGTTCAGGAAAGGTCCTGAAGGCTACATGGTAGAGATCCTGCCTCCTGAGTGATGGATGAGTTGGAGGTCCTCTTCCCTGACCCCTCCCCTCCTGACCAAGGAGGATGTACTCAGGGAGGGCTGAGGCCCTATCAGGAGGCCCAACCCAGCCCAGCCACAGGCTGGCTTTCCCCAGCCCCTCCTGGGTAAGACCCAGAACACTTTCCCAGGTTTCTGGAACCACTGGAACAAGGAGCCAAGAAGGCCAGAGTTTCCTCCTTTCCATGGTATGCACCTGGAGTTTGCAGGAAGCATGGTCATGTTTGTTAACATTGGAGCTGCCCAATCTCCTTTTTGGCAGACAGGTGAACTCACAGCTGCTGCCCCATTGAGCTCACTGTTCAGCCCTTCGGGTGGGGCAGTTGAGACAATGGAGAGTGCAGAAGCCATCAGGGGCCTGACTGCCCAGGAGGGACCAAAAGCTGGCAGACTCCCTTCCTGTTGCTCCTCCCAACTCCCAGGGCCCCAGGCCCCTGGCCCATTATTAATCTTTAACTGCCTTTGGGCTAGTGCTGACCCTAAAAGCAAACAGGAATAGAATCCCTGGGGATGGGACACCAGTGGCCACAGGTCACCTGGAGTGGGCTTGAGGTAGGGGTGAGGACTGTGCAGAAAGGCCCTATCTCCCTGGTGCCTCCCAATAATGGAGCTGATTTCTGCCTTTTCTCCAGTTCAGAAAGTTGCTACCTCTGCCAGGATTGATGAGGGCAGGACCTCAAGGCTGAGGTAGATTTGCTGGGCAGTCCCCACAGAGGTCCCTGAAGCAGCTTGAGGGCAAAGGCGTCCCTGGAGAATGGGGGGGGGGGGGCTTCCTTCAGAAATCCGCTGTGCTATTGTTACACTTTCAAGGCCAAGGAATTTTTTCAGGAGGTGTGACAACCAAAAATTGACAACTTTTCTCCCCCAGCAGCAGAAATTCTGGGAAAAACAGCTGCTGCTGTTTTCAAGCAGAGGAAAAAAACAAGGTCAGGTGCCACGAACTGGCACACTCGCTGTCCTCCCAGCACTGATTCGGGGTGGGGGGGAGGTTTGCAGGGGTGGGCCGAAGCCACGTGGAGCGCTCAGCAGTCCTAGAGGCCTAGGAGGACTGGGGCTTGGGTCTTGGCCAAGGTCCTGGCTAGTGTGGCTGTCACAATGGCCGGATCCTCTGGGAGGGGTTGGAGTCTAAATCCGTCATCAACAAATCACCTAATAATTGGGGGTGAGGTGAGGGGTGCCGCCGCTGTTCGGAGAATGGAGCCCAACCTTACCCAGAAATGACAGTAGAATGGGCTGCAAGCGCTGGCTGGCCAGGCCAGAGTTGGGCCAGCAAGACCTCAATCCCCACCTCTGTCCTCCGCTGGCAGGTGGCCCGGCGGCCTCGCCTTTCTCCTGCGGCGAGGGACCAAATGGATGCAGGGTCTGCTCAGAAGCTGGGGGTTGGCTGGGCCTGTAAAGTTCTGCGCGCTGACGCCCACTCCCCATGGGCCGCGAGGTGGATGAGGCAGTGATCCTGGAAGCGGCTCTTGCAGCGCCCTGGGTGAGCCCTCGTCTCTGGACTGGTGGAGTAGGAGCTGCTTAGGGCGTAGTGATTCTGCACAAAGTGGTGTGGCCGAGCCTGCTTTCAACGTCCAGTATGCCGCTGAGGGTCACGACCCGGCCAGCGCTGGGCCCTTCCGAGGGGCACCCTTCTCCATCCACGCGCACTGCCAAGGGAGGCTGTCGGGCAGAAGCTTCGGTCCCTGTGGGTGCTCCAAGGACCCTGACACTTCTGAGCCTGTGCTGGCAGTATCCGGGGATGGGGGGGGGGGGGAGAGCCCAAGCCCTCGCATGTAAGCGGCACCGCGTGCGCAGGTGGAGAGTGGACGGGTGGTCGAGCGGAACAGGACACGGGAGACACAAGGTCCAGTGCTCCCCGGTGCCCAGCCCCAGCCAGGAGCAGCACTCTCCTGACCAACCCCTTCCTGGGTGTAAGTTCCTGTCTCTCCAGCACAAATCAACAAATAATTCTCGGTATTTCCCAAACTGGGGTACCTGGGGTGAAGAAAAGGGATGGAGAGAGGAGGGGACGGGGGTCGAACCCGCTGGTGTTTTCTTTAAAAATTATATATTTTATGTCAAAATCGCTTTTCGTTAAGACCACAAACATCCAATTTGGCTTGGCGTAATAAAATCAGCCGGAGCTCCTTTAAACGGAGCCATTCCGGTGAATTAAGTTGTGAAATCTAATCTATTATATCCATAAAGGAGAATGTTTTCATTGTAAATTCAGGTTATAAAGAAACTATACCTGGGATGCCAGCTTCCCTCTCGGATTTGCTACTTGGAGGGTTATCAAATTACTTCAAAATGCTGGGCTACGCTCTCCATAGCTCATGGCAACAAAAATTAAATGTGGCAACGTTTATTAGTACGAAGAGGTCAGAAACAGCCACAAGGAGGTATGATTAAAAAAGGCTCCCTCCCCTCTTCTCTACGTTCAAAATCGAAGTTACTATTTTCTCTATTAACTTGACTTTTTAAAACAATCTAAATGGGTCAGGACTTCTTTGACTTTTGTCTCCATACTGGAGATGTCTGGGGCGCAGCTCCCGGGTGGATCGCATGTGGGTCCCAGAGATCTGGGGCACGCAGCAGACCTCGGTCAACAGCGTGGAGACCTCGTGGCTCTGTCCGATCTGCGTTGCGATCGCGGCCCGCACATCTGGACCGAGAAGGGGCCCTGGAAGCCCAGCGGCTCCTCAGCATTGGAATTTAGCTCTCAGGCCCAGGCACCCGGCATGCTTCAGTGGTGGCCGAGCCAGACAAAGGAGTCGCCGGGAGAGGGGTTAATATGTACTCCCCCTTCTGGGTCCATCCCACCACACCCTCCTCAGGCAGCCTGGAATAGGGGAAATGCAGCACCTTTATATTTATTTGATTTGCAACGGGTTGGGGGTATTTACTGCCTTTCCTCGGACAGGGGTCTTGGACCCTGGTCACTCAATGTCCAGACACCCCCTCCCCCACGATAATATCCACTTCTGAGAATTAACTGATTCCAGGCTTGGATCTAGGGCTTCGTTCGCTGGCCAGAAGTGGGAGGCGGTCGCCTAAAGGCTCTCTCTGCCCTCACTCTGAAGAGGGTTGTTGTGGAGGCCGTGAGGCAGCCATTGAGTAGTTTCGAAAATCCCGGGTAACCCGAGGCCTTTGTCAGACCCGGAAGATTTGAGGCAGTGGCGGAGTGTCGCCCAGGCCTTGCCTAGGCCGCCAGCGTACCCCGTTTTATCTTTGATTTCTATTTTTTTCATGCCACTTCCAACTCCATGTCTGAGATGAGAATAAAAGGAGGAGGGTGGAGGGGGATGGGGCCACCAAGCATCAGTGAGGGGGTCCCTCCAGTGCAGTGGGGCCCCTTCAACGCGCAAGACTCATACCCAGAGCGGAGGGGTGAAGGGTGATCAGACTGGGACCATGCGGAGGTTCACCATCCGACTCGGCACCCAACCGCTAACCCAGGTTGGGAGTGGCAACTCCTGAGTTTAATAGAGCCTCACCGAGTCTGCCCTGCACCAAGCGCGCCTCCCTGCATGATGTTAACACCCTTGGGCAGCAAGAGAATGAAAAAAAATACTACCCTAAATTGCTGTGAAGGGGGGCGCAGAGGGGTCTCGACAGGCCGCATGAGCCCAATAGAGGCAAAGGCAGAAAGAGGCCTTTTTTTTTTTTTTTTTTCTTGCCACGCGAAAAAGATCCGCCCAAACGGGTAAGAAAGGAACGGTGTTTTTTTTATAAGTTCCAAAATGGAGAATGATCTTAGTGGTCTACACCCATATGTGAACAAAAAGTAAGGATGTAATTAGTGTGGGGAATTCAGGAGATTGTAAATCTTCGGCGCTTTTTCCACTGGAATTAGCAGTCTTTCTAGCTTGAGTTTATTTCGAGATAAGTGAGGTCCCGGGCTTTGGTGGATGCGGGTCTGCACGCGACCGCCACGCAGGGCGAGCGGGGCGAGCGCAGCGAGGATGCTGCACATACCTTGTCCAGTCCTCGGACGGTGGAAACCGAAACTGCACGCCTTGCCCCCAGGAGGGGCTCTTTCCGCCCTCGGTGCCCCCCTCTCTCCACGCCGGGAGCCAAGATTTGTGATGAGTGGGGCAATCTCGGGGGCTGGTGGCTGGGCACTGGAACAGAACCCACTCTGGGCAAGGGGCTCCTTTCCTTTCCAGCCCGAATTCTACTGAGAATATTCGCGGATGCGCGGGAACCGGGACACTTTTCACAGCGTGCTCCATTCGAGCCCCCTCCCCATTCTGCTTTCGGCCTTGGCTCTTTGTTTCAACTTATGGGGGTGGCGGAAGAAAGGGACACAAAATCACCCCTCCCCTTTAACTATCAAACCCCTTTTCAATCTCCGCCCCCCCCAAACGGCAAGAAATACATTCACTCTGTGGTGGATTTCCCCCCCACCCACCGCGTGGTCAGATCTCCAACTTACACGTAATGAGGACTCTTCTTTTTCTGAAAGCCTGCAACACAACCCCCCAATCTAGAACTCACCTAAGGCCCATTAATAAGGGAAGAAAGAGAAGATGCATCCACTCTCTTAAAGGATGCCCAAATAAAAGCACGCCCTTTCCTTCAACCCTTTCCAACAATACCTTTTGTTGTAAAGAGTCAGTCCCGTCTTAAGAACAGGGGCGGAGGACTTACAGGTTTATATTCAGATTTCTCCCCCAAAACGATTCCAGGGCTTCTTTTGTTTGAAGTAGGCAGGGGGGAGGGGAAGAAGCCCGGCCTCTCCCTAACCCCCATAAAAACAAAGCCCGCGGGCCTCCCTTTAACCCTCAAGTCTCCGGCTCTTGGGTATGGGAGGGGCCACTACAGGACAAGGGGAGCTGCCAGCCAGCATGGGGCCATGGTGGGGGGCCTCTCCATTCCGAGCTTCCTCCGGCCTCCCCCTCCAAACTGAGCGTCTCCGCCGGAAGAGCCCGGTTTTCCAGGGATTGGGGTGAGAAAGGGTGAAGGGAACAAAGCACCATTGCCTGGCTCGGGGTCTGAGGCAGGACGCACAGAATCTGCAACGAATTAAACGGAACCTGGAAAAAAGAGACAAGTTTTTCTAAAGAAACACTCCTTCCGAGCCCGGAGGTGGAGTGGAGAACGGTTCCCCTGCTGGTGCTGCGGGCGCACCCTGGACCAGAGTCGATTCCGCATTTAGTGACCCTCTCAGAGCCCCCAAAAAAGACACGTTTGCAGCAAAAGGCTCTTACACACCAGCCGGGTTTTCATTCGTTCCCTACCCAGAGTGCGCTCTGGGCACGCGGGAAACAAGGGAAATGCACGTACCTGGCGGCGCTCCGAGGGCGGCCTCTTGGGCCCCCCGCTGGCGAGGATGCCCCCAGAAACCACTCCCCGCCCAGCCGGTCGCCCCACGGTTCGTCCCTCCCTCCCCGGCGACGCACCCTGCCGTAGCCAACTCTGCAGGAATCGCGAGAAGTTCCCAGTCTCGGCGCCGTATCCATCTTCTAGCGCCATGGCCCTCGCCTCCTCCCCGAGCGAGGGAGAACAGATGTCCTCGCGGTCAGCAGACCTGGAGGAGGGATCCGATGCGGTCTGGGGAGCGGCGCGTCCCGGCGCTGGGCTGCGGTACTGCTGCAGGTCGGGCCCGGGAGCATCCTTTTTGGCTCGGGTCCGCGCCTTCCCACATTTCCGCGGAGCTGCGGAGACGGACGCGGAGCTCCCGGTGAAGACGAGGCGGCGGTGGCCGCCGCGGTCCGGGCAGGAGACCCGGGGCGGGAGGGGTACTGGGCGGAGGGGCCGGCGAATTCCCCCGCGCCCCGCGGCCACCGCCCTCCAAGAGCGCCCCGCCCCGGCTCCGCACCGCGCCTAAGCCCTCCTGCAGCACACCCCGCGCCTCCCCCTCCCGGCCTTAAACTCAGAGTCCCTTCTCCCTCCACCTCACGCCCGGCGGTTCCTACCCCGCCCGCGCTGCTGCCGCGGGTGTTACTCTCCCCTTGTCCCGAGTCCGCATTCCTTCGCGCCTCCCCTTCCCGCCCATGCCCGGCCCAATCACCGCCCGCCGCTACCGCTCTCTTTGTCTGGGCCGTGAGCGCAGGCCAATGGGGTTGCGCGGAGATGTGGGGGTTGCGTGGAGATGTGGGCGGTGCGCGTCTTGGCCAATGGGCGGGCCAGACGGGCGGTGAGTGGAGGTACCGGGTTCCGGGTGTCGGTGAGCCGGCCTCACGTCGACCCGTCCCACAGAGCCCGAGTGTGCCTTGTTAGTGATTGTTGTTATGCAGCATTGCTGGGGCTACAACTGACTAATACGCCCACACTAATTAATACAGAGAGCCAGCGTGACAAAACCCCAGAATATGTGGCATTGGCTTAGTGATTGGCTTATGGATAACGAGGAAACGGATATCGTGAATTGGAAATAACATGCTTCCCTGGTTACGTCGTGGCAAAACATTTGGGAAGACTAAGAGGAGATAGAGCCAGAATGTGAGTGCTTGCTGGTCAATCCTTGCAGCTTTCCCGTGGAGTTATCCGGAGGTGGAGGCCAGTCTGCAGTAAGAGAAAGCCCAGAAATTTGGGATCACAGGCTGGAAAAGCCGAGTGCTTGTACCGCAAACAGTAGATTTTTGCCTTCTTCCTTATGATTTTATGTATCATAAAAATTTTTACAAGGATATACTACTTATATATTTTGGGGGGGAACAAAACTTAAATTTAAAAACTTTCCGGCCCTGGCCAGTTGGCTCAGTGGTAGAGCGTCGGCCTGGCGTGCAGAAGTCCCGGGTTCGATTCCCGGCCAGGGCATACAGGAGAAGCGCCCATTTGCTTCACCCCTCCCCCTCTCCTTCCTCTCTGTTTCTCTCTTCCCCTCCCGCAGCTGAGGCTCCATTGGAGCAAAGATGGCCCGGGCGCTGGGGATGGCTCCTTGGCCTCTGCCCCAGGCGCTAGAGTGGCTCTGGTCGCAACAGAGCGATGCCCCTGAGGGGCAGAGCATCGCCCCCTGGTGGGCAGAGCGTCGCCCCCTGGTGGGCGTGCCGGGTGGATCCCGGTCGGGCGCATGCGGGAGTCTGTCTGACTGTCTCTCTCCCGTTTCCAGCTTCAGAAAAATACAAAAATTAAAAAATATTAAAAAAAAAAACAAAAAAACTTTTCAAAAGTCAACTGGATATCTTGGGACATAAAAAATTTGAACACCAAACTAAAAAATACATAACACGTGGGCCGAGGAGTAGCATGGACACAAGTGAGCCTTGACAGAGTGAGCTGGATGGTCAAGCTGAAGAATTCTTAAAACACTGAGTAAAATATTAAAATTACAATGTGGAAGGGAGAGTGAAGAAACATGGAAAATAAGCCGATAGTTTCCTTTTTGGGTTTTTTTTTTTTTTTTTTTTTTTAATTTAGTGAGAGGCAGGGAGGCAGAAAGACAGAATCCTGTGTGCACGGGTCTGGGATCCACAGGGCAAACCCACTAGAGGGTGATGTTCTGCCCATCTGTGGCAATGCTCCTCTGATTAGCAACCAAGCTCTTCCTAGAGCCTGAGGTGGAGTCCTTTGAGCCATCCTCAGTGCCCCAGACCAACTCAGGCCAATTAAGCCATGGCTGTAGGAGAGGAAGAGAGAGAGAGAGAAATGGGAGGGAGAGGGGTGGAGAAGCAGATAGGTGCTTCTCCAGTATGCCCTGACTGGGAATCGAACCCCGGACATCCACCTGCCAGGCGATGCTCTACTACTGAGCCAACCAGCCAGGGCCAGACTACTTTCTCATACATGCCTTGACCAGGGGGCTCCAGATGAGCCAATGACCCCTTACTCAAGCAGTAACCTTTAGACTCAAGCCAGCAACCTTGGGAGTCATGTTTAGGATCCCACTCTCAAACTAGCGACCCTACACTCAAGCTGGTGAGGCTGCACTCAAGCCTGCAATCTCAGGGTTTCGAACCTGGGTCTTCACAATCCCTGGCTGAGGCTCTGTCCACTGTGCTACTACCTGATCAGGTTGATTCTTGTATGTGACCTGACTAGGGATTGAATTCCCAATGTTGGCATATTGGGACTATGCTCTAACGGTCTAACCAACTGAGTTACTGGCTCAGGACAAGCCCTTAGTTTCTGAATCCAGTTAGAGTAATTAAAAGGAATTCCAAAGGGTAGAGACTGCAAGGCAAAGGCTATAGGAAAACCACCCTGGGCTGAAGGAGACCAGTGAAGACATTTTAGAACAGAGTATAAAAGGATCAACTACAACTTCCCAATGTGTTTGGTGGGGTGGGGGGTAGGGGGAACAGATTATGTCCAAGAAAAGAGAAAAGGAAAAAAACGGCCTGACCTGTGGTGGTGCAGTGGATAAAGCATTGACCTGGAATGCTGAGGTCTCAGGTTCAAAACCTGGGCTTGCCTGGTCAAGGCACATATGGGAGTTGATGCTTCCTACTCCTCCCTCACTTCTCTCTCTCTCTCCTCTCTAAAATGAATAAATAGGCCCTGGCCGGTTTGCTCAGTGGTAGAGCGTTGGCCTGGCGTGCAGGAGTCCCGGGTTCGATTCCCGGCCAGGGCACACAGGAGAAGTGCCCACCTGCTTCTCCACCCCTCCCCCTCTCCTTCCTCTCTGTCTCTCTCTTCCCCTCCTGCAGCCAAGGCTCCACTGGAGCAAAGTTGGCCCGGGCACTGGGGATGGCTCTGTGGCTTCTGCCTCAGGCACTAGAATGGCTCTGGATGCAACAGAGCGACGCCCCAGATGGGCAGAGCATCGCCCTTAGTGGGCATGCCGGGTGGATCCCAGTCGGGCACATGCGGGAGTCTGTCTGACTGCCTCCTGTTTCCAACTTCAGAAAAATACAAAAAATAAAATGAATAAATAAATAAATAATTATAGAAAAAAAAAAAAAGGAAAAAACGATGTCAGACATGGAGGACTGTGGATTCCCCACAGTCGGGTAGCTTCACTGTTTGGAGGGAGAAGGATTGGAGCCTGGGGTTCTCTGCCAGGCTTGCAGCCGTTCAGTTGAGAGGAAAACCAAACTCTCTTTGGGTCATACCAAGTGTTGGAAGAGTTTATTTCCAACAAATACTATCTGAAGTAATTACTACATTATATACTCTAGCAAAATGAAAAATCAATCAAAGAGGAGGCCTGGGGTACAGGAGCCGTGAAACTCTTTTTACCAGGGAGGAAAGTTGTAATATGCTCTTCAGTCTGGGGGAAAGGATAGATGACCTTATTCTGGGCAGTGGTGGGGTGGGCTAGGGAAATATTGTAGAACTAGAAAGCCACGGGTCTTTGTGATGGGGACAGCCTGGATACTAATTCATTCTCAACCTGGGTAGAGAAAGATGAGTTCAGATGTTCTCATTAAAAGTTTAAAGTAACCACTAAGTGAATAGTATGATGATATAAAACCATGAGTAGAAAAAAGAAATTGGAACAAAGACAACTTGCTGTATCTCACAAAAACAGGATATGGGGACAGGAGTTACAGCAGGAACAGCAGGGCACGTGCAATTGAAAACTGGAAGCTGGATCACAGGAAGCTGTTTAAGTACAGTGGTCATCACAATAAATGCTAACCAGTTAGAGCCATGCATTAACTGAAAGAGACACTCCAGATGGATAACAATTCAAACTCCAGACACCTGTGTCAATAAGGCTGGCCCCAACAGGTGGCTGGTCTGGACTAACAGTCCCTAACCTGGGTCCAAGACCTCAGGCAAGAAGTTCACAGACAGCCAGGGGCCCAGGAACTTGGATGGGATATTAACCCACCTTGCTTTTCACTGACTTCTAACTAAAGTTTGTCATTTCCTTCAGTTATGAATATGCAACTTCACTGAAAGGACAGATATTTTCAAATCAGGCTGCAAATCTTGCAGACCTCTTGAAAGACTGTTTCTGGTCACCAGTACTTTAAAAATTGGGGAGCTATTTAATGAAGAAACACATACCACAATTTTTTTTTTTACAGAGACAGAGTCAGAGAGAGGGATAGACAGGGACAGACAGACAGGAACGGAGATATGAAAAGCATCAATCATTAGTTTTTCTTTGCACATTGCGACATCTTAGTTATTCATTGATTGCTTTCTCATATGTGCCTTGACCACAGACCTTCAGCAGACCGAGTAACCCCTTGCTTGAGCCAGCGACCTTGGGTTGAAGCTGGTGAGCTTTTGCTCAAACCAGATGAGCCCGCACTCAAGCTGGCAACCTCAGGGGTCTCGAACCTGGGTCCTCCGCATCCCAGTCCAACGCTCTATCCACTGCGCCACCGCCTGGTCAGGCACAAATACCACAATTTTTGTGATATATTCCCCTCCCTGTGGATACAAAACATAAATTATGTATGACTTTGATGATTGTGTATCAATATATAATTGATTTCCTTTATAATCCAATGTAGTTTATGTGTTTAAAAACTTTATTACAGAGGGGGTCCACAGACTTCACCGGGTTTCATGAAGGGTCTAGGCCAGTGGTCGGCAAACTCATTAGTCAACAGAGCCAAATATCAACAGTACAACGATTGAAATTTCTTTTGAGAGCCAAATTGTTTAAACTTAAACTATATAGGTAGGTATATTCCTTATCAAGGTAGCGCCCGCACGTGGTATGTTGTGGAAGAGCCACACTCAAGGGGCCAAAGAGCCGCATGTGGACCACTGGTCTAGGCCAATTACAGTGATTCCACTGCTGAGGCTAGAGCAGGACTGGGCGGCCCAGGGCCAGCCTTGCTCAATGCACAAAAAACGACTGGTGCTCTAGGCCTGGGACAAGCTCCTTATTTTGACCAGCAGTCCAGGACATCCTTCAGATTCCCTTGGGTCTGGGCGGGAAGGCTGCAACAATCAGCTCCCTTGCCCAGCCTGAGGGCATAGCAGGCCCCATCCCATCTCCCTGAATGGAAGCAAAGGACCCTGGGTCTGAGAAACACTGTTGGACCTCTGAGTAGCCAACCTCAATCCCTTGACACGTTAAGTTACATTATTGTTGCCAGTTGGAGGCAGAGTTTTTGCTAAGCACACAACAGTGCAGCAGCACAGAAAATGAAGGAAGGGACAGGGCCCCAACCAAGCATCCCCTTTCCAGACTTGGTGTTAGTTGCATGGGATGTGTTCAATATGTGAACATTCTGGGACTGTACCTGTGAGAAATACAGAATAAAACGAAGGGTTGGTGCTTTTTTTTTTTTTTAACTGAGAGGAAGGGAGGCAGAGAAACAGACTCCTGCATGAACCAGACGGAGATCCACCGGTTAAGCCCACTAGGGGCTGATGCTCTGCCTATCTGGAGCCATTGCTTAATGAAGCCATTTTTTTTAGCGCCTTAGGCAGAGGCCATGGAGCCATCCTCAGCACCCAAGACCAACTCCCTCGAGCCAATCAGCTATGGCTGTGGGAGGGGGGGGGAGAGAGAGAAGGGGGTAGGATGGAGAAGCAGATGCTTGTTTCTTCTGTGTGCTCTGACCAGAATCAAACCTGGACTTTCACACGTCGGGCGGATGCTATACCACTGAGCCAACTGGTCAGGGCTAGGTTAGTGCATTTTTATACATGTATATGTTGCTTTGATATAAAGGTTTAAAATGCCCTATCAGCGGTGATGGTTACACAACTTTGTGAATGTTCTAAATGTCACTCAACTGTACACTTAAAAATCGTCAAAAGGGTAAATTTTATCATCTATATTTGTTTTATTTTTATTGGTCTTTGAGCCCTGACCAGGAATCAAGCCTGCAACCTTGGCGTATCAGAATCACACTTTAACCAACTGAACTACTGGGTCAGAGTTTGTCATGTATATTTTGCCACAACTAATACAAAACCAAACAGACCTCATAGGGTTACATGAAACATACTAACAAAGAAGGTAGATATGGTAATATTAATAGAAGATAAAGAGGCCTGACCAGGCAGTGGCGCAGTGGACTGGGATGTGGAGGACCCAGGTTTGAGACCCCGAGGTCACCAGCTTAAGCGTGGGCACATCTGGTTTGAGCAAAAGTTCACCAGCTTGAGCCTAAGGTTGCTGGCTCGAGCAAAGGGTCACTCGGTCTGCTGTAGCCCTTCGGTCAAGGCACATATGAGAAATCGATCAATGAACAACTAAGGTGCTGCAACAAAGAATTGATGTTTCTCATCTCTCCCTTCCTGTCTATCTATCCTTATCTGTCCCTCTGTCTGTCTCTGTCTCTGCCACACACACACACACACAAAAGAAGGTAAAAAGAATTCAAGGCAAAAAGTATTTAAAGGGATCACCGCCCCAAACCCTATTGGATTTATTTAAATGCCATCAGAGATATGCCCATTGTATCAGTGGTGCCTGTGACTGTTCAACAGCAAATAACAAAAAACTGAACAAGTAAAGGGTTGGTTTGTCTCAGGCAGCAGTAAGGCGGAAGCTGAAAGATTAATACAGCTACCTGAGGAACTTACCAGAAACACAGATTCTGTCTTTTGGTGCCATCTGGCTTTTGTCCTTGTGGTTGCAAGATAGCTACTGCCTGACCTTGGCTGGGTAGCTCATGTCTAGGTTGAGGGTTCAATCCTCAGTCAGGGCACATATAAGAATCAACCAATGACAGCATGAATAAGTGGAACAATGAATTGATGTTTCCCTCTCCCTCCCTCCCTCTCTCTCTCTGTCTCCATCTCTCTTCCTTCTTCTCTCTCTAAAAATCTAAAAAAAATAGTGATAATAGTAGATGGCTGCTGCACCTTCAGTCATATCTTTTTTTTTTTTTTTTTTTTTTTTACAGGGACAGAGAGAGGGATAGATAGGGATAGACAGACAGGAACGGAGAGAGATGAGAAGCATCAATCATCAGTTTTTTGTTGTGAGACCTTAGTTGTTCATTGATTGCTTTCTCATATGTGCCTTGACCGTGGGCCTTCAGCAGACTGAGTAACCCCTTGCTCGAGCCAGCAACCTTGGGTCCAAGCTGGTGAGCTTTTGCTCAAACCAGGTGAACCCATGCTCAAGCTGGCGACCTCGGGGTCTCAAACCTGGGTCCTTCCACATCCCAGTCCAACGCTCTATCCACTGCGCCACCTCCTGGTAAGGCCATATCTTGCTTCTAAAAAGAAGAGGGGAAAGGTCCAAAGGGTAAGGCCTCATCTCCACAAGACTTTCCTTTTATTTTTAGGAAGAGAAGTCCTTTGAGATTTCTGCTGTTATCTCCTTCGGCAGGACAGGGTCACATGGACACCCCTATCTTCAAGGGAGACCAGAAATCTGGGTATTTTCTTTAGAGAGTATAGGAGGCAAAAGAGAAGGGGGTTGAGTAGGCAGTGCACTTCTTTCAATAGTGCCTGCCACACCAACTGTGATCTGCGATGGACCAACCAACTAGTTTCAAAACCATCTAGAGGCTCTGGTAGGTTGGCACAGTGGAAGAGCGTCAGCCAGTGTGTGGATGTCCGAGGTTCGATTCCTGGTCAGGGTACACGGGAGAAGCACCCATCTGCTTCTCCACCCCTCCCCCTCCCCTTTCTCTCTGTCTCTTTCTTCTCCTCCCACAGCCACGGCTCCATTGGAGCAAAGTTGGCCCTAGGGCCTGAGGATGGCTCCATGACCTCTCCCTCAGGCATTAGAATGGCTCTGGTTGCAACGGAGCAATGCCCTAAGCATCGCCCCCTGGTGGGCATGCCTGGTGGATTCTGGTCAGGTGCATACGGGAGTCTGTTTCTCTGCCTCCCCACTTCTCACTTTAGAAAAATACAAAAAATAAGGGGAAAAAAACATGAGGTCACCAGCTGGAGCACAGTCTCATCTGATTTGAGCAAGGTTCACCAGCTTGTGCCCAAGGTGGCTGGCTTGAGCCCCAAGGTCACTGGCTTGAGCAAGGGATCACTGTCTGCCATAGCCCCCTGGTCAAGGCACATATGAGAAAGCAATTAATGGACAACTAAGGTGCCGCAATGAAGAACTGATGCTTTTCATCTCTCATCTTCCTGTCTGTCCCTATCTGTCCCTCTCTCTGTCTCTGTCACACACACACACACACACACACACAAATGTATATAGAAAAAATAGAGAGGCCCTGGCTGGTTGGCTCAGCGGTAGAGCGTCGGCCTGGCGTGCGGGGGACCCGGGTTCGATTCCCGGCCAGGGCACATAGGAGAGGCGCCCATTTGCTTCTCCACCCCTCCCCCTCTCCTTCCTCTCTGTCTCTCTCTTCCCCTCCCGCAGCCAAGGCTCCATTGGAGCAAAGATGGCCCGGGTGCTGGGGATGGTTCCTTGGCCTCTGCCCCAGGCGCTAGAGTGGTCGCAGCAGAGCGACGCCTCGGAGGGGCAGAGCATCGCCCCCTGGTGGGCAGAGCGTTAGCCCCTGGTGGGTGTGCCGGGTGGATCCTGGTCAGGCGCATATGGGAGTCTGTCTGACTGTCTGTCCCCGTTTCCAGCTTCAGAAAAATACAAAAAAAAAATAGCAAAAATGATGGAGCACAACTAATTAACACAGTATTAACCAGTCCACACGTAGTGGAAGATCTTATTTATTTATTCATTTATTTATTTTTATTAAGTGAGAGGCAGGGAGACAGAGACAGACTCCTGCATACACCCTGACTGGGATTCACCTGGGAAGCCCCCTAATGGGTGATGCTCTGCCTATTGGGGGCCGCTGCTCCATTGCTTGGCAATCGAACTATTTTAGCACCTGAAGCAAGGCCATGGAGCCATCCTCAGTGCCTGGGGCCAATTTGCTCAAACCGAGCCATGGCTACAGGAGGAAAAGAGAGAGAGAGGGAGAGAGGAGGAGGGGTAGAGAAGCAGATGGTCACTTCTCCTGTGTGCCCTGATTGGAAATCAAACCTGGGACTTACACATGCTGGGCTGATGCTTTACCACTGAGCCAACCAGCCAGGGAAACGTAGTGGAAGATCTTAACACACCAGTCACAGAAACACACAGTGGCCTAAAAACAATCAAGGATAAAGCAAATTTGAGAAGCACAATTAACAAACTTAATCCAACAGATCCACTTAATAGAACTTGGTGATCAATGAACAGAGACTATGATTTTCACACTTTTGGACCAGTCACAAAAAGTGGACCACATGTTCCACGTTCCTTGACCACAGTGAAATCACAAGTTAGGAGGAAGGAGACAAGCCCTGGCCAGATAGCTCTGTTGGTTCTATCCCCAGTCAGGACACATCCAGGAACTGATGGATGTCCCTGTCTCTCTCTCACTCTGTCCCTTCCTCTCTCTAGAATCAATAAAGTACATATTTTTTTAAAAAAGAGGAAGGAGACAATATAAAAATTCATCCCTTGGAGGTTTAAAGACAGCTTTCTAAATAACTTTGGCTAAAGAAGGAAATCAAAACAGAAATTACAAACTATTATTAATAAATGAAGAAACAATGAGAACACTACATCTCAAAACCCATGGTATATCCCATAGGAAAAGTTGAAAATGTATCCCCTTAAGAAAATTTATTGGGCCTGGCCTGTGGTGGGTCAGTGAATGGGGCATTGACTTGGGATGCTGAGGCTGCAGGTTCAAAACCCCTGGCTTGTCTGGTCAGGGCACGTACGACAAGCAATCAATGAACAACTGATGTGAAGCAACTATGAGTTGATACTTCTCGCTCTGCCTCCTCCTCCTGTCTCTATAAAATTAATGAAAACTTAAAAATAGAAAATTTATTGGAAAACAAGAACGGTTGAAAAGAAACAAATTGAGGTTTTTTAACTGGAGACATTTAATAAAGCAACAAGGAAATGCCAGCACTTTAGATAGGGTTTCTGCATCTGGGTTCACAAAGGAAGCTGAAGCATCAAGTTCTTTTGGTTTTTCCACTTTGGGTTTGTAGGAGAGTCAGAATGAGCCCTATCATCTTCTGTGCTTTGAAGGAGTATACATATGTGGTAATTATCTAGTCCTTGAGATTGTGGTCAAACCTGCCTTCAGACTGTCTGGGCCCAGTGACATCTGTATTGATAGATTCTTGGTCACATTTCCATCTCCTGATGGTTATTTCTACTTCTTTTTTTTTATATATAGTTATATTTTTAATTTTTTTTATTTATTCATTTTTAGAGAGGAGAAAGAGAGGGAGAGAGACAGAGAGAGAGAGAAGGGGGGAGGAGCTGGAAGCATCAACTCCCATATGTGCCTTGACCAGGCAAGCCCAGGGTTTCGAACCGGCGACCTCGTGATTTCCAGGTTGACGCTTTATCCACTGCGCCACCACAGGTCAGGCTCTACTTCTTCTTGAGTCAGTTTTAGTTTGTTTGTTTTTTCCTAGAAAATAATCTAGTCTAGATTTCTTTTTATTTTGTTGGTGCAAAGGTATACCAAGCATTTTCATTAAAAAAAAAAAAAAGCTCTGCTTTTTTTTTTTTTTTTTTTTTGGTATTTTTCCCGAAGTGAAAAGTGGGGAGGCAGACAGATGGACTCCCGCATGCGCCTGACCAGGATCCACCCAACATGCCCACCAGGGGGTGATGCTCTGCCCATCTGGGGCGTTGCTCTGTTGCAACTGGAGCCATTCCAATGCTTGAGGTGGAGGCCATGGAGCCATCCTCAGCACCTGGGCCAACTTTGCTCCAATGGAGCCTTGGCTGCGGCAGGGGAAGAGATAGAGAGAAAGGAGAGGGGGAAGGGTGGAGAAGCAGATGGGTGCTTCTGTGTGCCCTGACCAGGAATCGAACCCGGGACTTCCACACGCCAGGCTGATGCTCTACCACTGAGCAAACCGGCCAGGGCCAAACCTCTGCATTTTTGGTCCCTTTCCTTACTCCGTGTCTCCTTCCCAGTAGCTCAAGAGGTGACCTCACTCCGTCGATATTCTCTACTCTGCTGTGTTCCTGTCATCTCTGTCTTTCTCTACTGGCTTCTGGTCCTCAGCGTGTAAACATGCTCAAGTTTCTCTCATCCTAAAAGTAAACAACTTCATTATCATCACCAACCAACGCTGACTGGAGACATTCCCCGCAGCACAGCCAGCCCTCCACAGCTCCGCTCTTGTCTGTCCTTCCGGCTCTTAGCCACACATCTGGGAAGTCATCTCCATCAGTGCTCATGTTTTTTTGTTTCTTTGTTTTTTTTCCTTCACCAACCTATTGTGGATGGATACTTTTGTAAAATACAATAATATAGGCCCTGGCCGGTTGGCTCAGCGGTAGAGCGTCGGCCTGGCGTGCGGGGGACCCAGGTTCGATTCCCGGCCAGGGCACATAGGAGAGGCGCCCATTTGCTTCTCCACCCCCCCCTCCTTCCTCTCTGTCTCTCTCTTCCCCTCCTGCAGCCAAGGCTCCATTGGAGCAGAGATGGCCTGGGCGCTGGAGATGGCTCCTTGGCCTCTGCCCCAGGCGCTAGAGTGGCTCTGGTCGCGGCAGAGCTTCGCCCCTGGTGGGCGTGCTGGGTGGATCCCGGTCAGGCGCATGTGGGAGTCTGTCTGACTGTCCCGTTTCCAGCTTCAGAAAAATACAAAAAAAAAAATACAATAATATATATTAGAAAAATGGAATTAAAACCTCAAAGACATCTGAAAGGCGGGCCCTAATTGTTTATTATTGGATTCAACGGACATAAATGACCATCAGGTGACTGTGAAGTCACAAGTGCTCAGTCTCAACTTCTGTACTTTATCTGGATGTGGGTGAGTAACAAGCAGCTCTGGATGGCCCTAGTCTGTGGCTGTTGGGAGAGTGTGCCCTGGGCACTGCTCCCACTGCCATCTGGCTCCTGCTTTCATTGTCCTGGCTCAGGCCACTGCCCATCTCCATAGTCTCTAGTGCTTGGAGGCTGCCTGAGACTTCTCAGCATTTGTCCCTTGGCACCTCCCGGGACCACACTGCTCCCTTCTTCACTCACTTGGCTCTCTCACCTCTCCTTCATCCCCTCTTTCTCTTTGATCTCCTTTGTGGGCCCCTCCCCTGCCCAGTCTTTGAGATGCAGTATGTGGACTGCCTTCTCTTCTCTCCCTGGTGCTCACTAGGACTTGGGTTTTCTACCATGTGCCCAGAGCTTCCAACTGTATATTCTGGCCACAGTGTCTGGCCACTTTCTAGTGTGCTGGTCACCCCTTGGCTGTCTGTAGCTCCTCGGGTCAGCACCATGCATCACTTAGATTCATATCAGTTGGCTCAGAGTAGCTGCACTCTGGGAGTCCAGAGGACAGGTCTCAGGTGGCAAGATCTGCTTGGGCATCACCGTGGGGTGCATCTTCTGTGTTCCAGTGTCTGAAACCACCATTTCATTTTGCCCACACATTCTGTGGATGAAGGGTTTGAACTAGGCACAGAGGGCATGGCTTGTCTTTGCTCCACAATGACTGAGGTCTCAGTTGGCAAGGGAGCTGTGTGTGAATTGAAAGGCAGGGGACCTAGAATCTTCATGAAACACCTTCACTGAGATCAGCTGTTGGCTGGGACCTCAGCTGGTTGGGTCATCACACCCATGGTGATGCTTCCATGTGACCTGGGTGCTTCCCCACCTGGTGGCCTCAGGGGTGTCAGGCTTCTCACATTACAGCTCAAGGCTTCCCAGCTAGTATAATGGGAAACTCAGGACACTGAGGGCCAAGCCAGTCACCAAGACCAGCCCTGGTTCCAGGGGGTGGGGGACATAGACCTACCTTCTAATGGATGGAGGCTCAAAGAATTTGTGAATATGATTTTTTTTCCCCAAACCACCACATGAGGGAAATGTTCAAATTCCTATCACTCTGCTTAAGAACCAAAACGCTAGGGAGTGAGAGTCTCACTGCTGAGATTCCTGTCCAAGTACAGAAGCGTCCCCAGGACACTGATCATAGATTCAGATCCCTGGCCAGGAAATTGGGTTTCCTAATTGAGGGTGGGGTCCAGGAAGCTCACATAATAGGCTCCCTTAGTAATGCTGATGCAGGTTCCCTAGGGAACCTCACTTTGAGAGATATCTCAAGTGTCTTACAGAGGATGTTTTTGTTAAGCTTTTTTTTTTTTTTTTTTTTTTTTCATTTTTCTGAAGCTGGAAACAGGGAGAGACAGTCAGACAGACTCCCGCATGCGCCCGACTGGGATCCACCCGGCACACCCACCAGGGGCAACGCTCTGCCCACCAGGGGGCGATGCTCTGCCCATCCTGGGCGTCGCCATGTTGCGACCAGAGCCACTCTAGCGCCTGAGGCAGAGGCCACAGAGCCATCCCCAGCGCCCGGGCCATCTTTGCTCCAATGGAGCCTCGGCTGCGGGAGGGGAAGAGAGAGACAGAGAGGAAGGAGGGGGGGGTGGAGAAGCAAATGGGCACTTCTCCTGTGTGCCCTGGCCGGGAATCGAACCCGGGTCCTCCGCACGCTAGGCCGACGCTCTACCGCTGAGCCAACCGGCCAGGGCCTGTTAAGCTTTTTATTTTGAAATAATTACAGAATCAGATGCAGTTGTCTGGGAGAAAAAAAAAAACCACACACACATAAATCCCACACACCCTTTACCTAGTTTCTTCCCCTGGTAACATCTTGCAAAATTATGCTACAGTGTCACAACCATGCGTTGGGCATTGATACAGTGGAGATACAGAAAATTCCATCACCACAAGGATATCTCACCCCCACCTTGACTCCTGCCACTGCCATTCTGTTCTCCACTTCTCCAATTCTGCTGTTTCATGAAATGTTATAACATCAGGTCCTACTGGCTGTGACCTTTGTACTGGCTTTTTTGCCTCACAATAGTTCCCTGGGGATGCACCCAGGTTGTTGTGTATACCAACAGCAGTTACTCTGTCTTGCTGACTGCTGCCCCCACTGTAGTATGGATGGACCACAGATTGCTTAGCCATTCATCCTTGAGGGTCATCTGGGTTGCTTCCCACTTTTGGACATGTTGAATAAAGCTGCTATATACATTTGTGTTCAGGGTTTTGTGCAAGCACAAGTCTTCACTTCTCTGGGATAAATGCCCAGGAATACAATGGCAGGGTTTAAGGTAGTTTAGTTGTGTATTCAGTCTTCAAAGGAAGATTTTCCAGAGAGGCTGGTCCATTTACCATTTCCACAGGCAGTGCCCAAGTGATTGAGTTTCTCCACATTCTCACCAGCATTTGCTTTTGTGACTTTTTTTTTCTATTTCAGCCATTCTAATAGGTATGTGTCAGTTTCTCACTGTACTTTTAATCTGCATTTTCCTGGCAAGCACTGGTGTGGAACACCTTTCCACAGACTTATCTGCATAGCCTCTTCCACAAGATGTGTCTTTATGTCTTTTGCCCACTTTCTTTTTTTTCAATTGATTGATTTGAGAAAGAAGCATTCATTTGTTCTTCCATTTAGTTGTGCATTCACTGGTCGCTTCCCATATGTGCCCTAACCTGTAAATCAAACCCCCAATCTTGGGACCCTGGCCGGTTGGCTCAGTGGTAGAGCATCAGCCTGGCGTGCAGGAGTCCCGGGTTTGATTCCCGGCCAGGGCACACAGGAGAAGCACCCATCTGCTTCTCCACCCCTCCCCCTCTCCTTCCTCTCTGTCTCTCTCTTTCCCTCCCGCAGCCAAGGCTCCATTGGAGCAAAGTTGGCCCGGGCGCTGAGGATGGCTCCATGGCCTCTGCCTCAGGCGCTAGAATGGCTCTGGTTGGAACAGACAATGCCCCAGGTGGGCAGAGCATCGCCCCCTGGTGGGAATGCTGGGTGGATCCCAGTTGGGCACATGTGGGAGTCTGTCTGACTGCCTCCCCGTTTCCAACTTCAGAAACAAACAAACAAACCCCCAATCTTGGCATTTCAGGATGACTTTCTAACCCACTGAGGTAACTAGCCAGGTTCTTTATTGTTTTGTTTTAATTTTATGACCCATTTGCAAGTAAGCCGCAGACACAGTGCCTATCATCCCTAACATATAAGTGTGTATTTTCTAAGACCACGGCAACTCCCACAGTGTCTGTATTAGGTCAGAATTCGAGTCGAGAACATACTTTGATTTTCTGTCATGTTTCTCAGTCTCCTTCAATCTGATTTCAAATTTCTCCTGTGGCTTTGTCACTCAGACTGGAGAAAGCCTTAGTCCCACACTCTTGTCTTGCAGCCAGTGTCAATGCCTCGGAATTCAGGGAAGAGGCAGGAAAGCAGGGCTTGTCTAATAGACAGGTGAGCTGGGGCCAGAGAGTGTGAGGCTCGCTTGAGATCATACAACTAGCTGATCGTGGGGTTTCCGGGCTCACTAACCCCTTCCTTAAGACCACATACATACCCAGGGCTGGGGCCCTGAATGTCACTGTCAACTGATAAGGCAACCCAGAAGGTTTGAAAGCAAGAGGGTCACTTTCTAAAAATCTAATGTACAATGGTGATGAGTAAAAAGCATTATCTTTAGAATTGGTCTCTCTTTATATTTCATGACTGATATGTTTGAAGTAGACTTTGTAAAATATCTTTCAGTTTGGGTCTGCCTGACATTTCCTCATGATCAGACTTCATGTCTCTGTATTGGGGCAGGAATATATTTCCAAAATGATTTTATATTCTCCTCAGTGCATCACGTCAGGAGGCACAGGTTGTCTGTTTGTTCCTGTACTGGTTGGTGACATTAACATGTATCCCATGCTTAAGATTATGTCTGCCAGACTTCTCCACTGTAAAGGTAGCTAATGAGTATTTTGAACTCACTAGTTAATGATTAATCACCTGTAACTACTTTGGGAGGAGATGCTCTGAATCTCGGTAAATATCCTGTTTCCCATCAGCCTTTTATTGGCAAGTTCGAACATTCCTTGTTGATTCTTCCCTGAATCAATTATTAATGCACTTTTGCCAAATGGACGTCTTCTAACTCCATTATTCCTTCTGCATTCAAGAGCCACCTTTCTCTCCCATTTCAGTGTTCATTCATTTATATGTATCATGAATTTTTCATATCATAAAGAAAGATGGCCATCCATTACTATCTTTTGCTGCTCAAGTGGTTCCACATTTGGCCAGTGGGAACCCCTGCAAGCTCTTTCTTGAGTTGTCACAACTTTATCGATCTTTGAACACATCTGTACTGTCTGTTCCCACAAGACATTCCAGGCTCATCAATTGCCCCAGTTCTGGAATGAACCATTTCTACAAAATCCTATGTTCCTTTTCGTGAAGAATAGGATTTAGAAGCCACAGTCTGGGCCCTGGCCGTGCTCACTGCTGCTGGGGACTTCATTGTTTCTAGGCCCTTTTGGCAGACAGAGCTAAGAAACACACAACACACAGACACACACACCTACATCTATTGCTATATAAAAAGCATGAGTTTGGCCCTGGGTGGTTGGATCAGTGTTGGAGTGTCAGCCAAAGTTCAATTCCAGATCAGAGCACACAGGGGAAGCAACCATCTGCTTCTCCACCTCTCCCCGCCCCCTCCTTTCTCTCTCTTTCCTCATCTACAGCCATGGCTCAATTGGTTCAAGCATGTTGGCCCCCAGCATGGAGGATGACTCCATGGAGCCTCTGCCTCAGGTGATAAAGATAGTTCGGTTGCTGAGCAATGGCCCAAGATGGGCAGAGCAGTGCCCCATAGGTGGCTTGCTGGGTGGATCTTAATCAGGGCATATGCAGGAGTCTGTGTCTCTGTCTCCTCTCTGCTGCAAACCAGCAGAACTCAAAATTGTCCAGGTCCTGAGTGAGAATGGTGCAGAATGAAGAAATAAACTCAGAGAGAAAAAGGATAGGTTCAGGAGGTCTCTGAAAGCTGATAGCAAGCCAGAGCAAAAGCAAAGCCCCTGGTTTGTTTTAATATATAGTGCAGAGCCATATGCAAATAAGGAAATCTCTGATACAAAGTCACACCTTTATGGCATAAATGGAAATCCTCGTAAGAGGGCAACACCCCCCACCATGCAACAGTCAAGGGTGTGAGGAAGATCTTAGTCTTAGAAGGGTGTGGGGAAGAGCTTAGTCTTTTTTTTTTTTTTTTTTTTTACAGAGACAGAGAGTCAGAGAGAGGGATAGATAGAGACAGACAGACAGGAAGGAAAGAGATGAGAAGCATCAATTATCAGTTTTTCGTTGCGACACCTTAGTTGTTCATTGATTGCTTTCTCATATGTGCCTTGACTGTGGGCCTTCAGCAGACCAAGTAACCCCTTGTTCAAGCCAGCGACCTTGGGTCCAAGCTGGTGCTCTTTGCTCAAACCAGATGAGCCTGCGCTCAAGCTGGCGACCTCGGGGTCTCGAACCTGAGTCCTCCTCATCCCCGTCTGACGCTCTATCCACTGCGCCACTGCCTGGTTAGGCGAAGAGCTTAGTCTTAAACTAAGCCCTAGGCTATAAGGACTTAGTCAGCTTACAGCCTGTCTCTCACATATCCCTTTTTTATTTTTAAATTTTAGTTTATATGCTGAGATTTGCACTCGTCTGATTTCCCAGATTCCAATTCAGAGGCAGATTGGAAAAATACAGAGTATTAATATAGCCAATGTTAAGAGATACCAAAAACAGTGTCTTAATACATTAAAGAGATTAAAGCCTTTTAGATCATTAAGCAAATTCTTAGCCAATATAGCAGGATCTGTAATAGTCTTTGCTATTTTGAATGTCCTTAATATGTTCACCAAGTCCGTGCTGACACATCACCATTCCACATTCCCTGCAGATGTAACCCAACCCCACTTCAGTCCCATTGAAAACTGTCACAAGGAGCAGGAGTCACACACATCCAGGAAAAGCCCGCATGGCACTGGAACTGTTGTCACATTTCCACACTCTGCAGCTAGCCTCCAAGTCTCATGACCACTGCTTCCAGCATATTAATCTTTTGTCTCAAGCTTAATGTCAATTCTGGGTTTCTGGTGATGATTCAGGTAGACTGGAAGGGCCATCTGTAGGCATGTGTGGAAATGGAGCTTTTGTTTTCTTTAACCTGGAGAGATGAAACCGGGGGCGCTTTTCCTGGAGTTTTGCAGCCATGGAGGTGGTCAGGGGAACCTTGGGATTCACTATGCTGGGTGGTAGAGGTAAATTTGTAATAGGAGTGGGTAAATCTGGCTGGCCAAGAATAAAAACAAGGCCAATTCTGAGGACGGGGGGTGAAAGGAGAGAAAGGCTCTGAATTTGGAGAGTAGGTCTTGGCCTAAAATTGGGTTGGGGCACTGAGGCAGGAGGAGAAAAAGAATGTGTAAAAGGAGACGCCATGTATTAGATAAGGCAGTGGATCCGTGGCAAGTGAGGAGGAAAATAAGACCTTCAACAGCCACAACAGAGATCTTTAAGGGATGAGCAGGACCCGAATATTTGGGTAAGGCAGAGTAAGTGCCCATGTCTATAAGAAATGAGATTGGCTTACCTGCTACTTGGATGGCTACCCTAGGCTCATCGATGATGATGTGAGATAAGGCCGATGGGCCTGGGCACCTTCAGTCTTCAGTGGTGACTTCCAGTATACTGGACAAGGTGTGAGGTCACTGGGCAATGGGGGAAGGTTACATGAGGAACCAGACCTGGGAACTTTGGCTAGAACCACCCACACCCATGCACGCCAAAAGAAACTTCCCAGGAGTCCTTTGGAAAAGAGCAACCGTCTGTCAGCCAATGAAATTTCACCACATCATATTACCTCGACCACCCTAGATGACCTTTAAATTTCCCCCATGCGGTTTCCTCCATGCGACTTCTCTGGCCCCTGGCCCCTAGACCAGAGAACTTCATTGGGCGGAATGCGCTGTACTAAATAAAGCTTTTATTATTCCACACTTCGTGGCTATGCCCATCCTTCTTTCTTGGTGGGGAAAAATACCTTACACAAGGTTAGGTCAGAGGTGGCTGGGGTAGGGGTGGAAAATACTGAATCCTCCCTTGGACTGAACCCTCCCTTGGAGGAGCGAGGGGGCAGTCTACCTTCCAGTCCCTTTTTCCCACAGCGAGGGCATGGCCTTGGCGGGGGCTGAAGAGCCAGACAGGCTTTTGCCCAATGACCTTCCTTTTCGCACCTGAAGCAGGGCCCTGATGGAGTCTTATGAGGCTTCTTAGGGACATTGGAGCCTTTAAGGCTGGCTGCCAAGAGCCAGCATTTTTCCTGATCTCTTTGGGCTCTGTCTGCCTTCTTCTGTTCCTCTTGGTTATTATAGACCTTAAAAGCTATACTCAGGAGATCTTGTTGAGGGGTTTGAGGTCCCTTCTCTGCCTTTTTAAGCTTTTTCTGTTTATTGGGGGCTGATTGGGAGAAGACAGAGGGACAGCAGAATTTGCAGGAGGAGGAGGTTTGGGGTGTGCTAAGAGGATTTGATAGATGGAACAGGTTTGACAGAGAGGGATGAGAGTGGAGTAAAATAGACCTTATACAATTGCTCTTGTGGAGTGAGTCTTTCCTTCTGGCTCTTGGTGTCTCACCAAACATTCAGGAACCCACTGAGGAGCCTCAGCAGTCCTAGGAAAAACACACACATATCCTCGGCCGCGTAAGAGACAGGTCTGGCCCTTGCCAGATTTCTGTGAGCGAGTCCTTCCATCGCACTTCAGAGAAGGCTTTCCTTATTGGATTTTAGTCTTTTTTTTTTTTTTTTTTTTTTTTTTTTTTTTTTTTATAGAGACAGAGAGTCAGAGAGAGGGATAGACAGGAACGGAGAGTTGAGAAGCATCAATCATTAGTTTTTTGTTGCGTGTTGCGACACCATAGTTGTTCATTGATTGCTTTCTCATATGTGCCTTGGCCGTGGGCCTTCAGCAGACTGAGTAACCCCTTTGCTCGAGCCAGAGACCTTGTGTCCAAGCTGGTGAGCTTTGCTCAAACCAGATGAGCCTGCGTTCAAGCTGGCAACCTCGGGGTCTTGAACCTGGGTCCTCCACATCCCAGTCCAATGCTCTATCCATTGCACCACCGCCTGGTCAGGCTGGATTTTAGTCTTTAAGCCACTGAATGGCCCTGTACATCAGCATTCAAAAACTTTTTAAAGTAAAAAGAGTGTGATAAAGAAGATTTGCTAGAGTTCCAGGGTATGACTCCCCATTTTTTATTTTTTCTAATTTACTTTTTTTGTTTGTTTGTATTTTTTCGAAGCTGGAAACGGGGAGGCAGTCAGACAGACTCCTGCATGTGCCCGACCGGGATCCACCTGGCATGCCCACCAGGGGATGATGCTCTGCCCATCTGGGGCGTCGCTCTGCCGCAATCAGAGCCATTCTAGTGCCTGAGGCAGAGGCCACAAAGCCATCCTCAGCGCCCGGGCAAACTTTGCTCCAGTGGAGCCTTGGCTGCGGGAGGGGAAGAGAGTGACAGAGAGGAAGGAGAGGGGGAGGGGTGGAGAAGCAGATGGGCGCTTCTCCTGTGTGCCCTGGCCGGGAATCGAACCTGGGACTCTTGCACGCCAGGCCAATGCTCTACCACTGAGCCAACCGGCCAGGGCCATCTAATTTACTTTTAAGTGTTTGATGGGCATGCTCTAAATCTGATTAATCCTAATATCTGAGTTGCTATTTTGCTTTCAACTCAGAAAACAAAGAACGTACCTTACAAAGCACCAACTAAATTAGCAAGTCTTTAAGATCTACATTCCATTCTATTTAAAATTTAAATGAGCGCTCCTTACATGTTCCAATTTTAAAGCAAAAATGTAAGGATGGAACTATTTTATTCTTTTCAATATAAGAGCTGGCATTTCCAATTTTTTGCATGCAAGAACTTAATTGAGGCCTTAAAAAATCACATTTTAGATAACAGTAGACAAAAACTAAACAGAAACTAGAATCAGACAAACTAGAGACAAACCCGGGATTTCAGATCACAACCAGACTAGAAAGATGCCTGCCTGATCTCAGTCAGGGCATTTTCGGACAGAGGGACAAGTGAAGAATGGGATTAAACAAAATCTCCCTGAGAAAATTTGCTCTTGGCAGTTGCACGGGAAATTCTGTAGTCAGATCCACCAGAGGTCCCCTGCCCAAATCTCCAGGCAAAGAACAGGAAAAAAACAAAATAACAGTTCAGAGGATTGTTGCCAAAACACCAAAGAAAATCAGACAACAGAAAGAGCTGCAACCTTAATAGCTGAGTCTCCTAACTATTCTCAAACTCCATAGCTGCTGTAACTGGTGGCTCAGGCTGACCATGACAAGACTTCTCCTCTACCCCAACTCTAGCTGAGTGGCAGACCAAGCAGCTGGAGAGATCCAGGGGCAGTCACATTGTCCCACATTCCTCAGCCTCCAAGCCACAAAGTATAGTACCACCTGCCATAGTCTCCTCACACCACTGCCTTTTAAAAACTTTACCTACTTGCTCCCCTGTAGCAGAACTAACCATTCCCTGCTCTTGGAACCAGGGACACATATCTTGAATATATCACAAAAAGCATTCTAGCTACATAACTATTCTTACAAAAAGGTACCTTACTTTTGACCCTAATTGTCCCATAACTTATTACTCCCGACTATACTTTCCCCAAAAACTTTACTCACTGTGCACACTTAGGAAGTTCTATCATCTGCCTTTAGTTTAGTTTTCTCTTCTTCAGGTCCCTGTTTGGGTACCACTTGCCACGAACCAACATGACTCATAATTAATTGTCCAAGTCCTGAGTGAGAACAGTGCAGAATGAAGAAATAAACTCAGAGAGAGAAAGGATAGGATCTGGAGGTCTCTGCAAGCTGATAGCAAGCCAGAGCAAAAGCAAAGCCCCTGGTCTGCTTTATTTTATAGTGCAGAGCCATATGCAAATAAGGAAGTCTCTGAAACAAAGTCACACCTCTGAGGCATAAACAGGAATCCTCATAAGAGTGCACCCCCCCATGCAACAGTCAAGGGCAGGGGTCCCCAAACTACGGCCCATGGGCCGCATGCGGCCCCCGGAGGCCATTTATCCGGCCCCCGTTGCACTTCCGGAAGGGGCACCTCTTTCATTGGTGGTCAGTGAGAGGAGCACATTAACCATCTCATTAGCCAAAAGCAGGCCCATAGTTCCCATTGAAATACTGGTCAGTTTGTTGATTTAAATTTACTTGTTCTTTATTTTAAATATTGTATTTGTTCCCATTTTGTTTTTTTACTTTAAAATAAGATACGTGTAGTGTGCACAGGGATTTGTTCACAGTTTTTATTTAGAGTCCGGCCCTCCAACAATCTGAGGAACAGCGAACTGGCCCCCTGTGTAAAAAGTTTGGGGACCCCTGGTCAAGGGTGTGGAGAAGATCTTAGTCTTAGAAGGGTGTGGGAATATCTTAGTCTTAAATGGGTGTGGGAAGATTTTAGTCTTAAAAGGATATGGGGAAGAGCTTAGTATTTTTTTTTAATTTTACTAGGGTGACATCAATAAATCAGGGTACATATGTTCAAAGAAAACATGTCCAGGTTATCTTGTCAATCAATTATGTTGCAAACCCATCACCCAAAGTCAGATTGTCCTCCGTCACCCTCTATCTAGTTTTCTTTGTGCCTCTGCCCCTCCCCCTTTTTCTCCCCCCCCCCCCCCCGTAACCACCACACTCTTATCAATGTCTCTTAGTCTCGTTTTTATGTCCCACCTACATATGGAATAATGCAGTTCTTGGTTTTTCTGATTTACTTATTTCACTTCGTATAATGTTATCAAGATCCCACCATTTTGTTGTAAATGATCCGATGTCATCATTTCTTATGGTTGAGTAGTATTCCATAGTGTATATGTGCCACATCTTCTTTATCCAGTCTTCTATTGAAGGGCTTTTTGGTTGTTTCCATGTCTTGGCCACTGTGAACAATGCTGCAATGAACATGGGGCTGCATGTGTCTTTACGTATCAATATTTCTGAGTTTTTGGGGTATATACCCAGTAGAGGGATTGCTGGGTCATAAGGTAGTTCTATTTTCAGTTTTTTGAGGAACCACCATACTTTCTTCCATAATGGTTGTACTACTTTACATTCCCACCAACAGTGAATGAGGGTTCCTTTTTCTCCACAGCCTCTCCAACATTTGCTATTACCTGTCTTGTTAATAATAGCTAATCTAACAGGTGTGAGGTGGTATCTCATTGCAGTTTTGATTTGCATTTCTCTAATAACAAATGAAGATGAGCATCTTTTCATATATCTGTTGGCCATTTGTATTTCTTCCTGAGAGAAGTGTCTGTTCACGGCCCTGGCCGGTTGGCTCAGCAGTAGAGCATCGGCCTGACGTGCGGGGACCCGGGTTCGATTCCCGGCCAGGGCACATAGGAGAAGCGCCCATTTGCTTCTCCACCCCCCCTTCCTCTCTGTCTGTTCTTCCCATCCCGCAGCCAAAGCTCCATTGGAGCAAAGATGGCCCGGGCGCTAAGGATGGCTCCTTGGCCTCTGCCCCAGGCGCTAGAGTGGCTCTGGTCGTGGCAGAGTGATGGCCCGGAGGGGCAGAGCATCGACCCCTGGTGGGCAGAGCATCGCCCCTGGTGGGCGTGCCGGGTGGATCCCGGTCGGGCGCATGCGGGAGTCTGTCTGACTGTCTCTCCCCGTTTCCAGCTTCAGAAAAAAATACAAAAAAAAAAAAAGTGTCTGTTCATGTCCTCTTCCCATTTTTTTATTGGATTGTTTGTTTGTTTGTTGTTGAGTTTTATGAGTTCTTTGTATATTTTGGATATTAGGCCCTTATCTGAGCTGTTGTTTGAAAATATCATTTCCCATTTAGTTGGCTGTCTGTTTATTTTGTTGTCAGTTTCTCTTGCTGAGCAAAATCTTCTTAGTCTGATGTAGTCCCATTCATTTATTTTTGCCTTCACTTCCCTTGCCTTTGGAGTCAAATTCATAAAATGCTCTTTAAAACCAAGGTCCATGAGTTTAGAACCTATGTCTTCTTCTATGTACTTTATTGTTTCAGGTCTTATATTTAGGTCTTTGATCCATTTTGAATTAATTTTAGTACAAGGGGACAAACTGTAGTCGAGTTTCATTCTTTTGCATGTGGCTTTCCAGTTTTCCCAGCACCATTTGTTGAAGAGGCTTTCTTTTCTCCATTGTGTATTGTTGTCCCCTTTATCAAAAATTATTTGGCCATATATATGTGGTTTTATTTCTGGGCTTTCTATTCTCTTCCATTGGTCTGAATGTCTGTTTTTCTGCCAATACCATGCTGTTTTGATTGTTGTGGCTCTATAATATAGTTTGAAGTCAGGTATTGTAATGCCCCCAGCTTTGTTCTTTTTCTTTAGGATTGCTTTGGCCATTTGGGGTTTTTTATAGTTCCATATAAATCTGATGATTTTTTTTTCCATTTCTTTAAAAAATGTCATTGGAATTTTGATGGGAATTGCATTAAATTTGTATATTGCTTTGGATAATATGGCCATCTTGATTATATTTATTCTTCCTATCCAAGAGCAAGGAATATTCTTCCATCTCATTGTATCTTTTTCGATTTCCCTTAACAATGGTTTGTAGTTTTCATTATATAAGTCCTTTATATTCTTTGTTATGTTTATTTTTAGGTATTTTATTTTTTTTGTTGCAATTGTGAAGGGGATTATTTTTTTTGAGTTCATTCTCAAATGTTTCATTGTTGGCATATAGAAAGGCTATGGACTTTTGTATGTTAATTTTGTATCCTGCAACCTTGCTGTATTGGCTTATTGTTTCTAGTAGTCTTTCTGTAGATTCTTTGGGGTTTTCGATGTATAGGCTCATATCATCTGCAAAAAGTGATACCTTTACTTCTTCTTTTCCCATATGGATGCCTTTTATTTCTTTGTCTTGTCTGATTGCTCTGGCTAGAACCTCTAGCACCACATTAAATAAGAGTGGAGAGAGTGGACAACCCTGTCTTGTTCCTGATTTAAGGGGGAAAGCCTTCAGTTTTGTGCCATTTAATATGATGTTAGCTGATGGTTTATCATATATGGCCTTTATCATGTTGAGATATTTTCCTTCTTTACCCATTTTGTTGAGTGTCTTAAACATAAAATTGTGTTGTATTTTATCGAATGTCTTTTCTGCATCTATTGATAAGATCATGTGGTTTTTGTTCTTTGTTTTGTTGATATGGTGTATTACGTTAACCGTTTTACGTATGTTGAACCATCCTTGAGATTTTGGGATGAATCCCACTTGATCGTGATGTATTATTTTTTTAATATGTTGTTGTATTTGATTTGCTAGTATTTTGTTTAGTATTTTAGCATCTGTATTCATTAGAGATATTGGTTTGTAGTTTTCTTTTTTTGTGCTGTTCTTGCCTGGTTTTGGTATGAGGGTTATGTTGGCCTCATAAAATGTGTTTGGAAGTATTGCTTCTTCAATTTTTTGGAAGACTTTGAGTAGAATAGGAACTAAGTCTTCTTTGAATGTTTGATAGAATTCGCTAGTATAACCGTCTGGGCCTTTTATTTGGGGGGAGGTTTTTAATAGTTTTTTCTATTCCTTCCCTACTAATTGGTCTGTTTAGGCTTTCTGCTTCTTCTTGACTCAGTCTAGGAAGGTTGTATTGTTCTAGGAATTTATCCATTTCTTCTAGATTGTTGAATTTAGTGGCATAAAGTTTTTCATAGTATTCTACAATAATTCTTTGTATATCTATGATGTCCGTGGTGATTTCTCCTCCTTCATTTTGGATTTTGTTTATATGAGTTCTTTCTCTTTTTTCCTTGGTAAGTCTTGCCAAGGGTTTGTCAATTTTGTTGATCTTTTCAAAGAACCAGCTCCTTGTTCTATTAATTTTTTCTATAGTTTTTCTGTTTTCTATTTCATTTATTTCTGCTCTGATTTTTATTATCTCCTTTCTTGGGCTGGTTTTGGGTTGTCTTTGTTCTTCTTTTTCCAGTTCCTTAAGGTGTAAAGTTAAGTGGTTCACTTGGGCTCTCTCTTGTTTGTTCATATAGGCCTGTATTGATATGAACTTCCCTCTTATCACTGCTTTTGTTGCATCCCATAGATTCTGATATGTCATATTGTCATTTTCATTTGTCTGTATATATCTTTTGATCTCTGTGCTTATTTCTTCTTTGACCCATTCATTTTTTAAAAAGTATGTTGTTTAGTTTCCACATTTTTGTGGGGTTTTTTCCCTCTTTTTTGCAGTTGAATTCTAGTTTCAAGGCTTTATGATCAGAAAATATGCTTGGTACAACTTCAATTTTTCTGAATTTGCTGATGTTGTTTTTGTGGCCCAACATATGGTCAATTCTTGAGAATGATCCATGTACACTGGAGAAAAATGTATACTCTGTCACTTTGGGATGAAATGTCCTGTAGATGTCTATCATATCCAGGTTCTCTAGTGTTTTGTTTAAGGCCAATATATCTTTATTAATTCTCTGTTTGGATGACCAATCTAGAGCCATTAGCAGTGTACTGAGGTCTCCAAGTATGATTGTATTTTTGTCAGTTTTTGTTTTAAGGTCAATAAGTAGCTGTCTTATATATTTTGGTGCTCCTTGGTTTGGTGCATATATATTAAGAATTGCTATGTCTTCTTGATTCAGCGTCCCTGTAATCATTATGAAATGACCATTTTTGTCTTTTAGTACTTTTGCTGTCTTGTAGTCAGCATTATTAGATATGAGTATTGCTACGCCTGCTTTTTTTTTTCTTTTTTTTTTTGATGTTATTTGCTTGGAGTATTGTTTTCCAGCCTTTCACTTTGAATTTGTTTTTATCCTTGTTGCTTAGATGAGTTTCTTGTAGGCAGCATACAGTTGGATTTTCTTTTTTAATCCATTCTGCTACTCTATGCCTTTTTATTGGTGAGTTTAATCCATTTACATTTAGTGTAATTATTGACACTTGTGAATTCCCTTCTGCCATTTTATACATTGCTTTCTGTTAGTTTTGTGTCTTGTTTGATTCCTCTCTTTCGTTTTTCTATCTTTTGTTTTTGTTTGGTTGTATTCCATACATCTTTCTTCTGTTGCTATCTTTTTTAAATCATGTGCTTCTGTGGTGGTTTTTTCAATGGTGATTACCATTAAGTAATGAAAAGGGTTCCTATCCTGTTCATTGTAGTGCACTATCTTGTGAGTACTTTTGCACTCCATCATCCTTTGCTACTGTTAATCTCTGTCCTCTCCCCCCTTTTTTTTTTTGTTGTCACAATTTAAATTTGGTTTTATTGTGTTCTTGGTGGAGCTTTTACTTGTGGTTTTGTTTTGTTTTGTTCTTTTTATCTGGTTGGAAAACCTCGCATAGTAATTCCTGGAGTGGGGGTTTTCTGATGATAAATTCCCTCATCTTTTCTGTATCTGTGAATGTTTTTATTCCTCCTTCATATTTGAAGGATAGCTTTGATGGGTATAGTATTCGTGGCTGAAAGTTCCTCTCTTTCAGGACTTTACATATTGGGGTCCACTCTCTTCTAGCTTGTAGAGTTTCTGTTGAGAAATCTGATGAGAATCTAATGGGCCTTCCTTTATTTGTTGTATTCTTCTTTTTCCTGGCTGCCTTGAGAATTTTTTCTTTGTCCTTGGTTTGTGCCAATTTCATTATGATGTGCCTTGGAGTAAGTTTATTGGGATTAAGAAAACTCGGAATTCTGTTTGCTTCTTGAATTTGAGGCTTTAGTTCTTTCCACAGGCTTGGGAAGTTCTCATCTATTATTTGTTTGAATATGTTCTCCATTCCATTTTCTCTCTCTTCTCCCTCTGATATACCTATTATTCTTATGTTATTTTTTTTATGAAGTCAGACAATTCCTGTAGGGCTTTCTCATTTTTAAAAATGTTTGAGTCTCTTTCTTCTTCTCTCTGTTGTGCCTCAAGTTGCTTGTCTTCTATTTCACTAATCCTACCTTCCATCTGGCCTGTTCTATTAGCTAAGCTTGTTACCTTGTTTTTCAGCTTGTGAATTGAGTTTTTCATCTCTGTTTGATTTGTTTTTATAGTTTCAATTTCCTTGGTAATATATTTTTTGTGTTGAGTTGTTTTCTGAGCTCCCTAAATTGCCTTTCTGTGTTTTCTTGTATATCTCTGAGTATTTTTAGGATTTCTGTTTTAAATTCTCTGTCATTTAGCTCCCAGGTTTCCAATATATTAATTTTTTTCTCCATAGATTTTTCCTCATCTATCTGTGCTACCTCTCTGTCTTTTGTATCCATGATATTCGATTTCCTTTTCCTTAATGGCATCTGAGGGTGGTTTTGTTGATAGTATTAATGAGAATTAATAAAGAATAAAAAGTTAAAAAATAAAAAAGAATAAAAAAATTATTATCCCTCCCCCTCCTTTTTTCCTCTCCTCTCCTCTCCCTCTTTCTTGAGAAAATCTTGTGGTGAACTGTGAATTATATTGTGGTAAATAGAACAAAAACTACCTATAATGGAGAAGTGATAGAGGGGCAAAAAAGGGGGTATGGACCCACAAAATGCAAAAAAGTAAAAAATTTGGGTCAAGAATAAAATGATTTGCTTTTAGGTAATGGTTGACTAAGAGATATGATGAGAGGAATAAGAGGGAAACAGGAAAAAAATTTAAAAAATTACTATTGTATTTAGTGGAGCAAGAACTAGATAAAATGGAGAGCCAGGGTTGGGAGCACTGCTAGTGAGTTAAAAAAGCGAAGTAAAAAAACCCCAAAGCACCACAAAGAAAATTTTGAGTCCCAGATAAAATAATTTGTTCGTGATTGAGGATTGAATGAGAGGAAAAGTAAAGGAGAAAAGAAAAAACTAATATAGAGGGAGGAAAAAAAAGAAAGAGGAAAACACAAAAAGAAGAAAAAAGAATAAAAGGGGGGAGAGAGAGAGAGTTAAGGGTTTTGGAGTGCAACCCTCATAGAGAGAAAGGAAGAAGAAAGAAAAGATAATGGGAGATGTAACACTTATGGGTAGTGTAGTTCACGGAGAGGAGAGAGTAAGACCAGCAGAGAATTAAACGACCAAATTGGAAGAGGAAGAAAATAATCAAGACAGGAAGAGAAACAAATGAACAAATATACTAAAATGGGATAGGTTATAAAGTCTGTGGATCATTCTTGATTTTGAGAGGTTATCTTCTTGCTTTTTCTTTTCTGTCCCTCTTCCTGGTCAGTGACTCTGTACCCCGGGTTCTGCTCCTGTGGCATGCTTAGGTAGAGGTTTGCAGTTGATAAGTCACTATGGTGATGTCATATATTGGTCTTCAGTCTCGTTGGCAGTCGAGGCTCATTAGCAATTGCAGGCTCCGCCAATGAGAGAGTCCGTGTTCCCGGAGCCTCTCTCCTAGACTTTCCTTCCTGAATTAGTAGCCTGATGATCCAGCTATGGGGTTGCTGCTGCCTCTGCCTGGAGAGTAAGAGGCTCAAAGAGCTGGCAAATCCCCACTCAGCACAGGGCTCTGGGTAAGGCTCAATCAGTCAGAGCCATTAGTATAATCAGGCGGGGCTTCGGCCCACACAAAGACCTCTGACTCTGCCCCTCTGTCCAGGAACACCGGCGCCCACTCCCAGGGGAATCTCTCACCCAGTATCTGTGCTCGCCAACCAGGATATCCGGCCAGCTGCCTCTCACTCCTGGTGAGGCACCCCGCCCGCATGGAAAAGTTCGAGCGTAGGGAATTTCACTCCCACTCACTCCCCACTGCTTTTCAGGGTGCAGGGGCGACCTCAAGATTCTGGTTTCGGCCCACAGAAAGGCCTCTGACCCTTCCCCTCTGTCTGGTAACATGGGTGCCCACTCCCAGGGCTCTAGGAGGAATCTCTCACCCACTATCTGCGCGCCGACAAGGAGATCGGGTGGATGGCTGTTTCAAGTGCCTTTCTTTGTCTGAATTTGGCGCAAGCGTTAGCTTGTGTTGACTGGGTTGCCACAAGCACAGTTTTTTCTCGGCTTGGATGTCCGTGCCACAGGCTGGTTTGAACATTTGTGCCGCAGTCTGGTTCTATTCATACCCTATGCCCGCCTTAGTTCCTATACTCTCAGTTCCCAGTGAAAGCAGCCCTTATTTAAGTTAGTGAGGAAGGCGGAGTGTTTCTTCCTCCTTATTGCCTTCGGGGTTGATTATATATTTAGTCATTTTTTTGCTTGATTATATCTTTGCGTTTAGTGTGGAACTTCTGGAGGCTCCAAGGATAGATTTTTCTCTCTGGTTGAAGATCTTGTTGAATTTTTGGGGAGATTTATCGGTATCACTCCTTATGGCGCCATTTCTCTGATGTCACTGACCTTAGTCTTAAACTAAACCCTAGGCTATAAGGACTTTGTCAGCTTACAACCTGTCTCCCACACCTCTTCTCTCACTTACAAAAAAAGACCCTGGCTGGTTGGCTCAGTGGTAGAACATCAGCCCAGTGTGTGGATGGCCTGGGTTCAATTCCCAGTAAGGGCACACAGGAGAAGCAGAGCTTCTCCACTCCTCCCCCTTCTCTCTCTCTCTCTCTCTTCCCCTCCCACAACTGGCTCTAATGAGTTGGCCTCAAGCACTGAGGATGGCTCTATGGCCTCTGCCTTCCATGTTAAAAAGTGGCTCTGGCCAGCCCCGTATGGGTAGAGCATTGCCCTCTACTGGAATTACCAGATGGATCCTGGTCAGGGCACATGTAGGAGTCTATCTGCCTCCCCTCTTTTCACTGTAAAAAAAAAAAAAGTGTGAGTTCGCACCAATACCTCAGTTATAGTCCAGCCCCAAAGATCGATTCTAGCTGTTTTCCTTTCCATACTGCAAACTCTCTCTCCAGCCATAAGAAGCCTGACTTCTCCAGCCACACATCTGCCTCCTCCTATGCTAACTGCATGGGCTGATTCCTTGGCCCCCAACTAAAAGGAATGAGAAAAGAGAAAGAAAAAGAGAGAAAAGAAAAAAGCAGAAGGGGAATGAAGCACTTTTCGGCTACTGTAACACACGGTCACAAAAAGCATGGCCTTATAGAGAATTTATTATCTAATGGTTCTGGAAGCCAGACATCCAAAAATCAAGATGGCAGCAGGGTTAGCTCCTTCTTGAGCCTCTGAGGGAGATTCTAGCTGTTCCTACCTTTTCCAGCGTCCAGTGGCTGCATCTAGTGTTCCTTGGATTGTAGCTGTGTCACTCCAGTCTCTGCTCCATCATCACATGGCCTTCTCCATGTCCTGTGTGCAAATCTCTCTCTTTATAAGGATGCCAGTCATTGGATGAGGGCCCTGGTTTATAATGCTAAGTTGCTGTTCCATTTCAATTGCCAATGTAACCATAGGCAGGTTAATTAATCTTACCTTGATCCCATCTGCAAAGGCCCTATTTCCCAATAAGGTCACATTCACAGGTATTAGGGACTAGGACTCAGACATATCTTTTGAGTGGGGGGGACACAATTTAGCCCATAGAGGTGGGGCCTGCATTCGTGATAAGCCCAGGAGCTCAATGCTGCATGGTCTCATAGAACACCTGGGCTGGGCCAGGGCTAGGGCAGAGTGATGAGCAGGAGGAGCCACTGGCAGCACTCACCTAGAACATTCACCACACCACCAGTGATGGCACCAGGGACAGACGATGTTGGCTCTCTGTCTTAAGCCAGGGAGGTGATAGCTTAGAGAGACAGCTCTGTGCCACAGCTAGCCTTGAGCCCCAAGCCCCAAGAGTGAACTCCTGTCTTGATTCTCCCAACATCAGCACTGCAGTGGTCTAAGGTCTCAGGTATAGACAGGCAAGAGTGGGGAAGTGGTAGGCTGTGTGCTGGTAGAGGGGGTTTTCCCAACAGGTTCTCTCAGTCCCCACTTGGCCCCTAAGTGTGAGAGCTGAGTGGCCTTGAGCAAGAGCTGGAACCTCCATTGCTCAGCTTTCCACCCATAAGAGGAGAGGATGGATCCAAGAGCCCAGACCTAGATCTACCTGGATCAGTGCTACGACCCCTCCTCCCACGGATCAGTCCCTGCTGTGGCATCAGGGCCATTTCAAAACTCATCCTGGGCCTAAAAACTAAAAGGTAGCCCTGACACAGCGAGCATGAGCCCTGAGCATAGAAGGTGTGGGTTGCTCGGGGCTGCTGGGGACAAGGGGGCCTCTTGTCAAGAGGTCAGGCAGGGGTGCTCCCAGATGCCCTGCTGAGCACTGGAGAGAACAGGGTTCCAGAACTTGCTCTCACACTCAGAGGTGGGCAGGGTTCCTGTTCATGTGTTGGCAGCATCAGGCCAAGTCTAGCACCTAGAACTCAAGAGGGGGAATCAGATAATGGAGAGTCATTCGCAGTGGAGACCTATCCCCAGAAAGATGGGGAGACTGTCGCCCAGAGAGAGATCACACACCTGCCAGGATGGGTACTGGGACCAGCCCCAGGCTCTAAACCAGGCTTTCCCAAACTATGGCCCGTGGGCCGCATGTGGCCCCCTGAGGCCATTTATCCCCCCCCCCGCCCCCGCACTTCCAGAAGGGGCACCTCTTTCATTGGTGGTCAGTGAGAGAAGCACTGTATGTGGCGGCCCTCCAACGGTCTGAGGGACAGTGAACTGGCCCCCTGTGTAAAAAGTTTGGGGACCCCTGCCTACACCGTCACCATCTGGCTGGGGGCTGGAAAGGGCTGGAAGGCGTCTCAGTCCCTGGAGTAGACCTTATCTCCTGACTTGTAAGGCCTTGATGAGGCTGGGAGCACCGCTCTCTGTGCTCACAGGTTCATTTGTTTGATGAATTTGTCATAACTTGAAAGGCCCTGGTTTATAACACTAACTTCCTGTTCTAGTTCAGTTGCCAACATAACCACAGGCAGGTTAATTGCATGTCCATCACCTCAGCTGCTCCTCTACATCCAGAGTGTGGGAGGGCTGGGCCAGCACCCTTATCTTTCATTCCCCAGGAGTGTCCCCCTCATGTTAGCTCCTCTGGTCACACCCATACCCCAAAGGGCTGTGCCCTCCCCCCTTTACTGTGCTTCGGATGAGGGGTGGGAGGAGAGGCACCCTTAGATTTTCCTGGAGAGTACAAATCAGGGCAGCCTTCTTAGAGTTGTTTAGCAATATCCATTTCAAAATGTGAGTGCTCCCAACCCAGCAGTTCTACTTCCAGAGATTCCCCACAGCTGAAGCTGGTCCAGTACCACTGCCTGCTAGATGCAGGGCAGCGTGTGTGGTTCTGTGGTCAGTGAATGGAGTGGCTGTGCTATATGTGTGCCTGCTTTCATGGGAAAGGGCCAGGTGATGGGAGCATCCTTCATCCTTCTACTTTATCATTTCTTCTACCTTTTGGAATTTTTGTAGGTACAGAGAGTCCTAGGGTTATGACACAATTCTGTACCTACAACAGTGATATAACCCAAATTTTGGTGTAAGTTGAGACACTGTAGCCTTAGTCGCTTACTATCCTAACACAGTTGTAAAATCATAATTAGTACATAACAAACACAACTAAGCCACAGAAAAAAAATACTGTGTTTCTTCTGCAGCGCCCAACCAAACTAGTTTACCAACGTAGTCTGTAAGTATGACGCTAATGGCATAAGCTGAAACATTCACATCTCAATTTTCTAAAGTTTTTTATGGGAGTGAGCATTGTAAACTTAAAACATTGTATGTCAAGACTGTTGTAACCCAAAGATTCCTGTACTGCATTACTTTCCCCAGATTTCCAAGACACATTTCCACAAATTTGGTAACATAAAAAACCCCAGAAATTTAATATCACCCAGTTTTTTTTCTCTCTCACCCAGTTTTGGAGGTCAGAAGTCCTAAATCTAGGTGTGGGCAGGGCTATGCTCCCTCTGAAGAACCCAGGGAAAGATTCTCTCTGCTTTTCCTGGATCCTGGTGACCCCAGGCATCTCATGGCTTGCAGCTGCATCGTCCCAATCTCTGCCTCCTCCTCACGTAGCCTCTCCTTATGCACCTGAGTCTTAACTCCCTTTTTCTGTCATTCTCTTCCTCTTATAAAAATGTCTGTCCTTGGATTTAGGGCCCAGCCTAAATCCAGGATGACCTCATGTGGAAATGAGATGTAAATCAGACCCAGGAGGAACCTGGGGACCTGGAGACCACCCAGCCTTAAGAGTGGGACTGGCTCAGGCTAGTGCCTTCTACACCTGGACACCTGGGCACCTGAACACCTAGGTTGCCTGCCCAGTGTCTCCTTCCTCAGGCCCAGGCCATCTTTGCTGACCCCTGGTCGAGGGTTACATGAGGAGGAAAGGGATGAGGGTGGTGAGAAGGAAGATACTAGAAAAGCTACAATGAAAGCATCAATGCACCTGAGGCCAGTGCCCAGGTGCCTCAGAAACTCGTGGAGCTCAGAGAATAAATTGGACAGAGGCCTGGAACAGCTCTGGCTGACCAACTAGACTGACGCCTCCTCAGGTGGCACTGTGCCCTTGCACAGCCTCAGAACCAGCAAGCTGCAGTGTTTGGGGTCAGGCGGCCCTGGGCTCTGTCTGAAGCCATGGGGCCTTGGCTGCTAAGTGACCTCTATGCCTCACCTCATCTACATGCAGATGGAGGCCCTTCTCTGGCAGGGGTCCTGGCGGCTGCTCTTGGGAATTAATTTGGTCTTCACTCAAGAGTTGGTCTTGGGGAGAAATAAGGAGGCAGCCCATTCAGCTCCCTGTGCTTTCCCAGCTTTGGAGGTGGCTGGGCCCATGGTAGTACTCCTTACCTGAGGAGGTGTGGAGCCCGGCATGGCTGGGAGAGAAAGGAGGCTGAGGCCCTCAACACGCTCCAGGCAATGTCCTCCATGTTGGAAGCAGGACCAGGCCTAAAGCTCCTTCTAGAGGGTGAGGGCCATGGATAAAAAGCCTGTGGGGTGGGGTGAGAGGCCAGGGCAGAGGGGCAGAGGGGCAGCCTCAGACAGGGTAAAGGGTACTGGGAGAAGTAGAGAGGTGGGCAAGGGGGCTTATTGGACATATGGCAGTGCCTGGCTTCTCTGGATTTCCACTCCCTGCCCCCCCCCCCAGCTGTGCCGGAAGTAGCTGACTGGTGATGTCACCCACTGGGACTCAGGGACATTTTCCTCTGCTGAGAGCAGCCAGCTCACCCCACCCATGTCCTGCCCTGCCCCCTCTTTCTCCTCTAGGATGGGGTGAAGGGCTGAAGGCCCCTTTCTAGGCTCAGTTTCCACATGGACACTGAGCTCTCAGGGTTAGGATTTACCTTAACTGGGAAACTAAATAAGATGATTCTAGTGAAAGAGACTTGTAAGGAGCTTGAGTCTCCCTGAGGGGTCACCCCTGCAGGCTCGGTAAGGACAGGGGACAACAAGGAACATGTCTGGGGATATGTCTGGTGGTTCCCAACTTGGGCCTCATGGAGCCTGGCCAGCCCTTCAATGCTCCCAAATGCAGGGTGGGTCGATCCATTTCCACGATGCCCTGGGAGGGAGGCTTTCTAAAGAGGCTCAGCAGGGTCAGAGCTGCCCAGGGTCACCCTCTGGCCAGGGGTAGAACCAGAGGAGTTGGAGCAGGTTCCCATGGGGTCCCCAGGGCCTTGAGCAGTTCTTGGGCTCAGGCAGAGCCCACACTCCTGCTCCTGCTGGATGATTGGGGGCAGCCTTGTGCTGTCTAACTTCACCGTGCCCCAGCCTCCTAGTGCCCTGTGACGGGTCCCACTTGGCAAAGGTACCCAAGTCTGCCTGGCCTCCTCTCTCCTCCAGCATTGGCTCAAACCCATCACCTTTATACCTTCTTCCCCTTGGGGCCCCATTTTGTGCTCTTTCCTCCAGAGCAAGCCCTCTCGGAGGTGGCCATGGAGCAGAGACCCAGGCCTTCAGGAACCTCCTGGGAAAGCTACATCCAGACAGGGCACTAGCTATGGGCAGCCAGGGTCAGACACATAGAAGTGTGTGACAGGTGGTGCACTCACCTCCAAAAACCATTGGTGATTTCTACCAATTCCCACAGTGAGGCTAAGACCTAGTAATTCCACTCCAGGTATTTACCCACAATGGTTAATTTTATGTGTTGATGTGACTGGGCTCCCTATTTGGGTCAATATGATTCTGGGGTATCTGAAGGTGATTTTCTATGAGTTCAGCATTGGAATCAGGAGACTGAGTAAAGCAGACTGCCCTCCCCAGCATAGGCAAGCTCCATCCAATCAGTTAAAGGCTGAGAGAGAAGAAAAAGGCTGATCCTCCAGAAGTCAGGGAGTCCTCCTGCCTGACCCTAGCATTCAGACATGAGTTTTCTCCTGCCTACGACTTGACTGAAGCATTAGCAGTTTCTGGGTCTCCAGCCTCCAAAACTGCACAACCTACTTCCTTATAATAGATGTCTTTATCACCTGACCAGGTGGTGGCACAGTAGATAGAGCACTGGCCTGGGATGCTGAGGACCCAGGTTTGAAACCCTGAGGTCACCGGCTTGAGCACGGGATCATCTGGCTTGAGTGCAGGCTCACCAGCTTCAGGGTGGGGTTGTCGGCTTGAGCATGGGATCATAGACATGACCCTATGTTCAGTGGCTTGAAGCCCAAGGTTGTTGGCTTAAGCAAGGGGTCACTGGCTCGACTGAAGCCCCCGTCAAGGCATATATTAGATAGCAATCAATGAACAAGTACGGTGCTGCAACTAGAAGGTGATGTTTCTCATCTCTCTCCCTTCCTGTCTCTCTCTCTCTCTCTAAAAAAAATAAGATGTCTTTTTTCTTTATATATAAAGTATAACATGTGATGTAAATAAATAAGGGTTCTATCACCAGAGGCATGAATGACAATGTGCACAACCTCTTCCTGTGTGTTTGTCTTATCTTCTTTGTGTCCCTCTTAGCAGGACGTTTGTTGTTGAATTTAGGGCTAACCCTAATCCAAAGTAATTTCATCCCAATATCATTAACTACATGGCAAAGACCCTTTTTCCAAATAAGATCATAGTCATAGGACCTGGTGGATGTATCTTGTATCTTTCTGGTGGGGGAAGGGCCATTCAGGAAGCCCAAACTGGAAACAACCCAAATGTCCATCACAGGAGAATTGTACACAAACTTGAGTATTCCCACCATGAAGCTCACAGGGGGGCATGATATAAGAGAGGAAATGCCAATCCACACCCTAAAAGTCAGGAGAATGGTTCCCTAGTTGGGTGATGGGGGGCACTCAAAGACTGAACAGCCCCAGGGGACACCCCATAGGGACAGAGCATGGTCTGGCTTCACCTGGTATCTTGTGCCCTCAGCCTAGGCATGGCATGTGCAGGACTATGGGCTTCTCATGGGCAGGGCTCTGATTGTAGGTGTTCAGAAGACAAGTGTTTGGTAACCAGCTGCACCCCAACTTTCAGGGTTGGGAAGAATTTCTGGAGGCTGGGCTACATTTCCCCTGAATCCCGGGGATTGAGGAAATAGAGCTGAGCAGATGGCACTTTCTTAAGTCCAGCTGGTGGCCTCAGGCACCCCAGTGCCTACAACTCCTCAAGAAGCTTGCAGGGCAGGGGTAGGGCTGAGGGGGGGGTGAGGGGGGGGCGTAAGCCAGGAGCACTGAGCCAGGCTGTGAATTCTGAGGGCACCCAGGAGAGGGAGCAGGGGTCCCAGAGCCCCCCAACAGCATTCTGGGGCTGGGGATCTTTAGGTTTAGAGATTTGTTTGGGAGTAATGTTTGTTGTTTTATGTTCTTCGATTACAAAATGAATACATTTCTGAAGGGAAATTTGATAAATATAGAAAAAAACCCAGAAGCATTTCCGGACATGCCTGGGCTGGACCAGAACCACGGTAGCCCTGGGGAACTGGGGTCCCTGTTGTCCTTTTCACTGACCTCTCCTCACCCCCACCTTCACTAAGAGGGAACACTACTCACTCACAAAGAGTGCCCCACTTCTTAGCCCAGATACACTGCACAATTCCAGCCATTGGGCCTGCAAATAACCCTCACCTGTCCCTCCCACCTCCACCTGCCCTTCCTATCTCCAGGAAACCCATCTTGGCTAACCTCTACCCCAGTGTGCTCTGGAGTCCCTGCAAGGTCCTCTGCTTCTTCCACAGGGTCTGCCGGCTCTTCTCCCTCTGCATTTAGGTTGCCTATGTCTCCCTGTCAGGGTTGAGAACTGGACATGCTGATGGGTGCCCAGTGTGGGTCCTCTTTTTTCAGATGGCCAAGAACTTCCCAGAAGTCAGGCACAGGCCAGAGCCAGACCAGGACTGGGGTGCCATTACATTGGGCTTCTGTTCCCAGCTGGGCCTGGTGTGGGAAGGGGGCCTGCAAGAAAGGCCAAGGATGTCTCTGAGTTACTTCCAACTAGATCACGTTATGGCGCCAGCTTCTCATTTATCCCAATAGCTACCACCATTTAAATCTGGAAGAAATTGTGTTCAACAACGCTGCTTTGAACCTTGGGATTGACACTGATTTTCTGTACTTCTTCATGCCTCCCTCCACCTCCCAGGCACAGAGCTGGGGAAAGACTGTGTCCAACGCCCACTCAAGGGTTAACTGAGGCCAAAAAGCATCCACTCTTGTTCTGAAGCGCCCCAGCCCCAGGCTCTGATCCCTGGTCCTATGGTCACCATGGGAGTGTGGGTGCAGACAAAGCTGTGTTCATTCAGCCTTGGGTTTGATGATAGCCGCACAAGGACCTCATTCTCTGCTATACCCAGCTGCATCTCCTCCCTCAGTGAGCCTGACATCCCAGGAGGGCTATCCCCAAGGGCACAGGCTCAGCTGCTGGGACTGGGGAAAATTCACCAGGGGCCTGCACTGGGGAGCTGGTTCTGCCTGAATGGTGCAGACAGCTGCAAGTTAGCTCATCATGTCTTTAGTGGGAAGCTGCCTGCATTTTTACAACTGATTTTTAAACCTAAAAGTGGAGGTTTGTATCCAGCCTGTTAAAATGTAATCTTGTTGGTTTCAGTCCAATATGACCTTTTGGGATCTGGCTTCCAGATTCCTGCCATATATTAGCAGTCCTCCCAGCTGCAGAGATGGTGACCTGCCTCATGATGCCTTCATCCCAGTGAATCACGATTTCTGGCTGGGCAGAGGAACCCCGGGAGGAGGCTTCCCAGGGAGAACGGGCCCTGGTGGAATCCTCTGTTGGTGCTGTGGGCCAAAGTGCCCAAGTGCAGAGGCTATGAGGCCCAGTTTTTCTGCTCTTGTAGAAGGCAGGACACAAATCTGCTCCATCCATGATTGTTGGGGCTGAATCCATGTCCTGGTTTTATAGATGAATCCAGGGCCCAGGTACCTAGCCCTTAGGTGAGAATGCAGATGAGTTATTGTCTCCATCTCAGTTTGCTCATTACAAAAATGGGCATGGTCATAATGACATCTGTGACCGTCCCAGGCTGTCCAGAGGATTAAATGAATGTCTAGGACAGCATCAGGCATCCAGATGCCTATTTTGTCATCAAGGCCAGAAAGGTGGACAGCCTTGCCTTTTGCATCCCAGGCTGAGCTCTCAACCAGGCTCTGTCCATCCCCTGAGCTGCCCTTCAGGTTTCCAGCATGGCTAGGTTGATTGGTGGGTGAGAGTGTGCTCTCTTGTGAGCACCCAGGCCTTCCTTTTTCCAGGAAGCCCCCAATGGGACTCCCTCATCATTTTCTCTATGAGGAGCACCCCACCCACCCCCACGTGTTGAAAGCCCGCTCCTAGGCCTCAGCTCTGTATCACATAGCACAACAGTGTATCTTACCCAAGCCTGGAGGTCTCAGGGAGCGCATGGTGGAGTCGCTGCTGGGCCAAGGTCTCCTCCAGACCCGCGGCCAGGGCAGGAGGAGGTCGCCGCAGAATTTTGTCCCAGGGGAGGAGAAGGGTTTGGGGGGAGAGCGTTCCATGCCAGGCTGGGCCGGGGCTGCTGCCCTTGCGTCCCTGGGCATCACTTTTCCCGCGGCAGGGACAAAGGCCCGCAGGACCGGCTGCGCTGGTAAGGATGCCGCGCAGTGGGATTGGTACCAGGACGCGCCGTTTGCGCCCCGGTGGAGCCCCGCAAGGGCGGAGGAGAGAGGGCGCTCTCGGCCAGATAAGCGCCGCGGAGCAGCCACCGCAGGTGGCCGGCATGCGTGCTTTATTTACTCTTTTCCCACTTGCTCGGGATGGTAGGGGCTGGGCGCCCAGGTCCTACGCTGTGCTCTCCGCGCGGGTTCCACGTCTGGGCTGATGGGGATCCCTGAGCTAGGGAGCTGAGCAGAGCCCCCATCGGGCCCCGGATCCTCCAAGTGGCCCGGCAGGGGTGTTTGGTTCCCCGCTCTGCGGGCCAGCCAGGGAGCACGGGAAGGAGCCAAGATTCTGCCCCAAATGAGGTGGAGAGTGGAGGGCAGGACCCGCGGCGAGGGTCGCGGTTCCTCCCCCAGTCCGCAGGCCGGATTTCGGGAGAAAGCATCTGGCGCGGGTCTCCGAGCGCACCCAACTCGCGGCGACCACTTTGCTCGCGTCCCCCCGCAGAGCCAGCGTGGAGAGATTAGAGTTCGCTCCTCTCTCATCAATTTTCTGTTTAATGTCACCCGGCCTCATTGTGGCAGAGGGAAGCACGTCCCCTACGCCATAAATTTGCGATTATGGCGTCTCCAGCCGCCTCCCTGTTCTAGGGCGCGGAGGAGAGACCCCGGCGCGCAGGTCGGGATGGCCGCTCCCGGACACCCGCTTCCGGGACCTGAGCTGAGCCGCCGTGCGGTAGGTGCTGCGCGTCGCTTCTCCGGACGCGGGTCCTGGGGGCGCAACCCCACCGCCCGCCCAGCGGCTTAATTTCCAAAAGGCTTTTTTTTGTTTGTTTCTAGCTTGGATGTAGAGGCTTTGATTTTCCCCACCCGCTCGGGAGGCTGTTTGCATGGCAAATGTCTGCTCTTAAAATGTACAAATGCAAACCAAACAAAATCAATTCTGAGGAAAGAAAAGCCCCCTATTTGCATCTGCGCTTCCCGGGGATGGGATTTGGGAGGAGTGGGGGGACAGAAAGCGGCCAGCCGATGGCATATTGAAAGGGACCCCGGCCCAGAGGCGGCTAGTGACCCGGCCCAGTGGAATGTGCTCGAAAAGGCCCCAGGGGAAGTGGCCGTGGGAACTGGCCGGGGACAAGCTCCTCTGGCCCTCCTGGCTTGGGCCTTTGGAAGAGGGAGTTTTCTTGGGAGTCTCCCATTGGGACAGTTTCCTGGAATCCCCCATCCCTTGATGAATTACTGGCTGTAGCCGGTACTGATGTGTCATGGATTGAGGTGGAACATGTATTTCTGTAGGTCAGAATAAAAAATGGATCTATTGAATGATTTTTAATTAAATCATCCACTGCTCTATTAACAAAGGAAGTGGTAGTGGTGCTTGGACCAGGCTGGAGTGGTAGTCCTCTGGCTATGCCCTGGCGGGGCCTGCCATCTGTCTTACCACTGGGAGGAAAGGGCTTTGCCGCAGGCCCCACTGCTCTGAGGGAATTTTGATGGGAATAATTTATTTTTGGTCTATATATGCCTCAGATAATCAGGCCAAGGAATTCCCCCCCCCCATGCCTCCCTCAAAAAAAAGAGGGTGGTGAACAAGATGAATCTGGAGCCTTCCCAGTCCTGATTTCTTCTCAAAGGCAGGCTGGAGAGGAAGTCCCCCAGCCCTGGCCATCAGAAAAAAGTTCTAGGAACTGCAGGATAGGGCGGGGTGTGGTGAGGCCCAGAGGAGGTTTGTGGAGTAGGGTGCAGAGTGCTGGTGCCCTGATGTAAGTGGGGAGCTTCACCAGCAACAATTTTACAGCAGGAAGAGGAGGATCAGGTGTGAGCCATCCAGACCTCCCCTTTTGTGTGTCAGAAGCGAGTCTGAATGGGCAGGGCCTTACCCTCTCGGGCCCTCTGCTAGAGCAGAGGTGGGAGGGGCAGTCTGGAAAGGGCTAGGGCTTTTCCAAGTCTGGGAACATGAGGAAATCCTTCCGGAAGCTGGCTGCCAGGTTCCTGCCCACTCAGGGGGCTTGACATAAGGGGCAGGTGCAGCCCTCTCCTGTATAGCCCAGGGGCCTGCCCTCCTGCCACCTGACCTCTGTAACTGGTGCTCAGAGGAAGCTTGTTGGGCCTGTGTGGTGGGGGTAGGGGCCTGCCAGGTCCCAGCCCCTCTCCTTTAGTTTCTCCTGGCCTGGCTGACCTGCTGCAGCCTGGGTTGGACCGGCTGCTTTTCTTCAGAGAAGACCCTAGCATCCAACCTGCACCCCTCTCTCAGGGCTCTCCACCAGTGTGAGACCAGGCCTGGGAAGTCTGGTCCCTGGAGGCCCCATCCAGACATACCCTGACAGAGACACGTGTAAACACACCCAAACACAGCCCTGAGAGCAAACCACAGCAACTGCTTACTCAGCACTTTCTCTGGCTAGGCTGAGGTTGGTCAGCAGGGAGGCTGGTGTCTTTCCAGAGAAGGCAGGCAGCCTCGCTCAGGTAGGGGAGGAGTGGGTATCTGGAAGAACCCAGTGATGGGCCCTTCATTAGGCCCTACTAGACCATTTGTCCACAAGCAGGGCAATTCCAGTTGCTAAGCCACCCTGCCTCCATTCCTGTAAGTCTGGGCTCAGGCAGTCAGTAGGGTCCTTCCTCATGGGCTGGAAGAGGGCCCAGTTTGGGACACCCTCTGCAAGGAGACTCCCATAGTATATCCCCATCCCCAATGTCTGCTTTAGAGGGTGAGTATTATATCCCCAGAGAACCGGCTTCCCTCACTTCCTCATCCACCCAGAATGGGCAGGATGCTTCCGGTCAGGGAGGAGAAGGGCCACATTGCTGATTCCTTCCCAGACTTCCCTGGGGGTCCCCTACCGTTTTTCATGCAAGATGGGAAATGGGCAGAGGCTGGAGGGGACAGGACAATGGGGAGGGTCCTATGAGGCTTCTCTTACCATGGAGGGTGGGGGTTCTCTCCAATCCCATTATCCCCTTTGGCAGTAATAACAGTCACTGTCACTGATAAAAAGTCAGGAAGAAGCCTGGCAACAAGACACTTCTACCCATTTGTGAAAATTGCGGCAGTTTAACCCAGGTGGGTCTCCTGGTTGATAACCTCACAACACATCTAGCACCTAAATTATACCTTCCCTGTGAGCACACTGTTATATTTAGCCTCAAATTTTGGCTCTGTGTTTAACAAGCACCTTCTGTGAGCCATGGGGGTTGGGCAGCCTCCTGACCTGATTGGAGGAACTAGCAACAACAGAATTAAAGCCCCCTAGGAGGGAGGAGACCAGAATGCTGTTCATCTGACTTCAAAGTCTTTCTCTTTGGCTGCTCTTGTTCTCTTTGAAAACTTACGGCCACAACCACAAGTTTTTTTGGAGTCTGTCTGTGGCCAGCAGAGACCAGCTGTGCCTCAGCCTGGTCTGAGCTGGGACCTTTCCCAGAGGGATTCAGCTCAGTGCACAGAGCCTGATCAATGCTGGGGAACCTGGCCTGTCTCCTGACAACTCTTCCTCTGTTGGCTGCTCCCCTTTAACCCTGGGCCTCAGAGTGCCTCCCTTCCTTGCCACTTAAGCCCTCTGGGCCCAGTGGATCTGTTGGTCAAATGTTTTTAAATATGATATGTTTGCTTGCTTATAGTTTGCATTGGGTGTGGGGGACAGGCTGTAAGCAGGCAGGGTCATTATAGCCTAAATAAGGCTTAGTTTTAAGACTAAGCTTTTCCCCACACCCTTGACTGATTGCATGATGTGGGGTGGTGCACTCTCATGAGGAATCCCATTATGCCTCAGATAAGTGACTTTGTAACAGAGACTTCCTTGTTTGTATACTGGCTTAAGGGTTTTGATTTCTATACTATAAAGTGGGACAGACTGGGAGCTTGCTCTCTCAGTTCCTGAGATTAGCATTAGAGAAGAGAGCAGAGAAAGGCCACATGGAGGAGGCCAGGAGAAGCAGCCAAGATGGTGGAGTGCTGAGTGAGAAGCCAGTTTGTGCAGGGAGAAGGAAGGAGATGGGGAACAGAGGTGAATAAGTCTGGTGAGCTAGAAACCTTTGATTCTAGGAAACTCGGATAAGTCAGTGGCTTTGTGAGCACTGAATGAGTGGATTTTAGAGACCAGTGTGTGTTTTTACTTGCCCCCCAGGTGCAAGCTAGGATCAAAGATGATGGCCCTCCAGTTTTTTTGACTCCATTGTTTCTTTACCAACTGAATCTAATGCTAACCTCCATGGGCCAGGCAGCTGTGATAGTGGCCGTGGCAACTGGCTTAACAGGATCCTACTAGATCAGTGGTCCCCAACCTTCGGGCCGCAGAATGGTACCGGTCCGTGGGATATTTGGTACCGGTCCGCAGAGAAAGAATAAATAACTTACATTATTTCTGTTTCATTTATATTTAAGTGTGAACGATGTTTTATTTTTTAAAAATGACCAGATTCCCTGTTACATCCATCTAAGACTCACTCTTGACGCTTGTCTCGGTCACGTGATATATTTACCCGTCCCACGCTAAAGGCCAGTCCATGAAAATATTTTCTGACATTAAACCAGTCCATGACCCAAAAAAGGTTGGGGACCACTGTACTAGATAATGAAGGGGCTAACTGGAGTCTTTGTTTTCTGTTGGGGCAGTCCCCTTCACTTTGAATATGGGTTCAGGAGATCTTTACCTTCCTCTCCCCTCCAAAATAAGCCTCCCCCAAGAAAGCTTAAGCTCCAAAGACAGAGAGATGTGGTAAAGAGAAGGCTACCCCCCAGGCTAGGCAGATTCTAGGCACCTGGAGTGGACTGAGGCTGGTAAACGCTGACCTTCCCCCCAACATCCCTACACCCTTCAGTGTACAGGCCAAAGGCCTAGATGAAATGAGCCACCCCCACATCTGGTGGCAGAAGTCTTCCTTCAGGGGGGTGGGGTGGGGATCCAGCCTTGCTTCCTGGAGGCCGGAGTGGTGTTGGAGGCCCAGCCCTTCCAGGCAGGGTAGTTCTGGGAACATTTTTTTTTTTTTACCCTCTTACTTGAGAGGAATGATGCTAACTCCTAACCCCTGCACTGTCCTTGGAAATTGAGCTGGGAGTGGGCAGGCACATTCCTGGTGGAGGCAGGATAAGATTGCCCTCCTGTTGAGGGAGGGTGGGGGGTGGGTGGGTGCTGTGAACCACTTGAGCCCCCTCTTGGGACCTCAGGCCACCTTTCTTCCCTCTCACACACACTCTACCCACTGAGCAAATGCCAACCCAAGGTGCAGAGCCCTCTCCAGACGGCCTGCACCTGGCCATGGCCTCTGGATCCACTCCCCTGCACCTTTGGTGGGAATAATTAAGTCAATTTTTGTCAAGAAATTGTGTCTAATTTTCCCTTTGACTAATGGCCCAGGGAACAATGGAGAAAGACTGACACATGATTGCCTGGGCACAGCTTGGCTGCTCTCTGGCCTGAGCAGACATTCATTTGGAGCAGTGACTAATCCACAATTTTATGTTAACTTGCCGGATATCCCCACCCCCTTATGTAAAAAATGATTATTTATTTCAGGATTTCATATAGCGGGAGCAGGGACACCTAGCTCTGTTGCTACTTTCAGGGCACAGTGTGTAGGTGAGGGCTAGGGGCTCCAGGGTTGGGGAGAAGTAGAGTGACGGGGGCACCTGGGCTGTATGCAGAAAGGCAGGTTCTCCCAAGTCCTGGTCTATGATGTGGAAAGGGGTACATGTATGTATGTATGCATGTGTGATGTGTATACACAAGTAAGACTGCACGAGTGTTGTACATGTCCATGAGCATAGTGTATATGTGCAGGGCACAGCTGGCTGCACAAGCATCCGTTCGTTATCTTCTCCCCAGACCAGGGGACAAGCCCCCATCTGAGTGAGTGAGGTTGTGGAAGGCCTGTATTCCTGAAGGGCAGGGCAGGTGCGCTGGGGGTTGAAGGATGCCCCTGGCTGTGTTCTAGGCTGGGGCCTGGCATGTTTGCTGGCTTGAGAGGAGTCCATTCCTTTGTGAAATTGCAGGGGATTGCAGACTTGGACAGCCGACCTCAGCCTTGACCCACATTATTTGTCCTCTCTCCTGTCTCCTCTCTGCATCTCCCTCCCCAGTGGAAGGAGAGTCTGCAGAACCCCACACCATGTTTCTCAAAAATTAAAAACATTTGTTAGCTCTGGACAGCAGAAGAGTAAAAAAGGAAACCAGGCAGGTTTCCTCAGGGTTGATAGCACGCCCAGCCAAACATGACCCGGCCAGCCAGAGCCTGGTTCTTGTCTTCGGAGGGGAACACGGGAGCTTATTTTGGTACTGGGGGAGCTGCTGAGCAGCCCTGCGCCTGCCCTGGGCGGCTGCCAGCACCTGCTGCATCCAGCAGGCCCATTTGCAGCTATTGCTGTAACAATTGTTTTGAAACTGTTTGAAATTAAAAAAAATAAAGAAAAAGCCGACTAGATTTGCCTTAAGTGACACTGGATGGAGAATGGAGAAGACAAGAGGGAGGCCATCAGGGAACTGTGCGTGGTCCAGGGCACCCAAGGCCACCAGGCCCACCCCACACAGGCAGCTTTTCTCTGGATCCAAGACAGAAGGGGTTGTAAAAGCCAGTTCTTACTCCCTAAATTAGGAATCTGGCAACGGCAATCGGCAAGAATTAGAGCCTATAGAGGGAGGGAAGGCCCCTGACTCCCTGTCGTCCTCTGCTGTCCCATCTCCAGTGGCTGGAGTGGGCTCATTAGCTAGGCTCCAAGGCCTTCAGACCATCTTCTGCCCACGGCGGGGGGGGGGGGGGGGGGGGGGGGGGGGAGTTGGGGCAGGATTTGGGGTCCTAGGGTGAGGGTTTACTAGCCACCCCTCTCCCAAACACGCAGTTGTGGAGAATGGGGGCTGAAGAGGTTGTTGAAGGACTCCTCCCCTCCCCCACCAAGAGGGCCTAAATTGAAGCGTCTAGCCTGCTCCAGGGACAACCGAGTCGCCGCGGGGCGTGCTAGGGTTGCTCGGAGCAACTCCAGGGACACCGCAGGTCGCTAAGGTGTTCTCTCGCCTGGATGAAGAATTTTCTTTTACACACCTTTTCTTATATTTTAAAAAACTTCAAGTTGAACTTTAAAACTTAAGAAAAAATAAGGTTCCTGGGCCAGAAAACACGCTCATTAGAGAACGCGGCTTCCCAAGGAGAGTAGGAAACGTGCTGTCAGCGAGAGGCTCCTGCCAGGAGCCAGGACTCCGGAAAGCTGGCGGAGCCCCGGGTCGCACCAACCAGGCAGCATCGATGCGCCAGGCCACCGGAGCCAGGGAGACAGCGTGAGCCCGCGTGCTCCCGGCCCGAGCTCCGGCACCGCCTGGCTCACCGGAGCCAAGGCCTGCAGCCACTCACTTCTCCGTGGGCGTGATTTCTCCGGATCCGGGCCGGGCTCCGGCTGGCTTTCCGCGGTGTGCGTGGGAAGCAGGCCAGCTCCGTCTGTAGCCGTTGGGTGGAGAAGCGGAGAAATCTCGTTCCAACACTCACACGCTCGGGCCGCCGCTGAAACTTCACCCTCCAAAACCCACGGTCCAAGCTTGCTGGTCGGTGCCAGCACCCCTGCCCCGGCGGCCGCGCCCAGCCCGCCAGCCACGCCTCCCCCACGGGACTTAATTGAATCGCCCCCGGCCTAATGAATAGCCAGCCGCGTGCTAATCGGATCTTCCGGCGCTTTATGGATTTCTGTGTGTCGCCTCTCCTCCCGCGGCCGCTGCGCGCCCCGCCCGGGGTCGCTTCAGAAGGCGCTGCGCTCCGGAATGGCCAGAGGCTCCGGCTGCCCAGGGGAATTGTCCCCGCATCCGGGTCGGGGCGCCGCGGGAGTTAGGACTCCAGCCTGAGTCCTGTCCTGGGCCCTGGCCTGGGTCCGCGGAACCTCGGGGCTTACCTGCCAACCCCGGGCTTTCCGAAGCCGCCCCCGCTGGCCGCCCCGCCCCAAGCGGACGCCCAATCCTGGAGCCCCCACCCGCTGCCCAAGCCCCCACCCTAGGTCAGAGATGCCCGCGAGCGAAGGCTGGCCGGGGCTGAGCACCCGCTTCCCCTGTCTCTCTGGATTCCTTTGATCCGCGGGCTCCCCGCGGCACCTCCGCTCCCGGGCTGCCGGGGTCGTTCCGCGGGGGTCCTGGAAACGGTCCCTAGCTTATCTCCTTTCATCAAGCGGCCTTGGGCCGCCTTGAAACCGTGGGTCCAGTAATTGCTTTTTTCAGGAGGCCCTGTGCCGACTGGACAACAGCCAATCAGCGCCTTGTTTACACTCGGTGAGTGACAGACTGTTGGCGGAGTGCCAACCAATCCTCACGGTACCGCGGGGCGGGCGGGGGAGCCGGGATAGGAAGGAAACAAGACCTCTGGCTTAACCCCTTCGTGTCCCTATCGGAATAAGTCGGCGGAGAATTTCTAACGTATGCCTGTGTTGGTTGGCATCTAGTTTAAATATACATTTTTTTTGGTCCCCCAGATGGGGAGGCAGAGATTCACGTGGAGAAAGAGAAGTAAAAATAATGTGCACATCACACATCACCTTGACTCCTAGAGAATAAATAGCATTTTGTTGGGAAAACAAATTCTAAAAGAAATATTTATTTGGAAAACATTTTTTTAAAGTGGTTTGCATCTGATCACGATGAAGATAATTTTTTCAGTGGCTTTGTGTGTGACAGACAGAAAAGGATAGATAGGGACAGATAGGAAGGGAAAGAGATGAGAAGCATCAATTGTGGCTCCTTAGTCTCCTTAGTTATTCACTGATTGCTTTCTCGTATGTGTCTTGAAGGGGCACGGGGGGGGGGGGTGGCGCACAGCAGTGCGAATGACCCCTTGCTCAAGCCAGCGACCTTGGGGTCATGTCCATGATCCCACGCTCAAGCCAGCGACCTCAGGGTTTGGAACCTGGGTCCTTCGTGTACCAGTCCAATGCTCCATCCACTGTGCCACCGCCTGGTCAGGCCAGTGGCTCTTTTTATTTTTTTTATTTTTATATTTTTACAGGGACAAAGAGAGACAGAGAGAGGGATAGATAGGGACAGACAGGATAGAGAGAGATAAGCATCAATCATCAGTTTTTCATTGCGACACCTTAGTTGTTCATTGATTACTTCCTCATATGTGCCTTGACCGCGGGCCTTCAGCAGAAGAAGTAACCCCTTGCTTGAGCCAGCGACCTTGGGTCCAAGCTGATGAGCTTTTTGCTTAAGCCAGATGAGCCTGCACTCAAGCTGCCAACCTCGGGGTCTTGAACCTGAGTCCTTCCGCATCCCGGTCCGATGCTCTATCCACCGCGCCACCGCCTGGTCAGGCCCAGTGGCTCTTTTTAATTGGGGCGAGCATTTAGAGGATTTTCAGGAGAGTGGCTTTGAAAAATACTATGCATGGTTTTCGCTTGGTGCACATGGTGGGCATTTAAAAAAATTTTAATTGCAAATGAAAAAAGGGCAATCTTTATCTTGCCCTTAAAATCTCCGATTTTCATTTTGATCGTTGCTCAGTTGCAAAGTGTAGCCAAGAGAGAGAAACTGAAGATCCGCAGATAGATGACCATATACGCAGGCCTCTTTCCCTGGGGTCTGATTCCTGGGGCAAGGAGAAAAGTAAACCAGGTAGGGGACTCTGGAGCCCATGCTCCCCAGGCTGTGAGCATGAAGGTATTTCTGAGCTCTGTACGAGCAGGCCAAGGCCTCACAGTGGTGGGAGGGCTGGGCAACCCGAGGAAGCGTCTGTGCTTGGAGCTGGGGCCTACCTGCGGCCTTGCCTTATTCAAGCACCTGTCAGACAGAACCAAGGTATAAAGAAAGATCTGCTTTAAAGGGTGTAGCTGTTTCTTCTGGACTCTGTGTACCAGACGCCAAACGTTAGACCTGCTAGATTAAATAAAAAAAAAAAAAAAAAAGGTCTCGCCTTCCGCGCGGACACGCGCTCCCACTTGCCTCTGCTCCATCTCCCGCCCTGCACCACCACATTCCCATTCAACAGCGATCTGCGCATAAGAACTGCGCAGTCGCGGGACTTGAATTAAGCGCCACCAGTCTCGGTAGTAGCCCTGCTGTTCCCTGATTGGCAGCTCTCTGGCCCGGCGCCAGCCTATTGGGAGGCCTGTTTACTCGGAATGAGTGGCATGAGCTCCCGGCCGGGAAGGGCCGCGCGGCCAATCAGCGCGCTGGCTGCTCGGGTCTGAGTGGCACAAGCTTATTAGTATGCAGGGCCTGTGGCTCTCAGCGCTGGGCTGCAGGTTTGAGAGCCGCTCTGGATGGGCTTGCTAGAGTCGTTGTTGTGGAAGCGGTGCATTTACAGTGCAACAGTCAGCACATTGAAAATACCAATAGGAATACAAAACAAAGTCACATTTACTGGTTTAATTGTATTGCATTCAATTGTATCCAGGAAACAGCCTCCAGTAAGTAACTGAAATTGCTTTCATATTTTTTTGTTTTTGTATTTTATTAATTTTATTTTTTATTTTGGCTTTGGGGATTTTTACGCAAGAGAAAATCAGGGTTGTGATGTTAAGAAATATATATCCTCCTCCCTTTTAAAAAATCCGTTATAATGTCGAGCAGGTTTTTTTAAAAGATGGACAATATATGAGCGATTTTTTTTCCTCTGAAATCGATCGGTTTAAAATTCCCTCGCCCCCCCCCCCCCGTAATGCGTCCTTGCTTTGCTCTGAGCGCTTGTTGTCTCTCTCGATCGACACCCAGCATTAAAGATAAATAATCGCGACAGGACAGGGACCGTCGGTCTGCGTCCCGCGTGAACCGCGCGGGCGGTTGCGGGCTGACAGTCGGCGATGTCCCGGACGCCGCCAACACGCGCCGGCTCCGGTGGCAACACGAACGAACCCTGATTGTTTGACCACCGCCCCCTCTTCCCCGCTCCCCTCCCGGGAGCAGCCTCGGTCGGCCCTACCCGGTCGCTCCGTGACGCAGGAAACCGGCCGGTTAGTGGTGGCCCTGACGGTCCCGGCCGCTGACCAGACGGGCTTTATGGCTAGGTGCGGAGCGAGGGGCCGCCGTGGAACAGAGAATAGCGAGATTTTCGGGTTTCGCTTTACAGAGCCTAATTCATTTTAGGATAGTTTTTCGAGGGGGGGTGAGAATGGAGGAGGGGGCTGAGCGAGGCCAGCGCAGTGGGGCGTTTTCGCACGCGCGTTGCGGGCGGGGCGCGGGGCTGCCGCCACGACCCATGAGGCGGGGTCTTCTGGCGGGTGCTCCCTGGGGCGCGGGGGTAAGGCGCGGACCCGGCCGTGGGTTCTCTCTTGGGAAGCGGGGGTGGGGGTGGGGCTGTGTTTCGCAGGGAGCGGGTTCTTTGGCGGCGCCGGAGCTACCGGCCTCCGGTGTGCGCCTGGCCATGCCCCAGCCCAGTTTTCAGGCTCCACGGCGCCCGCGCGCCTGGCGATGGCGCCGCGGGAGCCGGACCGAAAAAGGTCCTCGTCCTCGGCGAGAGGCCGAAGCGAGGGCGGGTTTTGAAAAGCACACAAGTTAAAATCAAAGCAAACCTAAGCGATCCCACGTCCCAGAGTGCAAGAGCCACGCGACGAAGGGACCGTCGGCTCCGGGGACTTCTCCCCTCCACCCCGGGGAGAAGCCCGGGCTCTGAGATTCGGTTCTTTACCAAATGCCCTTCTCAGCTATTCCCTAGCCGGCGAGGGCCGCCTGCCCTCTGCCGCCCGCGGTCAGTTTCCTCCCTTAGATCGGCCTGATCCGGGGCTGCGTCGCTGTTGTCTACAGCGTCCTCTCGGGTTTGAGGGGTGGGGGTGGGGCTCGGAGCCCTGAGACCCGCTTGTGGCAGCGCCTGGACTCCAGGGCTCAGGGCCCAGGCTTCCGCGGCCACGCGTCCCTGCTCCACTCCCTGCCACGCTTGGGTTCCTTAGGCCTCGGGAGCCGCGCGCTGCCTCTCCCCGGGAGCAAAGAACACAAAGAAAAGCCCCCTTCGACCAAGTAATAATCACAGCGGCTCTGACGGGCCACAATAATTCACCCCGTTTGGGTGAAAATAGCGGGCAGGCGATGAAGCATCTGTGCAGCTGGTGATCCACCCACAGGAGATGGAAGTTAAAATTGCTTCGGGCAGCCGAGCCCGCGTCCCGTGAATCGGAGCAGCTCGCGCTTTGTGAATAATTTTGAAATTTCTTATTGGAAACAAGAAACCTCACAAAACAAAAGCGTGGCGCACACGACCCCCACGCGCGCAGCCCCTCCACCCCAGCCCTCGGTTCCTTTGAAGCCGCAGGTTCCCGACCTTCCTCCCCGCCTTCTTTCCCTTTGTCCTGTCCCGCGCCCCCCCCCCCTCCCCCGGCTCCCGCCTTGTTGCGGCCCTGGCGGCCCAGCTGTGGCAGTACAGGCCCGAGTGGCGGCTGAGAATTTGTTAGACCCGGGGAAAGAGCTGGCGATCCCAGAGAGGAGGGACCCCCAAACCCCTTTGTATAAAGTTGAGAGACAAAGAGAACTCTTTGTGTAGGGCTCGTTTATTTACAATGCAAAAGCTCTCCGAATAAATATTAAAAAAGTCTTATCAGCTGAGCAAATATGTATTCACTTAATACATTATGTTTTCGGTTGTAGATTAAATCAAACACGAAATAGTCTGCAAATAAGACGTGTAGAACCTGTACCATTAACTATTGCAATTTAAAATGCTATTTACAAAATGGAATACATCTTAATCGCTTTGTTGTCACTGTGGGACAGCAAGAAAAATTGAAGGTTTTCTGCAAAGTTCACAATTAAGACTATTACGCCTATCCACCTCCTTTTTGTTGGAGGTGATATGAAACATAAAAACCATGCAGATTTGTGAAATGAAAAATACACAAAATTAAAGAGGCCTATGCAGGCACACAGTCGTTTCAGTTTTGTCACTTGCTCTGCACTCACTGTCTGAAATAGGTATCCAGTTTAGACTTGGAGTAGACTCTGCGTTGGGAGGGGGTGGAAGAGAAAGGGAGGTGAGGGCATTTTTAAGAGGTCCTACCGGGAGGTGGAGGTGAAGGAAGGTAGCCCATCTGCTGGGACATGGGTGGGGGCGAAGGTTGAGCTGAGCTGGGCCAAGTCTCCAAGGGCCGACCTAGGCGCCGCAGACCCCTTGTCTCCGGGCCACCCAGCCGCGTGGAGAGCGGCGCTGGCTTGGCGACCCGGGGCAGGCGCTGAAGGGAGAAACCCCGTTGCCGATTTGGGGCGTTGAAAGAGAATAATTTCTGACGCTCAAAATGTCCCCCAATCCACAGAGGAAGATCCTGGGCGAATTTGATTGGGGGGGCGGGGTAATTGTTCCAGCCTAGCCAGGAAGCTCCGCGCTCGGAACAGCAGGACGGGCATTGCGGTGTGGTGGCCCAGGTGACGCCGGTGGCGGACACAAACGCCAGGGGCTCGAGAGAGCTGGCCCTGGGTTCTGGCTTGGTGCTGCGGGCTAGGGGCCTAGTCCTGTTGCAGCTGGGGCGGGAGGGGGGCGGTATGTTAAAAAGGATGGACCGAAAAAGGCATGGGGGGATGGGAGAGGGGAGAAACTGAAGGTTATTAAAAAAAAAAAAACCTCTTGAGTTACAATCAATAAAATTACTTGCTTAATTAGCATGGTTATTCGGTTAAGCGGAATGCAGTAAAAGCTGTACCTCGAAATAAGGGGAAAGGAAAAAAAGCGAGAGTGGACTCCAGTCCTTTTCCACCAAGACACCTCTGGGCCGCGGGGGAGGGGACAGGGTGTGCGTGTGGGTGTTTGTGTGTGTGTGTGTGTGTGTGCGCGCGCGCGCGCGCGTGATGGCTTCGCAGATTTGGGATTTTATCACCCCTCGGAGTCAGCAGCCTTTCTCCACGGCGCCCTCGCCTCAGAGACCCAGAGGGAAGCGGCGAGCGGTGCGCTGGGTTCTCCCAGGCTCCTCCAGGCCGAGCGTGGCTGGGACGGTGCGTTTGCGCGCGGGGGCCGGGGTGGCGGGTGACCCAGCTCTCACGCTTGCAGCCGGGAGACGAGCGGAGCGCTCCGGCCTGGCCATGGGGCCGGGCTGAGGCTCGGGCTGCCGCGGTGGGGGATGGGGGACCAGGGTAGGGGGCGGAGACCCCCGAGCGTGCCGAGCCCTCGAGTCACCGAGTCTCCTCTGCTTGCCTCTGCAGACTATGGACCCACACGGCGGCCGCCGACTCGGCGTGCGGCCGCCCTCCGAGGAGCCCAGTCCGCCGGCGTGCTGACCCGCCTCACCGCCGGTCACCGGGACACCGCTTCCTCCGCACCTCCCGCGCGTCACCCGCGCGCTGAGCCGACCCCGGGCCCCGGCTGCGCTGCTCCCAGGAGGCGGTGGCGGGCCGGGGCCGGGGCCGGGGCCCGACATGGATGGCCGCGACTTCGCACCGCCGCCGCATCTACTGTCGGAGCGCGGGAGCCTGGGCCATCGCAGCACCGCGGCCGCCGCTCGTCTTGCCCCGACCGGGCCCGCCGCGCAGCCTACGGCGCACTTTCAGCCCGGAAAGTACTTCCCGTCGCCGCTGCCCATGGCTTCGCACACAGGTCAGTGCCTGCCGGGCGGGAGCGGGAGAAGAGGCCCCGCGGGGCGTGGGCACAGGCAGGGGTCGAATGGGCTCCAGCCTCTCCTCTCCTCCGAGCACTTGGGGAGAAGCCTTCAGTTTCATTTCCTTACTCCGGCACCAGTGGCTGCCCCAGCATGGAGCGGCTCCCCCCCCCCCCGCCCCCGTGGTCCTGGAGACAGATCATCACGGTTTAGAGCGACCTTCCTGGGGTCCCCCTGGGTCTCTGAGGGGCAGTCCCGGAGCCAGCTAAAAATGAAGCCTTTCCTCTCCTGCCATCTCCCCCAGCCCTTTCTGCAGAACTAAATTCCGCGGAAACCTCGTTATTGCATTCTGCATTCACATCCATAAGACCTTCCGGGGCTGGCAAAACGAGGCACTTTCTGTGGGGAACAAAACGGCTGTTGTGACTAGAGGAGAGGGGCGCAGGGTGCACCACGGCCTGGCGGATTAGGGCAGTGTGCGCGGGGTGAGCGTTAATAAGGACTGCTGGTGTCAGACGAGCAAATCCTGTTTCTATATAAAGCCTTGGAGTGTCAGGGCGAGAATGGGTTTGCAGGGAATGCTTTTGCTTTAACAAGTGCTTCTGGTATCCTGCTAAAGCTGGGCACAGCGTGTCCAGAGCGCAGCTCAGGGAGAGCGCAGAGCTGGCCGCTCGGCTGGGGGAGGCATGTCTTCAGCGGGATTTCGGTGCAGGCGAGTGCAAAATCATTTTGCTCCAGAAGGGAGAGAGCTGGCTGCCCCTCTCTCAAGTTCTCTCGAAACTCTTCTCCCAGAGGGTCAGTCCATGACAGCTGACCTAGGCCTCCACAACAGCCACTGTCTGGGTGGTGTTGATTTTACCGTTGAGCTAGATCATAGGAGGAGCAGGGCGGCGAAGGGGCAGCTACCTTTCCGAGATTCTGGAGGCCACTGACCAGCCCCACCGAGTTTTCAGGAAGAGCATGGGGACCCCATGGCCACCCTGGAAGGTTGGCTTGCCTTTGGTTACAGTTTGTTCTAAACATCAGAAATGTTTGCCTCTTTTTGTTGTTGTTAATTTGGCAGTAACAATTATTCTTGCTAGCTTGATGAACTGTGAATACTAATAAAATTACATCTGCTTTAATGGGATTACAATTAGTAGGACAGTCAGGCAGGCTAGAAGGGAAAATGTCAGAAGAAAGGACAATCAGAAAGAAAAACGTGAATTTCCTGAAATGGAAAAATATAACACACTGCCTAATTACTAGTGGGCTTTTAGCATCTACAACGTGAGGAGATTCAAAAAATTAGCAGGGAGTGGACAGGTGGCCTCGTTGTGCTCCCTGGAACCAGCCCAGGCAGTGCTGGTGTTTCCTATACAGGGCGAGCTAGCCTTCTGCAAAGCTGCCCTTTTTTCTCTTCCTTGTTCTTCCAACTCTCTCCTTTTCTTTTTCCTCTTCTAGATGTATGACTCAAAAGAGCAAAAGTACTTGCCTAGGCAATTGGTAATTTTAAAACATCTGTCCCAACTGTCCTTGTGGTAGCATCTCCTGACCCTGCCTTCAAGATATTGCCCACCCAACTCAGCCTACTCTGGGGGCCTGGTGGTGGGGACTCACGGTGGCTGCAGGGAGGTGGCCACAACTTCCCTTATAACCCTTTAAGCTGGAGGTTGGTGTGGAGACTAAACCTGCAGGCTGGGGGATGGGGAGGGACTGACTGCTCCCCCCCACTAATCCCCCAGCCCTGCCCTCTAGCTGGCAGGTACCAGCCCCATGAAAACAAAGGTTTGAAAGGCCCTGGATACCCAGGCTTTCCCAGTAGTGCATAGGCAAGCTGGGGTCATCCCCTGGGGAGGCATGGTAAGACTGTATTCCCCTTCCCCATTCATCAGCCCCCATAGCATGGCTTGGTCCTGGTCAGCCATCATTTCTCCTTTGGACCCCTGTTTCCACATGCAGGTAACTATGAGTCAGGTGGGCACTGTGGTTGGGCGGCCCAAACCATTGTCTTGCTCATTACAAGTTTGACCACATGGTTCGTGGTTCTCGTAGCATAGGCAATGGAGGGTTTGGGGAAATTGGGTGGGTGCTGACCTGGTCTGTGTCCTTGACCCAGACCCCACCGCCTTCCCCATACACTAAGTGCTCTAGAGGGCTATGGAGGTCCCCAGGGCACCCTCAGAGGAGGAGCCGGAGGGCCACCTGTCCCCTGCTCCTAGAAGCAGGTTCTACCCCCTGGGGGACCTGAGAGACCTGTTGTACTTGGAGACATTCAACCCATTTGTGACTGGAAGGAGGGCTGAGCAGGCGTCCAGCAAGAAACATCTGCTGCTGAAAAAGGCTTTTCAAAATTAGTGAAAGCCAGAATATTGTTTTGGTTTCTAAAATTTAGCTACATCATTAAAAAAAAATTATACCGCCAATCACTTTGCTTTGGTATGTATATATCATCTAGTTTAAAAAGAAAAAAAGTATAATTAAGTTAAAAATTGTTTTTATGTCTTGTGTGGATTTCCAAATGGCCAGTTTGGGGGACTTTCTTCCCTTTTCTGCGGATGGCCTCTGGTCTGCAGGCCAGGGCTGCAGCAGCCCAGCCCCTCCCTCCACTGACTGCTCCCTGCAAGGAAAATTGCTCCAAGCTTCCTTCCATTTGCCTGGCTCAGCTTGAGTTGGGGAGTAGGATTCAGTCCTGGAGGCAGAGCCCCTGGCTTCAACTGCTCATCCCTGGTATGGGCTGGGCCAAGGGTCTCCGTCCTTGCCTGCTGCTTGTCTGTTCTCCTTCAGCTCCACCCAGTGCTGTCAGAATGTCAACTTGAGGGACCTTGATGGGACATTGGGCTCCAGGGCCTTTTATGTTTTCTCTAAAAATGAAAGTGCCCATCTCATCGGGCTGCAGGGTTTTTTGGTAAAGTGCTGTCCCAGTAACCTTGTTGCCAAAAGGTGCAATTAAAATGTTTGGAGTCATTATTTTTAGTGCAGTGTTAGATTTTGTCTCCAATACAGATGGTCCGGAGGCAAAGCTGTGAAATCTAAGGGGAAAAAAAGGAAAATCAACAACGCACCAGCCCAAGGTTTTCCATCAGCACTGCTGCCTGGAGCGATTGGGGATCATGCTTCTCCCGGAGCGCATTTAGTGAGGAGGCAGCCTGGCCTGGGGAGAAAGGCAGCAGCCCCCTCTCCCTAGGGTCAGTTCCTGTCCTCCATCCTTCTCTGTAAGCTCCCTGAGGGGGAGGCAAGTGTTCCAGAATCACCGCCACCGACACCCCCTCTCCCCCCCTCCTCCCAGGAAGGCACCAGGAAGGTGCAGGGGCTATTCCTGCCTAGTTTCAGCAGTCTGGCTATGGATTGGGTTCTCCTTTCCACCTCTTCTCTTCTCTCCTTTAGGGTGTAAATGGCCAGGCCTTAAGCCAGGCACCCTGCGCCAGGGGTGTTGGAGTAAACAGGGCAGCTGGTCCCTTCTGGTGGGTAACTGCAGACTTCCTGCTCCACGTGCTTCCGATCACCAATCTCAGAAGGAACAAAACGCAGTAGAGGGAAAAAAAATAATTTCCTAGTGTGAAAAGACCCCATCAAAGGTTTCCCCTCCCTCCTGAGTGATATTTTTTGTAAAGGAAAAAAAATACGTTTTCATAAATACCTCATTAATTCAATGACACCATGGAGTGTTTCTGCAACAGTTACCAACATTAAGTAGGTGTGAAGAGAGTTACTTTCTGAAGCCTCTACCCATCCTGCTCTGTAAGTGACAAAACTAGACTTCAAAGCCTCTGCCAGCGCTCAGCTCAGTCAGGGAATCTAGCTCAGCTCTCCGACCGCCAGGATGCAGTGGCTTGTCTGCCCCACCAAAGCCATTTTGGGAATATTTTGTTGTTTTTTTTCTCAGTGAGGCTTGTGCTGCCCTGTGTCTGATTATTCTTGTAAATATTTTCCTATAGGAATATCTAGGTCACGTGAGCAATAAGGCAGATTAGCAAAGCAAGGAGTGGTCTGGTGCAGATCACACCTCGCCCCTGGAAAACACCGCACCCCCACATACTCCTTGGTTATTCTTAGAAATCTCCCTCCTCTGCTTCAAGACAGGGTTCAACAACCCGCACAGACAGGACACAACACATAGGAGGCTGTTAGCATAACATGGATGAGGCTAAAAATACCCCTTAGAAACACACATAAAAAAGCCAAATCCAACAACAGAACGAGCTAAAAATATTCCAGGCTTTGGCAAAGAGCATCGAGTTAAATAAATTATACAAGAGCCATTCATGGGAGCGAGTTGACTTTCTCTCTTACGGGAACTTGGTTCAAGCTAATAAAAATAATAATTTACTAGCCACTGAGCTTTGCATGAGTTTAAATTTAATTGGTGGGGCTTCTGGCGTTTGTCACTTCTTGGCGATTAGTGGGCTTGCTCTGGCCTGGGGTGGGTTGAGGAGGTGGCACCCAAACCAAGGGTCCCTAGAAGCAGTGGCAGTGTCCCCCCAAGTACCAGGACCTGGGTGCTAAGGCAGGATGCCTAGGAGGCGGAGGAGGAGGGAGGCTGCAGGCGGGGTGGGGCTGGGGAGGGTCAAGGACAGGCAAGGCGCTGCTATTTTAATTTGGTAAATGATCGTACACCTTTAAGAGTGTGTTTTAACAATCAAGATACACTCCAGCAAGTTGATAGGCTGTTCACTGTCAACTTACATATGTCATCAGAGTGTGCTGTGAGCATAAATATCATGGAGAGCCCGGGATGCGCCGCAGCCTCTCTGACCCACAGGTCGCATCCTTGTCCTCGTTGGTGCTTCTCTCTCCTGGTGTCTGGGAGCAGCACAGCAGGACATGAGTGGGGGGCACATTGCCATGGGTCTTTCCTCCCTGCGGTGTTCCCCGATCTCCCCACCAAAATAAGAGCAGCTTACACAGAAAAACCTCTGAGGCTGGAGGTTTTTCTCAGCATTGGTTAGCTGGTGTCCTTTCAAGCAGAACATGTCTACATTCAGCCATTTCCCAGGGACGTTAAAATTCCACGCTGGGATTAGGGTCAGGGTAAACCCCTTGCTCTTGTCTTCCTTGGTTGCTCCTTATGGAAAGACTCCTGGAAATCCAAGCAGGCCATCCTAACTCCCAAAGGACTACACTTCCCAGAATGCTCCTGGTTTAGCTCCAGGGTCAGAGCCTGGGGCCCCCGCTCTGAGCCAGGAATTCCCAGGCACAGATGGAGGTTAGCCCGTGCCACTGGGAATGAGTGCTTTCTGGGCAGGTTGAAAAGGCTTTGGTGGTCACCCTCAGCATCCCCTTGCCGTTCCTCCTGAAAGAGGCCTCTGGGCCCTTCCTGTCTTCCTCCCTATCATAAATATCTGAATATAAATCCTAACAGACAGGAGCTGCCCCTCCACACCCTGGACCCTGTGTGGCTGTAGCCTTGATTGACAGTGTCAGAGTCCCAGGAGATTCCTGTCAGACCTCTGATCTCAGCCCATCGCAATGTTCTCCTTCAGAGTGGCGTCCTCAAAGGAGGACCTCCTGGTTGCCCTTGAGGAGCCAGGTGCAAGGACTCTGTCTCGGTGGCATCAGGGATGGTGTCTGCCTAGGGAGTCCCATAAGAAAATCCTTCACAGCCATTGCAGCGCCCCCCGCCCCCAGCCTCACATCACCCAAGGGCAGTAGCTCCTTCTTCATTGATGCATGGTAACCAGCACCCATCCTAAGTGACTTCTGGCTTTTTTCTAAAAGAAACAACCCCCCCACCCCCAGGACAAAGGTCCTTCTGAAGGAAGGCCACGCTCACCCTCACACTTCCAGAGGAGGGTCTTACACCTGCTGCCTGCAGCCCCACCCCCACCCCCAGCCTCTGGCAGCCTTTAAAGATGGCCCTTCTGAAAGGCCTCCATTCGGTCTTTATCCCATTACTTTAGCCATGTGCTGTGACTTCAAGGCTTCTGCTTGCAAAGCTTGAACACTGTGTGTTTGGCAAATGGGTGACTTGCTCCCTAGGGTTCCCTGGTCTCCATTGACCTCTGTAGCTGCCTTTCTCCTACCAGACACAGTGTTATAAGCAAGCAAGAAAATGTAACCAGCCTTGATGCTCTGCAGCCCAGGCTGCGCAGTGGAAGGTCCAGGCCTTGGAAGCCCGCAGGCATGAGGCCGCCTCAGCTCCACTGCTGACGGTTTTATGGGATAATATACCATTTAGATCACACAGGCCTATTTGTCAGTGGGCCGCCCTGTTGTAATGTATAACATTACTGCCTCCCATGGCCCTGTGAGCAGCTGCCATGGAGGATGGAGATGGGTGGGGACTGGGTGTGGGCTTGGAGGGGGGTGCTGCGGAGGCGCTAACCCTGTTATGTAGTCGGCACTGGGTTTGCAGAGGACAGGCCTGGCAGGGAGGCATCCAGTGCCCAGGCTGGGAGCCAGCCTGGCTGCATCTGAAGCTGCTGCAGCTGTCCAGACACAGGTTCCAGATTGGATCAGCCAGGAAACTTTTTGTTGTTGTTTTCATCCTGACTCAGGGTGAGGCAGGAGAGAACAAACAGGTGGGTTGGATTCCCTGCCCTTTCCCCCCTCCCACAGGCCCCCCAACAAAGAGTCTAGTGTCTTTAAACGCAATTTTTTTTTTAACAAGAGAGAGTCAGGCCTGACCGGGCGGTGGCGCAGTGGATAGAGCGTCGGACTGGGATGCGGAAGACCTAGGTTCAAGACCCTGAGGTCACCAGCTTGAGCACAGGCTCATCTGGTTTGAGCAAAAAGCCCACCAGCTTGAGCCCAAGGTCGCTGGCTCCAGCAAGGGGTTACTCAGTCTGCTGAAGGCCCACGGTCAAGGCACATATGAGAAAGCAATCAATGAACAACTAAGGTGTTGCAGTGCGCAATGAAAAACTAATGATTGATGCTTCTCATCTCTCTGTTCCTGTCTGTCTGTCCCTGTCTATCCCTCTCTCTGACTCTGTCTCTGTAAAAAAAAACAAAAACAAAAGTAAAAACAAGAGAGAGTCAGGAAGGTAGAGAGATGAGAAGAAACAACTCATAGTTGCGTCACTTTAGTTGTTAATCAATTGCTTCTAATATGTGCCCTGATAGGGTGGGGACGGCGGTGGGGGGGGGGGGTGAGCCAGAGACCTTTGGGTTTAAGCCAGCGGCCATGGGATCACATGATCCCACACTCAAGCTGGTGACCCCGCACTCAAGCCAGATAAACCCATGCTCAAGCCAGCGACCTCGGGCTTTCAAACCTGGGACCTCAGCATTCCAGGTCAACGTTTTATCCACTGTGCCACCATTCGTCAGGCTCAGGCATAGATGCAAAGATTTTTGAGGCTGGGAGGATCCATCATGTATCTGGAGTCAGAGGGAAAGGGAGGCAGCCCCTCCCCTCCTGGGTTTAGGGCCTTGGTTTTCCACTAGAAATTTCCAGAAATGGTGGAGAGGGGACGGTAGAGGATGAGTATGCTGCCCATAGAGGCCTTTGAACAGCAAGCTTGGTTCCCCAAAGGATGGCCTGTGGGCAGTGCCTCTGTGGGGCACCCCCACCAGAAAGAGTGCCTCCTTCTCTACATGAAGTGAGAACTAAACCACCCAGCTGCTGTCCTCTTGGGAAAGGCCAACTCTTTGCATGTCCAGGGGCTTTCTTCTTTGGAACTTCCACAGGCAGTTCCAGGGGAGGAAGGCATCACAGCTATCATGAACCAGGCCAGGCAGGGCCCCCGTCAATGCTGGGAGCAGATTGAGGAGAGCTGAAGCCCAGGGTGGGATGCAGTGTTGGGGTGGGGAAGGGGCTGCACAGTTAGGCGGATGTCCAGCGTCTCATGGCAGCCCATGTGGCAGTCACTTTTGTGGGTAGAGGCATAGGCCCACCTTGCAGACCAGCAGTAGATGCACTGGCTGAGCTCACATGTGCCCAGAGGAAGAACGTCATACATTGCTCACCTGTGTTCACACTGCCAGGCAGGTCTTCATACTCATGTACATTCTTGCTCACCCTGGCATCTAAGGAATCACACTGCAGTGCCCAGCCTGCCCAGAACTCGGAATGTGTGTTCCAGTCTGTGCCACTTCCTGCCACCTGCTCCAGCCTTCAGCTTCTGGCCGCCTGCTGGAATGGAGCCCATAGGTCCTCAGTGACCCTTCATGGCATACCCGGGGCCTGCCCTGGCTTCTCAGTGTCACCACAGGACTCATTCTCAGGCTCTCCTCAACTTGGGCTGGCCTTTTTCCAGTGCCCACCCTAGCACCTGCGTCCTGTCCCCACGTGGACTTTCTGCAGGAGATCTTCCCACACCCCTAACCACTGGTCAGCCCCTACGCTGTGGGTGCCTTCACCCCTGCTTCCCTTCCCTCTGGGTCTCCCTAACCCGGAGCCTCAGCTCAGCTCCCACCTACCCACAGCCTGTTTCTTTCATTGTCCCTGCAGGTTCCCAAACACTGTGGCCTATGCTCCATCCCCTTCCTGGAACCATCCCTAGCAGAGATTCCCATCTCCAGTTGGTTCTGGTGGTGCTGGCCTCACATCATTTCAGATCCCCCAAGTTATTCTACCATACAGTTCCACTCAGGCCCCCAGCCCTGATGGTACCCCCCCTTCCCCATCCCATCTCTTTTTTTTTTTCCATTGTGGCACTTTAGTTGTTCACTCACTGCCCTCTCACATGTGCCCCGACTATGGGGCTACAGCAGACTAAGTGACCCCTTGCTCAAGCCAGCGACCTTGGGTCCAAGCTGGTGAGCTTTTGCTCAAACCAGAGGAGCCTGCACTCAAGCTGGCAACCTCAGGGTCTCGAACCTGGGTCTTCCGCTGGCCGCCTACTGGAATGGAGCCCAGTCCGATGCTCCATCCACTGCGCCACCGCCTGGTCAGGCTCCCATCCCATCTCTTGACTGCATGCTCTGTGACCTCCTAGCCTTGTGCACCCTTGGTGGTCTGTTCTACCAGGCCCCCTTTGGCCACCATGACCATTTCTGGGGGGTGGTGTCCTCTCCTAACCCAGCTACCTTCCCCATGAAACTGCAGGGTCCTTCATTTGGGCCGTCTGTTCATGCCCCTTCATACCCCCAGAGCTAGGCCTGGCTGTCGCTGGTCTCCCTGCCACCCAGGACAGGAAGGCCACAGAGCCATGTGTGCCTGTCCTTGCTTAGGTGGGATGAGTGCGCCTATGTGAAGAGAGCCCCGTTTGGTTTTTCATTTATGATTTCACCCCTACACTGGAAATGAGGGATGACAATGAGGGGCTCTGGGAAAACTAAGTTTGGAAGGGAAGCATGGGACATGCCAGGGTCTCCTCACTAAAAACCTAGCTGCCCTACTCCCCCCCCCCCCAATACCTGGCCATGACACGGGGACATTCAGACATTCTATTTTTTTTTGTTTGGTTTTTTTTTTTTGTTTTTTTTTTTGCAGAGACAGAGAGAGTCAGAGAGAGGGATAGATAGGGACAGACAGATAGGAACGGAGAAATGAGAAGCATCAATCCTCAGTTTTTCGTTGTGACACCTTAGTTGTTCATTGATTGCTTTCTCATATGTGCCTGGACCGCGGGCCTTCAGCAGACCGAGTAACCCCTTGCTCAAGCCAGCAGCCTTGGGTCCAAGCTGGTGAGCTTTGCTCAAACCAGATGAGCCTGTGCTCAAGCTGGCGACCTTGGGGTCTCGAACCTGGGTCCTCCGCATCCCAGTCTGACACTCTATCCACTATGCCACCACCTAGTCAGGCCATTTGGACATTCTGAAGTGCCCTCCACTTGTCCCCAGCCTGTGTGGCCACCTCCCAGGGGCTAGGTCAACATCTCTTCATCCTCGAGAACCATCTTCTGTCATCTACGGAGGCTCCCAGGCTGCATGTACTACATTTTAAGAAGGTATCAGAAAAAAAAAAAGAAAAAAGAAAAAAAGGTGTCAGAGCTACAGATAGGCCGGGTGAGCTGTCGTCCCTTCCCTGTCAGTGCTACACCTGGCAGTAGGGGATGGGGGATAGGGACAAGTCCCCTGGGAAGTAGCGGGCACTGAGTGGGGTTACTTCCTGACTGTCCCTTGCCTGGTCCCTGGCAGATGGCTCCCTGACATCAACATGAGATTTTGTGTGCAGTAGGGCACTTCTGATTGGGGGGGAAAGCCAGCAGCTTCACCTGGGTCATAGGGCTCTGGCAGGTAAGGAGGGATGCTGAGGAACATATCCCCCTCCCACCCCCTCTTGTGATGGCTGTGTGGCAGTGGAGTCCAGGGATGGGGGAAAACAATCTACCAAAGAAGAACAAGGGCACAGGAAAGACTGTCAGGAGCAGGGAGAAGGCAGGACTGCAGATCCCTCCCCTAGACTTCTACGGCCTCTCTGTCCCAGGTGAACAGGTGAGCCAGCGAGGGGGCCCGAGATTTGTGTTCCTAGTTTGGGCCCTTCACACTGCTCACTTTGCTTTCAGGACCAGCGTTCAGCCTGGGACTCTGACCGCCGATGATCCCTGCTCTCTCCCTTAGGAATTCTGGACTGTCCTTCTCTGTGTCTCAGCCTCCCATCTCTAAAATGGGCCAGCAGTCAGGCCTTGCTGGAGGAGTGATGGGACTCCCGTGCAGTCCTGGGGTAGTGCCCTCCCCATTCCCAGTCAGCCTGTCCTGGCTGCACACACCTGTATATACACCTATCCAGGATGTGCCTAGAGGCCTGGTAAGGAGTGACCAGTCTTTGGGCCTCAAGGGAGGGGCTGTTTCCCTGGGGACAGGCAGAGAGGTACATGGGGAACCTTGTACACCACACCTCTCATGGGTCAAAGCCCCTCCAGCCCCTCTCTGTGCTGTCTGTCTTGAGGTCTTGCAGTCTTGAGGTCTTAGCCTGACCACAGAATTAGGAGACAGGGCCCTGACTCCTGCACCAAGCAGTGGAGTCCAACTTGGACTCAGTGGTGCCTTGGCCAGTCCACCCTCACTTTCCTTCTGTGTGGGCTTTGGCTTGAGGGGGGACTTAGGTTTGGAGGTGAGAGGAAGGCCCTAGCAGATGCTTGGGACAGGACTCTAAAAAAAGGTTCAGGGCTGCTCTCTGGCCTTGAGTGGGGAGGCTCCTGCGTCCTCCTGGGGACTCTCACACTGGGGGGCTGCTGAGGCCTGGAGTGGTACTGCTTATAAGCAAATACTAAAATGCGTCAGGGGCGTGGTCTTGGCCCCTCCTGGGATCAGTTGCTCTGGAAGCAATCCTTCTGTGAGTGTCCCTTTCATCTTGAATTTATCTGTGTGAGTGTGAAGATCCAGCCTCGAGCTGTGAGTGCACCTGGAGCTTCTCCTCTCCCCGCCCCCGTCTACCGGGTCATCCTCCTAGTCCTCAGCCCCCAGCGTGGATGTGCCCTGCAGGGCCTGAGCAGAACCCCTCCCTTCTTCCCCTTTTCCATACTCTGAAATCCTGACCCCAGACAGGCACTAGTGCCCAGACCTGTGGTCACTTTAGACCAGGTGTCCCCAAACTATGGCCCGCGGGCCGCATGCGGCCCTCTGAGGTCATTTATCCGGCCCCCACCACACTTCCAGAAGGGGCACCTCTTTCATTGGTGGTCAGTGAGAGGAGCACTGTATGTAGCAGCCCTCCAACGGTCTGAGGGACAGTGAACTGACCCCCTGTGTAAAAAGTTTGGGGACCCTTGCTTTAGACCAATGAGAGTGAGGCTCAGTGAAGATGTGTTGGCTAGGGAGACCCCAAGGAGGAGGTTGGATGGTGGGTCAGTGATCTCCACCCCCCCACCTGCCCCCGCATTCCTGGACACTGGCTCTGTCCTCTACTGCTCAGATCCTGACTGAGCACAGGGCCAGGGGGCTTCAGGGTCAGCACTGGCCTTCCCTCCCCTTATCCCCTTTCTCTCCCCACTCACCTGAAGCCTAGGAGCCATGCCTGTCTAACCCACACAGCTCTGCTGGGAGGTCCAGATGGGCTGCTGGCAGACTCAGCAAGGATGTAAAGTAGCCCCAGGTGGTGGTGGGTAGTAGATGTGTATATTCTGCAGGCATCTCAGATTCCAGTTCCTTCCAACCCCTCTGCCCCCCAGGGTGAGCCCTCACTACTGTCCTGGAGCTTTGGGTGTTTGTTCTCTGGGCCTCCACACAGGCCTTCTGCCTTGCAAACCCTCTCTGCCCAGCCTGCATATCTCATTCAGGTCCTTCCCATCAGCCACTTGCCACTCCGGCCCCTGCCTCTCCAGGCCTGGTCACTCTTCTCTCTCAGCACAGCACTCACACCCCTGCCCCTGCCCCATGGTGGCTTTCTGGTGGCCTTAGTTTGTGTGCTTAGGCGGGCACTTTGCACTCAGAGTGGCAGAGGTCCAGATATCCCCTCCCCATGATTCCCCATAAGGCCTGGCAGGCAGTGAAGCCAGAACCCAGGTGTCAATGTGGAAACAGACGAGGTAAAGGCAAGACCAGCAGCGCTCCCACCTGCCTCCTGGCCTCAGCAGCCCTCGTAAGAGGGTGATGGCAGACCCCTGCCTGTGTGCAGGGGCCCTCAGTAGGATGGAGGTGGAGGGGCCAGACTCCAGTGTCTCCCCAGGACATGCTGTTCTGCCCAGTGGGGCAGCTGCCCTGACCTGTCGGCTTGCCATGTGTCACGGCCACTCAGAAGACACTCATGGGCAGTTTGCCTGAAGTCAGTCCCCTTTTAGATACTTTTTGCGTCCCTATGGGTCTCCTAAAAAGAAGCTTTTAATTTACTTTAAATTAATATTAATATTAAACCTAAATTAAGTTGTAATACATCTTTACACTGACTCTTAAAAAGCCTAATGTGTGAGGATACAGATACAGTATGTCCGTAAAGTCATGGTGCACTTTTGACCGGTCACAGGAAAGCAACAAAAGACCATAGAAATGTGAAATCTGCACCAAATAAAAGGAAAACTCTCCCAGTTTCATACCTATTCAGTGCAGTTTGATGTGGACTCATACACAGATTTTTTTAGGGCTCCTTAGGTAGCTATCCCGTAGCAGGCTTCCCCAAACTACGGCCGGCCCGCGGGCCACATGCGGCCCCTGAGGCCATTTATCCGGCCCCCCACCACACTTCCAGAAGGGGCACCTCTTTCATTGCTGGTCAGTGAGAGGAGCACTGTATGTGGCGGCCCTCCAATGGTCTGAGGGACAGTGAACTGGTCCCCTGTGTAAAAAGTTTGGGGACCCCTGCTAGCCTCTACAGACTCATCACTGACTGATGGCCTACCAGAACGAGTTTCTCCACCAAACTGCCGGTTTCCTTCAACTGCTTATCCCACCGAGTAATGTTATTCCTATGTGGTGGCACTTCGTTATAAACGCGCTGATATTCACATTGCACTTTGGTCACGGATTCAAATTTAGCAAGCCACAGAACACACTGAACTTTCCTCTGTACTGTCCACATCTGGACTGGCATGGCCGTGGGCTGCTCCGCTGTATACACGGTGTTATGTCATCATCTGCGCATGCGCATATGCTGCCACATCATCCTACAGATACTGGGTTTTCCTTTTATTTGGTGCAGACTTCACATTTCTATCGTCTTTTGTTGCTTTCCTGCGACCAGTCAAAAGTGCACCGTGACTTTATGGACACACTGCAGAATCAAGGAAAGTTAGGAAGGTGCACAGGAGGCCTCTCCCATCAATAACCCATTGCAGAGCTCATGATAAATACTTAATAAAGTCTAATATTAAGTCCAAAGGGCTCTTGGGTGGGCGACAGGTAGATAACCCTTAGAATACAAAATGAAGGGGAGGGGACAGAACACAGTGTCTTTGCAGGGACCTCCATGTCTGCTTGTCCCTACAGTGGTCAAAGGCTGGAGTGACTGACCCTGGGCCTGGCTTGAAGGGGAAACTGGCTTCAGAACTTGAGGGTGCATCTGCGTGTCTGTGTCCTGGGGGTCAGGAGGCTACTGTTTGGTCGGGCTGGATGGAGGACTTCATACACACACCCCTGGTTTTTGACTTGTCTACAAAAGCAGACTTGCTTCCTGAGTTGTCGACTTCCTCCTGGCCCTCCCTTCACCTTCTTGCTCTGGGCTCCATTGTACACTGCAAACTCCCCACCCTCACAGGTGCCATTGCTTTTGTTTGCATTTGTTAGCTACCGCTGTGTGACATTATCCCAGACATAGCAGTTTAAAACAGCAGACTCATTATCTCACAGTTTCTGTGGGACAGGGATCTGGGTCAAGGTGTCATTTGGGCTGTGGGCACCTCAGAGTTGGCTGTGGGGGACCCTCTGCCAAACTCATCCATGTGGCCCCAGGCCCTTGCTGGCTGGAGGCAAAGGTTCCTTCCTCAGGGGCCTCCCCACTGGGTAGCAAGCAAGAAGGCAACTACCGTCATTTTATAACCCAATCTCTGAAGGGATAGCCCCTCAACTTTGCTGTTCTCTGTTCATAGAAGCAAGTCTGGGTGGGATCTCACCTTACATAAAGGCATGGATACCAGAGTTCAGGGGACATTGGGGGCCCAGGACACCTGCTGATGCCACTTGGACAGGGTCCATCCTGGGAGTAAAACTGTCCCATATGCCAAGCATGCTCAGGTCACCTCTGCAGCCTCCTGTCCTCTCCCTGCTGGCTGCATGGAGGACTTTGTGTGTGTGGGGTGTCTCTCCTCCCCCACACCCTTTCCTTCTTCATGTGACCTGGCAACACCACTGAAAAACCCTCTCCCTCTCAGCCTCTGACCCCTCGTGTTCAGCTCAGTACCCCCTCCTCTCCTCCAAATCCCAGCATCACTTTCACACTGGTGACTCCATTCTGGCCTATCCCCTCTGACCCCTGCTCAGTGGAGGCTGCCCCCTGCCCCGCCAGCCAGGCAGTGCTGTCCACGTCAATGCAGGGTCATCTCACCACTTATGGGATGTTCACTCTGAGCCATGCCACCAACAGGACAGGGAGTTGACCCTAAAACAGTGGCAAGGCCAGAGGGCCACAGAAAGATCTAAGGACTACTGTTGGAGGCCAGGGTGCCCGGGTGGCCTGTGGCTTCCTTGGACTCCAGGCTGGTCTGGGGTGAGGGTGGGTGACCCTGCAGGTTGCAGACACTCAGCAACTGTTTGTCTAATGAATGAGCCTGGTTAGAGTTTCAGTCTCTGGATGGAGCTCAGGGCTCAGTCTGTGGCTTGGGTGTCAGGGATGTTTGTGCCATCTGGTCTGGGCAGAGCTTCCTCCCTCCATTCCCGTGCCAGCTGCCTGTCTTAGTGAGGTCAGCAGGTGCCCTGGGCTTACCTGGGTTTCCCCTCTGGACTGCCTGGAGCTCATGCAGGTCCAGGGCAGCTCCACTGGGTTGAGTCCTCCTGAGGAGTGGGGAGCAGAAATTGAGAGTGTGCTTTCTAGAGATCTCTGCCTGGGTCCTGGTTCGTGTGATGCACCCCAGCTGCCAGGAAGGATCTGGGAGCGTGGGGTCTGGGTGTTGAGCAGGCCAAGGTCCAGACTCCCCTTGGGTCCCCCTGGCCAGTCACGCCACGCTCTTGGTGGGGACATGGGCTTGGCAGGCAGCCCTGGGCCCCTCTGTCTGGCTTCTCCCACTTGGCTGCTCAGTATTGCTGAGTAATAAAGAGCATTTTCCATTCATTAGACCCCTTTTTCCTGCCTGTCATAGCTCATGTCCCACAAAGTATTTGACACCTTTTATGTGTTGCTCACGATTTGCCTCCCTCTCTGCGTTCCCGGGCTCTCCTGTGTGCCTGGTATCCTGGCTTTTCTCTGCCCTTCCTGCTGGTCCTCCTACTTTGAAGGCTCTCCAGCTCTGGGTGAACCCCTGAGGATGGGTGGTCAGTCCTGAACCAGCCCCTTGCCAGGACTGGAAGGTGACTGTGTGCTGACCAGGCCTGAGGCTAGACCAGCTTTCAAGGGGCTTTGAGTCAGACAGCCATGTTCTGGTGTCCCTCTTACGGCCCGACCTGGCCTGTGTCCCTGCTCTCTGGGGCACCCAAGTCAACCCACCCTTCCTGTTTCTCTTTCTCCTCCCACCTTCATTTCTCCATAGGGTTGAGTTCCTGGGACCCTGGGCTAGCATGGGGGCTCAGCCTCATGGAGGCATGGCCAGCGGGGTAAATGAATGGATAGACGGATGGATAAGTCAGTAAATCGGCAGGATGGACAGTGCACCGGATGGTGGTAAGGCTGCCTCCAGGTGGCCCCCACCAGCACCTGCTCTCCCACCCATTTCTCCTGCCATGGTGCCAGTGCAGCCATGATGTTGTTCTTCAGGGCCGGGTGAGAGGCGACCATTCTCACAGGGTGCCAGTGTAGTGCGGCTGCTCAGGATGCCACAGCAACATCCACTCTGTGGTTGGGGAAGAGCTGGTTAGCAGGGTGAACACACTGCCCACGGGCACAGAGCCTGCCTGTGAACAAGTTTCGTGGGGATCCATCCTGCACTGTTGTGGCCAGGCCAGACCAAACCCTGTGAGCAGACCTGCCTGGCATAGGGGACCCTGCCTACCCATCCAGGCTGCCTACTTCCTCTCTGCCCATTGAGGAGACAGGGGCACATCCAGGTTCAGCTCAAGAGTTTGGGGGCCTGGTACAGGGGACAGAATACAGGAAAGCATGGTGGACACCCTCAGATGGACTCTCCCTCTGAGGGGACCAGCATGGCTGGATGTGCATGTGTATGCATGCCTGCATTCATGTGTGCACACGTGCATGTGTGTCCAGGTGAGGATGGTCTCCTGTAGCAGGCTTATTTCAAGGTGGTGGGAAGGGAGGCCCCCTGCTTTGGGGGATGATTCTCCTCCAGCTAAGGTTGGAGGTTAGAGGAGGTGGGGCTGACCTCCCCACATTCTCCTACTCCCCACACTCAGGAGTTTCTGGAGGGGGAGGTGCTGGCCATCAGCCAGGGACAGTGTGAGTGGGCAGGTTTGAAGAACAGGAGCCCAGGGCAGGAAGCAGCCCTTCCTCCCCTGTCATCCCCCTCACCTGGCCCAGGGCCCATCTGAGTCACTATCAGCTCTGAGTCCGAGTCCCAGGATGGCCCCACTGGGGAGCTTTGCCTACCCCCACACCCCAGCCAAAGGGCTAAATTTACCCTTTTAATAAGAACCAGACTTATATCCAATTTTCTTTTTCTTCTATTAATGCTGGGCTGTTGGTGGTTGCGCGTGTCCCCTGTCATCATTGCCTCCTATTCTGGGGCCAGTGGCTCAGCAACCACAGAGTTTTTCTATTATGGCCTGAGAGATGCTTCCCTTAGGCCAACCAGGGCTTCTGGAGGGTTCTTCTGCTCTGGCGCAAGAGGGGCTTCCCATGTGACTTGCTCATGTTTCTGAGCAGGAGTTCTCTCCCCCTCACTGTCCCCAGGGCTGGGCTGTCAGGAGTTCATTGACCACTTCCCATTCCTGCCCCCTCATGGCATGGTTTCAATTCCTTCCTCCCTTCCCCTTTTCTCATGACTGTCCTGTCCCTGTGCTGGTCTCAGCATCCCCTTCTTGTCCAGCTACCTTCACAGAGCTGTGGACAGCAGCCGGGTCACTGGGTGGCATCTCAGGGACTCCCCAGCCATAGTAAGACAGTGGTGGCTCAAAGCATGGTGGACCTGGGCCCCGTGTCTAGTGAGACTGCATCGTGCTGGACCAGCTGACACCAAGGGCTGCCCAGTTCGGGATGATTCATAGCACCAGGAGCTTGCCCAGCAAGGCTGGAGATCAGAGAGGGCTTTGTATCCATCTCAGCAGCTTCACTGCAGAGAGCTGGCTGAATGTGGGGGGGAGCCTAGACATGTGCAGGGGAAGCAGGGGGCTGAGCAGTTGTGCTGGGGAAAGGGCGACTCCTAGGCAGCAGGAGCTCAGGGTTAGAGTCTTGGAACTGTAAGGTAAGGGTCCCCTTCCACTAGAGGTAAGCCTGGATGTGCCCCAACCCCCAGGGTGGAGGAGGTGGGTGGGATCCGAGATCGCCCCTTCAATGCCACCAAGGCAGTCAGACAGAACTCTCGCCAGGAGCCTTTTCCAGGGTCCAGGCCAGTGGAGGCCTGACCCAAGAAAGCAGTGTCTCTGAGGGCCCAACCCGCCCAATGGCCCCTCATGCACACTCAGAGCCTGCGCCTGAGACATGTGTGCACATCTGTAGCCTGTGTGCAAGGCCGTCACTCATGTGTACACCCATATCCAGACACATACCTCAGACACCTTAGGAGCGCCCACACAGCCCCTCCATTGCCCGTGTACCCCCATGCACCTGCACATGTGCACATGCACCCCCCCCATGCCTGTGCTAGCCAGGTGGGGAATGTTCCTGGGTGGGATCTGGGAACCGAGCCTGCCAACTTGTGCACACCCACAGTGGGCTCAGGCAGTCATGTGTACTGTAAGGCCCCTGACATACTGCTTTAGGTTTCCTGGTGGGGGTGGTTCCAGGACGACCTCTCCCTCCAGGGCCTGGTCTCCGCAGTCTCCTGGGTGGTCAGACAGATAGGCGCCCACCTGCCTCCAAGTAGGCTGGAACGAGGCCTCTCCACCTTCTCCACATAGGACATCCAGCATAGACTTTTTTTTCTCCCTCTCCTGAGCAGGAAGAGTAGGGATGTGGGCCAGGTCCACATGGTGGGCTGGCTGTGGATCCTGCCTCCTCTGCCCACCCCTTGACTCCCTCTGGGCCTGGTTCAGCCCACGAAGGGTGCTTGGAGGCCACCTGTCCCTCCAGTGTCTCAGCTGCCCCTAGTGTTGTGAGGAAGACCTAGGGATAGCCCTGGGGGAACCAGGTGTCCTCAGCACCCAGGCAGGCTGATCAGGGGGCTTCAGGAGACTGGGGAGTGAGGGGAGCCTGAGCAGGTGTGAGCAGGAGGGTGGGAGCTGGCGCGGCTGGTAGGTGCAGCCGCCAGACACAGAGCTGGGGAGCTCTGTGCCAGCAGTCTGTCAACTGGGCTTCCGGAAGCACATGGCAAGAGCACTGAGAGGCTGGGAAGGGGCTGCTTCTCAGGAGTGGCTGGCAGCCATCTCAGTGAGGCCTTTTTTTTTTTTTTTTTTTTTTTTTTTTTTTTTTATACAACCCATTTCAGTTTCCAGAAAAGGAGGATGCTGATGCAGTGGCTCACTGGAGTCAAAACAAATGCTCACTCTGCCGCCTCTCAGCTGCCCACTCACTCTCCCTGCACTCACGGCCCTTCTGTCTGTCCATCTGTTCATCTGTCGCCCACTCCTGTGCTCCTGCTTCCCTCACCTGGGGGCACCAGGGGCTGGAGGGAGATTGGGACCTCTAATGTGCCTGCACCTCAGCTCTGGGTTTGCGGCATGCGCCAGTCAGACCTGTGTGTGTGTGTGTGGGGGGGTGTCTCAGTGGCCACTGGACCGGAGGTTCCTTGGGCTCTGGGCAGGAGTATCTTTAGTGCCCCTCAGGGCTGCCCAACATCTGTTGGCTATCTCAGCTGAGGCAGGTGGGCCTGGCGACAGGTTGGCAGAGGAAGACCCCATGCTTTTTGGTTGTGCCCGACGACACAGGGCCCTCTACCACCTACCTGGTGCCATACTCTGCAGTACCCTGTGGGCAGAGGCTAGGTTCAGTGATCACTTGAGATGAACAGCGTGGGATCTCTGGCCACAGCAGGAAGCACAGCCTGTCATTGGTGTGTTCCTTGCCTTGGGGTGTCAGGGCATTCCAGCCCAGCTCCATCCAGCTGGGGCAGCCAGAAGAGAAGTGGCTACCTTAGCCAGGGCCCAGGTGCAGCCTGTCTCCTGGTCCAGGCTGTCCAGACTTTGGGGCATGGGGACAGACAGGCCTCCTGGAGTGAGGGCTGAGCTTAAGGAGCTAGGCCACCAGGGGGGTGTCAAGCAGGCCTCCCTGGGCGGGCTGGCTTCTGGAGCGGTTTTCTCAGCCAGCCTGGAGCCTAGGCCAAGCCTCTGTGGTACACTGGGCAGAGCTGAGGCAGCGCAGGAGCTGTGGCTAGGGCCCTGTGTCTGGGGCTGCAAACCTGGCTGGGTCCACCAGGCAGTGAGGGCAGCTCAGCACAGAATGGCTCGCCTCAGGGGCCTACCAACACCTCACACAGCATTCAGGTCCCTTTCTGAGATCCTCCTAAGCATGTGCCATATCCTTGTGATGAGAGCTGATAGCCCACAGGGAGTGATCACTTTGACTGTGTGCACTGGGAGGGGACCGGGTGGCCTTGGAGTGAACAGACCTCATTCAAACCCCAGCCTGGGCACTCGGGACTATGGGACCCAGACTAATGACACTCCATTCCTTTGTCAGCTGCATGGCTGCCTGCCACCTGGAGCAGCAGTGACAGAAATTAGTATGAGGCTAGTAAAGCTATCGGTGCAGATGGTGCCTGGGTCCGGGGTCCAACCTGAGAGCCCCTGTCCGCCTCTGCTGCGCAAAGCTCCCACCACCCCCTCCCAGGCTGGTAACTGCAGTACTCTGTGAGCAGGGATCTTGCCAAGAGGAAAGAAGCCTGCAGCCCAGTTCCCGGCCAGACTTGGCCAAGTGGCTCCAGCCCTGGCCCAGGCCCAGGCCGCCTCTGCTCAGGCTCTGTCTGGGGCTGGCTACTGGTTGGTGGGTAGGGGCTGGGGAGGTGGTAGCCAGGTATTCCATGGCTCTGCTGGCTGGGCATGGTGCCATCACCAAAATCCTCAGAGGTGGAGGTGACAGGGTGAACCAGTATGCTATGTCCAGGGATCAGGCAGTGCCTGTCTGGTGAGGCTTACGGAACCTCTTCTGCTTCCAAACTCCTAGCCCAGGACGGTGGAGAGTAGAGAACCCTTCAAAGCAAGGGTCATGGGGCCCCACGGAGCTGGCCTACGCTGGGAGGGTTTGCGTGAGAGCACTGGCTTCCTGCAGGCCCAGTGCCTGAACCCTCAGGGCTGGCCTACTGGTTGGGGAGTATGAGAACTTTTTTTTTTTTTTTTTTTTCCTTTTCATTTTTTCTAAAGCTGGAAATGGGGAGAGACAGTCAGACAGACTCCCGCATGCGCCCGACCGGGATCCACCCGGCACGCCCACCAGGGGCGACGCTCTGCCCACCAGGGGGCGATGCTCTGCCCATCCTGGGCGTCGCCATGTTGCGACCAGAGCCACTCTAGCGCCTAGGGCAGAGGCCACAGAGCCATCCCCAGCGCCCGGGCCATCTTTGCTCCAATGGAGCCTTGGCTGCGGGAGGGGAAGAGAGAGACAGAGAGGAAAGCGCGGCGGAGGGGTGGAGAAGCAAATGGGCGCTTCTCCTGTGTGCCCTGGCCGGGAATCGAACCCGGGTCCTCCGCACGCTAGGCCAACGCTCTACCGCTGAGCCAACCGGCCAGGGCCAGTATGAGAACTTTTTGCAGGACCAGTGCTGAGAACTGGGGTTTAGGAGGGAGAGGCCACCTGGTTACTATCATGATAGTGAGCGTCATCCCTTGAGCGTTTTGTAAGGAACATGTAAAGACCTAACATTTACATGATAAGGCTGTAATGTTTTAATGTGGAGAAAGGAGTGGAGATTCCTCCAGGTGATGGCCCAGCCTGAGGTGGGATATTTGGGTACCCTGCAAGTCACCCACCTTATTGGGAGAGGACTAGTGGCAGGGGTGACTGGGTCAGATCAACTGGGAAGGGGGTGGGGCCTGGGAAGCCAAGTACTAAGGCTGAGGGTTGGGAGGGGCTGGGCTGGAATGCTGTCCTACCCCCTCATTCCCCACACTCTGGCGCAGAGGTCCCTTCCTTATGGACTCAGAGAAGCTAGCTGTAAGGAAGCATCCCAAGAGAGTCTCCTAAGTCAGGGGACAGGCCAGCACGGGATCTCTGGCCACAGCAGGAAGCACAGCCTGTCATTGGTGTGTTGTTCCCTGCCTTGTGGAGCCAGGTCTAAGGCTAGCTGAGATCTGGCTCACCCCCACAAACTCCACCCCCCCACCTGACCCCCCACCCTCGCCCCCTGCTACAAAACCTCTGTGCAGCAGGACCCACCCCTCTGGGATGACGTCAGATCAGGAGAGTCCCCACGCAAGGCTAGGATCAGTCTTCATATTTCAGTTTAGGGATCTAGTAAGGCCAGACCCCCACAACTTGGCTTTAGGCCTGCTCCCCACCTGTCCCTGCCCTAGGTGATGGTTGTTGGGGGCCCAAGTGATGTGTCTTCAGAGGTTTCCTGCTGCCCTTAAAAAGGCCCCGTCTGTGCAAAACCTTCATAAGAGCCTCCTCCGAGCATTGGTTTTCCTGGATCCAAGGACTGGAGGGCCTTATGGGACCTGCCTGGGGCCGGGGCCTGGCCAGCTGTCCCCATCCACAGTGGTGTGGGAATGCTCAAGGTGTAGGGTTCTCAGGCCAAGCTCCTGGAGAAATGCTTTATCCAGATCGAACTTTTGGACTCTGTTGCTTCCCACTGTCCCCAGAAGGAGCAGGATGTGAGGGACTTTCCTGGGAGGGTGTGGGGGCAGCAAGGCCTGGGGGACTCTGGGCCTGTCTGGACAAGTCAGGAAGAGCCTCACTCATCCCCCAGGCACCCTCCCACCAGGGTCCCTGGAGCCCAGCAGGGGCCACCCTTCTCTCCACCCTGCTCCACCCGCCTGGGAGGCCAACACTTCCCTTCCCAGCCCAATGTCCCCCCTTCCCTGGCTGGACGTGCCTGTGGTCTGGCCTGGGCCCATGGCAGTCCCAGCCCTGTGGTCCGGGAAGTCCCTGGCTCCTGGGCCCCTTCGCCCCCTGCCCCTGGGTCTCTTTGTGGCCTGACACCCACCATAGAGGTCAGCTCACATTCCAGTCCCCAGCTAACACTGGCAGACCCTTTCTCTATGGCATGCCCAGGAGAGGTCTCTGACATCCACATGGCCCATTCACCAGCACGGAGGGGAGGGAAGCTTCCAGGGTCCCCAACGGGGCAGCCCCTCCTTCTCCCCGACTCTGGCCTCCATCTCTCTGCTGAGTCACCCTGTGTCTGGGAAGCTCCCAGGGCCAAACCGGGCTGGATGAGGCATCATAAATTCACAAATTCTCCCTGCCTCCCGGGCTAGGAAATGGCTGCCCTGACTCACCTTGGCACAGGTCTGAGCCTCCCAGGCCCCTAACCCTGCATACCCTGACAGGCCCCTACACTCAGCCCAATGGGCGGCAAGACATAAACCAGGCTCACTGCCAGTGGGGAGGTGACAAGGGTGCCCTGCCTGAGGTGAGGGCCGAGCACACATCTCAGGACCACCCACCAGGCACCAGGTCTGCTCTGTGTGCTGGGTGTATGGGTATGTTCTTCCTGTGCAAGTTGCTAGTCTCCATGGAAACCCAGGCAGGCTCACTCAGCCTGGCCTTGACCACTGGCCTTGGGTAGATAGGGACACAGGCAAAGAGGAGGGTGGGTGGCTGTGGAGAGCTGGGGGACACAGGCAAAGAGGAGGGTGGGTGGCTGTGGAGAGCTGGGGCAGGCAGATGCAGAGGCTGGCTTCTAGGGAAGCAGCAAGTGTCCTGGGCTGAGTGACTGTCTGCGGCTCTATGCCTGCCCAGCCAGGGCTGACCCTGAGCTCTGTGGGGGTGTCAGAGCAAATCCACACACCTCCATCCTCAGCCTCCTCCCATCCTCTCACCTGGGACCAGGTACCCCAATCTGATGAGTCAGTCCACTGACCAGTCATGGACCTGGGGAGAAGGTTGAAGGCCTTACTCTGGGGAAAGGCTAGACCCCAGTGCCGTCCAGGGGGTGGCCAGAGACTGCTGTGCCCGCAGGGCAGGGTGGGGCGTCTGGGGGGCCCTGCTGACCCCTGGGGGCAAAGCGCTCTGGCAGGTGTGCCGGGCCAAGAGGCCTGGGAGGGTAAGGTGCTCATCCTCCTAGAAGGCTGCCTGCAGGACCGTCTGTTCCCCACCAGCCTGAATGGTAGCTGGGACCTGGTTGGTGGAGTGGGATGGGGTGGCCTGGGTTATGGGGTCGTGACAGAAGTGCCACTCTTGGGGGTTCTGCAGTAACAGGAGGGTGCCAGGGCCTCCAGACACTGAGCGTGACTGTCAGGAGTCCAAGTAGCCAGCTTCTTCTCCCTTCCTGGCTTCTGGGATATTTGAAGACAAAACCAGGGGAGCTTGGAGTCAGAGAGTCACTTTCTGAAGTCTCTTTGGAATGGTCTGTCCCTGTCCAGGCTGACTCTTGCCCCTGTGTCCACAGCCAGCAGCCGCCTGATGGGGAGCTCTCCGGCCTCCTCTTTCATGGGCAGCTTCCTCACCGGCAGCCTGGGCTCAGCGGCCTCTGCGCACCCCAGCGGCCCCACAGCCTCCCCTTCAGAGCAGACCTACCGCAGCTCCCACCCAGCCACCTCCCAGATCTGGTTCTCCCACTCCCACTCCCACGAAGGTAAGTTGGAGGCCTGGGCTCCTGGCAGGCCTGGCGGCCAGAGCGACTCTCTGTGGTACTCAGGCCAGGGCTGAAGCGATAGGTCCCCCTGCTTTGTCAAGGGCTCTGGTGAGGGGCTGCCTCCCTGCCAAGGAAGCCTCCACAGGAGAGGTAGTAATTGGTTGGAAATGGGGTGGACCCGCCAGGCAGTGGCCCTAGCCAGATGTGCACCACAGATGGGCAAAGAGGGAGAGAAGGGGGCAAGGCCAGGAGGGCTCTGGGGAGCCAGGAAATATGGAACACAGCTGGGCCAGCTAGGCTGGGCTGCGCCCTCCACCCCAGGCTGCACCCACCCCCCACACTCAGGGAGGCATGGGCTCCAGATGTGCCAGCTGGAAGGGACGGCTGGGGAGGAGAAAGCTGTCATCATACTCGGGCTGCCATACTGGAGGCCTGGCCTAGAACCGAGTCCCTCCTAGACCCCCAGCCTCCTGGTGGGATGCAGCCTTGCACACACAGTGGGTGCCTTGTGAATACATGTGGCTCGAGGCAGGAGGGCCCCTGGAGGCCATTCCAGCACTCTGGGGGCACCCTCCAGCTCCACGCTGTCTGGGCCCTCGGCACGGTGACGTGGGCTCTGGGCCCATGGTTGCTGGCATCTGCTATCTTCCCCGTCCCACATGGCATGAAAAGGGTTTTAAGCCCAGTGGTAGCTGGCACGCGGAGAGGTAATTGCAGTTGGCAGTGGGCACAGAGGGCTCTCCGTTGCTCCTGGCACCGGCACCTCTGTAACTCAATGACTGCTGAGCGGCAGGCGTTGTGTTTGCAGAGCGCACAGACCCACACACCATGTCCCAGCCTCCGCCCGTGTTCCAGGCAGGAGATTAGCACCCAGCACTGCTGGAGAGCGAGAGAAACCTTTCTTTGTGCAACAAGAAAGGGGCTGTTTTCCAAACAGGGCAGGTGACGAGTGAGGGACAGTTGTTAAAATAATCTGGGCTTTAAGCGCCATGCGGAGTGCACATGTTGGGCAGGCGATGAGCAGATCCCTTCCCTGGTGGAGAGGAGGCCAAAGGCCCTGAGAACTCAGGTGGGCAGTGCAGGGCCCTGGCCCAGACCCACCTCCACCACCTGCTTCCTGAGTCTGCCCACCCGAGGGGAGACCAGTGCAGTCAGGTCTGGGCCCTGGTGTGGGGCCACCTGCTTCTTTCAGCCCTTCAGTGTTCTGTGTCTGTATCACACTCCCACTGGGCAGCAGCATCTGGCTCCCAGGATGTCTATGGGAGGGAGGAAAGTGGCTGAGTGTCAGGGGAGCTGGCAGGGGAGGCTTGCAGCAGCCTTGTGGGACCACTTCAACTGAAATAGCGGCTGCTGCCCCTCTCTAGCCCAGACACAGGTGCACAGACACACCCGGGCTGGCTGACTTGGTTTCCCCTCCTTGCAGCAGTGGTCCCTGGTAGGGGCCTGGGAGTGTCAGCATCTCTGTTCCCCCGCTCCGGGGACCTCCTCAGCAAGGAGGGCAGTTTGTGGGCAACATCATCTGCCCTGGAGCCCTGGTAGAAGGTGCCTGTCCTGCCCTTCCGGGGGAAGCTAGGAGGGTGGCATGGGAGGTGGCCTGCAGACAGCATCCTCAACAACCTCCAGACACTTACCCTGAGCCGACGGCTGCCGGCTGCCTTGGCAGAGGGGCTTGCAGCCTTGGGGCAACCCACTGCCCTCAGCCACAGCCTCAGGGGAGTCCATCTGGCTTCTTGGGAGGCCAGTGTAGGGATGGTACCCTGACTGGCCCCTGCCTGTCCTACATCCTGGAGAGGCACCTCCTTCAAGGCAGGGGAAGCCTGAGTAGGAAGAGGGGTTTGTGCTGGGCCACACCAAGGAGTTCCTTATACATATCAGCCTCAAGGGCTAGTGGCCATCAATCTGTCCACCTGGCGCCTGCAGAGTGGATATGCCCACAGTAGAGTGGGGGAGAATATGCATGTTGGGGTGATAGGCTTGGTGGACAAGCTCAGGTAGACATAGGACAGAGGGAATCAGGATTCTGAGCTGCCCTCCCAGGCTCCAGAACAGGGAGCTGGAGGTGAGTGTGGTGTCCCACCTGAGGTCAGTGAATGTGTGTCTGTCCTGGGGACCATACAGCCACATACACCTTCCAGCTGTGCCTCAGTTCACCCCTACCATCTCCCCTTCTCTGGCTTTATTAAAGCTACCCCGCTCCAGGATCCCCTTCCTGCAGGGGTTCCCCTGCCCTCCACCCTGCTGTCTGGTCTGCCTGCTGCAGCCTCACTTGCTCCGACAGGTCACGTGGTGCTGGCTGCCTCTCTGTGAGCTCTGAGCGTAAAGGCCAGTGAGCTGGCGGGCAGGGCGGCGAGTGGCAGCTTTGGCTGGCTGGCTGCCCTGGCAGTGTGCCTAGCTGCTAGTTTGACAGGGTGCCAGCTGGCTCCTTGCATGCTGGGGCCTGTTTCTTTGCCGTGTGTATTGGGGGGAGGGGGCACGCGACACGGCTAGAGAGTGGGGGACGGCAGGCACAGTGGACTTCTTGGGAGGGCTGTGTAGAGTCTGGCTCCAACCTTCATTCATCTATTCCTTCCACCAGCCCCAGGGGGAGCAGGAAGGCAGGTGCCCCACATAGCCTGGCCAGGGCTGGGCCTCTGAATGGGTACTTATCTTTGAGGCAAGCAGGATAGGATGGAGCAGCAAGTGGCAGCCAGGGGTAGAGGATGGGCCCAGGTGCCCCACTCTGGGCAGGCTCCCACTTTTCTGTTGAGGGGCTCGGCCTACCCTGGGGAGCCAGCTGAAGCGCAGGGGAGTGGCCCAGAGCTAGAGGAGCTGCCTAGAACATCTGTCCAGGGACAGACCTATGTGTCCCCAGCCTCCTGGCCCTCAGGCTCACCCAAGTGAGGGGTCCCTCCAAAGGCTGGACTTTGGAACTTAGGGAAAGGGTGAGCGGCGGAACTGGCTGGGGTTGGGGCGAGCTAGTGTCCAGCCAGCCTGCCCTTCAGGTCGGGTGGGGGCGGGGATGCAGCACAGCTGATCCTATTGTCAGTGAACCTGGCCCCCTCCCTCCCCCCTCCCCCCCCCATGGCTGGGACCACCCACAGGGCTGATGAAAGGGGATTATGTTCCTGGGGACTCAGCTGTGTGTGTGTGTGTGTGTGTGTGTGTGTGTGTGTGTGTGTGTGTGTGTTGGGGGGGAAGTGCTGAACTGCTGTGCCATAGCTACCCCTGGTCTCTTGTGCCACCTGGAGGGAGAGCCATGGGCAGCAATGGGTATATGTGCCGCGCTGGCCCCTCAGCCTTGCCACTTTCTCTGTGCTAGTCACACCCTCCACTCCACTTTTCCATCTGGGCTAGGCTGGGTTCCAGTGGGGACAGGGCTGCACCAAAGAGCTATTGGCACCCCTGCTATTCCTGGACCCCCAACTTTTCCTAGTCTCCCTCTGTTTCCAGGCTGTCCGGGGTTTCTGGGAGCAAGCAGGAGGAAGAGTCATGTCTGTGTGAGGGATTGAGGTCTCACCCAGCAGCCACTACCTCTGTGTGGCATCAGAGGCCCTCCTGGCTCTGACAGCTTATCTTCCAGAACTTCCCAGAGAGCTCTCCAGAGCTTTCCACCACGCCAGCCCTCCTTGAGTCGGGTCTTACTTAGCCCTGGACCTAGTCCTCTTCCCCCAGACCCTGTCAGCCCCTCCTCCTTCTCCTGGTCTGTTTCCTCAGTGGCTAAAATGGCCTTCAATCTGTCCCTGCAGGACCATTTACCATCACCCCCCAGTTCCCTCCCCTCCAGCCCAGTGGAGGTGCCTCAGCATAGCACCCCTCACCATGCCTTCTTGCCCCATGCCCATGGGCCAGTGGGGATGGTTTGGGGGGAAGGGCCCAAGCTCCTTGTAACTCAACACAATGGGACTGACCCCCTTCAGCCACTTTCACCATAGCTAGAGGGAAGCTCACCCTGTCTGGACCTTTGATCCCCTCCAGAGCCTTCTCAGAGCTTTGTACAGCCAGTCTCTCTGCCCTGTTTGTGCCATCGGCCCCTTGTCTCGTCCTGCCTGCTTGTTTCTCAGGGTTCCAGCCTCCTGTTGTTTTTCCAGCTATTGGTCCCCCAACATTCCTTTGCTGCTAGAGTTCTGTCCTGATCACCATAGGGCCAACACCCAGCCCTGCATACCCAGCTGGGTTCCTGCCACTGCAGGTGGCTCTGAGGCAGTGCCCCAGGTTCATTCCCTGGCTCCCAGTAAGGCCAGGTAGCACACCTGTGGCCCTAGGGTGCTGGCATTTTATCCCGTTTCTGGCCCTGGGATGGCCCTTGCCTTGCTTACCTCTCCCAGCAACACCATGTTATGTGGGCAGCAGGGAGTCAGGACTGCTGGACAGAGCCCCAGGCCCCCGCTCCTTGCAAGGGGCATCTTCACAGCCAGAGGGCCGCTTTGGCCTAAGAGTCCACGTGCCTAGCTCAGAGGCTAGAAGATCTCTGAGCCTCAACTTCCCCATCTGCAAACTGCACTTAGCAGAATAGCCTCCTTGAGCACCTGCCCAAGACCCTCTGTCTTCACAGTTTCCTGTCCACTGCTGGGCTGGGGGCCTTGGTGCCTTGCTGGGCTGAAATTTGCAGCAGGGCACGTTTGCATGGGCAGCCCTGGATCTGACCAGGTGGGAGAGGCCTGGCCAGAAGCTTCTGTCTGCCACACATCTGTGTGGGCTGCTCAGGTCATTCCATGGCCTTTGCAAAGCCCCTGGGATGCCCCAGGTATAATGAACTACATGTGTCTGGGATGCTTCATCCAGAGGTGTGGAGCCCACAGGAGGGCCAGGGTAGGAGGTCTGAGTGGGGCAGGGTGGAGCTGAGCTCCCTGGCAGTTGGGGCTACTGTGTAGGATGTTAGTGAAGGTTTGGGAGGTCATACACCAGCTTGTTCCTGACTTCAAGCTCTGAGATGTGGTATTTCCCCCGCTTGAGACCAGCATCATCCTGGGACCCTTGGCCTTCCCCAACCTTCTGCGGAGCTTAGCATTTCTGCTCAGTGCCCCAGGCCCTGCTCTTCCCTGCGGAGTGCATGCCAGGAGCCCAGGACTCTTGTTCCAGAGGCAACTGCGGGGGCCTGACATCATCTCCCCTCCCCACCCCCCCTCTCAGCCGCGCCCCTTGGCTGGAAACAGACTGCCAGTCCCTGCACTTGGAGAGCAGGAGTCAGTTTATGCACATGTGCCTAAACCAGGACCCTACAGGCCGTTGTTGTGGGCTGACTTCCGTGGATAAAATGGGATGGGAATCAACAGGGGCACATACTTTGGCCCTAGTCGCCAACTGTGAAAGGCTGAGCTGTGGGAACCCCTGAGAGCTGGGCTTCCAAGCCCACTCCAGCCCAGAGAAAGGATCTCACTCAGCTCCCCCGCCCCCACACTTTTAAAGCACAGCCTGGATGCCCAGGGGTCTGAGTACCAAGTGTGAAGCCCTATGACTGAAAAGGGAATGTTTGGCCTAGAGTAGGGAGAACATGGGGAGGGAGCAATTGCAAAGTTACTACCTTCAGACACTAGAGCAGGGGTCCTCAAACCACGGCCTGCGGGCTGCATGCGGCCCCCTGAGGCCATTTATCCAGCCCCCACTGCACTTCCGGAAGGGGCACCTCTTTCATTGGTGGTCAGTGAGAGGAGCATAATTCCCATTGAAGTACTGGTCAGTTTGTTGATTTAAATTTACTTGTTCTTTATTTTAAATATTGTATTGGTTCCCGTTTTGTTTTTTTAGTTTAAAATAAGATATGTGCAGTGTGCATAGGGATTTGTTCATAGTTTTTTTTATAGTCCGGCCCTCCAATGGTATGAGGGACAGTGAACTGGCCCCCTGTGTAAAAAGTTTGGGGACCCCTGCACTAGAGCAAGGATGGCAAGCATCCTACCACCTTCCTTCCAGGGCCCCTCCTGAGCCCAGGGCAGAGTTACTAGCTGATCATAGCACTGTGGGAGATCTGCTGGGGCTCCACCCAGAGTGGCTTATCCTGCTGCTGAGACCTGGGGGCTGGGCCTAACCCAGAGGAGATGGGACCTCGGACTAGCCATGTACTGGCTACCTAGGCAGGTGAGATGGTCTGTCCTGAGTTCTCGGAGCCTGCCCAGTATGGCTGGCTATGTAAAAAGTAGAGATTCTTGGCCCAGTCATCGGGGCCTTCAGCTAGGTGTGTTGTGGAAGATGCCTCCAGGACCTGTGGAAGACTTTCTAGCAATTTTTTGAGCCTTGGTATCTGGGTTGGTGTCACCCTCTGTTTGTGTGTGTGGAGGGGGGAATGCTATTTGTCCCAGTGGCAAGGAACTCCTACTGTAAAAGGCCTTGCCCTCATGGTGTGGGGGCAGCTGGCGGTGAGCAGGGCAGGACCCCCGGGGTCAGTTAGAGCCGTGAGCATCAGGCCTCAGAAAAGCCTGCTAAATGTGCAGTGTGTGTGCAGAGCTGTGGGCCTGGGGTGAGGGTGCTCTTAGGTGACCCTGTGATGGGAGGTCTCCTGAACTCCCTGGTACTCTGCTTGGCTGGCCTCTCATTTCTCTCCCCAGACCTGGCCAGGAACACTCTACAGTGTCCAGCCTTCAGGGAGACCCCAAAACATCTCTTAGTCTTCCCCAGGAGTGTGGTCCCTGGAAGGGCATTGCCACCCCTCCAGACTTGTGAGAGAAGGTTCTGGGTCTGCAAGGGGGTCGGATGCTGTGGGGCCTTGGACTCCGTGGCTGCTGGGGAAGTGCTGCAGAGAAACCTAGGGGAGGGGAGGCGCTGTGCAGGGCAGGGTATGGCTGGGACCTGCAGGAGAGAAGGGCAGATGTGGAGGTGCAGGCCCTTCCTTCCTCTCCTGCTGAGAGGCCTTGGATCCTCCTGGGTACCCTCTCTTCTGGGGAGGCAGGAGAAACCCCCATTATTTCCCCTGCCAAGTGTCCCTGCCCTCCCTCCTGCCTCTTCTGTCCTTCAGATCCTGTCTACTGACCCCATTTTCCTTCCCACTTGCCCACTTCCCTAGTACCACTGACCTTCCTGAGTATGGCCAGGAGAAGCCAGGGATACGAGAGGTACCAGCAGTATGGTCAGGGGCCCAGGTACCTGGTGTGTGCTGCCCCCCCCCATGAAGGTCACAGTGCGGGTCCTTGCTTCATTACCCCCCTTCAGGCGCTGATAGCATTGACTCTTGGACCTCTTGTCACTTATGTCATGGGATTGGGCTGAGTCTCCTGGCAACTCAGCAGTGGGGGCAGGATGGGGGCAGGAGTGAGTCCTCAGGGAGACATCACTCAGGCCTAGGACCTCTCTTAGAGCTCATGGGGGTCTCCAGGTTTGCAGGGTGGATGGGGGACAGGGACTTCAGGTCTGGGGCCTGGTCCTGCACCAGGGAAGGTACTTTCCTGAAGGTACCACCTGTCAATTATTGTGATAACCCAACCTAAATAGGTGTGAGGGTCTGAGAAGCTCATCCTGGACCATGCTGCCTCCAAAGCAGTGCAGTTCAAGGATCCCTGGCCCGGCATCCTTGGATATCTGTAGCCAGCCTGCACCCTGAGTCCTCCCCAGAAATGCGCCCACCCCGCATTCTCCTCTGAAATAGCCCCTTGAAGGACCTGGCAGCCCTGACGTCTGACTTCTAATCTCAGAACAGCTGCTCTGATTCATGAAAATAATTTTTTATTTTCTTCCGCAATTCAGAAAGTACGGTCTTGTTGGAAAAAGAAAAGGCCTTTTTATGGCTGAGCTGAGAGAACTTCTCCTGTTCCTCTCTCTGTCCTTGCCCCAGACACCACCACCCCCCCAGCCCTCATATCCTCCCAGCCCTAACTCCTCTTCTGGGTCTCCCAAGGATGGGGCCTCTGCAGTCTGCAGATGGAGGATGGCCCCTGGCAAATTTCTACCCTGCTCCTGGTGGGCGTCACCAGCCTGGGGTCAGAAGTGGAAGCACAGGCAGGGCCATTGCCCTCTGCCCTCAAAGAGCACTGGCAGGAAGGAGCCCACCCTTTGGCCAGCTGAATGCCTGCTCCCCCAGAGGGCGGGTGGGCAGGAGGCCTGGACCTCTCAAGGGGTCACAGGGGGGTCCACTCCTGGGAAATGGAGTCTGGGAAGGAGGAATTTACAGACTTCTGTTTACCAAAATGAGGCCCTGTAAAACATTTAACAGCAGCCAATTAAAAGGGGACAGCTGCATGGTCTAACCACTCCCCACACAACACACACAGGCCTCTCCTCCCCTGACCCCATCCCCCTTCCTGGCCGCTCCCACCCTGGCTGCTTTTGTCAAGTCTTCTGGGAGCTGAGTTTAATCTGGGGAACATCTGCTCCAGATGTATCTCCACATACAAACCAGGCTCTCGGGACTCAGCCTGCGTCCAGTAGGAATGGGGCTGCAGGGGGACAGGCAGGGCAGCACTGGGCTCCTTCTCAGTCCTCAGACAGGCCTGAGAGCCGGCTAAGGACTTCACCATGCGTGTGCTCCTCACGAGCCTCCATGGTGGTGTTCCTCGAGCGTGTGGGACCTGGGACACTTGCAGATGGCAGTGATCCACGACTGTGACTCAGACCCCTGGGCTGGAGGACGATGTCAAACTGCAGCATTAGGAGCTAAATTGTGACCTGTCACTGCCGAGGAGCCCTCTGGGATCGGGGTGCAGGGTATCCCACTGGGACTGGAGGCCTATTTTCTGGTTATCCCCAGAGTGCCCCTGGCAAATGTCTATTTCCTACTCTGAGCTCTGCCCCTACACTGCTCTGTCTACCCTGTCCTCTGAGCTGGGTTGCACAGCCCCACCCTGCCAAATCCCCTGGTGCTCAAAGTAGGCTGCAGGGCTGCCCCCATGCACCCCCAGCTACCCCCTGACATCAAGATAGTGTCCAGGCCATACTGGCCTCCACCCTCTGTCTGATAGCTTCAGTGTCCCCAGGACCAGCCTCAGGCCACTGGCAATGCCCCAGGCCCTCTCAGGATATGTGGGCCTGGAGGTCTGACCTATGGTTCTGGGCCTGTCTCTTTTGGAAATCTGTTTCTCAGAATATGTTCCATGGAGTGCCCAGCCACAGGGTGTCAAAGGACCCACACTAAAACAGTGAAAGGGTTCTGTCACGAAAGGAATTTGAGAAACAATTAAGGAGCAAGATAAACAGAACTCTGCCTCAGGACTTGTCAGTGACTTTGTTGCAACACACTGAAACAGAGTGCTAGTGCCCCATTCCCTGGGCATGTGTGGCTCATGGCTCTCTTTTAATAAGGCACAGCTGTGACAAGCCTCCAAATAAGCCCTGGGACCTAGGCTGCCCTCTCCTGCCCTCCCGGGACACTGCCCACAGGGCCCTGCAAAAACTCTTGCTCTCCCAGTTCCTCGGGACTGGCTCCTGGAGAAACCCTGGGCTTCCTATTCCCTTGTCACAGCAAAGGTGTCCCAGAAGTTGTATGGAAATCCGTGCCCGATCATGGGGTCTTGTAACAATCATGACATCCCTAAGAGAAACTTCTCTGGGGCCCGTTTTCCATGGGAAAATGTTCAGAGCATTTGCTCCAAGCATGAGTTTGGGAGTAAGACAGAGTCCTGCCTACCCCAGTCCAGCGGGCAACTCAGTCATCCCCACCCATCCTTCTGGACCTGCTGGGCAAGGACCAGCAGTGAGAGCCACATTCTAGGTGGTTGGTGGCTCTGGGCATCTAGCAGACAGGTCATACCCCTCCCCCTGTGCTTGTCCTCCAGGATGATTATTAGTGCTTTCTGTTCTCATATCTTCTAAGGGTCAGGGTGTGTGTCCCAGGTTGCCAGAGCCCACCAAGGTCCAAGGCCAATGGGTTGAGCCAGTGGTTGGGTTCCAGGGTATGGCTGGTGTTCTTGTGCTAGGCAGAGCTGGGTGGGGCAGATCATCTAGATCCCTCAGATTGACAGAGAGGGGCCTACTGGCTTGACTTGAAGGCACCAGGGAGAGTCTCTGGGAACTCTCAGGGGTTGATGCCACCACTGCTGGGGACCAGCTGCCTGTACAGATCTCAGAGTGCAGAGGAGGCCTGGCTGGTGGAGAGCCTAGGACCTACAGCCCCCAGCAAAGTGAATGCTTGCCATAGCCCACCCATGCCAGCCCCAGGTGGGGTACTGGCTGAGGCAATGTCTGGCCTGGGCACCTCTGGGTGAGAGTGTGGCCCATGCTGGAAAGGCCTGTGTCCACTGCATCCCCTTCCTCCCAGAGCCCCTTTGGTGGAGCTGCCTTGAGCTCCGCGCTACTGAGTACCACTGGGAAAGTTATGGGGACCCCCATGCCACCCTCCCCTTACTCTAACCCATCAGCAATTCAGTTTGAGCTGCACAGAGGGATGGTATTACTGGAGTCAGAGTTAATATGATGTATTGATGGGTTGATTTCCCATGGGCAGGCTGCTTGCTGGCTCTCACCAGCTCTCACCTCCTTGGGGTCAGGGTGGGAGTTAGCCATGGCCTGGAGGTGCCTCTACAGCTGGTCCCCTTGCCTGTCTAGCTCCAGGGTACCCCAGATTTTCGGGGAGTCTGGCATCCACGTTCCTACCCATGAGCCACTTGGATCACCATGGAAACAGCAACGTTCTCTATGGACAACATCGTTTCTATGGAACCCAAAAAGGCAAGTGCTTGCATGGGGGTCTCCAGGGGCTGTGCAGGGCCTGGGGCACAGGGCATCCTGGAATGGCAGGATGGGGCTGGTGGACCCACCCCTCTGAATCTGGAGGAGGGTGGGCCTTCTTTTCAGGCCCCTGGAGGATTTAAACTCTGGATCCCAGTACCTCGGGCAAGCAGCAGGTTCCATGGGGTCAGGCAAGCACACTGAGACACAGCCACCCTGTCTGGAGCTCTCAAGGCTCAGGCGGAAGGAAGCCTCTCAAATAACCTCCACCCAAGGGGTGGGGGGCATTCAGTTCCCTCAGCACCTCGCCTTGCCCTGCACCTACCCCCCACCGCCCAGGAGTCCCGGGGCAGCTCAGAGGGAGGGTGTTCAGGTAGGGATGATGGAGAAGCCTAAATTTCCTATCTCAGTGAATATTCATGACCAAGGCTGTGGGAGGAGGTGCACCTGCAGAGGAGCAAATCAGAGAGGAGGGGTGCATTCAGCCTCCATGCAGAGGGACTAGAGGACCTTCCCAGAAGTATCCTGGCATCTTTGTGCCTGGCCAGGCAGCAGAAAGCCTTGATCTTGAACCAGCCCAGGGCTGGCCAGCTGGGATTGTTACAGAGAAGAACCTGCCAGCAGACAGGTTGAAGAAAGCTCCCCACCCCACCCAGGGGATGCACAGATGCTGGATGCTGGATGCTGTGCTGCCCAGAGGACAGCCTCCCACAGACAGCGAGCTGAGTCCCCCAAACTCCCACATCAGCCCAGCCTGTGCAGCTATTTTTATAGCATTTGTCAGGAGCAAGCAAGTGGTTCCAGCCCCAGAAAACCAACCAGTGAAACCAAGCCTCTGGGCACTGGGCCCTGGTGGCCTCTGGGCTTTCGCAGTGTTGGGATGGAACCCCACCCAGGAACAGGTTCGTTTTGGAAACACAGCTAATTAGGTTTTGCCCAGGCCACCCTTATTTTAATTAGCAGGAAATTGACAAGGAATTTACACAACTGAGGACCGCTTTACAAGTTCCAAATGATTCTTTGATTCCCCCTTGTCTGCTTTCTCTCAGGGCTCCAGGCCATCCTCACTGCCTTGTCTACCACCCCAGCTGGGTACGGAGAGAGCCAAAGAGGGCCCCAAGGCTCCCAGACACAGTACCTGGAAAGCACTGGGTGTGCCCAGGGCTGGTTTGGGGTTTCACGTGGAGAGTATGGTCTAGGCAGGAATGCTTTGCTTCAGGACGAAGGCCCAGGCTGGCCATCAGGTTATAGCCCAGCACAGGGAGCCGGGGGTACACCCACCGCCCACCAGAATGGATGGTTTCAGTGCTACCAGGGATATTGAAAGCTGATAGTGGGCTAGAGGTGGGGAGAGCCAGCTGGGACCACTTTCCTGTCTCCCTTCAGTGATCACCCTAGCCCACCAGCTGGAAGTACCCACAGTTGCGATGAGGAGGAGCTGGGGGCCTTGCAGGGTGTTCAGGAGGGAGACGAGCTGGGTCTCCACATCAAGCTTAGCCTCAGACACGCACCTCTCCCAGGCTTATTTCCTCCAGAGACTTAGCACTCACAGGGGCTAGTAAGAGTCAGGTACTTGGCCCTCCATAGGGCACGATCCCGCCTGCAGCAGGCTCTCACACAACTCTCCACGTGGCTAGGCATCCCAGCACAGTGCCACATAATGCCACTTGCCACATGCGCTGCCGTCCACTTAACCATCAAGCTAAGTAGATTCCTTAGCTTCAGCGTTCTAATGGCTATTTTTTTTAAATTTTATTTATTTATTTATTTTTTACAGAGACAGAGAGTAAGTCAGAGAGAAGGATAGACAGGGACAGACAGACAGGAACGGAGAGAGATGAGAAGCATCAATTATTAGTTTTTCATTGTGCGTTGCAACACCTTAGTTGTTCATTGATTGCTTTCTCACATGTGCGTTGACCGCGGGCCTTCAGGAGACCGAGCAACCCCTTGCTGGAGCCAGCGACCTTGGGTCCAAGCTGGTGAGCCTTGCTCAAACCAGGTGAGCCCGCACTCAAGCTGGCAACCTCGGGGTCTTGAACCTGGGTCCTCTGCATCCCAGTCCGATGCTCTATCCACTGCGCCACCGCCTGGTCAGGCTCTAATGGCTATTCTTAAAGAGTGGTCCCCTGCATCATGTGTGTGGGGGAAAGATGCCTGAGGCTCCAGACCTCACCCACTGGCTCCAACTGCTCCCGCCCTTCCCCTTTAATCCCCATGGGCACTAAGCTGGGCGGCAGGGAGTACATCTTCATTGCCCATCTCCTGAGGGGCTGATGATAAGTCTAACCCTTCCAGGAGGTTGGGGAGTTAGTGTTTAATGGGATAGAGCTTCGGTTTGGGAGGATGAACAAGTTCTGGAGATGGATGGTGGTGACAGATGCACAACAATGTGAATGTGCTTAATGTCACTGATCTGGGCACTTAAACGGTTAAAGTGGTAGCCCTGGCCAGGTGGATCAGTAGATAAGAGTGTCATCCTGGCACGCTGAGACTGTAGGTTTGATCCCTAGTCAGGGCACATATGAGAAGCAGCCAATGAGTGCACAACTAAATGGAATAACTAAGTGGAACAACAAGTCAATGCTTCTCTCTTTCTCAAATAAATGGAAAAAAGTTTTTAAATGGCTAAAGTGGTAAATTCTATGTTATGTCTGTTTTACAATGTTAAGCCTTCTTCAGACAACAATCCTGGGTCACTGCCAGTGGCAATGGGAGGCACCAGGAACGCGTGTCTGGTGGGTCGCCCTGAGCCCGCCAGCCCTGCTTCTCCTTGACCTTGGTTCTCTCTGCACACAGATAACTTCTACCTGCGCAACCTGCCTCCCCAGCCCACACTGCTGCCCACCAACCACAACTTCCCCAGTGTGGCCCGAGCTGCCCCCGGCAACCCCATCGGCTCCTGCAGTCATGACCAGGGCGAGGCCAACTCCCTGCAGAAGGGTGCCAAGGAGTTTGACCGCTTCCTCATGGGCAAAGAGCTGGGCAAGGAGAAGGCCAGCAAGGCGGCAGAGGGCAAGGATCGGCTGGTGGCAGAGGAGGACAGTGGCAAAGAGCACCACAAGCGGGTGCTGTCCCTGCCGGCTGACGGCCCCTGCAAAGAGAACATCACGTCCAGGGGCCCGTGTGAGGGCCACCCCAAGCACCTTGCCTCCTGCCTCCTCAACTCCAAGGTGCTCAACGGTGAGATGGGCAAGGCCGCACTGGCTAGCTGTGTAGGCAGTGTGCTGGTGCGGCCCAGTGTGGGCGTGGCAGCCTCAGGACACTGCACCAAGGAGGCGGTGGGGCCTGCAGAGTCCGGGCAGGCCTTTAGCGAGTGCGTGGAACGGCGACAGGTGCTGCACCACTCTGTGTCCTATACAGTGCCATCCAGCCTGCCCGCTGGGCCACCCCCGCCCCTCAGCACAGCTGCTGGCTCCTTCCCCTGCCTGCAGCTGCATGCCAGCCCCGACAGACTCTGCCCGCTGCAGGACAAAGGCTCCCGGGACCTGAAGGCTAGTGGGCCCACCTTCGTGCCTTCTGTGGGACACCTGGCTGACAAGAGCCGCTCCTTCCAGGTGACTGAGGCCTGTGCTATGGCAGGTGATGGCAAAGACCGGCACCTGGATGTGGCTTTGGCACCTGACCATGCTGTGCCCTACGGGGTCTCTTATACCCACCTGAAGGCTGAGGGCAAGGGCGAACGGCGGCCCTCGAGCTTCGAGGCGGCCCTCAACCCTAGGTTAAAGGGCCTGGAGTATCTCCACAATGCAGGCCCTGAGGCCTCTTTCCCCAGGCTCCCCACAGGGGGCCTGGACAAAACCAACTACTTTGAGTTGCCTGCCCCCTCCCAGGACTGTGTCCGGCCAAGTCACCAAGACCCTCTGGGCGGGAAGGTCACCCAGGCCTGCTGCACTTTAGACAAAATCGCCAGCAAGGAGGCCCCCACAGGTCCCTCCGGGGCCCAGAAGGTGGCTCGGATCCGGCATCAGCAGCATTTGGTGACCCCCGAAATGGAGCCAGGGGGCAGCAGAGCCGAGGCCAAGCGCAAGTCCCTGGAGCTGGCATCTTTGGGCTATGGTGGGCCCCAGCTGCCCTCATGGAGTGTCCAGTCAGGCCAGAGCTCTGCCATGGCCATTGGCGAAGAGCGCAAGGGTGGTGCCTACCTGGATCCCTTTGGCGGCAGCCTCCAGCAGGCAGCCCTGCTGCCTCAGGACCTTCCCACCCCGCCCAGTGAGGTCTCGGCCATGAAGAACCTGCTTAAGTACAGTAACCAGGCACTGGTCGTCAGCCAGAAGGCACCCTTTGTGGGCCTGGGTGGTCTCAAGGCCAGCTGTGCCCAGCAGGATGTGAAGTTCCTAGCCACCAAGGGCCCAGGCCAGGCCCCCAATGAGGTAGAGAGGCCCGACTGTGCCCGAAGCCGGGAGCAGGAAGCTCCACATGGCGATGGAGAGGTGCGGCAGCCACCTGTGGGCATTGCAGTGGCCTTGGCACGGCAGAAGGACACAGTGAGCCGGCCAGAGACAGCCTACGGCGCCAACACCATGCGGCAGGGCCGGGCAGCTCCCACCTTCAAAGGTATGGGCCCTGTCCCAGGGAAGGACACATGGGGTGTGTTGCTGACCTTCCCTTGTCCACCCTCCCAAGGCTCCAGGGACCCTGGGCTCTCTCACATCTTCAGTCCTGATGGGCCCCACCCTCACAGACCCTGAAGGTCCTTGGTTCTACCTCCCCAATCTCTGAAGGTGCAGCTGGTGGTGGGCCCCGCTCCACCCATGTGCTGGACTTGGAGGCTGAAGAGGAGAGGGTGCGCCTGTGTGAGGACCGCCTGGGGCTGGCCAGCCGGGAGCTGCTGCTGCAGTAAGCACAGGCCGCAGCCGTCAATGGGGTCCGGGCCACACCTCAGGGCTAAAGTGGCTGGCGTCGGGTTTGGTGGTCCATCAGGAGCAGGGCTGTGCACCCACCCCAGGCCTTGACGAGGCTTCTGCCTGTATTAGGGGAGCTCTGCTAACTCCCCCTCTGCTGACAGGGCTCCTGCTGGGACGGAGGCCCCTGACACCGAGCCTGAGCTCTCCCCACCCCCTGCTCCCTCTGAGGTTGATAGCTATGGAGTCGGGTGGGGGAGGAGGATGAGTGGCCAGCACCTGTACTGAGCCCCCACCCACCCTATGATGTGCAGGGACAAGGACCTCGTGGAATTCACCCGGATCCATCCATCAGGCAGCTGCCCCAGAGACCTGGCCCCTCATCTTATGATCGCTGGTGGCTCTTCCCTGCAGAGCGGCCAACTGGGAGGGGACCCAGCCCCCCACCACCACCCTGCCCACCCCTCCTGGCTGCCCCGCACCCGCAGCCCTTCCTTGTGGATGGGGGGACATTCCTATGGTCAGTGTTCCGAGGCCAGCAGGGGACACAGGGCAGCTGGTCATGCTTGGTGGGTAGGGCTGGTCTGGGGCTCACCCTGTATGCCTGGTGTGGGGGCCTGAGAGCAATGTGGCCCTTGACCAGAACTGTGGTCCCTGCTGCTTGCCCTACACTGCCTGACTGCTGTGCCTGTCTCCCCAGGCCTTGGGCACCCTGCCCTGCACCAGAACCTGGCCCCTGGCTTCCCTGCCTCTGTTCCTGGCTCCATGCCTTCAGTGTTCCCCCTTTCCCAGGACACCCCCGCACAGCTAGTTATCCTGCCCTCGGAGCCCACACCCCACACCGCCCCTCATGCGCTTGGTAAGGGTATTCTGTGCCAGGCTGTTTGCATGTGGGGATGTGGGCAGTGGGTCTGAGGAAGGGAGCAGCCTATGTGGCAGCGGGGCAGGCACTTGACTGGCAGGTGTGAGGTGGGTAAGCTGGAGGCCAGGGGTGGAGAAGGACAGCTTGAGTGGCTGCGAACACAGCTCAGCACCCCATTGTTGCTGGGGCTGATGGTTGCTCTGGCCCTGCCCACAGCTGATGTCATGGACCAGGCCTCTCTGTGGCCTCCCATGTATGGGAGCCGGGGCCCTGCCTCCCACATGCAGCACCCAGGCCAGCTCCCCATGTACTCACGGTCCCAGTTCCTGCGGCAACAGGAACTCTACGCCCTGCAGCACCAACACCAGCCACAGCAGCTGCAGCAGCCACAACAGCGGCCCACCCAGTTCCAGGTACCACCTTTGAGACCCAGGACACTGCTCCCTTTTTGCCACAGCCTGGTCTGGCCCCAGATCCCCATGGCACTCTCCCCCTAACCTAATACCATGAGCAGGGGTCCGAGCCAGGCTGAGCCTTTCCCCCTACCCAACAGCGGAAGCCCGAGGACCACCACCTGGAGCTGGAGGAGCCCACCCAGGAGAAGGCCCTGAAGTCTACCCACAAGCCAGTTGCCTTAACCCCCACGACCAAGGGCACCCCCTTCCCCACTACCACAGGCCCCACCACACTGTCACCCTGCTGTCACTCTCCTACCCCAAAGCCCCATGCCAGCTGCCCCACACCACCACCATCACGTCCTGGTGCCCCGTGCACTTTATCCATCTGCCCCACTGGCAGTCCTGGGCCTGGCTCCCAGCTGCTCAGCACCAAGGACAGGAGTGGGGAGGGTCAGCGGGCCGGAACCAACCTCAGCACGTTGGAACCAGGTGAGATTGCCCCCCCCACTCTGCTCTGAGGCCTCTCACCCCTCCTGGATGAACAGAGCTGCATTGGGGTGCTGCCTGGCTTGGCAGCTGCAGGAGTGCCTTCACCTAACAGGTTCCCTGTAAGGGTGAGGGCAATGTCGCCTGGCCCCTGCTCTCTTCCTCCCTTTCCACAATCCTGGGTGAGCCATAGAAGGAGCACTCAGGGTCCCTATCATCTCCGTAATAAAGCCCCTGGCAGGTGGGGCAGGACAAGGGTCAGGCCCAACATACGGCCAGAACTGGGGCCTTGGTAATGATCAAGTTCCTGGCCTGCTGGGGATAGCAGCAAGGCTACTGGGCAGCAGCTGCAGGACCTGTCCCCAGCCTCAAAGCTAGATTCAGGAGCTTGTGCCCGGATGTCTGTAGAGGCCAGAGGTGCTGCCACTTGGCACCGAGGCAAGGAGTGCCGCCTGCCCATAGTGGAGGGTTCTGGCCCAGCCTCAGCCTTGCGACTCATCTCCCCACCCCCTGCCTGCCCCTGGCCTGCCAGCACCCCAGAGCTATTTCGTTCTCTTGAATTAGGCTATAAGTTTACACTGGAAACTCGTGTGGCAAACATAAAAGCTGTCTCAATTCCACAATAAGGAGACTGAGCCAACTCTGAGCCAGAGTTTGTTGGGGTTTTCTTTGGCTTTCACCTCCCCCCTTTTATTGCAGTCAATGGGGCGTAATGCCTCCAACAGGCTGCCTGCTTGTTCTGGTTCAGGGAAAGCCCTGCTTCAAGTGTCTTGTTTTAAACCTCCCCCTTTTTTCTGGTTAGCCACACTGTACCATGCCAGAGATGGCACCCCCAGGGACCCCCGCGAACCACTAGGGTACAGCAGGAGCTGGGGGCTCACACTATCCTGGCCCCGGTGACCTCCCTTCTGCATCCGGTGCTCCCCTGCTGCCCCCCAACATAACATGTCCCCATTTCTGCCTCACCTGCTCTGCAGGCAGAAGGCTGACTGGGGACTGTCCCTCCCAGGTATGAGTCTGAGGGGTTCAAGGCCACCCTCTCACCCCATCAGTGCTGAGGCCAGCCTTTCTCAACTGCTCTCTCCTCATGATACCCCTCTTTTGCAGACATGCCTCCTGGACACATGTGCCCCTCAGCCAGCTCGGGCTTCTCCCTGCCCCCCAATGTGCACTCATCTGACCTCTCGGACCCCAAAACTATGCAAACCCTTGCCCTCAGGGCCCAACCTGAGCCAGCAAGGATGCTTGTGCCTGGGGAGCCATCCTGCCAAAGCCCCCAGAGCCTGGAGGAGCCTGGGCTGCCCTCAGGAGCCAGGGAGGCCACCCAGGACCTTGCTGCCATCCCCCACCCTCCCGAGAGGGGTCCTCCAGGGAAGGCAGCAGACCCCAGCTCACTGGAGGGGCTACAGGAACTGCGATGTGGGGCCCTCCTTCAGGGAGGGGACCCTGAAGTCACTGTCCCAGTTAATTCTACTCAGGGAGGGGTCCAAGAAGAGAGGACCATGGAGAAAGGGAGAGGGGAGGGGGAGCAAAGGTCCTCATTGGGGACCAGTCTTCAGGCCCTGGAGCAGCAGGCAGGGAGCCCCCAAGCCCTGGACCATGCTGAACAAAGCAAATGGCAGGCCCCTGGGAAGGCAGGGCCAGAGGAGGAGACCAAGTTCAAGGAGGACGAGCTAGAGGAAGAAGAGGAGAAAGAGGACTGGAGGTCAACTTCTGACAACAGCCACCTGCCAAGGGTGGTGCTAGGCCTGGACACCCTGGTGGCAGCCACCATCAACCTAGGGGACTTGCATGGCATCAGCTCTCTGAATCCTCAGCCCCCTACTATCCCTGGGCCACCCAGCACAGCCCCCCTGCCCTATAGCTCAGGGATCCACGGCATTGCCCTGCTCAGCGAGCTGGCCGACCTGGACATTCAGCCACAGAGGAACGAGTCAGTCCTGCAAGGTGAGCACTGCCGCTGCCCCATCCCTCTGGGGCCCTAGGAGCTGGACCTTCGGGCATGGGATCAGGGTCAGCTGACCAGACAGCAGGCCCTACAGTGTGTCCTCACAGTTGCCTCTCCACCCACTGGAAACCAGAGGCAGGTGTGCCCACCTTATGTCACCCCAAGCCCTGGCTACCAACTGGTCTATGGGAGCAGGGTCCTCAGGGCCAGCACTGCGCCCTGATGGCAACATCAAAGAAAGCCCCTCCAGCCAGTACCCTGTTGCAATGGGTGTTCGTGACACCTTGAAGGGGGCTCAAGCTTGTCCCCATTTTATACACGGATGCCAAGGCCTGTGGAAGAAGTGCAGGGACGAGGTGTCTGGACTGAGCCCTTGCAGCAGGAAAGGGGGGAAAGCTTATGTCTCCTCTAACAGCTTCCAACCCTAACCTTCCATCCCCTCAGGCTTCATGGCTCCCTCCCATGAAGGGAGGACATATACCTTATGCAGACGGGAAGAAAGGAGGGGCTGGTGCTGAGATATGGAGCCTGTGGGTCAGGTCCCTGCTTTGTCCGAGAGAACCTTAGACGGCCCTCCTTACTAACGCCAAGAGAAGCCCTCCTCCCCACTCCAAAGGGAGCCTCCAGCCAGGTGTTGTACTGTGTTGATATAGAAAGAGCCTGACCAAGTCCTGAGTCTGCTGGCTTCTTTTCCTGAAGCATAAAGCTTCTACTGCCCCTGCCAGCCGCTGGAGCCTTTTGTACCACATGGAGATAAAGTAAATGTTCCTATAAAGTTAATTTCTCCAAAGGCCATTGTGTCACTCCTGTGTCCCCTGCACAGGGCCCACCGCTGTGCTGAGTGGAGTAAGCCAGGGAGCCTCTGTCGGGTGGACCCCCAAGAGGACCTAGCTTGGGGCTTGGAGCTGTAGGGTGAGGCAGAGGGCTCTGGGCCCAGAGCTCGAGCCACGGGACCCACTGTGTGAGTGTGGCTGGTGCGAGGGTGTGCCTAGCAGATGTTGGACGCCGTGTGTGGCCACCCGGTCTCTGCATGTGAATGCCTGCTGGACTGGTGCCCATTCCAGTGAATGAATGCTCACATGTAGACCACGTGTCCCTGTGTGGGCGGTGCAGCTGCCACCCAGGCGCAGTGCTGCCATCACCAGGGTGTGTGGACCCAGTGAGCTGCCACCTCTGGATCTTCACCCCATCTTTCCCTCCCGGCCCCCCAGGCGCCCATCCTCCCTCTGTCCCAGTTAAGTGGCTGCTCAACACAGCCTGGGCTTCACTACCATTCTCTACAAGTGCAGTGACTGCTTTGCCTGAAACTAATCAGGAGATGAGCTGCATTCTCCATCAGAACAGTAGGACTCACAGAGGGAAAGTGGGAGAAGACAGGGTGGGGGAGAGCCGAGCAAGATGAGGAGCAGAAATGGAGGCATAAAAAAAATCCAGAGGGTCAACAGGGCCTCCTGCCTCCTCTTCCCCAGGAGGGGACCCATAAAACCCCAGGCCTGCCAGAGCAATGGGTGAAAGGCCAGATGGGGGCCCTCGGGGAGTGGGGTGACAAACTAACCAGTTTGGGAAAGATAAGGTGCCCGCAGCTTCCATAGCCCCAGATTGTTTGTTCCTAGGCGGGGGCTGGGGCTGGCCCTGCCCCCCACCCCACCACCACCCGCCTTCACCCGCCTGGGCTCAAGTCCAGGGAGCTCAGTGCTCCCTGTGAACTGCCCTGCTTACCTGCCCTCCCTGCAGGCCAAACCTCCCTGCCACACCAATCACCCTTGCCTTCACCATCATCTGTGTCATGGAGCCTGCAGGCTGCCCGGACAACCCAGCCCTGTGGGCTGCCAACTGCCCACACACAACCTTGGAATGTTGTTGTCATTGTCTCTCCCCACAGCCCCTGGACATTACTGAGCTGTTCAGGGTGTTGTTTGGAGTGCCTCTCTCCATAGGTTCATCCAAGGAACTATGGGGTGTCAGGCTTAGCCTGAGGAGTGGAAGGGAGGCTCACAGAGGACTGAGTGAGGAGAGGGGAGAAGCAGAGGGGCTTCCTGACAATGACAGTGACCCCAAGAGAAGGGGGACCCGGTGGAAATTTTAGCTGAAATGGGGCTTGCAGAGAGCCCTGCCCCACCTACTGGGGGAGGGACAGCCCCCTCAGCCCTTCATTCCCAGGACACAATGCACCCAGCAGCCACCTCTGGGCTGAGCGTCTCCCATGACCTTAGCCCAGAACTGATGTCCAGAGTTTTGAGCTTCTGGCTTAGTTCCATCACAGAGAATGGGTCACCTTTATGGCACTAACACAGTGGTGTTGGGAATCAGGCAGTACCCCTTCTGAGTTAATAAGTTATCTCCTTATTACTTTGAATAAGGTGATAACTTTGAATAAGGAGGTTCTTTGAAAAAGTGTAATATTTGCAAACATTCTTTCATTTATTCATGTCATTGTGACTTGTGGGTTTTTATTCTCTGTAACAATCTGTGTCACTATTGTATTTCATGATCAAATCAGCCCTGTGGCTGTCCCATGTTGCCCTCCTCATTCTTAGCACTTCCTGTGTCCTTGGCCAGCCCCGTACCTCCCTGTTCCTGGAATCAACCATTTCTCCAAGAAATGGAGGAACCAGGATCCTTTCCTCTGAGGATGGAATTAGGAGAAAGGTGTGGGTTTTAGGTGTGCTCATTGAAATTGGGGTGTAGCTGTTCCCAGGTTCTCTTGGGGAGTGGATCCAGCAGTATGTTCTGGAAATCACAACTGTCCACTGACCCTTCTGTCTAACCCACAGAGCTCCTTCCCAGCTGTAGCTCCTCATGGGGTCTGCCTGCCTGTGCATGAAGACCCCCATCTCTGCCTTCAGCCCCTCTGTGGTTGCACCTGGGTCCTGAGTCTCTGCTTCAGTTCTCTTCCCTGAGTGACACTGGTTTGGCTTTGGCCCTGCGCCTGGCCAACCCTCTTTACCCCACAACGGCTGTGACACCCCAGGTTTTCACGATTCCAGGAGTGCTGTACACACAGGCAATTTCTGCTAGAAGCATAACGGTCACAAGCCTTTCCTAAATGGTCTAAATGGTCTGAGCTCTACCACAAGGGCTTGTGCCACCCCAACTAGTCTGACCCACAGTAACCAAGGGACTCATCCCAGCCCCAGAAAGGCACCTGCTGGGTGCACGTCCTGCTGCTCCTGGCCGCCTCACCTTGTCCTTGGTCCTCACACCTCAGGGAGCCAGGCAGACCCGGGAGTTCTGGGCTGTGCTGAGAAGCAGGCTTCTGTCAGGAGCCTGTCGGAGGGGTAGTATGTGCCCGCCACCCGTGCACACATGCTTACCCCTGTGTTCACTGTAGAGGAGGAAGACGTGCTGACCTTCAACCTGCAGCGCCTGGCCACGCTGGCCTCAGCCTGGTCTCTGGTAGAGGCGGCTGGCCTGGACAGCCCTGTCTCCTTGGCCCAGCCCTCTGCTGCCAACCCCTGCAGGGTTCCTACACTCACCCCTCGAATGCAGATCCTCCAGCGCAAGGACACCTGGACCCCCAAGACCAAGCCTGTGAGTGTGGTGCCCTGGTCACCCTATTGCCCACTGCCATGACCCAGGAGGGCCTCTGAGCATTCAGTCTGGCCACCTGCCTGCCCCATAATGGGGCCATTGTGACTCACAACCCCTGTGTCTCTGCCCAGCAGGTATGCCGGCTGAAGGCCACCATTGACCGGCTGGACACACAGGAGGTGGAGATGCGTGTGCAGCTGGCAGAGCTGCAGAGGCGGTACAAGGAGAAGCAGCGGGAGCTGGCCCGCCTGCAACGCAGGCATGACCATGAGTATGGCCCAGGCTGCAGGGTGGGGCAGGCTGGGCCTTGGGGGGCCATGGATTTGGTACACCCCAGCCCAGGTTCACTGCCTCGTGGGCAAGTGTTGACCCATGTGTGCTGCACTGAGTTGGGGTCTGGGAGTCATTCACCTAGCAGAAAAACCAAGTCAGGGGTGGAGGGGTGTGCCGGTGAGGGGATGCCCAGCAGTGGGCAGAAGTGGAAGGAGGGCTTTCTGGGGGCAGTGGTAGCAGGAGTGGTAGACCTCCCTGACCAGTGTGTGCAGGACTCTGGGACTGGGCGGTGAGGGTGTTGGGGGTAGTGGGGACCCTGACCCAACCTTGCCCTCTATATCAGGGCCAGGCTCCCAAGGCCAGGTCTTAGCAAAGCCTCCCTCCCCACACTGGATCCCATCAGGGAACCAGCAGGGGTGTAAGCCTCTGACCACCCCCTCCCGTGGCCATCAGGAGAGATGAGAACTCACGGAGCCCAGCAAGGCGAGGGCCAGGCCGGCCAAGGAAACGAAAATATTCCAGCTTGCTGCCCACCCTGCGTCCTGGGGTCCAGATGCCCAGGGGAGACGTCAAGAAAGTCAAGTAAGTTCTGGGTGCGTGGGTCACCATAGGCAGAGGCAGATTAAGGTTGGTTGAGGCCCTGGGTGCAGAAGAAAATATTGGGCCCCTTATATTAGAAAAAAGTGTAAAGTTGGGGTTTTGCGGGGCCCTTCAGAAGTGGGGGCCCAGGGTGCACGCCCAGTGCACCTGCCGTTAAATCCGCCTCTGACCATGGGGCACCTCAGGCCGGTGGGCACACAGTGGAGTCTGGTCTCTCTGGATTCTGTATACCCAGCACTTCCCTCCTGGACTCCAGGCAGCAGCCCATGTCCAGCGGACTGAGCCCAGCAGAATCCCCTCCCTCTGCCCGCTGTTAGCACTCAGCCTACCCTGGACCCCTCTCCTCCAGGAGCCATGGAGGGTCTGGAGCACAGCCACACCAGCTTGTACACCTGGCCTGGCATTGCCCCCACCGGTGCCCCTGCCTGTCTGGGCCCCTCAATTGCAGGGCGGCCATGCATAAAAGCCTCTTTATCTGCACTGTATAAAGTCGTCGGTCACGCTGCTGTGCTGCTCACGGCTGCTGCACGATGTTATTATCCATTACCCGCCCGATGCAGTCGTTGCCGCACTTCTGGGCCTGGTATAATTGTCCTTCTCTGCTACAAATTGCCTCTCCCGGCAGGCCCATTTGCATAAATCCTCCGAGCCCCTCCAAACGATTGGCGTACGTGTGCACACGCTGCATCAATCCTGATGATTTGGTAATAATAGTTAAATCGGCACTAAATGGTCCCTTCAATTAAGACAGAGGCAAAAAATTAATCTCAGGGCTTTATGTCACAAAACATTAGCAAATGCAGGGAAGGTTACAGGGAGGGGGAGTTTGCCTTTGCTCCAGGAGGTAGAGAGGATGCACCATATGTCTGGAAGCCTCCTAGTAGTCCCTCTTCCCTGCCCAGGTGTCGCCCAGCAAGGGGCTCCAGGGGTCTTCCTTTGAGAACCAGCCATTGCTATGGGGGCTGCTGACTAGGGGCCCTGTCTGGGATTCCTGGAGAGGTCACCCTGTGCTGCACTGTAGCCCGCTTGGCACCAAGCCCCCAGCCCTGGCAGCCCCGTTCTGGGGCTCACATTGCGCCACCTTCTTCTCCTCTGACCTGAGAAGCCAGGCCCCTGTAGCAGTGGCCTCAGCACTGGGAAAGAAACCAAGTCCAGGGCCCACTCTTCCCGAGAACTGGGGCTACCTCATGCCCACTCTTCATTCCACTGCAGGGCCCTGCTCTGTGGTGGCTGCTGGCAGTTGGGCCCAGGCAGGAAGTGGGAGGGCTGGGGTCTTGGAGCTGAGCGTGGCTGCAGCTTCCTGCCCTGCCCGCTTTAGGCAGAAAGGTAAAAGGCAGCAACAGGCCACACAAGGCCAGGGCCCTGCCTAGACCCTCAGCCCCATCTGTGGCTCATTTCAATTACTATGATATGGGTGGCGGAGGGGAAGGTGAATGGCCCAGTCTCTACCTCCCCCCGGCAAAGGACAGGCAGCAAAGCTTCCAGCCTCACCTGTGGGGTTTGGGGAAACTGAGGCTTGGTGTCAGCATCTTCCCAGGCCCCATCTGGGAAATGGGTAGTGAAGTACCCTCCCTCAAGACCTAGAATTGAGGGCAGAGGACAAATCTCTCGGGTCTGAGCCTAGCAGTGGGGGTCCCTGGGGGCTGGGAAGCAGAGCCTGGGCACAAGTTTTTGTGGCTGTTGCCCCCCATTCTTCTTGGCAGTGACAGAGATGTGGGGAGTGGACCCCATTTTCAGAGCCTCACCTAGGACCTTTGTCCTAGCAGCTGGACCATATGCTTGCCACAGGCCTCAGCTTTGATAAGAGGCACAACTGTCACGGTCCCCATTTTCCAGGTGGAGAGATTGAGGCTAGGGCCCTACTCACACAGTGGCCCAGCTGCCCACAGGGCCCTGGCAGTGAGCACTGTGCTGCCTGCCCCTCCCTAGTTAGCAGGCAGAAGGGACTGGTGAGGAGGCAGGTGCCCAGGGGTGCTCAGCCCAGTCTCAGTCTGGACCCCCAGCAGTTCTCTGTGCCCTGAAGAGCTTTGGCCGAGAAAGACATGGGACCCTCACAGGGGCAAGGAGCCCAGACATGCAGCTCTACCATGGGACCCATCATGGCTGCCACCACAGGGAATGTGAGGGGGACAAGGACCAGGTGCCCAGGTGTGCCTGCATCTGGCCCATGCCCACCTGCTCCCCATTCCCCCAGGGTAGTGCAGTCCAGCCTGAGCCTGCTGTGCACTGAGCTGAGGGGCAGTGCGGAGCCCACGAAGAAGCGAAGCTGCCTGGAGAAGGACATCTACGTGGGCCTTCAGCCTGGCGCTTTGGTGAGTCCGCACCAACCTGGCCTTGGGCTCAAGGTGTGGGGGGGTCAGACACCAGGCAGCAGGGGCCAGGCTGGCCCCAGCCGTTACCCAGCTGGGACCCCAGTGCACAGATGAGCACACTAAGGCCTGGCCAGTATGGTGTCCCTCTCAGCAGAGACGGCCCCTGAACCTGCAGGGTGACTCAGCTAGTTATGCTCCATGGTATATGCACTACTTGCTATATTGCCACTCACTTTTTGTGGTCTCACTGTATTGCAAATTTTTAAATTGTATATATCTAATTTTGTATCACGGATTTTTTGCTATATTGCGGGATTTTGCAGTATATAGGCATTTTAATATATTTATTATTTTAATTATTTTTGCAGTAAAATAAGCAAAATAAATGTGGGAAAGGTTAATAACAGTGTGGGAAAGGTTTCCAAGAGTGTGGGGAGGGTTTATAAAGCCTTAAGATATATATAAATAATAAAATAAATATAAGGCTGCTACTTCGTGAATTTTTACCTATCACAGGGGGTTCTGGAACCTAACCCCTGTGATAGACAAGGGACCACTGTATATGCACCCTTAGCCCACTCCACCAGGAGAGGAACCCAGGGTGTCGTGGTTACAGACTTCCCGGGAGTGAGAGCCCACACAGTCCCCACGTTGTATGCATACAGCTGGTGTGTGTAGGCGAGGCAGGTGAGGGCATAAGCCCTCCCTGTTCCAAGGTCCTAGGAGGCACAGGTACATCTGAGCATTTTGCCACTTTGCCCAGCCCTCCCAAAGAATGAATCTGGCCCCTCAGCCCCGGAGACACACAGATTTCTGGGCCCTTGGCCTCCATCCCCCAGCCCAAGTAGTATGGGCAGTAGGGGAGAAGGGGTTGGGGTAGGACAGTAGAGTAGAATATGGGGCAGGGCTTGGGCCCTGGACCAGATGCTCTCTCAGCCCCTCAGGGGGGCAAGGCCTGGGGATGTGCCACCTTCTGAGCTGAGAATGTCAGGGGAAGCCAGGGCTGTGGTTCGAGTTGGGCCGATGAGTAGAACTGCCACCTCCGTTTTCAGGAGAAAGCCCAGTGCAAGAAAAGCCGTGGTCAGGGAGAGCTGGCGTCCACAGTGGCCCACAAGGTTGTTCAGCTGAAGCCAAAGGTTAAGAGCAAGGGGCTGCCTGCTGGCCTCAGCCCATTCCCAGGCGGGCGCGTGCGGAAGAAGCTGTCCCGAGCCAAGAGCACCAAGGTGTCTGGGGCAGCCAGACACTCACAGTCTGATGGTGGTGATGGTGGCAGGGAGACACGCAAGTTCCCGGCTCAGCCAGCAATGGCTACGGCACATGAGGCAGGCAAGTCTTTGATCTGGACACCACAACCAGGACCTCTGGGCTATGGTTACTCATGGGAGAGGGTGGGCAGGGGCTGGACCAGCTGCCAGTCACCAGGGAGGACTCTGGTGGGCGCAGGCTGGAGAAGGAGACCCCCTCCCCAGGGCAGAGCCAGCAGCTGTCTGTGCCCCACCCCCACATGGAGGGCCAAGGGAAGGAAGAAGTGCCTGATGGATGCATCCTGGAAAGGGGCTAAAAATAGCCATTCTATGGGTTCCAGCCACCCTCCCTGCAATGTCCATCCGGCCAGGCTGACCTGGAGGGGTTATCTGGCCCCCAGCAAACATGTCCAGAAACAGAAACCTGGAAAAACAGACTTCCTCCCCATCAGCCCTGCCCCCTGAGAAAGAACAAAGGGAGAGGAAGCAGGAAGCGATGGTGACCTGCAGGAGGGGCAGAAGGGGGAAAGGCTTCTTAGGAAGGGGATCCCCTACCCTGCAGCGTTTGTGCCCCACTACCCAGGGCCTAAGGGAAAAATGGAGGCAGGGAATGAAGGGCAGAGAGGTGTCACCCTCCCCATACCTGTCCACACACCCTCACCTGGACACCTGGCCCAGGTGCCTTCTCCCCAAAGCAACCCCAAGGATGACAGTGACAAGGTTCCACTCACTGCCCCCCAATATATCCACACACACGAACAGTCAGCTCCCCTGACTCCACCCTAAAATGGTGCTGCTATGACGCTCATCACCTGGACCTTTCCTCCCCCCAGGCAGTGGCTATGACAGCGAGAACTGTGAGGGCATCTTGAGGACAGAAGTACCCCCCAAGGAGCCCAGGCTGGCGCTGCATGCTGGGGCCGGTGTGGCCATGCTGGGGCCCTCACCCTCCTCTGTGGTCAAGATGGAGGCCAACCAGAAAGCCAAGAAGAAGAAGGAGCGGCAGGGCTTGCTAGGTGACCAGGCAGCAAGGGCGGCTGGGGTAGCCTGGCAGTGGAGTCATTGGCAGCTGGGACCCTTGCAACAGCCCCCACTCCCTCCCACAGGGGCCTGCCGCCTATCCAGCCCTGAGAGTGAGGTCAAGATCAAAAGACGGACAGTGAAGACCAAGGTGGGCACCAAGCTGGAGCAGGCCCCTGTGCACAAGCCCTCAGGAGCTCCTGGCAAGAAGAAAGCCAAGTGCAAAGCCAAAGGTGGCCTGCAAGCAGAGTCAGGGGCCACCCCCAGTAGGGATGCCCTCTTTAGCCCTTCCCAGGCCTTCACCTGCCGAGAGGAGGGCGGCCATTTAGCTAGCGAGCGCCTCAAGAGGGCCACGCGCAAGAGCACAGTGCTCCAGCCAGGACTACGGGTGAGCACCAGCAGGCACCCCCACAATCAGTGGGTGCCTTAGAATCATTGGTCACCCCATGGTCAGTGGGCACCCGAGGGTCCTTGGGCACCCAGGGTGCTGGGCCAGTGGGATAAATGCCAAGTGGGAAAGGCCTCCAGGGCCCTCACTCTCTGTGCCTGTACCCCACCCTGCACCTGGGTCTGTCTGTGCCACACTCTCAGCTGGCTATGGGTGGCAAATCTGGTGCCACTATCACCACAGTCCCTTCCCACCCCTCAACAGCGCAAGAACGGGGCCCTGTCCATTGCTCTGTCACCCCGCAATGCCAAGGCCATCCTGGGGAAGGGAAAGAAGGCAGGCAGAATGACAAGCAAAGCTGTCAGCAAGCAGGTAGCATCCCCACCCCACCCCTGGCACCCAGTGGAGGCCCTTCCCGCCCCAGGGAGCTGACCCCTCTGGCCCCCCAGGGCAAGGGCCGGGCAGTGACCCGGTTGCTGGAGAGCTTCACTGTGGAGGATGACTTCGAGTTTGATGACAGCAGTGACAGCAACAGCTTCTCGGAGGAGGAGGAAGACGAGGAGGAGGTGAAGGAGGCCAGTGGTCCCCTGAGCACAGAGCAGAGCGCTGCCCTGGGTAAGCGGCTGGGAGGAGGTGCTGAGGATCTGGGGGTGGGGGACAATGGGCAGGTGGAGGCCAGGCTCTGATACCCCTGTCCCCCCAGCACGTTCATGTACCATCCACAAGGAGGATCTGCAGGACGGGCTGCCCGTACTCATCCCCAAGGAGGACAGTCTGCTGTATGCAGGCAGTGTCAGGACCCTGCAGCCCCCTGACATGTGAGGCCAGGGTGTGGGCAGGGTGGGACTCACCATGGTAGGGCTGTGCAACTTTGGCCCAGGCCATGGACATGGATCCACAGGCCCATCTCACGCCCCTCCCCCTTTGCCCCTTAGCTACAGCATCATCATCGAAGGCGAGAGGGGCAACCGGCAGAGGATCTACTCTCTGGAGCAGCTGTTGCAGGAGGCGGTGAGAAGACACTTGCTTGGCCCCACCTGGGGAAGTGGGCCTGGCTGCACCCACCCTCTCCAGGGTGCCTCATAGCCTGCCCACCTGCTCATGTTCCTGACTCCGGCTGTACCCATAGGTTCTCGATGTCCGGCCACAGTCCAGCCGGTACCTCCCACCTGGCACAAGGGTCTGTGCCTACTGGAGCCAGAAGTCCCGTTGCCTATATCCAGGCAACGTGGTTCAAGGTAAGCCACAGCCAAAGCCCCCAACAAGGCCAGTCAGACCTTTCCTCAGCAAGCTGCAGGCAGGAGGCCCTCCCCCCAGAGTGCTGGGGAGGAGACCCTGCTTCTCAAACTAGCGTGGGGCCAGAACAACAGGCAATAAGACCAGCTTCCTGGTCAGCAGGAAAAGGCGAGGAAGTACTTGGGGGCGGGGGGGGGGGGGGCTCCAGCTGTCCAGAGGCTACAGGGGAGGGGAGCCAGAGCCCTGATCCTTGAGGTCATGAACTGGTCACATGGGTACAGCTCCCCTGGGGTGAATCTTGACTCCCCAGGTAGGAATTGTAAGGCCCCAGGGGTCTGACAGGTGGGTGGACAGGTGGGCAGGTACAGTGTGTCCAGGCAGGCCTTGGCCAGTGATGTTTGCAAATATGCATGGGGAGAAGTCACCCGCATCTTTGCATGTATGTCCTAGCATGGAGATGATGGATGGAGATAATAGTGACACTCCAGCCATGTGCTGCAGAAGGCAGAGGGGGGTGCTGTCAGCTGTCCTGGCAGCTTCAAGGTCAAATGTGATCAGGGAGCAGAATGGTCTCAGTGTCATTTGTCAGGCACCCGGGAGCCCATCCTATCCTCCTCCCAGGCACCAGGGAGAGCCCCATGGGCCCTGAGCCCAGGGCTGTGTGCTCAGGTAGGCCCCATCCCCAGGCAACTCCAGCGACGAGGAGGAGAATCTGGATTCCGTGGTGGTGGAGTTCGATGATGGGGACACAGGCCACATTGCAGTCTCCAACATCAGGCTGCTACCTCCAGACTTCAAGATTCAGTGTGAGCTGGGTTGGGCCCTGCCTGCCTGGGTCAGCCCTGTGGCTGGAGCTGGGCTGGGCCTCCTTTGGGCCAGACAGGATTCCAAGGAGGGGCAAAGGGAAGCGGTCAGCCTGGTAGCACAGCACTGAGGCCCCTCGTCTACTCTGCAGGCACAGAGCCCTCACCAGCCCTGCTGGTGTCCAGTAGCTGCCGCAGGACCAAGAAAGCTTCCTGCAAGGCCCCCCCCTCCAGTGAGCCCACCACCCCCAGCCTGTCCCCCAAGGTGCTGCAGGACAGCCCCGAAGCCTCAAAGACCCCTGGAAAGAAATCCATCAGCAAAGACAAAGCTGGTACTCAGGGGACTGCTGGTGAACTCAGGTGGGGAGGCGCCCTGGGGGTTGGAAGTCGGGTGGCACCTCTGACTCTCCCTGCCCCTCCCCAGGCAAAGTGGAGCTCCTAACCTCTGGTGCCAAGCCCCCCGCAGGGGCCTCAGACCACTTCCTGGGCCGCCGGGGCAGCCCACTGCTGAGCTGGTCAGCGGTAGCACAGACCAAGCGCAAGGCAGTGGCGCTGACAGCAGGCAGCAAGGGGCCGGGCCTGCTGCAGAACCTCTTCCAGATCAACGGCAGCACCAAGAAGCTGCGGTCTCGTGAGGCACTGTTCCCTGTGCACAGCATGGCTGCGCCTGTGTTCGGCAATGGCTTCCGCGCTGACTCCTTCAGCAGCCTGGCTAACTCCTATACACCCTTTGTAGGGGGTGCTGGGCCAGGCCTACCTGGGGGCACCCACAAGCTGCTGCGGGCCAAGAAGGCAGAGCGGGCCGAGTCGGAGAAGGGCGGGCGGCGGCGGGCAGGTGGAGAGTTCCTGGTCAAGCTGGACCACGAGGGTGTGACCTCTCCCAAGAACAAGAACTGCAAGGCTCTGCTCATGGGCGACAAGGACCTGGGGCCCAAGCTGGGACGCTCCCTGCCCAGCCCCAGCTATGCACACCCAGCCCTCGTGGGTAAGGACAGGAAGGGACGGGCGCCCGTCCACTCATTGTCCATGGGGCTGGCGCTGCGCAAGTTTGCAGGCCAGGCTGAGTACCCCCTGCCCTGTGACAGCGACTGCCACAGCTCCTACTCGGATGAGGAGGAAGACGGGCCTGGGCTGGCACCTAGTGTGCCCTCCCGCTTCCTTGCCCGCCTGTCTGTGTCCTCCTCATCCTCTGGTTCGTCCACCTCCTCCTCCTCGGGCTCCCTCTCCACCTCCAGCCTCTGCTCCTCAGACGATGAGGGCTCTTCCTACAGTTCGGATGACGAGGACCCATCCCTGCTGCTGCAGACCTGCCTCACCCACCCTGTGCCCACCCTTCTGGCCCAGCCGGAGGCCCTGCGCTCCAAGGAGGGTGGCCCCCATGCGCATGCCCAGCGCTGCTTCCTCTCCAGGGCCACCGTGGAAGGTGGGAGCACGGGCACAGGCTCCAGCAGCAGCAAATCCAAGCTCAAGCGCAAAGAGACCCTGAGCTTCTCCAAAGCCAAAGACGGTTCGCGGAGGCAGCAGCTGCCATCTGTGGAAAACCGGCCAAAGATCTCAGCCTTCCTGCCTGCCCGGCAGCTCTGGAAGTGGTCAGGGAGCCCCACACAGGTAGGTGGGCCCCATGGGCAACTTGGCACCATGCTTCTGCTCCTCGGCACCCCCCATCTCTCCTTTTCAGATTAATCAGTTTCAATTAAAAATTAGGAAACTCAAGGGAAGAACAAACACCCACCATAATCCAACAAGGCCAGTGCCTGCGGTGGTCATTCTCCCTCCAAGTCTTTGCTTCTGCCTGAATGATCATGGAAATGACAGCACCTCAGCATACACCCTGTGTGCTGTTGTGCAGATCTCACCCTGCAGCCCCCACCACGGGCCCTCCACCACTCCAAGCTGGAAGTGCTCCCAGCACCCTTTCCATGCTGATATACCGCACGGCCAGCCTGGGGAGGGTTGTGGGAACACCAACACACAGACACACATGCCCCTCTTTGCTAATGCACTGCGGGTAGACACGTTGTTGTTCACCGTGTTGCTCTTGTGAACTGCACTGTTGTGAACATCTCACACATTTCAGGCCTCCCTGCCCTCAGAGCCAGTGCCCTCTAGAGTTACTTACAGTCCTGACGTCATAACTGGCATGCAGGGCATAACCCGATGTGACTGACCCCATCCTGGATCTGTAGCTGCAGCAGCTGGGCTTTTCTTTGTTGCCCGTGAAGGTGCCCAGACCCATGCATTTGCATACAAGGGATGGCAATGCCGCCTGTCTCTCAAACTCCCCTCTATCCCACCACTGCCTGTCCAAGGTCCTGGCCCCTCGTCACGCCCCTGCCTTGGCTGTCTTCCTTGCAGAGGCGTGGCATGAAGGGGAAGGCCAGGAAGCTGTTCTACAAGGCTATTGTCCGGGGCAAAGAGACACTGCGTGTGGGGGACTGTGCTGTCTTCCTGTCGGCTGGCCGCCCCAACCTGCCCTACATTGGCCGCATTGAGAGCCTATGGGAGTCCTGGGGCAGCAACATGGTTGTGAAGGTCAAGTGGTTCTACCACCCTGAGGAGACCAAGCTGGGAAAGCGGCACAGTGATGGGAAGGTGGGGCCTGGGGTGAGGCTGAGGGTGGTATGGGGAACAGCCAAAGCAAGGGGAGTGCTCATCTATGAACATCCCCTCTCTGACCCCATTCCTTGAGACCTCTGGACCCAAAGGTGCACAGGCCCCCAGGAAGCATCATTGAGGGTTCCTCACCACTGCACCCCCTTGGCTTCCCATGAAACGGGTAATGGTTTCACCCTGTGGGGGCTCTGACCCACAGCAACATGTAGCACCAGGCAGATCTCACTCTGCAGCCCCCACCACGGGCCCTCCACCACTCCGAGATGGAAGTGCTCCCAGCACCCTCTCAGTCTCCCTGAGCAGAGCCTGTGTTTGAAGATGGCACAGAAACAGTGTTTCCCCAGCGCTGCTGGACAGACTCCCGCAATAGAATCCAAGGGCCCCATCCAGAATCCTGGGCTATCCCGGGACGGGTGGGGTGGTCTGGCTGAGGCTAGTCTCCAACGCAGGTGCTCCCGCCCCTCACCCGCAGAATGCCCTGTACCAGTCCTGCCATGAGGACGAGAATGACGTGCAGACCATCTCCCACAAGTGCCAGGTTGTGGAGCGTGAGCAGTACGAGCAGATGACACGAAGCCGCAAGTGCCAAGACCGGCGGGACCTCTACTACCTGGCAGGCACCTACGACCCCGCCACTGGGCGGCTGGTGACGGCTGATGGTGTGCCCATCCTGTGCTGAGCCTGCGCCCACCCAGCACTGCCCATGGTGCCCGTGAGCAGAGCTGGGGATGGGTAACTCTCAGACTGACTGACGACGCCAGCCCCACCCTGCCAAGCAGGAGGAGGGGCGAGTGAGCAAATATGCAAACCCACCGAGGCAAGATCCAGGCTTTTTTATTATGCCCCTGGAAAGAGTGAGCTCCCGGGCATATTGGAACCCAGACCTGCCAACCACTGCGGGTCTCTGTGCCCACCAGGACCCCGCCCGGGCTCTCTGCTTTCCCATCGGTGGTTCATGAGAGATTAGAATCCAAGCCATATTTTCCCTAGTACCTCCGACTGTCTCCCACCAGGGAAAGCAGAAATCAGGTGTGTTGTCTATTTATTTCTCTATGTAAATATTGTATTTCTGCGGGGAAGTTTTATGAAAAAAAAAATGTGGAAAAGGATTTCTTTTCCACACGTGCGTGATGAGAGTATGTGAGTGTGTGTGTGTGTGTGCGTGCGTGCATGCATGTGTGCAGGGATTTTTGTTCTGGGGAGTTTTCTTTGAAAATGCACTGTTTTCCTCAGCCTAGCTCAATTCTGACTGGGGCATCTGGGACAACAGAGGCAGCCGGGGCCACAGGAGGGGTCAGACCCTCTGATCTCTTGGGGACTGTGTAAAATGGAAGTCACACTCGAGTTTATTTCACTTTAATCCATCTCCTGGGAAAAGAAGTACTAGGGGTCGGGTTTACTGATGAAGGTCCCCCAGGGAGAGGGGACTCCAGAAGCTAAAATACAAACCAGGACCCTCTGCCCGGAGTGTGGCAGCAGCCATATGTATCTTACCTCTGTTTAAACAAAACAAAAATGAACAAATATTTTAAAGTGTTGATATGAAAAAGTGATGTTTCAATTTCATTTCCTGAATATTCCAAGTTTTTTTCCTGCTTAGGGCAGGAGAGAGACCAGCCCCACCAACACATGTAGGGGTTTATGGGCCTTTTCTGAAGCCACTTGGCAGGGCCGATGGCCTAGCAGGTGGTACTTGGGGCAAGAACAGGGTCCCTTCAGCCCCAAGTGCAGGGGGTACCTCTTGCGGGCTGTTCACCCCTGTGCCCAGCACCCTGGGTACCATAGTGCCAGGTAGGCATCTCAGACCCTCAGCAACACGCCATTAACCCCATGAAACACGTCACCTCTTCCCTTCTGAGCCCAAGAGGGACAGACAGGGCAAGCCAGACCTGTGGCCCAGTGCCTTGTTCCCAACATGCACTGAGGGCCATGTGTCCCACTGCTCAGAGGCTCCTCTGGCCCTTCTAGGAGCCCCAGGAAAGCCCCCCAATCTAGCCACTGCTCTTTAGGATGAGCTCTTATGTGACCCAGAGACACAGCCCAGGTTCCCAAGACACAAGCGGTGTCGGTGGGTGCCTGGGACTTCTCTTTTTCCCACCAGGAAACTATCTGGCTGCCTGGAGGGCCTCTCCTCACACTCCTGGTGGCTCTGTGGGAAGCACAGGGACCAGGAGGGGTCCCCTGCACCCCAGCTTACCGCCTCCACCCCACCTCCCCCTTTGTCTCTGCACAAGTGCAATATATTTCCTTCCTGGTGGTCGTCCAGCCAGACAGCGACTGGGGAAGCAGAAAGATGCTGGTGGAGAAGGCAAGGCCAGGAGCCAAGGAGGCCAGGGGGGACAGCCCACCACAGAATTTAGAGCCCGAGGCCATTTGCAACCCAACCAGCAGGCCGAAGTGCAGGACCAGGCACTCTTTCCCACTACAGGATTCCCCATCCTCCACTTTCTCTCCCTGTCATCTTGGTCTGCAAAGGAGTGATACCCCCACACCTAGCAGAAGCTCAGCTGTTGTATATGTGTAAACTAAGGGGGGGGGGTGCGTTTTTCAATGGAAACACTAAAAACAAACAAAAACACAAAGGTTTTATGAACAGCAAACTATGTAAATGCATTTTAGTATTAAATTTTTTATTGATAATTTGCTTAAGAATAAATATATGAACTATTGTACAGGTTTTCAGTGGTCTAGAACCCTAACTATGCCACCATGCCCATGTGTGCTTCATGCAGTGACTCCCAGAGACCTTAGACAGAGGTGCAGGGGTCTCAGCAGATGTGTCCAAGCCCAGGCCAGGCTGCCCCCATGTTCGCCTAATGGCCAGAGTGAAGCCCCTCAGGACGCTGGGCCTGTGTGAGGAATGTGTGACCAGAATGGATTTGCAGTGGCCTTGGCTTTCAAGATGTTCCCAGGACGAGAGTCCCTAGCTTTATACAGTAGATCACCCAAGTGGGACAGATGTCCAGCCTGAATTATTCTATGTGGCAAGGACAGGGAGAGGAAGGTCAGCTCCCATAGGGCACAGGCACAAGGCACTGTGGCCTTGGGAACAAGGTCACAAGGGAGGCTCTGAGTCAAGAGAGTGAGGTGGGATCCCCTCAGGAGCTAGGAAGGAACCTCTTCTGCTGATAGGTCATGGGTTTGAATCCTCCATTCAACAGTACTGGTGCCAGCAGTGTGCTGGAGCAGCAGCCACAGCCTCCAGACACTTCAGAGGACAGGTAGGGGGCTGAATTGTTGTCTGCAAAATGAAGTCCCTGAATTGCCTACGAATGACACCCCTACGCAGACACTTCAACTGCCAGACACTTGAGAGGCAGAGGGAAAGAACAAGAATGGCCATGTAGCCAAGATAAACACCTGGTAGCTCCAGCACTGGGCTCCCTGCCATGGGCAAACAGGGACATCCAAGGGAATAAAGTACCAACCGTCCCCAGCATGGTCCAGGAAGGCTTCCGGGAGCAGGTGATGCTTGGTTGCCCTGGAAGAATAATAGGGCAGGACAGGCAAAGGGTAGGCAAGGAACAATGCTGGTACAGGGGACTCGGTGGCCTTGGCAAGGCATGGGATAGGCACGTGAGGCTGCAGAGCCCCATGGGTTAAACATGCAGGCCCACACTTTGATCAAGACAAGCCATTATGTATAATGCTGAAGCAAGACAAATGATGGCACGGGGTGAATGAAATCAATAAAAGTGATGTTTTATCAGGTAGAAATGACAACCCAACTGATCATAAGTCATTTTTAATACCACAAACCAATTGGGGACAAGGGGCTTTAATTGTCTAGGCCCCTGCCTGGGCAAGTTGGCTGGGGCAGAGTGGGGTGAGGACTCGGACTCAAGCAGGGAGAGTGCAGCTCTGTGGTCCAGCCAGTGAGGGATCATCTGGGCACTCAACAGCCAAAGACCAATGGCCAGTCTGGTCCCTGGTGGCCTCCTGAGTCCATGCAGCAGTGAGAGGCTACTCTGGGAGAGGAGGGACCCAACTCTAGGGCCCCTGGGTGCCAGCTTAGAAAGTCGACACTATGGACATGACGCTTAAAAATCCCTCACCTGCCAGGAACCCAGGGGTCTCAACCTCCCTATCCACTCCCCTTGCCCCTGCTGCTACCCCATCCCATTCCCCAGGGGACCCAGTGACAAGCTAGCACCTCTCCAAAGTCATTTCTTTTCGGAAAGTCAGGCCTTCTGCACCCTTCCCAGGCACCTGCCTTGGGCCACCTGCTCAGAGCCACGTCTCTGACAAGAGCATGTCTGCTCTGCCCGATCATTAAAGGCTGAGATGCCCCTCACTGGCCACCAGCAACCAAACTGCTACTGGCAGGGCAACCAAGAGGTCCAAGGGACTCAGGCCTCCAAAGAGGAGGACAGGTAGAGGAAGGCAGGGCAAGATGGGCTGAATTATTATCAGTGAACTGAAGTCCCTGAATTGCCTATGGATGAGACCCCTACGCAGGAAGGGGCCTTCCCTAGGCCCCACACCAACCCTTAGGTCCGAGGCTGGGCATTTCACACTCCCAGCATGTTGCCTCCTCAACTCTGTCCTGGCCAGCAGTGTGAAGGCTGGGGGTGTGGGGACAAGCACAAGGCTGGACATTGTACAGTGAGTTCGTTCCACCCCACCAACTGGCTCAGAAGCCTGACTCTCCCCCACCTGGCAATTCCTCAAGGCTCCTCCACCAAAAGTTCCAGTGGCCTTTCTAGGGGTTTCCCTAGGGATGGATGTGGGAGGGCTGCATGCCCCTCTGAGAGTGTTGTAGGAGACATCCACCTGCTGCCCCCACATGAAGGAGGCCACCTGGCAGGATCCTCAAAGGTACAGGACACACCTTCTTCCCTCTACAACCCAGACAGAAGAATGGCAGGGGCATAGGGACTGCTAGGACAAGCCCTCTGTGACAGAGAAGCAGAGGAGGAAAAGGGGGAGGCTATGCAAGGCTTCCAAGGGGGTAAGCAGAGGAGCTCTCAAAATCATCCAGCCACAAACCAGACAGAGGGGAAGAGGCAGGCCCTCAGCTGTTTGGATCCCTAAATCAACATCCTACAGTCTTGACACCCTTTCCCTCTACATTCTCAGGGGTCCTGAGAGGGCTCACCCAGTTCAGGCAGAAAGAGGACAGGCCAGCTTCCAAATGACCACTCTGCTCAGTGACACATTGACTAGAGCTCTCCAGGCATTCACATCCAGTTCTGGAGCTCAGCCACTTAGTTTGACTTTTATGCAGTCCACTCTAGCCTTGGTGACTGGGGAGAAGCTCCCAAAGCTGGAAGAAGCAGCATCTAGAAGCAGCTTTGTTGAAAGGGCACCCAAAGAACTGTCCTGTTACTGCTCTGCACGTGAGCAGACCAGGAATGAGCCCTGGGAGCCCAGAGAACGGCTTATATTATAAGGAGCACAGCACCGCAGTGAACTTGGAAAAATTGTTGGTTTCCTCAGGTACTGTGTTTCCCTGACAATGTCCTTTGCCCCTCTTCCTTTGCCCAGATTGAGTTCCAGGTGCTTTCTCTCCATTATGCTGCCCCAACTTCAGAGTCAGTGGGGCCCACCCGCATTGGCGTTTCCTGTCTGATGTTGCAGGCTCCCGAGGAGGCAGACTGCATCCCTTTGTAGGAAGAAAAGGCGAGGGACTAACCCAGCACAACGTGCTGTCCGGGGCAACATCTGTTGTTCAGGGAAAGGCTTTCTCAGTCCTGCCACCCTTGATGAAGAGCAACAGAGGACCCCTGGTGAAACCCAGGATCACCGGGAAAGCTGCTGATGTCCTCAGCCTATTCCAAATATCCTGAACGAGCTATTCTGCCCTTCAGCCGTCTCTTCCCAACCGCTGCAGATACAATCTGCTCCTCACAGAAACACAACTTGTTTCTATCTGTCTGCCCATTCATCCATCAGTCTGTCATTTCAGCATGTATGTACTGAAGACCTACTGTGTGCTAAGCCCTCTGCCAGGCACCGGGATGCAGTAGCAAGGAGATTATATGAAGTCCCCATCCTCCAGGAGTGGAGAGCCCCAGAGGGAAGAGGCTGGCACAGAAGCTGTGGCATCCAGCAAGTCCAGAGCTGCAGGGGAGAAGCTGTGCTGGAGGGTGCTGGGCAGGGCCACTCCTCAGTATGGAGCAGCAGTGGGCCAAGGAATTGCATCAAAGACCCAGAGCAACCCTGCTTTTCCAGGAAACTCAGCCCCTGGCAGAAAGCACTCCTAGGGCCATCAACAGCTGCTTCCTTTAACTCAGTGAATCTGATGAAAACCGCTGCTGGGGAAAGGCAGGATAACTGTGCTGGGTGGAAGCTGTCTTCCATGACATTTCCTCACAAAATAGTGACACAGAGCAACCTGGGGCAGCAGAGCACCCCCCCCCCCCGCGCCCGCCAGTAGGAACGCTGCTTTGACTGAATCTGGGGGTTGGGACTGGGGCTCCAGATGGCAGTGGGGGTGGGCTAAAGCTGTGGCCTCCAACAGCACCCCCCTAAAGATTCCCACAGAGATGGAATGGTCAAGAGGCCTCCTCACAATTTGGTTTGCAGAGAGGGGAAAGTTAAAACCATCCTTTTTGTTTGGGAGCCTTTGAACAAGATTAAGATCTCGCCCCTTGTCAAGAAATCTGGGTTTTTTTGTTTTTTTTGTTGTTGTTTTTTAATTCATTTTAGAGAGGAAAGGGAGAGACAGAGAGAGAGAGAGAGAGAGAGAGAGAGAGAGAGGAGAGACAGAGAGAGAGAAGGGGGAGGAGCTGGAAGCATCAACTCCCATATGTGCCTTGACCAGGCAAGCCCAGGGTTTCGAACCGGCGACCTCAGCATTTCCAGGTCAACGCTTTATCCTCTGCGCCACTATAGGTCAGGCAAGAAATCTGTTTTCACTTATAAGAAACAGACTCAAGGGGCCAGCGGTGAGCAGGACGAGTGTGGGGAGACTCTGCACTGACAGAGTAATATTTCTCACCACTGGGCTCTGCAGCCAACCCCTCTGATCCTGGGCCAGCAACCCGGGCCTGGGGCTCCCCAATGCCCCACGATGGCTTCCCTCTTGGGGTACCCACTGAATACGGCTGCCTAAGGCCACTTTCCTGGGGGTCCAGAAGTCCCTCCAGCAGCGGGAAGAGTCTCCTCTGCAGCCTGTGCCCAGGAGCCCAAACGGACACACATACACAGGGAGCCCTATAGACACATGACTGCAAAAGAGTTCTTAAATAGTCAAGTGGGCATGTGACTCACCCCAGGGCTGCCCATCATCTCCCCTCCTCCAGCCAGCCTTGGGCTCATGCAAGAGCACTGTGGGTAGGCAGGACTTCACCCTGAACCTTCCCTGCCATAGCTGACCTGGTCCCCCACTGATGAATACTCAGTTATCAGCAGCAACAACAGATCTCATATCACACTGTGACTCCATGACTCAAGGGAACCGGACAGCATGCAGTGACTGCTTGATGACTTTGACACAGGCAGCAGTTTGCCCTCACCAGGAACAGACACTACTCTGGACTTGGATGTGTCATGGGCTCAGTGAACCCCTAACCTGCTCCAGGATCCCCATTCAGTCCCTGGTGCCTGGTGCAATCAGGGTGCCTCTGCCTTCTCTGCTATGGTGATTGGTGTTGGAGTGGGCATGTGACCCAAGTTGAGCCAATCAGGGTCAACCTCTGATTCTACAGGGATACTGAGATGAGCACAGCTCCACCTGAGTAGCCAGTGAGATGAGTGAGATGAGTGAGCCCTTCACAAGAGGTAGCACTTGTGAAGCCTGTCTCTTCTTGGTTGGTATCCGGCTCTGGCAGGACCTAACCTCTGACCTCAGTGGAGTAGTCAGGTAAAATATGGGATGCCCAGTTTAATTCAACTTTCAGATAAACAGCCAAATAACTTATAGTCTCAGTGTGGTCCCTGCACTATATTAGGGGTATACTCGTACTAAAAATTATTTATCATATTTTTCATCTAGAATTTATATTTAACCCAACATCCTATATTTATTTGCTACTGTGGGACAATGGGTTGACCTTGAAACTCAACTGTTCAGTGTAAACTGGGTGTTCCCTAGCCTGTCCATAAGTAGGTACATCTAGCAGCTGTCCATCAGGGGGCCACCAGCAGAAGCAAGCAGACCCTGGAGGCACAGAAGGTCACTGGAGTTCACTCCTGCCACAGACCCATGGCTTCTGTGAAGTTCCATGGTCCACTAAGAAGAAAGCAGCTGGAGTTTGCAGGTCCCAACCCAGCTGGACCACGGTGCAGTTACAGGAGGTCTGGATTTCCAAGGCCAAGGTCTACACAGAGTTCTGGGCAGTTCCTGGCCATCTGGCAAGACATGAGGGACTTGGAAGGAGCAAATGACAGATGAGTTAGGGAGGTGATTTGAGGAGGAGGAGAGTAGACAGACATTGTGAACTGTGCCCAGAGGCTGAGATTCTGCCTGCCCATGTGAATGTCAAGAGAGTTCACTGCAAAAGAGTTCTTAAATAGTCAAGTGGGCATGTGACTCACCCCAAGGCTGCCCATCATCTCCCCTCCCCCAGCCAGCCTTGGGCTCATGCAAGAGCACTGTGGGTAGGCAGGACCTTCCCTGCCATAGCTGACCTGGTCCCCCACTGATGAATACTCAGTTATCAGCAGCAACAACAGATCTCATATCACACTGTGACTCCATGACTCAAGGGAACCGGACAGCATGCAGTGACTGCTTGATGACTTTGACACAGGCAGCAGTTTGCCCTCACCAGGAACAGACGCTACTCTGGACTTAGATGTGTCATGGGCTCAGTGAACCCCTAACCTGCTCCAGGATCCCCATTCAGTCCCTGTAACCAAGGAACTCATTTCTGAGCACAGGTGCAGCAAGGACTGTGACCATCCCCATGGTCACCTGTCCTGGAAGCCACAGATCAGGAGCAATGCAGCCTGGTCAGACATGGGGAAGGGCCAATGTAGACAACGACACCACAGGGACCTGTGGGGCAGGTGGGGAGGAGAGTATGTGTGTGCGCAGGGCACTTATATGCATATAGAAATGGTCTAGAAATAGACATCCCAGGTGGGCTCTGGGGAAGATGATAAAGGGTTATGGCTACTCCTGTGACCCCCTTAAGAGGTGGCAGTGACAGCCTTGGTCAGTAAGGGACTAGGAAACAAGAAGTATCTCAGGGAACAGGGTAATGGGGACCTCATGGTCTTGAGGACTCCCACCAGATGGGTGGAAGTTCTGGAAAGTTCTTAGCAAGACCTGTTCCTCTTGGCCTATGTCCCAGCTATGGGCCCTTGGATGGGCCACTTGCCTTCCTAAGACCTGCTTCCATGGTCTGTGAAAATGAGATGAAGCATGGTGCCAGTAGTACAGCTCATCGGTAGAAACTCCAGCATGTTCTCTGCACCCCATGGCCTGCAAGTAGCTAAGTAATGAGTATCTGCAGGGAGGGACAGAAACTGGGTTGCCCCAATATATCTTCCCCCTTTTCTTCAGTAATAGAACCCCAACTTGTAACTGGGCACCTGGCTGTCAAGAGTCAAGATCACATTTTCCAGCTTCCCTTGCAGCTAGATGCAGCCTTGGGACCGATTTTTGGCCAGTGAGGGTGAACAGCAACACCATGTGCAATGGCAAGTGTCCTTAAATAATGAGCTGTGCTCTTCTTTGTCCCTTCTCCCTGTTGGTTGAAATGTACATGTGACAGCTGGTTAGTCAACAGCCATTTTGCATCATAAAGAGGAAGCCACATTTGAGGATAGGAGAGCAACAAAAGAGAAGCCTGGGTTCCTGATGACCATGGAGCCTCCAATGCTGGATGATTTATGTGAAAGTAATATCTCCATTGTTTAAATCACTGTTATTTTGGAGTTTCCATGGAGACTAAATCTAATCCTAAATGTTGGGTATGGTTCAGTCCTCCCCACTCTATGGTTCTCCTTTCATTGCTACTTGTATGTCCAACCTGAGGACTTCCATGTCTCACCACCTCCTCCCAGACCCCTACCCCTATCTTTCTGGGACACCTCCTTTAAGAATCCTGGGGTGCCTGACCAGGTGGTGGCGCAGTGGATAGAGCATCGGACTGGGATGCGGAGGACCCAGGTTCGAGACCCCGAGGTCGCCAGCTTGAGTGTGGGCTCATCTGGCTTGAGCAAAAAAAAAAAAAAAAAGCTCACCAGCTTGGACCCAAGGTTGCTGGCTCGAGCAAGGGGTTACTTGGTCTGCTGTAGCCCCATGGTCAAGGCACATATGAGAAAGCAATCAATGAACAACTAAGGTGTCGCAATGAAAAACTGATGATTGATGATTCTCATCTCTCTCCATTCCTGTCTGTCTGTCTGTCTGTATCTATCCCTTTCTCTGACTCTCTCTGTTGCTGTTTCTTAAAATTAAAAAAAAAAAAAAAAAAGAATCCTGGGGCACTGTGATCTCTGAGGTCAGTTCATTCTTAGTCCTGATGTCACTGCCAGCTCAGGCCCTCTTACAGCACGGAGCACTCATCACAGCCCATAATTATATATTTATTGTGGATTTCCTTGATTGCCTGCATCCCAAGACTGTCATTAATGTGAGGGCAGGGCCCCTGCCTATGTGTGGTCACCATTATGTCCCTGCACCCAGTTTGCAGGCCAAGGCACAAGAGCGCACCCAGCATACCTCTGCCAAATGGGTGCTGATACCACCACCCTCCCCACAGCCTCTTCTCTGCTCCCACAGCCCCTGCTGCCCCCCTTCCCTCTCCTCTCACAGTGCCCAGAGTCCCTCCCAGTTTTCTTTGTTGCCTGACTTCATTCTGAAGCTCCAAGCCCCAGGGCCTTCCAGCTCTCCAAACCAGCCACATTTCATTTTCTGAACTCTGGTTTCAGTCATGAGGAAAGAATTGAGACTGGAATTTCAGAGGCAGCTCCAGCACTTGCTGGCGGTGTGGTTTCACTTCTCAGATGCTCCCTTTCTGTCCCGAAATGGTGATAATACCACCCCCTCCAGTAAGCATTTTGTTCATAGGGTATTAGGAAGATCAAGAGTGGAGCATGTATCCCCAACCCCAAATGGCTAACAGAAAAGGACGAACAGTCCCAAGTGCTGACACCACATTGCTGGGGAGAGTGGCGTTCAGAATTGCCACATGGGGAATGGGGAATGGGGAATGTCTACTAAAGTTGAAGATTTGCCTCGCCAGCAACCCACTGCCAGGTACAAGCCCAGAAGACACGCACTAGAGTGTTCATGGCAGCACTCCCGGTAAACTCTGGAAATAACTCACATGCCCTTTAGCAAAGGCTGGGCAAATAATCCACAGTGCACCCGTATAATACAACACCACATAGCAGTGCCACAGAACAGATAAATGCGGATGACGCCATGAATCGCATAGCTTATGTTGAGCAAAAAACGCCAGCCCCAAGGCAGATGCCACACTAGCTCCCCTGGCCTTGGATCAGGGCTGTTCCAACAACGCCAAAGGTGCCTGCATTACTGACCTCCCCCCATGCCAGCTGGTGCTCAAGGATATGCCCTCCTCACTCCTAAGCACCAGCTCATCCACCAGCCTTGGCTCCCTTCCCCAGGGGAAACAGGTTCAGGGTGTGTGTATGGGGGGGGGGGGGTCCTTAGGCTCAGAGAGGCCAGGTCTGGAATTGGTATTTCTGATGCCAGGCCATCAATTCCCAACTTCTGATGCTGGCCAAGTCAGGGATGGCAAACAGGGTCATCTATGTGTCAGCTGCAGCTGAGAAGGAGGCTGTCTGCACAGAATGCTGAGAAGAGACTCTGAGGCCACCTCTGGGCTCTGCAGGAAAGAGTGGCTGATGGATTAGTGACAAGTGCCACATGTGGTGGAGGAATGAGAGGCAACCTTGCTGTTCTCAAGAGCCATCTCACTATGCACCCCCACAAAAGCCCCCACCAGGCTCCTCAAATCTCGCCAAACCCATCACTACCTCCCCAACTACAACAAATGCTTATAATGACAGTTCATGTGCATTTACTGAGCCCATAATTACCAAGTGCAAGACCGTCCTAAGCACATCATTTCATTCTCTTTCACCTGCCTGATAATCCTATTATTACCACCATGACAGGTGGGGAATTGAGGTGGGGGTGCCTGCCCAGGCCCCCTGACTCCACAGTAGCAGGGTGGGGTGTACACACATCCAGACTTCCTGAATGCCACAACCTTGGACTCTACAATTTCACCTCAGTGCCCCTTGCCTTTACCTTCTCCACTGCTCCAACTCCTTGCTGCCCCTCAAAGTCATTCAAGTGCCACCTCCTTCTTTCATCTCCATTCAGCAAGGAGCCTTCTCCTTCCTAAACCCCTCAAGCATCCTTGGCTCAGGCTGCCTCACTCTGAGACTTGGGTATGGCTGCGCTGTTGAACCGTGAACTTCACATCTGGAACACATTCTTTCCTCCTTGGGGCCCCCTGGGGCTGAGCCCTGGATAGGTAGAGAAAGACCTCCCAGAAAAGGTTTGCTGAGTGAATAAATGCACCCTGCTTCAGAGGGAATCCCTGTGTCTGACCTCACCTAGGGAAAACACCTGGTCCATTCATCCTCCAGTGTATGCTTGGTGCCTGCATCTGCCAGGCAGTGCCCTGTGGCAACTGTTTAATGAAAATGGAGCATTCAGGAGGGCCTCCTGGAGGAAGAGGCACCTGACCTTCGTGGGACATGTACACTGATCCACAATGTGGCTGTTGATCCAGTGTTCTGCCTCATACTGAACACATCACTTGCAAGACATTTTCTGGCTCCTGGGGAGGCTCTGAAAGATTCTGCAGGAAAAACAGGCTCAGCTAAGCCCTTCCTCACCCATTTCCAAGCTACCTTTGCATAGGATGTACATGGGTTTCACTTACATTTTATGTCACTGCCCACAAAACAGTAACATCCCTAAGATACTTTTTATTTACACTTCAGGACAGATGCTGAACACCTTACCATGGTGCTGCCCAACTACCCTCCCCTGTGACCAGAGGCTGACCCATAAGCACAATATAAACGGAGACTCCTTTACCCCAGCTGGGGCTAGATTCAGCCAATGAGGAATCCACTAATTAAAGGAGCAGGCAGGAGGAAAGCGAGATCAGTATATCAATCACCAGGCTCCTTCCTGCCACATCACTGTGTCCCTCTCCCCAAGGTCACAGCTCCTGCTAGTTGGGTCTCTCCTGTGGGTATAGCTGCCCTTCAAGTCTGGAGTGGAAACAGCTCCCCTTTGTTGCTGGCTTTTGGTACTGCGCTGTCTCTCCTTATTTCACTCATCTTCCATTTATTCAAATGTCCTCAAATACCCCATCTCAGGGAGCCATAAAAATGTAAGGCCATGTCAATTACCCATATCAAAGAATATTCTTGTATGTTCCACTTGCAGTAACTTGGAGGGGAAACTAACGAAAACAAGTGGGAGGCTAATCCCCAAACCTCCCCTGTGGCCTCCTCCGCTGTTTGAATCCCCAGGACCTTATAATAGAAAGTGTCGTCTGACTAGGCGGTGGCGCAGTGGATAGAGCATCGGACTGGGATGCGGAAGGATCCAGGTTCGAGACTCCAAGGTCGCCAGCTTGAGCGCGGACTCATCTGGTGTGAGCAAAAAGCTCACTGGCTTGGACCCAAGGTCCCTGGCAAGGGGTTGTTCCCTCCGCTGAAGGCCCACGGTAAAGGCACATATGAGAAAGCAATCGATGAACAACTAAGAAATCGCAACGCGCAACAAGAAACTAATGATTGATGCTTCTCATCTCTCTCCATTCCTGTCTGTCTGTCCCTGTCTATCGCTGCCTCTGTAAAATAAATAAATAAATAAATAAATAAATAAATAAATAAATAAAATAACTAACCCAATCAATGAATGATTGATCTCGCCTGGTCCCTACACCACCCAAGAGCAGACCGGCTCTTCTTTCCTTACACCCGGTTTGCTTCGGCCTTCCCAACCATGCCCAGGTGACATGCTCCTTCCTTGCCAGTTCCCTGAACCCAGACCTCTGGGGGTACAGGGCTGGGTGAAGAAGCCTTGCCCCTAGGCCCCCAGCGGAAGCGAGGACCAGCACCGAGCAGCAGGATCAGGGAACCGGGTCACTAGCGGGTTCCATCCTAACAGGCTGGAGACTTTGAGGTTGTCACTTCACCTCCGCGTGTGCATTGGAGTGGCCCCAACTCCCGCCCCAACCACAACATTAAGACTGAGATGGCACAGGGCTTACTGCGCAAAGGCTCTTGGGAACCCTCAGGGACGGCTGGGGGGGCGTGGGAGTCCCCCGAGCAAGGCTACCGGGAGCGGCGGCGGGGGGGAGGGGGCGGGTAGCGGTTAGACCTTCTCAGCGCGCCTGGAATCAATGCGCCCCGCCCGCAGCTGCTAGAGAACCACCCCACGTGGGACCGCACGGGCTCGCCGCCCCGGCGCCCGATTGGCCTCCACGCAGCCAATCATAAGGCGTCGTCGGCAGTGGCAGCGCCGATTGGAACAGCAGGCTGGCCCCGAAAGGGGGCGGGGCTCCCTTTTGTTCTTTCCTCTGCGGCGCGGTGGGCGTCCGCACTCCGGGGCCAGGAGCCCGGGTCTGGGCAGGCGGGGAGCTGCTGCCCGCGGCCGACGCCCCTCGCAGGTGGCCTCTCCGGATCCCGGCCCTACTCACCGCCTCCGCCCTCCATCTTGCTCACACACAAGAGAAAGAATCTACCGCCTGAAACGCAGCCTGTGCAGGGGCTGACCTTGGACAAGCCTGTTCAGTTCTTGTCCCTTGGTTTGCTCACTCTTGCTTTCTCCCTGCCTCCTAGGAATTGTGCAGAAGAGCCCGTAAAAAAAGAGCTTGGGCTCTTTCTACAAAGTAACCAATCAATGATAGAAGGGCTCTGATTTTTCCGAAGAGGTAGCTCGTAGGAAATTACCGAGAAGGGGAGATTAAGGGTCCCAATTTTGCTAACCTGAGTCGTATTCAGAATGACAATCCGTTTCTAATTAGGGCTGGAGGTTCTTGTCCCAGATGGGGCTGCGTGGGGGATGGGGCAGAAGCCCCTGCTTCAGCCTGACCAGCTGTGCAAACTCCTAAATCCTCCTTTCCTCTTCAACCACTCTTCTCCTCGGCCTCCCTCAGGGGTGGGTGGAAAGTGGTGGTGACAGGGACCCTCAGAGGGACAGAGGCTTAGGCTAGGCTAGGCGGTCAGCTTGCCAGCTTCCTTCCAGCCTACCACCTTCCCCTTCCCATCCCCAAACCTACTGGAAGCATATCCCCTGTGAGGTGGTGGCTACACACACGCCTCTGAAAGAAGACAGGCTGCAGTGCTGCCCAAGTTGTGGGCACTGGGCTTCTGAACTCTAGACTGGTGCCTAAGGCCCCCTCCCAGCTGAAGCCCCAAGCTCAGCTCATTTACTTCTACCAGGTGGCCACCAAGGAGACCACCAAGACAAAGCCACTAAGACAGGGGTTAGGCCCCAGGGAATCCTCAGCACCCCTCCCCATACTCCATTGACCTAGACCCCCTTGCCAGTGTTGATGGAGAGGATGTTGATGGGGAAGACAGAGCCTTGACAGTGGCTCAAGGATAGCAGCCTGGTGAAATAGAATCATCTCCAAGGTCACCAGCCCAAACTCAAGGAGTCAGTAAAAAGCATAATTCCCTGAAGAAGAGAGATTCTACTCTGATCAGCATTCATAGTGCCTCTCCATGTGTAGTCTGTGGAGCAGTCCCTCAGCCATGGGTGGCTACTCAGCTCCTGCACACCAGGCTATTCATTCCAGCTCCCAACAAGCAGTATGGGGATCAGTATGAGCCTCCCCGCACAGCCTGCAGTGGCCCCTGGAAGGACTCCCAACCACAGGTCCTTGGCAGGTGTCTGTTGGCTCCCTGGGAGTGGGGAGCTGGGAGGCTGACATCTGTGGAGTGTTTTTGCTGTTGGACAAATTGAATCAATTAAACAGGCCCCATCGGGGTGGCTGGGAGCCCAGAGAATGGGGAGGAGGAGGGAAGCAGAGGCAAAGGGGTGTCTCACCTGACAGTTCAGGGTGAAGAGGCAAGCAGGATGTGCCCCCTTTCCCTCCTGTTTGAGGGAAGGGACCCACTGTGTACAGTGAAGAAAGGAAGGGCATGGGGTAAAAGCAAAAGCCAGCCCAAGGGAGCTGGGACAAAGTACGGAGGTTGACGGGGAGAAAACTTTGGCCTCCCCTCCACCACATGGATACTTGTTTTTCCATCCAAGATGCAGGCACTCTGTGCTACTCAGCTGCCTGCCCTACAGCCCTCTGGGGCCAGAGTTCCCTTACGAACTCCTTTCAAAGGAGTTTGCAGCCTCCTTTCAAAGGCATTTTGTTGCTCCCACCTCCCACATCCACATTGATGCCTCTGGAAGCTGGGAGGCTGTAGAGGAGGCTATGCAGGAAGGCAGGGGAGGCAGGGGAGGAAAGAGGAAACAGACTGCGGAGGTGATAGTGAGGGTGCCAGTCACCCACCTAGAGTAGAAGCCTCCCCCTTGGGCCAACCCAGATTTAGGGTCCAGCTGCTCTGTAACCCAGCTGACCCAGGGCTGGCCACTGTTTGGGTGCCCAGCAGTTGCAGGAGAGCCCCTCTGCCCAAGTTGTGCCCAGTCCCTGACTCTGGAAAAGATGGCAGGGCTACCCGAGCAGCTCCTGGGGCTGCTGTAGCATCTCAGGGAGTCAGGCCAGCCCCCCCCCCCCAGTTGCCACAGTTGTCACAGGTACTTGCTAAAGTGCCTTTGCTCATTATGTGCCATAGTGGTGATTTCGCTGTCACCCTGGACAGCCAGACCACGTCTTTCCCTTGATGTCAACTAACTTACTGGGCCACCTGAGACAGACAGACATCTTATCGGCAAAGTCCCATGGAGGACAGAATAGTCAGCAAGAGACCATCTGCCTGCACTCAGGACCACAGGGCAGAGGCTGAGAAAGGGCACTGACCAATGCCCGAGGCAGACGTGGCTGAGGGTCTCACTTCCGGAAATTAGCCTGGGACCACCACTACTTCACTGGGAGATGCTGTCCTATCCTAGTTAGGCCACCTTAGGCAGCCTGAATCCAAGGCGAAGTTGGGGCAAGGACAGGAAGGGGCAAGAGAGAATGAATGATACTTGATTCCCTTGTTCTTGTTTGCATGCCATCTGATGAGGACCCCTGTCTACCCTTTGGGTAGAGTTTTGAGGCACTATGGTGTTGGGGATAGGCTGGAGGGACCCAGATGCAGGGCCTTGGCCACCTAGTGGTATGTCTTAAGGTATGTGAGTGTTCAGTCCCCGTTTCAGGCAGCCTGTTGGGAGAGTGGGGTTAGGCCAGGTTTGCTGAGTGCCCAAGCAAGTAACAGGGAGGCTCAGGGCACTAGAAAGAAGGAATGGCGGTTACTCGGTCCACTGAATTTTTGCTGCATTTTCGCCCTGACGTCCCGAGCTGTGGTGCAGATCTCGGGAGTCGCCGCCCCATGGCTTTGGGGACCAGATCTAAAGCCGCCTCTGCGGTCACCCGCACCCATCCTGGGTCTACCATGAGGCGTAAACCAGAACATCAACTTTGCACGTCGCCACCGGCTTTCCCTGAGAAGCGGGCCAGGTGGCAGGAGCAGTGTGGGGGCGCCCTCCAGGGGCCATGGCTGGGAAGGCGGCGGACCTAAAGGAACCAAAGAGCGGGAGGTGAATAAAGCCACCAGATGGGCAGCAAGGCTGGTGGCTCTTCCGGAGGCGGTCTTAGGCCCCTTCCACACCCCAACGACAGCACCCTCGCTCCTCCTAGCGCGTGTTCCTTATTGGATCGCAGATAACTTGGGAACCAAAAGGGAGCTACCCTGTGAGAGTAAAAAGCAAGACACCTCCTTAGGGTGACTCTGCTGGGCTCCTGCCTGGATCCTTGAGGTGGCAGAGCTGGGGAGTGATAGGGTTGCAGGTGGGGGCCATGACCCTCTCCTCCCTTAAGTGGACATAGGACATTGACAAACTAGATGTTCCAGATCACCTTCCCCCAGGCATCCGGGTGACTAACCCGGGTGTGGAAGGTCCCCTAGCTTATTTACGGGTTAATCTTACATAAATCCTGAAAGAGACATTTTTCCTTTATGATTACCAGCCCCCACCCTTAAATCCTCTATTTAACCCTCCCTCTTAGAGCAGTGGTCCCCAACCCCTGGGCCGCGGACCGGTACCGGTCCGTGGGCCATTTGGTACTGGTCCGCAGAGAAAGAATAAATAACTTACATTATTTCCATTTTATTTATATTTAAGTCTGAACGATGTTTTATTTTTTTTAAATGACCAGATTCCCTCTGTTACATCCGTCTAAGACTCACTCTTGACCGCTTGTCTTGGTCATGTGATACATTTATCCATCCCACCCTAAAGGCCAGTCTGTGAAAATATTTTCTGCCATTAAACCAGTCCGTGGCCCAAAAAAGGTTGGGGACCACTGTCTTAGAGAGCCGGGGGCTGCTCTTCCTTACAAGACAGCCCTGCAGGTTTCCTTTCATTAAAGCCTGTTACACTGGTCTTTTGGACTCCGAGTGATTCTATCATTTGGTGCCAAAACCCAGGACGGGGCCTGGAAGATCCTCCAGCTCTCACCCAAGCTTATTACCAGGGCAGCAGCAGACAGTGGCAGGACAGTGGCAACTCATTCTGGGCTTATTCCCTGATTCTGCTTGGTCCTGGGAATGGGGGTAGATTGGCCGGCTCCATGACCCTGTTCCGAACCCTTGCCAGACCAGGATTAGGGATCCTTCTACACCTCCCTTTCCTCCAGTAGGCGCTCTTCCAAATTTTTCACCCCAAAAATCTGGGGAGGTAGACCTTGGGGTTTCTTGTCTACTCAGACTACGATTTTGGAAGCTCAGGCACCTGGCCAAGAAACCTCCTACTCCTACTCACTGGGACTGAATTCTTGCTGGTGAGGACCCCAACAATTCCCCTTCTTTTCTCTATGGTTGGAAGAGGAAAAAGGGGGATGCTTCTCCTTCCACCCCAACTCCCATATACCTCCTTTACCTATCATGGGAACCTACTGCGTGGCCCCAATATAAACTACTTTTGATTACAATACACTCAAAAATCTCAATAATTTTTGCCACCAGACAGAGAAGGCCTCAGAAATTCCCTATGTACAGGCTTTTTTCTTTCTCCTATCTCAACTCTCCCTCTGTTCCTCTTGCTCAACCTACCAAATACTTTTAGCAAGAACCCCTTCTCCCCTGTCCTCTTCCAACTTTTCTCTAAGCTCTGATCTTTTTGACTCCTCTGACCATGTGGCACCACCACCAGCACCTCAACCTCCTCCTCCTCCTGCAGATTCTGACCCTCCTTCTTTCCATCCAGCTGATCACACTGTCCATCCATCTGCTTCCTCTCTTCTTCCCCTCTATGCTGACAACTCCCTGCCATCTAGAGATCATACAAGCTCAGAGTCAGACACTGACAATCCCCTAAACCCCCCTCCTCCCCCCCCCAGGAGGTAGCAGGTGCCGAGGGAATTGTGAGAACCCATGTCCTATTCTCCCTCTTGGACCTGTCCCAAACAGAAAAGAGACTAGGCTCCTTTTCCATGGTCCCAGATACTTACATAAAGAAATCCAGGCCCTGGCCGGTTGGCTCAGCGGTAGAGTGTCGGCCTAGCGTGCGGAGGACCCGGGTTCGATTCCTGGCCAGGGCACACAGGAGAAGCGCCCATTTGCTTCTCCACCCCTCCGCCGCGCCTTCCTCTCTGTCTCTCTCTTCCCCTCCTGCAGCCAAGGCTCCATTGGAGCAGAGATGGCCCGGGCGCTGGGGATGGCTCCTTGGCCTCTGCCCCAGGCGCTAGAGTGGCTCTGGTCGCAACAGAGGAGAAGCAAATGGGCGCTTCTCCTATGTGCCCTGGCCGGGAATCGAACCCGGGTCCCCCGCACGCCAGGCCGACGCTCTACCGCTGAGCCAACCGGCCAGGGCCATCAAATAAGTTTTTAAATACGACATATGTTTGCTTGCTTTGGGTGTGGGAGACAGGCTGTAAGCTGTCAAAATTATTATAGCCTAAGGCTTAGTTTTAAAACTAAGCTTTTGCCCACACCCTTAATTGTTGCATGATAGGGGGTGGTGCACTCATGAGGAATCCCATTTATGCCTCAGATAAGTGACTTTGTATCAGAGACTTCCTTATTTGTATATTGGATTAAAGGTTTTGATTTCTTTCTTTTTTTTTTTTTTTTGTATTTTTCTGAAGCTGGAAATGGGGAGAGACAGTCAGACAGACTCCTGCATGCGCCCGACTGACCAGGATCCACCCGGCACGCCCACCAGGGGGCAACGCTCTGCCCACCAGGGAGCGATGCTCTGCCCCTCCGGGGCGTCGCTCTGTTGCGACCAGAGCCACTCTAGCACCTGGGGAAGAGGCCAAGGAGCCATCCCCAGCGCCCAGGCCATCTTTGCTCCAATGGAGCCTCGGCTGCAGGAGGGGAAGAGAGAGACAGAGAGGAAAGAGAGGGGGAGGGGTGGAGAAGCAGATGGGCGCTTCTCCTGTGTGCCCTGGCCGGGAATCGAACCTGGGACTTCTGCACGCCAGGCCAATGCTCTACCACTGAGCCAACTGGCCAGGGCCTAAAGGTTTTGATTTTTACACTATAAAATGGGGACAGACCCGGGGCTCGCTCTCTCGGTTCCTGCCATCACCATTGCAGGAGCCTCCCTAATCCCTTGTCTTCCATGGGAAAAGCAGGTTTTCTGCTTTTCCCTTGTCTTCTCTTGTGGCTTGTCTGTCTTGGTGAGACACCAATAAACAGAATGGCCCGCCATCCTCCAACTCCGCCATTTCTTTACCGTCTGCCTGAATCCAATGGGAACCTGCACATGAATGGCCACGATGGTGGCCTCTGGCCATACATACCAGCTCTTGGTGGCTGCCCTTAAAGGCTCTAACGCCCCTAACGGGCCTCATAAGACTCCACCTGGGCCCTGCTTCAGGTGTGAAAAGGAAGATTATTGGGCAAAAAGCCTGTTTGGCTCCTTGGCCCCCACCAGGGCCTTGCCCTCGCTGTGGGAAAAAGGGACACTGGAAGAGAGACTACCCCCTCACTCCTCCAAGGGAGGGTTCAGTCTCTTCCACCCCCAGCGACTGCCTCCAACCTAACCTTGCCCAGTCTACTGGGACTTGCCACTGAAGACTGAAATTCAGTGGCACTGAATTTCACCCAGGGCCACTGAACCCAGGGCCTATGTCACCGTGGATAAGCCTAGGGTATCCAAGAGGCAAGTAAGCCAATCTCATTTCTTATAGACACAGGGGCCACATACTCTGCCTTGCCCAAATATTCAGGTCCTGCTCATCCCTTACAGATCTCTGTTGTGGGTGTTATGGGTCTTATTTCCTCCCTGTTGGCCACGGATCCACTGCCTTGTCTAATACATGGTGTCTCCTTTGCACACTCTTTTCTCCTCCTGCCTCAATGTTTTATACCTATTTTAGGCTGGGACCTACTCTCCAAATTCAGAGCCTCTCTCTCCTTTCACCTCCTGTCCTCAGAGTTGGCCTTGTTACTGCTTCTAGGCCAGCCAGATTTGCCCAATTCTGTTATAAATTTACCTTTACTACCCAGCATAGTGAATCCCAAGGTTCTCCTCACCACCCCCACAGGGGCAAAACTCCAGGGAAAGGCCCCCTAGTTTCATGTCTCCAGGTTAAAGAAAACAGAAGTTCCATCTCCACACATGCCTAGAGATGACCCTTCCAGTCAACCTGAATCACCACCCAGATAGGCCCGCTCCCCCTTAGGGCCCACCAAGGTCATATTGATTAAAATCCCAGAAGAAGAACAGCCTGAGCCGTGAGTAACTATGATTACCCTCTGACAACAGACAGGATGGAGATTCCAGCTTGCTCTATTCTTTCTTATCTCCTTACCCTTAAAGGCATACTCTGCCTCCATACCCTCCCTCTTGGAATCCTCTCATCTAGAAAGCTCTCTTAATCTCATTTAAAATCTCATAATCAAGATTAATTCCTCCTATGCAGCCGACTGCTGGATGTGTCTATCCATGTCATCTTCAGTTTACTCAGCTCTCCCTATTCCTCTTAACAATACTCATCTCCTTCACACCACTCTTATGTACAAGATTCAGAAAGGGGCTACCTTCTTTTGAGAGAGCCAGCACTCTCATACGACATTACCCCACCTCAGCAGCAAACCAAGCAAACAAGCTATACTAAATCTATTATTCCCAGCTTGAACAATTAAAACCCCGAACTCCTCCTGCTCAAGGACCAGTCATTTTAAATACCTCTCTCCTTTCACCTGCTCCACTATGCTTCAAGGCTTAGGGTGACATCCCAGTTGGTCACCTCCCCTCTAATCTCTGCAACACCACAATAACTATTCAATTTCCCAAAGACCATCAGAACCATCGAGTTACCTATCAAGTTTCTCCAGAAGCAAATGGATTATTTTCTAACCCCGTTCGATTCACAGAACCCCCTACTCTTGCAGCTTCACAACATAAATGCTCCTATCCCACCACACAACTCTATCACTGGCTGTAAAGCCAGTAACCATGACCACCATCACAGCTGCCTGGCCCGTGCAGATTCGCATTTGATTTGACAGACGGTAATGAAAAAACAGAGCCAAGAACTGGTGGGCCATCTTCTTTATCCTAGCTTGCACCCTGCGGGCAAGAAATACACACAGTGGGAAAAACTTCCCTTTCCATTCAGGGCTCCCAAAGCCACTGACTTATCTGAGTTTCCTAGAATCAAAGTTTCTAGCTCACCAGCCTTATTCACCTCTGTACCCCATCTCCTTCTCTCTGCACAAACTCTGCACAAACTGTCTTCTCCTTCAGCATTCCGCCATCTTGGCTGCTTCTCCTCTCCTCCGTGTGGTCTTTCTCTGCTCTCCTTTCTCTGCTCTCTCCTCTAATGCTAATCTCAGGAACAGAGAGAGAGCAAGCTCCCAGTCTGCCCCATTTTATAGTGTAGAAATAAAAACCTTTAATCCAATATACAAACAAGGAAGTCTCTGATACAGTCACTTAGGGTGGGAAAGGCTTAGTCTTAAAACTAAACCTTAGGGTATAACAACCCTGCCTGCTTACAGCCTTTCCCCCACACCAATGCAAACTATAAGCGATCAAACCTATCATATTTACAAACTTATTTGACCAACACTGGCTCACTACCCCTTTCACACAGTTGCAATGCTCAAAGCAGGCCTCTGACCGTGTCTCCCCCCTAGTTGGGGCTGCACTTTCCTCCACCTTGACCGTCTGAAGTTCAGAGACAGGTGGATGAAACCGATCCCTTGTCCCTCTATTCTCTATTCACCTCTTAGCCTGTCTCACCCAATCAGGGGCTTTCTATATGTGTGGAACCAACACCTATATGTGCCTCCCAACTAATTGGACGGGAACCTGTACCCTAGTCTATCTCACCCCAAATATCAACATAATGCGAGTCTTGAGATCAGTGGCTCTGCACAAACTGGGTGTCTTGGTTATTACCATTTATTGGTCCACTCACTCTCATATTTGTCATTTTAGCTTTTGGGCCCTGTCTCCTACACCTGTTCTCTGGCTTCTTACAGAACGGCATGCAGGCCTTCACCAACCAGAAAATTGGAGAAATCTACCTAGCTCTACATACCAACCCTGAAACCTACACTCGCCGGGCAGAAAAATTCAAGCCCCTATGACTATGCCCCTAAACAGCAGGAAGAAGTTACAGAAGAGAGACCACTGCCCCTATAACCCTACCCTGCCTTCTTAGCATGTGGTCCATCTCCTATGCCTTTTCTCTAATTTCCTCCAGGACCACCTGAAGGCCTTTACTAGTTGGACTGTCCACGAACTCGTTACTCCAAGCCACCTACCAGAAGGTCCCTACTTCACCACCACAGCCCAAGGCCAGCCATTTCTTCCCCAGACTTTCTGTCCCTTACCAGCAGGAAGTAGCTACAGAAAAATGATCATCGCCCCTCAACCATATAACAAAAGACTGGAATGATAGGGTTGAAGGTGGGGGCCATGACCTCCTCCTCATGGACAAAGGGACATTGACAAACTAAATGTTCCAGATAACCTTCCCCCAGGCATCTGTGTGACTAACTGGGGTGTGGAAGGTCCCTTAGCTTGTTTACATAAATCGCAGAAAGCTGCATTTTTCCTTAATGATCACCAGCCCCCACCCTCAAATCCCCTATTTAACCCTACCTATTAGAGAACTGGGGGCTTCTGTCCCTTAGGAGACAGCCCAGAAGATTTCCTTTTATTAAAGCCTGTTACACCGGTCTTTCGGACTCCAATTGATTCTATAAGGGAGAAGTGGAGGGAACAGTGGGAGGAGCTGCAGGAGGAGCATTGGATGAGGAGCTCTGTCTGCTTTTATACCCAGCCGGTGCAGCTGTGTGCCCCCAGTCCCTGTCTCTGTAATGCGCACAGCCTCTGGCATGGAATGCCTCCTAGTAAGGCTTCACAGCTCACTCAGGTGGGATGGAGGACGGTAGCATACAGATACCTAGTAAAGCATGTTGTCCTGGCCCACCTAGAACTAATTAACACCTCCTTCTGAACTTAAATCCTGCCATACCCAGCCAAGAACACTTTTGGAGCAGAGGGCAAGCAGACATGTTTTCCAATCTTTTGGCCTTAAATGTTTTTGGGGGTTTTGTTTTTTTGGGTTTTTTTGGCCTTAAATGTTTTAACAGCTTTGTTGAGACATACTTCACATACCATACAATTCACCCATTTAAAGTGTACAATTCCATGGTTTTGGTATATTACAGCATTAATTTTTAAAATTGTGGTAAAATATATATAACAAAAGTTGCTGTTTTAAAACCATTTTAAACGTACAGTTCAGTGGCACCAAGTATTCACAATGTTCTGTGGTCATCACCATCCATTTCCAGAACTTTTTTCATCCCAAACAGAACCTTGTATTTATTAAGCAATAATGTTGCATTCTTCCAGCCCTCCAGCTCTTTTTTTTTTTTCCTCCAGCTCTTAGTAACCTCTATTCTACTTTCTTTCTCTATTCTAAATATGTCACATAAGTGGAATCATACGATATTAGCCCTTTTATGTCTGGCTTATGTCACTCAACAAAATGTCTTCAGGGTTCATCTACATTGTAGCATATGTCAGAACTTCATTCCTTTTTGTGGCATATTTCATTACATGAATAGACCACATTGTGTTCATCCATCGTCTGTTGATGGACATTTGGTTTCTTTCCACCTTTTCCCATGTAAATAATGTTACAATGAACACTGGCTTTCCAGCCCCTGCATTCAGTTCCTTTGGGTTCATTCCTAGGAGTGGAAGTAATTCTATCTTTAGCAATTTGAGAGTAAACAAACTTTTTTTAAAAAGTTTTATTTACAAAATTAAATTTAATGGGGTGACATTGATCAATAAGAGTACATAGCCTTCAGCTAAACATTTCTATAAAATCTGAACTGTTGTGTTGTGTGCCCATCACCCAAAGTCAAATCATTTTCCATCACTGTTTATCTGTCCCTCCAATAAACTGTTTTCCATAATAGCTGCATCAGCATTGTATGAGGGTTCCAATTTCTCTACATCTTCAACATTTTCATTATTATTTTTTAGTATAGCATTAATTTTTAAAAAGTAGTATTTTCATTACAAACTATATATTTGTTAAAAATAATTTACAAACTACAAAGGAGAAAAACATTTTGTATTTATGTGCAACCCCACTACAGATGACTGCTACTAATTTTGGGTGATGTTGGTTTCTTTGCTTTCTAAGGCCTTGTATTTTGGAATGGCAGGATGGCAGCAAGGGAGAGGGCAGACTGCAAAACCCTTGAGAGACAGCACCCGGCCAGTGTCATGGGGGTCAGCCCAGGGGGTGTGGGTGTCACTTCCGACATCTATGTACCAGGTCCATTATGGTTTTTTTAATTTTATTTATTGATTTTAGAGGGAGAGATAGAGAGGTGGGGGGCAGCAGGAAGCATCAATTCATAGTTTCTTCTAGCATGTGCCTTGACCCGGCAATCCCCGGGGGTTTTGAACCAGGGACCTCAGCATTCCAGGTCAATGCTTTATCCAGTGTCAGGCTTAATTTATTAATTTTAGTGAGATAAGTAAGGAGAGAGAGAGAGATAGATAAACATTGATCTGTTCCTATTTGTACCCCGACCAGAATCAACCCGGCAACCTTGGCATATGGGGTTGACACTCTAACCAACTTAGTGATAGATATATACATTCACCAGAACTTCCAACTGCCCTTTTGTTGTCCCACCTGGCTGCCTGACCTCACTCTTACTTACTGGATAATCACCCCTGAGGCAGAAGAGTTTCAGAAAGCTGATCAACTGCCCAAGGAGGAGCATTCCAGAAAGCTGAAATCCTAAAACCGCAGAAGGGAACATACCAGAACTTCTGACTCAGTACCCCCTCAGGTTCTCCCAAACCCTATAAAATTTGCCTCATAATCTGTAATCAGTGCCCTTCTTCCAGAGAAGTGCCTGGCAGGGTTCCTTTCTTCCTTTCAATAAAATTACTCTGGTCTTTTCCCATTCCCCTGGATTCAACACTTAGCTACCCCACCACCTGGGTCTATTACTGGGGGCCACTAGGATCTCCAGCTCCCTGGCGGCCTCACATCCCTCACTGAAGGTCGGTGGAGTGAAGGTTAAAGGAGAGACCATGCGACTTCAGCGTAAGCCAACCTCATCAGATGACCCTACTGTGCGTATCCAAACCTCGACTGGCCAAGAACCCTGCACCCCTTGCCTCAGAGTTTGGCTACCAGGACCAGTCACGGAGGGCTGCAACTCAGCACCCAATGGAGGCACGGTGGCCGTGCGCGTGCACACTGGCCCTGCTCGTGCACACTGGCCCTGCTCAGTGGCCTGGCCCCGCCACCTAGGGGTGGCTGTGGCTGTAGGAATTCCCGTGTGTCCACCTGCTCACTTGACCGTGGTCCCACCTCTGGGGTTCTCACAGGCGCACTGCTCCTTCCAGGCTGTGCAGGGGGACCTCCAGCGTCCTGAACCTCTAACCAGGACCGGGCGGCGGAAGCACTGTTTTGCCGCAGAACTATCATTATAAGAAAACGGAAAGCTCAATTCAAAAGGGAGACACAGAATTTATGAGACGGCCCTTCCGAGCCCGGCGGGTGACATCTGGTTGCTGCATTCTGCAAGAGGGATACCTTTATCCAGAGACAAAGGCCTCAGTGGCGAGGTTCCCTGTCGGCCCCTCTGGGAGGGCGTGGGGCCTAGGGGCTTCTGCCGCATATCTCGGGCCGCCTAGTTCCGGTTGGGACGGAGCCCCCGCCCCTCCTCCCTCCCGGTTTTTCTCTGCTCTTTTCCCTCCCTTTTTCTCCCCTCCTCTTTCCTTCTCCTAATCCAGGGGTCCCCAAACTTTTTACACAGGGGGCCAGTTCACTGTCCCTCAGACCGTTGGAAGGACGGACTATAAAAAAAACTATGAACAAATTCCTATGCACACTGCACATATCTTATTTTAAAGTAAAAAAACAAAACGGGAACAAATACAATATTTAAAATAAAGAACAAGTAAATTTAAATCAACAAACTGACCAATATTTCAATGGGAACTATGCTCCTCTCACTGACCACCAATGAAAGAGGTACCCTTCCAGAAGTGCGGCGGGGCCGGATAAATGGCCTCAGAGGGCCGCATGTGGCCCGCGGGCCATAGTTTGGGGACCCCTGTCCTAATCCTTGCCTTGCCGGGGCAGCCAAGTGGCACGTTTCAGGGAAGGTTTTAGGAGGGTTGTCGTCAAATCAGCTTTGCTTTGGGGAATAACTAATAGAATCGAGGTGTCTGCAACCCCTGCCCTTTCTGCGGAGATAATTTATCCCGAGTTCTGAAGGGCCCTCCAGCACTGGGAGATTCCTGGACAAGATCTTGCCTCTTCACAGCGGAGACTATCCTGTCGCAGGGTCCGATAGTCCTGCTGCCCACGCAGTCATTTCCTTGGGCTTAGCCCTGTATCTTCTCCGCCTCGGGCCTGCCCAGGTGGCGGGAGGGGGGGAGGGGGGGTGTCTCTGCACAAAGGCTGCAGAAACCCGCAGCCTCAGCGCAGCAGAAAAGCACCTCCATGTGACCCGGCTCCAGCTGACTGAGAGTGAGGTCCCAGACCAGTCCACGGGGATCTTCCAGGCAGGTGGAGTCTCCAGAAAGAGGCTGAGTGAGTGGGCCAGCAAGCAGGTTCTGTCTTCCCACTCCTGTAAACCTGGGAGTCTAAGTTGGTGCGGGAACCCCTTTGGAGAGGGACACATGGCTGGCAAAGTATGAGGCACTTTGCCCCTGTGCACAATGGACACCCAGCTACTGGGTCACATGACCAAGAGAGCAGGGAACCTATTACCCATCTGCCTCCCTCCTCCATCTCCCTGCTGCAGGAAGGCCTTTGCCCTCCAAGGGCTGCCTGGGTATGGATCAGAAACCCCAACCGGGCTGATGGGGAGCATCGACAGAGGAGGAGACCTTCAGGATGGCTGTGGACCCAGTGCTGGAAGGGGCTCTGCCTTTAACCTGATGAATAAACCCCTTTATGTCACTTGCTCCCAGCCTCGGTGCTGTCTACTCAGCTGGGATGTGTACATAGGCACCTGAAAAACTGACATCTGCCCACCCACCCAGCCCTCTGAGAAGCCAAAGTCCTCCAAGAATCCACAGGCCCCACCTAATGTGACCTCTCTGCTCTGTGTGCCACCATCATATGGCCGTAGACACACTGGTCTCCTAGCAGTTCTCGGAATTAACCCAGAATTGATGCCACCCCAGGGCCTCTGCACTGTCCATCCCTCTAGGGACCACTCTTCCTGCTAGCTGACTTATCTCCTCATTTATTTTATTTTATTTTATTTTATTTTATTTTTATTTTTTTACAGGAACAGAGAGAGAGTCAGAGAGGACAGACAGACAGGAACAGAGAGAGATAAAAAGTATCAATCATCAGTTTTTCGTTGCAACACCTTAGTTGTTCATTGATTGCTTTCTCATATGTGCCTTGACCGCGGGCCTTCAGCACATCAAGTAACCAGCAACCTTGGGTCCAAGCTGGTGAGCTTTTTGCTCAAACCAGATGAACCCGCGCTCAAGCTGGAGACCTCAGTGTCTCGAACTTGGGTCCTTCTGCATCCCAGTCCGATGCTCTATCTACTGTGCCACCACCTGGTCAGGCATATTTTATTTTATTTTTTATTCATTTATTTTTTTCTGAAGCTGGAAACGGGGAAAGACAGTCAGACAGACTCCCGCATGCGCCTGACCGGGATCCACCCGGCACGCCCACCAGGGGCGACGCTCTGCCCCTCCGGGGCGTCGCTCTGCAGTGACCAGAGCCACTCTAGCGCCTGGGGCAGAGGCCAAGGAGCCATCCCCAGCACCCGGGCCATCTTTGCTCCAATGGAGTCTTGGCTGCGGGAGGGGAAGAGAGAGACAGAGAGGAAGGAGGGGGGTGGGGGTGGAGAAGCAAATGGGCGCTTCTCCTATGTGCCCTGGCCGGGAATCGAACCCGGGTCCCCCGCACGCCAGGCCGACGCTCTACCGCTGAGCCAACCGGCCAGGGCCCATATTTTATTTTTTAAAAAGATTTTATTTATCGCCTGACCAGGTGGTGGCATAGTGGATGGAGCGTCGGACTGGGATGCTGAGGACCCAGGTTCGAGACCCCAAGGTCGCCAACCTGAGCGCAGGCTCATCTGGTTTGAGTGAAAGCCCACCAGCTTGGACCCAGGGTCGCTGGCTCCAACAAGGGGCTACTCGGTCTGCTGAAGGCCCGCGGTCAAGGCACATATGAGAAAGCAATCAATGAAAACTAAGGTGTTGCAACGCGCAATGAAGAACTGATGATTGATGCTTCTCATCTCTCTCCGTTCCTGTCTGTCTGTCCCTATCTATCCCTCTCTGACTCTCTCTGTCTCTGTAAAAAAAAAAAAGAAAATATTTTATTTATTAATTTTACAGAGAGAGGAGAGAGGAGGGGAGTGAAAGCATTGTTTTCCATATGTGCCTCGACTGGGCAAGCCCAGGGTTTTGAACAGGCAACTTCATCATTCCAGGTCGACATTCTATTCACTGTGCCACCACAGGCCAGGCTCATCTTTAAATCTTTGCTCAAATGCTGTTTGCTGCCTCTAGCCCTCTACTTATAAGTTTTTATAGATTTTATTTATTTTTAGAGAAAGGAGAGACAGAGAAGTAGGAAGCATCAACTCATAGTAGTTGCTTCCCATATGTGCCTTGACCCGGCAAGCTAGGGTTTCAAACTGGTGTTCCAGGTTGTAGCTTTATCCACTGTGCCACCACAGGCCAGGCTAGCCTCCTATTTAAATGTTTGATCCCCCCAGGCCCTTCCAGGGACAGCCCCATTATAATGCAGGTGGACAAGGCCAGGCAGGTTCGCGCTGGATTCAGGCAGACAGTAGAAGAACCCTGCCGCAGACCAGCACAGCTAGTAACTGTCCAAGTCCTGAATGAGAATAGTGTGGAATGAAGAAATAAAGAGAAAAAGGATGGGATTGGGAGGTCTCTTTGCAGCCTTTAGCTTGCAAGAGCAAAAGCAAACCCCCAGGTCTGCTTTATTATATAGTGCAGAGCCATGTGCAAATAAGTCTAACGATACAAAGTCACACATCTCCAAGACAACCCAAGAATTCTCCCAAGTGCAGAAAATCCTCCACCTGGCAAAACTGAAATCAACCAACATCAAAACAAACAAAGGGTGAGAGGAAGGGCATGTAAATTGCTTCTAGCAACTTAAGCAAGCAAGTGAAGTAGGGGCATGGGATAAGTACAAATACTCAGCTTCATAGCTAATATGGAGGTGTGGGGAAAGAACTTAGCCTTTGGCTAAGCCTTAAACTGCTAGGCCTTTGCCAGCTTGCAGTCTCCCACAGAACTGCAAGCCGGAAAGCCTTGGGCCATTCTTGTTTAATAGACTCTGGCAATGTCAGATGAGCAAACAGGCAGGGATAAACCACTTCTCATGGCAGCAGGCAAACTAACAGCAAAATGACCCCTCACAGTGGCGGGCAAGCGATCTCTGCCAAAGGCAAGCACCCATAGCCTTACATAGGCTATACACACGTGGCTCTGCCATGTGCTCACACACTAATTATGCAGAGTGCAAACAAGCAAGCCTACCACAGCTGTTTCCCCTACACCCATCTTTGTTTCTCCACAGCTATAACGTATGGGGTCCTTGTTGTTCAGTCTCCCTCAACTACGGTGTATTTGTTCTTTCTGCCATCTCCCCAGCTGTGTCCTGCCATACTCCCATGAGGCCTTCTCTAAGTGTTTGTTGACAATAAAGTAGTGACTATAAATTCATATAAATCTCTGGACCCCCTTTCAGACCAAGGTAGACCTGTCTATCCCTGCACCAGAGCCAGTATGGCGAGCAAGGAGCCACCGTGCATAATGTACATGATGAAATGTTAACATTCTCAGCATATCAGAGGGTCTTAACTCACTAGCGAAGAAAAACAGTAGCACTTGAATAGGAAATAGGCAGTGGTGATGAGCAGACATCCCAGAATAGGCCCAGACAAAGAAGAGGCTCCAGCCCTCCAAAGATCAGGTGTGCCTGTTCAAACAACAGGAGGTGTTGTTTCTCACCTAGCAGATTTGCAAACATTACAGGTGGTCATGAATGATGTTGGTGTGATGCAGGGGAAAGACACTCATGGTGGGAGGACAGGGGCCCCTAGGCCCTTGCATGTTCATGTGGAGGACCCAGCAGGGGCTGTAGCCTCTCCACTGATGAAACCCAGGCACAGCTCTGATGGGCACTTGGTGTAACTATAGCAAAGAGCCAAGCACTAGAGTGCAGGTGGGGGTCTTTCCTCCAGGTTGGCCCCTGCCTGCCTGCCTGCCCCTTGTTCCCTCCTGGTCTCTTTCTCAATGCAGTTTGCATCTGATGCTCCAGAGACACCAGCTGGCCTGGCTAGTGGGTGCCACATTGGGGGTGGCTCCATCAACAGTCTCAGTAGTGGGGCCCATGGGCATCATACAGTTGGTAGGAAGCAGCCAGTACAGTACTAGAAATGCTTATTAAAGAGCCAATAAATCGGCCCTGGCCAGTTGGCTCAGTGGTAGAGGGTTGGCCTGGCATGCAGGAGTCCCAGGTTCGATTCCCGGCCAGGGCACACAGGAGAAGCACCCATCTGCTTCTCTACCCCTCCCCCTCTCCTTCCTCTCTGTCTCTCTCTTCCCCTCCCGCAGCCAAGGCTCCATTGGAGCAAAGTTGGTCCAGGTGCTGAGGATGGCTCTATGGCCTCTGCCTCAGGCGCTAGAATGGCTCTGGATGCAACAGAGCAGCGCCCCAGATGGGCAGAGCATCGCCCCCTGGTGGGCATGCCGGGTGGATCCCGGTCAGGCGAATGCGGGAGTCTGTCTGACTGCCTCTCCATTTCCAACTTCGGAAAAATACAAACAAACAAAAATATATATATAAAAAAGAGCCAATAAATCATAGCTCTATCCCCTCCTCCACCTTCCTCATCACACTGCCTAATGTTTTTTATATCGATGCATTTAATCTCTTTAAAAATGAGCAAGTGGCCCTGGCGGGTTGGCTCAGTGGTAGAGCATCGGCCTGGCGTGCAGAAGTCCCGGGTTCATTTCCCGACCAGGGCACATAGGAGAGGCGCCCATTTGCTTCTCCACCCCCCCTCCTTCCTCTCTGTCTCTCTCTTCCCCTCCCGCAGCCGAGGCTCCATTGGAGCAAAGATGGCCCGGGCGCTGGGGATGGCTCCTTGGCCTCTGCCCTGGGCGCTGGAGTGGCTCTGGTCGCGGCAGAGCGACCCACCAGAGGGGCAGAGTCATCGCCCCCTAGTGGGCAGAGCGTTGCCCCTGGTGGGCGTGCCGGGTGGATCCTGGTCGGGTGCATGCAGGAGTCTGTCTGACTGTCTCTCCCTGTTTCCAGCTTCAGAAAAAGTACAAAGGGGAAAAAAATGAGCAAGTTGCCTGACCTGTGGTGGCGCAGTGGATAAAGCATCGACCTGGAAATGCTGAGGTCACCAGTTTGAAACCCTGGGCTTGCCTGGTCAAGGCACATATGGGAGTTGATGCTTCCAGCTCCTCCTCCCATTCTCTCTCTCTGTCTCTCTCTCTCTCTCCCTCTCCTCTCTAAAATGAATAAATAAATAAATAAAATTTCAAAAAATAAAAAAAAAAATGAGCAAGACTAAAAAAAAAAAAAAAAAATGAGCAAGACTATGTGCTTGATTTCCATAGGGGCTGTGTGAAGCAGAAAGTGACAAAGTATTCCTGACTCTGGACGGCTGATGTAATGAACCCCAGGCACTGGAGGTCCTGTCCTATCTCCCAGGCTCAGTTCCATTTGGCTCTGGGCCACTCTGTGCGATGACATCAGAGTTGGTGCTGTCCTTGGCAGCTGGCTTATTGGCCCATGGCTGTGGATGTCCAGCCGTCCAGGTGTAGCAGGAATCAAAGGAGGACAAAGATGCCCAGTCAACTTGATAGAGAAAAAAGGATTTTAATAGCCGGCAGAGCCTGGCTAGGCGGTCGTGCAGTGGATAGAGCATTGGACTGGGATGCGGAGGACCCAGGTTCAAGACCCTGAGGTCGCCAGCTTGAGCGCGGGCTCATCTGGTTTGAGCAAAGCTCACTAGCTTGGACCCAAGGTCAGTGATTTGAGCAAGGGGTTATTCGGTCTGCTGAAGGCCCGCGGTCAAGGCACATATGAGAAAGCAATCAATGAACAACTAAGGTGTCACAACGAAAAACTAATGATTGATGCTTCTCATCTCTCTCCATTCCTGTCTGTCTGTCCCTATCTATCCCTCTCTCTGACTCTCTCTCTGTCTCTGTAAAAAAAAAAAAAAAAAGCCGGCAGAGCATGTGGGGCTGATAGCACCAAAGACACAAGCTCTCCAAAATTAGATTTCTTCCATTTTATACACCTTTACAGCTTTAGCTTTTGCATAACAAATGCTTGATTTCTATGACTTCTTTGTTTGAAGACCTACGTGACTTTTGTGTCTCCGGGAGGGGAGGGGGTAAGAGAAGAGGCCAGAGGGTCTGTCCTCGACGGGAACTCATTCTTCTTGCTGGTACTGCAAGTCTATTTCAAGGAACTGATAACAAGCAAGGACCACAGCTGTGGTTTATTATTTTTCAAACTTTTCTCAGTCTGCCCTTTATCCCTCAATCTGAAACACTGAGGTCACTGGCTTGAGCATAAGATTACAAACATTGCAGGCCCCCCTCTTCTTCATTCTTCTAGTTTCTCCTCTCATAGGAGATCCCATCAGATAGCAGGTCCTAGCCCCATGGCCTCTCATTCATGCCTCCTGGGGACAGGAGGTCTGGACAGGGTTGGGGGTGAGAGGGTGTTGAGCTCTCTGACAAGGCTGTGAGGACAATTTGGATTATTCCTTTGCCAAAATCGCCCATACAGGCAAGATCTGTGAGACTCATTGTAAGGCCAGTGGCCATGGCCATGCAGGTTCACACAGGAGTCGGGCAAACAGTAAAGCAAATTTGAGCCAGAAAATGGTGGGCCGTTCTGTTTATTAGAGTCTCACAACAGCAAGGAAAACCACTTCCCTTCTCTGGACTCCCCTGCAAAACAGGCAGGGGCAGGGGGGACTCCTTCTCCTGCAAACAATAGCCCCTCCCAATGGCAGTAAGCAATCCGCAATTTACAATCTGCTGCCCTGCCCGGAGCCTTACATAGACTATACACACATGGTGCTACCCCGTGCTCATGCACCAATCAGGCAAAATACAAGTAAGCAAACCTAACACACTTGTTGGCACAACATTCCACCCCTTTAGGGTTGCTTTCTTCACAATCTATGTGACAGGTATCCCAGGGCAAGAAATAAGGTATATTACATAAACAGACTACAGCAACAGCACAAGTTGTACAATTACAATAATTACAAAGGTGCCCTTCACCATGTCTCCCTGAGCACTCTGTCCAAGGCGCAAACTGGAGGCCCTTCTCTAGCTCCCTACCTGATGGTAGATGGGAGGGCCTGTGTAGTCCAGGACTGTGTTCATGGAAACCATAAAGTATCCTTGGTGCATCTCTCCTACTGGATGAGAGCAGCTTCCCAGTGCAGGAGGGCCTCCACTGGAGCTGTGTACCCCCCATCAGGGTCTCTTGTATTGTCCGAAAGTGGCATATCCATCCAATAAGAGAGTTAGTTCCCCCCTTTGGTTGCAGTCCAAGAGTCCATTACACCACTCAATGATCAGTCCACAATAGACAGCCCAGCTGTCTGTGCAGGTCACCAAGGTAAAGGTCTTCCACAGGCAACTAGGCAACAGCTCTTTATTAACAGGCCTCAGGGCCTTTCCATAAGCACTCTGTCTGTTGCCACAAGCCCTATTCAAACCCCTCAGCAAGCTTACAAGGCCTGGAGGGGTCAAACACATTCGAGACCTGTGCCACCTTGATAGGTCTTTTATCTGTTGCTTCTGCCACTGCAAAAAGAAGTACCTATTATCTTCTAATGCCAACACCTGCTGCACATTAGAAGGTGATCAATGGATTGCCAATTTCACATGGGGCTCAGGCCTCCCTGCACATCCCTGTTAGGCAGGTCTCTTGGCCTTCCCCCTATTCAAACTGGAACAATGGGTCTTGGGGAGGATCCCACAGCTGTCTCCAACAAGTAATCTTGCAACTGTGCAACCTGAACATTAGCAATTTTCTTGTCAGCTGCTGGGGCTGCCCGCTTGCCCCACTTTTTCAGCAGCTAAAACTTCTGCTCTAGTTCAAGCTGCCACCAAAACTCTAACAGGACTCTATTAGACTTGCCATCTAATTTTTCTCTCTCTGCTCCAGCTGCAATAAAATCTACCCACATCTGTGTTCAGGTAGCCTTTATAGGCCCGTTCCCCTTGTTAGTAAGGGGGCAGCATGGGCAGCAGCCCTCACAACCTTACGTCTCATGTTGTCTCCAGCTCCCCCAAATTTGCCACCATCTGTGTAACCACATTGATGGGCTGCCCCTGAGGCTGCTGGGTTTTTACCTTCTGGATGACCACTGACTGGGCTCTGAGTTTGCAGGTGGCAGCTTCAGCCCAAATCTCCTCATCCTCAGAAAAAAAGGAGTTGTAAACTCCTGTTCCCACTGGCTCAGAGACAATTTTCTGGCATGGATGCAGCTCCTCTCTTGCCGACTGTTTAGGCTCCTGTGGCTGCCAGTTCTCAGCCTAAAGCTGAGACTCAAGCTCTTGAACCTGAAGTTCTGTCTCCACCAACTGTCGGTGCCAACATTCCACTTCCAAGGCAAACTAGAGATCATGAATTTGTAATTCCTTCTACAGAGATCACTCCAGTTCCAGGTGCTGTTGGTGCTCAGCCTGCATCTCACACTGCAGCTCTCGAGAGTGGTCGGCCTTCTTCTCCAGTGCCTATTTCAGTCCACGCTGTTGCTGGTTCTCAGCCTGTAGCCTGACCTGCAGTTCTCAGTCATGCAGCTCTTTCTCCCATGACTGTTTCAGTTCCTGCTGTTGTTTTCACTCAGTCTGCAGCTCACCCTGAAGCTTTCAACCTTGGGCACCTTTTGCACAGAACTCCTGATTTCCTCTTGAAGGGTTGCAAAAAACACCCAGCCTATGGTCCCCAAAAGGAGAGCCATGGGGAACTATACACTGGAGAGCAACAACCACTTATCTATCCAACCCTTCCAGAGTGTGGGGAAAATAGCTGTGTTAGGCTTGCTTGCAGGTTTACCAGCTGCAAGTACTTTGCCTGATTGGTGCATGGCAGTTTCACATGTGTGTGATCTATGTAAGGCTTCAGGTGCATTCCTCCAAAGCAATTTTCCCAGATAATTCTCCTACCACCAAGAGATGCCATTTTCCCTGCTCCCTTGCCTTTCACTGTGTAAAGCAGATTTCCCCTTGTTTATTAGCTCTTTTCCTTTGGTTGTTTATTTGCTCACCTGCCTTTGCGAGCCTCCAATAAATGGGTATGGCACAACACTTTCTGGCTCCACAGTTCCTCTACTGTCTGCCCGAATTCAGTGAGAACCTGTCTGGCCTGACCAGGCGGTGACGCAGTGATAGAGCATCAGACTGGGATGCAGAGGACCCAGGTTCAAGACCCCGAGGTCACCAGCTTGAGCGTGGGTTCATCTGGTTTGAGCAAAAGCTCACCAGCTTGGACCCAAGGTCGCTGGCTCGAGCAAGGGGTTACTCGGTCTGCTGAAGGCCCGCAGTCAAGGCACATATGAGAAAGCAATCAGTGAACAACTAAGGTGTTGCAACGAAAAACTGACAATTGATGCTTCTCATCTCTCTCCATTCCTGTCTGTCTATCCCTATCTATCCCTCTCTCTGACTCTCTCTCTGTTTCTGTAAAAGAAAAAAAAGAACCTGCCTGGCCTCAACCACCAGCATTACATCTGGCATAGTGGGCAGGATTCAGAGCAGATCAGTATGGAGCTGCCAACACTCATGAGGGTGTGGTAGAGGAGTGGCTGTTGTGCTCCAGCATATGGTTCCCCATGGCTGTCCCTTTCGACCATGGGCTGGGTGTCTTTTACAGCTCCTCAAGAGGAAACTGAGAGCTCTGTAAGAGAAGCTTCCTGAAGTCAAGAGCTGCAGGGTGAGCTGCAGACTAAGCAGCAACAGCACAAGCTGGAATGCTTACAGGAGAAACAGCTGCAGATCAGAGAACTGCAGGTCAGGCAGCAGGCTGAGAACCAATGATGGCATGAACTGCAGTGAGCATTGGAAAGAGAGGCCAACTGGGTTCCAGGGCTGCAGTGTGAGATGCAGGCTGAATACCCATGGCGCCTAGAACTGGAACAATCTCTGGAGAAGGAATTACAGGTTTGCGAGTTGCAGTTTTCCCTGGAAGCTGAACATTGGCAGTGACAGCTGTTGGAGAAACAACTGCGGGTGAAAGAGCTTGAGAGTCAGCTTCAGGATGAGAGCCAGCAGCCACAGGAACTGAAGTTGGCACAGAAGATGGAGCTACATTCATGCCAGCGATGTGGCTCTGAGTCAGTGAGAGCCGGTGTTTCCAACTCCTCCTCTTCTGAGGAGGAAGTTCGAGCTGCAACTGCCATCTGTGGACTCAGAGTCCAGCTGGTGGTTGCCAAGAAGGTAAAAAACTAGCAGCCAAGAGTCCCTCAGGGACAGGTACACCCTCTCCCCAGGTAGTGGACCACTCTGTGGTCCAGCCCTACACCCAGGCAGAGCTGATGGAGTTGGAGGCATAATTCAGGCAGAAACCCACTGAGCCCCTGGCAGCCTGGTTGCAGCAGTTGTGGGATATAGGTGGTGGATGGCATCATGCTCTCCAGAACAGAGATGGAGAAATTGGCTGCCATTACCACACACTCCTTCTTGAGGCAGTGTCTTCAGACACTACCATGATAACCCAAAAAATCTTACCTTATTAGAATGGGTGATGGCTGGTATTCATACAGTCTGGCAGAATGCTGGAGACTTGCTGTGGGCAGTGAGTCAGTGGCAGTGCTGTAGTGAACTAGGTATGAAGAATGCTGCTTTCAACCCAGGGTGTCGTGGGCCAGATGAGGAAGTGTTTACGGCTGGGATAAGGGATCTTATCCTCTGCAGCGCCCCATCAGTCTTTTTGAGTCACTGATGGCTATCCTGGGCCCCTATGTGGGACAGCCCATCAACACAGTTACACAGATAGTAGCAGATTTGGAGGAGCTGGAAGCAGCACAGGATCACAAAGCTGTGAGGGCTGCTGCCTGTGCTACCCCGCCCCACTGATTAACAAGAGAAATGGGCCTGTAACAGTTACCCAAACACAGATTTGATTGTGGATGGGGCAGATAAGGAAAAATTAAATGATGGCAAGCCTAACAAAGCTCTTTTGGAGCTTTGGCAGCAGCTTAAACCAGAACAAAAGTTCCAGTTGCTGAGATGAATGGCCCCAGCAGCTACCAATAAAACAGTTGGGGCCCTGGCCAGTTGGCTCAGCGGTAGAGCATCGGCCTGGCATGTGGAAGTCCCAGGTTTAATTCCCAGTCAGGCCACACAGGAGAAGCGCCCATCTGCTTCTCCACCCCTCCCCCTCTCCTTCCTCTCTGTCTCTCTCTTCCCCTCCCGCAGCCAAGGCTCCACTGGAGCAAAGTTGACCCAGGCGCTGAGGATGGCTCTGTGGCCTCTACCTCAGGCGCTAGAATGGCTCTGGTTGCAACAAAGCAATGCTCCAGGTGGGCAGAGCATCGCCTCCAGTGGGCTTGCTGTGTGGCTCCCAGTCGGGCACATGCAGGAGTCTGTCTCTCTGCCTCCCTGCTTCTCACTTCAGGAAAAAGAAAAACAAAACAACAACCAAAAAGCAGTTGATGCTTGGGCAGCACGATTACAAGATTATATGATGGAGACAGCTCAGGGAGAGGAGGACCCCAAGACCTGCTGTTCCAGTTTGAATAGGGGGAAGGCCGAGGGACCCGTCTAACAGGGACAGGCGGGAACTGGAGGCCCCACATGAAACTGGCTATCCACTGATCCCCTTCTAATGTACAATGGGTGTTGGCCTTGGTGAATACAGGTGCAGAATGTTCCCTCCTCTAGGGGAACCCAGAGCGGTTTGCTGGGACCCCAGTGGCCATTGACGGTTATGGGGGCCAAACTGTTCGAGTGAAGCTAATAACTATTTCATTGGGGATAGGAAGACTAAGCCATAAAAAGTATATGTATCTGCTATTCCTAAATATATTTTGGGGGTAGATGTCTTACAAAGATTGTGGTTGGAAACTATAGTTAGAAAAGGTGAGGATCATCCAGCCGGCACACAGCCCTTACAACTTCCCGGTGTGGTCTGTGTGCAAACCAGACGGAACCTGGCGAATGACAGTGGATTACAGGGAACTTAATAAAGTTAAGTTTTCATGCTGCTGTACCCTCAATAGCTAACCTGATGGATCGGTTAAGCCATGAGTTGAGGACATATCACTTTGTGGCAGACTTGGCTAGTGCCTTTTTCTCTATTGATATAGCTGCAAAGTCAAGACCAATTTGCCTTCACTTGGGAAGGGCAGCAATGGACCTTTACAGTATTACCACAGGGCTATCTGCATAGCCCCACCTTGTGTCATGGACTGGTGGCTGCTGACCTGGCTAAATGGAAACAAACAGAGGCAGTTCGTATGTATTATTATATTGGTGATGTTATGCTAACTAGTGACTCTTCCAGAATTGGAGCAAGCAGTCCCTACCCTGCTATCCCATATGAAAGTGTGTAGCTGGACGGTCAATGAGGGCAAATTACAAGGACCTGGGTATCTGTTAAGTTCCTAGGGGTTGTCTGGTTGGGTAAGACAAAGGTTATCCCTGAGGCGGTTATAGATAAGATCCAAGCATACCCCGTGCCCACTATAGTAAAGCAGTTACAGGAATTCCTAGGTCTGTGGGGGTATTGGTGAGCATTCACACCCTATTTAGCTCTGTAACTGCACCCCTTTTACCACCTTATTCAGAAGGGGGGGTCACTGGGATTGGACTGAGCAGGCACAAGGTACATTTGCAGCAGCTAAGAGAACTGTCAAGGCAGCACAGGCCTTGAATATATTTGATTTACCAGGCCCTGTGGGTTTGATGTCCATGTAACCCCTGAGGGGTTTGGATGGGGCTTGTGGCAACGGACAAAACACTTACGGCAACCTATTGGGTTTTGGTCCCAATTGTGGAAAGGTGCTGAAGTCCATTACTCATTAGTGGAGAAACAGTTGGCAGCTGTGTACACTGCCCTCCTAGCCACTGAGAGTATTACGACCACAACTCCAGTTATGGTCAAGACCACATACCCTATTGCAAGATCGGTGAGAGATTAGGCAACCCAACCTCGTAGTGGTATGGCCCAAACCTCCGTCCTGGCCAAGTGGGGTGCATACTTGCAACAACGCTGTGCTCTTAGCACCAGGCCAGTGTGAGGAGAAGTGCAGGAAGTCTTGGGTCCAGTCACCTATGTGACCTTAGAGTCAGGTGCAGCTGGGGGTCAAGAGGCAGAATCTGAAGTCAGTCCCTACCAGGAAGGGTGAATGCCCATCCCCGAGGATGCCTGGTATCCTGATGGTTCTAGCAGGGGCCAACCTGCCAAATGGACGGCTATAGCCTTCCATCTGGCAACTGAGACTATTTGGATGGGCACAGGTACAGGCCAAAGCAGTCAGTAGGTGGAATTAATAGCCATACGGCTAGTTGCCCATAATGGACCTTCACCTCTGGTGATTTGCACTGACAGTGGAGCTGTCTATCGTGTACTGACCCTTTGGATTGCTACTTGGCACATTAACCAGTAGATGATAATGCACCATCTGCTATAGGGACAGGCCATGTGGCAGGGTTATGGGAAATAGGACACCAGAAGCGGGTGACAGTATATCATGTCACAGGGCATGGCCCTCTAGCCCATTCTGGGAATGATGAGGCAGACACCTTGACAAGGGTGCGATGGTTGGAGACTGCCTGCAGGTGATGTGGCACAGTGGCTCCACCGGTGTCTGCTCCATGCGGGACAAAAGACTATGTGGGCTACGGTTAAGGTGTGGAACTTGCCTGTGTCCTGTGCAGAGCTACTTTCAGCCTGAGACCACTGTTGTCACCTGGACAGACCCAGAGAGGTCATGTTCCATTGACATGGTGGCAGATAGACATCATTGGACTCCTACCAAAGTCAGACGGGTACCAGTATGCAGTCACCTGTGTAGATATTGCCATCGGTTTGCTTGCAGCTTACCCTGCCTGTAACCCAGACCAAAGGGCAGTCATACAGGCTCTGGACTGCCTGAGTGCTGCGTACAGGCGGCCACTGGTCCTTGAAAGTGACAATGGTACCCACTTCACAGGTTCTATGGTGAGGCAAACAGCTCAAGAGCTGGGGGTGAACTGGATCCCTACCACCCACTGGCTGCTGGTGCTATTGCGCGGTATAATGGACTCTTGAAGCAGGGACTGCAACAGGAGGGGGGCACCACTTACGGACAGTACTCTGGATTTTGAATGAGAGACCTTGACAGAGGAGCCCAGCTCTGGTGAAGGCCCTCCTGCATCGGGCAGCTGCTCCCATCTGGTTGCAGTATGCACCAAGCCACTTTGCTCAAGCCAGCTTTGGATGGCAGGGCAATGTGTTCTTGCCTGCCCCAACAGCCCTCCTTAAAGGCCAGTGGCTTCAATGGACATGGTCCTGGACGGTACAGGCCCCCTACCTACGATGGGTGGCCTTGTTGGTGCTGTGGGATGGGGGGCTAGAGGTGGACCTCCTGTTAACTCCCTGGGCAACCAGCACCTGGCCACCTACGGTAGAAGTGTATTACCCTGTGAGTGCTCAGGGAGACAGCATTATGAAGGGCACCGTTCTAATTTCGTTATGGCCCATAATGAATTCTCCCATCTTGCTGCATGTAGAACCAGCAGATCTTGGTGTGAAGGCCAATAAGGTTTGGTAAGCCTGCCTGGGGCGGCCTCGAGTACCTGCTACTGTGCTGTCTGTAGACAGAGCTCGGCCTGGATTCTGCCAAAACAGAAAGACTTGCCTCTCTTGGTGTTGCTGACCACTCTCTCATTTTGCCCATAGCTTGTGTTTCTGTACTTCTATAGTCTGTACTCTTTGTTTGTGTAATGTACCTCCCTCCTTGCACAGGGACCATCGTGGAAGAAACCTGTCACATAGATTGTGAGGTGAGCAACTCTAAAGGATGGAATGTGGAGAAAACAGCTGTGTTAGGCTTGCTTGCACGTTTACCGGCTGCAAGCACTTTGCCTGATGGGTGCATCGCACATGGCAGCGCCACGTGTGTGTCTGTGTGAGGCTGCAGGTGCTTTCCCTCTGCAGCGATTCTCCCAGACCACAGTCCTGCCACCGTGAGGTGTGGTTTTCCCTGCTCCCTTGCCTTTCCATGTGAAAAGCAGATTTTCCTTTGTATATTAGGTCTTTTCCTTTTGTTGTTTATTTGCTCACCTGTCTTTCTGAGCCTCCAATAAATGGGTATGGCCTGGTGCTTTCTGACTCCACAGTTCCTCTACCGTCTGCCTGAATTCAGTGAGAACCTGCCTGGCCTCAGCCACCAGCCTTACACAGTGTGTTGGAGGCTCCATACCAATCTGATCTGAATCCTATTGGCTGCACCAGATAGAAGGCCAGTGGCTGTGGCTGTGGTCATGCAGGTTCACATTAGATCCAGGTCGGTGGTAAAGGAACTGTGGAGCCAGAAAATGGGGGGCCATTTATTAGAGTCTCACAACAGTGAACAAATAAGCAGGTAGAGAAAACCACTTCCCTCTCTCTCTCAGGACTCCCCAGTAAAACAGGCTGGGTTGAAAAACCCCTTCTCTAGCAAACAATGGCCCCTCCCAAGCAGGCAGGCAATCCTCAGTTTGCAATCTGCCACCCTGAGGGCAAGCACCCACAGCCTTACATAGACTATACACACATGGCACTGCTCTGTGCTCATGCACCAATCAGGCAAAATGCAAGCGAGCAAGCCTAACACTCATACAAAGAACTTATTTGTAGTATAGTATTCTCAGCAAAAAAAATGGGAGAAAGTATCCAAGTGAATTCTGCCTCTACCCTGCACAGGCTGAGCCCATCAAGCCCACAGGGCCCTAGGGAAAGGATTCCAGAAGAATGCCAGCAGAACAGCCGCTTTACTTTCCAGGTGTGGCCCTCAATCTGCTTCAAGTGGACTTGAGGCATCTTAATAACAAACTGGCCAATCAGTTTTCTTTTTAATTTAGAAATTAAATTTAATGGAGCATCATTGATCAATAAGCATACATAGGTTGCAGGTGAACATCTCCATGGCATTTGAACTGTTGATTGTGCTCTGTGCCCATCATCCAAAGTCAACTCATTTTCAAAGACAATCAGCCTTTAAAATAAACATCTACCTAGGCAGACAACACACATCACCTATGGTGGAGGCCTGCAAGGTAGCCCCAATGTCCTGTGTCCTGGGGTCTTCTCCCACAGTATACCATAGTAGTCAGACGAGTGGAATAGGGCAGAGGCACTTCTGAGATTTGCTTATAAGACCCTGTGGCTCTCACTGCCTCCACTACACGAGGAACTGAGGCTTCCTGCCAGCAGCCACATGAGCCCAGGCAGTGAAGTCTTCAGAGACCACTGGCCCAGCCTACAGCTTGACCACAGCCTCGTGGGAGACCCTGAGCCAGGATCATCCAGGCAAGCCATGTACACAACCAATGTATCACTGAAAGAAAGCAGCAAGTGGAGTAGATACAGCCGGACACCTACAGGAGCCGGTTCTAAAAACAAGAGGAGGGAGAGGAGGACCCTTCGTGGCAAAGCACAGCAGGTGACGCCTGGATTGAGCACTGGAATGGAGCCTCAAGGCCCTTCTCTCCAGCCCTGGCCCAGACTGGACAATGCTGGCCAACTCTACAGTCAGCTGTCCACATTTCTTACACATGGTACTTCTTCTGCCCAAAGTTATTGGCCCTCCTGTGTACTGGAAGGTATTATGATCCCCACCATACAGATGAGAAAACTGAGGCACAAAGAAGCTAACTTGACTGAGATTACACAACCTGCAGTTGTCTTGGCAAAATCTGATGACAGATTATTTCTTGAATGCAAGAAAGCAGTAGGCAGGCCTGCCTAGTCTAAACTGAGTTGTTGGAAAGGTTTGGAAAAGTTTTTGTTTGTCTGTTTATTTATTTATCAATAGCTTGTTCATATTGCTATGATTGCCTTTTGTTGCTTTGTAGTTGAAGTGTTTTGGAGGAGTCTGTACATTTCAACAGAAATTTCCTCCATGAAAATTAGGAAAAGCCTTACAGTGCAAACGCCCTTGGTGAAAGCTGAGGGTTGGTTGGCTGAGAGATTTGGAGAAATGGGCTTTCCTAGACAAATCCACAGAGATGAGTAAATAAGAATGCCCGTCACTGGTGGTTATAGATGATAGTAAGAAACTTAAGGCCCTGACCGGTTGGCTCAGTGGTAGAGCGTCGGCCCAGGGTGTGGAAGTCCCGGGTTCGATTCCCAGCCAAGGCACACAGGAGAAGCGCCCGTCTGCTTCTCCACCCCTCCTTCTCTCCTTCCTTCCTGTCTCTCTCCTCCCCTCCTGAAGCCAAGGCTCCATTGGAGCAAAGTTGTCCTGGGTGCTGAGGATGGCTCCATGGCCTCCACCTCAGGCACTGGAATGGCTCTGGATGCAACAGAGCAGTGCCCCTGATGGGCAGAGCATCGCCCCCTGGTGGGCATGCCAGGTGGATCCTGGTCAGACACATGCGGGAGTCAGTCTGACTGCGTCCCAGCTTCTAACTTTGGGGGGGAAAAAAGACCTGTGGTAGTGCAGTGGATAAAGCATCGACCCGGAACACTGCGGTCACTGGTTCAAAACCCTGGGCTTGCCTGGTCAAGGCACATATGGGAATTGATGCTTCCTGCTCCTTCCCCCTCCTCCCTCTCCTTCTCTCTCTCTCCTCTCTAAAAATTGAATAAATAAAGTCTTTTAAAAAAAAAGATGTCTGCCTGATTAGGCGGTGGCGCAGTGGATAGAGCGTCGGACTGGGATGCAGAGGACCGGGGTTCAAGACCACGAGGTCGCCAGCGAGGTCGCCAGCTTGAGCACGGGCTCATCTGGTTTGAGCAAAAGCCCACCAGCTTGAACCCAAGGTCACTGGCTCCAGCAAGGGGTTACTCGGTCTGCTGAAGGCCCGCGGTCAAGGCACATATGAGAAAGCAATCAATGAACAACTAAGGTGTTGCAACACACAATGAAAAACTAATGATTGATGCTTCTCATCTCTCTCTGTTCCTGTCTGTCTGTCCCTGTCTATCCCTCTCTCTGACTCACTCTCTGTCTCTGTAAAAAATAAATAAATAAATAAAATTAAAAAAAAAAAAAAAAAAAAAAAAAGATGTCGGGCATGGGTAGTCAGTTATGGGGGAGTGACCAGTAAAAGCACAAGTCAACAGGGCAAGGTCATTATGCAGATTTAAATTTTCTGCATTGATAAGAGTTTCCAGGTGAGGTCATTCCCCTCTTCCTGGTACAGGAAAGGAGACACCCTTACATATGGATATTTGTCTCACAAATGTAATGTCTTTTGCAAAGGGTTACTTTTATTTGGTTTTCAGAGCCTCTCCCATGTTAGTTGTTTCTTTTTTTAATTTTTTTTTACTGATTTATTGATTTTAGAGAGGAAGGGAGAGAGAGGGACAAAGATAAGAGAGAGATGGAAGCATTCATTTGTTGTTCCACTTATACTGCTCACAAAAATTAGGGGATATTTTATTGCTTCATATTCATTTTGAAATATCCCCTAATTTTTGTAAGCAGTATAGTTGTGCATTTCCCTGACTAAGGATCAAACCTGTAACCTTGGTGTTTTGGGATGATGCTCTAACCAACTGAGCTAACTGGCCAGGACTTCAGTTCTTTCTTTCTTCTTTCTTTCTTTCTTTCTTTCTTTCTTTCTTTCTTTCTTTCTTTCTTTCTTTCTTTCTTTCTTTCTTTCTTTCTTTCTTTCTTTCTTCTTTCTTTCTTTCTTTCTTTCTTTCTTTCTTTCTTTCTTTCTTTCTTTCTCTTTCTTTCTCTTTCTTTCTTTCTTTCTTTCTTTCTTTCTTTCTTTCTTTCTTTCTTTCCTTTCTTTCTTTCTTTCCTTTCTTTCTTTCCTTCCTTCCTTCCTTCCTTCCTTCCTTTCTTTCTTTCCTTTCTTTCCTTCCTTCCTTCCTTCCTTCCTTCCTTCCTTCCTTCCTTCCTTCCTTCCTTCCTTTCTCTTTCTTTCTTTCTTTCTTTCTTTCTTTCTTTCTTTCTTTCTTTCTTTCTTTCTTTCTTTATTCATTTTAGAGAAGAGAGACAGAGAGAGAGAAAGAAGGGGGGAGGAGCAGGAAGCATCAACTCCTATATGTGCCTTGACCAGGCAAGCCCAGGGTTTTGAACCGGCGACCTCAGTATTTCCAGGTCGACGCTTTATCCACTGTGCCACCACAGGTCAGGTGACTTCTGCTCTTTCTTAAAATGACCAGCCTCAAGTAATTCTTATGCCAAAGAGATGTATTTGGGGTGAAAATTTCTGTTTTCTTTCAGCTCCTGGGCCACAAACTTGTAAAGCCTGTTACTGTGCTAATATTATAAAATGGTGAGTACTGGCCTGACTTGTGATGGTGCAGTGGATAAGATAAAGCTTCAACCTGAAATGCTAAGGTCGCCAGTTTGAAATCCTGGGCTTGCCCAGTAAGGTACATATGGGACTTGATGTTTCTTGCTCCTCCTCCTTTCTGTCTCTCCTCACTAAAATAAATAAATAAAAATTTAAAAATTCGCCTGACCTGTGTTGGCACAGTTGATAAAGCATCAACCTGGAACACTGGTTCAAAACCCAGGCCTTGCCCAGTCAAGGCACTTATGGGAGTTGATGCTTCCTGCTCCTCCCCCCTTCTCTCTCCTCTCTAAAATGAATAAAGTCTTAAACAATAAAATAAACAAAAAATCCATGTTATAAAATGGTATTAGCGCCTGACCTTGGTGGCACAGTGGATAAAGCCTCGACCTAGAACATTGAGGTGGTGGATTCAAAACCCTGGGCTTGCCTGGTCAAGGCACATATGGGAGTTGATGCTTCCTGCTGCTCCTCCCTTCCTCTCTCTCTCTCTCTCTCTCCTCTCTAAAGTGAATAAATAAATAATTTTAAAAAATGGTATTAGTGTAATGCATTTTTTACTTTATATATAATTATATTATGATGGCTCTGATGTCACTCACTGGGCAATAAGAATTTTTCAGCTCCATTATAAATCTTATGGACCCATCATCATATATATGTGGTTTGTCATTGACCAAAATATTGTTTTGTAGCACGTGACTATATTCATATTCACATGGAAAGATGTCACTAACATGTTGATGAAAGAAAAAGCAGGTCAATTGTATATGCTTTATGCATAAAAATATGTCAGTATATACACAACAAAGTACAGAAGGGACTTCTGCTTCTGGTCATCATGGGATTACTGATATGAGATATGCTTGCCTGCCATAAACAATGAGAAAACAAGAAAGAAAAAGCACAAAGTGATTTTAGACAGTGGACAATAAGCAACCCAAGACTGTGATCCCTGAGAGAAGGAACCTCAGATGGGAACCCTACAATTAATTGTCTTTTCTTCCTGGAGGCCCTTTCCTGACTGAGGACAGAATACAGAGGTCTCCTGAGTTGAGACACCGAGATTAGAGTTTGAAGAGCTGAAACAACTAGAATTTGAAGGTCAGGGTGCCTAAGTGGTGGCAGATATGCAGAAAATAAGTCCAGAATCTACATAGAAGTCCCTCTAAGGGTCTTGGTGAATTTTAAACTGGGCATATGTACAAGGAAACCCCATGAGACTCAGCCAGGAATGACTCCTGAACAGCTGCGAAGCTGCACAATTCCATGAGCTCACACAAGGCCAAGAGACACCTGGACTCCCAAAGACCTCATTAAGTGCTCAGAACATTTAGTGGAGATTCCACAAGAGTCACAATAGTGGCAGGAATACACTATCCCAGGATAAAAGGCCAATCTAGACTCATTCTAACAAAGTTTTAAAATCACTTTATTGGTTTTTTGGGGTTCTTTTTGCATTTTTCTGAAGCTGGAAACAGGGAGAGACAGTCAGATAGACTCCTGCCTGCGCCCGACCGGGATCCACCCGGCACGCCCACCATGGGGCGACGCTCTGCCCACCAGGGGGCGACGCTCTCCCCACCAGGGGGTGATGCTCTGCCCATCCTGGGCATCGCCATGTTGCGACCAGAGCCACTCTAGCGCCTGAGGCAGAGGCCACAGAGCCATCCCCAGCGCCCGGGCCATCTTTGCTCCAATGGAGCCTTGGCTACGGAAGGGGAAGAGAGAGACAGAGAGGAAGGCGCGGCGGAGGGGTGGAGAAGCAAATGGGCGCTTCTCCTGTGTGCCCTGGCCGGGAATCAAACCCGGGTCCTCCGCACGCTAGGCCGACGCTCTACCGCTGAGCCAACCAGCCAGGGCCTTAAAATCACTTTAAAGAGATCAAACTGCTCTGCAATAAACTGACTTTTTGTCAAAGTAAACTTCAACACTCTTTAAACAAATTTTAAAAAGACAAGAAAAAGAAGTCAATAAAATCCAGAGATTCAACATATTTACAATATGCATCATTCAGTGAAAATTGATTACACATGTGTAGAAGTAGAGAAATGTGATCTGTAAGCAGAAGAAAAATCAGTCACTAAAAACAGGCCAAGATATGAGATAATGAAATTATCAGATAAGGGTTTTTAAGTAGAAATTTCATGAATTTAAAACAAAACATGAACATAATGAGATGATATAAAAGAAGCCAACTTTTATATCATCTAATGCTGAAGAATACAATAGTTGAAATAAAAAAATGAACTATAGCCTTAACAGCAGATAGATAAGCAAATTAAAATAGCAATGAGCTTGAGGACATAACAATAGAAATGATCCAAACTAAATCACAGAGAGAAAAATGTAAAAATGTGAATGGAACCTCAGTGACATGTAGGACAACACCAGTTAATCTAATATACATGTACTGGGATCCCAGAAGGACAGGAGTGGTGACATAATTTTTTTTTTTAAGAAATAATGAGCCCTGGCCGGTTGGCTCAGCGGTAGAGCGTCGGCCTAGCGTGCGGAGGACCCGGGTTCGATTCCCGGCCAGGGCACACAGGAGAAGCGCCCATTTGCTTCTCCACCCCTCCGCCGCGCTTTCCTCTCTGTCTCTCTGGTCCCCTCCCGCAGCCAAGGCTCCATTGGAGCAAAAGATGGCCCGGGCGCTGGGCATGGCTCTGTGGCCTCTGCCTCAGGCGCTAGAGTGGCTCTGGTCACAACATGGCGATGCCCAGGATGGGCAGAGCATCGCCCCCCTGGTGGGCAGAGCGTCGCCCCTGGTGGGCGTGCCGGGTGGATCCCGGTCGGGTGCATGCGGGAGTCTGTCTGACTGTCTCTCCTTGTTTCCAGCTTCAGAAAAATGAAAAAGAAAAAAAAAAAAAAAAAGAAAAAGAAATAATGGCTGAGCCCTGGCCGGTTGGCTCAGCGGTAGAGCATCAGCCTGGCGTGCAGGAGTCCCAGGTTCGATTCCCGGCCAGGGCACACAGGAGAAGCACCCATCTGCTTCTCCACCCCTCCCCCTCTCCTTCCTCTCTGTCTCTCTCTTCCCCTCCCGCAGCCGAGGCTCCATTGGAGCAAAGATGGCCCGGGTGCTGAGGATGGCTCTGTGGCCTCTGCCTCAGGCGCTAGAATGGCTCTGGATGCAACAGAGCGACACCCCAGAAGGGCAGAACATCACCCCTGGTGGGCATGCTGGGTGGATCCCGGTCAGGCACATGCGGGAGTCTGTATGACTGCCTCCCCGTTTCCAGGTTTGGAAAAATGGGAAAAAAAATAAAAAATTAAAAAAGAAAAAAAGAAATAATGGCTGTAATTTTTCTAAATTTGTTGAAAACTATAAACTCACAGATCCAAATATTTGACAAATTTAAAGCAAGATAAACACAGCATGACACATCTGAATCAAAAATTTGAAAATGGGGGATTTTTTTTTTTTTTTCATTTTTCTGAAGCTGGAAACAGGGAGAGACAGTCAGACAGACTCCCGCATGCACCCGACCGGGATCCACCGGGCACGCCCACCAGGGGTGACGCTCTGCCCACCAGGGGGCGATGCTCTGCCCATCCTGGGCGTTGCCATGTTGCGACCAGAGCCACTCTAGCGCCTGGGGCAGAGGCCACAGAGCCATCCCCAGCGCCCGGGCCATCTTTGCTCCAATGGAGCCTTGGCTGCAGAAGGGGAAGAGAGAGACAGAGAGGGAAAGCGCAGCGGAGGGGTGGAGAAGCAAATGGGCGCTTCTCCTGTGTGCCCTGGCCGGGAATCGAACCCGGGTCCTCCGCACGCTAGGCTGACGCTCTACCGCTGAGCCAACCGGCCAGGGCCAATGGGGGATTTTTATATGAATTCCCCATGAGTATGGATAAAATTTATTTTCTCCTGTTTTAAAAAAAGTTTGAAAACAAGTGATAAAGAGAAAAGCTTAAAAGTAGCCAGAGAAAAAAGATATGTTTTATGAAACCAAGGATAAGAGTGACTGCTGATTTCTTGTAAGAAACAATGCAAACAGGAAGACAATGGAATAAAATGCTAAAAAGGGGAGGGTGGGTCCTGTCAGCCTAATTCTATATCCAGGAGGGAAAATCCTCTTCAAAAATGAATGCAGCCTGACCGGGTGGTGGCACAGGGGAAAGAGCATCAGACTGGGATGCGGAAAACCCAGGTTTGAGACCCTGAGGTCACCAGCTTGAGCGAGGGCTCACCTGGTTTGAGCAAAAAGCTCACCAGCTTGAGCCCAAGCTCACTGGCTCAAGCAAGGGGTTATTCGGTCTGCTGAAGGCCCACGGTCAAGGCACGTATGAGAAAGCAATCAATGAACAATTAACGTGTTGCAATGTGCAATGAAAAACTAATGATTGATGCTTCTCATCTCTTCGTTCCTGTCTGTCTGTCCCTGTCTATTACTCTCTCTCTGAAAAAAAAAAAAAAAAGCCTAAGAAGGCAGGAAAAAAAAATGAAAAAAAAAAATTTAGAGATTAGCCCTGGCCAGTTGGCTCAGTGGTAGAGTGTCAGCCCAGAGTGTGGAAGTCCCGGGTTTGATTCCTGACCAGGGCACCCATCTCTACCCTTCCCCCTCTCCTTTCTCTCTCTCTTCCCCTCCTGCAGCCAAGGCTCCATTGGAGCAAAGTTGGCCCGGGCACTGAGAATGGCTCCATGGCTTCCACCTCAGGCTCTAGAATGGCTCTGGTTGCAACAAAGCAATACCCCAGATGGGCAGAGCATGCCGGGTGGATCCCGGTCAGGCACATGTGGGAGTCTGTCTCTCTGCCTTCCTGCTTCTCACTTAAGAAAAATACAAAAAAAAAAAAAAAAAGTCAGAGCCATCTCTGACTGCTACCTGTGGTAGCTCAGTGAATAAAGTTTCAACCTGGAATACTAAGGTTGCCGGTTCAAAACCCTGGACTGCCTGGTCAAGGCACATACAATAAGCAACCAATGAACAACAAGAGTGAAGCAATGACTTCTTGTCCTCTGCCCCTCCTCTCTCTGTAAAATCATAAAATCTTTTTAAAAAATGTCAGAGATTGCCTGACCTGTGGTGGCGCAGTGGATAAAGCGTCCACCTAGAAATGCTGAGGTTGCCGGTTTGAAACCCTGGGCTTGCCTGGTCAAGGCACATATGGGAGTTGATGCTTCCAGCTCCTCCCCTTGTCTCTCTCTGTCTCTTCTCTCTCTCTCTCTCTCTCTCTCTCTCTCTCTCTCTGTCTCTCCCTCTCCTCTCTAAAATGAATAAAAAAAAAAATGTCAGAGATTGACATACTGTATGAAAAAACAAGACCAAAATAACTGATGTTTGCAGGAAACACACTTTATATATAAATAGGTTAAAACTTAAAGAACAGACTATGTTATATACCATGCAAGCACTAATCATAAGAGACAAAAGTTGGTAGATTAATATCAGACCAAGTAGATTTAAGGACAAATACTACTAGAGGCAAAAGCACACTAATTCTAAAGGTATATACACCTAATAACAAAGTTCCAAATAAACGAGACAAAATGTCACAGACAATTCACAAGTAGAAATTTCAATAATCTTCTCTTAGAAATTGAGATAACAATCAAAGAAAAAATTAGTAAGGGTATAGAAGACTTGAACAACACTCAACACTGTCAAAACTTGACCTAACTCCTAGCTGGGTAGCTCAATTGGTTAGAGCAAGGTCCAATACATCAAGGTTTCAGGTTTGATACCCAGTCAGGGCACACACAAGAATCAACCAATGAATGCAGAAATAAATGGAACAACAAATCAATGTCTCTCTCTCTTTAAAAAAAGGGGGAGAGTGGTTTTTGTTTTTTTTTAAGTAAAACATTTATTATTCACAGGATATAATCTAGAAGATGTCTCTACAATGGAGACAACTAAGAAACACACCTCAGCCAGGTGACCAAGGTCACATCACCAGGAGTCATGTTGAGAGCATGATCCCTTGACATGACTAATGAGAAGACCACTTTGCTTCTTAGGTCTTCCTCCCTCAAATCCACAAGGCCAGACTAATAATGAGAGAAATGTCCGCTAAATCTCAACAGAGGGACAGTCTGCACAATCCTCACCAAGCACTCAGCACTGTCAAGGTCACCCAAAACAAGGAACATCTGAGAGGCAGTCATACACAGAGGAGGCTGCAGAGTCCAGCCCACTAAATGTTATGAGAGGTTCTGGAGCAGAAAAGGAGCAATAGGTTAAAAACTGAGGAAATAAAACTGTGGACTTCACTCCAATTTCATCCTCTAAATCAGTGGTCCCCAACCCCCGGGCCACGGACCAGTACCGGTCCACAGAGAAAGAATAAATAACTTACATTATTTGTTTTATTTATATTTAAGTCTGAATGATGTTATAATTTTAAAAAATGACCAGATTCCCTCTGTTACATCTAAGACTGACTTACTCTTGACGTTTGTCTCGGTCACGTGATACATTTATCCGTCCCACCCTAAAGGTCAGTCCGTGAAAATATTTTCTGACATTAAACCGGTCCGTGGCCCAAAAAATGTTGGGGACCACTGGTGTATATATCATGTCCCGTGGCCAAATCCACCGTGTACTGTGGTGGTCTCCCTGGAGGACCCCCCTTAGAGGGTCCCAGAAAGAGCTGAAAGGGAGAGGAAGCTTCCCAGGAAAGGACCTCTGGATAGCTGGTTGATGGGGGACCAGGCTCACAGGACAGCACAGAGTGGGAGCCTTGGGGAATCTGTGTGCAGCAGGCAACCCCAGCAGAGATGACTCATGTGCTTCTCAGAGGGCAACACCCCATGGAGACCTCTCTGGGCTGCTGTTTAGGGCCTCTAGCTGGGTGAGGGTCCTGGAAGCCAGATTCTCTGTCACCAGACACCAGCATCTCCAGCTTAAATCCTTGAATTCCCTCCATGAAATGGTGTGCTCTACTAACATACTGGCCACTGGGGATGAGGAGGCCTTGAACTTGAAATTGCTTCTAATAACACAATGTCCACCTCTTGCCTGGGGTCATGGAATGAGGGCTGGAGGGATTGCTGGCTGTCCCCTGGTTATGTGGACAGGCTCTTGCTGCTGGGAGCCTGTTAACTTAATCTCATCAGGATAGCTGGTAGCCCTAGGGGAGGGAACATTTCAGAAGTATACTGAGTCAGCCATTGAGGTATCTTCTGTAAACTCTTTGCTTTTCTGTCCCTTAGCCCAGATTTTTGTTTCTTGGCATTTGGTTCTTTGCCTAGTCTGGGGACTAATCCCTTGTTTCTCACTTTGAGGATGTTTGCCCCCAAGTTCTACTGTTGACTGTTGGTGACATCATTCCTTGAAGCAAGCCTCTTTTTCTAAAGGAGCCATGTTTTGCTTTCGCTTAAGATTTTTTCATTTTTTTAAAAAAAGATTTTATTTACTGATTTTACAGAGAAAAGAGAAAGGCAAGAGGGAAGGAGCACGAACCATCAACTTGCAGTTGCTTCTCATATGTGCCTTGACCAGACAAACCCCAGGACTGAAACCAGCTCAGTATTCCAGGTCAATGCCTTATCTACTGTGCCACCACAGGCCAGGTTCAGTCTGTCATGGTGGCTTCAGTGGGTTTTTTCCTCAAACTCTACCTCCTTTTTCAAAGCCCAGCAGTTCTGTGCACTCAGTGATGAGCTACTGCGACAGGTAGGTTTCTAACAGGGCCTACGGCATCCTCACTCACACATCCTCACCAGATTCAAAGGAGTCACTATATGGACTTCACTCTGGCAGTGATGGCTGTGGGCGGCCTGTAGGCCCAGGGGCAGGGTGCCACACCATGGAACAGTGCCCACAGCAAGACTTCCTCCTTACTATATTCCTTCACCCAGAGGACAGAGATGGAATTTGACATCTGCTTACTGTTCTAAAATCCACAAAGGTGTCTACTGTGCTACCCACAGAAGTAGGAGTGTCAACATGTGAGCCTTCACCGTGTGCAGGTAGCATGCAGGGGCCTCAGAGTCCAAATGTCTTGGTGGAGGACACATTGTTGTCCCATTTGCAGTAGAGACACACCTACCAGCCTGCAAGGCCAGGGTGAAATGGGACAGGGCCACTCGGCGGGAGGCCATAACAGCTACCTCCCTCCTCTGCCCTCACTCAGTCCAGTATACTCCCCTACACCTGCCCACACCACCAGTGATTTTCAGTTCAATCTATTAAGTGTAAAGCTGCCCAAAGAAAGGGAACTGCAGGGTCCCTGAGGGTTTAACAGGAAGAGCAGGATGGAGGCCTGAGCTTAGAAGGATGCAATTCTGAAGACCACACACTCCCCATCACACATTCCTGGACTCCCAGTTCCTGACCCTCAACTCTTAAGTCCCCTGCCCAAACAGGTGCAGATGCAGCCAGAAACTATCTAACCCTACTGGTGACAAGGTCCCAACCAAGCCACCTTAGTAGGACATCTCCGTCTGTTCTTTCAAATCCTAGTTTTCAGCCTAGTTAAGACATCTTACTTCCCTGACCCAACCTGCAAACTTGAAATAGCTGTGAAGACTTGGACCCACTATTTAGCAGCAGTGATTTGGAGACCCAAGTAAAGGTAGTTTTGGAGAAGAGATGTCAACAAGTCCGGAGCCCGTCAGTCACCCCCACCCACTAGGTGACTTTCCATGGATAGCCCTTATACTGATCGCTCCCAACCTGTTGGCTAACACTCCTGGTTTGGAAGAAACCAGACTCTTGCCCAATCTGAGCAAAAGCTCTTCTACTACCAGGAAAGTGACCTCCCACCCTGCCCCAAAACAGCAGCCAGATATTTACTGCAGCACTTTATTTTCCTCACAATGATGTGTTGCTCGGGCCTAATGTTCTCACATGACAGTAGAAAACCAAAATTTGTTGTCATCTTACAGAATTGAGAATCGCGTACAAAAACCTTACATAAATTAAAAGAATGAATAAATTTACAGATGGAAATGAAAACCATTTTCCAACTCAAGGCAAGTAACAACCAGATGTTCTGGCAGGAAACATCAGCTAAGAAAATGGGTCCTAACACTCAGATCCTCACAACCCCATCAGGGAAACAGGACTGAAATGACAACTGTGTGTTCAGGACTCATGCCAGCCTCTAGAGAAATCCTGGAATAGGCAGCTCCTGCATGTGAATACCCTACACACACCAAGAACATGCAGTCTTGCAGATTCTCATCAAACCACTAGATTTCTCTTGCAGAAACATGTCCTCATTTCAGCCACCAAGTGACTGACCACATGTATAAGGGTTTAAATCAAAGACACGTACAGGGTATTAAACATGTACCAAGAAAACAATTAACTTGACTATAAGGTCAAAATCAGCAACCAGGTCTACAATCCAGTGCTGAGATCAGATACAAGCTTCAAGGACAATTTCTTTTCAAAGGCGTATTCCAGTTTCACAAGGCCAGCATGAGGTGTATATATTTGCCAGAGCAAACTTAGACTTGATCAACTCATGCAGCAAATGCTACGCATCTGCCCACAGTCCATTTAGAAACATTTGCGGTGGACAATGGAGGGGCCTGACTCATCATACTCCTGCTTGCTGATCCACATCTGCTGGAAGGTGGACAGGGAAGCCAGGATAGAGCCACCAATCCACACCGAGTACTTGCGCTCTGGGGGAGCAATGATCTGAAAAAACAAGAATGTGGTTTTAGCTTATGCTACATCTTCCCAGCAAGCCCCTCCCACTCCTCCCCAGCTCACCTTGATCTTCATAGTGCTAGGAGCCAAGGCCGTGATCTCCTTCTGCATCCTGTCAGCGATGCCAGGGTACATGGTGGTTCCACCAGACAGCACCGTGTTGGCATACAGATCCTTCCGGATGTCGACATCACACTTCATAATAGAGTTGAATGTGGTCTCGTGGATGCCACAGGACTCCATACCTAGGAGACAAAGCTCTCCCTTAACTCCTGCCTCCCTCTCAAGGTGAAGAACAGTGCCTCAAATCAACTCCCAACACCTACCCAGGAAGGAAGGCTGGAACAGTGCCTCTGGACACCGGAATCGCTCATTGCCAATGGTGATCACCTGGCCATCAGGCAGCTCATAACTCTTCTCCAGAGAGGAGGACGACGCAGCAGTGGCCATCTCCTGCTCGAAGTCCAGGGCGACGTAGCATAGCTTCTCTTTGATGTCACGCACAATTTCTCGCTCGGCAGTGGTGGTGAAGCTGTAGCCGCGCTCGGTGAGGATCTTCATGAGGTAGTCGGTCAGGTCCCGGCCAGCCAGGTCCAGACGCAGGATGGCGTGGGGGAGGGCGTAGCCCTCGTAGATGGGCACAGTGTGGGTGACCCCATCCCCAGAGTCCATAACAATACCAGTGGTGCGGCCAGAGGCATACAGGGACAGCACAGCCTGGATGGCCACGTACATGGCTGGAGTGTTGAAGGTCTCGAACATGATCTGGACAAGAAGCAACAGGCTCCCCCTTAATGGAAGGCAGGGACCGAGGGCCACCCCATGCTCACACACTGCATGCCAGCATGCCACAAATGTAATGTGTGAAGAAAGAAAAGAAAGCAGGCAAAAAACACAATTGGAAACCTTGAGACTTCAGGGAAGAAATGCCAGGAGAAGAACAGAACCCTGAAAATATTGAAAGAAATACTTGAATTTCAGAAATAAAACTCAACAGAAAATGACTGGTGAAATGGCAGAACAGCAGAAGCACCAAGGCGGCACTTACCTGAGTCATCTTTTCACGGTTGGCCTTGGGGTTCAGGGGGGCCTCAGTCAGCAGGACAGGGTGCTCCTCAGGGGCCACACGCAACTCGTTGTAGAAAGTGTGATGCCAGATCTTCTCCATGTCATCCCAGTTGGTGACAATGCCGTGTTCGATGGGGTACTTGAGGGTCAGGATGCCGCGCTTGCTTTGGGCCTCGTCACCCACATAGCTGTCCTTCTGCCCCATGCCCACCATGACGCCCTGGTGCCGGGGGCGTCCCACGATGGAAGGGAACACGGCCCGGGGGGCGTCATCTCCAGCAAAGCCAGCTTTGCACATGCCAGAACCATTGTCGATGACGAGCGCGGCGATCTCCTCTTCCATGGCGATCTGGGTGAAGACGCGATCCGGTTAGGAGGGCCCAGGTGCCCAAGACCGGCCGTCTCCGCGTGAAGATCCCACCTACCCCGTATCTCAGCCCACCGCCGGCAAGAGTAACCGCCTGGAACCAGCCGGGACTCTCCAACGCCCCCTACGTTCCTCCACAACGGCGCGACAAGGGGTTCTCCACACTGCGGCCCAACCCCGCCCTGCTCCCCTCCCCCCATCTGGCGGCGGCCCCGGCGCTGGCCCAACCAGCCACCCGCCCGGGCTTTCCTTTGTTCCCGGAGACGTCGAGCCAGGCCTCTCGATACCGGAGGCGGCTTGCGAAAAGGGGTGCGAAGTCTCGGAGCGGGGCCGGGAGCCGGGCACGCAGGCTAAGCACCTTACCTGAGAGGGCGGCGGTCGCGGGTCGCGGAAAACCAGAAAAGCGAGCAGAGAAGCAAAGTAGCTAGGACTACGAGCCAGCTACAGTGAATAAGACCGATTGCGACTTCCCCCGCCGCTATTTAACCGGAGCGGGTCGCGCGCGCGAGACGGTGGCGCGCGCGGCCCCAGAACATGTCCATATATGGCGATCTTTCCGAACGCCGGGCGCTCATTGGCCTGCCCGGCCAGGGCACGTGGAGACCCGCGCGCCAGCCCCGCCCCACTCCCGCACAGCCCCCAACGGCCCCGCCCGTGCCAGCCCGGCTCTTGAGATCCCGGCGCCCCGAGACTCGGCGCGAGGCAGGCCGGCAGGCCTGGGCCTCCTGAGTTTAGGAGCCGGTCGTAGTGAGGACCACGCGAGGTCCCCTGGCCGGCTCCGCCCCGGGACTGCTGCGCGTCGTGAGGGAGGGCCCTGCTGCACCCCGAAACTGCCTGGCCTGGGCCGTGCCCCAAGTCGGGGTGTGTCGCCGCGGTCCGGCCCCGCTGCTGGGCTTTGCTACTCCCGCGCCCCCTTTGAGCTCCCCCCGCGCCGAGGCTCCGCAGAGAGCCGGGCGGCGAAGACGGTTCCCGGACTGGGGGGAGGGTGGGATAGGGGTCCCCGAAGGCCGCCCTTGTGGCACTCTTGCCCTACGGCCAGGGGCACCCCAAGGAGCCGTGACCTCGCGCTCGTCACGCTAGGAAGAAGTCGCCCGTCCCACAGGGCAGCTTTAACTACGCAGGCCTCGTCTGTCAGACCAGGGGGCACCCTGCCCTCAGGGTCCCTGGCGGTAGACAGTGCAGATACAGGCCCGGTTCTACCCGCACATGACACATCCTGCTCATCAAACCGCAGCCCTGATTGTCCCCAAACGCGACTCCAGTTCGGATTTGGGGCCACCCCACCCCTTAATCTGCTAGGGAGGGAATGGGGCTTTGTTTCACTTCAATCACCTGTAAGCATTGTAGGGAAACAGGGTAGTAGTCCTAACTGGCTGAACGGTTTGCTCACCACTAGAATGGAGAGGCACCTCCTCTCCCGTTACGATACTAAAAACGGGCCAGGCCTGGGGGTGGGTTTGCGGCGATCCTGCTCTTTGGCTGGGGTTGCTTGGGGCTGTGGGTTCTCCCAGGTCCAAGGCGCGCCCTTTCCCTAGGAGCCTGCCCTGAAAGACCTGTCACAGGTCTGGAGACACCTGCTGGCAACAGTGCTTTGGTTATGCCCAGAGAGGAAGCAGGCACTGTGCTTTCTTTTGGCTTACTTGTAACTTTTGGAACTGCTCCGTATAAAAAAAGAAAGAGCATTTGCCAAGAGAGGTGGCAGTGGCATCTGGCAGACAGAGACTAGGGACTTGGCCATTGTCTCACACTCAGCTTGACCCGGGCAGGTGTCTGATGGTGGGGGGCCCCCAAGACCTCTGCGGGGTCAGCTGGTGACCACATCTAGGGATGAGAACACGGAGTCCAGCGCTAAAGCAGCTCACCTGCAGGCTGCAGTCCCCAGACGCTAAGGCCTTGACTTTGGCCACCCATGCCAGCAGGCGTAGCTAGGTCACCAACTACCCAGACTTTCCAGTGTGCAGGCAAGACTGCTGTCTGGCCTGACCAGGTGGTGGCGCAGTGGATAGAGCATCGGACTGGGATGCGGAGAACCCAGGTTCGAGACCCCGAGGTTGCCAGCTTGAGCACGGCCTCATCTGGCTTGAACAAAGAGCTCACCAGCTTGGACCCAAGGTAGCTGGCTCGAGCAAGGGGTTACTCGGTCTGCTGAAGGCCCACGGTCAAGGCACATATGAGAAAGCAATCAATGAATAACTTAAGGTGTTGCAACAAAAAACTGACGATTGATGCTTCTCATCTCTCTCCATTCCTATCTGTCCCTATCTATTCCTCTCTCTGACTCTCTCTCTCTGTTCCTGTAAAAAAGAAAGAAAAAAAAAAAGACTGCTGTCTGTCAGGTGCCTGCCCCACCCTTGGGAGAACGTGGGGCTGGGCCACCAAAAAGCTCATCCTTACTCATGCCTGGGGGGGAGGGGCGTTGGCGATGCAAGGTGACTGATCCCACTTGGGGGTTCCAAGATGTCACTCACAGGACGTGAAAGAGGTAGAAAGTATCTACTGCATCCTCGTCCTATCTGCCTAGCCCACATTCCACCTAGGTCCCCTTGACTGGGGGGGGGGCGCTTACCACCCCATTCCAACTCCCTCTAGCCTTCTCTCCTTTGTCTGGTGTATGTCGGGAGGGATGGCTGTACCCGGCCCGAGCTGCTTCTGGGGACAGAAGAAAGAGGGGGCAGAGGTTCAAGGTCTTCTATCCCCACCCCCCACGTTTCTTCTTCCCTACCTTGCACTCGGCAGGACGCCCAGTGCACGCCAAAGAGTCGCGGGAGAAGTGGGGCGGGGCCGAGATTTCCGGGGTTCCACCTCGGTAGGCCGCCAGCCCCCACCCTCACGCAGGGCTGGAATTAGGGAGAGGGGGAAGCTACTTCCCCTAACTTGGCTGTGTTACCCGCTGCGGGGGGAATGGTCAAGGTGCGGCCGCAGGTGTGCGGGCGGGGCGCGGCGGCGCACGGCGCGACCATATTTGGTGATTTCGGCGCCGCCCGGGGAATCGCGTCCCGGGAAGCCCCGTCCCCGCCCGCTCTGAATCACCAGCGGGGCGGGGGACGGAAGTAACGGACAAGAATCGCCGGGCGACCTCCTCGCCTTATTTAGTCACGGAGGCTGCCGATTGGCCAGCAGAACAAAGGGGCGGTGGCGGGGTGGCCAGGGCGCCTCCAAGGGGACGCGGAATAAAGAAGGCGGTTGCCACTCGTGCTAGGCTGAGCCACGAGGGGATGAGGTGGGTGTGCCTGTGGCTTCTGTCTGGTGGCCGCCGGGTTGGGGGTATGAGAAGTTGGATGCCTGACAGGCGAGGTTGGGGGCAACCGCCGCCAGGGAAGCACCGCCCGAAGCTAAGAGTGAGCTAGGTCCCAGGTAGAGTGAGGCCTCCCAGCCGGGAACGGAGGGATGTAGGAGCTTCGCATTCTGCACTGAGATTTTCTGTTTTGCAACCGGGCAGTGTGAGGGCTCGCCCAAGGTCACCGAAGGGCTGTGCTCTTAGAAGCGTAAGGCTGCCCCCACCCCACCTGTAGTTGAAGCTGGAGCGGGCCAGGCGTCCCTGGGAGGGCACCGTTTGGATGTGGCAGCCAGGCTTCCTGATCAGGTGGGAAGAGTCAGTAGTTGCTCTCGTGCTCTGAAACGAAGCAGGTATGTCCTTCCTATCTGGAGGAGGGACACTTGGGGCTCAGAGAATCATGTGATTTTTTTTCTAGCTCAGTGCTGCCTTTGGATTTATTGTAATCTTGGTTGTTGTCATTTCATCTTCCATCCTATTAATGGCTGAGAAAACTGCAGAACACCCCTTACAAGGAAGTGTGTTGGCACTGCCAGGCAAAACCAGCTCAGGTTCCTTCCATGTGTCTTCCTCCCTCTGACACCCATGCCTCCTGTCAGCTCCCTGCTCCGGCCTCCAGGGGTGCTCCCCAGGATGTTAACTACTGCCCACCTTGTAGTATAGCTGCAAGTCCACCTTTACACACCCCCTTCCTCCAGACCACCTGCCGCCCTCCCACCTTGAGCCACCTCCCTACAAGCTGGTCGCTCCTCAGTCAGACAGGTAGGGAACTTGGTGATGAATTACCAGTCCTGGCCTTTGCCTCTACCATTCCACCTGCCAGGAATGTCTTTCCTTCCACCCTAGGGTGTATTCTGGAACAGAAAACAGGATGAAAGTGAAGTCTGGAGTTTAAGTAACACCAAGGTCAACCTCAGCATGACAACTGTACCAAGCTCATATGATGTTAAGTTTGGGGAAAATGGTGGAGAGGCTATAGGGATGCTCTCTGCAAATTGTCTATAAATCTAGTCATCTCATAATAAAAACTTATTTTAAGTGGTGCAAGGAAAACCAAAGTTTCCCTGCCTTCAGCTCACTGTCCTATTCTTGGCCCATGGGCAGGATGCTGGGGGGCTTCCATGGGGGCAGGGGCAGTCCTAGACTGGCTATCTCTCTGGGACAGTGGTCCTGAGGGCATCACTGGTGGCAAGGCCAGGTTCTCGCCAGCTTGGCTTGCTTTCCTAGGTTTCAGGTCAAAGGACAAAGTCAGGTCCACACACTTCTGCCTCTGGTCTGGTGCCCAGTGGGAACCTGTTCTCTAGCACTGAGGTCCCGCTGTCCAGGGGCTCACCTAGAGTTCTGGGTCCAAGCCCCCTCCCACACCCGGCCAGCAGTATCATCACTGCAGTGAGGCGATCGATGCATTGGGTGGGGCCTCAGGTGTTGTCTAGTCCTCTGCTCCAGGATACAGCACGACCATGCCACATCACAACAAGGAAACTGAGGCTCACAGTGAGCATCCCACATGAAGGTTGAGGGGGTCAGGTGCACAGAGACACCCAGATCAAGAGTCCCTGAGCCCCTCCCCTCCTGTTCCAGCAATGGAGACAGGCCCCATTGGACCAAGTTTATCTGACGTTCCCCATTTCCCGACTGTGGGACAGCAGGAACCAGGGGGCCCATGGAAGAACACCAGGCTAGGAGTCAGGACCCAGGCCCCCCAGACCTCAGCTCTGTGAGGGACACGTAGCCCATCAGAGACTCTGAGGCTGGTGGTCCTCCTGCACTGGACGACAGGCCTGGGGACAGGAGGCCACTGAATGGCTCACCAAACCTTCTCTCTCAGGCATTACCACTGAGGTTTTTCCAGACCCCTTGCCTTGCTGTCCTTAGGTGTCCAATTTTTAGTGATGATTCAGAAGCAATCACTCAGCGCTGCTGTGTGTCAGACCTGAGCTTCCTGGGAACAGCAACCTGCCATGGGGCAGCAGGTCCTCACTCCACTTCCAGGGTACTCCCCAGGCCATGCCTCCTTGGACATCTGTAGACAGGGTGACAGCCACTGTCACCTGGAGGTTGACCATCTCCCCCCCACAGTAGTTCTTACTAGCAGTGAGCCTCATCCATAGTCATGAGTCTCGTCCACAGTCCTTTGCCTGTGTACATGGCCAAAGCCAGAAACCAGGGTGCCTACCAGGCTACAGCACACCCAGCATATCTCTGACCTGCTGTGGTATCCGCTTGTCCACCCGCCTTCTGCTTCCCATCAATTAATGTTGCAAATTAGGGCCCATCTCGTGCCACCCACTGCCTCAGATGGAACTTGAGCCCTAATCCTGAGGCTATAGGGTCTCTGGGTCTGACCCTCAACCCATCAGCTTCTGCACCTGTGGCTCACTGTCCACCAGCCCCCAGCCAGCAGTGGCTATTCCTATACCCAGAAAGTTGTTCCTGTTTGCTGCCTCCTCCATGAAGGACTCCAGACCATTCTCTGGCCTTGGGTCAATCTCCCTGCTCCCACCTAAATATTGTCTGTCCCTGACCTCCTCCCCAGAGTGTAAGGTTCTCCAGCATAATGGTGAAGCTGGTGTCCCAGGTGCCTGGAACCATGCCTGGCACCAACATGCCCGCCCACCGAAAGCATGAGAGAGGCAGAAGGAGTGGCGAGGGAAAAGCCAGTACTGAGAGGCAGAAGGGGATGCGGGGGAGGCTCAAGTGCTGTTACCTCAGCCCTGACTCCAATATGCGAAAAGAGATCTGGCTCTAGAGCTGAGATGGAAGGAAGCCTGATTGCCCCTGGGGATTGTCTCCCCACCCAGCTGATAGGATCCTAGGGTTGCAGGAGACAGGTAGGTGGTTCCTTGAGGTGACAGAAGGTGCACAGGTAATCCTGCCAGTATCTCCTGCTCTGGTCCCATGCTGTGGGGAGCACACCTGGCCAGCCAGGCTTTCCTGAGCTAGACTAGATCTGGGGCTGGTGACCGGTGACCCCACCCTGGGAACCCCCTAGGCCACACTGAGCGCCAGGAGATGGGTCAGGGTGGGACAAGGGTAAGATGGTGCTTTTCTGGGAGCTCTGTCCTTCCCATCGCTGTCCCCAGGGTAGGCAGAGTGGAGGGAGATAGGGTCCTGACCAGTCATCCTGGCCTTAGCCGCCCCTCCTTCTCCAGCACAGACTGTCCAGGGAAGGGGCCCAGCACAGAGTGAGAGGGGAACAGGCCCTGTGGGATGCTGTACTCTGCCCTGCCCAGCCCCTGCCCTGTCTGGAGATAGTAGGTCTGATCCTGCAGTGCACAAAGGAACCTCTGCTGCACACTCACTTCCAGGTCCTGCCCAGTGCCACCAGTCATGATTTGTTCTGGAATACTGCCTGGACCACACATGCTGTGGTGCCCCGACCCATGCCTGGCCCTACCCCACCCCCAGGAACCTGGTCCCAGCAATAGCTTTCCCTGCACCCTGTGGGGACTGAGCCTATGTCTGTAGGAGAAACGGGTCCTAAGAGATGCATGCGTTGGGCCCAGGCAGGAAAACCAGCAGGCAACACCAAGCAGCACAAACTGGGGCTGGAGGTCTGGGACGCCCTGCCTGTCTGGATCCATGAGGCAGCCCTGACCCCGTGGCCATTCTGAGCCCCACTGTTAGCTGGTTTCAGATCTGGCGCTACAGCTCTCTCCCCTCCACTGCACACCCCTTTCTCCTCTGGGGTGCAACCAGGGCACGGCACCAGGGGCTCTGGGGACCAGAGATGGGTGCAGTGTCTGCACTTAGCACGCTCCTCTCCAGGGACAGCCCCAAGGCAGCCAACACAGAAACCTAGGCCAGGAGGTGGCACCCTGGCCAGCTGTGGTGGCACCCAGAGCCTAGCTCCCCAGCAGTCCAGTGTCATTCCCGGATGGGCCACCAGGTGGGTCCGGCTCCCAAGACTGGTCACTGGGGCCCAGTGAGGAGTCCGCATCTGGCCTGACCCGCCCCACCCTACACCCAGAGCTTGTTGGTCCTTTCTGGTTCTGGGGAGGCGTTCAGTGCTGCCTGCCTCCAGTGAGTCACCAATGCCAAAGGGTGACACAGAGTGGCTTGGGAGTGGCTGGTGACCTTAGCTAGTGCTGATGCAGAGAGAGAAGGTGGAATCAACAAGGTCAGCCCACACTCAGAGCAAATGGAACAGGAGAGGGCCAGCCACCCCAATGTATGGAACACTTTCTGTCCAGAGGCAGACAGCACCAACAGAGGGAGCCCAAAGCTAGGGTTGCTCCTGGACCTGATGTGTGTTTGTTGAATACATGGCAGTAACCCAGTAGATAATAAATTCAGAGTGAAGGAAAGGGAGGCTGGTTCCAGATCACACAGCAGGAAAGGTGGAGTCAAGATCGGAGGGGTGGGAGTTGGAGTGCTACCCCCACCACTATGCATACCCTGCTGTCTGTGGGAGGCCAGAGTAGGGGGATATAGGGGTGGGTGCTGGCTGGGGCAGCCTCAGGGATCCTGCAATGCTATACCAGGGTAGTGGTACCAGGGGAGCCATGGAAGGCCCTGAATGGGTGGGGAGAGGAGCAGAGGGCAGAAGTGGAGGTGGGGTGGTGGGGGTGCAGAGACAGGTGGGTCAGGTCATTGCTGAGGAAGGACAGAAGATGCCCATGGTCAGGTGGTCGGGGCAGCACCTCCACCTCCCTGGGTGACAGATGAGCTAGCCTCCACCCATGTGTCCACTGGGGATTGTGGGAATGAATTACTACTGTAGGGAGCTGGCCCCTAGGATTATCCCTCACCCACATGCATGGAGGAATTTGAGGTTAGCTGTACTGACCCCCTCTCTTCAGCCCCCACAACATCCCCCATTTGGCTGGCTGAGCTCAGAAGGCCATCCATCAGGGAAGGAGCAGGGCCTGGGGCTGGTCAGTAAGATTCTGAGTTTCATATCCACACTGGCTTGTATTCCACCCTAAAGGGAGGGAGTTTTAAGCTGAAAATGTTCCTTAGGGCTTTGAAGGTTTGACAGCCTGGTTTTTGCTTGCAGTATGTTGCTATTGGGAAATGGGCATCACTTGAGTCTGTGATTGTTAGTGCTTCTCCACCAGCATTTCCCTTTGTTCCTGCTGGACTTTCAGGGGGTACCCTCGGCGAAGCCTTCTCTTTCTTGTCTTGGCTACTTCTGGGCCCTGGCTGCTCAGGTCCTTCAGTTCTTGGGAATTTTCTTATATTATTTTTTTCACAATTTCCTGTTTTATTTTTTTCTATTCTTTTTTGGGGAGATTTCTGTTAATTGGGTATCATAACTACTAGATGAATTCATTAACATTTTAATTTTTTTCTTCTATTTGTCCTTGTTTTGTTTTATTAACTTTCAGGATTTTAAAAAATTTATTGATTGATTTTAGAGAGAGAAACAAAAACATCAATCTATTCCTGTATGTGTTCTGACCACCAGGCCAGGGATCGAACCTGCAACTTCTGTGTATAAGGATGATGCTCTAACAAGTGGAGCTATCCAGCCAGGGCTTGAAATTCTTTTTTTTTTTTTTACTTCTTTTGACCCTGCACTGGAATTTTTTATTCCAGTTATTATAGCTTTTAATATTGATATTATAGCTTTTTGATTTGAGATCATTTCAAACTTACTTAATTGTTAACATTTGCCACACTTGCCTTGTTCTTTTTTTCTCTCTTCACTTCTGAACCATTTTGGAGTATGTCTCAGGCATTCTACCCTTTACCCTTATTTCAGAGTGTTTTCCTAAGAACAGAGATTTTATCTTATGTGACTACAGTACAGTGACAATAATCACACAATTTAACATCAATATAACACCACTCATCTAATCTACAGTCTACATTTCCATGATGATAGTTGTCCTAATGGTGTCCTCTGTAGCATTTTCCCTGCCCTAATTCAGGTTTTCACACATTTGGTTCATAAACTATCAAATATTTAACCCCAAGGCCTCCCTCCTGTTCTCTGTATAGTTTATAGTGTCACATACAGGTGAGAAAGTTTTTCCAAAAGCAGACCAGCACTAAAGCCTCAAGCAGAGTGGGGTGGCACCGTCCCAATGGGAGCCACTAGACAAAGGACAGTGACCATATGCAGAGCCTATCTCACTGTAGGACATATAAATGGCCTACTGTATTTTATCCCAGAAGTCAGAAATGGAGTCAGTTCCTTTTTGAGTCCCTGCAAAGTTTCTGGCGCACAGTAGGTAGTGTCTGTGATTGCTTGGTGTCCAGGATCTGGATCTTTCACAATGGCTGAGCCTCTGCATATAGACCTGGCATTGTGCAGCCTGTCTCTTCATGCATGCGTATGTGTGTCTGTATGAGTATGTATGTGTTTGCGTGCCTGTGCATTGTGTGCTGCTTGTCTCCCTGCGTGTCTGTGTGTGTATCAGTATGTGCATGTGTGAGCTATCTGCCTGTGTGTGCATTCACATATGTGTATGCGTGTGTGACTGGGGGTGTGTGTGTGTGTTCCTCTGAAGGGTGCATGTGGATAGAAGCAGGGCACAAGCTGCCGTGGTCACCTGTGGAGTTGTTATCTCCTGACAGATGTTGACACATCTTGGCCTCACACCGGTGTGTCTGAAAACCCAGATGGGCAGTAAGTAGCTATCTGTTTTCTTGGAATTGGTCTGGTCCTTACTCTGAGCCTTGGGCAGCCAGGGCCTCACTCTGAGATATTCTTGTGAATGCTCCCCTTTTGTCCTAGGTATATGCAGAGGTCCTAGGGTTTGGGTGTTCAATGACTGCCCAATGTTCGTTGGGTATCTCAGATTGTTCAGATTCCCTCAGTCCTGTCCTCCTGGTCCTTTGGGGATTTTTGGCCTCACTGAGGCCCAGAGGCCTTTGGTCTCTCCCTCCCCTCCCCTACCAGACATAACCACCCCCCTTATGGTTTTATAAGAGACAAAAGCCAAGAGATTGCCCCAACTTTTTTTTTTTTGTATTGCCCCAGCTTTTTACTCTGACTGCTCTGAGCAGGCTTCCCCTGTCCAGCCAGCAGTTTTGAGCTTGAAGTGGAAGGAGGACCAGCAGAGCTGCACCCAAGCTGGCCTGTGGTGACATCCCAGGGTGCCTGGGGCCCAGCCTGCCATCCCCACCCCCTGAAAAAGAAAAGGAAAAAAAAAGTTTTTAAAAAGTGGAGGGTTGGCCCTGGCCGGTTGGCTCAGTGGTAGAGCGTCGGCCTGGCGTGCAGAAGTCCCGGGTTCGATTCCCGGCTAGGGCACACAGGAGAAGCGCCCATCTGCTTCTCCACCCCTCCCCCTCTCCTGCCTTTCTGTCTCTCTCTCTTCCCTTTCCGCAGCTGAGGCTCCATTGGAGCAAAGATGGCCCGGGCGCTGGGGATGGCTCCTTGGCCTCTGCCCCAGGCGCTAGAGTGGCTCTGGTCACAACAGAGCGATGCCCCAGATGGGCAGAGCATCGCCCCCTGGTGGGCAGAGCGTCGCCCCTGGTGGGCGTGCCGGGTGGATCCCAGTTGGGCGCATGCGGGAGTCTGTCTCTCCCCGTTTCCAGCTTCAGAAAAAAAAACAAAAAACAAAACAAAACAAAACAAAAGTGGAGGGTTACCAGGCAAAAGGGATCCATGAAAACAAGTATTTCATGGGGCTGCCCTGCCAAGCCCTGGGAATGGGGCAGTAGATAGGGTCCTGGGGGATGGGTGTGGACCCATGTAGGTGGCATAGGGTTGAGGGTTAGGTTATGTGTTTTGAGAGGTGGGATGGGGTGGGTTTTCATGTGGAGTGGGCAGGCGGGGCAGTCAGGGCACCCCCAGAGTCTGTGCACGCCATGGAGTCTGAGGCGCAGAGCCCCATCCCCACACTGCTCATTCCAACGCTGCCCCCCATCCCACCCAGAGGAGCTGTCACCCTAAACCGCCTGCAGGCCTCCAGTAAACCAACCCACTGAGGCCAGAGTAAGAGAAGAGGGCCCCGCCTGCCATGTAAGAGGAACTGTAGAGCAGCAGAGAGCTCAGCCATGAAAAATTCATGAGGCAACCAAACCAGGGGCCTGTGTTGAGGAACGATGCAGGAGGCTGGGCCCTGGGTGCTGGCCAAGTTGGACCCCAGGAGCAGGCAATGGGCCCAGGATCCAGAAAATCAGGGCCTGGGCTGTGCCCACCAGCGCCCAGACTGGCAGGGTGGGCCTGGCCTCATGGGGCAGAGGCTCAGCAGGGCGCTGGCCAGCATGGTTGACCATAGAGGGTAAAGTGTCAGGGTAGGGTAGGACCTCAAAGCCACAAAAGCAACAGGTGCCAGGTCCTGGGGCCGAGGAGCTCTGGAAAGCAGGGTGAGCAGTGGAATTTCTTCCACATGAAGTAATTCCTGGAGCCTCGCTACCCATGGGGAGATGTGGTGGGCGGTGTCTAGAGCAGGGAACCAAAGCCTGGATCAGGGAAAGGTGTGACCTGTGGAGGTCCCTCAGCCAGTGAGGCTGCCTGGGCCTCCGTCCTGGGTCATTTCCCAGTTTCTACGGCTCCATGCCAGCCAAGACAGGGAGCCGCCTCCACCTCCAGTCTGCACTCACACAGGGCCCATGCCAGCTCATGCCACCAGCATCAGCGTTGCCTGGGCACCCAGCCTGGTGCACATGCTGGTTGCCATGGCAGCATGCAGTGTGCTGGCAGGAGCCCAGGCTGACACTAGTATCCAGGGCCGGTGGTCTAGACATGTTGAGGCAGGGATCCTTTCTCTGGTAGTCCCAGAGTTGCCTGACTGGGGGGGAGCCAGAGAGCGAGCCTCTGAGAGGTCAGGCCCACCAATCCCCCAGCATCCCGGGGAAGGAGAAGTTTCCTGAGTGCTCCAGGATGGGTGCCAGGGATCGGGAGGCCCTTGAAATGGCCCTCTCTGCTCCTGGTCCCAGCTGGACACTCCCTAAGAGGAGTAGTGGCCACAGACCAGACAGGGCTTTTCTGCTGGGGCCTCCAACAGCTGAGGGACCCTGCCTTCTATGGCCAGCTGTGGCCATGAGGGTCCCTCTGGCCGTGTCCATCCACAGATGGTCACTCCCTGAGATAGAGGCCAGGGAGTACTACTCACTCAAATGGCCTCTTGGTGTCCATCAGGAAAAGGTGCTCCTCAAGCCAAGCATGTTTAAGATGGTGCATCAAGTGGCCTGATACATGGTCCAGCAGTCACAGGCAGCAGCCTGGGCCAATAGGCACACAACCCAGCCCCAGGAGGGGACCATATCGGGTTCAGATGTGAGCTGGGACAGGTGAATGGAACTGCCAGTGGCAAGCTGGACAGAACACTGTGGTGTACACATTTGTATGCCTCTAGTGAGTAGCTGTGTGGACACCCTCTGGGAGGGAGCAGGGCCAAGGGTTGTGAGGGGTTTGCCTGAAAGGAGTATCCACGTGGCCTCAGGGGTTTGCTGAGGGGTGAGAATGCCCAGCCCATGAGGGTTCTGGAAAGCAGTGTACACCTGGGGTGTGGGCGGTACTGAAACAGACTCCCTGCTGTACCCAGCCTGGTCACCCTGCTGGGAAGCCAGGACGGGACCAAAGGCAGGGTCCAGGGACCAGGGGGCCCAACAGGTAGTTGTGGCTCACTCTTTCCAGCCCTGTCCATGTGTATCCATGCACACAGCAGAGCTCACTCAGCCCATCACACAAGAACCCCCACATCGACTTATTAAGTACCCACTATATGCCAGAACTTTGGGGGATGTTCCAGAAAGGAGCCATGACCCTAGCAGGCAGCTGAGCAAGGGCCTGAGAGAGAGGCAGGAAGGGGGAGGTCTGTGTAAACTTCCCTTCCTCCAGGGAAGCCTGGCCTGGGAGGCCCACCTCTCAGAGTCCCCCCAGGGGCCTGAGAGGCCACTCCAGGCCGTCTACCCCACCCTATCTGAGTCTGTTGGGGTCCCAGAATTTAAAGGCTACTTTGGCTCTGCTGCCAAGAGGCTACCCAGAGCCAGGCCCGCTTAGTTCCTGGCAGCTGGGCTTCCTCTGCTGGGCACGTGATGCTTGTGAGCACCCTGCCAGCACCAGTCAGCGCTAATGAGGCCATCATGCTCATCAGATGCCCTGCTCCTATGCAGCCTGGCTGGGGGTTCAGGGTGCAGATAAGGGGGACCATGGGCACAGCTGCCCCAGAGGCACCCCAGGCACAGATGAACTGAGGTTCCAACAGCATCACAGCTTGTCTGCCCTGCTGAGCTTCCTCCTGCAGTGGGGCTGGCTGGCTGCACCCAATCTGACCCTGCGGTACACTCCTCTCGGGGGAGCCAAGGTTGGAGACGGGCAGAGACAGAGTTGTTTCGCTCTGGAGTTGGGGCCATTTTCCCCCATTGAGTGCCTGGCTGCACTGCCCCAAGCAGGAGACCCACTGGCCACATCCTCCTGACCCAAGGATGTCTCTCTGCACCAAGGCCTGGGCTGGGTGCTCTGGTCTCCTCAGTCTGCATGTGCCAGGCTAGGTTGCTGCCAAGGGCTGGGTGAATAAAGGAAGGACTCTGTGTCCATTTCCAACCATAGACCCTCATGTTACTGGCCCACCCCCTAGGGTTCACATATGCTCAGCCCAAATCCATTTCAATTTGCTAGAGCCCCAACAGCATGGAGCCCTGTCATGGCCTTGAGAGGGATGCAGGGGTGTGCCTGGAGCCTCGAGGGTCCATGAGGATGGAGCTAGGCTCTGGAGCCGTGGCTGGAAGTGCCTCATGGTTTCAGGTCCTGGTGCCCAGGGAGCCCTGAGGGTCACACGCTGTGATGAGGAAGAGGACACCAAGGCTGGCCCAGGCCCAGGTTGGGCAGCTCTGGTTTCACTGGTTGGCTCCCGGCCCCTGAGGCAGGTGCAGGAGACAGACAGGCATGGCCAGGCTGGGCAGGCCACTGCAAGTCCCCAAAGATGGCCCCCTACGGCTCACAGGAAGGGGGTGCAGGGAAAGCCCAACTGGTTTTGGGCGTGGCTAACTTCTGGCCTGGTTTAGCTGGCCCCACCCTACAGAGTCCCCTGAACCTGACCCCATTGAGACCCCATAGTCATGCTAGTTTCTCTAGCAATGTGGATGGCAGTTCAGGGGTCCCCAAGGCCATCCAATAAGGCAGGTTCAATCAGAGCTCACCCACAGAGGAGAGAGAAGCCTCATGGACCCTGTGAAGTGCTCAGGACACAGAGCGTAGCTTGGAACTGGGCCCTCTGACCTGGGTCCAGCAGCCTGCTGCCTTCCATGCCGCCTGAATGATGTCATGTTTCACACTCACACTTTCCTATAACCCTTCCCCTGTGCAACCATTAGCAGGTGTCACTGCTTCCATCACACAGCTGTCAGTCACCTCAGCCCTAAGCAGGGGTCCTCTTCCTGGGGCCCAGGACAGCCAGGCTGCCCTGCCCAGTGAGGACAGGGTGAGCAGATGCTGTATTACCTGTACCCTAGCTTGGGTCTGGATGCCACCAGTGCCAGGACAGGGCACTTGTCCAGCTCACTGGCATCAACACCCCTGCCTGCCTCTTGCAGTCCTGGCAACCCTTGGAGAAGCATCAGGCCCAGGGCTACAGGTTGCTGGTGAGGGGCAGCCTAGGGGGGTGTATGACACAGGCTGCAGGCCACCGGGTGGGGAGCCTGGCCGTGCTCCTGGCAGCAGGAATCAGAGAAGCAGTAACTGGATCTGGCCCAGGCTCTGGCGGCTGCCAAGGGTGGAGGGCTGTGATCGGGTTGCGGCTGCGCTGTTTTCCACTAGGCAGCTTTTGCTATGTCGGGAGAGCTGGGCTGGGCTGGCTAGTCCATGCAGTTGGTCAGGGGGCCTTGAGGTGAGTTGCAAGAAGAAGAGAGACCAAGAGCTGCTGGAGCCATAAGACAGGACACAGGGCCCAAGCCTGGGCTGCATCAGCTACTGGGGAGAACCTGTGGCAAGGGGTGCCTTCCAGCCCCGAGGACCCAGCTCCAGCCTGAGTGTAGTCCAGGAGTGGCTGAAATCCAAGCTGAGGTAATGACAGGTAGCCACTGTCCCTAAGCCGGCCTAGCTCTGATCCGCCTCCCACCCGCCCTCTGCTGCCTGCTGGTCATGTAAGAGCTGCCTGGGCCCACGGCCACTGTTCAGAGGCGGCGTCCGAGCAGGCAGTAGGTCCATGACGCTGATGGGGCCTGAGGGCCACAGGCCAGCCCAGCTGAGCCAGGCCTCTGGGGACCGTTGGGTGCTGTGAGCACGCAGAAAGAGCTTCCCAGGCCCCTGTCAGGTCGTCCCCAAGATGCCCACCAACGGCCTACACCAGGTGCTAAAGATCCAGTTTGGCCTTGTTAATGACACTGACCGCTACCTGACGGCTGAGAGTTTCGGCTTCAAGGTCAACGCCTCGGCACCCAGCCTCAAGAGGAAGCAGATATGGGTGCTAGAGCCTGACCCCGGCCAGGGCACGGCCGTGCTGTTCCGCAGTAGCCACCTGGGCCGCTACCTGTCTGCGGAGGAGGACGGGCGCGTGGCCTGCGAGGCAGAGCTGCCGGGCCGTGACTGCCGTTTCCTAGTCCTGCCGCAGCCCGACGGGCGCTGGGTGCTGCAGTCGGAGCCACACGGCCGCTTTTTTGGTGGCACTGAGGACCGGCTGTCCTGCTTTGCCACTGCCATCTCCCCGGCCGAGCTGTGGACCGTGCACCTAGCCATCCACCCGCAGGCCCACCTGAGGAGCGTGAGCCGGAGCCGCTATGCACACCTGTGCCCACAGGAGAATGAGATCGCTGCGGACAGCAACACGCCATGGGGCGTGGACGCGCTCATCACCCTCATTTTCCAGAACAGGCAGTACTGCCTCAAGTCCTGCGACAGCCGCTACCTGTGCAGCAATGGCCACCTTGTCTGGGAGCCCGAGGCCCGCGCCCGTTATACACTGGAGTTCAAGGCGGGCAAGCTGGCCTTCAAGGACTGCGATGGCCGCTACCTGGCACCCGTGGGACCCACCGGCACGCTCAGGGCTGGCCGCAACACACGGCCTGGCAAAGACGAATTGTTTGACCTGGAGGAGAGTCATCCACAAGTGGTCCTGGTGGCTGCCAACCACCGCTACGTGTCTGTGAGGCAAGGTAAGAGATTGCAGTGGGCCAGCAACCCTGACTTCAGCATGGGGTTCACGTAAGGGAGTGGCTTCGGGTCCGAGGGGTGAAGATGTGTGTATGTGAATGTGTGTGGTGATGTGTGATGCAGCTGGGTGGACCATAGGCCATGTATGGGGTCCCCATAGAGGGCTGCTGACCTTGGGGTCAGAAGGAAGGGGATGTCTCAGGACAGCTGGGAAGCTGCTGAAAGCTGAATGAGGGGTGCCCAGTGGGGAATGGCAAGGTCCAGGCCCTGCTCATCCTAGGCAGACCTCCCTTACTCCCCCCGCTTCTCTCCCACCAGTCCACTTTCTGAACTGTAAAGGGAATTGGGGAGGGTGCCAAAGACAGGGCAAGAAGCCAGCAGGACCAGAGTGGGGCAGGGCAATGGTCCCTACAACCCCATGTGGCTGATGAGCTGTTCCTCGTCCAGCCCCAGGAATGGGGTTAGAGAGGGACCTTAGGGGTCCCTCCAGTCCAGGGGATGCTTAGAGTAGATGTCCTTTCCTGGGCCTGTGCTCCTCAGTACGAAGGAACTGTCTTTGCCTGGTTGGTTTGTCCTGGCTCCCCCTGCCTCCTGGATCAGTGATTACCTGCCTCACCTGACCAGTGGGCCCTTCCACTTGCAATCACATGCCTGTGGGGTGGATACAAGCAGTAGATCCTGAGTAGCCCCATACTGGTAGAGGCCACCAGTCTCAGCTGTCTCCCACTTGGGCTCCTGCTCTGTGCACCTAGGACACAACCTGACCTGGCACAGTGCCACCACCCATTCAGATGGCAGAAGCCCAGTCATGAGTACCTGGGAGGAGTGACCCCACTGTGGCTATTGGGCACTGCCTGTAGTCAGGGTCTTCGAGGCCAGTCCAGCACAGGGGTAGGCATTCCACAAACACCTCCTGAACACTTGTCCCAATGTGTGACTGGGTCCTGGAGGGTGGACAGCCCTGGTCCTTCCCATCACAGGCCCTAGGATCTAGCCACAGCAGCATCTGGCCTGGGTCATCTCACATGCTTGGTTTGTGAGCGAAGTGTGGGCTATGACATGAAAAAGCTTCCCCTCTGAGTCAAAGGAGATGCGAGACACAAAATATTGGTACGGGGTTAGCTTGTGAGCCAGACTCCTGGTGGTATGCGAGGTAATGATGATGGTGGTGACGGTAAGAATGGCTGTGGTGACAGAGATGGTGCTGGAGGTTCTACTAGTGGTTCTGATGATGATGGTTTTGGTGGTAATGGTGTTGGTAGGGATAGTGGTAGTGGTGGTTAGGTGATGGTAGTATACATGATATTGGTGATAATGATGGTGATGTTTTTGGTGGTTGATGACAGTGATGGTGGTGTTGTTTTGGAGATAGTGATGATGATGGAGGTTAGGAATAGGGCTAGTATGGGCCATTTTTTGTCCACTGGACCACCCTGGATCTGACCTCATACTTTTTTTTTTTTTTTTTTAGATTTTTTTTTATTTTTTTATTTTTTTATTTATTCATTTTAGAGAGGAGAGGGAGAGACAGAGAGAGAGAAGGGAGGGAGGAGCTGGAAGCATCAACTCCCATATGTGCCTTGACCAGGCAAGCTCAGGGTTTTGAACCGGCGACCTCAGCACTTCCAGGTCAATGCTTTATCCCACTGTGCCACCACAGGTCAGGCTGACCTCATACCTTTGATGGGGGATCCTCCACTAACAACTAAACCCATCTCCCACTGTAGAAGCCAAGGTACCCCATATTTGCCTCCCCATTTCTCTTGTAATAAGCCTGACAGCACATAGCCTTGCCCCCCACATGTTCAGACGTTGAATTGACAACCAGGGTGCAAGGAAGCAGGATGTGCCATTGCAACCCTGGAGGGTACCTCTAGATTCAAGGCAGCTGGAGCAGCGGGTTCTGCAGAGTTGTGCCTGGATCACAGTCATCCTCCTGGCCGGGCAGACCCTAAACCTGACTCCTTCCCCCAGGCTGTGTGTGAGCACCCTGCTGGAGGTTAGGGACCCTGCTGTCCTCTCTTCCTGATATCTTTGTTTTGCTGCCACCAGCCTTCATTGACCCTGTGGTGTACTGCAGTCAGTTATTGGCTGCTGCAAATAACAGAAAAATGGCTGCAAACTGGCAAACCCACAGGACATTGATTATCTCCTATAAAGGGGTGTCTGGGGACACAGAGGAGGGGGTCCCAGACACAGGACACTACTGCCAGCTCAGTGGCATTACCTAAGTCCTCTGCTCATTCCTCTTTGAAGAACTACTGGCCTGGGACAGCTCTGACCTGAGAGTTGGTGCCCTTCTGGTCACAACATGGTTGTTGCTGTTCTCATGGTCCAGAGGAAAGAGGGGCCCCAAGTCTTCTGGTGTATTCACAGGAGTAAGGAAAGTTCTTCCATAGAGCCCAACAGACCCTCCCTGGGGCTCACATGTTCAGTTCAGCTGCGCCCTCCCAGAGAGCAGGTTCTGTGCTCTTTGCTGGCACCAGCCAGGATTCTGTGTGCTCCAGCTTGGGTCAGGGCCCAGCAGGTGGCTGTGTGAGATGGAGCCCCTGGACCGCATCCTGTCTAGTGGGTGTGTGGGGACACACTGGGGATGGTGGCAGAGGCCTGAAGCCCAGCCTCACCCCTCCGTCAGCACCTGCAGGGCCATTCCCTCACCCCTTCAGGTCTGCTTCAGTGTCACCTTCCCTGGGAGGCTGTCCCCAGCCCAGGCCCACAATATTCGCGGGCATTTGACACCTGTTTTGTCATCTGCCACTCCAAGCAGACGACAAGCGCCAGGAGGCAAGGGCTGTTTTCTGGGCTGTGTGAGCCCAGGGCAGCAGGCACTCAGTGCAGTGCTGCTGACAGACAGAAGGTGGGGTGGTCGTGAAAAACGCCAACTGCCTTATCCTCCTCTGAGAAGTGACCTAAGCAAGAGGGGAGGCCACCCGGCAGCTGTGGAGGGAGGGAGACCCCAGCCTTCCTTCCCGGGTGCAAGTGGGACAGAATCTGGCTCCAATCCTCAGGCCCTGATGGGGTTCTGCCCCTACCCCTCCTGCTATCCTAGTAGGACATGCTGGACCCAAAGGGGACCTCTACCATACCACTCAGAGTTGCCATAGCAACAGAAACTCAATTTATGGAAAGATACTTGGGAGGCCCTGGTGCCTGCCTGCTTCCCCCACCTGAGCATGGACACCCTCTCTGTCCCTGGCCCAGGAACCCCAGGCAGAGTTTCAGATAGACTTGCCCTCCCCTAGGACTCCTGGGAGACCCCATACGTGAGTGGGAGGCTGGGGAGATGACAAGGGGCCAGTCCCTACCTAGTGCCCAGGAATGGACCCCAGGCCTTGGCTATTCCCTGGGTCATGGCATTGAGGACAGGAACCCAATGGTGCCCACATAGTGGCTTAGGAGTGAGTTATAAATAGAGGCAGTGTAAGTGTTGGTGCAGAGCGGGAGCAAGCAGATTACCTGCTGATTAGCAACACAGGGGATTTGCCAGCATGGAAGGGCCTGGCCCCTGGGCTGCAGTTGGAGTTGGGCCAAGAACCTTATGGAGCAGTGTGTGGGTTTCCATGTGCCCACATGGCCCCAGGGGCAGAGCTTCCAGACCCTCTGAGAAATGCCTTCTGAATCCTCTCAGGTTCTAGATGAGCCCCCCCCCCCAGCTTCTGGGTTGCTTCCCCACCCGTCTGCTCCCCACCCACCCAGGGAGAGGCGTGAGGGGCTTCCCATCTCCTCCCTCCAGGCGTCAATGTCTCAGCCAACCAAGATGAAGAACTGGATCATGAGACCTTCCTGATGCAAATTGACCAGGAGACAAAGAAGTGCACCTTCTATTCCAGCATTGGGGGCTACTGGACCCTGGTCACTCACGGAGGTATCCAGGCTACAGCCACACAAGTGTGAGTGTACCATCCCCACATCCAACACCACCTTCACTTCCACCACCACCACCACACTACCTCCCTCACCCACAAGGATATTGTAGCACCCAGCCTGGGAAGAACGCCTACTGGCGTGGGCACAGCTCTTAATGGTGGTAAGCGTATCAGTGGAAGGCCATTGCCTGTTGCTCCCCCTGGGAGAAGGTACTGGATCTGAGGATGGGGAGCCCTGGCTCTGAGCTCCCATGTCCTACTGCTCTAAACGGATCTTGCCCTGCCCCCTCAGTTCTGCCAGCACCATGTTTGAGATGGAGTGGCGTGGCCGGCGGGTAGCCCTGAAGGCCAGTAATGGACGCTACGTGTGCATGAAGAAGAACGGGCAGCTGGCAGCCATCAGCGATTTTGTGGGTAAGCACTCCATACCCGCTTGGGGTGACTGGGATAGGCACTATGCCAAGGGACAACCCCTGCTCATAGACCCTGTGTCCAAGAGCTGGCCCCTCCCCTACACTTGGTTCAGATCATTGCTGCCGACCTCAGGGGAGCAGTGAGATACCAGAGAACCCTTTCCTTCACTGTACCTGTGGGGAGCCCTAGCTCAGGCAGTCATGTAGGACAATGGCAATGGTAGATCAGGCCCATGAGCCTGAAGCCCGAGTCTACTGGAAACTCTTTTTGGGGAGCCACTGCTGTGCCCACCCGGCTGGCTTGGACAAGGACAGCTCTCCCCGCAGGCGAGGATGAGGAATTCCTCCTCAAGCTTATCAACCGGCCCATTCTGGTGCTGCGCGGCCTGGATGGTTTCGTGTGTCACCGCCGAGGCTCCAACCAGCTGGACACCAACCGCTCGGTCTATGACGTCTTCAACCTGAGCTTCAGCGACGGCGCCTACCAGATTCGAGGTGCGGCCAGCGTGGGGCGGGAGCAGGGGTGCAAGGCGTTTATCGGGGCCGAGGGCCCCCTGCCAACGCCTGCTCGCTCTCCAGGCCGCGGCGGTGGATTCTGGCACACCGGCAGCCACGGCAGCGTGTGCAGCGACGGCGAGCGCGCCGAGGACTTTCTCTTCGAGTTCCGCGAGCGCGGCCGCCTGGCCATCCGAGCCCGGAACGGCAAGTACCTGCGCGGCGGCGCCTCGGGGTTGCTGCGTGCGGACGGGGACACGCCCGCCGGATTTGCGCTCTGGGAGTACTGAGCACGCAGCCCACTGTCCTTATTAAACTGTGTCTATTTCAGCCGCTGGCAGGCTCAAGCTGCTCGGGGTGGACGCAGAGAGTCAGCATTGGGGCCCCCAGGGGCTGGAGGTTGCACCTACTTGCAAGTGCTGCAGCTTTCCCTGGGTCCTGCGGTGTGCACTCGACCTCCCCAATCTTCTAGCCCAGAAAATGCAGTGTCAGGGGCTTGTGCAGGAGGAAGGTCCAGGCGGTTCTGCCCCCTCCCCCATCCTGCACAAGCACAGCCCTGGGTCTCTTCCTCTTGTCCTGCTCCCACACACCTCCCCAGAACCCGAGGAAAATTCACCCTATCCACCTAGCTGGACTGGTTGGGGCTGAGGTAGCTGGGAGGCCCAGACAGACCAGGCCAGTTAGAGAGGGTTTTTGTGGTTAGCATGTCTTCAAAGGGCACCATGGCTCCCGGAATTGGGGCAGGGTCTCAGAATCCTATAAGTATTTGATGGACAAGCAACCCCACACTTTCCAAACAAAGCTGTGGCCAGATGGCCAGAGGAGAGGGCCCTTTCCCACTCCTGCACTTGCCTTGCTGCTACCCAGCCCCATCCAACCCCCTGCAAGGGGCCCTTAGGCCAAGGCCACCCCCAACCTGTACACAGAGCTCCTTACCTGACTTGCCCCACAGCTGGCTGGCAGCCCTATCAGTCAAGGCCCATGGTTCACCCACATGTCTCCTCCATAGCAGGGGGAACCCAGAACCCCCAGCCCACAAGGACACCCACACAGACTAACACCTGTTGGATGGGCTGCATGACCTGGGACTTCGGAGTAGGCCTGCTCCCTGGGATTGGTGAGCACAGTGAGAATGGGGAAATGGGGGACTACGGGTGCCAGTGGGAGACATCTTGAGTGAAGGTCTAGGGCATGCAGGGAGGATGAGACAGGGGACAGAGAATTCACCTGACGGAAATGACCTCACTACCCTGCCAGTAGGCCACGCCCCTCTCCCTACCCAGGGCAGCCCCAGCCCTTGCTTGGGGCCTAAAGTCTCATCCGGTGAGTCCTGCCAGGGTTGACCAAGGAGAGGGGTCAGAGAATGGAATGCTCTAAGAAAGGAGGGCAGCACAGAGGGGTGCAGGTGGGTGCCAGGTATCAGACAGGCATAACCAGGGAGAAGTGCAGGAGAGGAAGGGGCTGAACAGTCCTGGGAGCATGGAAGTCCTGCTAGGTCACCCCTAAGTCTCCCTGCAACCTCTCTCCAAGGACCCCCGGGCAAGCTACCCTCGCCTTAGGGACAAAGGGCTGAGGTCATGGGCTAGGGATCAAAGGCAGACGCCAGTTAGCTCTGGGAGGAAGACACTAGTCCCAGCAGGCAGGACAAGGACCTGGACTGTTGAGCTGCAGCCTGTGCTGCCCCCTTGTGGCATTTTGGGAGGGAAGGTTGGAGGCCCAGCTGCCAGTCTTAGGGCCTGGAAGAAGGCCACACCAGGCTGGAAATCCCAGCGCACTGCCCCCTGGGTTCCTTGATCATGCAGGATGTTGAGGGGTCTCCGTCTCACTGCCAGCCACAGTGCACTTGGCCTGAGGCACTCACAGAGTGCTGCCCATACAGCCTAGGGCAGCTGCTGTAGAAGGGAGGCAAGAAGAGAGAGAGAGAGAGAGAGAGAGAGAGAGAGAGAGAGAGTGTGTGTGTGTGTGTGTGTGTGTGTCTGGTGGAGAAGGGGAGGACTAGAGAGGTGGTGGTAGTAAGGATGCCCTAGCACCCCTGGGATGGGGAATAAAAGCTGGGACTGGATGGAGAAAGACATGCTGTGGCTGAGGTGAGCTGGAGTTGTGTGTAGGGGCCATCACCTGGCCAGTCCAAGGCCTCACACACAGCCCACTCCATGCGGAGACCACACTCAGTAGCCAAGGGGTACTGAGAGTGGGTGCCCAAGCAGGTGAGGGTTTGTTCCAGGGGGCTCCTTAAGCAGTGGCCGCAGGGACCAACCATGCATCTGTGCTAGTTGGGGTGATTTTCTGACTGGTTGTGTGTCCACCCAGCTCTTACACCGTGTCACGGCTGGGCTGTGGTCTATCGCTTTGTGCCTTGTGTCCTATCAGTCCCTCCTTTCCTGCCTCCTTTCATATTTATCAAGTTTTTTCCCCTTTGTTCTATGTGTAGTGCTTCACCCCAGGGCCATGAAGAACCCAGTGCAAGGCTTACCTGGTATAGAGCTGGGGGCATCCAGGAATCAGGGTCAAAGCTACATTCCAACTGATGGGGAGGGTGACAAAACAGAGGCAGAGGCAGCTTAAAGAGAGGGCAGTTTTGGTGGCAGCAGGGCTGTTACAGCCCCACACAAAGAGCACCATGTGACATCTAGGAGTCACCTCCCCAAACACTACGAACACCAGCAGCGGGTCAGGCCCGTCCACCCACTGGGGCCCTGGGAACGCACAGTGCTAGGCGCAGGGGTGGCCATGGCCACAGGGACTTAGCTGATGAGTGTCCAGGCTGCAGGCCAACACAGAGCACCCCCCTCACCACCAGTTTCTGTGCTTTGGTCACAGGGAGCACCTTCTACTGGGTAGCCCCAGCAGTGCAGAGGCAAGACCAAGGCACCCAGAGTGGGGTGGCAGGGCAGGTGTGGACAGGCAGTGTCCCCAGGAACAGTGACAGCCAGACAGAAACCTCACCCCTGCCCTGGTCAAGCTATCTCTCCCTGGCCTCCAAAAGCTGCCTGAGCAGTGCCACTCCTGCCCTGGGGTCCGGCCCTATGTCCTGAGCTGGATTTCTGAGTGGAGAAGACATCAGTGATCCAGGGGAGACTACTCAGCAGCAACAGGTTGAGGGTGGAGACCACAGGCAGCTGTTGAAGGAAAGGAAGGAGTGATGGAGGCTGAGGCCCTGAACCCAAGGCAGGACAGGGCCAGGGCAGGCACAAGGGAAGGTGCAGCAAGGGCAGGGCCCAGCATACAGCAGGCTGTCCTGAAACAACTCACTTTATGACCTACTTCCCGTGAGCATACCCACAGAGGGCGGCCAGTTGTTTGTGCAGCAGCAAGCTCACCCTGACCTACCATGGCCACAATCAACGAGGACCCGCCTCCCTGCTCAGGAGCTGGAAACTAGACTTTTGTGTTCTGGACTTTTCTCCATGCAACCAGAGGCACTGCCTCCTCAGAGAGGCTGTTAGTGTGGACAGAGCCTGGGGCGGGGCCCACCTGGCATCACAGCAGGAGGAAGCTGGGGCTGCGAAGCTGCTTGTACACCTGTAGGAGCCTCTCAGCAGTGGCACACGAGCTGGCCTTGTCCTCCGTGCACAGCCGGTCACGTAGGGTCTGCACCTCCCACAGCAGTGTCTGCAGATGCGGGGGATGGCAACAGCTAGGCCCCCTACCCTCCCACACGCATGTCACCAGGTTCCTCTAAGGGACCCCTGTCATGCACAAACCCTGCTTGAGACATGGTAGGGAGTTCAGGACAAATACTCATCTATGACTTCAAAGCGTGGGATACCCTTCCAAGCCACTGAAGACCCCTCAGGACAGAAGAGTGGCTGGGTTGAAGGAGAAACGACACCCCCAGATTATAGGAAGGTTCTAGCCAAGCGATAGGAGTGGGCCAGAGACAGAAAGGACTGAGCCCACTCTCTACCTTCCCCCACCCCGCTCAACAGAGGAGCCTGGCTGGGGACAGTCCTCACTGTCCAAGCTGCTGGGAGGTTTGAGGACAGGACTCCCAAGGCCCTCACCTCATGGTTGGCCTGGATCTGCTGAAGATACTGCACACGGAGGTCAAGTGGGCTGGAGCCCCAAGCAGCCTGCTCCATGACCATCTTCTGTGGGAACAAGGGACAGGTTGCTAGAGGGTCACAGGTAGCGCCACAGTCCTAGGGCACTTGTCCTTCAGCCCTAAGCCAGGTGGTCCCTTCCCTCCCCCTAAATCCTCCTTGGCCCCCTTGGGTCTTCCCTGCACTGCAGGCACATACCAGCCCCTGATCCTGAAGGTCAGGACCAGATTCCTGAGCCTGGATACAAAGCCTCAAGATATGCCAGGAAGGGCTGTTGTGGGAGTGAGGTTATCACTGGGGTCACAGTGGGATAGGATAAAAAGGGCCGGGTCGCCTGACCAGGCGGTGGCGCAGTAGATAGAGCATCGGACTGGGATGCGGAAGGACCCAGGTTTGAGACCTGGAGGTCACCAGCTTGAGCACAGGCTCATCTGGCTTGAGCAAAAAGCTCACCAGCTTGGACCCAAGGTCGCTGGCTCCAGCAAGGAGTTACTCGGTCTGCTGAAGGCCCCCCAGTCAAGGCACATATGAGAAAGCAATCAATGAACAACTGAGGTGTCTCAACAAAGAACTGATGATTGATGCTTCTCATCTCTCTCCATTCCTGTCTGTCTGTCCCTTTCTATCCCTCTCTCTGATTCTCTGTCCCTGCAAAAAAAAAAGAAAAGAAAAAAGAAAAAGATTGCTTTAAAAGGGCCAGGTCTAGAACAGCCTTCAGACTTTCTCCAAAGTCAGACTGTGGGCTCTGATTCTCAGGGGTTGGGCTTGGGCCTGGGAACAGGCACTGGTGAGTCCCTGGGTGAGATGATGCAGAGACCATGCTTAAGGGAAATTGTCAGATGGCAGGTGGCTGTACTGCAGACCCGTGAAGAGCGGATGGGCTGTGCCAGCCAAGAGCACCAGCTGACACACTTCTTCTGAACATGAACCCACCCCAGTACAGTACTGAAGCAGCCTAATCCTGCACCAGGTGGCACACAGCCCTGGGGCTGCATGAGGGGCTGGCAACCACTCCCACTTTCTAGGCAAAGACATGGAGGCTCAGACAAACTGACATCTTGTCCCAAGACCTGAGCCAAGGGTGTCTGACCCCAGGGCATGGTCTCTTTACAAGGTCTTTGCTTAGCCAGACAAGTGCAGAAACCTCCAGCTGACCCTGGCAGGTGACAAGCTGAAATGTCTTCCTTAAACCTGTTGGCCAGGTGGGCCCTGGGCACCCACCAGGGGCTGTTGCCAAGAGGGTAAACAGCAAATACCCTCAGCTTGCCTATATGACATGTACATTTGGAAGCAGGAAGGAGGTAGAGGCTGTCCTGGCTCCCCATGCGGGGAGCCATAGACTTCTTGGCCCAGCAGGCCCACGACAGACTGATATACCTGCATACGTCTGATAACAGCGTGGTGGGTCCTGCACATGTTGTCCAGAGAGGAGCTCTCCACTTGGATCTCCACAGCCTGGATGGGCCCTGCTGGGCACAAGTCGGTTACAGCCACCTGTAACACAGAGAGCCTTGTACCCACCCATAGCTCCCTGGTCTGGGCTGCCCTTCTACACTGTCCCACACAAAGCTTGATGCCACAAGACATGTAGGCCCGGGTCTCTCTGCCTAATGGCAATTTCCACCTAATGAACCAGCCAGCTGACCAACAGCAAATCTGCTCACCTGTCCCGGAAGAACCCAAGACCCTCTGGCACTCAATCTAGAACAAGGTGACAGCTGCAACCTTGCCTGAACAGTACCCACAGCCCACACTAGACAACTCAGGTCACCTGACAGCAAGGTCAAGGTTTCAGGTGTGAAAACAGGGTGTGGGCTGGGTGGCTGAGGTCAGATGTCAGAAAAGTGCCCTCCTGGAGGTTTTGACTACACTGAAGATGAAACAGCAAGCTCAGACTGAGAACCAGGTCATTTGGCTCTCTCTCCACACAGAGGACACAAGGCAAGACCTGAGGAGCTGGAGGGCTCTAGGAAGAACTGTCATTAGCAGCTCTTCCTCTGGTATCCATGAGATGTGTGGGGCACCCATGAGGCTGAGGACCCCGCCATTACCCACCACCAGGCCCCAGAATCAAGGCCCAGAGATGCCCCAAACTAGACACCAGCCTGGTCTTGGCCTGGCAAAAAAGGGCTGTGCAGTGAGCAGTGGCTGGCTCCCCGAGGTCAAGGCAGCTTCCACCCACCACCCTGGGGGATATTTCCTGGCTGCCTAGGCTCCTCTGCGAGAGCCTCCAACACTGGACATAAGGGTTGGCTGGACATGGCCTGGGCCTGCCACCAGGGGAACCTCAGGGAGAAGCCAGGAGCTGGTAGCTCCATTTTAGCTGCCAGTGCCCCATCTAAGTCGCTTCTGTGATGCTCCCTAGTCTGGTGATCTAGGGGTGAGCAGCTAGGGCTGGTGGGGTCCCTGCAACTGGCTGTGAGTTCAGAAGTGCATGGGGTAGGGCCACGTATGCAGTGCTGGGTGGGCTTTGGTCCTGCAGAGGCTGCTCCAGCACAGCCGTGCCTCAGACTCCAGTGGAGTTGGCATCCTCTGCAGGGTAGGCACAAGAACAGGATTTCTTGCCCGACCTATGGTAGTGCACTGGATAAAGCATCGACCTGGAATGCTGAGGTTGCAGGCTGAAACCCTGGGTTTGCCCCGTCAAGGCACATATAGGAGTTGATGCTTCCTGCTATTACCCCCGTTTGTTTCTCTCTCTCCTCTTTCTAAAAATGAATAAAAATCCAAAAAAAGGAAAAAGAAAAAACAGGATTCCTCTCAAGTCACCCAAATGCTTGGAGATACCACTCTGAAACAGTTGCCATCAAGGCTGATGTCCCCAAAGGTAGGCAAGTTAACCCCTTGTTTGCCTCGTGGATGATGAGACGGATGTCAGTGCCATCTGGGGCCACTCCCTGGACAGAGGACAGTGCTTGAGCTCTCACAACATCTGCTGTCACATTCTCAGTGAGGAGCCACTGCAGGGTGGCACAGCACAGGGACATGCCTAAAGGACAGAGGAGTAGGCCATGAGTTTGGACAGATCCTGGGACAGGGAGGAAGGACCTCACGTCAATAGGCCTCAGCACATCCACAGGACTCAGGGCCCCAGGACCAAAGCAAAGCTAGTCAGTACCACCAACCTGAGTAACTGTCACTCAAGGCAGCTCTGAGCAGGTCTGCTGACACCCTAATGGCAGCCACAGAGGGGGGCCGGTACTTCGCCCACAGGGAGTCGGGTCCTGACGGATCGCTGCCAGGTCTGTGGCAAGTGTCCAGGAAGGTGTTTAAGGGATCGCTGACAGAGTGGAATGAACCAGGGGACTGTGTGTGGGACTCAGCGAGGCCAGGGAAACGCAAGCCCTGAAGCATGTCCACTGTGTACTCACTCAAGGGCAAGCAGATGCCTTCCTGCTCTGGCAGGACATCGAGAGTACACCCATCTAAGGATGGGTCCTTGTAGGAATCAGATGGGACCAGGGCCCCACCCACAACCTTCCTGAGGCTGTGGAAGAGTGCACAGGACACGGTAACAGGAAGATTGAGCATGCTGTCCTCATCAGGGCCCAGGGGCAGCGTCACCTCCTGTTGACCACCAGGGCCAAGTTGGTCCACGGGGATGGTGTAGGTCACGGCTAAGCCCACCAAGTCCGGGTCTGAGGTGTAGGTGTGGGGCAGCACCTGGATGCACAGGGCCCAGCCCTGGTCCAGGCGGAAGCTGTTGTTCTCCAGTCGGCAGGTGGCGGTCAGCACATCCTGTAGCTCCCGGCGGCTCCAGGAGGTGGTAGTTGTGCATGAGATAGGCTGAAGGCCCTCCCGTCCGGACAGTAGGGCACAGCTGACATTCATAGCTTCATTGAGACACGACAGGGCCCTGTTGCGCTGATCAACAGACTTCTTTAGAGAAGATACTCTGGGAAGAGTAGAGGGGGCACCAGCCAGGTTACACAGGCTAGAGATGGTGCCTGTGCTGAGGCCAGCCTCCTGCTGTGTCCCTGTTCTGAGTTGGCCCCTTTGTTCCTCTGAGCTACCATGACAGCCCGGAGAGTGGCCAGCACTAATCTACAAGGGTCTAGAGCCTAAAGATGCTCACTCTGAGCCATAGGGGGACAAGTGAAAGACCCCCTTTCTCTGGATGGGTCAGAGGAAGGGACTGTTGCCAGCATCACTGTGGCAGGAAGGAAAAGAGGATCTCCTACACCCCCTACCAGGGAAAGGGAGGCAGTTTGAGAAAATGGTGAGGGCCCCTTTTGTCAGGCAATTTGATGTCTGGGGCTCTCTCTGGGGACCAGAGGCAAAGTAACAGGTCTGGCCAGGACCAATGTCCACACATAGGACACTGCCTCTTGAGGACACAGCCTGCTGCTTACCTCTCAGAGATGGTGCCGATTCCACAGAGCAAGTCCTTGATTTTCTGGCCCATGTTTGCCATGATCACTGTGGTGGGGCGAGGTGTCTCAGAGTTCAGATCCAAGCTGCAGGTCATCAGGCGGCCTTTGGCAGACAAGGCCAGTAGCTCAGTGCTACCTGATGGACATAGGTGGGCCCAGTCAATTTGTGAGGAGGGCAAGCTGCTGGGAGAGCTCCCCAAGACTGAAGACAAGTGCTGGCAAAAAGCCAGCACCAAAGTGAGGACCCAGGAGACAGGAAAGCTTGGACGTGTGCCAGGGGCTGAATGGAGCTGTCCACATTCATTATGCACATGCCACAGGGCCCTCCATGGCAGGGACATTGGCACAGTGGAGGCAGCACTGCGGTGATACATGGTACATGCAAGGAACTAAAAGGGGCCAAACAAGGACTGACATAAGTCACATCAGTCAGACATGGCTTGACCTTCAACAGGCCGCCCAAGCAGAACTGCTCTGAGGTTTTCTGAGAAAAGTGACTACTCTGCGCCCCTCCCCCTTGCTTTGCTCTGTCTCAGTGGCACTTTCTGGAAGTCTGTGGCATCGTCCTGCCTACTCTCCTGCTCCCAGGCTACCAGGGAGCCCTCCAGGAAACAGGCTTATCTATCTGCCTGTCCCCAAGCCCAACACTACTGAGGCCTTGAGCCCTGCTCTCAGCACACAAACACTTGCCGCTCAGCCCAGGGCTTACCATGCTTTCCCACGCCCTACCATTCCCCACTTTCTCTGCGGTAAATGGTGGGCTTTCCCCTTCAAAGCATTTCTTTCCTGTTAGAGTTATCCGTGGCAGTTCTCGGGCCGACTCATGAGCTGTCTAGCAGAAATGCGCACTGGGCAAACTGTCCCCCAACACTGTGCAGAACACACACAATCAGAGCTCCAGGATACCACCTGCCTCTACTGCAGACTGGGCTCATTAGTGGGCCACACGGTAAGCATCCAAGGTGTTTCCTGGCTGTAAGGAGAAATGTCAAGGCTTGACCTGAACCAATGTGGATCTACCCTGGACTACATGCAACATAAGACCTGTCATGGAAAGACGCTCTTGCCCAGGTAGAGCGCACATCTCCCACTCCTAAACCTACAGAATGCACGCAGTCAGACACTCCCTGTCCCCAGACAAGGACTGTCAACCACAAGGCTCTGCCAGGTAAGTATAAGCCTGTCCTATCAAGTTTACAGAAGCCAGGGAGACAAGGCAGGGAGAGGACAGGCCAGTTTGAGGGGAGGTTGAGTGGGAGAAGATTGCCAAAGGAGTGTTCCACCCATCCCCCAGGCTTTAATTTTCAGGTTTTAACAGTGCTTCATACCTTCAGGTGACCTGGCCAACAGTGAGAGGGTGATGATGCTGCACACACTCAAGCTGGCTGGACAAAGCAGAGACGGTAGGCCTCCTGGGCTGTCAGGCTGTGCCGGATCCTGGGAGGTGCCTCCCTGAGCCAGGTCTACCACACAGAGGTTGGAGGGGGTGGTGTGGTACACACGGCCATCCCTGCCACAGGTTGCACAAAGCACAGGCCCTGGCAGGCAGTACTCCCTCAGCTCTGGCACCAGATTTCCCGCCTCATCCCAGCTGGCCTTGACAGCCAGTGTCCGGCCATGGTGACCGAGTGCCACCAAGCAGTCAGAGTATGCATCCTCTATGTCCTCTGCCAGTGGCTCAGTCCTCAAGGTCCCGATGAAGATGACAGGCTCCTCCAGGTGATGGAGAATCCTGACAAGGGCATTCGGGCCACCAGGGGCCAACCTGGAGGTGACCAGGGTCTTTAGAACCACAGAGCAGAGCTGGCCATCAGGGAGGCCACAGAGGATCACGGGTGATTCCAGGATGGAAGCATCAGTTCCAAAGAGTAGCCCAAAGAGAGCCCTCTCCAGCATAAAGCCCCTGGGACACTGCAGGTGGCTGTGCGGGTACCTGGAGCCTGGTGGTGGTGACACAGAATACAACACTGGGAGGAAGCAGGGGACTGTAGGCTTTTGCGGGCTCCCAGCTGGGGGTGTGTAGGTGGACAGCTCCACCTCGCCAATCTGGCATGGGGGCCTAGGGTCCTCTCCAGGGCAGGGACACTCAAACAGTTGCATCTTCCACAGGGTGGGGCCCTGTGCCAGCGTGATGAGTACATGGTCCAGAACAGTGAAAGCGCACAATGTGGCATCAGGGAGGACACAGGTGTCTGGGTCCACGGGGATCACAACAGGAGGTTCACTGTCCTCGTCGTCCCTATCACTCTGGTTCACAGACCTATGAAAACACAGGGAAGTGTCACTCAAGATATTCACATGCTGTCTTCATGACAACCTACCACTACCCAGCAGTCCTCTAACCACTGACTCAGGGATCACAGAAACCAACCTTCTAAGTGCATCAGACCAGAGGAAACAGGTCTTGCTCCTGGCTACAGATTCACCATTCTGCACCCCATTTACTAAAGATTCCCTGCCAGCAACAGCCTGTCAAGGGACGCAGGTACTGGGCTAGGCACAACTACCACTTCTGAGCTGGCTTTGAACCCCTCGTCCCCATGTGTCCCCATGGCGCCGGCTCTTGAAGGCTCATTCTGAGCCCAATTCAGGAGCACGCGAGTCCTACAGGCCGGTTCTTAGGGAGGGCAGGGCCGGCCTTTAGACCAGCCCCAAGCAGTGCAGCCCAACAACCCCGCCTCACCTGCTCGCCTGGTCCAAAGACAAGCAATAGATGCCCCTCTGGGCGCACAGAATGTAGAGCACCCTGCGAAGGGCCAGGACCTCCAGGTGCCACACCGGAGCAGGTAACCGGTACACCGCCTGGACGTCGGGAGGCAGAGAGCAGAAGCACTAGTTCTGAACAAATTTCTACGGAACGACCAGGAGGCCCGCCTCCCTTTCACCCTCCTGGTGCAGCCCCTCCGGGCCCAGGATTCCACCCTTGCCCCGATGCTCACGGTCAGCTGCCTCCCCTCCAGATCGTAGACATAGACCAGCTCCCTCCCGGTGGAAAGAAAAATCTCCGCCCCGAGGCACAGCACGTGGGGCTTGCCCCCCGCCGGGCCCGCGACCGGGCAGCTGAAGCCCGTCAAGTAGTCGACGCGCGGCGCGAGACCGGCCATGGTGCGCGCCCGCCTCCGGTGAAGCGCGGGTCGCGCGGGGGAGGACTCTCTGCCTACTGGGGCTGGTTCGGGAGGCGGCGGAGGCGCTGTACGGCCGCCCACATCGCGGCGCGGCCTCTGCCGTAAAGCGGCACGCGAGGGCGGGGCCGAGGCGAGGCGGGACCCCGGCCGCGAGGTGAAGTTTGGGCGGAAGTCCCTGCCCGCGGGCTGAGAGTGGACGCTCCTGCGATGAAGTTAGGGGACACAGAGCAAATATAGGAAACCCGATGGCCCGTCCTCTCCCACGCCATCTGTCCACGGGGCGATCCGAGGCGCCGTCTTGCGGATGCCCTGAGGCCCCACAGCATCTCCCATGCCTGTGCAGGGCCGCGGGCCCCCTTAGGTCCGGCACCAAGCCCCGCTCCCTTCATGCGCCCTAGAGCTGGACAGGCTCCCACCCGGGCCAGCACGTGGGCTCTCCCAGGGTCGGAAGGACGCATCTCCGGACCAGGCGGGCTGCCCCTAAAGCGGCATTTTAGGGTTTAGGGAACGCCTGTGTGTCCAGGAGCGAGCGGACGGGCTTTAACAGCTCTAGATCTCCCTCTGACTGCTGGGAGTGCCCCCTCTCTGTCTGGACACGAACTGTACGTGGGCGCTGGTTTGAATGGACAGTTGGGTAAGCCAGAGGGATTCTGGGTTGTGGGGCAGAAGGCCATAAAGAAAATGACGGCAATCACCAGCAGTCAGTCTGCGCTCACCGGGCTGCTCCCTCTCATCGTTCTTCTCCTCTGGGGCCTGGGAGAGGTGCTGACCAGAGGGGCCGAGTGTTCCTCCGGATGAAAAAGTTGGAGACCCAGACCCAGAGCACCGCTGAAAGGTACCTGTAGACGTTAATCATCCCTCTCCTTTAAGAAGCCAATGAAACAATCTCCAAGGCCTCCCATGAGAGGCATATGGGGGACATGGCCAAGCATGGCATGCTGAAGGGGCCCAGCTGCCAAATGTTTCTAGGCTTGGAAGTTAAGCTGGCATCAGGAAAGCTGGTGTGTCTGCCAAAACGTAAAGCTGCAACAAGTTTTAAGTGCCTTTGTTGAGGGGGAGGTGTGCACTCATCCCCTAGCACAGCGAACTGTCCTACCTCTGGGCACTGGCACGGACACAATGTGTGTGGCATTTGCAGTGTTTGCCCCTTTCTGCTCCCTGGTTTGGGGCGTGAAATGCTATCCTAGATGCTGGCAAAAGGGAGGGCAACAGGGGCTCCCACTTGGCCTTCTGAAGTGAGGACATGCTTCTTTCAAGCCATGTCCCACTCTGACTGCCCACCCTTTCCCAGGTCTCCTCTGCTCCCCAGGCCTGTGAGCCACATGCTTGTCCTCCCAGGCCGTTTTCCAACGCGGAGGGAAATCTCCCTTCAGGCACTGTGAAGTGGGTGGCTCCTCTGTCCCACTCCCTTCTTAGAGGCTAGCGGGCTCCTGGCTATAAGCCCAGGAAAGCCCACACTGGATGACAAGGATTTATGAGCATCAGCAGCCCATCCAAAGAGGGCCTCGAGTCCTGATCCTGGAGGTTAGACATCAGCAAAGGGCTACAGTCCAGCTCAGAAATCTGAGGAGTGACACCAAGTAAGGGAGCCTCTGCATGCGTATGCAAAGTGTACATTCCTGGCCAGAAGCCTGAGGACAGTCAGTGGTCTCTATGCCAAATTTGGAGGCAGTGTAATCTTCCCAAGGACAAATTATGCCTCCCAACTCTTGGGAAGCTTCAGGCTGTGCTGGGCACTGTTCTCAGGCAGCACAGCCTGCCCATCAGGTGTACCTACCAGAAAAAGGGGGACCCCAAAGCTCTGTTTCCAAGCAGTACACTCCATTTGCTTGATATCTTGGGGAAGTTCTGAGAACCTTCTCACTTCAAGGTCAGTAGTGGTGACATGCCCTGGGCCAGCTGACAATGGTGTGAATTAAAGCAGTCATCTCAGGAACAGGTTTGGAAGCAGGTGCTGAGGGCCTGCCCACCACAGGGCCCCTCAAACACCAGCAGGTGGTGTTTTATATATCCATTCAGAAAGCAGTGACTCACCAGGAGGAACAATGCTAAAAGGTGCATTTGAAGGCTGGCACCAAAATTAGAGGGACAAGATAATTCAGGCCAGCAGCATGTCACCTCCAGTCTTGTTACCCTACAACTCGGTGTGGCTCCTTAGGTTCATCCTTCACCTGCTCCCCGGCCATATGCACCTGTCTCAGCATGCAGAGGCCCAGGAGCAGCCACATGGGTGACAGGCTGGAAAGGCACCCAAGGAGGCTAGGCTCTCCTCTTCCTCCCAGAGCACCTGCTGGAAGCACAGAGCCCAGGAGCCTGGACAGGGGGAATGGGGTCTCTGTCCTCTATGGCCACACTTGACACAAAGGCCCTGCAGAGATATGTGCAGTGCACGAGGAGAGGCCTGGGGCCCAGAGTGACAGGGAAGCCCAGCAGCACTTCAGGTACTTTTATTAGTCCCACTGCAGGGCTGTGTCTAGGCAGCGCTAATGCAACCCAGTTTCCAAGCACATCTTGAGCCCCATGCGGAGCAGAGTGCAACAGACTGATTGGAGGCAGCCAGCGGCATTCACCTGGGCCAGTGAGCACTCAGTCACTGCTTGCTGGGCTGTGGTGCCTGGTGGTGGCAGAGGAGGTTCACACAAGGGCAGGTGGGACACACGGGACAGAGGGCCCCTCCCCTGTGGAAAGGAGGTGGCTGAGCTTCCTGGGCTGAGCCCACTGGCAGGGCACCCCCACAAATCCTAACACGGAGCTCTGACTCTCTGGACAATAAAAAAAAGTACATTACTATTAAATAAAGTGACTCAAAACCAGAAGCCAAGAAACCACAATGCTTTTTCTTTAGCTAAAACACAAAAGAAAACAGATGAATTATGTGGATGCCAGAACTTGAATGAGAATGCTAGTGGAAGAGAAAAGGAAGCTAGCTGGGTGGATGAAGACAAGAAAGATTTGAGAGGAGCTGGTAGAGGCAGTGAGGTCTCAGAAGCGAGGTCAAGCACAGCTCCTGCCCACATCCTTGTCTCTGATTATTGCAGGACCAGACTACAGAGGCCAGAGCTCCAGCCAGTGCACCCGCTAGTTGTGTGACCACAGTCCTTGGCAGGTGGCTGTGCTTTGGACTGGCTGCTCTGGCCCTCCTGCCTCACCAGATCAGCTGCTCTGCCCTGGCCAGACCCAAGTCTGTGCTGGTGGACCTGGAGGTGCTAGACAACAGGACTCTTGCCACCAAAGAAGCCCATACCCAGTGCTCTCTGTGCATAGCAGCTACTGAGGGAAAAGAAGGGTGCTACAGGACTGCTCCTGCCCCAGGGCAGACATGAGGTCTCTAAGCACTCTGTATCTGGGCCAGCCTCTCCCAGGGGTGCAGAGCAGCTCAGAGATCTGGCTCTTATTAAGGCAAAGAGGCATCAGCATGCCCACAGGTTCTTGGGGCAGGGCCTGGCCACAGTCCAGCCACAGAGGACATGCGTGGACCCGAGGACATGTGCAAGGTCTGAACACGACCTCTGTCCTGGAATGGCCCAGACCTCACACCATTAGTACAGTAGCAACCTTCCTGTTCCCCATGAGAGACCCACATGGCTTCACAGCAGGCCAAGCCCCTACTCCCTCACCTGGGCCTGTCTCAATGACCATGTCACTGTGCCAAAGACCAGGGCTGGGCAGGGACACAGGAAGGAACTGTGTATGGGGCAAAGGGGACCAGAGCTTCTGGTCTTGAGCAGTCCAGTTCACCCCATGAGGCCTTGTCAGCAGCCTTGGCCATCCAGGGGGGCCACCTGTCTGGCGGGAGCCACTGCTGTGCTCCTGTTCAGACAGCCCTATCTGCAGCTGCCTCGGTTGTGTAGCCTGGCAGAAAAGTCTCAGGCACTGAGGTTTACTTCCAAGGAGAACTGACTGCGGGCCCCGTGTCCACACTCAGTCACCCTGTACACACCCAGAGGGACTCACTAGAGAAAAGGAAGTGGACACTAGTCTCTCTTACTCCCCTTTTATGCAGCTTTTATCTTAAAAAAATAAATAAAAGTCTTCTGGGCAGGAATTACTGATAACTGTTATTACAACCAATGCCAACTTTAAAATCCCACCTGGACATCAAGTGAGAACAAGATAAAGGGTGGGCAGCAAAATAACCTGCAGACCAAGCAGATGGGAGGCCGGCAAGCCTGTGGCCACTTATGTTTCCACTGGACAATGGCTACCAGAAGGGGAAGCACTGGCCCCCAGAGGCAGGGTCTGCCCCAGGGCCACAGGGTACAAAGGCCAGCAAGAGCCCAACCACAACCAGGGAGGGACAGGAACAAACAGCATCCAGACAGGAGAAGCTGGTGGCAGCAGCACTCCCACCTCCTCTGCAGGTGGTGATGTCGAGGCACCAGTCTGTCCACTACAGTGGGGGCTGGAATCAAGAGGCATCTGCATGAGGCAGCCCTGCTCCCCACTAGGAGCCTGGTTTTAGCCAGCAAAGCACCAGCCTGGCTCCATCCTCCAGGGAAGCCTGGTGCTGAGAGGCTTCGTAGGCCGGAGACCCCAGGGCAGCCACCCCCACCTTGCCCTTCAGGACTGCCCTCTGTGGGAACAGCTCCATGACCCTGGCTTCAGAGAGGGCTGGGTGGGCCCAGTCTTGCCAGTATGCTGGAGCCCTAGGTCCTGGGGAGGCTGCACATCTCGCAGTTGCCAGTGCCCGGCTGGTTCATGAAGGTGCAGTGCTCACAGGCCCACATGGCGACTGCGGCAGCATGCGAAGAGCCCCCAACAGCTCCGTAATCATTGAGGCCTGGAAGCTGCACCCCGACTGTGCCTGCAGGGTGGAAAGAAAAGCAGCACTCATCTTTTCTGTGCAAGGAAAATGTTTCACCAGTTTGGGCTCTACATCACTGCCTATTGGAGTGAAAGTAAACTCTAGAAGCAACTGCTCTATGCAAATGCGGCCTGAGAACCCCCAGTATGGGTCCCATGCTTGCACCCAGAACCCTGCTGAATACAGCTGCTGGGTACAGAGCTTGAAGCCATCTGTCAGCTATGCTGCTCTTGGCCTACCTGCTGCCCCTGCTGTTGTTGGTAGCTCTGCCCCTTGCTGCTGAGTGGTGGTTCTCTGATGGACACTCAAGTCATTTCCAGCTCTGACACACTGTGAACAAAGCTGCATGAATGCTTTTGTAGGAGTCTTTGGTAAAAACCTAGGTGTGGCTGCTGGGTCCTGCTCTCGCTCTCACAGCTGTGTGAAGGCTCTAGCTGCTGGCAGCTTCTCATTTTAGCCACTAATGAACACGCAGGGGCAGCTCACTGAGTCTGCATTTCCTTGCCAACCAAGGATATTGACCATCACTGACTTTTCATGAAATGTTGGAGTCTTGCCCAGCTTTCACCCATGTTTTGTTTGGATTACTGGTTATCAACATGTATAGTTCTCTATACAATCATGTGTCATTTAACAATGTTGGTCTGTGATAGACATGGACATAAAACAATCGTCCCATAGGTTACAATGGAGCTGAGAATTTCCTATTGCCCATGACATCGTAGCCAGCGTCATATTTTAGGACCATGCACTTCACGTCTATGTGTTGACACTGTGCAAGCATTTCTCAGCAAAGCCCATCATGGAGCATGCACAACCGCATACTTCAGTGAGTCTCGTGTCAAATACATGCACCTCCCTCACCTGTTTCCTCCCACCCTAGGCCTTGCCTTTTCATGCTTCTAACAGTCTTTTGATGAGCACAGTGTTTCATTTTGATAAAGTCCAACTGACCGAACTTTTTTTTGGGGGGGGGGTAATTTTTCTGAAGTTGGAAACACGGAGGCAGTCAGACAGACTCCCGCATGCGCCCAACTGGAATCTACCCGGTATGCCCACCAGGGGGCAATGCTCTGCCCATCCCGGGTGTCGCTCTGTTGCAACCAGAGCCATTCTAGGGCCTGAGGCAGAGGCCACAGAGCCATCCTCAGCGCCCAGGCCAACTTTGCTCCAATGGAGCCTTGGCTGCAGGAGGGGAAAAGAGAGACAGAGAGGAAGGAGAGGGGGAGGGGTGGAGAAGATGGGCGCCTGTCCTGTGTGCCCTGGCCGGGAATTGAACCCGGGACTTCCGCATGCCAGGCCGACGCTCTACCACTGAGCCAACTGGCCAGGGCCCGACCAAACTTTTATGGTCAGTGTTTTCCTGTCCTACCCCAAGGCCTGAAAATATTCAACCTATCTGCTGTTTTAGATTCTACCATGTGTCATGACCTGTCTTGAGTTGATCCTCGTACACAGTATGCTTATGGAGGCCAAGGTCATTTTCTGTACACAGACCCCAAGTCTCACTATACATCCCTGAAGAATTACAGAACAGCCCTGGCCAGTTGGCTCAGTGGTAGAGCATCGGCCTGGCGTGCAGAAGTCCCGGGTTCGATTCCCGGCCAGGGCACACAGGAGAAGCGCCTATCTGCTTCTACACCCCTCCCCCTCTCCTTCCTCTCTATCTTTCTCTTCCCCTCCCGCAGCCGAGGCTCTATTGGAGCAAAGATAGCCCGGGCGCTGGGGATGGCTCCTAGGCCTCTGCCCCAAGTGCTAGAGTGGCTCTGGTCACAACAGAGCAATGCCCCGGAGGGGCAGAGCATCGCCCCCTGGTGGGCAGAGCTTCGCCCCTGGTGGGCGTGCCAGGTGGATCCCGGTCGGGCGCATGTGGGAGTCTGTCTGACTGTCTCTCCCCGTTTCCAGCTTGGAAAAATACAAAAAAAAAAAAAAAAAAGAATTATAGAACAGACTGTGGGGTTTCATGCCTCCTTGAGCTATGTGACCTCGCCGCCTGGTGAGAGCCCTGTCTGTTACCTTGGGCAGGTGTTCCTGGCACAGCCTTCTTTTGGGTTTAAGAAATGCTGGAATGCTCTTCTAAGACAATTTTTTTGTGTGTATTTTTCTTTTTTTTTATTTTATATTTTTTTTGTATTTTTCTGAGAATACAAAAAAGTCGGAAACGGGGAGACAGTCAGACAGACTCCTGCATGCGCCCGACCGGGATCCACCCGGCATGCCCACCAGGGGGCGATGCTCTGCCCATCTTGGGGCGTCGCTCTGCCGCAGTCAGAGCCATTCTAGCGCCTGAGGCAGAGGCCACAGAACCATCCTCAGCACCAGGGCAAACCTCGCTCCAATGGAGCCCTGGCTGCGGGAGGGGAAGAGAGAGACAGGGAGGAAGGAGAGGGGGAGGGGTGGAGAAGCAGATGGGCGCCTCTCCTGTGTGCCCTGGCCGGGAATTGAACCTAGGACTCCTGTACACCAGGCCGACGCTCTACCACTGAGCCAAATGGCCAGGGCTAAGACAATTTTTAAAAACATATTAAAAAATGTTGCCTGACCAGGCAGTTGCGCAGTGGATAGACCGTCGGACTGGGATGCGGAAGACCCAGGTTCGAGACCCCGAAGTCGCTGAAGGCCGCGGTCAAGGCACATATGAGAAAGCTATCAATGAACAATTAAGGTGTTGCAACGTGCAACGTAAAACTAATGATGGATACTTCTCATCTCTCTGTTCCTGTCTGTCTGTCCCTGTCTATCCCCCCCCCTGTCTCTGTAAAAAAAAAAAAAAAAGTTGAAATTATGTTCTCTATATAGTACTATAGTTAGATGCTAGAGCCAGAATTAGCTAAGGCCCTCCATAGGATCTAAGCTGTATGGAGCCAGTGGGAGTTCTGTCTCCTGATATTGAAACACCCAGAAGCTCTGTGGTCCTTCATTATGTTGTTTTCTTTTCATGCAGTTCTGACAGTAGGACCAGCACTGTGTCCCTCACATTCTAAAGAGACAGAGAGCCTGACCGGGCGGTGGTGCAGTGGATAGAGCGTCGAACTGGGACGCAGAGGACCCAGGTTCGAGACCCCGAGGTCGCTAGCTTGAGCACGGGCTCATCTGGTTTGAGCAAAAGCTTGCCAGCTTGGACCCAAGGTCGCTGGCTTGAGCGGGGGGTTACTCGGTCTGCTGAAGGCCCGTGGTCAAGGCACATATGGGAGAGTGGTCGATGAACAACTAAGGTGTCGCAACGAAAAACTGATGATTGATGCTTCTCATCTCTCTCCGTTCCTATCTGTCCCTGTCTATCCCTCTCTCTGACTCTGTCTCTGTTAAGGAAAAAAAAGAGACAGAGAACAAGTTGTTCAACTAAACTCCCTAAGTAAGGCCTTGCAGCTTTATCAATTGCAGAAGCACTGAGGATGGTGGGGAAAAAAAAAAGCCCAAGGAGACCAAAGGTTTCTGTGCTCTCGGTGCTTGTGTGAATGTGGTTTCTGTTTCTCTAAAACAGTGACTTTCCAAATGCTCCTAAGATGCTTGAAGATGAGCGTGCCCACTGCTGACATGTGTAGAATTCCACACAGCTGTGTACCAAAGATCTGTGGCCCTCACAGCATGTATGTCACAGCACTGAAAGCCTGGGTACCCTGGCAGAGGTCCATCTGTGCCCCTTTGAATGCCCATGATGCCTGTTGGAATGTGTCTGGAGTCAGGCTCACAGGCACATGGAGAAGTTTGGAAGCTTTTGCAGAGCACGTGTTGGGCCCCTGGGCTTTGGCAACGGGAGCTCAAGGGCATGACCTAGGGACTGAGAAAGGGAGGCCACTTACTGCAGAGCTGCTCAATGGTGGCCCACTGCTCAGACTTCTTCCATGTCTGGGCAAGCTCCTCATTTCTGGTCCTCACAGCCTCCAACAGCAAGCTGATGCTGTCCTGCAAGAAGCCAAAAAGGAAGGTTCCAACATGCTTTGCCTGCAGTGGACAACTCCTGCTCATTTCTTCCCTAACATCATGACATTCTTCAGAGGAGATGGAGACAACCTCACAGCTGTCGCTACAAAATGCAAAATGCCATACAGTTTGGTCTATACATATAAGTACTAAACTGAGCTAGAATTTGAATCCCTCCTAAATGGCCCCAAGTTGCTCCTGTGCCATCTGTCATCACCTAGGTAACAAAGGCTTGGCCCTTTCTACTGGGCTTAGGTGGATGGACAGGAGCCCCCATCCTAAGTCCTTCCTCTCACTCTCCTCTCGGGTTCTTTACCTTCTCAGTCACATCATCAAATACAGCCCAGGTCTCGGGGTCAAAAAGCAGAGAATTAAAATAGTTTCTGTGAGAGATGTGCCAGCCTTTACGAGTTTACACAGTTATTTACAGAAATGATGTCTGGAGTGGCTGCAGGAACAGCACCTGCTGCCCAGCAAAAGCCCTGGCAGGTCGGGCCCAGACTTTCACCACCTGTCCCACCAGAGCTGAAACTCTCTGGGCTTCACAGCGAAGGCATACCCAATGGGACATCACAGAGTGCCTGGTATGAGCAGAAGGGGGTAGTTTTGGACAAAATACAGACACAAGACAAAGCTGGCAGAATACACGAGCAGCCACAGGCCAGCTGACGACATGGGAGGTCAACTCTCCATTCTATTCTGACCCTTGTGGGGAATGCATTGAGTTGACTATCAGTGGCTCAGGAAGAAATTGGTCCTTTCACTTGTGGTGACGCAGTGGCTAAAGCATCAACCTGAAATGCTGAAGTTGCTGGTTTAAAACCCCAGGCTTGCCCAGTCAGGGCACATGTGGGAAGCAACTACTTTGAGTTGATGCTCCTCACCACCTACCACCTTCTTTCTCTCTCCCTCTCTCCTAAAATCAATAAATAAAGTCTTTAAAAAAATCAGTCCTTTCTCCCTGGTGTTCGCTTGGGTCTCAGACAGAAAGAAATCCCACCCACACCATTGCACATGCCTGGGGCCTCCTGGCTGGACACGCTGTCCGGCTGCCACACGGCTCAGATAGAATCTGCTGTGTGTACACCCACTCTCTCTCCCCTCAGTGTGTCTCACAGAGGTCAACTGTGCCGCTGTGAGCTCGGGGCCTGGATGCCAGCCGTCTGGGCTCAGCTATTAAAGCTGCTTCAGGAGGCAGGGGACATGGGAAGGAAGCAGAGCTGCGATTCTAAAGCTGTCAGGACAGGGCTGTTTTGTGAGACCTCTGCCATTCCTTGCAGGGGGACACCGGGCTAACCACGGCTGCTTCTCCTGTGGTGAGAGCACAAAAGAGATCGGCCCAACCCCAAAGATGGCACTTACACAGTGTCTTACTACAAATGCTAAATGTGAAAAAATTCAACTTCCAATCAACAGCCCCCTGTGCAAAGCCACTGTCCATAGGATGTAAAGGGGACTGTGAACACACATCTGGTTCAGGAGGAAAGGAAGCACCTGCACAGCCCAGACCCACCTGGGGACCACCAACACCAGGTGTCAGTGGGCATACACTCTTGTTCCATACCTGTAGAGGCATGACTTCGTTGGTGACCAGAAAGAGCAGGAGGTGAAAATCTGAGATAGTATCCAAGAACACGGAGGAGGTATTCTGTGACAAGTAGGTGGCCAAACTATGGAAGTCCTGGAGTGACGGTGATGGGACAGCAGGAAATAAATACAACATTCTGTTACAGTTCCCAGAGAAGAGCTCTTTCTTCCCAGAATATATATATAACTGAATACATTCAAGGCTGACAAGACACCCCCCTCTTTATATATCTGCTAATGAGGACCTAGGACAGAGAAATGGACACTCTCAGTAGATCAGGGAACCTGACTGTGAGACACATGCACACGGGGGCCTGCCCTTCGCTCTCAGTGGAGAGGGCCAGGAGACCCAGGTACTCCCTGTGTAGTTGCATTGTTGACCTAGGGCAGCAGACCCCAAGGAGAAGGAGTCGTGTGTATTGTGTGTGTGGGTGTTAGTAAATTTAACAACCTTGGGCAGGACTAAAAACAGGAGGCTCAAGGGTGCTACCCCACAAAGTAGCTCTGCACTTCTACAAGCACCCTGAGTCCCTAGGCAAATGGGCAGTGAGGAGACCCAACTGTCAGAGAGGTTCTGTAAACAACCACCGCTTCAGAAACTCGCACAGTGGACATTTTTTACCCAAGCCATTTTTGCAATACCCATGTGTCACTGGCCATCCATGTGGCACAAACTAGCAGTCTCAGTTCTGATCTGGTCTGAGCTGCCAGTGAGAGTGGTGGCTACACACTCATGTAGTGCCTGAGAAATGCAGCAGGGTGACAAGAGGGGCCACTGCAGACAGTGGAGTGAAACATCTCCACAAAGAGACAATACCATCAACACATAAACAATGAAAGTTGTTGTGAGAGGACACAAAGCGACAAGTTTTGGGGAAAAAAATAATTCAACTAAAAATGGTCCTCCTGATAGATTCATCACCTGAGGACTCGCGAGATTTGCCCTGGTGGCCATGTATCACCCAGCCTAGAGGGAGTATCACTGAGATCAGCCATGTCACAGAAACAATGCATGGGGACAGCCAGAAAGCTGGGCACTTGGGAAAAGCAACACAGGCACCAAACAAGCAGTAGTTACTTCAAAAAGAGCTTACCTGTGTCTCACCCAACACATCCCGGTTTTCAATAGGAAATGGATTTTGAGAAATAGAAAAAGTATAAACTGGATCCTTGGGGAAAGTTGTTGTAATCTAGTGAACAAAAAAAACCCAACCCATGACACATTAGTTGTGCTATGAACAGGGTTGTGGGCAACCCTCACAGCAACAAGCCCCAAGTTAGTCCCAGCAGCCAAAGAGCCCTGACTGTTCCACATGGAGGGATGAGTTAACCGCTGGTACCACCCTCAACAAAAATTCTGACACTGACTCTGGGAAAAAACTGAGAATCACTTCTACTTATTTCCAAGGTGCATCACACACGGGCAGTTCTGTCCTCTGTCCTCTATGCTATGAACTCAAGCCTCACTGGGTCAGCCCGAGGGGCAGTTTCCATGTGACGAGCCTCCCAGACAGCTCTTTCTGCAACCATGAACTCAAGGGTTAAACCACGGGCACAGAATGGATGCGCAAGGAGGCATCTCAGGTTAAACTACGGGCACAGCCCTGGCCGGTTGGCTCAGTGGTAGAGCGTCGGCCTGGTGTGCAGGAGTCCCGGGTTCGATTCCCAACCAGGGCACACAGGAGAAGCGCCCATCTGCTTCTTCACCCCTCCCCCTCTCCTTCCTCTCTGTCTCTCTCTTCCCCTCCCACAGCCAAGGCTCCACTGGAACAGTCAGCCCCGGGTGCTGAGGACGGCTCCATGGCCTCTGCCTCAGGCGCTAGAATGGCTCTGGTTGCAACAGTGCAACGCCCCAGATGGGCAGAGCATCGCCCCCTGGTGGGCATGCCGGGTGGATCCCGGTCAGGTGCATGTGGGAGTCTGTCTGACTGCCTCCCCGTTTCCAACTTCAGGAAAAAAAATAAAAATAAATAAATAAATAAACTATGGGCACAGAATGGATGCACAAGGAGGCCTGTTCCCATCACTGGGTCTGGAGGGTATGTGCAGAGCAGCCGAGTAGCCCGATGACCTGAGAGCCACAGTGACCTCAGCAAGCTTGCTGAGGCCCTTTGAATTCATAGGCCCTGCTCCATGAGGCCTCTGAGGTGCAGGCACAGCTCTCCCCTGAAGACAGCTGGAATCAAAAGTTGTGTCCAGGCCCTGGCCAGGTAGCTCAGTTGGTTAGAGCATCATTCCAATATGCCAAGGTTGTGGGTTCAATCCTCAGTCAGGGCACACACACATATCAAGAAGCAACCAATGACAGCATCATTAAGTAGGACAACAAATGCATAAGTTTCTCTATCTCTTTCTCCCTTCCTCTTTCTAAAGTCAGTAAATAAAAATTAAAAATAAATAAATAAATAAAAAGAGCTTGTGTCCATAGGGACTCTAAGCCCTTCACTTGGCTCAGACATGCTTTGGTGAAAACAGAGGACACATTAAATCAAAATTAACCCATAAAAGCCACATGGACTACGGTCAATGTTTAAGAATCAACGTGGTTTTGGCACCCCGCCCCCACAAGAACACTGATTATGACCTGTCAGCCGGTTATGGTGGCCACAGTGTTTCTTTTGCAATATACCAGTGGCAGCAGCCTACACCTTGGCCAGACTTAGGGCAGCTCTTCTGGGTCCTTTGGGGCTATTTCGAAAAATGATAATGTTGCTCTGCTTTGTTTTCCACATCAGTGAAGGCCATGACTGGCTGGGACTGTGCCTCAGTAACCAGACCAATATCTTGTGGTGAAGGGAATGGACCCGAGCTACAGGGCCACATCCCAGCTGTGTGGCCTATCAGCCACGGATCCTAGGCCTCTTTGCTCATTTGCAAGATAAAAATGACCTAGGTGTCTGCACCTCCTAAGGCTGCTCTAAGGATTAAATGCTCAACACATAAAGCCCTCAAAATGGCCGCATACATGGGACTCAGTCTTAGCCACTGTCACATTTTGAAAGACAGTGACAGGGTGTCCGTGCTGTCACGTGGAAGGCCCACCATGTGCCCAGCAGTGGCAGCAGCTATGACCAGGGTAGCACCTGCATACTCTACAGGATGAACCAGTTGGTGTTCCTTTGTTACACTTTAGTTTGGGAGAAGTTAACCCCTACTTTCATTTTTTTAATTCATTGATTTTAAAGAGACATAGATAAGGGAGAGAGCGCACGAGAGAGAGAGAGAGAGAGAGAGAGAAAGAGAGAGGGAGGGAGGAAAGGAGAAAAAGAAAGAGAGAGAAGCAATCATTTATTCATTTATTGTTCCACTTAGTTGTTCCACTTAGTTTGCTAAAACAAAGCCTGTGTACGGCTCAGGGCCTCCCTTTGGGAAGGCAGATCTGGTAGTGAACTGGCACAAAAGAAAGCCTACTAGTGAGTGTGGAATCACGCAGACTCCTCCTCCTACGCCGACTCCTCCTCCTAAGTGTACAGTCCACCAATTTGTTTTCATATTTTTTTTAAATCTGTCTGCATCTTAATTACACTCCAGGTAGTCTAAAAAATCAGATGCCTTTATGGCCTAGATAATAAATATGTTCTCAGAAGCCATCAGCTGGGTGGAGCATTGACGGGCTTGGCTCCAGGAAAAATGCTGCTCCAAACACAAAGCTATTTTACATCCTTTTTATTTATTTTGTTCTTTTTTATTTTTATTTTAGTGAGAAAAGGGGAGGCAGAGACAGACTTCCGCATGTGCCCTGACCAGGATCCACCTGGCAAGCCCACTAGGGGGCAGTGCTCTGCCCATCTGGGGACCTTACTCCATTGCAACCGAAGCCAGTTTTTAGCGCCTGAGGTGGAGGCCATGGAGCCATCCTCAAGGCCCAGGGCCAGTTCGCTCCAATCGAGCCATGGCTGCTGCAGGAGGGAAGAAGAGATAGATAGGGAAGCGAGATGGGGTGGGGTAGAGAAGAAGATGCTCATTTCTCCTGAATGCCCTGGCTGGGGATCGAACCCGGGTCATCCACACGCCAAACTGACACTCTACCACCAAGCCAACCGGCTAGGGCAATTTTACATCCTTTATGACGTGCCTGTGCCAAGTCTAATGCAACCCAGAAATGTCCTGGCAGGCAGCATGCAGGGTACGAGCTGCTCCTGTCCCCTCTGGACAGAGTGCTGATTGCTGCAAACTACCAGGCTTTCGTCCTGCAGCAGTCACCACCTTGGGGTGCAGCCACATCTCTGTGACCAGAGCTTGCCACCAGAGAGGAGCTGAAACCTTGGGAAGACACACTGGAGCTGGTGCCTTTTGGTTCTTGGAGTTCCTTCCACCCAGGAACCACACTGCCTTCACTCAAGGACAGAGTGACAACTGTGTCCCTGGGGAACCAACTCAGGTGGAAGGCCCACCATGTGCCCAGCAGTGGCAGCAGCTATGACCAGGGTAGCACCTGCATACTCTACAGGATGAACCAGTTGGTGTTCCTTTGTTACACTTTAGTTTGGGAGAAGTTAACCCCTACTTTCATTTTTTTAATTCATTGATTTTAAAGAGACATAGATAAGGGAGAGAGCGCACGAGAGAGAGAGAGAGAGAGAGAGAGAGAGGGTGAAAGAGAGAGGGAGGGAGGAAAGGAGAAAAAGAAAGAGAGAGAAGCAATCATTTATTCATTTATTGTTCCACTTAGTTGTGCATGTGTTGGTTGCTTCCCATACATGCCCTGACCGGGGATCAAACCTGCAACCTCGGTGTCTCAGGACAATGCTCTAACCAACTAAGCTACCCTGCCAGGGCCAACCCGTAAACTGTTTTTAAGGAAAGAAACCCTAAAACTAAAAGGAAAATCCCTTAAAACTGTGAGCTTCTCAGGATGCCAGGAGCTTGACAATTCTAATACCTCCTGGGTATCTGTCCTGTACCAGCTGTGCAAGCTGCAGCAGCTGGGCACAGCCCCACCCAGCAGCCCTGCCTCTAGCATGCCTGCTGTGTGCCCGGGCAGGGAACGACACACACTCACATCTATGATCAGATACTCCACGGGCAGCGGGCGGGCCAGCTGGGTGATCTCGTTGCCAAACTTGTCTATGTCCTGAAACGGGAAACAAAGGTAAACAGGATGAGTAGAAGTTTGCTGACCAGTGACGTTTTTCCTTTCACATGCTTGTCTTACTTTTTATTATATTATAACAATTCTTGTTGAGGTGTACAAAAAGCAGAAAGTAAAATGTGCCTTTTTTGCAAGAACCCACCTTCCATCATCTCTGGGAGCTCTTCACAACAGCCTCAACACAGAAACAACCATGCTCTCAGCTGCCCAGCAGTCTCCACGAGGAGTCCCAGCCCCGCCTGCCCCAGCTACATCTGGGCCCTCTCCTCCCCTACAACCTCTCTGTCTCAGGTCTGAATGCTAATTCTTAACCATCTTACACCTTTGGAAGCCCAGTTCTACAGGAACTTAATACTTGTATGTTACTAAAAAAGTACACACACAAATGAGTACACATACACACAAATACACAGACATGGAAACCCACCACCAATCTTTCAAAGCTGAAACTTGTTTTGCTTTGTCAGATGCACAGAACATAAAGTTTAATTATGGGGAAAAAGGGCCAGCATATGTTCATTAATCATAAAATGACAATAAGTTCTGATTTATGTCAAACATGCTGTGTTCAAACAGAGCTCTAGAAATAAATTCGTAAAAACTGATGCTTTTCATTAAAGATCCTGCAGGAGGGGGTCATATTTTTATTTATTTATTTTTTTAAGATTTTATTTATTCATTTTAGAGAGGAGAAAGAAAGAGAGAGAAGAGGGAGGAGCAGGAATCATCAACTCCCATATGTGCCTTGACCAGGCAAGCCCCGGGTTTCGAACCGGCAACCTCAGCGTTCTAGGTCAACGCTTTATCCACTGCACTACCACAGGTCAGGCAGGGGGGTCATATTTTTAATCTAAAGCATCACTTAACATTATATAAATCACTCATGGAGTCATATGTAAACTATATTCCCATATGTTCCAATTATGGGTCTTACATAAAAGTTTATGTTTATTAAAGATCTCAGACCCAAATGGATGTCAAGCAGATCGTCCTGAGGCGTGCATGGCCACCCCAGCATATCCACCTTGTTGGGGACACAGAAGCTGTCCCTAGGTCAGACCAAGTCTGCCGCCTCCAACAGGCTTTGCTCCTTTTTAGGATGGATATTTCTGGCTGCAACACATCTCAGTTTAGCCACACTGTCCCTACCTTCTGTGTTCACAATCTAAAGAGCTGCAACAAACACCTGCCCCTCTGCATGCCTGCAGAGTGGCCCCAGTCTACCTCACCAGCTTTCTATTCGGAAGCATCGACACTCCATCACAAGACACCTTCCTGTGAACAACATAGCCATGCCTGCCTTCCTAGGAGGCTGAGGGGTACTCCATCCATCTGGGTAGGACCCGCTAGTCCCTCTGCAGGCGTCCCCAAACTACGGCCTCCTGAGGCCATTTATCCGGCCCCCTGCTGCACTTCTGGAAGGGGCACCTCTTTCATTGGTGGTCAGTGAGAGGAGCACTGTATGTGGTGGCCCTCCAACGGTCTGTGGGACAGTGAACTGGCCTCCTGTGTAAAAAGTTTGGGGACCCCTGCTCTACAGGGTGGGTGTGCCCATGATGGCGTCTGCAGCCATCAGTATGGGCTGCATTCCGTGGCAGCTCACCAGCTTCAACAGGGCAGCCCAAGATGGGAGCCTGCTGAGAGGGGCCTAGGGGCCTGGGGGCCTGGAAGCTGTAGTTTCTTGATGGAGGAGATGTGGTAAGAGGCAGGAATCAAGTCCAATCAAACCATATGACCATTTCCAAAAATATTCGCTTGCCCCTACAAGAAATAACCTGCAACAACTCACACGTAATTAGCCCATCTGGAATTCATTGTCAGATCTAATTAAGCTCTAATACACAGAAACATTTTCCCAGTACCTGTTCACTTTAATCCTCCCCTCCAGGGAGGTTTCTTGTTAAATGTCCTCTTTTTCTGTGACAAGCTATTCTCTTTCAAATTTAACTACCCAGCTAAATCTCCCTGCTCCTCAAGAAGATAAATGTGCTGCACCCCTCTTCCCTGGGGGAAAGACAGACAACATCTATCTCTCCCCCATGCCTTCCCTGCATTACTGTTGCCAGCCAATCCCAAGCCCTATCCACCATTTGAAAAGGCAATCACTCTTTACAGGAGTCAGCAAATGTCAGGTGCAGTACCCTGGGAGGAAGACATCTTAATGCTAAGTTTGGCAGCTGCCAAAGTGTCAGCCTTTTTATTGCCACCTGGGGCATACTGGGAGAGTCAGAAATCAAGGTCCCCACTGCCTCAATACCTGCTATGGGCCACATCTGGAAATAGTGGCACCAGCACTGTGACAGCAAAGAGAAACCTAGGACCTCTGTCTTTGTGAGTGCAAAGGCATGTGGGCCTGGTGCCAGGACAGCCACTTATGCCACTGACTGGGGCACCACCCTGCTCTGGAAAAGGCAAATGAAACCCTGAACATGTTTTTCTTTAAAGACCTGACAAGGGGAATAAGTGACATGAGCAGCTAGATCTGTGACTTCATAGAATAAAGCAAGAAAAAGTTCTCACAACAGCTTCACAAAGAATCACCGTTTAGGAAACAGTGGGTTGGGGTTGATGAGACCCACAGAGTGCTTGTTAGGAGCAAGCAGGACCAGTGCCAATCCAAGCTCAAAACACGAACACAAGGCCATTGGGTCTACAACACGTGGTGAGTCAGGTGCCTGAGCTCTAATAGCTGGTAAGGGCAGAGGGCAATGAGAACCGGTCCAGCCCCATCACAACTTGGAGTTTAGCACGTCCCAACCCCATGCCCACCCTCATGCCCTTATAGGGACCCTGTGGCCGCAGGCCTCCACCCTGACAGCGGACTCCTGGCAAGCAAGACTCCCCATTTCTGACTCAAGGGAAAAAGTAACAACCAAGCTCACAGGCTCCAGTTGCCACAAAGTCCCTTCTCCTAGGCTGGGACATTGTGTTGATGTGCTGTTCAGAATCTCTTCTCTTGCTGGCTATTTCTTGGTTAATTGACAAGTTTTTCTGAACAATCCTATTTTTCATCTGTTATTAAAACATTTCTTTTAAAAAGTTGAATAGTGCAGGGTCTTGCCATAACAAGTATGTAGAAAAATGTATTATGACCTATGATAAATGAAGAAAAAAAATGGGTAAATGGGTTATAGATCTCAATGTAAAGTTAAATCATAAAAGCAGAAAACAAAAATATAGGTAAATATACACCTTTGGGTAAAGAACTGCTTCTTAACTATGATGACAAAGGCAGAAGCTATAATGGGAAAGGATTACTGTAACTCAGATCAGAAAATATCTCACCTTCTTAGTATGAAAAGTATCAAGGCAATGATGGCCTGGCATGTGAAGACCTTGCACAGAGACACAAAAGTGATACATCCTCTCAAATCACCCATGGTACCCAGGTGACTCAGAAATTATGACACACATGCACACCTAGAGGATGGGATCCCAGAGCCGCCTGGGCAGGAAGGCAAAAGACAGGGCTAGCCTGTCCATAGTTTTCCAATGTAAATAAAGTGTGTAGCCTTCTTGGATGGAACTTGGGAGAACACATAAAACCCCTTAAATTTATGTTATCCATTGACAAAATAATGCCGGTTCTGGGAATTTTTCCCAAGTAGTTCAGAGCCAAGAGTGAGCCCCAAGATGGCCCACAGCACTGTGGGTAAGCACCAAACTCTGGGATGAGGAACAGGTGGTAAACCACGTGATGGGCATGACAGAAGGGGCCCTCGGAGAGCCCTGTCCCCTCCAGCCAGCTCCTCCAGGGAGCAATGCCCCTCCTCCCGCTGTAGCCACCTGCCAGCTTTCCCTGGCCTCTCAGCTCCACATCCACTGGCCCCACACTCCACATCAGCCCCACCCCGGCCAGGCTAGCCCCCTAAAAGCAAGTTTCCTGGGTCTGTCCAACATTCTCTCTGTCCCCTGAACAATCTCAGCTTCTCTCATCTACTTTCAGGGCTTTAATTTGGGCTCTCTGTGCAAGATGACCTTAAAAATGGTACATCTCTTGACGTTCCTGTCCCCCCATAGCAAACTGTGAACAGTGGCACCTGACCCACAGCCCCCAATGCTCTCACTCTGCTGCCACACCCACCCCACCCAAACCACAGACCTGACTTGGCCCTACATACCTTCTCCACCCCAAAGGCCACAGGAGTAGACACATGTCACCTGGATTACAGAACCAGCCTTCTCACTGAGCTGCCCAACCTTGCACCCCAGAACAAATCTTCAGATACAGTGGCCTCCCTCCATGACTGGTTTTCAGCTTTCCTGCTGTTTCATACTGGACTTCAGGCCTCTCTCACATCTCCCCTTTGCCCTTTACTGGCTTGACTACCAGTAATGCTGCACAAGTCTCCTGCCTCCAAACCATTCTTCACACATCCAGCAGGATGTTCCAGAACCACCTTCCACCTCTCTTTCTGGCTTCCTACTGCCCACTAACCCATCATACACACATGCCAGCTCAACAGACCTCTGCCCATGTGGCCCTGGATGGCTCCCTTCCCACCACCCGGGACACCTGTAGTCACTGAGAGCCTGGGAGGAGGGACCAAGTATGACTTGCTCATCACTGTTGTCCCAGCACCTGGGCATGTGGAACACCTGACACAACATCTAAGTCTGGGCTGAGGGAAGAGGCTGCAGACCCAGTGGGGCTGCACCTGATGTGCTTCCTGCATGCAAAGGGGAGCTGGAAGAACAGGCAAAGGCTGGGGGTCTTTTTTTTTTTCTTAGAAAAAGGAAGAGAGGAAAACATCAGTTTGTTGTTCTACCCATTCATGCATTCATTGGTCAATTCTTGAGAGAAGTACAGAGAAGTACAGATAGGGACAGACAGACAGGAAAGGTGAGAGATGAGAACCATCAATTCTTTGTTGCAGCACCTTAGTTGTTCAGTGATTGCTTTCTCATATGTGCCTTGACCAGGGGGCTACAGCAGATCAAGTGACCCCTTGCTCAAGCCAGTAACCTCAGGCTCAAGCCAGTGACCATGGGGTCATGTCTATGATCCCATGCTCAAGCCAGCGACCCCTCGCTCAAGCTGGTGAGCCCATGCTCAAGCTAGTGACCTCTGGGTTTCGAACCTGGGTCCTCTGCATCCCAGTCCGACTCTAATCACTGCGCCACTGCCTGGTCAGGCTCATTGGTCAATTCTTGTGTGCACCCTGACCAGGGATTGAATCCACAACCTTGGCGTATCAGGATGATGCTCCAACCAAGTAACCCAGCCAGGGCCCGTTTTCTTAATTATCCATAATTTCCTACTCTTCATAATAAACACAAACCTGATTTCATGTTAATAAATGTCCTGTAGGTTAATTTTTAGAAAACCTGCCCTCCTGAGGCACCTGAAACTCTGAACCATGCCCATACCTCGAGGACCTGCTGCCCAGCCCACACTCATCACACAAGCCCCATCTAAATTCCCAAGGACCCCCACTGCACATGTGCCGGCACCGTCTCCTCTGTCTTCTCAGACATAACTTGCAGTCCCTGGTCCCCCCGCCCCCCGCACCACAATCAGCCTGCACCAGACCAAGGCCAGCACACATGTGGGTTATTTCTCTCACGTGAAAAAGCCAAACAGGAGGCCGTCCTGATCCCACTTCCACACCAGCACTGCCCCTGCCCACCCTCCCTTTGCAGCCCAGCTTCTTCAAAACTGTCTGCCTGCCCACTCAGTACCCCCAGGCTCCCCTGGGACCCATGTCAACAAGCCTCACCTTGGATGCCAGCTGCTTGTCAAGGCCCCAATAGCCATGTAGTGCCCACAGCATCCCCATTCCCAGCTCAGCTTCTAGGCTCCACCGCCACTTGGGGTGTGTGCTGTCCCCGACTACTCAGCTCCATCTTACTCCCTGAAGGCTCATCAGGCTAATGGCCCTGCAACACCATCAGACCCCACACTCTGAAGTCCACATCATGCTGCCAAGCTGCACCCTCACCTAACCCTGGCCAGAGCCACAACGGAGGCACCAGCACCAAGTCTGAAGCTGCACCAACACCCTACCAACCAACAGAAACAACTGAGGGAGTCATCAGCATAAGGCTAATTAAACACGATGATTGGGCCACCTAGTTAACAAATATAGTCATTTATTCTGTGTAATTACAACTTAACAATTTTATTTTAAAGAAACAGAAAAAGAGCCCTGGCCGGTTGGCTCAGCGGTAGAGCATCGGCCTAGCGTGCGGAGGACCCGGGTTCGATTCCTGGCCAGGGCACACAGGAGAAGCGCCCATTTGCTTCTCCACCCCTCCGCCGCGCTTTCCTCTCTCTCTCTCTCTTCCCCTCCTGCAGCCAAGGCTCCATTGGAGCAAAGATGGCCCGGGCGCTGGGGATGGCTCTGTGGCCTCTGCCCCAGGCGCTAGAGTGGCTCTGGTCGCAACATGGCGATGCCCAGGATGGGCAGATTATCGCCCCCTGGTGGGCAGAGCATTGCCCCTGGTGGGCGTGCCGGGTGGATCCCGGTCGGGCGCATGCGGGAGTCTGTCTGACTGTCTCTCCCCGTTTCCAGCTTCAGAAAAATGAGGAAAAAAAAAAAAAAAAAAGAAACAGAAAAAGAAAGGATAAGGCATCACGCTGGATGTGAATAGTGGTTATCATTCAATCTGCCTTCCTTCCGTCTCCCTGCCAGACCAAGGGTGCCAGAGGGGACAAGCAACTGCTGCCTAGGGAAGGAGACCATGAGGTGTGTGTGGGGGGGGCTACAAATCCCTCTGCCCAAGTGCCCCAAAAGGAACATGCTGAATTTGCAAATCACACACACAGGTGTCCCCACCTGCACGGGAGGTGCTCCTGCAGCCCCCCTTCACTGGCTACACATGCACCTAGCACAGACATCATTGCTCTCCTGCAGGATGCAATGTGTATACTTGCAAAAACAGCTACACGTTTCTTCAAAAGACACTAAGAGGCACATGTTTAATTTTACACTGTGCATTTTATGCTGTATATACCTCTAAATAATCCTCACACAAACGCTGCTAGTGATCAACAGTATCTCCCACGCAGGTGTCTATCTAGCCTGGGGCTGGACCTCCAGCCTGCGTCACATAGGCAACACCAGGATGTGGCCTTGGACACACCCTGCAGCAGGTCCTGCTCACAAGTCTGTTAAATCTGCCCCAAAGCCCACAGGAGCACTACAAGGGTTACTTCAGTGTCTGCCTTCTCAGGTCGCCAATCTGCCAAGGGTACACACTAACCTGGGAAGTGTGTCTAGCTGCAGGCAGGTAAACAATGTACAGGAACAGCAATGTGACCATGGAAGCAACACGGGTCCCACGGCCACATGCAAGAAACTCAGAAGACATGGAAGTAAAAACAAATTCCCAACCAGATAAAGGGTAGTACAAAAAGAAAAACCCACAGCAAACTGAGTCAATCATGAAATCCTGAGAGCACTTCCACAATGATTAAAACAGAACAAAGTGCTGGACTCTGGACCTTGTTCCAGAAGAGGAGCCAAGATGGGGAGACACTGAACGTCTCATGAAAAAAGCCAAAAGAACACATGTGCACATTAGAGGGACGAGTAACAGCAGAGTTGCTCAATACAAATATGTACCAGTTCCCAAGAGCAGAAGTTTGAAAACATGATTTTTTTTAAAATATTTTTTTTAATTTTTATTTATTTATTTATTTATTTACAGAGACAGAGAGTGAGTCAGAGAGAGGGATAGACAGAGACAGACAGGAATGGAGAGAGATGAGAAGCATCAATTATTAGTTTTTCATTGCGCGTTGCAACACCTTAGTTGTTCATTGATTGCTTTCTCATATGTGCCTTGACCGCGGGCCTTCAGCAGACCGAGTAACCCCTTGCTTGAGCCAGTGACCTTGGGTCCAAGCTGGTGAGCTTTGCTCAAATCAGATGAGTCTGCACTCAAGCTGGCGACCTCGGGGTCTCGAACCTGGGTCCTTCCGCATCCCAGTCCGACGCTCTATCCACTGCGCCACCTCCTGGTCAGGCTAAAAACATGATTTTAAAACTAAAAGTAGGCCCTGGCCGGTTTGCTCAGTGGTACAGTGTTGGCCTGGCGTGCGGAAGTCCCGGGTTCGATTCCCGGCCAGGGCACACAGGAGAAGCGCCCATCTGCTTCTCCACCCCTCCCCCTCTCCTTCCTCTCAGTCTCTCTCTTCCCCTCCTGCAGCCAAGGCTCCATTGGAGCAAAGATGGCCCGGGCGCTGGGGATGGCTCTGTGGCCTCTGCCTCAGGCGCTGCGACAGAGCAACACCCCAGATGGGCAGAGCATAGCCCCCTGGTGGGTGTGCCAGGTGGATCCCGGTCGGGCATATGCGGGAGTCTGTCTGACTGCCTCCGTTTCCAGTTTCAGAAGAATACAAATAAATAAATAAATAAATAAATAAAACTAAAAGTAGCTGGGAACAAGTCTTACGTGACAAGGGGGCTGTGCAGGTATAATGAAGGTCACTAGTCATCTGCCCTCAAAATAAAGAGATGACCTGGGTCACCTGGGCAAGCCCAATCCAGTGCTTTCAAGTCCTTTCAAGGCTGTGCTGGGTCAGAGATAGACAATCCTGCAGGCCACACTGCAAGCCGTCCTATGGATGAGGACAGATGTCAAGGAGCTCAGCACTGCCAACACCTCAAATGCAACAGAGCCACGACCCACACACACCTGTGGCCTGGCTGGCCCAGAGCAGACATGCAGCTGATCTTTGACCAGTCTCCCAAGCACAGAGCTGTCAGGTGAGACACAGTGCTGTTACAGCCACCCACTCTGCAGCCACATTAGGGCAGCATCAGAAAATGAAAACAATGGCCAAAATATGACACCATCAACCCACCCACACAAGAAGTTCAACAGACCTCAAACACAGGACACATGATGTGTCAGGACACTGGGCACATCATGATCAAATCGCTAAAATCTATGACACGGGGAGGACAGGTCAGCCAGCAGGAAGAGTTACACTATTCACAGAGGCACACACGAGGGTGACAACCGATTTCCCGTAAGAAACACTTTGAGTCAGGTGACTGGAGCAAACCTTCAACCTTGTTTTCTTTTGAGAGACACAGACAGGAAGAGGGAGAGAAAAGAAGCATCATCTTGCCTGACCAGGTGGTGGCGCAATAGATAGAGCATCGGACTGGGACGCGGAGGACCCAGGTTCGAGACCCCGAGGTCACCAGCTTAAGCGTAGGCTCATATGGTTTGAGCAAGGTTGCCAGCTTGAGCCCAAGGTCGCTGGCTCGAGCAAGGGGTCACTCAGTCTGCTGTAGCCCCTCGGTCAAGGCACATGAGAAAGCAATCAATGAACAACTAAGGTGCTACAACAAAGAACAGATACTTCTCATCTCTCTCCCTCTAGACTACCTGTCCCTATCTGTCTGTCTTTCTGACTCTGTCTCTGTCACAAAAAAAAAAAAAGTATCAACTTGTATTTGTGGCACCTTAGTTGTTCATGGATTGCTTCTCATACGTGTCTTGACTTGGGGGGTTCAAGCCAAGCCAGTGACCGACCCCTTACACAAGCCAGTGACCTTTTGGTTCCAAGCCAACAACCTTTGGGCTCAAGCCAGTGACCTCAGGATCATGTTGATGATCCCACACTCAAGCCGGTAGCCCTGTGCTCAAGCCAGATGAGCCCACACTCAAGCAGGCAACCTTGGGGTTTCGAACCTGGGAACTCAGTGTCATAAGTCAACATTCTGCCCACTGTGCCACCACCCAAATCTTCACATGGTGAAAAGAACCTTGACAAATGAAGATCAGCCTGACCAGGTGGTGTAGGCTGCCCTAATCATGACCAGGGATAAGTCCTGAGCTGAGGATAATACTAACCCAAATGACACATTCAACCCAAATGGCATCTTTCAATAAAAATAGTTTTTATAGCTTTCACAAGAAACAAAGATTTAGAATGGACAATGACTTGTCTAAAATTATCAGCTAACACTTTGACACCTTTAGGAGAGCCTCCATTCTTTACTCCTGGTGAGGCCCTGGCACACACGTCTTCTCATTTTTAGAAACCAAAAAAGTCTGTGTTGCAATGGGTTGATTGGTGTTCTATACCCCAGACCCAGTGATGTTATGTCCACTTCCAGTTACAGGCCCTAACAAGCCCTGGAAATGCTATGCAATGCCTTTATTCACAAGCTAGACACTAAAAAGACCACGACTGACCAACGCTCCATGTGGCCAAAATGCATCAGAACTGATCAAGGCCCAGGCAGGCCAGTGTCCACATCGTCCTCTATCCACTCGCAGCCTCTGCACTGTTGTGTTTTTTACCTTATAAAACACATCAGGCACGTACTGCTCGCTGCTGGACTCCTTGGCATAGCCGAGCTCAGGGGCATCCTTGCAGGGCAGCAGACACTCATCCCGGACCAGCGCCATGCACTGATTGGACACCTGGTACCCTTCAAAGTGGACTTGATTGTCGGGACCACCTGTAAAAGAAAAACCTTCTGTGAACACCCACGAAGTACATTCAGAACAAGCCCATATCTGTTACTCTTCACTTCAGCCCAACAGAGCAAAAATTCACAGTAATCTGTGGTCATTAAGAAATTAGAAACAGCCCTGGCCAATTGGCTCAGTGGTAGCGCATCAGCCTGGCACATGGAAGTCCGGGGTTCGATTCCCGACCAGGGCACACAGGAGAAGTACCCATCTGCTTCTCTACCCTTCCCTTTCTCCTTTCTATCTCTCTCTTCCCCTCCCACAGCCAAGGCTCCATTGAAGCAGAGTTGTCCTGGGCGCTGAGGACGGCTCCATGGCCTCCACCTCAGGTGCTAGAATGGTTCCGATTGCAGCGGAGCAACGCCCCAGATGGGCAGAGCATCACCCCCTGGTGGGCATGCTGGGTGGATCCTGGTCGGGTACATGCGGGAATCTGTCTCTGCCTCTCCGCTTCTCACTTCAGAAAAATACCAAAAAAAAAAGTTAGAAACATTTGTTGGCAATTTTACCAGTGGCTTGAGCATGAAGCCTTGAACACAGAGCACAAAGACACTGCTGCAGCGCCCGACCAAGGACATGATGTCACAGAATTGGGAAACAGGACTTGGAAACATTCTCCAATAACCACTCAAACTCTGATCAGTATCAAGTACTCAGGCTCTTGGTATTTTGGTTTTTTGTTTGTATTTTTTTTTTTAATTTTATTGATTTTTTAGAGAGAGAGGAGTGAGAGAGAGAGACAGAAAGAGAGAGAAGGGGGAGGAGCAGGAAGCATCAACTCCCATATGTGCCTTGACCAAGGCAAGCCCAAGGTTTCGAACCGGCGACCTCAGTGTTCCAGGTCAACGCTTTATCCCACTGCGCCACCACAGGTCAGGCTGTTTGTATTTTTTGAAGTTAGAAGCGGGAGGCAGTCAGACAGACTCCTACATGTGCCTAACTGGGATCCACCCAGCATGCCCAGCAAACACCTGGGCCAACTTTGCTCCAATGAAGCCTCGGCTGCGGGAGGGGAAGAGAGAGACAGAGAGGAAGGAGAGGGGGAGGGGTGGAGAAGCAGATGGGCGCTTCTCCTGTGTGCCCTGGCCGGGAATCGAACCCAAGATTTCCACAAACTGGGTCAACACTCTACCGCTGAGCCCACCAGCCAAGGCTTTTGGGCTCTTGGTTTTTAATGACAGAACCCTGTGTGCCAGCAAACTTCTGTTTGAGTGAGCAAAGGTGGACTGGATTCATCTGGCGGCAGAAGAAGTATGGAGCAGAAAGGAGGACAGCAGGACAGAAGCCATTTTCAGTGACAACAATGACAGCATTTGCCTTGCACATACAACAGTCTCTGCCTTAGAGAAATCTACACGGACACCATGCTCAGGAGCTATGGGCACTGCCAGACCTGCGGGCAGCGTGGCACAACCTAGAATGCCACTTCACTGCACATGCATCACCCTCCACGCCATCACACTAGCATCTATCTCAATCCCCACTCCGTAAAACCTCCAATGACTTAAAATCAAGGACAGAGCTAAGTACAAAGAGCTGCTACGTAGAAATGATGTGGGCAAGGGAACCTGAGCAGGCACCCAGCTGAGACCCTGAGGTGAAGATGGCCATGCTGTGAAAGGCGAGCTCTGAAACTGCGCACATGGACCCCTTCCAACACCACAGATACACGCATGTCTGGAATCCCATCACACTCTAACGTCTGTTATTCTTTATGGCTTTGAAAAACTTAAACCTTCAATATCTCTATTTTAGTTTCTTTGACAAAAGAGATTAATTTACTGGTCAGGGAACACCGATTTTGTCTGTCTGGCTCTCAAACATTTCAAAGGCAAAAATTCCAGACAATCTGTAACTTCCAAACTCCCAGTAAGAAGGGGACTCTAAAACTAAAGGTACAAGCAGCCCAAATTAGAAACTAGTTACAATTTTAAAAATGTGTCTTTGGCCCATCGAGTAGTTCCTCATAGAAATTAAGGGGTCAAGTCACCCCAGGAGCCAAAGGGGAATCAAGCTGCAGCTCTCATGGGGCACTCTGGAAGTCTGAAAGGTTCTGGCTGCTCAGCAGTGGCAGGAAGGTCTAGGCAAGGGACCCCAAACTTTTTACACAAGGGGCCAGTTCACTGTCCCTCAGACTGTTGGAGGGCCGCCACATACAGTGCTCCTCTCACTGACCACCAATGAAAGAGGTGCCTCTTCCGGAAGTGCGGCAGGGGGCCGGATAAATGGCCTCAGGGGGCTGTATGCGGCCTGCGGGGGCCATAGTTTGGGGACACCTGGTCTAGAGCCTGGAGGCAAAGATTGCAGACATCTTGCTGAGTTCAGGAGAATCCCACACAACCAACAAGTATCCCACAGCTGACAGGCCCCTGAATGTACCTGCACATTCATGCAGACAAAAATCTCTGCTCTGCCTGACCAGGCGGTGGCGCAGTGGATAGAGCGTCGAACTGGGATGCCGAGGACCCAGGTTCGAGACCCCGAGGTGCCAGCTTGAACGTGGGCTCATCTGGTTTGAGCAAAAGCTCAACAACTTGGACCCAAGGTTGCTGGCTCGATTAAGGGGTTACTCGGTCTGCTGAAGGCCCGTGGTCAAGGCACATATGAGAAAGCAATCAATGAACAACTATGTGTCGCAATGCGCAACAAAAAACTAATGATTGATGCTTCTCATCTCTCTCCATTCCTGTCTGTCTGTCCCTGTCTATCCCTCTCTCTGACTCTCTGTCTCTGTTAAAAAAAAAAAAATCTCTGCTCTGACGATGAGATTTGGAGGGACTGTATCTCATAGACAAGCACAAAAATAAACATGCAGCTTTCGTACATTGTGCTGTCCCTAGCAAGACAATGCCATGTAACTGAGGGAGAAACGCTGCTCTGCTCAGAGCTTCACAGAGTCACTGAGCATCGCTAGAAACTCATGTGAGACCAGTGGTGTGTCACCTGCCATCAGCCCATCCCCAGTTGTCAGCTCTGGCTCCTTCACGTGCTGTCCTGATCAGGTGACAGCCTAAGCACTGACATGCTGAAACATACTGTTTTACTATATTTCTTTACTATCACTTCTTCATGTTATAGTTTGGCTATTACTCTGCCTCCTTTTTCAGAATTCAGTGTATAGGCAGGAATATTAGGTATGAATTTTACTTTCTGGGGAGTAAGGGGGTGTCACAAAACGTTCTAAGAAGGCGGTATCCAGTCTGACAGGTTGACTTGGAATAGCTGCCTGAACAGAGGGTGATGCAGCACGAGGGAGACAATACTGCTCCGCCATCAGACCCACAGCTGGTGGGGCAAGACTCTGCACTGGGTCAAGAGCACCTATTCTCTGCTCCTCCCTTGGCTGCAGTCCCGCTGCCCTAAGCGTCCCCATCACAATAAACCTCGACCAGTCTGCCCTAGAGGAAGGACTCCATGTGGTAGAATTAGTTTCCTTGAATCCTTTTAAAACTCCCTTCTACTCTCTGAAGCACTTGATCCAACAATTTAGGCAAATCAATCTGACTTGATTAGTTCATACTAACACGTGATATATGCTGCCACTGCCACCCCAACATCAAAAGCACATTTATTTCAAAAGGCGCCTGTGTGTCTACATGAGAGTATAAGATGGTTTTCTTCTTGGTTCCCGCGGCAGTAGGAATTGGCCATCTGGGGTCAACAGGGGAGCTAGTTACTTACCTGCTAGCACTGTTTGTAAACTGGCTTATTAAATGTGGGAAGGAGGGCTTCTTTCTACAGAACTAGGGGAAAACTGGTTACCTAGCAAGAACTGAACAATCATCTCTGTGAGGGTGGAAACCAGGTCTGCACAGGATCAAGTTAATGTTTACTTTATAAAACAGACCAGGGCCTGCCTGACCAGGTGGTGGCATAATGATAGTGTCTGACTGGGACACGGAGAACCCAGGTTTGAAACCCCAAGGTCACCAGCTTGAGCACGGGCTCATCTGGTTTGAGCAAGGCTCACTGGCTTGAGCAAGGGGTCACTTGGTCTGCTGTAGCCCCCCAATCAAGGCACATATGAGAAAGCAATCAATGAACAACTAAGATGCTGCAATGAGGAATTGACGCTTCTCATCTCTCTCCCTTCCTGTTTGTCCCTATCTGTCCCATCTGTCCCTCTCTCTGTCACACACACACACACACACACACACACACACACAACTGACCAGGTCTTGGCTGGTGCTGGTGTAGTGGATAAAGCATCAACCCAGAATGCTGAGTTTGCCTGTTCGAAACCCCAAGGTCACTGGCTCTGAGCATGGGCTTGACAGTATGGGGTCACTGGCTTGAGCAGGGGAACTGTCCACATGATTCCAAAGCTTGTCAGCTTGAGCCCAAAGATCACTGGCTTGAACAAAGGGACACTGGCTTGCCCTGGTCAAGGCACTTAAGAAAAACAATGAACAACTAAAGTGAAAGTAACTTCAAGTTGACACTTCTCACCCTCTCTCTCCCTTCCTGTCTCTTTCAAAAGGAAAAAAGCTGACCAAATTGATTGACTATATAAGTTTGGCTCTCCAAGTTTCAAATTCCTATTCCTTTTAAACTGTATAGCTCTACGTTTAACTTTTTTCTAGGACTGTACCTCAAGCATGTTATAAAAGATTGGTGGCAGGCCTGACCTGTGGTGGCTCAGTGGATAAAGCGTCAACCTGGGCTGCTGAGGTTGCTGCCGGTTCAAAACCCTGGGCTTGGCCCTGGCCAGTTGGCTCAGCGGTAGAGCGTCGGCCTGGCGTGCGAGGGACCCGGGTTCGATTCCCGGCCAGGGCACATAGGAGAAGCGCCCATTTGCTTCTCCACCCCCTCCCCTCCCGCAGCCAAGGCTCCATTGGAGCAAAGATGGCCCGGGCGCTGGGGATGGCTCCTTGGCCTCTGCCCCAGGCGCTAGAGTGGCTCTGGTCTCGGCAGAGTGAGGCCCCGGAGGGGCAGAGCATCGCCCCCTGGTGGGCAGAGCGTGGCCCCTGGTGGGCGTGCCGGGTGGATCCCAGTCGGGCGCATGCGGGAGTCTGTCTGACTGTCTCTCCCCGTTTCCAGCTTCAGAAAAATTAAAAAAAAAAAAACCCAAAAAACAAAAACCCTGGGCTTGCCTGATCAAGGCACATATGGGAGTTGATGCTTCCTGCTCCTCCCCCCTTTTTTTCTCTCTCTCTCTCCTCTTTCTCTCCACTCTCTAAAATGAATAAAATCTTAAAAAGAAAAAAAGAGCCTGACCAGGCGGTGGCGCAGTGGATAGAACATTGGACTGGGACATGGAGGACCCAGGTTCAAGACCCCCGAGGTTGCCAGCTTAAACGTGGGCTCATCTGATTTGAGCAAGGCTCACCAACTTGAGTCCAAGATCGCTGGCTTGAGCAAGGGGTCACTTGGTCTGCTTTAACCCGCCAGTCAAGGCACATAGGAAAAAGCAATCAATAAACAACTAAGGAACTACAATGAAGAATTGATGTTTCTCATCTCTCTCCCTTCCTGTCTGTCTGTCCCTATCTGTCCCTCTCTCTGAAAGAAAAAAGAAAAAGATGACAGTTGTGCTGTCATATTTTTAAAAAAGAAAAAAAGATTTGTGGCACTTTTTTTACAGACTACAATCTTTTATTATCATATACATGTGATAACATGTAATATACATAACATTACACACACACACACACAATCACTCCCAAAAGCTTTACAGAAATGATTTCTTAAAATGACAATCCCATTCATAATCTCAAAAATGAACAAGTAACAAAAACTGTAAATCCACCTTCTCCCACATAGCCAGTCGTTTCTGGTTACCAAAAAGGAGCAGAGGTAGCCTCAAGCTCAGATGCAGATCCAGTTAACTTGGACTTGGGTTCAAATGGACTAGAGCAGAGCTATACAAAGCCCTGACTCGAGTAGTTTCGTGAGTGATGCTGATATGTTCAGGATATTTACCACAAACAAAAAAGAGGAGTCAGTGTCGCATCCCATTAAGAATATCTACTATAGCTAAGTTAAGAATGAAAACCTACTGAATGAGGAACAAAACATGAACTAATTTATATTTAGTTACAATATTTACAATATAATGCTATATTTACAATATAATGGTCTCCAGTTATACCTGTAGCCACTGCAGTAACGAACTTGGAGCCGAAGTGTCCATCTGGAGAGAGCCGACATATGTTGGGATGCTTGTTTTGGAAATCTCCTGCAGTGATACATTCTTCCGCACTCAGGAAGTAGGTGTCCTGAGGAAAGAGGCACATCAAACTGTACTTCCACTCCTTCATTAGAAGATGGGAAGAACTAAACTACAACATGTCAAAAACCAGGGTGAAACCAATGCCCTCAGGTCCTGGCCATTATGAACCCTCCTATGAACCTGCATGACTAGTAAGGCCAGAGCACTAGGCAACCACCAGGGGAGCTGACCTCCAAAAGCATTGGCCTGTGAAGGTCAGGTAAAAGAGAATCCAGACCCAGACTTAATTTACCATAAACACAGTGTTGAAAATAACCTGTCTAAACACCAATGAGAGCTGTGCAGAACCCTTCCCCCGAGAGCACAAGCCAGAGCTGGTCTGGAGCCAAGCTGCAGGTCAGCGAGCAGCCTGCCCTCACCTTATTTCGACTGTATCGCACTGTACCCTTCCGAGTGTCTTCTGAGACCAGGTCGGTAAATATCCAGCCAACCTGCATAAACAAAAGTAAATACCTTCTCTGAGTTTCCCCTCCAAATAGGTGATGTTTTCTGGCCTCTGCCCAGAGCTTAGGAACACTTCTCAGTGAGACTTCCATAAGTAACCAGGCCTCACCAGGGCCTCCAAACTCTGCTCGGCACAAAGCGACTACCTTCCTGGTGCTACTGGGCTGGAGAGGAGGACAAGCAAGCAGAACTCACTGACCCATCAGCAGAGTCCATGCCCAGCACTGTGCCAGGTGCTGAGGACCCCCCAGTCAATAAAATGAGCAGCCTGTCAATGAAAATGGAACTTGCACTACCAAGAGGAAGCACACAAAGGCATATTTCAGGAGCCAGGTAAGAAAACAGACTTCCTGGGATGGCACAGACAGAAGTACCTCCACAGGGACTGCATCCAGCTACTCTTTTGAGCCTCACTGTAGGCTGAAGGAAGCACCTGAGGGTACAGGGTGTGAAACTCCCGATGCCAGCCCTCAGGCCACTCACCAAGTTCAGGGCAGGAGCGGCTTCCCCAGCCTGTTCTGCTACAGTGACAGTATGTCTATGCGCTCTGTGACCCCTGACCCTCTCAGACCTATGAGCATTTCAGCCTTCCTGAACCAGGACCTTGTCTGGGAGGTTGACAACCGGGACTGCATCCAGGCACACACCCATTTTGTCCCTTGGAGAAGTGGTCTGGTGCCTGGAATGCTTGCCAGCAGAACCCTGATACAGAACTCATCATATCCAGCTTGTGCACACATGACCAGGCAAATTTGGGGACTCTCATTTTCCTTAAAAATGCCCAAATAAGCCAGACCAGGCAGTGGCGCAGACGATAAAGCGTCCAACTGAGATGAGGAGGACCCAGGTTCAAGACCCTGAGGTCGCCAGCTTGAGAGTGGGCTCATCTGGTTTGAGCAAAGCTCACCAGCTTAGACCCAAGGTGGCTGGCTTGAACAAGGGGTTACTCAGTCTGCTGAAGGCCCACAGTCAAGGTACATATGAGAAAGCAATCAATGAACAACTAAGGTGTTGCAATGAAAAACTGACGATTTGATGCTTCTCATCTCTCTCTGTTCCAGTCTGTCTGCACCCTATCTATCCCTCTCTCTCTGTTTCTGTAAAAAATAAATAAATAAATGCCCAAATGAGGTCCTGGCTGGTTAGTTCAGTCGGTTGGAGGGTCGTCCCGAAACACCAAGGTTGTGAGTTTGATCCCCAGTCAGGGCACATACAGGAAGCAATCTGTGAATGCGCAGCTAAGTAGTACAATAAATAAATGTTTTTCTCTTTCTCTCTCTAAAAATGCCCAAATGAATGCAAAACACAAGGACAATGGCAATGAAGAAAATGGGGACTTACAGAATAAACATAAGAAAGCACTACACAGAGCAGAAGCAAAATCAGTCTGTGATGAGTCAAGGCTAAGGAAGCAGTGTTCTGGAGAAAGACATTTAGGTACAAAGGCCCAATAAACATAAATGAAGCTTCAGAATACTGGCCTGCAGCTGACCACATAAAGTTGGGTGCTCAGTCCCTGGCAAGGCATGGCCATGCCTCCCACCTGAATGTCCCACAGGGCCCAGGTCCCACCAAGGCCAGTACCTTCCTCAGGCCAAGTTTGGCAGCGATTTCATCCACCACCTCAGCTTTTGGGTCTTCAAGAAGTTCCAAGCTGTTCTGTGTCCCAATCTGTCAGACATTAAAGGGAGAGACGGACATAGAGGAGTGGCTCAGCAAACCGTACAGCCTCCCAGCTCCATTTCTAGCTCTGATGTCACAAAGAAGCACTGGGCTCCCCTGGCCTAACGGAGAACTCAAGGCTACCAGACAACACACAACACAAGCTGCTCCAGGGTCTTCCCTTTTCACGCTGCCTCATGCTTCTAGTCAAGACTCAGAACATGCAAACATGTGTTCAGGCTCATTGACATCACAGTTCTGTAGCAAGTGTGGGGTGTTAAGGCCTAAGGAAGGCTCTCTACGTGGTTTCTTTTTCTTTTTTTGATTAGGTGAAAGGAGGGGAGATAGTGAGACAGACTCCCACATGCATCCCAACTTGGATCCACCCAGCAACCCTGTCTGGAGCCCATGCTTGAGTACCAAGCTATTTTTAGGACCCAAGGCTGACGCACTCGGACCAACCAAGCTATCCTCAGAGCCCAGGGCCACACTCAAACCAATCAAGCCATTGGCAACAGAAGAGGGAGAGAAGGGGGAGAGGGAGGTGGGGGAGAAGCATATGGTCGCTTCTCCCTTGTGCCCTAAAAATCGAACCCAGGACATCCATACACTGGGCCAATGCTCTATCCACTGAGCAACTGGCCAGGGTCCACAGTTTCTTAAGGTTCCTTCATTGGGGATAGAAGCTAGTTTCAAAACACCTGAGGATAAAGTTTTACTCTAGGTAGGCTTGGCGAGATTAGGCAGGATGAGAGCTGTAAGGAAGCATTTGTTCCCAGAAAACACTTAGAAAAAACATGAGCAGCCCTGTACAGACAGTGCTAAGCTTCCCAGGCAAGGTCCTAAGTGCGACAGCGACAGACACACAACACCCTCAATAATGGAGACAGCGTCTGAAATCAGTAACTTGCTGGCTTGTGGGCAGAGCGCTCAGCTCAAAGCCGTAGGTGAGCTTGAGCTCTGGCTGTCTCACATACAGCCTAAACTGGCCACCCACCAGACCCCAACTGCCTGCAGTGGACAATGCTTGCCGCAACTTTTAATCTGCACTGAAATGCAGGTTGTGGGTCACCAATAAGTATCGTGTTGCCTGACCTGTGGTGGTGCAATGGATAAAGCGACGATGTAGAATGCTGAGGTCACTGGTTTGAAACCCCAGGGTTGCCCAATCAAGGCAAATACAGGAAGTGATTACTATGAGCTGATGACCCCCCCTCACCACCAACTTTCTCTATCTCAGAAAAAAAAAAAAAGAAGAAAAAGAAAAGGTATCATGCTGTGCAAAAGGCCTGGTCATAGAACCAGGACAGTGAAGGTAAGCCTAAACCGAGTTTTCTAATTGGGTCTATCCTTGTAAATTAGTCACATTCTGGCAAAACCACAAAAGAACTGTCTTGTTGCTGGCATCACCCATTTGGAAATCATTAATATTTTCAGAGCAGAGGTCAGAACACACACTCAAGACAAACTTGAGGATCTTATTTTACAACATGTGGCAGCATGAGCTTCAATTCGGAATGAGTTGGAGGTTTTCAGTGGTCAACTGGACTCCCATGAAACTGGGCTTCTGATGATGCTATTAGTAGCCCGGGTGCCAGAGGTTTCTCTTCTGATTCTTTGCTCCATCACGCTCTTAACAAAACACTGGAATCTTCAAGAACAAGATTCCCTACACTGAACTAAACTGTGCCCCCACAGGAGACTCCTGATCCTAGCACATGCAGTGCCCAAAAGTGGGACACCAGGCACTCTCTGGTGGGGTCTCAGCTGCCACCTACTGTCTCCTTTCAAGAGAACCACACAAAGGCCTACTTCATTTGTAGCTCTCAGTAAATACTGCAATTGCCAATGGGAGAGGGTACGTACACTGCAAACCTATACAAACACTGTGCCAGGGAGACACTGGCATTTGTGCTGCAGCCACAGACCTGCATGCCAGCCAGCGGCCATGAGCCTGCAGTTTCAGAGCCTGGTTCATTTGAAAAGTAGGCCGGTCATAGTGTGCTCTCCACAACACAGCCAGATGACAGAGGTGTGCACAGTACAGAATAGACTCACAAAAAAGAAATGAAGGCTGACAATAGCATGAGCACTGTGTGTGTCTCTGTTTATTGAAAAGCCAGACTTTAGAACTCTAGACTAGAAATTTTTATACCTGTAGGGGAAGGGAGGAAACAGGACAAAGGGGTACACTTTGTTTGTAGGTCTGACTTTAGAAATGTCCATTTTTTTTTTTCAACTTTTTGTAAAATATTTCAAACATACAGCAGTCTACAGACTGTTAAAACAGCCATTAAGGTTCACTGTGCCTTATCATCCCTTTAACCACCCCTCAGCCTATCTTATTTTTTGTCACATCTCACAGTAGACTGCTGACATGAGTACACCTCCCCCATGTCAGCACACACATCATTACCTGGAACTCATGTGTTCACAACATATAAGACCAATCCCTTAGCACTGAAAATAAAACAAGTGAGCATAAACTGTAACTGGCTGGTGGCATCATCATACAGAAAGGACCTTCCCAGTAACTTTAAAACACAGTTACAGATGGCTGGTCCCCTTGGGATGTGCCCTAAGGACCCTCATGACCCATAAAAAACCTTAAACGGTTCTCAGTCCACACCAGAAGTGGATCCAGTGCAGTTGCTCTGAGCCAGTTGTATGTGTGGCATGGAACAAAGATCTGAGTGAGCCCGTGACTCTCTGCTCCCACCGTTCCTGGGATAGCTGACTGCAGCCATGGGAGAAGACACACAGAACGTAAGAGGAGGGAGGGAGCAATTGTGGGATACTTTTGGAGAAGCTAACAAAAGTGAAATATAGATGACAGGTCAGATAAAAACACCGTATCAACGTTCAGTTCACTTAAGTTGATAAATGTACTTGTTATGTAAAAGAATATCCTCATTCTTTGGAAATACACAATGAAATATTTAGGGATATTTAGAGGCCATGAACTTACTCTCCAATAATTCAAAAACAAGTGTCCTCTGTGTGTGTGTGTGTGTTTATATACAGTGAGAGACAAAAATAGGGCAAAGGATAAAGCAAAAGGTGCTACAATCTGAAAGGATACCATGCAGCCTTCGAATGACGAAATGCAGAGACCATCAAACAACAAACCCACCTGAGGAGGTTCGTAAATGGCAGCCACCTCGGCCCTGATGCCCAGAGGAATGTCTTTGTGCTCTGTGTACCGTCCGTACAAGTACCCGAAATGCTGGTTCCCCGTCTTCCTCCAGAAATCAAGGAAGCGGTCAGCAACTGTGTGATTCTCAAACATGATATTGTCCACGTGTCTGTATTTCTGTAGAATTAACAACAAGCTAAATAAAAACATCCATCAAAGATTGCATCCTTTTAATGTTTTTTTTTTTATTGATTTGCCTTAGAGAAGAGAGAAAAAGGGGAGTGAGGATGAGAAGCATCAACTCATAGTTGCTTCTTTTATGTGCAAGCCTGAGGTTTCAAACTGGCGACCTCAGCATTCCAAGTAGACACTTTATCCCAGTGGTAGTCAACCTGGTCCCTATCACCCACTAGTGGGCATTCCAGCTTTCATGGTGGGCGGTGGTAGAGCAACCAAAGTATAAATAAAAAGATAGATTTAACTATAGTAAATTGTTTTATAAAGATTTATTCTGGCCTGACCTGTGATGGCGCAGTGGATAGAGTGTCAACCTGGAAACGCTGAGGTTGCTGGTTCAAAACCCTGGGCTTACCTGGTCAAGGCACATATGGGAGTTGATGCTTCGTACTCCTACCCCCCTTCTCTCTCTATCTCTCCTCTCTATAATGAATAAATAAAATCTTAAAAAAAAAAAAAAAAGAATCTTAAAAAGATTTATTCTGCCCTGACCAGGCAGTGGCACAGTGGATAGAGTGTCGGACTGGGATGCGGAGGACCCAGGTTCGAGACCCCGAGGTCGCCAGCTTGAGCGCGGGCTCATCTGGTTTGAGCAAAAGCTCACCAGCTTGGACCCAAGATCACTGGCAAGGGGTTACTCAGTCTGCTGAAGGCCCGCGGTCAAGGCACATATGAGAAAGCAATCAATGAACTAAGGTGTCACAATGAAAAACTGATTGATGCTTCTCATCTCTCTCCGTTCCTGTCTGTCTGTCCCTATCTATCCTTCTCTTTGTCACTGTAAAAAAAAAAAAAAAAACCCAAAAGATTTATTCTGCCAAACTTAGCAAAAATCTGACATCAAGTACTTGGTAAGTAATTATTATTATATGCTTTAATTTGCTGTAACTCTGCTTTATAAATTTTATGAAGTTACTTCCCTACTTTATAAATCACCATTACTGTGCAACTGGTGGGCGGTTAGAAAATTTTACTACTAACAGAGATACAAAAGTGGGCGGTAAGTATAAAAAGGTTGACTACCCCGCTCTATCCACTGCGCCACCACAGGTCAGGCATAAATAGCCCCATAGGGGGCTTCCTGGGTAGCTCCTGGTCGGGGAGCATGCAGGAGTCTATCTCTCTGCCTCCCCATCTCTCACTTAATAAAAATAAAATAAAATAAAGAGCATTTACCTGGCTCTGACACACAAACACACACGTGCGTACGCACGTGCAAACTTTAGGAATGTGTTCTGTCCTTAAGACTACTTCAGATTCTAGTGGGTAGGTAGAGTAGAGGTACAGTTCCTCAGTAAATTAGTTCAGATTAATCTAATTGGGATTTTACCTAAAACGAAGGGTTCAAAAAAAAAAACTAGAGAAAAAAATAGCTCTCAAAAAGAAAGAAAACGAGGTCCTGGCCGGTTAGCTCAACTACAAAGCATCAGCACGGCATGTGGAAGTCCCGGGTTTGATTTCCCGCCAGGGCACATAGAAGAAGTGCCCATCTGCTTCTCCACCCTCCCCCCTCTCCTTTCTCTGTCTCTCTTCCATTCCTGCAGCCAGGGCTCCACTGGAGCAAAGTTGGCCCAGGCACTGAGGATGGCTCCATGGCCTCCACCTCAGGCACTAGAATAGTTCCGGTTGCAACAGAGCAACACTCCAGATGGGCAAGGCATCGTCCCCTGGTGGGCATGCCGGGTGGATCATGGTCAGGCGCATGTGGAAGTCTGTCTCTCTGCCTCCCTGCTTCTCACTTCAGGAAAAAAAAAAAAGAAAGAAAATGAGAAAGAGCTGGAGGGAAGGGGAGAAGGAAAAGGAAAAAAGGTTTCCAAACAGTGCAGGAGACCACAGAATTCTCTGAGGAGCAAACCCGGGCAGGCAGTAGAAGGGGTAATAGAGGGTGGGCTGTTCCCAGAAGGCAGGGCCACAGAGCAGAAAAGGCCAGAATAACCACATGCAATTTTCCCTGGTTCTTTTTCTCCTCCTTCAGCCCAGCTCCCTACTTAACCTGGCTTGGATAGGTGCCCTGGGTTGGTTGCAGGACAGTGCTTCACAAGTTTCCAGAGACATAGTTTCTTAAAAGGCAAAGTCACAAGCACTGAGCATTGTAAACAGTCACCAAGACTACTCTGCCTCCACATAAGCTGACAACAGAAGCTCCACTCCCGCTTGCCAGAGCTACATATCTTACAAAGCACATCTTCAGTGATTTCAAAAAACAGCCAATCTGCCTGACCAGATGGTGGCACAGTGGATAGAGCGTTGGACTGGGATGCGGAGGACCCAGGTTCAAGACCCCGAGGCCAGCTTGAATGCGGGCTCATCTGGCTTGAGCAAAAAAAAAAAAAAAACTCATCAGCTTGGACCCAAGGTCGCTGACTCAAGTAAGGGGTTACTCGGTCTGCTGAAGGTCCGCGGTCAAGGCACATATGAGAAAGCAATCAATGAACTACTAAGGTGTCGCAATGAAAAACTAATGATTGATGCTTCTCATCTCTCTCTGTTCCTGTCTGTCTGTCCCTATCTATCCCTCTCTCTGTCCCTATAAAAAAAAACAAACAAAAAAACAGCCAATCTATCAGTCAAAACCTGCAAATCTGCCACATGTAATGAACTCTTGTGAGAGACAGCTCCTCTCCAAGGAAATGTTCATTTCTCAGCCATGAAAACAAAGCTGCTTCCTACTGTCACAAGGACACAGTGAGCACCTCACCTGTCTGTTCAGTGTGATGGCACTGGGCTGGCACTTAGTGCAGATACCATTGGGCCATGGCAGGTGTCCCTCACATCCCGATTTAATCTTGCAACTGATGTTCTCCAGGGCAACAAATTTCCCCCTAAACAAGAAGAAAAAATTTAATAAGACATGACAATGTAAAGAGTTTGGTAGAATGGAAATAATACGTATCTTATACCTCTGCATAGAGCTCCCAGGAGGGGAAGCAGGGAGAATGTGCTAACCACCTCCTATGCATTCAGATTACATAAATGTCTAACTACTTTCCTATGAAAACCATTTAAGTTTTTTATATTTTTTATTTTATTTAAAATGTTTTATTTTTTACAAAGAGAAAGGAGACAGAGACAGAGAGAAAGAAACATCGATTTGTTGTTCCACCCATTCATGCCATCACTGGTTGATTTTTATTTTACTTATTGATTTTAGTGAGAGAGGAAGGGAGAAAGAGACACAGGCACATCGAGCTGTTCATGTATGTGCCCTGACCAGGGATTGAACTGACAACCTCTGTGCTTTCAGACGATGCTCTAACCAACTGAGCTATCCAACCAGGGCAGTTGATTTCTGTATTTGCCTTGACCAGGGATCAAACCCACAACCTCAGCATGTCAAGGACAACAATCTCACTAACTGAGCATCCGGCCAGGGCCTAAAACCCATTTGAATTTTCACTATCACTAACATCATAACAATTTTCAAGAAAAACATTCAATACCTATTAATTTAACCTGAGCCCCTGAAGGAACATGCAGAGCTTTTTAAGTTTCCTTAATTCAGTGGTTCTCAAAATGTGCTCCAAGGCGCATTGGTACACCCTAGATTTCCAGATGCGCCCTATGGTATTCCAGAGAAATATGTGCCTGTTGGGGACCAAAAAACCAACAAAGATTTTAGAGTTTAGATTTCTGGGGGACAGAAGTGTGGGGAATTGGCTGTAAGCTGACAGTCTGCCCAACCCCCCACCTCACTTGCCTGATTAGGTTGCAAAAGGCTGTTAAGCTGTGGTGCTGGATTGTTTACACTACCCCCAATGTTACCTGGAAAGACTGGAGGCAAGTTTCTTCTATCCTTTGTTTGGTGTAAAGTTAAGATAATATGTATGGTAAGGGTTTTCTGCACTCAACACAATTAAGAATAAAAAAGAGAGGAATTCTTCAATGTATTGATGAGAAAATGAGAGTTTGTCTTTCAAATATATGCCCAAACATTGAAGAAATCACTAGGACACATTAGGCTCATGTTTCTCAGAAACATAAGAATGAAAAAACGTAACACATTTGCACCAGGACCTGCCAAATTTACTAAATCTTAATAAGAATGTATCTATATATATAAAAAGATAACTTTGTCATTTTTTTATTTTTTAACCCCTCTTTATTACAAATTCTAAAAAGCATAACTCAAAAAATGTAATTTTTTTTTGTGACAGAGACCCAGAGAGAGGGACAGATAGGGACAGACAAGAGAGAGAGAGAGAAGAGAAGCATCAATTCTTCATTGCAGCATCTTAGTTGTTCACTGATTGCTTTTTCATATGTGCCTTGACCCAGGGGCTACAGTAGAGTGAGTGATCCCTTGCTCAAGCCAGCGACCTTGGGTTCAAGCTGGTGAGCCTTGCTCAAACCAGATGAATCTATGCTCAAGCTGACGACCTTGGGATTTTGAACCTGGGTTCTTCTCCGCATCCCAGTCCAATGCTCTATCCACTGTGTCACTGCCTAGGCAGGCAAAAAAAATTTTTTAATGTCAGAATAAATTTAATTTTGTCATATTTATTTTGTTTAATTACCACAAAACCACGCTTGGACTTTATATTTCTTTTCTTTAATATTTAACTTAATTATTACAACATATTCCTCAAAAATTTGTACATAGTACGCCTACAATTATTTGTAGGATTTTTTTTTTTTTTGCATTTTTCTGAAGCTGGAAATGGGGAGACAGTCAGATAGACTCCCGCATTAGCCCGACCGGGATCCACCCAGCACGCCCACCAGGCGGCGATGCTCTGCCCACCAGGGGACGATGCTCTGCCCCTCCGGGGCTTCGCTCTGTTGTGACCAGAGCTACTCCAGCGCCTGGGGCAGAAGCCAAGGAGCCATCCCCAGCGCCCGGGCCATCTTTGCTCCAATGGAGCCTCGCTGCGGGAGGGGAAGAGAGAGACAGAGAGGAAAGAGAGGGGGAGGGATGGAGAAGCAGATGGGCGCTTCTCCTGTGCACCCTGGCCAGGAATCGAACCCGGGACTTCTGCACGCCAGGCCGACACTCTACCACTGAGCCAACCGGCCAGGGCCTATTTGTAGGATTTTAAATGTGCCCCGACTTCAAAAAGTTTGAGAACCACTGCCTTAATTTATCAGCAACACTTACTCTTTCAGTCTCACACTTAGATGTCTATAAAGAATTCTTACTCCTAGGAAAACCTGATTAGAATATCCAACAAAGGTATCTTCATTGTGCTTTTGGCCCAAATAAAAACTGTGGTTAGAAGAGTGCCACTGAGGAAGTACTGGACCCACTCTGAACCCAGGGTAAGAGGTCCACCATTCAGTCTCCTGTTCACAAAATGGTTCAAACGTTCAGTCCTATCTTCACAAGTCAACAGCATGCTATTCTGATGGCACGTGGGAGCAGTGACTGCCACCACGCCTGTCCGCATGTTAATGACAGCTACAAATGTGCCTGCACAGGAGACTTTGGTTGTTGACCTAGACTGAAGAAAGGATGACAGATTCATCCCCCTGGCCCAGAAAGTTTCATAGCTCATACCACTGACAGGCAAGAATGGGTTTCTGGTGGTATTTTTTGTTCCTGGCCTAACTTTTTTTAAAAGTCATTTTAGGATGTCAGTGGGTTGTCAGAGGTAAACTACAATCAGGCCAACATGATATTCTTCACAAAATGTTGCTGACGTGGGTTCAGCCACCATCTTCTCTTGCTGTACTGGCAAGAACTATAAAATCATATATGAAATTTGTCCTGTTCTGGTAAGGTGAACATGTAGTCAACAGAAAGGTCACATGGCAAGAACCTGACATGGTTTAAAAGAAATCAAAAGGTTCCAAGTTTGTCATCTCTGGCCACAGTCACAGCCTGCACTCAAGGGAAGAGCTACCTCACTGCCCACTGCCTCCTCCCACACCAGCCTATTTGAGCCTGCAGGGTGGCTGGCCCACAACAGTGTCATTGCTCCAGCCCCAATGGACAGCTACACACCAGGTTCCTGGGAAGGGGCTGACAAAGGCTGTCCAACATAACCACGAAGTGGTTCCATTTTCCAAAAACCAGAGGAAAAGATTAGACACCAGAAACAACCGGCCACCGCTGTGCCTTATCTCATCCGCTTTCACATACAACTAAATTGCCAGGGCACTGCACACCCAGGGGTAGGTCAAAGAGCTCCCTGGAGGTCTTCACAGTGGCCAGCACCAGCTTGGCCCAATACTCTGGGCACTGTGGATAACAGTAGGGCATCAGAGTTTCCATCCTATCTGTTTCTTTTCTACAATCAGGTCAAAATCTATGAATTCAAGAGCTTCAGGTCCAGATCCCCCGATCTTTACTTTTCTTATTCATGTGAGACAGTGGCCTTAAGCAACACCCATCAGACACAAAACAGCCTTCTGAGTTGACCATGCTCAGGTTACTTACTTGTCAGCCCCTCCAGTCAGCTTTCGGATGTAGGCGTGAAAGGACATGTGCTTCACGGGCGGTTCGAGATGGTTCAGGTAGTCTTCATCAAATGGCTGCCAAGACACAGTCAGACCAGTCACATACCTTCAGAGGCTGCAGAGTCAGGTGGCACGTGGCCACGCTCCCATGGCACAGGGAGAGCCAGGCCCGCGGAAGGTGAGGAAGAGAATGAGGACTGGCTCTCGCTACCACTCCAGGTCAGAACCAACCTTTCCTTTGGGTGGCAGTTATCTTTTCAAGATGTAAATGGAAAATGAATCTCTATTAGATATAAAATGCTGTAAATCAAATAAATATCAGAATAATTATGCAAAGAAGTCACAAGATGAAGCAAGAGGTGCCTCATGGAGAAAACTGGGTTAACCTTCTGCTATAAATTCCACATTAACCAGTTACCAGTCAGTATTATTATGGTAACTCTCAATCTCACCAGACAATCAGCAGAGGAGACGTGAGAATCAGGGTGAAGTAAATCAGACAATGACTAGCATGAAACCGCCAGACCCAGCTTTGTGTCAGGTTCTAAAGAATTGTCCAGGCCTGACCTGTGGTGGCGCAGTGGGATAAGGCGTCGACCTGGAACACTGAGGTTGCCGGTTCAAAACCCTGGGCTTGCCTGGTCAGGGCACATGTGGGAGTTGATGCTTCCTGCTCCTCCCCCTTCTCTCTCTCTCTCTCTCTTTCTCTCTATCCCCTCTCTCTAAAAAAAAAAAAAAATCAATAAATAAAATATTTAAAAAAAAAAAAAAAGAATTGTCCAGGGAGCCCACTGTAAATACAGCCCCTTTATCACCACAACACAAGTGCCTGATCCATTCATAATCCACCCACAAAGTTACTGCCATAAATAAAGGTTTGCCTCCATGCTACTTGCAGTGGAGGGAATCTGAGGCCCAGGGCAATAAATAGATGAGTTCTAACTGCAACGGCCAAGTGCAGGGACCTGGGGAAGCACTTTGATGGCCCTGGGAAGCATGAACTTAACCAGACTCACCTCTAGAGGAACACAGTGCACACACTTCCCCAGCGGGCCATGTCGGCATCTGAAAAGAACACAAAGAAACACACAGCAGTTAGCATGTCTGTGTTCCTAGTGCTGTCTTCCTACATTTTTGATACTTAAAATGTACACAAGACTTTATAAAGTAGACTTATTTTATATGGTACATGGTGAATGTTTTTAATAGTTCAGTTAATTTTGATATGTATTAGAAAAAACTGATCAGCACTTCAAACCTGTGATTTTATAGATATTAACTGCTTAAAATGACACTAACTGCCCTGGCCAGATAGCTTGGTTGGTTATGGCATCATTCCAAAGTGCAAAAGTTGCTGGTTCGATCCATGGTCAGGGCACATACAGGAGCAGACTGATGTTCCTGTATGTATGTTTCTCTCTCTCCCTCTCCCTTCCTCTCTCACTAAAACCAATAAAATAAAATAAAAAATTATACTAACCAAAAATAAAAGTGAATGGATTTAAAGTCATTTAAATAAAAATGGGTCCTGGCTGGTTGACTCAGCAGTAAAGCCTTGGCCTGGTGTGTGGAAGTCTCAGGCTCTATTCCCAGTTAGGGCACTCAGGAGAATTGACCATCTGCTTCTCCACCCCTCCCCCTTCTCTCTCCCGCTCTCTTCCCCTCCAACAGCTATGGCTCAGTTGGAGCAAGTTGGCCCTAGGCACTGAGGATGGCTCCATGGCCTCGCATCAGGCACTAAAACAGCCCGGCTGCTGAGCAACGGAGCAGCAGGCCAGATGGGCAGAGCACTGCCTCGTAGGGGGCTTGCCAGTGGATCCCAGTCAGGGCACATGCAGGAGTCTGTCTCTGCCTCCTCGCCTCTCACTTAATAATAAAAAAACAAACAAACAAATAAATAAATAATAAAATGTTAAGCAAACACTAACAAAGGTGGTCCATAAACAGGACAAAAACCCTGACAGTGGTAAATAAGTAACTCTACTTTAGAAAATACCCACATCACACATTTTGGAAAGAGGCATATAAAGGCTGTCAGCTCTGTGAGTTTCAGTCATGTCAGCTTCAGAAGCTCTGCATATCTGACACAACAGCAGAGATGGGCTCAGCTGACGAGGCAGTGATGGGTTGGTAGGAAAGCTGAGTGGTGGTCCATCCTGACTCAATCAGAACCCTTTTTTTTTTTTTTTTTTTTTTTGTATTTTTCTGAAGCTGGAAACGGGGAGAGACAGACTCCCACATGCGCCCAACCGGGATCCACCCGGCACGCCCACCAGGGGGCGATGTTCTGCCCACCAGGGGGGTGATGCTCTGCCCCTCCGGGGCATCGCTCTGTCACAACCAGAGCCACTCTAGCGCCTGGGGCAGAGGCCAAGGAGCCATCCCCAGCGCCCGGGCCATTCTTGCTCCAATGGAGCCTCGCTGCGGGAGGGGAAGAGAGAGACAGAGAGGAAGGAGAGGGGGAGGGGTGGAGAAGCAGATGGACGCCTCTCCTGTGTGCCCTGGCCGGGAATCGAACCCGGGACCCCTGCACGCCAGGCCGACGCTCTACCACTGAGCCAACCGGCCAGGGCCAGAACCCTTTTTAAATGGGGTCAAGCTCTTAGATGCACAGAGTTCTACATTTCTGAGTGGAGATGGCCAGTCTCTCCTATCAGGTAGGCTCTAAGAGATGGTTAATGAGCCTCTAAGGCAGGCACAGGTGGGAGCTGGCACTGGCAACCAGGAGAAAACACACAGAAGAAGCATGCAGGTGACGGCTCTGGCTACGAGATGGCCTGTGCCGACAGCAGGAGAGCACCACTTGGGCTCTTAAACCCAAGCCCGGCAAGCTTCAAAGGCAGTGCCAGCAAACCCAGTGTCTCGGTGTCAGCACTGCCACACCTGGGGAGGGATGCAGTTAACAAGACTCTGCTGCCGACAGGAAACCTTTAATCAGAAAGCTCTGCATCACTGAGTGTAAATGCAGGTGTTTCCGCTCTCTTTAAAAGAAATTGCAGCCAGGCTACCCAGTGGATAGTGTCAGACTGGGACGCGGAGAACCCAGATTTGAAAACTCAAGGTCGCTGCCTTGAACGCAGGCTCACCAGCTTGAGCGCGGGGTCACTGGCTTGAGCATGGGATGATAGACATGACCCCAAGGTCACTGGCTTGAGCCCAAAGGTCGCTAGCTTGAAGCCCAAGATCGCTGGCTTGAGCCCAAGGTCGCTGGTTTGAATAAGGGGTCACTTGCTCTGCTGGAGCCCCCTGGTCAAGGCACATATGAGAAAGCAGTCAATGAACAACTAAGGTGCCACAACGAAGAACTGATGTTTCTCATCTCTCTCCTTTCCTGTCTGTCCCTATCTATCTCTCTGTGTCACACACACACACACAAAAGGGAATTGCAGAAATCTACACCAAAGCACACCATCTCAGCATTTATATAATCCCAAGTGAAACATGGTCAAAGAGGCACTGTCTTCAGCAAGTGAGTCGTCACTGAAAGAATGGGAAGAAAGTCCATGCATGTGATATTGAAGCTATTCCACCACCATTACACGAAGTGACAGGAACAAGCACCTTACATGACTAGGCACCAAAGTGTCACCCCTCTACCTGTCCCTCCTTCTGCCCATCGTACTTGCTAAAGCCCCCTCTGCCACAGGGCAGTCAAGTCTCTTTAGGGGCACATCAGGGTTAAGGTGATTTAAGGACCCTCTTCTTTCAAATCTCTTAGTTCCAAATACCTGAAAACTTTCAAGTCCATGTAGAACACATTCTGGACTCAAGCAACGAGAAAAGTTTACAAATAATTAAATGAAACAATCAGAAAATAGTCAAACTGTAAACTTAGCTTCTTCATTGAACCCTTCCTACAACAGGACACTTTATAAACACTTCTTGACCAAGGCCTAAAGCCAGCACAGGCAGGCCCTGAGCCCCAGCACTCACAGCTGAGGGTCGCGGCTCCGGTAAATCTTCCCGTCCTGTCTGCTCAGGTACTGGTCGATCTCATCTTCCACCACATTGGGAACACCAAAGGCCTTCAACCCCACCGGGGCAGACGTCTCCATTTCAGAAGAGGGTCCGGCAAGGCTCGAGGGAAACAGGAACAACAAATCGCCATGCCTGTTAAATGACAAATATAAGTCGAGGCCTGCCTTCTTTCTAGAACCTGAGCGGCACAGAAGATCCACTCAAATGTGAGACTCTCTGACAATTGCAAAAAAGCAAATCTCACACTCTGAGAGCCTAAAAATGAGTTTTCCACTTTTAGGAGATGAGAATTCTCCTCTCATACATCTCTCTGCTTTTTAGCTTAACAAAGGCCAGCAGCAGGGTCTCTGCAGCTGCACCTTCTTTCACAACTGTCCTTTAGCATTTATGACATATGTTCACATACCTATCTGGTTTAACACAGGTGAGTACACAGTTGGCCCTGGAACAATGCTGGGGTTATGGGCACCCGCCTTAGGTAAGATGGCACAGACCACTGCAGTTGGCCCTCCACATCACATATTGAAAATCCACAGTTGGTTGAACCTGTGTATTTACTGAAAAATACCCATGTAGGCTGGCCTGAGGTGGTGCAGGAGATAAATGGTAGATCTGGAAAGCTGAGGTTGTTGGTTCAAAACCCTGGGCTTGTCCCATCAAGGCACATATGACAAGCGATCAGTGAATAACTAATGCAAAGCAACTACGAGTTGATGCTTCTCACTCCCCGTCCTCTCTCTTCTCTCTCTGTAAAAGCAATAAATAAAATCTTAAGAAAATACCCGTGTGCCTGACCTGTGGTGGCGCAGTGAATAAAGCGTCAACCTGGAACGCTGAGGTTGCTGGTTCAAAACCCTGGGCTTGTCTGGTCAAGGCACATATGGGAATTGATGTTTCCTGCTCCTCCCCCTGTTCTCTATCTCTCCCTCTCTCTCTCTCTCCCCTCTCTCTCTAATAAAAATGAATAAATAAAAAAATCTTAAAAAGTAAATAAAATAACATAAAAAAAATACCCGTGTGTGAGTGGACCAGTACAGAGCACACTCACTTGGCTCAAGGGTCAGCTATACAATCACAACACAGCGTCTCCTTCCTCCCCCATTCTCTGCTTGGCTCCCATTTTCCTTTGTTCATTCCTTAGCCCAGTGGTCCCCAATCTTTTTTGGGCCACAGACCGGTTTAATATCAGAAAATATTTTCACGGACCGGCCTTTAGGGTGGGACGAATAAATGCACAAAATAAAATTATGCAACTGGTGTAAAAACTTGTGGTATTTTTAAATATAATTGTCGACATGCTTGCTTCGGCAGCACATATACTAAATATAATTGTCAAACTTACGAGACAAGCGTCAAGAGTGAGCCTTAGACAGATGTAACAGAGGGAATCTGGTCATTTTTTAAAAATAAAACATTGTTCAGACTTAAATATAAATAAAACGGAAATAATGTAAGTTATTTATTCTTTCTCTGCGGACCGGTACCAAATGGCCCACGGACTGGTACCGGTCCACAGCCTGGGGGTTGGGGACCACTGCCTTAGCCCTTTCCAGCTCTGCCATATTCCACCTGCCTCTGACAGATCTCCACTTCTTTCTCCACGTTCCCGCACACCCCCCCACATATGTACACGTAGGTCAATGCTGCACAGAAATGAGATTCTCAAAGATGTATTTTTTGTATTTGCTTTTCCTTTGCAACAACACCTCAAGTAATCCAACCAAGTACAGTCTCATCTAATTATCACTTTTTTTTTTTTTTTTTTGGTATTTTTCTGAAGCTGGAAACAGGGAGAGACAGTCAGACAGACTCCCGCATGCGCCCGACCGGGATCCACCCGGCACGCCCACCAGGGAACGATGCTCTGCCCACCAGGGGGCGATGCTCTGCCCCTCCGGGGCCTCACTCTGCCGCGACCAGAGCCCTCCAGCGCCTGGGGCAGAGTCCAAGGAGCCATTCCCAGCGCCCGGGCCATTTTTGCTCTAATGGAGCCTTGGCTGCGGGAGGGGAAGAGAGAGACAGAAAGGAAGGAGAGGGGGAGGGGTGGAGAAGCAGATGGGCGCTTCTCCTGTGTGCCCTGGCCGGGAATCGAACCCGGGTCCCCCGCACGCCAGGCCGACGCTCTACCACTGAGCCAACCGGCCAGGGCTAATTATCACTTTTTTTTTTTTTTTTTTTTTTTTTTTTCATTTTTCTGAAGCTGGAAACAAGGAGAGACAGTCAGACAGACTCCCGCATGCGCCCGACCGGGATCCACCCGGCACGCCCACCAGGGGCGACGCTCTGCCCACCAGGGGGCGATGCTCTGCCAATCCTGGGCGTCGCCATGTTGCGACCAGAGCCACTCCAGTGCCTGAGGCAGAGGCCACAGAGCCATCCCCAGCGCCCGGGCCATCTTTGCTCCAATGGAGCCTCGGCTGCGGGAGGGGAGGAGACAGAGAGGAAAGCGCGGCGGAGGGGTGGAGAAGCAAATGGGCGCTTCTCCTGTGTGCCCTGGCCGGAATCGAACCCGGGTCCTCCGCATGCTAGGCCGACGCTCTACCGCTGAGCCAACCGGCCAGGGCCGATTATCACTTTTGATAGCTAGTCAACACCCCCCAGTGAACCACCTCAGGATTTACACTGCAGCTCCCAGGCTGATAGCTTGCAACCCTCTGCAGACCAGCCACCAGGAAAGCCATTGAAGAAAATGCCCCACAACAGGCAGCCACAGTTTCTCTTTTGCAGGGCTCTGGCCCTGTTGGACTGGAGGGGTTTTGTTTGTTTTTAAAGCTGTTGACATACTGCTTTCTTATTTTTTTATTTATTTATTTTTTTTATTTATTCATTTTAGAGAGGAGAGAAAGAGAGATAGAGAGGAGAGACAGAAAGAGAGAAGGGAGGGAGGAGCTGGAAGCATCAACTCCCATATGTGCCTTGACCAGGCAAGCCCAGGTTTTGAACCGGCGACCTCAGCATTTCCAGGTCGACGCTTTATCCACTGCGCCACCACAGGTCAGGCGACATACTGCTTTCAAAAAAGAAAAACCAAAAGCCAGAACTTGGTTTTCAAACAGAGTATATGGTTTCCATTATTTCCAATATAAATTATGTTCCTCCCTTGATAGACTCACATTGCTGGTGTGCTGCAGGACTTGACTCACAGCCAAACACAACCACCTGATGCTAAGCAAACCATGGGCTATTCACAGAAGCATGTCGGACCCCAGCCTGACCAGCGATGGTTGGCAACACTCAAATCAACACCAGTCCGGCAGATATGCTGCAGCACTACTACTGGGAAAATATTTAATTGTTGTCAACAAGACACACACAGGAAAAGAAGACAAAAGAACAATGCACAGCTGTGGGCACAGAGCATGATAGGAGGCTAGGCTATAGCTCAGGGGTCAGAACCTTTTTGGCTGAGAGAGCCGTGAACGCCACATATTTTAAAATGTAATTCCATGAGAGCCATACACGATCCATGTACCTTACACATTATCCAATAAAAATTTGGTGTTGTCCCAGAGGACAGCTATGATTGGCTCCAGCCACCCATAACCATGAACATGAGAGGTAGGAAATGAATGGATTGTAATACATGAGAATGTTTTATTTATTTATTTATTTATTTATTTATTTACAGAGACAGAGAGTCAGAGAGAGGGATAGACAGGGACAGACAGACAGGAACAGAGAGATGAGAAGCATCAATCATTAGTTTTTCGTTGCACGTTGTGACACCTTAGTTGTTCATTGATTGCTTTCTCATATGTGCCTTGACCGTGGGGCTACAGCTGACCGAAGTAACCCCTTGCTCGAGCCAGTGACCTTGGGTCCAAGCTACTGAGCTTTGTTCAAACCAGATGAGCCCGCGCTCAAGCTGGCGACCTCGGGGTCTCGAACCTGGGTCCTCTGCATTCCAGTCCAATACTCTATCCACTGCGCCACCGCCTGGTCAGGCTGTTTTATATTTTTAACGTTACTCTTATTTTTATTAAAGATTTGCCTGCAAGTCAGAGCAGCCATCAAGAGCCACAAATGGCTTGCGAGCCATAGGTTCCCGACCCCTGGGATAGAGCATTGGCCTGGGATACGCAGAACCCAGGTTTAAAACCCCAAGGTCGCCAGCTTGAGTGTGGGCTCATCCAGCTTGAGCACAGGCTCACCAGCTTAAGTGCAGGGTCGCCAGCTTGAGTGTGGGATCATAGACGTAAGCCCAAGGTCTCTGGCTTGAGCAAGGGGTCACGGGTTTGGCAGGAGCCCCTAGTCAAGGCACATATGAAAAAGCAATCCATGCAAAACAAAGGTGTCAAAACGAAGATTGATGCTTCTCATCTCACTCCCTTCCTGTCTGTCTGTTCCTGTCTATCCCTCTCTCTTTCTAAAAAAAAAAAAAAAAAAAAAGAGAGAGAGAGAGAGAGCATGACCATGGATTTTCCAGACCTAAGCTGCAGACACAGAGAACTACATCAGGTAAGACTAAACAACGACAAACCAGGAAGTTCATCTGGTCAGGTCACAGAAACTGCAAGACCCAATAGAGAAAACCTGAAAAGCAGTCAGAGGAGGAAAAGGTCACCTACAATAAAACAACAGAACTCAGAGGCCAGTAGAATGAGGTCAATGCTGAGTTCAGAGAGAAAAGATGTGGTAGAATCAAAACAGTCAGATGACGCCTGACCAGGTGGTGGCGCAGTAGATAGAGCATCGGACTGGGATGCGGAAGACCCAGGTTCAAAACCCCGAGGTCGCCAGCTTGAGCACGGGCTCATCTGGTTTGAGCAAAAAGCTCACCAGCTTGAGCCCAAAGTCACTGGCTCGAGCAAGGGGTTACTCAGTCTGCTAAAGGCTCGCAGTCAAGGCACTATGAGAAAGCAATCCATGAACAAATAAGGTGTTGCAACGCACAACAAAAAACTAATGATTGATGCTTCTCATCTCTCCGTTCCTGTCTGTCTGTCCCTGTCTATCCCTCTGACTCTCTCTGTCTCTGTAAAAAAACAAACAAAAAACAACAGTCAGATGACTCAGCCATGACAGCCAGAGCTCTCAGACCCGTGCTTGTGAGTAAGTATGACGACCATTGTTGGAAATATACACTCCAGGAAAATTTAGAAAGCCACCTCAGGATGGCTGTGCTGTCCCATGCTTCTGGCCCAGTACTGGCTGACCACACTCCAGTCTGCTGGTACCACGGTGTTTCCCTCTGCAGCGTCCCTTTCTTGCATCCAGCTACCAGAATAGTTCTTACAAAAAGCACTGTATCGCTTCAGGAAGCCATCCATGTACAGGCACAGGGCAGCGCGTGAGGGAACACTGCACCCCTGGCAGCCCAGGGTGATGAGGCCCAGGGAAGTTAGGTGACTTCCCCAGGGACACAGCCAGTGGGTGGTGGAGTGAGAATCTGAACCCATGCAACACTCATGAGAAGTGATTCGCAGAGGCAAAACCCTTTCCAAGCTGGAAGGAAAGAAAAGCCTCGACCACACTGGAATGGACACAAACCACAATGAAAGGCTCTAATGACAAGCGTAGACAACTAATAGGTACCCAACAAATACCTGTTGAAGAACAAATGAATGCTATAACTGCATATTTTCCCCCTAGATATATTAATCTGTGAACGTGAAAATGATCACACAAATGGCCCAAACTGCTTATTACTCCAACTCGTCAATGAGCATACAGTCAACTTGCCAGCAGAGCCCAGCCCAATAGCCAGTGGGCTGCAGCCCAGCCAGGGGAGCCACTATCTCAGGAACTGAATTGATATTAAGGGTCCTGCCCACTAACCCATCAGCAGGTATGTCCAGACAGCTTAGGCAGAAGCCAGCAAACTTCCACAAAGAGCCAAAGAGTAAATACTTTCGGCTTTGCAGGCCATAGTTTGTTACCACTCAGCTCTGCCCTGGAGTGTGAAAACATGTAAACTGCAAAAGCAGGTGGTGGGCTACAGCAGAGGCCTTTCCACCTGGAAAACCTTACTGACACAACTGATCAGCTCCCTGCCATTCTAGGGGGTCTTGCCAGCAAGAAATATAGCATGGGCAAAATATAGGAAGGGCCATTGACTGCTGGCCCTTCCACCTGCCTACCATGCAGGTCCCGAAGAGAAACTCTGCTCAAAGCTGCATTCAAGATCCTTCTCTGGGCCCTGGCCGGTTGGCTCAGCGGTAGAGCATCGGCCTGGCGTGCGGGGGACCCGGGTTCGATTCCCGGCCAGGGCACATAGGAGAAGCGCCCATTTGCTTCTCCACCCCCCACCCCCTCCTTCCTCTCTCTCTCTCTTCCCCTCCCGCAGCCAAGGCTCCATTGGAGCAAAGATGGCCCAGGCGCTGGGGATGGCTCCTTGGCCTCTGCCCCAGGCGCTATAGTGGCTCTGGTCGTGGCAGAGCGACGCCCCAGAGGGGCAGAGCATCGCCCCTGGTGGGCGTGCCGGGTGGATCCCGGTCGGGCGCATGCGGGAGTCTGTCTGACTGTCTCTGCCCGTTTCCAGCTTCAGAAAAATACAAAAAATAATAATAATAAAAAAAATTAAAAAAAAAGAAAAAGATCCTTCTCTGCAAAGAAGCAGCTGGGGTCTGACCAGGTGGTGGCGCAGTGGATAAAGCGCCATACTGGGACATGGAGGATCCAGATTTGAAACCCCCGGTCACCGGCTTGAGCGCAGGCTCACCAGACTTGAGCACAGTCACTGGCTTGAGCATGGGACCATAGACATGACCCCATGGTTGCTGGCTTGAAGCTCAACGTTGCTGGCTTGAGCGAGGGGTCACTAACTCTGCTGCAGCACCCCCCTCCTGGGTCAAGGCATATATGAGAAAGCAATCAATGAACAACAAGGCAGTGGTTCTCAAAGTGTGCGCCAGGCGCACTGGTGCACCCTAGAAGATTTCCAGGTGCGCCCTATGGTATTTCAGAGGAATATGTGCCTGCTGGGGACCAAAAAACCAACAGGGCTTTTGGAGTTTAGGTTTTTAGGGGACAGAGGTGTGGGGAATTGGCTGTAAGCTGACAGTCTGCCCAACCTCCCACCTTACTTGCCTGATAAGGTTGCAAAAGGCTGTTAAGCTGTGGTGGATTGTTTACACTACCCTCATGTTTCCCAGAACCACTGGAAGCAAGTTTCTTCTATCCTTTGTCTGGGGTAAAGTTAAGATTTGCTACTGGCCTCAATTTGCCCTATAAATAAAGCAAGATGCAGTTTTTGGGCATGCTTTGTACTTGCCAGCAGCAATTACAAGGCCCTCCCAACCCCCTGTTTTCTTAATTCCGCACTGTTCCCATTTGGGACCTGGAATTACTAGCTGTGCTGGTTCGTGGCATGTGCCCAGATATAAAAATAGTTACTCTATTACACTAATTCATTATGGAAATACTGTTCTTTTTGTTAACACATCATTATTATATTTATTATTAACACATCATCATATTATTTTTAGATAAATACACCCAAATAAAATGGATAGATTTCTCAAAAAGGAGCATGATATTGAAGAATCCGATTCTAGAAGTGAGCAAAAGTTAAGTGTAAATAAAATAGAACTTGAAGACTGACGGGCAGAATTTGATTTATACCATTTTCATCACTTAACACTGAACAATACGATTGGATTAGAAACCCATTCATGGAAGCTTCAAGTGATTTTGGTTTAACATTAAAAGAAGAAGAACTGGCCCTGGCCGGTTGGCTCAGCGGTAGAGCGTCGGCCTAGCGTGCGGAGGACCCGGGGTTTGATTCCCGGCCAGGGCACACAGGAGAAGCACCCATTTGCTTCTCCACCCCTCCGCCGCGCTTTCCTCTCTGTCTCTCTCTTCCCCTTCCGCAGCCAAGGCTCCATTGGAGCAAAGATGGCCCAGGCGCTGGGGATGGCTCTGTGGCCTCTGCCCCAGGCGCTATAGTGGCTCTGATCGCAACATGGCGACGCCCAGGATGGGCAAAGCATCGCCCCCTGGTGGGCAGAGCGTCGCCTCCTGGTGGGCGTGCCGGGTGGATCCCAGTCGGGCGCATGCGGGAGTCTGTCTAACTGTTTCTCCCTGTTTCCAGCTTCAGAAAAATGGGAAAAAAAAAAAAGAAGAAGAAGAAGAACTGGCAGCTATATCCACTGATCCTGGATTGATGATTAAACATAAGAAATTGTCTCTTGCCTGACCAGGCGGTGGCTCAGTGGATAGAGCGTTGGACTGGGATGCAGAGGACCCGGGTTCAAGACCCCGAGGTCGCCAGCTTGAGTGCAGGCTCATCTGGTTTGAGCAAAAGCTCACCAGCTTGAACCCAAGGTCGCTGGCCCGAGCATGGGGTTACTCGGTCTGCTGAAGACCCACGGTCAAGGCACATATGAGAAAGCAATCAATGAACAACTAAGGTGTTGCAATGTGCAATGAAAAACTAATGATTGATGCTTCTCATCTCTCCGTTCCTGTCTGTCTGTCCCTATCTATCCCTCTCTCTGACTCTCTCTCTGTCTCTGAAAAAATAAAATAAAATAAAATTGAAAAAAAAAAAAAAAAGACATTGTCTCTTGTAGCCTTTTGGATTTCTATAAAAGAATATGTGGCAATATCTAAAAAGCTTTGAACATTTTACTACAATTTTCAACATCCTATTTATGCAAATTAGGATTTTCTACCCTCAACACAAGAGTAAAAAGAGAGGAATTCTTCAATGTATTGAAGAGGAAATGAGAGTTTGCCTTTCAAATATATGCCCAAACTTTGAAGAAATCGCTAGGACACATCAGGCTCATGTTTCTCATAAACATAAGAAAAAAAAAACTTAGCACATTTGCACTGGACCTGCCGAATTTACTAAATCTTACTAAGAATATATATATATATATAAAAAAAGATAATTTTGTCTTTTTTAAATTTTTTAACTCCTCTCTTTTACGAATTCTAAAAAGTATAACTTAAAAAACATAAAAATGTATTTTAATGTCAGAATAAATTTAATTTTGTCATATTTATTTTGTTTAATTACCATAAAGGCACGCTTGGACTTTATTTTTTTTTCTTTAATATTTGACTTAATTATTATAACATATTTCTCAGAAATTTGTATATAGTGCACCTACAACTATTTGTAGGATTTTAAATGTGCCTCGACTTCAAAAAGTTTGAGAACCACTAAACTAAGGAGAGTAAGAAGCCACAATGAAGAACTGATGCTTCTCATCTCCCTTCCTGTCTGTTTGTCCCTATCCTCTGTCACAAAAAAAAGAAAAAGGAAGCACCTGTGCACATGGCCTAAGACCCTAACTTTCTCCTCAGTGGCACACCTCTCAGAACTCTGTGCATCAATCAAACCAGTTCAATAGTAACAAGATTCAGTGCAACTGCTCAACACCTGGCAAAAATACGGTGATTTGTATTGTGGTTGGTGAAGAGGACTGTAATTAACAGTGGCCTGAGGAGGAAACAGGCTTGAATCAAGCAACCTCCATGGATGACCATTTCCTCCCTACCAGGTCTCCTCCCCAATGGTACTTACTTTATTTTTAGCAGGTTGAGGGACTTGTTGGATGATGCTGTTATCTCTCCAGTCTTGTTTCTATTGATGTAAACTGAGAAACCATTATTCTGGAAGCCAAACTCCTTTGCGACCTGAAACAAGCCCCAAACAACAGATTTAATGAAATACTGAATTCTGCAGGTACCTCAGACATTACTAGAACACTCATTCAATTTAGAAACTGCTCCTCATTAGTCAAATTTCTCTCATTACTGTCTCTCTGTGAGGAAGCAGAATTGCTTACACAGATGTCAAGCAAAATGAGAAAAGAGGCCAAAAAGAAGCAAAACTTTGTTTCTTTTCTTTTTTTTTAGACTCCCGCATGCGCCCGACCGGGATCCACCCGGCACGCCCACTAGGGGCGACGCTCTGCCCACCAGGGGGCGATGCTCTGCCCATCCTGGGCGTCGCCATGTTGCGACCAGAGTCACTCTAGCGCCTGGGGCAGAGGCCACAGAGCCATCCCCAGAGCCCGGGCCATCTTTGCTCCAATGGAGCCTTGGCTGCGGGAGGGGACGAGAGAGACAGAGAGGAAAGCGCGGCGGAGGGGTGGAGAAGCAAATGGGCACTTCTCCTGTGTGCCCTGGCCGGGAATCGAACCCGGGTCCTCCGCACGCTAGGCCGACGCTCTACCGCTGAGCCAACCGGCCAGGGCCAGAAGCAAAGCTTTGTGTAAACACTACAAGACTGAGTGACACACTGAAGAGTCTGAAGCAAGCCAAGAGTTGCGGCCACATCTGGAAAGTTAAATTTCAACTTTTGATATCAACTATAAAAACCCAATTCCAGCCCTGGCCGGTTGGCTCAGCGGTAGAGCATCGGACTGGCGTGCGGGGGACCCGGGTTCGATTCCCGGCCAGGGTACATAGGAGAAGCGCCCATTTGCTTCTCCACCCCCCCCTCCTTCCTCTCTGTCTCTCTCTTCCCCTCCAGCAGCCAAGGCTCCATTGGAGCAAAGATGGCCCGGGCACTGGGGATGGCTCCTTGGCCTCTGCCCCAGGTGCTAAAGTGGCTCTGGTCGCGGCAGAGTGAGGCCCCGGAGGGGCAGAGCATCGCCCCCTGGTGGGCAGAGCTTCGCCCCTGGTGGGCGTGCCGGGTGGATCCTGGTCGGGCGCATGTGGGAGTCTGTCTGACTGTCTCCCCCCGTTTCCAGCTTCAGAAAAAGAAAAAAAAAGGAAAAAACCCCAATTCCAATCTTCAAACATAACAGAAGAATGAAGCGTCAAAAGATGCCTGTAAATCGGTAATGAACACCCACGGGGCCAGGCAATGCGCATATACATGCACTCACCAAAACACAGTGAGCAGTCCTGCGTGCTGACTCCACTCTGGTGCTCAGACAGTAAATAAAAACAGACAGGCCCTGGCCGGTTGGCTCAGTGGTAGAGCGTCGGCCTGGCGTGCAGGGGTCCCAGGTTCGATTCCCGGCCAGGGCACACAGGAGAAGCGCCCATTTGCTTCTCCACCCCTCCCCCTCTCCTTCCTCTCTGTCTCTCTCTTCCCCTTCCGCGGCGAGGTTCCATTGGAGCAAAGATGGCCCGGGCGCTGGGGATGGCTCCTTGGCCTCTGCCCCAGGCGCTAGAGTGGCTCTGGTCACGGCAGAGCGACACCCTGGAGGGGCAGAGCATAGCCCCCCGGTGGGCAGAGCCTCGCCCCCTGGTGAGCGTGCAGGATGGATCCCGGTTGGGCGCATGCGGGAGTCTGTCTGACTGTCTCTCCCGGTTTCTAGCTTCAGGAAAAAAAAAAAACAACAAAAAAAACCAGACAAGGTTCCTGCCTTCGAGGATCTTACCATCAAATGAGGGAAACAGCCTGACCGGCAATGGCACAGTGGATGGAGTGTCAGACTGGGATGCGGAGGACCCAGGTTCGAGACCTCGAGGTCGCCAGCTTGAGTGTGGGCTCATCTGGTTTGAGGAAAGCTCACCAGCTTGGACCCAAGGTCACTGGCTCGAGCAAGGGGTTACTCGGTCTGCTGCAGCCCCATGGTCAAGGCACATATGAGAAAGCAATCAACGAATAACTAAGGTGTTGCAACGAAAAACTAATGATTGATGCTTCTCATCTCTCTCCATTCCTGTCTGTCTGTCCTTATCTATCCCTCTCTCTGACTCTCTCTCTGTCACTGTAAAAAAAAAAAAAAAAATGGAGACAAACTCAACATAAGTTGAGACAAGCCCCAGGGCAGGAAAGGAAGAGTGAGACATAGGAGAAGCTACTCCAGACAGGAAGATAGAGGAGGCCTCTCTGAGGACCCCATGTGAATACAGGCCTGAAGGAGAGTGAGCCTGCCACATACAGAGCTAGGAAAGAACAATGCAAGCAGGAGGACCACGTGCACAGGCCGAAGGCAGGACAGGGTGCAGAAGAGAGGCCAGTAAGGCTGGAACCAGGCAGGCAGGCAGGAAGTGGGATAAGATGAGACTGGCAAGGTAGACAAGAGCAACATAAGGGGCCATAGGGGCTTAAGGCATCTGTATTCCAGCCTCAGAGCTGAGGGAAGCCCCGGGGAGCCATGGGGAGGTTGCCAAGTCCCTGATCCTAGTTCTCACCAGCTCTGCTGCAGGAGGGGAGAGAGAGTGGGAGAGCCCAGTGTGCAGCCCAGGGGAGATGGGGGCTTACACGAGGCCAGGACAGTGGAGCAGAGGGAGGAGTGCCTTGCAGTTATAATCAAAAGTCCTTACTAATTGGAAAAACAAAGGGCAGAATTGAGTGAGAGACAGGAAGTACATCAGAGTGATGTTTAGATTTCCAGCTTGAGAACTGGGTGGAGACCTGTTCTCAAGCAACACCTGTAAGGATACCACAAGAAAGGCTGAAGACAGAGACTAAAGGAAAATTGGACCTTTCACTTGACACAGACTTATTTTTCTGCAAGAGAGACAGAGATAGAGACAGAAAGAGGGACAGAAAGGGACAGATAGACAGGAACAAAAATGAGTAGCATCAGTTCTTCGTTGTGGCATCTTAGTTGTTCACTGATTGCCCTTTAATACGTGCCTTGACCAGAAGGGATCCAGCCAAGCCAGTGATGGCTTGCTCAAGCCAGCAACCTTGGGCTCAAGCCAGTGACCTTGGGCTCAAGCCAGTGATCTTGGGCTTAAAGCCAGCAAACTTTGGGCTGAAGCCAGCAACCATGTCTATGATCCCACATTCAAGCCAGTGATGCGGCATTCAAGCTAGTAACCTTGGGCTTTCAAACCTGAGTCCTCCGTGTCCCAGGCCAATGTTCTACTCACTGTGCCACCACCTGGTCAGGCAACACTGAGATTTAAAGTGACTCCCAGCCTGACCTGTGGTGGTGCAGTGGATAAAATGTCGACCTGGAGCCTGACCTGTGGTGGCGCAGTGGATAAAGCGTCGACCTGGAAATGCTGAGGTCGCCTGTTTGAAACCCTGGGCTTGCCTGGTCAAGGCACATATGGGAGTTGATGCTTCCAGCTCCTCCCCCTTCTCTCTCACTGTCTCTCTCTCCTCTCTCTCTCTTTCTCCTCTCTAAAAATGAATAAATAAATAAATAAAAATTAAAAAAAAAAAAAAAAAATGTCGACCTGGAAACACTGAGGTCGCCAGTTTGAAACCCTGGGCTTGCCTGGTCAAGGCACATATGGGAGTTGATGCTTCCTGTTCCTCCTTTCTGTCTGTCTGTCTGTCTCTCTCTCTCTCTCTCTCTAAAATGAATAAATAAAAATATTTAAAAAAAATTTAAAAAAAAAATAAAGTGACTCCCAGACACACTAGTGAAGGTGTCAGGCAGGCAGTTAGTACTTGAGTCTGAGGGCAGGAGAAGGTTTGAGCTTTAGACACTTAAGGGACATTGGAATAAACAAACAAAGACACAGGAGATCTTGGAAGACAAACAAATGATAAAGAACAATCAAATGAAAATTCTACAACTGAAAAATACAGTAACTGAAATGAAAAAGTTACTGAATCAGCTTGTCAGCAGAAGGGAGATGACAGAGGAGCAATTAACCTAAAGACAGGTTAATAAAAACTATACAATCTGAAGAAGAGATTTAAAGAAAAATGAACAGAGCCTGGGGAACCTCTGGGACAATGTCAAATGATCCTTGAAGAGAATAAGAATAGAATTGAGCCTGAGGAGGTGGCGCAGTGGATAGAGTGTCGGACTGGGATGCAGAGGACCCAGGTTTGAAACCCCAAGGTCGCCAGCTTGAGGGCGGGCTCATCTGGTTTGAGCAAAAGCCCACCAGCTTGAACCCGAGGTCGCTGGCTCCAGCAAAGGGTTACTCGGTCTGCTGAAGACCCACGTCAAGGCACGAATGAGAAAGCAATCAATGAACTAAAGTGTCGCGATGAAAAACTGATGATTGATGCTTCTCATCTCTCTCCGTTTCTGTCTGTCCCTGTCTATCCCTCTCTCTGACTCACTCTGTCTCTGTAAAAAAAAAAAAAAAAGAATTGAGAAATATTTGAAGGGAAGGAAGAATGGCTGAAAATCTCAAACTTGATAAAAAAAATTTAAGAGTAACAGCACTAGCCCTGGCCCTGGCCAGGTTGCTCAGCGGTAAAGCATCAGCCTGGCGTGTGGAAGTCCTGGGTCCAATTCCTGGTCAGGGTACACAGGAGAAACACCCATCTGCTTCTCCACCCCCACCCCCACCCCGCTGCAGCCATAGCTTGAACAGTTCAAGCAAGTTGGCTTTGGGCAATAACAATGGCCTTGCCTCAGGCCCTGAAATAGCTCCGTTGCCGAGCAACGGAGCAGCTCGCCAGATGGGCAGAGGATTGCCCTATAGGGGGCTTGCCAGGTGAATCCCAGTCAGGACATATGTGGGAATCTGTCTCTATGTCTCCCTACCTCTCACTTAATTAAAAAAAAAAGAAAAAGAAGCCTGACCAGGTGGTGGCACAGTGGGTAGAGCATTAGACTGCGACATAGAGGACCTATGTTTGAAACCCCAAGGTTACCGGCTTGAGCACAGGCTCATCCTGTTCAAGCGTGAGCTCACTAGATTGAGCGCAGGGTCACTGGCTTGAGCATGGAATCACAGGTATGAACCCATGGTCACTGGCTTGAGCCCAAAGGTCACTGGCTTAAAGCCCAAGGTTGCTGGCTTAAGCAAGGGGTCACTCGCTCTGGTGGAGCCCCCCAGTCAAGACACATATAAGAAAGCAATCAATGAACAACTAATGTGCCATGATGAAGAATTGATGCTTCTCATCTCTTTCCCTTCCTGCCTGCCTGTCCCTATCTGTCCCTCTCCTTGTCTCTCTCTCTCTCTCTCTCTGTAACCAAAAAAAAAAAAAAAAAAAAAAAAGGAAAGAGTAACAGCCTTGGCCATATAGCTCAGTTGGTTAGAGCACTGTCTGGATAAACCAAGGTTGTAGGGATGATCCTGGTCAGGGCACATACAAGAATCAACCAAGAAATGCAGCCCTGGCTGGCTGGCTCAGTGGTAAAATGTCAGCCTGGTGTGTGGATGTCCTGGGTTCAAATCCCAGTCAGAACACAGGAGAAGCACCCATCTGGTTCTCCACCCTTCCCCCCTCCTTTCTCTCTATCTCTCTCTTCCCCGCCCACAGCCAAGGCTCTACTGGAGCAGTTTGCCCAGGCACTGAGGATGGCTCCATGGCCTCTGCCTCAGGCACTAGAATGGCTAAAGTTGCTATGGAGCAACGCCCTAGATGGGCAGAGCATCGCCCCCTGGTGGGCATGCTGGGAGGATCCCAGTCAGGCACATGCAGGAGTGTCTGCCCCCTACCTTCTCACTTCAGAAAAATCCAAAAATTGGGAAAAAAAACCCAACCAAGGAATGCATAAGTGGAAAACCAAATCCATGTTTCTTTTAAATAATTTTTTTATGGTTACTTTATTGATTTTTAGAGAGGAAGGAAGAAAGAGAGAAGCAGGACCATCAATCTATTCCTATATGTGCCCTGACTGTGGATCAAACCAGCAACATCTGTACTTCAGGATGATGCTATAACCAACTGAGCCATCCAGTCAGGGTTCAAATCAATTTTTTTAAAAAGTGCCAAAGGCGGAATAAAATCTGTCAACTCAGAATTCTTTATCTGGTGAAAATACCCTTCAAATACAAGGGTAAAATGATTTCAGGTCAATGAAACCCAAGGGAGCAGTGGCCAGCAGGCCTATAAATGTTCCTGGACATTCTTCAGGCAGAAGAAAAATGTTACCAGACAGAAACTCAGACCTAATGAAACACTGGAGAAAAAGCAAGGCAGAAGTCATGAGGATAAGAACTCTAAATTACACAATGTGAAAATGTCACAGAACTGTTATGAGAACCCTGACACAGGCTCTGCAAGTCCAGAGTGAGACTGGAGAGCTGTGTCCCCAAGTCCCTGACACTCACCTATACCTCATACCCTCCTTCTACCTGTTTTTTCACCTGAGTGATTTATCCTTTAATATGGAATTACTGCTAAGACTTAGCATTTATTTACTATAAGGAAAAAGTTAAATTAATAGTGAACTTCATGCACTAACCTATTTGCTTTTAATATAAAAAAAATTGATTAAAACTCCAAATCACTTTGTCATCCTGAAATTCTAGAAGTGATAAGAAATGATCTTTAAGACAAAGTTAAGACTTTCTACCAGATGTACTATAGTATCTGATACCATGTGATTTTTTTCCTAAGCTAAAAGTGGCATTCATAAAATAAAGCATCAGGAAATTAAGAACATAAAATTTGTATTCTCAAGTGCAAATAATTAGGACTACAGACTAAAAATAATGGCTTTAATTTGACTCTTCCCTAAAACTGCTTAGATGTAAACTGCAATTAACTAATTGTAGCATTTCACCAATTCTGCAAAAACCACACTTTTTCCATAGACAAAGCACTGCAAACTATCTCCAAGAATGAGAACTCTTCACCAGATGGTTAGCTGTAGGAAAGTTAAATACTCCTAGATGTAAAGCACATTCCAAAACAGGGTAGGGGTATTATGTAAAGATGACAAAACAGGGTAGGGGGTATTATGTAAAGATGACACAACCACATGATTAGAGCCTGGCTTCTATCGGGACTGAGATGCATTCTCAAATATAACCAGCAACAGTCCTTCACCTTTGCTGAACCCCACTTTGGGAGAATGCAGAAATATGTATATTTTTTAATAGTATTCCTGTGAAAATTACTGCTTCTGTGAACTTGATGAGTTCTGTATCGGAAGATACCAAAATATAACATAGGGCAATGGGCATTTACACAAAATCTTAGCAGAACCTCTTAAGAGCACAATTAAAATCTTAAAAACTTGATATCCACACCTGAGGTCATCTTGATGTGATTACTGTAATAAAGCCAGAAACATGATATGGAATGAGAGTTTCACAAGCATTTATAATTGAAGGTAACAAAAGAGAGCATGTAGCATGACTCCATCTAAGTTCAAAAACAGCAGAACTAGCCTGACCAGGTGGTGGCGCAGTGGATAGAGCGTTGGACTGGAATGTGGAAGGATCCAGGTTCGAGACCCCGAGGTTGCCAGCTTGAGCGCGGGCTCATCTGGCTTGAGCAAAAAGCTCACCAGCTTGGACCCAGGGTCCCTGGCTCCAGCAAGGGGTTACTCAGCCTGCTGAAGGCCCGCTGTCAAGGCACATATATGAGAAAGCAATCAATGAACAACTAAGAAGTTGCAACGCACAACAAAAAACTAATAATTGATGCTTCTCATCTCTCTGTTCCTGTCTGTCTATCCCTCTCTCAGACTCTGTCTCTAAAAAAAACCAAAAAAACAGCAGAACTAAAATTTAAATGGGTTCAACAACCCATGCTCAGGTGGTGACACACTGAAGGAGGCCATTCCAGTCGGTTCAAGAGAGGGCTGGTGGGGGAGTGGGGAAGGCTGACTGATGCCTTCCACAGTGCTGGCACCATTCCACTGTGACCTGGACCTTCACTTCATCATCAGTTGGCTGCTCCTATTCTTCAAGTATTTCTTAGTATGTATTTTATTTTATGGTTAAAAAAAGTTTCCAGTACTGTGACGAGAAGGGACTGTGTCACACACTGCTGAGAGGCTGATTAAGACAGGACTAAGGGCCCTGGCCGGTTGGCTCAGTGGTAGAGCGTTGGCCTGGCGTGTAGAAGTCCCGGGTTCGATTCCTGGCCAGGGCACACAGGAGAAGCGCCCATCTGCTTCTCCACCCTTCCCCCTCTCCTTCCTCTCTGTCTCTCTCTTCCCCTCCCGCAGCCAAGGCTCCACTGGAGCAAAGATGGCCCAGGCGCTGGGGATGGCTCCTTGGCCTCTGTCCCAGGCGCTAGAGTGGCTCTGGTCGCGGCAGAGCAACGCCCCGGAGGGGCAGATCATTGCCCCCTGGTGGGCAGAGCGTCGCCCCCTGGTGGGCATGCCGAGTGGATCCCGGTCGGGCGCATGCAGGAGTCTGTCTGACTGTCTCTCCCCTTTCTAGCTTCGGAAAAATACAAAAAAAAAAAAAAAAAAGACAGGACTAAGGCCTGACCAGGCGGTTGCACAGTGGATAGAGCATCGGACTGGGATGCGGAGGACCCAGGTTCAAGACCCCAAGGCCGCCAGCTTGAGCACGGGCTCATCTGGTGTAAGCAAAGCTCACCAGCTTGGACCCAAGGTCGCTGGCTTAAGCAAGGGGTTACTTGGTCGGCTGTAGCCCCCCCCCCCATCAAGGCACATATGTGAAAGCAATCAATGAACAATTAAGATGTGCCCATTTGCTTCTTCACCCCTCCCCCTCTCCTTCCTCTCTGTTTCTCTCCTCCCCTCCCGCAGCCAAAGCTCCACTGGAGCAAAGTTGGCCCGGGCGCTGGGGATGGCTCTATGGCCTCTGCCTCAGGTGCTAGAATGGCTCTGGTTGCAACAGAGCAACACCCCAAATGGTCAGAGCATCGCCTCCTGGGGGGCGTGCCAGGTGGATCCCAGTCAGGCGCATGAGGGAGTCTATCTGACTGCCTCCCCGTTTCCAACTTCAGAAAAATACAAAAAATAAATAAAGAATTGATGTTTCTCATCTCTCTCTCTCTTCCTATCTGTCTGTCCCTATCTGTCCCTCTCTCTCTGACTCAGGGGAGCAACAGCAGAAGGCAGACAGGGTGATAGCAAGTGGGACAGTCAGAGAGATCTGTCCTGGGGTTACATCTGATGACTCAGAGAGGGAACTCAAGTGAGAAGCATCAGATGGTCTCAAAGGCACCAATGACTAGGATTCTCTGAGGCATTTGCAATGTACTCTATGACATCGCACTTGCAAACATTTCCTTATGCTGCATAATGGCACATATTAAACCAGGATCAAGGCCACCAAGGGTGGAAACAGCACGCTGGAGCCAGCACTGTTCACAGTGGACAATACACACTTTTTAAGCAAGTTTGTGAGGACAGAAAGGACATTTCAAAGCCCACTTATAGGGCACATATGTATAGCCAAATTTTATTTTATTTTGGGTTTTTTTTACAGAGACAGAGAGAGAGTCAGAGAGAGGGATAGACAGGGACAGACAGACAAGAATGGAGAGAGATGAGAAGCATCAATCATTAGTTTTTCGTTGCGACACCTTAGTTGTTCATTGATTGCTTTCTCTTATGTGCCTTGACCGCGGGCCTTCAGCAGACCGAGTAACCCCTTGCTCAAGCCAGCGACCTTGGGTCCAAGCTGGTGAGCTTTTGCTCAAACCAGATGAGCCCGCGCTTAAGCTGGCGACCTCGGGGTCTTGAACCTGGGTCCTCCGCATCCCAGTCCAATGCTCTATCCACTGCGCCACGGCCTGGTCAGGCGTATAGCCAAATTTTTAATTATTAAATATTAGTATAATCCGCCTGACAAGGCAGTGGCACAGTGGTTAGAGCATCGGACTGGGATGCGGAAGGACCCAGGTTCGAGACCCCGAGGTCACCAGCTTGAGCCCAGGCTCATCTGGCTAGAGCAGAAAGCTCACCAGCTTGGACCCAAGGTCACTGGCTCGAGCAAGGGGTTACTTGGTCTGCTGAAGGCCCACGGTCAAGGCCTTCATATGAGAAAGCAATCAATGAACAACTAAGGTGTTGCAACAAAAAACTGATGATTGATGCTTCTCATCTCTCTCTGTTTCTGTCTGTCTCTATCTATCCCTCTATCTGAGTTTCTGTTACTGTAAAAAAAAAAAAAAAAGATTAGTATAATCCTACTAATATGAGATACATAGAGTAATCAGATTCATAGAGAAAGGAAGTAGGATGGTAGTTACCAGGGCTGGGGGAGGGAGAAGGCAAAGTTAGTGTTTAGTGGGGACAAAGTTTCTTTTTATTTATTTATTTATTCATTTTAGAGAAGAGAGAGAGAGAGAAGCACCAATTCCCACATGTGCCTTGACGAGGCAAGCCCAGGGTTTTGAATCCGCGAACTCAGCATTCCAGGTCGATGCTTGATCCACTGCGCCACCACAGGTCAGGCAGGGACAGAGTTTCAGATCTACATGATGAAAAGTTCTGGAGGTGGAGGGTGGTGATGGTTGCACAATATGAATATACTTAATGCTACGGAACTGTGCACTTAAAAATAGTTTAGGTGAGCCTGACCAGGTGGTGGTGCAGTGGATAGAGCATCGGACTGGGATGCGGAAGGACCCAGGTTTGAGACCCCGAGGTCACCAGCTTGAGCGCGGGCTCATCTGGCTTGAGCAAAAAGCTCACCAACTTGGACTCAAGGTCGCTGGCTCCAGCAAGGGGTTACTCGGTCTGCTGAAGGCCCGCGGTCAAGGCACATATGAGAAAGCAATCAATGAACAACTAAGAAGTCGCAACGCGCAACGAAAAACTAATGATTGATGCTTCTCATATCTCTCTCCATTCCTGTCTGTCTGTCCCTGTCTATCTCCGCCTATGTAAAAAAAAAAAAAAAAAATTGTTTAGATGAAAGATTTTGTGTTACTTTTTCTCACAATTTTAAAAAAGATGTAAATCTATATTTATAGACATGGAACCATGTCCATAACCTACTGTCAAGTGAAAAAAAGCAGGTTAAAAATTATCATATAATGGGTGCATTGTACTAGCAACAGTGTCTTTCTATGCTTGCCCGCAGGGCAACAGGACTGACATATGGGACACTGCCTGGCTCATATAAACCTGTCACCCATGTCCATGGCTGGGCAACTGCAACCCCCAACATTTCTATCAAACAAGTCATTCCATCATCAGTCAAGGAAGGCACAAGATCCTCAATTGTCAAGCCTGCTAGTAAGCGCCAAGAGAACTCTAGCTCCAGCACCAACACCTGCAGAATGGTGTCGGCAACTGGTGCAGTGATCTTCCTAACAGTGCAGACAATAATGCTCTACAGTAAGACATGGACATAACAGTTGAGTCAAAAATGGTTCAGAGGCCCTGGCCGGTTGGCTCAGTGGTGAAGCGTCGGCCTGGCATGCAGGAGTCCTGGGTTCGATTCTCGGCCAAGGCACACAGGAGAAGCGCCCATCTGCTTCTCCACCCCTCCCCCTCTCCTTTCTCTCCGTCTCTCTCTTCCCCTCCCGCAGCCAAGGCTCCACTGGAGCACAGTTGGTCCGAGTGCTGGGGATGGCTCCATGGCCTCTGCCTCAGGCGCTAGAATGGCCCTGGTTGCAGCGGAGCAACGCCCCAGATGGGCAGAGCATCGCCCCCTGGTTGGCATGCGGGGTGGATCCCGGTCGGGCGCATGCGGGAGTCTGTCTGACTGTCTCCCTGTTTCCAACTTCAGAAAAATACAAAAAAAAAAGAAATGGTTCAGAGGGCTGGACTCTGAAAGTGACATTGCAAGGAGATACTACCACTTAACTGTATTAAGATGTTCTGCCCATGTATACAGAATAATAATACATGATTAAAATAAATTATTTCCAAATAAGCCTAAAAAAGCAGTATCTGTAAGTATAAAATAAAGTTCTAAGTAGCAAGGAAAAGCAAGTGTAACAATTCCTTTTTCTTTCTTAGTGGTACATAAATATTTCTCCTTAAATTCATTAATGACTTAGCCCTGACCAGGTAGCGTAGTTGGTTAGAATATTGTCTGGATATACCAAAGTTACGGGTTCGCTCCACGGTCAAGGTACCTATAAAATTCAACCAATGAATGAATAAGTAAGTGGAACAACAAATGAATGCCTTTTTCTCTCTCTAGTTACCACAGACTAAAGTTCAAGAAATTCCCCTCACAAAGCCCCAGAGAGCAAAGAACTGTGTATAGTCCTCTTGTCTGTTGCTTTATCTTCACAACTGTCTGCAGTGCTCGGCAAACTCATTAGTCAACAGAGCCAAATATCAACAGTACAACGATTGAAATTTCTTTTGAGAGCCAAATTTTTTAAACAAACTATATAGGTAGGTACATTCCTTATCAAGGTAGCGCCCGCACGTGGTATTCTGTGGAAGAGCCACACTCAAGGGGCCAAAGAGCAGCATGTGGCTCACAAGCCGACCAAGGGTAGGGGATAGTTACTTAAGGTTTCATCTTCATCTCAGATGATCTTTCAAGAACTCTGGCACCTACTGTGACCTACTACCATTGGAGGGGCAAGTTAACAATGGTCAGCTGCTACCTTGAGCCAAGAGTAGGATATTAAGAACTTCTTGAAAACTCAGAGAGTCTCGGTTGCCTATTACACCTAGTTCTTTTCCTTTACAAATATGGTCCCATAAGCAGTGCCACTAAAATCATGATAGTAAGTACCTTCTAGAAACCAAATTTTCTAAGTGTTCTATCTTCCCTAACAGATCACAGGCCTACTGAGGCCTTCATTAAATCCTCTTCACTCCCTTGGCCTTCAGTTTCTACCTTTGTAAAATTTAAAAGATCAGAGTATAAGGCCTGACCTGTGGTGGCACAGTGGATAAAGCATCAACCTGGAATACTGAGGTTGCTGGTTCAAAACCCTGGGCTTGCCTGGTCAAGGTACATATAGGAGTTGATGCTTCCTGCTCCCCCCTCTTCCCTCTCTGTCTTTCCTCTCTACTCTCTCTCTCTAAAAAGGAATAAATAAAATCTTAAAAAATAAAAAATATATTTCACTTAAACTTAAAAAAAAAAGATCAGAATATAAGAAACCTAAGATTTCCTCTAACAGTCTGTGACTCTACAATTTTTTTACTTATGAAAATCATTAATTTTTTGTCATTACAAAGGTTTCACCTGCTTGCAACAAATTCAAATAACGTTAAATGTAGTAGAAGTTGGCAAAAACATTCTGTAACAGGCCAGACAGTAAATATTTTGGCTTTGCAGGTCACGCTCTCTGTCACAACTAATCGACTTGGTTTTCAGATCTCAAAAGCAGCATTATATATAAAGTCTACCGGAAAGTTCTGTCCGTTTCTATCACAACAAGTTTTGACACATAAGCACATGTTTATTTGGCGCATGTATGCCTATTTTTTTTTGTGCCTCTCTATTTTTATCACTTAATGTATACATACTGATGTAGCAAATTAACTAAAACAAAGTTGATTCACATTAGTCTTATGTGTGAGGCGATAGTGTACTCATGGCTACTGATAAAGTTCATTTACGGCCTGACCTGTGGTGGCGCAGTGGATAAAGTGTCGACTTGGAAATGCTGAGGTCGCCGGTTCGAAACCCTGGGCTTGCCTGGTCAAGGCACATATGGGAGTTGATGCTTCCAGCTCCTCCCCCTTCTCTCTCTCTCTGTCTCTCTCTTCTGTCTCTCTCTCTCCCTCTCTCTCTCTCCTCTCTAAAAATGAATAAATAAAATAAAAATAAAAATAAATAAAAAGTTCATTTACGCCACTGTATTGTATACAAATTTCAACAAGGAAGAAATGCTACAGAAGCATGTAGAGCCTGACCTGTGGTGGCGCAGTAGATAAAGCATCGACCTGGAAATGCTGAGGTTGCCGGTTCGAAACCCTGGGCTTGCCTGGTCAAGGCATATATGGGAGTTGATGCTTCCAGCTCCTTCCCCCTTCTCTCTCTGTCTCTCTCTCCTCTCTCTCCCTCTCTCTCTCCTCTCTAAAAAAAAATGAATAAATAAAAAAAAAAATTAAAAAAAAAAAAAAAAAAAGAAGCATGTAGAAATTTATTGAAAGTGTTTGGTGAAGGTAGTTTCTGATAGGACATGCAGAAGATGGTTCAAAAAATTCAAAACAGGTGATTTCAACCTTTCTGATAAGCCACGTTCTGGGCGACCATCTTTGATAGATGACAATGTTGTTAAGACCATGTTGGAGCAAGATCCTTTTCTGACAACATCGGAGATCACAGAAAGGCTTAATTCAGCTCAACAAACCATTTCAGACCATATTCGGAAGATAGGATTGGTGTGGAAATATATTATTTAATAAAGTTTATTGATGGTAAGAAAAATTTGTATTTTGTTTTATTCCAAAAACGGACAGGTCCTGGCCGGTTGGCTCAGCGGTAGAGCGTCGGCCTAGCGTGCGGAGGACCCGGGTTCGATTCCCGGCCAGGGCACATAGGAGAAGTGCCCATTTGCTTCTCCACCCCTCCGCCGCGCTTTCCTCTCTCTCTCTTCCCCTCCCGCAGCCAAGGCTCCATTGGAGCAAAGATTGCCTGGGCGCTGGGGATGGCTCTGTGGCCTCTGCCCCAGGCGCTAGAGTGGCTCTGGTCGCAACATGGCGACACCCAAAATGGGCAGAGCATCGCCCCCTGGTGGGGAGAGCGTTCGCCCCATGGTGGGCGTGCCGGGTGGATCCCAGTCGGGCGCATGCGGGAGTCTGTCTGACTGTCTCTCCGTTTCCAGCTTCAGGAAAAGAAAAAAACAAAACAAAACAAAAAAAAAAAAAACGGACAGAACTTTCCAGTAGACCTTATATAAACCAGTGAGAGTGGCTGTGTCCCAATATAACTTTATATATATAAACAAACAAACAAACAAAAAACAAAACAGGCGGCCAGCCCATGATGCATAGTTAGTTCACTGCTCTCTCCTTCCTGCAGGCCAGGCCTCTCCTCTCAGGCTGCCTCTTAAGTCTGGCTGTGCTCTTTCTCATCACATTCTGTGCTACAACAGATCTACATAGCTGTCACCTCTTAACAAAGTAGGATCATTCTACACGTTTTTAACAATTTCCCTTTGATAAACAATTCAAGTTTTTCACTCTCATAAATATTATCCCAGTGAAATACTTTTGCACTTCCTTTAGGACCTTGGTCCTACAATTGTGCACTGTAACCAGCTGTGACAATCTGACGCTGTATCAGTCCAACCAATTATGACAGGATAAAGCATGTAAGAGACAACCCGGGCGTGGGTAGGACCAGGAAATGAGGAAAAGAGAAAGGTAAATAACAGGAAGGGAATTACAGTGAAGAATGGAGATCCTGAAAGGTCAATACCCAAAGCCACAGGTACCTTTTTCAGAAACATTGCAGCTGTCTCTCTTTTTGTTGCTGTGATCCGCTTCACCCCATCTGGGGACTGAACACGGATTATCTGTTGTAAATCAAACAAGACAGTTACTAAAGACTAGGAAGTCCAGCTCTATCACTGAGACTGACGTATGTAGTCCCCCAAGCCCATCCAACCCCTACAATGCCCACCCATGCTTCTTTAAAAGGAAGCACAGGTGAGGTGCAGGGTCTGCCACTTACAGGAGGACACATTGAGAGCACTGCCTTGGCTCTCCACTTTTATTATTTCAATCAGAAAAACACAACTTCAATGTTTAACCATCATATATAAAGAGTATATCTGAAACACTGACTTTTTCTCTTCAAATTAAAAGGGGGGGCACCCCACCATAAATCATGAATGACTGGGTTCTTCTAAAAAAGATCAAACTTTGTTCCAGGATCTATACACAGACATTAGTCTGATTTAAAAGAATCACAGGAAATCTTTTAATTTGTCATTTATTTTTAGTAAAAAGATTAAAATAAATGTGTTTAATACCACAGTATAACTTGGCAGGGTTTTAAGAAAATGTAAAACAGCCAGCAGGACTGGAAGACTAGGGGACAAAGAGCACCACTTTCCAAGATGTGATTTTATGCTGATCAAAGCCCTCCTGAAGGTGAGTTATTACGCCCAGCCAACTATGCAAGAGGCAGGAGAAGGCATGCCTTGCCGCCCAGACAGGTAGGTGATGCTCCAACTAGCTGGGAAGGGCAGGATGGACAGATAGGAATATGCCAGAAAGCACTCATGTGGTATTCTTCCCTCTCAACAATCTCTGCACTGTGCACTGACTGTGTCTGAAACAACACTATACCGATAAAAAACATCACAAGCCATTGTCTTAAAAAAAAAAAAAAAAGCTTTTCACTGACACATGACAAAATGCTACAATAGCTTTCCATCTACCATCTGCTTTTATCAAACAAATGAAGAATAATCCAGACTTTCCTAAAATAGCTTGACTGTTTCATTTTCTAATATTTTCACTTGACTGAAAAGGTCTTGCCCTCATATTGTTTGTTCTCTTTTTAAGATTTTGTTTTGAATAATCCTATGACATCCCAACTGTTAAGAGCATAAAATATTTTCTGCATGCTCTTCAACTACATCTAACTATCTCCCCCACATCTGTGTGGAGTGCAATACACAGGCTTCTGGCTTTTGATTTCTAGTTCCCTCCCCTCTTATCCAACACCTAAAAAACACTCTGGGCATTATGTATTTGCTTCTGAAACATCCTCAGCACTGAGGTTTGTTGAGAGAGAAAGCTGTTTCTAAGAGATTCTGTGACCAATCCTTCAACTGCTCACTTGGGAACAAGAGCCTGACACTCCACTCCGTTAGGAGCCAGAGCTCAAGTTGACACAGTTCAGGGACAGCTGTGAAGCTTAAGTCATTCTACATGACTGGCCACAACAGGGTGGTGGTCTGGGTGCCAAGGTAAGCCACTGTTGAACCTGTACTAAGGGAAACAGTGGCTTGGTGTCTAACAAGGGCTACAAAGTAAAATACACAGGGGACAGACCTGACAACATGAATACACAGCCTCTTGGTAACTCAGGTGTTCCTATTTGTAAGAAAATGAACTCAGAAAACTTCTTGGTAAGATGAAAATTAGTTATACCCACAGAAATTTTTAGAATACCTCTTTCTAAACTAAAAAAAAAAAAAAAAAAAACCCAACTTTTGAATCAATTTCAGAAGGATAAGATTCTATGCCGTTATCATCTGAGAAACTAGACAAGAGATCCATACTGTAGAAGGCAGCCTCGTCTTAACGCACACTAGCAGAAAAACGGCTTCATGGGAAATTCCCCTGTCTGGGGGTGACTCCAGTTAAAAGCACTGCTGTGACCAGAAAGTATGAAACCAGATTTGAATGCTACCTCCGAACCTATTTCTAGAAGTCACCAATGATTAGTGAATCTCATTTTCAAAGGAGTCAAGTTTCTCTTGGGCCACCTCCAGGCTGGAGAGCTGAGTCAGGAGTCACTGCAGGGGCGCCTTCAACTCAAGGCCCAAGCTTCCTACAGACGCAAGATATGTGGGAAGGCCGCTCTGGACAGTAGGCTGAGTCCAGGGGACCTGCGCACCTGACTGCTAGTTGTCACCCAGTGCTGCTTGGCTGCCCTGGGGAATCCCAAAGTTTTTAATGGCAACCAAAAATTCTTCTGTCCAACTGGTCTGTTGATTCTGTTTCCTGACACGTTGACTTTGGAAAGGCACTTTTTCACGAATTAGAGTTTTTTGATTTTCAGCGGCTGTGCCCCCTGTAAGGGGTAAAAGAGGAGTGTGCCAGTCCTAATTTCAGGAAATCAACTACTGCACCGCTCCTGCACAGGCAGGAAGCTGTCAACCGCTCGTTGCCACCAGGAACGAGTCGGCCAGGCTCCCGTCTGCTCCGGCTCAGCTCGGCGTCCTCCCCGGGGACGGGCCTGCAAGGTGTCCGCGGGGAGGAGGCGCCCAACATTCGCGAGTCGTGACAGGGCCCCGACAGGTGCAGGTGCTTTACAGGACTGAGCGACATGCGGGAGGCGAGGACGTAGCCCGCCAGGGGACGCCCGGCCAGCCGGCCAGCCCGGCCGCGGGGAGACGGGCAGGGAGGCACGGCCGCTAGGCCAGCCCCGCCGCCTTCTCCGGCGCGCGGATGAGAGCTAGGCTCGGGGACCGAGAGGAGCCGCGGAAGGGTCGGGAGCCCAGCTCCACAGCCAGCCTGTGCGAAAGGCAGGTGGGCCGCGGGGGCCCCTACAGGCCGCGCCGGCAAATCTGCTGCCTCATCCCGGCGCCCGCTCCCGCCCGCCGCCTCACTCACGATGCTCTCGGCCATGGCGGCCACTCCCGCCTCCAGGCTCGAGCCCCGGGCCGCCGCCGCTTGCCGCCCCGCGGACCTCGCAGCCCCGGCTCCGGCCTCAGCCCCTGCCCCGGCCTCCCGCCGCCGCCGCCACAGCCGCTCCAGCTTCGCCGCCCAACAGCCACAGCCGCGACATCCGGTGCCCCGCCCAACGCACTCCGCTGGCCGCGCAGCCCCGAAACCAGGTTCCGGCCGCGCCACGGCCGAACGTGCACACGGCGTCCATGCGCTCACCTCCGCTCCCGGCTGCTCCGCCGCGCCGCGCCCCTTCACCGCCTAAAACTCCTGGGAAGATGACTTTGTGTACACCTGAAGCTAGTATAAAGTAATAATGAATGTCACCTGTAATTGAAAATGTTTTATATTTAAAAATACTTTTAATCAAAAAGGGACTTTATTAATGACATGTGCTACTTATTAGAAACCCAAGGAATCGAGGAAAATCTAAAGAGAAGCAGAAATAACCATTGGTGGGTTGTTATTGGGGAAAATGGCTTTGCAAATACCTCACTCGTCACACAGAAATAGAGAAATGATTTCAGGAAAGTGACATTGTGCCTCCCTGTTATGCAAAATAATAATAATAAGTTACTTTTCCTGAATCTAACTTAAGGAAGACACTTGAACTTCGACTGCATTTTAGATAAACGTTTCTTTGCCACAGAGGTATCATGTCCTATGATGTGCCACCAAGGCCAGCTTCCTGGCCACTCACCTCTGATGCTCAAAGGCCTCATGCTCGATTCAATGTTCTGCTGACACTGTCTTAAAATTGTTAATAACTTTGAACCAGGAGCTCCACATTTTTATTTTGCACTGGGCCCTGCAAATTTTATAGCTGACCTTGCCTATGATTGCAAAAAAGTTATGAAACATCCAAGAGGCTAAAATCTGGGCTTTTTTTTTAACCCCTGTGGTTCAATTTCCGCTCCTGTGCTGGAAAAAGTTAGGAAATTGTTTACTCTCATTTCCTCGGATCCCCACTTAATTTTGTTGTTACTGTTTGAGATTTAAACAGTGTCAGTATTTGGGACACATTCTGTTCTTTCATCTCAGTTACAGCAGTTATTTGAACTTGACTTGTTCATTCCATCACCAAATACTTATTAAGTGTGTACTTTCTGGGTGGCATGGCTCCCATGCTGGGTATAGAACAGAAACAAAACAGAGCCCTGCCCTATGGAATCCACCAGGGGATGACAAAGGTCAGGGGCACCGGAGTGCTAGGTCATTTGGGGGCCAATAGCAGCACCTGTCGCTGATTGTAAAGTGGTAGGTGAAAGGAGGCTGGAACCTGAGTGTCAAACAGAAGTAGCCAAAACACAGCGGGGGGTGGGGAATGATGGGGAGGACCAGGCGTAGTCCAGGAACTCACCCTTTGTCCTGCCCCCTCTGACCTCAACAAGTCCTTGGAAGCCAACAACAGCCATGACATACACACCACAACCTCACACACACCACAGAGGGGACAAAGGAGGTATGGCCAGCTCAGGCCCAAAGTCTCACAGAGTTGGTGGCAGATGGGGGTTTAATCTGAGCTTTCCTCCCCACTGGATGATACAGAGTCAGAGAGCCTCAAGAGCATGGTGGCTGTATACCTGGTGTCCTTTGGGCACTGCACACAATGGTGACCATGATAAAATCCTGCCCCTTAGAAGCTCAAAGGGTGGGATCCCAGGTACCCTGTAACCAGGAAGGATGGGATCTGGCCAATGGATATTGTCTAATTTTTACAGGGAATGAAACAGGAAATAAAATGGCATTTAGCTTCACATGGGTCACCTGGGATTGTCACTGTCACAGGGTCTGTGTCCCTGGGGGAGCTGAGGGAGTAGCCACTGAAACTGCCTGGTTCAGGCCCACACTGAGGCCCTGCAGTGATGGCCATGAGGCCCGCACCCTAACAGCCCCACTTACATAGTGCCCATAGAGTAAAGCCAATAACTGGGTCCAAGAAGAAAGGCAGCCCTGGCCGGTTGGCTCAGTGGTAGAGCATCGGCCCAGTGTGTGGATGTCCTGGGTATGATTCCCAGTCAGAGCACTCAGGAGAAGCGCCCATCTGCTTCTCCATCCTTCCCCCCCTCCTTTCTATCTCTCTCTTCTCCTCCCGCAGCCAAGGTTCCATTGGAGCAAAGTTTGCCCAGGCGCTGAGGATGGCTCCATGGCCTCTGCCTCAGGTACTAGAATGGTTCCAATTGCAGTGGAGCAATGCCCCAGATGGGCAGAGCATTGCCCCCTAGTGGGCTTGTCCCAGGTTGGGTTTGCCCCAGGTTGAGCACATGTGAGAGTCTGTCTCTCTGCCTCCTTGCTTCTCACTTCAGAAAAATACAAAAAAAGAGCCTGACCTGTGGTGGTGCAGTGGATCAAGCGTCGACCTGGAATGCTGAGGTCGCGGGTTCAAAACCCTGGGCTTGCCTGGTCAAGGCACATATGGGAGTTGATGCTTCCTGCTCGTCCCCCCTTCTCTCTCTTTCTCTCTCTCTCTCTCTCCCCTCTAAAATCAATTTAAAAAATAATAATACAAACAAAGGGGAAAAAAAAGAAAGGCCAACTTCATCCAGACAAGCAGAGGCTGTCCTAAGCCCTAAAATGTGATTCCTCACATGATCCCATTGTGACTGTGGTATCTTGGCTCACAGCTCACCCGGCCCTGGGCTCCCAGCTCCCAGAGTTGCCAGGGACACAACAGCACCAGCCCCTGTGTCCCAGACAGAGAAGCCTGGCAGGGACCACCAGCACATGTGTCCTAGTAGAGATGGAACAGGGGGAGAAGAGCCCCCTGCTGTCCAAGGTAAGTCAGCGCCCTAGTGGCCTCTCCCACTAGGAGTTGGAGATGTCCCCAGCCCAGAGGCCCAGGGGAGCTGCTAAGATCACGGTGGGGTTTTACTAATCAGACACTTAACATCACCTAGTACCCTGTTTGGACTCTGGAATATGACCTGGCATTGCCCTTGCTATTTGACCCAGCCAGCACAGGGTGCGTCTATGCCCCCAGTAAAGCACACGTGCCAGGGGATGGTGCCCACAGAGGGCCATCAGGCCTCCTTCATGTTCTCCCCATTCTACTCCTCCCACCCTTCAACCCTTCAGCCTTCTCACCTTCCCTGTGGCCCCTTCTCCACTGCTCATGTCACTCAGCCCAGTGCCAAATTCTGGATAAGGGGTTGGGATGGTAGGAGATCTCTCTACAGATCTGAGGGTGACCTCTGGCTCAGAGTACAGGAGGGGGCTGAAGGCCAGTGTCCCTCCCAGGGGGCCATGGAGCTTTGAGACAATCCCCCAGCCCATGGCCATGACCTCTGTAGCCCCAGTCCCCCAACCTGGGGCCGCAGCTTGCCCTACTGATGTTTGAGGTCTGGAGGGCTGGTAAGTGTCCATGGAAAGTCAGACAGCTGGGAAGGGAAGGAACAGCTTCTTTCTGGTGAACTGGATTGGAACAGGACCAGTGCCTGGGTTCACAGACACAGCTTCCTCATTCTTTTCCCAGTCAGACTTCAGCACTGACAGAATTGGTGCCTGTGGGTCCCCCAGCAGGGCCAGCAGGGACAGGTTGTCTCTTTCCTCGCCTCTAGAGAGAAACCAGAAGGCCATCTCACACCTGCCTGTGGGTGGAGGAGTTAGGCTGGGAGAGGGGACAGGAAGGTCTGAAATTGAGACTGTCCATTAAGGGGCCAAGTAGAACAGTTTTAGCAGCCTCTCCCAACCTCACTGATCAATGAACCACTCCTCTGTGGGAGACCAAAAGTGAGGACAAGTCCCTAACATTCAGCACCCCTTTCCCCTCCACACTGGTATAGCAAGGCCCTGCTGGGCTTGGCTTGAGGGTCCTGCTAGAGAGCAAGGCGGGGTCGCTTGCAAGGCCCTGCATCTCATGGAGTCCTGGTCTCCCAGTGGTTCTTCCCCTGCCCTGGGAACTCAGCCTGAGTGGAGAAGTCCCCTTGAGACCACATCCTCTCTCACATAGGTGCAGAGGGATGCAGGGAGAGGCAGGAAGAGGCATGTATCTGTGGAGCACATACTTCCCATGGTCTCCCTTCTCAGGATACAGTCATCCCTGTTCCTAAGAATCTAGGACCTACACCTTTCAGCCTGCAAGCTCCCATGACCCTGACTGTCTAAGCAGGGGTCCCCAAACTTTTTACACAGGGGCCAGTTCACTGTCCCTCAGACCATTGGAGGGCCAGACTATAAAAAAAACTATGAACAAATCCCTATGCACAATGCACATATCTTATTTTAAAGTAAAAAAAAAAAACAAAAAAAAAAAACTGGAACAAATATAATATTTAAAATAAAGAACAAGTAAATTTAAATCAACAAACTGACCAGTATTTCAATGGGAACTATGCTCCTCTCACTGACCACCAATGAAAGAGGTGCCCCTTCCGGAAGTGTGGCGGGCCGGATAAATGGCCTCAGGGGGCCACATGTGGCCCGCGGGTCGTAGTTTGGGGACCCCTTGTGTAAGGTCTCTGAACCCCCTTCTCCTTCCACTGCCAAACTTCTGTTGAGGACCAAAAAATAAACAGGATATTTTGCAGTTTGGATATCTAGGGGACAGAGGTGTTGGGCCCAACCCCCCACCTCACCTGCCTGATTAAGTTAACAGAGTTTCTCGCTCTTTCTGCCCACCCATGTTCCCTGGAAGGACTGGAAGCTAGTTTCTTACTGGTGTAAAGTTAGATTGACTAGTAAGGTGAGGGTTGTCTTTGAGTTGCCTTGGAAATGTCATTGAATTGCTACTGGCCCACAGATGTCTTTCTGGGGGCAGCCATGTTCTGCGGCTCGAGAACAGTAGTGGCTGTTTGCAAGGAGTTGTGGCTTCCTCCCAAACCCATCTTATACTGTATATCTTTAAGTCTCTGTCTATCTTTTTTTATTATTATTTATTCATTTTTTAGAGATCAGAGAGAAAGAGAGAGGAGAGACAGAGAGAGAGAAGGGGGGAGGAGCTGGAAGCATCAACTCCCATATGTGCCTTGACCAGGCAAGTCCAGGGTTTCGAACCAGCGACCTCAGCATTTCCAGGTTGATGCTTTATCCACTGCGCCACCACAGGTCACGCAAGTTTCTGTCTATCTTTTTTTTTTTTTTTTTTTAATTTTATTTATTTATTTATTCATTTTAGAAAGGAGAAGGAGAGACAGAGGGAGAGAGAGAGAGGAGAGACAGAGAGAGAGAAGGGGGGGGAGGAGCTGGAAGCATCAACTCCCATATGTGCCTTGACCAGGCAAGCCCAGGGTTTCAAACCGGCGACTTCAGCATTTCCAGGTCGATACTTTATCCACTGCGCCACCACAGGTCAGGCTGTCTATCTTTAATTCAATTTCGTACCTTTTCCTGCTCGGGACCCTGGAGCCCGTGGCAAACTTCCCTTCCCCTGCAGGCTCTGACCCCTTGCTAAAGGGTTGCACTTATGAGATCTCCTGTCCCTCTTCCCTCTGCAGGACGCTGGGGGCCAGAAGCCACCTTACTTCCAGCCACCTGAGTCCAGCACTCCAGGAAGGATGGGCCTGGAGGGCTGGCCTTGGGAGAGTCCAGGCCCCCTCCCTCCCTTTGAGAAGTAGCTGCATCCAGTGCCTGACTTTTCTGTCCAGCTTCCTCTTTTCTCTGCTTGGCCTGCTAGCTCTGGCCATCGGCCTCTGGGGCCTAGCTGTCAAGGGCTCTCTGGGGAGCAGCTGGGGGCGTCCCCTGCCCACAGACCCTATGCTGGGGCTGGTGCTAGGCGGGCTGGTAGTCAGTGTGGTGAGCCTGGTGGGCTGCTTGGGCACCCTTTGTGAGAACACCTGCCTGCTATGCTGCTTCTCTGGGGTCCTTCTGGCCTTTCTGGTGCTGGAGGCCATGGCAGGGATTCTAGTGGTGGCCCTCTGGGGCCCACTGCAGGACGGCCTGGAGCACACTCTTCACGTGGCCATCGCCCACTACCAGGATGACCCTGACCTGTGCTTCCTCATCGACCAAGTCCAGCTCAGGCTGCAGTACTGTGGGGCTGCCTCCTACCAGGACTGGCAGCAGAACCTGTGAGTCCTGAATTCCAGAGAGGGGACGCACACACCCGTTGCATGCACTCATTCACACACACACACCCATGTTCAAATGGACACGCAGGGACCTTAATGGAGAAATTCAGCCAGCAGACTTAGAAGACTTAGAAAATCACTTCTGGGTGTTTTTTAGTAAGGACATCATATGAAACATCTCAATGGCAAATGAAAATAGCTTTTAGGTTAATTCAGGATGTTCTCCCACCACTCTGTGTGTGCCTGTGTGTGTGTGTGTATAAATATGTGGGTGTGTGTATAAATATCTGTGTGTGTGTGTGTGTTTAGAAATACAGCACTGTGTTTTATATTCTGCTCGAGGTTATTTGTCCTGTCATCTCTCTCCCATGGATAGACACTTAAGCAGCACCTGCTCTCCATGTGACCCCACGTGACCCCACAACAGATGGTGTATGCGCCTCTCTTGGCCCTTCCTGGACACCTGATCTTGAGAGATGGAGTCATATGGGGACTCTTGAAAAATGGTAGTTTGGCCCTGGCCAGTTGGCTTAGAGGTAGAGCATTGGCCCTGTGTGTGAAAGTCCTGGGTTCAATTCTCAGTCAGGGCATACAGGAGAATCAACCATCTGCTTCTCCACCCCTTCCCCCATCTCTTTCCCTCTCTTTCTCCCCCTCCCATAGCCACAAATTTGCTTCGAGTAAGTTGGCCCCGGGCACTGGGCACTGAGGATGGCTCCATGGCCCCGCCTCAGGTGCTAAAATAGCTTGGTTGCTGAGCAATGGAGCAGTGGCTCCAGATGTTCAGAGCGTCGCTCCCTAGTGAGATTGCCAGGTGGATCCTGGTCAGGGCACATGTGGGAGTCTGACTCTCTGTATCCCCTCCTCTCACTTAAAAAATAAAATAAAAGCCTGACCTGTGGTGGTGCAGTGGGTAAAGTGTCGACCTGGAAATGTTGAGGTCACCAGTTCGAAACCCTGGGCTTGCCTGGTCAAGGCACATATGGGAGTTGATGCTTCCAGCTCCTCCCCCCTTCTCTCTCTCTGTCTCTCCTCTCTCTCTCTCTCTCTCTCTCCTCTCTAAAATGAATAAATAAAAAAATTAAAAAAATTAAAATAAAAAATAAAATAAAATAAAAATTAAATTTAAAAAAGAAAAATGGTAGTTTGTACCCAATATCCACTAAACTGTGTTGGGTCCTTCCATGCACCAGGCACACTAGAAGTATCTCCATGGGTTGTTCTTGTTGGGTGGCCACATGTCACCTTGCATTGGTGGCAGCCACCTGTGATGGTGAAGCCACCTACCCTGCCAGCCTTCAACCCCCTGCTTTAGCGAGGCCCACTCTTCTGGGAGATGGCACTGTGCCTGGGAGGGCAAGGGGGACAAACCTGTGGGTCTCAGGGCCCTGGACCTCCATCAAAGGCCAGGGGCACCTGCAGTTGTGATGAGAACAACACTCCCCCTTGGCCCTGGGAGTTCTTCCAAGCCTGCCACCTCTTGTCACTGCCCAGTACTGTCCCTCACATCCCTACTATGACCTGCTGACCACTACAGAGGCCTCTGCCAGGCCTCAGCTCACCTTCTGCTCCAGCTCTACCCTCTCAAAGCAACTCAGTAGCATCTACCCGACAATTCCATCCTACCCCATCCTCAAATACTTGTCTCTCCTTCACAATCTCACTAAAAATGTCCCTTCCAGCCCAGAAAACTGGGTATTGTGTGTGTCTGTGTTCACACAATTATGTGTGCCTGTGCATGTGTGGATTCATACCTGTGTACAGGTGTGTGCATCATGCGTGTGTGTGTGTGTGTGTGTGTGCCCGCCCAAGTGTGGCTAGAAAGTGTGAAGGTGGGTAGGAGACAGCCCATGCAGCTTGGGATCCCGGAACAGTGGGCCCCGCCCTCCAGCTGACGCCAGTGCCTCTCGCAGGTACTTTAACTGCAGGTCCCAGGGGGTCCAGGCCTGCAGTCTTCCTGCCTCCTGCTGCATCGACCCCTGGGAAAATGGAGCTTCGGTCAACAACCACTGCGGCTTCGGGGCCCTGGGCCTGGAAGAGGATGCGGCTCAGAGAGTGGTGCACCTGGAGGGCTGCGGGGCGCCCCTTCGGCGGTGGCTGCGCGGGAATGTCCCGGCGGCGGGCGACTTTGCGATTGCACTGGTGCTGGTCCAGGGGGCGGAGCTTCTGCTGGCCGCGCAGCTGTTGGGTGCCCTGGCTGCCCGTAAGGGGGCGGTGGAGAGTCCCGGCCCCGGCGCCGGGCCCCCAGCCAAGCCTGCCCCCGACAGACACGCAGCTGTGGACCCGCTCCAACGATCCGCAGTCTCCTCCATCTGCCGTGCTTCTGCCCTCCAGGGTTCCTCTTCCCGAGGGCCCGGCTGCCCACCTTCTACCCGGTTCTGCTACTTCCCCGAGGCCCGGCCGCTGTCTGATTTCTTTCTTTCAGAGGATTTTGCCCCTGGGACCACAGAGCGGCACGGCCCCCTCGCTTGCAAACTGCTGCATTCTCACGGGCAGGCGCAGCCTGGCAGCCACGAAGGCTGCCCACAAGGTCGCCTGATTTTGGAGGGGCAGGGGCTGGATGAAATCCTGCTGCTGAGACCACTCCAACTCCCACCACCCACGCTAACCCTTTCCAGTCCTGCCTCAAAGGCCCAGCCTCAGACTCGATTCCCCCCAACCTCCCAGCCCTCCTCTGACCCTCAGCCTCCCAGGCTGGGCCTGAGAGTGCCCCTACCATGCCTACCTGCAGCCCAAATATCGATGTCCAACACCCACTTCTGAGGCCATCCTCAGACCCTCACCTCCAACCACCTCTGATCATCCCCCCAATGCTGCCGCTGACCACCCCCATGAACTGCACCCCTGAGGTCCCACCACTTCACTACAGCCTGCCACCTGCCCTCCTTTAGAGCCACCTCCCCCTCTCCTGTCCATTGTGGTGGTTGAGGGAAGAAGCCTGCGCTTTTGGGGGGAAGGAATAAATTTTTTTGAGATGTATCATTTGTAAAATAAATTGTAACAATCCTAAGTGGGCAGCATAAGGAACTCTAACCTATCTAAACACCTGCAGAGCCCTGGCCGGTTGGCTCAGTGGTAGAGCATCGGCCTGGTGTGCGGGAGTCCCGGGTTCGATTTCCGGCCAGGGCACATAGGAGAAGCGCCCATCTGCTTCTCCATCCCTCCCCCTCTCCTTCCTCTCTGTCTCTCTCTTCCCCTCCCGCAGCCAGGGCTCCATTGGAGCAAAAGATGGCCCAGGCGCTGGGGATGGCTCCTTGGCCTCTGCCCCAGGCGCTAGAGTGGCTCTGGTCGCGACAGAGTGATGCCTCGGATGGGCAGAGCATTGCCTCCTGGTGAGCGTGCCGGGTGGATCCCGGTCGGGGCGCATGCGGGAGTCTGTCTGACTGCCTCCCTGTTTCCAGCTTCAGGAAAAAAAAGAAAAAAAGAGACTAAAAAAAAAAAAAATATATATATATATATATATATATGTATATATATATCTGCAGAGCCACCTAATCCACTCCCTGTGGTTACCCTGCTTGAGCTTCTCCGCCTCTCTTTAGGGTGGTCTTTTCTGGCTGTCACAAAAATGGAATCACAAATGGTCCTTCCTGAGAGTCATTGTCTGGTTACTATGCCTGGTCCATGACATAAACTTGGCGGCTTCTGGACGATGGATGAGGTTAGGGATAGTTTGGCGCAGGTCTGAGTGGAGGTGCATCTGTTTCTCCTGGGTGTGGTGTCAAGAATGGGATTGCAGTGTCACAGGTGCCAGCCTGCCCAGTTCTAGGAGACACTAAGGAATGGTCTGGCCAGGCCACTTGGTGAGTTATACAATGTCTGATGGTGATAGGAGTTCCCTTCTCCTGGTGCAAGCTGTTGTTGGGCCTTGTCCAATCCACCTCCTTGGTGGGGTCTGCTCTGGCCACCAGGAGTGCATTCCCCCACTCAGTACTGTCCATGCCCTGGCCATCACAGGCCCAGGCTCATTGATTGACAGGTTTTTTGGTTTTTGTTTTTAAATATCTTTTTCCATCTCTTTACTTTTATTTTTTTTAATTTTATTTATTCATTTTTAGAGAGGAGAGAGAGAGGGAGGGAGAGAGACAGAGAGGGAGAGAGAGGAGAGAGAAACAGAGAGAGAGAAGGGGGGAGGAGCTGGAAGCATCAACTCCCATATGTGCCTTGACCAGGCAAGCCCAGGGTTTTGAACTGGCGACCTCAGCATTTCCAGGTCGACGCTTTATCCACTGTGCCACCACAGGTCGATTGACAGGTTTTCTTTCCTCTCGACCTGGCCAGGCCCCTTGCGCCTCCACTGCCCTGTGCCTTCATCCATACACTCATGCAGAAGTGACCTACTTCTTGTCCCTAATCCCAACATACCCCAGATGAGCAAGTGGGGGCAAGATAATTTTATTTTGAAACAGAGACAGCAAGCATGGCCATGTTGGAAAGGATAAGCTTCCCATAGGCATGGAGGGTTTGGAGAGGCCCCACTCTCCCTGGGACTCCTGCCACCCACCACCCCAACCCAGGGGACCAGCTGGAAATGGCTAGTTGGGGGAGTTTGTCCTCACCTTGGGACAGGCAGGAAGGACAGGAGGCCAAGGTGTGGGGGGACACTCCTGGGAGGTCTTGCTCTTTTTTTTTTTTTTAAGATTTTATTTATTGATTTTAGAGAGGTGAGAGAGAGAGATTGGGGGTGGGTGGGAGTGGAAAGTATCAACTTTTTGTTCCCCATATGTACCTTGACTGGACAAGCTTGGGGTTTCAAGCCAGCAACCTCAGCATTCCAGGTCACTGCTTTATACACTGCACCACCACAGCTCAAGTGGTCCTGCCCTGGTTTTTCCAGCAATGGAAGGAGAGGGTCTGTAGGTCAGCCTCTCTGGAAGTCAAACAGGGCCTGTCTGGCCCCATAAGGACATCCTGCAGAGAGGCAGGGGCTCCTGGTGTCTGAGAGCCTGAGGTAGCCACCCTTTTAGGTTCTCCAGACATAATCTGCTTAATCCTGATGCCCTTGGCTGCTGCAGGATGGGCTTCCTTGCAGGAATCCTGAGTGGGGGGAGTGAGAAGCAGGGTAGGGTCCAGGACCTACGGGATGGGTGCTAGATGATGCCGTACTGGGCCAGCTCGTGCAGCTCCAGGTGGTTGAAGGCCTCCCATGGGCAGATGACTGTGATGTCTGCAGGAAAAGGGGCCAGTGTGTCCAGGAACTCCTATAGTCCCACCATCCACTCGGGGCCCTGTTGTCCACACCCCAAGTGGTGAAGACTCTCCTCCTAGGACACACCAGCTTTGCGGGGGGATTTCAAGTGGGCACATCGTCCTGGAATGTAGTAGGGGCAGCAGACCCAAGGGAGGGGACAGCAAGGGCTTCTCCTTCTCTGCTAGCCCCTCCAAGCACCTAGTGAAGCCACTGTGTGGGAATGACCCCACTTCAGAGAGACCTGACACTTGATGTTGGGAAGAAAATGAAGGACAGGTTGGAGGCAGGACCCTAAGTGAGGGTCCTCGGCCTGCCAGAGGAGGCTGGGCCCCTGCACACTGTGGGCAGGTGAATGGGGGAACTTGATGGACCCTATATATTATTATTATACCTGTTCCCAGGCCTTCCATTCCAGGGATGTCGTCCCCAAACCTGCAAGGACACAGGAGTCAGTATGGTGGCCAGGAACAGAATGAAGTGGGGTACATGATGGTATGTCTGCCCTCCAGGGCAGGTTTCTGAGAGTGGGAGTGCCTGTGGTTGTGTCCTATGTGTGAATGTGTGGGCTGCGGGTGTACCCTGGTTGTATATGTGTGGGGCTGTGGGGGTGTGTGTACAGAGAGCCACATCAGCAAGCTGTGACTAAGTCTAGATGACAGTGAGCATGCTTTCCAGATCTATTTGGCAATAATGACTGGAGAGAGTGACAGGAGCCCACCCCCCTTCTTTCTCCCCATGCTAGGGAGTGGGGCCCCTGAGACAGACCCTATCCAGGCCCTTCAGAACCCTGTTAGAAGACAGTGGGACCACGCTTAGCCAGGAAAGGGTGGCTGAGGACCCCTACCTAGCCCCTGCTTCTCTGCTGTGCGGCCTGGGGCTGGGCCCCTTCACCCCCTTGGAGAGGCATACCTTCCCCAGCCCTGCTTACCCTTGGATGCCTTTCTTGGGGGGCTTGCTCTTGAATTGTCTGGTTTGCCGCTGCTTAAATTTGGGGGGTCCTTTCCTGGGGGTCACGGGCCCCCCAGTCACCCTAGTGGCTGACCGGATCTCAGCCTTTGGTAGCTCCAGATTCATGACCAGGCTGACAGAGACCTTGTGGCGACCTTTGGCTTCTGGGCTCCCTCACGCTGTGGGCTGGAAGCAGACCAGATGGGAGTCCAAGTCAGCACTCCTTCTTCCAACCCACCTTTGAGGTCTCAGCCCACCAGAGGAAGCCTCAAAACATGAGACCCAGTAGGCCCTCAGCATGAGCCAGACAGCAGCCTTGCCATCTCCACATGGAGTTCTACTGGGGCCACACAAGAGAAGGAGAGTGCTGGAGGTCCCTCAAATGAATCCTCCTCATGTGTCTTCCTTCTGTGGTTCCCTTCCCAGTCCCTGGGGCCAGGATGTCCTGTCTTATTCACAGTGGCTTGCTGGACACCCAACAGTGCTGATAGGGGACCTCAAAGATGGGAGCGGGGTACCTGGGCAGGGAAAGGGCCTATCTCATAATGAGATGCTGAGCTGAGCTGTGATATCTTCACCCACCAGTGTCTTCCCAACTGCTCACTGTGTTTTGAGCTCATTCTGGGCGCCAGTGTCACCTGCTCCTTGCAGCACTGCACAGGTGACCTCTTCTCTTCTCCCAGAGCCTTTCCCCAGATACCCTAAGCCCCAGTGAACTTGGACAAGGTTAAGGGAAGCTGGGCTTCCTCTAAGCCTATTAGACCAGAGGGAGGCTAATCTCTCAGGGCCACTGGGGCCCAGTAGTTTCTAAGCATGTGACACAGACAGGAGCGCTGCCCCCATACTGCATGCACAGGCACCATCTCATGGGTCCCCTTTTGTCCCAAGTCTGGTGGGCTGCAATGACCAAGTCTAGTCTTGGGCTGCTGATGGCTGCCTACTAGAGCATTAGGGCTGAGACCAAGTGAGAAGCAAGAACAGGTGGTCCCTCTGGCAAGAAAAGCTTGATGGTGGGTGCCGGACACCTGGGATTGGAGTGGATCCACCATGGGCCTTCCTTCCCTAAGGTTCAGCCATTGTGCTGGAACCAGCACCAGCCCAGGAGGAATCCTGGTGGTCCTGGCTGCACAGACTGCAACATCCACTCCTCAAGCCCTGACAGTGTAGGCCCAGTGAACCCCTTCCCCAATCTTGAGTCATGGGCCTGGCGTGGACAGCTCTGAGCTCTGATGGAGCTCCAAGGAGCAAATGTTGTTCCCATGGAAGCCACTGTCTGAGCTGCCCCAGTCTCACCCAAGTGTATGTCTGGTACCCACTCAAGTTGACCAAGTGTGTGTGGCCTGATACTCCTATACTATTGCTGGTCATGGGGACAGTCGGCATCACCATTTGACTTGGGGGAGCAGAGGAGGTGACTGGAAAGACCCCCTGCTGGCAGTGGATGAACTGAGCACTCAGGCCTCAGTGTGGTGGTGAAAAATACACCAACTTCCCACCCTATGGGCAGATGTCCACTAACACCCTTGGGTAAGTGGCTGCCAGGAAAGGCAGCTAGGGGAGGTCACTACTCACCAAGCACTGGGAAGGTCTCAGGGTACCATGGGTGTGAGTGGCTGGGCCTTCCTCACCAGGAGGTTAGCCAGGCATTTATCCTGTGGCTGGGTAAGCCGATTAGGACTGTCCCCTGATGCTACAGTAATGAGATTGTCAGGGCCACTAGGGCGGACACCACCACTTAGGATTTCAGGGAATGGGGAAGGGGCTCAGGTGCAGTCAAGGGCCTGCAGGAAGGATGAGCTAGGAATGGGGCCAGGACAGGGAGGGTGTGATTGGGAACAGTGAGCAAGGCAGGACTTCTCCAGAAGCATCTTATCTTTTTTTTTTCTTTTTTAATTTTTTATTTATTAATTCATTTTAGAGAGGAGAGAGAGTGAGACAGAGAGAAAGAGAGAGAGAGGAAGGGGGGAGGAGCTGGAAGCATCAACTCCCATATGTGCCTTGACCAGGCAAGCCCAGGGTTTTGAACTGGCAACCTCAGCATTTCCAGGTCGACGCTTTATCCACTGCGCCACCACAGGTCAGGCAGTATCTTATCTTTGAAACCAAGATGAAACACACTGGCTGCTGTCTTGGGCCTCCCTGCCTCTTTCAGTCCAGTCCTCTGACTTCTGAAAAATCTCCTTCAAGGCCTCCAAAGCCTCATGTAGCCTGGCCCCTACCCACTTCTTTGGCCTCACCTTTCATTCCTTCCTTTTGCTCTTTGTGCTCCAAGAAGCCCTTTCCACTTCAGGGCCTTTGCATCTGTTGCTCCCCTTCCCCTGGCTCCCTCCTTCCTGGACAGCAGAGCTCCTCTGGCAACCATCAGTTTGTTCTCTGCATCTATTCAACTATCTATCTATATATTTTTTGTTCTACATATAAGTAAAATCATGTTACAGGTATTTGTTTTTCTCTAATTTATTTTACTTAGCATAATAATCTCTAGGTTCATCCATGCTATTGCAAATGGCAAGATAGCACTCTTTTTTTTTTCTTACAGTCAGAAAGAGTCAGAGAGAGGGAGAGACAGAGAGAAAGGAAGACAGATGAGAAGCATCAATTCTTCATTGCAACTCCATAGTTGTTCATTGATTGTTAACATATGTGCCTTGATGGGGGGGAGGGGCTATAGCAGAGTGAGTGACTCCTTGCTCAAAGCCAGCAACCTTTGGGCTCAAGCTAGCGACCATAGGGTCATATCTATGATTCCATGCTCAAGCCAACGCCCCGTGCTCAAGCTGGTGAGCCTGTGCTCAAGCCGGATAAGCCCCACGCTCAAGCCGATGACCTTGGGTTTTGGAACCTAGGTCCTCAACGTCCCAGTCCAGTGCTCTATCCACTGCACCACCACCTGGTCAAGCCTATACCACTTTTTTATGGCCAAGTAACATTCTACTGTATATGTACCACATCTTGAACCATTCATCTATTGATGAACACCTAGGTTGCTTCTACATCTTGACTATCGTAAATAGCGTTGTAATGAACACAGGGCTGCAAATATTTTGAATTAGTGTGCTTATTTCCTTTGAATAAATATTCAGGAGTGGAATTGCTGGTTCATATAGTAGGTAGCTCTATTTTTAATATCTTGAGAGACCTCCACACTGTTTTCCACAGTGGCTGCACCAACTTAACATCCCACCAACTCACGAGGGTTCCCTTTTTTCTTTATTTTTTCTTTATTCATTTTAGACAAGAGAGGGAGAGACAGAGAGAGAGAAGGGGGGAGGAGCTGGAAGCATCAACTCCCATATGTGCCTTGACCAGGCAAGCCCAGGGTTTCGAACCGGCAACCTCAACATTTCCAGGTCGACGCTTTATCCACTGCGCCACCACAGGTCAGGCTCCCCTTTTTTCCACATCCTTGCCAACACTTGACTTTTTGATGACAGCCAATCTGACAGGTATGAGGTAAGATCTCACTGTACTTGGACATGCTTGTGTTAATCTGTCTTCCACAGTAGAGTGAAATGGGGCAGAGAGATTTCTACCAGATCTGGGTCTAGCCCAGTGCCAGGTACTTCACAGATGCTAAGTAAGCACCTGTGGGATGAATAAATGAATGAATGAATGAATGAACAAAGGAAGATAAGATCCACACCAGCAGGGTAGTCTCAGGAAACTTGTCCTGGCATGGTGCTGGCATCCTCAACCACCACGTTCTGCATCTAGGAGGGTCCTCTCCTACTGCAAAGGCCTTTGTCATGATCATTGAATTCTAAAATAAGGCCAATTTCTCCCCTGGTCAGATAGCTCAATTGGTTAGAGCGTCATCCCAATCTGTAGAAGTTGTCAGTTCAATCCCCGGTCATAGCACATATAGGAATCTCTCTTTCCTTTTTCTATAAAAATCAATAAATAAAAATTTAAAAATAAAATAAGGCTCATTTTATAGGGTCCACTGGATGGATATATGTGTACATATATACATGCACACACAGGTACACATATGTGAATATACACACGTGTGCCTATAGAAAACTTTTTATTTTTTTATTATTTTTTCTTACAGGGATAGAGAGAGGAAGAGAGTCAGAGAGAGGGATAGATAGGGACAGACAGACAAGAGCGGAGAGAGATGAGAAGCATCAATCATCAGTTTTTCGTAGCGACACCTTAGTTGTTCATTGATTGCTTTCTCATATGTGCCTTGACCATGGGACTGCAGCAGACTGAGTAACCCCTTGCTCAAACCAGCAACCTTGGGTCCAAGCTGGTGAGCTTTTTTTTTAATTTTTATTTTGCTTAAGCCAGATGAGCCTGCGCTCAAGCTGGCGACCTCAGGATCTCGAACCTGGATCCTTCTGCTTCCCAGTCCGATGCTCTATCCACTGTGCCACCACCTGGTCAGGCTATAGAAAACCTTTTAGAAATCCATTTTTTTAAAATTTTATTTATTTGTTTATTCATTTTTAGAGAGGAGAGAGAGAGGGCGAGAGAGAGAGAGAGAGAGAGAGAGAGGAGAGAGAGAGAGAGAGAGAGAGAGAGAGAGAAGGGGAGGAGGAGCTGGAAGCATCAACTTCCATATGTGCCTTGACCAGGCAAGCCCAGGGTTTCGAACCGGCGACCTCAGCATTTCCAGGTCGATGCTTTATCTACTGCGCCACCACAGGTCGGGCCAGAAATCCATTTTTTAATTGTGATTTTATTTTATTATTATTATTATTTTTTTACATAGGCAGAGATAGACAGGGACAGACAGACAGAAACGGAGAGAGAGATGAGAAGCATCAATCATTAGTTTTTCGTTGTGCGTTGCGACTTCTTAGTTGTTCATTGATTGCTTTCTCACATGTGCCTTGACCGCGAGCCTTCAGCAGACCGAGCAACCCCTTGCTGGAGCCAGTGACCTTGGGTCCAAGCTGGTGAGCTCTTTGCTCAAGCCAGATGAGCCTGTGCTCAAGCTGGCGACCTCGGGGTCTCGAACCTGGGTCCTTCTGCATCCCAGTCCGACGCTCTATCCACTGCGCCACCACCTGGTCAGGCGAAATCCATTTTTTAAAAAAGATTTTATTTATTCATTTTAGAGAGGGGACAGAGAGGGAGAGAGGAAGACAGAGATGGGGAGGAGCAGAAAGCATCAACTCCTATATGTGCCTTGACCAGGCAAGCCCAGAGTTTTGAACTGGTGTCCTCAGCATTCCAGGTCAATGCTTTTTTTTTTTTTTTGTATTTTTCCGAAGCTGGAAATGGGGAGAGACAGTCAGACAGACTCCCGCATGCGCCCGACCGGGATCCACCCGGCACGCCCACCAGGGGGCGACGCTCTGCCCACCAGGGGGCGATGCTCTGCCCCTCTGGGGCGTCGCTCTGCCGCAACCAGAGCCACTCCAGGGCCTGGGGCAGAGGCCAAGGAGCCATCCCCAGCGCCCGGGCCATCCCTGCTCCAACAGAGCCTTGGCTGAGGGAGGGGAAGAGAGAGACAGAGAGGAAGGAGGGGGTGGGGGTGGAGAAGCAAATGGGCGCTTCTCCTGTGTGCCCTGGCCGGGAATCGAACCCGGGTCCCCCCGCACGCCAGGCCTACGCTCCACCGCTGAGCCAACCGGCCAGGGCCTCCAGGTCAATGCTTTATCCACTGTGCCACCACAGGTCAGGCTAGAAACCCATTTTTGAGAAAAATACAGAAATAGATCTGGATGGTTGGCTCAGCGCTAGAGTGTCAGCCCAGCATGTGGAAGTCCTGGTTTCAATTCCTGGTCAGGGCACACAGGAGAAGTGACCATCTGCTTCTCCACTCCTCACTTTCACTCTTCTTTCTCTCTCTCCCCCTCGCACAACCATGGCTTAAATGGTTTGAGCAAGTTGGCCCCACGTGCTGAGGATGGCTCCATGGCCTCACCTCAGGCACTAAAATAACTCAGTTGCTGAGCAACAGAGTAGCAGCCACAGATTGGCAGAGCATGGCTGGGTAAAGGGCTTGCCAGGTGGATCCCAGTCTGGGTGCATGCGGGAGTCTGACTCTTGGCTTCCCTGCCTCTCACTTAAAAAAATAAAAATAGGCCTGACCTGTGGTGGCGCAGTGGGATAAAGCGTTGACCTGGAACACTGAGGTCGCCGGTTCAAAACCTTGGGCTTGCCTGGTTAAGGCACATATGGGAGTTGATGCTTCCAGCTCCTCCCCCTTCTCTCTCTCTCTGTGTCTCTCTCTCACTCCTCTCTCTCTAAAAAATCAATAAATAAAAAAAAATAAAAATAGGGCCTGACCTGTGATGGCTCAGTGGGTAAAGCGTTGACCTGAAACACTGAGGTTGCCGGTTCAAAACCCTGGGCTTGCCTGGTCAAGGCATGTATGAGAGTTGATGCTTTCTGCTCCTCCCCTCCTTCCCTCTCTCAGCCTCTCTCTCTGTCCCCTCTCTCTAAAATGAATAAATAAAATCTCAAATCAAATAAATAATTAAATAAATAAATAAAAATAGGTAAATAGATCTGTTGTAGACTCTCCAAGGGGCTATAGAATGCACAGTGATCTGCTGTGCTGCCATCTCTGGGGGGAAATCTCTCCGTTCCTAGGCCAATTTCTTTTTTTTTTTTTAAACAAATGTTATTTCTTTTTTTTTTATCTTTTATTTTATTTTTATTTATTCATTTTTAGAGAGGAGAGAGAGGGGGAGAGAGACAGAGAGGGAGAGAGAGGAGAGAGACAGAGAGAGAGAGAAGGGGGGAGGAGCTGGAAGCATCAACTCCCATATGTGCCTTGACCAGGCAAGCCCAGGGTTTCGAACTGGTGACCTCAGCATTTCCCGGTCGACGCTTTATCCACTGTGCCACCACAGGTCAGGCTCCTAGGCCAATTTCAAATCTGTACGGATAGGGTCAAGCTAGATACCCTCTGAGATATCTAATAAACATGTGTCACCATAATCAGGTGTCTCTGAACCAACCCAAACTCTGAATGCTTCTGAATGACATGACATGCAATAGCTATGCCAGATGACAGCCCAAACTAGAGGATGTCAGATTAGACATGTGGTTGTGTGGTTTCCTTTTCTTGCCCACAGATCTCTATCTTTATGTGAAACACTGACTTTACCTTAAAGAAAAGGCCTGGCCCTGGTCCACTGGCTCAGTGGTAGAGCGTCAGCCCAGTGTGTGGATATCCCAGGTTCGATTCCTGGTCAGGGCACACAGGGAAGTGACCATCTGCTTCTCTACCCCTACCCTTCTCCCTTCTTGCAATCTTTCTATTCCCCTTCTGCAGCCATGGCTTGGTTGGAGCAAGTTGGCCCTGGGTGCTGAAGATGGCTCTATGGCCTCACCTTAGGCACTAAAATAGCTTGGTTGCCAAGCAACAGAGAAACAGCCCCAGCCTGCCTGGTGGGAGGGCATGCAAGAGTCTGTCTCTCTGCCTCCCTGCTTCTCACTTAAGAAAAAAAAAGGGAAGGCCTGTCTGTGACCTCAAATCACTTGTGAAGTCATAATACAACCTTAGCTTTTCTCTTAAATGAGAAGATAAAACTGGCATAAATTCATTTAACCCCTGCCCTGTCCAGACCACTGGTATCAAAGCTTGGAATTGGCCTGACCAGGCGGTGGTGCTGTGGATAGAGCGTCGGACTGGGATGCAGAGGACCCAGGTTTGAGACCCCAAGGTCGCCAACTTGAGCATGGGCTCATCTGGTTTGAGCAAAAAGCCCACCAGCTTGAATCCAAGGTTGCTGGCTCCAGCAAGGGGTTACTCAGTCTGCTGAAGGCCTGCGGTCAAGGCACATATGAGAAAGCAATCAATGAACAACTAAGGTGTTGCAACGTGCAACAAAAAACTAATGATTGATGCTTCTCATCTCTCTCCATTCCTGTCTTTCTGTCCCTGTCTATCCCTCTCTCTGACTCACTCTCTCTGTAAAAAAAAAAAAAAAAAAAAAAGCTTGGAATTGCTGGGTGGGTGGGTGGGTGGGAAAGGAGAATGAAGTAGGAAAATTTCCATGGACAAAGGATGAGCAAGAGAGATGGGGACGGGCAGTGAGGGCCCTAAGATAAAGTCCTACTTGGGCTAATGGTCCAGTGACCAGGTCTACAGCCAAAAGCAGGGCTGGTGCCAGGACGCTGGCTCTAGGGTTAATGCCTGAGGCCTCCTGGTCCTTTAGACCTGGCCAGTTGCCCTGGGGGTCATGCCTAAGTGGGTTGGAAGGACTGGGGGCTACACTACACAGTGCTCAGGTGCCTGCAGGCTGACCTGCAGCATCTACTTGGTTGGCGGATGGGTATCTCCCCAAGAGTCCCAGCAGCTAGACAAGTAAGGAACTTCCCAGGCAGCCAGGAGCATTTGTGCTTGCCACGGGCTTTGTCAATGACAATTTCCTGGGACCAGGTGGCCCTCCCTCTGCTGCATTGCTGAGTAACTTACAGCTGACCTTTGGGTGGGACTTCTAGGATGTTGGGACATGGAAGGGGGTCTCTATGATCATTGTTACTTGAATATTGAAGGAAATTAGTCTTATTTCTCCCTCACAGATTGAAGGCTGTAGGTGCTCAGTGAACATCTGATGACAACCTGTACCTGCTCTTTGACGAGGCTACAGAAGTCTTTCAGACAAAAGCACAGAAGCCTCATCTCATCAGCACAGAGAACTTATTTATTTTCAGGTGAAGTCAATAAATAATTCTCATGATTCCCACCTGACATAAGCCCCACAAAGGGGGGCCACAGAAAGAGGAGGCTGTGTTGCTTCCTGGGTAAGGAGCTCCAGGCTGGAGCCCATGGAATAACTGTGTCTGGCCAGGCTGGCTCAGCTTCCACTCTTCAAGTGAAGCTGGATCTGAATTCTGAGGAAGGCCTTGAGGTTCTCGTCAGTCACATGCTCCTGCAGGGTAGCCAGGGCCTGCTCCCCACCATCCTGGTAGTGCTTTAGCAGTGCATCTGCGTAATCCACCCACACACAGTTGGGGCAGCCACTCATGCAACAGTTTGTGGGGGGCTGCGGCACAGGTGGTGGCGGGTACAGGGCTTCTGAGGCATCTCTACCAGGCAGAGAGGACTTGGGATGTCTGTTGTCATCTGTACCTTTTTGGGAGCCCTCTTCCACACAGTCCTTTCTGAACTCTCTGCGGCCTTCACAGACTGGGATCCAGGCATGGTACCTGCGCAGAGTCCTGTGGCCTCCAGGAAGTCTGTGACACCAGTCCCAGCTGCAGAATTGGCCTGGCCCCTGAGAATGCAGATAGCCTGTGAGTGTCACCAGCCCCCAGCTCATGGAAATTTCACCAGTCTGCTGTCAGTAGCAGAGAGCTCCACATCCTCCTTGGCTTTAACACTTTGTGTGGCCTTAGATAAGTTACTTCATTCACCTCTAGACACAGTTTCCATCCACAAAGTGAACATGATGGTTGGTATGAAGATGACATGATACAAAGCATGAGAAGAGCTGGGTTTAGGGTCTGGCACTAGGCGTGCATTCCAGCAGATAGTGGGGTGGGGATGGGAAGCTTGGCACCTCCAGCTAAGAAGGCTCTGCTCCATGGACAGGAATGGGGCATTGGAAGCCACCTCTCCTTCTCCAACAAGTACAGACTGCCTGTCCCCCTGATCATCTGACTAACCACATGTGTTAATTTCCTTCTATCACAGGAGAAGTCTAGGCTGCTCAAGGTCATTCCCAAAGGTCTGTGGGCAGCCCTCCCTGCCTCCTCCAGTCCCAGCCTAGCCCTGGGGCTCCCTTCCCTGCTCCATATGTCTCCCGGGCATTCAACACTGATGGAATCAGACCAAATTTCATTTATTTCTAATTCCTCTTGCAAGGAGCATCAGCTCCTTGTTTACTGCCGCTTTCCCAAGGGGCTCGCATACAGCAGGCACTCAGTAGAAACTGTCGAACGGGTGAACGAGCATAGAACCCAACTGGTACTGTCCCGGAGCTCTGCCCAGTGACAAAACAGCCCTTCTCGCAGACTGGGAGCGAGAGCCTAGCGAGAGCAGAATGCATAAGAGGCGAGGCCTTGCCTGCCTGCTGCGCGGTGGCTACAGTCACCAACCCCTGAAAGCGGGAGGCCAGGTGGGGGGAGGGGCTTCTCCGGTCCGTGCCCGCCCCAGTTCCGCAAACCAGTCCCCGCCCGGCCCCCGCCACCGCATGCTTCCCCGCAGGTTTTTACCAAGCAGAGAGCAGCTGCGGCCACTGCCCGGCCTCCCCCGGCTGCGTTCCGCAGCATCACCCACAATCTATCGCAAGGCGCTTGCGCGCTCGTCTCTGCCCGTGCAGGCTGTGAGCGGCGAACTCCTTGGCCAATAGCAGCTGGGCTGGGAGCTGCGCCGCCCCAATGAGCAAGGAGTTGAGCACAGGAAGCAGAAGTGACGGTTGTGGGTCGGGAAGAAGTGGCTTTTCCGGTGCCGCAGCGGGTGCAGATGGCGGGAGCTGGGCGCCGAACCCCTGCGGGGACAGCGGGGCCTAGCGACCCAAGGCGGCCGCAGAGGCCGTGGCAGCAGCTTCAGGGGAAGCAGCTATTGGCGCCGAGGCCCAGGCCACGCAGGTGGGTCTCATCGCCCCGAAGTCTGCCCAGGCCCCTCGACTGGCCAAGCTCCGCGCCCTGCCCTATCCATGTCCACATGGGCGCGCCAGCAGGTTAGCTGGCGAGCGGCAGCGCGGGGGAGTCTCCAGTGTGGCAGTTGCCACCTTCCAGGGTGCCATCTTTGCCATCTTGGACGAGGTCAGGGAGCGACGGCCCCCCTGGGGCGCTCGGAGCGTTCTGCGAGAATCCGGTTCAGGGACTGCTTCCGGGTGAGGATGCTGCCTTTTTTTTTTTTTTTTTTTTCCCCCCTGTATTTTTCCGAATCCAGAAACGGGAAGGCAGTCAGACAGACTCCCGCATGCGCCCGACTGGGATCCACCCGGCCCACCAGGGGACAATGCTCTGCCCATCTGGGGCGTTGCTCTGTTGTGACCAGAGCCATTCTAGCGCCTGAGGCAGAGGCCACAGAGCCATCCTCAGCGCCTAGGCAAACCTGGCTCCAATGGAGCCTTGGCTGCGGGAGGGGAAGAGAGAGACAGAGAGGAAGGAGAGGGGGAAGGGTGGAGAAGCAGATGGGCGCTTCTCCTGTGTGCCCTGGCCCGGAATCGAACCCGGGACTCCTGCACGCCAGGCCGACGCTCTACCACTGAGCCAACTGGCCAGGGCCAGGGTGCCGCTTTGACTAGCGTGTCCCCCAGCAGCCAGGATGACCTGCGAAGCTTCTTTTTCAGGCTCAACTTCGATTTCTTCCTTTTTTTAAAAATTTTTTTTTATTTATTCATTTTAGTGAGGAGAGGGAGAGACAGAGAGAGAGAGAGAGAGAGAGAGAGAGAGGAGAGACAGAGAGAGAAGGGGGGAGGAGCTGGAAGCATCAACTCCCATATGTGCCTTGACCAGGCAAGCCCAGGGTTTTGAACCGGCGACCTCAGCATTTCCAGGTCGATGCTCCATCCATTGCACCACCACAGGTCAGGCTCAACTTCGATTTCTTTGACTCTGCTTATGCGGACTTGGGACGTGTCTCACCCCAATGTTCTTCTTCTTAGCAAAGAAAAGAAGAAAGTGAATTGTAAGCCTAAGAACCAGGATGAACAGGAAATCCCCCTCCGTCTCCGAGAAATAATGAGGAGCCGCCAGGAGATGAAAAACTCCGTCAGTAACAAGAAGAGGAAGAAACAGGGTAATGTGCAAGTCCATGTGGGTGGTAATAAAACGTAATTGCCCAAATATCAAATGGCCTGTCAGTGGTCTGAGTGTGCGAGAACATGCAGAGTACTGACGCAAGGCCGGTGTCTTCAAGGCCACAGCAGCCGCTGAGGCCAATGTAGTTTCAGATGAGACCCCAAAGAAGACTTGGGCCATGTGTAAGGACCATTCATTTCCCCCAAGAGCAGTGGAGATTTATCAAAAGAGATGATCCGTTCAGCTTTACTTTGAAAAAGGTCGCTGTGGAACAAGTGAAGGAGGGAGAGTGGACAGGGCAGGCCCGTGAGGCTCTTGCAAGTGAGACATGGTGGAGAGAAGCAGGTGGTTTCTGGGGGTTAAGGAGGGAATTGATGAGGCCCCTCTGACAAACTGACCCCAACCCTCCCCCAAGGCCAGCCTGGGGCCCACCCATCAGCTTCTGCATAGATACATATTCATTTTCCCAAATGTAGAGCTGACTTTACAGCAATTTAATAATTTCACCTAAAACTTGGGCTTTTTATTGGGGGTTACCTGGCTGCCAAAGGGATAGTGAGATAGGTAAGGAAGGGCAGGGGTGGAGGAGGTGCACTGACCTGGGGAAAGATGGCACATTTGAACCATGCTTTTTCAGTGAGCCCTTTTTTTAGTTCTACTGGTCACAAGAATTAGGGGATATTTCACAATGAATATGAAGCTGTAAAATATCCCCTAATTTTTGTGAGCAGTATATTTAAAAGATAAACAACCCTGTTGGTTAAAGTATCGTCCCCAGTACGCCAAAGTCACAGGTTTGATCCCTGGGCAGGGCACATGCAAGAATCAACCAGTGAGGCCCTGGCCAGTTGGCTCAGTGGTAGACGTCAGCCTGGCGTGCGGGGGACCCGGGTTTGATTGCCGGCCAGGGCACATAGGAGAAGCGCCCATTTGCTTCTCCACCCCCCCCTCCTTCCTCTCTGTCTCTCTCTTCCCCTCCCACAGCCAAGGCTCCATTGGAGCAAAGATGGCCCCGGGCGCTGGGGATGGCTCCTTGGCCTCTGCCCCAGGTGCTAGAGTGGCTCTGGTCGTGGCAGAGCATCGCCCCCTGGTGGGCAGAGCGTCGCCCCTGGTGGGCGTGCCGGGTGGATCCAGGTCGGGCGCATGCGGGAGTCTGTCTGACTGTCTCTCCCTGTTTCCAGTTTCAGAAAAATACAAAAAAAAAAAAAAAAAAAAAAAAGAATCAACCAGTGAGTCTGACCTGTGGTGGTGCAGTGGATAAAGCATCAACCTGGAATGCTGAGGTCGCTGGTTCAAAACCCTGCACTTGTCTGGTCAAGGCACATATGGGAGTTGATGCTTCCTGCTCCTCTCTCTCTCTCTCTCTCTCTCTCTCTCTCTCTCCCCCCCTCTCTAAAATAAATAAATAAAATTTTAAAAAAGAATCAACCAGTGAATGTATAAATAAGTGGAACAACAAATGCATGTTTCTCTCTCTCTCCCCCTTCTTCTCGCTAAAGTCAATCAATGAACATTTTAAAAATCCCTTCTAAAAAATAAAAAAATATGGCCCTGGCCAGTTGGCTCAGTGGTAAAGCGTTGGCCTGGCGTGCAGGAGTCCTGGGTTCGATTCCGGGCCAGGGCACACAGGAGAAGCGCCCGTCTGCTTCTCCACCCCTCCCCCTCTCCTTCCTCTCTGTCTCTCTCTTCCCCTCCCGCAGCCGAGGCTCCATTGGAGCAAAGATGGCCTGGGCGCTGAGGATGGCTCCATGGCCTCTGCCTCAGGAGTTAGAATGGTTCTGGTCACAATAGAGCAATGCCTCAGATGGGCAGAGTATCGTCCCCTGGTGGGCATGCCAGGTGGATCCCGGTCGGGTGTATGCGGGAGTCTGACTGCCTCCCCATTTCCAACTTCAGAAAAATACAAATAAATAAATAAATAAATAAAAATAAAAAATAGCCTACCAGGCGGTGGCGCAACCGATACAGTGTCAGACTGGGACACGGAGGACCCAGGTTTGAAACCCCCAGGTTGCTGGCTTGAGTGTGGGTTCATCTGGCTTAAGCAGAGGCTTATTGGAGCAAAGATGGCCTGGGCGCTGAGGACGGCTCCATGGCCTCTGCCTCAGGCGCTAGAATGGCTCTGGTTGCAACAAGCATTGCCCCCTGATGGGCATGCTGGGTGGATCCTGTCGGGCGCATGTGGGAGTCTGACTGCCTCCCTGTTTTCAACTTCAGAAAAAAAAAAAGAAAAACTCACATACATGGTAAAATCAAATAGTTCTGAAAGACATCAAGTGAGGTGTAGCCTTCCTCCCCCTAAAAGAAACCACTGCTCATCTTGTAAACCTTCCCAGGAGAAATCTATGCATACTTTCACATCCATACAACGTAAACTATATACCTTCTTTCAATGCATTTAGTGTCCTAGGTTTCACTTACAGTGGACTTTATAGATCTATCCACATTGCTGTGTGGAGTTCCAGTGTGCTCTCCTATACACCTGGGTAGTGATGTCTCTGAGTAGTGAACACAGGGGACTTATTCAACATTCACCTACTGGTGGATGTTTTGGTTCTTATTTCTTTTTTCAGCCAAGCTACAATGACATCTTTAACATGTACCAGTGGGCTATGGGGACTCCATCCCTGTGGGTGCCCAGAGATTGGTATCTTAGGTCCTTTTCAGCCACTGTAGTTGGGCTGCTCCCTTTTGAGTCTAGTCTTCCCTTCTTGTGGCCTTGAGAGGGGCATGACCATGGTGGCTAGCTTGGCACTACCCACTCTGCCCTGCCCTTCATGCCCTATCTCCCTTTGTCCTCAGCTCAGGCAGCTTTCAGAAAGACGTTGGAGAAGGAAGCAAGGGGAATGGGTCCAGACATTGCAGTCCCCAAGTTCAAGCAGAGGAAGTGGGAGTCCGATGGGGCCTACATTCAGCGCATGGAGCAGGAGGCCCAGCACGTGCTGTTCCTCAACAAGAACCAGGACAACCAGCAACCTGAGGTGCAGGCGGCTCCCAAGAAGTCAGAGCTGAAGAAAGCGTGAGCAGGGGCTGGAGGAGCTTGGGTCCCATGATCATCTTCTGTAGCGACAGTTTTGTTGCCAGGGGCACCCCCACTGCACTCCATGGTTCAGGGTTGCTCTGACATGGAACTGAGGGTCTAGTTTTGAATTCCAAAAGCTAGAACAAGTCAGGGCCAGCTGTCCAGCCCAGGCTTGTTGCTGAATGGAACTAGAGAAAAAATGCTCTGTCCCCCCAGGAGGGCTTTTTGGACACTGGGGGCCATACCTGCCCCTGTGGAAATCAGGGCTGTGGAAGGGGTGTGGGTGAGACTGACACACAGCCTTGGCATTCCCTTTCTGATCGGCAGACACCACTTTCTCTGCCTAGATGTGGACTGGGGTTCTTTTCCTAATGTCACCTTTCCTGTCTGGAGTAGATTTGAGGACCCTTATTAGTGACTCCTATTAGCCTCAGCTTCTTGTTTATGAAGAGGTGCTGGCAACTCCATCGCACAGGTCTTGGCCAGCTGGATTCAGTCCCTCTCTGGTAGAGAGCTGTGGGTGGTGGTATGATTGGGGACTTGGAGGCAGCCACCTGGGCTCTGTCTCGGGCATCCTGCAAAGGCAAGGCAACTCCACATCCTGCTAATACAGTGAACTGAGAGTAGGGAATCAGAATGGCATTGTGTTTTCTTCCCCAGGTTCCAGAGACGGCGACAGGAAAAAGTCTGGCAGAGAAGAGAGGAAAAGGCAGCAGAGCAGCTAGAGCAGGAGCTGCTCCAAGGTGGCTCATTCGGATGGGACTGTGTTAGCCCTGGGTGGGGGCTTGGGGGCTGGCGGGTATCTGTGTTCCCCCGAGATGATGGATGGGCAGACAGTTTAGGTGCCAGGACTGCAGTGGTTGTGTGGGCAGTAGGCCTCAGGGGTGCTCTTCTGCTCCTCCAGATACAGTGAAGTTTGGTGAGGTTGCCCTACAGCCTCCTGAGCTGACTGCCAAGCCCAGAACAAGCCTGAGCAGGAGCCAGGTAAGCAGGGGTTGGGGACTTCCTATTTGTCACTGGTGAGTGTGGTTCTCACTGGGCTTAACAGCTCCTAGACCAGGCTCTTTGTCATCTCCCCTCTTCCTGAATCTGCTGTTCCTTCTGTATCTGGTCCTCAGCCCAGCAAGAAATCACTGATGCTGGGGATGCTTTTGAGCCCTGGCAGTGTGTCCCAGCCTCTAGCCACCTCAATGGCCCAACAGCGGATCATGGTGAAGGAGAGAGAGCGGGCTGTGCAGGCCTACAGGGCAATAAAGAAGCGGCAGTGGTGGCAGCAACAGCAGCAGCAGCAGCAGAAGGCTTAGTCAGCCCACCTCCCTCCCGTGAAGAAGCCACAGAGGTGTCTGTGAAGGCAAGAGACTAGGGCTGCCACACTCACTGGGAGGGGGCGTTGGCAGGGGCCCACAGATCAAAATCCTTTCCCTGGACACATCCAAAGCCTGGTATACCAGCTCCCAAGTTCAGGAAAGGGCTCTAGTCTTGGCTCATTTTTTTCCTTCCTAAAGACTACTCTTTCATGAGTGACCATCTGCTAGGCCTGTCTCACACAGCATACCATCTGTCCTGAGCCCCTGTAGATGGGCCCAGCACCTGGTTGAGATACAGCCAGTCACACCCAGCATGATTCCCATGAACCTAGCTAGCATCACCCTCAGCTCTGTTCTGAACACACAGATCCGGGCTGAGACAACCAGGGGCCAATTCCACAATCCTGTCTCTAAATGCCAATTAATTGTAGATACTGCTCACTTAGGTCAACCAAATCCATCACAGGCTGCCCTGGATTCAACAGAGCAGCACAGCTGTAGGCGTGAGTCAGGCAGCAGGCCTGTGCAAGGGAGGGTAGACCCTGGGTAAGGGGTGGTCAGCATGTAGACCACCTGCTCACAGTGCTACTTTTAAGTCCCCACAAAGGCAGGGGGAGACTAATGATGCCACCCACACAGAGGGCATGAGTTGCAGAAAACATTTTTTTTTTAAAGATTTTATTTATTCATTATAGAGAGGGGAGAGAGAAGGGGGGAAGAGCAGGAAGCATCAACTCCCATATGTGCCTCGACCAAGCAAGCCCAGGGTTTTGAACCGGCAACCTCAGCGTTTCCAGGTTGACACTTTATCCACTGCGCTACCACAGGTCAGGTGAGGAAACATTTTTCATAAAGAAGCCACCTTAGCATTTATCATAGTTGCATACAGTAACAGATAAGGCCAGTAGGGGGACCTATCACTTTGGACTTGATTTTTTTTTTTTTTGTATTTTTCTGAAGCTGGAAACGGGGAGAGACAGTCAGACAGACTCCCGCATGCGCCCGACCGGGATCCACCCGGCACGCCCACCAGGGGCGATACTCTGCCCCTCCGGGGCGTCACTCTGCCGCGACCAGAGCCACTCCAGCGTCAGGGGCAAAGGCCAAGGAGCCATCCCCAGTGCCCGGGCCATCTTTGCTCCAATGGAGCCTTGGCTGTGGGAGGGGAAGAGAGAGACAGGAAGGAGAGGGGGGGCGTGGAGAAGCAAATGGGCACTTCTCTTGTGTGCCCTGGCCGGGAATCGAACCCGGGTCCCCCGCCGGGACACCAGGCCGACACTCTGCCGCTGAGCCAACTGGCCAGGGCCGGACTTAAGTGATTTTAACAGTACATTATACATTTCAAGTTTTTTTTTCTTTTTTTGGTTTTTGGAGGTTCATTTGTGGAAGATCTTTTGATACTTAACTCTTGAGTTTCTCAGGATTCTTAGCCTTCAGACACAAGGTTTTCTTTCTCTATCCAAGATATGGAGTCTGTTTTCTGTAAGGGACTGTTTCTTCTGGTGGAGGTGTGGTATTTAGAAACCAAGATCTGACCAAGTGGTGGCGCAGTGGATAGAGCATCGGACTGGGATGCAGAGGACCCAGGTTCGAGACCCTGAGGTCGCCAGCTTGAGTGCGGGCTCATCTGGCTTGAGCGAAGCTCACCATCTTGGACCCAAGGTCACTGGCTTAAGCAAGGGGTTACTTGGTCTACTGTAGCCCCATGGTCAAGGCACATATGAGAAAGCAATCAATGAACAACTAAGGTGTTGGGATGAAAAACTGATAAGTGATGCTTCTCATCTCTCTCCATTCCTGTCTGTCACTATCCCTCTCTCTGACTTTTTGTCTCTGTAAAAAAAAAAAAAAAAAAAGATCTGGGTTATAAAAATGCTCATTGATGCTGAGATGTTAATGCTTGTATACTATTTTTGCAGACAGGCCTTAAAAGTAATTTAAAATATACAATTTTACAATTCTGAGTTTATGTTGATACTATTAAAATTTAGTATTTTTTCTTCTGTTTACATCTTTTACACTGAAAATTGTTTTTTAAAAATTTGATCCTCCAACATACGTAAGATAGCTCTAATGTGAAAAGTACTAACACAAAGTACAGAATGAAGTTTAAGGCTTCTTCAGTTTTTTTAGCCAACTAAAGATGGACAAGCCAGTTATTCTATTTGAATGTCAACTTAAAAGGTTCTTTTCTTTGTCTGGTTATGGTACCAGTTTGATAAACAGATCTTTTGTTTTTAGTTTTATTTATTTATTTTAGAGGAACACAGGGAATCATTCATTTGTTCCACTTAGTTGGTCACTTCCCTGTTATGTACCCTGTCCTAGCATTGAACCCACAACCTTAGTGTTTTGAGACAATGCTCTAACCAACTGAACTATCCAGCCATGGATTTTTTTTTCAGGTTTTAAGTTCCCAGTTTTGCTTTGTTTTAGTTCACTTTTTGAATACGTAAAACATGGTTTGCATAACTCAGAAGTTGATAGTAAAAAAAGGGGGACCTTCCCAGCTGCTATTACCCTGAAGGCAGGTCCCAGCGCTCATACCCAATATTAACTCCTTTTCTGGGAGTCTTGCACACTTAGCTGAAGAACTGATGAGTTACAGCTTAAGGAGATTCTTCTAACACTTTGTGCTTTTAGCCAGGCTTTGCTCAAGTCCTCTGAAATTTCAGGGATGTCTGAAACCCCTTTCTTTGGGTCCCAAGTTATCTGTTAAATCTACAAGAACCCCACCAATGTGGAGATTGCCCATGTCCACGACTGCTTAGTGGTGTAAGCGAAAATTGGCCCTGGCTGGTTGGCTCAGTGGTAGAGCGTCGGCCTGGTGTGCAGGAGTACTGGGTTCGATTCCGGGCCAGGGCACACAGGAGAAGCGCCCATCTGCTTCTCCACCCCTCCCCCTCTCCTTCCTCTGTCTCTCTCTTCCCCTCTGCAGCCGAGGCTCCATTGGAGCAAAGTTGGCCTGGGCACTGAGGATGGCTCCATGGCCTCTGCCTCAGGCGCTAGAATGGCTCTGGTTGCAACAGAGCAATGCTCCAGATGGGCAGAGCATTGCCCCCTGGTGGGCGTGCTGGGCGGATCCGGGTCAGGCACATGCAGGAGTCTGTCTGACCGCCTCCCCGTTTCCAACTTCAGAAAAATATAAAAAAATAAAATAAAAATAATAAAAGAAAATTATTCACAGGGCATGTCTCAGAAAGTGGCACCCAGCAGTGGCACAGACTGCACACAGCCAAGAGCCAGAAACACTGCAAGGCCTAACATTTCAAACCACACTTGGTAGACACACCCAGTTATCAGTTACAGTAGTTTTTTTTCTCCAGTTACAGTAGTTTTAATGGTTTATAAGACATACAGCTAAATTGTAACCCCAGAACATGCAAATATGACCTTATTTGGGAAAAAGGTCTTTGGAGATGTAATTATGAATCTCAAAGTCTCCTGGATTTAGGATGGGCCCAAAGTCCAATATACAGGTGTGCTTATAAGAGAAGGCCATGAAAAGGAGCAGGCAGGAATTCAAGTTTGGCCAGCCATGAGCCAAGGACACCAAGAATTACCTGTAGCCATTAGAAGCTAGGAGACAGGCAAGGAATGGATTCTCCCTCAGAGCCTCAAGGGGGAGGATCCAACCATGAGGACACCTTGATTTCAAACTTCTGGCCCCCAGAACTGTAATCATAAACATGTTCCTATAAGCCAGTTTGTGGTAATATGTTATGAGTACCCTAGACACCCACCAATCAACAGTTTTCTTGCTAGCTCCCTCAGCTGAAATGGAAGAACAGAGCAGGAAACTGGGGAGCTGTGACACCAAGGACCTGGGGAATGGAAGGGTGCAGCAGGTTGCTGGCACAAACTCCATGGCACCTGTGCCCCATTGTAGCCTCTCCCTGTCTTCTCTACCTGTGGGAACCCTGCCTTCCATGCTTCTCTGGGTGCCCAGGGGGACCAGAGGTCTGGTAGGCCAGTCCTACTCTCCCAGCCCTGGACAGTATTTTCATTCCAATTTTGGCAATCAGGAGTTTCTGTAATCTGGGTGCTTCAGTTTATCCATCACTGCAGCTCAGCACAGAAGCCTGCCTTCTAGGTTTATGCATTTATGCTGGGTCAAATCTCCAGAGGCCTAGTAGAGCCATCCTTTGCCTTCTCTCCATAGAACCATCCAGCCACATTCTCCAGTTAGTAGTCACTTGCTGGTTCTGTGGGTGTCTTGGAGCCAGTGCAGCACCCCTGTCAAGCCAGTTCCTTTTCTGGCACTGATTTCTGCCATGGTGATGTTCTGCTTGGCCTGAGCAATGATGTCTGGGAGCCTGATTAAGGACTTCATCTCCTCTGTGGTCATGTAACAGGGTAGGTCACTGGAGCAAAAGGGATGCCTTGTCAAAGTGGGCCCCACAAGCCCACCCCACCCCCACTGCACTCCTCCCTAAGGTGCCACCCCTTCCTGGCTACACTTCAAGGGAGGTCCTCTTTGAGCATCCTCTAGCATTCCCCCTTGGGCCACAGACCCATACATTTTATTGAAGAGTATCAGGATCGATGCTTCTGCAAGTGGTTCTGCAGAAAGGACGCCCAGGAGCTGCATGCATGACGCAGAGAGCTGGGTGGGGTTGGAAGCATCCATCATGAACTGGGAAGAAAAGGAAAAAAGTTCAGGGCCACTCTGATGAAGACAGTGTCTGCCAAGTCTCCCTAGGCATCATAGACCTGGCTCAGGAATAGCAAATGACTTTTGAAACAAAGGGCTTAGAGGATAGGCAGAAGCAGAAGAAAATGAGGTGTATGAGAGCGACCAATTGTCATCCATGTAGAAGTCTCATGTGGCCACCAGGAAGGGTTCTGTTTTTCCAGGAAGGGTCCCAAAATTTGGGACACGGGGTTTGCCAGGGTGGGATGAACCCGAGAAATGTGGAATTTAAACAAATGTAAAAACACATCCATGGCAACAAGGTAGAGGGTGGGCATTAGGCAGTTACTTGCAGAGCATGAACACTGCCCTGAGCAAGCCTTTAGCTGGGGAGCGGGAGGACTAGGGATCAGGCTGAGTTCCCCCCAGGAAGCAATAGCATGAGCCCTGTTTCTTGACTAGCTAGCATGGTCGTCCAGAAATCCAAACTCCCTCTTATACAAAGTGAGGTCGGGGAGTAGACAATACCGATATGGGGACCTAATTCTAAAAGAGTTCAAAAGAATATGACCTACCAGGAGAGAGCGGCAGTTTCCATAGTAACTGGACCAGATGGGACCCATGCACCCCCCCAGCTCCCGGATTGTGATCTTTCTGTGCGCCATAATGTCAGTAAGGTTGGTGCCCACCTGTGGGGAAAAAAACAGGATGCACAGACCTCCACAAGCTCTTTCCCACTGGAACTGCTCTTTCCCACTGGAACTCCAGAATAACAATGTACCTGGTAATTTACACTATAACCTAAACCCCAAAAGACCCTTTATCAAGGTCTTAGGCAGAACCCTAACGAAGGGGTACAGACGCTTCCAAGAGTTCTGGGCCCTACCCCTCCTGGTTGGCTGTGGCCAAAGAATCAACTTATACCAGTGGATTCGCCCTGTGGGGCGACCAGCGACAGTAATCTAAACAGTGTGTGGAGGGGCGGCTCGGGATTCCCCCGCCAAGCACCCACTTCCACCACGGCTCTTTCCCAGTGGGACCAGCTCCTTCCTGTGACAGCCGACTCTTCCCCTGGGATGTATTTAACTCATCTACCGGCTAGATTCATTTCCGCTTAAGCCAAAGCATTTTTATTTTTATTTTTTATTCATTTTAGAAAGGAGAGAGAGAGAGAAGGGGGGAGGAGCAGGAAGCATCAACTCCCATATGTGCCTTGACCAGGCAAGCCCAGGGTTTCGAACCGGCGACCTCAGCATTTCCAGGTCGAGGCTTTATCCACTGCGCCACCACAGGTCAGGTCAAGGACCCAAAGCATTTTGCAAACCGCAAGGAGTACCGTTTCTACTAAAATCCCGGGAGGGCAACGCCTACCGTGGGCCGCGTCGGAGGAGGATCGCCCAGGTCGCCCTTCCCATCCTGAGAACTCAGCTATGCGAGGCGGTCAAGGACTCCAAGCGGGGCAGAGGAGGAGAGCGGCGGCTGGACCTCCGACCCGGGCTTTCCCCCAGCCCTCTAGGACCCCTCTCCAGTCCCAACTGCGACCCCGTCCCCGACCGCCCCATGAGCGTCCCGCGTCCCCTAACCCCGGTCACCCCAGGCGTCCCCCACACCGCACCCCGGCCCCTCACCACCAGGCACCCCTTGTTTCCCTAGATCTCCTCGCCCGGGGCGGAAGGATAGTCTGCAGTCGTGTCACCAACAGCGACTTCCCCACGCCTGTAGCCCCCAACAGTAGACAAATCTCAATCTCTCGCGCCATTCGGAACCCGTAGCTCCGCACTGCAGCGATGCAAGGCTCGCCCTCACCCCACTCTGATTGGATAAACCACTGCTTCTTTCTTTTTCTAATTTTTAGAGCTGCTCATTGGTCTTCGGCGCGGCCCAAATCGGCGCACAGCGTCTGGGGCGAGCGGAAAGGCTGCCCTCTCGCGGCTCGAAAGCCAGCCCGGCGACGACAGCGTGCGCGCGTCCGAGGGGGGAAGGCGGAAGCGGAAGTCGGGGGCGCGTTTGCTCGCCGCGAAGGAGGCCGCGGCGTCAGGTCGGACCCGGTTTGCCATGGGGCGCGGCAGCGGCACCTTTGAGCGTCTCCTAGGTAACGCAGCTCCCGCCCCTGCAGGCCGACCCGCGCTCTAGGTGGGCGTGCCGCAAATGGGGATCGGCGGTTCAGGGCGCGGGCGCTGGCAGGGTCGGGCGAGGGTCTGCGGGTAGGCCGGGCCTGGAGTCGGCAGGTCCACGGGAACCGATCACGGTCATCTGACCGAAGGAGCCCGAAGTCCTGAGTCATGAAGATGGGTGACTCGATTGAACAGTAAAATCTCAGTAGACACCCTTCCCCCAAAAAGCTTAGGTTGAGTGGAATTCAGGTCTTTTGACCCAAACATTGGCACTGCCAAATGAAAGACACCGTCCTGGGACTTGCCAGGAGCTTTTCAAGGCTGCTTCCCTGGGGACCAGGCCAACCCCTTCTGTCTTCTCTCGCTCCGCTCCGAGGAGCGCCTGGTGGCTCAGGAAGGCGTTTCCTTCGTCTTTCCGAGGCTTTGGCTGATTGATCCTTTCTGATCTGCCTGGAGGTGTAGTTTTGGAGACCTCAGAAGACACATCATTCTTGCTCTTGTAAGGTTCAAGCTAAGGAACTTAGTTACCAACGTAAGGTGGTTCAGCCTTTCGGTGATCAATCCAGAAGTTACCACCAGATCAAAACTGAGGGTGGACAGGCCTTGTTAGGTTATTTGTAGTCACTGGGGAAGGAGGTGCTAGAGGGGCTGGAAGCTGCAGTACCTCAAGAGCTCATCTGTCTGAGGCAGCTGCAATGGAAGAGAGTGAGGTGCTAGTTGGAGAAGTCTTGGAGGTCGGGCCTTTTTCACCACACAAGATACTTGAAGCAGAAGACAGGAGTCCATGCTGCATCTCTGAAGCCTTGCCCCAGTGAAAATCTAACCGACTAGGTCAAACTTCTGAAACCAGGGACTCTGAGAGATGAGGTGGAAGATTTCTCTGTTGAGAAGCAGTCAACATAGTGTTGAATTCTGGCTCTGTCCCCAGCAAGCTGTGTGACTCTAGGCAGTGACCTCACCTCTCTGTTTCAGTTTATCTGCAAGAGGATGGAAATAGAACCTAGCTCATAAGGCTGTGTGAGAACCGATTTCACGGGAAGCATTTGGCCAAGAGCACCTGGTGTGTAACAGGCCCACAACAGGATTTCTCTGTTATTTTTCAAGTTGTTTGCCTCATTAGGGCAGGACAGCATTCTCATGGTTGTCACTACATCAGGAGAATTTTCACAGGGTTTTCCATTGGGTCTAAATGTTTAAAATGAGTAGGAGGCAGCCCCTCCATCCTAAGCTAGGGGCCCCCTTGGGAACCACAGCAGGATAAGCCCCCATAATGGTGCATTCCTGCCCTAGACAAAGCGACCAGCCAGCTTCTTCTAGAGACCGACTGGGAGTCCATTCTGCAGATCTGTGACCTGATCCGCCAGGGGGATACGCAGTAAGTGAGGGGGACACTTGGACCCACTGACCCTCCTGGTCCCCATAACCTTGATGAAGAGCTGCATGGTCTGCGAGTTGGGCTTTTTGAGATTGGGGGACAAAGTTCTCTCTCTGTACAGCTTGGAAGATCTCAAGGGCCAGATGGCAGCTGGACATGTCTCGTATTAGTTGCTGAGACTTTCTTTTTTCCTATCTCTTTCTGCTTCTACCAACACACTTTTCTTTCAGGGCAAAGTATGCCGTGAGTTCCATCAAGAAGAAAGTCAACGACAAGAACCCCCATGTAGCCTTGTATGCTCTAGAGGTGACTAGATCCCTGCACTCCAGTCCTCTCAGGGTTCCCCATTCCCAGCAGTCAGGATGGCAGGAAAGAGTGGCTCCTGCAGCCTTGTCCACCTGCCTGGGTACACTGTCAGCACTGTGTGGGCACCAAGCATGAAAGCAGATGTGAGCAGCCCTGACAGAGAGCTGGGATAGGAGCTGGGTCTCAGCTTTTCCACCTTAAGTTGACACACCTAGGGCAGGAGGGTGACTCTAATCTCTGTCCTTGGTAATAACATGTGGACTTAGGAGTAGCTTGTATAGTGCTGGCTGCTGCCTGCCTTAGGCTGCCGTGGGGGCTCTCCCAGCGGGTAGGTGGCTTGGGGGGCCTGTTGAGGCCTGCCTTGTGCTGGGAAGGCAGGCCCATCCAGTAGGGGCTCTTGCCTTGGCCAGCAGCCTGACCTTTCTCCTCGTTGGGGTCTGCAGGTCATGGAGTCTGTGGTGAAGAACTGTGGCCAGACCGTCCATGATGAGGTGGCCAACAAGCAGACCATGGAGGAGCTAAAGGAGCTGCTGAAGGTGGGTACTCCTTCAGGAGCAATGGGTCCAGATGAGGGAGGAGGAGTGCACTGCTCCACTGCCAGGCCTTTGCTTTTCCGGGTGTTTGCTGGCACCTGTGGCAGGAATAGTGCCAGAGTGGCAGAGGCCAGCAGGGTGAGCACCTGTAGTCCCTGTACCATGCCAGTTCCAGCTCGGTGATGTCTGGGCATAGAAGGCCCCTCTCTTCCTGTAGGGTGAGGGAAGGTTTCCTGGGGCAGGCTGGGAGCCAAGACTTGAAGGGCAGGGGATAATCACTGAGTGGCAGAAGGAGCTGCGTTTGTGCAGGCAGAGGCCTGAGGAGCCCCAAGGGCGAGTGGGCATGTCCCAAGCACAGCAGAAAGGCTTCTGAGCAGGAGATATGTGAGTCTGATGTATTTATGGAGGCAGAGTGAGAGAGACCCATTGGGGAGGGCTTTATGCCCTCCTTTGGCAGAGGAGATAAAGCCATCCTCAGCCCAAAACATTGTCCTATGCAGCCATTGCCCATGATCTCCCACCCTGCAGGGATTGTGATGTGGGCAATGACACCTAAGGTTGTGTGATGCAGAGCACACACAACAGGGAAATCCTTACAACATATACCTCAACTGTCATGCCCTGGCTTAAAACTGCCCAGGGACTTCTGCTGCACTCTGAGCTCTGGCCTCCACCCCTCTTCAGGGTGGGCACCCCTGTGCCTTGAGCAGTTGTCTGCTCAGCAGACATTTTTTTTTTTTTTTTTTTTGCATTTTTCTGAAGCTGGAAACGGAGAGACAGTCAGACAGACTCCCGCATGCGCCCGACCGGGATCCACCCGGCACGCCCACCATGGGGCGAGGCTCTGCCCACCAGGGGGCGATGCTATGCCCATCCTGGGCATTGCCATGTTGCGACCAGAGCCACTCTAGCGCCTGAGGCAGAGGCCACAGAGCCATCCCCAGCACCCGGGCCATCTTTGCTCCAATGGAGCCTTGGCTGCAGGAGGGGAAGAGAGAGACAGAGAGGAAGGAGAGGGGGAAGGGTGGAGAAGCAGATGGGCGCTTCTCCTGTGTGCCCTGGCTGGGAATCGAACCCGGGTCCTCTGCACGCTAGGCCGACGCTCTACCACTGAGCCAACCGGCCAGAGCTTCAGCAGACATTTTTTGAGGTGAAGAGGCACCCCACAGAAGTGAGGCTCCTGAGTGGCTGCCAAGGAGCACAGCCCCAGGCACTTTCTCACTGTCACCAGAAGGTCAGGCCATGGTTTTCTGGTCCTGTCCCAAGATTCCATCTGGGATATGAGCTGAGATCTGGCTTCTCTGAAGCCCATCAGGAAGAATGGACAGAAGCCACTTCCTTCCTGTATCAGCAGATCATGCCCTGTTCTGCTGCACGTGATCTAAGACAGTTAGTTGTCCTTAGAGAAAGGAAGGGGGCCTGTTGATTGGACACAGATCAGAGGAAAGACTGAGAAGCCCAGCACTGAGCTGCGGTTGGCATCCCCATGAAGCAGTTTTCTTGTCCCACCACCCTCCTGAGTGTTGTGTGCGGATAGTTCCTCAGAGGGCTCTGGAAGTGTGACTGGCTAAGCTCTAAGCTGGTGGAAATTGTGGCTTTGTATGTGGGGGCGGCCCTGGAGTGGCTGTGACCGGAAGGAGGGGGTCAGCATCAGGCAGGGCAAGAGTAGATTACAGACTGAGGGGCTCCTAATCTGTTCAGGTAGGTCTTTATGTGATCAAGGGTCTTGTTTTGGTCTCAGGAGCCCTAGCTTTTCGCGGGAATTACAATGCAGGCCCCAAGTAGGCAGACAGGTTGAGAACTTCATCTTCAGGGTTGGGGAGAGGGTCATACACGGCCCCTGCACCCTATCCAGGGGACCTGCCCCATCTCTGCCCCAAGTAGTGAGGTCTCACCAGCCTCTTAGTCATGCTGAGACATCCTTTTTGGTGCCTGCGTCTTCTGCAGTCCTCCTCATGTCTTTCCTCCCTTCTCTTCAGAGGCAGGTGGAAGTCAACGTCAGAAACAAGATTTTGTACCTGATCCAGGCCTGGGCGCATGCTTTCCGGAATGAGCCCAAGTATAAGGTGGTCCAAGACACTTACCAGATCATGAAAGTGGAGGGTGAGTCAGCTTTGGGACACCATCTACAACAGGCAAAACAAAGGGGGGCTGTGTTTATCCTGGGCAGGCACAGGACAGCACCTCACCAAGTGACCAGCAATGGGCACATGGACCAGGTGTCCCCAAAGTGGGTGCATGGGGTCAGCCCAGCTCTGGGCACTGAAGGCCCTGCCTTTTTGGACCTCACACCCCTTCGGGGCTGGGTTAGAGCCAAGTAGCACACAATACACATGAAAGAAGTGAACAGAGAAGCTCATTTCTGAGAGTAAAGGGTCCTAGAAGAGAAGTAAAGCCGAGAACTGGCCCCTGGAGAGTGGGGGGGAGGTTCAGGATAAGTGAGTGGGGATGCCTAACCCTGAGTGAACAACAAGTAGAGGCCTGGGGCTGAGCAGATAGGCTGCTGAATGCACAGGGGTTCCTACCCTAAGGAGGGGTGCAGGCCGGAGCTCTGAGCTCAGCGGAAGTCCCTGGGCAGTTTTAAGCCGGGGGCATGACAGTTGAGGTGTATGTTGTAAGGATCTCTCTGCCTTCCTCCCACTGTTGTGTTCGCCACAAAGAGCTGTGGGTTTCTCAAGGAGGACTGTGGTCCAGGCATGCTTAGAGCATCTGCTGCTGCCCTGCTTGCTGAGCAGAGAGTGAAAGAGGCTTGGTCAGGTACCCCAGCCCTGAAGAGAAGGGACTGAATGTGAGCAGGGTGTGGGCAGGACTGTGTGGAGAAGGTGTAACAAGGATCCTGTCCAAGTCCATAGGCTGGTCTCAGACCGTCAGTCCCTGGACACTGGATGCTAGGTGTGGGCCCATGTTTGCTTTCCTGGGGAGAGTGTCCAGAGTCTTACAGGATTCCCAAGGGGTCTGTGCTTCAACAAAAACTTGGGGACCTTGACTTTGAGAGCACTAGAAAGTGTGGCTTGCTGGAGTGCAGGGCTAGGAAGCAGATGGGAGGCCCATGGAAGGTCTTGACGTGGGAGCAAGGCCTGGCTCTGCTTCAGCCCCAGGACTAGTGGCCCATGGGGAGCCACCTGGGTGTGGGGTTGCCTGTTAGCTGTGCCTCTGAAAGGTCTGTTTGGGGAGGCAGATGCTGAGATCTAGAATGTGGCTCCTAAAGGTATGAAGGCAGACTGGTGAGGACAGGTGAGGCTGTGGGGACCCCAACAGTGACTGCAGCCTCCTTTCTCCAGGACACGTGTTCCCTGAGTTCAAGGAGAGTGACGCCATGTTTGCTGCAGAGAGAGTGAGTCTCTGGTGCTGGGGTGTGGGGTTGGGGCTGCTCTGAGGAAGTTGGAAACAGCCTTGGACGGAGCCTGATGGGAACACTGGCTGTGGGCGAGCTACTGTTGGTCTCACAAATGAGACTTCAAACATTGCCAAGCAGATTGAGCAGAATGAGATGGGAAAACAGTCCAGGGTGCCTTTGGAGTGTGGTTAGTGGGTTCATGTAGTCAAATGAGCATTGACCTGTCCTTAAGACCACAGGCATTTTGCTGTTGAGCCTTAGAAAGAAAAGTCCTTTGAAGGGGGCTCCTTCCTCATGTTTGTAGTGACTGGGCTTGGCCTCTGCTCACATGGTCTTCTCCCATCTGAGGAGCAGGGATCGTGTACAGGGAGGGTGGGGATGCGAGGTCCTGACTCTGCTGTCCTCCAGGCCCCCGACTGGGTGGATGCCGAAGAGTGCCATCGGTGCAGGGTGCAGTTCGGGGTGGTGACCCGCAAGGTGAGTGCACCTGTGAGGGGAGGGGCCCTGCTACCCACTGCCATTGGGAGGCCACCACAGCCACACACGGTCCTTTCCCTCTTGAAGGTGGCCTGGTAGTGCTGGGAGGAAATACAGCCTCAGTTGTGTGGTGAGCATGGTCACCAAGGGTCTGGTGTCTGATGGCCTATGCCGCCAGGTAAAACTTAGTTCTCCCCAGGGAGAGGAACACCTAGGCCCAAGGCTGGGGGCTTGGGTTGCACTGCCTGGGCTAGCAGCCCCTCAGCTACATCCCCTTTGCTGACTCAGCACGTCCTGCTTAGACCCCCAAGCCAGTGACTCTTCCCACTGTGGCCCAGGCCAGTGATGGTGATGTCTGCACCTGGGATGTCAGCAGACTCACCAGACCCCTGCCTAGCATTGTTCACAAGTGTTTTTGTGAACTTTTTAATTTTAAATTTAAAATCTTGTCCTCCAAATGGTGGCTGCAGTTGAGATCCTGGGCCCTGTTCCCAAGCAGGGTCTTTGTCCTCCCTACCTGCCTTCCACCTGCCCTTGGCCCACCTGGTCTGGGATGCTAGCCTGGTCGTTCTCAGTACACAGTACTGGGTGGAGTGGCACAAGGTATCACAGGCTCATCATGCAGTCGCCTCTCCTACCTCATGTCACAGCACCATTGCCGGGCATGCGGCCAGATCTTCTGTGGCAAGTGCTCCTCCAGATACTCCACTATCCCCAAGTTTGGCATCGAGAAGGAGGTGCGCGTGTGCGAGCCCTGTTACGAGCAGCTCAATAAGTAAGTCCCACCAGGCACCCGCCACTCCCTGTGCTTTATGCAGCCTAGCTTTCTTAAACAATTTGTTTTCTTATTTTTTTATTATTATTGTTTTTTACAGAGACACAGAGAGAGGGATAGATAGGGACAGACAGACAGGAACGGAGAGAGATGAGAAGCATCACTCATCAGTTTTTCGTTGCGACACCTTAGTTGCTCATTGATTGCTTTCTCATATGTGCCTTGACCGTGGGCCTTCAGCAGACTAAGTGACCCCTTGCTCAAGCCAGCGACCTTGGGTCCAAGCTTTGCTCAAACCAGATGAGCCTGTGCTCAAGTTGGCGACCTTGGGGTCTCGAACCTGGGTCCTCCTCATCCCAGTCTGACACTCTATCCACTGCACCACCACCTGGTCAGTCTGTGCAACCTAGCTTTCATCTGGCCAACGTGTGTCGGAGCGCCAGCCTGGATCCTGCATACCAACCTCAGCTGTGCCCAGACTCAGGGCAGAACCAGGCTGACACCAGGGGCCAGGGACCTGCCAGCTAGTTGCTAGAGTTTTTTTTTTGCCTTCTAACTTTTTAGTTTGGAAGTAAAACTTCCAGGAAAGACACCGGCGTGACAAGAGGAGAGGTACCCTCCACCTGGTCCCATGGTGTTCCACTGACATGTTGTTAGGGTGATTCCCCTGACTGTGTGTATGTTCACACATGGGTTCGGTTGTGAAACTTCCTGTGCATGGCCCAGAAGAGGAATGTTGGGTTCCGGAGCCCCAGTGGGGTTGTTGGAGCAGGCACTGATGTCAGTACGATGCCAGTGTGTCCTCCGCAGTCCCTGCTCTGCTGTCACCGAGTCCCAGTGATGTCAGTGACAGTTCTCTCCCTGCAGGGCCCACCCAGCTCTCAGCTCCCTCACCCACTGTGTGTTCCCATCCTCTGTCTTTCCTGAAGTATCCAGGCCCTTGCAGTGTGCCCTCAGTTTGGGCCTTAGGTTCCCTCGTGGTTAGGGTCAGATTCTGCACTCCTGGTGGGACCTCAGTATGGACTCTGTATCCTCAGTGCAGTGGGTGTAGAGACCTGTGCTGCCCATCCATCTGTTCCAGTGTCAGTGACAGGAGTGATCCATTAGGTGGTGTCCATGGCCGCTGTACTAGGATATTTCTTAGTTGTAGAAAGCTGTAGCCCAGCCAGGTGGGCTCACTTCCAAGAGATGGGCTGTGGCTCATGCTGGGTGACTTGCCCAGGGCCCCTTGGCCTGGAAGCAACAGCTGGTTTGAGGGTTCAGTTTTTCTCCAGAGTGTGGCCTGTGGAACCATTGTCGTCACTCCATGGTGACATTGGAGGGAATCCCAGGTGACATCCTTGAGAACTTGGGGGGCCGGGGTGCAGTGCTCGGTCCCCCACAGCATCCTGTTGCTTCAGGAAAGTGGAAGGCAAGGCCCCCTCCATGACGGAGCTGCCCCCGGAGTATCTGACCAGCCCCCTGTCGCAGCAGTCCCAGGTATGCCCAACTGCGGGTCCTCTTCCCTGGGGGCTTCTCCCCGGGCCCTGCTCACCCAAACTGCTTGCCTTCAGCTTCCTCCCAAGAGGGATGAGACAGCACTGCAGGAGGAAGAGGAGCTACAGCTGGCCTTGGCCCTGTCACAGTCAGAGGCTGAGGAGAAGGAGAGGATGGTAAGCCATCGGGAGCTGAGGGGACCTGAAGCTTCACCAAGTCCTAGAGTGCTGGGGGAAGATGGAGTGTGGACCATCAACCTGCTGTGCCACCTGCTCCCTGTGGAACACTCTTTCCTGTCCTCCCACAGAGACAGAAATCCACATACACTGTGTACCCCAAGGCAGATCCCACACCTGTGGCCTCATCGGCGCCCCCCGCCAGCAGCCTGTATTCTTCGCCTGTGGTGAGCACCCCCTGCAACCCAGCTACGCTGGCTTGGACTGCTTCCTGTAGGAAGGCTGCCCCAGAAAGGGCAGCATCATGTCACTTGGCCTTGTCCCCCACCACCACCCCTGGCTTTTGGCTCCCAGGTCAGAGGTTCTCTTTAGGCCAGAAAACCAGAAAGGCTGAAGGCTCCACGGGTGAGAGCCCAGTCTCCCCCACAACCCCAGGCAGGAGGAAGTGGGAGTCCTGGCGCCAAGGGTAGCTGCCTCTTTCTAGCTCAACCCACAGCTATGACAGGACTTATTATCTGGGGGGTCAACCCAGCCACTCTGACTAGGTGGGTAGGGCCAGTTGGAACCAAGGGTTGAGAATAGCCCTGCCAACTACCTGTTGAGGACCATCTGTATGGTTGATGGGATGGACAGGTGCTGCCTTTCACCTTGTCAACAATTATGGAGTCCTTGGGCCGCCCTCAAACCAGTCCTGGCGAGATTCCAGGGTCCTCTTTCACTGCTGTGCCATTGGGCCTCCTAAGTGATGGCTGGGGAGGAGTGAGGGGTATTGGGCCTGTGAGCTTTCAGACCCTCCCATGTCTCCCCAGAACTCATCGGCACCACTGGCTGAAGACATGGACCCTGAGGTAAGTTCCCCACATGAGGTGCTTCCCCTGGTTGTTCCCTGGCCTTTGGATGACCTCCTGTCTGTCACCTATGTAGCTTGCCCGGTACCTCAACCGGAACTACTGGGAGAAGAAGCAGGAGGAGGTGCGGAAGAGCCCCACACCCTCTGCACCTGTGCCGCTGACGGAGCCAGCTGCCCAGCCTGGGGAGGGACACACAGCCCCAACAAACATGGTGGAGGTGAGGAGCCATTCTCAGTGCTCCTGGTCTATAGTCCCTTGGGAGGGAGACATCAGGATAGGCTGGCCTCACTCACCTCTGGTCTTTTCCAGACTCCCCTCCCAGAGACAGACCTTCAGCCCATAACATCCTCCAGTGGACCCTTTAGTGAGGTAAGCTCTCTCCTCAGGTGCCTGTCATCCATAGTGACCTCCCAGAGGTGGGCTTGCCACTCACTGCCTACCCTAAAAGACCAGACCCACCCAGCTCAGTCTGTCCTGCGGCTCCTGGGCTTCACTGGCCATTAGAGTAAGACTCTAGGGCCTTTGTGGGGGAGGCAGGTCCCATGTCACCACCAGTGGGAGTGCCTGTGGGCATGGCCATGGGGTCCACAGGCAGCTCTTTCCTGGCCAGTGCCTTGCCTGTGGGAAAGAGCCAAGCCTCCCTGGGCCTCAGTTTCCTCATTTGTGGGACAGGAGGCTATGGTGCTTGCAGAGTGCTTGGAGAATCAGGTCAGGATCTGGTGCAGATGGGGCTGCTGAGGCCCAGGGCAGAGTGGCTCTGCCCAGGGTGTCTGACCCTGACTCAGGAGCCCAGGTACACCTGTGTGTCCCCAGCAACAGTCCCAGAACGGGGAGTCAGAAGAGAGCCATGCACAGTTCCTGAAGGCCCTGCAGAATGCCGTCAGCACCTTTGTCAACCGCATGAAGAGCAACCATGTGCGTGGCCGCAGCATCACCAACGACTCAGCTGTGCTGTCCCTCTTCCAGTCCATCAATGGCATGCATCCCCATCTGCTGGAGCTGCTCAACCAGCTGGACGAGCGCAGGCGTATGTCCCTCCTGGCCCCAGCCTCCGTCCCGGCCTCACTGCACCCACATGGTGCCACAGGCGCCCTCTTGGCCCTGTTACTCGCTGGTGTGAGGGCCTCCTGAGCTGGCCAGTGGCTGAGTGGTGGAAAGTTTCCTGGGGCAGGGCTGTCCTTGGGCTGTGGCTTGTCAGGCTCCAGGGGGCAGGTGGTCCCAGTGATAGAAAATGTCTCACTAAGCATGAGACAGCCAGCTGTATCCTTGTCAACAAGCTCTTGGCTGGACAAGGGCAGGCAGCCCATATGTCACTGCAAAGCCAAGGGCCCTGCTCTGCTCTTTTGCAGTGTACTATGAGGGGCTGCAGGACAAGTTGGCACAGATCCGTGATGCCCGGGGGGCGCTGAGCGCCTTGCGGGAGGAACACCGGGAAAAGCTGCGCAGGGCGGCTGAGGAGGCAGAGCGCCAGCGCCAGATCCAGCTGGCCCAGAAACTGGAGATCATGCGGCAGAAGAAGCAGGTGCAGTGGGCCAGCGGGCAGCTGGGTTGCAGGGTTACCAGGACACTGCTGGTATTGACTGCTGCCTTGTGGTCCACAGGAGTACCTGGAGGTGCAGAGGCAGCTGGCTATCCAGCGCCTGCAGGAGCAGGAGAAGGAGCGGCAGCTGCGCCTGGAGCAGCAGAAGCAGACCATCCAGATGCGTGCCCAGATGCCTGCCTTCTCCCTGCCCTATGCCCAGGTACACACCTTACTCATTCCACTACTGCTGGCCTATAGCCACTGGGAGCCACCCTGACAGCCATCACTCTTGTCCACAGCTCCAGGCCATGCCCACAGCGGGAGGCGTGCTGTACCAACCCTCTGGCCCCACAAGTTTCCCAGGGACCTTCAGCCCAGCAGGCTCGGTAGAGGGCTCCCCCATGCACACTGTGTACATGAGCCAACCAGCCCCGGCCAGCAGCAACCCCTATCCCAGTGTGCCTGGGGCCGGAGCAGGTAACGGGGTAGACAGAAATGCCAACCAGCAAGGATGAGCTCCAGACATTACCTTCTTTCATTTTTATTTTGGTGAAACAGATTTTACAAAATACTTAAGAGTAAAGATGCACAAAATTGCCTAAATTCCCCGAATTTGAACACTTCACACTTGCTCTCTGTACACACACACGTTTTTATCTGCATGCACTAAAACATATTTACTCCAGCAGCTTAGTCTTCCTCCTCTTTCTGTGCCTGTCATCCCCGACAGGCTTGTGCTGTCCCATGCTGACTTGTTCAGTCCCAGAATTCACAGAAAGTAGTTTCAGGAATGCCAGCCCGGGCAACTGTGAAAGGTTGATATTTGTTGTCCCAAGTCTCGATTCTGAGTTCAGAAGTTAACAGGCTGCGTTGTACCCACTCCAGCAGTGTCATTTATTCAGTTGGAATATAGTTGCATCTTGTTTTCTTCAACTTTAGAAGTCTTCTCTCATCCTTTTGATTTCATGTATTTTCCTCTTGTGAGAATGCTTCTGAAACATAAACTTAGTTTCAAAACAAAAAGGAAAATAGTTCTCCCCAACCCCAGGTTCTCAAGCTCACTCTTCTTCCTTTACAGATCCCAGCATGGTGAGTGCCTACATGTACCCAGGCGGGGCCACTGGTACGCAGGCAGCCTCCCAGGGCCCAGCGGGGCCCAGCGCCAGCCCAGCCTACTCCTCCTACCAGCCCACTCCAACCCAGGGCTATCAGGTAGGCAGGCAAGGCCACTCCCCTCACCTCCCCAAAAGGTCCCTGTGAGGCGCCCACCCTAGCCCTTCTCCCATCATACTCCTTTCCTCCACAGAATGTGGCCTCCCAGGCCCCGCAGTCTGGCAGCATGGGTTACATGGGGAGCCAGGCAGTGTCGATGGGTTACCACCAGCCCTACAGCATGCAGGTGAGACTGCCTAGGGCATTCGGACAGCACAGGTCCCTGGGAAGGACACTGGAGCAGCATTAAGCAGGATAGCCCCTCTAATCACCTCCTTTCCCCTCAACTCGGCTCCACTAGTTGGTCTTTTGAGTCAGAAACTCCCCCATCTGGCTACAAGTCTCCTTCCTCTTTTTTTAAAAAATTTAGTCATGGTGGGGGGGAGGAGCAGGAAGATCAACTTCCATATGTGCCTGGACCAGGCAAGCCCAGAGTTTAGAACTAGTGACCTCAGCATTCCAGGTCAACACTTTATCCACTGCACCACCACAGGTCAGGCAGGGCTCCTTTCTCAATATAAGGACACCTTTCATTCTCCACAGAATCTCATGACGACCCTCCCCAGCCAGGATGCACCTCTGCCACCCCCTCAGCAGCCCTACATCTCAGGGCAGCAGCCCATGTACCAGCAGGTGAGCCTCTCCCAGAACAACCACCCTAGGGACCTGGGCCCTTCCCAGGACAGCTGTTTGGCTGACAGAATCCATACATACAGTAATGGGTGGGGAGCAAACCCTGTGTTCACTTAAAAGCTCAACTCTATGGAGATTGTTGGGAACTCTTGGGATCGGCCTATGGGGCATGAAGCCCACAGAGAACCCAGGACAAGCTGGAGAGGGGGCCTACGTCAGTACTCCCTGGGCTGGAGGGGACTGAGTGCCAGGGACAAGGCTGAGACGGAGTGTTCTAGGCAAGTCACATGAGGATGGGGAGCTGGGGCCTGGGGAAAGAGAATCAATGGTCCCTTGTCCCTCAGATGGCGCCCTCAGGTGGCCCTCCCCAGCAGCCACCACCTGTGACCCAGCAGCCCCCACAACAGGGAGCGCAGGTGCAAGGCAATGAAGCCCAGCTCATCTCCTTCGACTGATCACGTGCCAGCTTACTGACCAGAGTAACACTACATTCTCCAACACCACGGCCTCCATCCCTGACTAGCGATATCTTCCCTCCTCATACTCTCCTTCTATGCCCTCTATTGTCCCTGCTCCTGTTCCGTGCAAGCAGGGCACCCTTCTCCCTAGCCCATGTCTTTCTGTCCTGCCTGCTGGCTCACCCCCCCCCCCCCAAGGCCCCACCCTTGTCCATCCCCAGGCTGGTCTCTGACTTCTTTCCCCATGGCTAGGTCTCAGGGTGGAGGGTGGAAAGGAAGCATCTCCTCTGACAGGAAGCCCCCAGCCTCCTGTGTCAGGTCCCTTTGCCCTCCCATCCCCACCCATGCTGGCCTGTGGTCTGACTGGTGTGAGTGCTCCCTAGAACCCTCGAGTGCTGCCCCTGGGGCTGTCAGCAGGGGTGCTACTAGCCTAATGGGAAGGGTGGGGGCTTGTCTTCAGCTTCTCTGCTTCTGAGCTGTCATCTTACCCAGTGCCCCCAGTAGACCAAATGAAACAGCGATAATAAAACCTCTTCAACAAATATCAAGTGTCTGCTCAGAGTAAAGGTGGTGGGCAGCTGGTCCAGCTCTGTTCAGGGGTGTGCAGGTGCATCCCGTAGCCCAACTTATCCCCTGCCCCAGCCTCACATGCAATCTCATCTCCCTGAGGCACTGCTCTGCCCCTGAGTCCTGGCACAGGATTGCAGGGCCCGCGGCTCTATTCTGATTACAATGCCAACTAGTTATAGCCTATAAAATGTTAAATATTGAAGATGCAAGGCCCCTTGTGTCCAGAATTCAGACCACCACCTTAAATACCCAAAATTTACACAATCTAGAATACTGAGGTCACCGGTTCAAAACCAGGGGCTCCCCTGGTCAACGCACACAGAAGAAGCAACTACTAAGTTGATGCTTCCCGCTCCCCCTGCTTCCATCTCTAAAATAAAATTTAGGCCTGACCTGTGGTGGTGCAGTGAATACAGCGTCGAACTGGAACGCTGACCCATTTAGAAACTCTGGGCTTGCCTGGTCAAGGCACATATGGGACTTGATGCTTCCTGCTTTTCCACTCTTCTCTCTCTTCCTAGCCTAAAATGAATTTAAAAAATAAAAGCTAAAAAAAATACCCCAAATCTCTTAGATGACTCCAGCATTAGCTCTGTGAAGGAATGGACTGGTTTAACAGGTACAGATGCTACCTAAGCCCAGGTCAAAGGCAGAACCAGCATAATAGGAGGTGGTGGGCAGAGGGCAGCCCTGCCTTCCCGTAGGAAATCAGTGGCAGCGGGGACATCTGGGAGAGACTTGCGCGCTCTTCCGCTTGCTGCACATAAAGAGCCAAGGCCCAGGACTCTTAGGGCAGACACTGCAGCGGGGCTGAGCTGAAGACACTCCTCGGCCGTTCTTGGGAGGATCCGGGTGTCCAGAGATAGAGCCAGGGCTTATCTCCTTTCTCGGAGACCTGCTAGACTTTTCGCCCAAGTACCCAACACTCAACCCTTCCGGGCTCAATCACAACCTTCAGCAAACACTAAGCAGAGGCTCGGGCCCTGCTGCCCAGGACGCGTGCTAGGTCCCGCGAAAGGAAGCGCCCTCACTCCCGGAGCGGCCTGGACCGAAGACAAAACGTGCTCCCTCCCGTGATGGCAGAAGTGGCAGCCATACCGGCGAAGGAAGCAGCCAAGGAGCAGGTTGGCCAGACGGCAGCGGGAACTCCTTGCGCTGGGTGACTACAAGCTGCGGAGCAAACGTTACAAGCCGAAAGACATGCTTAGCAGACGTGAGGCTTCGGCCGGGGTCTGTCCCTCGACTCGGACGGAGCCTGACGTTAAGCTTCAGCCCGTGGAGTAAAGGGCCCGAGCCGCTCGCCGACTATGCCTCAGAACTCGAACGTCGCCGCCAACGAGACTGTGCGCCTGCGTGGTCCCCGCCTCCTGGGTAATCTCGGCGAGCGAGAGGAAGCGAGCACAAAGTGCGGCTAGAGCGTCCTCTCCAGCTCGAGTGCTCGGCGGCCCCGTCGGCTAGAGCCTCCTTCCCAGTTTGTATACTCGGCGGTCCTTACAGCTAGAGCGTCCCTCTTCCTGGGAATCGCTTGTGACCTTCCTGCCCGCGGAGCGATGCTGCCGGCGGCCGCTCTCCCGCTGTGGGTGCCATGTCTTGGGCTTCGAGTCCCCGTGCTCCATTTAGCCAGGTACTGCGGGCTGTCGAGGGCCGAGCCGGCAGCGTGGCGGCCCTTGGCCGGCCAACGATGGTTCAGGTGGGGTGGCGGGCGGGAGGCCACCCAAACTCGGCAGGTCCCTGCGGGGATGGGGGTGCCAACACCCCACGTGCCAGCCCCCTAATTTTACGGGCTGCAGAGAGTGCCAGCGTGGCTCTAGATGACCTTGGACGAGTTCCTGCCCTTCCCTGGGCCTCAGTTTCCCTCTCAGCCCAGTGATGTGGTAGGGTTCACATCAGTGCATTCGGTGTTCTGCCGTCAAGGGACCCAGGTTCTGAAAGTCTTTGTGCAGCAAAATGCATTTAGGTAATGTGCATGACTCTCCTGAGCTGCTATGGTTCATTCAAACCGAGAAGTTAGAGTTGTGGGCAGCATTCTGCAATAATATGTGAATTTCTGAGGCTTTTGAAGAGTGTGAAGTAACTGAGAAAATGCCTTGCTATTCTCGTGAACACTCAAATCTGAGAACCCAGGATGGGACCAAGGGGTTAGACTTGGCACCTACCTACCTGGACTATCACTCACCTGTGCCAGGCTGACAACTCTGTTTGAATGGGGTCTAGCCAACAGGTGCCACGCTTCTGCGCTGTGCGACTAATGAGATGCAGCAGCCATGGAAGGGGGGAGGCCCTCGCTGGTGCACCTCTAGATAATGCCCCCAAGAAGTACCCCCCCAAGATCCAGCAGCTGGTCCAGGACATTGCCAGCCTCACGCTCCTGGAGATCTCAGACCTCAACGAGCTCCTGAAGGTATCATGGTCCAGGCCTGGGCAGTGAGGTCTGGGACCCGTCTTATTCCTGCTGTATTTGGGGGGTGTCCCAGACTTGTCTGTGAATTGTTTTGGGTGTGACAGACAGCTTCTGAGACTGCCTTCCTCTGTTGCTGCAGAAAACGTTGAAGATACAAGATGTGGGGCTCATGCCAATGGGTGGCATGATGCCTGTTACTGCCTCTGTTGCTGCTGCCCCTGAGGTGAGCCCAGGTGGTGTCCTGTACAGAAAGACATATTTCTCTGGTAACCGGTTCCCGTTGTCCATCATCTCGGTCCTGTACCAGTTAACAAACCCTGAAAATCTGTGTCTGCTTCTAGCTATGGCTCTGGTCAGCCTCCCTGGGATCTCCTTCCTGCCGAGGACATGCAAGTCCCTGTCCACTGGAGACCATGTTTCTAGTGGAGGAAGACATGATGAACTGGATGAGAGGAAAAATACAGAAATTATATTGAGTAGTAGGATGTTTTAAGTGCTGTGGGGACTAGGAGGTAAAAAGTTTAAGGGAAGGGGAGGATTATGAGTTCAAGAAAGGCCTAGTGAGTAGGTGACACTCTGAGAGGAGATGTAAGTAGTTGAGAGAGAGAGAGCAAGACATTCCTAGCAGAGGGATGTTGGACATAGGGCCATGAGGCATGTACAGGACTGGGGATGACATCAGGAGATGATGGTCAGCTCCATCCTCTGGGTGAGTGGGGCAGGTTTGGGCTTCTGTGAGAAAACCAGAAGACTTGAAGCCATATACTAATTTGTTTTTGTGTTTTTTCAATATTATTTTTACCAGTCTTAGCAATAATTAAGGTTTTGCCATATTTATGTCTCCTGTCCCTTGAAGTTTAAGGCAGATTTCTGGTCTGTCCTTTCCCTTCTGTGTGCCCACCCAAGCACACCTCTAAACACAGGTAGCCAGGAGCTATTTGCACAACCAAGGGAATTGGCAGTTACGTACTATCCCAGCCTATAAAGATTTTGGGAGCTCTGTCCCCACCTGCTGTCCATTGTTGTCCATTTGTGAAGGTGGGGCTAAAGTTGGTTGTAAATTTGTCCCAAGACACAACCTTAGACTTGGCTGAGGCCCAGAATGGTACTACTTTTCTGTAATGTTATACTTACCTACAAATACCCACAAAGCACTTTGACATCACTCTTCCTTATCTTGTAAGTTACAGTTTTTAAGAGATTAGTGTTGGGGGCTGGGGAGGGAGACCATTTTAATTTTATTTATTTACTTAATTTTAAAGAGAGAGGAATATTAATTCATTGTCCCACCCATTCATGTATTCATTGTTAGCTCATTGTATGTGTCCTGGACAGGGATCAAACTCCCAACCTTGGCATGTCAGGATGGCACTCCAACCAACTGAGCTACTCAGACAAGGCAGGAGGCAGTTTTAAAATAACCTTAGAGAGCTGGAAACAATTCTGAGTGGTGGAGCCCAGTCTAACCTAGGAGCAGATAAGGGAGGGAAAGCACCAAGTGGGTCAGGGACTACCCTGGCCTCATGCTGGAATCCCAGGCTCTGCAGAGGCCTTGCCTTTGAGGTTACCAGACAAGCTGCCCGGTAACAAAATGTTGTTGTTCCACGCCATCTTTTCTAACCTGGCCGCTCATTCTCCCTCCCCCAGGTAGTAGAAGAAGACATCCCCAAACAAAAAGAACAGACACATTTCACTATCCGCCTGACAGAGGCAAAGCCTGTGGACAAAGTGAAGCTGATCAAAGAAATCAAGAACTATATCCAGGGCATAAACCTCGTGCAGGTGAGTTCCAGGCAGACCCTCCTGGGCTGGGCTTGATCCAGGAAGCCCAGGCCTGGTGTCTGACTTTGCTCTCTGGCAGGCAAAGAAGCTGGTGGAGTCACTGCCCCAGGAAATCAAAGCCAATGTTGCCAAGGCAGAAGCAGAGAAGATTAAGGCAGCCCTGGAGGCAGTGGGAGGCACTGTGGTCCTGGAGTAGGCCAGCGCCAACAACTTGTGGACAGGGATCCGTGGTATCAGGGTGAGGCCCTGCAGCTCACCCAACACCCAGGCTCAGCTGACAGGCACCTCAGAGAAGAATTCCACACTGCCACTATGTGGCAGCCTAGTTTTCTGGGACAGCCATGGACCTACTGAGACAGGAAGGGGCAGCTACTGCCTGTGAGCCCCCTGGGGGCAGACTCTGGAATGTGTCATGGGTCCTGAGAAATACACAATTCAGGTGTGTGTGTGCAGTGCTGTGTCCATGTGGGCGGTGAGATGGGTAAGGGTCTGCAAGTGATCATCCGGGTCCCCCAGCTGCACATTGGGGATTCTGGACAGCATCTGTCCTGCCTCTCAGGTGGAAGTTGCTACATAGCTAATGCTAGATCTTCACCCAGGAGCTGGGTATGTGGCACTGGCCTCACTGAGGCAGTCTCAGAAGTCATGGTGCAGCCCTACCCATGCTGGCAGGGATAAGGCGTGTGCCCCAGGCAGCCCTGTGAGGAGCAACCCTCATCTATTGAGAGTCATGTGGTCCTTAGGACAACACAGGGGATTAGGCCTTGGAGACCGGGTGAGATGAAGGAGGTGACCTGGTGCTGCATATGGCATTTACAGTTGGTGGTGGCTGCCCCTGAGTAAAGACAGCCCTGGGACCTTGCTCCAAGGACCCTTGACTTCCTCCTCTGGGGGCAATGGATTGCTTCCTCTGCTGTTCTTAGCAGGAGATTCCTGGGACTTTCGGCTGAGAGCAGGAGGGAGGGAGACTGTCTGCAGTGTGCTTTTAGCACCTGTGACCCCCTCCAAGACTCCCACCTGCTCTGTCCTGGGTCTCCACTCCTGTCCTTGGTTCCTCCCCTTGGCCCTGTTAGAAGAATCACCTGTAAGATTGGCTTTGTGGGACCAGAAGGGGGCGCTGTGTACTTCCAGGTTGCTGTGTCCAACATCCCTACCCCACCTCATGTCCCCTGCCCCCAGCTTAGTTCCCTGTGTGTGTTCCCTGTTGGACCTTGTAGGAAGGGTGAGGAGGCCCAGGAAGACTGCTATGTGACCCGGAGAGCCACCCTGGCCAAGCTTGGGGCTGTACCACCCCACAAGATTAATGATTCCAGATCTCTGGGCATACCTTCCCTTCAGAGGTGGCTGCTAGGCCACCTGGGGCTGGGTGTGGCTTGCTGACCTGAATGCCTCTTGGAGATTGGGGGGAGGAAGTGGGCCATGTTCAGGGACAGGCTTGCAGGATCATAGATCCTTGTCCAGATGTCCAGGGGAGCCAGGGAGACGACTGGGATAATGGGGCCCTCTGCTTCATCCTGGGCTTGCTGGCTCAAAGGCAGAGCCTTCTAGCTAGCTACATTCTTCCTCCCGTACACCAGGCTAGGGTGGCACTCGGTGGTGTCTACTTGGTGCCCTGCACCCAACCTCCCAATCAGATTCCTGACGGCACTGGGCTGATCCTGGGCCTCCTAATGAAGGTCCCAGCCTACCACTGCCAGCTCTCCTTGACATGCTGCTGCTGTGAGTGGCTCATAAAGAAGTGTTGAAGACCTGAGAATAGGGGCTGGCTCCCTGGAGCCTATCTGTCCTTGGCCCTTGGGCTCCACAGTGGGAGGGGTTTGTGCTGTGTGTCCCAACTTTCCCTGTTGATGCCCACATAACACCTTACAAGATCCTATCAGATCCTGGTAGGAATTAGCATTCCTGTTCTTTGTCCACTCTGGTGAAAAGTTCATGGGACATGTCAGAGCTGGAGCTGATTCATGTGCTACCTGCCCCAATAGATCCCCATTTCAAGGACTCCAGTGTCTGCCAGGCCACCCACGTGGCTGCATCCTCCCTGCTAGGCTCCAGGAGGAAGTACAAATACCACAGAACAGACCCCAGGCCCTATGGGCTGGGCCTGCCTAGCAGCCCTGCTTTTAAACCTTCCTGCTGGCCTGCCTATCACCACAGAGCTTGTGCCTGGGCCTAGAATCCATTTGAGAACTCCACTTGGGCCTAAGTTCCCTAACCTGCAATATCAGTGCATTTCCCACCAACCTTTTCACAGGAGCTTATGCATTTCACGTGATGCTCTTGGCATTTTTCTTTATTTGATCTTAGAAGGCCAAGAAGAGATACACATTTTTAAATTTTTTTTGTATTTTTCTGAAGCTAGAAACAGGGAGAGACAGACAGACTCCTGCATGCGCCCGACCAGGATCCACCCGGCACGCCCACCAGGGGGCCATGCTCTGCCCCTCCTGGGCGTCACTCTGCCGCGACCAGAGCCACTTTAGCGCCTGGGGCAGAGGCCACGGAGCCATCCCCAGCGCCCGGGCCATCTTTGCTCCAATGGAGCCAACGCATCTTTGCTCCAATGGAGCCTCGCTGGCTGCGGGAGGGGAAGAGAGAGACAAGAGAGGAAGGAGAGGGGGAGGGGTGGAGAAGCAGATGGGCGCTTCTGTGTGCCCTGGCCGGGAATCTAACCCAGGACTTCTGCACGCCAGGCCGACACTCTACCACTGAGCCAACCGGCCAGGGCGAGATACACATTTTTAATTTGTGTCTGGCCAGCCTTCCCCAATGTGAGGACAGCCTTTGTTCTTTTTTTTTTAATTTATTCATTTTAGAGAGGAGAAAGAGAGAAGGGGAAAGAAACAGGAAGCATCAACTGCCATATGTGCCTTGACCTGGCGAGCCAAGGGTTTCGAACTGGCGACTTCATTCTAGGTCGACACTTTATCCACTGCACCACTACAGGTCAGACAGTATGGCCTTTGTTCTGTGCAGAGCTAGTGATAGGGTTCCCTGCCAGCAGAACCCAGCTTACTTGGATCTAGTGTTCTCATCCTGGTACCCCTTAGGGCCTGGCCCCCTGCTTCCTGAGCTACCACAAAGTCCTGAGCTATCACAAAGTCCTAGGGACCCTGGAGGTCTCTGTCACCTCCACCTCACAGACTTCGACTTCATTGACTTGTCAATCTGGTGACCTCGGGGTCTCAAACCTGGGTCCTCTGCATCCCAGTCCAACGCTCTATCCACTGGCTGTTAGCTACATTTTTTAAAATAAATTTTAATTTATTGTGTTAACATGTAAGTATAATACCCTCACCCAGCAATATATATTTTTTTAATTTTTGGTATTATTTTATTGATTTTAGAGGGAGAGGAAGTGAGGGAAAGAGAGAGACAGGAACATTGATTTGTTCCTGTATGTGCCCTGACTGGGAATCAAACCAGGAACCTCTGCACTTTGGGATGATGCTCTAACCCAGTGGTCCCCAACCCCCGGGCCGCGGACTGGTACCGGTCTGCTTACATTATTTCTGTTTTATTTATATTTAAGTCTGAACGATATTTTTTTTCTTCGATATTTTTTTTTTAATTTTTTTAAAATTATTTTTATTTATTTATTCATTTTAGAGAAGAGAGACAGAGTGAGAGAGAGAAGGGGGGAGGAGCAGGAAGCACCAACTCCCACATGTGCCTTGGCTGGGCAAACCCAGGGTTTTGAACCTGCAACCTCAGTGTTCCAGGTCGAGGTTTGATCCACTACGCCACCACAGGTCAGGCGATATTTTATTTTTTTAAAATGACCAGATTCCCTCTGTTACATCCGTCTAAGACTCACTCTTTTTTTTAAGTCAGGTATTATTTTATTTTTATTTTATTTTTTTTACAGAGACTGAGAGTGAGTCAGAGAGAGGGATAGACAGGGACAGATAGGAACGGAGAGAGATGAGAAGCATCAATCATCAGTTCTTCATTGCGCGTTGCAACACCTTAGTTGTTCATTGATTGCTTTCTCATATGTGCCTTGACCGCGGGCCTTCAGCAGACCGAGTAACCCCTTGCTGGAGCCAGCGACCTTGGGTTTAAGCTGGTGGGCTTTTGCTCAAACCAGATGAGCCTGCGCTCAAGCTGGCAACCTTAGGGTCTCGAACCTGGGTCCTCTGCATCCCAGTCCTATGCTCTATCCACTGCGCCACCAACTGGTCAGACAGCTTTGGTTTTTTTTTGTTTTTGTTTTTTTTTTACAGAGACAGTGAGTCAGAGAAAGGGACAGACAAACAGGAACGGAGAGAGATGAGAAGCATCAATCATTCGTTTTTCGTTGAGCGTTGCTACACCTTAGTTGTTCATTGATTGCTTTCTCATATGTGCCTTGACCGCGGGCCTTCAGCAGACCAAGTAACCCCTTGCTGGGGCCAGTGACCTTGGGTTCAAGTTGGTGGGCTTTTGCTCAAACCAGATGAGCCCGCGCTCAAGCTGGCGAGCTCGGGGTCTCGAACCTGGGTCCTCCACATCCCAGTCCGATGCTCTATCCACTGCGCCACCACCTGGTCAGGCAGCTTTGGTATTTTTAAACAAAGTGTTCTCTCTGTGAGTCTAGTGTATACCCTCCCTCTCTGGTTTCCTCTGGAGAATTCCTGTCCCCCTTCTCTCCCAGTGTGCTCCATATACCTCCAGGGTGGTTTTTACCTAGTTTGTTATCTGACATCTTTCTCAATTCCTCCTCCCCTTTCAGATAAAGCAGCTGTCCTGTGGCAAACATGCCCCTCTCTGTGCCCCAGGGCTGCCAGCATTTCTGGGATTGACACCATCTCTGCAGCCTGCTGTTCACTTCTCCAGATGATGACCATAGGTTCAGAGGCCTCCTAGGGTTCTAGACCTGGCTCCTGAATCTCCACGTAGTGGCCTTAGTTAAGTTGATGGCAGGTTTGCTTACACATTCTGGAGACGCTGTGAGCCCAGAGGACAGCTAGGATGGTTGGCTCTTCCCGGGTTCAGGGAACAAGAAGTGGTTTCCCCAATGTCCCTCCCCCTTCTCCCTTGGGGTGGGGGCTGCAGTGGTCAGGCTGGACATAGGTTCTGCCCCTCTGAGATTGAAGGCTGCCTCAGCCGAGAACCCCTGGTCTTGCCTGAAAGTGGCCCTGGGGACTTGGACTTCACTTTGGGCTCAGAGCCCACCTGCACTTCCTGTTGTTTGCTGGGAGTGGGGTGAGCATGGAAAACTACAGGCAGGTGCCTGATGGCCACCTCAGGGAGCCTGAGTCCAGGACGCGGACGCTGAGGCCCAGAGCCCTGCCTCCCAGGCCTCCTCTGGCCTGGGGCTGGCTGGTCAGAGGCCTGAGACTGTACTTGGCTGGGAGCAGTGGGTAGGGGCTGTGTTTCGGGGATACGGATGGATTGTCTCTTCAAATTGCCCCTACTTTTCATGTAAACTGCCGGCTGGTCCCAAGGAGGGTTTCTGCTACTTCTTGCAACTGCACTCGTCTTGCCCAGGGCGGACCAGCCTGTGTGGAGGGGCGAGCGCTGCGGGCAGGTTCAGGGCCGCGGCTGGGCGGGGAGCTTGCAGAGGCCGGCCTCCGGGAGAGGGGCAGGACACTGGCTGAGCCTCGAGGCCACTTGTCGACCGTGCCCTTCGGACACTTGCCCTGGGCGTGCATTGACCCTGGGGTCGGGCCCGCGCAGGGTGGAGGAGGGGCGCCAGATTCCTAGGGGGACTGGGAGAGGCCCACACAGCAGGTTCCCTGAGACCGGAAGACAGGCAGATTGAGTGGGACCCACGCGGCACGGTTGACTGCCTGAGCGGCCTCGGCGCCTTTAAGCTGTTGGGGGCGGGGTCTCGTAGGCCACGCCCCGGATCTGGCCTCCTGGCGCGGGTGGCCAACAGCGCTTTGAACCCGGCGCCGGGTTGGAGGTGCGGTCTGGGATCCGGATCGGCATCGCGTTCCAGTTTGGGTCGGATCGGGCAACCAGCTCTCCTCCAGGCATGGCGGTCGAGACACGCGTGTCGCGCTGGTACTTCGGTGGCCTGGCCTCGTGCGGGGCTGCCTGCTGCACGCACCCACTGGACCTGCTCAAGGTGAGGGCGGCGTGGGCCGGGAGGACGGCAGCAGGGGTCCCGGTTACGCTCCTACCCAGGCCCCCACTCCCGTGGGCACTGGCCAACCTGTCCTGCCCTGTTCTGCCCGGAGGGCCGCAGTACATCGGCTCACTCTCTTGCCCGAAGACCCCGCGTGGAGAGAGATGGAGGGAGGTCCTCGAGTCTCAGCGGACCCCGGGTGGAGCAACCCCAATGCACCGTGTCCCAGCCGGCTCCTGGCTGTTGGCGGGCCGGTCCAAACCGTAGCCCCAGGCTTTACTACCTATGTGACCTTGGTCAGTCACTTGCTCTAGCTGAGCCAATTTCCCCCACACTTCTGAAGACTCTTGTCCTGCCTGATGACACTTGAGGGGTGGTTCCGTGGGATGCTCGCGCTCTAGCATACCCAAGGCATGGACCCAGCCGTCCCCTGCCAGGTGGGGTCCTGGCATACACGAGGGAAAAGAAATGAGGGATGTGCCTGACCAGGCGGTGGCGCAGTGGATAGAGCGTCGGACTGGGATGCGGAGGACCCAGGTTCGAGACCCCGAGGTCGCCAGCTTGAGCACGGGCTCATCTGGCTTGAGCAAAAAGTTCACCAGTTTGGACCCAAGATATCTGGCTCCAGCAAGGAGTTACTTGGTCTGCTGAAGGCCCGCGGTCAAGGCACATATGAGAAAGCAATCAATGAACAACTAAGGTGTCGGAAGGAAAAACTGATGATTGATGCTTCTCATCTCTGTCTGTTCCTGTCTATCCCCTCTCTGACTCTCTCTCTGTCCCTGTAAAAAAAAAAAAAAAAAGAAAAGAAAAGAAATGAGGGATGTGGTCTGGGCAGTGGTGGACACAGGTTCCCTGCTTTGGCCTGTTTCCTCTTGGACAGGGTGGGTGCTGCAAAGCCATGCAGGTACGTGTCTCAGAGTCGGAAGCATGCACACTCTATTTTTTTTTGAAAATGCTTGAGGGGCAGAACTAGATAGAACTTCCTTGTCTCCAGGGCCAGCCAGCCAAGCTGGTTGTTTTCTGCCCTATCTCACTACAAAGAACAAAGAAGAAAGGGCCAGAGGCACAAATCATAGTGGGGGGGGGGCAGGGTACTGGCACATTGTCACATGGGGCCTGTAAGCAAGAGTCAGCCACCCTGCCACCCTCCTTTCTTACCTCCACCCAGAGCCGTCTGTGCCCACACTGGCCCCCTGGAAGGAATTGGCTTCTGTGGCTTTGGCTGAGCTGGAATCCCAGGTGTCCCCTGCCTGTGGGCATGTATCTTTCAGCAGCCTTTTTGCTAAAGGGGTGGGGGGATTGCTTCTCTAATTAGTAAAAATGCCACCGATAAAGGTAGGATTAGCAGATGGGGGGGGGGGGCTAAAGCTGATAGCCCTATTGATGCTCCTAAGACCTGGTAACCCCAGGGGCTGGACTTTGCTCTGACCACCAGAGAGAGGGCATGACAGTGAACTGGAGGCTGCTTCTTGATTTGGAGAAAGAGGAAACCTCCTTGCATCTGATTTGTTTGCTTTCTGTATGTTCCCGCAGCACACCATGCTCCCCGTTTCCACCAGTGGTACCCTGGAGGGTCAGACTTTGACAGGGAGCAGACATAGCCTCCAGGGGCCCTCGAATTACTCAGGCCCCTGGCTGGTTCAGTCCCGTGTCCATTGTCCAAATCAAGCCCCTTTGGGTGTCACTACCCCTTGCCCCACCCCCAGGTGCTGTTTTGCTACAGAATGCCGCCAGGATGGGTCAGGGGAAGCAGGAAGCCACAGAAATGTAGTTCATCCTGTGGCCTAAAGAGCACATGGCCTTGGAGGGAGGTCCAGTCTGGGTTTTTTAACCTCTCAGTGTGGTCTTTGGAAAAATTATTTTAAAGCTTCTAGATCTTGTCCTCATGTCCTGACTTGATCCTCAGCCTCTTCTTGATTGGATGGGAGCTTGCTTGTGGGCCTAGTACCCACTGTCCTGCCCAGCTTGGCTTAGGCAGCAGGAGAATGGCACTTATGTCACTGAGCTGGGCACAAGGCCCTTCTTCATCCCCACCTTTGCTTCCCCATAACCCAGAGCTCCCCAGGCAGGACTGAAGGGGGCATCCACTGAGCTCTTTAATCCTCAGAGCACAACGAGAGAAATTGAGGCACAAGTCAATGACCTGCCTAAGTGGGCTCAGCGGGACATAACCATATGAGGTGGCCTTTCCCTTTCTCCCCTGCTGAATCCCCATGACTTTTTCCCCTGAAAAGTGGGTAAGGCTGAATAATGGGGCTCTGGAGTCACCCTGCTGGGGTCCTGCCTCAGCTTCCTCTTATGGCAAATGTTGCTGACAACCCCTGCCCACAGCAGCTGCCCAGAGGACTCAGGCAGATGCATAGTGTTTCTCAGGGGCCTGGCTGGTGCAACAGTCACCTGGTATTGTCATTTGTAAAACAAAAGTATGGAATAGTGCATCCCAGCACCACCCCCCAGCTGGGTGCCCTTAGGAAGCCTCTTTGCCTCAGTTTCCCATCTCTAAATGGGGTTGTGGTGGCAGTTGGCCCACAGGGTCATTGTGGGGTAGGAGTAATAGCAGTAGGCTCTGGAAAAACGCTCAGTACAGAGCGGGCTGCAGGGTGGGGCTAGATGGCCGCTCTGAGCAGATATGCCCTATCCCCCCACAGGTGCACCTGCAGACGCAGCAGGAGGTGAAGCTACGCATGATGGGCATGGCGCTGCAGGTGGTGCGCTCTGACGGCATACTGGCACTCTACAACGGCCTGAGTGCCTCCCTGTGCAGACAGGTGCCTCGGGGGTTCCTCATCTCTCAGGGCAGCGCCCCACCAGGGGTTTCTATAGGTCCTGGTTCCAGAGCCGATGCTCTAAGCAGCCCAAGTAGGTGGAAGGGATGGCTGGCATCTCCCACAAACAGACTCACATGTGGCTGAGCCTCCTACCCACCACGGACACCCATGGGCATCAAAGCAACCCTTTCCTTTTCAAGGCTACTTGGGAGGAAGGAACCCCAGGGCCCAAGTTGCTGGCAACCCTGATTGGGCACAGGCCATGGCAGTGGAGGTGCGCTGCCTTCCATGTTCCACAGGGTCAGCCCTGTTTGTGTTTTTTTTTAATGCGCCTTGACCGCGGGCCTTCAGCAGACCGAGTAACCCGTTGCTTGAGCCAGTGACATTGGGCTCAAGCTGGTGAGCTCTTTTTTGCTCAAACCAGATGAGCCCTCGCTCAAGCTGGCGACCTTGGGGTCTCGAACCTGGGTCTTCTGCATCCCAGTCCAACTCTATCCACTGCGCCACCGCCTGGTCAGGCTCAGTCCTGTTTTTACAGCTGGCCGGAGACCTCCACTTATAGATGGGGAAGCTGAGGCCTGGGGAGGGAGAGGTTTGCAAAGTGGCTCAGCCACTTGTTGGCCATGTGGAGGGCTCTTTAGTGTCCCTGTGGTCCACCAGTGATAACCATATGCACCTGGCCAGATGGTGGGGGAGAGCCAAGGTGTGCAGGTCATGCCCAGCACTGTCCTTTCACCTGTACTCTCTGAGCTCGGCTCTTCCCCTTCAGATGACCTACTCCCTGACTCGGTTCGCCATCTACGAGACTGTGCGGGACCACATAGCCAAGGGCAGTGAGGGTCCCCTTCCGTTCTATAAGAAGGTGTTCCTGGGTTCCATCAGTGGTGAGTGGCTGGGTGGGAAAGGGCCCAAGTAGGGGAGGGCAGGCAGGGGAATGTGCTCGGGTGGGGCCTCAAGGGCAGCATGGGACTGCCAGTGGTCACATGTTGGCTCTGGGGTGTTGCCCCAGGTTGCATCGGAGGCTTCGTGGGGACTCCTGCGGATATGGTCAACGTCAGGTCAGTGTGGCCCTCAAGGTCTTTGCTGTTCCCTAACAGGGCCAGGGCTCAGCCTGAACAAGGCACTTGGACCTTGGAGTTCTGGGCATTGGGTGAGGGTGCCACTGAGCCTGTGGTGGGCAGCTGAGAGAGCCCTGCCATCGCTGGGGTCTGTAGGGGGCATTTGTGGCCCCCACCCATGAGCCTGTGTGGTTTTTTCCAGGATGCAGAATGACATGAAACTGCCTCAGAATCAGCGCCGAAAGTGAGTAGTGGGGCCGAGTTCTGTCCTGGGGTGTGACTAGGGGGCTCCAGCCAGCAAGGCTCCCAGCCACTGTATGAGGACTCAGCTGGGACTCCAGCAAGCCAACTGGAGCAGAGCAGGCTTTTGGAAACATGCACCATGCATATCTGTCCTGGAGTCACGAGGGGTCCCCAGGAGCTCTGAATCTCTTCTGTAGAGGAATCTGGGACTAGGGACGGAATGGCAGGGACGGGGGCCGGTCACTAACCTCTTCCTCTATCTGCTCCTTGCACACATTCCTATGGGGGATGGTTTAGAAGTTTGAGATTGAGTGTTACAAAGCGTTTGGGAGCTGGGATTTTTTTTTTATTAATGATAAAATCATTTTTCACAAAGTCTGACTGTTAACTCGAATGCACTGTTCATGGACGGACACTGCAGTTAAGCCCCAGTTATCAGTGTCAGTTCAGGGTGAAATGTGGCTACACAGGAGCCCATTGTCCACACTCTGGCCAAAGCGTAAACCATGGGGAAGGTGGACCAAGTGGACTGGGTGGGAGAGTGCCAGGCAACGTGTTCTGTCCTGCTGTCCCTGGTAACAGCTGCATGCAGGACCAGACTGAGGGCTAGCATTTCCCCAAAGGGACTGGTACCCAGGTGTTTACTTGTGGGTCTCGGGATCTTCAGTGCTGAAGTCCCCTGAGGGAGGAGGACGCTCTGAGCTGCAGCACAGGACATTGGCCCTTGACCTTTGTGATGTTTCTTTGAGGGTTCTTGGCTCTTCCTGGGGAAAACCCTCCCGGGGAAGTTGGTGGTCAGGGATGGCCTCACCTGGACCCATTCTGTGTCCTTGGCAGCTACGCTCATGCCCTGGATGGCCTGTACCGTGTGACCCAAGAAGGTGAGGAGCAGGCCATGTGAGTTCCAGAAGCTTGGGAGAGCCTCCAGCTAGGATCCAAGAGAGTCCCGGGGGGGGGGGGGGGCAGGGAGCATTTACCAGGACCTGGGGGGAAGCCTGACAAACTTGAGTAAGTGTCCAGCCTTCCCCTTCCGTTGGCAGAGGGTCTGAGGAAGCTGTTCTCGGGTGCAACTATGGCATCCAGCAGAGGGATGTTGGTCACCGTAGGCCAGGTAAGGCTCCTGTTGAGGGTGGGGCTCTCGGGGAGTATCTGGGGGCCCCTGGCCTTGCCCCAGTCCTCCTAGAGATCAGAGGAAGGCAGTGCCTACAGAGCATAGGTGGGCACAGGTGGGTCAGGTGTATGACCTTGGGCAGGCCCTCCATGTCTGGGCCTTGCCTGTCTACCTAGGTACAGGACCGTGTAGGTGACTACCGAACAGGTAGGTGCTTGGTCAGTCTGGGTGGTATCATTGTGGGCCCATTTGTGTTTCCTGAAGTTGGGGGCCATCCTTTGGACCCTGACCACCCCTGCTATCCATACAGCTGTCCTGCTATGACCAGGCCAAGCAACTGGTTCTCAGCATGGGGTACCTGTCTGATGGGATCCTCACTCACTTTGTCTCCAGCTTCATTGCAGTGAGTGCCGGGTGGGGTGGGGTGGGATGTGGGTGGGTGTGGGTGTGGGTGTGGGGTTCCTGACCAACTTCTGGAGCTAAGGTCTGATCAGGAGGCAGGAGGCACCTGTCTAGTTGGTGGATGCCCATGTTGGACTCGGTGCTGGGCCAAGAGAGTTTACGGGTCTCCCGGTGCCCAGGCTAGAGCAGTTTCTGTTGTCTCCATGCAACCCTTGGAATGCCCAAGGTTGAAGGGGGCAGGTTTGAGGTGTACCCAAGCATCCTACATGGCAGGCCCGTTGGTGATATGTTTCACCCCTCCCCAGGGTGGATGTGCCACAATCCTGTGCCAGCCGCTGGATGTTCTGAAGACCCGCCTAATGAATTCCAAGGGCGAGTATCAGGTGAGTGTAGACCAGGGTGGGTGACCGCCCTGCTCCTTCAGGCTATGTGGGTGGTGAGCCCATGTCCTCATCCTGGGATATAGAGACAGCTGTTCTCTCTCTGCTTCTGACTGCATCCTTCCCAGCTGCTGGCCCAGCTACCTCCAGCAGCCCTTGGCCCCTTGTGTGTTCTTAAGTCAGCTTATTTGACACATTAACAGAGGCAACAGGGTCATTGCTGTCAGTGTGAATTAGGGAGGTACTGTTTGAAAGTGGGCAGCCCAGTCGAGCACCTCCTGGGGCTCCCACGGTGTCTTCAGGGCACCGGAGGCCCTTCTCCTACTCTCCCCACCCCTACCTCAGATGCCTGGCAGGTCAGGCTGCTGCTGGGCACACTGGACACGCGTCAGGGGTTCTGGTTTTGCCGCATCAGCAGTCAGCCAGTCAGTGGCAAAGCGGCCATGACCTTTTTGCTCACATGTTATCCTGTGTTTACCCTTGAACATTCCAGACCATGCACACTAGCTCCGGCTGTTAGGTCACATCTTCTTGTTGGCCTGCAGGGCTGCCGACTGGTGTTGGGGTTGGTGGTGGCGTAATTTGTACCTTTTGAGTAAGAAGCAGCTTTTCTCATTGCTTTACTTGTCGTTTTCTGCAGGGTGTTCTCCACTGTGCCATGGAGACTGCAAAGCTCGGGTTGCTGGCCTTCTACAAGGTTTGGTGGGGTGGGGTCAGGGTGGTAGGGCAGGAGACCGGGGGTCCTTCCCCACCTCTTCACTTTCTGTGTCCCCTTTCCCCACCCAGGGCCTCCTGCCTGCTGGCATCCGCCTCATGCCGCACACTGTGCTCACGTTTGTGTTTCTGGAACAGCTTCGCAAACATTTTGGCATCAAAGTGCCATCCTGATGGGACAGTGGGAGTGAGCTGGATCATGCCCAGCCCCCAGCACTAGGTTCTTGTAGAGTTCAAATGGGCTGAGAGCTGCCCTGAGCTCAGCACCTGCTCGCAGGGCTCTGATTCCCTCCCCCCCCTGTAGCTTCTCCTTAACCCCCACCTGCCCCCCAGGGCCTGCCCTACACTCAAAGGGGAGGCGTGAGTGACCCAGGATCTCTCTTCTCTCCGAGTAGACAGCTAACATAAGATGGGAGATGCGAGCTGTCCAGGCTTCCTGGGTCCCCTGCCCCTTCTCCAGCCCCTGAGGTTTCTTCTTTCATAAAGCAGCTGCCCATGGCCCTCAGCATTGTCTTCCGGCAGCTTTCACCAAGGACCAGTGTGCATGTGCACTTCTGCTTAAGAGAGGGCCATAGCTTTTATGAAGCTCTCAAAGGTAGCTGTGCTTCCACAGCTGCTGAGCCAACAAGGCAGGTGTGAGACAGGTACAGGGGGAGGCTCTGAGTTCAGTGGAGGTTCCCTGCCTGCCCCTCCCTCTCCAGTTAACCCCCAGTTGCTTTAACATTTAGTTTCACCAAAAACTCTCTGGCGCCCAAAGGCCACTGCTGTATTTCACACTGCCTCACCTCCAGCTTCCTGGGCAGAAGGAGGCTGTGGTAGGTCCTCTATGACCCCCCCTCTGTGTAGATGGCGGTCACCCCTCAAGGCCCCCAGCAGCTGATTAGCCAAAATACCACTGCCCAGGGTTCACTGCCAAAGCAGCTTGTTCCCTCCAAATGAAGCTGGGGGCGGCATCCATCTGCTTCCTTGGGACTGTGTCCCCATCCCAGCAAGGGGCCAGTCTGCAAGGACACTAATAAAGGATGAACTGCCTCTCGTCTGATCCCTGTGTCCAGGTCGCTTGCTGGTCTGCAGGCTGCCTTGCTATCCAGGGGTGATGAGACCTCTCTGCACCCCTCCAAAGAGGGCTCTTGGTTTATGGGGCAGCACCCAGAGGGAGAGAGGAGTGCAGCCTTGTCAGTGTGTTGGGGCATCCTGTGGGCAGAGGGATTGGGGATGAGGGGAGCGGCACCTAAAACCATTGCAAGAAGAGGGTGGCTAGGTGTGTGAGTGGAGGGGTCTGGTCAGTGCTGAGTTCCCAGATCCAGGTCACAATGGACCCCACAGGGTCACACCTTATCAGCAAGTACCTGGGGACTACAAAACCCCCTAGCCAGGCTTGTGGACCTCCCTGGGGGCTGCCCTTTCCTGGCTGTAGGAAGTATTCCTTGAGTTAGAGCCTTGGGCAAGCCCTGAAGGGGCTCAGGAGGTCCTGGTTCCCTGGACTGCAGACCTTCACACAGGCTCAGGGCGCTGGTCTTGGCCCTGCCCTGAGGGCTTTGGACATCCCCAGGACAGGTGGACCTGCCCACCAAGAGATGTGCAGGGCAAGTGGTCTCAGCAGCCCCTCTGACACCCTTGTTCTGGGCACTCGCACATAGGATTTTAGATGGTGGTGATGATGGTTGCACAGCTCTGAGGCTACACTAAAAACCATGATATCTCAATAAAGCTGGGTTTTTTTGAACCCCACCCAGGCCACTGGGCCCCACAGCCCAGGTAGTAACACCTGAGGGTGAGTGAAGATGATCACGGGGAAGGGTGCTGCTTCTCTTGGGCCCCAGGAGAGTTAGACAACAAGTTCAAGTGAAATAAGTCAGAGCAAAATAAATATGATTTCACTTATATGCAGAATCTAGAGGACAAAGACTGCTTGACACCGAGAACAGATTCATGACCACCAGGTGGGAGGGGGAGGGGCTGGATGACAAAGGTGAAGGGGTTGAGAAGCATAGGCTAGTAATTACAGAATAATCACAAGACAAATTACAGCATAGGGAATATAGTCAATACTGTAATACTGCATGATGCTAGGTGGGAACTGGAAATATCGGGGCGGGGGACAACTTAATAAATTATATAATTTCTTTTTTCTTTTTTTTTTGTATTTTTCTGAAGCTGGAAATGGGGAGAGACAGTCAGACAGACTCCCCGCATGCGCCTGACCGGGATCCACCCGGCACGCCCACCAGGGGGCGACGCTCTGCCCCTCCGGGGCGTCGCTCTGTTGCGACCAGAGCCACTCTAGCGCCTGGGGTAGAGGCTAAGGAGCCATCCCCAGCACCCGGGCCATTGCCGGGCCATCTTTGCTCCAATGGAGCCTTGGCTGCGGGAGGAGAAGAGACAGAGAGGAAGGAGAGGGGGAGGGGTGGAGAAGCAGATGGGCGCTTCTGTGTGCCCTGGCCGGGAATTGAACCTGGGACTTCTGCATGCCAGGCCGACGCTCTACCACTGAACCAACCAGCCAGGGCCATAAATTATATAATTTCTAACATACTGCACACGTGAAACTAATACAAAAAGTACTGAATGTCAACTGAAATTGAAGGGAAAAAAAAAAAGTTCCAGAAACTGTCACGAACCATGTTGTCTCTCCTAAAAGCTGCTTTGGTTTGGAGAACCAGCATCGATTCACCCGAGTAAAAATGCACCCTTGGCAGCAGTCAGTTGGCATCTCACCAGCCTCCTCCCAGCCAGGCCCCCATTATGCAATGCCTGCGTGGATCAGGACTGGGGAGAAAGTGTCCCATCTGGTTAGGCTGTCTGGCGGAGACTGGCCTGGCCAGGGCCCAGTGCAGTACAGAAAGCAGAGGGCAGGGTGGGATATGAAGTTCCTGGGGTGCACAAGAGAGAGCAGTGGACAAACCTCCCCATGGCTTCCTGGGATGGTGTATCAAGTATAGCAGAAGGGTCTGGGGGCAGGTGGGAGCATGGGGCCCTCCCCCAAGAGTTTTCAGTTCAGGAGCCGCACCTTCTGTGCTGGGTCAGAACCAGTATGGAGTGTGAGGCACATCTGCCCCTGCCTTCAGTATGGGTTTCACCTGCCTCACCTGCAGGTCCTCTGGCCCCAGTAAGAAAGTTCATTGATTAAGTTCTCACTTGCAGGATATCAAGTCCCACAAGTCAGCCCAGGCCTTTTTCCTTTTTCTTCTCTTTCAAGTTACAAGAGAAAGTTTATTTAGAAAGTTGCAGAGGTAGGCCTGACCAGGCGGTGGCACAATGGATAGAGCATCGAACTGGGATGCAAAGGAACCAAGCTCGAGGCCCTGAGGTCGTCAGCTTGAGTGCAGGCTCACCAGCTTGAGTGTGGAGTTGCCAGCTTCAGTGTGGGATCATAGACATCACCACATGGTTGCTGGCTTGAGCAAGGGGTCAATTGGTCTGTGATAGCCCCCCCCCCCCATCAAGGCACATGTGAGAAATCAATCAATGAACAACTAAGGAACCACAAGGAAGAATTGATGCTCTCATCTCTCTCCTTTTCTGTCAGTCCCTAGCTGTTCCTCGCTGTCTCTGTCACACACAATAAAAAGAAAAGAAATTTAGAGGTAGAAGAAGTGAGCCAGCTCCTCTGCAGAGGCTCAGGGAACAAGTGCTGATGCAAAAGAAGAGTCCTTAAAACTGAGGCGAGGACTGTGCCTGGGGAAATGGCTCAGGTGAAGAGCAGCCCTAGGCTTTTATTATTATTTTTCCAATGTTTATTAATTTTAGAAAGAGGATGAAAGAGAGACAAACAGTCTTTCTGTATGTGTCCTGACCAGGGATCGAACCAGCAACCTCTGTGTGTTGGAACAATGCTCTAACCAACAGCTATCTAGCCAGGGCGTTTTTTTGCTTTTTAAAAAAATTTATTGACTGATTTTAGAGAGAGGAAGGAGGGGAGAGAAACATCAGTCTGTTCTTTGTGCCCTGCATGTGACCGGCGTGGCTGCAACTACTAGCCTTACAGCTGTCAAGAAATTTCAACAAAGGCACTGTAATGCCGATGGTCAAGGCCAGGCAGTTTCACATTGAATTCACGCAAGACGGTAGAGGAACTGTGGAGCTGGAAAGTGTGGGGCCATTCCCATTTATTGGAGGCTCACACAGATGGGTAAGAGAATAAACAGAGGAAAACCGCTTTTCGCAGTGGAGGGCAAGGGATCGGGAACACTGCCCCTCACAGTGACAGCTAAGGGAGTCAGGGAACCGCACCTCATGGTGATAGAAGTGATCTACCTGTAGCCTTATATAGGCTAAACATGTGGCTTCTACTCACGGACTAATCATGCAAAATGTAAACGAGCCAACCTAACACAGCTGTTTTTCCTATAGGCACTGTGGGGTAAATACACTGCTCACAAAAATTAGGGGATATTTTATAGCTTCATACTCATTTTGAAATATCCCAAAACATTTGTTTACTCAACATTTCACCCCTTTTGCTGGCTTCACAATCACACCATAGCTATCCCTGTGCAAGGAATGAGGTACATTATATAAACAAACTATAGTAATAGCACAAGTTATACAATTGCAACAATTACAAAGGTGTCCTTCACAATGTCTTCCTGAGCACTCTGCCCAAAACGCAAAATGGAGGCCCTTCTCTAGCCCTCTACTCCACAGCAGCTGGGAGGGCCTGTATAGTCCAGAGCAGTGGTGGTCAATCTGGTCCCTACCGCCCACTAGTGGGCGTTCCAGCTTTCATGGTGGACAGTAGCGGAGCAACCAAAGTATAAATAAAAAGATAGATTTAACTATAGTAAGTTGTTTTATAAAGATTTATTCTGCCAAACTTAGCGAAAATCCGACAAAGTACTTGATAAGTAATTGTTATTATATGCTTTAACTTGCGGTAACTCTGCTTTATAAATTTTATAAAGTAAAGTTACTTCCCTACTTTATAAATCACCATTACTATGCAATCAGTGGGCGGTTAGAAAATTTTACTACTAACAGAGATACAAAAGTGGGCAGTAGGTATAAAAAGGTTGACTACCCCTGATCCAGGACTGTGTCCGTGAAAACCTTAAAGTGTCCTTGGTGCATCTCTTCCAACTGGATGATAGCAGCTTTCCACTGCAGGAGGGCCTCCATCAGAGCTGCCCCTCCCCATCAGGGTCTCTCATACTGTCCAAAAGTGGCATGTCCATCCAACAAGGGAGATGGTGCCCCCCTCTGGCCGCAGTCCTAGAGTCAGTCCACGATAGACAGCCCATCTGTCTGTGCAAATCACCAAGGTAAAGGTCCATTACAGGCAGATAGGTTCACATAGGCCCTCATCCCTGTCATCATGGCAGCTCTGAAGACACTGCCCCAAGGAGGAGCACGTGACAACAGTGGCCCACCTCTCCATCTCTGCTCCAGACAGTATGATGCCATCCACCTCTATGCCCTACAATCTCAGCAAGCCTACCAGGAGCTCAGTAGGTGCTCTTTGCTGCTGGGTTTCTACCTTCTGGACAACCACTGGCCAGGCTTTGAGACTGTGGATGGCAGCTTCAGCCTGAGCCTCCTCATCCTCAGAAGGGGAGCTGGAAATGTCTGCTCCCACCAACTCAGAGCCACTCTGCTGGCACAGTTCCATCTTCAGCCCCTGTGGCTGACAGCTCTCAGCCTGAAGCTGAACCTGCAGTTGTTTCAACAAGTGCCGCTGCCAATGTTCAACTTCCAAGGCAAACTGCTACTTATGAACCTGTAGATCATTCCAATTCCAGGCACTGTTGGTGCTCAGCAACTCTCGAACCCAGTGGACCTTCTTTTCCAGTGCTTGCTCCAGTTTGAGCCATTGCTGGTGCTTGGTTTGCAGACCATTCTGGAGCTTTCAGGCTGTGTAAAAAAAAAAAAAAAAAAAAAAAAAAAAAATCCAGCCAACAGTCCCCAAAAGGACAGCCATGGGAAACCATATGCTGGAGAACAGCAACCACTCCTCTACCACATCCCTCATGGGTGGTGGTGGCTCCATACCAATCTGATCTGAATCCTGCCAACTATGCCAGGTGTAGGGCCAATTGCCATTACTGTGGTCATTTAGGTTCTCATTGGATTTGGGCAGATGGTAAAGGAACATTTTCTGGTATTGAGCCAGAAAATGGTGGGCCATTACGTTTATTAAAGTCTCATAATGGCGGACAAGCAAATAGGCAGGGAAGACCACTTCCCTTTCTCACTCCAGACTCTGCTGGACTGCCAGGCCCCCAGAAGCAAAACGGCACTCCATAGCCAAACAGGCTGGGCCAAAATCAGGGCTCCCAATTCCATCAGCACTCCCTCTCTCTCTCTCTGCACTCTCTAGCCAAAACAGGCTGGGAGAAAAAAACCCTTCTCCCACAAATAATAGTAAACAGTCTTTCCTCCCCACAGTGGCAGGCAGTCTGCAGTTTGCAATCTGCCGCCCTGAGGGCAAGCACCGGCAGCCTTCCACAGACTACACACACATGGCGCTGCCTCAATACAAGTAAACAAACCTAAAAACATTTGTTTACTCAACACACTGTATTTTATGTGTCCTTGTAATGCCAGTGGCCGAAACCAGGCAGATCCATGTTATATTCAGGCAGATGGTAGAGAAACTGCAAAGCCAGAAAGCGTTGGGCCATTCTGTTTAATAGAGTCTTACAATGGCAGACTCTATTAAACAGGCAGGGGAAAACTGCTTCTCAGGCAAATGAACAGCAAAAATGGCCCCTCACAGTGGCCAGCAGGCAATCTACCATCCACAATTCCGAGCTCAAGCACCCACAGCCTTACATAGGTCATACACATATGTGGCACTACCATGTGCTCATGCACCAATCAGGCAAAGTGCTTGCAGCTGTAAACCAGCGAGCAAGTTTATAACATAGCTGCTTCCCCACAGTCAACCCCTTCAGGGTTGCTTGCCTCACAATAGGTACATTACATACATAAGTTATTACCAAAAATGACAATTACAAAGGTGCCCTTTACAATGTCTCCCTGAGCACTCTTCCCAGGGGGTCAACTGGAGGCCCACCTGTAGCCCCCTATCCCACAATAGATGGGAGGGCCTACATAATCCAGGGCTATGTCCTGAAGAGAGTGTCTTTGGTACATCTCTGCAACTGGGTGAGAGCAGCTTCCTGGTGCAGGAGGGCCTCCACAGGTGCTGCGCTCCCCCCATCAGGGTCTCATAGTACTGTCCACAAGCGACATGCCCATCCATCAAGGGAGCTGGTGCCCTCCTCTGGTCATAGTCCAAGAGTCCATTATACTGTTCAATGATCAGTCCATGATCAACAGCCCAGCTGTCTGTGCAAATCACCAAGGTAAAAGTCTATCACTGACAACTAGCCATATAGCTCCTTATTAACAGACCTCAGCACCTTTCCATAGTGTGCTGTCCATTGCCACAAGCCCCATCCAAACCCCTCAGAGTTCCAAGCTCACAGGGCCTGGTGGAGTGAAACACATTCAAGGCCTGTGCTGCCTTGACAGTTCTCTTAGCTGTTGCTGCTACTGCTGCTGCATAAAAAACCACCTATTAACTTCTAATGCCAACAACTGCTGCACATTAGAAGTGGACCGGTGGATAGCAAATTTCACATGGGCTCTCCAGCCCTTGCCAGTCCCTGTTGGACAGGTTCCTTGCCCTTCCCCCTATTCAAACTGGGATAACAGGTCTTGGGGATCCTGCAAGCTGAATGCCAGCCATTTTTTCTGGCAGATGCCAGGGCCACCTGCTTCCCTTGCTTTTTCACTGATTGAAACCTCTGTTCTGACTCAAGCTGCCACCAAAGCTCCAACAAAACTTTATTAGGCTTGCCATCTAATTTCTCCCTATCTTCCCTGACCGCAATCAAATCTACCCACACCTGTGTTCGGGTGACCTTCATAGGCCCATTTCTCTTGTTAGTCAAGGGGGCAGCACAAGCAACAGCCCTCACAGCTTTATATAGTCCATCTCTGTTCCAGAGAGCATGATGCCATCCACCCCTCATGTCCCACAACCACAGCAACCAGGCTGCCAGATGCTTGGTTGGTTTCTGCCTGAATTGTGCCCCCAACTCCATCAGCTCTGCCTGGGTGTAGGGCTGGACCACAGAGTGGTCCACTACCTGGGGAGAGGGTGTGCCTGTCCCTGAGGGACTCTTGGCTGCTGGTTTTTTACCTTCTTGGCAACCACCGGCCAGGCTCTGAGTCTACAGATGGCAGTTGCAGCTCGAACTTCCTCCTCAGAAGAGGAGAGGTTAGAAATGCCTGCTCCTGCTGACTCAGAGCCACTCCACTGGCATGAATACAGCTCCATCTTCCATGCCCACTTTGGTTCCTGCAACTGCCAGCTCTTGACCCGAAGCTGAGACTTGAGCTCTTGGACCCACAGTTGTTTCTCCAACAGCTGTTGCTGCCAGCATTCAGCTTCCAGAGCAAACTGCAACTTGCAAACCCATAATTTCTTCTCCAGAGACCATTCCAGTTCCAGGCACCGGTAGTACTCAGTCTGCATCTCACATTGCAGCTCACCCAGTCAGCCTCCTTCTCCAGTGCAAACTCCAGTTCATACCTTTGTTGCCACTCAGTCTGCAGCTCATCCTGGAGCTTTCAACCTCACACCTCACACACAGAGCTCTTGGTTTCTTCTTGCAGGATTGTAAAAACACCCAGCCCATGGTCCCCAACAGGAGAGCCACTGGGAACAGCTACTCCTCTATTCCATCCTGCAAGGGTATCGGCAGCTGAATACCAACTTGCTCTGAATCCTGCTCAAAGAGCCAGATGTAATGCCGGTGGTCAAGGCCAGGCAGGTTCACATTGGATTCAGGTAAACAGTAGAGGAACTATGGAGCCTGAAAGCACTGGGCAATTCCATTTAATAGTCTCTCAATGGCAGATGGGCAAACAGGCAGGGGAAAACCACTTCTCTGGCAAATGAATAGCAAAAATGGCCCCTCACAGTGGCGGGCAGTCAATCAGCCATCCCCAATCCCCTGAGGTCAAGCACCCATAGCCTTATATAGGCCATACACATGTGATGCTGCTACATGCTCACTCACCAATCAGGCAAAGTGCTTGCAGCTGGTAAACCAGCGGGCAACCTAACACAGCTGCTTCCCCACAGTCCTCTTTTAGTGCATGGAGGTTTTGCCTTGTCCTGTTTGTGACAGCTTTCCTGCTCGACAGCCCCCTCCTGAGCAAGGTCTGAATTCTGCCCAACGTCACCCAGACATTGCCTCCTACAGGTGAATAGGCCACCAGGGTTTGCAGGGCTCAGAGGCCTGGCTGCAGCCTACTGGGAGGAAATTCTCCAGGCTTTGGATATTCTGCTTTTGTGTTTCTGACCTATCCTGGACCTTCCCACCTGCCTGGGTGTCTTTGGACAGAAAATAAGGGGTTCAAGGAAAAATAGCCTCACACCATAAGATCTTAAATTCCTAACTGGGAAGATCAAGGTGGGGAGTCACACTCACATTTATAACTTCCTTAGTGAAAGGCTTATCTTTGCCTTAAGCAGGCACTGTTAATTGTTTCTGGGCATCTAGGTTACACCTTTGAAATTCCAGAAGTAATACCTCTCCAAGGGGGTAGCAACTCTCAAGAGAGCACTAAAATCCTGTTAACTCTCCTATAATTTGATCCTCACCTTGATTTTGCCCACCTCCATAGAATTTTAACTTCCCTCAATTATCTTTAATGCTAATGTCAACGCTAACACTTTTTTTTGGGGGGGGGGCAGGGAGAGAGAGAGACAGGAACATTGAGCTGCTCCTGTATGTGCCCTCATTGGAGAATTGAACCTGCAACCTTTGTGTTTCGGAACAACATTTCAACCAACTGAGCTATCAGCCAGGGCTTAATTTTTTTCATTTTTTAGAGAGACAGAGAGAGGAAGGGAGGAGGAGGGGAGAAAGAAGGAAAACTGTAATGCCTGTGGCCAAGGCCAGTCCAGTTTACATTGGATTCGGGCAGATGGTAGAGGAATTATAGAGCCAGAAAGCATTGGGCCATTCTCATTTAATAGAGTCTTGAAATGGTGAATGAGCAAACAGGCAGGAGAAAACTGCTTCTCACAGCAGCAGGCAAACTGACAGCAAAATGATTCCTCAAGTGGTGGACAAGCGATCTGCGCCAGAGGAAACCATCCGTAGCCTTAAATAGGCTACACACACATGGCTCTACCACGTGCTCACACACTAATCAAGTAAAGTGCAAGTGTGCAAGCCTCACACCGCTGTTTTCCCAACACTAACCAATTGAGCTACCCAGCCAGGGCTCTTCCCTCCTTAATTTCAAATGCATAAAAGGCTCGACCAGGCAGTGGCACAGGTGGGTAGACTGTCAGCCTGGGATGCTGAGGATGCAGGTTTAAAACCCTGAGGTTGCTGGCTTGAGCGCAAGATCATGGACATAACCCCATGTTCACTGGCTCAGAGCCCAAAGGTCACTGGCTTGGTTGTAGCGCTTGGTCAAGACACATATGAGAAAGCAATCAACGAACAACTGCAATGAGATGCTGCAATGAAGAACTGATGCTTCTCATCTCTCTCCCTTCCTGTCTCTCCCTCTTCTTCTTCTCTCTCTCTCTATAAAACAAACAAAAAATACATAAAAGCCCTGACTGGGTGGTAGCGCAGTGGATAGAGCGTCAGACTCTACAGTGGGATGCGGAGGACCCAGGTTCAAGACCCCGAGGTCACCAGTGGATAGAGCATCAGATGCTACAGTGAGATGCAGAGGACCCAGGTTCGAGACCCCGAGGTCACCAGCTTGAGTGCAGGCTCATCTGGTTTGAGCAAAGGCCCGCCAGCTTGGTCCCAAGGTCGCTAGCTCGAGCAAGGGGTTACTTGGTCTGCTGAAGGCCCACGGTCAAGGCACATATGAGAAAACAATCAGTGAACAACTAAGATGTCACAGCGAAAAACTGATGATTGATTCTCTCATCTCTCTTCATCCCTGTCTGTCCCTATCTATCCCTCTCTTTGACTCTGTCTCTGTAAAAAAAAAAAAAAAGTTGAGAAATTAAAAAAAAAATACATAAAAGATGCAAACTGCCCTACCCTGGTAGCTCAATTGATTATAACATTGTCCTGATATGCAGAGGTTGTGGGTTCGATTCCCAGTGAGGCCACATACGAGAATCAACCAATGAATACATAAATAAATGGAACAACAAATTGATGTTTCTCTCTCACATACAAATCAATTTAAAAAACATTAAAAAATAAAACAAGCTGCAAACTCTTATTCTCCAGAGCATTTGAAATCTCAGTCCCTGGCATATGGCATCAGAAATAAACTCAGAAATTCTCTACATGTTTGGACATTTCTTACATCGACCTGTCATTCGTGGGTAGTTCTCCCCCACACACCCAAAGTCTGGAGGTCTCAATGATTCTTGAATCCTGAATTTCAGTGACCAACAGGCTTAGTCCCTCCAGAGACCCCTTCCCCTGAGTGGTCTTTGTTGTCCACACCTGTAATCTGCTTGAATTGCTTTGTCTCTCTGCCCTCAGGGTGATCACTCAACCTTCCTGAAGTGGCTTGTGGCCACTTGGAGTCTCTCCTATCATTTCTAGTCTGTTTCCTAGCTCTTTAAGTACCCAGTCACCCCCAGCCCTTTGTCACTTCAGCCCTTTGTTCCCTCTGAGTCCACTGGTTCACTCCCTGGGGCAGCTTTGTGCCTCCTCTGTGAGCACCAAGGGTTAACTGAAAGAAGTGCCTTTAATTCTCTTGGAGTGGCCTTTGCTCCTGGTTACTTTTTACCTGCATTGGGTACTTGGTCTGTTCTCACAGGCAGGGATGTTTTTCTGTTTCTTTCTCCTTCTCTTTCTCCCCCTTCTAAGTGTGTGTGTCCCTTTTTCTTTCCTTCTTCCTATTATTGGCTGATCCCATGTACTTACTTGGTCATGCAGTTCAGTACCCTTGGGTTCCTCTGGGCATTGGGGATCTGCTGCCCTCTTTCCCCTCAGCCCAGGGTGCAGTGCGGCCCAGAGCACGGACCTACCTGCTCCTCCACATACCAGTCAATGAGGCCAGGGTGCTCCTGCTGCTGCACCTGGGCCTAAGGCCACAGAACCACAGTCAAAGCTCCCGTGAAAAAATGTGGAGACCCTGATCTGTGGTAGCCCAGTGGGTAAAGCGTCGACCTGGAATGCTGGGGTCACTGATTTGAAACCCTGGGCTTGCCTGGTCAAGGCACATATGGGAAGCAACTACTACAAGTTGATCCTTCTCACTCCTTCCCCTCTTTCTCTCTCTCTCTCTCTCGAAAAAAAGAAAAAATGTAGAGAGGCTTGGAGAGACTGAGTATACTATTACCAGAAAGGGAACCTGGCTCTTTGGGTATGCTTAGGGCCAGCCAGTAGTGTGCCAGTTCTTGACTTTGTGCAGGAAAAATTTCACAGCTTGAGTCCAGATGATTTATTTTTTAGAGAGAGAAAGGAAGAGAGGGAGAGAGAGATAGGAACATCAATCTGCTCATGTCTGTGCCCTGACGGGATCAAAAGGGCACCCTCTGCACTTCAGGACAATGTTCTAACCAACTGAGTTATCCAGCCAGGACAAATCCAGGTCATTTTGAAAGTAAGTTTAATAAAGCTGGGGAAAGTGAAACAAGGAAGAGCCTAGGCAAGATTGCCCTGGCTCTCTAGAATACCTATAAGGAAGGAAATGAGCCTAAACTGGAAAGTCAGAGAAAAGGGCCCTTGGAGACAGGTTCAAGGGTTAACCTGGGATGACTCTGATTACAAGTCTCATGAGGACCCTTACCGTTCAGGAGACTCTGTGGGGGAAGTAGAGGGGGAGAGGGAAGGGAAAGTCTGTAAAGTCACAATAGAGAGCATATTGGGTCCTTCATTCTGAGGTTTTTATTTATTTATTTTTTATTTTATTTATTCATTTTAGAGAGAGGAGAAAGAGAGAGAGAGAGAGACAGACAGACAGACAGAGAGAAAGGCAGGGGGGAGGAGCAGAAAACTTCAACTCCCATATGTGCCTTGACCGGGCAAGCCCGGGGTTTCCAACTGGCAACCTCAGCATTCCAGGTCGATGCTTTTACTCACTGCACCACCACAGGTCAGGCTTTCTGAGGTTTTTAAAGACTGAGAGTATAGGGGATGAAGGAATTGTTTAACTCAGGTTCTTTTCTTCAACTGATTCCCAACCCCCTTCATTTGGATTCCTCTGACCAGGGAATAGAATGAGAAACAGTTAACTTGTTTACCAATCCTCCAGCCCCCTTTATCCAGTCATCTGACCATTCCTTAACCCCTACCTAGTTAATGATATCCCCACCTCTCCCTTCCACCGTGGTGCAGCCATTTAAACTAGCCAAGTGGGAAAAATAAGATTGTACGGTCAACACTCCAGCCAATGGAGCAAGATCCAGCATCGTAGGGCCTGTGTTAGGGATAAAAAGTTTGCCCTCTGCCAGCACGCTTGCCGACTGGTTTTCACTAGCGGCAGCACACCCCTCTGCAGAAGTTATTAGAGTTGCCTTGCCCAGGTATTTTATCTCCATGAGTCTTGCTTAATTCCATCTCTAACAGGGGAGGATCTCAATAGAATATTCATCAGCTTTTCCAGGTGTGCCCTTTTGGGGTTGTGGTCTTACTGATTGGCCAGCCCAGGGCAAGGAGTCATTAGTCATTGCAGTTGGTTCTGGCATCACCCACCCACCTGATTTTGCTACTTTTCTGAGCCTCAACTGAAATACAACTGAGGCCTAGATATCATCTCTAGGGAACAGACCTTCAGCGTCTGGCTGTACACTGCTCAGCCAGTTTGTTCAGCTGTCTGTCTCACTTTCCCCATTCTATTCAATACTTGCTAAGGAATCTTCCCAGCTTCTTACTATCCTGTCTCCATACAACCCAGTTACAGAGTGGCCGCCCACCACCGGGACGTGGTCAAGAACAGCCAGCTTCCCTAATTTCTGCCTCCGTTTCCAAAGTGGAACCAGCCCAAGAAAGTCAAACCTGCTCCCAAACCCATCACATAGGTTGACCTGTTCCTAGTTGGCAGTCCGTGGCTTCCCCAGGCCCACAGCTCCTATATGGGCATGTCGGGCCCCCCCTTTTCACTCTGAAGCTGCCCCCTTCTTTGCCTGCTTTGAGTCTCTGCCAAAATGCAAGTCATTGTGGCTGCCTTCCTGCCACACAGACTCTGAGTACTCAGCCTCTGCTGGTTCATCATGATTCAAAATTCACACACACAGGCACGCCAGATTAATAAATTAGAAAATAAAATAAGAACAACCTGAAATTTGACTTGGGCTTGTCAAATTGGGCACACACAATATATAGATGATGTGCTATGTAATTGTATACCTGAACCTGTATAATTTTAATTAATGTCACCTCAATAAATTCAATTTTAAAAATTAAATAAAACCCACCATGCCCTGGCCAGATAGCTTGGATGGTTAGAGCATTGTCCGGATATGCAAAAGTTGCCGGTTTGATCCCTGATCAGAGTACATACAGGAACAGATTTATGTTTGTTTCTCTCTCCCCTCCCTTCCTTTCTCTAATATCAACCAATAAATTAAAAAAAAACCAACAACACAAAAACTCATCAGTTTAAGCATTGGAAAAAAGAAAACAACCTGAGAGTAAAATGGGCTAAGATAGTTCATCTTTTGTGGGCTGTAGACCTTGCACTAATCAGGAGACTTTGGAATACAGGGTAAAGTGTAAGGCCAGGAGCCGCCATCATGGCCATTCACATGCAGGTTCCCATTGGATTCGGGCAGACGGTAAAGAAATGGTGGAGTCAGAGGATGGTGGGCCATTCTGTTTATTGGTGTCTCACCAAGACAGGCAAGCCACAAGAGAAGACAAGTTCTCTGCTTTTCCCATGGAGTACAAGGGATCAGGGAGGCCCCTGCAATGCTAATCTCAGGAACCAAGAGAGAGCAAGCTCCCAGTCTGCTCCACTTTATAGTATAGAAATCAAAACCTTTTAATCCAATATACAAACAAGGAAGTCTCTGATACAAAGTCACTTATCTGAGGCATAATGGGATTCCTCATGAGAGTGCACCACCCCACATCATGCAACAGTCAAGGGTGTGGGGAAAAGCTTAGTCTTAAAACTAAGCCTCAGGCTATAACGACCCTGACTGCTTACAGCCTGTCCCCCCCACACAATGCAAACTATAAGTGAGCAAACATACATATCAATTTACAAACTTATTTGACCAACATACAGGAGGAATCCAGTTTAAACAGACTTGTGAAAGAGTGTAATGCTGATGGTTGAGGCCAAGCAGGTTCTCGCTGAATTCAGGCAGACGGTAGAGCAGGGGTCCCCAAACTTTTTACACAGGGGACCAGTTCACTGTCCCTCAGACTGTTGGAGGGCCAGACTATAAAAAAAACTATGAACAAATTACTATGCACACTGCACATATCTTATTTTAAAGTAAAAAAACAAAACAGGAACAAATACAATATTTAAAATAAAGAACAAGTGAATTTAAATCAACAAATTGACCAGTATTTCAATGGGAGCTATGCTCCTCTCACTGACCACCAATGAAAGAGGTGCCCCTTCTGGAAGTGCAGCAGGCCGGATAAATGGCCTCAGGGGGCCGCATGCGACCTGCAGGAAGTAGTTTGGGGACCCCTGCAGTAGAGGAACTGCAGAGCCAGAAAGCACTGGGCATACCCGTTTATTGGAGGCTCAGAAAGACAGGCGAGTGAATAAACAACAAAAGGAAAAGACCTAATATACAAAGGAAAATCTGCTTTTTGCAGTAAAAGGCAAAGGAGCAGGAAAAACCACACCTGAGGTTGGCAGGAGAATAATCTGGGAGATAGCTATGGAGGGAAAGCACCTTACATAGACCACACACACGTGGCGCTGCCACGCGCCCACACACCAATGAGGCAAAGTGCTTCAGTCAGTAAACCGGGGAGCAAGCCTAACACAGCTGTTTTCTCCACATTCCACACCTTTAGGGTTGCTCGCCTCACAATCTACGTGACAGATTTCTTCCGCAATGGTCTCTGTGCAAGGAGGGAGGTACATTACACAAACAAACAGTACAGACTATAGAAGTACAGAAACACAAAGCTATGGGCAAAATGAGTGGTCAGTGGCACCAAGAGAGACAAGTCTTTCTTGTTTGGCAGAATACAGGCCAGACAGCACAGTAGCAGGTACCAGAGGCCACCCCAGGCAGGCTACCAAACCTTATTGGCCTGCACAACAGGATCTGTTGGTTCTGTGTGCAGCAAAATGGGAGAACTCATTATGGGCCATAAACAAATTACAAAGGTGCCCTTCATAATGCTGTCTCCCTGAGCACTCAAAGGATAATACACTTCTACTTTAGGTGGCCAGGTGCTGGTTGCCCAGGGAGTTAACTGGAGGTCCACCTCTAGACCCCACCCCACGGTGCCAACAAGATCACAGTAATGCTGGTGGCTGAGGCCAGGCAGGTTCACATTAGATTTGGGCAAATGGTAGAAAAACTACAGAGCCAGAAAGTGTTGGGCCATTTATTTTAATAAAGTCTCACAATGGCAGACAAGTACACAGGCAGAGGAAAACCTCTTCTTCAACACACAAACAGCAAAAATGGACCCTCACAGTGGCAGGCAGGCAATCTGCCATCCACAATCCCCCCATCTCTCTCGAGCACAAGCACCCATAGCCTTACATAGGCCATATACATGTGGCACAGCCATGTGTTCACGCACTAATCAGGCAAAGTGCTTGCAGCTGGTACACCAGTGAGCAAACCTAACACAGCTGCCCTACCTTCCACCCCTTGCTCATCTCACAATAGGTACATTACATACATTTCAAAAAACGACAATTAGCCTGACCTGTGGTGGCGCAGTGGATAAAGCGTCGACCTGGAAATGCTGAGGTCGCCGGTTCGAAACCCTGGGCATGCCTGGTCACGGCACATATGGGAGTTGATGCTTCTAGCTCCTCCCCGCTTCTCTCTCTCTGTCTCTCTCTCCTCTCCCTCTCTCTCCTTTCTATAAATGAATAAATAAAATAATAAAATAAGTTAAAAAAAATATTAGGACATTTAAAAAAAACAACAACAAAAAAAAAAACGACAATTATAAAGGTACCCTTCACAATGTCTCCCTGAGCACTCTGCCCAGGGAGTTAACTGGAGGCCCATGTCCAACTCCCCACCCCATGGTGTCAAGAAGGCCACCCATCTTAGGTGGGGAACCTATACAGTCCAGGGTCATGCCCATTGGAAACAAAAATGTTCTTGGTGCATCTCTGCAACTGGGTGAGAGCAGCTTCTCCATGCAGGAAGTCTTACACAGGTGCCACACACCCCCCTTCAGGGTCTCTCTTAGTCACAGTCCAAGATCAGTCCATGCTAGACAGCCCGGCTGTCTGTGCAAGTCACCAAGGTAAAGGTCCATTACAAGCAACTAGGTTCACATACAGCCTCAGGCCTCCCCCCTCATCCTTGCCATCATGTCAGCTCTGAATATGCTGCCCCCAAGGAGGAGCTCATGGCCATGGTGGCCAACCTCTCCATCTCTGCTCCAGAGAGGATGATGCCATGTCCCACAATTGCAGCAACTCTACCAGGGGCTCAGTAGGTGCTCTTTGTTGCTGAGTTTTTACCTTCTGGACGAGCACTGGCCAAGCTCTGAGTGTGCGAGCAGCAGCTTCAGCCTCAGCCTCCTCAGCCTCAGAAGAGGAGCTGGAAACATCTGTTCCCGCTGACTCAGAGCCACTCCACTGGCACAGCTCCATCTTCAGCTCCTGCAGCTGCTGGCCCTCGGCCTGAAGCTGAACCTGCTGTTGTTCCTCCAACAAGTACCGCTGCCAATGTTCAACTTCCAAGGCAAACTGCAACTCACGAACCCATTCGGCCTTCTTCCCCAGCACTCGTTCCAGTTCAAGCCATTGCTGCTGCTGGGTTTGCAACTCATCTGGAGCTCTCAATTTCAGGCAGTCTCTCCCAGGGCTGTAAAAACAGCCAGCCTACAGTCCTCAAAAGGACAGCCATGGTGAACCATAACAATGACCACTCCTCTACCCTACCCCTCAAGGGTGGCTGCAACTCCATACCCGTCTACTCCGAATCCTGCTGACTACCCCAGATGTAATGCCAGCAGCCGAGGCCAGGCAGGTTCACAATGGATTTGGGCAGACGGTAGAAAAACTCCAGAAAGTGTCGGGTCATTTCATTTAATAAAGTCTCACAATGGTGGACAAGCACACAGGCAAGGGAAAACATCATCAGCACACAAACAGCAAGAATGGACCCTCACAGTGGCAGGCAGGAGATCCTCCATCTCTTTTGAGTGCAAGCACCTATAGCCTTACATAGGCCATACACACGTGGCACAGCCATGTGCTCACATACTAATCCGGCAAAGGGCTTGCAGCCAGTAAACCAGCAAGCAAGCCTAACATAGCTGCCCACAACCACCCATCATAGATGGGGGACCTGTACAGTCCAGGGTCATGTCCACTAAAGCTGTTGGCCTTTAAGGAGGGCTGTTGAAGCAGGCAAAAGCACATTGCCCTGCCATCCAAAGCCCAGCTTGAGTAAAGCATCCTTGGTGCATACTGCAACCAGATGGGAGCAGCTGCCCAGTGCAGGAGGGCCTCCACTGGAGCTGGGCTCCCCCGTTGAGATCTCTCATTCAAAATCCGGAGTACTGCCTGACCAGGCAGTGGCGCAGTGGATAGAGAGTCAGACTGGAATGCAGAAGGACTCAGGTTCAAGACCCCGAGGTTGCCAGCTTGAGTGCAGGCTCATCTGGCTTGAGCAAAAAGCTCACCAGCTTGGACCCAAGGTTGCTGGCTTGAGCAAGGGATTGCTCGGTCTGCTGAAGGCCTGTGGTCAAGGCACATGTGAGAAAGCAATCAATGAACAGCTAAGGTGTCGCAACGAAAAACTGATGATTGATGCTTCTCATCTCTCTCTGTTCCTGTCTATCTGTCCCTATCTATCCCTGTCTCTATAAAAAATAAATGAAATAAATAAATAAAAATTAAAAATAAAACAAAATCCGGAGTACTGTCCATCAGTAAGAGAGCCAGTGCCCCCTTCCTGTCGCAGTCCCTGCTTCAAGAGTCCATTATACTGCTCAATGATACCAGCAGCCAGTGGGTAGTAGGGAACATGGTACTTCAGGTCCACCCCTAGGTCTTTTTTTAAATTTTATTTATTCATTTTTAGAGAGGAGAAAGAGAGAGGGAGAGAGAGAAACAGAGAGGGGGGGGAGGAGCTGGAAGCATCAACTCCCATATGTGCCTTGACCGGGCAAGCCCAGAGTTTCAAACCGGCGATCTCAACATTTCCAGGTCGACGCTTTATCCACTGCGCCACCACAGGTCAGGCCCAGCCCTAGGTCTTGAGCACATTACCTCACCATAGAAACTGGCTATGAAATGGGTACTATTGTCACTTTCAAGGACCAGTGGTCACCTGTATACAGCACTCAGGTGGTCCAGAAGCCTGTATGACTGCCCTTTGGCTGAGTTATGAGCAGGGTAAGCAGCAAGCAGACTGATGGCAGTAACTACACAGGTGACTGCATACTGGTCATACTGGTACCCATCTGACTTTGGTAAGGGTTCAATGATGTCTATCTGCCACCATGTCAATGGAACACGACTTCTCTGGGTCTGTCCAGGTGACACCAGTGGCCTCCAAGGGTGCTCCCTGGAACACACTGCACATTGCTCACAGGCTGAAAGTACCTCTGCATACAACACAGGCAAGTTCCACACCTTAACGATAGTGCATATAGTTTTTTGTCCTGCATGGAGCAATCGCCTTTGGACCCACTGTACCATGTCACCTGCAGGTGTAGTCTTCAACCATGACACACTTGCCAAGGTGTCTGCCTCATCATTCCCAGGATGGGCAAGAGGGGCATGCCTCGTGACATGATATATTGTGACCTGCTTCTGGTGTCCTATTTCCCATAAGTCCTGTCACATGGCCTGTCCCCATAGTGGACAGTGCATTACCATCCAATGGTTAATGTGCCAAGTAGCAATCTAAAGGGTCAGTACACAATAGAAAGCCCAACTGTCAGTGCAAATCACCAGAGGTGAAGGCTCATTATGGGCAACTAGCCATATGGCTCTTAATTCTGCCTATTGGCTGCTTTGGCCTGTACCTGTGTCAGGTACTATCCAAATAGACTATCCAAATAGTCTCAGTGGCCAGATTGTTGGGGACTGAAAGCCAACAGGATCTTTGTAGTTTAGGTTTTGGGGGGACAGAGGTATAGAGAACTGGCAGTAAGCTGACAGTCTTCTCAACCTCCCCACCTCACTTGTTCTGTGAAGTTGCTAAAGGCTATTTTTCCCCCATATCTTTATGTTAGCTGTGGTGCTGGATTGTTTATACTTGTTCTATCCCCTATGTCTTTTGGAAAGACTGGAGGCAAGTTTCTTTTTATTCTTTATTTTGTGAAGTTAAGATGTTATGTATGGTTGGGGTTTTCTGCACTTGAGAGAATTCTTGAGATGTCTTGGAAATGTGACTTTGCTTTAATAATTTCTTTGATTTGCTAATGGCCTCTCTTTGCCCTATAAATAAAGCAGGTTGGGGAATGGAGTTTTGTTTTTTTGCAAGTATCTCTTGTGTTGCAAAAAGACCTCTCGAGCCCATCCTTTTTCTCTAAGCCTATTTTCTTAATTCCATGCAGTTCCCACTCAAGACCTGGAATTACTATCCACGCTGGTTCTCGAAAAGTGGTGCCCAAACAGGGACCTAAGGAAGGGAAAACTAAACTGAAGGCAGGTGACAGAACTCCCAAAATGCACACAATACATAAAGTTTCTGGTTTTGTTTTTTTTTTTAGATTTTATTTATTCATTTTAGAGAGAGGAGACAGAGAGAGAGAGAGAGACAGACAGAGACAGAGACAGAGAGAGAAGGAAGGGAGGAGCAGAAAGCATTAACTCCCATATGTGCCTTGACCATATGGAAGCCCGAGGTTTCAAACCGGTGACCTCAGTGTTCCAGGTCGATGCTTTTACCCACTGTGCCACCGCAGTTAAAGCTACATAAAGTTTTTGAGTAAAGAAAGTTTTGGGCCTAGCGTGTGGAGGACCCGGGTTCAATTCCTGGCCAAGGCACACAGGAGAAGCGCCCATTTGCTTCTCCACCCCTCCGCCGCGCCTTCCTCTCTGTCTCTCTCTTCCCCTCCCACAGCCAAGGCTCCATTGGAGCAAAGATGGCCCGGGCGCTGGGGATGGCTCTGTGGCCTCTGCCTCAGGCGCTAGAGTGGCTCTGGTCACAACATGGCGACACCCAGGATGGGCAGAGCATCGCCCCATGGTGGGCAGAGCGTCGCCCCATGGTGGGCGTGCAGGGTGGATCCCGGTCGGGCACATGCGGGAGTCTGTCTGACTGTCTCTCCCTGTTTCCAGCTTCAGAAAAATGAAAATAAATAAATAAATAAAAAAGAAAGTTTTGGGGGAAAGTATAATCAGGAGTAATAAATTATGGGACAGTTAGGGTCAGGAGTAAGGGACCTTTTTCTTTTTGTACAAATGTTTTTATTTGAGGAGAAGCTGTTGTTTGATCAGAGTGAGCTAGAAACAGAGGGATGTAAATATGAGAAGTTCTTGGAGTCTGAGGATGACTCAGGAGATAATGACGGCGTTGCAGCTATGGCTGCCTTAATCTTTGCACCTCTGCCGCCCTCTGCTCTTTCTTATGCTTGTCGGGTTGTTCCCAGGGTCTTTGTATCAGACCTTTAGAGATTCCTGCTCCAACAAGCTTTAGATCAGGCTTGAGATATAGGGGATTACATCAGAATATGCATTAATATTGGGTCTTCATACATGCAAGGTCTGGTTATTGCCACAGCATTTCAGGGGAGGCCTCCAGGACAATACTTAGATAAACAGCAGAACAAACAAAAAAAGAAAGGTCAGGAAAGTATTTCTGCCGGTGATCTTGTTTCCAATGTGGGGGTTTAGGACATTTTGCTAGAAATTGCCCTGCTCACCCGAGATGTCAGTCTCAGCCTCTCCCTCAAGGGCAGCCAGACATTGGGCAAATGAATGTAAATCTAAATATACTGCCGAAGGGTAGGTGATTCAGGGAAACGAACAATGGAGCCTTTCCAGCCCCTGTCAACTAAGTTTGCGGTTCAGCTAAAATTGAGGTAGAGAAATCTCAACATAGTCAACCTGAACTGCCAGTTACAGCAGCTATTAGAATTTGAGAATGAATAGGAGACTCAGGTGTTAGGAAAGTTACAGCTTTTCCTATTATTGTCTGATTTTCTTTAATGTTTTAGCTACAATTCTCTGAACTATCATTTTGTTTCTTTCCTATTCCTTGTCTGGAAATTTGGACAGAGCACCTTGGGTGGATCTGTCTACAAAATCTTCTTGCGGCAGCCAAGATTTTTCTCGAGAAAGTTTTGATTAGTCTAATGTAAGGACCAAGAAAAGATCAGAATGTTTAAACTAGCAGGATGTAGGCTAGGCACTAATAGGACAGGGAAATAGAGTGTTACAGGCAGGTCCTGCCCTGACCGTTAGGAATGCCATGCCCAAGGTTGTTCAAGATGCTGACTCACTGACCACAAAATAACAGTATATGTGTTTAGACTTGCAGAATTTTGAAAAATTCCACTCCATATTTGGATTGTTATGCTACATAAGTATAAATTAGCCAATAGCAAACTGCCACATTTGCTTCTATGAACTGCTTGCTTGCTCAGCTTATAAAAGGACTTAGCTGTAAGTGCTAGGCGCGATTCCCGTTTGTAGCACCTTGTGGGTACGGTGTCTCTGGACACCTGGGAATTCGCCCCTGCGCAGGTTAAACTGGCCAATAAAGAAACATCTATACTCCTGAAAGTCTCCGACGTTTGTTCTCATACCTGGTGGATGCTACATCTAATACAGTGGTAGTCAACCTGGTCCCTACCGCCCACTAGTGGACGTTCCAGCTTTCATGGTGGACAGTAGCGGAGCAACCAAAGTATAAATAAAAAGATAGATTTAACTATAGTAAGTTGTTTTATAAAGATTTATTCTGCCAAACTTAGCAAAAACCCAACATAAAGTACTTGGTAAGTAATTATTATTATATGGTTTAACTTGCTGTAACTCTGCTTTATAAATTTTATAAAGTAAAGTTACTTCCCTACTTTATAAATCACCATTACTGTGCAACTCTGGTGGGCAGTTAGAAAATTTTACTACTAACAGAGATACAAAAGTGGGCGGTAGGTAGGTTAACTACCCTTGGTCTAATCCATCTTAATTCCCTCTCAAAAAATGCCCTAAAATGAGGCAGGCATCTTTCTAATCTGTTTATGATATGAAATCCCGGGTTTCTCTCTGTTTTATCTGGTTCATCTGATTCTTGTTTCTGTTTAGTCTTTGTTTAATGTTGTCTAAAATGTGTCTGTTTTTAAGGCCTGAATTAAGTTCTTGGATGCAAAAATTGGAAATGCTGGCTCTAATATTGAAAAAATAAAATGTTTTCATTCCTATATTTTTTGCTTAGAAATTGGAACTTGTAAAGAGTGCTCATTTAAATTTAAATAGAATAAAATATGGATCCTAAAGACTTGCTAATTTTGTTGAGCTGATGCATCTGTTATTGCTAAGCAACATTGGTTTTGGTTTTTTTTTCTCTTGACTCACTCCTGAAGCAGTCACGGAGCTGCCAGAGGCTTGGGGCAGGGTGGATTTCCCTAACAAAGGTCTAAGTTTGTTTTTTTTTATGATGGGAAGATAATGAAGGTCATAATGGATTTTTTCAGCCTTCTGTGCTTTCTAAATTGCCTGTTAATCAATAGAAAAGAAATGTTTTGAAAGGTATGAGAGTGTTACTTAGAAAAGCATTTACTATATTTTGTCAGACTTTTGGAATTAACATGAGAACAGGTATTTCCTTACAATCCTCAGGGTCAAGGCATTATAGAGTGTGCCCAGCAATTAAAAAATAGAAAAGGGGGAGTCATATCCTGGAACTCCTGCAAATCTTCTTCTTCTTCTTCTTCTTCTTCTTCTTCTTCTTCTTCTTCTTCTTCTTTTTGTATTTTTCTGAAGCTGGAAATGGGGAGAGACAGTCAGACAGACTCCCACATGCGCCCGACCGGGATCCACCTGGCATGCCCACCAGGGGCGACGCTCTGCCCACCAGGGGGCGATGCTCTGCCCCTCTGGGGCATCACTCTGCCGTGACCAGAGCCACTCTAGTGCCTGGGGCAGAGGCCAAGGAGCCATCCCCAGCGCCCGGGCCATCTTTGCTCCAATGGAGCCTTGGCTGCGGGAGGGGAAGAGAGAGAGAGAGGAAGGAGGGGGGGTGGAGAAGCAAATGGGCGCTTCTCCTGTGTGCCCTGGCCGGGAATCGAACCCGGGTACCCCCATATGCGAGGCCGACGCTCTACCGCTGAGCCAACTGGCCAGGGCCTCCTGCAAATCTTCTTTAACACTCTTTTTACTTTAAAATTATTTGAATATTGATGTACAAGGCCATTCAGTGGCCCAGAGACTCTGGAATCCAACAAGGAAAGCCTTCCCTGAAATGCGATGGAAGGACCTGCTCGAAGGAATCTGGTAAGGGCCAGACCCTGTTCTCCTATGAGGTCGAGGATATATGTGTGTTTTTCCTAGGTTTGCTGAAGCTTCTTGGTGGGTTCCTGAATGTTTGGTAAGACTCCATGAGCCAGGATGAGAGACTCACTTCACAAAAGCCATTGAATATACTATGCTCTCATCCCTTTCTCTGTCAAACCTGTTCCATCTATCAAATCCTCTTAACACACTCCAAACCTCTTTCTCCTGAAAATTCCTACCCTCCTTCATTTAATCCAGTTGATAACGCTGTTTTTCTGTCTTTTTCCAATCAGCTCCAGATATACGAAAAATGTTTATATAGGCAGAGGAGGATTCTCAAACCCCTCAACAAAATCTCCTAAGCATGGCTTTTAAGGTCTATAATGACCGAGAGGAACAAGAAAAGGCAGACAAAGCCCAAAGAAATCAGGCAAAATACCAGCTCTTGGCATATGCCCTTAAAGGCTCCAATGCCCCTAAGGGACCTCATAAGACTCCATCAAGGCTCTGCTTCAAGAGTGGAAAGGAAGGTCATTGGGCTAAAGCCTGCCTGGCTTCTCAGCCTCTGCCAGGGCCATGCCCTTGCTATGGGAAAAAGGGACACTGGAAGATAAGAGGCCCTTCACTCCTCCAAGGGAGGGTTCAGTCTCTCCCAGCCCTACCCCAGCCACCTCTGACCTAACCTTGCCCAGCCTGCTGGGACTTGCCCCTGAAGACTGAAAGTGCTCAGGGCCATTGGCCCCATCTCACATCACTGTGGGCAGGCCTAGAATAACCATCCAAGTAGCAAGTAAGCCAATCTCATTTCTTATAGATATGAGGGCCACTTACTCTGCCTTGCCCAAATATTCTGGTTCTGCTCATCCCTTGAAAAATCTCTGTTGTGGGTGCTAATGGTCTTACAGTATTTTCCTTCCCATTTGCCACAAATCTGCTACTTGTTTAATACATAGTGTCTCCTTTACACACTCTTTTCTCCTCCTGCCTCAATGCCCCATGCCTATTTTAGGCCGGGACCTACTCTCCAAACACAAAGTCTCTCTCTCTCTCTCTCTCTCTCTCACTCCTTTTTGCCCACCTCTGTTACAAATTTACCTTTACCAACCAGCATAGTGTATCCCAAGGTTCTTTTCACCACCTCATGCTACAAAACTTCAGGAAAAGGCCCCCTGGTTTCATCTCTCCAGGTTAAAGAAAACAGAAGCTCCATCTCCATACATGCTTCAAATGGCCCTTCCAATTTATCTGAATCATTGCCAGAAATCCAGTATTGATGTTAAGTTTGAGACAAAAGCTTAATGTGCTAGAAGCAATAGTCATTAAGACTTAGACGCTAGCTGCAAAGTGTGGAAATGTGACAACAGTTCCAATGCCATGCAGACTTTTCCTGAATGTGTGTGACTCCTGCTCCTTGGGACAATTCTCAAACTGAAGTGGGGTTGGGTTACATTTACAGATAATGTGAAGCATTTACAGATAATGTTTTCAACACAGACTTGGTGAAATTACATTAACATATTAAAGACATTCAAAACTACAAAAATTCTATTTTAAATTCTGCTATATTAGCTAAGAATTTGCTTGATAATTTAAAGGCTTTAATTCTTTCATTGTATTAAGATACTTGTTTTGGTATCTGTTAGTACTGGCTATTTTAATTTCATGTTTATTTTATATTTTGACAGTCTTCCTCCAAATCGGAACATCAAAAATCAAATGAATATAAATCACAACACACAAATTGAAATTAAAAAATAGAAAAGGGGAATATGTTGGGGACTGAAAGCCAACAAAGTCTTTGCAGTTTAGATTTTGAAGAGATAGAGGTGTGGGGAATTGGCAGTAAGCTGACAATCTGCCCAACCCCCCACCTCACTTGTTCTGTGAAGTTGTGAAAGGCTATTTTTTCCCACACCTTTATGTTAGCTATAATGCTGGATTGTTTATACTCGTCCTACCCCCCATGTCCCTCAGAAAGACTGGAGACAAATTTCTTTTTGTCCTTTGTCTTGTGAAGTTAAGATGTAATGGCCAAACCTGTGGTGGCGCAGTGGATAAAGCATCGACCTGGAACACTGAGGTCCCCAGTTTGAAACTCTGGGCTTGCCTGGTCAAGGCACATATGGGAGTTGATGCTTCCTGCTCCTCCTCTCCTTTCTCTCTCTCTCTCTCTCTTACTCTCTCTCCTCTCTAAAATGAATAAATAAATCAATGGATTAATTAAAAAAAGATGTTATATATGGTGGGGTTTTTCTGCACTTGGAAGAATTCTTGAGATACCTTGGAAATGTGACTTTGCTTTAATAATTTCTTTGATTTGCTATTGGCCTCTCTTTGCCCTATAAATAAAGCAGGTTGGGAAATGAAGTTTTGATTTTTGCAAGCTATCTCTTGTGTTGCAAAGAGACCTCCCAAGCCCATCCTTTTTCTCTAAGCCTATTTTCTTAATTCCCGCAGTTCCCATTCAAGACATGGAATTACTAGCCATGCTGGTTTGCGGCACCGGATGGAAGGCTATGGCTGTCCACATGGCAGGTTGGCTCCTGATAAAACCACCAGGATACCAAGCATCCTTGGGGATAGGCATTCACCCCTTCTGGTAGAGACTGACTTCAGGTTCTGCCTCCTGAACCCTAGCTGCACCTGACTCTAATTTCTCTTTCTTTCTTTCTTTCTTTCTTTCTTTCTTTCTTTCTTTCTTTCTTTCTTTCTTTCTTTCTTCCTTTTTGTGGCAGAGACAGAGAGAGAGTCAGAGGGAGGAACAGATAGGGAAAGACAGACAGGAAGGGAGGGAAATGAGAAACATCAGTTCTTCATTGTGGTTCCTTAGTTGTTCATTGATCGATTTCTCATATGTGCCTTGACTGGGGGCTACAGCAGACTGAGTGACCCCTTGCTCAAGCCAGCGACCTTGGGCTTAAGCTGGTGAGCTTTGCTCAAACCAGATGAACCTGTGCTCATGCTGGCGACCTCGGGGTCTCAAACCTGGGTCTTCCACCTCCCAGTCTGATGCTCTACCCACTGAGCCACCGCCTGGTCAGGCCTGACTCTAATTTCACATAGGTGACTTTACCCAAGACTTCCTGCTGTTCTGATCTCAATGAGCTGGTGCTAAGAGCACAGCGTTGTTGCAAGAATACACTCACTTGGCCAGGGTGGAGGTTTAAGCTGTATCACTATGAGGTTGAGTTGCCTAATCTCTCACCCATTCTGCAAAAGGGTATGTGATCATAATACTCTCAGTGGCTAGGAGGGCAGTGTACACAGCTGCCAGCTCTTTCTCCACTAATTAGTAATGGACTTCAGCGCCTTTCCACAATTGGGACCAAAACCCAATAGGTTGCCGTACGTGTTTTGTCCGTTGCCACAAGCTCCATCCAAACCCCTCAAGGGTTACATGGACATCAAACCCACAGGGCCTGGTAAATCAAATATATTCAAGGCCTGTGCTGCCTTGACTACTCTCTTAGCTGCTGCAAATGTATCTTGTGCCTGCTCAGTCCAATCCCAGTGAACCCCCTTCTGAATAAGGTGATACAAGGGGTGCAGTAACTGAGCTAAATGGGGTGTGAATGCTCACCAATACCCCCACAGACCTAGGAATTTCTGTAACTGCTTTACCATAGTGGGCACGGGTATGCTTGGATCTTATCTATAACCGCCTCAGGGATAACCTTTGTCTTACCCAACCAGACAACCCCTAGGAACTTAACAGATACCCAGGTCCTTGTAATTTGCCCTCATTGACCATCCAGCTACACACTTTCATATGGGATAACAGGGTAGGGACTGCTTGCTCCAATTCTGGAAGAGTCACTAGTTAGCATAACATCATCAATATAATGATACATATGAACTGCCTCTGTTTGTTTCCATTTAGCCAGGTCAGCAGCCACCAGCCCATGACACAAGGTGGAGCTATGCAAATAGCCCTGGGGTAATACTGTAAAGGTCCATTGCTTCCCTTTCCAAGTGAAGGCAAATTGATCTTGACTCTCTGCAGCTATGTCAATAGAGAAAAAAGCATTAGCCAGATTTGCTACAAAGTGGTATGTCCCCAACTCATGGTTTAACCAATCCATCAGGTTAGCTATTGAGGGTACAGCAGCATGAAAAGGGGGAACAACTTTATTAAGTTCCCTGTAATCCACTGTCATTCACCAGGTTGCATCTGGTTTGTGCACAGGCCACACTGGGGAGTTGTAAGAGCTGTGCTGGCCGGATGATCCCTATTTTTTCTAGTTCAAGAATTGTCCCAGTGATTTCTTCATAGCTGCCTGGCAGGTGGTACTGCTTCATGCTAGTCACACCCCGGGGAATGGGTAATTGCAAGAGGGAATGTGCTGCATGTCCCTGCAACACTGCCTTCACAACCTAGACTTGCAGATGAAACTCCCCAACTGTAGTTTCCAACCACAATCCTTGTAAGACATTTACCCCCAAAATATCTATATTTAAGTATAGGAGATACATATACTTTTTATGGCTTAGGAGACAGTCTTTCTATCCCCAATGAAATAGTTATTGGCTTCACTTGAACAGTTTGGCCCCCATAACTGTCAATGGCCACTGGGGTCCCAGCATTCTGGGTTCCCATAGAGAAGGGAACATTCTGCACCTGTATTCACCAAGGCCAACACCCACTGTACATTAGAAGGGGATCAGTGGATAGCCAGTTCTACGTGGGGCCTCTGGTCCCCACTGCCCATTTGACGGGTCCCTCGGGCTTCCCCCTATTCAACCTGGAATAGCGGGTCTTGGGGGGTCCTCCTCTCCCTCAGCTGTCTCCACCATATAATCTTGTAACCATGCTGTCTGCACACCAACCATTTTGTTGGTAGCTGCTGGGGTCATTCATTTTGACGGCTGGAACCTCTGTGCTGGTTTAAGCTCCTGCCAAAGCTATGTAAAAAACTTTATTAGGCTTGCCATCTAATTTCTCCCTATCTTCCTTAGCTGCAATAGAATCTACCCACATCTATGTTCAGTTAACCTTTAAACAGGCCCATTTTTCTTGTTAATCAAGGGTAGCACAGGCAGCAGCCCTCACAGCTTTGTGATTCCATGCTGCCTCCAGCTCCCCCAAATCTGCTATTATCTGTGTAATCGAATTGATGGGCTGTCTCACATAAGGGCCCAGGATAACCACTAGTGACCCAAAAAGGACTGATGGGGCGCTGCAGAGGATAAGATCCCTCATCCCGGCTGTAAACACTTCCTCGTCTGGCCCACAGCACCCTGGGTTGAAAGCAGCATTCTTCATACCTAGTTCACTATAGCACTGCCACTGACTCACTGCCCTGGCAAGTCTCCAGCATTCTGCCAGACTGTATGAATACCAGCCATCACTCATCCTAATAGGCTATGGTTTCCTGGGTTGTCATGGCAGTTCTGAAGACACTCCCTCAGGGAGGAGTGTGTGGTAATGGCAGCCAATTTCTCCATCTCTGTTCCAGATAGTATGATGCCATCCACCCCCTATGTCCCACAACTACAGCAACCAGGCTGCCAGGGGCTTGGTGAGTTTCTGCCTGAATTGCATCCCCAACTTCATCAGCTCTGCCTGGGTATAGGGCCGGACCACAGAGAGCTCCACTACCTGGGGAGGGGGTTGTTCCTGTCCCTAAGGGACACTTGGCTGCTGGTTTTTTACCTTCTTGGCAACTACCAGCCAGGCTCTGAGTCAGCAGATGGCAGTTGCAGCTTGAACTTGAGTTGGAAATGCCTGCTCCCACTGACTCAGAACCACTCTTCTGGCATGAATACAGCTCCATCTTTTGCCCCCACTTTGGCTCCTGCAGCTGCCAGCTCTTGGCCTGAAGCTGAGACTCAAGCTCTTGAACCTGCAGTTGTTTCTCCAACAGCTGTTGCTGCCAATGTTCAGCTTCCAGGGAAAACTGCAACTCATGAACTCATAATTCTTTCTCCAGAGACTGTTCCAGTTCCAGGTGCCATTGGTGTTCAGCCTGCATCTCACATTGCAGCTCTTGAACCTGGTCGGCCTCTCTTTCCAGTGCTCACTGCAGTTCATGCCATCACTGGTTCTCAGCCTGCTGCCTGACCTGCAGTTCTCAGATCTGCAGCTGTTTCTCCTGTAAGCATTCCAGCTTGTGCTATATTGGTTTTTTTGTTTTGTTTTGTTTCTTTGTTTTTTTTTAACAGAGACAGAGAGAGAGTCAGAGAGAGGGATAGATAGGGACAGGCAGACAGGAACGGAGAGAGATGAGAAGCATCAATCATCTGTTTTTCGTGGTGACACTTTAGTTGTTCACTGATTTCTTTCTCATATGTGCCTTGACCATGGGCCTTCAGCAGACTGAGTAACCCCTTGCTCGAGCCAGCAACCTTGGGTCCAAGCTGGTGAGCTTTTGCTCAAACTAGATGAACCCGCACTCAAGCTGGCGACCTTGGGGTCTCGAACCTGGGTCCTTCCGCATCCCAGTCCGACGCTCTATCCACTGCACCACCACCTGGTCAGGCCAGCTTGTGCTATATTGTTGCTGCTCAGTCTGCAGATCACCCTGGAGCTTCAACCTCGGGAAGTTTCTCTCACAGAGCTCTCAGTTTCTTCTTGCAGGGCCATTAAAAAAACACCCAGCCCACGGCCCCCAAAGGGACAGCCATGGAGAACCATACACTGGAGAACAACAACCACTCCTCTACCCCACCTTCAAGAGTGTCGGCAGCTCCATACCAATCTGCTCCAAATCCTGCCCACTATGCCAGATGTAATGCAGGTCATTGAGGCCAGTTCAGTTCTCAGTGAATTTGGGCAGATGGTAGAGAAAGAGGAACTGCGGGGAAGGAAAGCATTGGGCTATACCCATTTATTGGAGGCTTGCAAAACAGGTGAGCAAATAAACAACAAAAGGAAAAGACCTAATAAAAAAAGGAAAATCTGTTTGTTTCTTTTTTTCAGTGAAATGCAAGGGAGCAGGGAAAACCGCACCTCGTGGTGGCAGGAGAGTGATCTGGGAGAATCACTACTAAGGGAATGCAACTGCAGCCTTACAAAGACCACACACACATGGTGCTGCCACCTGTGCACACATCAATGAGGCAAAGTGCTTGCAGCCAGTAAACTGAGCAAGCCTAACACATCTGTTTTCCCCACAAAGAGGAAATACATTGTCTCACATAACTGAAAAGGTTGGGTCATCTCAGCCAGCCCGTCTTCTCTCTCCATCTCAGTCTGGCTGCTCTCTGCATGCCTTTATTCCCAGGCAGCCCCTCCTCAAACTGCGGCCACACTCCACCAGCACGGATCCCACAGAAAGGGGAGAGAAACTGAAGTTTCACTGACCTCATCTGAGTCGTTTGTCCACCTGAGTCAACCTTACCTGTCCAGGACAGGCTGGCTGCCCAAGCCAGGGTTTCTGGCATCCCCTAGACTAATTGAGGAGAGACTCCCCAAAGGAAAACCAAGATGCTATTGACAGAAAAATGGGGCAGATTGGAGAGCTCTACCTCTTGCAACTCTGTTTAGAAACTAAAACTGCTCTGGGTCCTCTCTTGCTCAAAGGGTTTGTTCTCTCACCATATGATGGGGAACATCTATTATGTGCCTCAACACACAGAGTGCTCACGCTCCTGGACCCTGGACCCTCCAGACCCAGACAGTAAGTGCACAAACACCAGGAGGGAGTGTGGCAGCCTGCCTGAGGCTGGGACCTGGAGGAGGAGCAGGAGGAAAGCCTCCCGCAGAGACACCTTCGGGGGCAGGAGGGCAGGAGTGCAGCCCATGTGGGGGATCAGGGCTGAGGCTACATGGCTAGGAGCTCTTATAGGGTCCTGATCAGGCCTTGTCTGGGTCAGACTGGGTTATGAAAATGGTCCCCCACATACAACTGAACACAGTTACTGCCTGATCTAGCAATTCCTTTCCTGGGTTTCCAGTTGAGAGAAATAAAATGTGTCCACATGAGAGGCTGCACACCCATGACCACAACAGCCTCACTCACAGTAGTCAAAAGTTGGGAACAACCCAGATGTCCCTGTCAGCAGATGTATGAATAAGCAAACTGGTCCAGACTTAAAGAGGAAGGAAGCTCTGACACCCGCTACAATGTGACGGAACATGAAGAAATTATGCTCCAGCCTGTCCAGGCAGTAATGCAATGGATAGAGTGTCGACCTAGGATGGTGAAGACTCAGGTTCAAAACCTCAAGGTCACCGGCTTGAGCGTGGGCTCACCAGCTTGAGTGCAGGGTCACTGGCTTGAGTGTGGGATCATAGACATGACCCCATGGTCACTGGCTTGAGCCCAAAGGTTGCTGGCTTGAGAAAGGGGTCACTGGCTCAGCCAAAGTCCCCCAGTCAAGACACAGATGAGAAAGCAATCAATGAACAACTAAGGTGCTGCAACTATGAATTGATGCTTCTCATCTCTCTCCCTTCTTATCTGTCCCTGTCTTTCTCTCTCTCTCTCTCTCTCTCTCTCTCTCTCTCTCTCTCTCAAAACAAATTATGTTCCATGAGGGGAAAATAGTATGATTACACTTATATGATGTCTCCAGAACAGGAAAATTCACAGAGACAGAAAGTATATCAGTGGCTCCTTAGGGCTGGGGGCTGGGCATGTGGCCAAAGGGTAGGGGGTTCTTTTTAAAGTGATGAAATGTTCTAAAATTGACTGGAGATAGTTGCATGACTCTGAATGTACTAAAAACCATTAACTTCACTTTGATGGGTGAATTATGTCTCAATAAAGCTATTTTTAAAAATAATTTAACATATTACTCTTTGCAGCTGAGTGAAGAAGGGAGAAATTGAGAGGAGGGTAACCCCTGGGGACAGCTGCATCCACTAGTGATTTGGCTACATACTGTCTGTTACGGTGAGTTTCCTCCCTCCATTGTGGGCCTGGACAAGGTGGCAGGAGAATCCATGAAGCTGGGATGGAAATAGACCCCTGCCCTCATCCATCTTGTCTGTATTCTGCTGGAAAATCAGCCCATGAAGAGTCGGGAAGCCACAGAGGCCTGCCCTGGATAGCTCATTGTTGTATGCTGAATGAATGAATGAATGAATGAATGAGCAAATGAGCAGGTGAGGGAAGAAATGGATGGGAGAATCCCTGGGGATGGGCATGTCCAACTAGCAGGCCAACAGCCATAGCAATGCCTGTCATCCCCCAAGTGGCCACTGGGTGACAGGTAGGTGACACTGACCTCCTGGAGGGCTGGAAGCCGGCCAGAAAGGTGTCACGAGGGTGTGGCCGGCGGTGGGCTGGGTGCTGCCGGCTGGACCCAGGCAGGACTCCTCTAGGCCCCCAGCGCATGGCAGGAAATTTCCAGGGTGGAAGTAGTGAACAGAGAAGTTGGCGGGAGTCTTTTCTGGGGTTGGCCAGGAACAAAACAAACTGGAACACCCTGGGGCCGAGATCCCCTCCAAGCCGCCTGCCTGGCAGAGGCAGCATCAGAGGATCTCAGAGCAGGGGCAGCTGGCCTAGAGAGACCAGAAAGAGCATGGGCTTTTGCGGGCAGCATGTTCTCCATCCTGAGACTTCTCTGAACTGGGGGCTTTCTGGCTGCATGCCCACCTGCCACTGCGCTTATGGGTGCAGACCCCAGAGGAGGGGACCAGCAGGGTGTGGGACCTAGCAGGGCACAATGAGGTGACAAGTGATCAAGCTGGAGGGGTGAGTGGGTTTGTGTGGCCTGAGCACAGCTGGGAAGAAGGAAGGGCGAGTACAGACCCTGCAGCCAGTCTGTCCAGCCAGGAGTGTCAGTCTAGCTGGTCTCCTGCTGGACAGTGGGGATTTTGCAGTTGAGGTGCTTGGGAGGAGAGACTACAGCAGACTGTGGGGCAGCGTGTGGATAGAAAGCTCTGGCTGCCTTTGGTACATAATTTGGGTGGTGGACCTGGGGTGCCAGTAGGACACAGAGGGGGAGGTGTCTGCAGAGGAAGCCAGTATTGCCGAACTTGGGGGCAGTGGACGCAGGATGCAGTATGTACTCCCTCCAGGTTCTACACCCCCCACTTCCCCTTCCAATCCACCCTGTCAGCCCTGCGTGCAACTGGGTCCTTCCTCACCCTCCAGAAGCCAGCTGAGTGCAGCTTTCTTTGCCAGATGATAGCTGCAGGCCTCATGAGAAAGCCCTGGACCTCCCGGCATATCCTCTCTCTCAACAGCACCCCAACACTGAAAGTACCCCAATGTGAGGATTGGAGGACCAGCCATCACCACTTCCATCACCACACACAGCCACTGTAGGAGCCACAACAGGTCAGCTCAGACCCTTCTCTACAGTTCTGGAAAGATCCGAGTGGTCCCCACTCTTCATTGTGCAGCTACCTGAGATCCAGGGGGGCTGAGACACTGGTGAGGGGTCAACCACTCTTGATCTTTTTTGGATTTAAGGTCAAGCAACACCCTCACTGGCCCATGCACCACTCCCAGTGACCCCTTGACCCCTCCCCAGCGTCTAGGCGCTATGAATCTAAACTCTCCCACCTTGAGTTTAGATTGGACAGATGGATGTGCCACTGATGAACAGAATGTGGCAGAGACAGATGTCTCTTCCAGATCAGTCTGTGAAAGGACTGTAGCTGCCATCTTTCTTGGTCCCAAGGATGGAGCCTTAGTGACAGCCACACAGCTGAGCTTGGACCAGGGTCTCCCTCCATCGAGCCTCAAGATTCCACACCCCAGCCAACAACTTGGCCCCAATTGCTGACCTACAGGAACTGTGAGATAATGAAGGTCTGCTATTGTAAACTGACAAATTTGGAATAATTTGTTCTGTAGTAACAGGTTGCTAATGCCCTCTGCTAGGACATGTCCCAGGCTCCCACAGTCAGGGTTCCCTGCGGCCTCCATGCCTCACTGCCTGCTCTGCGGGCACACCCATGTTCCTATGGCCATTCTGGGCCATCATTCTAAAGACACACTAGAAACCCCTGCTCTGGCAGGACCTTCCACCTCCAACCCTGGTCTGATGGGGACATGGAGCTTCTTGTTGATGCCATTGTTGTCCCTCACTGTCCTCTGAGCCCTCCCTGGGAAGCTTGTCAGCAACAGGCTCTCTGATCTTGCAGAAGAAATGCATAAGTCCTCCTGGCTGCTGTGTATGTCGCTTCTTTCCTCCACACTTTACGAGGCAGCCCTGGCACCTCCATCTTGTTTACTTCAGGCCCTTGTAATTCCCAAGCTTCAAGGAGCCATTCGGCAGCACATCAGAACAATTTCAGGCATCCTTGCAGGATGTGAGAAGTGTCCCTGACCAGGTGATGGTGCAGTGCGGTCTAGGATGTGGAGGACCCAGGTTCAAAACCCCGAGATCACAGTCTTGAGCACATGCTCATCCAGCTTGAGCAAGGCTCACCAGCTTAACCAAAGGGTTGCTGACTTGACTGTGGGATCATAGACATGACCCCATAATTGCTGGCTTGAGCCCAAAGGTTGCTGGCTTGAAGCCCAAGGTTGCTGGCTTGAGCAAGGGGTCACTTGCTCTGCTGTAGCCCCCCAGTCAAGGCACATATGAGAAAACAATCAATGAACAACTAAGAAGCTGAAATGAAGAATTGTATCTGTCTGTCCCTCTTGACTCTGTCTCTGTAAAAAAATAAATAAATAAGAGCCCAAATCCATCTACTTCCCCATCCAGCTTGATTCTGCCAGCTCCCTAGCATCCGCAATACTCATCCCCTTGCATGGTCCAGAGGCCTGCCCTGCACAACTGCCTGCTGGCAGCTCCTTGCCAAATAGTCCCTCCCCACCTGCAACAGGCTCAGAACTTTCCCGCTGTAGCCACATGACACTCAGCTCCAGTCACTGCCAGTAACTAGAGGGAGGTGGGCAGATCTTGAGGCAAACTCCTGGCTCAGGTGAGATCTCTGCATGGCCCCCACCATGGTAGACTGGCCCAGAGCATTTGGGGGCATCAGAATTTCAGTGTGTCGGGGGCTTTTACCAGGTATTGCATCTGGCTGACAGGTCTACTCTTTGCTTTTAGGGCCCTGACTTCTGCACAGATGAACTGATGCAGAATGGCATCTCCCTCACTGTCCTCCCACCCATGGTTGAACCTTTGGCCTGATCTTTGATGGGATCTGCTCTCTTCCATCAGAAAATGAGACTTGCTGCTGCTGTGGTGGCTGTACATGTGCCCTGAGGCTGCCATGGCATGTGGCACAGATAGGGCGACTTAACCAGCAGTTATCACTTCACAGTCCTGGAATCTGGTTCTGAGATCTGAGTGTTGGCAAGTTAGTTTCCCCTGAGGCCTCTCTCCCTGATGTATAGACAGACATCCTCTCCCTGTGTCCTCACACCATTGCCCCTCTGTGTATATTTGTCCTGATGTCCTCTTCTTATAAGGACAGCAGTCATATTAGACTAGGGGCCTGACCAGGTGGTGGTGCAGTGGATAGAGTGTTGGACTGGGATGTGGAGGACCCAGGTTTGAGACCCCGAGCTCGCCAGCTTGAGTGCAGGCTCATCTGCTTTGAGTAAAGCTCACCAGCTTGAGCCCAAGGTCGCTGGCTCGAACAAGGAGTCACTCGGTCTGCTGTAGCCCCCCCCCCCCCCGTCAAGGCACATATAAGAAATCAATCAATAAACAACTAAGGAGCCACAATGAAGAATTGATGTTTCTCATCTCTCTGCATTCCTGTCTGTCTGTCTCTCTCTCTCTCTGACTCTCTCTGTCTCTGCCACAAGAAAAAAAAAAGATTAGACTAGGGCCCAACCTAAAGACCTCATTTTACACTAATCACCTCTGTGAAGACCTTACTTCCAAATAGAGGCACATCCCCAGGTGCTGGGGATTCAACACCTGAGTCTGGGGGACAGTTTAGCTTGAAGCAGGGAAATTTCGATCTCATTGCAACCCTAAATTGCTACTGACTGACCAGGGCTTTCTTTGAGGCTTCAGGCCAGCAGATGCCCAGTCCTTGGAATGACTGTTCTCTCCATGAGTGGCCCCCCATTCTCTGGGAAGGAGGCCTGGGCCCCAGCCTCCATCTTGCCAGCTGCCTCTCGCCCCAAGCCACCATCAAGGTCATTAGGCTCTGCAAAGTCACACTAGATAGTATCCAGTTGGCTCAGTTGAATTATGCCACCTAGAGGGATAGTGGTGGTGGGAAGGGACCCCACGGCTGCCAGCTATAGATGGTGCCAGGCTTGGGTCAAGGGGTCTGGGGTCTGACCAGGTGGTGACGCAGTGGATAGAGTGTTAGACTGGGACACGGAGGACCCAGGTTCAAAGCCCCGAGGTTGCCAGCTTGAGCGCGGGTTCATCTGGTTTGAGCAAAGCTCACCAGCTTGGACTCAAGGTCGCTGGCTCGAGCAAGGGGTCACTCACTCTGCTGTAGCCCCCTAGTCAAGGCACATATGAGAAAGCAATCAATGAACAACTAAGGTGCTACAATGAAGAATTGATGCTAGGCCCTGGCCGGTTGGCTCAGTGGTAGAGCGTCGGCCTGGCGTGCAGAAGTCCCGGGTTCGATTCCCAGCCAGGGCACACAGGAGAAGTGCCCATCTGCTTTTCCACCCCTCTCCTTCCCACCCCTCTCCTTCCTCTCTGTCTCTCTCTTCCCCTCCTGCAGCGAGGCTCCATTGGAGCAAAGATGGCCCCGGGCGCTGGGGATGGCTCCTTGGCCTCTGCCCCAGGCGCTAGAGTGGCTCTGGTCGCAACAGAGCAATGCCCCGGAGGGGCAGAGCATCGCCCCCTGGTGGGAAGAGCGTCGCCCACTGGTGGGCGTGCTGGGTGGATCCCGGTCAGTCGGGCGCATGCGGGAGTCTGTCTGACTGTCTCTCCCCATTTCCAGCTTCAGAAAAATACAAAAAAAAAAAGAAAAAAGAATTGATGCTTCTCATCTCTCTCCCTTCCTGTCTGTCTGTCCGTCTCTCTGACTCTCTCTGTCTCTGTCACACACACACACACAAAAAGTAGGAGGCTGGGGGCCAAGTGGCACAGGAGAGAGATGGGAAGAGGCACAGAGGAAGTATCCAGGCAGGTGGTGGTTAGGGAACCCAGGAGCTCATGGTCTGGAGCAGGGGTCCCCAAACTTTTTACACAGGGGGCCAGTTCACTGTCCCTCAGACTGTTGGAGGGCCGGACTATAAAAAAAACTATGAACAAATCCCTGTGCACACTGCACATATCTTATTTTAAAGTAAAAAAACAAAATGGGAACAAATACAATATTTAAAATAAAGAACAAGTAAATTTAAATCAACAAACTGACCAGTATTTCAGTGGGAACTATGGGCCTGCTTTTGGCTAATGGGATGGTCAATGTGCTCCTCTCACTGACCACCAATGAAAGAGGTGCCCCTTCTGGAAGTGCGGTGGGGGCCGGATAAGTGGCCTCAGGGGGCCGCATGCGGCCTGCGGGCCGTAGTTTGGGGACCCCTGGTCTGGAGGAAAGAGACAAGCCACAGGCCCCATCTGAGTCATCAGGGCTAGGATGCAACACAGGTGGGGTAGGGTGGATCTGGGGAAGATAGAGTCTCTAGGCTTCTGCAGAATGAGTCAGGCCCTTGGGGACAGGGGTAACAAGGACACTGGGAAAGATGAAAGATAGAGAGGGAACTCACAGGGCCTGGGGGCCTGGTCAAGGACAAGGGAGCCACTGAATTGTGTTGAGTCAGATTTGCCCAGAACCAGAGGCCCATATATATAGATCCTTCTCACTCCTTCCCACATCATGTGGTTTACAACCCTATTGATAGCTCCTCTGTGCCCCAGGACTGAGTTCACTCCTAATGATGGATGATGGCTTCAATTGGCTTTGGTCCCATCATTACGTACTATATATCTATCGAAACCCATTGATCTGTGCATTTCTTTTTCTTTTTCTTTTCTTTTTTTTTTTTTGAGAGAGAGAGAGGGAAGGGAGGGAGGGAGGGAGAGAGAAAAGCATCAACTTGTGTCCACCCATTCATGCACTCACTGGTTGACTCCAGTGTGTGCCCTGACCATTGATCGAACTCGCAACCTTGGCTTATAAGTGCAATGCTCCAATTAACCAAGCTACTTGGCTGGAGACCACCTGTGCATTTCTCAAGGGTAAGTTTTTCTGTTTGCAAATCACACTTCAATAAACCTGACTTTTAAGACGCACTATGATTATTAATACTTATGCATATTTGAAAATAAACTATGGTGTTGTGGGAGGTGTGGCCAGGAGTTCTTAGACCCTGCTGGTGGGACTATGAATGGACATAAGCATTATTTATTTATTTATTTATTTATTTATTTATTTATTTATTTTTTACAGAGACAGAGAGTGAGTCAGAGAGAGGGATAGACAGGGGCAGGCAGACAGGAACGGAGAGAGATGAGAAGCATCAATCATTAGTTTTTCATTGCGCGTTGCAACACCTTAGTTGTTCATTGATTGCTTTCTCATATGTGCCTTGACCACGGGCCTTCAGCAGACCTAGTAACCCCTTGCTGGAGCCAGTGACCTTGGGTTCAAGCTGGTGGGCTTTTTCCTCAAACCAGATGAGCCTGCACTCAAGCTGGCGACCTCGGGGTCTCAAACCCGGGTCCTCTGCATCCCAGTCCAATGCTCTATCCACTGCGCCACCGCCTGGTCAGGTGACATAAGCATTTAGAAGAACAAACATGCACAATGCCAATGACACAGCAGTTCATGCTCAGGAGAGACCCACAGTGCGTGCCAGGGACAAGCCCTGTTATGCCAAACAAGAAAGGAAAGGAGGGAGGAGGAAGAAAACCAAAGTCCTGCAACAGAGACAAGAGCAGAGAAAAGGTTTCCCACTGCCTGGAGCATCATGCAGCAGGTCAGATCAGCTGGCAGAGCTCCCAGGACCAAACAGACAAATGTCAAAAGCTCCACACTGAACAGAAGAGTCAGCTGCCCGCAATCACCACACTCTGCGCCTTTGAGAATGTCCTGCTTACGTGATGCATCATTTCTTTTTTTTTTTTATTTAATTTAATTTATTTTATTTTTTTACAGAGACAGAGAGAGAGTCAGAGAGAGGGATAGACAGGGACAGACAGACAAGAATGGAGAGAGATGAGAAGCATCAATCATTAGTTTTTTGTTGCATGTTGCAACACCTTAGTTGTTCATTGATTGCTTTCTCATATGTGCCTTGACTGCGGGCCTTCAGCAGACCGAGTAACCTCTTGCTCAAGCCAGTGACCTTGGGTCCAAGCTGGTGAGCTTTGCTCAAACCAGATGAGCCCGCGCTCAAGCTGGCGACCTCGGAGTCTCAAACCTGGGTCTTCCGCATCCCAGTCCTATGCTCTATCCACTGCGCCACCGCCTGGTCAGGCTGATGCACCATTTCTATACTCACACGTATAATGAAAGTATGGAAATGTTGAGAGAAACATCCAATTCAGGGGGAGTGTTGGAGGTGGCTAGGCAAGCTTCAACGTTTTAGTCTTTCTATTTCACTGGGGAACAATTTTTTTTTCATTTTCTGTTGAGTGAGGTTTTAGAACTGTTTCTATATGTTTCTGCATTGCTTATTCCAAATCTGAAATCCATTTTTTGGTGCACGCTCTAGTTTTTATGCAATTTTAATTTCTTTTTGTTACAGTTAATGGCATGCATTGGTTTTTAAATTGGAGTTAAAGGGCAACGACTCTTGGATTGAACATAACCACAAGGAAATTAATGTTTTACAAACATCACTTTTACTTAATTGTAGTTGTTTTTAAATGTAAAAAATTATGATCTGATAAAAACACCCTCTTATTTTGTTTTAAGATTGAATCATGGCTTCTTCGAGTAGGCATAAATGTAAGAATTGTCCTGACACCTTCTGTTATATGTGGCTGTTACACACTTCAACGTCAAAGGCGCAATATTTCATCATTTGTGAAACGTGCATATATTGCCTATTTTCTTTTTTTAAAATTTTTTAAATTATTTTTTATTTATTTATTTTAGAGAAGAGAGACAGAGAGAGAGAGAGAAGGGGGGAGGAGCAGGAAGCATCAACTCCCATATGTGCCTTGACCAGGCAAGCCCAGGGTTTTGAACCATCGACCTCAGCATTCCAGGTTGATGCTTAATCCACTGTGCCACCAGAGGTCAGGCTATATATTGCCTATTTTCAAGTTCCCCTTGGCGATCAAGACAAGAATTGGGCTCCTCATATTGTGTGTCATAATTGTGAGGAAATGCTTCGTGACTGGACAAAAGGAAAAAGCAAAGGAATGCCTTTTGGTATTCCCATGGTTTGGCGTGAACCTAAGGACCACAGCAGTGACTGTTATTTCTGTCTGATTCATACAAAGGGTATCAGCAAGAAAAAATGGCATATGATCGCATATCATAATATTCCTTCAGCAATACGACCTATCCCATACTCTGAGACAATCCCGGTTCCAGTTTTCAATGGTTTTATTTTTTCTAAGGACAAAGAAAGTGAACATGGTGATCAGGTTTATTTTGATAAGATGCATGAGGAAATGGTTGTAGAATCCGAAGGGTCTTCTGATGCCAAGCAGTCATTAACCCCTCAGTAGTTTAGCCAATCCGAATTGAATGACTTAGTAAGAATGACATAAAAAGTGTCCTCAACTTTCTGAAGTATGAGGAGCATAACTGGATCACTTGTGTGGATCTTAAAATGGTAAATTTCCTACTAGGACAACAGAGAGGTTTCACGAAGTATCCTTGCTTTCTGTGTTTGTGGGACAGCCAAGCTCGGGAGAAACACTGGACACAGAAGGAGTGGCTAAAACATGAAGCTCTGTAAGTAGGGATGCAAAATATTGTGAATGAACCTGTAGTTAATTGAGACAGGATCATTTTTCCCCCACTTCACATCACACTTGGCTTAATGAAGCAGTTTGTTCAGGCTTTGAATAGAGAAAGTGAATGCTTTTACCATATTATTTCTGTTTTCCTGCCTTGTCTTTCGAGAAGATAAAAGTAGGTATATTCGATGGACCTCAAATTCAAACCCTCATACGTGATGAAGTATTTGCCAAGAAGATGAGTAAGGAGGAGAAAGCAGCACGGCAGTCTTTTGTGGCAGTTACAAACAACTTCCTTGGCAACAAAAAAGCAGAAAACTATGAACTTCTGGTTCAAAGGATTCTGTTGGCTTTCCACGACATTGGATGTAACATGAGTGTTAAGATTCACTTCCTGGCCCTGGCCGGTTGGCTCAGCGGTAGAGCGTCGGCCTAGCGTGCGGAGGACCCGCGTTCGATTCCCGGCCAGGGCACATAGGAGAAGCGCCCATTTGCTTCTCCACCCCTCCGCCGCGCCTTCCTCTCTGTCTCTCTCTTCCCCTCCCGCAGCCAAGGCTCCATTGGAGCAAAGATGGCCTGGGCGCTGGGGATGGCTCTGTGGCCTCTGCCCCAGGCGCTATAGTGGCTCTGGTCGCAACATGGCGACGCCCAGGATGGGCAGAGCATCGCCCCCTGGTGGGCAGAGTGTCGCCCCATGGTGGGCGTGCCGGGTGGATCCCGGTCGGGCGCATGCGGGAGTCTGTCTGACTGTCTCTCCCTGTTTCCAGCTTCAGAAAAATGAAAAAAAAAAAAAAAAAAAAAAGATTCACTTCCTGAACAGTTACCTTGATAAGTTTCCCGAAAATCTTGGAGCTGTTAGTGATGAGCAGACTACTGCTGGAGCATCAAACGAGATTGTCCTCAACAAGTACACAAACACAAGAGCTACAAACGCAAATTTTTGCCTGAATAGAATTTAAATAAGTTTTGTGCAAATTTTATGATTAAAATAAGTGTTTTAATATGTTCTATTTTGAAATTGTAGACAAATTCTGATGCAATCATCTTTTAGTGTATTAGTGTATTTATTGTATTATATAAATTATTATATTTTCACAAAGATGATGCCCAAGAAGACATTCTACTTCATTATGTTAAACTAAATGTTGAAAATTTTACAATAAGATGAAAACCTTAAAATCTTGAATTGCAAAAAAACTGTAGCTTACAGAGAAAAACTAATGTCAGATTTGAGATCAGCACACTTGAATTAGGTAAGAACAAGTGTTTTGGTGGATGCAGCAAAAATTTTGTTCCCCAGTTTTATTATTATTTAAGCCCTGGCTGGACCATCCAGAAGTTAGTTAGTGTTAGACCATCCGGAAGTGCAGAGGTTGCCGATTTGATCACTGGTCAGGGTACGTACAAGAACAGCTCAATGTTCCTGTCTCTCTGTCTCTCTCTCCCTGCTTCTCTCTCTCACTAAAAATAAATAAGGAAATAAATAAGTAATTTATTTCTTTATTTTTTATTTTATTTTATTTTTTATTCATTTTAGAGAGGAGAGGGAGTGACAGAGGAAGAAATAGAGAGGAGAGACAGAGAGAGAGAAGGGGGAGGAGCTGGAAGCATCAACTCCCATATGTGCCTTGACCAGGCAAGCCCAGGGTTTGGAACTGGCGATCTCAGCATTTCCAGGTGGACGCTCCATCCACTGCGCCACCACAGGTCAGGCTATTTCTTTATTTTTATTGAATGATTTTAGAGGGAGAGGAAAGGGGAGAGAGAAGAGAGAAATAGTGATTTGTTGTACCACTTATTTATGCATTTTTTGGTTGATTCTTGTATGTGCCTTGACTGGGGATTGAACCCACAACCTTGGTGTATGTTCTAACCAACTAAGCAACCCAGTTAGCTAAGGCAAGGCAACTGATATTTTGTATACTTTCATTTGTTTGAAATATTTCATAATATTTAAAAAAGAAACTATCTAAATAGATACAAATAAATAATAGATTAAGATACACAAATTGCCAGTGATAAAAATAGTCACAGTTATGTAAAGTACAGCACAAGGAATATAGTCAATAATAATATTGTAATCACTACGAATGATGTCAAATGGGTTCCACCAGACTTGCCTGCCAGGTTGATCATGTCACTGTCTAATCACTACATTGTACACCTGACACAAGTATAATATTGTATGTAAACTGTAATTAAAATTTAAAATAACTAATAAAAAATAGGAAATAGATTTTAAAATAACAGATAAAATAGAACTGAAACTTTTTGGGGGAGAGGGGAGAGAGAGGGACAGACAGAGACAGAGAGACAGGAAGGGAGAGAGATGAGAAGCATCAATTCTTCGTTGCAGCTCCTTAGTTGTTCATTGATTGCTTTCTCATGTGTGCCTTGACCTGGGGCTATAGCAGAGCAAGTGACCCCTTGCTCAAGCCAGCGAGCTTGGGCTCAAGCCAGTGACTATGGGGTCATATCTATGATCCCACACTCAAGCCACTGACACCACATTCGAGCTGGTGATCCCAGGCTTAAGCTGGCAACCTCAGGGTTTCAAACCTGGGTCCTCAGCATCCCAGGTCAATGCTCTATCCACTGCACCACTGCCTGGTCAGGCTAGACTTAAGCTTCTTTTTTATTTATTTATTTATTTATTTATTTATTTATTTATTTTTAGAGAGGAGAGAAAGACAGAGAGAGAGAAGGGGGGGAGGAGCCGAAAGCATCAACTCCCATATGTGCCTTGACCAGGCAAGCCCAGGGTTTCGAACCAGCGACCTCAGCATTTCTAGGTTGATGCTTTATCCACTGCGCCACCACAGGTCAGGCTAGACTTAAGCTTCTTTACTCTATCTCCTTACCTTGCTTTATTTTCATTCACCACACTTATCAGAACCCAACGTTACAATATACACTGCTTTATACCATCAGCCTTTCTCTGCTATAGACTGCCCTCTGTCTACTGCCTGGCACATAGTGGATGCTGTTGGCATGATCTCGATGCTCTGGCATACTCAACCAGGGATGGGCCTCTCAGTCCAAGGGCACAGTGCCCTTCAACAGGCTCATGTCCTCATTGTGAAATGTTGCCCGTGGAAGGGCGGCGTGCTGTGATCACATTTCCTTCTTTGTACATGTTTTTGTTACACCTCTGAGCCACAGTCAATTTAAAATTTTCTCATTCAAAAAATAAAATACCTAGGAATAAACATAACAAAGAATGTAAAGGACCTATGAAAACTACAAAGCATTGTTAAGGGAAATCGAAAAAGATACAATGAAATGGAAAAATATTCCTTGTTCTTGGATAGGAAGAATAAATATAATTAAAATGACCATATTACCCAAAGCAATATACAAATTCAATGCAATTCCCATCAAAATTCCAATGACATTTTTTAAAGAAATGGAACAAAAAGTTATCAGATTTATATGGAACTATGAAAATCCCTGAATAGCCAAAGCAATTCTAAGGAAAAAGAACAAAGCTGGGGGCATTACAATACCTGATTTCAAATTATATTATAGAGCCACAACAATCAAAACAGCATGGTATTGGCAGAAAAATAGACAGTCCAATGGAACAGAATAGAAAGCCCAGAAATAAAACCACATATAGCCTGACCAGGCGGTGGCACAGTGGATAGAACGTCGGACTGGGATGCAGAAGACCCAGGTTCGAGACCTCGAGGTTGCTAGCTTGAGCACAGGCTTATCTGGTTTGAGCAAAATCCCACCAGCTTGAACCCAAGGTCGCTGGCTCCAGCAAGGGGTTACTCAGTCTGCTGAAGGCCCACGGTCAAGGCACATATGAGGAAGCAATCAATGAACAACTAAGGTGTTGCAATGCGCAGTGAAAAAGTAATGATTGATGCTTCTCATCTCTCTCCGTTCCTGTTTGTCCCTGTCTATCCCTCTCTGACTCACTTTCTGTCTCTGTAAAAACAAAACAAAACAAAAAAACCCACATATATATGGTCAAATAATTTTCAATAAAGGGGCCAACAACACTCAATGGAGAAAAGAAAGCCTCTTCAACAAATGGTGCTGGGAAAACTGGAAAGCTACATGCAAAAGAATGAAACTCGACTAGTTTGTCCCCTTGTACTAAAATTAATTCAAAATGGATCAAAGACCTAAATATAATACCTGAAACAATAAAGTACATAGAAGAAAACATAGGTACTAAACTCATGAACCTTGGTTTTAAAGAGCATCTTATGAATTTGACTCCAAAGGCAAAGATAAATGAATGGGACATCAGACTAAGAAGTTTTTGCACAGAAGAGAAACTGACAACAAAACAAACAGACAGCCAACTAAATGGGAGATGATATTTTCAAACAACAGCTCAGATAAGGGCCTAATATCCAAAATATACAAAGAACTCATAAAACTCAACAACAAACAAACAAACAATCCAATAAAAAAATAGGAAGAGGACATGAACAGACATTTCTCCCAGGAAGAAATACAAATGGCCAACAGATATATGAAAAGATGCTCATCTTCATTAGCTATTAGAGAAATGCAAATCAAAACTACAATGAGATACCACCTCACACCTGTTAGATTAGCTATTATCAACAAGATAGGTAATAGTAAGTGTTGGAGTGGCTGTGGAGAAAATGGAACCCTCATCCACTGTTGGTGGGACTGTAAGGTAGTACAACCATTATGGAAGAAAGTATGGTGGTTCCTCAAAAAACTGAAAATAGAACTACCATATGACCCAGCAATCCCTCTACCCCCAAAACTCAAAAACACTGGTACGTAAAGACACATGCAGCCCCATGTTCATTGCAGCATTGTTCACAGTGGCCAAGACATGGAAACAACCAAAAAGCCCTTTAATAGATGACTGGATAAAGAAGATGTGGTACATATATACTATGGAATACTACTCAGCTATAAGAAATGATGACGGCCCTGGCCGGTTGGCTCAGTGGTAGAGCGTCGGCCTGGCGTGTGGGAGTCCTGGGTTCGATCCCCGGCCAGGGCACACAGGAGAAACGCCCATCTGCTTCTCCACCCCTCCCCCTCTCCTTCCTCTCTGTCTCTCTCTCTTCCCCTCCTGCAGCCAAGGCTCCATTGGAGCAAAGATGGCCCGGGCACTGAGGATGGCTCTGTGGCCTCTGCCTCAGGCGCTAGAATGGCTCTGGTTGCAACAGAGCAACGCCCCAGATGGGCAGAGCATCGCCCCCTGGTGGGCATGCCAGGTGGATCCCGGTCGGGTGCATGCAGGAGTTTGTCTGACTGCCTCCCGGTTTCCAACTTCAGAAAAATACAAAAAAAAAAAAAAAAAGAAATGATGACGTCGGATCATTTACAACAACATGGATGGATCTTGATAACATTATATGGAGTAAAATAAGTAAATCAGAAAAAACTAAGAACTGCATGATTCCATACATAGGTGGGACATAAAAGCGAGACTAAGAGACATGGATAAGAGTGTGGTGGTTAACAGGGAGGGGAGGAGAGAGAGGGAGAGGGGGAGGGGGAGGGGCACAAAGAAAACCAGATAGAAGGTGACGAAATACAATCTGACTTTGGGTGATGGGTATGCAACATAATTTTTTTTTTTTTTATTCATTTTTAGAGAGGAGAGAGACAGAGAGAAGGGGGGAGGAGCTGGAAGCATCAACTCCCATATGTGCCTTGACCAGGCAAGCCCAGGGTTTCGAACCGGCGACCTCAGCATTTCCAGGTCGACGCTTTATCCACTGCGCCACCACAGGTCAGGCGGGTATGCAACATAATTAAATACCAAAATAACCTGGAGATGTTTTCTCTGAACATATGTACCCTGATTTATTAATGTCACCCCATTAAAATTAATTTAAAAAAAATTAAATTCTGCCCAACACCAAAAAATAATTTTTTTTCTCATTCAAAGGAATGGGCAAAATTAATTTTAGTAATACCTTTCATTAACCCAACATATTGAAAAGAGTATCACTTCAACGTGTGATTGACACCCAAATGATTCATGAGCAATTTCATATCCTGGTTTTTGTACTAAGGCTTCAAAATCCACTGTCTTTACTCCAAGAATGCCCTTGGTTAGAACCTGCCTGGTTCTGAGCTCCTAGCTTACTCTCCTGGCTTCCAGGAGCTGCTGGAATCTGCTAATGTCCTTATTCTATCCTTGCATGTGACAGCATGTCCTGGAGGATAGTATGCCTGAGGGGGGATCCAGGGACAGAAATACTCTCCCAGACATGCAGACATGCAGTGCGCTGGTGACAGCTGGGCACTTTCTGATCTACACTCAGATCCAGGAGAACATATCATCTAGAATGTCCAATATCTTATGTTTATTCTCATTACTTGGAAATTTCACAGTGATGCCACTCACAGGGTTGTTTTGTTTGTTTGTTTTTTAATTTGTAAGAGGAGGGGAGGCAGAGACAGACTCCCATATGTGCCCCAACTAGGATCCACCCAGCAAGCCCACTAGGGGGCGATGCTCTGCCCATTTGGGGCCCTTGCTCTGCTGCAACTGGAGCCATTTTTTAGTGCCTAAGATCGAGGCCATGGAGCCACCCTTAGTGCCTGGGGCCAACCTGCAGTAATCGAGCAATGGCTGCAGGAGAGGAAGAGAAGAGAAGAGAGAGAGAGAGAGAGAGAGAGAGAGAGAGAAGTGAGAAAGGGAGGGGTGGAGAAGCAGATGGGCATTTCTCCTATGTGCCCTGACCAGGAATCAAACTCAGAACATCCACACACCAGGCCGACAGTCTACCACTGAGCAAACCGGCCAGGGCCGTCACTCACAGGGCTTTTTTCAATGGTTTATGTGTTTGCTGCTTTTTGTGCTGGGTACTTGGCCAGCCCAGCCACAATGAACTTCTGCGAATGTGCTTTGGGTTCCTTCTTCATGATGTCTCCTCATTCTCAGATCTCTTTTAGGAACATCTGGCCTGCCAATGCTAGACCTTCTGCAAGGAGCCCCTACCACCTCCTCCTTTTTCTTTTCCTGTTTCTGTCTCTAGGATTCTGTTCTGCCTACTGAGAGATTTCCTCAGCTCATTTTTTTTTTAGTGAGAGAAATAGGAACAGACAGACAGGAAGGGAGAGAGATGAGAAGCATCAACTCATAGTTGGAGCACCTTAGTTGTTCATTGATTGCTTTCTCATATATGCCTTGACTGGGGAGCTCCAGCTGAGCCAGTGACCCCTTGCTTAAGCCAGCAACCTTTGGCTCAAACCAGTGACCTTTGGGTTCATGTCTATGATCCCATTGAGTGACCCCGTGCTCAAGCTGGTGAGCCCACACTCAAGCTGGATAAGCACGTGGGGTTTTGAACCTGGATCCTCAGCATCCCTCTATCTACTGCTCCACTGACTGGACTCTCAGCTCACTTTTTTGAACATCTATTATGTTCTGGAAATTTTTAAAAATTATTATTGTTTTTCATTTTATTTATTGATTTTAGAGGAAAGGAGAAAAAGAAAGAGAAAAAGACAGAAAGATCAATCTGGTTTTTTTACAGAGCCAGAGAGAGGGATAGACAGGGACAGACAGACAGGAACAGAGAGATGAGAAGCATCAATCATCAGTTTTTCGTTGCGCATTGCGACACCTTAGTTGTTCATTGATTGCTTTCTCATATGAAGGCCCTTGACCGCGGGCCTTCAGCAGACCGAGAGTAACCCCTTGCTTGAGCCAGAGGCTGGTGAGCTTTTTGCTCAAACCAGATGAGCCCGCACTCAAGCTGGCAACCTCGGAGTCTCGAACCTGGGTCCTTCCGCATCCCAGTCTGACGCTCTATCCACTGCGCCACCGCCTAGTCAGGCTCAATCTGTTCTTGCATGTGCCCTGACCAGGGATCAAACTGCAACCTCTGTGCATCAGAATGATGCTCTGACCAACTGAGCTATCCAGCCAGGGCACGTTCTGAAAATTGCAGACAATATATATTTTTTATTTATTTATTTTTAATTTTTATTTTTTTATCCATTTTTAGAGAGGAGAGAGAGAGGTAGAGAGAGAGAGACAGAGAGAGAGAAGGGGGGAGGAGCTGGAAGCATCAACTCCCATATGTGCCTTGACCAGGCAAGCCCAGGATTTTGAACCAGTGACCCCAGCATTTCAGGTCAACACTTTATTCACTGCTCCACCACAGGTCAGGCCATGTTGATTCTTCCATATCTTTACCTGATGGGTCCCAACTCCGCCACCCAGCACCTACACTGGAATGCTGGGCCTCTGCCCAGCCAGTGCTATCTTGGGGGGAAAAAGGTCCAGAGAGGGAAAGGCATTTCTGAGGACCACACAGTAGGGATGACCCCCTGCCCAGTTGCTCAGATTCACGCCACTTCCAAGAAGAACCAGTAGCTTCTTCTCTGATCTTCATAGCTACCTGGAGGTGGTCCCGGTAACCCAATTCACAGGTAGAACCAAACAAGGCCAGAGAGTATGTTTCCTTTAGCAGGGGGACTGAGCCAGATCTGTGCATCCACATGGGTGCTGCGTCCCTAAAGAGATGGGGGCAGCTGGAGGAGGGGTGCAAGGGCAGGGGAGAGAAGGAGAGACAGAGTCTTTGGGTATAAGCTGGGAAGGCCTCCCTCCCCCAGTACCTGGGCCCTGCATTTGCACAGGCAGCCTTACTGTAGGCAGAGCCTGACTTCCTGACCCTTGACTTTGACCTTTGCCTTCTGTCCATTACCTGAACTGAAACAGAAAGTCTCCTCTGGGGGCAGGGTTTCAGGTACACTGGTAAGAATGGGGATTTGGAAGACACCCCCCGAGGAGAAACCATCTTCCTGGAGCCTCAGATGGTAGCTGAGCACAGAAGTACCAGCCACCTGTAGGCAGTGGGGCCAGCACTTGCTCTTTTCTGGGGGCTTAAGGGTGGGGATCCATAAGTGGGGGGGGGCAAGTTCCAATGTCCCATAAAACAGAAGTGGTGTGGGAATAAGGCCCCAGAGACACAGGACAGTGGGGAGGGCAGCCCAGGTGATTGTGGCCAGAGGTGGCTGTCAGTGGAGGAAGCCCAGATGAGTCCAGAAAAACACAAGAGAAAGAATTGGGATTTGGTGACTTCAGCTCCATCACCAGGTTCAGCATGGGGTGGGTCAGCTCCATCCCAGAAATGGGAGTAGCTCCCAGTGGGGTCCTGAGACACCTGGAAACCAGGGTGGATGCTATGTAAAGGACAGTGTAGGGGAGTGCCACCCTGAAAGCCACAGTCACGTGAGAACTTTCTAGAAAGAGGACATCAGCGTCAATGTCCTGAAATGTTGAAAGGCCAGAAAAGATGACCCAAAGTATCCTTGGGGTTGATGACCCTGGCTGAGAACACAAGGTGATGAGCAGAAACTGCTGCGCACGGTGGGGGGGAGGGGGCTAGCAGATGGGGAAGTGGAAGAAGCTTCATAGCAGGGATTGGGGTGCTGGTTTCAGACCTGGGGGGACCGGTGGGGGAGGAAAAGATGTGCTTGTGAGGGGTCTGTAGGCACAAGTCTGGGAAGAGGGATGCAGCTGTACAGACCCCATAACAATGAGACCATCAGTGAAAGAATAGTGGGGAAGCTCCTAGGAAGGTTCCAGAAAGGAGGTGGGGGTCAGTGGAGCTGTTAAGTAAGTGGTGCTGGAGGGGGCTTAACGGAGATGACATGAAAGCCCTGAGACCGGGGTTATAAGGGCAGCCTTGGGAGCTAATCTTCCAGGCTGGCCTAGGCTCAACCAGTGCAAAAGGCCTTCCCCATCTGGTCGTCCCCACCCCGGTCCAGCCTGCTCTGCGGTGTGCTGGATGGCCCTGTCACCCAGGAGCCGCGGTGGAGGTAAGTAAGGAGTCATTCCTTCTAGCAAACCGGCGAGATACCCGAGGAAAAGTTATGACAATCCAGGAACAAGAGGGAGTTCAAGGAAGGGGCGCCAAGTCCCAACCCCACCCCTGCTGCGCGCCCTCCACGCCCTCCACGCCTTCCACGCTCTCCACCTGTCCATCCTCTGGCGTCTGGCCCGGCGGTGAGCTGCAGACCCCGGTGACCGTCCTCCACTGAGCGGGGTACGAGGGGAGGGGGTCCTCCGGGTGGGAATCCACTGGGCGGGGAACCCGGGTAGGATCGGCAGGGTAGCAGTCTGCGAGGCAGGAGTCTGAGGGACAGGGTCCGCGGGGAGGGTCTGCGGGGTAGGAGTGCGGGCGTCGTCGGGAGGACCCAGGCGCGAGAGCGGACCGTCGGCTGCCGCTCTCCCCCAACCCCACCCTCTACCCCAACCAGTCGCTGCCGCCTCCTCCCCCTCCGCCTCCGCCGCCGCAGCCACCGCCACCCAGTGTCACCGCCGGTAAGTTTGCGCACCGCTGGCGCGGGGTGCGGGTGCGGAGCCGGCGCCGAAAGCATCGGGCAGCGCCGGGGAGACCGGCGGGGTGCTCAGGGCCGGACCTGAGCGGCGCGGTGAGCACGGGGACCTGGCCCTGCCCTGCCCGAGGGGATGTTCCGGGAATCCACACAGCCCGGCCAGGGGCCCACAGAATGCGGAGTGCGGAACTAACTGGCCAGCAGGGACCTTTATGGTGATCTGGAGGGTCTCGGGGCCCGGGGTTGCGGTCCTCATTCGCATCGGACACCTCCGTTTTCGCCACCCGGGATGCGCCCTTCAGTTCGAACACAGCGGGGCTCGCCCCGTCGGGCGGACTGAGGCCTCTCAGCGCTTCACCCTCCTCTCCCCGGGGAGCGCGGCCAGGGCTGGAGGTGTCCATAGCCGCCAGACGCTTGGTTCGGCTGCCCTACTGTTCCACTGGGATCCCGACTCCTCCCTCGAGCACTCCTGCTTCCCCCTCCCCCTATGGGCACCTCCGCAGAGACACCCTAGGGGCGCAGGTCCTCTGTAGTCCGCCCCCTCCTCGGGCAGGCCCTGCACCCCAGTATGCCCCCTAGTAGTCTCCCAGCTCCTGGGGAGATTTTCCCGGGAAGGGGGCGAGAGACTCAGCACCCCTCCCGCTCTGCTGTTCCGTGAAACCCACATTTGTCACTTTGACCCGCAATGGGGGCGGGTCACCGCCTTGCTCTGCTCCCGCCTTTCCAGCGGCCCCCAGTCCCGCTTCCTGGCCGCGGGGTTTCTACCTCCACCCGGAACGGAACCGACTAACTCCTGACATCTGGGTGCCCACATCCACCACGGATGGAGGACCGGTCAGGGCTGTTTTTCTGACCTCGGTGCTGAGGGATGAGGGTTGGTAGGGGAGTTGTACCCTGGCCACCATCCAGGCCCGCCCTGCCCCCCACGGGCTGGGGGTGAAGGACGCAGGAATCAGGCTTTGTCAACAGCCCATGGCCCTTGATCCATCCGGAGCCACCACCTTCTGCCACTTGCCCTGGTTTCACAAAAATACCCCCCACCTCATATACCTCTCCTGAAAGGCCTTGACCCCACCCATTCTGATCCTAGGGTGGCCTGGAGTGACATGGGGTGACTACTGCTGCCTTTATTGGCTGATGGGCCAGCTACCCAGCCTAGGGGCCCCTTCCTCAGGTCTGGGAGTCCCTCAGCCATCCCCAGTGGAAATTGTTGGGACACTGGCCAAATCTTGAACATTCAGGATTGGTGCATTCTGCCAGACATGAGCAGGGCACATGCCAGCCTAGCAGGTGCGGGGGTGGGGGCTGGGGGTGGGGGTGGGGGTGGTGCAGTGGGGTAAATTCAGGTGGAAAGGGCTTGGAAAGAGTGAACAAAGGGTGAGTTGGGGGCTGGGGGCCCTTGGAGAGCCCCCTGCTGAGTCTCTAGTCCTGGGCTGACATTTGTGCCTGCACAGTCCTAGTCCCTAAAGGGAGAAGAAGGGTCAGTCTCTGGCCATTCACTCCCCACCTCACCGCTAGTGTGGGGAGGATAATAGTGTGAAAAATGGGGAGCCCTGGTGCTGCAGCTAAAGGGAGTCCCAGAGCAGCACCTCTGCCTCTGGCTCCTCACCATCCAGGGTTTCAGTCCTGTCATTTGTCCAACAGATATTGTCCCTAGGGCTGACAGGCTGCCCTGGGGTTTCCATGTCCCCCATGGCAGGGAGGAGGCCTGGATATGATACTCTGTCCTTCCCTTCAGGTGGCAGAGCTAATTTACTCCTGAGGAGTCAGGCATCCCCACTTTACAGGTGAGTAAACTGAGGCTCCAAGAAGTTAATTACCTGCCCTTGGTCCAATGACCAGAACTGGGTGCTATAATGTTGCCCTTTCCTGTGGAGCCAACTTCACACCTAAGAGCCAGGGCAGGGATTCCAGAACCTTTGCACAGCTGGAAGTCACTCCCAGCCCCCAGCCTTAATCACATAAGCATCTAGAATCTTCTTCCCACATTCCCCCAAAAGGGATGGAGGACATGCCCCCTTCTACCACTTGTCCTGCTTCCATCAGGTCTCTAGTGGGGATCACCTGCAGCCTTCTGTATTGGGGAGTGCTGAGGCCCTAACCCCTAGGGACCGAGGGCTAAGGGTGACTTGAACCAAGCATGCAGCCTGTGATCTGTGGATGCTTATTCCTAATTTCACCCACCAGACCAGGGGTGGGAGTGGAGGACATGAAGGCTCCCCCTCCTTCCTTGAGCATGGCTGGCATGGAGAATAGTCTGGGAGGGGCAGGGAAGGACAGGCCCCATGGCAACCCATCCCTTTCTCCCCTCTCCCCTGGGTCCTGCTTCTCTCTGGGGTCCCTGGAATAACTGACTACCTAGATAGAAGGCAGGATGCCCCTGAGGAAGCAGCCCAAGTGTGGTCCCGCCCTCCCTTTCCCACACATAGACCCTACAAGGTCAGCAAGGCGAGCTGTCACTTCGACCCAGAAGTTGAGGAATAGCCAGGCTTGCCATGGCTGCCAAGCCCCCACTGGGCTCTCAGGGGCTTTCCATTTTGATAGAGCTCTTCGCTGTTAGTCCCATAATATCACCCCAATTCCCCAACTCCCTTGCTGCAGAGGTTCTGGGAAGGAACAACTTATCGGGTAGTGTCCTTCCTCCCTGCTTGCCTCTATCTCCACTGTCCACTTTGTCTCAGCCAGCCCTTGTCACTCTCCCCTCCCTTGGTCTTAGAGCTTCTAGCTGCTAACGGCTCAAGCCACCCCTATACCCCTAAACCTGTCCACCCACCTCCCCTCTTCCACCAGCATCCAGGTGCATGGATCAGAGGTCTGCTTCTGGCTACTCCTCACCTCCTGAACTCAGTGGCCCAGGCTAGTGAGCGGCAGGACAGCAAATGGGCTGTCTGGTCAGAATCAGGAGATGAGCCTTTAATGACCTCAGGGCTAAAGACACCTGAACTGCCCCTCTTTCTTCACTGCCATCTTCACTGACAAGAGCACCCTTTATTCTGTGGCTCCCCCACCTGCATCCCTAAGCTCAGGTTCCTCACCTGGTTCATGGACTGGGGACTAGCCACTAAAGGACTTGCCTCGCCAGGCCTGACTGGCACTTGTGGCCTGAGGGCCAGGGTTAGGAACCCCAAAGCAAGCAGGTACCTGCCGAGATCACTCAGCTCTGACCCTTAATGGGGGCACCTCAGGGTCCCATCAGGGGTGAGGGGTGAGTTTCAGGGAGGCTCCTGGTTGAAACAGCCCTGTGAGAACCCAGCTGGACTGATGGGAAGAGGCTAAAATCCAGGTATCCCAACATCTTCCCTCCACTTTTAGCTAGAGCCTGTACTCCCCTCCCTGCCTTTCCTGGCTTCTCTCTGGCAGTGCTTTTCCAGCTAGCTAGCCATCTATCCATCTATCCATCCATCACTTGCTCACTCCATGCCAGTGTGCCCAGAGAAGGGTTCACCCACAGCCCTGGGGGCCCTGCACCCAGGCCCCGAGGGAGGCCCCTCCCTGGGGCCCCCATGGGATTCAGTTGGAGCAAAAGACAGGCTTTAGAAACATGAAAGGAAGATTTATCGGTTGCTGCTGCCCCAGAACTCTGGCTCAGACAGGCTCTGGCCCAGAACTGGGCACCATGGTGTAACCCTGCAGGCACCACAAGGGCAGAGGTCCCATGTCTGGGCCCAGCAGCCAACAGGGCTGATCTCAGTGTGCTGCCAGCTGCCTACACACTGTGCCCCCACGGGACCCAGAACCTGGCCTGGGTCTTGGATGGGGCCTAGTGGCCAGCTAGACACTCCAGTCTTGGGAAAGGGAGCATGCATGTGACAGGGACCACCCTGAGAATGTGCCTGGTGTTCCTGACTCCTGACAAGGCTGGGAGCTGGCTCAGGGCCACCTTGATAATCATAGCAAGGGGGTGAAGTGATGAATGGCCCAACATTCTGTCCCAGCCTGGCAACATGACTTTCCCAGGGACTAAGAATAGGTGGGGAGGCTGGTGAGGATCGTAGGGAAGAGGTGGGCTTCTAAGGGTGCTGCTCCGCCTTCCACAGCTTTGAGACCAGGCAGGATGGTGGCTGCCACCAGCACAGAGGGTAGGGGCTCTGGTGCTTTCCGAGCCACCAAAGAGACAGCCAAAGGCCATGAGAAATCCCACTGCACCCAGGGGAGGTGGCACAGGCCCCAAGATGCTGGGCAGGACCTATTGGCAAAGAGCAATTACTACTCTCCCAGCCCCCACTTCATCAATAGGACCTGGAGACTCAGATGGGTGGTTTTAGGGGAGCTGGACACCCTGCTGGCCATGATAGAACCCAGCTATCTCCTCACCCTTTCCCAGACTCTGCTGCTCTGACCCTTAGCAGCCCTAAGAGGAGTGTGCCCACGAGGACCCTTTACCCCAGTCGTGCAGCCCCAGCCAGATGTGGGGGGTGGCAACCCAGAGGCATGACCTCCGCCTGGCCACACCACCCTCCCCTCCTCTTACTGCTGCTGCTGGCCTGCCAGGTGAGCATTCAACCGCCGCTCCTCCTGCCCCTTTGGGTCCCACCCTTGGGCCTGCCCACTCACCTTCCCTTACTGACACAGCTTACTCCTGCCTGTCCATCACTGTCCCCCAGCCACAGGCCCTCTCTGCTCAGGTGATGGACTTCCTGTTCGAGAAGTGGAAGCTTTATGGTGACCAGTGTCTGTACAACTTGAGCCTGCTGCCTCCCCCCACTGGTGAGCCCCCTAGCCTTCCACCTGAGTCTAGCACTAGGTCGAGTAGCATTTCCTGAGTTGTTATTATGGTAAGACCACAAGTGTCTGGAGCCGATCAACGACTGCTGGCTGACAAGGTCACAGCAGGAGAAGACCCACAACTGCTGGCTGGACCCCGGCACACAAGTGAGAAAACTGAGTCACAGAGAGACCAAGGACTTGCCTAAGGCTACACAACCAGGAAATAAAATAAATGGTAGGCTTGCCCCAGAACTGGGGTGCTTCATACCCTGCCCTGATGCTAGGTGCCTGCCCAGGCAGGCAAGGGGACACTGTCCTTGCCCTCATGGCTTAAAGCCCACTGGGAAGACAGTGAGTGCATGGAGGAAGCTGCTTCGATGGGTGGACAGGCCTCACAAAGCCTGGAGGAGGCAAGGGGGATGGGCTTTTATGCAAAGGGCGAAGGCAGGGATTGCATATGCCATAAGGATGAGTTCTGAAGGTCACTGGGGTACAGAGAGACTAGAGCAAGAATAGCTTCCTGGAATGCCTAGCCATTGTCTGGACAGGCAAGGTGACTGTGTAGGGCTAAGGGGGTCAGGGAGGTAACCACAGAGTTGGTGCTTGACCCAGGAAGAGTGCCAACAGAATTGGGATTCAGCCTCCAGAGAGGAAGGCACTTCAAGAAGGGAACTGTGGTCTGACCAGTGAAGGCGCAGTGGATAGAGCATTGACTTGAACACTGAGGTCCCAGGTTCAAAATCCCAAGGTTGCCGGCTTGAGCAGGGGCTCATCCGGCTTAGGCACAGGCTCACCAGCTTGCGTGTGGGGTTGCCAGCTTGAGTGTGGGATCATTGACATGATTCCATGGTCACTGGCTTGAAGCCCAAAGGTTGGTGGCCTGGCTGGAGCCCCTGGTCAAGGCACACATGAAATCAGTGAACAACAAAAGTGCCACAACTACGAGTTGATGCTTCTTATCTCTCTCCTCTCTCACTCTCTCTCTTCCTGTCTCTCTCACTATATATATATTTTTTAAAAAGGAAGTTAAAAAAGGCAGAAAAAGAAGGGAACTGGGAAGAAGGGTGCCCCAGGTGGGTTTGTGCCGAGTTGGAGATGAAGGTGTCCCAGGGGAGGTGGCTAGGCGGAGCTAGAGCGCAGGACCAGGCTGGTCTGGGGGGACAGGAGAGGTGGGGTGGTCAGGAAGACTTGAAGGGGAGCTGATGTGGGAACAGAGGAAGAGGCTCAGGAGATCCTGAGAGGGGGCGAAGGGACATGTGGACCCTGCTGAGGAGCCCTGCCTCCACCCCCGCCTCTGCAGAGCTGGTTTGTAATAGAACCTTCGACAAGTATTCCTGCTGGCCCGACACCCCTCCCAACACCACAGCCAACATCTCCTGTCCCTGGTACCTGCCCTGGTACCACAAAGGTAACTATAGAGGGCATGCATGGGGGGTGGTGAAAGAGTCCAGCCCGGGGCTGGAGTGCTGACCAAAGCCTCCCCCCAGTTCAGCACCGCTTCGTCTACAAGAGGTGTGGGCCTGATGGGCAGTGGGTGCGTGGTCCCCGTGGGCAGCCATGGAGAAACGCCTCCCAGTGCCAGATGGATGAGGATGAGATTAAGGTCCAGGTCAGCCTGCAGCCGGTGCAGCAGAGGCCGGGGGCGGGGGGGACCCGGTGAGGTGACCCCCACCCAGCCCTGCTTGACTACCTACTATGATTTGCAGAAGGAAGTGGCCAAGATGTATAACAGCTTCCAGGTGATGTACACGGTGGGGTACTGCCTCTCGCTGGGGGCACTGCTCCTGGCCCTGGCCATCCTGCTGGGCCTCAGGTACGCCCACCCGCCCTGTGTGGGAAAGGCGACAGTGGGCAGCATGCAGGTGGGCGCCGACTCCCTGTTCCCATAGGAAGCTGCACTGCACCCGCAACTACATCCATGTGAACCTGTTTATGTCCTTCGTGCTCAAGGCCAGCTCCGTGTTGGTTATTGACGCACTGCTCAAGACCCGCTACAGCCAGAAGATCGGTGACCACCTCAGTGTGAGCGGCTGGCTAAGTGATGGGGTGAGCACCCAGACTTTCCCCCCACCCCAGGGCAGCAGGTGGCTGTGTGACCTGAGCTCACGCGTGCTGCCCCTGTGGCCAGGCGGTGGCCGGCTGCCGGGTGGCCGCAGTGTTCATGCAGTACGGTGTTGTGGCCAACTACTGCTGGCTGCTGGTGGAGGGCGTGTACCTACACAGCCTGCTGGGCCTGGCCACCTGCCCCGAGAGGAACTTCTTCACCTTCTACCTGGGCATTGGCTGGGGTGAGTGGCCTGCTGCGGGGATGGAGGGGCATGGTCCAAGGCTGGCTGACCTGAGCCTTGGAACCACAGCTGCCACCCCCACAGGTGCTCCTATACTGTTCATCATACCCTGGACAGTGGTCAAGTGTCTGTTTGAGAACATCCAGTGAGTATGAGCTGACGTGAGGACAGCCCAGGGCAGCTGGGGCTCACCTGTCCTGGTGTTGGGCAGGGCCTATGGGAGTGGCTGTGGAGCCCCATTAGTGAGGGGACAGGAAGTATATCTTTGGCCAGATGCAGTAGGAAGTAAGCAAACCTGATGCCCAGGATGGGGGTCATTTGTGACCATTTCTTTCCCGAGGCACTAATGACATCCCCAGGGCATCAGGGGGGTGTGGGCCTGGGGGCCTGATGGAACATGAGCCAGCCCCACCCTTCAGGTGCTGGACCAGCAATGACAACATGGGCTACTGGTGGATCCTGCGCTTCCCCGTCTTCCTGACCATTTTGGTGAGGAAATACTGTACCTACTGGCCCCACAGGGAGGGGTGCAGGGCAACGGGGTCAGCCTCCAGCAACCCTCCCTTGTGGGCCTGCATTGGCCGAGGAGACCAACAGCATCCTACCTGGGCAAAAAGGGAGGGAGGGCCCAGCACTCAGCCAGGACACTGGCCAGCGTCCTGGCCTGGGGCCGGGCTGCCTGTCCTTGGCTGGGTGCCCACCAGCCCCAGAGCCTCGGGAGCCAGGAGGCACAGGTGGAGCCCTGGGGCGACCCTGAGCTGTCCTCAATGTGCAGATCAATTTCTTCATTTTCATCCGCATCCTCCACATCCTCGTGGCCAAGCTGCGAGCCCACCAGATGCGCCACACTGACTACAAGTTCCGGTGGGTGCAGGTGAGGGGGCAGGGGGTGGGGTGGGGACACGCCATACCTGTGGCTCAGACTCTGCCCCCACAGGCTGGCCAAGTCCACGCTGACCCTTATCCCCCTGCTGGGGGTTCATGAGGTGGTGTTTGCCTTTGTGACGGATGAGCATGCCCAGGGCACTCTGCGATTCGCCAAGCTCTTCTTCGACCTCTTTCTCAGCTCCTTCCAGGTGCCCCCCCCCCCCAGCAAGTGCCTGCCCCCACCCCTCCTCTCGGCTGCCCTGACCACTCCCTCTCTGCAGGGTCTGCTGGTGGCTGTCCTCTACTGTTTCCTGAACAAGGAGGTAGGTGGAGGTCTGGGATCAGTCTGGGGTCGGGGGAGGGGAAGGGGGAGGGGGAGTATAGGCACCTGGCCTTCATGCCCGCCTGCATTTGTGGAGTGCTTGCCATGGCGCTGGGTGCCAGGCCTCAGCCCTCTCCTCAGGAATTGCACAGTGAGGGGTACCAGACACCTGCAGACCCAGCATTCCATGCTGACAAAACCCACCTTATCCCATGGCAGGGAGCCATGTGGCCCTTCAAGGCTGGAGGTTGGGGATCCTAGGGGGTGGGATGGGGGGGCCTTGGGCCTGGCCCCACCTGCCTGCTGCCCTAGGTGCAGACGGAGCTGCTGCGGAACTGGCACCATTGGCGCCTGGGAGAGGTGCTGCGGGAAGAGCGCCAGGGTGGTAGCCACCCAGTCTCAGCCCACCTCACCAGCGGAGTCACCACAGAGAAGCTATTGCTCTCCAGAGGCCAAGACAGCAACGGAGCTAGCCAGGACCCCTCCGCGGGGACCCTTGTGGCGTGTGGCCTCCCTGGGTTGGCTGAGAGCCCCTTCTGAAGCCCCCTGGAGCCCTGCCTGGTGCTGAACTCAGGAGCTGAGAGGGCACCAATGAACAATTCAGACTGATGCTGGGGGGTGGGATGGGGCTGGAGTTGCCCCACCATCCAAATGTCCTCAGTGCAGTGGTCTGAGGGGTGGGGCCTCCCCTCTTCACACCTGTTCTGGGCCCAGCCAGGTGGAGGTGGGAGGGGGGTTGGGAGGAGTGATGGGGGGTAGGGTATGGGACACTGGGTGTGGTAGGGAAGCTGTCCTATGAATGCATGCCTGAGTGTTTCTGTGTGTCTGTGAGTCTGGCATTGGAGGAAATGTGTGTCCTCCAACAATAAAGAACTTGCACAGTGTCACTACGCCTACCTTGGAGAGTGGGGCTGGGGACACGGAGCGGGCTAGGCCCAGGGCCTCCCCATGAGAGTGGAGCAGCCCCTGATGGGAGTCTCCACCACCTGAGCTGGTGCTCCCCTCTGGGAGCACCCCTTCTACAAAGCAATGGAGCTGGAACCTCTGAGGGAACCCAATGTGTGAGTGGTGGCTGGCAGTGCCTGGCCCTGTCCTCACTGGAGCAGGTTCTGGCCACCCTCCCATCCAGTTCAGGTTACCCCACCTCCACCCCAGGCCAGAGTGGCAGTCCCCGTTAGCTTTGGCTCCCATTTGCCAGCAGAAGGACATAATAGGGGTGATAGCCAAGGGAGGCCACTGACTTCACATTCCTCCTGACCTCACATGGGCACCCAGCCGGGGATGGACTCAGGTTCAGTGAGGGCATCACTAGAAATTCAGGACTGGGTATCCTCTGCTGGCCTCTGCTTCATCCTGCCTCCAGCCACCTGAGCAGTTTGCAGGCCACATAGCATGCTGAAGCAGGGAGAAATGGGGCCCAACACTGAAATTGTCTGAGTGAAAGTGATAGCACAGTGTTCCCCAGGCCTCTGCATGGCCCTGGCATGGTCACCGGTAGAGGGGCAGCCACTGTGCCTTCACCTACTAGGGCACCTGCATGCAGCAAGGACACTGCCATAGTGTGGTGCTGGGCACCTGCCCAACAGGCAAGAGCTGCCACTCACCAGGAAAGACCCAAGTGTTGGGTAGAGGAATAGGTAAGTCGGAGCACCAGGGGTGGTGACCCAGGGTGCATTCTGGACAGTGTGTCTGATGGAGCAGCTGTCCCTGCTTCTAAAACTGTTGGGAGGCATTGCTGGGCCTGAGAGGGTGGGTGCCCACAGCCTTGGCCACGTGGGCTGGAGCTGCTCAGGCACAGCCAGGCTAATTGGAGCATTATGAGAGGTCAGGAGGCCTCTCAGAAAAGGTAAATAGAATTACTCACCTGCCAGGCACGGGGCCCTCCTGAGGGGGCCTGCACCCCAAGCTGCCCCCCACCCCCACAGGCCCACAAGTGGCAGGGAAGACATAAAGAAAGAAGGGAGTGTAGGGTGGGTGGAGGCTAGTTAGGGGAGACTGGGTTCTCCTGTGGGTCCTGCTGTGTGGCCAGTTACCCTTTGATGGTGGGGTTGCACCACTGCAGGACTGGAGGGCAGTTGGAGACCTGAGGCCCCCGACTTTCAGCTTCAGGCTGCCTCTTGCCTCAGGCCTCCAGGTCTGGAGTCTCCTCTGAGCCCTGGCCCACAGGGCACCCCACCAGCCCTTGGTGCCCAGTAGCCTGTGTGGGCCCCAGCTGGCACAGGGAGAACAACAGATCACCTTCATGCCAGCTGAGCTCAGGGTTAATGACTGCCTGCAGGTGTGCTCTCTCCTAGGGGCCTCTTGGTGGCCCTCCCCATCCTGACTCCTTCTGCCCTTGTCCTCCTTTACCCCTGTCCCTATCTTCAAGGGAACTAGAGCAGGCCCCAGGGGAGTCAGGGGTGGAGGTGGAGGCCTGGCAGGGGCTGGACCTGCCCAGCCAATAAACCCTGTGTCCATCAAATAAGTTTGCAAATATGATGTATATATTTGCTCGCTTATAGTTTGCATTGGGTGTGGGGGACAGGCTGTAAGCAGGCAGGATCCTTACAGCCTAAGGCTTAGTTTTAAGACTAAGCCTTTCCCACCCTTTCAATCCTAAAATCTTCTCAACACTAAGTTTTCCCCCACACCCTTGACCAGGGGTCCCCAAAATACGGTCCGGCCCGTGGGCTGCATGCGGTCCCCTGATGCCATTTATCCGGCCCCGCCACACTTCCGAAAGGGGCACCTCTTTCATTGGTGGTCAATGAGAGGAGCATAGTTCCCATTGAAATACTAGTCAGTTTGTTGATTTAAATTTATTTGTTCTTTATTTTAAATATTGTATTTGTTCCCGTTTTGTTTTTTTACTTTAAAATAAGATATGTGCAATGTGCATAGGAATTTGTTCATAGTTTTTTTTATAGTCCGGCCCTCCAACGGTCTGAGGGACAGTGAACTGGTCCCTGTGTAAAAAGTTTGGGGACCCCTGCCCATGACTGTTGCATGATGTGGGGTGGTGCACTCTTATGAGGAATCCCATTTATGCCTCAGATAAGTGGCTTTGTATCAGAGACTTCCTTATTTGTATATTGGCTTAAAGGTTTTGATTTCTACACTATAAAATGGGGCAGAGAGCCTAACCTGTGGTGGCGCAGTGGATAAAGCGTCGACCTGGAAATGCTGAGGTCGCCGGTTCGAAACCCTGGGCTTGCCTGGTCAAGGCACATATGGGAGTTGATGCTTCCAGCTCCTCCCCCTTTCTCTCTCTCTGTCTCTCTCTATCCCTCTCTCTCTCCTCCTTAAAAAAATGAATAAATAAATAAAAATTTACCTGGAAATATCATTTAAAAAAAAAATGGGGCAGAGGAGCCCATACTGTAGGAGAGCAGAGAAAGGCCACATGAAGGAGAGGAGAAGCAGCCAAGATGGTGGAATGCTGAAGGAGATGCCAGTTTGTGCAGAGACAAGGAGATGGGGAGCAGAGGTGAATAAGGCTGGTGAGCTGGAAACCTTTGATTCTAGGAAACTCAGATAAGTCAGTGGCTTTGGGAACCCTGAATGGAAAGAGAAGTGTTTTCCCACTGTGTGTATTTCTTGCCCACTGGGTGCAAACTAGGATTAAAGTTAATGGCCCACCAGTTCTTGGCTCCATTGTCTCATTACTGTCTGTCCAAATCAAATGCAAGCCTGCATGGGCCAGGTGGCTGTGATGGTAACTGTGGCTACTGGCCATACACCCTGGTTCTGACTAGGCAACCCTGCTGGTGGGTGGACCAACTTTCTCACTCAAGGCCCAGTCACCCACCCAGCAGCACTCTCCATCCAGGTCCTCTGTCCCTTCCCCATCTCCCAGCCCCCCACCCCTGTAGGAAATCACCCATTTAACCTTGAACCCTCTATGACTTGGATTGGGGAACTTTAGTTAAAAGCCCTGAATGAATGTCTCTTGGATGCAAACACCAAGAGAGTGTGAGTGAGTGACCTTCCCACAGACACAAAGGAATGCATATGAATGAGCTTTAGAAAATTAGCCTAGAGGTTCTGGATTACCCCTTCCTTTGTGCTTGTTAATTAGGAAAAGTAAAGAATGTTCTGATCAATTTAGCCCTTTCTCCATGTCAGCAAAATGGCCATTAATCATTCTTCCCCTTTTCACCTGATCTCCCTCACCTGTAATCCTGTTACCTTCTGCTTCTGATCAATAAAAGCTAAGAAAGAGGCCCTGGCCAGTTGGCTCAGTGATAGAGCATCGGCCTGGTGTGCAGGAGTCCCGGGTTCGATTCCCGGCCAGGGCACACAGGAGAAGCACCCATCTGCTTCTCCACCCCTCCCCCTCTCCATCCTCTCTGTCTCTCTCTTCCCCTCCCGCAGCCGAGGCTCCATTGGAGCAAAGATGGCCCGGGCACTGAGGATGGCTCTGTGGCCTCTGCCTCAGGCGCTAGAATGGCTCTGGTTGCAACAGAGCAACGCCCCAGATGGGCAGAGCATTGCCCCCTGGTGGGCATGCTGGGTGAATCCCCATTGGGCGCATGCCGGGTGGATACCAGTTGGGAGCGTGTGGGAGTCTGTCTGACTGCCTCCCCGTTTCCAACTTCAAGAAAAAAAAAAGCTAAGGGAGAAGGAGATTCAGGTCTCTTTGCCTCTCTTGGCAGGACACCCTCTCTCTTCCTCTTGGCATAAGTTTGTGTCTTTAGTAGGTTTTTTCCATGCGACACTAGTAGTTCCCAGCAGGAACTACTACAAGTGGTGAATCCTGACATGAATCTGTGTGTGAAGAGTAGTTGAACAGCTGCATCTTATGGGGAATTCTGGTAAGGAATAATCCCTTCTCACCTTGAGGAAGGGACCAATGCACGCATGTAGGTCTGAAGAGGTTTCCTTGTGGGTCAGGAGCTCACCTAGCAGCAGCGCATTTACATTAGAAACTTAGAACACTTGCTACATGTGTGATAAGGTACCAAAGACCTGTAAAACTTAGCATTAGGAATGCCATTTTTTTTTTTTGTATTTTTCTGAAGTTGGAAACAGGGAGATAGTCAGACAGACTCCCGAATGCGCCCAACTGGGATCCACCCGGCATACCCACCAGGGGGCGACGCTCTGCCCATCTGGGGCATTGCTCTGTTGCAACCAGAGCCATTCTAGCGCCTGAGGCAGAGGCCATGGAGCCATCCTCAGCGCCCAGGCCAACTTTGCTCCAATGGAGCCTTGGCTGCGGGAGGGGAAGAGAGAGACAGAGAGGAAGGAGAGGGGGAGGGGTGGAGAAGCAGATGGGTGCTTCTCCTGTGTGCCCTGGCCGGGAATCGAACCTGGGACTCCTGCACGCCAGGCTGATGCTCTACCACTGAGCCAACCAGCCAGGGCCTAGGAACGCCATTTTAAAGAGGAACAGTCAGGCTTCTTACCCACTCCTTTCTGTGGAGAAAGGAAAGAAAAGAATGTAGGAGTTTCCTGGCTTACAAGGACAACTGGGTCACCTAGTCATAGTTCAGCTAATTCCTCGAATTCTCTGAAAGGTTGTGTGGGGCCACTTGACACACAGAGCAAAGAAGATAGAATTTATCTAAAAACCTTAGAAACCAATGTTTATGTACCTTCATCAAGAATTCCTATACTCGTACTCACCCTAAAGTCATGAGAGTCATATATACCTCTAGACAAAAGAATCACGAGCCCCTCCTTACCCACCCCAATCAGAATGTGATTTGGTCTATAAAATCAGCCACAGAACTGTAGGGACTTTCTACATGATTTGGGATTGTGCCCCGTGTAGCTAGCTGGCTAATTAATAAACTCCTCAAAAATTCATTTGGACTTGCTGTCTCTATGTAACCCGTGGATTAAGGTACGGTACTTTACAACACATGCTGCTGTACAAGACCACTGCCCACGGTTCCCCAATGAGGGACCTGAGATTGAGAATTATGAGTGTCAATCAAATAAGTTTGTTAATATGATATATATATTTGCTCGCTTATAGTTTGCATTAAGTGTGGGAGACAGGCTGTAAACCGGCAAAGTCATTATAGCCTCAGGCTAAGCCTTTCCATATATATATATATATATATATTTATCTAACAGAGACAGAGAGAGAGTCAGAGAGAGGGATAGACAGGGACAGACAGACAGGAATGGAGAGAGATGAGAAGCATCAATCATTAGTTTTTCATTGTGCATTGGGACACCTTAGTTGTTCATTGATTGCTTTTTCATATGTGCCTTGACCATGGGTCTCCAGCAGACGGAGTAACCCTTTGCTCAAGCCAGCAACCTTGGGTCCAAGCTGGTGAGCTTTTGCTCAAACCAGATGAGCCCATGCTCAAGCTGACGACCTCAGGGTCTCGAACCTGGGTCCTCCACATCCTAGTCTGACACTCTATCCACTGTGCCACCGCCTGCTCAGGCCTTTCCCGCCCTTTTAATACTATGATCTTTTTTAAAAAAACTAAGCTTTTCCCCACACCCTTGACTGTTGCATGATGTGGGTGGTGCACTCTCATGAGGAATCCCATTTATGCCTCAGATAAGTGACTTTGTGTCAGAGACTTCCTTATTTGGATATTGACTTAAAGGTCTTGATTTCTACACTATAAAAATAAGACAGGCCTGACCAGGCAGTGGCACAGTGGATAGAGCGTTGGACTGGTATGTGGAGGACCCACGTTCAAGACCTCGAGGTCGCCAGCTTGAGCGCGGGCTCATTGGGTTTGAGCAAGGCTCACCAGCTTGGACCCAAGGTCACTGGCTCGAGCAAGGGGTCACTAGGTCTGCTGTAGCCCCTCCGTCAAGGCACATATGAGAAATCAATCAATGAACTAAGGAACTGCAACAAAGAATTAATGTTTCTCATCTCTCTCCATTTTTGTCTGTCTGTCCCCATCTGTTCCTCCCTCTGACTCTGTCTCTGCCACAAAAAAAAAAAAAAAAAAAATGAAACAGACCAGGGGTTTTCTCTCTTGGTTCCTGAAATTAGCATTGCTTAGGAGAAGCAGCCAAGATGGCGGAGTGCTGAAGAAGAAGCCAGTTTGTGCAGTTTGTGCAGAGAAGGAGATGAGGAACAGAGGTGAATAAGGCTGGTGAGGTAGAAACCTTTGATTCTAGAAATACTCGGATGAGTCCATGGCTTTGAGAGCCCTGAATGGAAAGGGAATTGTTTTCCCACTGTGTATATTTCTCACCTGCTGGGTGCAAGCTAGGATTAAAGGTAATGGCCCACCAGTTCTTGGCTCTGTTGTTTCATTATGGTCTGTCCGAATCAAGCGAACCTGCATGGGCCAGGCGGCTGTGACAGTGGCTGTGGCTACTGGCTTTACAGAGAGCAAGCAAGTAAGTTTTGAAAAAATGGTTTGAATGAGGATTAAGGGTTTCTGTTCCTTGTCTTATGGCAGAAAGTAAAACCTGAACCGTCAGTTACAGCAACAATGAGATTTGAGGAGACCGATAACAAGAACAAAATACCTCTTCCTCCTCCCTTGCCTCCTGAGGAGCCTTTGGCTCCCCTCTACCCTCCACCTCCTCCCCCCAGGACCTGGAAAGAGTCATACACCTTCCTTAATGGAAAATTGTCTCTGAGAAGGATTAATGTAAAAAAAAAAAGAGAGAGAGAAGGATTAATGTTAGGAGACCCAGATACTATTAAAGCTACAGCTCTCCGTTATTGTACAATCCTGAATTTTTCTGATTTTCTTTAATGTTTTAGCTATAATCGTCTGAACTATCATTTTGTTTCTTCCCTATTCTTTGCCTTGAAATTAAGTCCCAGACTAAGGGACCCTGGAGGATATAACTACAGTATTTCCCAAGCAGCTGCCAAGTGTAATTTATTTGGGGAGGTTCTGCTAGTCTCATCCTCCAGCACTCCTGTCACAAAACACCCTGAGATTGGGCAGGCAGCTTTCTGGTCTGGTTGTGCAATGAAATCCCAGGTTCCTCTTTGGTTTGTCTGATTCTGGTTTCTGTTTAGTTTTTGTCTGATATTCTAAGAGAATGGGTAACACCCTTTCCATTCCTAAGGATAGCCCTACGGTGAATTCTAATTGCTCGACCTATGCTTATAAATCTATAAAGTGATATCAACTGAAAATAGCCAAAATATGACTTTTTCAGGCCTGAATTAATTTCTTGCATGCAAAAATTGGAAATGTCGGTTCTAATATTGAACTAAATAAAATATTATAATTTCATTCCTGCATTGTTGCTTTAAAATTAATATATGTAAGGAGTGCTCATTTAAATATAAATAGAGCCCTGGCCGGTTGGCTCAGCGGTAGAGCGTCGGCCTAGCGTGCGGAGGACCCGGGTTCGATTCCCGGCCAGGGCACACAGGAGAAGCGCACATTTGCTTCTCCACCCCTCCGCTGCGCTTTCCTCTCTGTCTCTCTCTTCCCCTCCCGCAGCCAAGGCTCCATTGGAGCAAAGATGGCCCGGGCGCTGGGGATGGCTCTGTGGCCTCTGCCTCAGGCACTAGAGTGGCTCTGGTCGCAACATGGCGATGCCCAGGATGGGCAGAGCATCGCCCCCTGGTGGGCAGAGCGTCGCCCCATGGTGGGCGTGCCGGGTGGATCCCGGTCGGGCGCATGCGGGAGTCTGTCTGACTGTCTCTCCGTTTCCAGCTTCAGAAAAATGAAAAAAAAAAAAAAAAAAAAAAAAAAAAAAAATATATATATATATATATATATATATATATATAAATATAAATAGAACAAAATCCAAAATTTGTTTCTTGGTTTCTGTGAGGGAGGTCTTGCCATGCTGTGTTCTTTGTCTTCAAAGTTGGGGGCAAGTAACAACTCCGCTATTAGGATTAATCAGATTTATTTATGCTCATGTCTCTGTACTGTAATTGTCGTTTGTGTAAAATTGTCTGTAAAACAGAGGGATGAATAATGAATGGCTAGTTTTAAATTTTGGCCTTTTTCAATTGGAATTACTTAACTGTGAGTCTGAACAAAGAAAACCTTTGCTGGATAAATGAGAGCCTGAACCTGTTCAGCTCTGAAGATAAGGGTCACTTCCTGCCTCCAGACCGAATCCTGGGTATTCTTAGGTGACTAAGAATCTCTGTGCAGGTGTCGAGAGGGCATCCCTCATGACATGTAGGCAGCCCCATAGGGACTTTCAAATTCAACTGTAATTTAAAAATTGACTTGGCCTGACCAGGCAGTGACGCAGTAGATAGAGCGTCGGACTAGGATGCGGAAGAACCCAGGTTCGAGACCCCGAGGTCGCCAGCTTGAGCGCGTGCTCTTCTGGCTTAAGCAAAAAGCTCACCAGCTGGACGCAAGGTCACTGGCTCAAGCAAGGGGTTACTCGGTCTGCTGAAGGCCCATGGTCATGGCACATATGAGAAAACAATCAATGAACAACTAAGGTGTCGCCATGAAAAACTGATGATTGATGCTTCTCATCTCTCTCCGTTCCTGTCTGTCCCTAGCTATCCCTCTCTTTGACTCTTTCTCTCTGTCCCTGTAAAAAAAAAAAAAAAAAAAATTGACTCGTCTGAGGATGCACATATATTTATTCTTTTTTTTTTTAGAGAGGAGAGGGAGAGACAGAGAGACAGGAGAGACAGAGAGAGAGAAGGGGGGAGGAGCTCCCATATGTGCCTTGACCAGGCAAGCCCAGGGTTTGAACCGGCAACCTCAGCATTTCCAGGTCGATGCTTTATCCACTGCGCCACCATAGGTCAGGCTGAGGATACACATATAAAGACTGGTTACCTAGGGCTCGGAGCCCTCACAGTTGTATTAGGCAGCCAGGGAGAGAAACCTAGATATGATAAGAGGGTTTGAGATGACTTGGGAGGTGAAATCCCCTTGGAGCTCAACCCACTAGCAGCACACTTGAACCCACTACACAATATCCCTAGAAATTTGTCAGGCTCTACAGATATACAAAGAATACTAAAATTAACATAGGAAATAGTACCTATAAGGCTGACAAGCCCCAAGGACACCAGCCCCCCATTAATAATCCTGCAGATTAACTTGCAACTATCTACTGAGGTGAAAAATTTTCAGCTTGAAGTGGCCAAAAGTGGGGACCTTGTGATCCCGCCTAAGTGATTTATTTATTTATTTTTCTTTTTCTTTCTTTCTTTTTCTTTCTTTCTTTCTTTCTTTCTTTCTTTCTTTCTTTCTTTCTTTCTTTCTTTCTCTCTCTCTCTCTCTCTTTCTTTCTTTCTTTCTTTCTTTCTTTCTTTCTTTCTTTCTTTCTTTCTTTCTCTTTCCCTCCCTCCCTCCCTCCCTCCCTCTTTCCTTCCTTCCTTCCTCCCTCCCTCCCTCCCTACCTCCCTTCCTTTCTTTCCGAAGCTGGAAACGGGGAGGCAGTCAGACAGACTCCCACATGCACCCGACCGGGATCCACCCGGAATGCCCACCAGGGGGCGATGCTCTGCCCATCTGGGGTGTTGCTCTGCTGCAACCAGAGACATTCTAGCGCCTGAGGCAGTGGCCACAGAGCCATCCTCAGCGCCCAGGCCAACTTTGTTCCAGTGGAGCCTTGGCTGTGGGAGGGGAAGAGAGAGACAAAGAGGAAGGAGAGGGGGAGGGGTGGAGAAGCAGATGGGCGCTTCTCCTGTGTGCCCTGGCCAGGAATCGAACCCGGGACTCCTGCACGCCAGGCTGACACTCTACCACTGAGCCAACTGGCCAGGGCCAGTGATTTCTTTTTGCATGCTTCATTAGAAAATACCAGCTCTAAAGTTAATATTAAGTTAACTTAAAACAGACATTGATTTGAAATAGAAGCTTCTGCAAGAAGCACAGAAATTCTTTGGAAAAAAATATTTTAGAGACTGTTTCTGAAGTAATAAAGGCCTTTAAAGTTCCTGAATGATAACCTTGCATTCCTCTTCTACAGCTTCTCCACTATCTGCTGTCTAAGTTTTCTTGTTTGGACTCACCCTCCCTTCTTCTTTTCTCTTCTATCTTTGCCTCCTCTACTACCACACCACCCTACTTAGACTTAGGGGAAAATAAAATAGGAATTCAGATAAGAATAATCCAGGAATTCTTACAACTTCATTTAAAAAAAGCTGGTTTCAGTTAAAAAGGAACCAATAATTATGTATGTTCCTTAAAACAGAATTTACCTAAATAACAGATTTCTCCGATTTTATCTAGGACCCTGATGGGTTCACAAATAAATTTAAATTTTAACTATTGGAACATTCAATCCTGGCTATTCTGACCTATTCCAAATAATATATTTACTGGTTTCTAGGAGCCAAACAACAGAATTGACTTAGCTCAAACTTTTGCAGCAATGATGAGTGAGTCATCCTGTTTTAACTGTGGGAAGCTTGGACATATGGCTCAGATTGTAGAGCACCCAAGTAGGAGATTTTTTTTTTCTTTTTATTTTTTTACAGGGACAGAGAGAGTCAGAGAGAGGGACAGACAGGGATAGATAGACAGGAACGGAGAGAGATGAGAAGCATCAATCACCAGTTTTTCGTTGTGACACCTTAGTTGTTCATTGATTGCTTTTTCATATGTGCCTTGACCGCGGGCCTTCAGCAGACCGAGTAACCCCTTGCTTAAGCCAGCGACCTTGGGTCCAAGCTGGTGAGCTTCTGCTCAAACCAGATGAGCCTGCACTCAAGCTGGCGACTTCGGGGTCTCGAACCTGGGTCCTCTGCATCCCAGTCCGACACTCTATCCACTGCGCCACCGTCTGGTTACCAAGTAGGAGATTTTTTATTGTAAAAAGCCAGGTCACCTTAAAATTATAGGAAGCTGAAATGGGATTTAAAATATATATATATATGTATTAAGCTTATAATTGTACCAAGGACTAAAAAAAAGACATTTCCCTTTCATCTTACTAACAATTTAGAAAAAATTGAAATTACCATTACAAAGGGAAATTGCTAAGACCCTTATAATTACTGGGGGCTAGTTTATCTGTTCTTAACCCTACCCAACTAAGTTGAATCCTACTTCAGAGTAAAGCTTATGTACAAATAGTAGTAATATATAATCAACCAATGATTGCCCACATATCTTCCAGAAATGTAAAATATATTGGCCCTGGCCAGTTGGCTCAGCGGTAGAGTGTCGGCCTGGCGTTCGGGGGACCCGGGTTCAATTCCCGGCCAGAGCACATAAGAGAAGCGCCCATTTGCTTCTCCACCCCCGCTCCCCTCCTTCCTCTCTGACTCTCTCTTCCCCTCCCATAGCCAAGGCTCCATTGGAGCAACGATGGCCCGGGTGCTGGGGATGGCTCCTTGGCCTCTGCCCCAGGCGCTAGAATGGCTCTGGTCGCAGCAGAGCGATGCCCTGGAGGGGCAGAGCATTGCCCCCTGGTGGGAAGAGCATCACCCCTGGTGGGCGTGCCGGGTGGATCCCGGTCGGGCGCATGCAGGAGTCTGTCTGACTGTCTCTCCCCGTTTCCAGCTTCAGAAAGAAAAAGAAAAAAACAAAACAAAACAGAAATGTAAAATATATTTAAAAGTAAATCAAATACTGCACTTATTGGGAAAATAATCATTTTAAAGACATTTCTGAGCGTCAAACAGGGATGCGGAAGACCCAGGTTCAAGATCCCGAGGTTGCCAGCTTGAGTGCAGGCTCATCTGGTTTGAGCAAAGCTCACCAGCTTGGACCCAAGGTCGCTGGCTCGAGCAAGGGGTTACTCAGTCTGCTGAAGGCCCGTGGTCAAGGCACATATAAGAAAGCAATCGGCCTGACCTGTGGTGGCGCAGTGGGATAAAGCGTCGACCTGGAACACTGAGGTTGCCGGTTCGAAACCTTGGGCTTGCCCGGTCAAGGCACATATGGGAGTTGATGCTTCCTGCTCCTCCCTCCCCTTCTCTCTCTCTCTCTCCTCTCTCTCTAAAAATTAATAAATAAAATATCAAAAAAAAAAAAAAAAAAAAAAAAAAGAAAGCAATCGATGAACAACTAAGGTGTTGCAACAAAAAACCGATGATTGCTGCTTCTCATCTCTCTCCATTCCTGTCTGTCTGTCCCTATCTATCCCTCTCTCTGACTCTCTCTCTCTGTCAAAAAATAAAATAAGCCTGACCTGTGGTGGCGCAGTGGATAAAGCGTCGACCTGGAAATGCTGAGGTCGCCGGTTCGAAACCCTGGGCTTGCCTGGTCAAGGCACATATGGGAGTTGATGCTTCCAGCTCCTCCCCTCCTTCTCTCTCTCTGTCTCTCCTCTCTCTCTCTATCTCTCCCTCTCCTCTCTAAAATGAATAAATAAATAAATTAAAAAATAATAATAATAAAAAAAAATAAAAAAAATAAAAAATAAAATAAAATCTTTTTAAAATCCCATAAAAGCCTGACCTGTGGTGGCGCAGTGGATAAAGCGTCGACCTGGAAATGCTGAGGTCGCCAGTTCAAAACCCTGGGCTTGCCTGGTCAAGGCACATATGGGAGTTGATGCTTCCAGCTCCTCCCCCCCTTCTCTCTCTCTCTGTCTCTCCTCTCTCTCTCTCTCTCTCTCTGTCTCTCCCTCTCCTCTCTAAAAAATGAATAAATAAATAAAAAATTAAAAATTAAATTTAAAAAAAAAAAAAAAGATCTACTAAAATCCCATAAAAAAGCCTGACCAGGAGGTAGCGCAGTGGATAGTGTTAGACTGGGATGCGGAGGACCCAGGTTCGAGACCCTGAGGTTGCCAGTTTGAGCGTGGGCTCATCTGGTATTTTTGTGGGGGTTTTTTTTTCATTTTTTTATTTATTCATTTTTAGAGAGGAGAGAAAGAGACCTAGAGAGAGGAGAGAAAGACAGAGAGAAGGGGGGGAGGTGCCAGAAGCATCAACTCCCATATGTGCCTTGACCAGGCAAGCCCAGGGTTTCGAACCGGCGACCTCAGCATTTCCAGGTCGATGCTTTATCCACTGTGCCACCACAGGTCAGGCGGCTCATCTGGTTTGAGCAAAGCTCACCAGCTTGGACCCAAGGTCGCTGGCTTGAACGAGGGGTTACTCGGTCTGCTGAAGGCCATGGGCAAGGCACAAATGAGAAAGCAATCAATGAACAACTAAGGTGTCACAACAAAAAAATTGATGAATGCCTGACCAGGCGGTGGCGCAGTGGATAGAGCGTCGGACTGGGATGTGGAGGACTCAGGTTCGAGACCCCGAGGTCGCCAGCTTGAGCACGGGCTCATCTGGTTTTTATTTATTTTTTTTTTTTATTTTTTTTTTTATTTATTCATTTTAGAGAGGAGAGAGAAAGAGAGACAGAGAGAGAGAGGAGAGAGAGACAGGGGGAGGAGCTGGAAGCATCAACTCCCATATGTGCCTTGACCAGGCAAGCCCAGGGTTTTGAACCAGCGACCTCAGCATTTCCAGGTCGACGCTTTATCCACTGCGCCACCACAGGTCAGGCCTCATCTGGTTTAAGCAAAAAGCTCAACAGCCAGACCTGTGGTGGCGCAGTGGGTAAAAGCGTTGACCTGGAATGCTGAGGTCGCCGGTTCTAAACCCCAGGCTTGCCTAGTCAAGGCACGTAGGGGAGTTGATGCTTCCTGCTCCTCCCTCTGTTCTATCTCTTTCCTCTCTCTAAAAAAATGAATAAATAAAATGTAAAAAAAAAAAAAAAAGCTCACCAGCTTGCACCCAAAATTGCTGGCGTGAGCAAGGGGTTACTCGGTCTGCTGAAGGCCCACGGTCAAGGCACATATGAGAAAGCAATCAATGAACAACTAAGGTGCCTGACCGGGCAGTGGTGCAGTGGATAGAAAGTCGGACTGGGATGCGGAAGACCCAGGTTCGAGACCCTGAGGTCGCCAGCTTGAGCGTGGGCTCATCTGGTTTGAGCAAAAATCCTACCAGCTTGAACCCAAGGTCGCTGGCTCCAGCAAGGGGTTACTCTGTTTGCTGAAGGCCCGTGGTCAAGGCACATATGAGAAAGCAATCAATGAACAACTAAGGTGTCCCAATGCACAATGAAAAACTAAAAAAAAAAAAGAAAGAAAAGAAAAACTAAGGTGTCGCAATGAAAAACTGATGATTGATGCTTCTCATCTCTCTCCGTTCCTGCTTGTCTGTCCTTATCTGTCCCTCTCTCTGACTCTCTCTCTGCCTCTGTAAAAAAAAAAAAAAAAAAAAAAAAAAAAAAAAAAAAAATTCCATAAAAGGAAAATAATCCTGAGACTAAAATTTTTTTCCAATACAATTTTCGGCCTTTCTCAGTACAGATATTGTCAAGATTCACCAATATCCTTTTTTATTTATTTTTATTTTTGTAATTTTCCAAAGTTAGAAGTGCAGGGAGACAGACAGACTCCGCATGGGCCTGACCAGGATCCACTAGGCATGCCCACCAGGGGGCATTGCTCCACTGCAACCAGAGCCATTCTAGTGCTTGAGGCAGAGGCCATGGAGCCATCCTCAGTGCGCAGGCCAACTTTGCTCCAATGGAGCCTTGGCTGCGGGAGGAGAAGAGAAAAATAGAGAGGAATGAGAGGGGGAAGGGTGGAGAAGCAGATGGGCGCTTCTCCTGTGTACCCTGGCTGGGAATCGAACCCAGAACTTCCACACACTGGGCCAATGCTCTCCAATATTCTTTAAGATCTGATGCATGAGCCTGACCAGGCAGTGGCACAGTAGATACAGCGTCGGACTGGGATGCAAAGAACCCAGGCTCAAGACCCCAAGGTCACCAGCTTGAGCACGGGCTCATCTGATTTGAGCAAAGCTCACCGGCTTGGACCCAAAGTCGCTGGCTTGAGCAAGGGGTTACTCAGTCTGCTGAAAGCCCACGGTCAAACACATATGAGAAAGTAATCAATGAACAACTAAGGTGTCACAACAAAAAACTGATAAGTGATGCTTCTCATTTCTCTCTGTTCCTGTCTGTCTGTCCCTGTCTATCCCTCTCTCTGACTCTGTTTCTGTAAAAAAAAAAAAATTGATGCATGAGTAGCTGAAATTAAGACCATTATACTAGGCCCTGGCCGGTTGGCTCAGTGGTAGAGCATAGGCCTGGCGTGCAGGAGTCCCGGGTTTGATTCCTGGCCAGGGCACACAGGAGAAGCGCCCATCTGCTTCTCCACCCTCCCCCTCTCCTTCCTCTTTGTCTCTCTGTTCCCCTCCCGCAGCCAAGGCTCCATTGGAGCAAAGTTGGCCCTGCTGCTGAGGATGGCTCCATGGCCTCTGCCTCAGGTGCTGGAATGGCTCTGGTTGCAACAGAGCAACGCCCCAGATGGGCAGAGCATCGCCCCCTGTTGGGCATGCCGGGTGGATCCCGGTCGGGTGCATGCAGGAGTCTGACTGCCTCCCGGTTTCCAACTTCAGAAAAATACAAAAAAAAAAAAAAAAAAAGACCATTATACTAGATTACTTAAAAAGACATTGTTGGTCAAATAAGTTTGTAAATATGATATATATGTTAGCTCACTTATAGTTTGCATTGGGTGTGGGGGACAGGCTGTAAGTAGGCAGAGTTGTTATAGCCTAAGGCTTAGTTTTAACTGGTTTTCTTTTTTCTTTATTGAATTTTTTATTTTTTTTTATTTTATTTATTCATTTTTAGAGAGGAGAGAGAGGGAGAGAGAGAGACAGAGAGAGGAGAGAGAGACAGGGGGGAGGAGCTGGAAGCATCAACTCCCATATGTGCCTTGACCAGGCAAACCCAGGGTTTCGAACCGGCGACCTCAGCATTTCCAGGTCGACACTATATCCACTGCGCCACCACAGGTCAGGCAAGGCTTAGTTTTAAAACTAAGCTTTTCTCAAAACCTTTGACTGTTGCATGATGTGCGGTGATGCACTCTCATGAGGAATCCCATTATACCTCATATAAGTGACTTTGTATCAGAAACTTCCTTGTTTATACATTGGATTAAAGGTTTTGATTTATACACTATAAAGGAGAGCAGAGAGAGGCCAAGTGGAGGAAGCCAGGAGAAGCAGCCAAGATGGCAGAATACTGAAGGAGAAGCCAGTTTATACAGAGTTTGTGCAGAGAGGAAATGGGGAACAGAGGTGAATAAGGCACCTGGTGAGCTAGAAACCTTTGATTCTAGGAAACTCGGATAAGTCAGTGGCTTTGGGAGCCCTGAATGGAAAGGAAAGTGTTTTCCCATGTTGGGCAGATAAAATATATTATGCTCACTTTGTGTTTTTTTTTGTTTTTGTGTTTTTTTTTACAGAGACAGAGAGAGAGTCGGAGTGAGGGATAGACAGGGACAGACAGGAATGGAGAGATTGAGAAGCATCAATCATTAGTTTCTCGTTGCACATGGCGACATCTTAGTTGTTCATTGATTGCCCTCTCACATGGGCCTTCACCGCGGGCCTTCAGCAGACCGAGTAACCCCTTGCTCGAGCCAGAGACCTTGGGTCCAAGCTGGTGAGCTTTTTGCTCAAACCAGATGAGCCCATGCTCAAGCTGGCTACCTCGGGGTCTCGAACCCGGGTCCTCAGCACCCCAGTCCGACGCTCCATCCACTGCGCCACCACCTGGTCAGGCCATATGCTCACTTTGTTAAAGATGGCGCTGCCCACGTGGAGGCCTGTCGCCAGGTGATTGCTTGGGATGGGCATGATTATGTTAATGTGTTGGGGGAGGGCTTTTGCGCCAAAAGGTTTTAGAAGGAAAAGAGATCACGCTGTTCCAGGAGAAGAGTGATTATGTTCTAGAACCATGATGGCGAACCTTTTTATTTTATTTATTTATTTATTTATTTATTTGTATTTTTCTGAAGTTGGAAACAGGGAGGCAGTCAGACAGACTCCTGCAGGTGCCCGACCGGGATCCACCCGGCATGCCCAACAGGGGGCAATGCTCTGCTCATCTGGGGCGTTGCTCTGTTGCATCCAGAGCCATTCTAGCGCCTGAGGCAGAGGCCACAGAGCCATCTTCAGTGCCCAGGCCAGCTTTGCTCCAATGGAGCCCTGGCTGCGGGAGGGGAAGAGAGAGACAGAGAGGAAGGAGAGGGGGAAGGGTGGAGAAGCAGATGGGTGTTTCTCCTGTGTGCCCTGGCCGGGAATGGTACCCGGGACTCCTGCACGCTAGGCTGATGCTCTACCACTGAGCCAACCAGCCAGGGCGATGGTGAACTTTTTTATAAAAACCGCCCACTTTTGCAGTGCTGGTCAACCTGATCCCTTTTGTCCACTAGTGGGCGGTCCAGTGGGAGGTAGTGGAGCAACCAAACGGTGCTGTGATTGGCCCATACCATGAAAGCTGGAACGCCCACTAGTGGGCTGGAGGGACCAGGTTGACCAGCACTGCAAAAGTGGGTGGGTTTGTTTTCTTTTACAGGGACAGAAAAAGTCAGAGAGAGGGACAGATAGGGACAGACAGACAGAAACAGAGAGAGATGAGAAGTATCAATCATCAGTTTTTTGTTGCGACACCTTAGTTGTTCATTGACTGCTTTCTCATATGTGCCTTGACCGTGGGCCTTCAGCAGACTGAGTATCCCCTTGCTCCTGCCAGCGACCTTGAGTCCAAGCTGGTGAGCTTTTACTTTTTTTGCTCAAGCCAGATGAGCCTGCGCTCAAGCTGGTGACCTAAGGGTCTCGAACCTGGGTCCTCCGCATCCAAGTCCAATGCTCTATCCACTGTGCCACCACCTGGTCAGGCAAAAGTGGGTGTTTTTTTTTTGTGTGGTGTTTTTTTGCATTTTTCCGAAGCTGGAAACAGGGAGACAGACTCCCGCATGCGCCCGACTGGGATCCACCTGGCACGCCCACCATGGGGCGACGCTCCGCCCACCAGGGGGCGATGCTCTGCCCATCCTGGGCATCGCCCTGTTGCGACCAGAGCCAGTCCAGCGCCCGAGGCAGAGGCCACAGAGCCATCCCCAGCGCCCGGGCCATCCCTGCTCCAATGGAGCCCCAGCTGCGTGAGGGGAAGAGAGAGACAGAGAGGAAGGCGCAGCGGAGGGGTGGAGAAGCAAATGGGCGCCTCTCCCGTGTGCCCTGGCCGGGAATCGAACCCAGGTCCTCCGCACACCAGGCCAACGCTCTACCGCTGAGCCAACCGGCCAGGGCCAAAAGTGGGTGGTTTTTTATAAAAAGGTTCGCCATCATGGTTCTAGGAGGAGCCCATGATGTAGGAGAGCAGAGAAAGGCCACATGGAGGAGGCCAGGCGAAGTGGCCAAGATGGTGGAGTGCTGGAGGAGAAGCCAGTTAGTGCAGAGTTTGTGCAGAGAGAAGGAGATGGAAACAGAGGTGAATAAAGCTGGTGAGCTACAAACCTTTGATTCTAGAAAATTTGGATAAGTCAGTGGCTTTGTGAGCACTGAATGAGTGGGTTTTGGAGCCCAGTGTGTGTTTTTACTTGCCCGCCAGGTGCAAGCTAGGATTAAAGCTAATGGCCCACCAGTTCTTGGCTCCATTGTTCCATTACCGTCTCTCCGAATCTAATGCGAGCCTGCATGGGCCAGGCAGCTGTGATGGTGGCCCTGGCTACTGGCTTTACAGGCATTTATAATTCTATGTACAAGCCCTTGTAATTCTAGCTTTCCAATAAAATAGATTTATACAAAACCTTAAAGCTATAAATAAGATAGTTATTCCAAGCATCCTGTGGTTCCAAATCCACATAATCTATTACCAGCTATTCCTGTGGATTATTTTTCAATGATAATAAAGTCATGTAATGCCTGTTGGAGGATGTCTGTAAAATAAAAGGACAGGAATACCACTTTGCTTTCATCTTGAAAGGTTACAAGTTTAGTTACACAGTAATGCCCCAGGGATATATGAAGAGTCCCACCTATTGTTTTAGATACTAAAAGCTGATTTGAATAGTACTGAAATTTCCAGATTTCATTCTAATCAAATTCATAGATAAAATAATGCTCTAGGACAAGCCTTGATTCTCTACCTTTAGTGGAATATCTACCAATTAACCCTAAAATCTCAGAGGAATCCCATCTTTCAAAAACAAAGTGGCTTCCTGACCAAGCGGTTGCCCAGTGGATAGAGCGTTGGACTGGGATGCAGAGGACCCAGGTTCGGGACCCTGAGGTCACCACCTTGAGCGCGGGCTCGTCTGGCTTGAGCTAAAATCTCACCAGCTTGAACCCAAGGTTGCTCGCTCGAGCAAGGGGTTACTTGGTCTGCTGAAGGTCCGCGGTAAAGGTACATATGAGAAATCAATCAATGAACAACTAAGGTGTCGCAACAAAAAACTGATGATTGATGCTTCTTATCTCTCTCCATTCCTGTCTGTCTGTCCCTGTCTATCCCTCTCTCTGACTCTGTCTCTGAAAAAACAAAAAAAAGAAAAGAAAAAAAAACAAAGTGGCTTAAAGGATTTCTGGGTTTGAGTGACTACTGTTACAGGTATCCTTATAATCCAACAGCACAGGCCTGTATTGAACATTCTCACCACACCTTAAAATTCTATCTTAAAAAAAACAAAAAAGGGGAGTGAGAAGAGACTCTCCCCACAAGAGCAATTGTCTAAGGCTTATTTTACTCTTAATTTTTTGAACATTTTCTCCTCTGGACTTACTGAAGCCGAGAGGCATTTTATATCAACCAATGGCCTCAGCTTCTCGTGTTGTACTGGGATATTAGCTGGCCCTAAGTGGAAAAATCCAATCAAATTACTAATTTAGGGACAAGGATATATTCCAATTTTGTCATCAGCAGGTGTAAAGCCAGGAGCCAAGGCCAGGGCCACTATCAGAGGAGCCCGGCCCATGCAGGTTCGCATTGGATTCGGACAGTCGGTAAAGAAACCATGGAGCCAAAAACTGGTGGGCCATAGTCTTTAATCTAGCTTGCACCCGGCGGGCAAGTAAAAATACACACTGGGCTCCAAAACCCAGTCACATTCAGTGCTCACAAAGCTACTGATTTATCCGAGTTTCCTAGAATCAAAGGTTTCTAGCTCAACAGCCTTATTCTCCTCAGTTCCCCATTTCCTTCCTTATCCCAGATACAAACTCTGTACAAACTGGCATCTCACTCAGTACTCCGCCATCTTGGCTGCTTTTCCTGGCCTTCTCCACGTGGCCTCCTCCCGCTGCTGGCTCTATTCTCTCTGCTCTCTCATGCTAACCTCAGGAACCAAGAGCGCAAACTCCCGCTCCGTTCCCATTTTATAGTGTAGAAATCCAAACCCTTAATCCAATATACATAATGGGGAAGTCTCTAATACAAAATCACTTCTATGAGGCATGATAGGATTGTACCACCTCACACCAAAAAGGGTGGGACAGGCTTAATCCCAAAACCAAGCCTCAGGCTACAACAATTCTCAACACACATTAATATCACCTGGGCAACGGCCTCTTTAACAGTGAGCATAATACATTTTATCTGCCCAACAATCCACTCCTATGCTCACTTTACTACCCACAATTTACATCACCAGCATTCCTGTGCAAGGAAATTAGAACATTACACAGATTACAACAGCAAAATCATACAGTTTCAACAATTACAAAGGTACACTTCACCAGTCTCTGAGCACTTAGCCCAAAGCGCAAAATGTCCTCGGTCTTCTTTCTAGCCACGGGAAAAGCTTCCGGGGTAGGGGAGTGCTTCCAGCAAAGCCACCCCCCACCCCCATCAGGGTATTTCACATTGTCCAAAATCCATAATCCATAAATCCATCCAACAAAGGAACCAATGCCCACTCCGGTCGTAGTCCAGGAAACCAGTCCAAGCACATGGGGCGTCAGCCACCCCCCTCATTCCTGCCATCCTGGCAGGTCTTACACTGTCCCAAAGAGGGCCACATGGCAATGGCAGTCAGCATTTCCATCTCTGCTCCGGATAGCATGTCCAGCCCTGTGTCCCAAAATCGCAGACGTACCGGGGCCGCAGTAGGTGCTCCTTCCAGCTGGGCTTCCATCTTCTGGAGACTGTAGATCACAACTCCAGCTCGATTCTCCTCATCCTCCAAAGAGGAACTGAAAACACCAGCTCCGGCTGCCGGGCTCGAGCCTCCGTCCGCTGCCACCTTCTGCTCTGCAGACCTTGCAGCTCCGGACCCCGCCTCGGCTTCAGCCTCAGCCTCAGCCCCAGCCTCCTGCCACTGCTGACTCTCCGCAACATCCAGGGCAAGCTGCAACTCACGAACCTCTGAATCCTCCTCCAGCGTTTGCTCCATTTCCAGGCAAATCTCGAACACCTGGTTGGCCTCCTCCTCCAGCATTTCCTCCAGCTCCAGGGTCAGCATCGGTTTCTCCTGCGTTTGCTCCATCTCCTTCCGCTGCTCGGTTTGCAGGTCCCGGGCAGCCTCTTCCACAGAGCTCTCAGTTTCCTCACACATGGCTATAAAAGTCAGCCAGCCTACGGTCCCCAAAAGGACAGCCATGGGGAACCATAACAGCAGCCAGTCCTCTACTCCACCGCTCAAAGGTGGTGGTTGCTCCATACCGAACTGTATCGAATCCTGCCACAGACTACGCCAAATGTAAGACCAGGAGCCGTCATCGTGACCATTCACATGCAGGTTCCCATTTTATAGTGTAGAAATCCAAACCCTTAATCCAATATACATAATGGGGAAGTCTCTAATACAAAATCACTTCTATGAGGCATGATAGGATTGTACCACCTCACACCAAAAAGGGTGGGACAGGCTTAATCCCAAAACCAAGCCTCAGGCTACAACAATTCTCAACACACATTAATATCACCTGGGCAACGGCCTCTTTAACAAAGTGAGCATAATACATTTTATCTGCCCAACAGCAGGTCTTTGAATACCATCAAGGAATGAGACACCTGAAGCCTCACCATGAATTGGCATCAGCCCCTAGAAAGCAACCTGGTTCGAGAAATCCAAAAGCCAATAATGAATCCATCTCCGGAAATGAACCCAGAAAAGGACAGCTAACTCACTCCCACTCAAGAAGTGCCTGACATCACCTGAGACACTTTGAAACATCCAACCACGCATGCTAAAGAACTTTTACAAAATACAGAAATGCCTGTAAACCCCTAAAAACCTGTTTCTCTCTATGCTTGCTCTTTACCTTCCACTACAACCACCTAACCATCTTTCACTCTGTTAATCTTTATTAAAACAAAAAACGGGAGATGTAGAGAATCACCCACTTAACCTTGAACCTTCTATGACTTGGATTGGGGAACTTTAGTTAAAAGCCCTGAGTGAATGTCAGCCTGACCAGGCAGTGGCGCAGTGGGTAGAGCATTGGACTGGGATATAGAGGACCTAGGTTCGAAACCCCAAGGTCGCCAGCTTGAGTGTGGGCTCATCTGGTTTGAGCACAGCTCACCAGCTTGAACCCAAGGTCGCTGGCTTGAGCAAGGGGTCACTTGGTCTGCTGCAGCCCACAACCCAGTCAAGGTACATATAAGAAACAATCAATGAACAACTAAGGAGCCACAACAAAGAGTTGATGCTTCTCATCTCTCTCCCTTCCTGTCTGTCTGTCCCTCTGTCACAAAATAAAAAAGTATGAGTGAGTGACCTTCGTGCAGACACAAAGGAATGGAATGCATGTGAATGAGCTTTAGAAAATTAGCCTAGAGGTTCTGGATTTCCCCTTCCTTTGTGCTTAATTAGCAAAAGAAAAGAATGTTCTGATCAATTAATCCTTTCTCCATGTCAGCAAAACATCCATTAATCATTCTTCCCTTTACACCTGATCTCCCTCCCCTGTAATCCTGTTTTTGCTGTTTTACTTCTGATTATAAGAGCTAAGGGAGAAGGAGATTCAGGAGGTTTCTCTTTGTCTCTCTTGGCAGGCCTCCCTCTCTCTTCCTCTTGACATAAATTGTGTCTTGAGTAGGTTTTTCCGCGCTACACTGGTAGTTCCTGATAGATACGTGAATTTACCAGGAATTCCAAACTGCCTTCTTGATGTTCCATTTATCTGTCGAACCTTACCCTTATTGGACTATCGCCCCTGAGACAGAAGAATTCCAAGAAGCTGGCAAGCCCCCCAAGGAGGAGCATTCCGGACATACCAGGACTTTTGATTCAACACCCAATTGCTCGAGACTCTCCCTTTACCCTATAAATTTGTCCCCCTAGCTTGTACTGGTGCCCTTCTCCCCGGAGAAGTGCCCAGCAGGGTTCCTTTCTTCCTTTCAATAAAGCCTGTTACTCTGGTCTTTCGGACTCCCATGGATTCCAACATTTGGTGCCGAAACCCGGGACAGGGTACTAACTGCCTGGACAATCCCTCCTTGCCGTCCAAACTTACTACCAGGGAAGCAATGGGCAGTGGCAGCTCGTCGTGGGCTTACTCCCTGATTCTATTTGGACATGTAATTGTAAGTTGATTGGCCAGCAGTCTAACCCTGTCCTGAATCCCTGCTGGACCAGAAAGGTAAGGAGTTTCTCCCTTCCCTCTCCTGGATGGCTTTAATTCGACCCATAAATCTCTAATCCATCGTCAGGCGGCTTTCTCCGGTCAGCCTCACATTTTGAGGGGTTTGCCATTTTTCTGTCCCAGGGACAGCACATTCCAAAAGTCTAAGCGCTTAGCCAAATCCCTCCACATTCTCTTTGAACTCCTCCTTAGGTGGTGACGACCCCTAAGAAGGATGACTCCACATTCCCAGGAGAGCTTTCTCCTTTGAGATTGTGATTGGAGACAGGGACACCCTCTCTAGATCACTAATCTCCACATTGGGCTCTTCAGAGTCGAAGCTGTCTGACCAAACCCCGTTGGGCTGTCGTCTACTCATTTTCTTTTGCCATGCTGCCTGGACTAGACAATGACTCCCACTGGCCTGAAAACGGGACATTTGACTACAATATTCTGAGAGAACTTGACAGCTTTTGCCACCAGACTGGGAAAGCTTCTGAAATTCCTTACGTGCAGGCTTCCTTTTACTTTCTCTCCTGTCCTTAATTTCTGTACTGCCTGTTCTACATGCAGGCCGTTTTTGGCCTAAGAAACCTCACCTAAAACCTCCGCTCCTACTCTCTGCTTCTCTGCGGACTCCCAACTCTCTTCCCTTCCTGCCTGAGCCCCAGGGGCACCCCTCTCTCAGGACCCCTCTCTGGTCCCTCTGCAGATCTTTTCCACTAGAGTATCTCCCCTCCAGAAAGCCCCTCCCTTCACAGAATCCTGTTTCTCATTCACTTGCAAATACCAGTCTTTCTCCTCCGCTGCTGGCCAGGGGCCCCTCCCTTCTCCACTGTGTTCTTAAACCACCCCCCCCACACACACACACACAGATTGCCACTCCACCTGTCTCTCCTTGGTCCCCTCCCCCCTCCTTAGAAGCTGGTGTTCCAGCCGCGGTGTCTGTCTCTCCGTCGCCCCAAACCTCCTCACAGGCCCTGCCTCTCTCCTCTTCAACCCCTCCTCCCTCCTTACAAACTGTGACTGTGCCTCTTTCCTCCTCGCCCCCTCCCCTCTCCTCAGAGTTCCAAATATTTTTAACTCTTCTGACCACCAGCACTTCAACCTCCTTCTCCTCCTCCTGCAGATTCTGACCCTCCTTCTTTCCATCCAGCTGTTCATGCTGTCCATCCGTCTGCTTCCTCTCTTCCTCCTCTCTATGCTGGCAACTCCCTGCCATCTCGAAAAACTTAAAAAAGCAGAATTGTATATTAACCTATATGAGTAAGTAATCCGTCTTGTCTCTTTGTCAGAAAACATCTCTAATATAATTTTAATTCAAAGAAGAGCACTCATTTAAATTCCTTAATTCATAATGTGTATCTAACGTCTTTGTTTAATGCAAGGGTCCCCAAACTTTTTACACAGGGGACCAGTTCACTGTCCCTTAGACCATTGGAGGACCAGACTATAAAAAAAACTATGAACAAATCCCTATGCACACTGCACATATCTTATTTTAAAGTAAAAAAACAAAATGGGAATAAATACAATATTTAAAATAAAGAACAAGTAAATTTAAATCAACAAACTGACCAGTATTTAAATGGGAACTATGCTCCTCTCACTGACCACCAATGAAAGAGGTGCCCCTTCTGGAAGTGTGTCGGGGGCTGGATAAATGGCCTCAGGGGGCCGCATGCGGCCCACAGGCCATAGTTTGGGGTCCCCTGGTTTAATGTGTAACTGTGTTTGTTTCTAAGGCCTTAAACCAAAAATTACCCACCTCTTAAACCAGGCTTACTCATCCCCATGAACTCTCCTTGCAATACCCGTCCTTCCTGTTCGAAAACCTTCAGGGGCTTATCGCCTCATACAAGCCTTACATCTAATCAATGAGGTGATAGTTCCCCTCCATCTAGTAGTCCCTAATCTCTACAGGTCCTAGACCTCAAGAATACCTTCTTTACCATTCCTCTAGACCCTGACTCTTACTTTCTGTTTGCATTCACCTGGACTGATCCGGACAATTATTCAGCCCAGCAATTTACATGGACTGTCTTACTCCAGGGGATCAAAAACAGCCCACACCTGTTTGGGCAGGCACTAGCTTAAGATTTAGCAGCATGCAATCTCAAAACTAGTAACCTACTCCTCTGCAGCCCCTCCCTGCCTGCCTCAAGGAGACACACCACCACCCTTCTTAACTTCCTCACCATGAAGGGATATCATGTCTTCTCTGCTAAGGCTCAACTTCATTCTTAGTCCATAGTCTATCTGGGCATCACTTTAACCCCCAACCCCTGAAGTATCACCCTAGATCGAACTCAGACCCTCCACAGTCTCCAACCACCTACCACCACATATCAAATCCTTTCTCTCCTCAGTTAATAGGCTTCTTTAGACACTGGATTCCCAATTTTGCTCTCTTAGTCAAGCCCTTCAGTGAGATCTTCTGAGCATGGCTTTTTTTTTCTTTTTTTTAATTTTTATTTTATTTATTCATTTTAGAGAGGAGAGAGAGAGAGAGAGAGAGAGGAGAGACAGGGGGGAGGAGCTGGAAGCATCAACTCCCATATGTGCCTTGACCAGGCAAGCCCAGGGTTTCGAACCAGCGACCTCAGCATTTCCAGGTTGATGCTTTATCCACTGTGCCACCACAGGTCAGGCCCTTCTGAGCATGGCTTTTAAGGTCTATAATGGCCAAGTGAGTAACAGAAAAGGCAAATAAGGCGCAAAGCAGTCAGGAAATACCAGCTTTTGGCATATGTTCTTAAAGGCTCCAGCGCCCTAAATGGCTTCATAGAATTCTGTCAGGGCCCTGATCCAGAGTGGAAAGAAAGGTCATTGAACTGAAGCCTGCCAGGCTTCCTGGCCCTACTGCTTTACACGTCTGTGCTGTGGAAAGAGGGACATGAGAAGGTAAGCTGCCCCCTTGCTCCATGGAGGGAGGGTTCAGTCTCTTCTAGCCTTGCTCCAGCTACCTGTGACCTGACCTTGCCCAGCATGCTGGGAATTGCCACTGAAGGCCCAAGGACATTGTTCATGAGCCTAAAGTATTTCTTCCAAATAGTAGATAAACTAATCTCATTTCTTGTAAACACAAGGGCCATCTACTATGCCTCACTTGAATATTTAAGTTTTATTTATCCCTCGAAGATCTCTACTGTGGGTATTGACAGTCTGATTTTATTACTTTATTTAATATATAGTATCTCCTTTATTCCTCTTGTCTCAAAGCCCCATGCCTATTATAGGCTGGGACCTGCTGCTAATTCCAGGTAGAAGCAGTGGTCACTAGGACTTAAACTCTAACTGCAAAGTGTAGAAATGTAACCACCCTTTCCCTAAGCACTTGCAGGATTTACAGGTTACTCAAAGACTATCCAAGAGACGCTTCCAGCATTACATAAGCCAAGGACTAACTTTCACGTGGACAAGTCCACACACCATGATCCTGACAACTCCCACTGTTGCTAAAATAGAAAGATGGCATGCCTTACTCCAACCACAAACCGGAAGCTGGTTGGTCTATGTATGGCAAATACATGAAGAAACTAAGGACTCTTTTATTTTATTTTATTTTTTTTCTTTATTCATTTTTAGAGAGGAGAGAGAGAGGGAGAGAGAGAGAGACAGAGAGAGAGAAGGGGGGAGGAGCTGGAAGCATCAACTCCCATATGTGCCTTGACCAGGCAAGCCCAGGGTTTCGAACCGGCGACCTCAGCATTTCCAGGCCGACGCTTTATCCACTGCGCCACCACAGGTCAGGCCTAAGGACTCTTTTAATCAGACTTTGGGAAAAGGGAAACTAGGGTAAAAAGAAAGTTAACTAAATTGTCACTAAAGATTAAAGATTTTTAAATCAAAAGTTCTGACTAGAAAGGAATTGTACAGTTTTGATAATAGAAGGTATAAGGTGTGGAAATACTTTTGAAAGAAAAAGGAAAAAGCAAGTTCTTATGAAGGCCAGTTATTTCTGGATAAGAAAGTTTATGAAAGTTGAAGGTTTATGTAAGTTGTAGAAGGTTTGTGCAGGTTGTAGGAGGTTTGTACCAAGAAAAAAGAATTTAAACAGTTAGAAAACTGGTTTTCAAAGAATGTTTAATTTGTTACCCTAGCTAACAATCCTCTACTCTCCCCACTTATTGGGATGACTCTTTCCTCCACCCTGACCATCTGGAGCTCAGAAACAGAGAAACGAGACCGACCCTTTGTCCTTCTATTCTCTATTCACCTCTCAACCTACCTCACCCAATCCGGGGCTTTCTACTTGTGTGGGACCAACACCTCTATGTGTCTCCTTACTAACTGCACAAAAAATTGTACTCTAATCTTTCTCACCCCAAATATCAACCTAATTCCACCCCATGAGCCTCTTTCAATTCCTAGTACACTACCCGTCAATCTAAAAACCAAATGAGCTATACAGCTAATTCCTCTCCTCGTTGCTTTAAAATTCTCAATAGGTCTAGGGGCAGGGGGACTGGCCACTGCCCTATCTTATTCCTACTCTCTCTCTCTCTCTCTCTGAAGCCCAGCAAATTCGTAAACATGAAATCAGTGGTTTCACACAAACTGGGTATCTTGACTAATGACTTTCATTGGTCCACTCTATTTATTTTTCTAACTTTTGGACCCTGCCTCTTATGTTTGTTCATTAGTTTCTTACAGAAACGTATGCAGATCTTCACCAATCAGAAAATTGGAAAAATCTACCTAACCCTACACACCAACCCTGAAACCTGCCCTCGCAAAACAGAAAAATCTGAAACCCTGTATCAGCAAACCTCCTAAATCCTATCTTTCAACCCCTACAGGTCCCCTAACCCTAAAACTCTCCCATATCCCTGAAGAACTAGAATGAATAACATTCACCTCTTAACACTTCTCAGTCTTTTTACCCTTCACATAGTAAGGGGACAAGATCACTGGGTCTTCTTGACTGAAGAAGAGCCTACAAACGGACGTGAAACATTTCTTTTAACTCAAAGCTAACTGCTCTCTCCAGGGCTGCCAGGAAAGAATATCTCTAACTTTACCATGGAAGAACTTTCACCCCCCTGCTATACAACCCTCCTTATCTCTGCATCCCTGATCTCCAAATATTTGCCCCCTTCTTTATCAAGTTCCTACAGGCTCGGATGAGAGAAATCTCTAGGATTACCTACAATCAAATGCTCCTACACTCCTATTTCCCAATACCCCAAGGAGAACTTCATGAGGGAAATATCAAATAGGTAGGGATGACAGCAGGAAGAAGCTGCCCCTCAGCCCGAGAAGTTCCCTCCTGAATGTTCTCCAAACCCCCTTCCTTTTAACCACACATATTCAGTCCTTCTAAAAACTTACACCAACAGCCTGACCAGGTGGTGGCGCAGTGGATAGAGCGTCGGACTGGGATGCAGAGGACCCAGGTTCGAGACCCCGAGGTCGCCGGCTTGAGCGTGGGCTCAGCTGGTTTGGGCAGAGCTCAGTAGCTTGGACCCAAGGTCACTGGCTCGAGCAAGGGGTTACTCAGTCGGCTGTGGCCCCACGGTGAGGGCACATGTGGGAAAGCAATCAATGAACAACTGAGGTGTCACAACATGCAACGAAGGGCTGATGATTGATGCTTCTCATCTTTCTGTTCCTGTCTGTCTGTCCCTGTCTATCCCTCTCTCTGACTCTCTGTCTCTGTAAAAAAAAAAAAAAAAAAAAAAATTAAAAACTTACACCAACAGGTTCCCTATCTCTAAAAATCTCCACATGTCCTCCCATTTGAGAGGAACCAGACCAGCACGTCTCATGAGGCTCATCCAGGAGACCATGTATCACCATGTCACTCTGTCCTCTCAGCACTTGCAGCAAGCAATTCACAATTATTACCTCACAAAATTATTTTACTTCCTCACTCAGGTTTTCAAAAACATCGCCAGGTTCAGACCTCACAGCATGGAAATTGATGACCTCCTTAACTGGATGAGGAACTTGGCTTGACAAGGTTCTCTTCTTGAGTTCTCCCCAGAAGAAACAATAATTTTCCAAATTTTTCTCCTCTTTCTCCTCGTCACCCCTCATCATATATTATAAAATTAATAACTGCCTTTCTTTTTTTTTTTTTTTTTAAAGTCTCTTTTTTTTTAAATTTTTTTTATTTATTCATTTTAGAGAGGAGAGGGAGAGACAGAGAGAGAGAGAGGAGAGACGGGGGGGGGGGGGGGGGAGGAGCTGGAAGCATCAACTCCCACATGCGCCCCGACCAGGCAAGCCCAGGGTTTCGAACCGGCAACCTCAGCATTTCCAGGTCAATGCTTTATCCACTGCGCCACCACAGGTCAGGCAATAACTGCCTTTCTTTTATATGTAGCCACAGAGTTTCTCTATCACAGAGAAATGATAGATATGTGAATTTACCAGGAATTCCAAACTGCCCTCTTGATGTTCCGCTTATCTGTCAGACCTCACCCTTACTGGACTATCGCCCCTGAGACAGAAGAATTCCAAGAAGCTGGCAAGGCCCCCAAGGAGGAGCATTCCGGACATACCAGGACTTTTGATTCAATATCCACTTGCTTGAAACTCCTTTTAACCTATAAATTTGTCCCCCTAGCTTGTACTCAGGCTCTTCTCCCTGGAGGAGTGCCCGGTAGGGTTCGTTTCTTCCTTTCAATAAAGCCTGTTACTCTGGTCTTTTTGGACTCCCATGAATTCCAACAGTTCCCAGCGGGCTGGAATACTACACACCCTAGTCTTTCCCCTTTGACCCTTCCCCCAAAAGAATTATGGGCACTGCCCAGCCTCTGTGTATGTGTGTGTGTGCATATGCATGCTACTAAAATGAGTGTGGAGACCAAGAAAGAGGAAAACGTACTTTCAAAAACAGGGATCAAATCTAAGAATGCCAAGGAGAATCCCCAAGATATGTGCCAGGCCAAGTGGGTCACTGGGGCCTCAAGCAGGGTAGAGACTCCAGGAGAGACACCCTCAAGGGGATCCAAGTGACTGAACACACTACACTGAGGAGAATTAACTGACGTGGTGGAGAGTTCAGGACTTCATCAATCTTAGTACATAGGAAAATAAGCAAATGAAAAAAGACAAAAACTCTAAGGAAAACAAAAAGTTGGGTAGGAAAGAAAAAAGTCACAATTTACCACATCTCAGCTCTGAATACAAACACAGACATCATAATGTAAATACTCAGTATCGATGTAACCAAAGTTGTGAGAAAAAAGCACTGTCTAGGGAAGACAATGTGGGGAGGGTGCCTGAGCATGGGGGGGGGGGGGAGAGAACAAAATGGGAAAATACAGACAGTATTCATGTGTGCTGTTTGGACATGAAATACAAAGCAAAGATCCAGCTGCAGGGTTGGAAGTGGTGGTCTCTGAGGGTGGAGGAGAAGGATGAGGGCTGCCAATCCACTCTCTGGGCTACCATAGCCTCACCTGGCCACCTTGACCAGACCTGAATACCTCAGGAGCCCTCATCCTGGGTCCTTCCCATCCACTCTTGCTGACCTCAACCTCCACTTTTCAGTCCCCTTTCCTGCTTCTTCCTCTCCCTTACTGCAGTGCCCAGGGGTCAGGTACAACTGTCCTTCCTCTTTTATCAATCTTTAAACATCAATATTGAGATAACTCCCAGTCTGTATCTGCAGCCCCTGTAGCCCTCCCATGGACTCAGCTTCCCATGGGGCACCTCCAATCCCCACACATTGTTCACACTGAGCCCCTACTTGCTCCCAGCCCATTCCCCGATGGTTTGCTGACCCTGCCTCTCCCCTGAACCCTGCGGCCCAAGCTCAGCACAAGATCAAAGTAGTCCTTTGACATCAGTCTCCTACAAAGCCCACCAGCCTCCACATCTCACCCATTTGCAGAAATGAATGAGACAAAGCAACCTGTTACCACCACAGGATATGACCAGCTAAATCCAGAACGTGGAAACTCCACCACTGAGTGCTGGGGTGGGGGTGGCTTTACTCCATAAACAGAGGGGAAAGACTTGAGGGATATAACCCACCTGTCAGACACCTAATCAACAAGGATTGGGTGTCAGAAGCTATCAGGGAATTATCACTCTTCCTCAATACACATCCTCAGTGCTCAGAGCTCAGGCTTAGTATTTACTACATTAACATATTTTTACATTAGCATTTTGAAGAAAATAAAAGCCAACAAATCACATTGGCCTAGCGTGCAGAGGACCCGGGTTCGATTCCCGGCCAGGGCACACAAGAGAAGCGCCCATTTGCTTCTCCACCCCTCCGCCGTGCCTTCCTCTCTGTCTCTCTCTTCCCCTCCCGCAGCCAAGGCTCCATTGGAGCAAAGATGGCCCGGGCGCTGGGGATGGCTCCTTGGCCTCTGCCCCAGGCGCTAGAGTGGCTCTGGTCGCAACATGGCGACGCCCAGGATGGGCAGAGCATCGCCCCCTGGTGGGCAGAGCATCGCCCCATGGTGGGCGTGCCAGGTGGATCCCGGTCGGGCGCATGCGGGAGTGTGTCTGACTGTCTCTCTCCGTTTCCAGCTTCAGAAAAATGAAAAAAAGAAAAAAAAAAGTTAAAAAAAAAAAAGGCCAACAAATCAGAATAAGGCCAGTCTTTTAAAGATCACCATGTCACCTGACCTGTGGTGGCGCAGTGGATAAAGCGTCGACCTGGAAATGCTCAGGTCGCCGGTTCAAAACCCTGGGCTTGCCTGGTCAAGGCACATATGGGAGTTGATGCTTCCTGCTCCTCCCCCGTCTCTCTCTTCTCTCTCTCTCTCTGTCTCCTTCTCTCTCTCCTCTCTAAAATGAATAAATAAAATTTAAAAAAAAAAAAAAAAAAAAAAGATCACCATGTCCTCAGGGGCAATAAACCTGCCCATGGAGCTGTCAAGTAGCAATGTCGCACACTGCAGAGTAGGATGTGATGGACACATGGACGAACCTGTCACACCAGGACATTCGCCTCACTCCCAACTGCTCCCACTACATGAAAAGCAAGGGGTGTCCGAGGTGGCAGTGCAGCCGGGGCCGAGGACACAAACTTCTTGTGAGCCACTGGGCTGACAGAGGGTACAGCTACCCTCTTGCTGGCATACCTGCCTCCCCCTCCAGGTAGCATCCATCCTCCCTGCAAGGGCACTCTGTTGTGACCACACCAAGTGCTTATCCATTAGGGGAGCCCCCAGATTGGATGTTTATACTGCACACTGGGGAAGGGGGGCACTGGAGTACAGGTCTGCTGGAAGTCGAAACTCGGCCCAGCAACCTGAGCCTCTACAGGTTTCGCCCCATCTCCCCAACCCTGCATCACCCTCCAAGGTTACTTCCCCCCTTCCCCACCCTAGAGCCCCCAGTGCCCCTATCAGAGCTCTTCTCCCTTCCTGCCAGTACTTGCCTATTAAGCCCATTCTCACTTCCAAGGTGTTAATTTGCAGAAAGACCCCAGGCCAAGGGCCTCCATTTCACAGAAAAGGTAAACTGGCAGGAACTGCAGGAATGAAAAGGCCAGGAGGCATGTCCCACAGGCACACCCAGGCAGGGAGGGGGTATACAGGCCCAGCAATATTACCACTAGTGAGGCTATGAGCAGGTGAGGCCCACTCCAGAGCCCAGTGTGGCCCAAAGGAGCTGAGGACAGTGACCCCCTCCCACCTTCCAGCCCCACAGGAGAGATGAATGACCCCAGACAGGGCTTAGAGTAAAAATCAAGTCAATTTTAACTAATGCAGCAAGACATTAGACCAGGGGTCGGGAACCTATGGCTCGTGAGCCAGATGTGGCTGCATCTGGCTCGCAGACAAATCTTTAATTAAAAAAAATAACGTTAAAAATATAAAACATTCTCATGTATTACAATCCATTCATTTCCTACTGCTCATGTTCATGGTTGCAGGTGGCTGGAGCCAATCACAGCTGTCTTCCGGGACAATACCAAATTCTTATTGGATAATGCCTAACGTACACGGGTTGTTGTATGGCTATCACAGAATTACATTTTAAAATATGTGGCGTTCATGGCTCTCTCAGCCAAAAAAGTTTCCAACCCCTGCATTAGACCTTCCCCAATGTGCTGCTTGGGGCTCTAGCACCCCTTTAGGGAGAGGTCTCTGGACCACCACAGCCCATCCCCTCATTTTACAGAAGGGAACAATCAATCCAGAAAGCAGTGTGATGCACCCTAGGGTTCACATTAAGGCCATGACTTTGGCCACCAGAAGTTGTCTAGGAAACCTGTGGGTTGTGCCCACTGTGCCAAGGCTGAAGGCTCTGTTAAGTCCATCCACGAGGTGACCAATAGTGGCAGTGAGCATTAGCACTAGGCAGTCATCTGGGAGATAGGTACCAATCTCCACGTGAGAAAACTGAGGCTGACTCAGCAACCTGCTCAAGGTCACACCTGCAGAAAAGGCTGGCCAGGGTCCAGTCCACCCTCCCACCTCCCCAGCAGGACCCCTGCTGGCCAACAAGGGCAGCACAGGGACAGGGCCTTGCTTCCACCTCATCCTGCCTAGTCTTCAGTGGTCTAGGTTAGTGTTTTTCAACCACCAGTCAGTGAAAAAATTAACCAGGTCTTTTGCAGACCAGCACAAAATTTCTGACAGACTGGCAGTTGAAAAACACTGGTTTGGGTGGACAGTGTGATGTGTGCCTATGTCCACTCATCCTCTGGCCACAGCCCCCTGCACCTCAACTGGACCATACCCAACCTGGCCTCCACCCCTATCCCAGCCCCAGGCAGTGGGGGTCAGTTCAGGCAACCCAGCCCAGCAGACATTAAAGCACTCACAAGTCCCTGGACAGCAAATGAGGCCGCAGGGTTACAAGGACTTGGCTGAGGGTTGGGCATCAGCCAGCGCCAATGGCAGCAAGCTTCTGTGGCTATTTACTACGTGAACCATCCCTCCTGTGCCTCAGGCCTGGAAAACCATCCCTAGGATGCCTCCCAGAGCCACCTATGGGGCCAATCAAGCCCTAAATTACTTTTCTAGGAAAAGATGTTCTTAAAATAAATTCTAGTTTGGCTTTTCTGGGTTCAGAGCTGCAGAGGGATGCCCCCACCCCACAGCACCTCAAAAGGCCTGAGCCCCCTAGTGGAGACCAGGGATCAGATGAAATTTCTGGGCTCAGGGGCCTTATCCACAACCCTGGATTTCTAACCCTGTATGGGCTGCAGAGACAGATTGCCAAGAGGCTGACCCAGTGCTGCCCGCCTTTATTTTCTGGCCCCAGGCTCCAGTTACAGGGGGAAAAAAGGGCCCTGATGACCCTTCTAGCACACCACACAGAGACAGGACCCACCAGGCAACCTCACACTCTTATCCTGAGGGTGCTATGGCCACAGGGCTACAGACACCAAGAGCCAGGCCTGGTTGCCCAGGACCCTATGAGGGGAGCCAGTGGTATCCAGGCTGATAGCTGGTGCCATTCTAAGCTAACGCAGGAAGGAAGGGACCAGGCTGGACAGTGGGGGACGAGGGGGTTATTCACTCCCCATGTGTTCAGGCCAGACAGGCAGCAATGTGGGAGATCCACACCAGGCCTCATCCTGCCCGCTGGCCAGCTCAGGGACTAACCTGGCCTAAGACCCAGACCTAGGAGACAACAGAGGCCCTCTCATCTCTGTCCTGATCCTGGAAGTGGCCAGGGGTCAGGGCTGGGCAGTGGAGAAGATGGAAGGATAGGGAGTCAGGGTCAAGGCCCTAGGGGCAGGCAGGGCCAGGGGACTCCAGAGACACATAGGCAGCTAGGCCCAGGAGAGAGCCGCAGATGGTAGGGCCCAGACCTCCCAGTGACTGGCAGCTGAGACCACCAAGGGGGCTGGGAGAGGAGGGGCAGGCCATGGCCATCAATCATGCTGTCTTGGTCCTGGGGTGTGAGGCCCAATGGGAGCACAGCCCCTCCCCCTCCCAGGAGCTGGGCCCACAGGAGAGCAGGCCAACATCAGCAGCACCCAGATCTCCCAGAGGCCAGAAGGGGCCCCTGCCGGTGCTTTAGGACTTCTTGGCATCCTGCGTGTTCCGGCGCTTCAGGTCGCTCAGGTCAATAGGCTTGAAGGCTGTAGGCGGACACATTGGTCAGCGGTGGGCACAGGAAAGGCAGCTTCACCCAGATCCTGCTCCCACCTCTGAAAGCCCTGGGATCTACCCACGCTGCCCAGTTCTCTTCCTATGAAGAAAAAGAAAGCAGGAGGGCCCTTCCTGCCCAGCCCCGCCCCTGACTAGGCTCCACCCCTAGCCAGGCCCCATACCCTAGACTAGCCCCTCCCACTCACTCTTCAGGCTGGGGTTAGGGAACTTCTCCACATATTCCTCCACCAGGCCCCGCTCGCTGCCAGAAATCTGGCTCCGAAGATCCCGCTCCACGCCCTGCCAGGCTGCAGGAAGGAGTGACCCAGTGAGAGACCCAGCCCACTGGGCAGTCCTCAGCCAGTCAGTATCCCATAACAGAGCACCTTTCTCTTGCCCCCTTCTCAGAGCATCCTTACAGGCCCTCCCCCAGCACCATCAATACCCCTCTTCACAGCCACTGGTCCACAGATTGGCCGGCTCTTGACCTCAACTTGTCCCCAGTGCACCCTTGGAGAGCCCTGCCTGGACCACCCGTCTCGGCCTCCCTGCCCTAGCTCCTCTAACAGGCTTGTCCCTCCTCTATACTATGGCCAGGGCTGTGGTCACAGAAGCACATGTGACCTACTGGGGTACAGCACTCACTGCTCCAGGCCGGCCCTTGCACACAGCCCTCAGTTTTGGGATACCCCTGGGTTTCTCCAGAGTGCACATCTGTCTCCCATGGCACCCCCCACCCCAAAAGAACCCAACCAGCTCCAAATGCTGCCTCTTCTGGGGGATGCTGCCCATGGGAACCCAAAGTGTTGACCAGCCCCCATTACAAGAACCAGTCCTCCCCATACAGGCCTGGTCACCCCACCTGCCAGGCCCTGAAGGCTGAGGGAGAGTGAGGTGGAGGCCAGTGGGGGTGGCCCCTACCTTCATAAATGAAGCGCACATTCTCCTCATGGGCTGGGGTGAAGATCTCGCTGCTGTTGGGGGGAGAGCGGGGACTACTGTTCCTCTTGCCGTTATAGACGACTCTGGAGACAGGGGAACTGGGGGGGCCAAGCTTGTGAGGAGAGTCTGGAGGGCAGGGTGGGGATCCCATTCTCTCTGCCCACTGCCTAAGACCCACCTGGTCATCGCTGGGGCGTCTGGTCCTCACACTCTGCTGCTGGATCCCCTCAGCCTCTGAAAGGGAAGTCCTGTTGTGGGGCATGTGTTGCAGTAATATAAGGTTATAGTAATTAAATATATAGAAATATAGAAAAACATGGAAGATATATAAAAATAATTAGGATATAATATTAAAAGCAATTAAGGAAATTAAATAAAGTTATGCTGTCTGGATAGAAATTAATATAGTGTGTACAGATATGATAAACAGAGTCTGCCTTTCGTGCAGGACTCAGTTAGTGTGTGTGTGAAGTTACATATAGATAAGAGTGGCTTGATGTCATAACTCTGTGGATTGACGTAAACAGAAGGCTCCCCTAGGAACATCTTAAAAGTGGTTTGATGTAGCCTGACTGTGGTGGCGCAGTGGATAAAGTGTTGACTTGGAAACGCTGAGGTTGCTGGTTTGAAACCCTGGGCTTGCCTGGTCAAGGCACATATGGGAGTTGATGCTTCCTGCTCCTCCTCCCCCCCTTCTGTCTCTCTCTCCTCTCTCTAAAAAAATGAATAAATAAGAAAAAAATCTAAAAAATATATTTTTTAAAAAGTGGCTTTATGTAACATTTCAGTAGATTAACATAAAAAGGGCTTCCTGGCCCGACCAGGTGGTGGCGCAGTGGATAGAGCATCGGATTTGGATGCGGAAGGACCCAGGTTCGAGACCCCGAGGTCGCCAGCTTGAGCGTGGGCTCATCTGGCTTGAGCAAAAAGCTCGGCAGCTTGGACCCAGGGTCGCTGGCTCCAGCGGGGGGTTGCTCGGTGTGCTGAAGGCCCGCGGTCGGGGCGCATGTGGGAGGGCAATCAATGAACAACTAAGAAGTTGCAGCGCACAAGGGAAAGCTAGTGATTGATGCTTCTCATCTCTCTCTCCGTTCCTGTCTGTCTGTCCCTGTCGAAAAAAAAAAAAAAGGGCTTCCTTCAAGGAACTCCCAAAAAGGTGGTTTGAGGTGATAATCCTGTAGATTGACATCTGTTAGAGGGCGTTGGCCAGAAAAGGTACTAAAGCTGAGGGGCCCCTGCTGCAGTAGTCGCCCAGACTCCAACGTGAATGTGGACTGTCTCCACGCCACTCTGAGCTCTGACCAAAGACAGCCGAGAGGAGCACGCCGACAGGGCCCCCTGAAGCTGTACCCAGGCACGCCAAAAGGATTTGTGAGTAATAAACTGCCTGTGTGATTCTTTTTTTTTTTTTTTAATTCATTTTAGAGAGGAGAGAGAAAGGGAGAGACAGAGACAGAGAGGGAGAGAGAGACAGAGAGAGAAGGTAGGGAGGAGCTGGAAGCATCAACTCCCATATGTGCCTTGACCAGGCAAGCCCAGGGTTTTGAACCGGCGACCTCAGCATTTCCAGGTCAACGCTTTATCCACTGCGCCACCACAGGTCAGGCAACTGCCTGTGTGATTCTTGCAACTAACTTGTGTGTCAGTCGTGTCTTTCCTTCATTGGCTGTTGGTGTTGGCACTGATAAGTAGAATCCTCATGGCTGCCTCAAGAGTAGTCTCGAAGAGGCTGCCGGCCCTGCTGATAAGTAGGAGTGTCCCACTGCACGGGGAAGTTGAATCAGGGATGCCTGAGCGATGCAGAGCTTGGGCTCTACTGGGACAATGTGTCAGCCTCTTCCCTTTAAGCTGATGACAAACTACTGTGGCCTCACTGCTGCCAGGGAACCCCTGAGGGTGGGGTACAGCCACAATCTGTGGTAAGGATGTAGCAAGCTCAACTGGTGGGAGCCAGGGGCTGGCCAGGGGGGCAGAGACATGCATGACCTGGAGCAACCTCAGCCCCCAGTACCTGGACCACTGCTGCCCTGGGAGCCCCTTCCCCAGAGTCAGGTAGTGTGAATAATGCAAGCTGCTTTATCGCACCATTTCCAGAATCACAGAGCACCTCTCAGTGAACCTAGCTCTGCCCCCATAGCCTTCAGGCCCTGGCATGTTGCTTCTGTGAGCCTCAGTTTCCTTTCTCCTAGTGGTGAGGAGCCCAATGGACACACAGAACCTGCCCAGCTTTCTGCACCCGGAGGCTGGGTTATGGGTAAGCTGGTGCCCGGGACATGGAAGACAGCAGGGCAGGATGGCTGGAGGGGTGTGAGCCAGGCAGAAGCTACCAGGCCTAGGGACTGACCTAGTGATTAAGACCCTGGGTGGGAGTCCAGTTAATCTTTAGGCTTACCCTCAAACTCGCCATCCAGTGTCCGTTCTCTGGCAGAGAACATACACTACAGGGTAAAGGAGCAGGCTGCATAGAGCTGGTACCATGCCTGGCCTTGCCCCAGAGTAAGGCAACACTTGCTGGCAGTAGGGCAGCCCTGGGAGACGGCTTTGAGCACAAGAACCTCCCTCACCCACCCTGAAACCCAGGGGCCCCCAAACTGCCCAGAGCATGAGCCACAGCCCCTCCTAGAGGGCCAGGAGGATAGGAGAGTGTGGGTACATCCTCTCTGGCTCACTAGGCCATATTGAAACACCTATACAGTTAAACAAAAGCCCAAAAACAAGTCAAGAACAAAAAAAGGCATAAAACCAGACTGCTGAAGGCATGCAGAGCCCTGTGCCCAGGCAGGAGCCTATAGCCCGCGTTCTCCTGCCCAGGGCCAAAGCGCTGGTGGGCACCCTGAGGACACTCGCCCCAGGGGGCTGTTAGCAGTGAGCAGAGGAGAAGCTCCAATTATACAACAGGAAGGAGGAGCCAGCAAGACTGGCAACCCCTGCCCACCCTGGGCCAGGCCCTCATCTCCTCTCATTCAGGAGTTCCAGTCCACCTGCAGTCTGTCCCTTTTGACCTGGCCAACCACTCCTTTAGGGCACCTGCCTTCCTGGCCTTGCCAGCTCCCCACCTCTCCTCTCAGTGCAGCCACAGCCTCAGCCTCCTTTGGTCAAAGCTTGATGCTTCCCTGCTTCCCTTTGTCCCTGCAGTCACCAGACCTGGCTGCGCTGGGCCCAGAGCAGCTGGCCTGCAAGGGAACCGGCGCACGAGACCAGACCCTGGAACCCTGGGTCTCTGCACTGGAAACCACCTCATGCCACTCCTGGGCTTCCTGAACAGACCAGGGCCTTGTTGGGTGGCACTAGTTCCTGGACCCAGGGCTATACACTTGGCACCAAGTGCCTTCCTGCACAGATGTCCTTCCTACTTCAGTTTCAAGATTTCTGGTCAGCGTGTGCTGAGAAGCACCTCTACCAGGAACCACATTCAGCAAGTTCTCATATCCTTGAGACTTGAAGGTCAAATAAAATAACATTTTCAATGCTGGCTGGGTAGCTCAGTTAGTTAGAGCATCGTCCCGATACACAAAGGTCATGGATTTAATCTCCAGTCAGGGCACATACAAGAATTAACCAATGCCTGATCTGTGGTGGCGCAGTGGATAAAGTGTCGACCTGGAATGCTGAGGTCACTGGTTCGAAATCCTGGCTTGTCCAGTCAATGCACATATGGGAGTTGATGCTTACCACTCCTCCCCCCTTCTCTCTCTTTCTCTCTCTCTAATATGAATAAAGTCTTAAAAATAATCTTTTTTAAATCAACCAATGAATGCATAAATAAGTGAAACAACAGATCAGTGTTTCTCACTCTCTCAAATAAATCAATCAATAGATTAAAAAATAATATTTTAACCCTGGCCAGGTAGTTCAGTTGGTTAGAGCATCATTGTCATATTCCAAGGTTGCAGGTTCAATCCCTAGTCAGGGCACATACAAGAATCAACCAACGGCCTGACCAGGCAGTGGCACAGTGGACAGAGCATCAGACTGGGACTCCAAGGACCCAGGTTCAAAACCTCGAGGTTGCCAGCTTGAACACAGGCTCACCAGCTTGAGTGCAGGGTCACTGGCTTGAAGCCCAAGGTCACCAGCTTGAGCCCAAGGTTGCTGGCTTGAGCAAGGGGTCACTTGCACTGCTGTAGTCCCTTGTCAAGGCACATTTGAGAAAGCAATCAATGAACAACTAAGGAGCCACAACGAAGAATTGATGGTTCTCATCTCTCTCCCTTCCTGTCTGTCCCTATCTGTCTGTCTCTCTGTCACAAAAACAAAACAAACAAACAAAAAATAATGAATGATTAATGACCTTGTTTTTTTTTTTTAATTTATTTATTTATTTATTTTTAGAGAGGATAGAGAGACAGAGAGAAGGGGGAGGAGCTGGAAGCATCAACTCCCATATGTGCCTTGACCAGGCAAGCCCAGGGCTTTGAACCAGCAACCTCAGCGTTTCCAGGTTGACGCTTTACCCACTGCGCCACCACAGGTCAGGCAAACTAATGAATGATTAATAAGTGGAACAAATTGTTTTTCTTTCTACCTTCTTCTCTTTCTCTAAAATTAATAAATAAAAAAATCATTTAAAATAAATAAATAAATAGCCCTGGCCTGATAGCTTAGTTGGTTAGAGAGTCATCCCAAAACACAGAGGTTGCCGGTTCAATCCCTGTTCAGGGCACATACAGGAGCAGATTGATGTTCCTATCTCTCTCTCTCTCTAAAATCAATACAATAAATATTTAAAATAAGTAAATAAATAAAAGTTTTTAAAAACATTTTCAGGCCTGGCCTGTGGTGGCGCAGTGGATCAGGCGTGGACCTGGAATGCTGAAATTACGGGTTCAGGACCCTGGGCTTGCTCCGTCAAGGCACAAATGGGAGTTGATGCTTCCTGCTCCTCCCCCCCTTCTCTGTGTCTCTCTCTCTCTCTCTCTCTTCTCTAAAAAATGAATAAATAAAAATAATTTAAAAAAAAAATTTTTTTCAAAAGGAAGTACTCTGTCTCCTCTTAAGGGGTGATCCCGTCACACTTCAGCTGACTTTAGTGGCCTATGTCCTACCAACTGGCCTTCCCAAACACGAAAAACCTCCAAGTCCTCCCAACTTGTCCCTCAGCTCAGCCTACCACCCTGGGCTGTTCTCACCAGGACCTTTTGCTGGTCCCACCTGGCCAAGACCCTGCCACTTGGCAGGACTTGGGAATGGAGGCATCTCCTGGATGTACTAGCAGCTTCCCAAGAGGCCAAGGACCTGCTGCTCCCCTAAAGACAGTAGGGGAAGTAGCTACTCACCCTCATTACCTCCTCGAGGTCCCACCAAGGTGCTAGGCCCAATTCTGACTTGCAGGAAATTTCCATTAAAAATCAAATAAATGTACATGTCCTATGATAGCCATTTCAGTGCATGGGGGAGGGGGGACAGCTAAGACCTGGATCAAGAGGTGACCTCTGGACCAGCATAATACCATCTCAGCAACAATGGTCTTAGTGAAGCCAGGGAAGGGGGGGCTCAGCCCAGACTGTGGTCCATGATACTTGGCACCAGGTAAGGGTCCTTGGTGGTCTGTGTCTTGCTGAATGGAGGGCAACTTGACCATATTTTCAATCAGGGGAAAATGCTGAGCAGGGCCACCAAAGAGGAGGGTGAGGAGGGCCTGGGTGACAAGGGGCTGGGGAGAATGGCAGAGGCCTGGAAAAGCACAAGGAACACCTAAAAAGACCCAACAAGCCAAGGCTCCAGTGAGGTCAGAGACTAAACTCTGGTAAGACAAAGACCAGATGCTCAGTAGCTCAAGTAAAAGTGATATGGGAAGGGGTGGGACCAGGAAGAGGGCAGGTCCCTATATACTCTGTGTCCAAGAACCTACCTGGCCTTCAACCCTCCTGGGCCATACCAGGGATAAGAGCAGGTGGGGAGTATGCCCTTCCCAAACCCCTTCTCTCCCCTAGTCTTCTAGGGGAATCCTCACTCATGAAGATTATAAGACACAATTACTTCAACTCTTGAACTCAAAACGCCATTGTATGTACCACATGCTATCAACCCTAAGAGACTTCTTTCAGGTTCTAACAGCTCCAGAGCTGGGCTGTAAGTGGCAATCGATAGCATGTCCAAGTCTGACAGCATCTTTGCATCTGAGTGCTCACAATCCCTGGTGTCTCAAAACTGAAGATACAACCTCAGTCTCTCGCTGGCCCACAGGGGCATCCTTCCCAGAGCCTCCACCAAGGTGCTCCTCTTTCCCAGGGCTCTCATGTGAGGACCACCCCATGTAGGAAGAGCCTCCCACACCACCCTCCCTCATCCCCCTACACGAGTTGCCAGCATGTTCTGCCCAACAACCACTCAAGTCACTTACCACCTGGACACCATCCAGGCCCTCTACTGTCATCAAGTCCCCAGTCTGGCCCCCATCTATTTCATCAGGAGTCACTGACTGCTGGACACCCAGACCACCCCCAGTCTTTGCCATAGAGCCACCTCTGCCTACTGCCATCAACACGGAGAACTACACACTGACCCCCACAGCCCGCTGCAGACTTGGACTATTGTCCATCACTGCCTAGCCCAAGTACCTGGTCGGCTGCATACTAGGCACACAGTCCAAAACCACTCTGTGGCTGAATATCATCCTTCCCTGCTGTCCCTGGGCAAGTCCCTTCTCTCTCTGGGCCTCAGTGTCCTCATCTGAGCCACAGTGGCCCCCAAGGGTGATCAGCAGGCCCTCCTGCTTGAAGGAGTTTAAGTACAGCCACATGAAGCTGCCACATCAAAAAAAATCTCTATGGCTCCTTATCCAATACGAGGATGGACAGGGTGATCACTGAAGGAATGTATTGCCTAAATGGGCACTTCTGAGCCTGGCCTGTGGTGGCGCAGCAGATAAAGTGTTGACTTGGAAAGCTGAGGTCACTGGTTTGAAACCCCAGGCTTGCCTGGTCAAGGAACATACAGGAAGCAACTACTATGAGTTGATGCTTCCAGCTTCTCTCCCCACTTTCTCTCTCTCTCCTTTCTCTAAAAGTCAATAAACATCCAAGCCGATTGGCTCAGTGGTAGAGCGCCAGCCCAGAGTGTGGATGTCTTGGGTTCGATTCATGGTCAGGGCACACAGGAGAAGTGACATACTGCTTTTCCACCCCTAACCCCACCCCTTTTTTTTCTCTCTCTCTTTCTCCTCCTCCTGCAGCCATGGCTTGATTGGTTCGAGCGCAATGGCCCTGGGCGCTGAGGATGGCTCAGTGGAGTCTTCACATTAGGTGCTAAAAGTAGCTCAGTTGCGAGCATGGCAACCAGATGGGCAGAGTATCAGCCACAGACAAGCGCTGCTGGGTGGACCTCTGTCAGGGAGCATGTGGGAGTCTGTCTCTCTATCTCCCCTCCTCTCACTTGGAAAAGGAAAAAAATAAATAAAAATAAAAGTCAATAAATAAAATCTAAAAAAGGAACAATAATAAAATATAAATAAATGGGCACTTCTGAGAGAGAAGGAATGCTGCTGATTACAAAGTATGAACCAGGAGAGTCCTGGGGAACCTGAATATAGATCAGCCCACTCAGAGGATGTGAAGACCCAGAAAACACAGGGTACTGTGGAAAACAGCAGTGCCACTGGCCACAGCATACACTTGCTGAGGGCAAACTGCAGGGTGCCAGCACAGTGGGTGCTTTACAAACACTGGCCCCGGAAGAAGGAGCCCTGACAATCCCCATTTTGGAGAATCCACAGGTCAGGCAGCCTGCCACCCAGCAGCATAGGGTCTACACCTCAATCTCTGGGCTTCCAGAGCCAGGGCAGCCAGGGATAGCCCAGAAGGCTCAGCTGGACTATCCCTAGAGCCCACCTCTTCCCCTGCTTGTCCCACCCCCACCCCACAGGTTCCTGACAGCCTGGATATAGATGTGGCCCTGGTCAGGTATGCGGAAGAAGCCTTCCTGGTGGATCTATATAGTACCATACTCTTCCATGGGAACCAAGGGCTCTAGACACCTCCTGGGGAGAAGCAGGGGGCCCAAAGCCTAGCCCTCTGGCCCCCCAGTCTCAAATTCTTTCCCCATACACAGCCATATGCCCCTGGACAAGAGAGGAGAATATACTCTGGGGTCCAGAACAGTGACAGTAGGTATTCCAGAGTTAGAACCAATGACATAATTGCTAGTCATTCTGTGTTCCTTTGGAATTTCTTAGATTCAGATTTTCTTAGATTCCACTCTCCTGTCATTCTGTATGTTCAGGGCTACCAACAGCCCAGTTCCAGGCAATGAGACTTCTAAAAAATGTTCTTCTACCCAAGCAGTGCCAGCAGGATACTGCTGAACTAGACCTCAGACAGGGTTGCCAGTCCCTGAATGCCCTGGAGCAAAGTCTCCAAGCACTGCACCATCCGCACTGCACCATCCTTCACCCTCATTCCTGGCTGACCGATTTCGTGGATGATCATAGCTTCTCTCCTGAACAACAGACCTGAGTGTGTGCATCCCCTTCCACATCATTGGGAAACCTCAACATCCCTTGAACCCATCCCAAATCAAGACTACTTTTTTTTTCTTTTTTTTTTTACAGAGACAGAGTCAGATAGGGACAGACAGGAACAGAGAAAGATGAGAAGCATCAATCATCAGTTTTTCATTACAACACTTTAGTTGTTCATTGATTGCTTTCTCATATGTGCCTTGACCGCGGGCCTTCAGCAGACCGAGTAACCCCTTGCTCCAGCCAGCGACCTTGGGTCCAAGCTGGTGAGTTTTTTGCTCAAGCCAGATGAGCCCGCGCTCAAGCTGGCGACCTCGGGTCTCAAACCTGGGTCGCCCGCATCCCAGTCCCACGCTCTATCCACTGCGCCACCGTCTGGTCAGGCAAGACTACTTCTGCAGGACTCAGCCCCTGTCCCCTCCTCCCTGGCTCTACTCTCTCAAAGCTCTCAACACTCGCCACCCAGCCCTGGCCGGTTAAAGCATCATCCTGATGCAAGTTCAATCCCCGGTCACGGTACAAAAAGCAACCAATGAATGCATAAATACCTGGAACAACAAACAGATGTTTCTCTCTCCCTCTCTCCCACTTCCCCTCTCTCTGTAAAATAAAAACAAAAAAACCCCTCTTCATTCAAAGGGTCGCTCTCTGCTGCCCATTGACATCTCCAGGCCTTTATTCAAGCAGTCCCCTCCGCCCCAAACTACTAATCATGCTTGAGGGTCCGGCTAAAACACTTCCTTCTCTTGGAAGTCTCCTCCGGGACAGGACGAGGGACACTACTTTTGCATCTGCGTACGACCTGGAGATTTTTACAACCTAGGTTGCTTCTGTAGTTATACGTATGACGACTATGGCTTTCACCCCCTGCACTGCGCTCCAGCGGAGGCATCCTGTGCACCATCCACTCCGGCTGCCCCACGCCCAGTGAGCCCGCGAGGTCCGGGCAGGCGCGTCGCGCCTCCCTTTGCCCGCACCTGGTACCGCACGTCCCGGCCTCGAAAGGCAGGGCAATCAGGGAAGGGAGGATGTGGAGGGGCCCGGCCCGCTGAGCTACAGGCACCAGGGGGCACCCTCAGGAGGACGGGATAGCTGCCCTTCTTGGCGACAGCAGCTTCAGAAGACGAAAGGCGGCTCGGACTGCCCCTTCCGAGCCCTCTGCCCGCGGCCGGAGTGCCACGTTCCCCACGCTCCCTCCTCCGCACTCCCGCGGTGGAGGGCGCCCCCAGCATGCCCGGGCGCGGGGCGCTGTGGGTGGGACGCACTGGCCTCCGCGACCCGCCCCGACCCCCCAACCGCGGCCGCCGCGCCAGGGCGGGTCCTGGCCGCACCGCTCCGCCCCCGTCACCGCCGCCTCACCTTGCCACTCGGCCGCGCCGCCGCCGCCGCCGCCTGCCAGCTGGGGCCCAGCCGGAAGTGACGCGCGCCGCGCACGCGCAGGAGCCGGCCGGCCACGTGACGACCGGCGGATAGGGTAGTGGGATCGCAGAGTACCGCTCCGCGAGAGTGCGGGTGTTGCTTCCCCTGCCCGGCGACCACGGTCAGCGACTGGAGGAGGCTGGGACGGGCGGGTGTCTCTAGGAATGAAGACATCACCACGGGCTTAGGCATCGCGTTTATTGAAAAAGTAAAAAGTGTCACCATAAAAAATTCACCTGGAGAAAAAAACAGGCCAGAGGTGTGGGGCGAGGGTTGTGCCCGGGTAAGGGAGTCCTGGCCGATTCTACCCCTTGCGGGCGGGTAAGCATGCGAGCCATGGGCAGGGATGGGCTCAGTTCATTCTAGTCCCTTTGAAGAGCTCCACCAAGTCCTTGAAGTCCGGGTCAATGAGGTCGGAGGGCAGGTCGCCGTCATCGTTGGCTGCCTCTCTGTCTGCCCCCAGGGAGATGAGGTACCTGGGGTGCAAAGGGATGCCCTGGTTGCAGTGGGAAGATGGCCTGGAGGGACCTCCCCCAACCCTAGGGTAGCGAGCTAGAGCAACCTAGTTTTTCTTTTTCCAGGTGGGGTGAGGGGTAAGAAACCTGACCCTTCAGAAACTGCCTGACTTTTCCAGTACGCACTAGGGAGGACAACAGGGCAGAAAGGAGATTCCAGAAGCTCTTAAGGTTCTTAGATACACTACCAGGGCCAGCTTTTGGGGCCCACATCCTAGAGGCCTCTTGAAGCTGAGGGGTTGGGAGAAAGCCACTGACCACAATCTCTCACCTGGCTATGTCGGGGTACCCATCACTGCAGGCAATGTGCAGGGGCGTCCAGCCTGTCTCATCGCGCTGGTGAATGTCAGCCCCATATTTGACCAGTAGCTTCACACATTCCAGGTTTCCAGAAAGGACTGCTTCATGCAGGGCCGCCAGACCTACGCAGGACATGGCAGGAGGCGTCATGGCTGAGGCCTTCCCCAGGTGCCCACCCCACAGACCCTCGGCTGACCCCCAGGCACTCACCTGAGGGGTGGATGGTGTCCAGGGCCACTTTCCGAGCCCGGATAAAGCGCCCCACCTGCTCCAAATCACCCTGGCGGATGTGGTCCAGGAACAGAACGTCATTCGGGAAGCGCACACTGCGCTGGGCCAGCAGCCGCCGGCGCCGCTGCCGTGGGCTATAGCGGGCATAGCGGACAGTTCTGCTGGGCATCCTGGGGGCTGTGCTGTGGACCTCCTCTGTGAGGACAATACTGCTAGGAGAGAAATGTACTCAGCCTGACCCCAACTAGTGGGCAGGGTCTTCCAATCAAGTGGCTTCCAGCACAGCCACCGAGATGCTCCCTGTATTCCCTCTGCAAGGACATCTCCCACTTATATAGGGCCAGCAGAGCTATATAGTAGCTGCACCACAGTCATGCTTCCACCGCCAGGGGCTGAAACTGAGCCTCTCTCCACCCTGCGCTCAGATCAAGTTTAGTGGCTCATCTTTCAGCCCACCTGTCACTATACCTAGCCAAAGGGGTCAGATCCTTCCTGGCCATCATACCCGGCCCCACTGCTGGACCTGGCAGATACTTTACAGAGGGTACCAGTTGGAAAGGTCCTATAAGGAAGGCAAGCAGGTACCAAAGACATCAAAGGTCCCAGGGACCTCCCCCAGTTCTGGAACTCTGGGAGAAGAACTAGGGGCTGCCCACATCTGAGGAAGCACACCTGACCACGTTGGGGAGAAGGCCCAGGCCCACTCATCTCCTTCTCTGTAAGGTCACTTTCCATTATGGCTGTATTACTCTTGGCACTTTTACCAAAACATGGGCCATGGTGTCACTGCCCTCCTGCTTGGGAACCTCCAAGGTTAGAATCTAAATGCCTCAGCTCCCACTCAAGCCATCCTACCATGCCCGTCAGGAACACTCTGCAGTCCTGGCCCAGTAGCTCAGTTGGTAAGCATCCTCCTGATATGCCAAGGTTGTGGGTTTGATCCCTGGGCAGGGCATATACAAGAATCAACCAATGAATGCATAGAGAAGTGGAACAACAAATAACTGTTTCTTGGCCCTGGCCGGTTGGCTCAGCAGTTGAATGCTGGCATGGCGTTTGCAAGTCCTGGGTTTGATTTCTGGTCAGGGCACATAGGAGAAGCGAACATCTGCTACTCCACCCCCTCCCCCTCCCCCTCCTACCCACCTCCTTCCACAACCATGGCTCATTTGAGCAAGGTAGCCCCAGGCACTGAGGATGGCACCATGGCCTCTCCTCAGGCGCTAGAATAGCTCACTTGCTGAGCAACGGAGCAGTGGCCCCAGATGGGCAGAGCATCACCTGTTAGGGGCTTGCCAGGTGGATCCCGGTCAGGTTGCTTGCAGGAATCTGTCTCTCTACCTCCTGGTCTCTCAATAACTTTTTAAAAAATATATTTTAAAAAACCACAAATTGATGTTTCTCTCTGCCTTTCTCTCTCTCTCTCTCTTTCTCTCTAAAATTAAAAAAAAAATTTTTAGCTCTGGCTGGTTGGTTCAGTGGTAGAGTGTCAGCCTGGCGTGCAGGAGTCCCGGGTTCGATTCCCGGTCAGGGCACACAGGAGAAGCACCCATCTGCTTCTCCAACCCTCCCCCTATCCTTCCTCTCTGTCTCTCTCTTCCCCTCCCGCAGCCTTGGCTCCATTGGAGCAAAAGTTGGCCCGGGCGCTGAGGATTGCTCCATGGCTCCATTAGAGCAAAAGGTGGCCTCAGGTGCTAGAATGGCTCTGGTTGCAACAAATCAACGCCCCAGATGGGTGGAGCATCGCCCCCTGGTGGGCATGCTGGGTGGATCCCGGTCGGGCGCATGCGGGAATCTGTCTGACTGCCTCCCTGTTTCCAACTTCAGAAAAATACAAAAAAACAATAATTAAAAAAATAAAAAAATAAAAAATTTAAAGGACCTTGGCCAAATAGCTCAGTTGAGCCTGACCAGGTGGTGGCGCAGTGGATAGAGCGTCGGACTGGGATGCAGAGGACCCAGGTTCGAGACCCCGAAGTCGCCAGCTTGAACGCGGGCTCATCTGGTTTGAGCAAAAAAGCCCACCAGCTTGAACCCAAGGTCGCTGGCTCCGGCAAGGGGTTACTCGGTCTGCTGAAGGCCCGCAGTCAAGGCACATATGAGAAAGCAATCAGTGAACAACTAAGGTATTGCAACGAAAAACTGATGATTGATGCTTCTCATCTCTCTCCATTCCTGTCTGCCCCTATCTATCCCTCTTTCTGACTCACTCTGTCTCTGTAAAAAATAAATTAATTAATTTAAAAAATTTAAAAAAAATAGCTCAGTTGATTAGAGTATCATCCCCATTCACAAAGGTTGTGGGTTCGATCCCCAGTCAGGGCAGCCAGTGAGGGCTCATACAAAACAGATCCATAGTTTTGTCTCTCTCCCTTTCTAAAGTCAATCAATAAATTTAAATAAATAAATAATTTTTTAGTTTTTTTTTTTTTTTTTTAGATTTTATTTATTGTCTGACCAGGTGGTGATGCAGTGGATAGAGCGTCAGACTGGGATACCAAGGACCTAGGTTCAAGACCCCGAGGTCACCAGCTTGACGCAGGGTCATCTGACTTGAGCAAAAAAAGCTCATTAGCTTGAGCCCAAGGTTGCTGGCTCGAGCAAGGGGTTACTCGGTCTGCTGCAGCCCCATGGTCAAGGCACATATGAGAAAGCAATCAGTGAACAACTAAGGTATCGCAACGAAAAACTGATGATTGATGCTTCTCATCTCTCTCCGTTCCTGTCTGTCGTTATCTATCCCTCTCTCTCTGACTCTCTCTTTCTGTCCCTGTAAAAAAAAAATAAATTATTTATTGATTTTAGAGAGAGGAGATGGAAGCATTATCTCATAGCTGCTTCTGGCATGTGCCTCGACTAGGCAAGCCCAGAGTTTTTCAAACAGGCAACCTCAGCATTCCAGGTTAACATTCCATCCACTGCGCCACAGGTCAGACATAAAATAAATAAATAAAAATTTAATAATAAAAAATGAAATCCTCTGCAGCCCCTGCCCACATGGCCTGTTTCCCTCTATCATGACCCCTGTCCCTGTCCCCCAGTTCTTCTCGGTCTACTGGACACATGCTGAAACTTGGTACTGAAACTTAAAGTGGTATCCAGTGTGCTCCAGGGACAGGTTATCATGTCCCAGGTGGCGTGTGCACTGGTCTGTGCCCTCTGTAGCTGGCCCAGTGCAGAATTAACTATAGGAGTGCAGCCAGTGGAATTTTAAAAGAAGGTCCAGCAGGCTGGGCCAGGCCACCTGCCTTCATTGCAGCAGCCAAGGCCTGAGGCGGGGCATAGATAGGCCTGGGTGCAGAAAAGCAGCCAGTGGACAAGGTGTGAGTCAGGGACATACATCCAAGAGCAACACTGGGCCAGGAGCAGGCCCATGGGATCAAGACAGCCCTGCACATCTAAACCTGGCTATGTTGTTTTGCTAGGCCTACTGTAACAAGGATCCAAACTGGGGGGGCTTCAACAACAGAACTTGATTCTCTCTCCAAGTTCTGAAGGCTAGAAGTCAAGATCAAGGTGTGGGCAGGGTCAGTTCCTTCTGAGGGAGGGTCTGAACCAGACCCTCCTCCTGGCTCCTGTAGTAGTCCTTGGAGCTGTCTGCTAGCATACACTTTAGTCCACCTCTAGCATTGTGTTCACATGGCAGTCTCCCTGTGGGCATGTCTGTGTCCAAAATTCCCTTTCTTGTAAGGACACCAGCCAGTAGAATAAGGGTCCACCTTGCTTTATTTAGTGTGACCTCATCTTGATTAAGTACATTTTTTTAAGAAGGGGAAGTGGGAGAGAAACATGATTTGTTGTTCCACTTATTTACGCATTTATTGGTTGATTCTTGTATGTGTTCCGATTGGGATCGAACCTGCAAGCTTAGTGTAATGGGACGATGTTCTAACCAATTGAGTACCCAGGCAGGGCTTGACTAAGTACATTTGCATCAACTCCATTTCCAAATAAGGTCCCTCCTGAGATCCTGGGGTTAGTACATCAACATATGAATACTTGTGCAGTTCAACTTATGACCTGGATGTGATCCCCCTGGAAGGTCACTGAGGCCTGAGGTCAGAACCAAGACTGGTCAGCACTCTTCTCAGGGGTGGGAAAAGCAGCTGGGTCCCCTGTACCCCTTGTATCACCAATCTGGTCTTTTTTTTTTTTTTTTTTTTTTACAGAGACAGTGAGTTAGAGAGAGGGATAGACAGGGACAGACAGACAGGAATGGAGAGAGATGAGAAGCATCAATCACTAGTTTTTTGTTGCACATTGTAACACCCCAGTTGTTCATTGATTGCTCTCTCATATGTGCCTTGACTGCGGGTCCCCAGCAGACCGAGCAACCCCTTGCTGGAGCCAGTGACCTTGGGTTCAAGCTGGTGGGCCCCTTGCTCTAACCAGATGAGCCCGCGTTCAAGCTGGCGACCTCGGGGTCTCGAACCTGGGTTCTCTGCATCCCAGACCGATGCTCCATCCACTGCGCCACCGCCTGGTCAGGCACCAATCTGGTCTTGATCCAACAAACTCAAATCACCACATATACAAGGGTGGGCAAAAGTAGGTTTATAGTTGTGAGCACTTAAAACACAGTTTATTCTTGTATTATTACTTATTATTATATACTTTATTTGTATTATTTGTCTTTTTTTTTTTTGACAGAGAGACAGGAAGGGAGAGAGATGAGAAGCATTAATTCTTCATTACAGCTCCTTAGTTGTTCAGTGATTGCATTCTCATATGTGCCTTGACCAGGGGGCTACAGCAGAGTGAGTGACCCTTTGCTCAAGCCAGCAACCTTGGGCTTCAAGCCAGCGACATGAGGGTCATGTCTATGATCCCACACTCAAACCAGCAATCCCTCGCTCAAGCTGGTGACCTTGGGGTTTCAAAGCTGGATCTTCTGCATCCCAGTCCAATGCTCTATCCACTGTGCCACTGCCTGGTCAGGCTATTTGTCTTATTATTATTGTTATTATTCTATATGCTTATGATTTGTCTTTTAGGTAATTATGGCTAGTAATTTAACCTACTTTTGTCCATCCCTTTATTTAATGCTCTCTAGGTGAAAAGTCTTGGGCCTAATGCCCAAGAGAAACAGGCAGTGTCTGAGGTGGTCTCCCAGCCCCTATGGGTTTGTTCCACCTGCCTCTGCGACTCCAGCCCATAGGCCTCATACCACCGGTGCACACCTAAGTTCCAGGGCACCTCTTCCCCGGCCAGGACCTGCAGTGGCCCTGATGGGAGGGTGGTGCCCAACACTAGTGCACTTTGGGGCTCAGAGGACAGGCTGTGTTGCCTACCTCCTGGTCACTGGAAAGGAGTCAGGTACAGTTTCTTTGGCTTATTTACACGAAGCTTAGAGACTAAAAGTTCTACACTGTAGAGAAGAGACAGAACTTTCCTTTGATGTGAAGAATACCTTTTCTGATGTTGTGGAAAGTTCTGTCTGCCCTCCCCGCTCAGAGGATCAGATGAAAGAACCATGGATGAAGCTGCCACCAATGGCATGGCCCTCCCCGGAAGTGACCAGGCCCAGGGCCAGAGACAGGCTTGGCAAGCCCATCAGGTTCCTGCTACCTAGAGGACCAAAGCAGATAAAAACATTTAAGGCAAAAAGCGTACTTTGAAGTCCAAAGAGCCCACCTGTAGGGGTTGGCCTGCAATAAAGGAGTTGAGCAGGGCCCACTGTAGGCACCTCCCTCCCTGAATTCTCTGAGGCCAGAGCACCATAAGGGTCTGCTGCCCAGGCCCAGCAGCTGCTTGTTCAGGTTTCAAAGCCACTGGCTTCTTACCACCTGAAGAGAGAAAGATCAGGAAAGAGGGAGGAAGACATTAGGATGTCCAAGCTGTTAAGCTTTAACTGTCCACCCCAGAGTCTGTGGAGTCACCTCTCCAACCCATCAGCCCTGCCAGGTCTTGGCCTCTGCCCACAATCTCCCAACAAAGCAGGCCCAGGATTGCTCATCAGCTATGTCTGCAGAAGAGGATCATAGCAGTGACACTCTTTCCTGGAGCATGTGATGGCAGTGCTCTTGCAGCTGGACCTGGTACCAGCCTTCCGTGAAGTGGGCCAGGCTCTCACAGCTTGATACAGGGTTACCCGCATTGTCAGTGGGGCAGGGAATATAGGATTGGGTATGACCCAGCCCTTGTAGCTGTGACCCTGCCAGACCCCTCTGTGCTGCCAAACCACTTAGATTTCGAGTGTCAGAGATAACTTGTCAGCAACCTCCTTCCAGGGTGCTGACACCCCTTCCCCACCATGCATGTCACTCTGTCGGCAGGACTGGGGCACAACATGCAAACCTGGCAGCAGACAAGTCACTCAGAACCAGGGGAGGATGCCTGGCCATGTATAGAATAAGCACACTGCTGAGCTGGAGCAGTGCCCAAACACTAGGGTGCAGGGACAGGCTGGGCCCAGTTGGTGCTGCCCAGGGAACTCCAACTGGGTCCTACCTGCATAGCACACTGCTTGCCCTAGTCAGAGGCAGGAGCAGCCCTGGGGTTGTGAGGGCCTGGATGGTGGCTGATGGCATAAAGGAGGGCAAGGCAGGCATGTAGACCTTCTGCTGAGAGCGAGATGGGTCCTGACAGAGATGATATCCCACCTCCCTGTGGTCTGTGACCACTGAACTATGTTCACAGCCAAGTCCCATGGTAACTAATATTTGCCAGACATGACGCTGGCATCTGGAAACCCCAAGCAGAATGTGAGCCTGGAATAGGGGATCAGGGATCAGGAAACATGCACACATTTTCTACTCCAGGGAGCAAGTTGTCGGTGGAGGTTTTGGATGGACCATGTGGGCTCCACATTGCTCTGCCTGGGCCTCCATTCCCTTCTTTTTTTTTTTTTTTTTTTTCATTTTTCTGAAGCTGGAAACAGGGAGAGACAGTCAGACAGACTCCCGCATGCGCCCGACCGGGATCCACCCGGCCCGCCCACCAGGGGCGGTGCTCTGCCCCCCAGGGGGCGATGCTCTGCCCATCCTGGGCGTCGCCATATTGCGACCAGAGCCACTCTAGCGCCTGAGGCAGAGGCCACAGAGCCATGCCCAGCGCCCGGGCCATCTCTGCTCCAATGGAGCCTTGGCTGCGGGAGGGGAAGAGAGAGACAGAGAGGAAAGCGCGGCGGAGGGGTGGAGAAGCAAATGGGCGCTTCTCCTGTGTGCCCTGGCCGGGAATCTAATCCCGGGTCCTCCGCACGCTAGGCCGACGCTCTACCGCTGAGCCAACCGGCCAGGGCCTCCATTCCCTTCTTCAAGGATGCCTCAGAGGCCTTCCTGCCTCTCTGCTGCTGCAAATGTGCAGAGAGCATGCTGCTGAGTCCCACACTCAGGGACTCTTGGTCAGGGACTGGCCCTACCTAAGCCCAAGCAGGCACTGCAGGCCCTAGAGGTATCCCTGATCCAGAGTCAGAAGTGCCACCTGACCTACATAGCAGCCAGATGACACCTTCAAGCCTCATTGTGCTTTTTAAAATGCAAACTACAAGCTGAGCTTCTAGAAGTCAAATTACATTTAAAAGAACTCGGTGATTTGATCTTTTTTTTTTTTTTTTTTTGATCTTTTTTATGTGAATGTTTGGTGATAAGCTCAGGACCATATCACTTAGTCAATTTTTAAAATTTTTATCTTATTTTTAATTTTTAAATTTTTTCTGAAGTGAGAAGCGGGGAGGCAAACTCATGCATGTACCCGACCAGGATCCACCTGGTATGCCCACTAAGGGGCAATGTTCTGCTCAGCTGGGGCATTGCTCCGTTGCAACTAGAGCCATTCTTTTTTTTTTTTTTTTGTATTTTTCTGAAGCTGGAAACGGGGAGAGACAGTCAGACTCCCGCATGCGCCCGACCCCGACCGGGATCCACCCGGCACGCCCACCAGGGGGCTGCGCTCTGCCCACCAGGGGGCGATGCTCTGTCCCTCCGGGGCGTCGCTCTATTGCTATCAGAGCCACTCCAGCACCTGGGGCAGAGGCCAAAGAGCCATCCCCAGCGCCCGGGCCATCTTTGCTCCAATGGAGCCTTGCTGCGGGAGGGGAAGAGAGAGACAGAGAGGAAGGAGAGGGGGAGGGGTGGAGAAGCAGATGGGTGCCTTTCCTGTGTGCCCTGGCCGGGAATCGAACCCGGGACTTCTGCACGCCAGGCCGATGCTCTACCACTGAGCCAACCGGCCAGGGCCACTAGAGCCATTCTAGTGTTTGAGGCAGAGGCCATGGAGCCATCCTCAGTGCCCAGGCCAACTTTGCTCCAATGGAGCCTTGGCTGCGGGAGGGGAAGAGAGAGACAGAGAGGAAAGCGCGGCGGAGGGGTGGAGAAGCAAATGGGTGCTTCTCCTGTGTGCCCTGGCTGGGAATCAAACCTGGAACATCCGCACACCAGGCTGATGTTCTACCACTGAGCAAACCGACCAGAGCTTTTATTTATTTATTCATTTTTAGAGAGGAGAGGGAGAGAGAGAGAGAGAGAGAGAAAAGAGACAGAGAGAAGGAGTGGAGGAGCTGGAAGCATCAACTCCCATATGTGCCTTGACCAGGCAAGCCCAGGGTTTCGAACTGACCACCTCAGCATTTTCAGGTGGACGCTTTATCCACTGCGCCACCATAGGTCAGGCCCAGGGCTTTTATTTATTAATTTGAGAAAGGAGAAGAGAAAAAAAGAGAGATACACAGAAACATGGATCTGTCCCTGTATGTACCTTAACTGGGTATTGAACCACAACCTTTGTATCTCAGGCTGATGCTTTAACCAACGGAGCTATCCCACCAGGGCCATTTTGCCAATTCTTGAAGCCTAAATGCTGACTTCTCACTGAACCCTGTAGCAGTTAGGAGCAGTGGCTGGAAGAGACCACCATTGTACAAGAGACTCACCACCTCCAACCAGGGCTGGATCCATGTGGGGTGGGCCACAACCAGTGTCCTGATGTGGTCTGAGAGCAGGACCACCGTCTGACTAGATGCCCAGGGAAGGGTAACTCTGGCCATACCTGTCATAGGTGAACCAGATAAGCCAGCCCCAGAGCATATGAGCAGGGCCAGGTAGCACCTGCCTGCTTCTTGACCTGGTGACCTGCGTGTGCACACCAGGTCATACATTGGTGACAGATTATAACGGCTGAGATGCCTATGAGCTTCCACACTTTCACTGTGCTCCAAGAAAGGTGTCTCAACAAGAGCAGCCCCCCAAGTCCACCTTCTCTCTTCAGAGTTGGAATCCTAACCCCCATCACCATAGCCTAGAGATAATAAAGCAAAGACAGGTAGTAAAATTTAAAATTTATTTGGCCAATGTGTTCAATTCCAATATTGTGGTAGAAATGCCTGAAGAACTGTCGACAACTGATTGGTATCAAGCATCCCTGGCTGTTTCTCAGCCTGAAAAAGGAGGGTCATGGCACTCTGTGGTGCAGGCCGCAGGCCACCCTGTCAGAGCAGCCAGGAGCCGACTTTGGGAGGGCCCTGTCCTGCCCAGCTGGTGCCCACCGCCCAGCCTCATGGTGGGGCCCTTGTGACAGAAACCTCAAGTCTGTGTTTACCAGACAATGTAGGAGCCACGCACAGTCATGGCTACACTGGCACAAGTGAGAGTGACCGTCCAGCTTGGTGTGGTTCCTCTCCACGCAGGGGACACCCATCTCCAGGGTGGCCCAGCCAAGATGAGACAGAGACCCTGATGTCCCAAAATGTCTAAAAATCCCACAGATAGAATATTTTTAAAGTGATGGCATAATAAACCTAACCAGGAGGCATCATTGCCAGCGTGAGAGTCCAAAACATTTTAGGAGCACTCTGGACAAATCCGTGTACCAAAAAGTACATCACAATAAAAATTTAAAAAAAAAAAAAAAAAAAAGCCCATCAAGACGGTTGTTCTGGAGAGAAATTCCTTTTCAAAAATTGAAAAGCAGAAGGAAGAGACGGGTCTAAATTTACATGTGTTAGAATAAAGTGTTGCTTCAGAAGTTCCCTGCAGTTCCGATTGGTGCTCCATCCTCCTGGGAGGGCATGCAGGCTCCAGAGGCTGTGCTGCTGGGGGTGCAGCCCCGGAGGGGCGTGTCAGGGGTGTCCAGGGCTGGTTCCCACGTTACAGTTCGTCTTTCACAGCTTTCTGATCATCGTCTTCCTCCAGGTCAGGCTCCTCTGCTTCCTCTAGATCTTCCAGATCCTGGGATGTAAGGAAAGGGTAGGCCAGGGTCCCAACCTCAGCATGACAACCCAGCAGAGGGGCCACTGGCATGCAATGTCCACCCACTCCAGCCCTCAGGGTTTGTGGGCCAGTGACAACCCACTGACTATAGCAGTATGAGCTACCCGGGCTCCCCAGACCCAATCCAACCCTGTTTAGCAGCCAGAGTGGATCCCTCAGCCCCATGACCCCAGAGATTTCAGGTAGGCCCAGCTGGCTTGAGCTGACTATGCCCTCTGCTCCTGGACACAAATGTCCTGCTAGTCACAAGCCCACATCCCTTCCATATCCTCTTGGCCTGGGATCAATTCTGACGTCCCCTTGGCTCCCCCACAGCTGACCTTGGCTGACACAGGGCACGTCAGGGCACCTCAGCAAATGGGTTGGGGAAGGACATTAGAGTCCAAATTAGCGGAGAACCACGTGGAACATGGGACAAGTGAGACTTCATAAGCAAACACCAGCACTTAACAACCCTTCCAAATCACTCCACACATTAGTGCTGATCGTAGAGAGGCAATTCACAAACCAAGTGAGGGCTTTTCTGTAGCCAGCCTGTCCCAGGCACACATGTGCCTCCAGTGTCAACTGAGTAAGCATGGTCCAGTGGATTACAGCTGTGGCCCCAGATACCAGCCAAAGTGACCACCACTTACATCATCATCCCCTGCTCCATCCTGGCCGCCACTCTCCAAGAACTTCTTAAAACCATCTAGTGTCCGCTCCCCGTTGTAATCAATGACCTGTGGGGGGTTGGGGATGAGAAGCAGGCCCTGGGGATACCTGCAGAATGCTGGGGCTTCTAGAGTGGGCCAGCTCTGCTCTGCACACCCCCGCCCCACCCCCATCCCTGCCTCCACCAAAAGCGCACCGTTCTGTCTGCACTGGCGGGGAAGAACTTGAGTGTGGGGAAGCTGTGCACTTTGACGGCCTCCACCTCATTAGATGTCGAGTCCATCTTGGCAATGATAATATTTTCATGGTCCTTATAGGTCTCTCCCAGCTTATCCCAAATGGGAGCCAACTGTTTGCAGTGACCACACCACGGGGCATCTGAAAGCAAGCAGTGCTGAGTCCTGCTGGGCCAGGAAAGCACTCCCTGCCCTGCCCCACCCCACTCCCTTTAGTGCCCACAAACCCAGGGAGAAGATTCACTCACAGAATTCCACAAACACATTCTTCTTTTCATCAAAAGCCACCTCTTCGAAGTTCTTCCCAACTAGCACTTTCACAGGCTGCTTGTCCCAGTCTTCGGGCAGCTCCTGGCTCATAAGGTGAGGCTGGAGGGCAGGCAAGGTGGGATCAAGGACTGAGCGCCTATGACCCTGACCCCACAGACACACGGCTGCCCTCAGCGGACTGTGCTTAGGGAGCCTCAGGAGGGCTGAGCCCATAAGGCCAGGGCTGCTCCATGCTCCCCACAAAGTGAGACAAGGACAGCTATGTGGGTGGGGTTAGGAGGGGCCTGTCCTCAGAATCCCACCCTCATGGTTTTACACTGCAAGGATGCAGCCACACTAAGGAACAAGAGGCTGGTGTAGACCAACCCCAGACCTGGCGCAGTTCCCACCTTGATCTTGCCCTCCAGGAAGCGGTGGCAGAAATCTGTTATCTTCTCTGCCGTCAGCTCATCCGACTCAGGCTTGTACTTGGTCATCTCCTCCTCCAGGGTGATGAGGCGCACGGCAGGGCACTCCTCCTTCTTGAGTCCAAAGAATTCGAGGATGCGCTGGTTGTCAGTGTGGTCACTGTCGATGAATATAAACAGGATCTTGGGGGAGAAAAAGTATGTTGAGAGCAGCACTGGGAAGACAGCAGAGCTTCACCTACAGCAAAGCTGTGCCACAGGCGCCTCTGCTCTGGCCTGGTCCAGGCCCTCCAGACCAAATGGCTGAACCCTCCCTGAGGGCCTGGACCCCAAGGACAGCTATCCCCAGAGCAGCATGAAGCCCTGCTCTCCACCTTAGGTAGAGCCACACACCTTGCCCTTGAAGCTCTCAGCGGCTTTCTTGAAGTTGCTCAGTTTGCTGTCATAGTCTGACACGCTCTTTGGCAGGAACAGCAGGATGTGAGTCTTGATTTCACCTCCGAAAATCTTTGGGGCCGTCTGTGTTATAAACACAGGTTACTGGTCTCAGCCACAAGCTAAGCTATGGATGCAGGATACTGTCCCAATGGCCCCGACACCACTGGACACCCGGATGACAGTGGGGACTCTGCAAGTGAGGTCCCTGGGCCACCCCCAGCAGAGGAGCCACACCTGCTCAGTGAACTCGATGACCAGTGGCAGCTGGTTGTGCTTGATGAAGTCGAGTAGCTTCTCTTTGGTGACCTCCCCTTCAAAGTCATTCCGGCCTTCATCAAACTGTGGACAGAGAGAGGGCTCTGAGCACTAAGAGCTCAACAAGGCCACCCATGTCCCTGGCCAGTTCAGTCTGGCCTAGCACAGCAGTTTGGCAGCCTCACATGCAGGTCCATAAAACAGCCAGGTGAGACCTGCAGGGACCAGCTGGCCTAGATCCTGCCCCACAGGCTCCTCAGAAGCCAGCAGAGCCCCATGTCCTGGTGCCAGGGCACCTTCCTCATCTCTAAGTCCCTAAAGCACCCACTCAGTGTGTGGGCCACACCCCTGTGGGTGGCTGCAAAGTCAAGGCGACTTTCATCATTGCATTCAGGTGTCACCAGGTGTCATGTGCCTTCTCCTGCTTTCTCCCAAGAATGCAGAATGTGTGACATCACAGCCACTAAGGGCAAAGCAGAAGAGCCCATGGTCTTCTGTTCAGGAAGATGTTTAACATACCAGCAGAATCTAGACACCACTCTTACCATTAAAATGTTACCTGGGAAGCCTGACCAGGTGGTGGTGCAGTGGATAGAGCGTCGGACTGGTATGCAGAGGACCAAGGTTCGAGACCTGAGGTCACCAGCTTGAGCACGAGCTCATGTGGTTTGGTTTTTTTTTTTTTTATTCTATTTATTCGTTTTTAGAGAGGGAGAGAGAGAGGCAGGAGAGAGAGAGAGAGAGAGAGAAGTGGGGAGGAGCTGGAAGCATCAACTCCCATATGTGCCTTGACTAGGCAAGCCCAGGGTTTCGAACCGGCGACCTCAGCATTTCAAGGTCGATGCTTTATCCACTGCGCCACCACAGGTCAGGCAGAGCTCATGTGGTTTGAGCAAAGCTCACCAGCTTGGACCCAAGGTTGCTGGCAGGAGCAAGGGGTTACTCGGTCTGCTGTAGCCCCACAGTCAAAGCACACATGAGAAAGCAATCAATGAACAACTAAAGTGACACAACGAAAAACTGATGAGTGATGCTTCTCATCTCTCCCCATTCCTGTCTGTCTGTCCCTATCTATCCCTCTCTCTCACTCTGTCAAAAAAAAAAGTTAACTGGAAAAATTTGACATTCATAAAAACATTTTTGATAATACGTAATGGGTTTATTATTGTTATTTTAGAATGAATTAAGTTTTTAAAAGTTTCTCAGTTCTAATTTGTAACACTATAAAAACCAACAAGAATATTCCATATAAATAGAAGCTCTCATGTAATAGACCCCAGCCTGAGGCCATGAACAGGGGTGGAGGAGTGCCTGACATAGGTGTGTCCTGTGCCTGAGTGTCTCCAGGTGACAGTTCAGGTCAAAAAAACATTGTTCAAAAAACAACAACAAAAAAACATTGTTCAGAAAAAGAGAAGCTGGCAGGTGGCTCCATCAGGCATAGAGCGGGTCAGGCCCCTCACCCTAGTTAGAAGCAAACGGGTTGTGTCCCCACTCCTCTGCCCCTCTGGAAAGCAAGCATTGTCTGCCTGATTTCACACTAGGCTGCCACCCCTTTAGTGACACAACCTTTCCAGTAATGTTGCCAATTACACTATATTCACTGTCTACTTTGGTAAAAAGCAGACAGACAGCCTTCATTTAGTGGATACAGCTTCAGGAGGCCTGGGCCCTGGGCAGTGGAGGGCAGCCCACCAAGCCACAAAGATAACATCATAAAAAGGTTGGACACCCGGCCTGACCTGTGGTGGCGCAGTGGATAAATCGTCGACCTGGAAATGCTGAGGTCGCCGGTTCGAAACCCTGGGCTTACCTGGTCAAGGTACATATGGGAGTTGATGCTTCCAGCTCCTCCCCCCTTCTCTCTCTCTGTCTCTCTCTCCTCTCTCTCCCTCCCTCTCTCCTCTCTAAAAATGAATAAAAAAAAAAAAAAAAAAAGGTTGGACACCCCAGACAGCAGAGCACCCAGCCCCAAACCCACTCCTAACATCCAGCTTCCACAAATAAAAAGGAAAAACAGAGTAAATGTCAGAACAAAGACAGAATGCTCAGCTCTCAAACCCATGGTCCAAGTCATGTGACAATGACTCAAGCCAGGACTCACAGCTCAAGAGCTGCTGGTGCCACTGCAGCCTTGTCGTCCTGGCCAGCAAGGGGCAGTGGCCCTAACGGGGAAGCAACCAGCTAACAGGCTGCCCTGGACAGACAAGAAGACCCAGCTCACCGTGAGGAACTGGGGTAAACAGTCTGAAGGAAGGGGAACAATAAAGGCTGAGAAAGACAGAGTGTGACAGCTGAGAAAGTGGGGATGACGTGCTGGTCGAAACATGAGAGGTTCTGTGGTCTGGCTGTAAGTGCGACACTCCTGACTCACAAAGCAAGGCCTTCGGGCTTGGTCAGGCTGCCCAAGACAACCATGTTGTTGAGCAGACCCTGAAGCCACTGCACAAAAGGGGAGACACTGCCCCTCATTGGCACTGAGCCCCACAGCATGGCTGCGCCCAGCTTATGTGGACTTGAATATCAGCCAGAACCAGAGTCTGCATAAGAAGAAATGGAACCTGACCAGGCAGTGTGGATAGAGTGTTGGACTGGGCCATGGAGGACCCAGGTTCGAGACCCCGAGGTTGCCAGCTTGAGCGTGGATTCATCTGATTTGAGCAAAGCTCACCAGCTTGGGCCCAAGGTCACTGTCTTGAGCAAGGAGTTACTCGGTCTGCTGAAGGCCCACAGTCAAGGCAATATATGAGAAAGCAATCAAATGAACAACTAAAGTGCCACAATGAAAAGTTGATGCTTCTCATCTCTCTCCATTCCTGTCTGTCTGTCCCTATCTATCCCTCTCTGACTCTCTCTCCCTCTGTCTCTGTTAAAAAGAAAAGAAGAAGAAGGAAGAAGGAGGAGGAGGAGGAGGAGGAGAAGAAAGAAGGAGGAGAAGAAAGGAGGAAGGAAGGAAGGAAGGAAGGAAGGAAGGAAGGAAGGAAGGAAGGAAGGAAGGAAGGAAGGAGAAGGGAAGGAAGGAAGGAAGGAAGAAGGGAAGGAAGGAAGGGAGGGAGGGAGGGGGGGAGGGAGGGAGGGAGGGAGGGAGGAGAGGGAGGGACGGAGGAAGGGGAAGAAGAAGAAGAAATGGAGTTCTACCCTTTAGGGACACATGATCACCAAAATCTGCTATCCGGTATGAAAACAGGTACCCCAAGGTCAAGGTCAAGGGTGATGGAAAAGAACAGTGTGGACTGATCTCAAAATCTCACAGAATCTCTCTCTGTCTAAACTTGAGAACAAAATTCATGACTCTCTTGTTAACACCACTCAACTTGACAGTTCTTCCTAATCAGATGTTATGTAAAATTTTCTAGCAAGTCTACAATGACAACTGACTGATGAATTCTACTTCCTTCAGGAGACACTGTGAGGGTTTCCACCCAGGAGAGACAGCACATAAAATTTGACTTTTACCGGCCCTGGCCGGTTGGCTCAGCGGTAGAGCGTCGGCCTAGCGTGCGGAGGACCCGGGTTCGATTCCCGGCCAGGGCACACAGGAGAAGCGCCCATTTGCTTCTCCACCCCTCCGCCGCGCTTTCCTCTCTGTCTCTCTCTTCCCCTCCCGCAGCCAAGGCTCCATTGGAGCAAAGATGGCCCGGGCGCTGGGGATGGCTCTGTGGCCTCTGCCCCAGGCGCTAGAGTGGCTCTGGTTGCAACATGGCGACGCCCAGGATGGGCAGAGCATCGCCCCCTGGTGGGCAGAGCATCGCCCCTGGTGGGCGTGCCGGGTGGATCCCGGTCGGGCGCATGCGGGAGTCTGTCTGACTGTCTCTCCCTGTTTCCAGCTTCAGAAAAATGAAAAAAAAAAAATTTGACTTTTACCAAGGAAGGGGCTATAGAAATACCCCAGCCTCAAGAATACAGAAAGAAAGCCACCCAGGTGACCTAGGCCACCTTGGTGGTTCCTATCCTCTGCAGCACTGCTGAGAGCGCTCCCACCTGCCCAACAGCCCAGGCAAAATGCTAGATGCTTAGAAGGTTCTGCAAAGAGTTCCGTTCCCCACCCTCACTTAGAGCCTGCACACAGCCTGAAGTCAGTGCCTCATCCAACTGCACCTTTTCTGACAGGCCAGACAGCAGTCCTATCCCCACCCCTGAAGACATGTCCTGCCTTCGGGCTCCTGTCACAGCCTACTTCCTCTGCTTCTCTGCCTGTGTTCCAAGAGCAGGGGTTTCCCAGCATCTGGTGGCTGAGATTAAGAGGCAAAGACCCCCACCACTACCACTGCATTGGTAACATAGAGACATGAATCCTGCTGTGTCCCAGCAATGGCGCAAAGTGGCTAAGACACCAGCAGCCCCTTTACAAAGAGGAAGGACACCAGAAGGAGGGGCTGTGGGAGCCTAGGGAACCAGGCTTTGACTCCAGGCTAGGAACACCCTTCCCCCAAAGCTAAAACTCTGGAGTCCCTGTTTGGTGTAAAGAAAAGTTTTAGAAATAAAAACAATGTTGCACCACATATATTGTAATTAATGTTACAGAACTACTTAGAAATGATTAGATGGCAACCTTGTTACTCTGTCCCACCACAGTTCTCTTTTTGAAAAGCTAAGGCTGCCTGACCTGTGGTGGCTCAGTGAATAGAACATAGACCTGGAATTCTGAGGTCACTGGTTCGAAACACTAGGCTTGTCCAGTCAAGTAACATACAACAAGCAACTAATAAACAACTAAAGTGAAGCAACTATGAGTTGATACTTCTGGCGAGCTCCCCCAACTAGGTAGGTAGGTAGGTAGGTAGGAAGGAAGGAAGGAGAGAAAGAGAGAAAGAGGAAAGAAAGAATAAAGAAAGAAAAGAAAAGAAAAGCTAACACTCCGAAGCAACTCTGCCCATAAAATATAGCATGGGGCCTGACCAGATGTTGGCAGTGGATGGACTGGGATGCAGAAGACCCAGGTTCAAAACCCCAAGGTAGTCGGCTTGAGCATGGGATTATAGATATGACCCCATGGTCACTGGCTTCAGCCCAAAAGGTCGCTGGCTTCAGATTAATGTTATTGGCTTGAGCAAGGGGTCACTCACTCTGCTGCAGGCCCTGGGTCAAGGCACATATGAGAAAGCAATCAATAGACAACTAAGGTGCCACAACAAAGACTTGATGCTTCTCATCTCTCTCCCTTCCTGTCTGTCCATATCTGTCCTTCTCTCTGGTTCTCTCTTTCACAAAAATACCCAAAAACAAACAAAAAAACACAGCAAGGGGCTATCACAGAAGCTGAACAAAGGGCTTGAAGGCCACTCTCTGACTGGCTCTTATGCCCTGACATTTCAAAACGGGTCCTGATAGATGCCAGGCTGGCGGTCCAACAATCCAGTGCCTCTCAGCAAGGTTCTCGAAGAGTGTGCAACAATAGAAAGGCAACATCACCCCTGCACAGCGCCTCAACCACCCCAAGCAGAGCTGCCCAGGGCCACTCACCTTTTTAAAGAGAACAACTCCATCCTTGTCCAGTTGGTATTTGGAAAACACATCACTGTTGGAGGTGATACCGAAGGGTATGTCATCAATGGTTTCTGCTGCCAGCAGGAACTGCTTGGCAAAATCTGACTCCACATCCTGGAGAGAAGAACCAGAGGTGGTAGCACACTCCAACACTAAGGACCCCTGCCCAGGTCAGTATAGGGCAGACTGTAGTGCCCAGGCCATAGCAACCCATTCTCCAATAGCAGGGGTAAGAAGACATAAGATGAATCCCAAAGTCCCTCTCTCGAGAAGGGAAAGGCAGCAGAAAGGATCAACTTGTAGTAGCTTTCTCATATGTGCCTTGCCTGGGCAAGGCTGGGTTTTTTGTTTGTTTGTTTTTTGGGGTTTTTTTTTTTTGTATTTTTCTGAAGTTGGAAACAGGGAGGCAGTCAGACAGACTCCCGCATGCGCCCAACCGGGATCCACCCGGCATGCCCACCAGGGGGCGATGCTCTGCCCATCTGGGGCCTCGCTCTATTGCAACCAGAGCTATTCTAGCACCTGAGGCAGAGGCCATGGAGCCATCCTCAGCGCCTGGGGCAACTATGCTCCAGTGGAGCCAAGGCTGCGGGAGGGAAAGAGAGAGACAGAGAGGAAGGAGAGGGGGAGGGGTGGAGAAGCAGATGGGCGCTTCTCCTGTGCGCCTTTGCCGGGAATCAAACCCTGGACTCCCGCACGCCAGGCCGACACTCTACCACTGAGCCAACCGGCCAGGGCCAAGGCTGGGGTTTTGAGGTGTGTCCTCAATCGTTCCAGGTCAATGCTTTATCCCCTGTGCTGCCACAGGTCATGTATCTCTCTTTTTTAAACTTCTTATTGATTTGAGAAAGAAAGAGGGGAAGGGAGAGATAGGGAAAGGGATAGGAAAGGAGAAAGAAGGGGAAGAGGAAGGGAGAGAAGGAGGGGACGGAGGGAGAGACAGAGAGAAACATCAATTTGTTGTTCCACTTTTTATGCACCATTGGTTGATTTCTGTACGTGTCCCAATTGAGGATCCAACACACAACCCTGGCGTATCAGGACGATGCTCTAATCAATTGAGCTACCCAGCCCGGGCACCAAAGTCTCTACCTTGAAGAAACCGATGACTGTCACCTCACTGGACTCCACCAGGGCCTCTGCGGCAGCCTGGTCCAGCAACGTAGTGGCTGCAGGGCCCGTGCGCTTCTTCAGCCAGTTCACTATGTCATCAGCTTCTCTGCCAGCTGCACCCAAACACATGCAGGGTTCACTTAAAACTGGGCCCACCCTCCTTGCCATCCTCATCTGAACTCACTGCCACACCTGAGCAAGACCAGCTCTCACCACTGAAGGGGCATCTTACCCATGTGTGAATTACAGAGCTAAAAAGGGCTTTTCTGTGTGTGGGAGGCCATGGTCATGCTTGGTTTTGTTTTTTTTTTCCCCCCCTTTTTCTGTATTTTTCTGAAGCTGGAAACGGGGAGAGACAGTCAGACAGACTCCCGCATGCGCCTGACCGGGATCCACCCGGCACGCCCACCAGGGGTGCATGGTCATGTTTTTAAAGGAGTGGCCACTTCTGGGTAATGGAATTATAGATCATCTTTCTCCTTTAATCCCTTTGTACTTTCTAAATTTTCCTTGATGTTTGTATTCATTAAACGCACAGACACTTCCCTCCCCCCCCACCCCCCCTCCCGGTCTTACTCTAGGGCTTTTCTTAATTAAAAATGTGCTAGAATCTATTTTTTTAAGTCAGCCCCAATGCCAGTTTTCCACATAAAAACAGGCTGAACACCACCCTGCCTCCCTTGCCCAGACTGTTCGATCATCCTTGCCATTCACAGCTCTCAGAACAGTCACTAGGATACCACCCAGAGCAGAGAAATAAAAGAAAGACACCCAGTCCTCCTGAGACCGAGGTTGATGATGCTTCTTTCCCCTCATAGAGTCTGACTACCTGGTCCAACGTGAAAGGCTGGTCAAATCTCACATTTAAAAAGATTCTGCTAAGTAGTAGCAAAAGCTGAGTCATCAGTCACAGGTACAACTGAAAGTCACCTCATCTACAAAACCCAGGGGTAACAGGATCAGGGTACCTTTGGACAAGGCACTTCCTGTTCCATAAGTGAACACAGGTAAAAATGGGACTAATGAGACAGCAGCCCAGTGAGAAGACCACAACTGCTGACATCAGAATTAACACAACAGGCCACCTAAGAGAATTCTGATAGAACCGGTTCTGTAGACAAAAAATTCTCCTTTGGTTACAGGTACTGCCCAGGAAACAAATGCAAGCAGGCTCAGAGTGAGCAAGCAGAGGCTGAGGGCTGGGGCAGAGAGAGATGGGCTTGAATTTGAGTTCTGCCCTGACAACTGTGACTCAAGTTTTACAGCCTCAGCCCTTGCCCATGAAAGGCCCGCGGTGCTCGGCTTGGTGGCCAGCCCAGCTGATGACAATGCTGCACTCAGTGCTCCAGTCTCCCTCTGTCTGCCTACTGTCCACCCCCCAGGATGTCTCTCTATACTTAAGAGGTTCTGTCAGGGTGAGAGCTTTCCTCAGAGGCCAAATGAGAATTAGAATGAGAACTCAGTCCAAAGAAAGTTTCCTCTCCAAGTTTCTGAAAATGAGCCTCCCATCCCTCAAGTATCTTCCAAGGCCTGCAGGCAAATCACACTGTATAGCAGTTGAAAGGCAGAGTATACCTGTATACTCTCTGGGGGAAGCCTTGTCTCCATTCTTGAAGAACTTGATGGTAGGGTAGCCTCGGACGCCATATTGCTGGGCCAGATCAGACTCCTCTGTGGCATCCACCTTTGCCAGTCTGATTTCAGAGCCTTCAGCCTTCAATTTCCCAGCTGCTTTGGCATACTCAGGGGCCAGAGCTTTGCAGTGGCCACACCAGGGGGCATCTGAAAGGAAAGTGAGACGCTGGACCCAGCTGGCTCCTTGCTTCCCTCTTCCTTGGGCAGTTCCCTCCCTGAAAACCTTATCTGCTAAGATAACCCTCTGAAGGTACAAGGCTGAACTGATAGCTTGGTGCTCTTGGGCAATATGGGGACAGAGGCCATGAATGACAAACCAACCCCCCCCCCCCAACTTTATCACACTATTCAGCACAGTAAGACGCACTCTTTAATGATCAGTTACCTCCTATTACCTGCATGCAAGCAATCAGGCAGGCCTATCCCTGGAATGTCCCTCTGGGAAGGCTGAAATATTAAGAAGCCAATGCCACCCATATTAAGGGCTAATCCCAAATAGATGATACTCATCTACGCACACCTGCCCTTAGCCTCTGATTTACAACCGGCTCTTCATACTGTGGGAACATGACTACCTCTCAGCCAAGGTTTGCAGCTGTGTTGCGCCTAAGACGTCCACCTCAAGTAGTCAGGGCTTAAACACTTATAAACACAAGGTTTGGGTTCTAGTGGTAGCTGTCACAGGCTGTAGGTAGTGCGGGCAGGAGCAGGGCACTTTGGGGAGCAGTTAGGGAACTGGACCCTGGTGTGTTCCTTTATGTTTGTGGCAGCTCCCACAGTCGACCTTGTTTTTTCTTAGACTAACAGAAGAATTCTGCCATGTGGATGTCAGGCACAATAGCAGTCCTGGCTGGCAGCCCAGATCACCCTTAGAGTCCAGCTTGGAAAGGAGGGATGTCCCCAGGACGCCAGCAGCGCAGGGACATTGACAGCAGGTCTGTGCGCTGTTTCAGTCGAGGATGAACCTCCCAAGGAGCTAGGAGTTAGCGTGTCCGGGGAGGCCAAAACGCTAACAGCCCTAGGGACTGCAGCCCGCTGCGAAATTGGGGGACAGAGGTTGGCGCCGGGCCTCTACGCCTTAGCCCCCTCGGTCCTGCCTCTAACCCACCCCCGCGCCCAACCCTCCGTCCCCTGGAGTCCCAGCGCCTCCGTTCCCGTCCCCACCCTGCGACGGCTGGGGCGAGGCCCGGATGGCACTCACAGAACTCCACCAGCAGGTGTTTGTGGGCCGCCAGCACCTCCTCGAAGTTGCCCTTGTGGAGCACCAGAACGTGGTCCTCCTCGTCGGGGCTGGCGCCCGAGGGAGCCAGCACGGCCAGGGTCAGACAGAGCAGAGCGGGACGCAGCATGTCCGGTGTAGGTGCAATGGTGCGGTTGGCTCCGCCGAACAGCTAGGCCACAAAAACGCGCGCCGGTCTACTCGCCTTTATAAAGCCGGCCGCGCGCGCGTGCCCGCCCGCTCCCGCTCACTATTGGCCAGTGGCCTCCATGGCCCGCCTCCGCCGCGGTGGAATTGGATGTCACACTATGTCCGGCCCCGGATTCGGAAGAGCTACAGGGGCCTTCTTTGCTCTCGCTCGGGATTGGCCAAGGAGCTCGCGCTCGCACTCTTTCCCTGTCTGTCATTGGCTCCCCGCGGAGAACTTTCTCCCCCTTGACTTGTGACGAGTGGCTTTCACCAACACTTTGCCTGGCGGCCACCTTAGGAGGTCTGGGCCCTGAGGCTCCTGATTGGCCTAGAGTTGCGCGTTCCCTGCGCGACCCTTCGTCGAACGTGGCAGTGGGGCGGAGTCCTCCGCCGCAGGGTGGAGCTGCGCCTGTGCCTTCTAAACCCCTCGTGTTGCCTTCTTACTGGACCGCGCATCCGTAACTGGTACCACCCCACGACTCAGCGGGCCGGAAACTGAGTTTACGCAACTTCCGGTGCGCATGAGGCCCGTGCGGCCGCTGTCGTTGGGGAAGTCTAGGTTTGGGGGCTGCTGCCTGTAGGCGGACTTCCGCGGGTTGGGGTACTCCTAGTGATGGCCGGTGACACGTGATGTACTGCTGGAATTAGAGCCCTAGGCCTCAGCTCAGAGCATGGCCGAGGAAGGAAGTTTGAGCGCGTTCTTCTAAAGATCCAGGACGAGGAAACGGCCCCTAGACTCCTCGCAGACGTTATTCAAAAGCAGGAGTCGGCCGCGGGCCGGGAAAACTCAGCGCCCACCCTAGCGAAAGACCCCAGGGTCTACACTGCCCCTTACCATCGTTTGTCAGGCTTCCCGAAGCTGTCTGGTGCTTGGCTGCTGCGTAGCAGCCGCAAAAAACCCGGCCCCTTACAGCTCCCTCCAGACCCGCGCTGTTCAACGGGTGGCCTGCACTGCCACGGAGACTGCTGACTTCTTGAACTGTGTTTGGCCCTGAGTATAGCACACCGGACTCGAGACTGAGTACCGGAAAAAGAGTGCACGATCTCCCTTTAATCTTTCTATTGACACGTAATATTTTGGGTTCAATAAAATATTCAAGTTGATAACACTTGTTCCTTTTTAAAAATTTTAACGTGGCTCTAGAAAATTTAAAATAACGTAGCCTGCATTTTATTTTTCCTGGACTGTGGGCCCTAGAGGGATCAGCTCCCTCACTGCTCCCCACCCCACCCCACTCGTCCGGGAAGCTTTCCCCTTTATTTGTAGTCATTTTCTCATTTGTGAATCGCTGCCACCACTGGTTTTAAGACTCATCAACTTAATAATTTGGCAGGAATATAAATACCATCACATTAAATATACACGTTAACTTCCTGATTTCAGAAATGGGAAAACAAGAGTGATGGTTTTGTACTTTTGGGAGTGCTATTATTAATATGTTGCTCTTTTATCATTACTGATTTTGAGAGAAACATCTACTTGTTCTACTCATTCATGTCATCATTGGTTGTTTCCTGTATGTGCCCTGACCAGGGATCGAACCTGCAACATTGACATATCTCGACAGAGCTCTGAGCCGTTATCTGGCCAGGGTCTGTTACAGGTCTCGAGCGGAAATGACAGAGGATTAGAAAATAAACACAGAAAAAGGATGGTATCAGGAGGCCTCACGGCCAAGCTGATGGCTTGCAAGAGCAAGCCTGCACCCCCTAAAGCTTTATTTATAGTGCAGAGCAAAGCCATTTGCAAAACAGCTCAGATACAGTCAAATTTCTGAGGCAAACCAAGGATTCTCCCAAGTGCAGAATATCGCCCACCATGCATAACATCTTTACTTCACAAAACAAAGGGTAAAAAGAGAACTGCCTTCAGTCTCTTCTAGGAACATGGGGTATGGGGCCAGTAAAAACCATCAGCATTATAGCATGGAGGTGTGGGGAGACATGTAAATTGCCCTTACCAACTTAAACTATCAGGTTGTGGGGAAGAAGCTTAGCCTTTAGCAACTTATGCCAAGTGAGGTGAGGGGATGGGCAGCAAGGACCTTGTCAGCTTACTGCCAGTCTCCCACACCTCTGTCCCCCCAAAATCTAAACTGTCTCTTGCAGCCTGTTTCCCACAAGGGCCTACATTGCTCTTGAAGGCATGTTTTCTCATCTTTCTTTTTTTCTGTATTTTTCTGAAGCGGGAAACGGGGAGAGACAGCCAGACAGACTCCCGCATGCGCCCGACTGGGATCCACCCGGTACGCCCGCAAGGGGGCAATGCTCTGCCCCTCCGGGGCATCGCTCTGTCGCCACCAGAGCCACTCTAGCGCCCGGGCCATCTTTGCTCCAGTGGAGCCTCCGCTGCGGGAGGGGGAGAGATGGAGAGGAAGGAGAGGGGGAGGGGTGGAGAAGCAGATGGGCACTTCTCCTGTGTGCCCTGGCCGGGAATCAAACCTGGGACTTCCGCACGCCAGGCCGACGCTATACCACTGAGCCAACCGGCCAGGGCCTTCTCATCTTTCTTATATGGTACTTCCTCAACTAGTATATGAATTTCTGAAGGTCACAACCAGTTTCTCTGTGTGCCTTCCTCACTTTCAGTAGAGCAAGGGTCAGTCAGAAGTGGCTGTATCCGCTGGGATATCTGTCTGCTTTATAGGGGTGACTATAGGAGCTGGGGCTTTCTGCATAGAAAGGCTATGAACATATGCCTCAACTGGTGCTGGCCCCCACCCCAACTCAGTGGGGCAGTCCTCTCTGCCCTCTGACACAGGTGGAGATTGCCTCATGTCTGCTGCTCTAACTCCCAACGTCATTTTTCACCGTTTTTTGTTTTGTTTTTTGATTTCAGTGACAGGAATATTGATGTTTTTGTATGTACCTTGACTGGGGATCAAACCGGCAACCTGTGCTTTGTACAATGCTCTAACCAACCAAGCTATCTGGCCAGGGACCTCAATGTTTTTGTAATTGCCATAAGCCTTTTACAGACCACAATTTGGGACCTAAGACAAGGGACATTTGTACCTTATCTAGACTTCAGAGGCACTCATGAAGTCAGAGTTTAGATGCCTAAATATTGGGACTTGAGTTTTTCAGCTGATGGGGACATCAATGTTGATTAGTTTGTGATGGTTTGGAGGTAGTGCAGCTTCAGAGGATATCATAAAAGTATTTACCTAGAAGAAAACATTGGGACCAAGGGTAGAGAAGGCCAGATGAGGATCCATGCTACTGGCTATGATCAAACCCCATTCTGATTGAGTGTGGGCCTCCAAAGCTGGAGTCAAGGAACACACCTTGGTGCAGGAGACAACAGGGCCACTGTTGTGTAGCCGTGGTAGCCATGGCCAAGTCGTCGTTCTGTGAAAACCAGGCACTGACCAGGGCTCTGGCTTGGATGGGTCACGGTATTTCAATGCCTTAGATGAATTGGTGTAGCATCTCTGCCCATCTTGAATTGATCTCACACACTGACCATGTGGGAGCAGCAAAGTGGGGTCCTCACAAACTAGAGTGAGGCCTGATTTGGGGGAGGCTTGAAATCCACCATCTCCTAGGTTGGTCAGTAGCTAGGTGAGGGAGCTGCGGGGCTGTATCCAGCCCCCACAACACAGCCAGGTTCACTAATTACCTCTACTGGCCTCATCCCCAGGGGAAAGCTGGTGTTCCCCCTTATGCCTTGGCCCAGAGTTAGAACTGGCGTTGGAGGTCAGGGCCACCCACCCTTGTGGTTGTGGCACCTCTGTACCAGCACATCTGCTTCAGGATGTTCTCCAGGAGTCTCCCACTCCCGGAGAAGGTGCCCATCAAACATCAGTTGAACTGCTGAGTGATTAAAGTTTTGATAACTACTACTCTCAAAAATAGTCCTCAGGCCTGACCAGGCAGTGGCACAGTGGATAGAGCGTCAGGCTGGGATGCCGAGGACCCAGGTTCGAGACCCCGAGGTGGCCAGCTTGAGCGTGGGCTCATCTGGTTAGAGCAAAAGCTCACCAGCTTGGACCCAAGGTCACTGGCTCGAGCAAGGGGTTACTCAGTCTTCTGAAGGCCCGCGGTCAAGGCACATATGAGAAAGCAATCAATGAACAACTAAGGTATCACAATGTGCAACAAAAAACTAGTGATTGATGCTTCTCATCTCTCTCCGTTCCTGTCTGACTGTCCCTGTCTATCCCTCTCTGACTCACTCTCTGTTCTGTAAAATAAATAAATAAATAAATAAATAAATAAATAAATGTCTTGATCTGGCAACTTGTAAACGGCAACCCCTTAGTGGAAGAACAGTCTACCTTGGTGGATGAGGATGATGATAGAGGGTTAGGGGGTGGTATGAACGAAGAGAAAGAAGAGGGGACTACAGGCACTGGCTCACTGGGGTAGGGAGGCCAGACCAAAAAGCACAAGGTTGGACAGAGGGATTCAGAGTGCGACAAGAAAGATCAGGTTAGACTTGGGACCTGAGACACGTCATGCAGGTTCTGTAGTTGCCACCTCAAGTTACCTTTCACCAGGAGAGGGGCCGGAACAAAGTCCTGGCTGTTGGCAGTGTGCCTGTACAACTTGGCACTCAGGGTCTGAGTTCACATCTAATTAAAGCTGGGAAAATCCAAGAATGGAGATAGTAGGCCTTCTGGCCAGATGGAGCTTCACAAGGCCCTTGCCCAAAAAACTGAACTGCTAAGCACAGGCTAACCCGGGTACAACCACTGCCTCAGAACCTGGCCTCTCCACAGGCAGCGACGTGGTTTCACAGATGGCTGTATCTGACTTTAGTGGGAAAAGTCCGAGACGTACAATCTCACTACCTCTCCTACCTGAGCCTTTCCCACTGGGCTTGGGGTTGGCCAGCTCTGGGAAAGGCCAGGTAGGGTCTTTGCCCCTGTAGAATTAGGAGCTAGGGCAGGGGTCGGGAACCTATGGCTCACAAGCCAGATGTGGCTCTTTTGATGGCTGCATCTGGCTCGCAAATCTTTAAAAAACAAACAAAAAAACCCGTTAAAAATATAGAACATTCTCATGTATTACAATCCATTCATTTCCTACCGCTCATGTTCATGGTTGAAGGGTGGCTGGAGCCAATCACAGCTGTCCTCTGGGACACCACCAAATTTTTATTGGATGTGTAACGTACACGGGTCGTTGTATGGCTCTCATGGAATTACATTTTAAAATATGGGGCGTTCATGGCTCTCTCAGCCAAAGTTTCCCGACCCCTGAGCTAGGGGCCCCGGCTGCTCCTTGGGGCTGCTCTGGGCATTGTGTCTGGGCCAGCTCCTATGGGAAGCATCCTTTTGTCCTGTCATCCAGCACAGGGCCCCAGCCTCTAGGATTCCACAGGGGTCCTGGTAAGGACAGTGGAGGTGACCAGCCCTGGGGGAGCCATCCTAACATGGGCACTAACCTGCAGAGCAAGAGGACATCTCTTGGCCCACCCCAGCTGGCAGAGCTCACTCTGCTGATAAGCACTGGAAAGTGCAGCAGTCCCTGGTAGGTATGGCTAGGGCAGGGCTCTAGAGCAGTACCACACCTCCCTGCATATGTGACACATAACCATTTTAACTGGCTCAGACCACAGAAAGAGGGCAGATTTCAAAACCCGTCACTCCAGCAGAAGCAGTTTCTGGAATTGACTCAAGCTTGGATTATCCACTTGCCTTTTTCCACCTCCGGGCTGGAGTGGGGTGCCCTTGCAGGTGTGCTAAGAGGAGAAAGCACCCTCCTTGCCACCCGAGGTCCTGCAGAGATCCTGCCAGTCAGAGGGGCTGACAGTTACCTGCTCCTTGCCTCTTTCCTGCTTCTGTGCCACCTGGGACAATATCAACATTTCCACAATCTCACGCCACCTCCCCATTCCACCTCTGGACCCCTGGCAGGACCCTGCCCAAGGAACTGTCTTCTCCTTCACCCTTGGCTTGCCCACACACTCTGGGGGCCCACAGTTTGGGGTCATTCCTGAGATCCAATCACCCCTTTGGTTCCCATGTATTGCCGCCTCTCATGGAGCTCTGTCTCCAGCAAGGTGCCTCCCCCCTTTTTTTTCTTTTTCTTTTTTTAGAGACAGAGAGAGATAGGGACAGACAGGAAGGGAGAAAGATAAGAAGCATCAATTTTTTGTTGCGGCACATTAGTTGTTCATTGATTGCTTTCTCATCATGTGCCTTGACTGAGGGGCTATAGCAGATCAAGTAACCCCTTGCTCAAGCCAGTAACCTTGGGCCCAAGCCAGTGAGCTTTGCTCAAACCAGATGAACCCACACTCAAACTGGTGACCTTGGGGTCTGGAACCTGGGTCCTCTGCGTCCCAATCCGACGCTCTATCCACTGCACCACCGCCTGGTCAGGTTCCTTCCCTTTAAAAAAATATATATATATTTAGTAAGAAAAGGAGAGACAGGAACACCAATCTGTTCCAGTGTGTGCATGAACCATGGATTGAACCGGCAACCTAAATGCTTTGGAATGATGCTCTAACCAACCGAGCTATCAGGCCAGGCCTCCTTGCCCTTCTTTGGGGTTAGGGCATTTTCTGTGAGGCCAGATGGGAACAGGTCAGGGGCTTGAAGACATCAGTTAGCTGGTCCTCAGCCTGATTAAGGCCTGGCTGTGTCTACTCCCCAACCCTCACCGCAAGAGAACCTGGGTCCTTTTGGGACTCATGTCTGAAACACCCACAGGGCACCTCTAACCAAGTGGGCAGAGGAAGGGTTTTAAATCCCACAATAAGGGCAAGGCAGTGGCAACCACACCTGGCTCCTGGAGACAGTACAGAAATGTGCCCCACCCTTTCCTTGCCCAGAGACAAGCAGCAGACACCCTGGCTCCTTCGGGGGAGTTTATTTCCCAGTCAGAGGAGAAGCAGGGACAGGTTCCTGTGCATTCCAGCCTGGGCCTGACCTAGGAGGGGGGAGGCACAGGGGACAGCTCCAACTGTGCACACTTGGTCCCATGGTTGTCCTAGCTGGGTCTGGAGAGAGCCTGCTGGGGATGGTGGCACAGAGCCTGGGGGCAGAGACAGCAGGCTAGGGGGCCCAGAGGACGGCACATATGGAGACAATAAATTCTGACAGGCCAGACATGGCACTCAAAACCGGCGGGCCCAGGTAGGACAAGTAAGGCTCAGCCGCTGGCTTTTTCTACTGAGGGCTTTCTGCGGGGGTCATGGGTTCTGGATCTGGGTACTGCCAACTGGGACAGAGAAGGCAGAGGTGTAAATACACCCAGGCTCTCAAATGGGACTGGAGGCAACTTAAGTTTTGGCAATTTGGCTTTCCCCAAGCCCCTGAAGCTGTCTCCACAGCCATGGCTGGGAGAAGGGAGGGGTCAGGGGCTGGCCAGGCCCTGGCAGGCCGGGAGCAGCAGCATGTCCCATACCTCCCTGGCCATGGGGACTGCAGATGGGGCATTGGGGACTGGGGGAGACCACATGCTCATGCAAACACAGGGGTTAGGGGTTAGTAACGGCCCCCACAGCACACGTTCCACATGTTAAGGCATCATGGTTAGATGGTTACAGATGGCAATGGATAAACTGACTAGGGAGCAGTGAAAGCTGCAGGATGACTGGCTCCCACAAGGCCCTGCATCGCGTACCCCACCCCCACCCAGCACCCTGGAAGGGGAAACAAAACTGAAAATACCCAGGAGTAACCTGAGTACCCCATTTCCTTGGGAAAGCCAGGGCGTCTGGTCAGGTGAGGACAGATGGGAGACCCTTGAGGGATCCAGAGTGGGAGGCAGAGGCTTAAACTGCAACTTGTCCCCCAAAACCACAGGTGGAAGCAGCAACGACACTAGACTATCCAGGAGGCTGGGGCCTGTGGGCTGGGCAGGAGGCAAACCGAGGAATAATGGCAGCATGGGCAGGGGCCCTGTCAGCACTTTGGTATGGGGTCAAGGTCGGGTGGGGTGGGGGTGAGGCGCGTACATCCCTCCATCCATCGGCCCTGCCCACCTCCTGGGCCAGGCTCAGTCCTTCCACTCCTTTTTGATGGTGAGGTTCCACTCCCAGGACAGGTGGTCAGTTTTGTCGTCGTCTGTGAAGCGGGACTTGATGTTGTAGCTGCCGCGAGCCAGCATGCCTTTGGGTGCCTCTTCCATGGGGGTTAGAAACTCATACTCCTCAGCCCGGGGCCCATAGCTCCCCACCATGTAGTCGGTCTTGTCTACTGCAGTGCAGGGGAGGCAGTGGTCAGGAAGCAGAGTGGGTGGAGGGTACCCACTGCCTTTTTTCTCTCCCTCCTTAGTCCCAACACTGAGAGGCCATCTGCATTCTGCCCCTTCCCATAGGCCAGCCACGTGACGGCCACCTCCCTTCTGGAGGCCTAATACCCACCCACCCTCACTTACTCTTGACACCTTTCCGGTATGTGTGTTGGATGTACTTCATGCCAGACACGATCTCTCGGTTCACTCGGAAAGAGATCTTTATCCGGTATTCCACACCTTCTTTCAGTATAAAGGACTGCTTCTTGAAGCTCTCCAGGTCACCTGTGTTCAGGAACATATCTCGTTAGGAAGCTTAGCCAAGAGAAGTGCTACCCCTCAGCACCTCCCACCTGTAACTCCCCTCACCCAGACCAAGGCCCCTCCAAATCCTTCAAAGACTACTTAGCTGCATATTTTGTATTCCCCACAAGAGGGTGCCAGCTCTCCAGAAAACTAGTGTTAAGGGAGCCAGCAAGGGGTCAGCCTCAGCTAGGGACCCAGAGGTACCACCCACCTGTCAGGTCCAGCTCCAGGGGGCCAGGGGCAGTGCTACACACCAGAGTCAAGCGAGTCACAACAACGTTGGGGACGTTGGGGTCTGTAGAGTGACAGCAGGTTAGAGCTCCAACCCCTGGGCCTCCCACCTCAAGTAACCAACACGCCGCCACCATAAGGAGCAGCAGGGGAACTTAGAAGAGTGACAGGTATCACTCTCAGTGCCCCACCAATCCACTCACCAGCAGACACAGCCACGCGGCCCAGCAGGGCCTCCTTGTACTTGCGCAGACTCTCGTCATCTTTGTCCAGCTCCTGGATCTCCTGGATGCTTTTCTGGGCCGGTGGCTTATAGTTGACCAAGTGCTCATCCTCCTCATTCTCAGCTGCAATCTGCGCTAGCTGCTCGGGTGTGGGCTCCTGCTCCGCCATGCTCACCTCTAGCTGGGTCTGAGACACCTGTGGGCAGGATGCACTGTGGTAACCTAAAGGGACCCACTGTGTCCCACCCTGCTACCCCTTGGCAGGACCCTCAACCAACACTGGGTATGCTGTGCTGAAGGGGCCTCTGTCTGCCAGGCCTCCTCTTTGTGCCCAAGGGGAGGGGCACTGTCTGGAGTAGGAGGGTAGGGGCAGCCAGAAATTGTCAAAGGGCTGGACAAAGGCTCCTGAGGTCCAAAGAAGCCACACTGACCTCAGGAGGCCTGCTGGGACCCTTAAGAGCATCCCACCCTAATTATTCCACCCACTACTAAACGGGACCTGTCAGGAGACCAGACACACCTCCCCTCCCTGGAGGAGAAGACAGCAATAACTCCAGTTCCAGTTGTCCTGGCCCAGGATGGAGTCACCTCAAGTTCTGCTACAGTTTCTAAACTGCTCATGCCCTCACCCCAGGGGACCCCTCCTCCTGGGTCAGGGAGAAGTTCCTAACCAGGAATCCCCTTTGAGTGCCCTGAAGCAAGGCCTCTATGCAAGACACAGGTAACCCCAAAAGGGCACGTGAAGCCAAAGCATCTGCCCGGAGGAGTTCTCTTCTGCTGGGAGATTTGTGACCTAGAATTGGAAACCTTTGCAGCCTCGTCATTCCCAGGACCCTCTTTGTGGACCCTGGTGCAGAAGAGACTGGAGCTACGCTGTCAACAAGACCTTCCCGACGGTCCTCGACAGTCTCTGAGGAGTTACTTGAAAATCCTTCAGATCCGTCCCGCCTATCAAAGGCGGGTCAGGGCTCACCTACCCTAGACCACTGGCTGCCAGCGAAAGGTACCCAACGTCTTTCCCCCAGTCAGGCAGCCCGGACCTGCTGCGTTACCAGATCCCACAAAGGCAGCTGGACAACCCAAGCGTGATGGGCCCGCCCGCTCTTCCCGGCCTCCCGACCGCCTCCTCAAGATTTCCTCTAGAAGGCTCACCCCCACACGTAAGTGCGGCCGCCGTACTTCCGCCGGGCCCCGCAATCTGGGCCGAGCGCAGGGTGGGGTGGGATGGGGAATTCAGGGACGTCCGGGGGCGAGGGCCCAGGCGCGACTTCCCCAAGGGAGGGGCGTCAGGTCTGGTCCCCGCCCGCGCGCACCGGAGAGCAAGGGCTGCAAGGGACACGAGCAGCGGCCACAAAAGACACCTACACCGTCCCGGGGCCCGCGCCCCCCGCCAGCACGTGGAACCATCTGAGCCCAGAGCCCCGCCCTGCGCTCGGGCCGCCGTCTGCTGTCACTGCCGCCCCGTCTCGAGCAGACCCCCCGGCGGGCGGGGCGGACAAAGGCGCAGCCCTCGGCCCCACCCCGCCTCCCCGCCGCTGTCGCCGCCGTCCCTGGCGCTCACCGGAGGCTCAACCGTGCCGCGCTCCCGCTCCCTTCCCACGAAATGACGAACGTTCGCGCCCCGCCCGCACGCACCCGGCCGGCCACTTCCGGGGTCACGGGACTTCCGCTCGCGCCGGGCAGGCTTGCGGAGGGCGCATGCGCGGTCGTGCGGGGACAGCTGGGAGCGCACGGCCGCCATCTTGAGGGGCCTACTTCGTGGGTTCGTGCCCGTGGGTGGCGCGGAGTGTTAGGTGGCCTGCGAAAGCCGGTCGGATTGGGGGGTTCAGCACCCTTTCTTGCGGGTACATTCCGGCCCGCGGCGTCCCCCCTGGCTTAACCCGAGAACTTGGGGAACGGGAAGGTGTCACGGTCTTGCGTACACCCCACCAGGACCTAGTGGCGTTTTCACGAAGTGCTGTTAGGTCGCCTGTAACGAGCGGGGACTGCGCCCTGTGCAGGCTTGCGGCCCACGTGCGGGGACTGGTGGACCGAAGAGGCACATGTTTGGCCAGATACACCCGAGGCCATCACTGGTCAGCTACGGCCATCCTCCGACCTGTCGCCATTGTCTCAACCTCCTGGAACTCACAGTGGACATCCCATCGAGTTCACAGTGACCATTGACAGGACGCCCGCGGCTCACCCCTGTTCAAGCCCTAGAGCTGGGGCCTCTCCTGATGTCTTGTCAGGAGAGCACAGCACAGTCAGGAGTTTTGGCTGGAAATAAGTGGCAAAGATTTATTCAAGGGGTTTAGGGTTTGTCAACTGGACACCTAGCTAGGCAATGCCCACAGTGCCCCAAATAAAAAAGACAAGTGAAGAATGCTCACAGTAAAAAGCACGTTCTTTGGAAGAATTAGTTCTGTATTCTTAGCCTCGGGGTTGGTCTAAGGGCAGTCTTCCAGAGATGTCTGTGTTCTGGATGATGGGATGTAAGTCAGGCGGTCTGGACACGTGTACATTCTTCCCTAAGTCCTTCAGAGGGCTGTCTGAAGGACTTATGTATATCTTCAGGCATTGATACACAGCTGGAAAGCTCAGAATTTTAAGTCCTTGAGCTAGTTAAAAGAAAGCTATTGCTCATGCTCAGTTCATTTGGTCTTTTTTGGCTATACAGATTCCATTTTAAATCAGCTTAAGCTATACTGACTTCATGTTTTTTTCACTCATTCCTCAACTTTGTAGCCCTCTGCCCTGCCATTTCCTGCGATAAACATTTAGGCCTTAGAACTTCCCTCCTGCAAAGGACTTTGTGGCCACTGTCCGATCTTGTAACATTTCCTTCCAGACCCAATCAACATTCTCTGGCCCAGAATACTTGGCAGCTTTGCTGTGAGCACCATTTCAGGGGAACTTGTCACTGAGGAAGTCCTTCCCTCTCATGACTTTGGAAGCTGCTGGCACAGATGACACGGTTGCCTTGAGACTCATCCCCAGAACTTAGTGTCTCCATTTCTGTGCTCCAGCTGTTCCCAGATTTCAGACATTTGCCCACACATCAAACAAAGAAACATTCTCTAGCAACAGGAGGGGCTTCACAAAATGTGACTCACCCGGCCCAAGCCTGCTGCGCCCAAACCCCAGCCTGGAACTCCTCCTTCTCCCTGTGGGATCCAAAACCCCTAAATGCTCCACACCAGATCCTGTGTCTGTATGTGTGGGGGGAGAGCTCTGCACCTCTATCCCTGGCAATTGTAGAATTGTAATAACATAAAAATGACTAATGCTTCCTTTAATGATCGTTAAACTCCGCAAAGATGTGGCCCTTCTGTCTGGTCTACACTGCCTGGTAGGGAATCCAGGCCAAGACAAAAGTCATCATCACAGATGAACACACACTCACACCCACCCACAGTGCACAGGAAGGTGTTTTGGGTGATAGAACAATGCAAAATATCGATCTGTTATTGTTTGAAAATATCTCCACTTTTTGAGGCATATTTGCAAATTTTCTGTAACTAAGAGTCGCACTGTCAACTTCATGTGCAGAAAGTTCAGCTGGCTACAAGCAGAGTACTGTAACTGGGTGCTCAGTATGTTGCTTCTGAGGCTTCCTTCTCGGTAAACCGTCTTGTGCACTGAGTGGCTGATCCAGGACAAGTCTGCTCTCAGATAACCCAAGTGCCTTAACCCCAAACGCTACATAGAAAATTTCAAAAATATGTTAGGATTCTGTTGCTGTGTAAAAATGGGCCCTGGATTTAGCTACTTAAAACCACAATTTTTTTTTTCTTTTCCTTTTTTTATTTTTCTGAAGCTGGAAACAGGAAGAGACAGTCAGACAGACTCCCGCATGCGCCCGACCGGGATCCACCCAGCACGCCCACCAGGGGGCGATGCTCTGCCCATCCCGGGCGTGGCCATGTTGCGACCAGAGCCACTCTAGCGCCTGGGGCAGAGGCCACAGAGCCATCCCCAGTGCCCGGGCCATCTTTGCTCCAATGGAGCCTTGGCTGCGGGAGGGGAAGAGAGAGACAGAGAGGGAAAGCGCGGCGGAGGGGTGGAGAAGCAAATGGGCGCTTCTCCTGTGTGCCCTGGCCGGGAATCGAACCCGGGTCCTCCGCACGCTAGGCCAACGCTCTACCGCTGAGCCAACCGGCCAGGGCTTAAAACCACAATTTATTATTTCCCATTGATTCTGAGGATCAGAAAGCAGCTGCTTTGGGTCAGCTGTGGTTGAGCTGTTGGTCAGGGCCATGGTCTCCAAGACCAACTGGAACTCTAAGCTCATGCACCCCTGTGGGCAGAAGGCTCAGATGGACAGAGAAAGAGAGAACAAGAGAAGGGAAATAGTGCCCTGGTCAGGTAGCTCAGTTGGTTAGAACATTGTCCTATTACGCCATGGATGCAGGTTCAATCCCAGGTCAGGGCACATACGAGAATCAACCAGTCAGTGCATGGATAAGTAGAACAAGTCAATCTCTCTCTCTCTCCGTCTCTAAAAATTAATAAATTTTTTAAAAATGTTTTTTGAAGTAGGGAAATGGCAAGCACTCCAGATGAAGTTGCAGTGTCTCTTACAACATGAACTCAGAAGTGCCATGCCATCACCTGGCGTGTGGTGGCACAGTGGATAGAGCATTGAACTGGAAAGTTGAAGTTGCTGGTTTGACACCCTGGGCTTGCCTGGTCAGGGCACATACAACAAGCAATCAATGAACAACTAAAATGAAGCAACTATGAGTTGATGCTTCTTGCTCCACTCCCTCTCTATAAAATCAATAAAAAAAAAAAGTGCCACACCAATACTTGGCACACAGACCTGTCCTGGCCAGTGGAGACTATAGGGCCTGAGTACCAGGGGGTGCCCCCCCCTCCCGCACACACCAGAGTAGCAAGAATGGTACCATGAGCCCCTGTGGACCTACCACCCCTGTTCAATGGCTTTCAGCTGGCTGCCAATTCTGTTCCACACACATTTGAAGAGAATCTCAGAAATCATTTCCATTGGAAACATTTCAGCATTCTTTTTTTTTTTTTTTTTTTGCAAGAGAGACAAAGAGAGGGACAGATAGGGACAAACAGACAGAAAGGAAGAAAGATGACAAGCATCAATTCTTTGTTGCACCTTAGTTATTCATTAATTACTTTCTCATATGTGCCTTGACCAAGGGCTACTGCCAAGCCAGTGAACCCTTGCTCAATCAAGCCAGTGACCTTGGGCTTCAAGTCAGTGGCCTTTGGGCTCAAGCCAGCAACCACAGGGTCATGTCTATGATCCCACACTCAAGTCGGCAACCCCACGCTCAAGCCAGCGACCTTGGGGTTTCGAACCTGAATCCTCTGCATCCCAGGCCAATACTCTATCCTCTGTGCCACTGCCTGGTCAGGTTTTCAGCATCTTTTTATGTCTAAGGAAAATGGTCCTTTTTTATTTGGTAAACAAGAATTACAGTATCACCCATGGCCAGGTAGCTTGGTTGGTTAGAACATCAACCCAGTACGCAAAGGCTGTGGGTTCCAACCCTGGTCATGGCACATACAGGTACAGATCGATGTTTCTCTTTCTAAAATCAATAAAAATTAAAAATATCTACTAAAAAAAAAGTCACATTACCGTTTAAAAAATTCTTTTTAAATGTTTATCTTATCAATTTTAGAGGGAGAGGAAGAGAAGTAGAGAGACAGGAACATCGATCTATTCCCGTATGTGCCCTGACCAGGGATTAACCAGCAACCTCTGTGTTTTGGGATGATGCCAACCAAGCCATCTGGCCAGGGCCCTCTTTTTTTTTTTTTGGACATCTGTTATGATGTCTAACCCTCCTTAACAAAACTCTGGAGTAGCGGCTTCGATTGAGTCATCCCACTCTCTCCTATCCTCTGGGCCTGAGCAGATTGGCAGGGTTCTCCAGAGTTGTGGGCAGATTGGTGTTCTACAGCCAAGTGAAGGCTGGCTGTCAGGGCTCAACCAGGCCTGTCCACCCTAAGACAGCTCACAGCTGCTCCTACCCCAGATGCCAGGTACAAGGGGGTACCTAGGCTACCCACAATTTTGCCCGCAGACTACACATGAGGGTTCCCATGACCCCCTCAGTTTTGAAAATTCACTAAAACTCACATAACTCAGAAATGCTCTTGACTTATGATCACTGTTTATTATGAAGGACACAACTCAGGAATAGCCAGGTGCAAGAAAAATGCACAGGGCAAAGAACTGGGGGAGGGGGTGTAGGGAGCATACATGCTCTCTCTGGGCCCACTATCATCCCAGCACCTCTTCGTGTGTTCACCAAATTGGAACCTCTTCAAACCCATTGTTTAAGGGCTTTTCTGGAGGCTTCACTAAAAGGCAAAATTAATTAAATCATCAGTCATTGGTGATCAACTTAAATCTCCAGCATCTCCTCCCTTCTTTTTTTTTTATGAGTTTTTTTAATTAATTAATTTATTTATTTATTTATTTTTGTGGCAGAGACAGAGAGAGTCAGAGAGAGGGACAGATAGGGACAGACAGAAACGGAGAGAGATGAGAAACATCAATTCTTTGTTGCGGCTCCTTAGTTGTTCATTGATTGATTTCTCATATGTGCCTTGACCGTGGGGCTACAGCAGAGCAAGTAAACCCTTGCTCCTGCCAGCGACCTTGGGCTCAAGCTGGTGAGCCTTGCTCAAACCAGATGGGCCACGCTCAAGCTTGCGACCTCGGGGTCTCGAACCTGGGTCCTCCACATCCCAGTCTGACGCTCTATCCACTATGCCACTGCCTGGTCAGGCGCACCTCCTCCCTTCTGAGGTCAGGAGACCGGACTGAGAGAGCCTAGTGTTTTTGGTGACCAGCCATCATCCTGACACTATCCAAGGGCCCACCCAGAGTTCTCTAATCACCATAAACTCAGGTATGGTTGAAAGGGACCTGTAATGATTAACAAGATGCTCCTGCCAGGAAATTCCAAGGGCTTTAAGAGCTCTATGCCAGAAATCAGCAAGACCAAATGATTTATTATTCCACAGTCACTTTTCTGAACAGAGGAAATCAGGACACTAGTAGTTAAGAATTTCCATGGCACTTCTGGGTTTGCCTAGCTCAATCCTCCATTGTGGTGTGGTAGCTCCTATTCCCTGACGTCTCAGGCTTGAGGAGCCCCAGGTCAATTTTCAGAGTTGCTGTGGGCCCCACACATCAGGCAGGTCTATCTTCATCAATAGCCCATCAACCTTTCAGTCAGTAGGTTCAGAGGCCACTCAGGATTGTTCTCAACAGGCATTATTTTATTAGGCATCGTGCCTGACCTGTAATGGTGTAGTAGATGAAGCATCGACTTGGAATGATGAAGTTGCTGTTTGAAAGCCCAGGTTTGCCTGGTTGAGGCACAGACTAGAAGCAACTACTACAACTTGATACTTCTGGCTCCTCCTCCCTTTCTCTCTCTCTCTCCTCTCTCTAAATATCAATCTTTTTTTTTTAAGTGAGAGAGAAATGAGAAGCATCAACTCATAGTTGCAGCACCTTAGTAGTTCATTGATTGCTTTCTCATATGTGCCTTGACTAGGGGGGCTCTAGCCAAGCCACTGACCCCTTGTTCAAGCCACGACCTTGAGGCTTCGAATCTGGGTCCTCAGCATTCCAGGCCAATGCTCTATTCACTGCCTGGTCAGGCAACATAAAAAAAAATTATTTATTTTTTGTTTGTTTTTGTATTTTTCTGAAGCTGGAAATGGGGAGGCAGTCAGACAGACTCCCGCATGCGCCCGACCGGGATCCACCTGGCACGCCCACCAGGGGGCGACGTTCTGCCCACCAGGGGGCGATGCTCTGCCCGTCGGGGCGTCGCTCTGTAGCAACCAGAGCCACTCTAGCACCTGGGGCAGAGGCCAAGGAGCCATCCCCAGCGCCCTGGCCATCTTTTGCTCCAATGGAGCCTCAGCTGCGGGAGGGGAAGAGAGAGACAGAGAGGAAGGAGAGGGGGAGGGGTGAAGCAGATGGGCGCTTCTCCTGTGTGCCCTGGCCGAGAATCGAACCCGGAACTTCCGCACGCCAGGACGACACTCTACCACTGAGCCAACCAGCCAGGGCCTTTTTTTTTTTTTTGAGTGAGCATGTGTACACACATGAGAGAGAGGGAGAGGGAGAGAGGGGAAGAGAGAGGGAGGGAGAGGGAGAGAGTGGGGGAGAGAGAAGGAGAAGAAGAGGGAGAGAGAGAGAAAGAGAGAGAGAAAGGGACAGACAGGGACAAAGGAAGAGAGATGAGAAGCATCAACTTGTTGTGGCACTTTAGTTGTTCATTGATTGCTTTCTCATATGTGCCTTAATGGGGGTGGGGAGGGGGCTCCAGCAAAGTGAGTGATCCCTTGCTCAAGCCAGCAACCTTTGGGCTCAAGCCAGTGACCATGGGTTCATGTCTATGATCCCACACTTGAGCCGGCGACCCCATGCTGAAGCCAGATGAGCTCATGCTCAAACTAGTGACCTTGGGGTTTTGAACCTGGGTCCTCAGCATCCCAGGCCGACACTCTATTCACTGAGCACCATCTGGTCAGGTGGTGATTTTCTTACTTAGAGGCATTTCTTAGCTGGTATTGTTTTCTTTTTTTAGATTTTATTTATTCATTTTAGAAAGAGGAGAGAGAGAAGGGAGGCAGGAACAGAAAGCATCAACTACCATATGTGCCTTGAATAGGCAAGCCCAGGGTTTCAAACCAGCAACCTCAGCATTCCAGGTCGATGCTTTATCTACTGCGCCACCACAGGTCAGACCACTTTTTTTTAAGTGAGAAGAGGGGAGATAGTGAGACAGACTCCTACATGCACCCCAACCAGGATCCACCTGGCAACTCTGGTCTGGAGCTGATGCTTGAATCAACCCAGCTATTTTTAACACCAAGGGAGGGGATGAGAAACAGAGGATCATTTCTCCTGTGTGCCCTGACCAGGAATCAAACTGGCAACCTCTGATCTCCCGGGCAATGCTCTAACCAACTGAGCTATTCAGTCAGGGCTTGAATGGCTTTTTTTTTTTTTTTTCATTTTAGAAAAGAGAGGGGGAGAGAGAGGAGAGAGAGAAGGAGGGCAGGAGCAGGAAGCATCAACTCCCATATGTGCCTTGACCAGGCAAGCCCAAGGTTTTGAACTGGCGACCTCAGCATTTCCAGGTCTGCGCTTTATCCACTGCGCCACCACAGGTCAGGTCTTCTTCTTCTTTTTTTTTTTTTAATTACAGAGACAGAGAGAGTCAGAGAGACGGATAGACAGGGACAGACAGACAGGAACGGAGAAATGAGAAGCATCAATCATTAGTTTTTCATTGCGCATTGCAACACCTTAGTTGTTCATTGACTGCCTTCTCATATGTGCCTTGACCACGGGCCTTCAGCAGACCAAGTAACCCCTTGCTCAAGCCAGCGACCTTGGGCTCATGCTGGTGAGCTTTTGCTCAAACCAGATGAGCCCGCACTCAAGCTGGCGACCTCGGGGTCTCGAACCTGGGTCTTCCGCATCCCAGTCTGACACTCTATCCACTGCGTCACCGCCCAGTCAGACTTGAATGGCTTTTTTATGATGGATTTGCTAATTTAAAAAAATAGGCCCTGACAGACTGAACTCCCCCTTCTCTCTCTTCTGAAATAAATAAAATCTTAAATCAAAAGGCCTTGCCTGACCAGGTGGTTGCGCAGTGGATAGAGCGTCGGACTGGGATGCAGAGGACCCAGGTTTGAGACCCCGAAGTTGTGAGCTTGAGCGCGGGCTCATCTGGTTTGAGCAAAAGCCCACCAGCTTGAACCCAAGGTCACTGGCTCCAGCAAGGGGTTATTCGGTCTGCTGAAGGCCCACGGTCAAGGCACATATGAGAAAGCAATCAATGAACAACTAAGGTGTTGCAACGTGCAATGAAAAACTAATGACTGATGCTTCTCACCTCTCCCCGTTCCTGTCTGTCTGTCCCTGTCTATCCCTCTCTCAGACTCACTGTCTCTGTAAAAAATTAAAAAATAAATTAAATTAAATTTAAAAAAAAAAAGGCCTTGACCAGGGAACTCAGTTAATTAGTGTTGTCCCGATATACCAACGTTGCAGGTTTGATCCCTAGTTAGGGCACATATAAAAATCAACTGATGAATGCATAAATAAGTGGAATAACAAATTGAAGTTTCTCTATCTCTCTCAAATTAACCCTCTGAGTAGTGAGTTTTTTTCATGCTCGCTGACTCCTGGGAGTGAGTTTTTTTTTCTTCAAAAAATGAAATTAGTGGCCTGACCTGTGGTGGCGCAGTGGATAAAGCGTCGACCTGGAAATGCTGAGGTCGCCGGTTCGAAACCCTGGGCTTGCCTTGTCAAGGCACATATGGGAGTTGATGCTTCCAGCTCCTCCCCCCTTCTCTCTCTGTCTCTCTCTCCTCTCTCTCCCTCTCTCTCTCCTCTCTAAAAATGAATAAATAAAATAAAATTAAAATTAAAAAAAAATGAAATTAGTTACAGTTTTATTAACTTAAAATTATGTTTGATAACCAATTTATGGAAACAAGAATACACATTTGCTTCTTAATGTTGCCTTACACATGTACGATCAATGTATGATCATAGTCTGTATGGCATGAGGACGTACATGAACATTTGTACTACTCAAAGGGTTAATAAAATATTTTAGCTCTGGCTGGTTGGCTAAGTGGATAGAGCGTTGGCCTGGTGTGTGATGTCCCAGGTTCGATCCCTGGTCAGGGTACACAAGAGAAGCGACCATCTGCTTCTCTTTCCCTCCTTCTCCCCGTTCTCTCCCTCTTCCCCTCTCGCAGCCACTGGATTGAATGGTACAAGCATCAGCCCTGGGCACTGAGGATAGCTTGGTTGATCCAAGTGTCAGCCCAATGTGGGTGTTGTCAGGTGGATCCCAGTTGGGGTGCATACAGGAATCTGTATCTCCCCTCCTCTTACTTAAAAAATAAATAAAATGAAAAAGAGGCCCCAAAGCAACAACAGCCTGATAACAATGAGCACTCATAGCACCTAGATGTTGGTGGCTGAATTCAACTCCATTAAAGTAGCTGGTGGAGCCTGACCAGTGGTGGCACAGTGGATAAAGTGTCCACCTGGAATGCTGATGTTGTCTGTTCATAACCCCAAAGTCAATGGCTCTGAATGTTGGCTCATAAGTGTGGGGTCACTGGCTTGAGTGGAGCAGTTGTACACATGATCCCAAAGCTTGCCAGCTTGAACCCAAAGGTCACTGGCATGAAAAACCCAAGGTCACTGGCTTGAGCAAGGGGACACTGGCTTGGCTCCGGTCAACACACATACGAGAAACTCAATGTCAACTAAAGTGAAAGCAGCCAACTATAAGTTGATATTTCTCACTTTCTTCCTTCCTGAGTCTCAAAAAGAAATCAGCTGGCAGACAGGTGAGTTGGAGCCCCTTATGGTGCCAGAAAACCAGGAAATGCTTTAGAAAGGACAGTTGGCCAAAAGGCACAGGATGAACCCTCACAAGCTCCCAATGGACAAAAGTAAAAGCAGTATGAACAAAGTTAACAGATTATGACTCAGAATCAAATAAATAGCCATAGTCCATGCTAATATAAATAACCCAATAGGGCCCTGGCCGGTTGGCTCAGCGGTAGAGCGTTGGCCTGGCGTGCGGGGCACCCGGGTTCGATTCCCGGCCACGGCACATAGGAGAAGCGCCCATTTGCTTCTCCACCCCCCCTCCTTCCTCTCTGTCTCTCTCTTCCCCTCCCGCAGCCAAGGCTCCATTGGAGCAAAGATGGCCCGGGCGCTGGGGATGGCTCCTTGGCCTCTGCCCCAGGTGCTAGAGTAGCTCTGGTCGCAGCAGAGCGACGCCACGGAGGGGCAGAGCGTCGCCCCCTGGTGGGCGTGCCAGGTGGATCCCGGTCGGGCGCATGCGGGAGTCTGACTGTCTCTCCCCGTTTCCAGCTTCAGAAAAATACAAAAAAATAATAATAATAAATAAATAAATAACCCAATAGATGGTAGGGAAGGGGCTGCTCCTCTTGAAAAGAATTCTAATTACTGTTGAAGGACTGAAGAAACAGTAAAAATACTACTAAACCACAATAATTACCACATTATAGGATGCTAAAATTGGCAGGCAAAACTTCCCCCCCCTTTTTTTATTTATTGATTTCAACAAGAGAGGAAGACAGAGACAGAGGTACATTGAGCTATTCCTGTAGGTGCCCTGACCAGGCATCAAACCCACAACTTCTTTATTTTTTTGTATTTTTCTGAAGTGAGAAGCGGGGAGGCAGACAGATTCCCACATGTGCCCAACAGGGATCCACCCGGCAAGCCCACTAGGGGGCGGTGCTTTGCTCATCTGGGGCCTTGCTCCATTGCAACCCGAGCCATTCTAACACCTGAGGCGGAGGCCATCCTTAGTACCTGGGCCAACTTTGCTCCAATGGAGCCTTGGCTGCTGGAGGGGAAGAGAGAGAGAAAGGAGAGGAGAAATGGTGGAGAAGCAGATGGGCGCGTCTCCTGTGTGCCCTGGCTGGGAATCGAACCCAGGACTCCTGCACACCAGGGTGATGCTCTACCACTGAGCCAACTGGCCAGGGTCCCACAACCTCTTTACCTCGGGATGATGATTTAAGTTCTAACCAACCGAGCTATCCCGCCACTACTGGCAAGCAAAAGTTTTGAGAAACAAGTATTCACTTGTCTACCTCAAGATATTATGGATTATGAAGGGAAGAACAGTAATTTTATAGTAGATAAAACTGGCAGCTTCCCCTGAACTAAGGGAGCAAGATCACATCTAGTGTCCCATAGTGTGCCCCATGGGACACACCACAATAGCAACACCCCATCTGTGGTATACCTGCCAAGAACACATAACGTTGGTCTAATAATCATAAAGTGACACAATGCTCCATGGGATTGACCTTCAAAAGTGTCCAGGGTGCCCTGGCTGGATAGCTTGTTTGGTTAGTGTTGTCCCGATACACAAAAATTGCAGGCTTGATCCCTGGTCAGGGCACATACAGGAACAGATCAATGTTTCTATCTCTCTCTAAAATCAATAAATTTATTTTTAAAGTGTGAAGGTCATGAAAGACAACTCAGTGCAATGGACTGGACACCATTTTCCACGTGACCAATGCTAGGAAAGTAATTGTTTGTATCATTGGCCTTTTGTGCCCATTACATGTTATTATTTTTAATTAAAAAAAATAGTTTCTAGCCTAACCAGGCGGTGGCGGAGTGGATGGAGAGTCGGACCGGGATGTGAAGGGCTCAGGTTTGAGTACCCAAAGTCTCCAGCTTGAGCACAGGTTCATCTGGTTTGAGCAAGGCTCACCAGCTTGGACCCAAGGTCGCTGGCTCGAGCAAGGGGTCACTTGGTCTGCTGTAGCCCCACGGTCAAGGTACATATGAGAAGTCAATCAATGAACAACTAAGAAGCTGCAACGAAGAATTGAGGTTTCTCATCTCCCTTTCTGTCTTTCTGTCCCTATATAGCATCTGTCCCTCTCTGTGTCTCTCCTGCAAAAAAAAAAACTAGTTTCTAAAACAATTCACATTCCACACACCATTGAAACAGTAATATAGCCTGACCTGTGGCGGTGCTGTCAATAAAGTAACAACCTGGGCCCTGGCTGGTTAGCTCAGCAGTAGAGCATTGGCCCAGTGCGTGGAAGTCCTGGGTTCAATTCCCAGTCAGGGCACACAGGAGAAATGCTCATCTGCTTCTCCACCCCTTCTCCCTCTCCTTTCTCTCTGTCTCTCTCTTCCCCTCCTGTAGCCAAGGCAGGAGCAAAGTTGGCCCAGGCACTGAAGATGGCTCCATGGCCTCCGCCTCAGGCCCTAGAATGGCTCTGGCTACAACAAAGCAATGACCCAGATGGACAGAGCATCGCCACCTGGTGGGCATTCTGGGTAGATCCCAGTTGGGTGCATGCAGGAGTCTGTCTCTCTGCCTCCCAGCTTCTCACTTCAGAAAAATGCACAAAAAAACCCCCACAAAAACAACAACAAAAATGACCTAGAATGCTGAGGTTGCCAGTTTGAAACCCCGGTTTGCTTGGTCAAGGCACATACAAGAAGCAACTACTACCAGTTGATGCTCCCCCCACCAGCACTACTCTCCTCTCTAAAAATCAATAAAATCTTAAAAAAAAAAAAAAGACAAATAATAGCCCACTCCATCATCTGCATTTTGGTCAGTCTATGAATGCATCCACGGGAATCCCCAAGAACCTCTAGGCAGCTCTTTTCACCCAGGCCAGTATCCCTGGATTCTTCCTTCATCAGCCCTTTTAACCAGCCACACCCCAGGGTCCTGGCTCACCCCAGCTTTCCAGTGTTTTCACCTCAGGACCTTTATATCTGCTGTTCTCTGCCCACAACCCCCCCCCCCAAATGTCCACAGGTCCTGCCTCCACCCTCTTCTGCCCCATCAGCACAGCCTCTTGTTGGGGTCATTACCCTGTTTTCCTCCACAGTCATTTCACATCTGACACCGTGTTTCAGGGTGCCTATTTGTCCCCCACTGGACTGGGCATTCTGCCAGGACAGAGATGTTTTGTTTGTGCCTGTTTCTCCACACGTGAAAATGGTGTCTGGCATGTAGCAGGCAGTCATGTTTGTTGGACGAGTAAATAAACTTCATCTTCCTTTTTTAAAATTTTATTTTTATTGATTTTAGTGAGAAAGGGAGATAAAGGAAGAAAAGGGTTAGGAACATTGATCTGTTTCTATGTGTCCTGACTGGGGATTGAACTGGCAACCTCTGTGCTTCGGGACAATGCTCTAACGCGCTATCTGGCCTGAGCTCCTTAAACTCTAAAATGCAAGGATCACCTCATTAGGTTCTCAGGAGGATACATGAAACCAAGACAGAGTATCTCAGAGTGCAGGTGCATCTGTCCTCAACGTATCTGAGTAGTCCTGCATCTGGAGATGCAAGTGGCAAGTTTCCAACCCCCACTTACTTCTAATACAGTTACTATAGTGCATTACATTTTGTTTCCCACACCAGACTGTCAGCTCCCTGAAGGCCAGAACAAAGCCACATGCATTTAGAGGACAGCAGAGGCTGAAAAAGACACAGCATTGCAAGATTTCAGTGTCCAAGGAATGCAACTGCTCAGCGAATCTGGTACCTTAACTCCTATTGGGTTTTACTTCATGTATATGGGGAGAGGGCTGTTCCTCCTCATTCCAGATTGCTCAGGAACCACATGTATCATTTATCAAACAACCAAAAGCCAAGAACACGCTCATGAGCTGACTGTCCTGTGCACAGAGACTAGGCAGTCCCAGCTCAGAGCAGCCTCCACATCCTTCCTCCCTGGTGCCAGCTAAGCCTCAGCAACACCTTTGAAAGCTGTGAAGAGACTGAGGCCCAGTGAGCCCCACGCCCACTTCTGGTCCAGCAACGTCCTTTAGGAGACCAAATGCCTGGTTCACCTGAGATTACAGGTGTTGTCTCTGCCCATGCAACAGCCCCCACTACTAGCTTCCTTCTCAAAAGCATCCCAGCATGGATAAGGCACTACATAGTCTGCCAGTCCTGGAAAAGGTTGCGTTTCACAAGTCTGGAAGTTGAGGCTGAGCACTGAAGACCACCCCTCACCCCTACTGTCTTAGGAACTCAGGGGTTCCCACTGAATTCACTGGCCATCCTCCCCCTGCAACATAACCTCTCCTTCTTCCTATCCCTTCCAACCCTCCCTGGGCCCCCCCATCCACCACAGCCTCACTAGTGTCCAAAGTCCGAACAGCTACCAAATCAGAGAACACTTGTGTGAGCCCAACTCTAGATGCCCACCCACCTCCTGGACCAAGCACTACACATGGTCCCTTCCCTGTTCTCTTCCACCAATGACATCCTCCCACCCTGCCCCTGGCCCCTCTTCATACTGTCTAGTCAGTTCCCAGGTCCTGGCCACTACTCATTCCAGTGCCCTGGAGGAACCACCCCACAGTTCCCCATACCCAGTGGCCAACAGGTCTAGCATTTACAGCTTCTGGCTTCAATAACCTTGACCCTCCATCAGGTGACCTCTTTAGCTTCTCGACAGTGGGGAGGAAGATGACCCCTGCCTCTCCTGTCAACACTCTCCAAAGGTAGTCTTCTTGCCTGGCCTGTGCCTGCTCAGCCCAAGGCCACCTCCTCAGGAACATGCCTGTCTCTGTCTGGATGACCTCACCTCTATCACACCCAACTCTCAGGCCACAGGCAGCTAAAGACAGATATTTGCCAGTCTGTCCACTGCTGGGCTAGGCTCTTCAGTAGGCACATCAGTGCCTGGCAGGGTGCAGGCTGGAAAAGTGGCAGTTAAAAGGCCACTCCTTAGTAACACTCCTGCTGTGACTTAAAACCCACAGGGCCTAGGAGCCACGTGTACTGCGGGAGAGGCCAGATGGAGTGAGCTTGCCACCTCCCTACTGCAGTTACCGGTCTTCTGGTCCCAGCTGGAGCCTGGGGGACTCAAGAGCTCCATTTTCCCTGTCCTCACCCAACCCTCCCCAGTCCCTGTTCTGAAAATACTGTAGCCACCTTCTGACCAACTCAGCACCAGGTGATAAGGGCTGCCCCTCCTACCCTACTCTGGATGTGCCTGAGAGCCACAGAAGAGGACCCTCAGCTCTGGCTGGACTGTGGGCAGGACTGAGGAGCCCATAGCCATGCCCTCCAGAGGGGAGTTGGAAGACCAGAAGACTTCAGGCAGGTCTCCACACCCTGTCTCCCACAGGCATCTCTGGACTGCACCCCAAGTGTGGTGCTGGTCTACTCTATCCTGTCCCGAGGGCGGTCAGATGAGACTTGGCCACAGTTTCCACCAGCTATCTCAGCAACGCCTTGCCCCTCCCTGGCTAAGAGAACCACAAGGGGAGGATGTCACAAAGTTAGGACTGCTGACACTGGGTTTCTGAGAATCATACCACTAGAAGAAAGGAAGAGCCCAACCCAGTCACTTGAAATCTGGCAGCAACACAGGTGGCTGCCTCACACCTCACAGAGCAGGCAGTGGACAGGTGGCTACAGGTATAGGAGCTACTGCTTCATATCCTCCCATCCACCAGGTCAGAGAGGAAGGGGTAAGGACCCTCAGAACAGATGGAAAGGCAGCCACTCCCACCAACCCTGCCCAAATGCCTGTCTACCTCCTTGCCTCCCAGTTGACACCGAAATTGTGGCCCAGGCAAGGACTCTGCCAGCAGAACAAATCAGAGCTCTATTTCTACACACATTTCTGTTTATTATGGCAAAGGTGAAAACACCACCTCCTCCAGAACAGCAACCAGTAAAGTTTATCCCAAAAATAACTCGGTACAAAACAGGTCTGTTTCAGAATTTTAAAAAAAGGAAAAAAAAGAAGAAATAAAAGAAAAACCTTTACATGAGTTTTAAATCCTATTTTAAAACAGAAGAAACAAATCCATCATTGGCTGCATGGCCCCAGCCCACCCCTCCCACAGGGAGCAGGAATGAGATGTCTGGGCCCAGTTCCATGCACAGACTTGCTGTTGCTTTAACTGGTGTCCATCTGAAACAGGAGAAAGAGGTTCCTACTTAAGAGGAGATCCTACTCCCCTCCCAGTCTAGGTCAGGCCCCCGCCATCCTAGCCCAGGACTCACCCTTGCATTGTAAGCATCCAGCTGGGCGTCCAACTCCTCTGCAGAGATCTGCTGCTTTGAACTGCGGCCAGTGCCCCTGCCTCTGCCCCGGCTGCCACCACGGGCACCTCTTCGAGTGCTGCCGCCGCCCCCAAAACCTCCAGAACCACGGGTTCTAGTCATCCCGCCTCTGTTTACACTAGTGAGAAGGAAGTGTGTTCACATACTTGGGAGACCTGACAATGAGCCCATGGGCAAACCCCACCCAAACACCCTGGAACTCACCTCTGTGCTGGTCTGCGCTGTGTGTCAATCTGTGATGTGACAAGCTGAATGTTCATGGGACGGCCTGTGGCATGAAATACAAAAGGGCACACTCCAGTCAGAGCCCTGAAACCTACCCAAGGATGCCGCACCCATCTCCATGCAGGCACTGGACAGGGTCTCTGGCGTCTCCAACGCTCCCGCCAAGGCAGATGGCCTGGACACACTGGGGAAGGGAGAACAAGATGGCACCAAAAACAACACGCCAACACACTGCTTCTTCTCAGTCCGGGTTCAGGTGGGTGTCACTCACAGGTGGAAAGGTGTGGGGAACCTGAGGCAAGAAGAAGTGGTACCTTTGTCTTTATGACTACAGCCCCACACTCAAGAGGCGTACTATGGCTTCACAGAAGTGAGTCTTCCTCGGAAGGAGCTGAAGGAAGGGAGGAATGTAGCTTGCTGGATGGGGGTTCACAAGAGGTTGGTCCAGATGTGTGGGGCAGCATGAGAGGTGGCAGAATGGAAGAGAAAGACAAGGGGGCGAATGCAAAGTATCCTCAATCAGAGTGGTAAGCCATATTCCTGCATGGACAGGTGCCAGCCCCTCAGTCTCCCTGGGTCCAACCCCAAACGCACCATCCAAAGGGACACCGTTGTACTGTTTCATAGCTTTCAAGGCATCTGCCTTCCGTTCAAAGTGCACATCAGCTGTTCCCAGACTGCGACCGGAGCGATCATAGTGCACGGCGGCCTTCTTCAGAGTTCCAAATTCGGCAAAGAGTTCCTGGGAGTCACAAAGAACAATTATTAGTAACTCTTTTCCTTCTGGTGGCCCAGGAACAGTCCCTGGAAGTGTGAGCTACTTTGAGGGCATTTCCCTGGGAGGCAAACATACATATGTATGGGGGGCAGGACAGTGGTAGTGGGAAATGTGGGGAAAGATGGGGCAAGTGGGACAGCAACTTCCAGGAGCAGCTGGGCCTGAGGGCTCCTGCCAACTTGGGGACCTGACATCTGTACCATGATGCAGGTAAAGGATTTTGCAAAGCCCACCAGTGAAGGGCACGAGATGAAGTCACTATCTTCTTCAACAGAGGAATTTACAACACACTCAAGGGTTGTACCAACAATCAACAAAGGCCAAGATCACAGAACAAGGGACACTATCCAACGTGGATGAGCTCAAAGGGACCACTGATTTGGGAGCCCTGACCCAGCCCCTCCCCCAGGGCAAATTCTGGCTCACCTTTCCCTCTCCTCCTACTCAAGCCTGCCGCAAAGTCTGAAGTCAAGCGCTGCCATGGAAACTGCCCTGACCTCAGGCAGGCTGGGAGTTGGAGAGGGAACCCAGAGTGTGGGGCTATTCCGGCCGCAGGCACACAGCGGGAAGTGGAGTTCACCAAAAGCGGTTTCCAGTGGATGCCAGAAACCACCTTAAAAAAAGTGTTGAGACACTGTGAGTGCTCACCAGCCTTGCTCTGTCCTCCCACAGCTGAGCTCTGGGAAACTGAACCCAGGACGGCCCAGCACCCTGACCCGGCCATCTCCATGACTGACCCCCAAGGTGTCACTTAACCAAAGAACAAGTTTAAATGTCTTTGGAATTCAATCAATCCGGAAAAAAAAATTAGAAGTTTCAACCAAAGGTGGTTTTAAAAGTCAGGCCTCTAACAAGACCTGAAGAATGGTGGTAAGTGAAATTACACATATAAGACAAAGGGTTCAAGGCAAACAGAGTCAGGGAGATGCAACACTGTCTTTCTTCTGTGCTGTCAATCTGTAGAGGGAGATCTTTCTCCTTCCAACAAATTTTGAAAATGGGCACAAAATAAAGCAAGCAAGCAGCCTAGCTCTAACAGTAACAGGAACACTCATATTTGACCGCTCTTCCTTTGGTTAGAAATGCGCAGCTCTGCCGGAAAACGCTCACTCACAGAACTTGTAGTAAGAGCAGCAGCTCCTCAGATTAGGTTGGGGGCCTTTTCCAGCACAAACCAACTTGTTGGAGGTTCAACTCTAGCATGACCTCTGCTCTGCACTCCAGCAGCCCCTTATGGGGGTCAGCGGCTAGCCTTTGGGTGCCTGGGAGAGGGCTCGCTGTCCTAAGGAGGAGAGGGGTTCATAGCCACACCCCAAACAACAAGATCATTCTGCGCAGGGTGAACTGCAGACCGAGAAGCTCCTGTCCCTCACCTGAATATCAGCGTCAGACACTCCAAAATCCAAATTGGATACCAGCAGTTTCCCACCCGTCTCCACGCCGGCACCACCCCCAAAGCCGCTGTCGAAAAGGTCGTGTTGCCACTTGTCAGGAAGTTGTTTCGGCTGAAGGAAGAAAAAAACACGAGAACAGAAACAGACTCTTGAGTCTCACACCAAGGCTTTCCCTCCCTCGCAGCCACAAGAGCCTCCCCCAAAAAGGCCCGGAGGAAGTGCAGAGCCCTCCGCTTCCCGCCCGCGCCGGGGCCCCACGTTCAAAACTTTTCGGTTCCTTCCAACTTCCCGCCGCCACGAGGCCCGGCGCCCAGCCCAAACAATGGGGGGGGATTTCCGCCTCCCGAGTCGGGACAGCGCGCGATCTTCCCGCCAGACCCAGAGCCTGCATTCATTCACAAGCCCAGCCCACGGCCATCTCTGCCGCGCGCCGCCCAGCCGGCCCGCTCCTCCGCCGCCGGCCTCTACACTCACTCTGCTGTAGGGCGCCGGCCGGTTCCTGCCACCGCCGCCCGCCGCGCCGCGGGCTAGGGCCGCCCGGTTCCGGATGGGCCCGCCACCCCGGCTCACTCGTGCGGCGGCCTGCGCTCCGCCGCCGCGGCCTCCTTGGGAACCGGCCCGGCCTCGGCCCCTGCCCGCGCCGCGGCCGCCTCGCTGGCTCCGGTTCAGCTTAATGATGTCGTCCAGAGACATGTCCATTTTGTCGGCCATGGCGGGCGCGGAATCGGCGTCGGCTCGATCCCGCGCGTCAGCACGCGGGCTCGTCACTTCCGGCGCCAAGCGGGACTTCCTACACTTCGTCCCCGGAGCGGTCGCTGATTGGCTGAGGCCCCAGGGTGGCGCGTGCGCGCTGGGGCTCGATGCTCGACTGGCGCAGTTGCCAGGTGCCCGGCCGCAATCGCGGTCAATTTTTTACCTTCTTGCGCGGGCGCCAGCGCTGCCAACTGAAGGCGGGCGGGGCTGCGCTTAATCAAGTTGGCCCGGGTGTGAGGGCGCGGGGCGGGGCTCGGCGCCTTTCCCGCCCCTAACCTCGGCCGACCCTTTGCGGGTGGCAGTTCCCTGGGTGAACTCCTAGCGAGCTAACTTAGTTTCTTCCTCGGTCGCCCCAAGGCCGTCCTGTGCTGTGTGGCACGTTTGTGCAGTTATTTCCGGAAGTCAGCGCGCCTTTTGGCCGTCTTTCAGGTGCCCGAGTGCTTGGCGAGCCTCTGCGGTGCCCGGTGTTCTCACGGGCAACCCTGGCCTTAGTCGTCCTTGCCTCTCTCGGCGGCTAAAGAGGTTTCTCAGAGCGAACCCTCTGGCTCGGGCAGCACTCTTGCCTGGTGCCTAAATGCTGTAGCTTCGCAGACTCAGCAGCAAGCGATTTCTTCCCCCATCGGCAGGCTCCACCGCCATGAAGGTGAAGATTAAGTGCTGGAACGGCGTGGCCACTTGGCTGTGGGTGGCCAACGACGAGAACTGCGGCATCTGTCGGATGGCCTTCAATGGCTGCTGCCCGGACTGTGAGTGCCCCCTGTGCTTCCCCGGCCGTGGCGTCTCCCCAGAAACACTCGTACATAGTCCCTGGGTTTTGGTGTTCCTTTCTTCAAATAACGTTGGCAGAAAAAAGGCAGGAGGTTTGGGTCCACGTTTGTGTCAAGACATCACCAAACGTTTTTTAAGGAAAAATAGCGCAGCCTGTTATCGTCATCAGACTCGGCTCGGAAACAGATGGGACAAAGAGATGCGTTACAAGTTGTTATTCGAAAATTCTTAAACAAAAAGTGGAATTTTGTAAGGACACTCACCCCTTCCAGCACGCAGAGTAACCATGAGTCAAGTTTCCGTGTTCGCCTCACGGTTTTGCGGAATCGCTTTCAAGTAATTGATGAACAGGACGCCTCACCTCACTCACTTCACCAGTGTGTCTAATTTACCGCGGACTTTTTTTAATGATATTCCTCAGTGTCACCGCCCACTCCTAGTCCCGGTGCATATTTCTCCAGTTGTCCCCAGTGTCTCCTTATTCTTGGGTGGACTGAGCCAGGACTCCACATTTGATTGCTCTGCCCCTTTGCTGTTTAACCTGGTAGTCCTCCCACCTCTCCTTTTCAGACATCAGTTTCCTTTAGGAAACTGATATGTTTGTTATCTTGCACAATGCCTACCATCAGGTTTTATTGAATTTCTTCCCTGTGGTTCCTTTGGTTCCCCAGTCTGTGTATTTAGATCAAAAGCAGGTTTTTGTACCTATGAATTGAGTTTTTAGTCAGACCCAAGTGAACATAAAGCAGAAGCAAGGGTCAGCGCTTTGCCTAGGGGACAAGGGTGGTCCCAAGAGGAAAGTGAGTTTTGGGGCTACCCAGGTGCTCCTCACTGTCATGTATATAACCAGGCCTTTTTTGTGGGCTAGGTGAGTGCCCAGAATAATAAGCTTTGCTTTTTACAATGAAATGCAAACCATCACTGAATTTTAGTGCAAATGCTATTTTATTCTAGACTTAATCTTCCTATCTGTCTTGGTTCAAAGAAAATTTTGTCACCTACAAGTTAATCTACCCTGATCTAATCCAGCAGACAGGACCTTAACTTTGGGAAGTCATTGATTGGCTCTACTTGATCAGGTGTTACTTAATGAGAATAGCCAAGGCATAAAGTCTGGTTTTATTTTATCAATTTTTTTATTTTTTAAATACAGAATGCTTCATGAATTTTTTTTTTTTTTTTTGTATTTTTCCGAAGCTGGAAACAGGGAGAGACAGTCAGACAGACTCCCGCATGCGCCCGACCGGGATCCACCCGGCACGCCCACCAGGGGCGAAGCTCTGCCCACCAGGGGGCGATGCTCTGCCCCTCTGGGGCATCGCCCTGCCGCGACCAGAGCCACTGCAGCGCCCGGGGCAGAGGCCGAGGAGCCATCCCCAGTGCCCAGGCCATCCTTCGCTCCAATGGAGCCTTGGCTGCGGGAGGGGAAGAGAGAGACAGAGAGGAAGGAGGGGAGGGGGCGGAGAAGCAAATGGACGCCTCTCCTATGTGCCCTGGCCGGGAATCGAACCCGGGTCCCCCGCACACCAGGCCGACGCTCTACCGCTGAGCCAACCGGCCAGGGCCCAGAATGCTTCATGAATTTATGTGTCATCCTTGTGCAGGAGCCACGCTAATCTCTGTGTTTTCCTAATTTTAGTATTTGTGCTACCAAAGTGAACACTTATTTAATCTCTTTTAAATTGGGTTTCCCAAGGGTACCACAGAGGAGGAGGAGCCTGAGGGGGCAAATACTTGCAACTTTCTAAGCAACAGATTGTTACCTTCTGTTTTTTTTTAGAGAGAGGCAGAGAGAGAGAGAGAAGGGGGAGGAGCAGAAAGCATCAACTCCCATATGTGCCTTGACCAGGTAAGCCCAGGGTTTTGAACTGGCAGCCTCAGCATTCCCAGGTCGACACTTCATCCACTGTGCCACCACAGGTCAGGCCAGATTGTTACCTTCTAAGAAGAAAAGTCCTCAAAGCAATTTTGTGATGGTGCCCTTGGGCAATGTGGGCATGTGAGCCTATATGTTAAAGATGGCACCAGTGGGCCCTGGCCAGTTGGCTCAGCGGTAGAGCGTCGGCCTGGCGTGCGGGGGTCCCGAGTTCGATTCCCGGCCACGGCACATAGGAGAGGTGCCCATTTGCTTCTCCACACCCCCCCCCCTTCCTCTCTGTCTCTCTCTTCCCCTCCCACAGCCAAGACTCCATTGGAGCGGACATGGCCCGGGCGCTGGGGATGGCTCCTTGGCCTCTGCCCCAGGCGCTAGAGTGGCTCTGGTTGTGGCAGAGCGACGCCCCGGAGGGGCAGAGCATCGCCCCCTGGTGGGCAGAGCTTCGCCCCTGGTGGGCGTGCTGGGTGGATCCCGGTCGGGCGCATGCGGGAGTCTGTCTGACTGTCTCTCCCCGTTTCCAGCTTCAGAAAAAAAAAAAAAAAAAAAAAGATGGCACCAGTGGCATGCAGAGCCCAGGGGCACCATCCCAGCCCAGTCTGTGTCTGGGCCTCTCTGTGTTCTCTGCCTCCTGACTGAGGAGAGTAGGGGCTTTAGAGTCTGATCTTTGGAACTGCTAGTGAGCCATTTGTGGCCTAACCTGTGTGCTGAGGTTTCTGGTTCGAAACTGGGCTTGCCTGGTTAAGGCACATATGGGAATTGATGCTTCCTGTTCTTCTCCCCTTCCCCCTCCTCCCTCTCCCATTCTCTCTCTCTCCCTCCCTCCCCCCTCCCCTCCCTCTTTAAAATGAATTTTTAAAAAAAGTGAGCCAGTTGTGATGTGCAAGGCAATTAACAAGCCTAAGGTGTACTGTCTTTTCTTTTTAGTGAAAGAAGGGGAGATAGACTCCCATATGCACCTGGACTATGATCCACCCGGCAACACCTGTCTGGGGCCGATGCTTGAATCAGCTGAGCTCTATTCAGCACCTGAGACCAATGCTTGGATCAGTTGAGCACTGGCTGCAAGAAGGGAAGAGAGAGAGAAGGGGAAGAGGGAGAGGAAAAGAAGCAGATGGTAGCTTCTCATGCGTGCCCTGACCAGGGATTGAACCTGGGATCTCTACATGCTGGGCTGATGTTCTATCCACTAAACAACTGGCCAGGGCCTATTTTAAGATTTTATTTATTGCCTGACCAGGCAGTGGCGCAGTGGATAGAGTGTCAGACTGGGACGCGGAGGACTCAGGTTCGAAACACCGAAGTCACTGGCTTGAGCACGGACTCACTAGCTTGAGTGTGGGGTCATAGATATGACCCCATGGTTGCTGGCTTGAAGCCCAAAGGTCACTAGCTTAAGCAAGGGATCATGCACTCTGCTATAGCCCCGCAGTCAAGGCACATGAGAAAGAATCAATGAACAGCTAAGGTGCCACACAAAGAATAGATGCTTCTCATCCCTCTCCCTTTCTGTCTGCCTGTCCCTCTCTGACTCTGTCTCTGGAAAAAAAAAATTTTTTTTTAAATGAGGCAGAGGGGAGGGACTGGCAGATAGGATGGGAGAGAGATGAGAAGCTTCAACTCATTGCGGCACTTTAGTTATTCACTGATTACTTTCTCATACATGCCTGGTGATGTGGGGGGCCTCCAACTGAGCCAGTGACCCCTTGCTCAAGCCAGCTACCTTGGGCTCAAGCTGGTGAGCCTGCACTGAAGGCAAGGACCTCAGCATTTTGAACCTGGGTCTTCAGCATCCCAGGTCAGTGCTCTATCCATTGTGCTACCACCTGGTCAGGCAGATTTTATTTATTGATTTCAGAGAGAGGAGAGAGAGAAATCAGGGTGGAGGGAAGAGTGGGAAACATCAACTCATAGTAGTTGCTTCTCGTATGTGCCTTGACTGAGCAAGCCCTGGGTTTCGAACTGGCAACCTCAGCATTCTGGATCAATCCTTTATCCATTGTGCCACCACAGGTCAGGCCTAAGGTGCTTTCTGTACAGAGTAAGTGGCACTAGGTTTCTCTTGCTAAAATGAAACTCCTGCAGAAAACCCAGAACAGCTAAGACTAATAAATCTACTCCATGTCCCAGAGGGCTGTGGGAGTGAGAGTGTTGTTGAGAGGTGTTTTAATTAAAAAGGATTTTCATTAAGACACTAGCAAGCCTGACCAGGCGGTGGCGCAGTGGATGGAGTGTCAGACTGGGATGCAGAGGACCCAGGTTCGAGACCCCGAGGTCACCAGCTTGAGCGCAGGCTCATCTGGTTTGAGCAAAGCTCACCAGCTATGGTCACTCCCTCCTGTGAAGCCAGGCCTTAAACACCAGTGTCCCCAACACACTCCCATGTATTACACTGGACCCCTGCTGCCTAGGGAAAGAACCTTCTAGGTCCTAAGGTCCCAGCCTCTATCTTTTCATCAAGAATAGCTCCTGCCTGACCTGTGGTGGCGCAGTGGATGGAGTGTCGACCTGGAATGCTGAGGTCGCCGGTTCAAAACCCCAGGCTTGCCTGGTCAAGGCACATATGGGAGTTGATGCTTCCTGCTCCTTCCCCCTTCTCTCTCTCCTCTCTTTCTAAAAATGAATACATAAAAAAACTTAAAAAGAAAAAGAATAGCTCCTACTCAGCTGTGTGAAACAGTCATGTTACAACCCTGGCATCATGGGTCAAGTGGCTGAGCTGCAGTGTATCTGCTGATGGGCCCAGACCCTGGAAGGCTAGCAGTTGGGAAATGTGGGCCAGGCCAGAGCTCTTCCTGCCACTGAACCCCCGTGAGCTTTTCTCACCAGGTGGGGGTTACACAGAACTTCAAATGGGATGGCCTTGCTGCACAATCGTGACTCCTAAAATCCTGTCTTCTCTGAGAGGCCCTGGCCACCCTGGGCACTGATGCCTAGTGCCCTGGGGTCCAGGTTTTGGTCCCACCTGGCTTGTCACATGCTCTGTATGACCCACATCTCTTGTGTCCCTGTTCAGGTAAAGTGCCAGGCGATGACTGCCCACTGGTGTGGGGCCAGTGCTCCCACTGTTTCCACATGCACTGCATCCTCAAGTGGCTGAATGCGCAGCAGGTGCAGCAGCACTGCCCCATGTGCCGTCAGGAGTGGAAGTTCAAGGAGTGAGCTACGCCGCACACATGGCCCTCCCAGGTGGCCATGACAGAGTGAAACAAGGACTGGAGCTGTGTTGTTTTTTTAGTCATAATGTTGACAAGTTTTATTTAATAAGTAACTCATTAAACTGCCTGAGTTTTGCTGGAGGCCTCTGGTTGTCTGTTTTCTTGGTGCTGACATAGCCTTAGTGTGTATGGATATGAAAACTCTCATGAATAAACATGTCTGTGGTGCTGCTGAGGCATGAGTCACAACTCTGGGAGGCAAAGAAGCACGGGATCAGCTGGAAGAGCTGGGGATAGCAGTGACTGGCTCTGGGGCTGGAAGGGTCCAGAGGTGCAATGGCCCTGGGCTATGTTCCTGCCAACAGGGGAAGCGAAGGAACCATGGTACAGAGGCCTGTGGCCTATCCACCAGCTTCTCACCTGATAGAATCCAGACTGGTTTGCAGTATCCTGGCTGGGCATAGCTGACAGCTACTGGCCACGATTCCTCTTGCCAGAAGGCTGTCCCAGAGCCAGGTGCCAGCTGTTCTGAGACAGGCTATGCGCTGAAGCTGTAATGAGCTATGAGGATGCGATGGGGGTCTGTCTGAACTCTCTTGCTCAAATGAAAGGTCAGCTCCTCATTAAGGCTGTGACTTAACCTAGCATAGTGATCCATGTCCTTGATATCAGGCTGTGTCCCCAGGTGTTTGAAGGCCTCCCTCACCTAGGGAAGGACAGCCCTTAGGAGGCTCCTTTGGACCCCTTTGCTCCCCCACAGCTCTTGTGGTGGGGGTGGCTCCTGGTGGGCAACGCTCCCAGCCTCAGGAGTCTGGGGCAGCAGCTAGGTGGAGACTATTGTAGGCTGCATGTTCCTGTGAGCTGCAATGAGGCCCTTGACACTGACTCCTCCAGTCCTTTCTGTTTGCCTAGTGCAGTGGTTCTCAAAATTTTTGAAGTTGGGCCTGACCTGTGGTAGTGCAGTGGATAAAGCATCGACCTGGAAATGCTGAGGTCGCCGGTTCGAAACCCTGGGCTTGCCTGGTTAAGGCACATATGGGAGTTGATGCTTCCAGCTCCTCCCCCTCTCCTCTCTCTCTGTCCCTCTCTGTCTCTCCCTCTCCTCTCAAAAATGAATAAATAAAAAATAAAATAGGCCCTGGCCGGTTGGCTCAGCGGTGGAGTGTCGGCCTGGCATGCGGGTGACCCGGGTTCGTTCCCGGCCGGGGCACATGGGGGGGGGGGGCGCCCATTTGCTTCTCCACCCCCCCTCCTTCCTCTCTCTCTCTCTTCCCCTCCCGCAGCGGAGGCTCCATTGGAGCGAAGATGGCCCGTGGCTGGGGATGGCTCCTTGGCCTCTGCCCCGGGCGCTGGAGTGGCTCTGGTTGCTGCAGAGCGGAGCATCGCCCCTGGTGGGTGTGCGGGGTGGATCCCGGTCGGGCGCATGCGGGAGTCTGTCTGACTGTCTCTCCCCGTTTCCAGCTTCGGGGTGGGGGGGGGGAGCTGTTAAAAATAAATAAATAAAATAAAATTTGAAAAAAATTTTTTTGAAGTTGGGGCGCACTTAAAATCCTACAAATAGCCTGACCTGTGGTGGTGCAGTGGATAAAGCGTCGACCTGGAAATGCTGAGGTCACCGGTTCAAATCCCTGGGCTTGCCTGGTTAAGGCATATATGGGAGTTGATGCTTCCAGCTCCTCCCTCCTTCTGTCTCTCTCTTCTCTCTCTGTCTCTCTCTCTCTCCCTCTCTCTCTCCTTTCTAAAAATGAATAAATAAATAAAAATTTAAAAAAAAAAGAATTTCACAATGTAAAAAAAAAAAAAATCCTACAAATAATTGTAGATGCACTATATACAAATTTCTGAGAAATATAATAATTAAGTCAAATATTAAAGAAAAAAATAAATCCAAGCGTGCTTTTATGGTAATTAAATTAAATAAATACGACAAAATTAAATTTATTCTGACATTAAAAAACATTTTTGTTACATATTTTGGGTTATACTTTTTAGAATTTGTAAAGGGTTAAAAAATTAAAAAACAACAGCCTGACCAGGCGGTGGCGCAGTGGATAGAGCGTTGGACTGGGATGCGGAAGTACCCAGGTTCGAGACTCCGAGGTCGCGCGCAGGCTCATCTGGCTTGAGCAAAGAGCTCGCCAGCTTGGACCCAAGGTCGCTGGCTCCAGCAAGGGGTTACTCGGTCTGCTGAAGGCCCACGGTCAAGGCACATGTGAGAAAGCAATCAATGAACAACTAAGAAGTCGCAACGCGCAACGAGAAACTGATGATTGATGCTTCTCATCTCTCTCTGTTCCTGTCTGTCTGTCCCTGTCTATCTCTGCCTCTGTTAAAAAAAAAAAAAAAAAATTAAAAAACAACAAAAAAGTTATCTTTTAAATTTTATTTATTCATTTTAGAGAGGAGAGAGAGAGGGAGAGAGAGAGACAGAGAGAGAGGAGAGAGACGGGGGAGGAGCTGGAAGCATCAACTCCCATATGTTCCTTGACTAGGCAAGCCCAGGGTTTCAAACTGGCGACCTCAGCATTTCCAGGTCGACGCTTTATCCACTGCGCCACCATAGGTAAGGCAAGTTATCTTTTTATATATATAAATATCTTAGTAAGTTTAGTAAATTCGACAGGTCCTGGCACAAATGTGTTAAGTTTTTCCATTCTTGTGTTTATGAGAAACATGAATCTGATGTGTCCTAGCGATTTCCTCAATGTTTGGGCATATATTTGAAAGGCAAACTCTCATTTCCTCGTCAACACATTGAAGAATTCCTCTCTTTTTACTCTTAATTGTGTTGAGAGTAGAAAATCCTAATTCATATAAATAGGATGTTGAAAATTGTAGTAAAATGTTCAAAGCTTCTTTAGATATTGCCACATATTCTATTGTAGAAATCCAAAAGGCTTCAAGAGATAATTCCTTATGTTTAATCATCAATCCAAAACCTCCACCATATACAATGTGTCCGTAAAGTCATGGTGCACTTTTGACTGGTCACAGGAAAGCAACAAAAGACGATAGAAATGTGAAGTCTGCACCAAATAAAAGGAAAACCCAGTTTCTGTAGGATGATGTGGCAGCATGTGCGCATGCGCAGATGATGATGTAACACTGTGTATACAGCGGAGCAGCCCACGACCATGCCAGTCGAGATGTGGGCGGTACAGAGGAAAGTTTAGTGTGTTCTGTGGCTTGCTAAATTCAAATCCATGACCAAAGTGCAACATGAATATCGGTGCGTTTATAACGAAGCGCCACCACATAGGAATAACATTACTCGGTAGGATAAGCGGTTGAAGGAAACCGGCAGTTTAGTGGAGAAACCCCATTCTGGTAGGCCATCAGTCAGTGATGAGTCTGTAGAGGCTATACGGGATAGCTACCTAAGGAGCCCTAAAAAATCTGTGCATGAGCCCACATTGAACTGCACTGAATAGGTATGAAACTGGGAGATTTTTCCTTTTATTTGGTGCAGATTTCACATTTCTATCATCTTTTGTTGCTTTCCTGTGATTGGTCAAAAGTGCACCATGACTTTACGGACAGACTATATCATCTTAGCTTTACACCTAACAAAAGATAGAAGAAACTTGCCTCCAGTCTTTCCCAGAAAATAGAGGGTAGTGTAAACAATCCAGCACCACAGCTTAACAGCCTTTTGCAACCTAAACAGGCAAGTGAGGTTGGGGGTTGGGTAGACTGTCAGCATACAGCCAATTCCCCACACCTCTCCCCCAAAAATCTAAACTCCAAAAACCCTGTTGGTTTTTTGGTCCCCAACAAGCACATATTTCTCTGGAATACCATAGGGCGCACCTGGAAATCTAGGGTGCACCAGTGCACCTTGGCGCACACTTTGAGAACTGCTGGCCTAGTGGGTGGTAGTTGCTGAATCTACCTGTCCTTAGATCCTGGGGAGAGAAGACAGGGCAGTTCACTCAGAGGGGCAGGCCTATTGGTCCTACTTCCTGCCTGAATATTGTGCCCAGAGGAAAGGAATCCCTGGGGACCATCGCCCTTACTGAACCCTTACGTCAAGTGCCCCTTGGCCAGAAACCCAGCTGCAGGGCCTCCTGAGTGGTTGCTGTCCTGGAGGACACATCCAAAGGAAGACGTTTGGGGAGTGTGAGTAGGAAGAAAGGAGCCTGAGTGAATCTAATGACCAATGTCACCTGCCATGTGAGGGCTGGTGGCCCTGCCTGGTACCTTCTCAGGCCCTGGGATTCTCATCACCCTGCAGACCTTACATCTGGCCCTGGGTTCTGGGCAGCTACTCTGTTGTCGAAGCCTCTCTTGTCTACAATGGGTCTGGTTCTAGGGAGTCACAAGGGCTTCAGGAGAGGGAGGTGGGCCACTACAGAGGACCCCATTGGAGGAGAGTGCCTGCAGCTTCCCAGGGTTTTCTGACTTTATCCTGGTCTGCCCCACTGGACTTGTGCCTTGTTTTGGGAATTCTTTCCTGTGACAGGAAGTGCCCATGGGGACCCAGCTTCTCAGGCTTTTATCCTGTCCATTGGAATAGCTGCTCTTAGCCCCAGAGGGGTTCCCAGCTTGCCCCAGGTCACACAGTGGCCTCCTGAGGACCACCCATACTTCCTGCCACTTGGACTCCTCAGCACTTTCCTGGGTTCCAGCCTGGTTCTCTCAGGGCCTACTTAGTCCACCTCTATCTGGGCGCACAGTTGCCTAGCAGGCCCTGCACACACCCAGAGTCATCTTTCTCTTCCCAGGAAGTTCTGGACCCCCAGCCTCAGCCTGCTCTCCCTCCCCAGACTCCTCCTCCATAGGCGCAGGGCCACACCACTGCCTTTGTAGATGTCCCCTGGCCTTTCCTTATCTCCCCCTGAGTGCTCTGTGTCATTCCCCCAGTGAGCCATCCTGCCACCGTCTCAATTTTCCAGCTTTGCCTCAATCAGTGCCTAGTTCCAATTCATCTCTTGGATGCTGGAACATAGAAGGTGCGCAATAAATGAACCTCCACTGGGCAGTGATGTCTCCTGTCCTCTGGCCAGCCCCAGAATGTTTGGACCAATGTTTGGGAGATAAATGGAGAGAAAGCCTCAAGCTCCTGAGGCCATCCATCCCCAGGGTCTCTGGATCTGTCTGGCTACCCCTGGTCCAGTTTCCAGAGCCCCGGCCTGGCATTGCTGCCTGCCTGTTCTTCCTAGAGGACACTGCCAGTAGCAGCCCTGTTGGTAGAGCCTTACCCCTTGGGTGTGAAACAGACCATGGCCCCAGCCCACCCAGACTGACTCTTCTCAAGAAACTCTGGCCCTGGGGACAGTTCCCCTTTAGGACGGGAAAAATGGTCTCGCAAGGGCAAGTGCGGTCAGTGGCTCTCCCACATTATGAGCACTGGGGGTGACTCAGGGCTGGGATGCCCTCAGATTGGTTAGGGGTTAAATGCAGCCCCATTTGCTCCTGCTCTCAGACACCTTGGACCAGACCATGGGCACCCCATCCCAGCAGCAGGCAGGTAGGCAGGGCTGGAAACAAACTGGACTGTGGAGGAGGTGGAGAGAATGGGAGAGTCAGGCCCCCACCAAGTGCTGGACGGATGTTGCAGTGCCTCCAGCAAGGGTCTGCACCCTCTTGAGCAAGCCAACAGGTCCTCTGTACCGCCCCACAAGCCTGTCCCCCCAGGTCCTCCTCAGATATAAGGCGCCTGGCTGCCGCAGCTCCAAGCCCTGACGCCCTTGACATGCTGTCTCCATGGCCTGGCTCGCGTCACTGGTGGCCATCGTCCTGGGGTTGTGTCGGCTGCTGGCGCTTCGCGGCCTCGCGTAGTACAAGCAGGCAGCGTGGCCCAGCTCCTACTTGGTGGGCCGATATGCGGGGCTGCTGTTCAGCTTCCGCGAGTCTCCTTACGCGCAGCGTTCCAAAGCCCCCGTGGGCGCGGGAACCTCGCGCAGGCCTGGCGCCTTTGCAGAGCTGCGCCCCCAGCCTGCCGAGCCCTGTGAACGCGGGCGGCGGGTCCGCTGGAGGGTGGGGAGCGCCCCCTCAGCCTACTTTTGCCCGCAGACCATTTGTGTCAAGGACGGCACCCCAAACCTGCAGATCTATGAGCGACTCCTTGACGACCGCGCCACCTTCCAGGGCAAGGCAGTTATTTTCCTGTCGCTGCATGCCGCAGACTGTCGCAGCGCTTGAACCCCCGACCCGACACTGGGTGTAGCTTGACTCCCGCAGGTGTCCCCGCCATAGGCAGTCCAGCTAGCACATACCCAGACCCCTAAGGAGATGGCACCCAGTACCACCCATCCCGCAATAAACGCTAAGTGAATTAATGATAAGCTCAGAGGCCTAAGTATGTGTGCATGGGGGGCGCTGCTGGAGGGAGCAGGGCCGGGTTGTAGTCCATAAACCTGGACTCCGCCCCAGCCTACACTACCTGCTTCCAGGTCCCTCAGGCTACCAGCTCTCCTGAAACACCCTGCACAGGAGCAGCCCCAACCCCACTGTTCCAAGAAAATGGTGCTGTGAACTCTGAGCCCCCAGCCTTACTGCATTTTAGAGCCCCCACTGCTCACCATGTCTGACCTCTCCAGTCCCAGCAAGAGTCGCCTTCCCCCTTCACTCAGCCAGCTCCAATGCCCCCTACTGAAGATACAACTACCCAACACAGATTGTCCTCCTGCCTGGAATCCTGGTTTGAGCCCAAAGCTCACTCTTCTCTTGGAACCCCCCGATTCCTTAGCATTGTGCCTAGGACAATGAAGCTGGCATGGTGCCAATGAATAGGCTCGGTCTGGCAAAACAAAGCAGAGAGCAGTCAGACTTGTGGCTCCAGGAGGAATAGGCTGCTCAGAAGAACCTGCCAACCAACCAACCAAGTGCACCCAGCTCCAGGTAGCTGCCTCTACCCCGAGGAGGGAGGAGCTGTGTGCTGGCTGGCAGCTCACTCACTGTCTTACTGGAGAAATCTAGCAGGTGGATTCCTGCCCCCCCCCCCTCCTCATTGAAGCTGACTTTTAAGTTTCCTTAGGATCATTAGCTGGGGCCCATGTGAGCATCTGAGCCCTGGTCTCAGAGGTCCAGGGCCTGCTTCGGGGATATCCCCCACCCTATGAAGGGCCTGGCTAGCTGGGCTTCAGGGCCCTCTGCTCAGGGAGACTGGTTGGATCTCAGTTCCATCGTATCTAGGTAGATGTGTCTCCAGGGGTGCTGACCTGGACCCCCCAGGCCATGTCCTGGTTGTTGCTTTGGGATTGTCCTCACCTTCGGATGCCACCCTATGGTGGGCTCCAGGCAGGTCTGTGGCTGACTCAAGCATCCAGAAGCCCACTGACCACTCTCCAGTCTGCCCCATCTGAGTCTACCCAGGCCTATCTAGTTCCTCTGCTCAGTGGGTCCCTATAGCCTAGGTATCTTGAGAGTGGTGAGATCTGGCACCATAGGATTCCTCAAGTTGGGGGAGCCCAGATGGGGTAGAGGTGCAGAGAGGGCCCTGTGCCTCTCACAGTTTAGTTTTCCCCACCTTGGGGAAGGAGACAAGGGATTGGAGGCTGCCCAGTGTGTGTGTGTGTGTGTGCGCGCGCGCACCGCACTCGCGCCTTCATGGTCACCTTGCTTGTTTCTGCCAGGAGTTCTGAGTTAGACTGCAATAAAATCGAAAGAAAGGAAAGGCCCACTTTCTACTAGAGGGAAGCCATGCTGGCTTTTGGCTCCCATGGTGCCAGATTACAGGATGTCCCCTTCCTCCCCAGCAGTTGAAGAGCAGAAAGCATTCTGAAGGGAAGGAGGAAGGGGCTGAGAAAACACCATTACATTCCTCACTGCTGGATGGAGAAGCAACCAAATTATCCTCCTTCTGCCCCAGAGGTGATCAGGTCAGCAACCTGTAGCCACAGGGCTGCTCCAAGTGGGTCCAACTTGTGTGCCAGAGACCCTGAGATTCTGTGGACAACCCCCACTGCAAGCCTTCCTGCATGGGTGGCCTTCTGTGGAGCTACAGAAACAGCCTCTCATCTTCCTGGTGACAGACCCCAGGCCTGGGGGACCCCACTAGGCTCTTGCTCCCCTCCTGATTGTTATAACCTGACATGAAGCAGGCAGCCCCAAGGTCTGGGGCCGCAATCTGAGGGCTTCCTCACTGCCAGGCCACTTGCCACTCCCCTCCCTGCTGGATGGGTGGTGGGAAGCAGGGTTGCCAGCCTGACATAGAGCGCCTCCCACCAGGTTTATTTCGTTACACACTAGCCAGTTATGCACAAGATTGAGATCTGTGGGGAGAGCAGGAGGCTGGCCTGAGAGCAGGACACAGGGGCAGAAGGGTGCCCATGCAGGAGGTAGCCTGGTCTGCACCCTCAGGAGGAAAGGCGGTGGCCTCTCCGATCACTGTTTCCCTGAAGTGGACTCTTACTGAGCTGGGCAGGCAGGAAGTGTGTAGCTCAGGTCTTCAGGAGCTGACCAGGGGTGGGATTACACAGGGCACAGTGTAGTCAGATAGATGAAAGCTGGGCCTCCCCAGGCACACGGGGTGGCACCCCTCTTGTTGAAGTTACCCTCTGCTCATCCTGCGTGCTGGGAAGTTCTACTGTGCTGGGCTACTTCTGTGTAGCTTAGTGGGAAGAATGCAAGGGCCTGCTGCAAAATAGGTGCCTTGCAAGGTGATGGGAGGCAGTGACCTCCTCACCAGCCCTTCCAGGGACAAGACAGTTGGGGAGGAGGGTTCTACAGCTTTGTTGAAACCATGTGAGTCAGACTCTGAGGCACAGGAAGCAAGGCAGGGAGGGCCAACCTCCAGGGCTGTTGTTGACAGTCCTCCTCTTTCAGAAGGCACCATCGCTCTCCCTCTCAGGCTGCGCCTCTTGCCACCTCATGGCCTCCAGGAAGGCCAGCTCCTTGGCTTCTTTTTTCTGGTTCCGGGCCTCATACTCCAGCCTGGGGGAATTTGGGGGTGAGCTCTGTGCACTACTCGGGCCCGCTGGGCTCTGGGTGCTTCAACAGCCTAGCAGAGGCCTCACCTGTTCTTGATAATGCGCTGGACAATGAGGTCCGTGGTGAGGTCGCTCCCGCTGTCAATCTGATGGAAGATGCCCCTTCTCTTGGGCTCCTGGAGGCCAGGGAGAAAGGGGGAGATCAAAGCCCCCCTCTGGACCCCAAGGAGACTTCCCAGATGACCTGGTGTGGTGGGATGTTACTCCTGCTCGTTAACATCCTGCCTTCTCAGACTGTGAGGCCCTCAGACAGACACAGGGGCTTGATTGAGCTCGCATGCCCCACCTGGTATGGATCAGAGCCGTCCTTGTCAGGCATGATTTCTGTCTTTCCATGACACACCAGGTCCACCTGCAGAGAAGCATGGTTCAGGGAGCCCTCCTATCACCACTCCATGTGGTCTCCTGCCCCCAGGAAGGTAGCATAACCTCTGTCCACTGCCTAGTTCCTGCCTCAGCCCAGCCTTGTCCAGGACCCAGACCACTGGAGCCTTACCTTGAAGTGGTCGAGAAGCTCTGCTGTGACTGCGTAAGGGGCCCCAATCACCACTTCTGACACATACTGTGGGAACAGTAAGCACAGCTAGTTAGCCAGGATCCTACCTAACTAGAGGGTGGTGGGAGATGAACCTAAATGCCAGTTGAGAGGCTGCCAGTGGGGACACAGGGACTCGAGGAGGGAGCATGACAGGGCTGGTAGTCCAGGGTCTCTGATGGACCTCCTCCCCATTCTGCCTGGCACACCCTACTGACCCTGTGCTCAACAGGCAGGCCCCACGCTCACCCGGCAGGCCAGCACACTCAGGGTCCGTTCATGCAGGTTCATGATGGGGTAGTTCTTCCCCTTGTAGTGGTTGACCTCCTAAGGCCAGATTGGGGGTGGGTCAGCAGGTACACTGTCAGGTGCCCTGCCAGTGTGGGGAAGGCCTGGAGAACAACTCTGTCCCAGAAACAGGCTCCAGATCTTTTTGCCTCCAGCAGCATCCAGGACCACTCTCCCCATGGGCCACCAGTGCCTGCCTAGAGGGCCCCCACGACCCACTGTCCGGGGCTGAGACCTGGTCAAAGTGCAAGCCAGCAATGACGTAGGGCCTCTCTGCCAGGCCATGAACCTTCTCCAGGAAGTCCACGTGCCCGATGTCTAAGTCCAGGTTCAGGAGCAAACAACAGGGCAGAAACAGCTTCCCTCCCATCAGCCCTCGGCACTCCCTGCCAACCATGGCGCCCCCCAGCCACCTCACCCCAGGGCCTCAAGAAGTCAGTGAGGACTCTCTAGGGCAGGTATAGATATACAGAGTAAAGGGCTGGGGCAAGCCCCCATTCACAGAGGATACGAAACAGGTCAAAGGCACCGGCCACGTAGATGACTGTCTCCCCTGGCTGGGGCTCCTTCCCAGAAGCAAACTGGATGATTTTCTGGGACGTCTGCAGGAACTGGGACACCCCCGTCCAGGGGTTCCGCCCCCCTGGGCACTGTAAGCCAAGAGGGATCTGGTCAGTGACAGAGGCCTTGCAGGCCTTCTTTACCGCTCCCTTTTCTGAGCTGGGTCTGCCTGCACACGCCTGCCTGTCTGCTCTGGGAGGCATAGATGTGGGTTGGAGGAAGCAGATGTGGGGGCTACAGACCAGAACTGTAAGCCCCAGCGGCAGTTTGCCAGCTGGTTCACTGGCTCAGGTGCTGTTTCCCAGCAGGTGTCTCAGGCAGGGACACTGAGGGTGAAGACTGACCCCAGTGCCTCTTCCAAACTATGGTCAGGCTGCATGATCCCCCCCCCACCCCTCCACCCCCCGCCGCAGCTGATGGAACTGTGGCTCCACCCTGTGGCCACAGAAGGCACTGCACCTGCCACCACTAGATCCAGGAAGGCCACTGGACACAACAGTGGGGACCCCGCACCCTGAGGCCACTGTGGCCTTCTGAGAAAAGCATCTCCCTGGTAGTTGTCAAGTGAGGGGTCTAGAAAGGGAGAAAGATCCAGGCCGCCTGGTTAGAGGCTACCTGTCTGTGGGCAGTCCTTGCTCCTCCTATAGGCAGTGATGGTCAGTCAGTACCTGGTCAGTACCCGGAGGCAAGAAGCAGAATGGAGGGTGAGGATCTGGGAAACACTCACCTTGCCAAAGCTGTCTGCATACTCCCGGTACTCTGAGGACATCTCCTGCATGGAAGGGTGGGAGTTGGGGGACTTGCCCTCTAGATGTGGCTAAATCCAGAACACTGAAGCCCGTGGTCCTGAAGTCCCCCGAGGGACAAGGGCAGGGCAAGGTAGATGCGCCTCCTTCCGTCCCAGCAATGTCCTCAGCTAGGGGACCTCAGAGAGTCTGCCCCCATCCCAAAAGACTCACTTGGCTGCTGTGATGGGCCTTGGTCACCAGCAGCATGCGGCCAACGAGATCTGTGGTAGACACGCCCTGGGTACGCTTGCACTCTCTGGGGACAGAGGTGGCAACAGAAGTAGGGTCGAAGCTCTCATGTCAGCCCACCTAAGGGTAACCCAGCCTGTGGCCATGCTGTGCACAGAGCAGCATTTCCTCAATGCTCTGAGCTATGGCAGAAAACTGGGACATTCTGCTATGCAGCATCCTCCCAGTCCCAGTCACGGCCATCAGAAACATAGGCCACGGCCTGGACGTACCCCCTGCAGGAAGAGAAGTGAGGGGAACACGGAGTCCCACTCCTCGAAAGGGGGTCATGATGGGTCTCACCTGTACCTCCCAGACTGCTTTACTTCCTCATAGGTGTCCTGACCATCAACAGTTAGTGTGATGTCATCTAAGAGGTAACACACACAGGAACAAGGATTGTTAACCTTAAGCCACCAACACCTCTAGGGCTCACAATCCCCCATTCCAGGCCTGCCCTTGGGCCTGGGCTTGTTTCTGGGGAAGGACCCAGAGTGCTCTCAGATCCCCAAAGGGCTCAGAACTCCCCAAAGCATGAGAAGACCCTGCACTTCCCAAGACCCCTGTGGTCTGAGCCTGCCCTGAGTGCCCACTCACTGCCGTGTACACAGAAGTCGCAGTTGTACTTGTCCAGCGTCTCCAGTGTGGTGACATAGGGAGCCGCTGGCACCACCTCGTCCACCCATTTGATGGCCTGCACCATCTTGTACCTCTCCTCCTGTGTGAACACTGGGGGTCCCTTGTGCTTGGAAATCTCCTCTAAGGCCAGAGAAGAGAGAAGGGTAGGACTCATGGAGGGGTGGGCCGCAGGAATGCCCTCCCACACCTAAGCAGCCAGCACCCTGTCCTTGAGGCAGCACAGCTGCTCAGAACAGTTTGCTGGATGGTCTCACCCAACCAGAGTCCCAGGTAATACTGGGGATTCCCCCTGACAACTGGGCAGCCCCCAGTTAGGCATGGGAGTGTGGGGTGGGCACAGCAGTCCTAGCTTACCGTCGGTATGTACACCCACAATGAGGTAGTCACCCATGGCCCGTGCCTGGCGCAGCTGGTTCGAGTGGCCATAATGTACCATGTCATAGCTGTGGGGAGGGCACGGCAGTCAGAACTTGGGCTGAAAACGGCAGGTACTGTATATGGCCCATAGGTGGCAATGGTATGCAGCTCCTCTGCAGCTTCCTTAGGAAACCTCTGAGAAGCCGCCACTGGAAGCTGCTCCCCAGGGTTTGGCTGGGCTTTCAGAGGTGAGGCGGGTGCTCAGTTCTGCACAGCACTGGTTCCTGGGCCAAAGGCCAGATTCAGCAAGCGTCTGGCTGTGCCCAGGGATAAGGACTGCAGGTCCTGAGAGCTAGAGAATACACAGAACAGTCCCTGCTCCCCAATCCTGGGACTGCGTGACCTCACGCCCCCCTCCCAAAGGCAAAGCACCATTTGGCTGATCCCTTTAAGCTATAAAATTCAGGGAGGGGTGGGCTTAATTTTTTACTACCCTGAGACAGGTGGATAGTCTCTGGGGCCAAAATGAAACCAAGTCCCACCAATGAACAAGGGCAATCGCTGGCTTGGAGATCCTGCTTGCTACCACATAGCCTCCAGAAAGAGACTCTGGGGTCAACAACCACCTCCCCGTCACCTGGTTCTAGAGTCGTGTGTGTGTGTGTGTGTGTGTGTGAGAGAGAGAGAGACAGAGACAGAAACAGAGAGAGGGACAGATAAGGACAGACAGACAGGAAGGGAGAGAAATGAGATGAGAAGCATCAATTCTTTGTTGCAGCACTTTAGTTGTTAATTGATTGCTTTCTCATATGTGCCTTGATCAGGGGGCTGAGTGACCCCTTGCTCAAGCCAGTGGCCTTGGTCTCAAGCTGGTGAGCTTTGCTCAAACCAGATGAGCCTGCGCTCAAGCTGCCAACCTTGGGGTTTTGAACCTGGGTCCTCCACATCCTAGTTCGACCCTCAAATCCGATCCTAGTTAAGTGTGAACTCTCAACTGAAGGCATTATATGACAGTAGCCATTGTATGCCTGGTTCCCACTGGCCTCCTGTGTGTGCTGGGGAGACCCCTCCACTGCTCTGCATGTCCGGATCTGCATCCTTAAGCTAGTTCTACTTCTTACGACTTCACATTGCCTTCTGAATAGGTGAAGCTGTCCTTGCTTCTCCAGGTAGCTTAGAACCATTCTTCTCAATACCACTTGTTACCCCCATCTCACCACACAGGGCTCCAGCAGACAAGCCTGTAGAGTCACAAAGCTTTGGCCCTAGGGTAAGATAACAGGGAAATCCAAATCTAGGGGTACCACTGGAAGGACTGGGCCAGGAGGTGCACCGAATGCAAAATGGCACTGGGTACAGGTGTATCCCAGTCACTACAGCCTTGGGGCTGTGGCTGGCTGGGGTAAAGACCTGGCCTAGCCAGGGTCAAGGTCCGAGTCCACAGACAAGAAGCCAGGTTCTCTCTTCCCAAAATGATTCAGATGCAAGTGCAGAAGCACACAAACAAGGGTGTGTTTTCTCCTCTGCTTCCATCAGGTAAAGATCTGAGGAAGCATTGCAGGTGGCAGGTTATCACCTGACAGCCCCAAACATATTTGAACAATTCCGCTGTCTAGCTCGCCAGAAGAGAGCAGATGGGCACCGGAGGCTTCACTGGGGGTCCTGGAGGAGTCACGCAATTCCTGCGCTGATGCTGCCCAGACACCCAGGAGAATCTCTCTGGTCTTGTGCTGGGCAAGCAGGGGAGCCTGGCACAGAGAACAGAGACCCTGGGGAAGACCTCTGGGTGCCTGGTTCCTTCAGATAACACTTAAACAATTAGACTGGTCAGATTAGATGCGCACGACCTTCGCTACCACGGTCCACCAGCTGATCGGGCTGGACTGGCTCGGTCGGCGGCTTACTGGTAAAGGTCGGGGAAGGTGCGCCTTCGGGAAGGCGCTTATCTCAAAACCCTCAGAGTCCCCGCGGCTGGGCCAGGGGCCTAGCCTGCGTCGTGGACCCTCACGCCGCGCAGCCACAGCAGAGGAGGCCCCGGGTCCCAGGCGTCCTCCGGGCCCCAACAGCCGGAGTCCGCCGCCTGCCACCTTTCCCCCACAATCGATGGCCGAGCCCCGGCCCCGAGCGAAGCCCTCCAGGCAAAGGCCGGCTGGCTCACAGACATGTCCCCAGGCGGCAGCGCAGTGGCCACCATGACCCTGATCCGGCCCCCTCCCACCAACGCCCGCTGCCGAGCTCACCAGCCATCGCACCACACCCGCACGATGTGCCTGCCCCCTGGGCCCTGCCGCTCGGTGCTGCCCGCCACCCCGTGCCCGTTTCGGATCATGTTCCTGTAGCCGCCGCGCAGACCGTTCTTCACAACTCCCGAGTGGCCGTCACCGCCTCGCCCTGTCACGCGGGCCTCACCAGCCACGCACGACCAATGGCGAGAGCTGATCCGCCCGCCCTCCCGCCCCAGCGGCCAATGACGTGCACGACTTCTCCTGTCAAAGCTGAACCCCGCCCCTCCGCGTTCGATCAATGGTGCGCGCTGCCAGGCCCGAGACCCGCCCCACTCCTGGGTTTGCAGCCAACAGCGTTTGCGCGTCCCCGCTTTTAGCTAGACCAGGCAAGAGGGCGGGGCAGAACCACGTGGAGCACCTTCTGCCCCATCAGCAAAGAGCCTAGCCGGGAGGTTGTTCCCACCCACCCGCAGCGTTAGAAGGGCAGTCACCCAGTGACATGAAGACAGTGCAGAGATGTTTAATAACAATACAACGGTCTGCTGAGAAGTAAGGCTCAAAACCACGCCTTTGCCACATACCAATAAAGAAAAATGTTTACTATAAAGTTAACATTTTTAGGAAGAAGTATTGATAGAAATAGGGTTGAAGCCCCTGAGACTACTAGCCTGGTGAATGAGGTAAGGCAGCATGTGCTTCCTCTTGGCAGGCCTGGTGTGAAATATCCCGAGTTCTGTTCTCACAGGAAGGTGTGGCTGTCACCTCCTTAGGAAAAGGCTGGATGAGCCAGATGTCAACACTCAGGCCCATGTGAGAAGGGAGAGGCGGCAACCACAGCAGTGCAAGGGAGCTTCTCATCAAGACAAATGACTAAACATGTCATGGTGAAAATATCACCGCCAGAGAATTCTCACTAGACTCTGCAGGGCAGTCCTGGCCTTCTAGGTGACACTAGTTCCAGCCATTGGCCAAGTGCCAGTTGTTGTTCTCAGTCAAGCACCAGGTTATGTCACTCTTCTCCTTTTCATGCGTTTGGTGCAACCCCTGCCAAACCAACCGCCTAGGATGGGGGCTGAGCTAAGTGGTGTATCCTGGTCCTCCCGCAGGGGCTCCTCTGGACTTCTGCACAGTGACTTCCGGCTATGACTGCCTTCTTCACCAGCCCGCAGGGGAGTTGCCAGAGAGAAGATGGGGTCCCGCCACCTACCGAAAAGGGAAAGCTGTGTCAGGCATGCCTAGGAGCCTCTCACAGTCACAACCTGCCCCAGGATGGGAAAGCTGACTGAGGAGGTGACCCTGCTCCCTCCCTGTGTCAAAACCAAGGCTTTGCTTGGAGGAAGCTCCACTGTTCCTGAGTTGCAACAGGGGTAAGCTCCCAGACTACCTTGGCCTCAGCAGAACGTGTCCTCATTGGCGATTTAGTAGCCAGGCACACCCGGGTAGGGCGGCAGTAGTCCCAACAGGGATGAGTCACTAGCAACTCTGGGCCCCACTTCTCACTCAAAAGGCCAAGGGCAGGTGGACCAGACCCTCTCCCCCTTCCCCAACTGTGAGACTTGATAGGACAGAAGGCCAGCTGACTAGGGAGGTGTGGCCTACAGGCTCCCAGGTGAGGTCATGTGTCTGAGATGTAGAACCACCACATATTATAAACTTAAGATACAGATAAGCACTGATAAGGAAAATGAGCTGTTAATGTAAAAAAAAAAGTACAGTACACAATAGGCCCACATTACAGAACACCACAAACATAACATACAAGAATTGCCAGGCCCAGAAGGTGAAGGGATCCTTAATTCTTGAACCCTTTGATTAAAAGAAGTTACTGATTTCCCCTATAAGACCCTGAAAATTCAGAGAAAGAAAGTGTAAACTTTTTACTCAATACATATACCATGTCTAAATTATCACAAATTCTGTATTAAGGAACAGTTTCTTTAAGCTTTCCCATTTGCTAGCTCCCCAAAACAATTGCACCAAGATTCTGTTCGACCAGTATTGCTGAGAGCATGTCCCTTCAGGGACCTCCCCCTCCAAGCCATCTGAGGTAAACGGAATGTCCAGACACACTAGCAGACTCCCTCTGTCCATAGGGAGTCACGTCAGCCAGGGTGCCCTGGCCAGTCCCTGAAGAGGCTACCACACTGCGGTCATGCCTCAGAAACTATTTGCAACATCTCACAACCTTCTCTATGCTTAGCTCATGAGAGAAGACAGACATGGTCCATCCACACAGGGGTGGGAAAGGGGTGGAAGGATGTGCCTGTGCCCCCTTACCGGTTATAGCGGGGGATCTCCAGGCCCAGCTCATCCATGAGGAGCTGCATGACATCATCACACTTCCCATGGAGCTTCAAGGCAGCCCAGTCATCCTTTGGGGTCCACTGGGGACAAGGGAAGGCAAGTGAAGTCGGCACCTCACTCCTTCACAATGCCCTGCAGCCTGGGTCCTGCCATCCAGATGCCCAAGATGCCTACATTCTGTAGGACAGAAATGTTCCAGGCATTCTGTGTCTAGAGATATGGCTTTGAACACCCCATTACCTGCAAGTTCACAATGTACAGCTTGGGCCGCCGGCTGGGGGGCTTGGTCATGCACCAAAGGCGTGGATACTTCTTTAGAACCTGTGGGGACAGACAGACCACACACATACCAGGAAACAAGGTTGTAGGAAGCTGGGGTCCAATGCCAAGCTGGCCAGATGCCAACAGGGTCACTCCCTTTCCATCCATGGTGCTATCTATGTACCTTTAAGCTGGAGCCTAAACACAGGATTGTATCTGCTTTGCTGGCGGACTGGGTAGCTGCCTCCCAGTTCAGAGGCTGCCCTAGGGTCCCCCGCTCTCCAAAGTGCACAATGGTGTCCCGGAGCAGGGCCCCGCACTTGTGGCAGGCCCGGCCTGTCTGGTGTCGGTGCAGGGCAGTGCGCTCTGTCACATCGAACACCCGCACATACTCCCTGTTGGGAGTGCAGGCCGTGCAGACCTGAGGATGGAGAGCACTGTGAGTGGGAGCTGCTGGCCCACCCAGACTCCAAGCCCCAGAGGTACCGCTCACTTCAATGTACATGTTCCCATGGAGCTCTGAGATGGCTGAGCGAGGCAGCCCACTCCGCAGGTGGAGTCCATCACAGTTCTGGGACACTACATGCTGCACCTGGAGAGAAAACAAGGTGGCACTCAGCAGGAGGGCTGTGGGGAAGCAGCACTCAGCGGTAAAACTGTTCTGAGTTCACAAACCAGGACAACTCCAACCTTGCATGAAGCTTTGAAGGCAAAATGAGGGAAGCAGGCTGGGCCCAGCAGGACTCAGGAGGGCCAGCCACCAACAACTGAAGCATTTCGAACAGCCTGGAGGACAAACATTTACATCACCCCCTCTCAGCCAGGCAGGGGCTTGGGGCCCAGATGTTCTCTTGGGTCATTATGTTTCAGGCCCTTGAAGGCTCCCTTAATTGAAGGTATTCAGCAGAGGGTCTCCAGGTTTCCTATAAGTCAGTGGTTCTCAACCTGTGGGTCGTGACCCTGGCGGGGGTCCAACAACCAAAACACAGGGGTCCCTAAAGCCATCAGAAATACATATTTTATTTAAAAATGTATTGTATAATAAATATGTATTTTCCGATGGCTTTAGGCGACCCCTGTGTTTTGGTCGTTCGACCCCCGCCGGGGTCGCGACCCACAGGTTGAGAACCGTTGCTATAAGTCCTCTCTGTATTGATTCAGAGAAGAAGCTGCCCTCTTCTCTTGGAGAGGAAGCACAGAAGGATCAGAAGGAGGTCAAACCAGGAGTCTTAACCACTTGGTGGGTGCTCATCATGGGGTCCATGGCTAATAGAGGCAGGATGCAGTTGCCACTTGGGCACCAAGGTGGTTGCTCCAGGCCCCACACCACGGACATGGCAGGTATACCAACTAGTCACATGGGGCTCTTACCAGCTTCTGTTCATGTAAGCGGGCGATGCTCATGTGGGTGAGGGTTGGCTCGGCCTCACTCAGGTCAGTAGCACTGCCAGGTGGAAGGGAAGCAAACGTCAGGCCCATGCTGCTCTTGCTTAACTTAGGGGAAGGCTGTACTAGGCTGCTTACCTAATATGTCTCCCTTTCTGAAGCAGCGTCCACACTCCATTAGGACCCCGGTAATCTGGGATAGAGGCTGCCTGAGTGTTCAGAAGGAAAATGAGCCCAGTGAAGAGGCACCACTATAGGCACTGGCACTTTTCAAGAACAGGAACAAATGATTCTCTCAGAACACATTTGAGGCTTCAGTGAGCCCTGCTTCCTCTGGGGGCTTCTCCCACACCAAGTATAGCCTGGCTCTGCAGCCATACCTGTCCTCCATACTGAGGGGTGGGGACTGGTCAGGCTCACCTGTGTCCCCAGGGCTTAGCCAATGCAGAAAGTGAATTCCTAGGTAAGACCCCTCCAGTCCCATCCTTTTTAGGTGTTTCCTGCCTTACATCCACAAAGATAGGCTAACCTGGGGTCCCCAAACTTTTTACACAGGGGGCCAGTTCACTGTCCTTCAGACCTTTGGAGGGCCGCCACATACAGTGCTCGTCTCACTGACCACCAATGAAAGAGGTGCCCCTTCTGGAAGTGCGGTGGGGGGCTGGATAAATGGCCTCAGGGGGTCACATGCGGCCCGCAGGCCATAGTTTGGGGACGCCTGGAAACACTATTGAATTTCTCAAGTTCCCAAACCAGTGAAACAAAGTCAGCTAAAAGACAGAGAAGGAGTGGCAGGATCAAGGTGCTTTGTGCTCCTCAGGCTGAATAATCTCTCTGGGGAGCCCTGTCTCCTCCCTGGTGCTTAAGTCCACCCTAATCAGTGGGTCTGACTCGCATAGGAAAGTAGAACCTCAAACAGTAGTGCTCAAAGCAAAAAGAGCTTTAAATAGCCAGTTACAACTTTTTTTTTTTTTTTTTGTATTTTTCTGAGGTTGGAAGCGGTGAGGCAGTCAGACAGACTCCTGCATGCGCCCGATCAAGATCCACCCGGCACACACACCAGGGGGCGATGCTCTCCCCATCTGGGGCATTGCTCTGTTGCAACCAGGGCCATTCTAGCGCCTGAGGCGGAGGCCATGGAGCCATCCTCAGCACCCGGGCAAACTTTGCTCCAATGGAGCCTTGGCTGCAGGAGGGGAAGAGAGAGACAGAGAGGAAGGAGAGGGGGAGAGGTGGAGAAGCAGATGAGTGCTTCTCCTGTGTGCCCTGGCCGGGAATCGAACCCGGGACTCCTGCACGCCAGGCCAATGCTCTACCACTTAGACAACCAGCCAGGGCCTGCCAGTTACAACTTTTTAAGAGGTGATAATGACTGCTTTAAAATAATCTCACAATGGGAATTCACATGTGACCAGACAGATCAGACTGCCTATACTCCAGCTGTTTGTAAATTAGAGCAGTCAACGCACCTGGCACATTCTTTTTCTTTTTTAAAGATATAATATACTTTAAATGTTATTCAGTTTTTTTAAAGGAGAGAGAGAGAGAGAGAGAGAGAGAGAGAGAGAGAAGGGGTGGAGGAGCAGGAAGCATCAACTCCCATATGTGCCTTGACCAGGCAAGCCCAGGGTTTCAAACCAGTGACCTCAGCATTCGGAGGTCAACACTTTATTCACTGTGCCACCACAGGTCAGGCCTGGCACATTCTTTCTACCGGGCCTCCACACGCATCTCTATTTGGGGCGTCTTACTCTCCCCTTCATCTGTAAAACCTTATTCGTCTTTCAAGGCCTGGACTCAGTGCCAAGGCTTGCAAAAAAACAAGTGGGATGGATTCCCAACTCTGAGACCACAGAGGGTGTAACTGGACTTCTATTCTGGTGACCTAACACAGCCAGCTTCACATTATTGTTCTTCGCTTACATGCCTTGTTATTGTCATCTAGGAGCTTCTCCAGGATGAAGAAGTTTATCTCAGCTGGGCCTACACATAGGTCACACTCAACACACACCCATCAATTGGACAACATGCGCTCACACTGTTAAAGCTAGTCACCCATATTTCACAGCCCAGGAGAGCTTCTCAATCAAACTTCTCAAAACCCAACGCATTTCTCTTCCTTATCTAGTGTACTCGAATTTGCACTGCCTTGCTTTCTACTTGCCTTACTCCAACATTATAAAAAACGATTAGGGAATCAGGACACAGTTTTGGGCTTAGCTCTGCCCACATAACCTTGGGACAGTACAATAACCTCCTTAACTTTGAAAGGAGAAGGTGCCTGCAAGTACTAAGCTATTATGTGCGTTTTTATATTCCTTCCTTGTCTCTGAGTATAATAAAGTTCAAGCCTTTAAAGATGTTTCTCTACTTAGTGAGGTTTCAAATGGAGTCATTTCGAGTTTTTCTAAAAAAAGAAAAAGTAGCCACTTTTAAGGTGAATTTTTTGTTAATCAGTAGTTTTACTCAACTTAGAATACTGTATTCGGTCCATAGGTCAAACACCCAAAAGGGGGCGCCTCAGGCTCGCTCCCAGTCCCGGCAGTCCGAATTTCTCGTGGACCCGGGAGCCGACCTAGGGGCGCGACTGTCCCCGCTTCGTCTCCCTACCGTGCTGATCCCCGCGCCTGTATAGACGACCAGGTACTTGGCGTTCCGCACGGCGCCGGCCAGCTCCCTTACTTTCCTCTGCAGCTCCTCCGGGTCGTCGCACACCTGCCAAGACCCCCATGACGGTCGTAAGCCCCACCCGCTCCCTACCCGGAGAGAGGCCCGGCCCAGGCAGCTGCGGGACTCGCCTCCTCCTGTCGCCGCTTCAGGCCCTCGCGCCGCCTGCTCCGACCTTGTAGCTCGGTCACTAGGTCCTCGCTCTCGGCCAAGAGCCGGCCCTCCTCCGCGCTACGCTCGGCCGCCGCCTTCCTCAGGATGCGCGACACCTGCGGGCGCGGGGCAAGCAGTGAGAGCGGCGCGAGCTGGGGACGGTGGGGTGGGGTGGGGCGGGCGGCGGCATCATACCTGGCGGAGGCGCTCCCGTTGCTGCTCCTCCCGCAGCCTCCGAACCCGCTCCGCTTCCTTGCGCTCCGAGCGGCTCAAACCACCGGCTGCCATCACTCCCGGGAAGCGCACTTCCGCTTCCGCCTTCTGGCAGGCCGCGCACTGACGCATGCGCGCGAGAGCCCGCCCTTCCGGCCCCACCCGCACCGCCCAAGGAAGCACCTGCCAGTCTTTTTAAAAGGTGTTTATTGATCATATACAAAATAAAGAAAACCTTATATATCACAAACATACAGTATGTACAGCAATAAATACCTGGGGCCCGGCACAGTGCCGCCCCTCCTGGACAATAATTTAGCAATAAATACTGCACAGGGAAGAGTGGCGCGGAGGCTGGGGCCCCAACAAAGTCCTCCCCACTGGAACCTCCAACAATCCCCACCGCTGGGCAGACCCCAAGGTAACCCTACCTCCCACTAGCTTCAGCCCGAGGCAGGGCAGTCAGGGTGTGATCGACTCTGCTTGTACCCACCCTTTCAGAGCCAGGAGAGCAGAGCTGGACACACTGGGCAGCCCTTTGTCCTGTTGCTCTAAGACGCCAGGAGAAGGCTTTCTGCACCCACTCCCATTTGGTTAAAGGCTTCCGGGACTAGCAGATTCAGGGGACGGGAAGAAGGTAGGGGCCAACAGGGTCGCTCCTCATAGTTCATTTTGGATACTCCCGTACCAAGGTTGCTGCTCTAGGGTGAGGTGCAATTAATTGTGTGCGACTGGCCCAACAGGTACAGCACAGGCCCAGGACACAAAGGCCAGAGCAGGACAGACCAATAGTCTCAAGGGCACACCCATCTCCCCATCTGCTCCAAAACCAGACAGCCAACAGAAAGGCAAATATACGCCAAAAAATTATCCCATGGCTTCTGGGGGAAAAAAATCGTTGATGTGTTGGTTCCTTTCACCAAACCACAGCCTAAAAAAGTAACCTATAAGATCCCAAAGCGGAAATGGTGCTGTAGGTTGTGGTTCAGGATTTCCAGCTGTGGATGGAAGCTTTGGCCAACAAGCCACATCAGAGATGGAGGCAGCAGGGACCAGATGGGGCTTGATCACCCATCCTAAAGCAGGCTACCGCAGATCAGAGCTGTGGGCCTGGGCACTGACCACTGAGGCTGTTGCTGACAGACAGGACTGTGCACAGAAGCATAGACCAAGAGAAGAAAAGTCCCCATCAGAAACCAGCATACCTCCTAGCTGCCACAAAACAGCCACATCTTCTCACCTGTATAAAAGGCAGTACCACCTGGAGCAGCAGCCAGGGGCCTGGAGCGGTCTCTCTGGGACCATGCTCTAGGAAAAGGGGTTAACCTGTTTCCACAGGGTTCTCCTCTGAAATCTGAGTGTCCATGTTAGGTTAAGGGAGAAGTCAGGCGAGGGCAAAGTAGGAGCAGAGGTGCATGGTATGGTTTACTTAGTGGACACGTTTTGGAGACTTGGCTTTGGCCAAAGCTCTCAATTCACTGTGTCAGAAAAGTTGAAGAGAGAACAAGGGAACACCACATTCTTATATAGAAGGAAAACTGAACTAACAAGAGTCAGAAAGACACCAACCAGTCACATGTGGACACAGACCTACTGTCAAGAAACCAAGGTGAAGGGAAAAAGGGCTGGGATGGCCACAGAGGGCTGGCCTGACAGGAAATGGATGTTCTCCCAGACTCAAGTTGCTTCAAATTCAAAAATCCTGAAAGGAACCATGGCCTAATTCCAGAAGTTTCTTTTATAAACCAAACCAAGGACCTACAATTTCTGCTCAGCAGCCAATCACAAAACCCTCCTCTTGCCTTCCTCACCCACCTCCTTCTTCCACTCTCTAGGTCCACAGCATGGAAGGGGTGTACAGAGATGGACAACCACCTCCCAGCCAGGACAAAAGTGGGGACCATAACCGGACATGGAGGGCCTGTCCCTCGCACCACTGAAACAGGGCATGACCTCTCTTTAGAGACTGTTATAATGCAATTCCAACACACTACTGCTACAGACATTGACAACTCTTGTTTGGATCTTACAAAACAGAGGCAGACTGAAAGAAGAGGAAGCCATTAGGTGAAATAGAGTCCACAGTCAAATTTTTCATTGCAGGCTGAGCCAGGTACAATTGGGAATGTCTCCAAGAATCTAGGACCCAGGGAAGCCCATCAAGACGGCAGAAGTTGACAGCATGTCCCTGCTCCTATCCCCTGGGCATACTGGGTCAAACTCCAGGATGAAAATCCTGCTGCCCACCAGGTAAAACCTTGTTAGGCCACTGTTACACTTCCATGCTTTTCAGGGGTTCAGGGCCCGCAGAGGAACCAACCAGCAACCCCAAGGAGAAGCCAATGCCCAGAGACAGCACCAACCTCTTGGGGGTAGACACCACCCATCATGTGCCTACAAGGAGCTTTCCAAGCCAAGTCTGGAAGACCAGCTGCCTTCACCAAGTGGCTGAGACGGGGAGGTGGGCTCAGCCCCAGAGAGAAGCACCTCTATAAGCCAAGCATCAGTACCCTGGAAGACACAGATCCCAAAGGGAGGCAGCAGAAGGCCCAAAGCGGAGAGCTGCCAACATTTTCTGGGAGACATGGGACAGGAACTGGCCCAGGAGACTGGCCCTTATCTGGCACTGGTGAAGACTCCCCAGGCCCTCAGGCAGACATAAAGGGCCGCCCCAGGTGGGCCTTGAAATCACCTGGTTCCACCTAGGAAGCACTGCCCCACAGCCCAGAAACAGTTCTGGGATAAGTGGGCCCCTAGGCAGCCCCTGCTGAGGCCCATATGAAGCCTAGAGGAAAAAGCTGGGGTCAGCGGCCAGAGCCAGAGCAGGTTGGACATCAGAAGGAAGACAGCCAGGGGCAGACAGCTTGGCCATGGCCCCGTGGGTACCCACAGTGACTCCTTGGTCCCTGCAAAGCCCCTACCCAGGGCCAAAAATGGTGGGTATGGAAGCAGCATGGGGACCCCTGGGACATCCCCCAGTTTTACCTACCCTGCCACTGGATCAACCCAAGCCTGACACACATATGCAAAGCCAAGGGACAGCAAGGGCAGGAGTGGCAGAGCCCCAAACTGGACCTCCTGGAGGCCTGGGGCAGTCAGCAAGGCTGAAAAGGCCGAGCTGGTAGGCACAGACACCCCCCAAACTCTGCTGGAGCAGATCCCGTCCAGCACCCTAGCCTGAGCCCAGCAAGCCAGCAGAAGCAAAAGACAACCAAATCCAAAGACAAGCACGGGGAAAACAGACACAAGTGACAACCACAGGTCAAAGGTCATCAGGAGCACCAGCACAAAAAGCTGCACAAGACCTCACCAGGCACGACTACACATTGCACCGGCAGGAGACAGAAGCAGGAGGGAAAAGGAGTAAGTCACTTTCGGTACAATTGCAAAAGAGCAAAGAGGATGTCAGGATGCGCCTTCTGGTCGCTCGCGGCTTTCCTTTTTTTTTTTTTTTTTTTTGTCTTTTTTAAACTAAGTTTTATAAATAACATCTGATAACTCTGTGTATATAAAAACTAAACTCCAACAGCCACAAAGACTTGTCTGTAAGTTTACAAGAAAGGGATTTTTTTTTTGTTTTTCTTTTTTTAAACTAGCAAAGTTTCTATTGTATTTTCTTCCCTTTTTCATTTATACGGTCAAATGTTCTTGCTTGTTTTTTGTAAAAAGACAGTTTTATAAATACTCTGCAGCTTTTTTTCTTTAGCTTTTAAACATATAATTTAATAACTTCGTAAAAGGAACCTCTCTCTTTTAAATAAAGGGCTATGTAACCACACAAATAGGTCATGTAAACAGTGACACGGGACCCATCGCAGGACACTGGACACACCCTTCACATACGCTCACAACCAGTGATTTGGTCTTGTTCAGTGCAATGCATCAAGCCAGTGTGCTGAGGCCCCTGGCCCAAAGCCACATGACACCCATCCCCCCAGCACACAAGCTGGTGGCTTGCCTGTTCAAGGCCCTCAAGGACACCCTACTCCTTGGAACAGAGCCCATCTATTCCTGTTGGCCGAGCAGTGAGTGAACCATCCAGTTCTCTGCCAGTCCAGCAGTGGTCAGGGCCTATGGGCCACTCAGGAGGGGAGCTCTCCTGCCCTGGACCCTCTCTGTTCAGGGACACTCAAGCCCCAGAGCTTACTCAGTCTTTCTATCTATTCCCACAGAACCAATTCTGATTCCAAGCCCACCTGGCCTTGGTACAAAGGGGGCTGGGGTGACCACACATCACCACCAAACTGACCAATCCCAACATACAAAACACATGATGACAACGACGAGATCAAGGGGCTCAGCCCAGTGCCCCTAGGGTACAGGTTGTGCTTTGTAAGGAAGGGGGGGGGAGATAGGAGAGGAAGGAGAGAAGGAAGAAGGGGACAAGGCTGCCGAATTCACCATGTGCCTAATGGCCCTTCACAGACCTGCCTGGGCAAGTGTGCATCCCTACGATCGGGCGTCCGTCTTGGACTTTACAATTGTGATGACGCTGGTGGCAGCCACCTTGCCAGGGACAAGGGGCCCTAGGCCGGCAGCAAGGGGGCCCCGAGCCGGCGCCACAGGGCCGCGGGCCACGGTCCTGGCGAAGTTCTGCAGGGCCTCGTACTTAGAGCGCAGTGCGTCAAGCTCTAGCTTCATGCTGGCATTCTCTGAGGCCAGCTTCTCCACCTCCTGCTGCAACTCCGCCTTCTGCTTCTCCAGCTCCTCCTTCTGCGTCACCCGCTTCACACGGCAGCTGGCAGCATAGCCGCGGTTCTTGAGTGTGCGCCTGCGCTGCTTCAGCTGGACAATCTCCTCCTTGGACAGGCCCCGCAGGTGCTGGTTCAGCTCCCTCACTGACATGGTCACCAGCTCCTCATCAGTCAGGCTGGTGCCATTCTCGCCTGGCTCCCGCTTCACCTGGGGGTGGTACAATGCATAAGGTCACAGGATGAGTGACCACCATTCCTGTGCCACACCACCCCTGTGCCACCCGATCCCCAAGATGTACCCACTTGGCCTGCTCACCTTCAAGGCCTTGTTTCCTTTATTGGGGGTCGTCATAACCCAGGGGCACAGCAAGCAGGCACTCTGTGAGACATGGGGCAGGGGTCAGGACCCTGGAGACCACCCCCTCCTCCCTCCACACCCACAGCCTCACCCACCCCTGCCCATTCCCACAGATACTTGGCCCTGAGGACTACCCTTCAGCCTTGCCTCTCCTGAGCTGGGCTACTCCCAGTCTACCCTGCCCCTTGGGAACCAGGTGGGAGGCCAGTAGGGTTCAAGGAGAAAAAGGGAATTGAAAGACTGTGAGGAAGGCAGAGACCAGAAAAGGGGGTAGAGGAGAGATTAGAGGGTGCAGGAGGGGCCAGCCTAGAAGGAAGCCCAGAGCTTTAAAAATAACTCCAGTGCACACCCCAGATCGGCTGTTCCTGGCGAGTCATGCTGACTCAGCACATCACTCCTGCTCCCTCACTGGCTTGGCACTCCATAGGCAGCCAGCCAACACAGCCCCAGGGGACCAGCAGCCAGAGGAGAAAGCTGCTGGGGCCAGAAAGGTCAGCTGGCCAGGTCCAGCAACCCTGCATGTGTATACTCAAGCTTTCTCCCCTAAGTTGCCCTGGGACAAAACCCTGCTCCCATAAAGGCTTAGGATACCGTCCCCACTGGGGATTTGGGCAGAGAAGACAAGGAGGAGTCCTGATTCTCCCAGACACTTCTCACTTTGAAGAGTGCAAGTGGGTCATCCAACTAGCTCTGGCAGGAGCTCTCCTGCCCTCCAGGTGGCAGGATAGGCTCCTTGGTGCTGATGGAGTAACCATCCTGTGGCTTTGGGTTGCAGCATCTTATGCCCCTGCCCTCCAAGTCCAGGGTATTTCACAAGAGTGCCCGCAGTTAGCCATCCAAGGGGACTGACTGCTCAGTCCCCTCTGGGCCAATGACTGCTCTCTGGCCCCCTTTCCGGGGTTAGCACCCATAGGGCAGAGAACAAAAGCAAAAGGGCTAGGTGGCTAGAACACAGGGCCTCCTCCAATGCCCTCCTACCAATTTTGTCACCCTTTCCACATCCCACTCTCACTTTCTGCTTCTTAAAGCTCCATCAAGAAAAATTTTGAACAGCCGGTCTGGAAAAGCAGAGGAACGCCCTGGACACCGCCCAGGCCCACCGCGATGTTTCCGTGATGGGTCTACGACACAGGCGGGAACGCATCCCTCATATGCCTATGAGTGAACACTCCCCAAGAAAGCGCCATTTTCCCCAAATGAAAGTGAACGACCTAACTGAAGTCTCCATAGCTCCATAACGGAAGGTTATGTGCCCCCATTTACATAGAGGAGCTATGGAGAGAGAGAGAAAAAGAAATAAAAGAGGAGCAGGAAGCATCAACTCCCATGTATGCCTTGAGTGCAGGGCTCTGATACAGCGACTGCGGTGTTCCCAGGTTGAAGCTTTATCCCCTGGACCACAACAACTCAGGCCTATTTTGTGTTTCTTTTTAATAATATCTATTTCCCAATAAAGGATTCCCTCTTTCTAAACTAAAAAAAAAAAAAAAAAAAAAAGAAAAATTTTGCACACCAAGTCCTGAGACTCCTGGCTCATCCTGCCACCACGAGACCAGCTCTATTTTCCAGGTTAGATGCAAGGAGGCTTCCTGGAGGAAGCCATAAACACTTCAGGCAATTCTGGCCTGGGGAGAAGGGGTTGTCTTACTCTCACTGGTAGCTAAATTATGGGCTGAGGAAGTGGTGGGCTCAATGGCAGACAACACCCCACCCAGCCCTGCACCAGGAGACCAGAGGCAGCTCCCCACAGCTAAGCCATCTAGGATCTCAGGCAGACCTAAGGCTCCAGAACCTGGTTCTTCCAGAGCAGAGAATGGGCAGACGAGAGCTGGAGATGAGAAGGTCCTAAGGGCCCATGCCCACTCTGGGGTCAGGCTCTCATGGCAGAGCACAAACTGGAGTGCAGGGACACTGCCCTGGGCCCTACCACTGTCACCCAAAGAAAAAGCCTGGCACCAGCTTTTCCCACCACCATGTTCCCTCCACCACCCCCACGCTGAGCACAGCGGTGACTTCCTGAAGAGATCACACAGAAAAGTGCCTCCTTGAAAGATTTCACCCTCTGCAGAGGGCCTGAACTCAGCACAAGTGTAGCCAATGGCCTCCAAATCCAAGGTGTGTGTGAGTGCGTGGGGGAGGGGCAGGTCTCAGCAAAGCCAGGGATGCCAGCTTTTTGGCCTGGCCTCCATCCACCTGGGGACACACACTGATGTGATGGGAGTGATGGCTCAGAGCATCACTAGAAGCATCTAGAAGCCAGGAGGAAGAGATCCCCCAAGGCCAGATCAAAAAGAAGCTATAGGCCCTGGCCGGTTGGCTCAGCGGTAGGACGTCGGCCTGGCGTGCGGGGGACCCGGGTTAGATTCCCGGCCAGGGCACATAGGAGAAGCGCCCATTTGCTTCTCCACCCCCACCCCCTCCTTCCTCTCTGTCTCTCTCTTCCCCTCCCGCAGCCAAGGCTCCATTGGAGCAAAGATGGCCCGGGCACTGGGGATGGCTCCTTGGCCTCTGCCCCAGGCGCTAGAGTGGCTCTGGTCGTGGCAGAGCGACGCCCCCTGGTGGGCGTGCTGGGTGGATCCCGGTCAGGTGCATGCGGGAGTCTCTCTGACTGTCTCTCCCGGTTTCCAGCTTCAGAAAAATACAAAAAAAAAAAAAAGAAGCTATACCCCCCGAGCCCTCCTCCCCAGCGCTAAGGCTCAGAGCTGCGACTAGGTCATTCCATTCTTCTTCTCTGCTTCCCCAGACACTGAGTCCACTTTGTGGAGAAGGCCCAGATGGCCCTAAGCACAAAGTATTCTGGACTACCCACTCAGACCGAGAGCCAGTCAGGAAGGGGAAAGAGTTTCAGGTAGCTCTAGCCCCTTTCTCCTGAACCCAAACTCCAGGGCATGGACACAAGGCAGGCAACAAGACAGCTCCTGTTCCTTCTCTTGGCTTGCAAATACCAGTGGCCAAATCTCCAAGGCAGGCATGGTCTTGAGCGCTTTGGCACCCCAACCTCACTAGCCAGCCTCACTGCTACCCGGCCTTCAGACCACCTCCTCCAGAAGCCCTCAGCCACAGAAAGCCACTCTGAAAAAAGTCTAAAACTTAACTTCCACCAAAGCATAAGTAAGAAATACCTCTCCAGGAACCTGCATTTTCCTGGGGCATAAAATTCCAGCCAAAAGATCAGCTGAAGTATTAAAACATAGCACCTTTAAGCCCCAGGCTCTGTGTATGTGTGCAAGTGCACATGAATACAGGGTGGGGCCACAGTAGGTTTACAGTTCTTTGTATGGACAAGAATATATTAATAAATAATACAATCATAAATTGTTTCATGTACTCAAATCTGTAAACCTACTCTGGTCCCACCCTGTATGTGTGTGTGTGGGGGGGGGAAGAGGAGCGAATCCCTGAAGACAAACCACAAACCTAACCTAACTTAGCCATGAACCCCTGGGCAAGAAAGGTCCTTGGTTGTGGTCCAGATGGAACACTCTTCCACCCCTAGAGGCCAGGAATCACCCATACCCCTGGGAGAGGTGGCCCAGAACACACTACCCTCAAGCTGTCCCTTCCCAGGAGTCCCCACCACCTGGCCTGACACCCAACAGGGCCATTCTCTGCTAACTTGCACAATACTGAGCCCCAACCTCCAGAACAATTGTGTGGTGACTGAAAACTGCCATCTTCTACCCTGCCCACCTGCTGAGTCCTGAAAACTAGGCACCCTTCAAGCTCCCATCATCTGTAGCCTCAGCCCACACCCCAAGGCCCAGCTGCAAAGAGAAGCAGGGCCTGCTTACCAGACACCTTGGTCCCCAGTGTCTAAGTCCTGCTGCTTCCTCTCTTAGCAATTTCCTGGTAGAGCTGCACCTGCTTGCCAACTGTCCTGTCCACTGTCACCCAGGACTCAGTACAAGGTGTACTCTGCAGGGCTCTTTCACAGATCCCTGGACTCCTTACTGGACCCCACCCTTTCCTCCCGCCACCCAGGCTGCCCCTTCCTGCAGACCTCCCCCGCCTCTTTCTCCCTCTCCGGTCAATCTCTTCCCCGCCCAGGGCCGCACAACCTGGCGGACCAGACCAGTCACAGGGAAAGCCTGCTTTCCCTAGCACGGCCCCTTTAAGCTCCTCCCCTTCTCTCAGAGAACTATTTCCCAGTTTGGGGAACTGTCCCAGACGTGAGTCGGAGACATGCTGCCTGAGAAAAGCATGCCTGAGAGGGATGGACAGGCCAGGGATTTTACGAACTACTGCATCGTGGCCTCTTCAACTTCCTCATCACCACCCGGCCTTCAACTTGCACCTCAGCCCAAACTTAAAAAGGCGCTCTAGCCCCATCCCCACGTTCACACGGTCCCTTCCACCACTCGTATCCTAGCCTTGCAGGCCCCAGGACCTAGCTCAAATCCCCCCAGGCACCAGGAAGAGCATCGAGTGACCTCATGCTGATGACTCAGCAAGTCTCCCTTGGGCTCTGGCACCCGTGTGACGGAGAGGAGCCGGCGCGAGAAAGGTCTTCCCAGCGCCTCCCTACCGGCCCTTCTCCGGCCCGCCAAGGACCCCTGCGTCTGGGAAAGCGCCGACACAGACACCTGATGAATCAGCAGCTCGGGCCGAGGCCGCCCGGCTCCTCCGCGGAGCCCTAGGCGCCCCGCTCGACCCCACCCTTTCCTCCCGCCACCCTGGCCGCCCCTCCCTCCAGGACGCCCCAGCTTCCACTGAGCGAGCCGCGTGCCCGCCCGCCCTCCGCCAGCCCCGCGGCCCACCCCCAGTACCCTCGACGCGGGGGACTTGTGGTACCCGGCCCGATGGGGAAATCGAGGCAAGGGTCCCCAGCAGGGAGTGGGGCAGACCCGAAGCCAAGAGTGCTCGACCCGTGCTGCTCAGGATCGCCGGGAGAAGCCGCGGCCCCGCCGGCCGCACCCGGCCCAGAGCCCCCGGGCGTCCGCCGCCCCCCACCCGACCGGGCCCGCACTCACCCACCACACTGCGGGCCTGGGCGGGCCGAAGCTGGGGCGGATGGCGGCGGGCGCTCCGAGGCTGCGCGGGGCTGAGCCGCGCGGTGACTCCGGGCCCGGGGTGTGGGCTCGCGGGCTGGGCGGAGCGCGCTGGGAAGGCCGGACCGGGCTCAGGATCCTCCGCCGCCGCCGCCGCCGCCGCTCCACAGACGTCACATGATGTTTGGTCACATGGGTTCCATTCATGAAGCGGCGTCGCAACCGGCCGTGGCTTAAAGAGAAAGGCGCGGCGGCGGGGGTACGAGGCGCAGCCGTACCGCGCCTGCGCGCCGGGCACTGGCGTTCAGGTAACGTGCCCCGCCCAGCCGGGGTCTCGCGGGACTAGCCCAGGCACGCGCTCCTGGACAGGCCACACCCCCTTTCGGCCTTTAAGGTGGGGCCTATTGGACCCGGCCGCTTTTTTGACCCTTCCGTGCTGACCCTTTCAAAGGTCACGTGTCCAAGAGTTCCTGCTTCCACCTGCGCAGGGTGGGGGTCTGTACTTTTGGGCTCATGCGTTAGCAGGGTTGTGCAGGGACACAAAGTCCCAAAGCACTCTATGCCCAGTACTGGCCACGGACAGTGGGTTCGTGGGGGCTACCCTGGCAGAGACCGGAAACTGTCCCTTCTTTTTGCTCTATTTTTTTTTTTTTTTAACAGAGAGAGAGTCAGAGAGAGGGATAGATAGGGACAGACAGGAAAGGAGAGAGATGAGAAGCATCAATCATTAGTTTTTCGTTGGGACACCTTAGTTGTTCATTGATTTTTTTCTCATATGTGCCTTGACGGGGGGGGGGGGGGGGGGGGGGGGGATGGGGGTGTGGCACAGCAGACCGAGTAACCCCTTGCTCGATCCAGCGACCTTGGATCCAAGCTGGTGAGCTTCTGCTCAAACCAGATGAGCCGGCGCTCAAGCTGGCGAACTCAGGGTCTCGAACCTGGGTCCTCCGCATCCCAGTCCGACACTATCCACTGCACCACCGCCTGGTCGGGCTGTACCTTTTTTTTTTTTTTTTTGTCGCGCATTTTCTTCCGTTTTTCCTGTCTCTTCCCTTGTCCCCTTGTCCCCAAAGTGCCTTGTCCTCCCACCCCCTTGTCCTGGGCCTTGGTTCTAAGCGACCCCAGGGGAAGGGTAAATAAACGTGGGACACTCCTAATCACCCCTTCTTTCCCACAAGGGATCCCACCGCTTGGCCTGTGTGCTCCTGACACATCCTACAGATGCCCAGTTTTAGGGGTGGTTGTGAATGTGAACATGTCAACCTCTGAGGCAAGGGGGTTTCATCTTGCTGTCTCCACAGGCTTTGTAACTTTTTGTTTCTTTTAAAGTGAGAAGCAGGGAGGTAGGGAGACAGAGGCCTGCATGTGCCCCACGGGGACCTAGCCCGCAAGCCCATCTGGGGCAGTCGCTCTGTTGCTTGGCAACCTTATTTTAGGGCCTGAGGTCACGGAGCCATCTTCAGCACAGGGGTGGCAAGTTGCATTAATCAAGCCATGGCTGCAGGAGAGGGAGAGAGAGAGGAGAGAGGGGAAGGGATAGAGGGGGAGGAGGTTGCTTCTCCTGTGTGTCCTGACTGGGAATCAAACCCAGGATATCGCCTGACCAGGCGGTGGCGCAGAGGATAGAGCGTCGGACTGGGATGTGGAAGGACCCAGGTTTGAGACCCCGAGGTCGCCAGCTTGAGCACGGGCTCATCTGGTTTGAGTAAGGCGCACCAGCTTGAGCTCAAGGCCGCTGGCTCAAGCTGGCTCGGTCTGCTGAAGGCCCGCAGTCAAGGCACATATGAGAAAGCAATCAATGAACAACTAAGGTGTCACAATGAAAAACTAATGATTGATGCTTCTCATCTCTCCGTTCCTGTCTGTCTGTCCCTATCTATCCCTCTCCCTGACTCTCTCTCTGTCTCTGTAAAAAACAACAACCCAGACCCAGACATGAGGCCAATGCTCTACTGCTGAGCCAACCACAGGACCAATGTAACTGTTGATTGAACGAATGCGACCACTCCTGGTCCCATAAGGGATTCTGACCCACAGCAGTTCCTCTGATCTTGTGGGCCTCCTTTGAGGGTTACATTGTAAACATTAACAGATCACTCTCCATAATGTGGGTGGGCCTCATCCAATCAGTTGAAGGCCTATATAGAACAAAGAGACTGACTCTCTGGAGAGAATTCTCTGCTTCAGATACACCAGCAACATTGGCTCTACCTGCCTGATGGCCTTTGAATTGGACTGTTAGCTGTCTGGTATCCAGCCTGTTGGCCCACCCTGCAGTGGACTTGCTAGCCTCCATAGTTATGAGCCACTTCCTTATAATAAATCTCTCTTTACATATATTCTATTATCTATTTCTATGTCCTACTGGTTGTTTCTCTGGAGAACCCTAATACAGTTAGCTCCTTAGGGGCCTCCTGCCCCACTTACCCTTGCCTGGGTAAGCTGGGAAGACATATGCCCCCACTAAGTCAAGAGGTATGGAAGATGCAGAAGCTGGTGCCCCTCCAGCAGGGGCAAACGAAGCCCAGCCTATGATGCCAATTTCCAGTCACACTTCTAGTAACTGGGGCCTAAGGGGCTGTGCCCTTCTCCAGAGGCTCCCTCCCCTCTGCTCACTGGGAGACTCTTCCCACCCCCCACCTGTAAATTAGCTGCCTAGGAAGCAAGGGCTCTGGGCCATGGTGTACTGGTTTGGACTCTAATATTACACCCAACAGCAACAACCTGGGGCAGCTGGGAGCTTCCCTCAACATGTGGTGACAAAGTTAGAAGTTAGGCACTGGGCTAGAAACTAATTTATTTAACCCAAAAGGTCAGGAAGAGAAGTGACAGCATCTGTGGGTCAGGTCAGGAATGGAAGAGGGTGGCCTAAGTGTTCCAAAGGTGACTTGGAAATCCAACTGTCTGAGAAGCCCTTTTTTCAAATGTCAAGTGGGGACAATAGCCAACCAAGAACCATGGTCCCTCCCACTACACTCAGGAAGCCTGGGGAGCCTCTGGTCTTTCCCACACCAAGGAACATATCTCACGCTATTGGAGGTTGGAGAAGTGGCAGGCATGGAATGGGGCTCTCTCCTTGGCTGGAGCACTAGCTCCCATAGCACTAGCTCTATGGGAGCAGCTGTGGGAGGACATGGGGTAGGATCCGGCGGAAGAAGTTAGGTGGGCAGTGCCAGTCCTGGGCCTTCAGGGAGGGGAATCTTAACCTTTGTGCTCAGGAAGAGGCCAAACCTCAAGCCAGCTAACGCTGGAAGGTGAAACACCTCTGAGCTCCAGGAAAGTGGTCCTGACTTGATTTTGGGGCAGAGGAAGGAAGAGGTTAAGGTCAGAGTCCGTCCCACTTCTGGGCCAGGAAACACTCAGGGAGATTCCCATTGGGAAGTGATGTGCCCCTTCCCTGGCTATGAACCTGGCTGACTCAAATTGACCAGAGCCATGGGTAGTAAATAGTCCACCATGAGGATACAACACCTGTGTGGCCAGGGTCTAGAGATGCCCACTGCAGAAGCTCCATGCTGGGAGAGAGAAGGTGGAGGGCAACCTGGTGTGCAGGTGGGACATCTCAGTTCCGCTTGCCTGTTGGGGCCATGCTGTGGGGGTGGGGACAGCTTAAAGTGGCCCAAAGGAGCCAGCAAGGCCCCTGGAGGGGAGTCCAACTTCACTTTGTCCAAGACAGTCTTCTTGATGGCAGCTGGTGAGACCTTCTCCCAGTCAGCCATGGACTGCAGTTCCCTGGGGAAGCAGTGAGGAGTATTTCGTCCAGGGCTCCACCTCCTACCTGAGCCCAGGTGTCCATGAGGGAAGTGGGAACAAGGCCCACAGCTCCCAGCACCTGCCAGCTCAGGGCCCATGCATCTGCAGTTCTCTGAAGCTACCCAACCCCCTAGAATGCTCTCTGGCTCTCCCTCACCTCATCAAGATCAGCTCAGAGTCAACAAATCTAGCAGCCCCTGACTCTGAGCACAGGACATATGCCTCATCTGGTTCCTCTGCAGATTGATGCCAGGAGGACAGCACTGTGTCCTAGCCTCACTGCCAAATAGTAACACTTGGAAAAACCTAGGGGTCTGGACTAAACAGTAGGCTTGGGGTGAGAAAGGTGCCCATCCATCCTCAAAACCTGAACTAGGGACAGTGACACCAGGCCTAGACACCAAACTCTGTCTGTCCTGCTCTAGCTCTTTCAGTTCTCACAGAACTTTCATCAACCCTGTGCATTTTCCTGCATCCTGCTTCATTAACCTGCTTAATCTCCCTGGCCAGGCCAGGAGGAAGGGTTTATTTAACATCAGGCCCACAGATTCCCCAGCAGGACGATGGTGAGGGGCACTGCAAGCTGCACCCCAGGGGACTTATCTCCTAAGATTTTGCCCACTACCAGGCCAGAGCTCGATAAACAACTGCTGAGTGAATAACTGAATAGACCCGAGCAAGGCCGAGGGCTCTGGTGTGCCAGCAGCAGGGGCCCACCGTGTGCAGACGTACAAGGCCTCCACGGCATTGATGAGCAGAGAATGAAAACCCCCACTCTCTAGCACAGCAGTTCTCAACCTGTGGGTCGCGACCCCGGTGGGGGTCAAACAACCAAAACACAGGGGTCGCCTAAAGCCATTCCTTGAGCTGGCCTGGGTGCTGTTCTGAGTCCAATAGCATCTTGGCAGCCCCTTACAGGCAGAAAGAAGGGCTGACAGCTGTGGGTACATCCACATGTATTGAAAGGACACTGCCAGGAGCCCCCAGCTAATGCGCTTACTCTCCACCCACTTATTCCAGTGCACCAGCCTTGCACCCAGCAAGGAGTAGCCCCTGTCAGATGGTCAAGAAAAATACTGACCAGCAGAGTCTGGGCACCGAGGCAGACTGCCAGGCACCTGGGAAGCCCCATCTTCACCCCCCCGCCCCATCAGCCAGGGCATTAAGGGCTGTGAATGCCTGCAGGGAAGCCACTGTCCCAGGCCTTTTCTTCTGCAGACAATGGTTGGTCCAGCAGTTCTACCCTAAGTAGCCAGAGCAGGGAGGAGGGTAAAGGTGGGCAGATGTGCTTTGAGGTCTTCCCACAGCCACCGCTGCCACCCACCCATCCCCAGTCCTCACATAGGCTGGGCCACTGCCACTGAGCCCCGTGAAAGCGTCTATCAGGTCTTCCTCCAACTCCATGCAGAAGCCCACACTGCCCATGAGCTGCTCCAGGAGCCCGCTGTTCACTTGGGTGTGGGTGCCTGAGACATACACAGTGGCCCCCTCCCATACCACAAGTGGTGTGTTGGTAGTGCAACGGATGACTTTGGGGGCTGGCTGGAACGCCATCAGTTTCTGGAGAAGAAATTGGCTGTGTATCCATCCCAGCCTTGTGCCCAGCAGGGTATGCTGGTTGTGAGCATGAACACACTCATCCAACTGAACATTTCCTGAGTTCTCACTGTGGACTGGGCCAACACACTCATTTCACAGACGGAGAACTGAGGTGTTGAGATGGCTGGAGCTCCTGACTACAGCACACACTTCCCCGTCCTCTCCAAACCCCACTGGGCCTGGACCCACAGCACCCACCTTCTCAATGGAGTTGATGGTGACACCAGCTGCATAGGACACCACGACATGCCGGTCCTCGATGTCGGGGCCGATCTCATCCAGGATGAAGGGGATGATGTTCGGCTTCATGGACAGGAAGAGTATGTCACTGTGCTGCATTGTCTCCTTGTTGTGGAGTGTCAGGTTTACCTCCATTTTCTGCAAGAATGCCAAGGTGGGCTCAGCCTGCCCCTATACCTGGCTAAATCCCCAGGACCTCCCCCAAGCCAAGAGCTATAATGTGGACCAGCACAGAGGCTGCTGGGGGCATGGGCATGGCCAAATTAGGGGCTCAGGGAAAGGGGCTGACAACTCCCCTCCAACCACCCTTTCCACCCCAAAGTGGAGGAAACAGTTTGCTCTGGAATGTGCTCCTTTTACAAGCAGAAAAGGAACACTAAATCCATGCCACAACCTTGGCCTACCTCTTGGGCTGCAGTGCCAGGCCCCTGCCCTCTGCTCTCCAGGTGTGGGTAGTTATCCCAAGCTAAGCACCTCCCCACCTATGGATCTGGAGCCCTAACTCAGCTATGGCAAACCAAAGCTCTATCGGCTCCAGATGTGTCTCACCTGGTCCCACACTGTGGCCCCATGTGCCTGGCCCCCACAGCACCCCAATCCAGACCAGCACCCCTCCCCACCAGCTGCACATAAGCCTGTCACCCAGATCCCAAGAGCAGAGCAGAGTCCGTGAAATACTACAGTCCAGGGCCACTACTCTTGCTGGGGTGGTGTAATGTTTCATGGTGCCCATCACTGGGGCCACACTACTACTGGCCCTCCATGGTTAAGGCTGTTACAGCCCCCCCCCCCAGGGTCAGACACACTGACTGACCCCTGCAGAGACAGCTGCCCTGTCTCCCTGCACCTACCCTGAGGGCAGAAACCGTAGCCAGGTCCATGTTTGTAGAGCTGGCCAATATCTTGTGGGCAGCTAGGACACCTGGAGAAAAGGAGTTCCTTCCTCAAGGCCAGTCCTGGCCTTCCTACCCAACATTCCCAGGAAGGAGAGCAGAAATCCCACCACCCAGAGTAAGAACAACCCCTGTCGATCTCAAACATCCTAAAGCTGCCATATTCCACAGGCATGTTATCCAGAGCCCCATCTTCATTCCCCAGACTGCAGAGGGGAAACTGCCCACCCTCTGGTATTGGGCCCCCTCCTGGCCACAGGCCCTACCTGCTTCTGTAAGGTCCTTAGCCAGGGCACAGGCCAGCTGGCCAGTCCCGATGAAGCCCACGCTCATGGTGTCCGCAGATTTGCCCACAGCTCTCAGAACCTGGCACTAGCTCTATGGGAGCAGCTGTGGGAGGACACGGGGTAGGATCCGGCGGAAGAAGTTAGGTGGGCAGTGCCAGTCCTGGTCACTCGACCGCCGGTAGGCGCCCCCCTACCCCAGCCGGTCTAAATTTCCCCTTGGCTGCCCTACAGCCCCGGGCCCGGTAACTGCTCCGATCGGCCACTTCAACTGCGTCCCCGAACTGCTTCTATTGGTCCCAAAGGGCCTACGGAACCGGACTGGGAGCTGCGGTGTGTGTGTGGGGAAGCGACAGATTGGCGGCCGGAGGCCCCTCCCGTTCTAGCACCCCACCGCCTGGTGCCAGGTGACGCAGACGCGCATCTCCCCCTGCCCGGCAGCACCACCCACCTTGCGGGAGCCCAGCCTCACCCTTGCGCACAGTAACGGAATTATCCAATACAGGTTGCCCTCCGCCCGCGGCCGGGCGCCAGCCACGCGGCGTCCGCGCCTGGCCAGCCCCGCCTCCGACACTCCAGCCAATCCGCAGCGCGGCCGCCTGGGCGCCGGCCAATCGGAGGGCGCAGGCGGTCCGGGGGGGGGGGGGAGTTGCATCATCCGCTCGGTCAGGCTCCCATCCCCGGCTCAGTCCGGTTTTCCTTCTCCCACCCAGCTCCCTGAATCCGCGCTTCCTGGGATACAACCCCCGAATCCTTGTGCTTTAGGATTCCAGCCCCTCGAGCCCTCGCCCCCTGACCCGTTTCGCCCAGATCCGGGTCCTAGGACCACACGTGGGGACTGAAGACGCTGTGGTTCTGGGTAGGGGCTCCCAGGGGCCCTGTAGTGGGCGACACCCTGCGTGGCTGGTGCTGGCTGTGAGTCTGGACTTGTTATTAACATGACCATCAAGTTTGGAGGAGCCCTACTATACAGAAATTTTTCTTACTTGCTTGCTATTTTGTTTTTGGTTTTTTTGGTGGGGGTGGGGTAAAAACAGTTTGCCAAATGGAAACATTTAAAATGTATCACTAGCCTGATCAGGTGGTGGCGCAGTGGATAGAGCGTCGAACTGGAACGCAGAGGTTCCAGGTTCGAAACCCGAGGTCGCCAGCTTGAACGTGGGCTTACCAGCTTGAGTTCAGGGTGGCGGGCTTGAGTGTAGGATCACAGACGTGATCCTAAGGTCGCTGGCTTGAGCAAGGGGTCACTCGCTCTGCTGTAGCCCCTACTCCCACCCCCTACTCCCCCTTGTCAAGGCACATAGTCAATGAACAACTAAGGCGCCACAACAAAGAATTGATGCTTCTCATCTCTCCCCCTTCCTGCCTGTCTGTTCCTATCTGTCCCTCTCTCTGTCTCTATAACACAAAAAAATAAAATGTATCACTAATTTGATACTGTATCTTGTCACTTAAAATTTTTTTTTTTTGCAATTGTACCTGGAAGCTGGGAATCTGGAGAGAGCCAAAGACTTTCCCAGAATCCCAGGATCAAGAGGCAATTGGGAAGTCTAGGTCATTTCCCTAAGATCACTGCTTCTTCCACCTGGAGTTATATTTCCACAGGTCTCTTCTGGGCCAGGCCTTCTTTGAAAGATGCATAACAGTCAGGCCATAGGCCTGTTGTCATGTCAACCTACCCAACAGGCAGCTTGAGGCCATGGTAAACAGAAGAGGATGACCCCACAGTGCCCCCCAGCTCCCTCAGAACACCACAGTGTTTCCTGACATCTTGTCTGCAGGGTCTGTAGAAATTTTCAGCTTTGGGATTTTGGAAGAATATGGCCTCCTTCATTTTTTCCCAAGGACATGCTCAGGGCTCATCTAAGCTGAGTTGATATTTGGGTTTGGGATAGTCTGGGGTCCCAATTAACAGCAGGGTTAAGGCAAAGTAAGAAGTGATCCTTGTTGACAAACCATCCCCCACCAGGGGAAGGGTTGAGTTACTGCTTTTTTTAAAATCAATTCTGCAAATTAAATGACAAACTGCTCTAAAGCATATTTTCAGCCCTGGCCAAATAGCTTGGTTGGTTAGAGCATCATCTGGATACACAGAGTTGCCGGTTTGATCCCTGGTCAGGGCACATAGAGAAACAGATCAATGTCTCTATCTCTTTCCTCCTTCTTCTCCCTCTAAAATCAATAAATAACTTTTTAAAAATAAAAATAAAACATATTTTCAGAATTACATAGATATTTGTGTCACAGAAGCAGGGCTATGACATTTTGGGTTTTTTTTTTTAAACTACAGAACTCCTAGTTTGGCTTTTTTAAAAATATATATTTTTTTAATTCATTTTTAGACAAAGGAGAAAGAGAGAGAAGGGAGGGAGGGGCAGGAAGCATCAATTCCTGTATGTGCCTTGACCAGGCAAGCCCAGCATTTTGAACAAGAGACCTCAGCATTCCCAGGTTGACACTCTACCCACTCTACCGCCACAGGTCAGGCTGACATTTTGTTGACACAGTGACCACCACCACCACCAGAACACTGTGTAGTGATCATGTGCATGGCAGAAATCTCAGGCCTTAGAGCGGCATCCGTCTTTCCTGGCCATTAGCCCTCACTCTCCTAGGGAGGGGCTGATCAGGGAAGTGACCTGGATGCAAACCTAGGGGCTCCAGTGTGTCTCACCTGACTGTTCGTAACCAGAGAATGGAGTACTTTAAAAGTCCTCGTTTTTGCTCTGGCCTGATAGCTTGGTTGGTTAGAGCATCATCCTGAAGCTCAGAGGTTGCAGGTTCGGTCCCCAGTCAGGGCACATACAGGAGCAGATCGATGTTCCTATCTCTCTCCCTTCCTCTCTCGCTAAAAATCAATCAATTAAAAAATATTTTTTAATTTTTAAAAATTAAAAAAAAAAGTTCTGGCCTGACCAGGCGGTGGCGTAGTGAATAGAGCGTCGGACTGGGGTACAGAAGGACCCAGGTTCGAGACCCCGAGGCCCCGAGGTCGCCAGCTTGAGCGCGGTGTTACTTGGTCTGCTGAAGGCCCGTGGTCAAGGCACATATGAGAAAGCAATCAATGAACAACTAAGGAGTCCCAACGAAAAACTGATGATTGATGCTTCTCATCTCTTCGTTCCTGTCTGTCTGTCCCTATCTATCCCTCTCTCTGACTCACTCTCTGTCGCTGTAAAAAAAAAAAAAAAAAAAAAAAGTTCTGTTTTTCAATTAATATACCAAATAACTCCCTTGTCCAAGGATAGTCCTCTAGTTCAGGGACAAAGTGTCAGCAGAACCATATCCAGGCCAGCCTCCAGGGGACCTTCCAGGCTCATCTTGAGCTCTGGAGCCCCTCCACTCCTCTGTCTTCCCCATTGGAACCTGGAAATTTAGTGTGGGTGGTGCACTAGGGACAGAGGCCTCTGAACAGTGAGGAAATCAGGAAGTTGGTGACAGCTAACTCATTTCAGAAGTTTGGCTAGAAAAAAAAGATGACTAGTGGTGTCCAGGCCTCCATATGTTCCTTTGTCACCTGGAATGTACCTCCTAACCCTATCCTCCCTTAGCCAGTGGGGCCCTTAGGACATCTCAGGATATGAGCTTCTTCCCCCTTCAGGGACCTCCTTAGCAGGTAGGGAGCCAATTGTCTCCCACTCTACTGGGCACCAGGACAGGGAGCCCTGAAGCCCGTGCCTGAAACCTCCTTGGGTTCCTCTGCCTACTATGGTGCTTGGTGCCCCCAGAAACCCCTGCAGGGGTGGTGGTAAGTGCTGAGTGCCCCTGGGCGGGGGGAGGACAAGCTTAACATCCAGTCTTCCCCCATTCTTGTTCCCATTGAAGGAGAAGATACTTCCTGCCCCTTTCTCGGGAGCTGTCCCTCACACCCAGAGTACCCTGGACTCCCCCACAGCCACCTCCTCCCTCAGCCACACAGGGTCCAGGCTCTCCTCCTCAAAACATGCTGGGGGAATGGCCCAGCTGGTGCAGAGACTGCTCATCAGAGCTAGGGTGCAATTCAGCATTGGCATTTATTTCCTGCTCAAGGCCTTGAACTAGTCAATGGGCTGAGGGGTGACAGCCCAGGCTGGGCTCTTGAGTAGAAGAAGCTGGTTGAAACATGGTGGATGATGGCCCCGGAGGGCCCTGGTGGTCATCAGCTGGGCAAATAGACACTTGAGCAGACGAGGTTGTGGGTCTGCAAACACCAGAGAGGCACCTGATGCCCACGCTCTATGTCCAAGTAGCTGCCCCAGGTTGGCCTCCCTTGGGCCCACGGCAGGTCCGAAGAAGCTGCTGTGGGGACCAATGGTGGGGGGCCTACCTGGGTGGGAACCCAGATTATCATTAGCACGCCTCTGAGGAACAAAGCAGACTACCTATGTCCTCTCCAGCCTGCTAACACTGCCCTGTGTAACCACACCAGTCCTAGCTCTGGTTCCCATGTCTGTAGCCAGTAGAAGGCAGGTGAGCTGGGGTCCTGATTTTGGCTCCTTCTTTTTAAGCTGGCACAGAACCCCCCGCAGGGCCTTACTCTGATGGTTGTTCTGCCAGGGTTCTAGGAATAGCCCCCTGAAGGCTGGAGGAAGGACCAGCAGCTCTAGATCTCTTCTGGGCAACTTTCCAGCCCCTTCCCACACCTCTGGGAATTGTCCCTTTTTCAACTCTACTTAGGTATCCAGCCTGAATGTGAGCTCCAGACACTGATGAACACGTAGGGCCACCTAAATCCTAACCTCAGTGAACTCATGTGCAAAGTGAATCACAACAATTCTTGCCTCCAAGGCTTCTCATGAGTTATAGTGACCATCACTGAGCTAGGGTGGGCCAGGAAATAGAGACAGAAATAGAGAGCTAGAAATAGAGAGATATGGTGACAGAGAGACAGAAACAGGGAGAGCAGAAACAGAGGGATAGAGATAGAAATAGAGATAGAGATAGAGAGAGGCTGGGAGCTGCCTAGTGAAGGCTTCTCAGGTATCCTGCTTAGGGCCTTCTGCCCCTCTCTCACCCAACCCACCTTTCCTGAGCTTCCATCATTGCCAGAAGTCCAGGAGTGGCTGTGCTGGTTGCCTCCTCCAGTTCACTCCCAGCAGTCTGGGCTCCCCTGAGTCACTCTCATGGTGCCCAACACCGCTGGGGTGCAGATGTGGGTGGGCTGCTGCCTGCAGGGCTACAGGGTGGATATGAAACGGATCCTCTGGGAGTACGCAAGGTCAGCAACATAGAGGAGTAGGTTGACATAAGTGAAGATGACTACCACCAGCTGGCTGTCCCAGGGATATCTGCCCCTATGGCAGTCAGGGGGCTGCCTGGGCTCTCCATACTTGGGGTCGAAACAGAAGACAGGCCAGATGACCACAGTGCTGAGGTATAGAAGAACGTCCAAGAAGGTGTACACCACCACCACACGGTCGAAGGGACAGCCCAGGCCCCCCGTGTGGCCCAGCACACTGAGGGCCACCACAGCCACTGTGGCCAAGAAGCACAGACTGTAGACAGCCACACACCACTGGGTGGCTACATAGCACCCATAGCGGCTGTCATGAACCAGTGCCCCAAAGATGATGCAGGCCACGAAGGCCTGGACGATCTTGAGGAGTCCAGACACCGTGGCCAAGCTGGCTACCTGGCCTGGCCGGGCCGGGTCAGGGCCACCTCCGCTGCGTAGGCCAGGAAGAAGAGCCCAGCAAAGACACTGGCTGCCAGGCGAAAGTCCCTGGCTGCACAACCCGCGGGCTCTGGTGGGCACTGCAGGCAGGTGAAATACAGTGGGTAGATGACAGCAGCTGTGGCCGACAACAGCGTGGCCAGCATGGCAAAGGCTACAGTGAAGCTGCCCCAGGAGAGGCGCAGGCAGCTGTGTAGCTGGGTGAACTCACAGGCCACCACCAGGACTGAGAGGGCAAAGCAGAAGCCCCAGGCAGCCATGCAGAAGGTGCCCTGGACACCTATGAAGCCACCCTGGTGAGCCACCAAGCTGAAGGTGGTGCAGCCGAAAGCCAGCTGCAGCATACGGGCCGTGCCCACCAGGGATGTCATAGCACCCAGGTATAGGTACCTGCCCGCAGGGGGCTCCATGGTGCTGCCCATTTGACTGGCCATTTCCTTGCCTCACACAGCACCTGGTGGCCAGGGAGGTCTTGCCTGGCTATCACCCCTCTGTCTCCTGTGGCTACAATGTCTCCTTCAGCCAGCAGCCTGCAGTGGCAGAGATGAGGCTGGTGATATTGCAGCAGGTAGTCTCTTTATTGCTTGTGTGACCCCCACGCTATAAATAGGCTGCCCATGATCAGAGGCTGGGAATAGCAAAGCCTGTTCCCAATCCCATCTGACCCCTATGTCTCATGCCAAGCCCTTGCCAGGATCATTAACCCCTTGACCGCTGGCACCGCCCCCTCCACAGAACCTGTGTCTGTCGGTCAGTCTCAGTTGCTCCACTGCCCACAGGGTAGGGAGCAGAGCAGAGAGCAACCAGGTTGTTATTGGTCTGTTCAGCTCAAGCGGCCTCCCTGGCTGGCCCGGGTAGAGAAGGGATGCAAGAATATGAGGGTAGCAGAAGGGGTGAGGTGTCCTTCCAGAGGTGGCTTGGTGCCAACCTGGATGGTTTCTGTAGCCTGTTATCATTGTTCCTGGGGCCCTGGCTCAGCTGTGGTCCTGGGGAGATGGTAGGGAAGGGAGGAGTATCCTGGAGACCCTGTGCCTCCCTTTCTTCTTATAGCCCCCAGCCTGAACTGAGATGCAGTTTTAATTATTATTAGGGGGGGTTATTATGGAACTCTTTCCTTGTCCCTACTAGGCATGTAAACACCTAGAAAAAACTCAACTCCACCGTTTTTAGGCTAAAATATTAATAAAGTATGAAATGTTTTTGGAAATGAAAAAACTTCTTTCTGAATGCATGAGTTGGATATGCTCCATTAATGCAGAAAAAGATACAGAAAAATTGCCCACGATCCTATCACTCAATCCAACCACTAGGAACATCTCCTCTGTGTGTGTGTATATAAAATTATATAGTTATATACATTTTCCCTATTTTCATTTAGAAAAATTTCACATTATAAAGTAGTTGCAAAATAGCATGATCAACAATCTTTCACCTAGATTCAAAAATCATTATTTTGCCATTTGTTCTCTCTCTCTCCCCCTCCCTAATAATTAATAATCAATAATAATGTTAATACTGTGGGTACGACAGTCTGGCCCCAGTTACTTCCATGGACACCTGCTAAGAGCAAGGCTGTCCTCCCATAAGTCCTGCACACAATGGTTGCATCTGGGAAACTTACAAAAAACACATGGTCCTTATTCAATTTTCCCCACTTAGCCCCAAACACACTTTAACTGCTTTATAATTTTTGCACCAGAGTCCAATAAGGATTATACTTTGGCTGCTGTGTCTCCAAGTTAGTTTCCTTTATTCTAGAACAGTCTCTACATTTTTTTGGTATTTCCTCATACTACTTTCTTTCACTATGTGTAACGGACTGTTTCCTTATGGTTATATTCCAGCCAAATGATCTTCTTGACCAGAAATCCACGTGGGATGGCATTTCCTTCTCGTGTCCACTGGGGCAGACATGATGTCAGTGAGTCCTAACACCAGCAGCCCAGCTACAGCATTTCTGTGATTTACATCTGCCCAGGAGGGTCCTAGCTTCTGTGGGCAGCTACTCTGTGAACACCTCTCCCCTTTAAAAGGAGAGTCACTGGCCTGACCTGTGGTGGCGCAGTGGATAAAGCGTCGACCTGGAAATGCTGAGGTCGCCGGATCGAAACCCTAGGCTTGCCTGGTCAAGGCACATATGGGAGTTGATGCTTCCAGCTCCTCCCCCCTTCTCTCTGTCTCTGTCTCTCCTCTCTATCCCTCTCTGTCTCTCTCACTCTCCTCTCTAAAAATGAATAAAATAAAATAAAAAAAATAATAAAAGGAGAGTCACTGACTGGGTAGTTCAGTTGGTTAGAGCATTGTCCCCATACACCAAGGTTGCGGGTTTGATCCTGGTCAGGGCACATACAAGAATCAACCAATAAATGCATAAATAAGTGGAACAACAAATCGATGTCTCTCTCTCTCTCTCAAATCAAGAAATTAAATAGAGAATTACACTGGCCATCTGATTCAACATTCTTATTTATTATTTATTTTTCATTTATTTTTTATTTTATTTTATTTTTTTACAGAGACAGAGAGAGAGTCAGAGAGAGGGATAGATAGGGGCAGACAGACAGGAACGGAGAGAGATGAGAAGCATCAATCATCAGGGTTTTTTTTTTGTTGCAACACCTTAGTTGTTCATTGATTGCTTTCTCATATGTGCCTTGACTGCGGGCCTTCAGCAGACCGAGTAACCCCTTGCTCAAGCCAGCGACCTTGGGTCTAAGCTGGTGAGCCTTGCTCAAACCAGATGAGCCTGCGCTCAAGTTAGCGACCTCGAGGTCTCGAACCTGGGTCCTTCTGCATCCCAGTCTGACGCTCTATCCACTGCGCCACTGCCTGGTCAGGCCTCAACATTCTTATTTATGATATTTCTAGAACAGTTAATAATAATGGTAAAATAAAGGATTTCCATTTGTTTTCAGGTCTTTAATCCTTGGGAAGAGTGTCTGGACACTGTGAGTAGCCCCATGCCCACTCCAAGAATGCCCACCAGGTCACTATTATGCAGGAGGCAGGTTTTGCTTGCAGGTCAGGTACACCCTTAAGAAAGATCCTTGTGCCCTGGCCGGTTGGCTCAGTGGTAGAGCATCGGTCTGGCGTGCAGGAGTCCTGGGTTCGATTCCCGGCCAGGGCACACAGGAGAAGCGCCCATCTGCTTCTCCACCCCTCCCCCTCTCCTTCCTCTCTGTCTCTCTCTTCCCCTCCCGCAGCCAAGGCTCCACTGGAGCAAAGTTGGCCTGGGCGCTGAGGATGGCTCTGTGGCCTCTGCCTCAGACGCTAGAATAGCTCTGGTTGCAACAGAGCGACGCCCTAGATGGGTAGAGCATCGCCCCCTGGTGGGCGTGCCGCGTGGATCCCGGTCGGGCACATGCAGGAGTCTGTCTGACTGCCTCCCCGTTTCCAACTTTGGAAAAATACAAAAAAATAAATAAAATACATTAAAAAAAGAAAGATCTTGTGAGCCTTCCAAGAGCCCCCAGTAGGTACTCTTGGCCCAGCCCAGCTACCCCAGGGCCACAGGAGTGGAAGACCTCCTCTGCTGGGAGTAGACAATTTATAACCTTTATCTCAAGAAGACATATGCCACAATCCAGCTGAAGTTCACAGTTCAGAGAATCCTAACAGTGAGCCCAGTCACATTTTCCTCCACAACTCAACTAAATGGGTTTAGCTTGTAACACCTGAAGACTTGGGTGTTTTGGGGAACCTGGCCTTGACTCTGCCAGCACTTTGGTGTTATCCCCAGGTGTTCAGGCATGGCCAGCACAATTGTGCAGGCCAAAGTCAGACTCCCAGGCACCTGTGACAGGTGTGGTGAGTATAATGGGCATCCTTCTCTTATAAAAGTCAGTTTGCTAGCAATTACATAAACAGAGATTCTAGGTTGGCCGTTTCAACATGATTTTAAGGGAAGTTAGTTAGAAACACCTAAAGCTCAACAGTAGGAACTGGGTAGCAAATGATGGACTGATAAGCTGCCTTAAAGTCACCTTGTGGATGCACAGGGTGATGTAGCAACTGGTCACAGGACCCAAGATGACTTATGGTGAAGCTGTGCAGCAGAATTCTCCCTTGTATGAGACAGAAGGTACATGGATACAGGTGCCTCCAGAATCACAGAATGGTTGGGGTGAATGCCTGTGGTATCCCCAAGGTCACCTCCCAGATGTGGGGCAACAGGGGCTTTTGCTGCTTCTTTGGACTTTTCAGTAATTTTAAAGTTTTCTAAAATGAATGACTAGCTATTACTTTCTAAACTAGAAAAAAATTTTTTAAACTATAAATGAAGTATATCTTACTACAATGAAAAATGACTAGATTTATATTCTTGTATGAATAAAAAACTGTTACATTTTAAAGACTTTATTTTTTTATTTATTATTTTTTTAAACAGTTAATTTTTTAAAACTTTTATTTTATTTATTCATTTTAGAAAGGAGAGAGAGGGAGAGAGAGAGAGAGAGAGAGAGAGAGAGAGAGAGAGAGAGGAGAGAGAGACAGGGGGAGGAGCTGGAAGCATCAACTCCCATATGTACCTTGACCAGGCAAGCCCAGGGTTTCGAACCGGCGACCTCAGCATTTCCAGGTCGACGCTTTATCCACTGCGCCACCACAGGTCAGGCCAAGACTTTATTTTTTAAAACAGATGTACAAAGAAACTGAGCAGACAGAGTCCCTGCACACCCCACACCCAGTCTAACTCATACCCAGAACCACCTTACATTTGTTACAATTCATGAGCAAATATCTATACATTATTATTAACTATTAACAACCCCCCCCTCCCGTACTGAGGGTCTCATTGACATCTTACAGTGTGGTGTCCTTGTTACAATTTATGAGCTAATATTGATACATTATTATTAACCAAAGCCCACACTTTGTTTTCTCACTTTTTGACCTATTGTTCCTTTTCTGCTCCAGAATCCCACATGACATTTTTTTTGTGTGACAGAGAGAGACAGAGAAAGAGACAGATAAGGACAGACAGGCAGGAAGGGAGAGAGATGACATCAATTCTTTGTGTTGCAGCTCCTTAGTTGTTCATTGATTGCTTTCTCATATGTGCCTTGACGAGCAGGCTACAGTAGAGTGAGCAACCCTTGCTCAAGCCAGTGACCCTTGGGCTCAAGCCAATGACCATAGGGTCATGCCCATGATCCCACGCTCAAGCCAGTGACCCCCGCACTCAAGCTGGTGAGCCTGCGCTCAAGCCAGATGAGCCTGCGCTCAAGCCAGTAATCCCAGAGTTTTGAATCTGGGTCCTCTGCATCCCAGTCTGACGCTCTATCCACTGTGCCACCACTTGGTCAGGTCCACATGACACTTTTATTATTATTGTTATTATATATTAAGTGAAAGGTGGGGAAGTAAAGAGACAGACTCCGGCATGCCCCCCACCCACCGCCACCAAGATCCACCTGGCAAGCCCCTTATTGGGTGATGCTCTGACCATCTGAGGTCAGTGCTCCGTTGCTCGGCAACTGAGCTATTTTAGTGCCTGAGGCGAGTCACAGAGCCATCCTCTGTGCCCAGGGCCAACTTGCTCAAACCAATTGAGCCATGGCTATGGGCAGAGGCAAATTAAGGTCGGTTGAGGCCCCAGGTGTAGAAGAAAATATTGGGCCCCTTACATTATAAAAAAGTGTAAAGTTGGAGTTTTGCGGGGCTCTTCAGAAGTCGGGGCTCAGGGCACGTGCCTGGCGCATCCGCCATTAAATCAGCCTCTGGCTGTGGGAGAAGAGAGAGAGACAGAGAGAGGGAGAAGGGGAAGGGGAGGAGTGGAGAAGCAGATGGTCGCTTCTTCTGTGTGCCCTGATTGGAAAACGAACTCGGGACTTCTACACACCCAGCAACGCTCTACCACTGAACCAATTGGCCAGGGCCCCACATGACATTTAGTGGGCTGGACTCTGCAGACTCTTCTGGTCTGTGACTGCTTCTCAACCATTTCTTATTTTGGGTGACCTTGACAGTGCTGAGTGCAGGGCAAGGATTATGCAGACTGTCCCTCTGTTCGGATTTGTATGACATTTCTCTCATTTTTAGTCTGGCCTTGTGGTTTTGGGGGAGGAAGACCACCAAGGCAAAGTGCCCATCTCAAGGGTTGTGCTCTCAACATGACTCATCACTGCTGATGTGACTGGTCACCTGACTGAAGTGTGTTTGCCAGGTGTTCCCTCTGTGGAGTTTCTATTTCTCCTCCTTTGCATCCTGTCCTTGGTGGGAGGACGTCACTATGCTGACCCACACTGGGGAGGGGGTGGTGATTCCTCTTTTGGAGGGGAGAAAATCTATATACGTTATTTGTAATTCTGCTAAAGAGATTGCTCTTTTCTCCCCTATTTGCATATTTAATTATTTTTTATATCAGTAAAGACTCAGGCCTATTTATTTTATAATTTGGTTTACAACCTAAAACTACATTTTAAAAAATGTATTGATTTTAGCCTTACCGGTGGTGGCGCAGTGGGTTGAGCATTGGACCAGGACACTGAGGGCCCTGGTTCAAAACCCCAAGGTCACTGGCTAGAGAGTGTTGGCTTATGAGCATGGGGCCGCCAGCTTGAACACAGTATCATTGACATGATTCTAAGGTCGCTGGTTTGAGCTCAAGGTCACTGGCTTGAGCAAGGGGTCACTGCCTCTGCTAGAGCCCCTGATTAAGGTATGTATGATGCAACTGTAAATTGATGTTTCTCATCTCTCTTTTTCCCCGCCCTCTCCCTTCCTCTCTCTCTCTCTCTCTCTCTCTCACACACACACACACACACTTACTCGTGCGTGTGCACACACACATAATTAAAAGACAGGAAGGGAGAGAGAGCAAGAGAGAGGAGAGAAACATCGATTTGTTGTTCCACTTATTTATACATTCATTGGTTGACTCCTGTATGTGCCCTGACAGGGGATTGAACTCACAACCTTGATTATCAGGACAATGCTCTAACCAACTGAGCTACCCAGCCAAGGCCCAAAACTACATTTTTTCGTTCTGTTATTGAAAGTTTTCCAGCCTTGGCCATTGTGAGCCCTTTCAGGGTCCCTGTGACCTCTTGCACACCCTCACAATGTAGTGAAGTTATCGGACAGGGGACCTGGACCTTTGGGTCTGCCTAGGGCTAGCCAGTATCGTGTGGATTCTTGACTTCATGTTGGAAAAATTTCACAACATGAATCTAGGTGATTTTGAGAGTAAGTTTAATAAAGCTGGAGGCAGTGAAACAAGGAAGGGCCTGGAATAGAAGAAGCAACAGGCAAGCCTAGGCAAAGCTGCTTTGGCTCACTGGGAAGTCAGAGAAAAGGGGGTCTTGGAGACAGGTTCAGGGGATTAGCCCCAGACGAGCTGCCACTACTCATTGATTCTCTGGTTTTAAGTCTCCCACCTCTTTCCAGCTTCCCCCATGGTGGACATGCCCACCAGAGGGTGCATTTGCAACAATTCATGAACCTACTGGGACTGGTCGTCATCACCCAGAGTCCATAGTGTACATTACAGTTCATTCTGTTGTACATTCTTATGGGTTTGGACAAACATGTAATGACATGCATTCACCATGAGTCTCATACAGAGTAGTTTCACTGCCCTAAAACTCTTCTGCACTCTGTCTGTTCATACCTCCTCTTCCTACCTCTGACAACCCCTGATCTTTTTGTTTTATTTTTAAATATTTAAATATCTAAATATTTATTTATTTATTTATAGCAAGAGAGATAGACAGGGACAGACAGACAGGAAGGGATAGAGTTGAGAAGCATCACCTCATAGTTACGGCACCTTAGTTGTTCATTGATTGCTTTCTCATACATGCCTTGACTGGGGTCTCCAGCAGAACCAGTGACCCCTTACTCAAACCAGTGCCTTTGGGCTCAAGCCAGCAACCATGTTCAAGTTGGTGACCCTATGCTCAAGCTGGCGACCTTGAGGTTTCAAGCCTAGGTCCTCAGCATCCCAGGCCAATGCTCTATCTACTGCACCACCACCTAGTCAGACTTTAAAATTTTTCACTTATTGATTTAGTGAGAGAGAAAGGAAGAGAGGGACAGGAACATTGATCTGTTCCTGAATGTGCCCTGACTGGGGATCAAACCAGCAACCTCTGTGCTCTGGGTCGATGCTCTCACCAATCGAGCTATCCGGCCAGGGTTACAACCTCTGATCTTCACTGTCTACGTAGTGTTTGTTGCCTTTTCCAGAAGATACAGAGTTGGAATCACAAAGTGTGGAGCCTTCTCAGACTGGTTTCTCCCACTTAATGAAATGCCTTTAAGGTTCCTCCATGTCTTTTCATGGTCTAACAGCCCATTTCCTCCTAGTGCTAAACAGTAGTCCACTGTCTGAATGGACCACAGCTTGTTTATTTGGTCATCCAAGGTAGGATACCTTGGTAGCTCCTGTCATGGGCACTTTTGCTCTTACAGGAATCATGTGTTAGGGAAGGTGTCAGGCAGCTATATTTCCAGAAAAGTGGAGAAGGCAGCACAGAGGGCTCCCTGTGTCACACTGATGTCTCATCAAGCACTGCAGATTTGGTCGCACCCAGTGTCCTCATGCATCCTGGGCTCATTTTGTCTCTGGTCCCACAGTGGAGCACCGCACGGACTGACCTTCTGGACTGGCTCTTCCTTCTTTTAAGGTTCTCTGGGGCCCCTGGCCAGTTGGCTCAGTGATAGAGCTTTGGCCCGCCATGTGGATATCCCAGGTTCAATTCCCGGCCAGGGCCTGACCTGTGGTGGCGCAGTGGATAAAGCGTCGACCTGGAAATCCTGAGGTCGCCGGTTCGAAACCCTGGGCTTGCCTGGTCAAGGTACATATGGGAGTTGATGCTTCCAGCTCCTCCCCCTGTTCTCTCTCTGCCTCTCCTCTCTCTTTCTCTCTGTCTCTCCCTCTCCTCTCTAAAATGAATAAACAAAAAATAAATTAAAAAATTCCCGGCCAGGGCACACTGGAGAAGTGTCTATCTGCTTCTCCACCCCTCCCCACTCTTGCTTCTCTCTCTCTCTCTCTTCTCTGCTGCTGAGCACTGAATGAGACAGAGGCGCTTGGACGCCTCGGATTCTGTTTGGACAAAGGACTGCTGGTCCTCTTTAGCATCTAAGTCTGCCCAGTAGTTCTGAAAAGATATTCAGGATGTGTGAACTGGTGTGTGGCCATGAATGGAGTGCTCTGGAAGGTCTGACAATGGAGGAGGAATCCTCACTCTCCCTGCAATCTTCCTCTCTCATCTGAGCAGCATGCTCCAGATCCCTGTTTTACAGATATGGAGATTGAGGCTCTAAGAGTTTAAACAATTTGGCTAAGATCCCACACACAAGTTGAGCCAGAGTACTAGCTTGCTTGTCCGTGATTCCCAGCTCTGTACTTACTGCCCGTACCTTTTAAGGGGGCAGCCAGGGGTCCCAGCTTGGGATAAGAGCTGCGTTTTTCGGAGGGGCAGGCTTGCCACCATCCCAAGTCAGACCAGCAGTAGAATATGGACGCTGGGTAGGCAGAGACCTCTCCAGGCACTGGCCCCCTTTAGGAAGCTCAGCCCAGGTTCCCTGGAAGTGTCAATACCTGTGGCTTTGTCTGGTGTTTGGGAGTGACTGCACACACGTTTGCTGAATAACGCTGCTGAGGTTTAGAGATGCTTCTCCGTCGGGGACGGGCACGGGGTGGTGGGACTAGAGAGAACATTAGTGTGGAATGCTAAAAAAAAAAAAAAATGGCTTCGGTTGCAATGGGGTGTAGGCCCCAGATGGGTGGAGCACTGCTCCCTAGTGGGCTTGCCAGGTGGATTCCGGTTGGGGCACATGGGGAAGTCTCTCTCCACCTCCCATCCTCTGACTACAAAAAAAGAAAAGCTCCATGAGGACAAAGAGTTTATTCATTTGGTGAAATCCATTGGGCCTAACCCACAAGTGTCAGCCACACCCAAGACGCACAAACACACAAAGCTGCCCCCACATTCTATGAGCCCACATCCAAGGGAGTAGGACTGCTGCCCTCCTAGGGATCGTGCTGGTGTCACCACTGACACCTCTGCACAGAGCACCGGTCTCTGAGCAGCACCTCCCAAGTTCTTTCCAAGTTGAGAGGTTAGAGCCTCCCAAGATGGCTCTCACCTTGTTGTGGCAGGCCCCTCTTTCAGAGGAGTCTCCCTAGGTAGGTGCCAGTGGGAACCCTCTGGGGTCTTCCCAGCCCATCTCCTGCTGGGCTCCTCCATTGTGTGGGAGCCCTCTCTGTGGCTCTCCTAGGTCTGAGGAGGGCTGCTCCCCTAAGCCAGCAGCTACCCCTGGGAACTCCTTCTTACTCTCTTTCTCAAAAATTATTAATTGGTTGATTTTAGAGAGAGAGGAAAAGGTAGAGAGAGAAAGAGAGGAAAGCATTCATTTTGTTGTTCCACTTAGTTGAGCACTCATCGGTTGCTTCCTGTATGTGTCCTGACCGAGTGTTGAACCTGAAACCTTGGTGTTTTGGGACAATGCTCTAACCAACTGAACTAACCAGCCAAGGCCACCCCTTCTTTCTTCTCTATCCTCTGGCCACCCCACCCCACCCATTGGCTGAATGTGAGCAAAAGCAGGGCCTCCTCAGAAAGGGTCTGGAGTGGGATTTTTGGCTGCTGCACTGAGGTTGGTGCATGATGAACTAGTGTAAGCCTGGTGGAAGGGTGGGGGCGGTAGCTGGGATTGCCCCAGGATGGAAGTGGAAGCAGGGAGGCCTGGGCAATACCATGAGGCAGCAGCAGAACCACCAGGCGTGGCCTCAGCCCACCATGGCCCAGCTACTCTGGCTGTCTGTGCTGGTGGACCTGGTGTTGTTCCTATTTGTGTACCTGTGGCTGTGATGGATTGCCTGATATCTGCATTAAGAAGTTGGCTTCTGGACTGGAGTTTGAAAATAACCACAACCTCTTGAACGTAGGAGGCTTCTGTCCCAGCACAGACAGGATTGTGCAACAGAAGAATTTTGAACTCTAAGGCAACTCCTTTTCTTTTCTTTTCTTTTTGTTTTTTGGTGACAGAGACAGAGAGAGACAGAGAAAGGGACAGATAGGAACAGACAGACAGGAAGGGAGGGAGATGAGAAGCATCAATTCTTTGTTGCGGCACCTTAGTTGTTTTCATTGATTGCTTTCTCGTATGTGCCTTGACTGTGGGGGCTACAGCAGACCAAGTGACTTCTTGCACAAGCCAGTGACCTTGGGTTCAAGCTGGTGAGCCTGTGCTCAAACCAGATGAGCCTGTACTAAAGCTGGGGACCTCAGGGTTTTGAACCTGGGTCCTCCGCATCTCAGTCCGATGCTTTATCCACTGTGCCACTGCCTGGTCAGGCTCTCTTTCATTTTATATGTTTGTTACTCATTTGGGGGTTCTGTTAAATGGGTAATGAGCTCACTTATTCATAGCTAAGTTCTTAAAACTATACTTTTTGGTATTTTAAAACTTTTCAAATATCTGATGGCTTAACAGGGACTGAATTAAAATATTTATACAGAAAAAAAAAGAAAGGGTCTAGAGTGGGACATGAGGTAGGGTATGGACCCCACCCCCTATTTCATTTCTAAACCAGGGTTGGGAGGAGGCTGGAGGTGAGGGAGGGGAGTGCAAAGTGGGTCAACTGCCCTTTCAAATAAGCACATCTGCAGGGCGAAACTCTTGTCTTTTTCTCATTATTTAAAAAATATGTTACAAAACAATATTAGCCATATATTTCTTGCTTATTTTCCTTTTCTAAAAAAAGTAATAAAAAAGTCACTTCAAAAAATACTGTGAGAGGGCAAGAGAAGCTGGGGCTATCTGGGGGTTCTGGGCTGGGGCTGAGGAATCCAGTTCTCTGGCTCCCTCCATGGGCTGGAGGCTGGGGAGGTGGGCAGGTTGGAGGGGTCCTCAGGCCACCGTGTCCAGCTGGGCCTCCTGTAGGCATTGGAAGAGGGGCAGTGAAGGCTGCTGGGGATGGGTTGGGTGTTCAGACTCAGTGTGGGTGATGGCTGGGCCCTAACTTCCCAGGAGGAACAGGAGGGCCATAGGGTGGCCCTCAGGTGGGACCCCTAGCTCTCACTGCTCAGCATCCCCAGCAGTTTGCTGGGCTCCAGGCCCTGCTGCTGAGCCATGGTCTGCACGTCAAAGCCCATGTGCATGAGGAACTGGGCCACATTCATCTCCTGCCCTGTGAACTGGTCCCGGATGGTGGGACAAGAGGGGTTGCAATGGGGCCAGGAGCAGCTGTCCACCAGGTGGATGGGGCAGCCCTTCAGAGGGGCTCTGCTGGCCTTGTGGCTTTCATGGAGGCTTCTGTCCCAGCAGTGAAGTGCCCGCGGCAGTGACGTCCCCTTCACCTGGACATCTGTCCATTGGCTACAGACAGAAACCCAGGTGAGGGTCACTCATGGTGTGGCCAAAGCAAGTGACAGCGTGCTACCACTGAATTCTTGCCACACAGCTCGTTGTCTAAGTGGCTTTGACAGCCCTAGAAGGAAGCCCCTTACACAGGGCCAGGGAAGGCAGGTTGGCAGGCAGTGGGGGGCTTTGTGTGTTCAGAGCAAGAGACAAGGACATGAGCTCGTCCACAGCAAGGGGACACTGACCTTCGGAGGATGATTTCGTGGGAGAGGCAGGCGGGAGCAAAGCTGGCCCTGTGTGGAGGAGACAGACAGCTGGTGAGCAGTCAGGTCCCGCCTTAGCCCCTTTCCCACCCTGATGCCCACAGATTACTCCTCTGGGAGCCTGTCCCTGCCTGGCTCCCACCTCCTTTCTTTTGCTGTGCCTGGAAAGCTGCTCCTCAACCCCGGCCTTGTCCTTTTCTACTTGTATGATCCCTGCTAACCCTTCTCCCTTGCTGCCTCCAGATCCTGCTTGGCGTCTACCTCTACCAGGAAGGACCAGCCAGGCACTAGTGGGAGGCTACCCAGGACAGGTGAATCTTGTGCCATTTTAAAAAATAGGTTTTATCTTTTAAAGAAGTTTTATATTCACAGTAAAATTGAGGGGATTCCCCATGTACCCCCTCATCCCTTCTTTATCAACACTCCACCAGGTGATGCAGTTATTACAACTGATGAAGCTACAGTGACATGTCCTCATCACCCAGACTCCACAGTCTGCATTAGTGTTCACCCTGGGTGCTCTATATCCTATGGGTTTAAACAATGTGTACTGATGTGTATCCACATCCTCTGGACTCTGACTGTTCATCCCTCCTGCCCCCAACCCTGACAATCCCTGATCTTCACTGTCTCTATGGTCTTGTCTTTTCCAAAAGGTCACAGAGCTGGAGTTATACAGTGTGAAGCCTTTTCAGACTGGCTTCTTTCACCAAGTGACATGCATCTAAGGTTCCTCCATGTCTTTCTATGGCTCAACAGTTTATTTCCTTTTAGTGCTGTGTAATATGCCAGGGTCTGTGTACACCACAGATTGTTCCTTGCCTCCTGCAGGTGGCCCAGCCACCTTCATGACCTCTATTTTTTTTATGGTTTTTTTTTTTTTTTGTGATCTCTATTTTTAAGCCAACTGCTTTGTTTCCTCATTGAAAGGGGCCCAGCACTCACGACACATCCTTGAGCGTGTGCCGCAGCTCCTGGCCCACATTCTGGATGTACAGCCACTGGCTCTCCTGGACCGGCTGTCCCGTAAGATGCACGTTGTCCACAGTCAGCTGGGCCTCATCAAACAGCCACTGTACCACAAACACTGGGCCTGGGGGGCACAGCTCAGCTGGGCTTCACTTCAGTACTATGCTCCCCATCCCCAGGCTCAGGGTCCCCCAGGTTCGGGCCAGCTGGCCTCTCCCCTCAGTGCTGGCCACCAGCCCTCCACAGCATCTGCTTAGCACCCACCCTATCTTGAAGAAGTACTTTGTTAAGCCCACCCCACCACTACCACTTTGGCCTGGCTCCTAGGGACTCTCTTTGAATGAAATTTGGTGCTGATGTTTCTTTGCATGGGATCTCACTACTCCCCAGCATGTGGGGATAAGTGAAGGATGACCGAGGTCCTGCCCAGGAGCATCACTAGGAGTTAATTCCACAGCACATTCCTCACCATGGGAACAGACAAGGTGACTTCCCCAACCCCCTCATCCACCTCTTACTCCCATCCTGGTCAGCTCCAGGGTCAGGTGGACTTAGTGCTAAGACCAGGAGAGTCCCAGGCAAAGCACATGGGTTTGTCATCCTGCTCCGGGTCAGGTCAGTGATCTGGACCCAACCTCTGGGGGCTGGACTCCCAGTTGGATTTCAGGAGGTGCAGGAGGTTCCCTGCCCCTGTGTGCCCTGTGAGACCCAAGTGTGTGCACTTACAGCGCAGAGTTGGGTAGACCTTGTAGCCAAAGAAGCAGTTCCACTCTTCGCCCTCCTTGAACTGGTGTCGACAGCGCTCTGGGACAACCCCATTCCAGTACCTGGGCCACACCTGCAGGTTAGGCTGTCCTGGGCCCCACCCCAGGCTACTCCACCCACAGACAGATGCCACCCACCCTGGACCCTCTGCCTGGGAGCCTGGAAGCTTGGCCTCCTTCTCCTAGCACCTGATGCCATGGCGGATGGCCTCGGTGGGCGCACAGGTGATGGTGTCGATGCAGTCTGTGGGATGGTACTGCTTATTGTCGAGGAACCAGCCCGAGTCGACCAGGCCCCGCACCTGGATGGCCGAGTAGCCCAGATCCTGTAGCTGCTCAGCCACACGGTCCACATTCAGCAGCACCCCTGTGCCTCCCGCACTGCAGGGAAGGTAGGACGTGAAGCCCGGAGGATGAAGGGATACTCAGTTTCCAGAGCCCACCTGACTCCAAGCTCTTCATGCCCCAAGGAGGGGCACAGATCTTGATGCCTCCTGAACCGCCAATGGGTTCCTTGTTCATGTGCAAGACCTGTGGGTCTTTCAGGGTCGTAGAGGCAGAGGAGGGGCTGGCAGAGCTCCAGGTACTGACCCAGGACTAAGTGGCAGATCACCCACTTCCTCCAGCCTTCCTTCTCTTCCTCTTTCACCCTCTGCCTCAGTTTCCTTATCAGAAAATAAAAATGCACTGTGTGACCTCAGCCCTTCATCGATTCTACCGATATCCCAACGGTGGGACATGCCTGCTGGAATACAGTGACCGAGTGTGAAACTTGCATACTGGGACCCCCAGCCTCAGAGAAGATACATTGGCCTACAGCTAACTGCTAAGCAACTACCTAGGTCACTGTGGTTCAAGGCTACCCTCACATCCACAACCCTGGAATCTAGAAATGTCCTCTAGACAATTTCCAACTACTCTGGATGCCTACCTAGGCCTGGCAAGACTGGAGTCCCCTTGGTCCGCTTAGGTTTGGCCCACCTGTCCCTCCCTCTATATACCCTCCCAGGCCCCTTCCCAGATCACCTGCTCCCTGCCAGCAGCAGCACCTTGGCCCCACTCAGCCCTTTGCCCAGGAGCTCTCGTACCACCTCCTGGATGATGAGGGCACCCATGAAGGCATATTCATCTGCTCAGAGGAAGGGGAATGGCTTCAAGTGGGGGCCTGGACAGAGAGCCAGGCCTCCTATTGCCAGGTTGGAAGGAGGAGGGGTTCTAGCTGGGGGCTTGAGGGGCTGCTGAGGGCTGGGGCCAGGGACTGGATAAATTAGAGGAAGGTGGGTCAGGTGCAAATGGCCATGCTGGAGGCCCTCCCCAAATAACAGTCAGGAGTGAGGACCTCCACGAGGTCCAGGTCAGCCATGGAAAACAGGCACCTGGGACACACTGGGTGTCAGAAGTTAGAGGGAGTTATAAGGCTAGCGTTAAAGATTAGCGTTTCCCCAGGACCTGATCCTCCCTGCCCTGTCTGGGGGACGGAGGGTAGAGAAACAGAGAGGAGGGCAGGAGACTCACTGTTGTCAGACTTGGAAGAAATCCCACTCCAGACGTCACTGGAGCAGTAGGGGATGAAGCTGCAACACAGGGACAGTGAGCCTGCCCTGTTCTTCCACTGCCCAAAGCCTCAGGGAGTACCCCTCCCCAGGAAGGACCCCCAAGGACCCACTTGTTCCCTCTTACACCATGTTGGCGTTCCACCAGTGGGGGTTTTCCTCTGGCTGGGAGGACAGGATTCCTGTACCTGTGACAGGAGAGGACAGAGGCAGTGAGTCCTTCTGGTGGAAGTGCAGTGTGCAAGGGTGGGGACTATAGGGAGGCCTAGGACATGGGGGGATCCTACTTGGCCCCCACAGGTGGGTGGTCGTGCTGGCTGGAGCCAAGATGGCTGGGGAAGTGCAGAATGGACAGAGTCATCATGGTCAGGATGCCCAGCTAGCATGTGACACTTGAATGTGGTGTCCTTGACCTCCCCCACCCTCCACCTGCTGCGTTGATCTAGGAATGACCCATGTTCCTGAGCAGCAAGTAAGCCCTGGGAAATTACTTGTGGAATAAGAAGTCAAGGTTGAGAGTAAGTGCACCCTAACCTAAGGAAGGTCAGAGACAGAGGCAGGGGAGATGGATGGAGTGGGGCCTTTCTGGGGTTCTAGGGAGAGAAGCCAGGACCTCAAATTGTGAGCTCCAAGAGGCCCCATTCCCCCCATTATGTTGGGCCTCCAGGTCGGGTCTGCGCCCTGCTGACCTGTGCGGGTGTGCGGCCAGTCGTTGGAGCTCATGAGGCGCCTCATGGTGTTGTACCGGGAGTCGCAGTTCTCACGGTTGAAGCAGTACCAGCCGCCTGTGGGCACAGCCACCACGCCACCACTGAGGGCCCGAGTGTCCAGGAGGACCCCCGCCAACCCTGCCGCCTTGGCCCTTGGGACGTACCTTCCAGAAAGAGTAGCCACCGCCGACTGCCCTTGGATTCCTTCAGGTAGTAGCTGCAAGGGAGGGCAGGCGGAGCGGGCGGTCAGCTGGGATACAAGGCCCAGCTCCGGGGAGGAAAGGACCATTCCACCTGTCGCCAGGAGCGCGCTGGCCGCACGGGGGCGCCAGCGGCCGGACCCTCACAGAGCGCGCCCGCAGCCAGCGGCGGCTAGTACCGGAAGGTGGCGCTCGCGAGATTGGAAAGGGCCGCGAGGGACTGTGTGGTCCGTGGAAAATCCCCATGGCCCACCCCGCGCGGGACCGGCTGTAACCTTGGCGCCGGCGGCCGGGCGGTGCGCGCGCGGGGGGGGGGGTGTCTTTGCCGGGGTTCGGAGTACTCCTGGGACTTCAGTGGCACTTGGAGAGTGCAAAGTGCCCTTGCTAAAGTAGTGTGCGTGGGTTGGGAGCACTGGGACCGGCCTTCGGGCGTGAAGGGGTGCGGGAGCCAAGGAGGCGGGGTCGCAGCCTTCCTACCAAGGCCCGACCTAAAGTCCCGTTCCTCGGCTGCCCGACTCGCTGAGCGTGTGGGCTCCCCGACCCCCTCCCTAGCCCTTAGCCTCACACCCTTCCTCTATTTCGAGGATGGAGAGGGGTGAATGCCACTCTTCAGGTTCTGTCCCACCTGTGTCCCCTCCCTGGCCCTCGGCTGACTGGGATCCCTGGCAGTCCAGGCAGCAGCAGGGAGCCGACCTGAATCTAGCTGGGGTGGGGGTGGGGGTACAGCAGGGCTCTCCCCGCCCCGCTGTGTCGTCTCCTCCTGTTGGAGCCAGGGACACTCGAGGACTGCCATCTCCCGGCCCAGGGACCGAAGGACGCCAGCAGAGGGTCTGGGCACCAGTGGCCGAGGGGTCAATGCCGGGGCTGGCCACCGACCAGTGCTTCAAGCGCTGTCCCAACCCCCTTGCGGCGAATCATGGAGCTGTGCCCTACCAAGGCCAGCACCTCCCAGCGCCCGACGGGAGCCTTCTCCCCTGGAGGCGAGAACTGCCACGGCTAGTAGGGAGGGTCCAGCGCAGAGACTCCTTGCATCGGAGTGGGGACAAGGAGGGCATGCCGCACCGCTGCCGACGGGGCGGCCCGGGGCCCGGCGGGGCCATCAGCAGGGCGGCCGATGGGTTGGGGCTGGAAGTGTGGCCTTACCCAGCTGGGCTGCCGTCGTTGCACGCCACAGATGTGTTTTGCAGGAAGTGCAGACGCAGGTCCTCGTTGAGCTGCTGCACGGAGCAGGGGTACAGGGACTGCGCCAGGCTCTTGACCTGCGCCATGAAGCTGTCCATGTTGCCCTCCACGGCCGTGAAGTCCAGCGGGAAGCTCTCCACCGGTTGTCCCGCCGCGGCTGCGGCCTCGGCCCGCTGCGGGGACGGTTGTGGGGGCGGCTGCTGGCCGCGGCGACGCCAGGTCTTCCTGCCCTCGCCGCCCCCGACCCAGTGCAGCAAGCCCAGCAGCAGCAGCACGCGCACCCCTCGGCCCATGGCCGCACCGCTCCAGCCCGCGGCCACCTGCAGAGAGCAGGCGGCCGTGAGGCGGCGGCGACGGTGAGGGCGCCGGGCCGGGGACGTCGGGGCTGCGGGGCGCCCGCCGCGCCTGGTGGCTCGCCCGGATCCCACCGATGAGGCGCGGGAGGTCGGCGTCGAGGCTCTCAGGGCCGGGTGCCGTGGCCTGGGCAGCTCGGGCTCAGCGCGCAGCTGGCCGAGCGCAGCGCAGGGTCTGGGTGCGCTGGCTCCGGCCCGCGCCAATGAGCGGCGGGGGCCGAGCCTGGGCGTTGTTTGCGGGGGCCGCAGCCGCCCGGGTGCCCGCGCGTTAGATGTACCGCCGCCGCCGCCGCCCGGGCTTGGCGGAGGGGGAGGGGGCCGCGCTCGCTCTTTTCTTGGCGGAGGCATTGCCTTTTCTTCCCAAACCGCAAGCCTGATGGAGGGGCCTGGACTACCCCGCCGCGGCCGCCGGAGGCGCTCCCGGCCCGGCTCCGTGGGGGGCAGCGCGGCCCGCGGCCCCCGGCGGCTCTATTCGCCCCGGCCAGACCGGCGCCGCTGCCCCCGCCACCGGGGCGGCTGAAAGGGGCGGCGTGGTGGTGGTGGTGGGCTGATGGTGGAGGCGGGGAAGGAGCGGGGCTTTTCCCAGCCAAAGATACTCTACCCGTCGTTCGGCGCCCCGGGCTCGACGGGCTGGGGGCGCAGGGTGGGCACACTCACCTGAGCCTCCGAGGTCCCCTTCACTCCCGCTGTCCAGGCCCAGAGTGCAGCTGGAGGGCGCCCCGGACCCCGTTTCACACCCCCATTCCGAGCGGGCCCGGAAATCCCAGCTCACCGCTGCCCCGCTGCTCTGGCTTCTCGGCGTCGCTCGTCCTGCACCACCAGCCCGCTGGTGCGCCCGACTCGGCTGCCTCCCTCTCTAGCTGGCGCGGAGCCGCCCTGGACTTTTATCCAGCGGGGCCCCCGGGATCAAAGCGACGGCAGACACAGGGCTCCGCGTCTAGGGGCCGTCAGCAGCTCGCCCGGGGCCTCCTGGAGGAGCGGACAGGTGTGGCCCGAGGCGTGGGCGCCCTAGGCGACATGCGGGAGGAACCGGTCTCCACTACACGGCACCTCAGATGATTCGCCCTGTCCCGCGCCTGGGTGGACAGATTCTGGGCAGCCCTCAGAGTCAATGGGGCCAGAGGGGGCGCTGCCATCTGCCGAGGTCGATGGGCCTCGGGTGGGGTCCTGGATCCTCTCCGCGAGTGCGGCCTGGCTGCAGCGCGCCAACCAAAGACACCCCCCCCCCCCCCCCCCCCCCCCCCCCCCCCCCCGGCCACACACACCACACGCCAAATCTCTCCCTGTGCCTGCGGCCCCTGGGATGGGGGCGAGGATCCAAGAACTGCCGGCTTGGTCTCAACTCAGTGACCTCCACTAACCATTGAATCTGCCCATCACCTACCTTCCTTGTCAAAAATCAAAACGGAGGGGTGGGGGAGGCAAGAGTTTACTTAGGTTTCTACCCAGGTGTGTGGGGAGACAAAAGAAAGAAAGGCATTTATTCAACCTCTCTCACACACACACACACACACACACACACAAAGTGCCAGCGACAGCTTTGACAGACCTTTGCCCATGTCCCTTCCCATGGGCAGCCTGGTAGATGTCACTACATCTGTTTTTTTTAGTTTTTTTTTATTTTTATCTATTCATTTTAATTAGAGAGAGAGGGGGAGATAGAGAGGGAGAGATAGAGAGAGAACAGGAAGCATCAACTCCCATATGTGCCTTGACCAGGCAAGCCCAGGGTTTTGAACCGGCGACCTCAGCATTCCAGGTCGATGCTTTATCCACTGCGCCACCACAGGTCAGGCTACATCTGTTTTTTAAAGTCAGGAAACAAGTCTTACCTTTTCAAATGGGTTCTAGACCTATGGCAGGCCTTCCTGAGCCTTCCAGGGCAGGCTGTGTCCCCTGGAAGGCACCAGTAACTCCTCTGGGGCAGGAGATTAGAGACAGCCAGGAGTTCTGGCAGCAGCTGGGTCTGACCCCTGCCTTTGTAGTCTGCCGGGGTTGCAGGGACCCTTTGGCTCTGAGCACTGAGTGATGAGCTGAGATTAGATAGTTACAATACTCACCCTGCACACACCCAACAGGCAGCACAGGTACGGATCTCGGAAGATGCCCTGGGAGACCAATCAGGGTCCTTGAGAGCTGTCCTGTGAGCATTGGAGGGGTGTGAGGTGCTGTGATGTAAATCTCAAAGCCTAAAATCAGGTTGAAGGACCCTGGAGGTCAGCCTCGGTTGGGGGCACTCAATGCAGGGGAGGCAAGTCCTCCCCACAGCATATGTGGGGCAGCTGTGTGCCCATTTTCCTGATGAGGGGAACTGAGACTCAGAGAAGCTAATAGAAGTGCTGAGAGACCAAGCTCTGTTCATTCAGAAACCCATACTTGTGTCCCCCTTTTTGTTGGGTCAGTTTAAAGGCAATGCCTAGGACTGACCCCAGAGGCAGTAACTTCAAACACAGACCCCATCTGGAGGCAGTCTTCTCACCCTTGCTGACCTTGCCATGGGGAAGAACCTGTCTGAGAACCCTCTAGCTCTAGGAGCCTGTGATTCCAGGTCCTGGCAGGAAAATGCTACTCCCAGCTGGATGACTTGACTGCAGAGGTCTGTGCTTGACACTGACCTGGCTCTGAGCCATTTACTGGCTGGGAGGTCCTGCGCAAGGCCCTTGACCTCTTTCTGTGCCTCCATTTCCTCTTCTTTAAAGTGGGGCAATGACTGTCCCCCCATCAGAGGGCTGTTGTGGGATTATGGGAGCCCATGCGTGAAAGTACTTTGCACAGAGCACGGCGGGATGGCCACTATCATTGCCAGTGAAATTCCAGGACCAGGTAAGAGCATGCACAGTATATTCCCTGGCATTTGCTCTAATGCAGTTTAGCCTGCACATTGGACCCAAGTGAGTTCCTGTTTGGGTTTACTCAAGACTATTAGCAGAAATGAAGATTGCCTCAAACCCAGCCTCCCCAGAAGTTCCCTGACCTTCTATGTCCTGCCTTCCCCACTCTTTTTTGGCAGACCCTAGGCCACCCTGGCTGCTCACATGATGTCCTCCTCTAGACTCAGACAGACTGGCTCTGTCCTGCACTTCTACCCCTGGGGGCCAGCTTTACTCTGTACCTTGGATCCCCCCACTGAGAGATTTCAAATCTGAAGTCTGGTGAGGTCTCTCAGGACAGCAGTTCCTTCGAGCGGGGCCTGAACCCAGCCCAGTGTCCACTGTGGCCCTGACAAGTGGGAGGAGGGGGACCCTTTGTTGAACTGCAATTCAGTTACCACCCCTCACCAGCAGGGTAGCTGTAATAATGATAAAAAACAAACAAACCAAAAGAAAAGACACAGAAAATAACAAGTGTTGGTAAAGATGTGGAGATATTGGGACCCCTGCACTGCTGGTGGGGATGTGAGATAGTACAGCCACTGTGAACACAGTCTGGTAAGTCCTCAAACAGTTAAAGAGAATTATCACATGATCTAGCAGTCCCTCCAAAGTATATTCTCAAAAGAATTAAAAACAGGAGTTCAAACAAAACTTTATACATGAATGTGCATAGCATCACCATTCACAATCACCAAAAGGTGGAAAAACCCAGATATCCAACAACTAAATGTGGTCCATTCAGACAGTGGAATAGTACTCAGCCATAAAAAGGGATGAAGCTCTGACATAGGCTACAATATGGATGACCTTGAAAAATATTAAGCTAAGTGAAATATGCCAGACACAAAAGACCACATATTGTATGATTCCAATAGACATGAACTATTCACAATAAACAAATCTACAGAGACAGGTAGTAGATTGCTAGTTGCCAGAGGCATGAGGGAGGAATATGAGGTGACTGATAATGGGTAAAGGGTTTCTTTGTGGGGTGCTGAACATGTTCTAAAATTGATTGTGGTGGTGGTTGCACATTGTGAATATACTAAATGGCATTAAATTGTACACTTTATATTGGGTGTTTTTATAGTATGTAAATTTAACCCTAAAATAATCCCAAAGCACCAGTGGGTCCAAACAGCATTGGTCAACAGACTGGACACAGGGCTCCAGGTGACTGGGGGGTGGAGCCAGGTGAATGGAATGCCAGGGTTGGGATAGGGCGGGTTGAGCTCTGGAAACCATCCTAGGATGCAAGATGTAGTCTGTGTTCCCATTGGCTCATTAGACAGATGTCTGTGGGGTGCACACAGAGAATGTACTAGTGCCCAATCTCTGCATCCAGAACCTGGCTCTGCCCCACTTGGCCCAAAGCTGGGCCTCTAGGCCTGTTTCCTCATCTGTACCTGCCTCACAGGGTCGTGAGAACACAAAATAAGGCAAGATGTGTAGGTGCAGTGAGCAGATGATAAATAATGTTGTTACTTTTAGGTGGATGCTGGCCTAAGGTAGACTGAGGTCTCAGGCACAGAGTTTTGTGGAATGTCTGGAGGTCAGATGCTAAGGCTTAAAGATATGGAGCTGGAACTATGTCCCAAGTTGCCTTGCTGTAGTGTTCCAATGGATCATGGACACCATGATGCTGGTCATGGGACTTGGCCTTCTCTGTCCGACTTCCCTCTCACACCCTTTACTGTCACATCAGAGTGGATTCTGCATTATTCCTGCCTCTCTGCTTCCTGGTTCCCATTCAGGTGGGTGGCAGGTGCTTCTTGCTAAGCCTAAGTCCTGTCAGTGCCCAGCTGCAAGGGAACCTGGGAAAATGAGAGCCCAGGAGGGGGCCTGCCTCTTTAGGAGGGACATCCCAGCTATCAGATGGCAGTTCAGGGGCTGTTCTTCTGGGAAGGAAGCTGTGGGAGGGAGCCAGGGTCCCAGATGAGCAGAGAGTTAACCAACAGGAGTTGTGGTCCTCATGGACGCAAATTCAATTCCTGGGAATAGTAATGTAACATTCCAGGAAACAAGTGCTAGGACTCGAGTTGGGGCAGACCAGGGGCCCAGGCTGGCCAGGGGGCTCTGGGTAAGGGGGAGGAGAGTGTGGTGGAGGCAGTCAGTGCACAGGGGGTTCCACTTGAGACCCTGCTCAGGGTCTAACAGGCCAATTACTTGGCCTTCAGAGTGTCAGGATGTCCAGCAGCTCTAGACCCAAGCCCCTTGACTGCACCATGCCACATGGCTGGCTCCCTCCTGGGGCCCTTGAGGGCCTTGAGCCTGAAGGAAGCTCTGTGCTCCAGCTGCTGCCTGCCATCTGGGGCCCAGCTGTTGCCTGCTGGCCTCAGCTGCCCCACCTCGCACAGCTACCTGGGCAGCTCTGAGCCGCAGGAGCCGCAGCTGCTGGCCTCTGAGGCCCAAGAGAGCAGGGAAACAGGATAGACCACCCCATTCCCCCCATTGGCTTACTCTGAGTGGAGGCCCTGCTCCCTAGCCAGCCAAGAGCTGGGGAGCATCCTTAGCTTTGAGCTGGGGAGGGACCTCAAGGCCAGGCAGAGCAATCACAGAGTTTGAATCCTCATTTAATTTCCCCAAAGCACCCCTCTTCCTCATTAGTAGAAACCCTTCTTGGCCTCATATCTTGGGACCTTGATGAGCAAAGTCCCTCATCTGGAGCTGTTTGGTGCAGGGGCTAGGGTTGGGAGTTAGGACCACTGGGTCAGGTCCAAGCTTTCCATGGACAGCTCCTAGGCCTGACACTGGGAGTTGCCCTCTTCTGGGAACCAGGTGGCTGTTTGCAGGCCGGGCGTGAGCAGCCTTGGGGTCACATGGCAAAAGGGATCTCTCACACACACCCCTTGCCTTGGGACTGAGAACCTGAGAGTCAGAACCCCTCTGCTCTTAGGGGTAAGAACTCCCAGAGCTGTGGTAGAAGCTGAGTCTTAGATGCTCTGGTCACTCTACTGAGACCACCCCCCTGGCCAGTGAATGGAAGACCAGGGTGGAGTTTTCTGGCCCCAGACTCAATCCCTGGGGGTCTTTACCTCATTAGTCATTAGGCAGGACCTGTCCACCTCTCAGCACCTCTGCCTCATCCCACCCTCCCCATGCTGAAGGGCCTTCCTAGGTGCTGGCCTGCAGCTGACTTGAGGTGCCTGAAGTGTCAGGGACCCTCAGGACTGGCCACATTCCAGAGCTGGGAGAAGGAATGGCATGAGGACAGAAAGGCTTTCTTGCATTTGGAGGATATGGGGCCTCTGGGTGTCACAGGAGCATTCCGAACATGCCAGCATACGCTTGCTGTTCACAGTATAGGTGAGGGAGTGTAAGGGAAAGGTCAAGTTGCTCCAGACCCTCGGGTAGGCCAGCATCAGCTCCTCTTCAGCTCTCCCAGCTGCTGGCTTGGCTACGCCCTAATGAGCTCCAAGACTGCTGGTCCCCATCTGTGCAGCCTGCTGGTCCCCAGCACCCACTGCAATAGTGATTTCAGGCCAGCGTGACCAGCCTGCCATGTGACCTTGGGCCCACCCTCCCTCCCTCCCTCCCTCCGACCCTGTGATCCGGGCACGTGGCCTCTGGGGAGGCAGAAACAAACCCTCAGATCTCGCCCCTGGGAACCTGTCAGCGCCAGTGACATCAAAGGGGGCAGCAGGCCCGCGGGGCACGAATGCTTCTCTTAAAGGACCACGCCATGTTTTAATTCAAAGCAGATCCTGGGAACAGCTGTCAAAACTCTCGCTTGGAGAAAGGACGAGGCAGGCAGAGCTGGAAGGTGGCTGTTCCTGCCCTCTCCAGACCCCACTGCATTTGCTTCTCAGAGCTGATAGGAGGTCAGGTGGGGACTGAGCTGAGTGTGGTATGGCAGAGGAACCATTGCCCTCTACCTGGGAGTCATGGTCCATTTCTCAGAGGAGAACACTCAGGGCTGAGCAGGAGCCCCAGTCAAGGACATTGATAGTTCTGCCCACTGTTGGGGAAATCAATAGTGTGATCTATCTTACATATGTGAGTGTGAGTTTGAAATTCTTATCTGCCCAGGTGTCTGTCCTCCCTACAGACCACCAACTGAGACCTGATGTAGGACAGATCCATGCACAGGAGTGGGGTGGGGAGGTATGAGGGTCACTGACCATCATAAATTTACTTGATGGTGTCCTGGCATTGTGACACCAGGACTAGACAGCAGGTTTGTCTTGGGTGGGAGGAAGAGGGCAGATGAAGAAAACAACTGCCTGAGGAGCCTTGTGACATGATGTCAAGAGGGGGACAGAACAGGCTCAGGGCTCAGAACTGGGGGAATGGCTGCCTGTGATGTCCTGCATGGCTCCAGCTCCCTAGGAAGTCAGAATGTGGCTGCTCTGATTTTCAGATGAAGAACAGAGGGCCAGGCAGGCAGGAGGTATTAAAGCTTAGTTTGGTGCAGGTAAGGAAGCCTAGACCTCATGCCCTGACCACACCTTAGGGTACTGGACACTGCAACATCCTACATTACCTCCCATAGGGGATACTGTGTTTAGAGGTAGTGTGTTGTGGGGTAGGGAGTGGAGTTGGAAGTGGTCCTGAGCGGAGTCGTGGGGGCTGCAGTGAAAAGAACAAACAAGGGTACATCCAATGTCACCTGTTGTGTAAGAAGAAAAGAGGAAGAATCTACATCTGTGTCCCTGTAACATCCTGAGCATCTGTTCATCTTTATAAGAACAAAGGCAGGAAGGCCCTGAAAGAAGATGGTTTCCTGGGGTGAGTGGGAATGGGCAAGGAGGGGGTGATCTTTTCCTGCTACATCTCATCTTGTACTGATCACTTTTGAATCAAATAAATATTTTACATAATCACAATATAACATTAAATCAAGAAGAATGAAAAAGATCTAAATTCAGTAATAAGTGAACCTAACTGTTCAGAAATAAATTAACCTATATATCAAAATAACATGACCATACAGAAAAAGAAAATAATTCAAATAACTTTTGAATGCAATACCCTGATTTTCTTCAGTGGGGTATATTCTGAGGACAAAAATAACTACCAAGAGATCCTGACATTTCCTTAGTAGGTCTGTGGTTAGTAGTGGGATTGCTGTAGTAATTCCAAATTCTGAAGCTATTTGGAGGGTATTTGGGAATAGAGCAAATAAATATATTCATGTTACTGAAAACAAGGGTTCTCACTGTGGGGAAAGGGATATTTGGATGAACTGTGTAAATTTGCCATTTTTTAATATAAAAAATGGTGGAATATTGACAATTTCATGCAATTCAACCAAATACAGATATGGAATGAGGGAAGCTTGAAGTGAAAGATATTCTGGGTCAGTGGTCCCCAACCCCTGGGCCACGGACCAGTACCGGTACGTGGGCCATTTGGTACTGGTCCGCAGAGAAAGAATAAATAACTTACATTATTTCCGTTTTATTTATATTTAAGTCTGAACGATGTTTTATTTTTATTTTTATTTTTTTCGATGTTTTATTTTTAAAAAATGACCAGATTCCCTCTGTTACATCCGTCTAAGACTCAGTCTTGACGCTTGTCTCGGTCACGTGATACATTTATCCATCCCACCCTAAAGGCCGGTCAATGAAAATATTTTCTGACATTAAACCGGTCCGTGTCCCAAAAAAGGTTGAGGACCACTGTTCTGGGACATTCAGGATATTGGTTTGTCCCTAGGTGGGCCTGGGAAGCAGAGGCATCCCAGCAGCCTTGAGCATGCTCAGCTCCAGACTTTAGCTTCTAAATCCCACTACCCTCTAAAGGGATGAGGGATGGGATAGGGAACCTCCTCCAGGATGCAGAAGTGAGAAAGTGCTCAGAGTATAAAAGAAACATGCCAGAAGTGTGGATGAAACCCAACAAGCTCAGGGGTGTCCTTGCAAACTCAGAGACTGAGCATAACCATACAGGATTGTCTGAACATAAAAATTCCTAATGAAAAGTGAGTCATGCCTGACTAGGCGGTGGCGCAGTGGATAGAGCGTTGGACTGGGATGCAGAAGGACCGAGGTTCGAGACCTCGAGGTCTCCAGCTTGAGCATGGGCTCATTTGGTTTAAGCAAAAAAGCTCACCAGCTTGGACCCAAGGTTGCTGGCTTGAGCAAGGGGTTGGTTACTCGGTCTGCTGAAGGCCCGCAGTCAAGGCACATATGAGAAAGCAATCAATGAACAACTAAGGTGTCGCAACAAAAAACTGATGATTAATGCTTCTCATCTCTCTCCCTTCCTGTCTATCTGTCCCTGTCTATCCCCCTCCTCTCTCCTCTCTCTCTCTGTCCCTGTAAAAAAAAAAAAAAGTGAGTCATGGCAGGTAGTCACATGCTAGGTCTATAGCTTCCTTGACAAAAGTCAGTGTTTACGTCAAGTGAGCCTGGCTATGGTCTTTGTGCATCTAAGATAACATATCTTTGAAATTGTCTACTGGCTTGTGCATCTAGGGTAGCATACCTTCGAAATGTCAGAGTGATCTCCTTTTCCAGATCCTCAGGGCACACCCAGAGCAGAAGACCACAGAATACGTCATTGTCATCTTGCTGCCCACATACCATCTCTATGTGCTGTAAAGGTTATTAACCATCCTGTACCCACCAGTGTAAAAGTATGTCTCTCTTTATCCAATTCTAGAAATTTCCTCTCTTTGCTTCCTCCTGCCTTCTTAGTCTACTATTGATGGATTTCATGTAGCCTTTCTTGTGTCTCCTTCTTGATTCTGATGTATAAAATAAGCTATAAAACTGCCAGTCTCGCCTGACCAGGTGGTGGCGCAGTGGATAGAGCGTCGGACTGGGATGCGGAAGGACCAGGGTTCGAGACCCCGAGGTCGCCAGCTTGAGCACGGGCTCATCTGGCTTGAGCAAAGAGCTCACCAGCTTGGACCCAAGGTCGCTGGCTCCAGCAGGGGGTTACTCGGTCTGCTGAAGGCCCACAGTCAAGGCACATGTGAGAAAGCAATCAATGAACAACTAAGAAGTCGCAACGCACAATGAGAATGTGATGATTGATGCTTCTCATCTCTCTCCGTTCCTGTCTGTCTGTCCCTGTCTATCTGCCTCTGTAAAAATAAATAAATAAATAAAATAAAATAAAAATAAAAAAAATAAAAAAAACTGCCAGTCTCAGGCCTGACCAGGCGGTGGCACAGTACATAGAGCATCAGACTGGGACACAGACAACCCCAGTTTAAGACCCCAAGGTCACTGCCTTGAGCGTGGGCTCATCTGGTTTGAGCAAAGCTCACCAGCTTGAGCCCAATGTCGCTGGCTTAAGCAAGGGGTCACTTGGTCTGCTGTAGCCCCACGGTCAAGGCACATATAAGAAAGCAATCAATGAACAACTAAGGTGTCACAACGAAGAATTGATGCTTCTCATCTGTCTCCCTTCTTTTCTGTCTGTCCCTATTTGTCCCTCTCTCTCTGTCTCTCTCTCCCTTTGTCACAAAACAAAAAATAACTGCCAGTCTCCAGGGCATTTTCTCCACCCACTGAGACTTTTCTTCTTGTCAATTGTCATCAGTTTGGTGCAAATACACTCATAAAAATTATTTTTGGACATTTCTTATATCGACAAAAGGAGCAGGAAAGGAAAGAGTGAAGAGGGGGGAATATTAGCTCAGAATGTGATATCAGTGTTAGATTTCCTAATGTTGTGTGACAGTTTGGTGGTTGTATGAGAGCATGGCCTTGTTCTTAGGAAATGCACATTAAAATATTAATTGGAAAAAAATTAATTGGCCATCTGACCTGTGCTAGCTCAGTGGATAAAGTGTCAACCTGGAATGCTGAGGTTGCCTGTTCAAAACCCAGGGCTTGCCTGGTTAATGCATACATGGAAGTTGATGTTTCCTGCTCCTCCCCATTTCTCTCTCTCTCTCTCTCTTTCCCTTCTCTAAAATGAATAATAAAAATCTAAAAAAAAAAGAAGGCCCTGGCCAGTGTGCTCAGTGGTAGAGCATTGGCCCAGCATGTTGATGTCCCAGGTTTGATTACCGGCCAGGGCACACAGGGGGAAGTGCCCATCTGCTTCTCCACCATTACCCCTCTTTTTTCTATCTCTCTTTTCTCCTTCCGCAGCGAAGGCTCCTCTGGAGCAAAGTTGGCCTGGGCACTGAGGATGGCTTCATGGCCTCCACCTCAGGCACTAAAATGGCTCTGCCCCAGGTGAGCAGAGCATCGTCCCCTGGTGGGCATGCTAGGTGGATCCTGGTTGGGCACATGGTCTGTCTCTCTGCCTCCCCACTTCTTGCTTCAGAAAAAGACAAAAAATAATAATAATAAAAGAAAAAAGAAGTAAGATGGTTGTTTAAAAAAATTATTGGACAAGGCATATGTATCTAACTTACTCTGAAACTGTTCAGGAAAACGTTACATATACGTGGAGAGGGAGATGAAAAGCAAATGAAGCATCAGGTAAATGATGGTGAGTCTATCCCAAAGATACACAGGAGTTCCTGGTACAGCTCTTCTAAGTTTGAAATAACACAAAAATAAAAGTCACCTGCCCCAGCCTGACCTGTGGTGGCGCAGTGGATAAAGCGTCGACCTGGAAATGCTGAGGTCGCCGGTTCGAAACCCTGGGCTTGCCTGGTCAAGGCACATATGGGAGTTGATGCTTCCAGCTCCTCTCCCCTTCTCTCTCTCTCTCTTTCTCTCTCTCTCTCCCTCTCTCTCTCCTCTCTAAAATGAATAAAAAAAAAAAAAAAAAAAGTCACCTGCCCCATAAAAGGAATACAGGAACCAGCTCAAAGAGGGGCTCACTGGCTAAATTTGGATCAATTTGAGCATCAAAAAGAATAATTGAATGGAAAAGAACCTATGAATTCATATGTTTTTTATTGATTGATTTTAGAGAGACAGAGCAGTATTTCATTAGTTGTCCAACTTAGTTGTGTATTCCATGAATTAATACTAATATTTAAGAATTCCATGAATTCATATTACCATTAAAGGAGGGAAAGCATTTCTTCATCTTTTTTTACTGAATTTATTGGGGTGACACTGATTAATAAAATTATGTAGGTTTCAGGTGTACAATTCTATGCTACATTGTTTCTATATTAGCATTTCTTGACCCCAAAAAAGCCTATTAAATATAGAAGGAATGATAAAATTGGAAAGTCATGATTTTTTTTTGCAACCATAAATGTAATGATGAATTCAGGCAAGGACCATGCATTAATAAATCTGTTGGGTAAGTAGTTACTGAGAAAACATCGTATTAATGGCTTATTCACTCTACACAGGGGACTTTGACCCTGGAAGAATCTGTTAGACCAAGTGTTTAGACTTCAACTCATCTGCACCCACCAATGAGACAAACTGATCTCCTAGGTCTCCTGACAGGTTGTCAGCTGTGCCGCTTCACCACCCTAGATGTTTAACCCCAGAATAGGGTCAGACAGATTTAGCCTGCAGAAGATTCTGGAGGAAACAGGTCTGGACTCTCCAAAAATGCCAGTGTTGTGAAAAATGAAAACAAACCCAAGATAGACAGACTGAGGCCAATTAAAAGAGTATAAAACCGATGGCCAACAAACCAATGTGACAACCAGCTCTAAAGGACCAGTGGGGACAAGGGAACTTCTAATGCAGGGTGTGTATTAGATATTATTTTTATATCCACGACTGTTTGGTTGTTGGGCATGGGGAAGGGTTACAATTACCTTGTTGGGTGTAGGAGGAGGTCTTCATGTTAGGAGGTGCTTCACTGTTTGGAGGGAAAGTGCCTGGACCTTTTCAACATTTTTTTTTTTTTTTTTACAGAGGCAGAGATAGACAGGGACAGACAGACAGGAACGGAGAGAGATGAGAAGCATCAATCATCACTTTCTCGTTGTGCGTTGCGACACCTTAGTTGTTCATTGATTGCTTTCTCACATGTGCCTTGACTGTGGGCCTTCAGCAGACCGAGTAACCCCCTGCTGGAGCCAGCGACCTTGGGTCCAAGCTGGTGAGCTCTTTGCTCAAGCCAGATGAGCCCGTGCTCAAGCTGGCGACCTCGGGGTCTCGAACCTGGGTCTTTCCTCATCCCAGTCCGACGCTCTATCCACTGCGCCACCACCTGGTCAGGCTTCAACATATTTTAAATAAATATACGTACAAATAGAGATATGGAAAGAGAAGCAAATGTGACAAGATATTGACAGTGCATTTCATGAAGGTGCAGAGATGAGTTGAAATATTGGAGTTTATTGTATTAAATTTTAGCTTGTGCCTTACCTGTGGTGGTGCGGTGGATAAAGCATCAGGTTGGAATGCTGAGGTTGCAGGTTCTAAACCCCAGGCTTGCCCAGTCAAGACACATAGGAGAAGCAAATACTGTGAGTTGATACTTTCCTGTTCTTCCTCCCACCTCTAAAATCATCAATAAAATCTTAAAAAAAAATTTTTTTTAGCCTGTTTGTAGGTTCTATTGCTTAATTGAATTTTTTTTTGTATTTTTCCAAAGTTAGAAGTGGGGAGGCAGTCAGACAGACTCCTGTATGAGCCCGACTGGAATCTACCCAGCATGCCCACTAGGGGGAGATGCTCTGCCCATCTGGGGCATTGCTCCATTGTGGTTGGAGCCATTTTAGTGCCTGAGGTGGAGGCCATGGAGCCATCTTCAGTGCCCAAGCCAACTTTGCTCCAATGGAGCCTTGGCTGTAGGAGGGGAAGAGAGAGAGAGAGAGAGGAAGGAGAGGAGGTAGGGTGGAGAAGCACATGGGTGCTTCTTCTCCTGTGTGCCCTGACCAGGAATCAAACCCAGGACTGCCACATCCTGGGCCTACACTCTACCGCTGAGCCAACTGGCCAGGGCCGCTTAATTGAAATTTTTATTGTGATGATTGTAGAATCACATATTCATATGCAGAGTGACACCTTCTGTACTTTGCCCACTTTCCATACAACAGTAACATTTGGCAAAAGTATAACACAATCTCACAACCAGGATGGTGATGTGAAGATAGTCCACCATCCTCTTCCTAGTTATCCAGTTCACTTGTCCTCACTTGTGTGTGCAGAGTTGTACACAGTCTTACCATGACTGGGTTGCTGTGTCAGACCCTGAGAGGCCTCATCTCCACCAGAGTCCCTGGTATTGTCCTTGGTGGAACCACATCTGCTTCACTCCCTCCCCTAACCCTACCATCAGGATGGGCTTCTCAGTCCGCACACTTCCCAGGTGCTGTGTCTGTGCTCCGCTCCTCTTGCTGGCTGAGTGCTGTTCCATGTGTGGGTGGGCCATGCTCACCTGCTAGAGCATAGCTGGACTTACTTCAATTTGGGGCTGTTACAAATAGAGCTGCTATAAACATTAATGTAGAGATCGTCTGCTTTTTTCTTTTTTTTTTAAGATATCAGATTTGGAAAGAAAAACATGAGCTGCATAAAGAGCTGAGTTGCACAAGCACTCAGGTAGATTCCCTTTTATGGCCTTGCAAACCTGCTGAAGATGAATTATGATCTCAGAGTCACCTCCAGGGTCTCTGCTGTGATCATGGCCTGGAACCCAGGCAGCTCAAGCCTGGAATGAAGCCCTGAGCAAAGGTGTCAAGTTGCAGGGAGGGCTGGGGAAAGCAAACCCAGAGAGGTAGCTTTCCAACAAGAGTGAACACATGGTCCCCAACTTGCAGGTTCTAGCTGCAGTTAGAAGGTTAACTTGTCAAGGGGCAGGCGAGGGACCTTCCTGATGTTGTGGGGTGAAAGTAGTGCTGGTGTGCCCAGCCACCTGAATTTTTGGCTCTAGCCTGAAATAAAAACCTGTCCAGGCCCTGGCCGGTTGACTCAGTGATAGAGCGTCGGCCTAGCGTGCGGAGGACTCGGGTTCGATTCCCGGCCAGGGCACACAGGAGAAGCGCCCATTTGCTTCTCCACCCCTCCGCCGCGCTTTCCTCTCTGTCTCTCTCTTCCCCTCCTGCAGCCAAGACTCCATTGGAGCAAAGATGGCCCGGGCGCTGGGGATGGCTCTGTGGCCTCTGCCTCAGGCGCTAGAGTGGCTCTGGTCGCAACATGGTGACGCCCAGGATGGGCAGAGCATCACCCCCTGGTGGGCAGAGCGTTGCCCCTGGTGGGCGTGCCGGGTGGATCCCGGTCGGGCACATGCGGGAGTCTGTCTGACTGTCTCTCCCTGTTTCCAGCTTCAGAAAAATGAAAAAAAACAAAAAAAAACAACAAAAAACAAAAACAAAACAAAAAAAACCCTGTCCAAGGGAGACCTCAGAGAAATTTATAGTTGTTTCCTGCCTCTGGTGGCTTGTCAAGCTGTGTGTCAAGCACACACAAGTCCCCATATTCATCCAGAGGTCGTCTCTAGACTGGTTTCCACAGGCACCTCACGGGGTCTGGGTCTGTCCTGCCTGGTCTTCACCAGCTCTGGCCCAGCCCAAAGGATACCAAGGGGAGGCAGGTCTGCCCTGCCTCTCCCACCTCCCACTGCTGGGGTGCCCTGCAGCCACCCAGCAAGACCCAGCACCAGGAGATGACAGTGCATTTGTGGGGACTGAGTGTCGTCTCCCCATCAAGGGTCATTATTATTATTATTTTTGGTAGTTTTCCGAAGTTAGAAGCAGGGAGGCATACTCCCTCATGTGCCCGACTGGGATCTACCCAGCATGCCCATTAGGAGGCGATGCTCTGCCTATCTGGAGTGTTGTTCCGCTGCGACCATAGCCATTCTAGCGCCTGAGGCGGAGGCCATGTAGCTGTCCTCAGGGCCCAGGCCAACTTTGTTTGCTCCAATGGAGCCTTGGCTGTGGGAGGGGAAGAGAGAGATAGAGAGGAAGGAGAGGGAGGAGGTTGGAGAAGCAGATGTGTGCTTCTCCTGTATGCCCTGACCGGGAATCAAACCTGGGACTTCCATACGCTGGGCCGACCAGACAGGGCCCAAGGGTTGTTCTTGTGACATATGTTTGGTAAGCACCTGTCCTATGCCAGGCTCTGCTCTGAATGTCAGTATGGTGGAGGGCCAGGCAGATGGGCATGTTGGAGTGGAGACAGCCAGTAAACAAGTGAGCAGGCATGAAAGGCCTGTCCCAGTGCAGATGAGGCTCTGGGGAAACACCCACAGGCCGGTGTGCTCAAGAGGCTGGGCTGGGGGCAACTTGGCGTGCAGGGGAGCCTGACTGCCACAGAATGACTTATGGGGTCCTGATGGGTTTGAAGGATGGGGTTGGAAAGCTTGACCAGTCACTAGTCAGAAATGCCCCAAGGGTGTCTGCTTCAAGGCCCTCTGTGTCCCGCTAGACATATGTGAGCAGGTAGGAGTAGACAGGAACAGGCAATGCAAGAAGGGGCAGGCAGGTCAGTGGGTCCTGTTTCTGAGCTGGTGCAGATCTGGTAATTGTCAGTGAGGGAGCTTGACCAGATGACCTCCACAGTGCCCCCCACATGAAATCTCTATCATGCATGAGGGAGTCTGTGCTTGTCAGTATGTGGGTGCCCATGAGGTAGATGTGTCACCTACACGAAGGCAAATCAGCACTCACACAGGAGGGCTGGTAGGATCCCATACACGCCTCCTCCCGCCCTCTTACAAGCAAGTTTCGCCAAAGGGTTTAAGATCAGGGGTCTCAAACTCGTGGTGCGGCCCACCGAACAATTTTGTGCGGTCCGCAGACTAATCCACGAAGTTCAAAATATTTTGGATAAAATTAAGTAAGCCTAGGGGCCTACTTGTATTTTTCATTTCTCTAGTATCCTAGCTAGATATTAGCTTAGTTAACAGCAGTTGTGATGCGAACTACAGTTTCTGGTCGTTTTGTGACACTGAGTAAACTGCATGTACGATTGTGCTTGTTGTACTGATTTTTTTTTGTTTTCAACTGCAGTGAGAAAAGTGTTGCGTAACAGTCGCCTTTTGTAGACCTAGTGCGGCCCGCCGAACGGCTGTGATCTTGCTCTGCGGCCCACATGCTGAGTTGAGTTTGAGACCCCCTGGTTTAGATGCTGGTAGAGTGAGCCCGGAACTAACAGTGTAGAACGCTCATCTCAGACTTTCGCTGAATCTGCACCCCCCCCCCCCTCCGTCTGGGGCTATCCCTTCACCTTCACACCACCCCAGGTACCAAGGTGACTACAGGGGACTGGGAGCACGAGAAAAAAGAGGGTAGGGAGACGGACAGTGCAACTCAGGACAGGCCGGTAGCAGTGGCCTGAAAGAGACAGGGAGTCCACGCTCGGTGCGCTCGAGTCCTGCACAGCCTTCTTCCTCTCCCGGCCGTCGGTTCCCCGAGGTGGTGCAAGGGCAGCGGGCCGGGACCTGAGGTCGTGCGCGGACAATTGAGCAAGGGTTCAGGCCCCTGCTGCTGCGCCGGGGTCGCAGCTAGGACAGGGGCGGAGCCTGGAATCAATGGGACGGGGGCGGGGCCCGGGCGTGCCCGGAAGTGCACGCCAGACCTGCTCCCGGACCCGCCCCGCGACCGCGTGGTTGTGCGTTCCGGCTGTTGTGCATAAAGTTGTTTGAAGGTGAGCCGCCTCTGGCGGGTCACGTGAGCGGAACATGGCGGCCCCAGGAGGCGGCGGTGGCTCTGCGGTGTCGGTGCTGGCCCCGAACGGGCGGCGCCACACGGTGAAGGTGACGCCGAGCACCGTGCTTTTGCAGGTGCGGCTGCGGGCGGCTGGCGGGGGCTGCGGCTGTGGACCGGGGCGCTGCGCCGGTCCGCTCCTGCGGTTGGCCCGGGGTGGAGGGGGGCTCGGGGCGGGGCCTCGGCGGAGCCCGAGGCGGCCAATGAGCGGCCTTCTGGCGAGGCGGGTCTTCCCACTTCCGGGATTGTGTCTTGCTTCCCGGGTCCCTGCGTGGCAGGGGGCGGGCTGGCGAGTCGGCTTGGCACTTACGCCACCCCCATCGAGTCCGCGGCCGGCTCGAACCTGCTTCCAGGGTCCCCGGCCGGAGTCCCCATCCCGGTGCGTCCTCTGGCCGATGTCCGCAGTGGTTGGGTGTGCCGGTCTTTGCGCTTGCAAATTAACTTGCTGAGTCACTGTGCACTTTCACTGGGGCAGGTGGTTGAGCCCGAATCCATTATATTAAAAAAGTTGATTGGGCTTTGCTGTTTCGGGGACAGTGTTCACAATAGAGTCTGCGTGAAGGACACAGAAACGCGGCTCCCGGGACCCGCTTGAGCTCGCAGTGTGGAGTTGGCTCTCAGGGAAGAGGGTGAAACCCTGCAGGCGCGGAGCCCAAGTTTGGACTTTTCTCTGTGGATGGGAGTGGGGTCTGGAGTGTGTGTAAGAAGATGTATGTGGTGATGGTATGTTGGGGATTGGCCTGGAGGCTATCCAGCAGAGCTGGGGTGACAAGTCAGGCTCAGTGGGGGTGGGGACAGTGAACAGGATTTGTGGATGAGGCATGTGGAGTTGTTGAGGTCCATCATGTGGCCTTACTAGTCTTTGTTCTACAGAGCCAACTGGCCCTCTGAGAGATGGACTCTTGTTAGCTGCCTCAGTACCATTGTGCCTGGCAGCCCAGCAACCAGCCCAGCCATAGTGGCTCACACATCCTCTCATCTCACCTCTAGGTTCTGGAGGACACGTGCCAACGGCAGGACTTCAACCCCAGCGAATATGATCTGAAGTGAGTTTGCTCTGGCCAGGCTTCTAAGTCCATTCGCGTACCTCCCCCAGGGGCTTAAACCTATAAAAGTTTGTCTTCTCACAGTTAAATGCCACAAGCCCCAGTCAAGCTGTTGAATTGCTGAATTCTCTGGAGCAGGGGTAGTCAACCTTTTTATACCTACTGCCCACTTTTGTATCTCTGTTAGTAGTAAAATTTTCTAACCTCCCACCGGTTCCACAGTAATGGTGATTTATAAAATAGGGAAGTAACTTTACTTTATAAAATTTATAAAGCAGAGTTACAGCAAGTTAAAGCATATAATAATAATTACTTACCAAGTACTTTATGTCAGATTTTCGCTAAGTTTGGCAGAATAAATCTTTTTTTTTAAAGGTTGAATTGTTTAATTTTATTTATTTTTTACAGAGACAGAGAGTAAGTCAGAGAGAGGGATAGATAGGGACAGACAGACAGGAACGGAGAGAGATGAGAAGCATCAATCATTAGTTTTTCATTGCGCGTTGCAACACCCTATTCATTGATTGCTTTCTCATGTGTGCCTTGACCGCGGGCCTTCAGCAGACCGAGTAACACCTTGCTGGAGCCAGTGACCTTGGGTTCAAGTTGGTGGGCTTTTTTTCCTCAAACCAGATGAGCCCACGCTCAAGCTGGCGACCTCGGGGTCTTGAACCTGGGTCTTCTGCATCCCAGTCTGATGCTCTATCCGCTGCGCCATTGCCTGGTCAGGCGGCAGAATAAATCTTTATAAAACAACTTACTATAGTTAAATCTATCTTTTTATTTATACTTTGGTTGCTCCACTACTGTTCACCATGAAAGCTGGAACGCCCACTAGTGGGCGGTAGGGACCAGGTTGACTACCACTACTTTAGAGGTTTAGTGGAGGACACTTCCTGCTTGTTCTAGCATCTAGTGGGCCCAGCATCCCTTGGCTTGTAGCCACTCATCCCAAACTCTACCTCCTCCTCACATAGTCTTCTCCATGTGTGTTCTCTGTTCTCTCCTCTCTCTTACAAGGACTGGTGGTCTTGATTCAGGATGATGTCATCAATTAAATCTTAAAAGTCACTGTTTCTGAATAAGGTCACAGTCATGAGTTCTGGGGGTTAGGATATAAGTGTATTTTTTTTTTTTTTTTTTTTGCATTTTTCTGAAGCTGGAAACGGGGAGAGACAGTCAGACAGACTCCCGCATGCGCCCGACCGGGATCCACCTGGCACGCCCGCCAGGGGCGATGCTCTGCCCAACAGGGGGCGATGCTCTGCCCCTCCGAGGGGTCGCTCCCCTGCGACCAGAGCCACTTCAGCGCCTCGGGCAGAGGCCAAGGAGCCATCCCCAGCGCCCGGTCCATCTTTGCTCCAATGGAGCCTTGGCTGCGGGAGGGGAAGAGAGAGACAGAGAGGAAGGGGGGGAGAAGGAAATGGGCGCTTCTCCTATGTGCCCTGGCCGGGAATCTAACCCGGGTCCCCCGCACACCAGGCCGACGCTCTACTGCTGAGCCAACCGGCCAGGGCCATAAGTGTATTTTTTTTAAGGGCCACCATTCAGCTCATTGCACAGGGTTTTCATACATTTGGTTGTGTAAGTTCCTGGTGGAGTTCTTAGGGCAAGAGGAAGTTGTCATGGAGGAAGTGGTCATGGAGAAATGGTGAGAAACCTGCACTCTGGCTGGAACCTGGCAGCCTCACAGCCCCTGGAGCTACTTGCATGGGTCTCTTCCTATAGGCATTTTCCCTATAGAGAGGGCAGACACAGATTCTCAAGGGTTTAAAATAAAGAAAGGATTGGAACTTCGCATTGGTGGGTGGGGTCTTCTGTCCCACAGGAGGAGCTTTTCACCTTAGTGGTATGTCTTCACAGTATGACTATCCTCACGTTGGGTACAGAAAAACTTGTAGTGTCGGAACCTGCTTTCTTGGTCCTTGCCTGTGCTATGTCTTGCACGGAGCTTTTGTAGAGGCAATTTTAAGTAGAGATGCCCTTATGTCACCCCAGCTCCTTGCCTCCTGCCTGACCCCTAGGAATCTCAGGGCCCATGTTCCATGCTAGGTCATCCTCTGGCTTCCTGTTACAGGGTATACCTTGTCCTCCCTCCACCTGTCTGAATCCTTGGCTGGTTTTTGGTTGTAGCCATCAGAATATTGGGTCTCTTGCAGCCTTATCCATCTTTCTCCCGTCCCTCTGCTGATTGTACAGCTAACTCTTGAAGAGCGTGGGTCCACTTACACAAGGATGTTTTTCAATAAATGCCTGTGCTGTTTTTTTTTTCATGGTTGAGAGTCCGCAGATGTGGAGAGCCTGCTGCATTGATCTGTGCCACTTCATAAAAGGGACTTGAGCATCTGTGGGGGTCCTGGAACCAATCCCTATCAGATACAGACAGGCAACTGTAGTGAAGTGTTTGGAGAGTCAAAATTTATACGTGAGATTTTTGACCAGGCACCTCTAGCCCTTTTGTTGTTCAAGGGTCAACTGTAATTTGTTTAGAAAGTGCTGCCACTGCCAGGGAAGGCAGCCTCATGTGTGTTTGCATGCCTGCGCCACCTTCCCCTCTTCTTTAGGTGCCCAGCCCTCCTGCCATAGATCTGCCATCCTGCTTTGCACTTGGCATTGACATTGTTGTGTGAGTTCCTGGCCACATATCAAAACTGCCTCTTTCTCACTCTTCTGACTGCTTGTGCCTTATAAACAGTTCATGTTCAGAAAACCACGTTTACAGCAGTGTGCTGGCCTGCATGACACCAGGTGACGACTCTGTATTCAAATCTCCAACGATCTCTTGGTAGCGCCATAGTTTTTCCTTAAACTTCCATAAAAAATAGAGCTCAAATCTGACTTTTGAGCAGCATAATTCCCTTTTTCACTCCTCTTGTGATTCACTTTCTGTGTCCTTCATAAGCAAGGCCACACTGTGGTGGTGGTCTTACAGACACCTGCACACAGCATTTCTCAGACCTAGTGCTCTGTAGGGTAAATGGTGGTGGTTCTCTTGGGGGTTCTGGGAGAAAAGGGGTTTGGGTGGAGAGGGACCATGGTCAGGAAGACTCCAGGGTCGCCTGGCCCAACCCTCCCTGCCCATAGGTGAGGCATTGTTTGGATCTTTGAGTCCTGACCTCTCTCCTATCTCTCTTCATCTCAGGAGCAGCAGTCTGACTCCTTGTTGGTCCACAACCAACATGTGATCCAAGCTGGACATCAGGTCCCAGTTTTGCCTTTGGGTGACTAGGCTACCTGTTGGTTTTTCTCACCTGAGTTTCTTGTTGTGAAGCAGGCTGAGCATGACCCTGGCCTGGCCTTCTGGGAGTGCAGGCTGCCCATAAAGACCTGTAGCCGAAAGTAAGTAAATTAAAAAAAACAACCCATAGGTCTCAGGAAGGCCCAGGGATTCTTGCCCTTCTTTCCTGCCCTCAGATGTTACCTGTCCTGACTCATCTGACCTCATCTTCCCAGTTTTTTTTTTTTGTGTTTTTTTTTTTTGAGAAACTACTGGTTTGGACCCAGGATCTCTGGGCACAGGGATCAGAGGAATGCTGTAGGCCACCCTATTGTCTGAAGGCCCACGCTGGCCTTTTTCTGATTGGTTGGGAGACTCAAAGCTGCCAGATCCCTGTGCAGCGGCTAATATGTGCAGGACATGGGCAGAGAGACTAAGGGTCTGCTCTGGGTCGAGGACCTAGCTTTGTAAACTGGGTATGGCAGTTTCAGCCCACATTCCCAGATCCCAGCTGTGTGGCAGCCTGTTACACTGAGGATTTCAGGACAGTCGTTCTATGGTTCTCTGGGACCTATGCCTCCTGTCATGGGGGTTGTGGCCCTGCCTCTTGGTAGCTGGAAGCAGGAGTGATGGGAGCTCGTCCCTTTGGAAGAGTGAATGTGATGGCTAGACTGCTTCTGGGGTGCAGCTCTGGTCGGTTAGTTTCCTCTCCTCCTGTGTACAGACCTGTGTCTGCTCACTAGTTCTTTCCCTTGCAAGATCTGCTATAGTCAGGGACTCTCTTCTGTCTTTAGGCCGTATCCCCATTTTTGTAGTCGGAGGGGCATTGGCCGGGGATGCTGCAGATAGCACTAGACAGGCTGCGTTAGGACCCAAGAGGCAGCTATAGGCTGTGGTCTGTGTTGCAGGTTTCAGAGGAACGTGCTTGACCTCTCTCTGCAGTGGAGGTTCGCCAACCTGCCCAATAATGCCAAGCTGGAGATGGTGCCTGCATCCCGTAGCCGCAAGGGGACTGGGAACATGGTAGGTATCCAAGGCAAGGAGGTGGTACCGCTGCTCTTGCCCCTTTCATGTAGGCTACAGACTGTAGGGTGCTGCACCAGCTGGGCTGCTGGGGGCTGGACGGTGTACCCCACACCCTAATTGCCTCCTCTGGGTCGGGAGAGCCACTTTCTACTTTGGTGATTGGAATGAGACTTCATTCTTGAGGCTGAGGTTATTATTGGAGGTTAATTGTGCTGCATCCATCTCAGTGTGTGAGCAGCGTTTGCCCAGCCTGATGGTTCTGGCCATAAAGTTGTCACGAGTGTGGGAGCCTGCAGAGCTTGGTAAGGCCTTGAGTATAGTCTCTGTTTGGGAGGAACCCCAGGTTGCTCTGACCAACCTTGCTGGGACATCCTCAGCACCAGCCTTCCAGCAGATCACAGAACGAGGCTCCAGAGACCGAGGGAGACCAGCGCAGAGAGCCACCCTCTCTGCTCTGCCAGTCCTCACTCAAGTGATTCCTGTTGAGCCAACCACGAGGGAGGTGATACGCGTTTAACTGAGGGACAAGGAGGCTTGGGCCCTGGGGCGCTGGTCAGCTCTCTAGAGTTGAGGGACTGACCCTAACACACCTTTTTCCATTACAACCACGGTTCTCAAATTTTTGTGTAGAAGGAACCCTGACCTTGAGAGGAGGGTGGAATTGGGAGACATAGTTCACACAGGGCAGCTCCCCTTTGTTTTAAGGGGGTTTTTTTTGTTTGTTTTTTTTTGAGAAACCCCAAGTTTATTTGTTCATTTCTTGCATTTGAAATACTCCTCGATGACATCCTTTGCCTGAGATTCTTTGCCATAGTCCTTATCAACCACACAACTGCAACCAGCCACTTTACGGGGTTTTCCCTTTCTGTCGATTTTACAGAGGCCTACCCATTCCCCTAGTTTCTTGTTGTCAACCTTAATTAGGTTGAGCTGGTGCTCAGCACAAAGGGCCTCTACCAACTCGACATGCATAGGCTCATCACAGTTGGATGATCACATAGGCTCATCACAAAGGTGGGCTTGGCGCTTGTCTAAGGCTTTGGCAGCTTCACGAATTCCGCGGGTTAGGCCATCGTGGATGAGGGCGGTCTTCAGCACCGCTTGTAAAGCAGTATAAACGTCCATTACACCTCCAGCAGCAATGCCTTTCTCACCATGGTGGTGGGTTATGGGTGGAGCCGAATCTTGAAAGCACCCAAGCTTCCCCCTCCGCGCAGCTCCGCGGCAGCAGGGAAAGAGCTGTTTTAGGTTTTAATGTAAATGTGTACTTGTAGGAGAGGCCCTTGACCCAAGTAACAGGCCTCACCACGACTTAGTGAAAGATGGGCCGAGCCATCGTGAGTGGGCCAGCAGAGTGCTCTGGTCGGACACTTGCCTCTGGGGTCAGCATGCTAGTGTGTCGTCACTTGGCAGAGGGACCAGAAAGGAATTTTTCCCCTTTTGGGTTATAGACTTGTGTCCCAAGTCTACATGTATAGTATTAGGGGCATAATTATTACAAATGGACTTACAGCAGCAATGGGCTTATTAATGAAAAAATGTTTATAGCCTGACCAAGCGGTGGCACAGTGGATAGAGCATCAGACTGGGATGCGGAGGACCCAGGTTCGAGACCCCAAGGTCGCCAGCTTGAGCACGGGCTCATCTGGTTTGAGCAAAAGCTCACCAACTTAGACCCAAGGTTGCTGGCTTGAGCAAGGGTTACTTGGTCTGCTGAAGGCCCACGGTCAAGGCACATATGAGAAAGCAATCAATGAACAGCTAAGGTGTCGCAACAAAAAACTGATGATTAATGCTTCTCATCTCTCTTCGTTTCCGTCTGTCTGTCCCTATCTATCCCTCTCTCTATAAATAAAAATAAACTTAGTATTTAAAAAAAAATGTTTATAAAACACAACGTATTAGTATTTTATGACTGTGTAACAAAGTGTCCCAAACCTAGCTTCTTGAAATACAACATTCAAATGTGTGCAGAAGGGACAGCACTGTCTTGCAGCGGTCTGTCTTCCATGCACCTCCAAGACCCTGGGAGCGCTCCTGCCCCTGCCAGGTCATACCTGGGCCCAGCGTGGAGCACTGCTCCCCGCACCTCAGCCTCTCTGTCTTGCTCCTCAGGTTCGCATCGCTCTGCAGCTGGATGATGGTTCCAGGTTGCAGGACATTTTCTGTTCAGGCCAGACGCTCTGGGAGCTTCTCAGCCATTTTGCACAGACAAGGTGAGTGTTGGGGAGTGGCTTCCAGCTGTGCCTGCCACTGCATGGTGACTCTGTGGTTCTGGTGCAGGATTGGTCTGAGAGTAGGGGCTACCTGTTTGTTGTCCATGCCTGGCAGGTGCTGGTTGCCAGCAGTGCATCTTTCTGACTGGTTTTCCTGGTGTGACTGCTTGGCATTTCTCCTTGCACCTTGTGGGGGACCTGAGAGGCTCTTGAGCTGTGAGGGAAGTGGGTGGTAGGTGTGACCAGTGGTGTCACAGTAAATAGAACCTTGACCTGGGATGCTGAGGACCCAGATTCAATACCCTGAGGTAACAGGCTTGAGTGCAGGCTCACCAGCTTGAGTGTGGTGTTGCAGGCCCTGCAGGATCATCGACATGATCCCAGAGGTTGCTGGGTTGAAGGCCAAAGGTTACTGGCTTGAGCCCAAGGTTGCTGGCTTGGCTTAAGATCCCCAGTCAAGGCATGTATGAAAGGAAAACAGTGAACAGCTAAAGTGACATAGCTATGAGTTGATGCTCCTCTCCCTCTCTATCTCCCTTCCTGTTTTTTTTTTTTTTTAATTTCTGAAAAAAAAGAAAGAAATGGCAGGAGAGTGGGGATAGCTCTTAAAGGAAAGTGAGTGACTGCAAGAGGAAGTGACTAGGGAGTGTTTATAAAGCACAAGGCTCCACACCCCATAGGTTGGACAACCACGTGAATGTTTGTCATTAACATAGGAGTGTTGTGCCCAAAGTCCCCTGCTTCCTTTCTTTTTTTTTACAGGGACAGAGAGTGAGTCAGAGAGAGGGATAGACAGGGACAGACAGACAGGAACGGAGAGAGATAAGAAGCATCAATCATTAGTTTTTCATTGCGCGTTGCAACACCTTAGTTGTTCATTGATTGCTTTCTCATATATGTGCCTTGACCGTGGGCCTTCAGCAAACCGAGTAGCCCCTTGCTGGAGCCAGCGACCTTGGGTTCAAGCTGGTGGGCTTTTGCTCAAACCAGATGAGCCCATGCTCAAGCTGGCGACCTCGGGGTCTCGAACCTGGGTCCTCTGCATCCCAGTCCGACACTCTTTCCACTGTGCCACCGCCTGTTCAGGCTCTTTTTTTCTTATAAATAGGTCATATACCTCCCTAGAAAGTCCCTCAGTGTGGTTTCTGTAGCCATGCAGGCGGATTGTGTGGGGGCTGCTCAGCTGTGTACCCAGTCACCAGTTCTGTCTGTCACTCCACAGACAGGGTCTGTGTGTACCCCAGTTCCTCCCTGGGGAATAAATCCTGGAGGCAGAATTGCTGGCCCAGCAGTGAGGGGCGTCCCAAAGTTTCAGCTACCAAAATTCCAAGCCCAGCCTTTCTTTGGAATTTGCTATTTGGTAGAGTTCACTAACTGTGAGGCATGTTCCCATGAGGATGGGCAGGTGACATCAGCCCCATAGTGATGGCCAGGTGCCCGATTGGCTGGTGGTACTTTGTTGGGGCCAGGCAAGAGCTGGTCAGCTGCCTGCCGCTGCAGGGACCCCACTGGTGGGGGGGTACAGGGGGCTAGCTTTTCTTTCTTGGTATTTGGGGAAGAAGTGAGCATCCCAGAGCAAGTGGTGTGCAGATCTTGGTGTGAGTCATTGCAGGCAAGCAGGGCACCCGGGTCCACTGTTGCTCAGGGTGAGTCCTTTGCACAGGGCTCAGGGTGGGTGAATGGTGGTCTAGCCCTGACCCCTGCATTTGGGCTACTGATTGGCCACTTGACATACCACGTGAGCCACATGTGCATGCTTTAGAGGTAGTTAAGAATTTTCTAGGCCCTGGCAGGCAGCTCAGCAGTAGAGCGTCAGCCTGGCATGTGGAAGTCCCGGGTTAGATTCCTGGCCAGGGCACACAGGAGAAGTGCCCATCTGCTTCTCCACCCTTCCCCCTCTCCTTTCTCTCTCTCTCTCTCTCTCTCTTTCTCTTCCCCTCCCTCAGCCAAGGTTCCATTGGAGCAAGTTGGCCCTGGCCCTGAGGATGGCTCCATTGGCCTCTGCCTCAGGGGCTAGAATGGCTGCGGTTGCAACAGAGCAACACCCCAGATGGGCAGAGCCTCGCCCCCTGGTGGGCATGCCGGGTGGATCCGGGTTGGGGGCATGCAGGAGTCTGTCTCTCTGCCTCCCCACTTCTCACTTCAGAAAAATACAAACAAAACAAAAAAAGAATTTTCTAATAGCTACATCTAAGGAGAGTAAAAACATGGGCAATTTATTTTAGGAATTTGATCGACTCAATATATCCAAAATATTACTCTGTGAACATATACATAAACAGAAAAGATGAGATATTCTGCATTTTTTGTGGTAGTTTTTGAAATCTGCATTCGTCTTATCTAGAGGAGGCCCCACCTTGTAGGTTGCCATACATGAGCTCAGTGTCCATGTAGAGCTGGCAGCCACTTCAGATGGCATTGGCCTGGACCTGGACTGGCCAGTCCTCTCCTTCTCGGGTGTTTACTGCAGGGAGGGCCACCAGGCAAGGGACTCTGGACAAGCAACCGCAGGCTGCATTGTCTCTGAAGCTCTAGGCCCCCTGCTCTCAGCCCAGATCCACAGCCAAGCCCATGCTTAATCTCACCACTATTCATCCACTGAGTAAAATCAGGGATTCGAGTGTCCCTGGGAAGGGTAGCCCATGCTCATTCTCCCCTGGGATCACACTGAGGTGGGTTTGTGTGCCCATCTAGGGCCTTGTAAGAGGCCAGAGGTATAGATGTCAGGGTGTCCACTCAGAGTTCCTCTTCTTTCCTTGGGAATGCCAGAGGCCACTTTCTGTCTGAAACTGTCCCCACTCTGTTTGCCTTGGAGGAGAAAGCTGGCTCTGCAGGCCTCGACTTTGCTCCCTTAACGTTATCTCATCTTCTCTTTATGGATGGGCTGCTGTGTGGTGGTGGGTGAGTCACCTGGCCCCTTGGGATGTGGCCTCACCTGAGGTGGGCCTCTCTGTGGCAGCAGGAGTCCCTCTTGAACCTGAAGTCACAGCTTTGGGTTTGGGTTGGTTCTTGGTCAGACCCAAATAGGTGACAGGAACAGAAGGGGCTCCAGATACTGGTTTGCCCCCAGATGGCCCGAGTGAACAATGGCCCACACTCATGGGGACAACATGTTTTGTGGTGAGTGAAGAACATCTCTAAAGCCATCAGCAGCAGCTCTGCCCTGCCTGGCCGTCCCTGTTGCCCCCGCCTGACCAGGGAGTACATCTGCTGACTGTAGACAGAGCAAGACCATGCTTGTCCTCGCCAGCCATTGTTCCACCAGGCTGGGTGGTATCTGGGGAGTGGGGGCAGGTAGGCTCCCACAGAAGCTCCTACAGAAGCTTCTCATGATGCCTGGGGCTCTGTCTGGGTCCAGGGCACAGGGCTCCTTAAGAGGCCCAGCTCAGCCCCCTTGGAGACATTTGGGACTTTAGTGAGGGTACGTGAGGAATGGCTCCTTGATGAGCTGGAATGTCCCCTGGGTCCACTGTACTGAGCTGGAGAGTTCTGCTAATTGGCCAGGAAGGTCTGGAAGTGATTGCGGCCTCCCCTCCCCTCGCTTGTTTACAGGCTCTCCCTCAGATCTACTAGGAATCTGATCCCTCTAGAGGAGCCGCACATCAAAGCCAGGCTGGTGTTTGATGTCCAAAGGCCTCTGAGGGCAGGAGGCAAGCAAGGGCAGGAGGCAAGTGAATCTTTGCCCTGTTTGTGATTTGTGGTCCTGCTGGCATTGGGTCCCTGGGGAAGGATTGCAGTGGGGTGTCACTCTGGCACTTTGAGGTCTTGTACTTCCCTGAGACCTGGGGTCCCAGGCCCTTTCGGGAGTGCCCTGACCTGCTGTTGCTCTAGTTGAAGCTATCAGCCCAGATCTCTCACTTCTATGGGGACCTCCAGAGGTCATGAGGCTAGTAGTGCCAGGGCCCCAGCAGGAGTAAGGCCACACCTCTCCCTGGGGCCCCACAATTGGCTCTGGATTGTGGGTCTCAGCCCTGTACAACATATGTAAGCAAAAGTTAAAAGCAAACAAGAAACAGCAGAACCCACGCGAGAATATCGCAGAGACCTGTCAGGTTCTCAGGAAGCCCAGTGCACAGTGTATTATAGTCAGCCAGGGGTGTTGTGCTTCTGGTCTCCAGGTTCGTCCATGTCCCCGCGTCCCAACCACATCCACATGGGCATTTGAGCCATGAAGACATGAGACAGGGCAGCGCTTCGTGGCCTGAGGCCATCCCCAGCCTCCTGTTCTATGGGCTCAGCCCCTGGGACTCGCCTCTGGAGGAGAAGGGCTGGTTGATGATTGTATGTCAGGAAATGAAGGAGTAAACTACCCCTGTGGTTGCAGGACTTGGCCCACTTGCAGCTGGTAACCTGGTGGTTGGTGTGAGCCTGAGTAGTGCAAGTTGGTGTTGGGCATTGTGCAGTGTGTGCATTTGCACAAATATATGTGTGAGTCTGCACGTATATATGCATGTATGTGTGTGCAGATGTGCACCTGCACACTCACCATCCTTTGAGCTCATCCAGCTGTGCTCTGGGGGGCTGCTCTGCCCCATCTTGGGGTCCAGTTTACGAGAGGAGAGGATGTCGGTGGCTGGTATGGTGTGGATAGATAGATGCCCGCTGCCTTCTTACTGGAGAACATGGCTTCCAGGGTAAGAAGTAGGACCATCTGGCTCTTGGTGACCTGGGTGACAGCGTGGAGGGCTGTAGAGGTGGGGCACTGGCTGTGTTTGCTGTTTCCCAGACAACAGAAAAGTCTGTGGTACATCTGTGGTTTTTCCTGCCCATTTGGCCCACATGGCCCCTATGTCCAGCCTATGTGTGACTCAGTGCTGAGGTGCTCAGATGGCCTGGCTGCACCAGCATCTTGAGCCCTGCATGGACTTTGGTTTTGCTTTTCTTGTTTATTGGTGACAGTGATTTTAGGGGCACTTGAGAACCCTCTTTGTGGCCCTGTCCTGTTTGACCATGTAGGCATCTGGACACGGTTCACAAGGAGGTACCAGCAGCACCCTCCCCAGGTCACAGCTCTTCAGGTCTCCCAGCCTGGGTGCAGGTAGCAGGCGCAGTCCCAACATGAGGCTTCTAGGGAAGACTTTAGCCCCGTTTGTCCTAGGGTTGCCCGTGGGGTCTGGTGGGAGGGGATGACACTTGGGGTATTTATGGCCTCCAGGGTCTGGGCCTCTGTCCTCAGTCACTTAGTGGATCAAACCCTGAGCTGCTCCTGACACTTCTAGCCTCATAAAGGATGGCTTCATATAAAAGCCCAGATATCTATTTATCTTTCTCTCTCTCTCTCTCTCTCTCTCTCTCACACACACACACACACACACACACACACACACACACACATGGACTCTCATTCCTGACCCTGGGCAGAGGTGACAGTGACCTGAGGCTCATTCCCCCTTCTCTGTGTCCTCCCTGCATTTCATGACTGGAGGCCGCAGGCCGGTAGGAGACTCCTAGGCTGTGTGCTGATGGCCCATGGAAAAGGCCTCTGTGGTGACTGTGTGGTACTTGGGGTGCCTTCCTGAGAGCATGGTGTCCCGCACACCAGCGACTGGCTTGTGATGTCCTTTCCTTTCCTGCAGGGCATGTCTGGAGCAGCTGTGGGAGGCCAGCCCAGTCTGCGTGTACATGAGGGATGAGGTAGGCACTGTGGCCCCACCCGCCTGGCCTGGGCCCACTGCCTGCTCCCATCACTACGCCAACCTAGCCCGTTTTCCATTCTGGAAAACTCACTCTCCCTCTACCCGCCTTCAAAGCAGCGAGTGGGGAGGGATGCTCTGAAAGCATGATGTGTTTCATGGAAAAAAGCAGAACTCTGGCTCTGCTGGAACTAACCACGGCTGCCGACTGCTCCCAGAACCTCCCTCAACGCCCTGTTTGTCTTCTCAGCTTCTCTCAAAGCCCAAGAGTCACAAAAGTGGTTTCATTTTAATAAATATTTGCTTTGCTCTGTTTTGATCTTTTTCAAAACTGAGTGCAGCATGGTGTAGGCCCAGCCTGGCAGAGGCCTTGCCTGTCCCCGCCTGCCTGCCTGTGATGGGGACCCTCCTGGCACTTGGTCCCCTAGCTCACAGGGGCTTTTTGTTTCGACCCTGGCCCAGTGCCCTTTCCTGGCCTGGGTTGGCCACTGTCCCCAAGGGGCCCCGGGAAGCCTTGGTATAGGTGAAACATGCCCACCAGGGCTGTGAGTGGAAGGGACTGGGGGGAACATATCCTCCCATAGAGGACACAGACACCTGGGCCTGAATGAGGGCCATTATGGTCAGTGCAGCCATCAGAAGGCTGGTCAGTTGGCCAGATGCAGCTAACCTACACCTGAACCCTGCCTGTTCAGGCCTCGGATGGGTCGGGTCCAGCAGACAGATCCAGATCTGGGAACAGGTGCTCAGGTGTAGGTTAGGCTTCAGGAAGCGGGACTAAGACTTCAGGAACCAGCTGTGTGAACCTCTGGTGTCAGTGCTCAGGCTAGGTGCGGTGGGGTAGGTGGGTTTGGCTGGTAGGCAGGGCCTGTGTTGCCTTCCCATGGATCAGTACGAGGCCTTGGCCCAGGCAAGGCGGGAGAGCTTTGTTAGTAAGGGGTCAGCAGATGTCCTGGGCACTCCTGTCCTATTTCCTTTTCACAGGTGACTGGCAGAGCCGCCTTGCAGAGCACAACGCTGCAGTCCCTAGGCCTCACTGGGGGCAGCGCCATCATCAGGTGGGAGCCTCTGAGTCTTGTTTTGTAAAAGACATTGGGTCTCAAAGGAAAAGAACAGGAAGTGTGGGATAGTGAAGGACATGTGGCCTTAGGGTCTTGCTCCTTGACCTGAGGCCACTGCTGGGGTCCTCCCACCTGTGGGGATGGTGGGGGATTTTGAGATACATGTGTGGAGTTTCACTCTCCTTTGGGCCCCTCAGGTTTGCCATGAGACGATGCGACTCCACTGTCAAGCAGGAGCCTGGGGTCTCCTGGAGCAAAAGTCCAGGAATCCCAACCTCCTCCCTTTCGGCTGAGCAGGCAGCTGGTAGCCCTCTGCTTCCCTTGGATTCTGCAGGACTCAGCCGGGGCGATGTGAGCCGTCAGGACGAAGCGGTCTCCTTAGAGGCTGGCTGTGTGGATGGCCTGGGCCCAAAGCCAGCAGATGCCTGGGCAAACCAGATCTCAAAGGAGCCCACACCTGGCCCCTTTGTGCCTTTCTCTGGAGGGGGCCAGCGCCTGGGGGGCCCCTGCGGGTCTGTGAGGTGTCAGATACCACTGGCAGCCAAATTGCCTAAGTCCTTCTCCAGCCCCGGAGGCCCCTCCAAGCCGAAGAAGTTGAGGCCTGGCCAGAAACCCCTGCCAGAACCAGAGCCAGAGCCAGAGCCGGTAAGTGGTGAGCTGGGCATGGGCGGGGGGGTCCTTCCTCAACCACACCTGATCTCTAGGCCGTCAGCCTGAGCGCAGCAGGCTCACTGGGCATGGTTTTCATCTTCTTAGGGAAGTGATCTTTTGTTTTTGTTTTGTCTTTTTTTTTAATAACTGATTTTAGAGAGAAATGAAGGGGGAGAGAAAGAGAGGAGAGAGCGAGAAACATCAATTTGTTGTTCCATCCACTTTTAGGCACTCATTAGTTTCCTTTTGTATGTGCCCCAACTGGGGATTGAACTTGGAACCTTGGCGTATTGGGACAGTGTGCCATCCAACTGAGCTACCTAGCCAGGGTTTGTTTTGTCTTAAATCAACTTTATAGTGGCACCATTTTAGGTGTAGTTTGATGGGTTTTAACACATTTATGTGCCCCTGTGACCCCTGCCTACCTGATGGCCCTCTGCATTGGTGTGGGGACTCAGAACACTCCTGTCCCAGGTGGTGCCTTGGAGCTGTTGTTCCTTGTCTCTGCCAGAGTTACTGGTTTTGACATGAAGGTGGCTTGGGCACTGGCTGTCCCATGCCACCTTTACTCCTGAGCCACATGTCCCTACAGATTGTCTGCTATCTCCACTGCTAGCTGATGGGTGTGTGGGCAGGCAGAGCAAGTCCGACCCAAGCAGAGGGAGGTGGAGAGCACAAGCTGGTAGGGGGCATTTACTGTCCACCTTTGCATGGAAATCTCTGACTGCCTACCGTGCAGCACACAGGCCTGTTGCCTCCTGTCTCATCAGCTTTTAGGGTATAAGTTACTGCATAAACACAGCTGCCAGCAGTGAGTGTTAGGCCAGTTTAGTTTTTTAAATTATTTATTGACTTAGAGAGAGAGACATCAATTTGTTGTTCCACTTATTTATGCATAATTGGTTGTTTTTGTGTGTACCCTGACTGGGGATGGAACCTGTAACCTTGGCATATCGGGATAATACTCCAAGCAGCTGAGCTACCTGGCCTGGGTGCACTGAGCTAGTTTTTTAGGCTGCATATTGTCTTCTTCTTTTTTTCTAAGTGAGAGAGAGGAACAGATAGGGACAGATGGACAGGAAGGGATAGAGATGAGAAACACCAGTTCTTCGTTGCAGCACCTTAATTGTTCATTGATTGCTTTCTTTTTTTTTTTTTTTTTTTTTTTAAATTTTTATTTGTATTTTTTTGTGTGGCAGAGACAGGGAGAGTCAGACAGAGGGATAGATAGGGACAGACAGACAGGAAGGGAGAGAGATGAGAAACACCAATTCTTCGTTGTGGCTCCTTAGTTGTTCATTGATTGCTTTCCCACATGTGCCCTGACCAGGGGGCTACAGCAAACCAAGTAACCCCCTGCTTGAGCCAGTGACCTTGGGCTCAAGCTGGTGAGCCTTGCTCAAACCCGATCAGCCCGCACTCAAGCTGGCGACCTCAGGGTCTCGAACCTGGGTCCTTCACATCCCAGTCCGACGCTCCATCCACTGCGCCACCACCTGGTCAGGCGATTGCTTTCTTATATGTGCCTTGGCTGGGGGGCTCCAGCCAAGCCAGTGACCCTTTGCTCAAGCCAGTGACTGTGGCTCAAGCCAGCGACCTTGGGCCTCAAGTCAGCAACCTCTGAGCTCAAGCCAGCGACCATGGGGTCATGTCTATAATCCCATGCTCAAGCTGGTATATCCGTGCTCAAGCTGGAGACCTCAGGGTTTTGAGCCTGGGTCCTCTGTGTCCCAGTCTCAAGCTGGTATATCCGTGCTCAAGCTGGAGACCTCAGAGTTTTGAGCCTGGGTCCTCTGCGTCCCAGTCTCAAGCTGGTATATCCGTGCTCAAGCTGGAGACCTCAGGGTTCCTCTGCGTCTCAGTCTGATGCTCTTATCCACTGAGCCACTGCCTGGTCCAGTAGCATATTACCTTTTTGATACCAGATCAGTCTTTTTTTTTTTTCTTTTTTTCTACAGAGAGAGAGAGTCAGATAGAGGGATAGATAGGGACAGTCAGACAGGAATGGAGAGAGATGAGAAGCATCAATCATCAGTTTTTCGTTGAGACACCTTAGTTCATTTTTTTTTTTTTTTTCATTTTTCTGAAGCTGGAAACAGGGAGAGACAGACAGACTCCCGCATGCGCCTGACCAGGATCCACCTGGCATGCCCACCAGGGGGCGATGCTCTGCCCATCCTGGGTGTCGCCATGTTGCGACCAGAGCCACTCTAGCACCTGAGGCAGAGGCCACAGAGCCATCCCCAGCGCCCAGGCCATCTTTGCTCCAATGGAGCCTTGGCTGCGGGAGGGGAAGAGAGAGACAGAGAGGAAAGTGCGGCGGAGGGGTGGAGAAGCAAATGGGTGCTTTTCCTGTGTGCCCTGGCCGGGAATCGAACCCGGGTCCTCCGCACGCTAGGCCGACGCTCTACCACTGAGCCAACTGGCCAGGGCCAGTTGTTCATTGATTGCTTTCTCATATGTGCCTTGACCGCGGACCTTCAGCAGACCAAGTAACTCCTTGCTTGAGCCAGCGACCTTGGGTCCAAGCTGGTGAGCTTTGCTCAAACTAGATTAGCCCGCGCTGAAGCTGGCGACTTTGGGGTCTCGAACCTGGGTCCTTCCGCATCTCAGTCTGATGCTTTATCCACTGTGCCACCACCTGGTCAGGTGATACCAGATCAGTCTTTGAGCGCTTTTGACTCTCTTGTCACCCACTTATCCTCAAGTCTCACATCACCCTCTCCACTTCTCTTACCGCACACCAACTAGGGTGGTGGATGGTGATGCTGAGCAGGCAATAACAGGTTAGGGGAGCATAGCCCCCAGAGCAATAGGACCTCTAAGTGCGCTGCTTGAGTGGACTGTCAGTATCCAATGGCACAGCCCCTAAGGCCATCTCTGGTCCATTGTGGGTCAGACCAGCTTCCCCCAGCACCTGCTCTGGCCAGCTGCAGCCATGTGGGAACTCCCGAGAGGGGACAGGGCTATTGGGTCCGTCCTCACCCTGGGCGGTGGTGCTGGTCTTTCTCCCCAGAGCACTCTGGAGCTTTCTCCATTGGTTTCCATGAGTCACACAGCAGAGTGTCTGTGGGCTTCTTTGGGAACATGCAACCTAGAAGTCGTGCTTTTGGGGACCCTCTGTCTGTTTCCTCAGCAGCTCACAGATTCACCTTGTTATAAATAAAGACTCAGTACGATTTCCCTCCCTGGGCAGCCCTGAGCTCCACTGCCTCCCACCCAGAGTCCAGCTTAGCAGGCCTCTGCTCAGCCTCTGGCTTGTGGCTGGCTCTAAGCATTGGGAACACCAAGAAAGAGACCTTACCATGGGACCAGCCTAGCTTTCCAGCCTGGGCTACATGTCATCACCTGAGCAGTCCCTAGAAGATGCACAGGTGTGGGTCGGCATCACCCTGAGACCCTGCTGCTGTGTCTGTGCCTAGGGCTCAGGCTCACCACCTTCCTATGTGTGCCCTTCCAACCACAGTGGCTCCACCCTCTGCATTGTAGCATTCTTAGAGTGACATGAAAGCTGGTTAGAATAGCCTAGCCCTACAGTGGTGGGGGAGCTTATCTGAGATGCTGTTGGTTTATACTCGCAGCCTTGCTCATCTCCCTTATTACCATTAGGAGCTTCTCAGTTTCAGCTGTGACCCCTGCAAATACTGTCAGTTTTGTCTTTATGTCTTTCTCAATTTTTTTCTTGTTCTCTGATGTTTGTTGAATAGCACTTATTTTAATGGGCATCCTTGTCTTTTTTTCCATCAGTCATTTTTAAATTATTTTATTAAAAACACTTTTTTCCATTGATTTGAGAGAGAGGAGAGAAGAGACAAAGGGGGGAGGATAAAGGGAGAGATAGAGAGGAGCATCAACTCATTGTTTCACTTAGTTCCATTTAGTTGTGTACTCACTGGTTGCTTCTCATACATGCCCTGGCCAGGGATCCAACCCAGCTATGCTCTGTCTACTTAGCTACCTAGCCAGGGCATGGGCCTCCTTGGCTTAACCTTGATGTTAAAGGGAGTAGCCAGTAATTTTTTTACTGATTTTAATTTATTATGTTTTCTTTGGGGGGGGTTGTATTTTTCTGAAGCTGGAAATGGGGAGAGACAGTCAGACAGACTCCCGCATGCGCCGACCGGGATCCACCCGGCACACCCACCAAGGGGCAACGCTCTGCCCACCAGGGGGCGATGCTCTGCCCCTCCGGGGTGTCGCTCTGCTGCGACCAGAGCCACTCTAGCACCTGGGGCAGAGGCCAAGGAGCCATCCTCCGCACCCCAGCCATCCTTGCTCCAATGGAACCTCGCTGCGGGAGGGGAAGAGAGAGACAGAGAGGAAGGAGAGGGGGAGGGGTGGAGAAGCAGATGGGCGCTTCTCCTGTGTGCCCTGGCCAGGAATCGAACCCAGGACTTCTGCACGCCAGTCCGATGCTCTACCACTGAGCCAACCGGCCAGGGCAATTTATTATGTTTACATAGATTCTAGTGTTGCCCCGAATGCATTCCCCCCCCCCCCCCCCCGTATTCCCCTCAACATCTCCCTTGTCCACCTCCCCAGGTAGCCAGTAATTTATCTTTGAAGGATTATATGAGCTATGAAAAGCTTTTTTTTGTTGTTGTTTTTTGTTTTTTGTATTTTTCTGAAGCTGGAAACAGGGAGGCAGTCAGACAGACTCCCGCATGCGCCGGACCGGGATCCACCCGGCATGCCCACCAGGGGGCGATGCTCTGCCCATCCGGGGCTTCGCTCTGTTGTGACCAGAGCCACTCTAGCGCCTGAGGCAGAGGCCAAGGAGCCATCCCCAGCGCCTGGGCCATCTTTTGCTCCAATGGAGCCTTGGCTGCGGGAGGGGAAGAGAGAGACAGAGAGGAAGGAGAGGGGGAGGGGTGGAGAAGCAGATGGGCACCTCTCCTGTGTGCCCTGGCCAGTAATCAAACCCGGGACTTCCGCATGCCAGGCCGACGCTCTACCACCGAGCCAACCGGCCAGGGCCTGAGCTATGAAAAGCTTTTACCAACCTGTTTCTATTCCTAGTTTTCAAAATTGTTTTTATCATAAGTAGGTGTTGAGCTTTATAAACTGCTTTTTCTACATGGAGATAATTTTATGCCTTCTCTCCTCTTAATGAGTTAATGTGGTGAGGTTTGAGCCATTCTTGCATTCCAGGGGTTAGTTCAGGTTCAATGTATGCTTCCTTTTTTAGCTACATTGTTGGTCTTGGTTAACTAATGTTTCAGTTCAGAGTCTTGCCATGTTTATAAGTGAAACAGACTACAGAGGTCACAGTGCTAAAGCCTGCTCACCTGCTCACACACCTGGGGAGGCTAGAGGGTCCAGCACAGGGGTACCTGTGCCAGCTGGGGTGGGGGACTCAGCTATGGAGTGGAACCTGGGTCTCTGCAGAGGGGCAGGTGGCCAGACTTGTTCACTCCTGCTCCCCACACTACCGTTGGTATCCCTTGCTTGAAGGACACAGGGGAGGCATGGGGGTGAAGCCAGTCCTGAGTTCCATGACCATTTATCCTGGTGTGGTGGTGGCAGTTTTGTCCTAGCTCTTTGGGGATGCTACTGTCTTCTTTGCTGATGCTTGGTCCACATTAGAAATTAGTATGCATCCCCAATTCTATGGTCTTTGTCATTTGGGCTCAGAATCAGTAGCTGAAAGTAAACCCATGTGGTGAGGTGAGCTATGCTGGGGAACTGACTCCGTCTGGGCTTGTTCTTCCTGGGGGGCCCTGGGGCTAGGACTGGCTGTCTCTTCTCTAATCGAAAGGCACAGGGGTTTAATGGAGTGGGGCCCTGGCTCCCCCTGACCCAGGCAGGCCCTGGTCTGCATCTCTTGGGAACCTGCTTGTGGCCCTATAGGCATCTGGGGGTAGCCTGAGCTTGTGCTCAGCAACCAGTGGATGGTTGCTGTCAGGGCCCAGGATCCCAGTGCATCCCTTAGCAGTGACCCGGGGCCCCAGGCAGGAGGTGGTCTGCCTGGCTGCCAGCAGCACTGCCTTTGATCTGGGAGCCCCAGCAGCTGGTTGGTAGTGGAGCATCCCCCACCCGCCTCCTCGTGCCTCCTGTCACTAACAGCCACACACCCAGAGGGCCGGCTGGCCACATGGTGTCTGCTTTGTGTCCCTTTTCAGTGCTGGGGGAGGGGAGCAGGGGACAGAACAGAACTTTTGGGGGAACTTCAAAGGTACACTTTAGTAATCAAAGAGTTCCTAAGTTTCCCATTAATGTTCTGCCTGTGTGTGGTGTTTGGATTTAAATAAAGAGTCTAAAGAGACAGGATAAAATATAGACAGGTCCTCAGCTGAGGCCCAGGATGGTTTACAGACCCAGGCGGCTCTTGCCTTTGATGTCAGAACATTAATTATTAGAAGGTAGTTTAACTGGCCATCAGAACCCAGGCTTGGGAGAAGCTGGGGCTGCCTGGCGGCCCCTGGCCTGTCCTTTGAAGTCCTTCCCTGGCCCAGGAGGCTGCCCCGCAGCTCTGTGTACACCAGGGTAACCATCCCAGCAGGCGCTCCTTACACAGCTGGCACAGGGTCCCTGATCAAAGGCCCTGTTCTCCTGGGCAGGACTGGTGGCTGACAGTGGTCTCTCTGCGCCTGTCACCCTCCAGGGGGTGGTCTCCCCACCCTCTCAAGACCTGGACCGGGGCACTTCCTCTGCACCTTGTACTCTGTATTAGTACAGTTGTCAGCCTTACCTCTGGCCGTCCACTCCCTGGTTCACAGGCAGGGGCTGGGAGGAGCTGGCCAGACCAAGAGTAGTTCTCGCTGCCTGGCTGCCCTCCTCCTCTCACCAGGCCACCTGCCATGACATCCCCTGGCCCTCAAGAGCAAACCCCACTGCCCATCACCTGTCAGCACGGGATTTTTGTGGGTGCCCTGGGCTCTGGTCACGGTCCAAGCAATCCGGGGCACAGCATGACCTCAGTCGAAATGCCCACTGGGGTTTGTTGGCAGACAAGACAGCATTTTTTGAAGCCCAGTGACAGGCAGGTACCCTCCAACCATCTGTCCTCCTCTCTCTCAGATGTGACTGAGCTTGGGGAGAGACGACATCCAGCCTGCCACCACAATGGAGAATGGGCATGCATGGTACCCCTGGAACCACCAAGCTGCCTACACAGGGCCAGGTGGCTTTCTGCAGATGGGGCAGGGAGTCCTGGTTTGCAGGCCCCCATCCTGACTGGGTCTGAGGGGTTCTCTGCAGTACTTGCACACCTGTGGTCTGGTGTGAGTGGGCTTACTAACCTTGGACTCTCATCACAGCTCTCCAGGGGCAACTGCCAGACCTGTGGATGGGGAGACCCTGCCCTTCACTTCTTTGCGGGTGTATGACCTTGATCCACAGTGGCACGCCCAGCCACACCACAGGCATGTGGAAACTTCACATGGGCCACTGTTGTAGCCAGTGTTTAGCTACTCTGTGCTCTTCTTTTTCCAAAACTTCTCTCATTTATTCTGCTTGGGAGGGTGGGTGAGCCACTTAGTGCTGGCTGTGGCTGGGGGGCCTGTGTGTGTTTTTGAGCTTTGTGTCAGAGCCTTATATCCAGGGCAGTCCACCTGCGTGCTATCTTGAGCTCTAGTGCCTGTCCCTGCCCGCTCACCATGGACTGTGTAGTGTCTACTCTCCGGCACACCCTCCAGGAGCGGCTGGCTCTGGGAGTACTGGGAGGTTTGGCCTGTGTCCCTTATGTAGTGATTCAGTTAAGCTCCAAGCCTCAAGGGGAAACACTTAGCATTCCCTGTTAACCAAACCATTGTCAGAGGATAGTCTGGCTGGAGAGAAGGAACAGGAACTCTCACAAGGAAGCTGGAAAATCTGGGCTTGAGGTTACCTCCAAATAGTTTTTACATTTTTTCTCTGGGTATCATTACGTCCTGGAAAGTTACTGTTAAGAAAATGAAACCTCAGTGGGCAGCAAGGCCACCTCTGACATGAGAGACCCCTGTGTGCCCAAGTGGGTTTTCAGCCACTCGTGTGGTGGCTGCTGGAGTGTGCCCACCTGACTGTTCAGAGACCGTTAGGCCCACATCTCAGCCTGGTGCCCTGTCCCTCGTCCCCTTCGTGTCTGGCCCCAGCTGTGCCTTCAGCACAACGAGCATGCTGTAGGGCTATAGTAGCCAGTGCTCTCATGCTGTGCTCCCTTCAGGTCTCCCCCGGGGCACAGTCAGCGTGGCAGGGACTCTTTCTAAAGGCACCTGTGGCCGTCTACAGCTGGAAGTTGGTCACTGAGCCCCCACCTCTAAATGGCCTGGGTGTTAGTCCAGCGTTTGTCCAGTGCTGACCCATCACTCAGTGTCTTCTGTGAACATCAGCAAGGAAGATGTTCCTGTCTCTCCTGTTTGCCCCTGAGCCCCTGGCTGTGTTCATCTAGGTGCAGATGGCCGTCCACTGAGGAGGTGATGTCAGGTTCTCAGTAGAGGTACTGTGCTCTGTGTGCTGCACTAGCAGTCGCTGGAGTGGACCTGCAGATTTTAGGCTGCAAGGGTCAGCTGTTGGGAGTGCCGAGAAGGTTCTGGGCTCCATCATCATTCAGAGCATGCAACCCCCAGCAGCCCTGGGCACCAGCCACAGTGCTCATCCTGGGGCCCTTCCCAGATCCCAGGGCCATGGCCCTTGGCCAGCACACAGGAGCTCACTCCTGGTGGTGAGGGCTCAGGCTGTGGCTTTCCCTCATGGTTGCTGCTTTTTGCATTCTTTTTTGTTAATGATGTCTCATCTAAGACCTCTGTTCTCCAGCCAAAAGCATCTCTGTAAATTCACCTTGATGGGAGCCACGTAACCCTGCCTATGACCAGGGAGCGGCTGTTACAGAGGTGGCACATGGGGCCAGTTTGCAGGCAATTTGGCCCGGCAGAGACAGTAAGCAGGGCCTGGGCTTGACCTCCTGCACCCTGTGTGAAGCTGTCGGACCAACCCTGCCTCCCTCACCTCTCACTGCCATTGCAGTGGAAGCGCTATCTCCTGGGAAGGCCAAGGTGAGGGTATGAAGTTTCCTGGCTTCTCCCTTGTCATTTGGTGGTACGGTGACATATCCTGCCAGCTTAGGCACTGAGTCACATCTGTCCGTGAGTTCTTGTGGGACAGGGGCCTGATTGGGGCCAGGACATGTCAGCAGCTCTGGGACTCGGCTGTGCCCTGCAAGTGCCTGGGAAAGGGTGAGGCCAGAGTTACCATGTGATCCCTGGGCCTGGCTCCACTGGCCGTGTCCTGGGGTCGAGGATCTATTTGCATGGACAGGCTCCACTTGATACCTTGGGCTGCTCATCACCCAATTGCTATCCTTGGGGTGACTCATGGGCCTGGAACTTTCTGCTAGAGCACCCGGGGCTTGGCACTCATGTACACAGCTGTTCCCAGCTCAGGCACATCCACGTCCTGCCCTCGCCCTCCCCCGGGAGCCCAGGCATGCTCTTGGCCCTTCTGGAATGTAGGCGCCGTGGCTGTCGGGGGCAGCCCGGCGCCTGGCATCTTGTTATAAAAAGCTCCGGTGTAGACTGCCCATGGCGGCTGCAGAAAGGTTGTGGCTTTTAAGGGGCAGCCTTAAAAGGCCTTGGCCAGCCATCTACATGTTCTGCTGCCCAGGCCTCAGCCAGCTCTTCCTGGTGACTATGACATAGCACTCTGAGACCAGAGGGGCTTCCTGGCTGAGCCCACCTCCCTTCACCCAGGGAGAGTGCTTATGAAGCATGATACCCTATGTGCTTGGTCACTGCAGGGACCTGCCAGAGTGCAGTCAAGACATTGGGTGTGGCTGGGTGAAGGGAAGCCCTGGAGACCCCTGGCGGGTGCATTGGGATCCCTAAACACTGAGTTGCTTGGGCCTGGCTATCCTAGGGCAGTAAGTGACCTTGAGTGCTGGTGGAGCTATGGCCAGGCCACGCTGCATGAGAAGGGATGATCCAAGAGCCTGCCAACCCCATCCTGTTCCCCCATGTGAGAAACAGGAGGTGAGATGACCATGCTGTGGCGAGGGCGGGGCCGGCAGGGACGGAGGACAGGACAGCATCCTGCATGGCCCTTCCCATGATGGCTGTCAGCCCTTCTGTGTGAGTGAGGGCAGGACCTGGTCTGGACACTTCCATCAGGCCAGCCCCAAGGGCAGCCTTAGTGCTGCGGAGGTGCCCCCATGCTCGGTACAGTTACCCACCTGGAGGCACCACAGGCAAAGCAAGCCCTGCCTTATTGTTTCCATTGACTTTGCTGCCAATTAGGAGTGACGCTGTCCCTCCCTGTGTCCCCAGGGTGGGCAGATGCAGGGCCAGGCGGCTCCCCTGGGGAGGGGAGGTAGGGTCAGCCTGGCTGTGGGGCCAGCAGCTGGCAGGTTTTTGCCAAACCTCTAATTTGGGGGCTGCCATTTCCTGTGCCCTCCCTTGGAGCCCCTGATGTGGCCTCAATCAGGGCACTGTTCCCTAAGCTTTTGGGAACCCTGATGGCAGGCACATCTCATGGAGACAGGAAGTGAGCAAGTTGCTGCTGGGGGAGGCTGGCCCTGCCGACCTGCCACTCACCCTACTTCCCACCCAGTAGGGATAGAGCCAAGACTTGAGGGTCAGGTGCCCTGCTGGGGAGTGAGGGTCCAGCATCAGTGCCACTGAGCAGCAGGCACAAGGGAGAGCCTCCAGTGCTGGACAGCCTACTGTCCATGCTCCATGCTGGAGACCTGGCCTTGGCCATAGACTGATGGGTGGGGCCTGGGCTTGGCTCAGGGGTCTATATAGCTGCTCCAACTTCAGGGACTGGGTGACCCAACCCCAGGTAGCCGGGCAACTGGGCCCCTTCTGGGACCTCAGCCATGCCCTCTGCCCAGCAGCCAGTGGACCGGGACCCCGTGGTGTGCCACCCTGACCTGGAGGAGCTGCTCCAGGTCTGGCCTGCAGAGCCACCTGAAGAGTTCTTCGAGGTGACCGTGGACGATGTGAGAAGACGCTTGGCCCAGCTCAAGAGTGAGCGGTGGGTGTGCCCCCAGCCCCTCTAGTGTCTCCCTGCTTCTACTTTAGGTCCTCAGTGCCCACACCCATGGTAGCACCTTGGTGGGTGCAAAGCCCAGGCAAGGGTGCAGAGTCCTGCCCTGTCCAGCTCATATGGGGCCTCCACTCTGGCTAGCGAGACCCAGGACCTTGACCCAACCCTTCCACAGGAAGTGCCTGGAAGAAGCCCCCTTAGTGACCAAGGCCTTCAGGGAAGCTCAGAAGAAGGCGAAGCTGGAGCAATACCCTAAGGTACTGGAGGGCCTGGGGTGTCTGTGTGGTTGTGAGCTGGAGCCTCTCATGGCGACTGCAGTGCACATGCCACTGAATGTGCTCACTTGTGCTTCACCTGTGCCTGCACATCCTCGGTACATTTCATCACTTAAATGATGAAAACGAAGGTCAATATGTTTTTACAAATGCACGTGGGGGATACATGACTGGTCCTCACACCCAGCCTGTGCTCACAGCTCTTGCCAGGAGTGTGGGGGGACGGCAAACACCAGGGCAGCTGGCACTTCTACTTGCTCTAGTTCTGGCGTCTGCCTCCCGGGATGGGGCCCTGGTATGCAGTGGTCTCCCAGAGCCTGGCCCCAGCTCTGGATGTCCTGGTGACAACTCCACTTCTCCTGGCCTAGGTGGTCCTGAGGGTCCTGTTCCCTGACCGCTACATCCTGCAGGGCTTTTTCCGCCCCAGTGAGACAGGTAAGAGGCCTCATTTGGGTGTCCAGGAGGGCTGGGGACCCTTCTGAGCCCCTCCTGATCTTTCAAAGCTATAGACTCCCACTAGCTGGCCCCTGGGCTCAGGGAGGTGTTTTTGTTTTCTTACAGAGACAGAGAGTCAGAGAGCGGGATAGATAGGGACAGACAGACAGGAATGGAGAGAGATAAGAAGCATCAATCATCAGTTTTTTGTTGTGACACCTTAGTTGTTCATTGATTGCTTTCTCATACGTGCCTTGACTGCGGGCCTTCAGACCGAGGAACCCCTTGCTCGAGCCAGCGACCTTGGGTCCAAGCTGGTGAGCTTTGCTCAAACTAGATGAGCCTGCGCTCAAGCTGGCGACCTTGGGGTCTCAAACCTGGGTCCTCCACATCCCAATCTGACGCTCTATCCACTGCGCCACCGCTTGGTCAGGCAGGAGGTGGATGTTTTGATGTTGCTGTTACTGTCTGTGGAGCAGGTAGCATACTCTGAGCTTGGGTGTGCACAGGGCCAGGGCCAGCTCATATCAGATGCTCATTAGCCCAGCCGGGCAGTGACTGGCCCTGTCCACCCAGAGGGAGGTGGACCGAGAGCACCTCACATCCAACTGCAGAGGCTTTGTCCTGAGGTTATAGCTCACCTGGAAGAAAAAGACCAATATCCCCAATTCTGGCAGGGCAAAAGGCAAAGGGAATGATGTTTCTGTAGGGTGGGACCCTGTGGATGTCCTGTCACGGGTATTATAGAACAAACTTGAATTCTCATTCCCAGAGCTTGGATTGGCCTGAGAGTGGGAGTAGTATTCCAAATGCCTTAGACCAGGGTTCTCAAACTCGCGGGCCGCATGCGGCCCGCCAAACAATTTTGTGCAGCCCGCAGACGAATCCACGAAGTTCAAAATATTTTGGATAAAATTAAGTAAGCCTAGGGGCCTACTTGTATTTTTCATTTCTCTAGCATCCTAGCTAGATATTAGCTTAGTTAACAGCAGTTGTGATGCGAACTACAGTTTCTGGTCGTTTTGTGACACTGAGTAAACTGCATGTACGATTGTGCTTGTTGTACTGATTTTTTTTTGTTTTCGACTGCAGTGAGAAAAGTGTTGCGTAACAGTTGCCTTTTGTAGACCTAGTGCGGCCCGCCGAACGGCTGTGATCTTGCTCTGTGGCCCACATGCTGAGTTGAGTTTGAGACCCCTGCCTTAGACTGAGGCGGCCAGACTGGCCCGGGCTGGCTGCAAGGCCCCCAGGCTGGCTGGGCCTACAGGGTAGAGGGCACCTGCACAGATGTTGGACCCAGCCTGTCCCATCCCACAGTAGGCCAGTTCTGGAGCGCATCTGTATGGAGCCCCTGGGAACCCTGTTAGCCCTGTCTTTTCTCTGCAGTGAGGAACTTGCGGAACTTTGTGAGGAGTCACCTGGGGAACCCTGAGCTGCCCTTCCACCTGTGTGAGTGCTGCTCCTATACCTGCTCATGCTTCCCAGTTCCGAGCTTTTCCTATAAAAACAGCATGGGGCAGGATGAGTCTGGGGATGAGGGGAGTTGGGGAAGGTAGTGGCTTTTGCCCCAATTTGGTGTCCCTGCAGCCTCTGCTTCCAGTCTGGCCTCCCAGCCTCTGAGAGCTCTCGGGTAGGGGGTGCTGGTCTTTCTTGGAGAGCATCTGGGGGTGAGGGCTAGGGTCCCTGCATGAGTCTGCTCCAGGTCACTTCCCGCACCCAAACCCCTCACCAGGGTTTTTGCCACAGCAGAGAGGTGGGCAGAGGGTTGTGGGCTGAAGGTTCTTCCAAAATACCCCCAGCTGAGGCTGTATGGGCCTTGAGGCCTCTCTTCTCTGGGGAGCAGGGGCAAGGCCTTCCTCATGAAGACAATGATCTCTTCACAGTCATCACTCCTCCAAAAACCATCCTGGATGACCACACACTGACCCTCTTTCAGGTACTGGCTGTCTTGCTTTTGTGGGGGCTGGGCTACTGGGGCCACTCTGCAGGGTGAGGTCAATGTCAGAAGATGGATGCTTTGTGGATGCCGACTGAGGGTACACAGTGCCTCTAAAGTTGGCCCTGCGACTTCCCAGCCTCCTCTGCTTCCTGCCCTGAGGGGGTGGGCTCAGGGGCTGCTAAGCTCCCTACCCTGGGTCTGGGTGAGCAGGAGCCCAGAGGCAGGGCAGCTGGGGCAGTTACTGAAGGGTCATGGGTCAGAGACCTCACTATAAGTGGCTGGCTATCCACGAGGCCCCTGGGATGCCAGCTGCTGGGAAGGTGTGGCCCTGGGTTCAAGTGTCTGCAACTGACCTGGTTCCCTGCCTTTCCTGTGCTGGGCCCTTTCACATTGGGCCCTCCTGACCCCCCTGTCAGCCCCGGAACTCCTGGTGAGGGTAAGGATGAGGGTTAGGAGTGTTGATCCAGCACCCTGCTGGGCTGCCTTCCAGAGCCAGGAGGAATGTCCTGTCCCTTTGCCTGGGAGGGCAGCCTGGGGCCTCCCCAGCCCCAGGCCTAATGGTTTCCTCTTCAAAGTCTCTTCAGATATTTTAATTACTAACAGAGGCCAGCCCTTGTTAAGTGGCCCGCAGGCCCTGCAAGGTCTGAGTTGGGGCTGTCCAGTTGTGGGGAGATGGGACAAGACCAGGCAGAGAGCTGGATGCTCACCAAGGAATAAAGTCAAAGTGGCGGGAGCCCAGCCTGGGCCCCTCCTCAGCCCCAGGATCCCTGAAGGTACTGAGTCTCTTTCCTCCCTCCCCACCATTTTCCTCCCAGCCAGTCTGTTGATGCACACTGGATTTGGAAGGTGCTTTGGGATGGAGGGGGACCAGCTCCCTGACCTCTTGCAATTAGGAGCCCTGGGTGCTGCCTGTCCCGCCCATTCGGCCTGATTCCTAGTGACACTCTGCCCTAAGCTACCGGCAGCCGTCTCCTTTCATCCATCAGCTTGGCCTGTAGCTGCAGGGCCTCCAAGAGGGGTGGCAACACTACCCAAGATCACAGCTGGCAGGACTCAGAAAAGGAAGCCTCCCACCCTCCCTCGGGTGAGCAGCGCGGAAGCTCCGCTTTCATGTCCCTTGGCAGGGCTGCCCTTTGGCTGCCGCCTGCCTGGGAGGCTGCCTGGGGGCCTGCCCCATGTTCTAGAGAGTGACAGCTCAGGGTAGGTGTAGGGGATGGCAGCCCAGCTGCCCTGTCTATAGGACCAGGAGTGTTTGGTGGGAGAAGCTGGGGGTGTGGAGGAGTCGTCAGTGGGCAAAAAGTCCCCCAGTATCCCATATCAAGCCTACTTCCTGGGCCTGAGCCCTCTTTGGTGCTGGTGCTGCCCCCACCCACCACCTTGTTCTGGACCTAGGCATCATTCTGAATGGCTCCTGAAGACCCCATCACAAACTGTGCTGATCCCCTCGGCCTGAGCAGAGGGGTAGACCCTTCCTGCTCATGGTCCTAATGGTCTGTGCTGTTCAGTCACCACTGTTTGGTTGGGATCTCAGAGATGCAGACCAGTGGGGAGGGGACTTTTGACAGGTGCCAAGAGGAGGCATCAAGCCTTGCAGCCCCCAGATGGCCCTGCCCCACTGGGAGGGATTAGATGAGGTCCTGTGAAATAGCAACATGTCATCACATGAGGTGCTGTGAGGGTGGTCCCAGCACCTGGTAGTTCTGGCCGTTCCGCTGAGTCAGGGTCTGGCCACACTGGGAACGGTTGGGCACTGTCCTCCCCATGCCCTCTTCCTGCTCCCCCCTAGCCATCCCCCAAGGGATTTAGGGCAGCACGTACCAGTGAGGCTTTGACTGCAGTGTCACAGTTGGGTTTTCAGGGTGTTACAGCCCTTGTTTGTGTCCCTCAGTTTTGGCTGTGGTCTGTGTTCCTGGGCCTGGCATTTGAAGTTTCTATTAATACTCCTTATTGCGACTCCCAGAGCTCAGAATTGGATCCGGAGCTCGGAGTTGCTCAGTTGACAGCTATGGCCCCTGCACTGAGGGCTAAGAACACAGATCCTCAGGTGGGGTCATTGCCCTGCCTTGGCCAGCTTTGGGACTGCAGCCATGGTCCTCAGGTGCAGAAGTCGATTGGGGGCAGGTTGCAGGATGTTGACACTGAGGGCTGTGGGGCATTACCTGCAGCCCTGATTCTGTACCACAGTCCAGTCTTCTGCCCTGGGGGCCTCCAGAGGTGTGTCTGGGCTGGGTGACCCAGCCTCATCACATACCTGTGCAGGTGTGGTCAGTTTCTGAGCAGAAACCCCTTGCCACCCCACCCCCCCCACCCTCCCACAGATGGGGGCTTAGGAGAGATGCAGTTTCTGGACTTCCAGGGAGGGATGTGGCACCCTGATGCAGAGCCCATCTGGCAGGAGGGGCCGGCCCAGTCAGGGAACCTGTGTATGGCTTTTGGGGTCTTGGCTGGTGTACTCATAAAGGCAGCAGACCTGGGCAGTACCTCTCAACGCAGGACTCCCAGTGCAACTTGGTTCCAGGAGCCCCCACTGCACATGCTAAGAGTCCCTCAGAGCTGGTCTCCATCTAGCTGCTCTGTAGGTCTAGGTTCTTCCCCTCAGCCTGAGGGCAGCCCACCTGGCTGCCCCTACAGACCCCCAAGCCCTATGTTCTTTAGGCAGTACAGTTGAGGGAGAGGAGTGCAAGGTTCCCTGAGTAAGGGCTGGTGGCCACCCTTGCCTCATAGGCCCCTTTGGCCATCTTCTTTTCCTGTACCCACACCATGCAGTTCTGACCTGTGGGCCTACTGCAATCTCTTAAGATGTGGGGTTGGGGGGTATCCAGGCCTAATTGCTATCTTCAGGAGGGGGAAGAGATGATTAAAATGCCAGTGCACGCAGTACAAAAGCTTCCTGTTCAGCTGGTGCTTGGGGCTGGCCCGAGAAGTCCCCTGTGGTCCAATACCCCAACCTGGGCTTGGTGCCATAAGAGGGGCCACAGCCTGACCTGTGCTGGGGCAGTGGATAAAGCGTCAACCTGGAACACTGAAGTCACTGGTTTGAAACCATGGGCTTGCCTGGTCCTGGTACATATGGGAGTTGATGCCTCCTGCTTCTCCTTTTCTCTTTCCTCTCTAAAATAAATCAAGTCTTAAAAAAAAGAGGGGCCAGAGCTTCTGGGGGTTGGGCAGTGGAATCCACTGTTGGGAGGGGTTGCTGAGTGCCTCCAGGTGCAGCCTGCACAAGGCCACCATGGAAGTGGGGTGCAGCCCACCCTGCCCCTCCTACGGGTCTCTGCCTGTGGTATTCACCTGGCTCCTGAGCTCCCCTCTGCCCTCCCTGCAGGCAAATCTCTTCCCTGCTGCTCTGGTGCACTTTGGAGCTGAGGAGCCAACAGGTGAGCAGGAACCCCTAACTCTGCTGATCACTACCAGCCCCCAGGGTACCAGCAGAGCAGCCTCAGGGAAGCCCAGAGGAAGCCGAAGCTTCCTCTGATCTGGAAGGGAGACCCGGGGCCTGACACCCCCTCCACATACACACTACTCCTGGGGGGCTTCAAGACAGCCTCCTGCCCAGTTCATGCCCCCTCCCAGAGCAGAGCAGTTGTGGGTGGATTCCCCTTTTCTTCCTCCATGACCTGAAGGTGGGCTGGGCCTCCTGTAGGCCTCTACCTGGAGCCCAAGCTACTGGAACATACCGTCTCCCCATCTGCGGCCAACGTCCTGGTGGCCAGGTGAGTGCCTGAGGCAGGTGGGAATGCCCAGGGGTTTGGGACAGCTCACGGCTGCAGTGCCTGCAATCGTGTGCCTTGGCCTCTACCTGCAGGTGCATGTCCAGGGCCACCATGACCCCACCCTCACTGCCAGTTTCTGACCCTGCACCCCTTGAGTCTGAGGCAGCTGCTGAGCAGGATGCAATGGGGCCCCCTGAGCCCAGCTGTGGGACAGCCCAGCCCTTGAGAAGGGATCTGGGCAAGGTGCCTAAATGGTTAAAGCTGCCAGGTACTAGGGGTGGTGTGTGTGTGTGGGTGTCTCAATGGGAGGGGCTATTGGGCAGGATCCCAGGGTCCCCAGTTCACCCTAGTATGTTGCATTGCAGCCAGCAAAAGGTGAGAGCTGTCAACAGAGCTGCACACTCGGCAAGTGACAGGACCGCTCCCTGAGTGCAAATAAAGACTTGAGCCATCATCTGAGACCCTCCTGTTGTCTTTCTCCAGAAAAGGGCCCCTATAATCCTGTCCTGGCCACCTGCTTACCCAGAGATCCCAGGCACAGGCCTCCAGTCCTTCCTGATCCCGGAACTGGCCAATCCTGCAGCCTGGCTGGACCTTCGTGTGGCCAGGATCCCCTTGCTGCAACCGTGTTCTCATTAACAAGGGCAGGGCACAGGTGTCCTCTCGTGGCTGCTTCCTCTGAGAACACAGTGTGGGGACAAGAGCCTCCAGGCATGGCCTGACACAGGAGGGCACCCTAGCCCCTAGCATGGAGGGGAGGAAGGTGTTCCCCATCCTATAGGGTGGGGCTGGCAGGGCCTAGCCTGGGGTTTCCTGCATGCCCTCACCATCTGAGGCACTTCAAAGTGGCTGTGGGGCACGGTTTCTGGCACTTGTCACCAGCGTCTCTCTTCAGGTCTAATTATCTCCACATGTTCCCAGCGCTTTGAAGCCCAGAGACTCCCTGAGGGTGTGAGGGAGGAGGGGGGGGGGCAGAGGCATGGAAGGGGTACAGGAACGGGCCAGCGTGCCAAATTAGGAATGGAGGGCTTGTCTCCCAACCCATGCCATCCTCGGGTGTGGGACGGGTGATCCTGGCAGATATAAGGGCTGAGGCTGCCTCACAGGTCTTTCCAAGGCTTTTCTAGTCCCCACGGCAAGTGAGAATGGGCTCAGTGCAGGGTAGCTTGTCCCACCTGGATGTACCTTTCCAGAGGGCCATGGGCTGTGGTTGTGTGTCCACAGTTGCTTGGCCCAGAGCCCTTTAGGTGTTTTCCATTTTGGGTACTGTTGAAGCAGCTTTTGGGTAAAGGGATGTGGGTGCTGCAGGGTGGGGTGAAGTTGGGGGTTGGGTGAGCCCTGGAAGCCCCGAGCACAGCCAGACCTAAACCCTGCTTCTAGTGGGTCCCAGGCAGCAGTCTCCAAGGTGAGTGTGGCTGACCTGCCAGTCCCTAGCACTGCTATTGGTCAAGGATGGGCCTGGCAGCTGGTCTCCAGGTCCCACCCACCCAAGCATCCGCCACCAGCAGGCCCTTCCCACAGATATTTCTGGGCTTGCCTGCCAGCCAGTGGCAGCCCCACAACCAGGCTGCCCCAAGACAGGAGCACCATCTCCAGGCCGGTGGCCATGTGCATGTGCTTGGATCTCACCAGCCTAGGGCAGAGAGCACACAAATGCTGTTCTGTCCTTTCTCAGCTTTGTGTTCTTCCTACCAAAATGGATGGGGGCCTTGGCCGGCTAGCTCAGCGGTAGACCGTTGGCCTGGCATGTAGAAGTCCTGGGTTACATTCCTGGCCAGGGCACACAGGAGAAGCACCTATCTGCTTCTCCACCCTTTCCCCTCTCCTTTCTCTCTCTCTCCCCCTCCCACAGCCAAGGCTCCATTGGAGCAAAGTTGGCCCAGGTGCTGAGGATGGCTCCATGGCCTCCATGTCAGGCACTAGAATGGCTCAGGTTGCAACAGAGCATTGCCCCCTGGTGGGCATGCTGGGTGGATCTGGGTCAGGTGCATGCTGGAGTCTATCTGCCTCCCTTCTCACTTCAGAAAAATACAAAAAATAAAACAAAAAAAGATGGATAGGGGGATTTGGCTTTGAAGCAATTTGACTTTGGGTGATTGAAGGCAACATGGAGGCTTCTCCTGAGAGAGACTGCTTTGAATTTATTGGTGTTGCTCTGTAAAAACAAACTTACAGCTCAGGGAGGCATCTTCTGACAGAGCATTGCATGGTTAGGAGGTTACACACCAGCTTTGAAGTTATTGGCAGGACTGTGCAGCTCGGCTTGTCAGTAGAGAACATGGCCCCCACTTCTGCCACACCATGGTCCCTCCAGGCCATCAGCAGAGCAGAGGAGGGCCTGAGATACAACAGCACATTTGCTGGGACCTGGCCCAGGTTTAGGGCAGGAGGAGCACCTTGGGGATCAGCAGCGTCTTCCCTGTCTATAGCCAGAGGCCACAGAAGACACAGGGCTGGGTTGTGAGACAGGTGGCCTTGGTGAAGGTGGAAACCCCTAGAAGTCCAGAAGCTGTGGGGAGAGGAGCACTCAGCCTGAGTGTCAGCTCACCCTCACACCTCAACCTGACCCTGCTCCCAGAGGGTTGGGCAGGGGACAGACACCACCAGGGCCACCTACCAGCTGAGGCAGCACCTTCTCCAGCTGGTTCACATCTACACAGGCCAGGTCCTCTGCCTGGGACTGCTGGACACTGCGGATAGCTGCTTCTAGCATGACACAAGGAAAGTGAGAGGTGTATGAGGCTGGAGGGCCTCAGCTGCAGCTGTTCCCCTATGTGTGCCAGCAGCTCAGAAAGCCAGTGGGGCCTCTGAAACGGAGCTTTCCAAGGACACAGCCTAAAAGGCGCTTGTGGGAAAATGGGAAAAACATACATCCTGGTTTTCCCACTGGGAAGTGAAATGCAAAAGGGACCACTCACCCAAGACGAAGATCTTCAGCAACTCCGCCATGAGCAGCAGTGCATCCCCGCTGACTGCAGGGTGGAGGGGAACAGATCAGGGCACCTGCTCCAGCAACCTTGGCCAAGGGCTGCTATCTCCCCCACCCCACCCTACCCCCACTTCCTTCTTGGCTCATTCTTACACCCAGGCCCCCATAGAGCTGGCAGCCCCAGCCACCCTGTCCTGCCCCCAGGCTGGTGCCCACACCTTTGGTCTTGTCGTCCTTGAAATGTAGGTGCAGCAGCTTGCTCACCAGTTCCTGAGGGACCAACAGGACAGTGACTCACAGGCCCTGACCCTACCCCTACCAGACTGCTACAGATCCCTTAGGCATTTAGTTCTGGATGAGTAGTAGTTGTGATTTCTGGCATAAACACCCCGTTTCCTAGGGCCTCTCCCAAGGTGCGAAACTGGGTAGATGGTGGGAAAACCTCCCTGTGGATGCCTCTAAGACCAGAAGTTAGACACAGGTGATAGACAGGTGGGAGCAGCCCAGGTGCCAGCCAGCCCATCCCTCTGGGACTGCAGTCTTCCAGGATTCCAGGGTAGTCTGTGCTCCACCTCAACCCTAGGCCAAGACACCACCACCCTCACTGTGGCCTCCTCATAAGTCTGTCCATGCCAACAGCACCAAATAGTTTGTGGCAGACCCTGCTCTGGGTGCTGGGTCAGCTCTATCTGCGATCTCTCCCTGCAGCCTATGACTGTAACAGGATGGGCACTGTGAGTTTGGGGCCAAGGAACAGAGCTCGGGTGTATTTGTGGGGCTTCCTGACACACATGAATGGGACATGGGTGGTTCCAGGCCAAAACTCAAGGCAGGGGCTTAAGCCCCCAAAGGATGAGGCTAATCTGCAGAGATGGCAGCTATGGACAGAGATGGATTCTGGGGATCAGGGACTCAGGAGCTCAGGTTGGCACATGTTGAATGAGGGACACACATCAGACACCCAAACAGTGCAGCCAGGTAGGGGGGCTGGAAGTGAGAGAAAGGCCTTCCAGAAGGTTGGAACTGGCCATGAGGATTTGAGACATAGCCAGGTTGCCCACAATAAGGGCCAGCAGGAAGAGGCTGCAAATCAGAGGCTAGCAGAGTACCAAGAGAAGTGGGAGGACAGTTGTAGCAGGCACCCAGGAGCTCAGAAATGGGGTGTCTTATAGTAATGGTGAGAAGGAACCACCAGACCTCCAGTCTTAGCCACCGGAGGTCACAGAGCTTCACCCAGCATGGCTCAGCAGAGGCCAGGATAAGAGTGGAGTGGACACCAATGATGCCAAAGTTCAAAGGATAAGAACCTCAACCAGCCTGATCTGTGGTGGCACAGTGGATAAAGCATCAACCTGGAAATGCTGAGGTCGCCGGTTCGAAACCCTGGGCTTGCCTGATCAAGGCACATATGGGAGTTGATGCTTCCAGCTCCTCCCCCCTGTCTCTCTCTCCTCTCTCTCTCTCCTCTCTAAAATGAATTAAAAAACAAAACAACAAAAAAAAACCTTAACCAGTCTCTAGGGGAAGCCATAACAGCCTCACTCTCCAAGTGGAGACCATGTAAGCTTGGTGCCACCTGCTGGTCTTGCTGCTTACCAGGTAGGTACCAGGAAAGGCCCAAAAGGCTCTACTGCAGTGGTTCTCAACCTGTGGGTTGCGACCCCAGCGGAGGTCGAACGACCTAAACACAGGGGTCGCCTAAAGCCATAGGAAATACATATTTTAAAAATGTATGGGTCGCAACCCATAGGTTGAGAACCGCTGCTCTACTGCCTGACTTGCTCCAGTCCAGGAAGTGCTAAATCAGCCTCTGTTGCATAGGGGGCTGCTGCATGGAGCTGTCCCAACCACTAAAGGGGTTAGCACCAACAGGGACTGATAGTTCCCTAAATAAGTGACACAAACAGGAGGGCAGGATGGGACCTAAAATGCATTCAGCCTTTGCCCCACTTTGAGTGAGCACACAGCCCTTCCCTCTGTTACCGTCACCTGAAATAGCCCTGTTCGTGGGCAGTGACCACAATCCCAGCGCTAGCCAGAGTCCTTGACTCGACTCTAGAGCTATCCAGGTTGGCATGATGGAGAGCAGCCTGCCCCCCTCTCCAGTTGTTATAATGGGGGGATTCTCACAACCACCCTGCTAGGTCATCCCTGCCTCCATGACTTTCACTTTTAGATGATTAACACCTCTGGGCCAGGGCATAGCTGCAACTCTGGGTGATAAGGGGGACTGAGGCAGGTGAACCAGAGAGAAGTCCCCCATGCCTCTGCAAGGCTGAACCCCCCACTAGGGGCTGGGGAAAAACAAAAAGTACTCATAAGGGTCTGAGATCCTCTCTCCCTCTCTTCCCAGGTCACAGAGGCCCACAGATCCTCCTAGTGTACCTTTCTGATTCAAGGGCTCAGTGCCTCCTCACCTTAAGGCAGGGCAACAAAGCGAGAGTCCCAAGTGACTCCCATTCGCCATCCGCTTTTGCCAGGTGCAGAGCAATGCGTGAGGCCCGTCTTCCTCTGTTCCTCCCCAGTAACTACACTCGAGTTTAGCCAAAAGTCAGAGAAACGATGTTTCTCCACTGTCATTGGGGGGGGGGGGGTACTAGAACCCATCTCCTAAGGTGGTTGGGTACTATTATATATAGGTTAGTGTCTGTATCGAGAGCATATAACAATGCCCGACTGTGCCAGGTGTTACTAAAGAAGAACTTATAGAGCTCCACACCAGACTGAACCTATACAAACACGTGCTGTTCAGACATGCAATTTCAGCTGGGCTTCTTCAGCTTGGCTCAGGTTTGAAGGAAGCACAGGCTCGCATAATAAGAAACAAGCAGGGAGAGAAGCTTTAGGGCCTAAAGTTTAGGCTGTGCAGCGACGTGACAGTATCCGCGAGCTGGGCGGACCCGTGCCCTACACCAAACGGTTTAGGGAAAGTCCCACCAACTCCCCAACATCAGGGCGGGCGGGGAACGAGGCCCAGGCTCATCTCCGAGGCCTCCTGCATTTCCGCCCGCACGGCGCCCACCTCTTCCGGGCCTCTCCTCCTCTTCCGCTACCCGGCCGCGAGACCCCACCCGGAGAGCAAAGGGCGCGCGGGTTGCCGTAGGAGACGGATTCCTGCGCCCAAAAGACACACGGGTGCAGCGCTGGGGCTGGCCATGCGTTCGCATGTAGGTCAAGCGTGGGGACCAGCCGTAATAACCACCGCCGCACGCCCTGGGTAACCCCGCACTGCGGACCTCCGTGCAACCACCGCCCACCCTCTTTCACCTTGCGGAAGCAGGCACCGGCTTCCTCCATGACCGCCGCCGTGGCGCGCGCTTTTCGGAGTCCCCCACCTCCAGCCACAGCCACCCCACAGCCCCGCCTCTGCCCCTCCTAATGAGTCTGGAGCGCGTTGCCTCGGCTCCTCGGGCTGGCAGCCCGCGGCTGCACGCGCCCGGCCCTTCGCCCTCATTGGCCAGTGTCGAGTGCTTTCCTCCGCAAAGCTTTCTGGGAGTTGTAGTTTCCGTTGTCTTTCCCGGCGCGCCCTGCGCTTCCTGGATACTGAGGCACAGCGGGGGCTGTGTAGATCACAGCCGGCTGTGAGGGTGTGGTATGTGAGGGCTGGAGCCTGGCATACGCTCGGCCCCCGGACTCCCCGGGCGCAGGCCGCATGCTTGGGAGAGTCCTTGGCCACCCCACCGTCCTGGGGTCTCCCACCTGTAGAACCCACTCAGTTTGCTACTGGTTCTTCAGCTGTCGAAGTCGGACCTGGGGTCGTGCCCTACACGGAGCAGCCCGGCCTCTCTGTCGGCCCCTAGGGATAGGAGCCCCGCGCCCCCTGGCGCACGGTGAGGCCTGGCTCTAGGGGTGCGCGGAGGCAGCTCTACTGGCAGCCCAGGGACATGGAGGAGTTCCGGCGGTCCTACAGCCGGCTGTGTAAGGAGAGTGGGGCTGAGCCCCAGGAGACCGTGCTGCAGCAATTGCACGAGCTGCCATGGGGCCGGATGGACCTGGCTACGCAGAGCCTGACCCTGGACACCTGCAGGGCCCTGGGCAACCTGCTGCAAAAAGAGACACAGCTGACGGAACTGATCCTGAGCGACTGTATGCTGAGCGAGGAAGGTGGGCGCGAGGGCGGCAGGGCCTGGGAGCCCTGGACACCTGAGTCAGGGTTGGCGTCGAGCCCTGTGCCTCAGGGCGGGCTCTCCTCGCTTTGTCTGCTCACTGATCCATTGCCGCACACTCTCAGATCCTCAGTCCTCTATGAAGAACTCCGTCTCGCCTGTCTCCTCTTGGGCTCTGTAGTTCAAGCAGCAGTCTTTTTTTTTTTCTCATAATTTTATTTATTGACTCGTGAGAGAGGACAGAAAAGAAAGAACAATATCAATTTATTATTAGACCTTTCTGTGCACTCACTGGTTGATTTTTGTATGTACCCTGACCTGGGATGGAACCTGCAACCTTGGTGTTTCGGGACAATGCTCTAACCAACTGAGCTACCCGGTCAGGGCATCAGGGTCGCTTATTGAAGCCTGGGAGCAAAGGGCAATGTCTCTTTGTAACAGAGAAACCTTAGGAGTGTCCCATGGTGCTGGTGAGCATGAGCATTGGTGGCCTGGCTTCACACTGGGCAGCAGAGGTTGTAGATGTTTCAAATGTGGCACAGTGAGGAGGTGACTTGCTTATGTCATGACTAGTGTGTTTGGGTAGGTGTCCTAAGATGGGGTTCATAGGATGAGCCCAGGACCCCAGGGGCAGAAAGTGACTGCCCTACCTCCTTACAGGGGCCACATTACTGCTCCAGGGGCTGTGTACCAACACTGTCCTGCGGTTTCTGGATCTGAAGGTGAGGGAATGTACCCTGTGAGGGGGAGGCCGTGAGTGTTCCTGGGACCTGGGGCCTGGGCACTGGCTGGAGACAACATTGGGAAGTACTTTTGGCGCACATTACTTTGCACTGTTTTCTGGTGGTCTCAGGCGTGTGTGTATGTGTGTGTTCTGAGGGTGGGAATGTGAGTTCCAGAGCATTCCCATAAGTAAACTGAGTGAGTCTGCACCAGGAGGTCCACCTGCCCAGAGCCTGGCCTCATCCACTGCCTGACCAAGGCCCTGCGGGGTGTGCATGAGCCCAGGATGAGGGGTCTGCCTCATCCTGTCCTAGGGCAACAATCTTCAGGCCACAGGGGCCAAAACTTTGGGGAAACTCCTCCGACAGAACAAGTCCATTCAGAGGTAAGGTGGTGTCCCGGCCCCTGCCCTCCCCTAGCTCCCTCTTTCTCTGCATGGGTCAGCGCTGGCCCCTGAGGACTGGATTTTGCCACCTCAGCATTCATTCCTTCCCACTGGTTGTGCATGTTTCCCGTCCATTTGTTGGGATTAGTCAGGTACAAGTTACTTACGTGGCTCCAAACTTCTTGCTGGAGACCCCCTTCAGGCCTATGATGCCCTCCTCAAGACCCCCCTGGACCCTGTGGGAGCAGGGTGCTCTTTGGCCTGTGCACCTTAGCTCTACCTTCCCACAGCCTTACCCTGGAGTGGAACAACCTGGGAACTTGGGAAGATGCTTTTGCCACCTTCTGCCGGGCCCTAGTGGGCAATGACGCCCTGCGCCAGCTGGACCTCCGTAACAACCAGATTAGCCACCAGGGCACAGAGGAGCTGGCCCTAGCCCTAAAAAGCAACACTGGTCTCCAGCAGCTAGGTGAGGCCAGGCAACTTGCCACCCTAGCCTTTCTACTACTTCTCTTGTCCTATCCTGGAAGCTGGGGGTCAGGTGGGGGAAGTGGGATAGGGGAGATGGGGTGAGCCACACTGGGGTGCTGCTCTATTGTTGATCCCCCAAAGGAAGTATCCGGACTAGGCCAGTTCCCAAGATGATAAGAGATTTCCTTCCAGACCTCCGCTGGAATAACATTGGCCTCCTGGGGGGCCAGGCCCTGGTGAACTGTCTTCCCAGCAACAGAACCTTGCGGAGACTGGAGCTGGTTGGGAACAACATCCCTAGTGACGTTCTCAGAGCTGTGGGTATGGGTACACTGTTTTGAGCAGGGCATGAAGCTGATTCTCTATGACAGGCCCAGTTTCTGAGGGAGGGGATGTCCCAATGGCAGCCTTGATGGAGCCTGGTTGATGGTGGCACAGTGGATAGAGCATAGACCTGAGACGCTGAGGACCTAGGTTCAACCCTCAAATAAATAAATAAATACAAATGGAGAATGATGGCCCTGGCTGGATAGCTCAGTTGGTAGAGCATTGTCCTGGTACACAAAGGTTGCAGGTTCAATCCCCAGTCAGGGCACATACAGGAACAGATCGATGTTTTTGTCTCTCTTTCTCTCTAAAATCAAATAAAAAATAAATGTTTTAAAAATAAAATAATAATTTTAAAAAGACAGTAAAGAGTGAGAGCCACCAATCCTGGAACCTACTCTTTTGATTCTTAGATCCCCTGAGGGTAGTTACCCATTTCACAGATGAGGAAGTTGAGGCTGTGTGGCTTGGGGCCTTGCTCTGATGGCTGTGCTGCTGCTTCAGGTAGCATCAGCCCTCATCACCCCCGATTTCATGGCTGTGCACATGAGCTATGTGAGAGCAGCACCATTAAGCCAAGCCATAACCTACATGGTCACCTCCCATTGGCGATGCCAGTATCTCAGCCCCAGATCTAGCAGAATACTCTGTCACTCCTGGTAGCTCCTTGTCCTGCCAGCCACTTGAGGGACCGAGCTTGGGCTAGAACCCTGCACAGCTCACCACCTCCTGCTGGGTCTGCCTCACCTGTGTCATCTCCAGCTTTGTTCTTGGCCTGCCTCTGGGGTTACCTCAGCTATTGTAATCACTTCTGACACCACAGCTGCTTTTGGCTGGTCCCTCTGCAAATGCTGTTTGGATCTTCCCAGAATACAGGAGCTAAACATAGTATTCACCTCTTAAAAGTTATACAGTGGCCTTTGACCTTTGGGATGGAAGGCAGATGACCCTCTCCATGTGTGTCCACCACCACATACCTGGCACCTCTTGGGCTCTTGGCCCTATTGTTGCCCCCACACCCACACTGAAGCTTTCACCCCTGGTGTCCTAGAGTCTACATGTTTTGTGGGGTGAGATACTGCTTTGCACAGTTCTCATTCTTAGACTGCTGGCTTCTAGGCACAGGTCTGGGCTGCCTATTGGCCACTCCCAAGGCTGAATAGCCCCTGGTGGGTAACTCAGTTTCTTCTGACAGAGCAAGCCATGGTCTACAACCAGGACCGGGAGGCCACCTTCCGGGAGAACCAAGCCCGCATCCATGTGCTCAGCAAGGAGGTGCAGCACCTCTGGGAAGAGAAGTCCAAGCAGGTGAGGATGGTGCCACCTCTGACACACAGCCTTGTCTTACCCCAGCCTGGCTGTGTGGTTGAAGGGCACTCTATTCTTAGCTTCTGTTCCCTGGTCACCTTTCCTTCCTCTGGGCTCTGGACCCTCTCCAAGAAGTTAACACCAGGCTCAGCACTTGGTTTTATGATTTGACCCCATTTGGCCAAGTGAGCAGACTTACCCTGTGCAGGAGCCATGCTCCCCCTGCAGTCATGTGCCTGGGTGGATGTTGCATCATCACTGCCCTGTCTGCCTGACGGGAGTGGGCCCTGACAGGGCTCTGGCCATCTCTGTTCCAAGTTTTTGGACCCGGTGGAGACAACTGATAAGCAGCAAGAGGAGATGGTCCAGAGCAGCAGGTGAGAGCAGCCGTGGACAGAGCTGGGGCTTGGGTGGGGTACCCCAGGTCCTGATTGTGGCTCTGGCCTTGGGGGTGGCCTAAACTGAGTCTTATTACCTGCGTACAGATAAGGTTGTAGCATGTGCTTTCTGAGGACGTTGGCTCAAGGTTGCAGGCAGGGCAGGGTGCTGCTCCAGGGCCAGAGAGCCGGGAGAGGGGTCCTCTGGCGGTGGGTTCCTCAGACTCTCCTCTCTGCCCACAGGACATCAACAGCACGTGTGGGGCAGCTTCAGGAAGCTCTAAATGAGAGGCACTCCATCATCAATACCCTCAAAGCCAAGTGAGTGGATGGAGGGCAGGAGGCTGCACGGCTGCAAGGGTGACTTCAGAGCACTTTAGAGACATGGCCACAGGACAGAGGAGAGTGGTTACAAACAAGGACCCGACTTGTGGTGTATAAAGAGGGGGGAAACAGCTGGGTGAGAACCCTAGGAGGTTTTTTGGAAGAGGTGAATAGCAAGCAGCCTGGCAAAAGTGAAAACAGGAGGTCTTTGCTAGGCAAGGTGGGGCTCATGGAGGAGTCGGGGCAGACCTGGCCCTTCCCTCCTTGCAGGCTGCAGATGACTGAGGCTGCTCTGGCTCTGTCAGAGCAGAAGGCACTAGACCTGCGGGAGCTCCTGACCACTACAGACCAGGAGCATCGGAGCCTGGTTCAGAAGCAGGCCAAGGATCATAGGCTGGAGCAGCAGGTGAGTGGGCAGGGAACCAGGTGCAGATGAGCAGGCAGTATCTGGTGGCAGGTAGCCAACATGTGGTGCCCTTCCCCATCTCACCCCTAGGAAGCTGCAGAGCGGGAGTCTAAGTTGCTCAAAGACTTAATTGCTGCCAACGAAAAGAACCTGCTTCTGCGAAACCAGGTTATGGGAGTGTGGGGTCAGGCCCCTGGGAGCACGGGGTGGGCATGGGGCTGGGCCAGAAGTTCCCTCTTGCTGTGCTGACTTTCCAGGTGGATGAGCTGGAGCAGAAGGTGAAGTCACAGCAGGAACAGCTTTTCCTGACCAGGGAGGAACTGACTAACACATCGGCTGAGCTGAAGATGCGGGTTGTCCAAGCCGAGGGTGGGCATGTGCAGGCCTTGGGATCTTGAGATGGGAGTCCAGGGACGGGCCAGTGAGAGTCCTGGGAAGAATGGACCCCAGAGGAGCCACTTCACAACTTCCCCTGTGCTTCTAGAGCGCCTGGAACTGGAGAAGAGAAGGTCGCGGCAGAGCCTGGAGTACTTGGAGCAGCTGCGCAGCAAAGAGGTACTTCCTTCATGGCATCATCTGGCTTCATGCTCTCCCCACTGTCCTCCCTGGGCCTGTAAATGCCTTAATGTTGCCTGGTGTCCCCAAAGCATACCTCTGGCCAGCATCCCTTACCCTCCTGTGCTGGGTGGCAGCCTTCCACCAGCCCCAGCAGATGCCAGACCCAGAACTTCCTGATAAGTCTCTAGAAGGGACCCCAACCGCACTGGAATCCTAACTGTTCTGGGATGTGCCCTCCATCTTTGCTTCCTGAGAAGCCACTCGGGGCAGCCCCTTGGAAGGAACAGGGTGCCCAAGATTTGCCTGCTCTCCAGAGTCAGGATCCCATGTAGGGAAGGCTAGCCATTCTGACAGCCCTGTCACTGCCCTGCCCCTGGACAGGTGGAGCACATGACTCGCCACCTGGAGGAGAACGAGAGGGCCATGGTAGAGAGGATACAGAGATTAGAGGCTGCACGGCTGGCCTTGGAGGAGGTGAGCACATGCTGGGCTGTCTGAGTGTCCCGTCTGTGTTCTTGGCCTCATCGGGCTTGCCTTAAAGATACACCCATAAGACCAGAGGGACTTAGTAAGGTGGCATGGGGGTCCCTTGGGTGTAGAATCCTTGCGTACTGAGCAAAGCTTTTGGGGTTGGTGGAGGGGCCAGAAGCACAGGCTCTCTGGGTCTCTGCAATACAGGAGCTGAGCCGAGTGAAGACGGTGGCACTCAGTGAGCGCATCCAGGCTGAGGAGGAGCTCATCAAGGCCAAGAGCCAAGTTCGCCTGGAGGAGGTATGTCTATACCAGGGGTCCCCAAACTTTTTACACAGGGGGCCAGTTCACTGTCCCTCAGACCGTTGGAGGGCCAGACTATAAAAAAAACTATGAACAAATCCCTATGCACACTGCACAAATCTTATTTTAAAGTAAAAAAAACAAAATGGGAGCAAATACAATATTTAAAATAAAGAACAAGTAAATTTAAATGAACAAACTGACCAGTATTTCAATGGGAACTATGCTCCCCTCACTAACCATCAATGAAAGAGGTGCCCCTTCCGGAAGTGCAACGGGGGCCGGATAAATGGACTCAGGGGGCTGCATGTGGCCCGCGGGCCATAGTTTGGGGACCCCTGGTCTATACTCTATAGCCGTGGCCAAAAAAGAACCCAGCCCATTGCTCGCAGCACCCACCAAGGGGTAGGGCCTGAGGTGGCAAGACTGGTGCTATTTCCTGGCTCTACAGAGGGAGATGGGAGTTGAGGGGGTGCGAGGGGACAGGTACAGAGGGTAGGAAGAGTCAGAGAAGAACGTTTGTCCTATCAGCACATCTGGCCCCCTCCTTGTTTGACCCTCCACAAAGAGCTATTGCTGTCCACCTCCAAGTGGGGAAGGGTTTGACCATCCATGCTACAGAGGATGGAGTCAGCCTGCGAGATAAGGGCAAGGAGTAGGAGGGGGTGCCCCCCAAGGTGCATTCAAGTTGGGCCCCTTCAGAATAAATGTAATGACAGGGAAGGTGTGCTTTCCACATTGCAGTTGAAAGCCCCCCTGGTTGGAAGGGTGGCACTCTTCACAAGCATGTCACTGCATGTTGAACTCATGGCCACACCCCAAAAACAGCAGGCAGGTTTCGCACCCTGATGCTTACCAGACTCTCGGTGCCCACAGCAGCAGCACCTGGCTCACCTGGAGGAGAAGCTGCGGCTGCTGGCTCTGGCCCGGGACGAGGCGCAGAGCACCTGCCTGCAGCAGAGGCAGATGGTGGCCGAAGCCCAGACGCAGGCCAGCCAGCTGGGCCTGCAGGTAGAGGGCCTGAAGCGGCGCCTAGAGAAGCTGCAGCAGGTAGCTGGGGCTTTAAGGGCCCTCGGGGGTGCCTCTGGCCCCCAGCTGCCATCTCACCCACCATGCCTGGCAGGAGCTGAGTAACAAGGACCAAGAAAAGGTGGCTGAGGTGACTAGGGTGCGGGTGGAGCTCCAGGAGCAGAAGGGCCACCTGCAGGCTGAGCTGACAGCCCAGGAAGCATTGAAAGAGAAGATGGCAGCCCTGGAGCGCCAGCTGAAAAGTAAGCTGAGCCCCAATCCCCGACACCAGCTCTGCAGGACCTTTTCTCACTGGGTCATCAACGGGCAGCTGGGCTGGAGAGCTGAGGTTGGCCTAGGTCTCAACTCAGAGGTGCTGATGGGAGGCTGTGTCCAGGGGACCCTGAGCAAACCTCATCTGTCCTCTGGATGCCCAGACAGCACCTAGTGTTCCTCACTGAACTTCCTCCTCTGCAGTGATGGCAAATGACCACCGGGAGGCACTGCTGGACAGGGAGAGTGAGAACGCCTCTCTCCAGGAGAAGCTGCGGCTCAAGGAGGCAGAGGTTGCTCGGATCAGGGATGAGGAGGCCCAGAGGGCCCGCTTCCTACAAAATGCTGTCCTGGCTTATGTGCAGGGGTCCTCTCTGAGGGCCCTGAATCCCCAAAAGTGAAGGGAGGCAGAGAGACTCCAGGAGTGGCAGGGAGGTGACTCTCTGCCACTAGGGACAGGCTACCTGGGTCTGGGTGTACTTGGACAGAGTGTACAGCTGGTAACTTGAAAAATAAAATCAGTGCCAAGATGGGTTGACTTCTGGTTGTTGCAGCTCATCACCCAGGTACCTGACCAGGTGATTGCTGAGCCTGACTGAGCAAGAGGACTGGAGTAGCAAGTTCCCCAGCCCCTGCCCCACTCCTTCCTCCCAACCTGATATACATGTGCCTGAGAAAACATGCCTATGATTGTAGGAACTCGTGGGAGCAGAGCCTGAGCTTGCCCAGCCCTTCAGGTGTTTCACAATCACCTTTTACAATGTAACCATGAACAGAACCTGTTTTGAAATAAAGAACTTTTGCACTTTGTGATACATTTTGGGCTCTGGGACTTTCTTCCATAGCAGCCTGTGTTTCCAACTTCAGCAAGGCCTCAGGAGACCTGCCCAGCCCTACAGAAAAGATCCTCCAGGGTACTGCTGGTCTGTCCCTCCTAAGGGATGGCTGTCAGGTGAGGACACTCTAGCAAGGCAGGAGAGCCTGACCAGGCAGTGGCACAGTGGATAGAGCGTGGACTGGGATGCCAAGCACCCAGGTTCAAGACCCCGAGGTCGCCAGCTTGAGCGCGGGCTCATCTGGCTTGAGCAAAAAGCTCACCAGCTTGGACCCAAGGTCACTGGCTCGAGCAAGGGGTTACTCGGTCTGCTGAAGGCCCATGGTGAAGGAACATATGAGAAAGCAATCAATGAACAACTAACGTGTATTAAAAAAACTCATGACTGATGCTTCTCATCTCTCTCCGTACCAGTCTGTCCCCATCTATCTCTCTCTGTCCCTGTAAAACTAAAAAAATTAAAAGGCAGGAGAAGCTGGGAACACAGGCTGGAGCTGCCGACTTTCCGGGGACCCTGATGATTGCAAACACCCAAGTTTTCACCAGCTGTCTCCTGGCTGAAGGGTGGGCAGGCCCTGGGAGAGGTCTCCCTAAAAGCAACCACGTGCACACAGGCCACCCTATGCATGTGCAGGTAGGTGGGAATAGCCTGCTTGCTGTTGTCCGTTGCCCGGGTTCACCGGAAGCCACCGTGCACCCAGCCTTGCACCTAACCAGAGCAGGGTGGGGAGGCCCTGGGCGCAAAGAAAGGTCCTGCTCTCACCAGATTTCACTGGAAAGCCCGCGCCTGCCACCAGCCGCGCTCGGCTGTCTCCGCTCCCGGCGCTCGGCGGCGCTCGGCCGTCTCCGGCCTCTCGGCTTGGCGATCGGCTCGGGTCCGCTGCCGCTGCGGTGCGGGCATTTCTCCGCAGATCACTGGCGGCCGTGCCCGCCCGGCCCGCGCCCATGCAGGCCATCAAGTGCGTAGTGGTCGGCGATGGGTGAGTGCATGGCGCAGAGCCGCGAGGCAAGGGTCCCTGCCCCGGCCGGGCACAAGGCTTGGGAGTGCGGCTGGGCAGAAAGCGCGGTGGGGTGGGGTCCTGGCTGGTCACGGCTAGGTCTCCAGCCAGGCCCACCTGATGCTGCGGGGCCCAGGCCCGGTAGCCCCTTGGCCTCTCATCTGGGCTGAACTCTCAGCTGGCCCCTCCCTCCCTGCCATCCTCCCAGGGTGGTGGGAACTCTGCTCTACCCAGCTGGCACCCACCTCTCTGCCCTCGGAGCCAGAGCCGTGAAGCCCACCTGCCCTAGCCTTCCTCCCCCCAGCCCTAGGTTGCTGGGGATCTGCTGCCCTGGGACCCCAGTACCCACCCCACCCACAGCACCCTAACTTGGCTGTGGCTCTGTGGGAGGGGACCATCCTTACTGGGCAGAGGGGCTGAGGCGGCCTGGGAGCAACGTGGGCTTGCCCTCCATCCACAGCGCCGTGGGGAAGACCTGCTTGCTGATCAGCTACACGACCAACGCCTTCCCTGGAGAGTACATCCCCACCGTGTGAGAGAGGCTGGTAGGAGGTCTGGTGCCAGGCCCCAGTGACAGTGTGGTCTGGGCTTGCGGATGGATTGGAGATGTGACAGAGCTCCAGTCCTGTGTGGGCCTAAAACCCCAAGGTATATACTGACCCTTCCTCCCACCCCTGCAGTTTTGACAACTACTCAGCCAATGTGATGGTGGACGGGAAGCCTGTCAACCTGGGGTTGTGGGACACTGCTGGGCAGGAAGACTACGACAGGCTTCGACCACTCTCCTACCCCCAAACAGTAGGTGGTAATGGGCCAGTACCAGAAGCTGGGTGGCTTGGGGGTCCCTGAGATCCTGTGACGGGTGGGGGAACACAGGGGCCTCCTTGACCGCTTCCACCTGGGCCCTCTCCCCCTTCTCCCTAAGGATGTCTTCCTGATCTGCTTCTCTTTGGTGAGCCCAGCCTCCTTTGAGAATGTTCGAGCCAAGGTAGGGCAGGGCTATGGGGAGGTGTCCAAGGGGGAAGGGAATGCCTAGAGAACTTGCCCTGACAGGTTGGCTAGATCTTGCATAGACAAATTGTACTTTGGAGGCAAAGGAGATGCCTGTTCTATTTGGTGTGGGGTCTACAGGTGGGAGGGGTGGGAAGAGGGTAGGGCTGGGGCAGAGGTGGTGAGTAAGGCTCTCAGAGAAGGAAAGGGCTCTGGCTGGGGGGCCTTGAAGCTTCCTGGCTGGGTATTCTTGTCCCCAACCAAACCTAGTGGTCACCTGTGAAGCAGGAAGGGCTAAGCATAGGTCTAGGAGGCATGAGGAAGGGGCTCTGGGATAACCACAGCCTGCTCCAGGACAGGCTCAGGGAAGAAGTCCCTGAGGGATAGAGGTCAGAGCCTCCATCCCCACAGTGGTACCCAGAGGTGCGGCATCATTGCCCCCACACGCCCATCCTCCTGGTGGGCACCAAGCTGGACCTTCGGGATGACAAGGACACCTTCGAGCGGCTGCGAGACAAGAAGCTGGCACCCATCACATACCCCCAGGGCCTGGCCATGGCCCGAGAGATAGGTGAATGAGCTGGGCCAGGGCTGTGCTGATCCCCCCACTTGCACTTTGACCCCCTCACTGCCCCCCTCACTCTCCTCCCCCTTGATTCCCCCAGGTTCGGTCAAGTACCTGGAGTGCTCAGCCCTTACTCAGCGGGGCCTGAAGACCGTATTTGACGAGGCCATCAGAGCTGTGCTCTGCCCACCCCCTGTGAAAAAGCCAGGGAAGAAATGCACAGTTTTCTAGAGCCCAGTGTCTGGGGACAGCCCTGCCCCTGCCTATTTGATGTTGTGTTGAACTGTCCTGTGTCTGAGTCTGCTATGGGAGTGCTATGGGTGGGGAGGGGAAAGAAACATGGCATGGGCTGGGGCAGTAGGGTCCTGGCCACTGCCTCCCCTATGGGGGCATAACTCCAGCCTGCCCTGGCCCCTATGGGAGGCCAGGAGGGAGCAGGGTCTCCCTCAGGCTTCAGGGGTGGGTCCAGGGCAGCCCCAGGATGGGCTTCCCTGACAGGGGGTGGGGGGTGTTCTGTCCATGTGCCCGGGATGGGGTACCCGTTCTTATTTTATAAATAAACATTCTCTACTAACATCTCCTGCTTGCCCCTAAACCCCCAGCCATGGTCCAGAGGCGGTGAACTTGCCCCAACACTCTGGGCAAAAGGAGAGAAAAGAGCCTGCTGAGTTGTCTCCATCACCAAAGTAGGTGGCCCAGATTGAAGTTGGGGGCAAGTGTATTTAGTCCCTTTTGGAGGAAGAAAGCCCAGCATGCTGACTTTGGGCATTTGGAAGGGGCACACACAGAGGATCAAGGTGGTTCCGCTCCAGCCCTCCTAGGTGTGGTAGGGTACAGTCAGCACTCAGGCCATGGAGCTGTCTGTCTAGGCAGCCTCCTCCACAGCTCACCCCACCACCCAGGGTGGAGAACACTGAACTGAGTCTGCAGAAGGACCAGGGCAGACAAAGGTATGGAGATCAGGATAGTGTGGTGGAGAGGAGGGATGGTAGATGGGCATTGCTGAAATCAGAAACAGTGGGGGATGAGAGGGCACCCAGTGGTGACTTGGGAGAGCCCAGGAGTCATGGTACAGGGACTTGGACTTCACCCTCCAGGTTACAGTGCACCAAAACAAACAGACACATGATTAGAAGGCCATTCTTAGAGAGTGCTCACTGGTCTACAGAGCCAACTGCAAGGCTTTCAGGAATTTTGCTACCCAGTTGTTAAATAGCCATTATTAATAACTATAGAATCTTAGGATGTCTGGAAGGTCCCGCCTCCTAGCCTCTACCAGAAAGTTGGCATGTCTGAAAATAAAAGCCAGGTTGTCACCTGGCCTGGGACATGCAATTAGTGGCTATCTCCCCACCTGGGACTCATTTCCACACCCAAGCCTGATCTCTGCATCTTCTGGTCACTTACCGGCAGCCTAGGAGTCAGTGTGCAGGCTGAACAGAAGAATAGTGTTTATTGGAGGGATGGGCATAAGAGATGGACAGGGCTCAGCATAGAGTAGGGCTATGTGTGGGTGGAGGGGGTTCAGGTGGCCAGAAAGCCCCCATCCACCGGAATAGTAGAGCCTGTGGTCATACTGCTCTGGTCACTCAGCAGGAAGAGGATGCTGTCCACCACGTTCTCCACCTCTGCAGGCAGGGTAGGGGTCAGAGAGTGGAGGAAGAGGGCTGCCCTACATCCTTCCCTCCTTCCCCTTATGCAGGCAGGTATAGGAGCTCCTGGTGCAACTCCAGTAGGCCTCTCAGCTGACTCACCAGCAAACCTGCCCAGTGGGATACGGTCCAGCATGGTCTTGGCCTTCTGGGGGTCACTCCAGTTAGCCTTGCCCATGGGTGTCATCACTACTGTGGGGTTCACTGCATTCACACGGATCTGTGCATGGGACACATGGGGGTCAGCTAGGTGGGCTGGGGAGCCCTGGGCACACTGGCTGTGTGACGGGAGGCACCCCAGCGGGCTCACCTTGTGTGGCCCAAGCTCCAGAGCCAACACTTTGGTCAGCATGTCCATGGCACCCTTAGTGGCACCTGTAAGGAGGGTCAGTATAAGTGGAGCCTGGGCTGGCTATAAGCTGGGGTTGGGGTTGGAGTAGGGGCTGGGCTCACTCACAGTATATGCTGTGGTTAGTCAGTGCACGCTGTGAGGCCTGACTGGACACATTCACGATGGACCCTGGGGTTCCACGAGCAATCAAGCCCCGGGCCACGATCTGGAATTACAGAGGGAAAATGAGGCAGAACTAGTGTCATCAACCCAGTTCCACTTCTGACCTGAAGGCAGCTCACCTGGGACACCTGGATAACAGCCCGCATGTTCACATTGAAGGAGCTGGAGGCAGATGGATGAACCCTGGTCAGTGACGGGGGCTTGCTGCAGCAGGGGACAACCCTCCCACCCAGGGTTCCCCCACCTCCACTGGCTCACATGTCACACGCCTCTTTGGTGACCTCCAGGAAGGGCTGCAGCAGCGCCACGGCAGCATTGTTTACCAGCAGGTCTATAGGGCCCACGCCAGCCAGCGCCCTCTCTGTGGCCTCCCAGTCACCCAGGTCCACGCACACGGGCTTTACACCAGGGCACTGTGTGTACATATTGGGTGGTGGGAGCACAGCCACCAGAGTCTCCATGACTGAGCAGGGGCACAGCAGGTCTCTGCCCCACGAGGGAGAGGGGCTGGGTGTAGATGAACTTTCAGACCAACAGGGAGAGGGATCAGGGGTCCCAGAGGTGCCAGCCACTTTTTGGGGGCTCAGAAACCCAGGCTGCTGAGGAAGACAGAAGGGGAGTTAATGTGGTCTCTGAGCCAATGAACAACTCAAGAGCTTCCGGCCAGGAACCTCTGGACAGTCCACTTCCTCCCTGCCCCCAGCGCCTCTGGCAGGCCTGCAAAGCAGCCATTTCTGCTTCCTTTCAAGCCCAGGGGGCGTTGCCATTCTCTCGGCCACTCGGTAGCCCACGGCGTCCGCGTGCCCTGAGAGGGGTTGCTGAGGGTCTTTGGTCAGCCCCGGGACCTGGCGCTGGCATCTCCGGCCCATCCCCGGGCCCGCCCGCTGCACGCTGGGCCAGAACAGGGCGGCGCCTACCTCGCGGACCAGACTGTCCAGGTCGCTCTGAGTCCGGCTCACGGCCACCACCTGCACACCCGCGGCGTGCAGCGCCTGGACCGTGCTGCGCCCGATGCCTGCGGGGAGTGTAGCTCAATAAGGGCCCCCCGCCGCCAGCAGCCATCCCCGGCCACCCCTGGCCGCCCCAGGGTGCCGGCCCACCTTTGCCCGCCCCGGTGACGAGCGCACGGCGGCCTGCGAGCCCAAGCTCCATAGCGGCGTAGCTCACTGTGCTTGCGGTCGCCCAACTGCGAGAGAGACCGGAGGGCTTAGGCTCTGGAAAGAGCGGAGCGGGGCGGGGCCGGGCGGGACAAGCTGAGGACGGGGACATTCAAACAGCGGTCTCTGCGTGGCGATTGGCCAAAAGGAGTGGGTGAAGCCGGGGCGGGGCCGGGCCCTGGGGACCAGTTTTGCCAACTGCCCAGTGGCGACCCATTCCAGGGGGGTGGAGGCGGTTTAGCGGGTCCCTGCCAGCATTTTTTTCCCTGACAAGAGGATTACAGTATTACGTAGAACCAGATGTCGTAATTAATAACACGGAGAACTCAGGGATAATATTTATTATTTTGTTTCTGAGAAGAAAAGTTTGGCAAAACGGACCGCATGTCCGCCCTCCCCAGAGCTCGGAGTGACTCACTCGTGATGCTCAGAGGGAAAGGGTTTGGACAACCAATAAACCTAGAGAAGAATCCAATGCCGACGAAGTTTCACTTTAGCCTCAAAGGGTATTGAACCCCAAAATCAGCCCAGCCAACCCACAGAAGGCCACCCATACTTTATTTTTATTTATTTAATTATTATTATTCTTATTTTAGAAAGAGACAGAAAGAGGAAGGGAGAAAAGCATTTATTTATTCCACTTATTTATGCACTCATTGGTTGCTTCCCATACGTGCCCTGATTGGGGATCCAACGCACAACCTTGGCATTTTGAGACAACCGACTGAGCAAGGGGCGGAGCGGAGGAGGAGAGGACCAGGGGCTGCCAATAGTTAAGATACCAGGGGACTTTTTTGTGTGGGCGTGGTCACGTTATGGAAGCTGGTCAGGGGCGGGGCCCGGCGTGGTGGCCTTACCATGCTGGAGCTTTAGGAGGCCAGGTATCCCGTGTCCACCAGGATGCTCGAGCCGCTGGTGGAGGAGCTGCAGTCGCTGAGCAAGAACAGGATGCTGTTGCCCTGGCTGGTTGGCTCAGTGGTAGAGCGTCGGCCTGGCGAGCAGGAGTCCTGGGTTCGATTCCCGGCCAGGGCACACAGGAGAAGCGCCCATCTGCTTCTCCACCCCTCCCCCTCTCCTTCCTCTCTGTCTCTCTCTTCCCCTCCCCGCAGCTGAGGCTCCATTGGAGCAAAGATGGCCTGGGCGCTGGGGATGGCTCTGTGGCCTCTGCCTCAGGCGCTAGAGTGGCTCTGGTTGCAACAGAGCGACGCCCCAGATGGGCAGAGCATCGCCCCCTGGTGGGCATGCCGGGTGGATCCCGGTCAGGCGCATGCGGGAGTCTGTCTAACTGCCTCCCCGTTTCCAACTTCAGAAAAATACAAAAAATAAAAAATAAAAAAGAACAGGATGCTGTTGACCAAGTTCTCCAGCTCTACAGCGAGCAGCTGGCGGGGTCAGCGCCGCCCTCTAGGCCGCCCCAGCTGCGCTTGCCGGTCCCCTGCAGTCCCGCTAACCTGCAAATCTCCTCAGTGATGCACCTTCAGCTTCCAGATTAAAAACCGGATCACTCAAGCTTTGCTGGCTCATGCCAGTCCTGGGGCCTTTGAATGTGCTCATGGGGACTGGGAAATTCTCACCCTTTCAGGAAGGATGTCAAGAGATACCTCACACCATATATATATTTTCCTGGAGAATGGGGATTGAAAAGACTTAAGACTGGCAGCCCTACCTTCCCTGGACACTGTGCTGGTCCATCTGGTCTCTGGACTATCCTTGTATGGCCAGCAGTTGGTGGGAGCCAGCATCCTGAGCTGACCACATGGAGGACAGGGTACTCCAGGTCAGATCCTGCCTGGGACTCCCCACTCCCCACAGGGAGTCCAGTGCAGAAGCAGGCACAAGGAGGTCCTTGCCTCTGGGGTGCCTGTGGGTTCAGCACCAGGCTCTTTCTGCCAAAAGCAATTTCTCTGTGGTGGGGCACTTGAGCTGGTGGACACCACAGAGGAGGGGTCCTGCAGAGTGTTCTTTGAGGAGCTAGGGGCCAACACCTGCATACCACTTTCCTCAAGTCTTGTGGGATGCACTGCCCTGAGTGGGAATGTAGAATCCCAAACCACAATCTTTCTAGTTATTTCCGAGTTGTTTCTTTTTTTATTTATTTTTTATTGATTGATTTTGGAGAGAGAGAAGGGGAGGGAGAGAGAAACATAGACTTGTTGTTCCACTTATTTATGCATTCATTGGTTGATTCTTGTATGTTCCCTGAGTGGGGGTTGAACAGGCAACCTTGGCACATTCAGCTGATGCTCTAACCAGCTGAACTCCTGGCCAGGGCACTGAGTTGGTTTATTGATTCTTTTCTTCACTGGTGAGTTGGCCATGCTGCAGGGGCCCAGAGTCTCCTGAATACCCTGCCCCCACAGAACAGAATTAAAGTTTATGAGTGGGGGTAGGAGAGGGCCTGTATGTGCATTTCCCCTCTGCCAAGAACTAAGTTCTTCTGGGTCAGGAAGTGCTCCTCCAAGCATAAAGGCTATGTGGGTAAGTATAAGGTGATGCCCTTGGGAAAAGCCACTCCACCTCCTCCCTGGGTTAGGAGTGGGCAGGAAGATGGGCAGGGAGGCAGAGGTAGAGAGGGGCACCAAGCATTCTGACCATAAATTGTCACCCTGTGCCCCACCCCCCCCATCCTCACCATGGGATACTGAGGCCCCATACCGCTCATGGATCAGTACTCAAGGGGGAATTTCTCCCAGCTTGCAGACACAGCCTCGTGCACTAAGTCCCAGAGCTGAGGACCAGGTGGTGGATCCAGGCTAACTTTCTAGGGGTAAGGACTGTTTCCTTTTCTGCAGGCCAGGTCACTGGATGCTCAGCTTCTTCTGTCTACTGCTCCCATGCCCCAGTCTCTCTGTCACATGGAGAGGGTGAGCCTTCCTCCAGCATGAAGGTATCTCTGAGGAATCCAATGACCCTTCATCCTCGGGAGTTGGTTCAGATACAGTTCTGTCTTCTCAGGTCCCACTGAACCCTTCCACCAGCTAGTGCCTCCTTGTGGAGCTGGCCCCTTGGAACAGGGTGGAACTGTTGTAAAGTACTGCAATCCGCGGGTTACATAGAGACACCAGGCAGATTACAGAAGAAATTTGAGGAGTTTATTAATTATCCAGCTAGCTAGCTACACGGGGCACAATCCCAAATCATAGAAAGTCCCTACAGTTCTGTGGCTGATTTTATAGACCAAATCACATACCAGTTGGGGTGGGTAAGGAGGGGCTCATGATCCCCTTGTCTAGAGGTATACCTTACTCTCATGACTTTAAGGTGGGAGGGTTAGTCAGATTGTAGGAATTCTTTTTTTTTTTTTTTTTTTTTTTTGTATTTTTCTGAAGCTGGAAATGGGGAGAGACAGTCAGCCAGACTCCCGCATGCGCCCGACCGGGATCCACCCGGCACGCCCACCAGGGGCGATGCTCTGCCCCTCCGGGGCGTTGCTCTGTTGTGACCAGAGCCACTCTAGCGCCTGGGGCAGAGGCCAAGGAGCCATCCCCAGCGCCCGGGCCATCTTTGCTCCAATGGAGCCTCGGCTGCGAAAGGGGAAGAGGGAGACAGAGAGGAAGGAGGGGGGTGGGGGGTGGAGAAGCAAAAAGGCGCTTCTCCTGTGTGCCCTGGTCGGGAATCGAACCCAGGTCCCCCCGCACACCAGGCCGATGCTCTACCGCTGAGCCAACCAGCCAGGGCCAGAGTGTAGGAATTCTTAATTAAGGTACATAAACATTCTTTTCTAAAGGCTTTTAAGAAAAAAGAAGTGAAAGGATTCTTAGATAAGTTCTATTTTCCTTGCTCTGTAGTTAAATTATGACTTATCTGACCCAGTTGTCTTCGCAAGCCAGGAAGCTCCCGCATTCTTCTCTTTCCTTTCTCCACAGAAAGAGGGGGTAAGAGGCCTGACTTTTCCTCTCTAAAATGTCATTGCTGGCCTGACCTGTGGTGGCGCAGTGGATAAAGTGGATAAAGCGTCGACCTGGAAATGCTGAGTTGCCGGTTCGAAACCCTGGGCTTGCCTGGTCAAGGCACATATGGGAGTTGATGCTTCCAGCTCCTCCCCCCTTCTCTCTCTCTGTCTCTTCTCTCTCTCTCTCCCGCTGTCTCTCCCTCTCCTCTTATTTATAAATGAATAAATAAATAAATAATTTTTAAAAAGATTTAAAAATAAAATAAAAAATAAAATGTCATTGCTAGTACTAAGTTTTACAGTTCCTTGACACCTTATCACAGAACAAGTTAAAAAACAGACTGAGATGTACAACACACTGTCCTTTCCATTAACTAGAAATGTGTGCGCTATCACGACACTTGCTTCCACTGGTGACGATGTAACTGGTACCTAGACTAGCACTCCCACTGTAAGTGCTCATAGCGCACAATTGACAAATGTACTGGTAATTGTCTTCAGGAAATGGATAATCAGCAGCATGAGACTTTCTTTTCTGAAGGATGGCTGTAGGAAAATGGCCGGAGATCATGCTGTCCTGAGACAAGTCTTTGATGTGGACTCTAGAACACCAAGTCTTGCGGGAGCAGAACACTGCCCTGGCAAGCACTGATAAGATTATTTAAAGGAAGCAGCTGATCCTTATAGCCTTTTCCCTGCATACCTGAGAGGTATTAGTTCTGCACCTGAATCCATTCTAGACTAATTTGACCTAGGCTCTGCTAATTTGCTTGATGAGTAAAGAAACAAATGAATAGGATGAGGCTGCAGAGATCTGGGTTCTCAGTCCTAGAGGCTGGGAGTCCTCTGCACCCATCTTTTCTCTGTTGTGTCTTGTGTTTTTTAACTCCTACAGCGCCTTCCTTTCATGCATACCCATTGCCAAGCTAGTCTTAGCAGATGGCAACCCCTGAGATGAGACACTCAGACATCCTACTTGAGATAACACCTCCACTCAGGGGCCGGAAGCCAGTGTCCAAGCAGAACCCATGGTCCTTCCAAGCAGGGGAAGCAGATCAGGGTTTGGGGCAGCCACAGGGTCAGGAATCTTTAGGGCACAGCATTGGAGAGGAGGAGGTTGTGTCCATCCATGCTGCTGCCCCTCGCCAGATCTATGGTAACCTGAGCCTGGGTCTCTTCCAGATATGAAAGTCAAGACTGGCTTCTTCTGGGAACATTTATTTATTTATTTATTTATTTATTTATTTATTTATTTTCTGAAGCTGGAAACGGGGAGAGATGGCCCAGGCCATCTTTGCTCCAATGGAGCCTTGGCTGCGGGAGGGGAAGAGTGAGATAGAGAGGAAGGGGGGTGGGGTGGAGAAGCAAACAGGCGCTTCTCCTACGTGCCCTGGCCGGAAATCGAACCTGGGTCCCCCGCACGCCAGGTCGACGCTCTACCGCTGAGCCAACCGGCCAGGGCTGGGAACAATTATTTGAATCAAAGTGGAAAATTAATGGTTTGAGAGTTTATAATCAGAATCCAATGATATAAAAGGGTAGTGGTGTGACTGCTTACTTAGGAGAAAAAAGCTCTAAGACCTGAGTAAATGTACATGAACTTAGACCAGAAGAGATAAATGTAACAGGCTTAGCTCATAAACCCATGGCAAAACCTAGCCTCAATACTGAGAGGTACCATTTCGTATCTAAAAGTGCACTTGATGGCGCTGGATGTGGTAAGGCCAGTTGACAGAATGGACAGAGGACAGACACAATTCCCCTCCCAGAGGCCTAGCCAGAAATAAGTCCTTGAAGAAGAGGCCGTGTGTGAAGAACCAGGTTCTGAATAATAACCCAAACACACTTTCTGTTGGACACAAGATCCTCCATGTGCCCTGCCATCTAGGACACTGTGTCACGGGCAGGGCCTGCGATAGGCCCAGAAGAAGGGAAATCTTTATGTGACATTAAGGGGACAGGACATAAAGCCCCACTTGGCCATGAATGGGAGAGCCAAGTGAACCACAGGGCCACGTGGACGCGGGATGCAGGCTGTGGGGAGAAGCTGACAGCTGATGCACCCTTGTGCCACAATCACCTTTCCTTGTGGGTTCTGTTATTGTTGCAGTGATGTTTCTCCAAAAAGTTTTAAGACCGCATTCTTAGAACTATTGTTGAGATGAGGCTTTGGGCTTGCTAAGACTCACTGCCCTTTACACATCTTGACCTCCGCTGTGGGAGACTGCAAGCTGGCAGTTTAAGGCTTAGCCAAAGGCTAAGTTCTTGCCCTACCCCTCCACATTGGCTATGAAGCTGAGTATTTTTTTTTGAAGCTGAGTATTTGTATTCATCCCATCCCCCCAATTTACTTGCTTGTTTAAATTGCTAGAAACAATTTACATGCCCTTCTTATCACCCTTTGTTCTGATGTTGGTTGATTTTAGTTATGCAGGGTGGAGGGTTTTCTGCACTTGGGAGAATTCTTGGGTTGCCTTGGAGATGTGTGACTTTGTATCGGAGAATTCCTTATTTGCATATGGCTCTGCACTATATAATAAAGCAGAGGGGTGGGGTAGGCTTTGCTTTGGCTCTTAGGAGCTAGCTGCCTGCATTGCAAAGAGACCTCCTGATCCCATCCTTTTTCTCTTTGAGTTTATTTCTTCATTCAGCACCATTCTCATGCAGGACCTAGACAATTACTAGCTGCGCTGGTCCGTGGCACTCCACAATTTCTCTTTCAGCCCAGAGCCTGACAGAGCAGAGTCAGAGGCCTTTCCTGTGCTCCCACAGCTCTCCGCCCAGTACCCCATGTGCTCTTGGGGCGCTTCTTCCTCCTGACTAGAGCGGTGAGTCAGACAGAAACCAGCAACGTGGATGCCAACCTGCTGACTTTTTTGCCCAACCTGCACTCCACACACATATCTGCACACGTTTACAGCCATACACACACGGCTACAGCAATACACAAACAGAGCCATGTACACACCCTCATCTATATACACAGCCCTACTCACGCCTGCGCATGCCTACATGACCATGCATATGTGTACACATGCACACCCACATACACAGCTTACACACCCATATATACACATGTATACATACCCATATCCATAGACATGCAGTGTACACAGACATGCATACCCACATATATAGCTGCTTGCACACATTTGTACAGCCACACACACGTGCAACCCCCTGCACATATACATATGCACGCATGCACACACACATACAAAGTTCTGCGACATGTTGAAAAAGCAAGCCTAATACATAGGAAAGCCACCTCCAGGAACAAGGTTGGCCCTGGTTCCTCACTTCCTGCAGGACCTCCCTGGCTTTGTGCTTCAGCTTACACAGAAGACCCCAGGCTGAGTTAGGCTGAGCTGGCAGGGCTAGAGCCTTCCAGTGAAGGAGCTGGGTGCTGGTGGTCTGTCCATAGCTGAGAGGCCAGGAGCTCTTTGGTCCATTGAGACAAGCCAAACAGAAAGTAACAAACAAACTTTTATTCACTTATTGCAACAGTTTAGCAAGAGGCCAGGGAGGGGCTGCAGGCCCATCCACTCCTACCTCCCTAGCAAGGCACAGGCAGGTGGGTCAGCACAGGTGAAGAGGGCTGGTTCCGCTGCAGGGGGCAGGGGTCACACAAAAGGCAACTGTTTTGTAGGCTTGGAACCAGGGAGAGAAGACCAGTACTGAAAACTGAGTCAGGATGGAGAAGAGTGTCTTAAAGGGCCCAGTAAAAAGGTCTGGCTGAGGAACCTGAGAGGGCCTTGGCCGAGGGGTCCCCCAACAAGGTGGCCTCCACATAGAGACAACCAAAAGCATGATGGCCTGGAGGCCTATTCTCAAGTATTGCTGCCCAGTGACCAAGTTGCCCAACATGGAACGAAGCCAGGTGTGGGGAGGGAAGTTCCCCCAAGAAGCCTACAGGTAAAGTCCCTGAGAAGGATCTCATGTAGGACCCTGGCCTGGACCCCACTCCTCAGGGCTTGGTCTGCCTGGAGTCCCCTCTCCAGCAGTATGAGCCCTGGGCACTGGATGTCAGCACCCCCCTCCCCAGCCCCAGACCTGAGAGGAGACCTTCCCAGTGGAGGCAAGCCTCTGGGATTGGACTTGGGAGGAGGGGCAGCCTGCATACTGGTTTGGGCAAGGCAGACAGTGCTGTCCTTGCTCCCCAAAGTGCCTGGTCACCTGGGCCCACCAGGGGCTGTGTGGGAGCCTGTAGGCCAGACCTTGTCTGTTGGCTGCCACATTTCCCTGGATGTGGCTGTGACCGCTTGAGAGTCAACTGAAGCCAGGCGGGGGCAGGCTTGTTCAAGAGCCACCCCTGGGTCAGGGGTTGAAGGTCACTGATAGGCGAGGTCACCCTGCTTCTGCACAGGACACCAGTTCGTGTCCGGGTAGAGAAGACAGTGGACAGACTTAAACCTGAGAAGGGGGATGTGGAGTCAGGGCCATGGGAGGGGCAGGCTGGCTCCAGAGCTCCCCACAGCTCACTCACCGTGTGGGGTCCTGTTGCAGGCTGAAGCCTCCGGCCATGTTTACCACATTACGTGGGTTCTCAGGACCCCCATAGCTCAAGGTCACCTAACGGGAGAGGAGAGTGACTCACTCTCTAGCTACCACCCATTCACCTTAGGATCTAGCCAGGAGAGGTCCTCTGGGTCCCCTGAGTCAGGTCTGAATAGCAATGAAGGATGACAGGCTAAGCAGCATGGCTAGCATAGAAGCTACCACAGGAGAGCAGCTGGTGCTCACTGCCACAAACTGACTCAAACTGATTCACTGTACCAGCAGCTTGGTCTGTGACTCCCACCACCACCCAGACCACTGCCCACTGCCTGGCTGCCCTGGGCCCATCCACCTGGGAAAGCACAGTGGCTGCCCTTTGTAATTGAGCCTCCACATGAGACTGGGTGACCCTACCACACTTGGAACCCATCCCAGCCACTTGTGAATCCCTCTGAGCCCTTATTCAGCTGGGAGACCTTCTGGCCCAGGCCACTTGGACAACTGCTGAAATGCCAGGGAATGCTGGGGCCGCACCTGCTGGAGCACAGTGTTGGGTGGCAGCCGCCGCAGGTTCTCCAGGTGAGAGTGAAACAGTGAGCTGTGCCTCAGGCGAGCACCCAGCAGCCCTTCCACAATGTAGCCCACCGTGCAGTCATCCGGCAGCCGCACCCGTTCGGCTGTGCTCATGAAGCTGCCCAGGCTAAAGAGTGGGTACTGATCAGTGCCTCTTCAGTGTTCAGTAGCCCCTCCTCAGGCAGCCAGCACCCCTGCAGTCCCCCTCACCTGGCCCATGGACTCATCTTGAGAGCAAGGCCTCTGCTTAGGCAGAACCCAGCTCCGCCGGTAGCAAACCAGAACTTGACAGTGGTCACCTGGGGAGAAGGGAGCTGCCAGTCAGAGCTCCTCACCCTGACTCTTGGTCTGGACACCCCAAGTATCGTCCATAAGCCACTCCTTAGCAGCTCCTGGTCCAAGCAGCAGAAGCTCTCTGGGGTATAAGGGATGACAGGGCTGCTGCCACCTGTGATCCTAACCCTTCCTGTAGAGCCTCCTGACCAAGGTCCTGAAATGCCCCATCTGCGTGGATCAAGCACCTGCCCCTCCCCAGCCCCAGTGCTCACGGTTCCACCTCCCTGGACCCTCTCAGTGGCCTCAATGGGGTGGTCCAGGCTGGGACGCCCCAGGTAGACATCCTGGCTGGGTGAGAAGGTGGATAGCAGCTGCAGCAGGCTCTCAACATTCACATAGTTGTCATCGTCAACGTGGCAGAACCACCTAGGGGTAGGGGCAGTATCAGCATTGGCAGGCTGACTCAGGTGTGTGGCCCTGGGTTCCCCAAGGGGGTGCAGACACCACATACTTGCGTCCAGACTCGATGAACTTGTCATACTCCACTGACATCTTGCAACACAGAGCCTGCCGGGTGTGCACAGCTGAGCAATTGGTGTTGATAACATGATTGCCTGCCAAGTCAGAGGAATGGGAGACACATGAGGACCTGGGTGAGACTTGCCGCCAGCCCACCCCGCTGAGGTCAGGGCAAAATGTGGCTGTCTGGTAGGCTCCGGCCGCCTTGCTCTGCTCAAGGCCCCAAAGCCAGGTCCAACCACAGCCCTGGTGTGGCCTCACCAGCTGAATCAGTTGCTGACCTCTATGGCCCAGGCAAATAACAATGCCTGGAATACCATGAGTAGACACCCACCAGGAAACTGGCCTGAGGTGTAACCGACCTGACCGGTGGGGCTTCTTCAGTGTACATGGAAAGGTAAGACCCTTGAAGTCTGCCGGTGGCCAAGGGAGGTAGAGCATACCTGGCAGGGTAGGGCCCCGGATGCTGCCCTCTACCAGCAGGTTACCTTCAGCAGATGACTTAGCTCGCTTGAGCCTTTGTAAGCAGTAGGGGAATGTGTGGTACTGAAACGAGGACTGTATGAAGAGGCCGTTGGGCACACTAGCTGGGCTGGGGGACATTTACCTCCCTGGAGCTGCAGGTCAGGGTCTTCCTCATCCGTGAAGATGAAAGTCTGGGGAGAGACCACCTGTAAGGCGTAAAGAAGGGCTAGGCCCCAGAGGGGGAGTGCGGCTGCAGGGGACTGCAGGATGAGTGTTCCCAGGCCATGCCTGGGTTTGGACGTGCAGTCCGGTGGGAGGCAAGGAGAGGGTAGTGTCCCAGCTCCAGCCTGCTGTCACCCTCAGCATGTCCAGTGCGGTCGGGCCCCGGCCTGCGATCACAGAAGTTTCTGGTCTCGGCCCATGGCAGCTAGGAGGATCACCCGCCTGGAGCCCAGGAAGGAGTAAGAGGGGGTGGGCGCTCGGGTCCCCGGGACTCTGTACCGGGCCTGGCCACATCCTGGGGACGCAGGCATGGGTAGGGGTCCTGAGGCGGGGCCCACCTGCCGGCGGGCCCGTGAGATCCAGGTGCGCAGCAGCAGCCCCAGGCGCGGCCTGTGGTTCTTCCGGGTGGTTTTGACGGCGATGAAGACGTCCTCCGGTCTCAGGCGGGGGTCGGCGGCGCGGGCCAGGGGAGCGCGCGGGTCGGGACCGGGAGTCGACAAGCCCGCGTGGGCAGGGGTGGGCGCGCGGGGCAGCGGCAGCGGCAGCAGCAGCAGAGCTGCCAAGGCCACGGCCAGCACGAAGCAGGTCCCACACAGCGCTCCCCGCGCACGACTCATACGGCCGCCGACCGGCCGGTAGAGCCCCGGCTAGGCACGCGCCGCGGCCCCTTTAAGAGCTGCCCGCCCGCGCCGTGACCCGGAAGTGGCGGCCGCGCTGCCCCGGAAGAGAACGGCACACCGCAACAGGGTGGGCGAAGATGCCGTTGCCGGTTCAGGTGTTTAACTTGCAGGTAACGAGCGGCGGCCGGCGGCCCCTCCGTGCTCCCGCCACTGGGCCGGAGTCGAGGCCGAGGCCGAGCGGCCCGCGCCCCCCGCCCCGAGCTCCGCACGTCGGCGCCGGCAGGCCCGCCGCGCTAACGCTCTTTTTCCTCGCAGCTACTAGCTAGCTGCGTCGTGTGTGTGTGTGTGTGTGTGTGTGTGTGTGCGCGTGCGCGCGCGCGTGCAGAGTCAGGATAGAATGAAGGATAGCCCGGCCCCCAGCGCAGCCGCCGCGTCAGTGACAGCGCTGTGCCCCGCCCTTCCCAGCAGTAAGGCAGACGTCTTCCTGCCGGGCACGGCCTGGGACTGCAGCCTGAGCGCCTGCCTGTCGGCCTGTACACTGCTCTATGAGGTACCGTCCAGGACAGGGGCCCGGGACCGCCAGCCAACCAGCGCGCGGGCAGGGACCGCCCGCCGCCGGGGCCCCTCCTGCCCGCGATCGGCGCCCGGCCCCCCGCGGCACTGTCCCGCACGGCTGCTGTAGCTGCTCGGGGCGCTCCAGGTTGAAGTCGCGCCCGCTTCTTCCCTGTGGTTTGGAGGAAGCTGCGTTAGGACAGTGACTGGGAACGTGTAGGGGCCTTCGGAGCTGCCCCGCTCCGAAGACGGGCGGTCAGAATGGGCCGAGGCTTCTGCTTGGGAGCCGCTAGTCCTGCAAAGAGCCCTCCTGACTGGCGGCGGTACTGGATTCAGGGATAGGGAGGGCCTGCGGGGTTGAGCTCAGAGCACAGTGGGGTCTCTCGCCCGCATTGGGCGGTCCCCTGCTCCAGGTGAAAGGCACTATGTTGCAGGGGGCCGTGGAGCCCATGCAGATTGACGTGGACCCCCAGGAGGACCCGCAGAACGCACCCGATGTCAACTACGTGGTGGAAAACCCCACACTGGTAGGATCCTTTGTGGGGTGTCATGCTGTTGGGGGTTCAGACTGGGTGCTCCGCTTGGGCCAGATCTTGTTCTGACCCAGAAACCTTTAGGATTTCTTTGTTAAAGTTATTTTTATTGCTTTTAAAGAGAGAGAAAAGGGGAGAGAGAGAGAGAGAAAAGTATCCATTTGTTTGCTTGGTTATGCATTTTTTGTTCCACTTAGTTGTGCATTCGTTGATTGCTTCCTGTACATGTCCTGATCAGGAATCAAATTTGTGACCTTGTTGTTTCAGGATGAGGCTCTAGCCTAATGAACTATCTGACCAGTTCCTGACTTTAGCCATTTGTGATGGCTGTCCCTGTGTGGGACAGCCAGGTCCCAGGCCACTTGCACACTAAGTTTTCCAGCCCAACCTCCTAGGTGTGCTCTACTCTGGAGGCTCCTGCACTAGCCATCCTACGCGGCCTCTCAGACACAGGGAAGGGTCAGCATTCAAGCCACTGCTCCTGACTCAGTATCCGGGGTATAGAGCCAGGTTCCCACCTTGTAGTCTTCCTTCCCCCAGGACCTGGAGCAGTATGCAGCCAGCTATAGCGGTCTGATGCGCATTGAGCGCCTGCAGTTTATTGCTGACCACTGTCCCCCGCTGAGGGTCGAAGCCCTGAAGATGGCCCTGTCCTTCGTGCAGAGGACCTTCAATGTGGACATGTATGAGGAGATCCACCGGAAACTCTCAGAGGCCACCAGGTGAGGCCAGGGCCTTGGCCAGAGGTAGGCCAGGCCGCTGTGTCCCCTCTGGGGGCCTTTCTGTGTTGCTCTGACGTCCCTGCCCCCCACTACGTGAGATCACTTATAGCAGTACCTCTACAGCACAGTGGGTGTCCCAGCCTGCCTTGTTGAAAAGGAGAAGGTGCTATAAAAGGCAGGACTGGGTGCTCACCTTTCCAGCTGGGATAATTCAGAATTCAGACTTTCTCTGCACATGTGGGCTTCTGCCATCACTGACACCAAGCAGAGCTTGTGCAAATGGTAACTTGCTTCCCGTTCTCAGTGCAGCTGCAGCACATTTCCTACTGGGTGGCCCATGTCTCTTGCCGATTCCATGCTCTCAACAGGGGCCATAGCTAGGCACGGATTCCTGGTAGGGGTGTTCCTGTGTCACATCAGCCCTGATGGCCAGGTCCTCTCTCAGGGACCTGCAGAGTGCTCCAGAGGCCGTCCCTGACAGTGGTGTGGAGCCACCGCCCCTAGATACAGCCTGGGTGGAGGCAACACGAAAGAAGGCCCTGCTGAAGCTCGAGAAGCTGGACACAGACCTGAAAAACTACAAGGGCAACTCCATCAAGGAGAGCATCAGGTGCCACCTGGGGCAGGAATGGCAGAGGTGACAGCAGGGATGGCCAGACCCACACTAGGTGGTGTCCACTCACAGTCTGGCCCACAGGCGGGGCCATGATGACCTAGGTGACCACTACCTCGATTGTGGGGATCTCAGCAACGCCCTCAAGTGTTATTCTCGGGCCCGGGACTATTGCACGAGCGCCAAGCATGTCATCAATATGTGCCTCAACGTCATCAAGGTGGGTCCTACAGTGGGTAGGTGGGGGCACAGGTGGGAGTAGCTGTGCCCTGGGCCAGTAGGGGGTGCCATAGACTGAGCCTACCCCCTGCCCGCCTACCAGGTCAGCGTCTACTTGCAGAATTGGTCTCACGTGCTGAGCTATGTCAGCAAGGCTGAGTCCACTCCAGAGATTGCCGAGGTAACCTGTGTCTGGCCTGCCTCCTCCAACTTCTGGCCCCAGTCTGCCTCTGCTGGTTTCAGGCTGGGGCTGGGGGTTGATCCAGCTATTGGGGAGGGTGTGACAGGTGCCAGTTGCTCACATGTGCCACCTTCCCTTGCAGCAGCGTGGGGAGCGAGACAGCCAGACCCAGGCCATCCTCACCAAGCTCAAGTGTGCTGCAGGTGAGGGCCCTGGGGTCCAGGGTGGGAGGACATCACAGCTGACTCCATGTGGGTGGCCTGTGAACACTGTCCTGTCGCCCCTCACAGCCAGGGTAAACTCTAGCCTCATACCCATAGGTGGCCCTTCCTGGCTCAGGTCTCACATGAAGGTCAGTGTCTGATCAGTGGTTAGGATTGCAGACATTGCCTCTTGATAGTCACTGTCAACACCAGTCCCCCACCTGTAAGTCCCCAGTAGTAGTAACAGCAGCTGTGTTGGCTTCTTGGGCACCTGACCCTGTGGGTGCTCTTGGATGTCACTCACCTTGATCACCAGAATTTATGTCACTGAGGCTGAGGAGCCCCTTGGGCGAGCCGGACCTCACCTTCCCTCCCCATCAGGGCTGGCAGAGTTGGCTGCTCGCAAGTACAAGCAAGCAGCCAAGTGCTTCTTGCTGGCTTCCTTCGACCACTGTGACTTCCCTGAGGTGAGTGGCATCAGGGAGGAATTCTCACTGGGACTTGGAAGTGGGGAGGGTTGGGCTCTTTGTTGGGGTGTAGTCTCTTCTGGGGGGGGCCTAGGCCTTCTGAGTGGGGTGTTAGGGGGGAACCAGCTCCAGCTCTTGGCTCCCTCCCTGGCTTCTGTCCAGACTAGCAGTGACCCCAGGTCTCTGTCCCTCAGCTGCTGTCCCCCAGCAACGTGGCAGTGTATGGTGGCCTGTGCGCCTTGGCCACCTTTGATCGGCAGGAGCTGCAGCGTAATGTCATCTCCAGCAGGTGGGGGTGGGGGGAAAGGGGACCTGGTGTCCCTGGCCACTATCCCCCAGGGCATGTGCAGTGTGGGCACATGCAATGTGGGCACGCGCAGGGCGGGCAGGCACAGAGCAGCTCTGAGGAGTGTGGTCCTGCAGCTCCTTCAAGCTGTTCCTGGAGCTGGAACCACAGGTTCGCGATGTCATCTTCAAGTTCTACGAGTCCAAGTATGCTTCCTGTTTGCGGATGCTGGATGAGATGAAGGTGAGGCCTGGCCTGGCTGCCAGGTGGGGGTGTGGGAGGCTGAGGGCTGGGGGTGCAGGCCCTCACCAGCTCTCCTTACCAGGACAATCTACTCTTGGACATGTACCTGGCCCCCCACGTCAGGACGCTGTACACCCAGATTCGCAACCGTGCCCTCATCCAGGTAAGTTGGGAGGGTGTGTACAGACTGAGGTGGGGCTTTGTGGATATGGCTAGAGACTGTGGTAGCTAACGCTCCCTCTGCCCTGCAGTATTTCAGTCCCTACGTGTCAGCCGACATGCGCAGAATGGCCACAGCCTTCAACACCACAGTGGCAGCACTGGAGGACGAGCTGACGCAGCTTATCCTGGAGGGGCTCATCAGTGCCCGCATTGATTCCCACAGCAAGGTGGCTGCTGGGCCAGGGCGGGGGTATGGGAGTGCCTGGCCCCGCTGACCCTGCTGCCCTTATAGATCCTGTATGCCCGGGACGTGGACCAGCGCAGCACCACCTTTGAGAAGTCTCTGCTCATGGGCAAGGAATTTCAGCGACGTGCCAAAGCCATGATCCTACGAGCAGCTGTTCTGCGCAACCAGATCCACGTCAAGGTAAGGGCAGGGGCAGCACTGGGGATGAAAGTCTGAATTCTGAATTATCCCTCTAGACCAACAACTGTGTCTCCACTGCAGTCCCCTCCCCGAGAAGGGAGTCAGGGGGAGCTGACGCCAGCCAACAGCCAATCCCGGATGAGCACCAACATGTGAGGGTACCTGTCTGCCCACCTCCAGGAAGACTTATACACCCTATCCCCACCCCTCAGACTTGAGCACCTGGGCCCAGTACTTCTGGAGGTGCTTCCTGTGGCACACCTATAGGGGCCCCACTGCTGGGTTCCAGCCCTTAGCCCCATCTAGGCTTCTGTGTGTCCTATCTCTTCCCTCCCCCACTGTGTCCCAGGGAGGAGGTGGGCTGCTGGGAAGGAGAGGCCTGCAGACCCAACTGCAGCATGGCCTCCTAGCCTCCCTGTTCTCACATCATCTGGGGTTACAGACAATTGTGAATCTTAGTCCATTAAATGGTGGCCTGACACTACACCCCTTGCACTGTTCCTTCTGTGGCTAGCTCCCTAGGGTTAGGCTTTAGGGCAGGACCTGGTGCTTGTCCCCTGGGCCCTTCACATTCAGTGAGGTCCCCAGCCTGTGCAGGGCAGAAGCTCACACCTTCACTGGCGCTGGTCTAGGGAAGTCAAGGCAAGAAGTTCTCTTCCTGTTTCCCTTGTTTTGCCAGCTCCACAGGCCCAGCTCTGTATACATTTCTGAAGAGATTTATTCACATTTGAACACACACAGTTGCAAGGACAGGGCAGCTCCAGCCTGGGAGCCTGCTCACTGGGCCTAGTACAGCCAAGAGGACCATGAACTTGTCCTTCCATGTGAAGGAACAGGAGGTTCCCTGAGTAAAGGTGTCTCCTTAAGGGGACTTGGAAGCTTCAGCAGCAGTCGTGGTGCATCAGGCTCCATTAGCCCCTCAGACCAGGACATTGCTCATGACCTCAGAGAAGCCACCTAGGTCCCTAGGCCCTGCCTCCTGAAGCTCTTGCTGCTGGGGCGGGGCCCCCTTCCAGGCCAGAGACTTCTCCAGTTTGGTTTTAAAAAGCAATCCATGACCTAGCAGAGAGTTGGGAAGGAAATGGGGTTCAGAATGCCAAAGATCCCACTGCCCACAGGGGCCTGTTGAGGGCGGTGGTGAGGGCAAGGGTGGCAGGCGCCTCTTACCTGGGCAGTCTGCAGTCTCTTTGAATGCTCGCTTCTTGCAGCAGCCCCGGCACAGGTTAAACACACACCTGTTGCCCTGGACACAGAAAAGCTAGTGAGCCTGTGCCTGGATGGGCTGTACCCCATCAGACAGGAAAGGACATCTCCCATGGGTCCTGGGCAGGCCAGGGGCCACCCTGCTTGCCACCCCTGGGACAGAGCTCTGCCCCAGGCAGCATAGCAGAAAGGCCAGCTCACCTTTGGGTTTCCACACTGGTCACACTTGGCGTACTTTGCTAGGAAAACAAGACAAAGGGGTCCTAAGTGAACAAGGTGAGCCCCCACCACACCTATCCCCCATGTGGAGCCTAGTGGGTATCCTGCTCACTGTGGCCAGCCAGGCCACTTGGGGGAGGGCAGAGGATACAGCTGACTGTCCAGAATGTGCAGGACCCATAGGACCGTGAACCCAACCCGAGGGCTCATGGACTCTGCAGCCATGGCTTCATCTCCTGTGTCCTCAGGAAGGCTACCCCAAGTCCCACGCCTCTCTGGCTGCCTCAGGGCAGCAACGGCAGCAGCTTACGCTTCAGTGAGGGGTCAAAGGTCTTGTGGGGGTTCCTCAGCTGTTTCTTTTGTTTGTTCTTGGACAGGATGTCCATGCTGCCCTCTTCCTCCTCCAGGGCCCGCTTACTGCAGGCACCCATGTTCTCCTTGCTCCCTTCCTTGGGTCTGAAAGGGAAGGGCAATGGGCAGAGCTGGGGACACCCATGAAAGATGACCCACCAGCCAAGATCCCAGCAGCTCAGCTCTCAAGCCACTGGGCCTGGGCCAGGTTAGTGGCCAGGACACTGGAACCGGGGCTCTGAGCCTCTGAGCCCCAGGCAGAGCTGGCCACAGATGACGGTCTGGCTTTGCCTCTGAGAACCCAGAGGAAACCAACCCAGGAACAGAGAGAAAGAAGGAAAAGATTCAAAACCGCCTTGGTAGCACATATACTAAAACCTAAGTACCCACAAGTGGGGGAGACAAGCTGGGTACCTGGAGGGATGGGGCCCAGAGGCCTGTGCCCCCCAACCCATACCCAAGCCCACTGACACTCACCCTGGACGGAAATAGGGCTGACAGATCCAGTGGAAGAAAGGTATACCACCTGAAGGCTCCTCCCCCTCCTGCCTGGACATATCCTCCTGCAAAAGCCCAGAGGGTCCTTGGTCACCAGCCAGGCCCCCATCTGATGTGCTGAGTGGCTCCCAGTCCCTGCACATGCCTCACACCGAAGCTTCAGCTCCTGGCTCACAGCGGCAATGCCCTCAAGGGTCTTCACTTTGGCAAGCTCCTCTCGAAGCTGCTGGTGCACCTGCAGCCTGACACAGATGCCCTGTCACAGCAGGGCCACCACCCTCCTCCCAACTGCCAAACCCGAGTCCTGGGCAGAGGGGAGCTGCCTTGCTCTAACAATCCAGGCTTCCTGCCTGACTTTATCATCACTCAGCCCTTTAAGACCAGGCCTGGTGGCAAACAAGCTTGGTAAATGTTTCCAGAGACCTCTGTCTTAAAACCCCCGATGCCCTAAGTGGGGCTCAGACCAGATAGCATCTGCTTGGGAAGGCAACTCACGTGTGGTACCACAACTTGAAGAGGTGCGCCCGGACGTAAGACAGGGGACAGGGGTGCTGGCGCACGAGGTCCAGGTACTCCTCGGCCAGCTCCCACACGGCAGGACTGCGGCCCTCAAACAGGGCGGGGTTGTGCAGGTTGCCCTCTGTGGGGGGAAGGAGGCTCAAGGCTGAGGGCACTCATGTCCCCAGGGGGATACCCCCACCTCATGCCGTGTCACACCCAGGGCAAGGCGGCCTCCTGGCTCCCAGACCAGCCCCGGGCTGAGGGTTCAGAGGGTTCAGAGCCTGAATGAGGACAGCAAGAGGCCTGAGGCTGTTCACCTCTGCTGCCCTCCAGTGCAGGTGGTGGCATGGCCTCACCTGCACTCATGACCCCTTGCACCCCTGTGTCCTGGATGCAGCGCTCTACGTCCCGCAAGCACTGAATGTTCCCATTGGCAAACACGGGGATGGTCACGGCCTTCCTGTTGGGGAGCAGGATGGGCAGTTAGGAAAGAGGAACACTCTCCTCCACCCCCAGGGCAGTGCCACGCTCCCAGACTCCATCTTGGCAGGCACTTCTCTTTCCCATTGCCCAGAGGGCTGCAGGCTGTGTCCTGGGGCCAGACTGCCTCCATGTCCACTCACTGCACAGCTTTGATGTGCTCCCAGGATGCAGTGCCCGACAGAAGCCCCTTCTGTTCCTTGGTGCGCCCGTGTACTGTCAGCAGCTAGGACATAGCAGTGCCGGCTCAGCCCCCAAACTGACCCCAAGGGACCCTCTTCCTTTGACTTCTGATGATCAGCCTCCATGCAGAGTGGAAGATAGGCTGCACTAGGTCTGGCTCTCTCAGTCCCTGCCCCCCACCAGACCCTGGGCCCCTGGGCTGCACCTGAGGCTAGCTGATGCCCTAGGGTGCAGCCAGGGTGCAGGTAAGAAGCCTAGTCCTGTTCAAGGGCCAGTGCTCCTAGAAGTAGCAGTACCCCCACTGCCCAAGACCAAAGGCGTGAGGGAGGGATGGGTACCCACCTGACCCTAGGGCTGGTGGTGGGGTAGGGAGAAGGCCTGGCATCTTCCCATTGCCTAATACCTCCCCTCATGCAAGTAAAAACAGCACTTGCCTCAATGTCACTGTTACTCCTGTCTACCACCAGAGAATAAGCTGCTCCAGGGGCACTTCTGGGAGCAGGGCTCCTCCAGGCCTGGCTCAGTGCGTGAAGGGCCCTATAAGCCCCCAGCCTCCTCACCTGGCAGCCAGCCTTCTCCAGCATCTGGGCGTACCTCACAGTCTTATCAATCTCTGGGAAGACACGAATTTTGCAAGTGACTGGGACAGAGAGCTTCTCATGGGCCAGCTGAACTGGGGAAAAGGAGAGTGGGCTTCTGAGAACCATGGCGTTCATTCTCAGGCAGGCAGTTGGGCCCACAGCACAGCCCCCAAATGAGTACAGGCCCCGCACAGACAGCCCCCACTTGATGGCAGCTGAGAGATCTGCCTCTGTCTCTGAAGGCATTAGAGGGACTGGCACTGGGCAAAGACACTGCCCTCTGCATACAACAGGTAACTGTCCACAGCCACTTTCTACAATAAGAAGAGTATAGCAGCCAGGAGATCTCTGCCGGCCACTATCCTCTTCTTTGCCCAATTACATGTGCCCCTGTCCCCTACACATGGCCGACTCACTCATTCTCTGGAGCAGGTCCCACTCCTCTTGTAGGAAGGCTCCATAGTGACCTGCAGGGACAAGCATGGTCCTCTGTACTTCTCTTCCCATGTCCACACAGGACATGAGCTGACGTGCCAGGCTGGCCCCAAGCACTCATCCACAGAGCCCTTGGGCTGGGGCCTTCCTGAGTGGGTGTCTCCAGGATAATAGTCCCTGAACGTTATCTCAGTGTCAGAATTAGGGCCTACGCTTGCCCAGCTGCCAGAGGCCAAGGGTGCTGAATGGCTGGTCCACCCACACAGTCTTTGACCACCCAGCAGCTCCTCAGTTCCCATAAGAAAGAAAGGTTGAACCCCATATAAGGGGAATGGCCATTAGGGCCATGGCAACACATGGGTGTGAAAGGGACGTCCTGTCAACAAAACACTTTTACACAGATGGAGTCTGACAACTTCTCAGGCGCTAGGGCAAGTGATGGGCCTCTGAGGGTCAGTAGAACTCTGTCCGCACCTGGAGTCTCACCCCAGCCTAAAGCCACTGTGGCTGCTAGACAACACCAGACCTGAACTCACCCCGCTTGGCTATCATTTGTGGGCAACCCAAATTCAGGTCGATGGCATCACAATAGTCCTGAGCCAGGAGTGCTGCCTGGACAAACACCTCCGGGTCATTGGCGCAGAACTGGAAGACACAGGACAGTCACAAGGAAGCCAAAGCAGGCCCTGGTCTCTTGGCCGCCCACAAGAGTTCACGCGTGACCCAGTGAAGGTGTGGTCCCATGGGCTGACTATAGGATGGTCTTCTGTCCTAAACGCTGACAAAACAACTAAGTTAGGACTTGTCCCCATGCCACCAGATTCACAGAATTTCTCCTGATTGTAAAAGAAAGCCAAGGTCACTGACTGCTTAGAGTAGAGCCATTCGTTTTAATCATTCTGATAAAGAGGCAGCATGAGATGATATGTGGGGGATCTCATGGGGCTATGGACCTTTCTCGGCAGACAAGCTATCCATTCACCAAGGTCTGAGCCAGCTCCCAGGAAGTAGTCAAGCTCTGGGAAAAGCAGCTACAGATGCGCCTGGCTTCCATGGCCCCCTGCCCCATGCCCTCCGCTCCACTCCAAACAAGGGGAAGAAAAAGGTGCTTCCAGAGCCCAGACCCACACGCACCTGCACAATGAGGGGCCGGTCCTCAGGGCACACCTCACAGTACAGGTTCTCCTTCCGGTAGTTGGCATCACGGACAAATACCTGGGCGTGCAGCATGGGGGTGTAGCAGAGCTGGGCCCCATGGCGGCGACTCAGCAGTCTCCAGGCCAGCTCGCTCTGGTCCACCATGGGGGCAACCACGTGGCGGGCCCCCCCCAAGGTGCGGCTCCAGAACTCGAAGCCCTGCAGCTTGGGCATCTCTCCACACTGTGGGGTAGACCAGGGGCTTAGCCATGTGACCAGAGCCACATGGGCAGAAGATCAAACTGTCCCTGAGGCCATGCCAATGCTGTACCGTGGTCACAAGTGTGGACACGAACAGTATCGATTGGTATGGGACACAAAATGAAACCCAGTGCCGTCACCTTCCAGTGGAGACCCTGGGCAAGTCACTCATCATCTGAGCCTAGACCCCTCACTTGTTCGCGGGATTAATATCTGCCAGACCAGACTGGTGTTGAGAATAAATAAAATCGTGGAAGCAGCATCCCAGGTGGCACCTGGCCACGGCAGGCCACCAAGAAAAGAAGCTGTAACTACAAGGCAGGGGACCCCCAAGGCCGAACCACCAGTGGGGACATCACTGGAGATGCGATCAGGCTGGGCAAGAAGGCCAGACACCAGGTTCTGCCTGGTGTCAGGCGGAACCAAGCCACGTAACTGGTGAACTCAAGGTGCAGCACTCTGCTGCCCACCTGGAGGAAACCGTTCTCCCTACCCCAACCGGGATGGCGGACCGAATGGGGACCGCTCCCAGACAGCTCCTGCTCCAGCAGCCTGCACCTGCCATCGCTGAGCACTGCTGTCACCTCAATGACTGAGTACCCAGCTGTGCGTTGGGTGTTTCTGAAAACTGAAATTACATATAAAAACCATCTAAGTACCCTGTGGTGCCTAAGCGCGTAGGACACGCGCGGCCCACGTGAAAGAGACTGGCGGTGGCAGCGCACGTCAGAGACCCGCGGGAAACGCACCTGAGTTGGCCGAGCCTGGGTGCCCACCGGCGGGGACCTCTGGGGCGGCGTGCAGGACTCCGTACTCACGTAGGAATGAGGTGTGCCGCTAGGCCGCAGCCAGGCCACCGCCGAGCCCAGGGCTCCGCGCCGGGGCCGCCGGAAAGTGCTTCCACCAGGGCAGTCCGGGCGGCCCGCGGTGCAGCGGGAAATGCGTTCCCGGAAAACTGCGCCTGACCGAGGAGGGTTCCGCCGGCGACGGAGGGCCCGCGCGGGGTCAGAGGTCAGAGGACAAGGTCGGTGCGGCGGGAGCTGTGGGGACCTGCTGGTACCCGCTGCAGGTCGCTCACACCGGTATCCGTGGGATGTCACACTCGGGCATGTCTCCCAGAGGCCGAGGTGCCCTGCTGGGGCTGAGACTTCTTTAAGGCATAATGAACAGCTGAAAACTGCACAAAGTGATAATGACGTAATTCTCTACATAAATATACACGCCAGGGACCCTATCACAATCAAAATAATGAAAACAGCCCTGGCCAGGAGGCTCAGTTGGTTAGAGCGGCGTACCCATACACCAACCTTGCAGGTTCAATCCCCGCTCAGGACTCATACAAGACTCAACCAAGTAATGCATAAATAAGTGGAACAACAAATCAATAAAATCAACCAATAAATAAAAAGATATTTTATTTATTGCTTTTAGAAAGAGGCTAGAGAGAAAAAGGTGGAAGCAGAAGTGGGAAGCATCAGCTCCTAGAAGTTGCTTCTTATATGTGCCTTAATCAGGCAAGCCCAGGGTTTCAAACTGGCGACCTTAATGTTCAAGGTCAATGCTTTATTCACTGCACCAGCACAGGTCAGGCCACAGTGTGTTTCTGCCGGGGTCCAGCCCCGGGGGGAATCCAGGGGTCCCACAGGAAGAGACGCGTCGGCACGAATCAAGTGAGAAAGCCGGATTCCTTTTTCTCTTTAGCATTTACTGCCAGGCATTTCTGCCAAATGCTGGTCTAGCTTTATTTTTATACACATACACTAAGTTACAATCACATGGTATTTTGAATACATTGATTAATAATTGTTTTTGTTCCACTATGGTTACATATTTCTAGGCAACAGTTAATTCATTTCTATAAGCTATAAATCAGGTGGTAAGTCATTCAAAGTACAGTTATACAATAACTTGAACAGCAATAACAATATTGGTACAAACTTCTAAAATGTCAGTACTGATTAATAACTCTACCTTACCTAATGTCTTATTGTCTAGTCAAATTTTATTTATCTACTAATTATACACTAGTTAAGTTCTAACTTTATTTTTCTCAGAGTGTTCCACCACCTGCAGGTCAGGTATGCAAGAAGAAAGGAAAGTTTCTTTACTCTACCACATGAAAAGGCTAGGGAGGTAAAGTAATGAATTAAGTAAAGGCTGAAAGGTGCTTCTGTGTATAGTTACTGTTTCCTACCTATTTATAAGTCACAATCTATTTTTTCTAACATGATTAATAAGAAGGAATTCTACAAACTTAACCCTTTTCGAGGGACATCATAGCCAGCCTCTTATATCTATGAGCCCAGGCAAAGGGGCTTACAGGCTTTTCTGTGGAACTCACACCCTCTGTCTCATTTCCAAAGAAATTACTATGAATCTACAGGGAAAGCACGGTACTATTATCCCTGTGCCATAAATGATAGCACACACCCAGAAAAGGGGGGATATAAGGCCAAATTAATTCAAAAGGTCAAAGAGGGAAGTATCATTGTGCCTTTTCTCTGCGGTGACTTTGTCAATCAGCAGCCATTGGTCTTCTCTGCTGTGACTTTGTCAATCAGCAGTTTTGGATCTTCTTCTGCTGTGACCTTGTCAGCCAGCAGTCGTTGATCGGCTTTGACATGTTTCAAAGAGTAGAAATTATTTGATGAAATACGTTTTAACAATTTATACTCTTATCAATTGTTTTGGGTGTCATAGTTAAGAAATATTTATGTAGCTCAAGTCCACATATTTATTTGTAGAAGTTTTATAGTTTTAGAATGTACATTTAGAATCCTTTTTTGTGTGTGTGTGTATTTTTCCGAAGCTGGAAACGGGGAGACAGTCAGACAGACTGCCACATGCGCCCGACCGGGATCCACCCGGCATGCCCATCAGGGGGCGATGCTCTGCCCATCTGGGGCGTCGCTCTGCCGCAATCAGAGCCATTCTAACACCTGAGGCAGAAGCCACAGAGCCATCCTCAGCGCCCAGGCAAACTTTGCTCCAATGGAGCCTTGGCTGCAGGAGGGGAAGAGAGAGACAGAGAGGAAGGAAAGGGGGAGGGGTGGAGAAGCAGATGGGCGTTTCTCCTGTGTGACCTGGCCGGGAATCAAACCCGGGACTCCTGCACGCCAGGCCGATGCTCTACCACTGAGCCAACCGGCCAGGGCCTTGAATGTACATTTAAGATCCATTTTGAGTTAAATTTTGTGTGTGTTGTGAGATAGGTATCTAAGTTACATTTTTCTTTCTTTTCTTTTTATTTTTGCATATGGACATCCAATAATTCCAGAACCATTTATTGAAAAGACAATCCTTTCTCCATGGAATTGTCTTGGCAATTGTTCAGAATCAGTGGTCCACACACATGTAAATCTGCTTCTTTTTTTTAATTTTTATGTTTTCGTATATTTCTGAAGTGAGAAGCGGGAAGCAGAGAGACAGACTCCTGCATGCGCCAGAACGGGATTGGATCGACCCTAAAGCGGTGCTCCACCATCTGGGGTGTTGCTCCATTGTAACTGGAGCCATTCTCGCGCCTGAGTCAGAGGCCATAGAGCCATCCTCAGTGCCTGGGCCAACTTTGCTCCCATGGAGCCTTGGCTGCATGGAAGAGAGAGACAGAGAGAAAGGAGAGGGGTAAGGGTGAAGAAGCAGATGGGCGCTTCTCCTGTGTGACCTGGCCGGGAACCCGGGAATTCCTCATGCTAGGCCTACTCTACTGCTGAACCAACTGGCCAGGGTCTTAAATCTGCTTCTTGATTCATTATTTTGTTCCATCCATCTAGTTATGTATCTTCATGTCAACAACACAGTCTTGATTACTATAGCTTTTTAAAATAATTAATTAATTAATTAATTTTTTGGCAGAGAACAGACAGACAAGGAAGGGAGAGAGATGAGAAACATCAATTCTTCGTTGCGGCTTCTTAGTTGTTCATTGATTGATTCCTCATATGTGCTTTGACTGGGGGGCTAAAGCAGACCGAGTGACCCCTTGCTCAAGCCGGTGACCTTGGGCTCAAGCTGCTGAGCCTTGCTCAAACCAGATGAGCCTGCACTCAAGCTGGCAACCTCGGGGTCTCGAGCCTGGGTCCTTCGCATCCCAGTCCAACACTCTATCCACTGCGCCACTGCCTGGTCAGGTGATCAGTGTAGCTTTTTAATAAATCTTTAAAAGTCTTGAAACAACAACATAAAAATAAAAGCCTTGAAACAAGTAATGTCACTTTTCAAACTTGGTCTTGATCGCTCAACATCAAATTGAGTTGGTGGCCCTGGCCAGTTGGCTAAGTGGCTAGAGCATCAGCCAAGTGTGCAGATGTTCCGGGTGTCAATCCTGGTCAGGGCACACAGGAGAAACGACCATCTGCTTCTCTTGCCATCCCTCTCCCCCTTTTCTCTCTCTTCCCTTTTTGCAGCCAGTGGCTCCATTGGTTCAAGCATTGGCCCTGGGCACTGAGGATAGTTAAGTTGGTCCAAGAGTCGGCTCCAGACAGGGGTTTGCTGGTTGGATGCTGGTTGGATCCTGGTCCGGCGCATGCAGGAGTCGGTCTTACTATCTCCCCTCCTCTCACTTAAAAAAAAAATTACATTGGTGGTTGTAGGCCTTTTCCTTGTCAGTTCCCACAGAAAGTCTGATGGCATTTGGATAGGATTGCCTTGAATCTATAGATCAACTTAACTATATCTCAATACTGAGTCTTCTAATCCATGAACACGGACTTTCTCTCCATGTAGGCCTTCTTTCATTTACTTTAGCAATGTATTCTAGTTTTCAGTGGATAGTTTTTTTTTTGTTTTTTTTAATTTTTTTCTTTTAATTATTTTTTTTATTTATTCATTTTTTTTTTTTTTTAGAGAGGAGAGGGAGAGAGAGAGAGAGAGAGAGAGGAAACAGAGAGAGAGAAGGGGGGAAGGAGCTGGAAGCATCAACTCCCATATGTGCCTTGACCAGGCAAGCCCAGGGTTTCGAACCAGCGACCTCAGCATTTCCAGGTCGATGCTTTATCCACTGCGCCACCACAGGTCAGGCCAGTGGATAGTTTTGATGCTATTGTAAATGCTATTGATTTTTCAATACCCATATCTGCTTGTTTACTACTTAACCATACAATTGGGTTTTTAATCTTTTTAAAATTTTTTGTTGCCTGACCGGGCGGTGGCGCAGTGGATGTAGCATCTGGACTGGGATGCAGAGGGCCCGAGTTCGAGACCCCAATGTCACCAGCTTGAGCGTAGGCTCATCTGGTTTGGGCAAGGGTCACCAGCTTGAGCCCAGGGTCACTGGCTCGAGCAAGGGGTCACTCGGTTTGCTGTAGCCCCCCGGTCAAAGCACATGTGAGAAAGCAATCAATGAACAACTAAAGTGTTGCAATGAAAAACTGATGATGGATGCTTCTCATCTCTCTCTGTTCCTGTCTGTCTGTCCCTATCTGATTCTCTTTCCGTCTCTGTAAAAAAAAAAAAAAAAAAATTGTTTAGGCCTGACCGGGCAGTGGCACAGTGAATAGAGCATCAGACTGGGATGCGGAAAACCCAGGTTCGAGACCCCGAGGTTGCCAGCTTGAGCGAGGGCTCATCTGGTTTGAGCAAAAAGCTCACCAGCTTGAGCCCAAGCTCACTGGCTCGAGCAAGGGGTTACTTGGTCTGCTGAAGGCTCATGGTCTCAAGGCGCGTATGAAAAAGCAATCAATGAACAATTAAGGTGTTGCAACGTGCAATGAAAAACTAATGATTGGTGCTTCTCATTTCTCCGTTACTGTCTGTCTGTCCCTCCCTGACTCTCTCTCTGTAAAAAAAAAAAAATTTTTGTTTAGCCTGACCAGGCAGTGGCGCAGTGGATAAAGCATTGGACTGGGATGCAGAAGACCCAGGTTCAAGACCCCGAGGTCACCAGCTTGAGCGCGGGCTCATCTGGTCTGAGCAAAAGCCCACCAGCTTGAGCCCAAGGTCGCTGGCTCAAGCAAGAGGTTACTCGGTCTGCTGAAGGCCCATGGTCAAGGCACATATGAGAAAGCAATCAATGAACAACTAAGGTGTCGCAATGCGCAATGGAAAACTAATGATTGATGCTTCTCATCTCTCCGTTCCTGTCTGTCTGTCCCTGTCTATCCCTCACTCTGACTCTCTCTCTGTCTCTGTAAAAAAATAAAATTAAATTAAAATAAAAAATAAAGGCCCTGGCCGGTTTGCTCAGTGGTAGAGCGTCGGCCTGGCGTGCGGAAGTCCCGGGTTTGAATCCCAGCCAGAGCACACAGGAGAAGCGCCCATCTGCTTCTCCACCCCTCCCCCTCTCCTTCCTCTCTGTCTCTCTCTTCCCCTCCCGCAGCCAAGGGTCCATTGGAGCAAAGTTGCCTTGGGCGCTGAGGATGGCCCTGTGGCCTCTGCCTCAGGCGCTAGAATGGTATGCTGGGTGGATCCCAGTCAGGCGCAAGCGGGAGTTTGTCTGACTGCCTCTCGGTTTCCAACTTCAGAAAAATACAAAAAAAAAAAAATTTAAAAATGTTAGGAAGCATTGTTATTGGTTCCAGCCATAAGGAAAAGCTGCTTTAAGTTTGAAAACATGGAATATGTAATGATAGCTTTTTTTTAAATTTTTATTTATTTATTTATTCATTTTAGAGAGGAGGGGGAGAGAGAGAGAGAAAGAGAGAGAGAGAGAGAGAGAGAGAGAGAGAGAGAGAAGGGGGAGGAGCAGGAAGCATCAACTCCCATATGTGCCTTGACCAGGCAAGCCCAGGGTTTTGAACTGGCAACTCAGTGTTTCCAGGTTGACGCTTTATCCACTGCACTACCACAGGTCAGGCCTGGAATGATAGCTTTAAGGTGAGCTCATCAACAGGGGGACACTATTCCTCTTTCTGTTTGGTCTCTTTGTAATTCAATTTCCTTGGCTTTGCAACCATTACAGTCTGATTCTGAATCCTCACGGTCTCCAGCTTGTGAAGTAATGTGTGATGTTGATAATGGTTAAGTAAAAACCAATATGGGTTGAGCAGTGGCCACTAAAAGGAGAGAAGCTTGAAGCTTTACATCAGTTGGTACAGACTCAATTAGAATTAGGACATATAGAGGAATCACAAAGTCCTTAGAATTCTAACAGTCTTTGTAATAAAGAAAAAATCTGGAATATGGAGAGTGCTTACTGGTTTTCTTTAGTGTTTTAGCTACAATCCTCTGAACTATCATTTTGTTTCTTTCTTATTCTTTGCCTGGATATTTAGACGGAGGACTCTTGATGGATCCAATTACAAAATCTCCCAGCAGCCACAAGTTTCTTTTCTTTGGGAGATTTTGCTTAGTTCCATCCATTGTTAGTCTCTCTGAAAATGCCCTAAGATTAGGCAGGCATCTTTCTAGTCTGATTGTGCTCTGAAATCCTGGGTTTTTCTCTGGTTTGTCTGATTCTAGTTTCTGTTTAGTTTTTGTTTGATATTGTCTAAAATGTGATTTTTTAAAGGCCTGAATTAAGTTCTTGCATGCAAAAATCGGAAATGCTAGTTCTTTTATTGTAAAAATAGTTTCATCTCTACATTTTTTTTTTTTGTATTTTTCTGAAGCTGGAAATGGGGAGGCAGTCAGACAGACTCCTGCACATGCCCGACCGAGATCCACCTGGCACGCCCACCAGGGGGTGATGCTCTGCCCATCTGGGGCGTCACTCTGCCGCAACCAGAGCCATTCTAGCGCCTGAGGCAGAGGCCATAGAGCCATCCCCAGCGCCCGGGCCAACCTTGCTCCAATGGAGCCCTGGCTGCGGGAGGGGAAGAGAGAGACAGAGAGGAAGGAGAGGGGGAGGGGTGGAGAAGCAGATGGGAGCTTCTCCTGTGTGCCCTGGCCGGGAATTGAACCCGGGACTCCTGCACGCCAGGCCGACGCTCTACCACTGAGCCAACCGGCCAGGGCCTACACTTTTTGCTTTAAAGTTGGAACTTGTAAGGAGCGCTCATTTAAATTTTAATTGAATGTAATATGGATCCTAAAGACTTGTTAATTTGGTTAGTACATTGTAAGGTACATTTGGAGTTAGAAGCCAAATAGTAATTCAAGTATTAGGATTAATCAAAGTTATGTATTATACTTATGTTACTGTGCTGAAAATTGCCTTGTTTGTGTGTAAATATATGCTTAGATATGTAAACAAAGGAATTAAGCAAAATTAAGCAGGGCCCTGATAAGTCATTTTAAGAATTTGTCTCAAACTGCTTCAGACAGTTGGCTGCTTGTCAGGACACATCCTGTAAAAGGGGCCCCAAGGAAAGTGGAAATTTGGCTCCTCTGATGCCCTATAATAGACTTAACAATACAAGAGATGTTTAAATATAGAAACTAATGCATCTGTTATTGCTAAGCAACATTAGTTTTCTTTCTGGCCCACTTATACAGTGGTCACTAAGCTGCCAAGGCTTAGGGCAAAGTCCCTAACAAAGCTCTAAGTCAGGAGTCCCTAAACTACTGCCTGCGGGTTGCATCCCCTGAGGCCATTTATCCGGCCCCTGCCGCACTTCCGGAAGGGGCACCTCTTTCATTGGTGGTCAGTGAGAGCAGCACATTGACTATCTCATTAGCCAAAAGCAGGCCCATAGTTCCCATTGAAATACTGGTCAGTTTGTTAATTTAAATTTACTTGTTCTTTATTTTAAATATTGTATTTGTTCCCATTTTGTTTTTTTACTTCAAAATAAGATATGTGCAGTGTGCATAGGGATTTGTTCATAGTTTGGTTTTTTGGGGGGGTTTTGGGTTTTCTTTTGGCAGAGGCAGAGAGAGTCAGAGAGAAGGACAGATAGACAGGAAGGGAGAGAGATGAGAAACATCAATTCTTCATTGCAGCTCCTTAGTTGTTCATTGATTGATTTCTCATATGTGCCATGACTGGGGGGTTACAGCAGAGCAAGTGACCGCTTTCTCAAGCCAGCGACCTTGGGCTCAAGCTGGTGAGCCTTGCTCAAACCAGATGAGCCCACACTCAAGCCAGCAACCTCGGGGTCTCAAACCTGTGTCTTCCACATCCCAGTCTGACACTCTATCCACAGTGCCACCACCTGGTCAGGCACTGTTCATAGTTTTTTTTTATAGTCCTGTCCTCCAACGGTCTGAGGGACAGTTAACTGGCCCCCATGTAAAAAGTTTGGGGACCTCTGCTCTAAGTGTTTTTACAATAGGTAGATAATAAGGGTCATTTGGCCTCTGATGAAGAAAAACATTTATCTTCTAAACAATTAAATGAGCAGCTTTTTAAAAAAATTTTATTTTATTTATTCATTTTAGAAAGGAGAGAGAGAGAGAGACAGAGAGAGAGAAGGGGGGGAGGAGCAGGAAGCATCAACTCCCATATGTGCCTTGACCAGGCAAGCCTAGGGTCTCAAACCGGTGACCTCAGCATTTCCAGGTCGACGTTTTATCCACTGCGCCACCACAGGTCAGGCTTAAATGAGCAACTTTTTGAATTACAGTCTAAACTTTCTGACTCTGAGGTTTAAATTTTATTTTTATTTTTTTTATTTATTCATTTTTTTTAGAGAGGAGAGAGAGAGGAGAGAGAGACAGAGAGAGAGAAGTGGGGAGGAGCTGGAAGCATCAACTCCCATATGTGCCTTGACAGGCAAGCCCAGGGTTTCGAACCGGCAACCTCAGCATTTCCAGGTCGACGCTTTATCCACTGCGCCACCACAGGTCAGGCCTGACTCTGAGGTTTGACATAGTACTAACCCTTTCAAAACTGATCGAGATAATTAATCTCCACCTCCTCCTTCTGTTGCTCCCTCTGCTCCTCCACCACTGTTTTCCTTGTATCCAGCCCTACCTACAGAAGCCCCCTCTGCTAATCCATTTGTAGATTCAGTACCTACTGTTGTAACTGAAAAACAAGCTAAGGGACCTATTCTTACACCTCTTATGAAAGGAATAATGCAGGCTAGACAAGAAGGGGATTTAAAATTCATAAGTCCTGCATTAGAAGCTTTTGCTGTTTTACTCACTCCATTTGGACCTAATCCACAATTCCCCCAACAAGGTTTTTATGCTCAATATGACCAATCTCTGTCAAAAATCTTAAAGAGTTAAAAACGGCTTGCTCCCAGTATAGAACTAACTCTCCTTATACGCAGGAACTACTATCCTCCCTCACGTACTCTGAACATTTTATCTCAAAAAATTTAGAGATGTTAGCTCAGACTGTTCTTTCAAAAGTGGAATAGTTACAATTTATGACTTAGTAGGAGGATCAGGCTCATATTCAAGCTAATCGGAATGCTAACACTAACCCCCCTGTTAGTATTACACAAGATGAACTTTTTAGACAGGGACAGTTTGCTGATTTACAACAGCAATGTAGGCAAAATATAGGGGCAAGGATTTGCTCTTATCTCCACAGATATGGAGACCAGTGTATATCTTCCAGAAGATTGAAGCCTCGGCATGAGTCAGAAATAGAAGAAAGGGAGATTTGACATCTTTGAGCCGCCAGAAGAAGAAATAAAGAGACTGAGCCTAGAGCCAAAGGTTATTAGAGAAATAAAGATAAAGGCAACTACAACACAAAATGCTGAACTGCCTACTTAGGGGCAACTGAAGAAACTTATCCAGGAGGCAAAAAATGTTTAAATTAGGACTAAGACTTCAAAAACATCCTTGACTCTGTTTCTGGCAATATTGGCTGTTGTGTCTGTAACAATAAGCAGAACTAACTATTCTCACTAAATTAATATTCCTTCCACAAAAAAATGTTGAATAGCCTGACATTGTGTCAAAATTATGTAAATCAACATTTAGAAAAAATTCATCAGAAATATTCTCAATCTTTGATAATCCATTATATAGATGACATACTGATAGCTTGTGAAAATAATGCTGAACATTCAGTCATTCTTAAAGATGCTTCTGAAACCTTGAGCCAATACAGTTTAATCATAACTGAAGACAAAATTCAAACATCTTGTCCTTTTGAGTATTTAGGGCATATAATTTAAAAATCAAAAAATGATTCCTCAAAAAGTCAATTTATAAACTGACTCCTTAAAAACCTTAAATTACTTTCAAAAATTATTGAGTGATATTAATTGGTTGAGATCCTCCCTAGGAATCCCTACTTATGCACTAACAAATTTATTGATAATATCCTTCAAGGAGATTCTGATTTAAGCAGTCCTAGACACTTAACAGAAATAGCAAAACAAAAGCTATCACTTATCAAAAAAAATTATGCATACTGCTTATTTATTTGTTTTGTTTGTTTGTTTTGTTTTTTTGTATTTTTCTGAAGTTGGAAACAGGCAGGCAGTCAGACAGACTGCCACATGCGCCCGACCGGGATCCACCTGGCATGCCAACCAGGGGGTTGATGCTCTGCCCATCTGGGGCATTGCTCTGTTGCGACCAGAGCCATTCTAGCACCTGAGGCAGAGGCCACAGAGCCATCCTCAGCAACCAGGCCAACTTTGCTCCAATGGAGCCTCGGCTGCGGGAGAGGAAGAGAGAGACAGAGAGGAAGGAGAGGGGGAGGGGTGGAGAAGCAGATGGGTGCTTCTCCTGTGTGCCCTGGCCGGGAATCAAACCCGGGACTTCTGCATGCCAGGCCGATGCTCTACCACTGAGCCAACTGGCCAGGACCTCATACTGCTTATTTAGATCAAATTAATATACATCAACTTATTCAATTAATTATTTTTCCCTCAGAACATTCTCCTTCTGGCATCATATGGCAAAAAAACGAAGATATTAGAATGGCAATTTCTGCCACATAAGACTTAAAAGAAATTATGTACCTACTTAGAGAAAATCTGTACTGTAATTACTAAAAGTAGACAAGATAAGACAACTGACTAGAAATGATCCAAATAAAATTATTGTACCCTTAACATGTAATCACATTTCAGAACAAATGTGAACAATCAATATCCTATAGATAAAAGAATTCAATTTTTTAAAAAAGAACACAATGGGCCCTGGCCGGTTGGCTCAGTGGTAGAGCATTGACCTGGCGTACAGGAGTCCCGGGTTCGATTCTTGGCCAGGACACACAGGAGAAGCGCCCATGTGCTTCTCTACCCCTCCCCCTCTCCTTCCTCTCTGTCTCTCTCTTCCTCTTCCACAGCCAAGGCTCCATTTGAGCAAAGTTGGCCGGGTGCTGAGGATGGCTCTGTGGCCTCTGCCTCAGGTGCTAGAATGGCTCTGGTTGCAACAGAGCAACGCCCCAGATGGGCAGAGCATCGCCCCCTGGTGGGTGTGCTGGGTGGATCCCAGTCGGGCGCATGTGGGAGCCTGTCTGACTGCCTCCCGTTTCCAACTTCAGAAAAATACAAAAAAAAAAAAAAAAAAAAAAAAAAAAGAACACAATGGATTCTGCTGACTAAAGTATTGGCTCAGCCTATTCAAAAGGCTTCTACTATTTTTAAAATTTTTATTTATTTATTTATTCATTTTAGAGAAGAGAGACAGAGACAGAGAGAGAGAGAGAAAGGGGGGAGGAGCAGGAAGCATCAACTCCCATATATGCCTTGATCAGGCAAGCCCTGTATTTTGAACCTGCGACCTCAGCATTCTAGGTCAACACTTGATCCACTGCACCACCACAGGTCAGGCCAGCTTCTACTTTTTATACTGATACAAATAAATTAGGTATAGGTGGGTATACTGGGCCAGCGACAAAAGTAATAAAAACTCCATATACATCAGTTCAAAAAGCAGAGTTATCTGCTGTATTATTACTTTTTAATGAGTTTCCTTGCCCTATTAACATTGTTACTGATTCACAATATGTAGAACATACAGTTAAACTTATAGAAACTGTTTACATTTCAAATGATGGTTCTGAATTACACAAATTGTTTCAAGAGTTACAACTTTTATTGTGGGAATGAAATTCGCCTGTCTATATAACTCACATTCGTTATCATACAGCTTTACCAGGCCCTATGTCTAATACAAATAATGAAATTGATCAATTACTTATTGGATCTGTAGAAACAGCTGCTAAATTTCATGCAGAGACTCATACAAATAGAAAAGGTTTAAAACAAAAATTTAAGATAACCATGCAAAAGGCTCAAAATATTGTTAGAAAATGTCCTCAGTGCAGTATTATAAATGCTCCTCCATTACCAGGAGGAATGAATCCTAGAGGACAACTCAGTAATGACCTGTGGCAAATGGACGTAACTCATATTTCTTCCTCTGGAAAACTATCTTATGTACACTGTTCTATTGATACTTATTCTTCCTTTCGGTGGGCCACACTTTTGACTGGAGGAAGGGTTAATTGTGTCATTCAACATCTCATAGAAGCTTTTTCCCCCTTGGCATGAAAGCATTCAATTTCTTTAGGAGGTCTAACACATGAGCCTCCACAGAATTCATAAAATGCCAGCTTTTTTAGAATATGGGTTGCTGTTATGGGAGAACTAGTAGGCTCTCTGATTAATGGCTCTGTTGTGGCAAGGTACCAAAGAACTGTAAAACTTAGTATTGGCAATGCCATTCTAAAGAGGGAAAAGTCAGGCTTCTTGCCCCCTCCATTCTGTGGAAAATGGAGGGAGAAGAATACAGGAGCTTTCTGGCTTACAAAGACAAATGGGTCATCTAGTCATAATTTAACTATAGTTCTCCGGAAGGACTGAGGCCACTACTTGCTAGACAACAAAGAAGATAAAGGTTATCTAAAAACTTCCTTTCGCCTGACCTGTGGTGGCGCAGTGGGTAAATGCGTCGACCTGGAATGCTGAGGTCGCCAGTTCGAAACCCCAGGCTTGCCTGGTCAAGGCACATACAGGAGTTGATGCTTTCTGCTCCTCCCTCTGTTCTTTTTATCTCTTTCTCTCTCTGTGTCTTCTCTCTCTAAAGAAATGAATAAATAAAATGTAAAAAGAAAATAAATAAATAAATAAATAAAAACTTCCTTTCCCTTTCAATAAGAGACAATATTTACATACCCTACACTGCTGATTTTAATTCTTCCTCCCTTCCTGGAGTCCTGAGAGTAACATGTACCTCTAGACAAAGGGATGGGAGATAGACACTAAAATATTTGTGAATGTCTTTGATATGTAAAATGACATCACTATTGTGTTACCTTGTAAGTTTTAATATGTAGGAATGTTTTTTATAGATCCTATAGATGAATGTTGTAAGCTTGTTAATGATTAATTATTGTGTCCTGCTTCCCCTCCTTTTCTCCCAACCTATATGTGATCAAGTCTATATAACTAGCTTCAAGGCTATTTTGCACACACACGATTTGGGTTAGCTATACTCCGTGTAAGTCATATGCAGCCGGCTTATTAATAAATCTCCTCCTAAGAATTCTTCTGTATCCTGCCTTGGTGTCTCTACATAAACCGTGGAATTAAGGTACGCTACTTTACAACACTGTGACCCCATTTTACTGTTTGTTTCTTGCACAGAAAGTCACAGTGATTTAAGGACTTTTTGAAGCTGTTAATTATAATTATACTTTTTTATTATATTTTATTTATTGATTTTTAGAGAGAGAGGAGTGAGAGAGAGAGAAGGAGGAGGAGCAGGAAGCATCAACTCCCATATGTGCCTTGACCAGGCAAGCCCAAGGTTTCGAACCGGCGACCTCAGTGTCCAAGTCAAGGCTTTATCCCATTGCACCACCACAGGTCAGGCCAGATTATACTTTTTATTCTTTTGTTAACCTGTTGAAACATTATTGTTTTATGAATATAATAAGGTATATATATGTATAGATCTTTTTCTATTGAAATCTTAAGCTTTAAAAGAGCTCCAACAATTTTGATCTGGCAATCAAATTTCTGGAAGTTAAGTTAAGCTATTTCAGCACAAGGAACCAGAGCACTTAAAAAGAATTAAAGAGTGTCCCCTTATCCATGGTTTTGCTCTTGTAGTTTCAGTTATCCACAGTTAACCATGGTCCAAAAATATTAAATGGAAAATTTAAGAAATAAACAATTCATATGCTTTAAATGGAAAAAAAATCTTATAGAAGCTTTTTTTTTTTTTTTTTTTTTTTTTTTTTTTTTTACAGTTTAATGTATTTTAATAGCAAACTTACAGGAACAGCACAGAAGACAGACAACATTAAAAACATACTTGCATGTAGGACAACTCAGTTAGAAAAGTATAGTGAATGGATGGAATCTACTGTATGATAAAAATGCTACAAACACCATTTAGTTGCCATCAATAAGAAATTTACTTGTTTTAAAAAAATCCAAATGCTGGCATTGTCCAGAAAAATTTAACAGGTTTATTTATATTGTTATAAAGTTGAACTGCTGAAACTTGTTCACTGAAACATTTTGACTTGCATTAATACTTTATGTCCCCACATTTATATTAAAAAAATTCACACATAAATGAAAATGGAAAAACCGCCAATACCTGATTTCTGTCCCCTATTTTCAACTTGCAATCATATACTTAGGTACCTTTTGACCCCATGGAAAAAAAATATCTAATGTTCAGAACTACCAATAACAGGAAGAAGAGAATTTTTTTTTTAAAGAATGAAATGTTTCCCATCATAGTGGATTCTTAAGCACGTTCTCCACGTATGCGGCGTGCTAGCTGGATGTCTTTGGCATAATTGTTACACGTTTGGCATGGATAGCACACAGGTTGGTGTCTTCAAAAAGGCCAACCAGATAGGCCTCACTTGCCTCCTGCAAAGCACCAATGGCTGCACTCTGGAAGCGCAGATCTGTTTTGAAGTCCTGAGCAATTTCTCGCACCAGGCGCTGGAAGGGAAGTTTGCGAATCAGAAGTTCAGTGGACTTCTGATAACGTCTAATTTCACGAAGTGCCACAGTACCAGCCTGTAACGATGAGGTTTCTTCACCCCTCCAGTAGAGGGCGCACTCTTGCGAGCGGCTTTGGTGGCCAGTTGCTTCCTCGGTGCTTTACCACCGGTCGATTTGCGGGCAGTCTGCTTGGTACGAGCCATGGTATAGAGACCTCTTTACTTACCCCCCTTCTCCTTCGGCTGGAGCTCGACGAGCTAGAGGCGGCGCTGGCGTTAGAGAGCGATGGCGGCGCGGCGGCGGCTGCGAACACAATTCTAGAAGCTTTTAATATTATGGGCATTCCTAAAGCAATTAAAACTGACAATGGCCTGACCAGGCGGTGGCACAGTGGATAGAGCATCGGACTGGGATGCAGAAGACCCAGGTTCGAGACCCTGAGATCGCCAGCTTGAGTGCGGGCTCATCTGGTTTGAGCAAGGCTCACCAGCTTGAACCCAAGGTCGCTGGTTCCAGCAAGGGTTTACTCGGTCTGCTGAAGGCCCGTGGTCAAGGCACATGTGAGAAAGCAATCAATGAACAACTAAGGTGTTGCAATGCGCAATGAAAAACTAATGATTGATGCTTCTTTTTTTTTATTTATTTATTCATTTTTAGAGAGGAGAAAGAGACAGAGAGAGAGAAGAGGGGCAGGAACTGGAAGCATTAACTCCCATATGTGCCTGACCAGGCAAGCCCAGGGCTTTGAACCGGCAACCTCAGTGTTTCCAGGTTGACGCTTTACCCGCTGCGCCACCACAGGTCAGGCTGATTGATGCTTCTTATCTCTCTCTGTTACTGTCTGTCTGTCCCTGTCTATCTCTCTCTCTGACTCACTCTCTGTCTCTGTAATAAATAAATAAATAAATAAATAAATAAATAAATAAAAAAAAAAAATTAGGAAAAAAAAACTGACAATGGTCCTGCCTATACCTCTACTGAGTTTCAACAATTCTTAGCATTTTGGAATATTAAACACACTACTGGAATTCCATATAATCTACAAGGACAGGCAATTTTATTGAACATTAAAAATATGTTATTTAAACAAAAGAGGGGAGAAGGAAGGAGATTATCCCCTAGAATTATGTTACACAAAGCTTTATTTATTTTAAATTTCTTTTTTTTTTTTCAAGGCAGAGAGAGAGTCAGAGAGAGGGATAGATAGGGACAGACAGGCAGGAAAGGAGAGAGATGAGAAGCATCAATCATTAGTTTTTCGTTGCGACACCTTAGTTGTTCATTGATTGCTTTCTCATATGTGCCTTGACCGTGGGCCTTCAGCAGACCGAGTAACCCCTTGCTCAAGCCAGCAACCTTGGGTCCAAGCTGGTGAGCTTTTTGCTCAAACCAGATGAGCCCGCGCTCAAGCTGGCGACCTCGGGGTCTTGAACCTGGATCCTTCGCATCCCAGTGGATACTCTATCCACTGCACCACCGCCTGGCCAGACAATTTACTTTAAATTTCTTAAATACAGGAGAGGATAATTTGACTGCTGCAGGCAGACATTGGACAAAAAATAATAGTTCTAAGATTAATCAACCTGTGCATTATAAAAATAAATTGGATCAACGGGTACCTGGAGTAGTGCAACATTGGGGAAGAGGGTTTGCTTGTGTCATTTCAGAATCTGGCAAAGTCCTTTGGATTCCTGCTTGCAGAATTAAACTAACAACATGAGTAAGAGAAATAGATTCTCTCTATATCCGCCCATTGCCGAGATGGAAGAATTGAACCTTGGAAGAAAAACCTTAAAGGTGCTGCTGCCTAGTACTGAGAAGGCTAAAATATAAAATACCAAGATGGGGTCAACTTAAAAAGATGACCTTTGAGGGTAAAAAGATGCTACAAGCTACTGGAAAAGAACAAAAGGCTACTAATCTGTTCTTAGCAATGATTGCTTTGGTAACAATTCCAGTAAGTATGGCTGAAATTTTAGTTACTGGGCATACGTCCCTAATCCTACATTAAGTAGAGCTATACATTGGGAAGATAGTGCCGTTCCTTTTTTTTTTTTTTTACAGAGATAGAGAGTCAGAGAGAGGGATAGACAGGGACAGACAGACAGGAATGGAGAGAGATGAGAAGCAACAATCATCAGTTTTTCATTGCGGCACTTTAGTTGTTCATTGATTACTTTCTCATATGTGCCTTGATCGTGGGGGCTACAACAGATGGAGTAACCCCTTGCTCAAGCCAGCGACCTTGAGTCCAAGCTGGTGAGCTTTGCTCAAACCAGGTGAGCCCACGCTCAAGCTGGCGACCTCGGGGTCTCGAACCTGGGTCTTCTGCATCTCAGTCTGATGCTCTATCCACTGCACCACCACCCGGTCAGGCACCGTTCCTATTTTTGTTAATAATTCTAATTGGCTTCCAGGACCTTTTTTTTTTTTTAATTTTATTTATTTATTTATTTTTTTACAGAGACAGAGTGAATCAGAGAGAGGGATAGACAGGGACAGACAGACAGGAAAGGAGAGAGATGAGAAGCATCAATCATTAGTTTTTCATTGCGCGTTGCAACAGCTAGTTGTTCAGTGATTGCTTTCTCATACGTGCCTTGACCATGGGCCTTCAGCAGACCGAGTAACCCCTTGCTGGAGCCAGCGACCTTGGGTTCAAGCTGGTGGGCTTTTGCTCAAACCAGATGAGCCCGCACTCAAGCTGGCGACCTCGGGGTCTCAAACCTGGGTCTTCTGCATCCCAGTCCGATGCTCTATCCACTGTGCCACCACCTGGTCAGGCAAAGACCTTTTGATGATAGAGGCCCCTTAGTACTTTTGGAAGAAGAAATAAGATTAGAAAATTATACAACAGGAGTTGAGGGATTACCTATATGCATAGGATATGAGCCACAATGTTTAAAAATAGAAGCTCAAGCTTGGCTCTTTATTGTAAAAAATAACAGTAAAGGAGAAGGAAAAAACAAAAAAAAGTTTGTTTTTGTTACAAGGATACAGATTTAAAGGTAATACATCTGTACACGGTCCTGAACCTCCACCTGATTTACCACCCTGTCAAACTGCAATTGTTAATCAGCTAAGTGAATGGGTACATTGGGAAAATTGCAGAGGAGAAACTGTTCGGGTTTTACTTAATGTTTCCTATGGAAACGTCATAGATTGGAGCCCTCATGGTTCCACCCGAGTTAAAGGTCAGGGTGCTGATTTAAAGTGGCATAAGGACAATGGTTCAATTACAGCTGATGGTCAAGGTAATCATACTATCATATGGCATGGAGGAGTGATGTCACCTCCAGCTCCTCACATAAAATTTGGCCCTATACCAGGGGTTGGGAACCTTTTTGCCTGAGAGAGCCATGAACGTCATATATTTTAAAATGTAATTCCGTGAGAGCCATACAATATGTTTAACACTAAATACAAGTAAATGTGTGCATTTTATGTAATATCAACACTTTTAAAGTACAGTAAGTGTCTGAATTCTTTTTTTTTTTTTGTATTTTTCTGAAGTTGGAAATGGGGAGGCAGTCAGACAGACTCCCGCATGTGCCCGACTGGGATCTACCTGGCATGCCCACCAGGGGGCGATGCTCTGCCCATCTGGGGCATTGCTACGCTGCAACCAGAGCCATTCTAGCGCCTGAGGCAGAGGCCACAGAGCCATCCTCAGCGCCCAGGCCAACTTTGCTCCAATGGAGTCTTGGCTGCGGGAGGGGAAGAGAGAGACAGAGAGGAAGGAGGGAGGGGTGGAGAAGCAGATGGGCGCTTCTCCTGTGTGCCCTGGCTGGGAATCGAACCCCGGACTCCTACATGCCAGGCCGACGCTCTACCACTGAGCCAACCAACCAGGGCTGAATTCTTTTTAATAACGTTGTTATGCTATTGCTAACCAATGATGAATAAAGTACTTCTTACCATTAATGTGACTTCTGCTGCTGCATGGTTTTGCTGATGGCTTTGTAGTCTGGTTGATACGTGGTGAGGTTAAGCTTCATGCAGGTGTTGAGACTTCCATCCATTAAATGTGATCATAGGTTGGTCTTAACGTTCTTTAGATGTGAGAAAGACTGCTCACACGCATACGTAGAGCCATACATTGTCAGTACAGCAATACTCACACACTGCAGTGTGTGGTATGTGATGGGAAGCACGTTCCAAGTTTTGACAACCAGCTGGTCCACGGGTTGAAGTTTTTCATTTCTCCCCATTTGTGTTTGCTCACCAACTCTGCTTGCTGTTGTGCAAGTCTTTCCAAATCTTCATTCAGTGACTTGAACTTATTTACCCACATGTCTGAGACCTTCAGGTCAGCAGCTTATATATAGCTCAAGATCTTTGATGGAGACACCAGGGATGTAACTCAGGTCAGCGCTGTCCACTGCACACTCGTGTGGATGGGTGATGAACTTAAAAAGACGAGTGCGCTCACGAAATTCTCCAAAGAGCACTTTGAATGACTGCAGGAGATTAGATGTGAAGCCTGCTAGCTGCTGGAGATCAAGATGTTGAGCAGGGTCACTTGCTGTGCATGCATCTTTAAACTCTCCCAGTTTTTCAAAGTGTAGTAAATGACCTGTTTCAATGTCGGGGATGAAGAGTTCCAGCTTGTTTTCAAACGCAAACTGCTTCTTGAAGGGATAAGACTGCATTTCAAATGCCTTGCATTTTCACATTGAGCTGGTTCAGATGTTCAGTCATGTCCAGGAGATGGTAGAACTTCAGGAGCCACTCAGTGTTAGCTAACTCAGGATGTTCAACGTTTTCATTTCAAGGAAAGTCCGTTGGCTCAGTGGTAGAGCGTCAGCCTGGCGTGCGGAAGTCCCAGGTTCGATTCCCGACCAGGGCACACAGGAGAGGCGCCCGTCTGCTTCTCCACCCCTCCCCCTCTCCTTCCTCTCTGTCTCTCTCTTCCCCTCCCGCAGCCAAGGCTCCACTGGAGCAAAGTTGGCCTGGGTGCTGGGGGTGGCTCTATGGCCTCTGCCTCAGGCGCTAGAATGGCTCTGGTTGCAACAGAGTGACGCCCCAGATGGGCAGGGCATCGCCCCCTGGTGGGCGTGCCGGGTGGATCCCAGTCGGGCACATGCGGGAGTCTGTCTGACTGCTTCCCCGTTTCCAGCTTCAGAAAAGTACAAAAAAAAAAAGAAAGAAAGAAAAAGAAAAGTCCAGATTTCGCTCAGACAAGCCACGAAATGGCTGAACACCTTCCTTCTTGACAACCAATGCACATTGCTGTGCAGAAGCAGACCAGGATAATTATTCCCAACTTCATTCAGCAGTGTTTTAAACTGGCGATCATTTAAAACTCAGGCAACAATAAAGTTGTCCACCTGAATGACTAGTGACATCACCTCACCAAGCTGCTTGCCACACATCTGAGCACAAAGCGCCTCCTGATGTAGGATGCAGTGAAAACTTAGGATGGGGCTCTTTTAATGTTCACAAAGAAGCACTACGAATCCTCTGTTTTTCCCCACCATGCACAGATCACCATCAGTACATACTGAAATAAGTTTATCCATCAGTAGATTTTTTTTCTTTAGCAAACTCAGTGGAAGACTTGAATAAATCCTCCCCTCTTGTTGTCTCTTTCATAGGCAAAACAGCAAGACTTTCCTCATGTAGTGTGTCACCGACAGCATACCTTGCAATCACGCTAAACCGGGATAAATGGTTTGTGTCTGTTGACTCATCCAAAGTGAGAGAAAAGAATGGTGCTGCATTTATGTCCTTCACTTGTGTTGCCTCAATTTGATTTGCCATCATGATGGTACAATCGTGAACAGTTCTTGCCGACAGAGGCATGTCTTTTATTTGTTTGATTATCTTGTCTTTATCTGAAAAGTCATCAAAAAGTTCATTGGCAACATCAAGCATGAATGTTTTGGCATACTCACCATCTGTGAATGGCTTTCCGTCTCTCACAATTGCTAAAGCACCAGCAAAGCTAGCCGAATTCCAGTCACCTTGTTGGGTCCAAACACAGAGTTGCTGCTGACTAGCTTGCACTCTGCACAGTAGCTCTTGACATGCTTTCTTCCTGCTGTCCCCTGCTAGATATTTTGATGCAAATGTAGTATGGCGTGTGTCGAAGTGCCACTTTATATTTGACCATTTCATCAATGCAATTTTATCATTGCATATTAGACACACTGCAGAACCTGCTCTCTCCACAAAGGCGAATTCCTCTGTTCATTCCTGCTGAAAAGTATGATACTCCTCATCTTTTTTTTTCTTTTAGCCATCTTCTTCGTCAAAAAGGTTTCTGCATTTAGCTAGCTGATTACTTGATTAAAAGGAGGGAAGTTTACTTCCTGACCTCACAATGACCCATGTATGTTATACATTATCCAATAAAAATTTGGTGTTGTCCCGGAGGACAACTGTGATTGGCTCCAGCCACCCGCAACCATAAACATGAGCGGTAGAAAATGGATTGTAATACATGAGAATGTTTTATATTTTTAACTTTATTATTATTTTTTATTAAATATTTGTCTGCGAGCCAGATGCAACCATCAAAAGAGCCACATCTGGCTCGTGAGCCAGTGTTAGCCACTCAGTGTTAGCTAACTCAGGATGTTCAATGTTTTCATTTCAAGAAAAGTCCGGATTTCGCTCAGACAAGCCACGAAATGGCTGAGCACCTTCCCTCTCGACCCCTGGCCTATACAATATCGTTTGCGGAAAATAGCTATGGCACTTAAACACATGTCAACGTGCAAAGGAGAAATCTGGAGAAATCATCCTTCTAATCATATTATGTTAATCTTTAAAAAGAATGAGACACATTTTACATCTGCTTGTGTTAGATTGCTTTATATGTTTATTATCAGTGAATCCAAAAGGACAGCTGAAAATTATTCTATAAGTTGCAACAACTGTACTTTTTATACATGTATTAACTCTTTCATTCCTTTTAATATATATATAAAAGTAGTCAAAGTCTAGACATTTTAAGAGCCAGAACAGGAATATGGATTCCAGTACAAATGCATCGGATGTGGCAAGATTCCCCTTCTATGAGGCTGTTACAAAATCTTATTAAGTCTTTGAAGCAAACCAAAAGACTAGTTGGACTAGTCATCACCATCATTGAGGGATTTTTTTTTTTACAGAGACAGAGAGGAGAGTCAGAGAGAGGGATAGATAGGGACAGAGAGACCGGAAAGGAGAGAGATGAGAAGCATCAATCATCAGTTTTTCGTTGCGCATTGCAACACCTTAGTTGTTCATTGATTGCTTTCTCATATGTGCCTTGACCATGGGCCTTCAGCAGACCGAGTGACCCCTTGCTAGAGCCAGCGACCTTGGGTCCAAGCTGGTGAGCTTTGCTCAAACCAGATGAGCCTGCGCTCAAGCTGGCGACCCTGGAGTCTCCAACCTGGGTTTTCCACATCCCAGTCTGATGCTCTATCCACTGCACCACCGCCTGGCCAGGCCATCATTATGGGATTAATAGCTGTAACCAGCGTAGCTGTTGTATCTGGAGTTGCATTACATCAAAGTGTAAAGACTGTGCACTTTGTACAAAAATAGCATGAAAATTTTGAACTACTGTGGACTTCTCGAAGATGTGTAGATTGTGAAATTAATGCTAAGATTAATGATTTAGAACAGATTGTGATTATGTTAGGAGATCAAATTGTTAGTCTTCAAAGACAAACTAAAATGTGATTGGAATGTAACTACTTTTTGTATTACCCCTATTCCTTGGAACCATACTTATTTCCCTTCAAAATGTTAAGAACACTTGTTAAATCATGGAAATTTTAGATTTACAAAAGCATACTGACACTACTTTTTTTTTTTACAGAGACAGAGAGAGAGTCAGAGAGAGAGATAGACAGGAACGGAGAGAGATGAGAAGCATCAATCATTAGTTTTTCATTGCGCATTATGACACTTTAGTTGTTCATTGATTGCTTTCTCATATGTGCCTTGACTGTGGGCCTTCAGCAGACTGAGTAACCCCTTGCTCGAGCCAGTGACCTTGGGTCCAAGCTGGTGAGCCTTTGCTCAAACCAGATGAACCTGCGCTCAAGCTAGCGACCTTGGGGTCTCGAACCTGGGTTCTTGGTATCCCAGTCCAATGCTCTATCCACTGCGCCACTGCCTGGTCAGGCCTGACACTACTTTTAAAGATTAGTTGAAATTGATTGATGGAGAAAATTTATTAACTCCTTTGATAATTTCTGATGGAATCAGTGATTTGAATCCTCTAAAACAGTTTAAGATTTTTGGAGGAACTGTAGGAGGCATTATACTAATAATTTGCTTTAGATTTCTTTTGTTATATATAGTCAGAAGAAGAGGAAATCGGCATCAAAGCAAAATAGAGCAGCAATCTGTCATGTTATTTCTTATGCTAAATAAAGTGCAAGCTAAACAAAAAGGGAGAGATGAAGGGAAAGACCCTGCACAAATATGAACGGTAGTTAACATCAGAACAGGGGTTACTTGGAGACAAGAGATCTTGGAGTGTGTTAACCATAACAGGAGACTGGCCTGGGGTTACTTGAATGCAAGTACACAGGATTCTTGGAGGAATGCCTTCAAGAACCAGATGCCCCTAGCCAGACCAGGTGGTGGTGCAGTGGATAGAGCGTCGGATTGGGATGCAGAGGACACAGGTTCGAGACCCCGAGGTCGCCAGCTTGGGCGTGGGTTCATCTGGTTTGAGCAAAAGCCTACCAGCTTGAACCAAGGTCTCTGGGTCCAACAAGGGGTTATTACTCCGTCTGCTGAAGGCCCATGGTCAAGGCACATTTGAGAAAGCAATCAATGAACAACTAAGGTGCAATGAAAAACTAATGATTGATGCTTCTCATCTCTCTCCGTTCCTGTCTGTCTGTCCCTGTCTATCCCTCTCTCTGACTCACTCTCTGTCTCTGTAAAAAAAAATAAATAAATAAATATAAATTGAAAAAAAAAAAAAGAACCAGATGCCCTTTATGTTTGATAAGCTCTGAGACTCTGACTCTTCTCGTGTCCTTGATCATGAGGAAACAGTAGACGTGCAGGGTTGGGGATGGTATGGTTGGGAAAAAAGGCTTTTGTAGCTTTCTGGTTTTATCTGCTGAGCTATGGCTTTTGGAACTCAATAAATATGCAGTGGCGCAGTTTCTCAGAGCTGATTCCACCTAAGAGTTTCAGCCTCTGCTATACTACTTTCATCTGATGTGCCTTATTCCTTGCGAGTCCGAACCGTAAAAGAAAAATCATAACAATGGACTGCATTATGCTGTACCCGAATTCATGTTTCAGCTCTAACTCTCAATGTGACTGTATTTGGAGACCAGGCCTATAAGGGGGTAATAAAGGTTAAATTAGGTCATAAGTGTGGACATTGACCCCATAGGACTGGGGTTCTTGCAGGAAGAGAAAGAGATACCAGGGCCTATGCAGCTGTCTGAAACTCGGAAGAGGGCTCACACCAGGAATCAAACAGGCAGGAACCTTGATTTTGAATTTCCTTGCATCTAAGAACTATGAGGAAGTCAATTCCTGTTATTTAAGTCACTAAATCTATGCATTTTGTTACAGCAGACCAAATAGACTGAGACATGCTCAAAATACTTTATGTAAGTTGAATTTCTTTTTCTTTTTTTAATTCAGTGAGAGGAGGGGATGCAGAGACAGAAACCCACATGTGCCTTGACTGGTATCCACCGAGCAAGCCCACCAAGGAGCAGTGCTCTGCCCATCTGGGCTTTGCTCCATTGGTCAGCAACCGGGCTCTTCTTAGTGCCTGAGATGTGGCAGTGAAGGCCACGGAGCCATCCTCGGCACCTGGCAACAATTTGCTCCAATTGAGCCATGGCTGCAGGAGGGGAAGAGAGTGAGAAGCAAGAGGGTAAGGGTGGAGATGCAGATGGGTGCTTCTCTTGTGTGCCTTGCCCAGGAATCGAACCTGGGACATCCACATGCGAGGCCACCTCTACCACTGAGCTAACTGGCTAGGGCCAAGTTGAATTCTTTTGGATTTATTTACTTATTTTTTTCCGAAGTGAGAAGCAGGAAGGCAGAGACAGACTCCTGCATGCGCCTAACTGGAATCCACCCGGCATGCCCACCAGGGGGCGATGCTCTGCCCATCTGGGGCATTGCTCCGTTACAACCAGAGCCATTCCAGCTCCTGAGGCGGAGGTCATGGAGCCATCCTCAGTGCCTGGGCCAACTTTGCTCCAATAGAGCCTTGGAGGGGGAGAGAGAGATAGAGAGAAAAGAGAAGGGAACAGGGGAGAAGCAGATGGTGCTTCTCCTGTGTGCTCCTGGCCGGAAATTGAACCCAAGACTTCCACACACTGGGCCGATGCTCTACCGCTGAGCTAGCTGGCCAGGGCTTTCTTTTAGACTTATTGAAACTGATTTCCTTTCTGAAATTCTGGAAGAGTTTGTGTATAACGCATACTATATTTTCCTTAAATATTTGGTAGAATTTTTCATTCAGGTCTGGTGTTTTTTTTTTCTTCTTTTAAATTTTTATTTATTGACTTGAGAGAGAGAGAGAGAAGCAGAGGAACAGGAAACATCAACTGCCATATATGCCTTGACCAGGAGAGCCCAGGGTTTTGAACCGGCATCCTCAGCATTCCAGGTCAATGCTTTATCCACTGCTGGTGAGGACTTTTTTTTAATTTTTTTATTTTTTAATTTTTCTGAAGCTGGAAACAGGGAGAGACAGTCAGACAGACTCCCGTGTGCGCCCGACCGGGATCCACCCAGCACGCCCACCAGGGGCGAAGCTCTGCCCACCAGGGGGCGATGCTCTGCCCCTCCGGGGCGTCACTCTGTTGAGACCAGAGCCACTCCAGCGCCTGGGGCAGAGGCCAAGGAGCCATCCCCAGCGCCCGGGCCATCTTTGCTCCAATGGAGCCTTGGCTGTGGGAGGGGAAGAGAGAGACAGAGAGGAAGGAGAGGGGGTGTGTGTGGAGAAGCAGATGGGCGCTTCTCCTGCCCTGGCTGGGAATTGAACCCGGGACTTCTGCACGCAAGGCCGACGCTCTACCAATAAGCCAACCGGCCAGGGCCACCACTGGTCAGGACTTTAAAGCTTTTCAAGGTAGAATTTGAAGTCATTAATTTAAGAAATTTCTTCTTTTTTCTCATTGGTCTTTTTAAATTTTTATTTATTTATTTTTTACAGAGACAGAGAGTGAGTCAGAGAGGGATAGACAGGGACAGACAGACAGGAACGGAGAGAGATGAGAAGCATCAATCATTAGTTTTTCATTGCATGTTGCAACACCTTAGTTGTTCATTGATTGCCTTCTCAAACATGCCTTGACTGCGGGCCTTCAGCAGACCGAGTAACCCCTTGCTGGAGCCAGTTATCTTGGGTTCAAGCTGGTGGGCTTTTTATTTGCTCAAAGCAGATGAGCCCACGCTCAAGCTGGCGACCTCGGGGTCTCGAACCTGAGTCCTCTGCATCCCAGTCCAAAGCTTTATCCACTGCGCCACTGCCTGGTCAGGCTCACATTAGCCTTTAATGATACAAATTTACCTAAGCACTGTGTTAGCTGAATCCTAGAAATCTATATGCTGCTTCATTTTCATTCAGTTCAAAACTCTAATTCCCATTTTGATGTCTTTTTCAACCTGTTATTTAGAAGGGTGTCATTTGGTTTCTGAATATTTGAGGAAAGTCAAGATATTTTTGCTATTGATTCTAATTTTATGCTGCTGTGGTCAGAAAATATTTTATAGCAGTTGAATTTTTGGGGGGTTGACTGATTTTATGACCCAAAATGTGCACTGTCTTGGTAGGTGTTCCTCATGAACTTGAAGTGTACATCAGGCATCAGGCAAGCTGGTTTATGCATTCAGTTCCTACCATTTCACTCATCCGTTTCTATCAAGTTTGGAGGGTGGGGTTGGAGATCTACAACCTTAATTATAGACCTGCCCATTTTCTGTTTCCATTCTATAACTTGCTTTCCATAATTTGGAGTTGTTTTAGGGACCTGAAAGTTTAGGAATGTTACCTTCTTTGGACTCAGGGTGAAACAGCCCTGTCCCTAATATTTTTGCTCTTAAGTCTTTATTATTAAGATACTAACTCCAGAAATCTTTTCACTACTTTATTATATTGTAGTATGAGAATTTTGTTCTTTTTTATGGCTGAGTAATATTCCCTTGTCTACCCATTTACCTATGGACAGACACCTGGCTTGTTTCCACCTTTTGGCAATGCTATTGTGAGCATTTGTCTCATCTGTGGACTTGAGTCTGTTTTCAGTTCCTTTTGGGTACATACCAGGAATGGAATTGTTAGCTCATATGGTAATTCTGCTGAACTTTCTTCAGAACCTGTAAGCCCCTGGTCTGTCCCTGGGTTCACACATCCTTTAAGAAGCCAAGATGGGCCTCTTTCCCACCTGTCTTTTGTCCAGATCTGGCACCCCCAACCCAGGGTCCAGCTCTCTGAAGCTCACTCAATAGTCCAGAAACCCTATTTCAGTGCATGTACCTAAGCCCTTTGTTCTTAGGGATTCAGGTGCTCTGGGGACCTCCCTGCCCCTCACCTTCCCTCTCAGCCTCCACTCCTTTGCATGAACCCTTGAGTCTTACATTCAGCCTGGTCTATTATGCAAACACTAGTTTAGGTGTTTGTTGTTATGAAGATATCACCATGTGGTTTATAATCATCTGACCTCAAATAAGGACTATTCTTGAACTCTGGCTAGGTAGAACAGTTGGAGTGGTGTCCCCATGAGCCAGGGTTGTGGGTTTGTCCCCAGTCAGGACGCATGGGAATTGATGTGTGCATAAATAAGTAGAATGACAAATTAATGTTTCTCTCTAAAAAAATCAATAAAAAAGCCTTAATGGTGGTGGTGTAGTGGATAGAACATTGACTTGGGATGCTGAGGTCTGAGGTTCAAAACCCTGAAGTTCAGAGAGACAAGATGGCGCTGGAGTAGGCGGACGTACCAACATCTACCTCCCAGAACCAAAGTGGATTACAAACTAATTTTATGAACTATCATCTGGGAAAACCAACTTTGGACTAAACTAAGAGGACTCTTCAAACAAGGAACACTGAAGAAGCCACACCGAGACTGGTAGGAAAAGCGGAAACGTGGAGAGGGCTGCCCAGCTCCCTGGAGCGAACGGCGGCAGGGAGAGACACGCGTGGCGGGAACTTAGTGTATCCCAAGGTTCTCTTGACCATGCCACAGTTGCAGAGCTCCAGGGAAAAGCAACCTGGTCTCATCTCTCCAGGCAGAGGAGAACAGAAGCTCCATATCCACGCATGCTGCAAATGGCTTTTCCAGTCTACCTGAATCATTACCAGCTATAAGCAGCGGTCATTGGGACTTGGACAGGAGCTGCAAAGTATAGAATGGTGACAATTCCAGTGCCATGAGGACTTTTCCTGGATGTGGACTTTTCCTGGACTCCTGCTCCCTGTGACAGCTCCTAACAGACTGAACTGTGGTTGGGTTGCATTTTTCAGGAATTTATGGTGATGGGGCCAACTTGGACTTGGTGAACATGTTAAGGACACTACTCTTTTATGGATTTTTGCTGTATTGACCAAGAGTTTGCCTAAAGGCTTTAAATCACTGTAAAAAAAAAAAAAGAAGACTGGATAAAGAAGATGGGGCACATATACACCATGGTATACTATTCAGCTAGAAGAAATGATGACATCGGATCACTTACAGCAGAATGGTGGAATCTTGATAACATTATGCGGAGTGAAATAAGTGAATCAGAAAAAAACAAGAACTGCAGAATTCCATACATTGGTGGGACATAAAAACGAGACTAAGAGACATGGACAGGAGTGGAGTGGTTACGGGGGGTGGGGGGAGGGAAGGAGGGAGAGGGGGAGGGGGAGGGGTACAAAGAAAGCAGGATAGAGGGTGACGGAGGTCGATTTCTCTTTGGGTGATGGGTATGCAATAGAACTAAATGACAAGATAACCTGGAAATGTTTTCTTTGAATATATGTACCCTGATTTATTGATGTCACCCCATTAAAATAAAAATTTATTTATAAAAAAAAACAAAACCCCCCCCCAAAGTTGCCAGCCTGAGCACAGGCTCACCCAGCTTGAGTGTGGGATCATAGACATGACCCCAAGGTCTCTGGCAGCCCCCAGGTCAAGGCATGTATGAGAAGTAATCAATGAAAAACTAAAAGTGATACCTATCTCTGTCTTACACACACACACACACACACAATCAATGAAAATTAAACAAGAGACAACCCTGGCCGGATAGCTCAGTTGGTTGGAGCATTGTCCAGAAGCACAGAGGTTGCCAGTTTGATCCCCGGTCAGGGAACATAGGAACAGATTAATGTCCTTATCTCTCTCCCTTCCCCTCTGTAAAATCAATTAACACTTGAAAAAAAAAAAAAAAAAAAGCCCTGGCTGGATAGCTCAGTTGGTTAGAGCAATATCCTGATACGCCCTGGTCAGGGCGCATACAGGAACAGATTGATGTTTCTGTCTCTCAAATTAATAAATTTAAAAAAAATTTAAAAATGAAGCCTGACCTGTGGTGGTGCAGTGGATAAAGCTTCGACCTGGAACAATGAGGTTGCTGGTTCAAAACCCTGAGCTTGCCTGGTCAAGACACATATGGGTATTAATTGGTACTTCCTATTCCCCCGCTTTTCTCTCCCACCTCTATTTTATATTTATTTTTTACAGAGACAGAGAGCGAGTCAGAGAGAGGGATAGACAGAGACAGACAGACAGGAACGGAGAGATGAGAAGCATCAATCATTTGTTTTTTCTGAAGTTGGAAACTGGGAGGCAGTCAGACAGACTCTCGCATGTGCCCAACCAGTATCCACCCGGCACACCCATCAGGGGGTGATACTCTGCCCATCTGGGGTGTTGCTCTGTTGCAACCAGGGCCATTCTAGCGCCTGAGGCAGAGGCCACTTTGCTCCAATGGACCCTTGGCTACGGGAGGAGAAGAGAGAGACAGAGAGGAAGGAGAGGGGGAGGGGTGGAGAAGCAGATGGGCACTTCTCCTGTGTGCCCTGGCCGGGAATCGAACACGGGACTCCTGCACGCCAGGCTGACGCTCTACCCCTGAGCCAACAGGCCAGGACCAATCATTCGTTTTTCATTGCGCGTTGCAACACCTTAGTTGTTCATTGATTGCTTTCTCATATGTGCCTTGGCTGTGGGCCTTCAGCAGACCAAGTAACCCCTTGCTGGAGCCAGTGACCTTGGGTTCAAGCTGGTGGGCTTTTGCTCAAACCAGATGAGCCCGCACTCAAGCTGGCGACTTCGGGGTCTCAAACCCGGGTCCTCCACATCCCAGTCCGACACTCTATCCACTGCGCAACCACCTGGTCAGGCTCTCTCACCTCTAAAATAGATAAGACACTCTTGAGAAGGTGCGTAGTACACCTCCAAACATTGATTCCATGGGGAGCAAACCCAAGGTCTCCTTGAGGAACAGTTTGAGCAAGAGATGCCAGGGTCCCCACAATTGCTGCCTGCAGCTTCTTCAAATGCATCTAACAGATCATGCTGGGTCCCACTGGTGTTTACATTGCAGGCTGCAGTCCTCCAGGACTCAAGGGGACCGGGATGGTGCTCCCCACAGATGGACAGGGAAGAGGGACAAAAGGACCAGAGGCCATAGCTCATGGGATTTAATTGCAGAAGGCTCTAGAAGGAGAGCAGTATTTTACCAGGTAGGTATAAAAATGAAAGAGGTCCAGACAGGGTTCTTTGAATTGACAGTTATAGTAAATTCCAAAATCTGAGCAGCAATGTGAATCACAATTCTTGAAAAAACAAACAGAACAGAGAGTGGGTGCCTAACCCGCTGCTCCGCTGCATCACGGCCGGCAGGGCTCAGGCACCCTGCTGCACGGGACAGGCCCTGGCAGCTCCCCAGCGACGCAATAAATAGAATCCAAACTGACAAAGTAAACGGACCCACGCAGACCCCACGAGGCATCCATGGCTGATAGGATCATGCCGGGCTCAGCTGACTCTTCACAGACCAGGGCAGGTCTCCGAGTAGGTGGCGCAGTCCGGCTCCACACCTACGTGGGAGGTGGCATCGAGGTGGCCATGTGGGAGGTACCCACAGAAGGGGGGGGTCAGTCCTACTTCTAGCTGCCAGCAAGGGCAGCGGCACGGAGTACACGCTGGGTCCCACCGGCAGGACCTCCTGGCTGGGGTCAGTGGGCAGGCTAGCCCTCCCGCACACTGACGCGAGGCTCGGACAGGGAGCTGTGGATAATGCCGAGGATAGCCTCGAGGCCACTGCCCTCCAGCAGTGTGCGGTGGTCCCCCTCAATGACGTGCACGGACACCTTGCCGTCGCACACCTGGGACAGGTTGTAGTCGGCACCCAGGTCCTCCCCGTAGGCGCCACCCGTCTTGGCACGCAGCAGGGTCACGTTTCCGTGGTAGGTGGCCCGCGGCGTATACTGCTCTGCAGCTCGCAGCTTGTGGTAGAACGAGTGTGCAGCAAAAGAGAGAGCATGACGGTCCAGGCTTGCGTGGCTCTGCGTGATCAGGTCCACAGCCGCTGCCACACGCTCCTCCAGTCCTGCGAGGGGCAGCAGCGTCTCCAGCACCTGTGGGACAGGACTCTGAGTGGACACCACAGTGTGGACCCGAGCAGCCCTGCCCCCTACCCTGGCCCAGGATCTACCCTGCCATGCTCAGCATCTGTGAACTGCTGTACGAAGAAGCACATGGCCTCGGACTCGGCCTCCCCTTCGCAGCCGGGCGTCATCTTTGCACGGTAGCTCTGCAAAGGGAGGAGGAGCTTTGTAGAAAGTGGAGAGGGGAGAAGAGACCAGGGGGACTAGACACTGCTATTACCTGCAAGTACGCCAGCACGTAGGTGTGTGAGCCATCGAACAGGAAGAGGCTGTTGTGTGTGGGGGCTGGGTTCTGCTGTGCCTGCAGCTGTGAACACATCTCAAAGGCCACACAAGCCCCGTAGGAGTAGCCTGCGATGCGGTAGGGCCCCTCAGGCTGCACCTGCCTGATGCACTCGATGTAGTAGGCGGCCAGGCTCTGAATGCTGTCTAGGGGTGCAGCTGCAGGGTAGAAGAGGCTCAGTATGGGTGGGGACCCAGGGCCCCACAGGCAGGCCACCCCACCTTGTTGGGTAGTAGCAGCCTCTCAAGACCCTGACACACCTCGGGTGCACTGCAGGCCGTAGGTGGGGATGCTAAGCTTGGTGGCCAGGCTATGGAACACCGCAGTGGAACCCTCAATGGGGTGCACCAGGAACAGGGGTCGCTCAGAGCTCTGCACGGAGTTGAGCCGCATCAAGGTTGGGTCCTCGGGGTTTACCAGCAGGGTGCTCAGGTTCAGCTGGGCCTGCTGCCGGGTGGAGTTGTCCTCCTTGGGCATGGGGGCTGCCAGTTCTGTGGGGAGGGGCAGATGCCAGAAAGAGCCAGGACCCACAGGCCCCGCCCCCCTCCACAGACAAGGATGTCTGTACACATGCACGCCTGGCTCCAGCAGCTGGTAGATAGGACTTGAGCTGGGATCCTGAGCCCCCACTGAGTGCTCAGGAAGGGGACAGATAAACAAGCCATAACCTGCTGGTCCAGCTGCCTACAGGCCAGCAGCACTGAGGGGGCAGGGCTGTGCTTCTCTTGAGACACATGCCCCACCCCCCAGAAGAAGGTCAGGGGGCACAGGAACTCCCTTACCCCAGCTGTCTCCCAACCCCACACGCACCATCAGCTGAGCTGGCCTGTGAAGAAAGTTCTTGCAACTTCCGGAGTGTGAGCTGTTGGATGTCCCGCATGGACAGCACCAGGTCGTGCTCACGCTCCAGTGTCTGGCGCACCTCCACACCCATGAGTGAGTCTAGGCCCAGGTCCCCCAGAGAGCTGTCCAAGTTGACAGCAGCCAAGTCTCGGATGCCTGGGAAGGGGAGCTTGGTTGGTAATTTGGGAGGGGAGTGGGGAGGGCCCAGTGGGTGAGGACAGGCATGTTGGCAGCTGAGCCTCTTGGGTAAGGCCTCTTGTTTTCTTTTCTTTTTTTTTTTTTTTAATTTTATTTATTCATTTTAGAGAGAGGAGACAGGGACAGATAGAGAAGGGAGAGAGGAGCAGGAAGCATCAACTCCCATATGTGCCTTGACCAGGGAAGCCTGGGGTTTCAAACCAGCGACCTCAGTGTTTCAGGTCAACGCTTTTACCCACTGCGCCACCACAGGTCAGGTGAGGCCTCTTGTTTTCTCAAGTCACCATTGCCATGGTTGTAGCACCAGCCCTCACCAAGCTCTGCTCAGATCACCTGTATCTCACTCTGTGAGTGAGCAAGCAGGCTCCCTTGTGCAGCTAGGGAAACTGAGGCTCAGGGAACTGGGTGGGGGACAGTGTGCTCCCTCACCTAGGATGTGAGTAACAGCCTTCACCAGGTCCCGATGGCCGTCGCTTTCACCGTGGGCTGAGGCCGTCTTCTCAGCCAGCACAAAGCTGCTCAGGACTGGGTATGGCTGGTTCAGGAAGAGGTCCAGCACCTCCAGGCAGGAGGTGATGCGCTGGGGCAGCGTCCCACCGATGACTGTATTGTTGGTGCCCATCATCTCCAGGATGACCCCCACATCACCTATGCTTCCCCACTGCACTGCGAGGCCTGCAAGTGGAGGGGGCAGGGTGAGTGTGGACACGTGGGGTAGCAGCTGCAGGAGTGGGTGGGGCAGTGAGAGGCAGGACCCACCTGGGAGACCATCATGCCTGCGCTTCTCACATATGCGCTCCATGGTAGAGTTGGCAAAGCCATAGTTGGTCTGTCCCGCATTGCCACGCCCACAGGTCACCGAGGAGAAGGCCACGAAGTAGTCCAGTTCAGGGCATGCCTCACGGGTCACCCTGTGGGTGCTTGTGTCACTCCCTGGGCACGTGCCCCTATCCGCCTACCTGTCCAACCACCTCTGTCTCCCTGGACCCTTGGCTCCACCCCTAGCATAAGCCTGTGGCCTGCAACACAGATCCCAGGGATGCCATGCAAGAGGTCACAGGGAGTGCAGGGGAGAGGTAGCCACTTCTTGCACAAGCTGAGCCACAGTTGGCCATGCTGCCCAGAGTGGGGCACTGGGGTAGGACAGGGTGGGGGCTGCATGCCCCACCTGTCCAAGTTCAGGGTGCCGCTGTACTTGGGCTTGCTGACATCCTGGAAGAGTTCAGGGGTCTGGTTCTCCAGCATGGCATCTCTCAGGACCTGGGGGATAGGTGCCCTCAGTGTTGGCCCTGCCCCCAGGGCTTTAGAGCCTATGGCTGTGAGGACCTTCCCTAGGTGGCTGGCTCTGGCTACTTCAGAGCTACACTCACCATGGCCAAGTTGAAGATGCCTCCAACAGGCCCAAGCTGTGCGGCCTCCGTGATTAAGCTCCGAGCCCCATCTAGAGAGCTGGCATTGCTGGTGGATACCAGCACTTGCACACCCTGGCGCTTCCACTCACGAACTTGCTTGGCCTGGTAGCCTGTGGGATAAGGGGCAGTGGGGTTGGGAAAATCAGGGTTCTGGCTGCCTAGCCCTGGTGCCCCTGGAGCACATGAGGGAGGGGTTGATTAGGAAGGCTGTCCCTCCTGCTATCCCCCGCCCTCTGCCAACACCCTCAGGCCCACTTACCTGTGCGGATGCCAGAGCGGGAGGTCAGTACAAGTTTCTGGGCCCCTCGCAGCACAAGCCACTGGGCCAGCTCAAGGCCAAAGCCACCCAGGCCCCCGGCGATGATGTAGCTCTTGTGGGCTGGGCAGAAGATCTTGGACACGGCTGCCATCAGGGAGGGCTGGGGCCCTTGCAGCATGGCATCCTGCTCCTCCTCACGTACCTGTAGCCCAAGCAGTGCCACTCACTCACTGCCCACAGGGCCAGGGCTCAGATGTCCGGGGGGTTCCCCCTCACCTGCACGACCACTTTGCCAATGTGCTTCCCCTGCGCCATGTAGCGGAAGGCGTCCTCCACCTGGGTCTTGGGAAACACGGTGCACTTGAGGGGCTGCACCACACCGTCCCGGATACCCGCCTGAAGCAGTGTCGCCACATCCCGCCAGTCAGTGCCAGCCTCTTCGAAGAGCGCGTCCAGCAGGATCCCGTGGAAGGTCACGTTCTTCAGGAAGACAGCCATGCCTGCACAGGCAGATGACAGAAGGCTCACCAGTTTTGCTCCATAGTCCATCTTGTGGATCCCACCTTGCCCTTCGCCCTTGGCCCACCACCACCTGGTGCCTAGCCTCACCCAGTGGGTGGTTGTTGGAAAGGTCAAATTTGCCGATTTCCAGGAAGCGGCCATGCTGGGCCAGGCACCGCACACTGGCCTGCAGCTTCTCCTCTGCTAGGGAGTTCAGGACCAGGTCTACACCTGACGGGGGAGACAAGAAGGGTCCTCATAGTCACAACCATTGCAGGGCTCACCATGAGTTCAGCAGACCCTGTCCCTTCCTGGGCCAGTGTCTTCTCCAGGCTGGCCAGCAGGGAGGGGCTTTGTAGGAGGAGGACTGTAGTATGGTGACTGGCAGATGGTTCGTGCTGGGGGGTCAGGAGGCTGCAGGGCACCCACAAGCCACGCACCCTTCCCAGCTGTGTGCCAAAGCACGTGTTGCTCGAAGGATGTGTCTCTGGAGTTGGCAAAGCTGGTGTCGTTGAGCTGGGGAAACCTGGCCTGGAGGTATGCCCGTTTCTCAGCTGACCCTGGTTGGGGAGAGGTGTGTGCTGGTGAGCTCGGCTGTGGGCAGGAGCGGCAGCCTGGGCTTGGTAAAGGATGGCCAGCTTACCCACAGTGGTGAAGACATGGCAGCCCAAGCTGAGGGCAATGGCAATGGCGGCCTGGCCCACGCCGCCTGAGCCTGAGTGGATAAGGACCGTCTCCCCACGCTGTATGCGCCCGCGTACCACTAGTGAATAGTAGGCAGTGGTGTAGACAACAGGCACTGAGGCCGCCTCCTCCAGGGTCCTGTAGGCGCAGTGCACAGGTCACTCAGGCCTGACGCCCAGCCACGTCTGTGTGGGGACCAGGCTCAGGGTGACTGACTTACCAGCTGGAGGGCACATCCCACAGAAAGTCCCGAGACAGCAGGACGGAGGTGGCCAGGCCTTCAGCGGGCACCAGCCCCATCACGCGCCGGCCAATGGCGTCTCGGCCAGAGAACTCCATGCCCAGCATGCAGTCCCGGGCAGCCCATTTCCCTGGGAGCAGATGGTAGGTGAGCTCACATCTCCCAGATCCTGAGCACTGTGTGGGAGGAACCCTCCCCCTTCCTTGGTCCTGGTGCCCTGGGCTTACACTCTGCCCCCACCCCACCCCTACCACGTGCTGCCCACACCTGGGATGGCATCAGGGGACAGCTTGCCCGTGGCCAGCATGATGTCCCGGAAATTGAGGGAGGCATAGTAGACGGTGCAGAGCTGGACGCCAGGACTGGGGGCCGGTGTGTGGCGCAGTGGGGAGCAGACCCAGCGGATGGAGGAGAGGTCCCCTCGGGTGAGGACATTTACGAAGGCATGCTCTGTCTGCTCCTCTGGACGGTCTGGGACAATAAGAAGGAGGGCTGCTAGGGGGCCATGTGCAGCTCAGGTTGAGCTGGGAATCCCAGGCACTCTTCCCCCACTCAGCTGCACGACCAAGAGCTGGTTGGGGGGCTCACCATGTTCCAAAGGGAAGTGGCGGAAGGCTCCCCAGACCCCATCACGGTAGACATTCATCACCAGGTCCCCTTGCAGCACCTTCTGCAGCTCCACAGAGCTTGGGTCCATCTTGGGGATGGGGGATGTGCTGCTGAGGTTGGACACCAGGATACACCTGTGGGCAGCCAGACCAGTAAGGGGAGTCTGGAGGCAGGGAGGGAGGAATGGGAGGGGGAAGGGCAGTGGTGGGGATGGGTGCATAGCTCGGCATCTCTTACCGGACCCGGTGGCCGCTGGGCTCCTTGCGGAGACAGTTGACCATGCCCACAACGCCCGAGGTGATGCAGCTGACAGCTGTTAGCCACACAGGACGTGAGGAGGAGTCGGCCAGAATGTTCTGTAGGATGAGGAAAGGGTTGGTCTCTGGGTGGGTCGCTGGGCCTACATGTGCGGTACTGGGTTTGCCAGGCCTGGGTCTGGAGATTGATGGAAACTGACCTTGAGTGAGTCCACCCATTGGAAGCTGGTGTCCTCCACAGGCAGGAAGACAGGGCTGTCCTGTGGGGCCAGCCGGCGGCACAGGAAGAGCACAGAGCCATAAAAGGATTTCTTCCAAGCCACCAGGTGTAGGGATGCCCCTGAAAACAGGCCCTCCCACTCCTCCTGGCTCAGGAGGCCCTGCCCACCCAGTTGTGGCTCAGGGCAGGTCAGGAAGGCCACTGTCTCCCCAAGCAGGTATCCTCTGAGCAGGGTGTGCAGCAGTAGGAAGCCTCCCTCCTTGATGGCGGCTGCCATGTTGCTGAGGGCTATGGCTGGGTCCTCGAGGGTAGCCACTGCACAGTTGCACACTAGGAGGTCAGCAGTGCCCAGGCTGCTGGGGGCGGGATCCTTGGGGTCCCACTGGCCCTGGGCCATGTTATGCTGCTGCAGCTTGGCCTGGGCAGACTCTAGGGCCTGTGGGTGGCGGTCAGTGGCTGTGTAGTCCAGCTGCAGCATGGGCTGGGTGTTGAGCAGTGCAGGGATGTAGGAATACAGGTGGCCATCACCAGCTAGCACCTGGGGGTGAGGTGAAACATTCCTAGATCAGTTGTTTCCCCAGCAGGCCTCCTGACCCTAGCTGGGTGAATGTAGGCCAGACCCATCAATCTGTCTGCAGCGATCCCGGGTTTCTTCTCTTCTAGTGTTGGGGGGATAAGAGGGGAGGGACAATGGAAATGGTGGCCTTGCTGTCTTGAGCTGGTGATCTCACGTTAGCTTGAGCCCTGGTGTGCCTAAGGTTTAGGACTGCCCAGACCTGGTCCACCGTGCTGACTGCCCTACTCAGCACCCACCTCTACCACCTTCATTCGGAGGCTGCCCATGTTTTCCATGGCAGTGTCTACGCAGGCCTTGAGTGCTGGAGAGTCCAGGAGGCCACAGACTAGAGGGTCGTCATGCAGCAGGGGCCGCTCCTGGGCCAGCGTCTGGCCCAGCTCCAGCTGCAGGTTCCCATTCAGTTGCAGCTGGCAGGCAGATGCCAGCAGGCAGGCCAGGCCTTGCTGTGGGGTCTCCCGGGGCACCTGGGCCCCATCCAGCCCAGGCACCACCATCTTCAGTCCCTGTTGGGCCATCTTGGTTTGCAGCACTTGTGCCAACCCTGAGGGTGTGGGAGAGATGGTCACTAGGGAGGGGGCTCCAGTTGGGAGGGGGCTTGTGCCGCAGGCCCAAGGGCAGTAGGTATCTGACTAGAGCAGGAACTCGTGGGTAACCAGGACCCATATGGCCCTATCCTCAGGGCTTACTACCCAGCCCTGCTCACTGAACTAGCAAACAGATGGAGGGACAGAGTGGGTGGCCCCACCATCCAGGGTGCAGAACTGGTGCCAAACATTGAGGACCTACATGGACCTCAGGACAGAAGCTGTCGTGTCCCCTACTAAGGCGTGAGCCCCACAAAGGGTGGGTCTCCACAGAAGGTGAGTTCAGTGCCCCGAGGTCCCATGTCCATCAGCACAGGTGTGAGCCCTCTGCAGCATGCTGGCTGTAGGGTCAGGCCCTGTAGGCAATGTGCCTAAGAAGCATGGGGTGGGGCACAAGCAGAAGGAACCAAATTTGTCATCTTTGAGCCCTAGGCCCCCTCTGATGACAGGGATGGTTAATACAGAGAGGGAGGGAGGCAGCTGACCTCTGCTCTGGGTTGGGGAGCCAGCCTGAGGGCTTACAAGGGGCTTCAGGAAGGACAGGGCTAGGTTCCACATAAAAGGAGATGCAAAACTAGAACAGGTCCCAGTGACAGGACGTGAACTGAGGTGATGAACTCCCCATCATCAGAGATGTGTAACAGGCCGGAACACAGGGGCCGGGAGGGGGCCTCACCCCTGCACAGCTGTAGCTCCTCCTGCAGGGCCATGCTCCCTGCCAGGCACCTGTCCTCCATGTGCGGTGTGAAGCAGAACTTCTCCAGGATAGGTGTGAGATGCTCCTGCTGACGGCGCGGGGCTACCGAGGTATGGGGCCGTGCAATGAGGACACCCCCAGCAGCCGTGCGATTCAGACAGCTGTTCACCACCACGTCAACCACTGTGGGGACATGCCGATAGGTGTAGGCAGTGCGGAGCACTGGGACACGGTGTGGGCAAACAGGTGTGCAGGGGCTGGGCTACCTTGAATCCCATCCTGCAGTGCATACACCTTCTGCCGGTGGGTGGCGGGGTTGATGTGCACTGTGGCGATGCGAGTAGGCAGGCGCAGGCTTCGCTGGCTGGTACCTAGGATGAACATCTGCAGCATGGTGTCCAGGAAGGTCACCCAGTTGTTTTTCCACAGCAGCTGGCCTGTGTTGCCTATAGCAGAGAAGCTGGGCCGTCAGTTTGCAGGATCAGACCCACATAGCCCCAACCAGGTGTCGGTGGCTCCTTCAACCAATGGCTGCCTGCCCTCCACCTGGTTTGGGCTACGACAGTCTTGTGGCACTTGGATACTGAACAGCAGAGGTCAGGCCCAGTCTGGTCTCAAGGGAGGTGGCTCCAGGGTTAACTCCCCAAGTGTAAAGTCGGGATCCCTCGTGCCCCACCTTCCAGGTTGGCCTTGAGGATGCCCTGGAAGTGTGGGCCATAGTCATAGCCACGCAGCCTCAGCTCCTTGTACACGTCCCCCTGGGCCAGACGGAAGGCAGCCGTAGGATCTGCTGGGTCCACGGGGTCCTGGCCATCCCAGTTGTTGAAGAGCCTGGGGTCAGGGTCCTGCCACTGGTACACCTTCCCTGTGGGCAGTGGGGCAGAAGGGCCTGAGGGTGGGAGAACCGAGCTGGGAGTCTGGAGCCCACCCAGAGAGGCCTGCCAGGGACCCTGTGGCCTTGGCACCCCCACTCACCGCTCACTATCAGGTTGCCATTGTGAGACACCTCAAAGGTGTGGGAGGCCTCCAGAAGCTGCACCTCCAGGGGTATGGTCCCTGTGGGCAGCAGGGTCAGTTTAGCAGCAGGGGTCAGCGGTCAGTATTCCCCTACTCAACCACCCTGCCTCACCTGTCTTGGGCAGGATGGTGGCTTGGTGCAGCGTCACATCCTCAAAAGCCACAGGCATCTGCTCCATGTCTTGGTCCAGGGTGCGTGCCAGTGTCCTCCAGACCAGGAACAGGTAGCCAGTGGCCGGGAAGAGGATGCGGCCATCAATACAGTGGTCCATCAGATAGTGGTTGGGGGACTCAGGGCTGGTGTCTGCATGGGCATGTGACTCAGTTCCCAAATCCAGGAAGGAGGAGCCAAATTCCTGCCCTCCCTGACCTGCGTCCCCCCCCCTACCAATGTTGTAGATGGTGGCAGAGGAGGAGCTAGAACCGCTGGGGAAGTCCTCAGCAGCAGGCACATCCCAGGTCTGGCTGTGGTCCCACTTGATATGTGGGGAGATGAGGGGGGTCCCCCGGGGTGCTGGGAACTCCACAGATGGGAACAGGCCGTTGGGGTTGATGTCAATGCTGGAAGGTGGGGACAGGCAGGTTAGGGGCACAACTGGCCCTGAGACCTCTCTATCACACCCCCTGCCACTGTCCCCCCTAAAGCCCCAGAGACCAAGATGGGGTGGGAGCCACCCTGTGGGCCCCTTCATCACTATGAAGTGTAGCATGACCCTCAGGAGAGCCTGGGGTCCTGTCCCCCCAGGGGGCTGAGCAGGGAGGGGTGCAGACCCACCCTGTCAGATGCAACCGGCCCACATTGCTAAGGAAGAAATGCAGGTTGTCCATGTGGTCCTTCTTCATCAGGGGGATGATGGTGCAGCTGGGCTTGAGGCCTCTCTTCAGGACAGCCTGCAAGAGGTACCTTTGGGCTAGAGACTCTCACTGGTTTCTGCCTACCCACTGCCTGTGGCACAGGCTCATAGCTCAGGCACAGACCCTCGGCTTCTCTGAATCCCCGGAGACCACCTCCCTCCTGGAGCTAGCAGACAATCCTCCCGGCCCCCAGGGTGCGCACCTGCAGCAAGGCATGGGGAGCAATCTCCAGCACCACTGCGTGCTCCGGCACATGCCACAGTGCTTCCTGGAACAGCACGGGGCTCACCAGGTTGTTGACACTATACTCAGCAGAGCACATGCGGGCCAGGCTGCCCTGCCACCGGGCCTCTGGGATGGAGGTGCTGAGCCAGCGTGCGGAGCGGGGCCGTGGCTCTCGGATCACCTGTGCACACAGCCACTGGGTCAGTTCCGGGGGCTCTGGCCCACCACCCCAAGGCCCCTCTAGGCAGCCCTGTGGGGGTCCAGCCCACCTTCTTCAGTGCCTGCAGCAGTGAGGGGGCAATGCCCTCCATGAAGTATGAGTGGAAGGCCAGGCCGCCTGTCCGCACCTCCTTGGCAAACACACCCTCCTGTTTCAGCTGTTGCACAAACTTGGACACCACAGCCTGGGGACAGAGAATAGAAGGATGGTCATGGCTTGTGCTTTGGGGAGGGACTTGGGGACCAGGATTCACTTCCCAGTGTGCACCTGTGGTCCCGAGATGGTCACTGTGTCCTCGCAGTTGTGGCATGCGGGTACAACGCCGGGTGGGCAGCGCTGCCTGCACTCCTCCCAGGACAAGCCTGTGGGCAGAGATGGTAAGGCTCAGGGATGGCAGCCCCAGCGGGGGCGCCACACAAGGCACTATCCCCCTTGCTGCATTTCGTCTTGGGCGAAGGTGCTATTACTGCTGACCCACAGGTCTTCCTCCATTAGTTACGACACCCAAGGCTATCTCCGCCCCGTGGACAGGAGGAGCCAGGACGAATGACCCTAACACCCTAATTTTGTCAGAAGTCCTGTGGGTTCTGGCATGGGGGTTTCTTGTCCCCACGTGGGTTCAGCTCAGGCCTATGTGAAAGCTGCACTGGCCTTTACTGACAGCCATCAGGGAGTTTGTGGCACACCAAGGCCCCCCGGCCCCCATGTCTGCCCCTCAGGCCCAAGAAACAGAGGGCAATGCCTACCCACGGCGGCCATGGTTCCTGGTGGGATGTTGGCCTCCTTGATGCACTGGCCTCTCCAGTAGGCAGTGAGGACAGCCTCTTCTTGGGAAAGGCAGCCATCAGCATAGCCACAGGCCACCTCACCTAGCGAGTGCCCAATGATGCCATCTGGCTTCAGGCCCATGGAGGTCAACAGGTCTATGAGGGCAATCTAGGGAGTCAAACATGTCACGTTAGTACTGGGGATGCCACCGCAACATAGCTGCCCTGCCAGGTCAAGGCCCACCTCCCTCCCCCAGGCCCTCTGGCCCCAGACCCAAAGGGCTTACCTGGATGGCAGTCAGGCTCACGAAGGCATTGATGGTGTCATCAAAGGTGGCCTCATCTGCACTCAGAAGCAGGTCAGACACTTGCAGGCCCAGGGGCTTTACAGCCTCATTGGACCGCAGAATGGAGTCTCGGAAGCTGTCCAGGCGCATGAGGCTGAGCCCCATCCCACGCCACTGTGTGCCCATCCCTGTGCAGCGAGAGGTGTCAGGGGCTGCCCAGCCCAGCTGCTCCCTCACCCAGGGGGTGCCTGGGACGGGACTCACCAGAGCAAATGAACCAGAGTGGGCGCTGGCCGATGGGTACTTGCTGCACCTCCTGGCCACTGCTCTCACCGCCCAGCACAGTGCAACCCCGGAAGGGCATGGTGGTGACGGGGGTGGCCGCAATGTTGTTGAGCATGCTCAAGAAGGCCAGGTTCTGGCTGTGCTGGTGGCCTTGCTCCAGCAGGTTCTGCACAGCCTCAGGGGTGCGCCCGCTGGCCAGCAGCAGACGGGGCAGGTCAGCGTGTGAGGTGGGTGCCAGGGGCAGGCATGAGTTGGGCTGGAGGATGACGTGCACATTGGAGCCGCCAAATCCAAAGGAGTTCATGGCCACATTGCCCCCACGGACGGGCAAGGGCCGGTCCACTACCTGCAGCCGCCTATCCTGCAGCGCTGGGATGTTGGGGTTTGGGTTGTGGAAGTGCAGATTGGGGGCCCAGACCCCATGCTCCAGGGACAGCAGCACCTGTGGGTGGTGTGCAGTTCTGAAGACCTCAAGGTCACACCATGGGCTCTTTGGCTGCAGTGCACTTTGCCCTCACATGCTGCCTCACCATAGCACAGGAGACCACTTTGAAGCCCCTTTCCCTCTCTGAGCCTCTTGTGTCCCCACCACTTCCCAGACTGAGTAGCTATGGGCTGGAACTCAAATGCCCTCTTAGCCAGATCCCCCCACCCCCAGGGTCCCAGTATGAGAGCTACACAGATAGGCAGCCATCTGTGGGACCCTGAAGCCCAGGGAGTCCCCTGCACCTAGGAGTCTGAGCGATGGTGGTCAGGATCCTGTGGCTGATCCAATGCCCAGTCTCCCCACTGGCTACTTAGCTCCTATCTGCTACTCAGGAAGCCATGGGATGGGCCATCTGGCTAGGACTGTCCCACAGTGAACCAGGGCAGGAACCAGCCACGTTTGTGCTCTGTTGCCCAGGTCTCAGTGGCCGGCGCCCCGCAGCTTGGCCCGAGGGGACCCACCAACCTTGGCCAGTGCTGCTAGCCCCGAGGCAGGCTCAGGATGCCCCATGTTTGACTTGGTAGACCCAATCAGCAGGGGATCCTGGCGTGTGGTACATAGGGCTCGGACAATGCCATTCAGCTCCTGGGGGTCGCCCACCTGTGGAGAACACAGGGAGGGTCAGGACTGCAGCTGGGCAGCCCAGGTGTGGGGTATGGGAAGGGCCTCACCTTGGTGCCTGTGCCATGGGCTTCAATGAACTCAAGGGACTCAGGGGCCACCCCGGCTGGCTCATACAGGGAGCGGATGAGCTGCTCCTGGGCCTCTCCTGAGGGGAAGGTCACACCTGCAGGAAGGACTAGGCCTCAGCACCCCACTGCTGACCATCAGCAGCACCCCACCCACTCCAGCCAGCTCCCACCTTGCTCCTTGGAGCCATCCGTGTTGGTGCCAGAATTCAGGATGGTGGCGTACACCCGCCGGGCCAGGGACTTCTTGGTCAGCAAGATGGCCACTACGGCCTCCGCACGACAGTACCCATCCCCTGATAGCAGAGGGTGGCTCAGGGGCGGCAGAATGGGGTGCCTACTCTAGTGTCAGGGGAAGGGGGGTGGGGTGCTGCCCTGTGCCCCTGCCCCCATGCCCAGCACCCTCACCGGCCTCATCAAAGGACTTGCAGGTGCCCTCAGAGCTGAGCATGCCAAGCTTCATAAACTGAACAGAAGTATTGGGCTTGAGCAAGATGTTGATTCCGCCCACGAGGGCTGCAGGGCACTCCCCACTACGGATGGCTTGGTAAGCGTTGTGTAGGGCCAGTAGGCTGGAGGAGCAGGCTGTGTCCAGGGAAATGCTGGGTCCTGCAGCCAAGGGCACAAAGCAGGAGTGTAAGCCCCTTGGGGTTCCACCAGCCTTCCCAATTGAGGGGAAACCAAGCCTAAAAGTGGCTTGTGGTCATTGGACTGATGACAGGACCTATACCCACAGTGGGCACCCACCTTTAAAGTCGAAGAAGAAGGAGAGACGGTTGGCCATCATAGCTCGCTGGCAGCCCACCATGCTGTAGCCCACGAGTGTCTCAGGGTCTCGGCTCAGAGCCTCAGAGGCCTCAGAGCCACTCACGCCCACCCAGACACCAGTATGCGTTCCTCGGAGTGAGGCTGGGTTGATGCCTGCAGGAAGCAGCAGTCAAAATGCCAGGCCACGTTCTGCCTGGCACCCAGCCCTGGGGAGCGAGGCCTCCCCTCTTGGCCTCTCTGGCTTGAGGGAGAGGGGTCTCCATCTCAGCCTGACTGAGGGGCTGAGAACAGATAACAAGGTCACAAGAAACTGGGGCAGAAACTGGGGCGCAGGTGCCTGACCAGGCGGTGGCGCAGTGGATAGAGAGTTGGACTGGGATGCTGAAGGACCCAGGTTCAAGACCCCAAGGTCGCCAGCTTAAGTGTGGGCTCTCTGGTTTGAGCAAAGGCTCACCAGCTTGGACCTGAGGTCACTGGCTCAAGCAAGGGGTCACTTGGTCTGCTGAAGGCCCGTGGTCAAGGCACATATGAGGAAGCAAACAATGAACAACTAAGGTGTTGCAACAAAAAACTGATGATTGATGCTTCTCATCTCTCCGTTCCTGTCTGTCTGTCCCTATCTATTCCTCTAACTCTGTCTTTATAAAAAAAAATAAAAAAGAAAAAAAGAAACTGGGGCCCAGGTAGGGGAAGGAGGGGAATATGGTGCCAGGTGGGGCTCCAGGCTCTGGGTCAGGCAGCAGCCAGAGACAGCTGGAGGTGAATACAGAGGGCAGCATTGTCCTCAGGCTACTCCCCTGGCCCCTGGTGTCACCAGCAGGGTCTGGTGAGCCCCAAGGGCCAGTAAACACCCAAGCCCCAACAGCAGCTTGCCCTGGGACAGGCAAGATAAGGAGACAGAGGAAGACAAAGGCTGAGTGTCCAGGCTCTTAAAAAAGGGAGGTAGGGACCTCAGCCAGCCCCAGGGGAGGAGCATCCAAGGTCTCTAGGTGGGGGATGGGCAGTAGGAAAGTCTCCATCCCCACCCACTGGGGAAGCCACAAGGGTCTGCTAGCCCCCTCCCCCACAGCGGCACGTGTCTATGACCTGTCCTGCTCAGTGTCCTTGCTGACCAAAGGCAAGACTGGGCAGTCCCTGGGCTCCTCATCAGGCTGGCCACTCACCCTTTTTCATGGGTGGGTGATCACAATAAGCATAGGTTTGTGCCCCAGGACAAGAGACAGCCACCTCCAGGCCAGACACAACCCAGGGGAGGGCAGCAGTTCTGGGGGCTGGACATTGTCTCCTGCTTGGCCAGCACTAGCCCCTGCCCCTAGATCAGCCCTCCACAGAGAGTAAGGAAACTGGGCATCAAGGCATGTCCAGATACTTTGGGGGCAGTTGTAAAACCAGGCCTGCCCAAAGGCCTGGCAGTCCTGACCAGGGAGAGAGAGCCCTGGCTTGGCCTATTCCTTCTGGAATGGTTGTGCTCAGTTCTACTCTAAATATGTGTTGCTTTTAGAAACAAACAAAAAATAAAACAAACAAAAAACCCCAGGAACACTGTTGTCATGTTGTGACCTCAGATTGGCCATCAGCATTTCAGTGACCCACCTCCATCCACAATGGCCTCATAGGCAACCTCCAGCAGCAGGCGCAGCTGGGGGTCCATTGTGTGTGCCTGCTTGGGGTGGACCCCGAAGAAGGCAGCATCGAACTTAGACAGGTCCTTCAGCTTGCCAGACCTCCTGGGCAGGCCGTAGAGTCCTGCAGACAAAGGCAGATGGAGGGTGCCTGCTACAGAACGTTACGGGCCCTGTGGGACCGACAGGGTGATGCATGCACCCCAGGAGGGTGGGCAGTGTTCCCAGAGCAAAATGCCATGGGGGCAGAGCCGTTGCCTCCACTGTCCTGTCTGTAGACCCTCTGCGTGGCCTCCACTGGGCTGGGCTCTGCCATGCTGACTGACTCACACCCCACAGATCAGGTAGAACAGCTCCGTGGAAGAGCCTACTAGACTGAGGGAGTCAAACCAGCTTCCCCAGAGTGCTGGTGCCTTATCTAACTTTGGACACGTGGGCCGGCTCTGCATGGACGGAGTGGTGGGCGGGTGGGGTTACTGACACACTTGGCCTTGCCGTAGCTCTGCCCTCCATCTCTGGACCCCGGTAGATCATCTAGCTCAACTCTAAACTGGGCAAGGACGCATGCCACGGCTGGCCCTCAGCTTCCCACAGCTGAAGCCCACACCCCACTGCAGCTTCATTTCTAGGAAGAGCCAGGCAGCCACAGGCAATAAGGAGAGGCGGGCACACTGAGCAGGCCACCTACTCACCGGCCTTCCACCGCCTGTCATCGTCCGTCACCATGTCCACACCGCCGATGAGGTTGGCCCAGAACTCCTGCATGTTCTCTGACTCGGGCAGCTTCCCAGACATGCCAGCAATCACCACCTCCTCCATGCTGCTCTCTGCAAGGCCCAGACACTGGTCAGCTCAGAACCCCCCCACACTTTTCTAAGAATAGTAGCACAGAAAACCTCAGACCAAGGGCCAGAGGGCCCAGATGGATGCCCTGTGTGTGCAGGGTGGAGGCGGAGGAGCGGTTGTTAACTCTAGCCCAAGAGGCTCTTATCTCTCACTGGCCTTGGCACTGGCCTGTCACAGATGGGGGCCCTGGCCTGGGGTGACCCACAATGGCCCTGCTACTCTGTGCCCAGCCCCCAGGAGGGCCATCCAGAGAGAGGCACAAACCCTTCCCAGCCTGCTAAGAGCTGGCCCAGAGAATCAAGCAGGAGAAAAGGTGCCAAGGTTTGAGTGAGGGAAACTTGGGGAGTGGGGAGAACACCAGCCCAGGACAGCTGGGGCACTGTGGATGCCAAGGCCTGGTAGGGTTCTGGGGAAAACGTGGTGTGTGACCCATACTGGGTCACCCTGAAGAAGCTATCCAGGTCAGGTGCCGGGCTAGTGCTGCCCAGACTTAAACACCTGTGCAGGTGAGGCCGCAGGATACTGCTTGCTTAACCTCCAAATAGCCTGAATGACCACCGATATCCAGGTCCCCAAGGCGCCATCAGAGGGACCCCCCCCCCCCTGAGCTCATGGGTCCTGGATAGGGGCTCCTGTGTAATCCTCAAGGGAGAGTACAAAGACAGGGTTGGTCTAGCAACTTCCGCCAAGGCCCCAGGGCCTCTTGAAGTTCATTAACTAGTGGACAGGCCAACCCCCGACCCTCCCAGGTCTCTCTGAGCAAGGGTGGCGAGTAGAGGAGAGCAGCGACTTCCTTGGGTACCCAAGCGTTCCGCTTGTCCAGGCAGGGAGAGAGCTCCTTCCCCCAGCGCTGAATAAAGAGCCCTTTGCTGGCCCAGGACACCAGCTCCACCAGCTCCGGGACGGCTGCTTCCTCCAGAAAGCGACGGCTGGCTGTTCTTCCCTACTTGTTATTCACGCGGAGTCCCGCGACGGAGGCTGGGAGTAGAGACCCCCACAGGGCGCCCCGCCCAGTCACCGCCGCACCGGGCGGGAGCTGCTCATCCCCTAGAACTCCGGGGGCTCGGGGCTGCACCCACGTGGTAGGGAAACTGGTCCCCATCTGGCTCCGGGACCTCTCGGCCACCTCCCTCCCTTCTTCCCGGCCCTCCGATTGGCTGAAAAAGCGCCCCCGGGTCCGTCTGGGCCTCGGCTACCAGGCAGTAAAGGGAGGGTGCCGAAGATGGAGGGATTCATGGACCAGGCCAGTAAGGAGACCTTTGTGGGCGTTGAGGCTGGGCGCGGACCGGGTGGCGGGGCCTTCTGTCGGCCCTCGGCCCATTCCGAGACCAAAATGGCTGTTCGCGGCGCTCCCCGGCGTTCGCCCCTCACCATCGTCCACCTGCCCCACCGGCCCTGGGGTGCGGCGCATGGGCCCTTTCACCGCCAGGCCCCGGACGCCCCGCGGTGGCTCACGCACCAGACGGGGGATCGGACCGCGAATCCGGGTAGCCTCGGGGGGCGACCTCTCATCACGGACAGACTATGCGCGCTCCGAGGCCAGAGGATGCGGGTCGGTGGCCTCCCTAGAGCCCGGGCGCGGTGCCCCGGCCTCGGCCCCCAACCCGGCCCCGCCGCTGGTACCTGGTGTGGGCGCGGGCGGCAGGACAGGCTGGTGGCGGAGAGCGAGGATGGAGCGCGAAGGAGGGGAGGCTGGACTGCTGCCGTCTCTCTGGCTCCCTCTAGGCCGGCGCCGACTCTATTTAACCGCGGCCGTCCCCGCGCGGACACGCCACATGGGCTGACAGCTTGGCTGCGCCGCCCAGGCCAATGAGCGTCGGGGCTGCGCCCCGGGACCCGGCGCGCCGCCGCCAGTGGGGTGATGCTGCGCGCCGCCGCCGTCGCACGCAAGGACCCTGCGCGGGGGCGCGCCCGGGGGGCGCCGGGCTGGTGGGCGCCAACTTCCGTTCCCCGCCCCGAGGGCACACGGCCCGCCCCCGCCAAACACCTCCCCGGGACTCCCCCACTCTGGGGCAGCGGGGGCCACGTGTGCGCAGCGCGCGGGTGAAACGGGGCAGGATGTATTTGGGCCACTCTGAGGGTCACACTGGGCCACAATGAGGCCTCCGCAGACCCCTGGACGGTCGGACGCACGAGCCCTCGCCGGGCCGCGCGGAGCCGGTCGGGGGCGTGGCTTGTTCCGCAGCCGCGGCCAATCGGGGACCGGGGGCGTGCGCTCTGGTCCAATGGCGGAACGCGAGTGGGCGTTGCTAGGCGATAGGGTGATAGGCGGGTCTGGTCGCTGAGAGGGACGCCGCGGGCGAGCGCGGTCATTGACCCGGCCGAGGGAGCCCCGGGCGGGGTTACTGCCGGTCACCGTGGTTCTTCCTACTCAAGCCGTCCCACTTCGCGAGGTCGGCGCGGGAATCCGGGAACCCCTTTGGGACTAGTCAGTGGCTTAGCAGGCGCATCCTTGCCTCCCCGGAGCTAGCCACAGGAAGGAGGCGCGGCCCTCTGGTGAGCAGGATCTGCACCGACACCTCTTGGTGATTCGAACAAAGGAACCTCCCTGGGCAGAGGCACTCCCGCGCGCACATGGCCACTCGCACCCACACGCGCACGCGCACACGCGGAGGCTCAGCCCTGTGCTCACTGGCGCGCCCTCACTTGTAATTATGCTCAAACGGTTACCGAACTTACAGCTTCTGCTCCGCTGCACACAGACTCCCGCTCAGTGGAAGGAAAGGCAGGACAAGGAAAAGGGACAGAGGGCTCTGAGGTCCGACAGCCGAATTGCTGTCCTGAACAACCTGGGTTTTTGTTTCTCTTCTGATGTATGAGTTTTTCAGATACCCGGTGCCCCGAGCCAGAAGCAGCTGCGCGAGTCAGAGACGCTCACGGTGTCTGACATGCTTCTACGGAAAGTGACTAGGTATCTGAATTCACTTTTTAAGCTAAAGGAAGTCACACGGCCACGCCTCACTAGAAGGGGACGCTGGAAATAGTAGAGCTCCGAGAACTCCGCCCCTGGGAGAGCTGCGCTAGGACGAGCACTGCTACCCCTGAGGGGAGGCTACCAGACGCCCGTGAGTTAAAGGGAGCTGAATGAAGCTATCATTGATGCACAGGGTGAGGCAGGAACTATTGAGCGCCCCTGGGACCTGGGTGTGTGATCCAGGGCTCCGCATCAGGCAGCTCCCTGTTCCAGAGCTGCCATGTGCTCCCACACCTATGAGCCAGACAGGTAGAAGACACTGAAACCACAAAAGCCACATGATGTGCTCTGATCACACAGTAGGGAGTGTGGGTGCAGCCTTACCCCATCACTCTCCCACACTCCTTCTGTCCTAGTGAAAGGGAAAGACTCAGTGCCTGCCCAGGCTGCTTGAGGGCACGTTACCCCCACTTAGGGTGGGGACTGCCAGTCTCCATCCCTCAGCAGTGCTGCAGGTGAGAGCCCTCTGGCAAATGCCAGAGAAGAAAAGAGCTGAGCGCCCAGGGCCACCTCTCCAACGTTGCCTCCCAGGACAGATGACTGTGGTTGGCTACTGACTTAGCACAGAGCATCCCAAGTGTCAGGACCTGTGGTTATGATTTTGGGACATGTCTTTCTGGTGGGGATTGTGGGTGTGGTTTTGTAGCACTCAGAGTATGTAGCTCAGTTTTACAAGTGTTTCTCATTTTGGCAGGTCACTTCCATCCCATGAGCACCCTGGCATGCAGGACACAGCAGGGGCCCTATCTGGGCATGTGGGGGTCACCCAGCTCCACGGTTCTCACTATGGAAGGTTCCTCTCCTGCATGTTGCTGCTCTCTAGGGGAACACTTGCTTTGCAGGTGGGCATCCTGATTTTGCTCTCCCTGCCTGGGCAGCGGCAACATGCAGGTGGGTGGCTGTGGGTGGTGATAAGGCAGCTAACTGGTGATGTCCTGAGGCCTTTTCCCAAGTAGGGTAGATAAACAACTCCCAGGCCAGCAGGAGAGGGAGGCATAGCTTTAATGAGTTCTGTACTGGGCCTGTGAGGCACCCTGGTAGTACTGGGGAGCCTGCACTGCAGCGCACAATCCCCCCATTTGTGCACACATACACACACATACCCCTGCTGTGGCGATGACAGCACCAGTGCTAACCACCAACCGAGGAGAGGGAGAGAAGGTTGGGGGAAAGGGGGAGCAGTGAGGGGAGGAGGCGAACAGCCAAGGAAGTCAGTCCTTGAAGTTGTAGTTCCAGATCTTAGGGGGCCGCTGGCAGCCTTTGGGTTTTGCAGAGTGAGCCCTGGAGGGTCTGGCAGGCTTGGCTTTGGTCTGGGCTTCCACCTTCATCCCTTTTATGGCAAAGGCCGCCCATGTCTCGATGGGGCTTCCCTCAAGGTGTCGTGGGCTATGGGCTGCTGGAAGTGCTGTGCGCTCTACCAGGGAAAAAGAAACAAGAGAAAGGCCTGTTAATTAAGGCAGGACGCCTTAGGCTTTGAAAGCAGGAACCAGAGACTCTGTACCTGGTTCTCTTCACAGGAGCCCATGCAGGCCCTGCCATGGTGGCTGCTCAGTGGCAGCAAGGTCCCGCCCTGATGTCCTGGCACAGGGGGTGTGGGCATGTTCTCTCCTGATGCTCCGCAGGCCTGGGCCTGCCTCTCCACTGGGCACTCAGGACATCTGGCCCTGAACACTCCATCTCCTGTCATAACCATTTCGTAATGGGTCCCATGGGGTAGGGAGTGCCTAGGTTAATGGTTGACTCAGGGCATTTACCAGGCTGTCAGTCAACCTCCCCCTGCCTGCTGACCATGCTCCCTGGGCACTTCCAACTCCCCGGCAGCCTCAAATTTTATCCTTTGAACTTCTCTACTTCCAAGATTTTAAAAATGAAGCATGTGTTTCTTGTGTACAATAAGGATGTTATTAAGAAGCAATTGTAAAAAAAAAAAAAAAAAAAAAAAAAAAAAAAAAAAAAAAGAAGCAATTGTGAGCTGCAAGCTCAGGATGGCTCTCCCTCTTGGGGCCAGAAGGCCAGGCAGGGCTGAGACACTGGTGATGCCCTGTCTGCACAGTGTCACCTGGTGGGGCCACCCAGGACATGGCCACTTGTGGCACAGGAGGGACCTGAGGATGAGGAAGGGTCAGCAAGCTGGGTTGGCGAGGCAGGGGGCTGTGGAAGGCGTACACAGGGAGGCATGCGGTGGCCTGTAGGCACCATAAGCTGAGGTCTGTCAGCCATGCCCAAGTCCCTGGCCCCCACTTTGGGCCCTTCTTTCATCTTGCGTTTCCCTGTAGCCTGCCCAGGCTTGCACACCCATGGCCTCCCTTGTGTGACATCAAACCCAGTCTTCTTGCTGCCTGACCTCTGAGTGCCTGGTCCTAGAGGGGCGAGGATGTGGGTCCCTGGAGGAACTCTCCGTTCCCCAGCCCCAGACTAACTCCTCCTCCACACACAGACACTTCTACCCCTCTCTTGACAACTAAACATGCAGGCCCTGATCTTGGTCAGCTCCTTCCTGCCACCCAGCACTGACCTCTGCTAGCTTGGTTTCCTTTTGGGAGGAATCCCAGTGGGGAAGGGCAGGATCAGGATCCTGCCACTGTGACACTGGGGAACCCTCCCCACAACATGAGGGGCTGGCCCTCCCAGAGATTCCAAGAGCCTGACCTCAGTTTGTCCTGAGAGCTGCTGCCTGGAGAAAAGGAGGCTTAGGGGAAAGGCTGGCCTAGGGCCTGGGTGCCAGTGGATAAAGTGAAGCTTAGTGGAATGGCTGGCCCAGGGCCCTCTGCTTGCGGCTCAGCTTCCTGTGATGCTGGCTGAGGGTAAAGGGGCTCTGAGTAAAAGGAGAGGAGAGATGATGGTCTCAGATTTCTGCTCCTCTCCTGAAGAGGTGGCCGGATCCTCCAGGGCAGGGCAGTGCTGGCTTAGGCACGAGGCTGGCTGTGTCAGGCCCACTCACCCCCAGCACACTCTTGTGACTGCCATGCAGTCTCCCACCTGAGTGACCTGAGCTTGCCCCTGCTCAGACCAGTCACTGGTTGTGGAAACTCAGCCCCCACTGCAATCTGCCTTTTCCTTCTCACCTGACCTGTTCTGCCAGCCCAGCCTAGGTTTCTCTTCCACAGGGGCTCTGAACTGGCCTCGGGGAGAGTGTCCCTGCACAGGGGTTCCTCCTGCTTCCTCCCTGGGCTGCTGCTGGCCCCAACACCAAAGCCTCCAGCTCACAGCCCCTCCCAGGTGCAGCACCTGCCTTGTGAGACAGGATGAGTCTCACAGACATGTGTGGGTATGGAGATGGCCAGTGTCCTGTCTGGGTCACTGGCCCCAGCTCCCTGGTGGCTCGGAATTGTTCAGCCCTGTCCATGTCACCCTTCCAGCTGCCTGGGCTTTTGAGGGCTATCGGAAGGCTGGGACACCAGACCCATGCCTGCCCTGGCTCTCTAGAGCCTTCTGTGGGGCTGAGGCAGGGCTCAAGTCCCATTTGTCTTGGGCTCAGGGGACACAGCCTCCTCAGCCAGTCCTGTCTCTCCTGCCCTCCCCTCTGTGGGGTAATGGCCTGCGTGTGCTGATGGCCATTTATTCCTGCTGAGGCCTGCTTCCATGGGAGCCCACACGCCCCAAGTTTAATACCCCAGGTTCCCTCACCCTCAACCCCCATTTCCCTCCCAAAATTTCCATTGATTTTGAAAGAGTGGGGAAGGGGGAGAGAGAGAGAAGTATCAATTAATTTCACTCAGTTGTTCCATTTAGTTGTGCACTCATTGGTCACTTTTCCTATGTGCTCTGACCGGGGGTCAAACCTGTGACCTGTGGTGTGCACAGTAAGTCCTTTATTCACTGAACCACTGGGCCAGAGCTGAATCCCTATTTTGATTAGCAGATGCATAAAGATCTAAGTCTAAAAACTAAATAAACAAGAAAAATTCATGAAAGATACATTTTCAAAAGGGGCCCATGGGGGCTGCACTCCAGGGTCAGCTAGGCCGGCGCTGGCTCTAGGGCCTGCGGCATCTGCAGGACCCTCGTGGAGTAGGGTTGCCCATCCTCACGCCCTGGCCCAGTGCACTGGTAGGTCACAAGGCCATGTTGCTCTCTGTTCCTCTTGGCGGGAGGACAGCTGTCAGTGAGGCAATGCTCTCCTTTTGCACAGAATGGTGGCCACTTGGGAGGGCTGCCCCATTGGCCACATGCACACAGCTGCCCACCCTGCTCAAGGTGCTGTGATCTGCGAGCTTGGCCAGAGGCTCCTCACACCAGGCAAAGCCCCAGAAATTGCTCTCTGGAAGTCTGGCTATGACCCATTGGTGCCCTGGTAAGGGGAGCGAGAAGGGCTGGTCAGGCTGGCAGCAGGTACAGGGATGATGCAGACTCCAGCAGAGCTCTAGGCCACCTCTCAGCTGATGACAGGCTGGTGGCTCTCTGCAGCGTGCCTCTGCTCCCTGTTCAATTTCAGCCCAGGTGGGAAGCGGAGCAGCTGTCCTCCCTCATGTACACTGGGCCCTGGGATGCAGGCTTGCAAGGAGAAGAGGAGGCCACCTGGGGATATGCTGTCCAGAGGATTGCACTCTGTGCACACACCTGCTAGGACCTTGCCCTGCTGCAGGGGCTGCATGACCCTGCCCACCAGTACTCTTAAGAGGCAAAGTGCAGTAGCCTCAACCCAAAGCCGCAGCGCCAGTAGAGAAAAATGGGCTAACAGAGATAGACAGATGCATCCCAGTGACTCCAAGATGTGGCCCTCTTCTGGGCTCCTCATGGCAAAGGCGTCCCTTGGGAGGCAAAGCTGCTCAGCTTCCCCATCACTCGCGGAGTGGGGCTCAGGGAGGCGTCAGAAATGAATCGCACAAGCAGATCTGATGAACCCACGCTTCTTCCCTCACAGCTCGGGCTGCACCTGTCATCTCCCTCCTGGCTTGGCTGGAATGCAAGCCTGCAAGGAGTTGCCTTCCAGAAGGCCCTCTGCTCACAAGGCCTGGGTGGCACCTCCTAGGCCTCCAGCTGCTGCTCAGCTCCCAGCCAAGCCACCTATGGGTTGGCCCCCAGGCTGATGCCCCATGGAGAGGCCAGCAGATGGCAGGGCTGCCAGGAAGGATGGGGTGCCTGTCTGCAGGTGTGAGACCAACACCCTGAAGGGGGAAGGGAGCCTGGTACCAGGTCTTGGTGGAGATGGATGCCTCGGGCTCCTCAGCAGCCTCATCAGCACTTCATGCTCCCATCATCACCTGGGCCCACAGTCCTAGAGAAGATGTCCACCTGGGTCTTGGTGCAGCGCACACCCCAGACTGTAAGTGAGGGGGGTTGCAATGGGGTGGGGAGTGACTACCCTCTTGCCTCCAATGGATTCTTCCAAAGCAGACTCTTCTGCAGAAGGGGGTTGGCCCTTGGACCTGGGGCCACAGCATGGACACTTGGTAGGGTCACTGTATCTCAGGAATGGGAGTTCACTTCAGAAAAACCATGGTGTTCCTAGGGAAGGAAACTTTAGTGGCCGTGGCTCCATCCCTCCATCCTCTGGTTTCTGTCCATAGGTTTGGGAGCAGAGAGCCATTTCCATGCTGTGCATCAGCAGCCGGAGGTCAGCCTGCTGGTCTAGTGAGCTCCCTTGTGCAAAGCACATGGAGAAACAAGTGGCCAAGACCAGTCAACATGTGGCTGGTACAAAGAATGGCCTCAGGCCTGGCCTGTGGTGGCTCAGTGGATAAAGCAGTGACCTGGAACGCTGAGGTCGCCTGTTCGAAACCCTGGGCTTACCTGGTCAAGGCGCATGTGGGAGTGGATGCTTCCTGCTCCTCCCACCTTCTCTCTCTCTCTCTCTCTCTATCTCTCTCTCTCTCCTTTCTAAAATGAATAAAAACAACAACAACAAAGAATGGCCTCAGTAGTTCCCTGGTAAGTATCCTGTGGGAACAGCAGAGGGGACAGGCCTGCAAAGGCTTGAACATCTGACCTATGCCGCCCCTTGGACTAGGCACCCCTTCTCTGGGTGATGGGGCTTTTCTGCCTGTCCAAAGGGTTCCCTCAGCTCCCATGTGAACCAGGGAGGTTCAGCCCTGGCAGTAGAGTGAACCATGAATTCCACACTTTGGCAGCAGCATCCACTGAAAGTTTAAAGCCACATTATGAATTTCCAGGTGGGCATTCCTTCTTCACTTGTGCATGAAGTCTGCAGCATCAAGGTATAACTGGTGTGTGGTGGTGTCAGAGCATGCCTATTCGATGCTTCAGTCCCAGGACGCCTAGCACCAGAGGGCACGCAGGGCTCAGAGAGCACCTGCTATCCTTCCTGAGTCACTTCCCAGCCATAGCCCCACACCACAATGCCCACGTGAAGGCTGGATGGCACACCGTGAGGAGGCCAGAGGGCAGGGCGCAGATAAGCCATGCTTATAAATAACCCTCCACATCCTCATGTAAAATTGTTGTGCATACCTCTACACACCTGCTGGGCCATGAGCTCCCTAAATAAGCAGGTACAAATTCTGCTTCTAGATAAGGATCCACATTGCAAACTCCCATTGAGGAAGTGCTTAAGTCAGAAGAGAGAATCCCACAGACGCGAGAAATGTGAGAAAAAGGAAATTAGAGCCGCTGACAAGGAGAGGGTGTAGAGAACAGGCCCTGTGACGGGCGATGTGGGAGCCAGTCTGGGAAGGTGTGGGGCTCTGTGGACGTGGCACATCGGGAAAACATCAGGTAAAACAGCACAGAGAAACTGGCCTTCTCTGGAAAAAAGCCGGAATATAGACAATGAAGCAGAAAGAAGGTAAATGAATGGGAAAGAAATAATACAGGAGAATGACATGTAGTAGATAAGAACTCAATACATATAAATATTAAGCTTACAAAAAAATTCTCATATTGGATTTTAAAAAGAGAAAACAAGATCCAACAAGATGTGTGAAAGATCCATTTAAAACAAAAGACACGGCCCTGGCTGGATGGCTCAATGGTAGAGCATTGGCCTGGTGTGTGGACATCCCAGGTTCAATTACCGGTCAGGGTACACAGGAGAAGGACCCATCTGTTTTCCACCCCTTCTCTCGCTCTCTCCCCCTCCTGCAGCCATGGCACCATTTGAGTGAGTTGGCCCCGGGTGCTGTGGATGGCTCCATGGCCTCTGCCTCAGGTGCTAAGAAGAGCTCAGTTGCTGCCTGACCTGTGGTGGCGCAGTGGATAAAGCGTCAACCTGGAAATGCTGAGGTTGCCGGTTCGAAACCTGGGCTTGCCTGGTCAAGGCACATATGGGAGTTGATGCTTCCAGCTCCTCCCCCACCTTCTCTCTCTGTCTCTCTCTCTCCCTTTCTCTCTCCTCTCTAAAATGAATAAATAAAATTAAAAAAAAAAAAAGTTAAAAAAAAAAAAAAAAAAAGAAGAGCTCAGTTGCTGACCAACAGAGCAACACCCGAGGTAGGCAGAACATCACTCCCTAGTGGGCTTGCTGGGTGGATCCTGGTCAGGGTGCATGCAGAAGTCTGTCTCTGCCTCCCCTCCTCTCACTGAATAAAATAAATAAATAAATAAAAGACACATAAACACTGAAAATAAAAAAAGAGAATTAGCCCTGACCATATAGCTTGTTGGTCAGAGCATCATCCTGATTCCCGGTGCAATTCCTGGTGAGGGCACATAGAAGAACAAATTGATTTTCCTGTCTCTCCCTCTCTCTCCATTCCTCTCTCTAAAATCAATAAATATTTTTAAAAAAAATAGAATCAGGCAAAAAGTGCCATAATAAAGACATAACTTCAACTCTCAGCAGAAGTTTCTGACACCTGTGAGAGTGCAGGTCATCCCATAAGCTGTAGAAGCTCTGAGCTGCCCCTCTCAGAGATGTCAGATGATCAGGCAAAAAAAAAAAAAAAGATACCTTATGATGTCTCGGAGGCAGATGATCACCTTATCTTCCAGCAGACATGACCCTGCCATGTCAGTCACAAAGTAAGTCTCAGTCCACTCTACACAGAATGAAGAAAGTTAGAAGCCCCTACCAACCTCAAACCTCTTCTGCTTTGAAACAGCACAAGATATCCCTGAGTAATGGTCATGTTGTAGAGGAAGCCATAAAGGGGTTAGGGATGTGCGGTGCTCAATTTGTAGGACATGAATGAGACACTCACCAGGAGACACCTTTCCAACCAGGAGACCACCTCACTTCCAACCCCAGAAGCTGGAAAGAATGTTACAGAACAAGAAATAAAGGCAGATTTCAGTGAAATGGAAACCTCAAGAAAACAGAGTTGAACCTAGACTGCTGCCTGATGAGATTAATAAGACTGATCCAAAAAGAGGGAGAGGGGCAAGTAAATGGGGTGGGGAGTCAATACGGCCTAGATGATGAAAAATTACAAAACCAGCACCAAAAAACAGCATTTCAAGTGTCCAAGAGCTATTAAGGAACTGAAACAATAACCATGCACTTCCCAAGAGTACCCAGCCTAGGTGGCTTCACAGGTGCTGCTATGGAATTTTCAAAGCAACCAAAATGGCCAGGAACAATCCATTTCTATGTTATTAAAATGTTTCAGAAAAGTAGAAAAAGAGTGAAAGCTGCCCAGCTCATTCTATCCCCAAAAGCAGGTAAGGACAATACAAGAAACATCGCCAGCCTGCTAAATTGTACAAACACAGCTGCAGAGACTACATAGAAACATTAGCAAATCAAATCAGACTGGTATTAAAAGTACACTATTATCAAGTACAGTTTATCCCACTCATGCAAGCCTGGGTCAACCTCAGAACACCAACCACAGAACTTCACCCACATTAATCAACAAAAAAGTGAGAAAAGTATGTTCATCTTAATGCAAAGAAAATGTGATAAGGTTTAACAGCTATTCATGTGATGACTCAGGAACATATGGGGTATTATTTTTGCCGTGGTGAAGGCACACAGCAGTGCATCTCTACTTAGTGGGAAAACTACCTTATTCCCTTCCAAGCCAGGGAATGAGATAGCTGTCCACTGTGAGCTCCTGGTCACCGTGGTCCTCGTGACCCCAGCCAATGGTATGAGCAAAGGACATAGGACTGGAAAGGAAGAAGCACAGTTATTATGTGAAGACAAAAAAGGATCCAAGACAACCCATTAGCACTAAAGCGGAGGCTCAGCAAGGTAAGGGACAGATGGCATGCCACATCTGTACTTGACTTTCTAGGAGAGGGACACTCATGGATAGCAAGACCCAACTCTGCCTGCCTGCCTGCATCCTACATGAGGGTTGCCTGGCACACAGCCAGGCCCCTTTGTCACAGAGTCTGTGGCTGCTTCTGGTGCTTCAGCCTCCAGCTCCCAGTGTCCTTCTCGCAGCAGAGGACGCAGCCACTGCTCCTGCACAACATATGTGAAGTCTGCAGCACTGTCAGGTCAGCCGACAGCCTATCTTTATCAGCGGTTCTGTATTCAAATAGGCTTCCTGCAGACAGTACAGAGCTGAGCCTGGCCTTTTTCTCCCACAGGCTTTTAAAAAAATATTTAAGTAAAAAAATACCAAGGCTTTGTTTTCTTATAAAGTTAGCCCAACTTGATAGCTAAATAGAAAGGACGGACACCGTTCTTGTGAGAGAACAAGATTTGCCTGCTGCAGATTGTACCCATTATGCACCTGACCTGTGGTGGTGCAGTGGATAAAGCGTCGACCTGGAAATGCTGAGGTTGCCGGTTCGAAACCCTGGGCTTGCCTGGTCAAGGCACATATGGGAGTTGATGCTTCCAGCTCCTCCCCCCCCCCTTCTCTCTCTGTCTCTCCTCTCTCTCTGTCTCCTTCTCCTCTCTCTCTAAAAAAAAAAAATGTACCCATTACGCCAAAGAATGAGTAACATGAAAGGGGTGAGGCTGTCATTGTCTCAGCGTCACAGCAATAATTTGGAAAACAAAACTTAATTTGTGCTGGACATGCCCACAGGGAAGGAACAGGAGGACTTTAAATACATCAGTCATTACTGCACACTATAAACAGCTCCATCAAGTTCTCCCCATCTGAAGTGTGCCCACCCATGGGGACCCATAGAGCTGCCAGGCAGTTCAGCACTGCCCCTGCCATTCCCCATTGGCTTTTTTTTTTTTTTTAATTTATTGATTTTTAAAGAGAGGAAAAGGAAGAGAGAAACATTGATTTGTTGTTCCATTTAGTTATGCATTATTGGTTCATTCCTGTGTGTGCCCTGACTGGGGATTGAACCTGCAATCTTGCTGTATTGGGATGATGCTCTAACCAACGTTGGGCTTCAAGCCAGTGACCTTTGGGCTCAAGCCGGCAACCATGGGATCATGTTGATGATCTCATGCTCAAGCTGGCGACCTTGGGGTCTCGAATCTGGATCCTCAACATCATAGGTCAACACTCTATCCACTGCACCAGCACTGGTCAGGCCCCCTCAAACATTGGTTTTGTTTTTGTATTTTTCTGAAGTGAGAAGGAGGGAGGCAGAGAGACACACTGCCACATGCACCCGACCAGGATCCACCCGGCATGTCCACCAGGGGGCGATGCTCTGCCCATCTGGGGCGTTGCTCCAATGCTACCTGAGCCATTCTAGCATCTGAGGTGGAGGCCATGGAGCCATCCTCAGCACCCGGGCCAACTTTGCTCCAGTAGAGCCTTGGCTGCAGGAGGGAAAGAGAGGGACAGAGAGAAAGGAGAGGAGGAAGGGTGGAGAAGCAAATGGGTGCTTCTCCTGTGTGCCCTGGCCGGGAATCGAATCCAGGACTTCCACACCCGTGGCTGACGCTCTACTGCTGAGCCAACAGGCCAGGGCCACATGGCTGATTTTAAATGATCATTCTTGCTGGATTGTCTTCACTTCCTACTTCAAAATAATGTTACACAACTTCACATAAGAGTGTACCCCCTCACACCATTCACGTCACACAGGTTACTTCTGCATATATCACAAACTCTGTAACACACTGTTATTATGTGTGCTTTAAACAGTCCGTTATCTTCTAAAGGAGAACGTTTGTCTTGGCTGTTTTCCCACTGACTTGCTGTTCCACCCTCTGGGTCACTTGCTTGGTGTCATTCTCCTGCAGTCTGAGGAAGACCCTTTGAGATTGTCTTGTAGGGCAGGTCTGTTGGTGAAGAAATCTGTCTGTAAGGTGTGTCTACTTGTAAGGTATTTTGCCTTAATTTTTGAAAAATGTCTTTGCTACATGTAGACTTCTATTTGACAGTTTTCTTTGCTGTTGACACTTTGAAGGCAACAAGCCTTTGTCTTCCAGCCTGAGCTGTTCCTGAAGAGAAGTCTGTCGTGGTTTTCATCCACATTCTTCTCTACATAATGCGCCTTTTCCTATTATTTGGCTGCTTTTAAGGTTTTTTTCTTTACCACTGATTTTCAGAAATGTGATCCTGAGGTTCTCTGGGTTGCACGCACATGTCTATACTGCTGTGTGGGGCAAACTTCTTGGGGTTGTGAGTTGAATTTTCATCAAATTTAGAGAAAAAAAAACCCAGCCATCATTTCTTCAGATGCTTTCCTGTCCCTTTTCTCTTCTCCTTTTCTGTTGACTGGTGGACACTCCCAGGTCACCATGCATGTTTTCCTTTCACCATTATCTCCTTTCTGTGTGTCATTCTGGAGAGACTTTGTTGCCGTGTCTCCAAGTTCACTGCTCTTTCTTCTACCATGTTTATTCTGCTGTTATTCCTGTCTCATACATTTCCTTTGACAAATACTGTACTTTTAGTCTCTAGAAGTTGCTTTCTTTCTTTCTTTTTTTCTTTTTTTTGACAGAGATAGAGTCAGAGAGAGGGGCAGATAGGGACAGAGAGACAGGAAGGGAGAGAGATGAGAAGCATCTTAGTTATTAATTGATTGCTTTTTCATATGTACCTTGACCAGGGGTGGGGGTGGGGGTGGCTACAGCAAAGTGAGTGATCCCTTGCTCAAGCCAGTGACCTTGGGCTCAGCCAATAACCTTGGGCTCAGCCAGTGACCTTGGGCTTCAAGCCAGTGACCTTTGGGCTCAAGCCAGTGACCCAGCGCTCAAGTCGGTGAGCCCACGCTCAAGTCAACAACCTTGAGGTTTTGAACCTGGGTCCTCCACGTACCTGTCTGACACTCTATCCACTGTGCCACCATCTGGTCAGGCTCTAGAAGTTTCTTTTAAAATGTTTTCATTATGTATGATGTTTTACTATTTAAATACAGTTATAACAATTCTTTTAATGTCTTGTCTGCTGTTCCCTTGTTTCTGTCCTTTCTGGGCCTCTTCCTATTGCTGGTTTTCCCCTTGGATCCAGGACACACTTTTCTGCTTCTTCACATGTCTTGTCATTTTTTTTAAAGATTTTATTTATTTTTATTTAAGAGAGGAGAGAGAGAGAAGGGGGGAGGAGCAGCAAGCATCAACTCCCATATGTGCCTTGACCAGGCAAGCCCAGGGTTTTGAACCGGCAACCTCAGCATTCTAAGTCGACGCTTTTTCCACTGTGCCACCACAGGTCAGGCTGTCTTGTCATTTTTAATTGGATGCCAGTCATTGTAAATGCTGTTAAAATTTTCTTGTCACATTTTGGTGTTGGTCTTTGTTTTGGTACTGGGTAGATTCCTTGTTTGGGTAATTTCAAACACTGTTTTTAAGCTTTTTTCTTATATACATAAATTTTTATTAATTTTAATGGGGTGACATCAATAAATCAGGGTACATATATTCAAAGAAAACATGTCCATCAATTATGTTATCTTGTCGATCAATTATGTTGCATACCCATCACCCAAAATCAGATTGTCCTCCGTCACCTTCTATCTAGTTTTCTTTGTGCCCCTCCCCCTCCCCCTCTCCCTCCTTCCCTCACCCCATAACCACCACACTCTTGTCCATGCCTCTTAGTCTCATTTTTATGTCCCACCAATGTATGGAATCATGCAGTTCTTATTTTTTTCTGATTTATTTATTTCACTCTGTATAACGTTATCAAGGTCCCACCATTTTGTTGTAGATGATCCGATGTCATCATTTCTTATGGCTGAGTAGTATGCCATAGTGTGTATATGTGCCACATCTTCTTTATCCAGTCATATATATATATATATATATATATATATATATATATTTTTTTTTTTTTTTTTTTTTTTTTTTTTTACAGTGATTAAAGCCTTTAAGCAAACTCTTGGCCAATACAACAAGAATCCATAAAAGAGTAATGTCCTTAACATGTTCACCAAGTCCAAGTTGGCACCAACACCATTCCAAATTCCTGCGAATGCAACCCAACCCCAGTTCAGTCCATTAGGAGCTATCACAAGGAGCAGAAGTCCAGAAGAAGTCCACATCCAGGAAAAGTCCGCATGGCACTGGAATTGTCATGATTCTATACTTTGCAGCTCACATCCAAGTCCCAATGACTGCTGCTTCTAGCTGGTAATGATTCAGGTAGACTGGAAAAGCCATCTGCAGCATGTGTGGAGATGGAGCGTTTGTTCTCTGCCTGGAGAGATGAGACCAGGTTGCTTTTCCCTGGAGCTCTGCGACTGTGGCTTGGTGAAAAGAATCTTGGGACACACTAAGCAGTCTCAGTGTGGCTTCTTCAGTGTTCCTTGGTTGAAGAGTCCTCTTAGTTTAGTCCAAAGTTGGTTTTCCCAGATGATAGTTCTTAAAATTAGTTTGTAATCCACTTTGGTTCTGGGAGGTGGGAGTTGGTACGTCCACCTACTCCAACGCCATCTTGTCTTCCCTGTTTTTAAGCTTTTATAGGTAATTCTGGGTGAGCCATCACTCCAGAGACCACTGACCCCACCACTGGTGTCTCCAGCGAATGGAGGTCATCCCTGGGAACTCATCACTCTGACTGGATAGAGCTTGGCTATCTCCCCACTGAGTGAGACTCTGGGAATAATTCTGCTTAGAATTTGTCTCTCTTTTGCCTGGATCTGTGGAGTTTTACTTATACTTCCATCGGCTCATATACTGTAAAGACTCAAGAGAACCCCTGTGTGGATTTTTGGAGCTGTCTTCAGCAGAGTTCTCCCCTTTTTGGACTTGTTCCTGCAACTGCCAGCCCCTGCTGCCCCTCAAACTCTAATTCCTGTTTCCTCAACTTGCTAAGGGTGCCGAGCTGTTTGATGTTCCCTCCCTGAGCCTGAGGCAGAAATCTTAGGAGGCCTCACTGTTTTTTTTTTCAAGGATCACAGCCCTGCGCTGCCGACAGCCAATGCCTGAAAACAGGGGCTCTATATCCTTTTGTCCAGTCCTCTATTTGTTTATGGAGGAATGTTAAAGTCTGGTCCTTATCTCAGGCTGTCCAGAGCAGAAGGGACCAGTAGCCATGCTGTTACCAGAATAAACACCACTAAAGAGGAAACTGATTTGGCCACTTCTTAAAGTATTTGCTTTGTTTTGAAAGTTATTTCAACACAGGTTTTTCCCTAAGTGGCAGTAGTTGCTTCACTGTAACAACTTCAAGAAAAGAGCTAACAAAGGTCTACTTGACCATCTGTTTCTTGAAACCTTTAGGATAATCTGCTCTTCTTAAAAAAGTCTTAGGTGGTGGCAACTGGTACAGGCAAGAAGTGAGTGGGGGCCACTCCTCCAGTTTAGGGCCCTGGCTGATACCACCTTTGACCAGAAGACTGGTTTCTCAGGCTCCTTTAGCAGAAGTTACTAGAGGCTATGCACCAGTGTCACAAGAATGACAAGGCTGAGTGCAACTTTAGGCAAACACTCTGGCCAAGAGGGTCTGTGGGAGGAGCTGGGGCTCCATATGAGTATGAGAGCCCTACAGGAAGAATTCTTCATGATGAAGCTCCCTGGTTCTAACTGCCCTCCCTGGTCATCTTCCTTTTCCTTCTATAAATACTCCTGTGTATGAGCACACAGGCAAGACCATGTGTGTGGACTGCCATGTCTATATGCACTGGGTTACAACAGTTTCTTTGCCCCTGAATAAATCTGTTTTGGGGACGAAACACCTAGTCGAAATTATTTTTCAGTCCACAGCAGTTTCCCGGGTGTAACCTGGCTGTCTCATCCAGTCCCTTCCTGAGTGCAGGGACAACAGAGATAAGAGGACAGAGGGAAATGTAGTGATGAGAGGGGTGGGACTCTTTCACCAGGGCCCCACACAGCTGTGGTCACAATGCTTAACAAGACCATCTTCTAGGTGGGCGATTTCCATGACATCTGCTTCATGAGTTCGCTGTGACAGTGAGCATGTATGCCAAGTCACCACATCCCTAGTCTGTAAGCCCTGCCTGGGGTTTGTATCATTATGTTTCTGGTGCAGAGGACGGCCTGAACCTGGTTCATGGGGGCCTCCTTCCCTGTGGTGTGGGTTGGCCATGGCTGAGTCATACAAGGCCCTCTTCGGCCTGCCCGTGCCCCCATGGCGCAGGAGCCTTGCACAGACTCCCAGGCCAGCAGAAAGTTCTCTGGTTAGCACACAGAGGTAAGGATGCAGATGGAACTCCCTCTTCTCCGTTGAATTTTATAAACCTAATAAAAGCATCTTTATCAGATGGAAGGACAGATGTAACAGTCCAGGTATATGTACAGTAGAGTTACACCCATCTTCTGAGGTCACCAGTCCTGGGTGCCTCCCACCTTTTCTTTGTCATCATGAACAATGGCTCCTCTTCAACTGTCATTCAAGCACAGTACAGGGGCAGCTGAGCCCCGGCTTCATGAGAAACACAGTAGCACCTGTGGGGAGGACCAACAGCAATAGTCCTAGTCTCAAGGATACATGGACAAGGTGACTCAAAGGTCCTGTGTTCAGAGTATGTTTGTATGTTCTCTGAGCACAGCTGGGCCGGCAGGGCTGTTGCTGGATTGCTACCTGACTTGAAAGGAAGGCCTGGAACACTCTCTACTCAAAGCCCATGGTACCAGGAGGGTAGGTGGGACAGTGTCCAGGTCCCACTCAGCCCCCGCCAGAGGCTGGCAACCTGGCGGCCTATATGTAGTCCAACCACGTGTGAGCCACGTGTTCCCTGTCCTCCACAGCCTGGAAAGGCGCTCTCCCGAGGCCCACCCTGCTGACACAGGTCACTGGGGCATTTTTGTCTGTTTTCTTGTCACTCACATGAAATCAGAACGCAGCTCTAGCTGGAGGGCCTGTGCCACAGGTCACTGCCTCCTTAGGCTACGAGGGACAATGTGTCCAGGCCTCTCTCCCAGCTTCTAGGGGTTTCTAGGCACCTTTGGTGTTCCTTGGCTTATAGACACAGCACTCCAACCTCTGCCTTCATATGACACAGAGCCCTCTCATGTGCATGTCTGTCCTAATTTCCTTGTTTTGTGAAGAAACTTGTCATATTAAATTAGGGCCCCTTACTCCAGTCTGACCTCATCTGAACCAATTACCTCTGCAATGACCCTGTTTTTAACTGTCATCATATCCTGAGGTCTGAAGGGTTAGGATATCACATGAATTTTGAAGGGACAGAAACAAGTCAACCCTGTTTCCTTTGGATCACAAAGAGCAAATTGAATACTTTTAACTTTGACCTTCTACATCACGACAGCTAACATTCATCGACCACTGTGTTCTTGGAACGGTCTAAGCACTTCAGACACTATGTCACTGCATCCTCACAACAATCATCTGATGTGAGTGCTGTTTATTCACAGCCCCACTGTGCAGATGGAGAAGCTGAGGCAAGAGAGGCTCAGGAACAGAGCTCATGCTCCCACCTTCACACCAGGCACCAGCCGGCCCACTAGCTTCCCAGCAGGCCAGGCCTGGGCTGGCCAGGGTCAGGAATTGTTCTACCTGAGGGTGCAGCAGGACTGATGAACCATGGGATAATGTCCTTTGGATGTAGAAGACCCCACAGACAGGTGCAGCCCGTCGATCCCCTCTGTGGGTGGCGGGGGGGGGGGGCACTGTGCTGGGATGGGGGCTCCTTCGCCATGAGAGGGCAGGAGAGGATAGCCTCCATGTGAGTGATGGGAGAAACCTAGGAAGATGGGCTGAGGAAATAGGAGAGCAGGAGCAGGGAGGCCAAAGGGAGGGCCTGGTTTCCTCACTGCTTCTGGGAGCAGTGGGTGAGGTGCGCAGGAGCAAGGAAGCAGTGACATAGAGGCCAAGGGTGGCACGTCACAGAAGACCAGTGCGAGCTTCTCACTAACAAGCAGTGGACATTCAAACTTGGCAGGAAAGGTTCCAGCATGTCAGACAAAACCAGCCCATTTTGACCTGTGGGTTTGGCAAAGACTAAAGACTGATAACAGGTGATGTAGGTGAGGGTGTGCACCGGCGCCCCATGCAGGACACTGGCAGTCCCGCAGGTTGCTGTCACTTTAGCACAGGTGGGTTGGTCATGTCAGAGGCCCTACAGGGTGCTCCTGTCCCTGCAGCCTGCTTCAGGACCTCAATGTGTGACCCCGGACTGTCATCCAGCCTCAACAAGTGGGATGTTGTGAGAGTGGAAGGGTATAGGGGACTCTCAGAGGAGCAAGGCCAGCAGAGTGGAAACAGTGGGCTGTGGAGATCCAGGCTCCCTAGTCCTTGCCGTGGGTACACCAGCACCCTCCTGAGGGTTCCTCAGGTGAACGGCAGATGTGGGAGCACTCTGCTTACGGTGGCCACATCAGCAGGATCCTAGCTCTGTTTAAAAAGTGGAGTTAGGACCCTGGCCAGTTGGCTCCGTGTAGAGCATTGGCCTGGCTTATAAATTTCCCGGTTTGATTCTAGGTCAGGGCACATAGGAGAAGCGACCATCTGCTTCTCAGGTGCACTAATCATATATATTTTTTTATAGAGTAGAGAGAGAGAGAGAGAGAGAGAGAGAGAGAGAGAGAGAGCAGAAGCAGGAAGCATCAACTCCCATATGTGCCTTGACCCGGCAAGCCTAGGGTTTCAAACCAGCAACCTCAGTGTTCTAGGTGGACACTTGATCCACTGCACCACCACAGGTTAAGCAACCATCTGCTTCTCCACCCCTCCTCCTCCCCCTTCTCTCTCTCTTTCCCCTCCTTCTGCAGCCATGGTTCATTTGAGCAAGCTGGCCCCTGGGTGCTGAGGATGGCACTATGTCCTTGCCTCAGGTGCTGTTGGTCAAATAAGTTTGTAAATATGATATATATGTTTGCTCGCTTATAGTTTGCATTGGGTGTGGGGACAGGCTGTAAGTAGGCAGGGTGGTTATAGCCTAAGGCTTAGTTTTAAGACTAAGCCTTTCCCACCCTTTTAATACTAAGATCTTTTCAAAACTAAGCTTTTCCCCAGACCCTTGACTATTGCATGATGTGGGTGGTGCACTCTCATGAGGAATCCCATTATGCCTCAGATAAGTGACTTGGTTTAATTTTTATTTTATTTATTCATTTTTTTTTTTTTAATTCTGAAGCTGGAAACGGGAAGAGACAGTCAGACAGACTCCCCCACATGCGCCTGACTGGGATCCACCCGGCACGCCCACCAGGGGGCAAAGCTCTGCCCACCAGGGGGCGATGCTCTGCCCCTCCGGGGCGTCACCCTATCGCGACCAGAGCCACCCCAGCGCCTGGGGCAGAGGCCAAGGAGCCATCCCCAGCGCCCGGGCTATCCCCGCTCCAATGGAGCCCTACCACGGGAGGGGAAGAGAGAGACAGAGAGGAAGGAGAGGGGGAGGGGTGGAGAAGCAGATGGGTGCTTCTCCTGTGTGCCCTGGCCGGGAATCCAACCCGGGACCTCTGCACGCCAGGCCGACGCTCCACACCGAGCCAACCGGCCAGGGCCTTATTTATTCTTTTTTTTTTTTGCCTTATTTATTCATTTTTAGAGAGGAGAGAGAGAGGGAGAGAGACAGACAGACAGGGAGAGAGAGACAGAGAGAGAGAAGGGGGGAGGAGCTGGAAACATCAACTCCCATATGTGCCTAGACCAGGCAAGCCCAGGGTTTCGAACCGGCGACCTCAGCATTTCCAGGTCGACGCTTTATCCACTGCGCCACCACAGGTCAGGCAGATAAGTGACTTTGTATCAGTGACTTCCTTGTTTGTATATTGGATTAAGGTTTTGATTTCTACACTATACAATGGGGCGGAGAAGCTCATGCTGTAGGTGAGCAGAGAAAGGCCACATGGAGGAGAGGACAAGCAGGCAAGATGGCGGAGTGCTGAAGGAGAAGCCAGTTTATGCAGTTTGTGAAGAGAGAAGGAGGCAGGAAACAGAGGTGAATAAGTCTGGTGAAGTAGAAACCTTTGATTCTAGGAAACTCGGATAAGTCAGTAGCTTTGTGAGCACTGCATGAGTGGGTTTTGGAGCCCAGTGTGTTTTTACTTGCCCGCCAGGTGCAAGCTAGGATTAAAGGTGATGGCCCACCAGTTCTTGGCTCCGTTGTTTCATTACTGTCTGTCTGAATCTAATGCAAGCCTGCAGGGGCCAGGCAGCTGTGATGGTGGCCGTGGCTACTGGCCATACAGGTGCTAAAATAGCTCGGCTGCTGAGCAACAGAGCAGCAGGCCCAGACGGGCAGAGCATCACCTCTAGTGGGCTTGCCAGGTGGATCCTGGTCAGGGAGCATGCGGAGTCTGTCTCTGCCTCCCTGTTTCTCAATTAATTATTGTAATTAATAGAAGTGGAATTAGCATGGTTCTGACCACCTCCACTCAGTCAGCTGCTGCTGGGGTCCACGGCCCCTGCATCTGGGACTCTGCTCTGTCTGGTGGACTCGGGGTCTGGAGTTCACTGGCTTGGATTCTGATCCTGATCCACTCTGGGGGCTGTAGGACCGTGGGTGGGTGACCTAGTGACCTCCAGGAGCTGCTAGGAAAGGGCACTTGAGGTGGGGCAGAGGTCACTCAGCTGTAACAAGAGGCTTCTGTTTTGCTTTTTATCTGGGTCCTCAGATAACAGCCTGCCAATAGTTATTTGACCCAGGTGTCATCCTTACTGGATACCTTATCTTAAGATCTTATGCAACCCTTTCTAAAGAAAAACTATTTTAATTTCAGGAAAAGCTAATGTAATTTGCAAAAGGACAAAACTATTAAGAAAAGGCCCCATACCAACACTGAGTTCCTTTAAAAGTTCTATGCCTTCTTATTCCTCACCATCAGGCTGCGGTGGGAATGCCAGGCAGTGCTTCCTCACCAGGCCTTGGGCCACTGAATGCGCTCAGGCAGGTTGGGTGCCCCGGTGAGACCTGCACAGCTGCCTGCTTCTCTGCTAGGTATGAACCCCCAGCACCAACATTCACCAGGAGCTTGCCGCCATTACCTGTCTGACCCTTGTGACAACTGGGGCCCCTCCCCCACACCTCACCCTGTTTCCTACAGGACTGCAGGGAGTGGAATAAAGGTTGGGACTTGGGACTTCTGGATGTGTGCTACATGGCCTGGAGCGGTCACTCGGGGCCTGACCTTGGTTTTCTCGCTGGGAAATGGGAGCTTAGCAGCTGTGTGGCTTTAGTCTACTGTTGGATCAAGTCCCTTCACGCAGGTGAAACACCAGGAACAGTGCCTGGCCTTTAGTGAGCACTCAGCTAGTACAAGTGGTTAGCTGTACTCCCCTCTTTTTAAAAAATTCATTTAGATTGCATTTATTTTTAAAATGGGTGTCCAGCCCCTCCCTGGAGCATGGGCAGCTGCCCCTTCTGGACTCTTCCATTCTTGTGTTCTGACTTCCAAAAATCATAGTGAACACGCTTTGTCTACGTGGCTAACTTTTGTAGTCACCTCTGAAAAGGTCACAAAACCTGAATATACAAGGCCTACGTAATTTAAAAACAGAAAATAAAATCAATGATGAAACGCCACCCTTCACTTATCAGACCGGCAAGAAAAGGGAAAGCTTGATAACCCTGCAGAACAGGAGTAAGGAGGTGTGCTCATGGCCCGCACACTCCAGCGCCAGTGAGTGATCTGGCCGTGGCTTGGACTCACTACGTCACCTTTGACCCAGAGACTTCCCCTACATCCTCACTGACACAGGGACACCCACAAGCACCCATGGAAGCTCAGGCAGCACTGCCTGAGGAGCTGGATGCCATGAGAACCTCGGTGTCCCTGGACACAATAAGAGGATGGCTGGGGCCTGCTGGCTCCAGGCACATAGGCACAGAGATGCCACAGACTGGGTCTGAACAGCACACTGCAGAGAAGATAGCACATTTCAATACACAGTGGGGCAGGTGGCAGGGCACAGCATCGGGCAGCTGTGGCTTGCAGGGGATGGATGGGACTGGAAGGTGAGCTGGGGAGGGAGGAGGGAAGACAGACTCACTTTTCACCTAAAACCCTCCCTACTACTTCCACTTATTTCTCAGCCACAAAGAGGAGTCGCTGGTAATCAGCGGAGGCCGGTGCTCCCTTTGCTCCAGTGGCTGCCCCACAGCCTGCAGGGTTGACACAACACACTCTGCTCCCAGAAGGCTGAGTGCTTCCCCTGCTGGCCTGCTGGTGGAGCCTCAGCAAGCAGCCTGCTGCCAGGGAGGTTGGACACCTGCATCTCCCAGGTATGTCTGATCCATTTGGATGAGCTACTTGTGTGTGACTGACCTTTGTTATGTTGCCTAAGAATATCTTTTGCCTGACCGGGTGGTTGCGCAGTGGATAGAGCATTGACTGGGATGCGGAGGACCCAGGTTTGAGACCTTGAGGTCGCCAGCTTGAGCATGGGCTCATCTGGTTTGAGCAGGGCTCACCAGCTTGAGCCCAACCAAGGTCACTGGCTTGAGCAAGGGGTCACCCAGTCTGCTGTAGCTCCCTGGTCAAGGCACATATGAGAAATCAATCAATGAACAACTGAGGAACCTCAACAAAGAGTTGGTGTTTCTTACTTCTCTCCCTTCCTGTCTGTCTGTCCCTATCTGTCCCTCTCTCTGACTCTCTCTGTCTCTGCCACAAAGAGGGACAGGAAAAAGAAAAAAAAAGAATATCTTTCTAGTTTGATTATTCTTTTTCTTTTCATTGAATTTACTAGGGTGACACTGGCTAACAGAATTACACAGGTTTCAGGTGAACAATTCTACAACACATCTCTGTACACTATATTATGTGTTCACCACCCAATTCACCATTTATTCCCCCATACCACCCTGCCCCTGGGAATCACCACACTGTTGTCTGTGTCTATGCATTTATTCTTTTTGTCCTTTTTAGCTTAATCCCTCTGTCCCCTCTGCCAGCCCTGCCCCCAAGAGCTGTCAGCCTGCTATCTATGGTTCTGTTTTGCTTTAGTTCATTTTGTTCACTAGAATGCACATGAGTGAGATCATGTGGTACTTGTCTTTCTCTGACTGGCTTACTTCACTTAGCACAATGTCTCCAGGTCCATCCATGCTGTTGCAAAAGGTGATATTTCCTATTTTATGGCCAAATAGTATTCCATTGTGTAAATGTACCACAGCTTTTTTATCCACTTATTCACTGGTGGGCACTTGGGCTGCTTCCAAATCTTGGCTATTGTAAATAATGGTGCAGTAAACATGGGGGTGCATATTTTCTTCGAATTAGTGTTTCGGGATGCTTTGGATAAATTCCCAGAAGTGGAATCACTGTGTCATGAGGCAGTTCCATTCTTAACATTTTTTTTTTTTTTGTATTTTTCTGAAGTTGGAAACTGGGAGGCAGTCAGACAGACTCCCGCATGCGCCTGACCGGGATCCACCTGGCATGCCCACCAGGGGGCGATGCTCTGCTGCATCCAGAGCCATTCCAGCGCCTGAGGCAGAGGCCATGGAGCCATCCCCAGTGCCTGGGCCAACTCTGCTCCAATGGAGCCTTGGCTGTGGGAGGGGAAGAGAGAAAGAGAGAGGAAGGAGAGGGGGAGGCGTGGAGAAGCAGATGGGCGCTTCTCCTGTGTGCCCTGGCCGGGAATCAAACCCGGGACTCCTGCACGCCAGGCCAAAGCTCTACCACTGAGCCAACTGGCCAGGGCCCCATTCTTAACATTTTTGAGGAAACTTCATACCGCTTTCCAGAGTGTCTGCACCAATCTGTGTTCCCAACAACAGTGCATGAGGTTAAAAAAGAACTACCTTAGAAATGTGTGATTTTTAAATCACGTCCTGGGTTGACCTTCCAGTCATTTGTAGACACTCGGTTCCAATCCTGCACATTTTTAGGTTTCATGTTGTGTCCCATTATCTGCCTGGTCTAGCTGAGGGCAGCTGCGTGGGAAGCTGGCTGCTGTGCCAGCTTCTGCAGAGCCACGGCACCTCACCTGCCTCATTGTGCGGGAGGGGTTGTGCTGTCCCCCGCTGACCTTGCTCATGTTGCCGGCACATACTTTGATGACAAGCTGCTGTCTACACGGGCCAGGTCTTGCTATGACCTCATTCTTGCATTTCATTGCTCTAGAACAGTGGTAGTCAACCTGGTCCCTACCGCCCACTAGTGGGCATTCTAGCTTTCATGGTGGGTGGTAGCGGAGCAACCAAAGTATAAATAAAAAGATAGATTTAACGACAGTAAGTTGTTTTATAAAGATTTATTCTGCCGGCCTGACCTGGCGGTGGTGCAGTGGATAGAGCGTCAGACTGGGATGCAGAGGACCCAGGTTCGAGACCCCGAGGTCGCCAGCTTGAGTACGGGCTCATCTGGTTTGAGCAAAAGCCTGCCAGCTTGCCTGACCTGTGGTGGCGCAGTGGATAAAGCGTCAACCTGGAAACGCTGAGGTTGCCGGTTCAAAACCCTGGGCTTGCCTGGTCAAGGCACATATGGGAGTTGATGCTTCCTGCTCCTCCCCCCCCCCCTCACTCTCTCTCCCCTCTCTATAATGAATAAATAAAAAAAATCTTAAAAGGCAATTGACATTTTAAAAAGCCTACTAGCTTGAACCCAAGGTCGCTGGGTCCAACAAGGGGTTACTCAGTCTGCTGAAGGCCTGCAGTCAAGGCACATATAAGAAAGCAATCAATGAACAACTAAGGTGTTGCAACGTGCAATGAAAAACTAATGATTGATGCTTCTCATCTCTCTCCATTCCTGTCTGTCTGTCTCTGTCTATCCCTCTTTCTGACTCATTCTCTCTGTAAAAAATACATAAATAAATAAATAAAATTTAAAAAGAAAAAAGAAAAAAATTTTTATTCTGCCAAACTTAGTGAAAATCCGACATAAAGTACTTGCTAAGGCCTGACCTGTGGTGGCGCAGTGGATAAAGCGTCGACCTGGAAATGCTGAGGTTGCCGGTTCAAAACCCTGGGCTTGCCTGGTCAAGGCACATATGGGAGTTGATGCTTCCTGCTCCTCCCCCCTTCTCTATCTCCTCTCTCTCCCCCCTCTCCTTTCTAAAATGAATGAATAAATAAATAAATAAATAAATAAAGATGTTAAAAAAAAAAAAAGTACTTGCTAAGTAATTATTATTATATGCTTAAACTTGCTGTAACTCTGCTTTATAAATTTTATAAAGTAAAGTTACTTCCCTACTTTATAAATCACCATTACTATGGAACCGGTGGGCGGTTAGAAAATTTTACTACTAACAGAGATATAAAAGTGGGCGGTAGGTATAAAGAGGTTGACTACCCCTGCTCTAGAACTTGAAAGTCCACTTGTTTAGCTTCCTGATAAACTTCATAAATCAATTAGATTCATGCTAACTGGTTACTTCAGTTTGGAGAACACAGCTGCCATTATGACACTTAGTACTTATATCCAGAAAGGGTCTCCTTTTCAAATCTTACCCTGTAATGCCGGTAGCTGAGGCCAGGCTGGTCCATATTGGATCCAGGCAGATGCTAGAAAAACTGTGGAGCCGGAAAAGCATTGGGCCATTTCATTTAATAAAGTCTCACAACGGTGGACAAGCACACAGGCAAGGGAAACCACCTTTCAGGCAAACAAAAGCCAAAATGGCCCCTCACAGCAGTAGGCAAGCAATTCGTGCATCTGCAATCCCCCATCTGTCTGGAGCACAAGCACCCACAGCCTTTATAGGCCATACACATGGAGTAGCCATGCACTCATGCACCAATCGGGCAAAGTGCTTACAGCTGGTAACCCTGTGAGCAAGCCTAACACAGCTGCCCCACAGACCCTTTTTAAAGTGCTTGGTAGTTTCTCTAACCAAATACTTTGCCTGAAAATCTGGGTCCCTGGGTGCCTCTTCCAGTTATCTCTCTGCACTCCCTCCCCTCCCCTTCAGCACCTATTGTGAACCTGCCTATGCAGGTCAATGGTCAAGGGTCATGAATTATACCTCTCAACCCCCCACATTCTTCCAGCAAACAACCAATCAAGATCACTGAGGCACAGTGAGGTATGGGGGCTGCATAGGGGGAAAGAAGCCAAAAGGTAGAGGCTGGTGTCCACAGGGCAGGCAGGAGTGGCATGAACTGTATGTATCTGGGGGGAAAGGGAGATAGGGTCAGAGGGCCTCCAGTGCAGGTGTAGAGAGTTTACATCTCCGGAGAGCAGATCCCAGAGGATGGAGGAGGGGGCTGTGGTGCAGATCTGAGGTGCAGCAGGGCCATCTGACCCCAGGCCCCGGGGGTCTGGCTGGGGCCCTGCTCTTAGTTGGGATGACAGCCTTGCCTGGCCAGGTGGGCAAATGGGCAGTGTCTGTGTGTCTGTGAGGGAAGGGGGACATCAGGACGGGGCCAGGGAGGGCAGTGGCGCCTCTGGTCCCACCTTGAAACCCAGAACCTGGTGCAATTTTACAAAATATCACATTATAAAAGTCATTCACGTTATTATGGGCAGACGCCAGAAACTGTTAAACTGTCTTGTGATCATCTTTACCCCTGTTAATGGCTGCTGGGACCAGTGGTGGGATTCAAATAATTTAACAACCGGTTCTCTGCCCTAATGACCGTTTTAAGTATAAAAAAATGATATAGCCTGACCAGGCGGTGGCGCAGTGGATAGAGCGTCGGACTGGGATGCAGAGGACCCAGGTTCGAGACCCCGAGGTCGCCAGCTTGAGTGCAAGCTCATCTGGTTTGAGCAAAAGCTCACCAGTGTGGACCCAAGGTCGCTGGCTCGAGCAAGGGGTTACTCGGTCTGCGGAAGGCCCCACGGTCAAGGCACATATGAGAAAGCAATCAATGAACAACTAAGGTGTTGCAATGTGCAATGGAAAACTGATGATTGATGCTTCTTGTCTCTCTCCGTTCCTGTCTGTCCCTATCTATCCCTCTCTCTGACTCTCTCTCTGTCCCTGTAAAAAAAAAAAAAAAAAATACTTAAGTAAGAACAATAAAAGAGGTACACAAAACTAGATAAGTTTTAAAATATTCTTGAGGGCCTGGGTGCAGCGCGGCGTCCTCACACCTGGCCTGCTCTGCAGAGTAGCAGGAGCCCTCTATCTTTGAGGTGAAGGGTTTCGCGACACGCGTCCCGCGCCCCGAGGGGCCCGCGAATTGCTCGGCATCGTGGGGTCGCCCGATCTCGTAGTCCGGCTGGGCGGCCGCCTCCGCTCGGGGCGCTGAGGCCGGAAGTCTCCAGTCCCCGCTCAGCTGCGGGCCCGGGGGCGTGGCGCGGCCGCACTGGTTCAGTTCCCCCCTCCCCCCATCCCGGCACTGGGCAGCTTTCGGTTTCGGGAGCCGCCGGGCCAGCCCGCTGCCCGACGGGCAGCGCGCCTCAACCCCCGCGGCCATGGCCCAGGCCGGTGTCATGGCCGAGGTGACCCAGGCGCTGTGCGCGGCCGGCGGGGCCCTGGAGCTGACGGAGCTGCGGTGCCGCTTGCGGGACGGCGTCGGCGCGGACGCTCTGGAGCGGCTGCTGCGGGAGCTCCGGCCGTGGCGGCGCGTACGCGACCCCCGAGCGGGTGGTGCTGGCCATCTCGGCTCAGGGCTCTGTGGCCAGCTGCACTTCTGCAAGTTCACGATCTACGGGGCCTGCAAGTTCCAGAAGGCCGGGAAGAACTGTAGGAACGGTCACACCTTGACAACCGCACACAATCTAAGTGTGCTGAAAACTCGTGGAGTCGACTATCTCAGCTATAGTGAGCTCTGCCAGCTCTTGTGTCAGAATGACACATGGCTTTTGCCAGAGATCTGCCTTCACTACAACAAAGGAAATGGACTCCACGGCTCTTGTACCTTTCAGGAGCAGTGTATCAAACTCCATGCCTGCCAGTATTTTTTACAGGGCGAATGCAAATTTGGCACAGGCTGTAAGAGATCTCATGATTTCTCTAATTCTGAGAATCTGGTAAAACTGCGGAAGTTGGGCATGAGCTCAGACCTGGTGAGCAGGCTACCTTCTATTTATAGAAATGCTCATGACATCAAGAATAAGAGCTCTGCTTCCAGCCCACAGGGGACTTCTGAAAGAAGAGACAGTTCAGGTTCTGTATCCTCAACCACTAGTAACCAGGAAGAGAGTGATGAGATCTGCTTGTACCATATCCGGAAAAGTTGTAGTTTTCAAGAGAAGTGCAATCGAGTTCATTTCCATTTGCCGTATTGATGGAGTCTGGTGGAAGGATTTTGACAAAATGGAGTTTATTGAGGAGGCGTATTGCAATCCCAAGAAAGACAGAGTCCTATATCCTGATTTGCTTGGTATTTTTTCCTTTGAGTATGTGAACTTTGAGTCTATGAAGTTTGGCCCTGCCCAGCTTTGCCACCTCTCGACGGCCTCCTCGGTCACCAAACCTCCACACTTCATCCTCACCACCGAGTGGATTTGCTACTGGACTGATGACTTTGGTTCTTGGCAGGAATATGGAAAACAAGGTGTGGAGCACCCCATGGCCACCATCAGCAGCAGTGATTTGGAGAAGGCCTACCTGGCATACTGTGCACCAGGCTCTGACACCAAGGCAGCCACTCTCAAGTTCCAGGCTGGAAAGCACAAATATGAGCTAGACTTCAGAGACTTTATTCAGAAAAACGTGGCCTATGGCAAATTGAGAAAGATTTGTCAGAGACCCAAATATGTGTCTTCTCAGGAAGTGAAGGTGAAGCAAACCTGCAGTGTCACATTTCAAGGCCCAAAGAATATCCCAGACCATTGGGACCCCTCAGCCTTGCTGGACCCTGGCTTTCAGCTGATCACCCTCCATTCTTCCTCAGAAGAATATGAGAAGGTCTATAATCTCTTTAACCGTACATTGCCCCACTGCATTCAGAAGATAGAGTCCAGAACCTGGCTCTCTGGGAAGTCTACCAGTGGCAGAAAGGGCAGATGCAGAAGAGAAACGGAGGGTGGATGGTGGATGAGAGGCAGCTGTTCCACGGCACCAGTGCCTATTTTGTCGATGCCATCTGCCAGCAGAACTTTGGCGGGTCTGTGGGCTTCATGGCACTTCCTATGGCAAAGGGAGCTACTTTGCCCGAGATGCCGCGTATTCCCACCACTACAGCAAGTCCGACCCCAAGTTCTATATCATGTTTCTGGCTCAGTTGCTGGTGGGCGAGTTTACCCGGGGCAATGTCTCCTTTGTCCGTCCCCCAGCCAAGGATGGCCAGGGCAACAGCGTCTTCTACGACAGCTGTGTGAACAGCATGTCCAACCCTTCTATCTTCGTGATCTTTGAGAAGCACCAGGCCTACCCTGAGTATGTCATCCAGTACTCCACCTCCAGCAAGCCTGCGGCTGGGGCCTCCACCCTCTTCTCCCTGGCGTCCTTCTTGGGTTTCCGGCAATGAGCTTGGGCTGTATTTTAGGCCTTTCACGTTTTTATTTTTTTAATTAAAAAAAAAAATGAAAAAAAAATTCAATAATTCCTGACAAAAACAATGAAACGTATTTAAGATATATATTTCCATATTACTTCTTTTTTTTTAATTTTTATTTATTCATTTTAGAGAGGAGAGGAGAGACAGAAGGGGGGGGAGCTGGAAGCATCAACTCCCATATGTGCCTTGACCAGGCAAGCCCAGGGTTTCAAACCGGTGACCTCAGCATTTCCAGGTCAGCGCTTTATCCACTGCGCCACCACATGTCAGGTTTTTTTTTTAATCTTTTTTTAAATTAATTAATTTATTTATTCATTTTAGAGAGGAGAGGGAGAAACAGAGAGTGAGAAGGGGGGGAGGAGCTGGAAGCATCAACTCCCATATGTGCCTTGACCAGGCAAGCCCAGGGTTTCGAACCGGCGACCTCAGCATTTCCAGGTCGACGCTTTATCCACTGCGCCACCACAGGTCAGCATATTGCTTCTTTTTTAAATTTTTTTAATTTTATTTATTCATTTTAGAAAGGAGAGACAGAGAAAGAGAGAAGGGGAAGGAGCAGGAAGCATCAACTCCCATATGTGCCTTGACCAGGCAAGCTCAGGGTTTCAAACCGGAGACCTCAACATTTCCAGGTCGATGCTTTATCCACTGCGCCACCACAGGTCAGGCCCATATTGCTTCTTTTTTGTTGTTATTTTTTGGGTTTTTTACAGAGACAGAGAGTCAGAGAGAGGATAGATAGGAACAAACAGACACGAATGGAGAGAGATGAGAAGCATCAATCATCAGTTTTTCATTGCAACACCTTAGTTCATTGATTGCTTTCTCACATGTGCCTTGACCGCGGGCCTTCAGCAGACCGAGTAACCCCTCGCTCGAGCCAGAGACCTTGGGTCCAAGCTGGTGAGCTTTTGCTCAAACCAGATGAGCCCACACTCAAGTTGGCGACCTCAGGGTCTTGAACCTGGGTCCTTCCACATCCCAGTCCGACGCTCTATCCACTGCGCCACCGCCTGGTCAGGCTCCATATTACTTCTTTTTTTTTTTTTTTTTTTTTTTTTTTTTTTTTAAATATTTTATTTATTTATTTTTTAGAGAGAGAGGAGTGAGAGAGAGAGACAGAGAGAGAGAGAGAGAAGGGGGAGGAGCAGGAAGCATCAACTCCCATATGTGCCTTGACCAGGCAAGCCCAAGGCTTTGAACCGGCGACCTCAGTGTTCCAGGTCGACGCTTTATCCCACTGCGCCACCACAGGTCAGGCTCCATATTACTTCTTGATTGGCGTCCTCACTTGCAATTTTTTTCACCTATAAATGGAAGGAACATTACTATTGGCGCTTAGAACACGCTGTTGCATAGATGAACGTTAAAAGAGTAAGGAATCTGGCCTGACCTGTGGTGGCGCAGTGGATAAAGTGTCGGCCTGGAAATGCTGAGGTCATCGGTTCGAAACCCTGGGCTTGCCTGGTCAAGGCACATATGGGAGTTGATGCTTCCAGCTCTTCCCCCTTCTCTCTCTCTGTTTCTCTCTCTCCCTCTCTCTCTCCTCTCTAAAAATGAAAAAAAAAAAAAAAAGTGTTCTTTAAAAAAAAAGCCCTGGCCGGTTGGCTCAGCGGTAGAGCGTCGGCCTGGCTTGCGGGGGACCCGGGTTCGATTCCCGGCCAGGGCACATAGGAGAAGCACCCATTTGCTTCTCCACCGCCACCCCCTCCTTCCTCTCTGTCTCTCTCTTCCCCTCCCATAGCCAAGGCTCCATTGGAACAAGGATGGCCTGGGCGCTGGGGATGGCTCCTTGGCCTCTGCCCCAGGCGCTAGAGTGGCTCTGGTTGCGCAGAGCGACGCCCCAGAGGGGCAGAGCATCACCCCCTGGTGGGCAGAGCGTTGCCCCTGGTGGGCGTGCTGGGTGGATCCCAGTCGGGCGCATGCGGGAGTGTGTCTGACTATCTCTCCCCGTTTCCAGCTTCAGAAAAATACAAAAAAACAAAAACAAAACAAAACAAAAAAAAAAACGTCGACCTGGAAATGCTGAGGTCGCTGGTTTGAAACCCTGGGCTTGCCTGGTCAAGGCACATATGGGAGTTGATGCTTCCAGTTCCTCTCCCCTTCTCTCTGTCTCTCCTCTCTCTCTCTCTCTCTCTCTCTCTCTCTCTCTCTCTCTCTCTCTGTTTCTCTTTCTCCTCTCTAAAATGAATAAATAAAAATAAATAAATAAATAAAAAGAGTAAGGCATCTAAACTCCTGATTTCCAAACTGGGTGGCTGCCCAGGCACCCACCTTAGGGAGAACCCTGATTACAAGTGCCACTTTAACATCCAATTTGCTGAACTGAACAAAAAATTAGGTATCAGTTCTGCCAAACTTGTGCGAACAGGCTGAATCCCAACACAGGCTGGGACTCATAGAGTGTTATCCCTGACACACTGAGGTGTGCATACAGTGGCGGACACTTCATCCCGAGGGTGCAGAACTGAGCATCTGGACTGCTGTTGGGCTGTCTCCATGTCGCACTTGCTAGGAAGGCTCAGGTGCCTGTGCTGGCACCTGTATGTCTTAACCAGAACCCTCCCCAGGTGTTTGGTTTCCTTACACCAGCAGATACATCCTGCGGCAGGCCAGCCACAGCGCCCAAGCACTCATGACACAAGGAGCAGGCAAACACTCTGCAGGGAATTAACACAATGACACTGCACCGATGCCAACCTCCCCTCCCAACCAAACCTTCCACAAGCTAAGCCAAAACCTGTGCTGAAATATAGCCTTCTTACTTTTTTATTGCAAAATAGTGCTCAGGAACAGCCAGCTGGGCGGAATGTCTCACTACCTCCCTATGCCTGCCCCACCTGTGGCCCTTCCCTGCTTTCTGAACAAGGAACCTCAGCGCTGCTTAGTTCTCAGCACAGATTCCCAATGCTGCACGGAGACTGCCTGCGAGATCAGTCACTCACATTGCGTAAAATGGGGCCACTGCTTTCCCCTGCCCCAGCCTGACCTCCCTGTAGCATCCCACCCAGCTAGCCACTCCCTCCCTCTTAACACTTTTCATTATAAGAGATACCCAAACTACATCAAGCACATATAGCACACAGGTATACTTTAAAGAATAGTATGTAAAGAAAAATAAAATAATCTAAAGAATCAAAGAAACACCTGGGCATTCAGCTTAAGAAACAGAACATGACTACCACCTATTTTTGTAAATAAAGTTTTACTGGCACTGCCTGACCTGTGGTGGCACAGTGGATGGAGCGTCGACCTGGAGGTGCTGAGGTCGCCAGTTCGAAACCCTAGGCTTGTCTGGTCAAGGCACATATGGGAGTTGATGCTTCCTGCTCCTCCCCCCCTTCTCTCTCTCTCTCTCTCTCTCTCCTTTCTAAAATGAATAAATAAAATAAAATTAAAAATTAAAAAAAAAAGTTTTACTGGCACACAGCCAGTCCACATTACACGGTGCCTATGGCCACTCTGTGCTACGAGGGCAGAGGTAAGGGGCCATGCAGTACAAATATCCACTTCTTGGCCTTCGCAGAACAGGCCTGCCGGCTCCTACTTTGGAATTCTTTAGTGGGGGCAGGTGGTGACAAAGTTCTTGTTTTATTGTCTTGCAAAGCTATTGATTGCTTTATTCTCATTAGTGAAAGCTATGGCCATTGGTATAGGATTTTAGGTGGACTGCTATCTCCTATGGGTGCACCAGCAGCATCTCACTGTCCTTAGAGTTGAGGTTCCTGTCTCCTCTGTCTGACAACTCTTATTTATTTATTTATTTATTTATGACAGAGTCAGAGAGAGGGACAGATAGGGAGGGATAGACAGATAGGAAGGGAGAGAGATAAGAAACATCAATTCTTCATTGCGGTTCCTTAGTTGTTCATTGATTAATTTCTCATATGTGCCTTGACCAGGGGGCTACAGCAGACTAGGTGACCCCTTGCTCAAGCCAGCGACCTTTGGCTCAAGCTGGTGAGCCTTACTCAAAGCAGATAAGCCCACGCTCAAGCTGGTGACCTCAGGGTCTCGAACCTGGGTCCTTTGCGTCCCAGTCCGACGCTCTATCCACTGCGTCACCACCTGGTCAGGCTGTCTGACAACTTTTAAAACAGTCTCACTACCTCTGGTGTTCCTGAGTTTTGTTACCATAGATCCAGGGTGCATGGCTTTGTAACCATTCCGACTGGGATTCCTTAGGCCTCCTGGGGTTGAGAATTATCACTTCGAGTACTTCAGCCTCACTCTCAGCCCTATCCCTTCAAGTGTTTCCTCTGTCCCAACACATGTCAGATGCTCACACCAACTGTGGCTCTTCACCTGCCTCTCCTTTCTTTCTTCCTTTCTCTCCCCCCCCTTCCTTCCTTCCTTCTTTCCTTCCTTCCCACCTCAAAACCAAGATGCACAACCTCCCCGTGGATGGGATAAAATTTAAATGACAACTGTCAGGTGGCGAAGGTCACAGTCTGATGACTCAAGAGGAGCCCGATTTGCTTGAATTGACCCATACTGGACATGGTCACACCTCTGGCGGAGTGCCCCTTTGGGGCTTACATCTGTGCCATGGCGCGTGCTGTGGCCCATGCATGAGGCAACTTACAATATACCACTGTTGTCAGAAATACAGCACTGTGGTCAGGGTTGGAATAGCTTAACCTGTCCCATGATGAGAGATAAATGACAGCTGGCTACACAGTGGGATGCAGCTATGAGTTGTGTGGTTGTGAGACTGAACAAGGCATGGGCTGTGCCAACCAGGATGGACCCGAGTTCTCACCTGCCCCATGCCCACTGACAGTGTCCCCTCCATTGGCCCTTCTTGCTACATTTTGGCTTCACCAGTTCCAAGGAGCCCTTCTCACAGATGTTCCTGCCAACCTCACAATGACACCAGGAGGGACAAAGACATGATGAGCCTGGGTGGCTCTGGCTTTGGGAGGCTGAGTAAACCAAACACATTACTTGATTAGTGTGTGAGTACATGGCAGAGGCATGTGTGCATAGCCTATATAGGGTTGTGGGTGCTTCCCCTGGGCAGTGATTCTCCCAGATTGCTCTCCTGCCAACGTGAAATACAGTTTTCCTTGTTCTCTTGCCCTTACTACGAATAGATTTTCCTTTATTAGCTCTTTCCCTTTTGTTTATTTGTTTGCCTGCCTTTGTGAACCTCCAATATAAATGTATATGGCCCAACACTTTTCAGCTCTGCAGTTTCTCTACCATCTGCCTGAATCCAATGTGAACTTGCCTGGTCTTGGCCACCAGCCTTACATCTGGTGTAGTGGGCAGGGTTTGGAGCAGATTGGTATGGAGCCACCGACACCCTTGAAGGGTGGGGTAGAGGAGTGGTCCTTGTTGTCCAGTGTATGGTTCCTCAGAGCTGTCCTTTTGGGGGCTGCAGGCTGGGTGTCTTTTACATCCCTGTAAGAGGAAACTGAGAGCTCTGTGCAAGAGGCAGCCCGAGATCAAAAGCTCCAGGGTGAGCTGTGGACTGAGTGGCAACAATGGCATGAGCTGGAACAGTCACTGGAGAAAGAGCTGCAGATCCAAGAATTGCAAGTCAGACTGCAGGCTGAGAACCAGCAACTGTGTGAACTGGAGCCTGCACTGGAGAGGAAGGCCGACTGGGTATGAGAGTTGTGGTGTGAGATGCAGGCTGAACACCAACAGCACCTGGAACTGGAACAATCTCTGGAGAAGGAATTGCGGGTTTGCGAGTTGCAGTTTTCCTGGAAGCTGAACGTTGGAAGCTGTTGGAGAAACAACTGCAAGTTCAGGAGCTTGAGAGTCAGCTTCAGGCCAAGAGCCAGCAGCCACAGGCAACGAAGCAGACGCAGAAGACGGAGCTGCATTCCTGCCAGAGGAGTGGCTCTGAGTTGGCAGGAGCAGGTGTTTCTTATTCCTCCTCTTCTGAGGGGAGGCTCAGGCTGCAACTGCTGTCCCCAGACTCAAGAGACCAGCTAGTGGTCACCAAGAAGGTAAAATCTTAGCAGTGCCTGACCAGGTGGTGGCGCAGTAGATAAAGCATTGGACTGGGATGCAGAGGACCCAGGTTTGAGACCCCAAGGTCGCCAGCTTGAGTGTGAGCTCATCTGGTTTGAGCAAGGCTCATCAGCTTAAGCCAAAGGTCACTGGCTTGAGCAAGGGGTCACCCAGTCTGCTGTAGCCCCCTGGTCAAGGCACATATGAGAAATTAATCAATGAACAACTAAGGAACCACAATGAAGAATTGATGTTTCTCATCTCTTTTCCTTCCTGTCTGTCTGTCCCTATCTGTCCCTGTCTCTGACTCTGTCTCTCCCACATACACAAAAAAATCTCAGCAGCAAAGAGTCCCTCAGGGACAACCACAGTCTCCTCCACAGATAGTGGAGCACTCTGTGGTCTGGCCTTACACCCAGGCAGAGCTGATGGAGTTGGGGGGTGCAATTCAGGCAGAAACCTGTGGAGCCCCTGGCAGCCTGGCTGCTGAGGTGTGGGACATAGAGGGTGAATGGCATCATGCTCTCTGGAACAGAGATGGAGAAATTGGCTGCCATTACCACAAACTCCTCCATGAGGCAGTGGCTTCAGAACTGTCAAGACAACCCAGGAAAACATACCCGATTAGAATGGGTGATGGCTGCCATTTGTATAGTCTGGCAGAATGCTGGGGACTTGCTGGGGGCAGTGAGTCGGTGGCAGTGCTGTAGTGAGTTAGTACAGGTCCTTTGGGAACTAGGTATAAAGAATGCTGCTTTCAACACGAGGTCCCGTAGACCAGATGAGGAAGTATTTACTGCCAGGATATGAGATCTTACCCTCTGCAGTGCCCCATCAGCCCTTTTTGGGTCACTAGTGGCAATCCTGAGCCCTTATGTGGGACAGCCTATTAACATGGTTACACAGATGGTAGCAGATTTGGGGGAGCTGGAGGCAGCACAGAATCACAAAGCTGTGAGGGTTGCTGCCCGTGCTACCCCCCTCCGACTAGCAAGAGGAATGGGCCTGTGAAAGTTACCCAAACACAGATGTGGATGGATTTAATTGCGGCTGGAGCAGATAGGGAGAAATTGGATGGCAAGCATAATAAGGTTCTTTTTTTTTTTTTTTTTTTTTTTTTTCATTTTTCCGAAGCTGGAAACAGGGAGAGACAGTCAGACAGACTCCCGCATGGGCCCGACCGGGATCCACCCAGCACGCCCACCATGGGGCGACGCTCTGCCCACCAGGGGGCGATGCTCTGCCCATCCTGGGCGTCGCCATGTTGCAACCAGAGCCACTCTAGCACCTGGGGCAGCGGCCAAGGAGCCATCCCCAGTGCCCGGGCCATCTTTGTTCCAATGGAGCCTTGGCTGCGGGAGGGGAAGAGAGAGACAGAGAGGAAAGCGCGGCGGAGGGGTGGAGAAGCAAATGGGCGCTTCTCCTGTGTGCCCTGGCCGGGAATCGAACCCGGGTCCTCCGCACGCTAGGCCGACGCTCTACCGCTGAGCCAACCGGCCAGGGCCATAATAAGGTTCTTTTGGAGTTTTGGCAGCAGCTTAAACCAGGACAGAGAGTCCAACTGCTGAGACAAATGGCCCCAGCAGCTACCAATAAAACAGTTGGTGCACGGGTGGCATGGTTACAAGATTATATGATGGAGACTGCTGAGGGAGAGGAGGACCCCCAAGACCCGCTGTTCCAGTTTGAGTAGGGGAAAGGCTGAGAGACGTGTCTAATAGGGACAGGCAGGGACTGGAGGCCACACGTGGAACTGGATATCCACTGGTCCCTTTCTAATAATGTACAGTGGGTGTTGGCCTTGGTGGATACAGGTGCAGAATGTTCCCTCCTCTATGGGAACCCAGAATGGTTTGCTGGGACCCCAGTGGCCATTGACGGTTATGGGGGCCAAACTGTTCAAGTGAAGCCAATAACTATTCCATTGGGGATAGGAAGAGTGCCTCCTAAGCCATATAAGGTGTATGTATCTCCTATTCCTGAATATATTTTGGGGGCAGATGTCTTACAAGGGCTGTGGTTGGAAACTACAGCTGGGGAGTTCCGGCTGCAGATCAGGGTCGTGAAGGCAGTGTTGCAGGCACATGCAGCAATTCCCCCTTGCAATTGCCCATTCCCTGGCATGTGACTAGCATGAAGCAGTACCACCTGTCAGGCAGCTATGAAGAAATCACTAATAGGGACAATCTAGAAAAGATGAGGATCATCCGGCCAGCACACAGCCCTTACAACTCCCCAGTGTGGTCTGTGCACAAACCAGACGGAACCTGGTGAATGACAGTGGATTACAGGGAACTTAATAAAGTTGTTCCCCCTTTTCATGCTGCTGTACCTTCAATAGCTAACCTGTCGGATCGGTTAAGCCATGAGTTGGGGACATACCGCTTTGTGGCAGACTTGGCCAATGCTTTTTTCTCTATTGATATAGCTGCAGAGAGTCAAGACCAATTTGCCTTCACTTGGGAAGGGCAGCAATGGACCTTTACAGTATTACCACAGGGCTATCTGCATAGCCCCACCTTGTGTCATGGGCTGGTGGCTGCTGACCTGGCTAAATGAAAACAGAGGCAGTTCGTATGTATCATTATATCGATGACGTTATGCTAACTAGCGACTCTTCCAGAATTGGAGCAAGCAGTCCCTACCCTGCTATTCCATATGAAAGCATGTAGCTGCACGGTCAATGAGGGCAAATTACAAGGACCTGGGTATCTGTTAAGTTCCTAGGGGTTGTCTGGTTGGTAAGACAAAGGTTCTCCCTGATGCAGTTATAGATAAGATCCAAGCATATCCCGTGCCCACTATGGTAAAGCAGTCACAGGAATTCCTAGGTCTGTTGGAGTATTGGTGAACATTCACACCCCATTTAGCTCAGTTACTGTGCCCCTTGTATCACATTATTCAGAAGGGGGTTCACTGGGATTGGACTGAGCAGGCACAAGGTACATTTGCAGCAGCTAAGAGAACTGTCAAGGCAGCACAGGCATTGAATATGTTTGATTTACCAGGCCCTGTGGGTTTGATGTCCATATAACCCCTGAGAGGTTTGGATGGGGCTTGTGGCAACGGACAGAGCGCTTACGGCAACCTATTGGGTTTTGGTCCCAATTGTGGAAAGGCGCTGAAGTCATTACTCATTAGTGGAGAAATAGTTGTTAGCTGTGTATACTGCCCTCCTAGCCACTGAGAGTATTATTACAACCACAACTCCAGTTAAGGTCAAGACCACATACCCTATTGCAGGATGGGTGAGAGATTGGGCAACCAAACCTTGTAGTGGTATGGCCCAAACCTCCACCGTGGCCAAGTGGGGTGCATACCTGCAAAAATGCTGTGCTCTTAGCACCAGCCCATTGTGAGCAGAACTGCAGGAAGTCTTGGGTCTAGTCACCTGTGTGACCTTAAAGTCAGGTGCAGCTAGGGCTCAGGAGGCAGAACCCGAAGTCAGTCCCTACCAGGAGGGGCGAGTGCCCATCCCCAAGGATGCCTGGTATCCTGATGGTTCTAGCAGGGGCCTACTGGCCATGTGGACGGCCATAGCCTTCCATCCAGCCACTGAGACTATTTGGATGGACACGGGTATAGGTCAAAGCAGCCAATGGGCAGAATTAAGAGCTGTTTGGCTAGTTGCCCATAATGAACCTTTACCTCTGGTGATTTGCACTGACAGCTGGGCTAGCTATCATGGACTGACCCTCTGGATTGCTACTTGGCACACTAACCAGTGGATGGTAATGCACCGTTCACTATGGGGTCAGGCTATGTGGCAAGACTTATGGGAAATAGGACACCAGAAGCAGGTGACAGTATATCATGTCACAGGGCATGCCCCTCTAGCCCATCCCGGGAATGATGAGGCAGATACTTTGGCGAGTGTGTGATGGTTGGAGACTGAGCCTGCAGGTGACGTGGCACAGTGGCTCCACCGGCGTCTACTCCATGCAGGACAGAAAACTATGTGGGCTACGGTTAAGGCGTGAAACTTGCCTGTGTCCTATGCAGAGGTACTTGCAGCCTGTGAGCAATGTGAGTGTGTTCCAAGGAGCACCCTCAGAGACCACTGGTGTCACCTGGACAGACCCAGAGAAGTCGTGTTCCACTGACATGACAAATATATATCATTGGACCCTTACCAAAGTCAGACGGGTACCAGTATGCAGTCATTTGTGTAGATACTGCCACCGGTCTGCTTGCGGCTTACCCTGCCTGTAACCCAGACCAAAGGGCAGTCATACAGGCTCTGGACTACCTGAGTGCTGCGTACAGGCGGCCACTGGTCCTTGAAAGTGACAATGGTACCCACTTCACAGGTTCTATGGTGAGGCAAACAGCTCAAGAGCTGGGGGTGAACTGGATCCCTACCACCCCCTGGCTGCTGGTATTATTGAGCGGTATAATGGACTCTTAAAGCAGGGACTGCGACAAGAGGGGGCACTGGCTCTCTTACTGGATGGGCATGCCACTTACGGACAGTACTCTGGATTTTGAATGAGAGACCTTGACAGAGGAGCCCAGCTCTGGTGAAGGCCCTCCTGCATCGGGCAGCTGCTCCCATCTGGTTGCAGTATGCACCAAGCCACTTTGCTCAAGCCGGCTTTGGATGGCAGGGCAATGTGCTCTTGCCTGCCCCAACAGCCCTCCTTAAAGGCCAGTGGCTTCAACAGACATGGTCCTGGACGGTACAGGCCCCCTACCTACGATGGGTGGCCTTGTTGGTGCTGTGGGATGGGGGGCTAGAGGTGGACCTCCTGTTAACTCCCTGGGCAACCAGCACCTGGCCACCTACGGTAGAAGTGTATTACCCTGTGAGTGCTTAGGGAGACAGCATTATGAAGGGCACCGTTCTAATTTTGTTATGGCCCATAATGAATTCTCCCATCTTGCTGCATGTAGAACCAGCAGATCTTGGTGTGAAGGCCAATAAGGTTTGGTAAGCCTGCCTGGGGCGGCCTCGAGTAACTACTACTGTGCTGTCTGCAGACAGAGCTCGGCCTGGATTCTGCCAAAACAGAAAGACTTGCCTCTCTTGGTGCTGCTGACCACTCTCATTTCATCCATAGCTGTGTTTGTAATTCTGTTGCTGTAGACCAGGGGTCTCAAACTCAACTCAGCATGTGGGCCACAGAGCAAGATCACAGCCATTCGGCGGGCCGCACTAGGTCTACAAAAGGCAACTGTTACGCAACACTTTTCTCACTGCAGTTGAAAACAAAAAAAAATCAGTACAACAAGCACAATCATACATGCAGTTTACTCAGTGTCACAAAACGACCAGAAACTGTAGTTCGCATCACAACTGCTGTTAACTAAGCTAATATCTAGCTAGGATGCTAGAGAAATGAAAAATACAAGTAGGCCCCTAGGCTTACTTAATTTTATCCAAAATATTTTGAACTTCGTGGATTAGTCTGTGGGCCGCACAAAATTGTTCGGCGGGCCGCATGCGGCCCGCAGGACGCGAGTTTGAGACCCCTGCTGTAGACTGTACTCTTTTGTTTCTGTAATGTACCTCACTCCTCGCACAGGGACCATAGCGAAAGAAACATGTCACATAGCTTGTGAGGTAAGCAATCCTAAAGGAGTGGAATGTGGGGCAGCTGTGTTAGGCTTGCTCATGGGTTTACCAGCTGCAAGCACTTTGCTTGATTAGTGCATTGGCACATGGCAGAGGCACGTGTGCATAGCCTATGTAAGGCTGTGAGTGTTTCCCCTGGACTGAGATTTTCCCAGATCGCCCTCTCACCACCATAGGTATGGATTTCCTTGCTCCCTTGCCTTTCACTGAGAATAGCAGATTTTCATTTGTTTATTAGCTCTTTCCCTTTGGTTGTTTATTTGCTCGCCTGCCTTTGCAAGCCTCCAATAAACAGGTGTGGCCCAACACTTTCCGGCTCTGCAGTTTCTCTACCATCTGCCCAAATCCAATGTGGACCTGCCTGGCCTCGGCCACCAGCCTTACACCACCTGCACAGACAGGTCCTCATGCATCAACCAGACACTGTGCTGGTGACCCCTTGCCCTTTGATCTGCCCCGCAGAATGGGGGACTTGCTTAGCCATAACATCAGGAGGACACTGCAGGGTTCACAGGCGATTGAACCAGGGTGGGAGCTTGAACTTCCTGTCAGCCTGGTTGCGGCAACCCATCCTCACTGCCACCAGTGACCAGCAGCAGCAGCAGCCCAGATGCACATGCTCACCTACCTGGGGCTGAGTTGTCCTGGGACGTGCGGCCAGAAGGGTTAGACCCCAGTTCAAGCAGCTTCCACGTGTCCTGGAGGGAACTGCTTGCAAGTGATGAGGACCTATGGGTGTGGTGGCTGCTGTCCTGGTGGAATTTGTGAGCCTGCTGTGGCTTTGGGGACTGGTTTTCTTTCTGACGAGTTGACTTGCAAGTTGCTGTGGAGATTTTGTGTTGCTTCTATAAAAGTTAGAAAAGAATTACCCCTGAAAGCCATACTCTCTCCCACCCCGAGGAAACAACAGGGCTCCCAGGCCCCTGTCGGTAGATAGGTGATAAGACAGTGGGCACAGCCCACAGATAGGCCTTGGACGTGAGACCTCAAGAACAGGAGAGAGCCTGACCAGGCGGTGGCGCAGTGGATAGGGCATCGGACTGGGATGCGGAAGGACTCAGGTTCGAGACCCCGGGGTTGCCAGCTTGAGCGTGAGCTCATCTGGCTTGAGCAAAAAGTTCACCAGCTTGGACCCAAGGCCACTGGCTCGAGCAAGGGGTTACTCAGTCTGCTGAAGGCCCGCGGTCATGGCACATGTGAGAAAGCAATCAATGAACAACTACAGTGTCTCAACGAAAAACTGATGATTGATGCTTCTCATCTCTCTCCGTTCCTGTCTGTCTGTCCCTATCTATCCCTCTATCTGACTCTCTCTGTCCCTGTAATAAAATGAAATAAAATTAAAAAAAAAAACAGGAGAGAAAGGCCATGGGAAGAGCCTGTACTCTGGCTGCCAGGGGTCCCTCTGAAATCTCAGTGTGGGGATGGCCAAGCCAATGCTGTCAGGACAGGCTGGGTCTGGAGAGAAAGGCACCATCTCTACAGTTGTGCTAACAAGCAGGGCCATTGTGGGCCTGAGCACCATGCCCTAGCGCCCATACTGCTAGGTCTGCGTACCTGCCCTGGCCCTGCTGGGCCTGCCGCACTGCCTCGCTGGGCATCGTTTCTGCAGACTGCTGTTGCTGCATGGGGCTGGATCTTTCCTGAGTATGTGGAGAAATGCTCCTCCTTGGCATTCTTAGAGTCCTGCCACGGAAATTCACATAAAAGGGATTCAGTGTTCGTGGTTCATCGACGAGGCATGCTACTGAGTTTCCCCTCAAGATTTAGAAGAAACAATCCCCAAATTACTGGTATTAGGGACTTACTCTGCTTGTGGACAAGTCAAAAGGGAGGGACCTGCTGTGTTCAATAGCCTGGATTAGCCTCTACCCTAGCCACACCTCTTCTCAGCCCCTGTTCCCACCCATGCCCACAGGACCAGAACTTCATGCTCCCCTCACTGAGATGGGACTTGGAACTCATGTCACCTCATGGTGTAACAGGCTGTCTGCCACCTGCTCTAATTTTATTTTAATTTTTCCATTGACTTGAGAGAGAAGCATTGTAAAGCCAGTTGGCAGGGCCAGAGCCACCATCAGAGCAGCCCGGCCCATGCAGGTTCGCATTGGATTCGGACAGTCAGTAGAGAAACAACGGAGCCACAAACTGATGGGCCATAGTCTTTAATTCTAGCTTGCACCCGGCGGGCAAGTAAAAATACACACCGGGCTCCAAAACCCAGTCACATTCAGTGCTCACAAAGCTACTGATTTATCCGAGTTTCCTAGAATCAAAGGTTTCTAGCTCATCAGACTTATTCACCTCTGTTCCCCATCTCCTTCCTTCTCCAGCGTCAAACTGCACAAACTGGCATCTCACTCAGCACTCCACCATCTTGGCTGCTTCTCCTGGCCTCCTCCACATGGCCTTTCTCTTCTCTCCTCTGCTCTCTCTTCTAATGATAATCTCAGGAAACAAGAGCACAAGCTCTCGTTCGGCCCCCATTTTATAGTGTAGCTTCACAACCTTTAATCCAATATACAAAATAGGGAAGTCTCTAATACAAAGTCACTCCTCTGAGTAATGATTGGATTGTACCGCCCTACATCAAAAAAGGGTAGGAAAGGCTTAATCCCAAAACCAAGCCCCAGGCTACAAGGACTCTCAACACACATTAATATCACCTGGGTGACGGCCTCCTCGTGGGCAACGTAATCTTTAACAAAGTGAGCATAATACATTTTATCTGCCCAACAAGCATCAATTAGGTATTCCTCTTAGTTGTGCATTCATTGTTTCTTGTACGTGCCCTGACCAGGAATTGAACCCAGGGTCTCAGTGCACTGGGACACTTTATCCACTAAGCCACCCTACCAGAGCCTCTCTCTAATTATAGTTCATTTCAATTAAACTGGAAATACAAACTACACCCTGGCAGAGTATGTCTATAAAACATCCAACACATTAGGACTAGAGTGAAGACTGCACAGAATTCCTTATTAAGTGAGTAAAGCTGCAAACATAAGTATGATAAAATTTATAATAAAAAAAACAGGAAATATTGAAATGTAACTATGTTTCAGTGCTGAAAATTGGAGGCTTTTAAGACAGTGTTTATTGTATTGACTTTTTTGTAATGAAAATGAAACATTTGAGAAATTAGTAAAAGTTGTTAAAAACACATTTCTTTTTTTAAAAAAACACATTTCTTAAGGAGAGTTACCTGACTTGTGAGGTGGGGTTGCAGCTGTCCCAAAGGTGGGCCCTGCTGCAAAGATGCCTCGGTCTTCTCCCTGGGGTGCTGGCCCTCAGGGCTGAGGGGCCGGGGAGGCGGTTTCCCTACAAACAAGGTGAGGGAAAGGTCAAGGGCTCATTCTGTGTGCACATCACGTCTGGACATCTCTCATGCTGAGTACAAAGACACGTTCCTCTTCAAAACCAAACCCTCTTTTTCAGTGAATTTGGGGATGCACGGCTGTGAGCTGTCTGTGTCTACTGGCATTTCAGCAGCTTAGCGGAGCCCACTGACCATACTCAGACATATAGAACACACTCTACAGGCATACGTCCCTTAAATGGCTTCTCAAAGAGCCAGAAAGGAACATGTTTGTGAGCAGACCTATAGACACACCCTCTCTGTAGCAGAGGAAAGTGAGAAGCGAGGGTTAAGTGTACAGTCAGCACTCCATCTCTGAGGGCCTCACATCTGTGGCCCACTGAGTGAGCATCTGAGGATTGTAGTACCTGCAGTTCCTGAAACCAACCCTCCCCCACCCCAAACCCCCTGCAACAGGGCACCAAGGGACAACCCTATAAACCTGAAGATGACACTTGTAATCAAGGCTCAGCATTCCATCTTTCTTAGACATGATCTAGGCATCCAATGACTCTCCGTTAACTCAATTTGGGTTCAGTTGCCAAAAACGCCTGCACATACTGAACATCTTTAACCTGACATACTGCAAGATGTAATTACTGTTGGAATAATATTTCTCAATAACAAATCAATCTGGTTAAACAAAAACTTCCTGATGACTTGAGTGAGTCTTTTGTGGGTTTTAACTATTTCCGTATTGGAAAACTGAAATGGAGATGATTTTTTTAAAATTTATTTTTAATTATTTATTCACTTTAGAGGAGAGAGAGAGAGAAGTGGGGAGGAGCAGGAAGCCTCAACTCCCACATGTGCCTTGACCTGGCAAGCCCAGGGTTTTGAACTGGCAACCTCAGCATTCCAGGTTGATGCTTTATCCACTGCACCGCCACAGTTCAGGCGGAGAGAGATGATTTTTAAAGCGTATCCATCCACTTGAAGACTGTGATGACCAGCACACTGCATGGTGCCTGTGAAGTTACTCCTGCTGTTGTAAGGTACCAAAAAGCTGAAAATTGATATTAATATTCTGGGCGGAAAGGTCAGGCTTTCCTATCAGGCTTTTTCCTGTCCCATACCTCCTTTGGGGAAGGGAGGGAGAAGAATGTAGAAGTTTCTGGCTTGCAAGAACAATGGGTCATTCAGTTTTAAATCTAAAATAAAGGTTAACCTAGAAACTTCTTCTCTTTCAATAGAAGGCATAATTTACATACCACCTTACATTGATTGTAGTTCCTCCTCCTCCCTGGAATGTTGAGGGTAAAATACCTCTAGGCTAGTGAGGAAAGATGAAACCCAGAAGAGATAAGAAGAGGTTCAGACAAACACGTGCACACGAATGTCCACAGCAGCAGCATTCACAGCAGCCCAAAGACAGAAAACACACAACGTCCATTACTGGTGAATGAACAATGTGGCCTGTCCATGCACTAGAATATTAACCATGCAAAGGAAGTAAGACAGTCTCGCTACAATGTGGCTGAACTTCAGAAATGAGATGCTCAATAAGAGAGACTGACACAAAAGGACACTTGTGTGATCCCATGACCAGAAAACACACCCAGAACAGGTGACCACAGGGATGAAGGGCTGACTCAGGGAGACAGAGAATGGTGACACTACACTTGATCTTAGCCAAAAGGTCGAAAAGGATAGAGAATGATGACACTAAATGGAACACCTTATAATTCCTTACATGGTAACATTCATGTCATACATATTTTACAAAACTTTAAAAAAGTGATAGTTCTGAGGTTAGTTGGCAATGGGGGAAGGTCACATGAGGAACCAGACCCAGAAACTTTGGAACCGTCCACACCCATGCATGCCAAAAGAAACCTCCCAGCAGCCCTTTGGAAAAGAGCAACCATCTGTCAGCCAATGAAATTTCGCCATGTCATATTAACCCGACCACCCTACAGGCACTATAAATTACCCCCACATGGATCCCCCCCATGCGACTACTCTGGCCCCTGTCCCCCAGACCAGAGAACATCGTCTAGGAAGCTCCCTGAATAAATCTTTTATTATTCCACACTTTGTGACTACACCCTTCCTTCTTCCTCTGTGGGGAAAAATACCTGACATTTGGTGCCAAAAACCCAGGAGGAGTTTGAAGTCTGCAAGGACCGCTCCTCTCTCCTTCTGAGAAAGAACCAGGACCTCCAACCTTCCACCCACTTTGGAACACGGAGTGGTAAGTCCCCTGCCTCCAACCTCCCCTCAGTTCTTTCTGCCAAGACTCCCTGTCCAAAACCACAGCTGCGTCAGGGACCTCTTTCCGTTTCGAGTGTGTGTGTGTGCCTGTGGAGATGTCCTGAGCACATCTACTTTACCTATCCTTCCGGTGGCCAGAGCTTGAGTTGCAGGACGCCAATGCTCAACTCTGACCACTCCGAGGACTGAGGATGGCCGTGGGGGCACAGGAATCCAAACCTAATCCAAAAACACTACTGGGTTGCCTTATCTGAAATCTCTCCCTCCCTAAAGAAGAAGAAACTGTTCTTCTCCACTGTGGCCAGGCCTCAGAACCCACTGGATAACCAGACCAGGTAGCCTCCTGAAGGGACTTTCGATTTTAATATTCTCACCAATTTATCACCAAAAAAAGTTGGGAACTGGCCTGACCTGTGGTGGCGCAGTGGATAAAGCGTCGACCTGGAAATGCTGAGGTCTCCGGTTCAAAACCCCGGGCTTGCCTGGTCAAGGCACATATGGGAGTTGATGCTTCCAGCTCCTCCCCCTTCTCTCTCTCTGTTTCTCTCTCTCCCTCTCTCTCTCCTCTCTAAAAATGAATAAATAAAATTAAAAAAAAAAAAGAAAAAAGAAAAGCATTATATAAAAAATGTGTTAAAAGTTGGGAACTGGTTGGAGATTCCTTACATCCATGGCTTCTAGTTATTTGTGCTTCCGTCCTAATCTCTGTGCTGCCTGTTTTATCACTCAGGCCCTTTCTGGCCAGAGAAACCTCACCTAAACCCTCCACTCCAAATCATTCCTCCTTCACCGACTTCCAACTCTTTCCACCTCCTGCCTGACCCCCCAGGGGCACCCCTCTCTCAGGACCCTTCTCTGGGGTCCTGAAAGAACCTCTTCGCTCGGGTCTCTTCCCTCCAAGAGCCCCCTCCCCTACCTTCACAAGATCCTGTTTCTCATTCACCTGTAAATACCAGTCTCTCTTTCTCCTCCCCTGCTGGCCAGGGGCCCCTCCCTTCTCCATTGTGTTCTTAAGCCCCTCCTCCATCAAGTCACCCTCTGCCAGCCATTGGCCCTGTCCTGCCTCTGGCTCTGGCGTTTCCTGCTGGATCTGGGTACTGGGCTCCCAGGAGCCCACTTTCTCTTATTCTAACCCTCAAACCCTATCCAGGACCTGTGAACATGGCATTTAAAGTTTTGTTTTTTGTTTGTTTTTTTTGTGTCTGTGTGTGTTTTTTTTTTCATTTTTCTGAAGCTGGAAACGGGGAGAGACAGTCAGACACACTCCCGCATGCGCCCGACCGGGATCCACCCGGCACGCCCACCAGGGGTGACGCTCTGCCCATCAGGGGGCGATGCTCTGCCCCTCCGGGGCATTGCTCTGCCGCGACCAGAGCCACTCCAGCGCCTGGGGCAGAGGCCAAGGAGCCATCCCCAGAGCCCGGGCCATCTTTGCTCCAATGGAACCTCGGCTGCAGGAGGGGAAGAGAGAGACAGAGAGGAAGGAGCGGGGGGGGGGGGGGGTGGAGAAGCAAATGGGCGCTTCTCCCATGTGCCCTGGCTGGGAATCGAACCCGGGTCCCCCGCACGCCAGGCCGACGTTCTACCACTGAGCCAACCGGCCAGGGCCGCATTTAAAGTTTTTAATGGTCTCAACTAGTAGAAAAAGGCAGAGGCTGTTCGCCAGGCCCACATGCAGCAGAAGGTAACACTCCAAACCCAGGCTCTTGTGGCAGCCCTAAAGCTGGCAGAGCAACAGGGGCAAGGCACAGAAGGTGCCCGACCCAAGTCCAGGCCGCAAGGAGGAATCCCATCAGGAGCTTGCTTTAAGTGTGGCAAGTAGGGTCACTGGTCCCGGCAGGGCCCCTGCCCGCGGCTGCCCACTGAGCCCTGCCCTAATTGCAAGCAGCCCGGTCACTGGCGGAGGAGCAGTTGCCCCCTTTGGGCAGCAGGCTGATCCTCAACGTCTCTGCATGGAGGACGGGCCACTCAGATGGGAGGCTAATCCAGCCAGACCAGCCCATCATTCGAACTCCTAGGCCTCATGGACGGTTGACACGGCCTGGACTCATAGAACCCAGGGTAATACTGCAGGAACGGGTAAGTCCATCTCATTTCCTATGGACATGAGAGCTGCTGCCTTCTCTGTTTTGCCATCACACTCTGGACCTCTAAGTTCCCTCACAGGTCTCAGTTATGGGAGTGGATGGGACCCCTTTCTTTCCCCTTCTTACCACTCCTGGCATACAGTTTTGCCTCAAGTGTGCTGACCCTACCCATCTCCAGCACACCAAAAGGCTAGACCCTGCAAATCCCCCCATTACTCCTCTTTTTTAAAAAAATCCTTACAAAAAAAAAAAAAAAATCCTTACAGGACCGCATCCGCAAAGTTTCTCAACTCACGGCCAAACAGATGTTCCTCCTGACACCCCTCAAAACCACCACCTTCCGATCCTCCCCGCCCCCCTAATCAGCAGGAAGTAGCCAGACGAATAAGCAGCGCCCCTAATTAATACAAAAGGTTGGAATGTAGGGTGGTGGGCAAGGGGGACGGTCACGTGAGACACCAGACCCGGGAACTTGGCTGGAACCGCCCACATCCAGGCACGCCAAAAGAAACTTCCCAGAAGCCCTTTGGAAAAAAGTGACTGTCCGTCAGCCACTGAGATTTCACCACGTCATATTACCTAGACCAACCTACACGGCCCTTTAAATATCTCTCACGCGGGTCACCACTTGCAACTTCCCTGGCCTCTGTCCTCGGGACCACGGAACCTCGTTGGGCGAGAAGCACTCTGTACTCAATAAAGCCTTTTATAATTCCACACTTCGTGGCTCTAGCCCCTTCCTTCTTCCTTGGTGGGGAAAAATCCTTACACTTATTTTCGGGAGGGTTTCTGGCTGCAGAGGAGCTGAGCTACATGTGCTCAATGAAAGGCAGAAACCAGGGTTGAACCAAAAACACAAGGCTAATGGGTTAAGACTAACAAAGGGTATTAGCCCCAAGGGAGGGATAGGACAGGGGTTATATGGATTCCTCAAAAGGCCTTGGGCAGCCTGACCAGGCGGTGGCGCAGTGCATAGAGTGTCGGATTGGGATGCAGAGGACCAAAGTTTGAGACCCTGAGGTCGCCGGCTTGAGCGCGGGCTCATCTAGTTTGAACAAAGCTCACCAGCTTGGACCCAAGGTCAATGGCTCAAGCAAGGGGTTACTCAGTCTGCTGTAGCCCCACGGTCAAGGCACATATGAGAAAGCAATCAATGAACAACTAAGGTGTCGCAAAGCGCTGCGTCACTCACGTACAGTACTACTTCCAGTGACGTGGGACACACACCTCACAGCTCCAGAAGCGCATGATATCACTTGTTACGGCTAGCAATGACAAATATGGAACCGGACATTGACCATCTCATTAGCCAAAAGCAGACCCATAGTTCCCATTGAAATACTGGTCAGTTTGTTGATTTAAATTTACTTGTTCTTTATTTTAAATATTGTATTTGTTCCCGTTTTGGTTTTTTTTGGGGGGGGGGGTTTTCCTGAAGCTGGAAACGGGGAGGCAGTCAGATTCCCGCATGCGCCCGACCGGGATCCGCCTGGCATGCCCACCAGGGGGCGATGCTCTGCCCATCTGGAGCATCGCTCTGTCGCGACCAGAGCCAGTCTAGCGCCTGAGGCAGAGGCCAAGGAGCCATCCCCAGCGCCCGGGCCATCTTTTTGCTCCAATGGAGCCTCGGCTGCGGGAGGGGAAGAGACAGAGAGGAAGGAGGGGGGTGGTGGAGAAGCAGATGGGCGCCTCTCCTGTGTGCCCTGGCCAGGAATTGAACCCGGGACTCCTGCACGCCAGGCCGACACTCTACCACTGAGCCAACCGGCCAGGGCCCCGTTTTGTTTTTTTTACTTTAAAATATGTGCAGTGTGCATAGGGATTTGTTCATAGTTTTTTTTGTAGTCCGGCCCTCCAACAGTCTGAGGGACAGTGAACTGGCCCCCTCTATAAAAGTTTGAGGACCCCTGCTCTAGCTCTACTGCTGAGCCAACTGGCCAGGGCCTCCCTAATAAACTTTTCTTGCCTGAACTTGGATGTCCACCTTCAGCCAACCTTACATCTAAGTCCTCAAGAGTGAAGGGTAGACACCCTGGGGAGAACAGGCCACTATTGTTCACTGAGGGTGCTCTCCAGGCCAGAGAGTGTGTATAGTTTTCTAGCAAAATGTAAATACCACCGTTGGGCAAATAAGTTTGTAAAATCTGTATTTTCTGGTTTTGCTCACTCTTATTGTTAAAAAGGGCCACTGCTCAGGTGAAAGGGATAATTACCTTCCTGATTGGAAGGTGATTTGGAGGGGCCATTATTATGCTAATGTTTACTGGAAGGGAGTTTCTGCCCCCACCACTGAGAGGTGTGGGAGGATTTCTTTTTCTCTCCTCCCTGATCCCTTGCCCTCCATGGGAAAAGCAGGTTTTCTGCTTTTCTCTTGTCTTCTCTTGTGGTTTGCCTATCTTGGTGAGACACCAATAAACAGAATGGCCCACCATCCTCCGACAACGCCATTTCTTTAGCGTCTGCCTGAATCCAATGGGAACCTGCATGTGAATGGCTATAACGGCGGCCCCTGGCCATACATGCACATTGGCCCAAGAGACAGAAAACCCACAGACATCCCATCATAAAAGAAAATGTAAAGAAGTCCACCACTGACACAGGCACCATTACAGAGAGTTCTGCTGCTGAGTCTCCCTCACCTTCAGAGAAGGCAGTGAACTTAGTCACCAGGCATCTGGCTTTCTCTGACACTGACATCCAGGGAGCAGTCCCCTCCCCAGGGAGAGGGACTGGAGTTTAGCCAGATTCGGGACTCAGGGCAGCAGGAACCACAGAAGGGAGGAAGTACCTGGGGGTCCTCAGTGGGTGGGGAGGGATGTATGGACAGTGGGTGATATAGGGCTCAAGGCATGCCACCCCAAAATATGCTATTGTCAGCCTTGGCCATGTAGTTCGGTGGGTTAGCATCCTCCCTGTTGGGCAGATAAAATATATTATGCTCACTTTGTTAAAGATGGCACTGCCCACGTGGAAGCCCTCACCCAGGTGATGTTAATGTGTGTTGGGGGCGGGCTGTGGGCAGGCAGGATCTTTGTAGCCTGGGGCCTGGTTTTAGGACTAAGCCTTTCCCACCCTTTTTGATGTGGGGTGGGGCAATCCCATCATGCTTCAGATAAGTGAGGTTTTTTTGTTTTGTTTTTGTTTTGTTTTTGTATTTTTCTGAAGCTGGAAATGGGGAGAGACAGTCAGACAGACTCCCGCATGCGCCCGACCTGGGGCGATGCTCTGCCCCTCCGGGGCGTCACTCTGCCGTGACCAGAGCCACTCTAGCAGAGGCCAAGGAGCCATCCCCAGCGCCTGGGCCATCTCTGCTCCAATGGAGCCTTGGCTTCGGGAGGGGAAGAGAGAGACAGAGAGGAAGGAGGGGGGGGGTGGAGAAGCAAATGGGCACTTCTCCTATGTGCCCTGGCCGGGAATCGAACCCGGGTCCCCCACACGCCAGGCCACCGCTCCACCGCTGAGCCAACTGGCCAGGGCCCAGATAAGTGACTTTGTATTAGAGACTTCCCTATTTTGTATATTGGATTAAAGGTTTTGATTTCTACACTATAAAATGGGGGCAGAATGGGAGCTTGCTTTCTCGGTTCCTGAGATTAGCATTAGAGGAGAGAAGAGAGAGGCCACATGGAGGAGGCCAGGAGAAGCAGCCAAGATAGTGGAGTGCTGAGTGAGAAGCCAGTTTGTGCAGAGAGAAGGAAGGAGATGGGGAACAGAAGTGAATCAAGTCTGGTGAGCTAGAAACCTTTGATTCTGATAGATATGTAAATTCCGAACTGCCCTCTTGATGTTCCGCTTATCTGTCAGACCTCACCCTTACTGGACTATCCCCGAGACAAAGGAATTCCAAAAAGCTGAGAAGCCACCCCAAGAAGGGGCTCCGGACATACCAGGACTTTTGATTCAACACCCACATGATCCAAGCCCCTAAGGAGGAACATTCTGGACATACCAGAACTTTTGCCTCAGTATCCCCTCGGGCTCTCCCAAACACTATATAACTTACCCCTAGTCTATAACCGGAGCTCTTCTCCCCCAGGAGAAGTGCCCGGCAGGGTTCCTTTTTTCCTTTCAATAAAGCCTGTTACTCTGGTCTTTCGGACTCCCATGGATTCCAACAGATTCTAGGAAACTCTGATAAGTCAGTAGCTTTGTGAGCACTGAATGTGAGTGGGTTTTGGAGCCCAGTGTGTGTTTTTACTTGCCCACCAGGTGCAAGCTAGGATTAAAGCTGATGGCCCACCAGTTTTTGGCTCCGTTGTTTCTTTACCTACTGTCCGAATCCAATTTGAACCTGCATGGGCCAGGCGGCTGTGATAGTGGCCCTGGCTACTGGCTTTACACTCCCTATACACCAAAGTTGCAGGTTCCATCCCCGGTCAGGGTATATACAGGAATCAACCAATGATGCATAAATAAGTAGAACAAATTGATGTTTGTTTTTTTCCGCTCTCTTTCATTCATATATATATATATATATATATATATATATATATACACACACACACATATACATACATATATATTTTTAAACTGGGACAGAGAAAGAGTCAGAGAGAGGGATAGATAGGGACAGACAGGAACAGAGAGAGATGAGAAGCATCAATCATCAGTTTTTCGTTGTGACACCTTAGTTGTTCATTGATTGCTTTCTCATAAGTGCCTTGACCGTGGGCTACAGCAGACTGAGTAACCCCTTGCTCGAGTCAGCAACCTTGGGTCCAAGCTGGTGAGCTTTGCTCAAACCAGATGAGCCCATGTTCAAGCTGGTGACCTGGGGTCTGGAACCTGGATCCTCCACATCCCAGTCTAACACTCCATCCACTGCGCCACCACCTGGTCAGGATAAATTTTTAAAAATGCTGTTGATGTAAGAAATGTCCAAACCTGTAGAGAATTTTTATGAGCTTATTTAAACAGACTGACAACTGATGCCAGGGAGTGAGCTCTCCCATGTCCTGGGGAGGGACAGTGTGCAGTTTCCTTTGTGCAGAATTAAGGAGGGTTGATGGGATTACAGGCCAGTTAACGGGATTATATGCTCTCCAGAGGGTAGTCCTGCCTTTTTCAAATGTGTGTTAACCTAGATGCACAAATACAATGGACAGAGCTGGTTTAAGGCAAGGATAAATCTTTTACTAGAGAAGTTACATGCCTGGGGCCTGGTTGTTCACCTTGACCTGCCTGTTAGGAATTTATGATCAGATCACCATGGAGTTACTTTCCATAGTGATAGAAACATGAATTCCAAACTGCCCTTTTGATGTTCCGTTTATCTATCAGACCTCACCCTTACTGGACTATTGACCCTGAGACAGAGGAATTCCAAGAAGCTGGTCAACCTGCCCCAACAAGGAGCATTCCAGAAAGCTGAAATCCTCAAACTGTAAAAGGGAACATACCAGGACTTTTGCCTCAGTATCCCCTCAGGCTCTCCCAAACACTATATAATTCGCCCCTAGTCTGTAACCAGTGCTCTTCTCCCCGGAGAAGTGCCCAGCAGTGTTCCTTTCTTCCTTTCAATAAAGCCTGTTACTCTGGTCTTTTGGACTCCCATGGATTCTAACACATAGGACCCCTTTTTGGTCCACAATGCCACTTGGCACATTTTGAATTAAAGTCACTTAACAGCTGATGTAGAAAGGATACTCTGACCAGCCTGTTGCCCTGGAAGCAGGAACCAGGTTTCCTTATCAGCAGAGATGGGAACTCAGGCTCAGAAGCTGTGTGAACAAACTGTTTAGGTTCTTCATGAATTAAGCACCCAAGACTGAGTGTCTTTGTCTTGTCAATTCCTTATGGTTTCTTTGCCTAAAAAGCATAAAAGCTGCCTGCTTTGGTTGTTTTCTTAGGTTCAATTTCTGTGAGACCCATTGTTTTTTAATTTGTCTTGTCTCAATTTAACTTTTCAACCATTCAGAAGAACATAGAAGGGTAGGAGGAAATTTTCCCTCCCAATAGCTGGGTGGGTGATGGATGGATGGATGGAGGGACAGATGGGTGGATGGACCGGTGGGTAGATGGATGGATAGGTGGGTGGATAAACATGAGTGGATGGACAGGTGAATGGATGGGTGGGTGGGAACATGACTTACTGAAATAAGTACTTGGTTATAAGCTAGGATGGCTACAGGAAGACATAAGTAGGAGCAAAGACAAATTTCCTGGAGTAAAGAGTCAGGAGGAGGTATGGCTGAAATCAGAGAGAAGGCCTGGGCCTGGGTCTGGGAAAGGGCATCCTGACAGGGGCAGGGCTGGGCACAAAGCTGAGGCCAGAGAGCAGCACGGCTCGAATGTGGGAGGGTACAGAAGATGACAACATGGGCTCATTGGCCTCGCGTCCCAACGAGCGACCCGGCCGAGCCTCCGGCCAGACCTCACCAAAATGCCGTCTCAAATGGAACATGCCGTGGAAACCATGATGTTCACGTTTCATAAATTTGCTGGGGATAAAGGCTACTTAACAAAGGAGGACCTGAGAGTACTCATGGAAAAGGAGTTCCCTGGCTTTTTGGAAAATCAAAAAGACCCTCTGGCTGTAGACAAAATAATGAAGGCCCTGGGCCAGCGCCGAGACGGCAGAGTGGCTTCCAGAGCTTCTTCTCACTAACTGCTGGGCTCACCCTCGCATGCAATGACTATTTTGTAGTACACATGAAGCAGAAGGGGAAGAAGTAGGCAGTGCTGAGCAGTTCCTTCCACCCTGATAAGAGTTCTCCTAATGAGTCCCTTAAAAAATCTCTGCCCCCCAGCTTCCCCCTGTATAAGGATCTCATGAGCAGACTGGGACCCCTAGAAAATGTATAAATAAAATCCCACTCCCATTCGACGAGAAAGAAAAGCCAATTAAAGCCAGATAAGCTTTTGATTTTTATATTGCTTGTATCCTCTTGCCCTCAATAAAAAAATGTTTTTAGTTCCAAAAATAAAAAATAAAAGAAAGAAAGAAAGAAAAGAAAGAAAAGAAAAAAGAAAGAAAGAAAATGACAACATGGAATGGAGTTCAGAGCAGAGTGGAGCTCTACCACTGCAGTGCCTGTGGTTGCAGATCATACAACGACGGGGATGGAGCACAGGCAGGTGGTGGCCTTTGAAATAAAAGTGGTTTTGGGAACGCAGCACAGGATAGTCTAGAAGTGCTGACATCAACCTGTCCCTTCAACCTGTGAACTGTGAGGAGGACAGGCTCCTGATGGGTTACGGGAACGCAGGCACTATGCTGCTTGGAAGTGCATGCTCACTCCTTCTCTGCTGGATGGTTCTGAGGAAAAAGCTGCTGAGAGAATTGCATCCCCCACTGCCCCACATGCTGAAGGAGACAGTCACCATGCTGGGAAAAGTCTGTAGGCTAACTCCACCCTGGGCTTTGGCTCCCCTTGGGCCTGGGCACCAGGTGAAGACGATGGCTGCACTTTCTCTCTTCACTCTCTCCAGCCCCTGCCCCTCCTAGAGCACAGCCTCCCTCAGCTCTGCTGACTGAAGTCCTTGGAGCCCCACTTCCAAGTCTGGGTCACGCCATGGTCAAAGCATTAATATGTTGAAACTACTACTGGGGTGTACACGGCTTCGCCATGAGAAAAGACTGAGAATGGAACATCACGCCCCAGCCTATAACAGTGACTGTTTTCTGAGCACATGGTGGTTGGGAGGAGGCCCAGCAGAGGGACACACTTTCCTCACACCCCTCACTACCGTCCCTAGGGCACTCTGCCTCAAAAGTGAAACCAAGTGGCCGGGGTATTTAGGCCATGCAAAGAAGCAAGGGTATAGCCTCAGTTTTACAAATAGGGGTGAATCTTGTATGTTGGCGTCCTCATAATAACAAGGAAGTTAGGACAGGCACAACCCCCCAAGCCCTGGGCACTGCCTTGGTGTTGCAGGAAAGCAGGGACGGGAGGGGAGCAGGGTCAGACCGCGCCCAGGTGGAGTACGCACAAGGACTTGGCAGCCAGGCCTGTCCTGCACACTCGGGACATGTGCCTCTTTTTAGAGTGTCACTGCCTTTCCTTGAAACCAGCACCCTGGGAGACAAAACCCCCTGGGCACCTGTGGCACAGTCCCCACTGGGTGGATTGCAGTGGGACCCAGGCTGCCTTGGCATGGAGGCCACAGACCACAGACTGCTGCTCACCAGATGCACAGAGTACTACAGCTTTGCAAACCTTCTATGTTTTGGGCTTTGCCCTGCGCTGACCCTGAACCCACTTCAGCCCGCAGGGTGTCTCTGTTCTCCTGCCCCAGGACCAGAGTGTCCCTGTGGCCCGCCTGCCCTGGCTCACCTGCAGGCCAGCCCAACTCTGCGCGCAGCCGGTTCCCCAGCTCCAGCAGCTGCTCCTTCTCCAGGTGCAGACGCAACACCGTGCATACCGCCTCCTTCAGCTTCCTCTGAAGTCGCTGCACAGACAGGGCCTCAGGTCCCCCTGCTGCTGGGCCCTGTGAACAAAACCCACACAGCAGACAGCCCCCCGGGTCGGGGACAGGGTGCAATTGCTGCCTCAGTCCAACACCCCTGGGTGACAGACGCCATTCTAAAATGAGGGGCCCAGAGATGATTGTTTATGTGTGCTAGCAGAGATGGAAAGCAGCCATACACCGCGGACATCTGTTACATGTGGAAAGCCCTGTTCCTCCACACCCAGTTCCTTCCCACCTCACACCCCGGGGTCCCTGTGCTTTCCCAGTAAGGACAATGAGGAGCCAGACAGCACCCATGCCTGGCCTCCAACGGTGACCCCAGGGCCTATGAGAGTTGTGCCTGTGATAGGTCCCTGTGTGGGCACATGCCATGGCCTGGGTGCCTGATGCCCGCCTTCCATGGAAGGGGCTGAAGGGACCCAGCGGTGGCTGCTGGACCCACCTCCCTCTTTGCCTCTCCCTTTTGCCCCCTGCACTGCCCTCAGCATGCTGGTGGAGTTCCCCTCCTGGCTTGGTCCTGCTCCAGGCTCCATGTCTCTGGGACTTTCTCCACCCCCCCCCCCCCCCACACACACACAACTCCTCTCCAGCACTGCAGGCTGGCCTGGGTTGCCATGTCCAGTCCTGATGCAGGTGCAGAGAAAAAGTAGAGGCCATGGTGAGGAGCGCACGGGGGGGGGGGGGGGGGGGCAGTGGTACCAGGGTTTCTGGGTCAACACTTGAAGTCTGAGCCCCCTACAGTCCTAGCCCCATGCATGCCTGTCACCCCAACCTAGACCACCACATGGCCCCTGCACAAATGTGTGCTCACATGGGAGATGCTGGAATGAGGTGGGGCCCGCAGAACAAGAGACCAGGAAAGGGGGCTGCCTCTGTGTCAGGCAGGCCAGACAGAGCCCCGAGGGAAGCAGGTGGCCTACTTAGGCAGGGCTGCTCTTGACACCTATGAAAAGCCGCAGTGTGCCTGTCTTGGCCATGCCTTCTGGCGTGGGCACAAGGAACTGGCTCCATGTCCCTGGAACAGACCAGCACGCACTGTCCTGGCTCCTTTTCCTTGGTGTGCCTTTCTAGGCCTGGCAGGCGCTATGCCCTTGGTGGCTGCTTTTTTCAGATGGCCTGGAAGCCGCAGCAATTGCCCACTGGCACTTGGCATGTGCCTCAGACTAGTGTGGCCTCATGGCCCCAAGCACCTAGATCCTGACCTGGCTCCCCAGTGAGCAGGATGTGGGCCTGCTCTGGTCTCTGGGACACAGGGCACAAGTGGAGCCTGGTGCCTGTATAGGGGCCAAGACAGGCCGGAGGCCGGAGCATGGGTTCACGCAGGGGCTCCACACCCCCTCAGTGGTTGACCCAGCATGTTGTGAAAGAGTCACAGCCTTTCCGACATGTTGGCCAAGGCAGCCGGTCCAGGGTGGGCGCCTGTCCCCAAGGCCCAATCCTTCACAGGAACACATTGTTCGAACACCCGTGTTACTCTGAGGAAAAAGCAACCCTGAAAACAAACTTCACAAACCTCAGGACACTAGAGATTTAAGAGAAGCTCATTCCCCAGACACTCCAAAGCACAAGTGAGGTGTAGATGCTTCCCGGCCTGTGATGGGAAGGGCCGTGTCCTAGTCACTGTGGTTGTAGTGTGAGGGGACTGCAGCAGAAACCACACCAAGCGTGGTCTCAGTTTCCGGCAAGATTATTTTGATGACTCCCTAAAGTTTCTCCCTACCAGAATGCTTTGATGCTAACAGTGACCAGACACACTCAGCATGGAAACAATGGGCCCCACGCTGCTGCTGCCCTGTTTGCCCCAATGGCTCTGGTGGTGACCCAGCCTTGGGGCCCCAGCAGTGGACCAAAGCTTTTACTTGTTGAGCTGTCTTCCTAAGGGTAGCAAGTGCTGGACTCCATGGGAATTCTCTGGAGGCCGAGGCCTGGCCGAGAGCAAGCCTGGCCACAGATGTGGAGGACACAGAACCCAGTCAGGGTTAGGGCCGGCAGTTCAGTTGCTGTGCCTTGGATCCAAACCCTGGTGCATGCCCGCAGCTCTCAGCAGAGCCAGCCATTGATAGAAAGCAGACACTGCCCCCCAGTGGGCCCACGTGTCCCTCCAGGTGCTGCTGGGTTTCAGAATGGGGAATAGAGCAGCCAGCAAACCATGATAGTCAACCAGGCTATCAGTCCTAAAAGCCCTTTTGTCTCTCCCACTATGAACAAGGCGGCGTGGGCACCAGGCTGGGGCCACTTGAGACCAGGGAAATGTGTGACTGGACTACACTACTTTGAGGCTCCTCTGCTTCGCTCAGGCATGAGAGACCGGCTTCCACACATCAGAATTTCAAACTTAGAGACGTTGGTGACATTGACACTTCATCACCAGCCCTGAGCTATCGAGAGAAAGCCTGAGCCACTCTGTCATTTACATCTGAACACCCCAGCTTTGCTTCCTGAAAACAAGGACGTTCTCTTGATAACCAATCATCAGAACCATAATTTACATGGAGTCAACATCCACATGCAGACGCTGATGGGACAGTGTCCAGCATCCCAGGTCCTGTGGCCTGTACTGGTGTCCTCTCAATAGTGCAGCCTGCAACTGCAGTGTGCCCCTGGGTTACAATGAACTTAGGCTATGTCCTCGGTGCAGTGGGTCTAGAGTCCACGTCATTGTATTCTCTAGCATTGGCTACGCGGGCTGACCCCTCACTTAGGTGGTGTCCACAGGCCGCTCCTGCACAGTAACTGTTTCCCTTTGTAACTAGACGTGATGTGTGGGATATTGCACGGCCCCCTCCTTGCTGAGTCTCCTGTGTGAGGCCAGCTGACACCGTGCCACAGGGACCCACTTTCCCCATCATTGTTTGCATCCACAAGACCATGTGTCCATGTCTACAGGAACTGATCCCAACCCAGCACTGACTGTCCTGGGCTGGTCCACAGGGCCTTACGGACAGGTTCCTGTGTCCCCCGTCATATCCCATACTGGAACATGCCCCTTGTCCTGGTTCCTCTCAGCACAGCGGGAATCAGAAGCCAATGTCTGGGCAGGGGTCTGTCACTGCTCCTAGGGAGTCTCAGCCCAGGGACATGTGCCCCTCTCCACAACATACCAGACACCCCCTGGGGTATCCTTATTATTGGCCTTCCCCTCCCCCTCTGCCACTGCCTCCCAGCCATAAACACACAGCTGGGCAGCTGGGCATAGCTGTAGTAGGTAGCCTGGTCTGGGTGGAGGTACTGGCCACTTGGGTTTCCTGTGCCTCAAATTTCTCACCCAGGAAGTAACATCCCCAAGGTCACAGGATGCTTAGACTGGAAAGGAGTGTGAGGCCCTGACCCCTGTGCAGAACTAAGGTCCAGAGGGGCTTGTTCCCACCTACTCTGGTCTGTCTGCTGTAGGTCACACACCTTTTTTTTTTTCCCTATAGAGATAGAGAGAAAGGGATAGACAGGGACAGTCAGACAGGAACAGAGAGAGATGAGAAGCATCAATCATCAGTTTTTCGTTGTGACACCTTAGTTGTTCATTGATTGCTTTCTCATATGTGCCTTGACCGCGGGGCTACAGCAGACCGAGTGACCCCTTGCTCAAGCCAGTGACCTTGGGTCCAAGCTGGTGAGCTTTACTCAAACCAGATGAGCCCGCTCTCAAGCTGGTGACCTCAGGGTCTCAAACCTGGGTCCTCCGCATCCCAGTCCGATGTTTTACCCACTGCGCCACCACCTGGTCAGGCGGGTTATACATCTTGATTTCAAGTTCTGCTTATTTGCATGATTTCTCCTCCTTCACTCTAGACAAGTGGGATCAGTGAGTGATGGGAGCACTGCAAGGGCTCAAGTGGCCTAAGTGCCTGGCAGTTCCAGGGATGAGCTGTGGACACAGGCGGCAGCAGACAGCACACTCTGGGCCAGGACTACACCTCGAGTCCGGGGGCTGCGGGGACGAATCATGTCCACAGTGCAGACGTCAGCACTGTGCCTCCTGCACGTACTCCTCACAGGGCCGCCCCCCCTCCCCCAGGCACATCTGTCCTTGCGTCCCCTGGGCAGAGAATGCCATAGACTCAGTCCTCTCCACCCCGGCAGTAGGTCCTGGCACATGTTCCTCCGTGTCCCTAAGTTCCACTCTCAAATCTGGCCCTGGGATGAGAGTGCTGAGGTACATGATGGCGTGCGGCTGTGTTGTCCTCAACATCCATGCTACTCCTGTCAGTGAATGTTGGAGAACCCTTCCATGCTATTCCTACTGTCCCCAACACATTCTGCTGATGAACAGGTCCCCATCTGTCACTGCTGACAGCATTGGCCACTATAAGTCACCACATGTCACTGCAGGAACTGACAGAGGTCTTAGAAGGCATGTCAGAAGATGCCTTCGGTAAGAAAAAAGGTGGCTGGATTGTCACACGTAGGGGACAGCATGCTACTGCAGAGCTCTCTCTGCAGCTCAAACCCATGGAGCTAGACAGGCAGTGGGTGCTGCGGACCCGAACAGGACCAGGGTGGGAGCCTGTGCCGCCCACACAGGTGGCCTGTCATGGGTGCACAGGCAGCAGTTTCAGACACTGAGAAGCTCATGGGAGTTACAGGGTCCTCTTGAAGGAAACCTCAACTTAGCAATCAGTTTTGGGGCTCTTCAGCGCCTCTTAGCAACTTATCAGGACTCCTGCTTGGAAGATAGAGACCCGCCCTTGTTACATGTGTGGGTTTCCTACACATGGCTTCTGAACTGAAGGGTCGTAGAGGTCTGAAGGACTAAGGCTGGCACTGCCCCCTTCAGCAGGGTGTCCATCGAGAGGGGGAGAGAGAAAGACAGAGTGAGCAGCACCAGGGAAGGGAAGGAAGAGGGTGGTGTTGCCCACAGGCCTGGGCTCTGCTGGCTACCATGTGGGCAGCATGTACAGGCACCCTCTACAGTGAGGCCTGGGACAGCCAGCAGGGGCAGATCACAGGGCAGCGCAGGGAACTCACCTGTCTCCCAGGGGCCACAGTGTCTGGAGTGTGCAGCTGCGGCCCGGTCAGAGGCCCCTTGCCATCCTGGCATACCATCCCAAGATGCTTCTCAAGCTCAGCCACCTGCTTCTGCAGCTCCAACACCTCCAAGTGCACATGGTCCACCACATTAGGAAGCTCACACTGGACGGTGTCCACCTCCAGGGGCTCCTGGAGCACTTGGGGCATATGCAGGCACTGTTACGAAAGAGGATACTACTCTGGAGCAGAAGAGCAGAGATGGATGGCAGACAGTTCAGGAAAATCAGAGACGAAATGTGGTCATCAGTCTCTCTTCTGGTTTAATTTGGTCATTTCACAAATCTGCACTGCTGCCCTCCAGCCCCCTGATCCACATATAGTGGATGAGGGGGCTTGTGACAGAGCTACAGACTGGCCCCAGGGCAGGTTGGGAGTGTCCATACATGAAAGTGTCTGGATAGAGGCAGAGGCTCTAAAGCCCTCTTCCTGAGCATAGTCCTGGCTGGAAACAGTTGGCAAAGAACATGAGTACCCACGGATGGTAGCCAGGCAGGAGGCTTGACAATGAAAAGGTGCTTGACAGGTTGGGGACCAGACATAGGCAGAGTTTGATGGAAGGCTAGGAGACTGCTGTCGGCCATGTGGAGGCCTGGGCAGCTCTCTGCCTCACCTGACAATGTCTGCTGTCCTCTGATACTCAGAGGGCCAAAGAACAGGCATCAAGAGAGACCCCTTGACTCTCTACCCCGACTTCCCTTTTTATCCTCAGGAAGATCAAGTACAGTGACCCTATATGAATTCCTGATGAGCACTGTATTCTTCAAATTTGTCACACAGATACTAAAAAGGGTGATAATCTGATAAACAGCCGCTGTTAATTAAAAAATAAACAAAAGACCCTGGCCGGGTTGGCTCAGCGGTAGAGTGTTGGCCCCGTAGGTGGATGTCCTGGGTTCGATTCCCAGTCAGGGCACACAGAAGCAACCGTCTGCTTCTCTACCCCTCCCCTATCTCTCTCCTCTCTCCCCACTCCCTTCCTGAAGCCATGGCTTGAATGGTTCGAGCAATTTGGCCCCAGGTGCTGAGGATGGCTCCATGGCCTCGCCTCAGGTGCTGAAATGGCTCTGTTCTGAACAACAGAGCATCGCCCCCCAATGGGCTTGCTGGGTGGATACCAGTTGGGGAGCATGTGGGAGTCTGTCTCTCTGGCTCCCTGCCTCTCATTTAATAAAAATGAATGAATGAATGAACAAAAAACAGGCCTGGCCTGTGGTGGTACAGTGGCTGGAGTGTCGACTTGGAATGCTGAGGTCGCTGGTTGGAAACCCTAGGCTTGCCCAGTCAAGGCACATACGACAAGCAAGTGATGAACAACTAAAGTGAAGCAACTTCTCGAACACTGACCTCCCATAATAATAAAAAATAATTTAAAAAAATTTATCTTAGTGAGAGTAGGGCAGGTAGAGACAGATTCCCGCATGCACCCTGACCAAGGTCCACCCAGCAAACCCACTAGAGGGTGATGCTCTGCCCATCTGGGGCCCTTGCTCTGTTGCAAACAGAGTATATGACCAGTGGTCACTGCCATGCAGATGCAGATTCTCCTTGGATTTGGGCAGATGGTAAAGGAACTGTGGAGCCAGAAAATGGTGACTCATTCTGTTTATTAAAGTCTTGTTAACAGCAGATGAGCAAACAGGCAGGGAAGACCGCTTCCCATTCACTCAGGGCTCCCGAAGTCCCGACTCATTCTCTGGACTCTCCCGAACTCACTCTCCGGACTCCTAGGCCCCCACCAGCCTCAGCAGGGCTTCCAAGCCCCTCAATTCTCTCTCTCTCTCTCTCTGCACTCCTCTGCCTAGCAAAACAGGCTGGGGGGAAAAACCCTTCTCCAGCAAACAATAGCAAAGAACTGCCCCTCCCAAGCAAGAAGGCAATTCGTAATTTGCAATCTGCCGCCCTGAGGGCAAGGACCCAGAATTTTCCATAGACTATACACACATGGCATAGCCATAAACAAGCAGGCAAAATTTTAAAAACCCAACACAGAGCCATTTATTTTTTAGCGCTTGAGGCAGAGGCCATGGAGCCATCCTCAGCGCCCAGGGCCAACTTGAGCCATGGCTGCAGGGTGATAGGGTTGCAGGCAGGGGTCGTGACCTCCTCCTCCCTTAAGTGGAGGAAGGGACATAAAAAAACTGGACGTTCAAGATCACCTCCCCCCAGGCATCCGGATTGACTCACCCAGGTATGGAAGGTCCCCTAGCTTGCTTACAGTTAATATTACATAAATCACTAAAAACTTCATTTTTCCTTTTTCCCCATAAAGACTATCAGTCCCCACCCTCGAATCCCCTATTTAACCCTACCTGTTAGAAAACTGGTTGCTAACTTCTGTCTTAGGAGTCAGTCTGGCAGATGACCCCCTAATAAACTTTTCTTACCTGAACTCAGGTGACCTCCTTCAGCCGACCTTACATTTTGGTGCCAAAACCCAGGAGGGGTGCCTGCCATGACCTGCCGGATCGCCCTTTTCTCCCACTTCCCTTCCCCTGGACTTGATCCACCTCCTGGCCGTTCCTCTGGGACCTACCTAGAGGATGCCCTTCTCTGGGGCTTTCCACTCTTGCCATTGCTGACCCTGTGAACATCACCGGCCTGATTTCTTCTCTCATGGGGTGAGTAACGAGTTTTCCTAGTCCGGGTCTCCTATCTCTCTGTCATCCTTGGTCGAACTCAGTCTTCGAAAGTCCTAGCGTTAGGCCAGGAAGACCCTCTCAGCCTTCGGGCCTGATCCTCACAGGTCTGAGGAGGGCACCCAATGTGAGTGAATCCTCGTTCTCGCTCATGGAGACTGGCTGAGGGAACAGGTGGACACCTCTGCCCTTGGCCCTTCCTCCTTCTAGAATTTCTTGCACTCACCCTTCATAGCCTCTAACTTCATATCATGGGAACCTCACAACTGTAGTACTGCATGCCCCCAATATCGACTAGATAACGGGTCTCAATGGCCTGAAAATGGCACTTCTGATTTTAACACACTTCGAGACCTTGATAACTTCTGTCAACGCAAGGGCAAGTGGATGGAAATCCCCTATGTTCAGGCCTTCTTTGCTCTCTGCTCTTGTCCCTCTCTCTGTCAAACCTGTTCCACATATCAGATCCTCCTAACACACTCCACACCTCCTCCCACAGATTCCGACCCTCCTTCTTTCAATTCAGCTAATCACGCTGTCCCTCTCTCTGCTCCCTCTCTTCCCCCTCCCTATGCTGACAACTCCCTGCCATCTGGGGATCATACAAGCTTAGAGTCAGACACTGATGATCCCCCAGACCCCCCTCCTCCCCCTCCAGGAGGTAGACAGGGCCAAGGGAATTGTAAAGAGTCCATGTCCCGTTCTCCCTCTCAGAACTGTCCCAGATAGAGAAGAGATTAGGATCCTTCTCCACTGACCCAGACACTTACATAAAGGAATTTAGATATCTAACCCAGTCATACAATCTGACCTGGCATGACCTCTATAGCCTCCTCTCTTCCACTTTACTACCTAAAGAGAAGGTGCGAGTCTGGCTGGCTGCACAGCACATGCCAATGACCTCTGTAGGACAATCAAAAACCTGTGGGAGCAGCAGCTGTTCCCTGGGAAGACCCTACCTGAGATTATCAAATTGGCAAACCTGGCAGGAACCTCCATAATCATATGACTGCCTTCTTAATAGCGGGACTCCAAAAGGCCGCTCACAAGGCAGGTAATTACGAAAAACTCTGAGAAGTTACACAATAAGCGGACAAAAATCTGGCCCAATTCTTGTCCTGCCTAATGGAGGCACTCCAAAAATATACTAAAATTGACCCCAATTTGGTCGAGGGGGCCATAGTTCTTTTTTTTTTTTTACATAGTTCTTAACACTCATTTCATCTCCCAATCAGCCCAACATACAAAAAAAACCTTAAAAAGGCAGAGAAGGGCCTTCAAACCCCTCAATGAGATCTCCTGAGCATGGTTTTTAGGTCTATAATAACCAAGAGGAACAGGAGAAGGCAGACAGCCCAAAGAGATGAGGCAAAATACCAGTACTTGGCAGCCACCCTTAAAGGCTCCAATGCCCCTAAAGGGACCTCATAAGACTCCATTAGGGCCCTGCTTCAGGTGTGAAAAGGAAGGTCATTGGGAAAAGCCTGTCTAGCTCCTTGGCCCCCGCCAGGGCCATGCCCTTGCTGTGGGAAAAAGGGACACTGGAAGGTAGACTGCTCCCTTACTCCTCCAAGGGAGGGTTCAGTCTCTTCCACCCCTACCAACCACCTCCAACCTAACCTTGCCCTGTCTACTGGGACTTGCCACTGAATATTGAAGGTGCCCAGGGCCACTGAACCCATCTCATGTCACCATGGACGAGCCTAGGGTAGCTATCCAAGAGGCAGGTAAGCTGATCTAATTTCTTATAGACACAGGGGCCACTTACTCTGCCTTGCCTGAATATTCAGGTCCAGCTCATCCCTTGAAGATCCATCTGTTGTGGGTGTTGATTGTCTTATTTTCCTCCTCACTTGCCACGGATCCACTGCCTTATCTAATACATGGTGTCTCCTTTGCACACTCTTTTCTGCTCCTACCTGGATGCTCTACACCAGGGGTCTCAAACTCGCAGCCCATGGGCCACATGCGGCCCGCCGAACAATTTTGTGCGGCCCGTAGACTAATCCACGAAGTTCAAAATATTTTGGATAAAATTAAGTAAGCCTAGGGGCCTACTTGTATTTTTCATTTCTCTAGCATCCTAGCTAGATATTAGCTTAGTTAACAGCAGTTGTGATGCGAACTACAGTTTCTGGTCGTTTTGTGACACTGAGTAAACTGCATGTACGATTGTGCTTGTTGTACTGATTTTTTTTTTGTTTTCAACTGCAGTGAGAAAAGTGTTGCGTAACAGTTGCCTTTTGTAGACCTAGTGCGGCCCGAATGGCTGTGATCTTGCTCTGCGGCCCACATGCTGAGTTGAGTTTGAGACCCCTGCTCTACACCTATTTTAGGTCGAGACCTACTCTTCAAATTCAGAGTCTCTCTCTCCTCTCATCTCCAGTCCTTCGAGTTGACCTTGTTACTGCTTCTTGGCCAGCCAGATTTGCCCATTTGTGTTACAAAGTTACCTCTACCTCTCAACATTGTGAATCCCAAGGTTCTCCTCACCAACCCCACGGCCACAGAACTCCAGAAAAAGACCCCCTGGTTTCATCTCTCTAAATTAAAAAAACCTGAAGCTCCATCTCCACACATGCCTACAGATGGCCCTTCCAGTCTACCTGAATCATCACCCAGATATTGTGATAACGTGCCAAGGAACTGAAAAATTGTTAACATTAATATTTTAAAAGGAAGAATCAGATCCCTTACCCCTCCTTTCTGAGGAAGAAAAACAAGAAGAATGCAAGAAGAGCTTGCAGGGGCAAAAGTTGAAGTGTAGAAAAGAAAGGCTCCTAACATGAATAATTTTTGGCAAAACTTACTTTCTCTAAAACAAAGAGACTTTTAGTAGAACTTACTTTTTCTGAAAAGACCCTATTCCTGGCCTTGGGGTAGCTTTGCAAAGTTGCAGGTGTTCTCAGAATGTTTCTCCCTAAATTCACCCTATAGATAAACATTGTAAGAAAGCTTGTTTCACTGCTTTGTTTTACTGCTATGCTTCCTCTCCTCCCCATTCCTCAGTCAGTATGTAATTCTCCCTTTAAAAGTCATCCCCAAATTGTGCTCCCTACCATACTGATTTGAAAGGCTTCAGCTACTGTGTGGTCCATACACTGGCATTAAAGACTCCTTAATTTCTTAATTTGGCTAATTGATTGTGTATGTGGCAAGACATTTGTTTCTCACTGTTCAGATACAACAAATTCAGCTAGAATTTGGAAGGACTGACACCACTTGTTGGACAGAGTAAAGAAGGTAGAACCTATCTGAAAACCCCTTCCTCTTCTTTCTTAAAAGCCTCAGGAAACAATATTTACATACCTTAATTAAAAATTCCTACACTAATCCTAACTCACCCTCCCATCCTGGAGTCATGAGAGTGCTGTATACCTCTAGACCAGGGGTCCCCAAACTTTTTACACAGGGGCCAGTTCACTGTCCCTCAGACCGTTGGAGGGCTGGACTGTAAAAAAAACTATGAATAAATCCCTATGCACACTGCACATATTTTAAAGTAAAAAAACAAAACGGGAACAAATACAATATTTAAAATAAAGAACAAGTAAATTTAAATCAACAAACTGACCAGTATTTCAATGGGAACTATGGGTTTGCTTTTGGCTAATGAGATGGTCAATGTGCTCCTCTCAATGACCACCAATGAAAGAGGTGCCCCTTCCAGAAGTGCGGCGGGGCCGGATAAATGGCCTCAGGGGGCCGCATGCGGCCCGCGGGCCGTAGTTTGGGGACCCCTGCTCTAGACAAAGGGATCATGAGCCCCCTCCCCCCCATGAAAAACCTGTATATGCTTTCTAATAATCATCATTTTGAAATTCTTTGTGCAGACGTTGTAAACTTAGTAAGCGGGGACTAGTTTTGGACTTCCTAATAAGCTAATCCCAACACTCTTAGCAAAAGTAACTTCATTTGGCTTCTCAATCTTTATCCTAAGCTAAACATTTCCCACTATTGTGGCGACAGGGATAGGCTGTAAACCCTAGAATGTTTGGGAATGTCTTTGCCAAATATGTGAAACATTTATCACTACCGTGTTATCTTATGGTCTTAGTGTGTAGGAATTTTTTTTCCTTTTTTTTTTTTTTTTTTTTTTTTTTTATTTGCAGGGATGGCGGGGGGGGGGCGAGGGGGGGGAGCTCTGGGCCTGGGGAGAAATTCTGTTTTTTTCCTTTTGACAGATCCTATATATAAACGTTATAACAAGAAAGTAAAATTCAATGAGCTTGTTAGTAAGATTAATGACTTTTGTATCATGCTCCCCCTCTTTTTCCCCTAACCAGTATATGATGTGTCTTTAAAAGCAACCTCAGAACTGTGTTTCTGGCTGCGTGATTTGGGATTATGCTCCATGCACTGCGTGCTTAATAAAGCTCCTTCTAAAATGTCTTCTGTAAAACCTACCTTGGTGTCTCTGTCAAACTCGCTGGTAACATTACATTACAATAATATGCTTGCTCCCCCTTAGGACCCACCATGTCAGATTGACTAAAATCCCAAAAGAAGAACAGCCTGAGCCGTGAGTAACTATGATTACCCACTGACAACAGACAGGACAAAGATTCCAGCTTGCTCTATTCTTCCTTATCTCCTTACCTTTAAAGGCATACTCTGCCCCCATACCCTCCCTCTTGGAATCCTCACACCTAGAAAGCTCCCTTAATCTTACTCAAAATCTTCTAATTAAGAAAAATTCCTTCTATGCAGCCGACTGCTGGATGTGTCTGTCCATGTCATCTTCAGTTTACTCAGCTCTCCCTATTCCTCTTAACAATACTCATCTCCTTCACACCACTCTTATGTACAAGATTCAGAAAGGGGACACCTCTCCTCGAGAGAGCTGACACTCTCCTAAGAGATTACCCCACCTCAGCTGCAAACTGAGCAAACAAGCTATACCAGACCTACTACTGCCAACTAGTGAAAATAAAACCTCTAACATCTGCTGCCCAAGGGCCAGTCACTCTCAACACCCTCTTCTTTTACTTTATTGCTCAAGGTACTATCCCCAGTAGGTCACCTTCCTTCTGAACTCTGCAATATCACAATAACTATTAAATTTCCTAAAAATCATCAAAACAACCGAATTGACTATCAAGTTTCTCCAGAAGCAAACAGATTATTTTCTAACTCTGTCCACTTCACGGGACCCCCTACTCTTACAGCTTCACAACACAAATGCTCTTATCCCACCACACAACTCTATCCCTGGCTCACTCCATCCTCCTCAAGATTACAATGCTCAAAACAATCCACCTCTCATATCTCCCCTCCTTATTGGGGCTGCTCGTTCCTCCACCCTGACTGTCTGGAGCTCAGAAACAGAAAGACAAGAACGACCCTTTGTCCATCTATTCTCTCTTCACCTCTCAGCCTGTATCACCAGGTCAGGGGCTCTCTAAATGTGTGGGACTAGGCCCTGGCCGGTTGGCTCAGTGGTAGAGCGTCGGCCTGGCGTGCAGAAGTCCCGGGTTCGATTCCCAGCCAGGGCACACAGGAGAAGCGCCCATCTGCTTCTCCACCCCTCCCCCTCTCCTTTCTCTCTGTCTCTCTCTTCCCCTCCCGCAGCGAGGCTCCATTGGAGCAAAGATGGCCCGGGCGCTGGGGATGGCTCCTTGGCCTCTGCCCCAGGCGCTAGAGTGGCTCTGGTCGCAACACAGCAACGCCCTGGAGGGGCAGAGCGTCGCCCCCTGGTGGGCGTGCCGGGTGGATCCCAGTCAGGCGCATGCGGGAGTCTGTCTGACTGTCTCTCCCCGTTTCCAGCTTCAGAAAAATACAAAAAAAAAAAAAAAATGTGTGGGACTAACACCTACATGTATCTCCCAACTATTTGGACTGGAACCTGTACCCTAGTCTACCTCAAACCTAACATCAACATAGTTCCATCCAACAAGCCTTTCCCTGTCCCTAGCACTCTTCTAATCAAGCAAAGAAACAAACGGGCAATACAGGTAATACATCTCCTAGCAGCCCTAGGAATCTCTAGAGGGGTGGGCCTATGGGCAAGGGGGCTAGCCACCTCCTTGTCTTACTTTCACTCTCCCTCTTCAAGATCTTTAAAACTCCCTAAAGGAAATTGCCTCCACTCTGATAAGACTCCAAGACCAACTTGATTCCCTGGCTGCTGTTGCACTACAAAATCTCCAAGGCCTGGATCTCTTGACAGCAGAAAAAGGAGGTATTGTGTCTTTCTAGAAGAACAATGTTGCTTTTACCTCAACCAGTCAGGGCTGGTTAGAGATGCAGACACCAAATTAAAGGAATGAGCCCAACGAATCCAGGACAGACAAGAGGGGTCTTGGAATCAATAGCTCCGCACAAACTCGGTGTCTTGGTTGTTACCATTTATCAGCCCACTCACTTTTATTTTTGTCATTTTAGCATTTGGGCCCTGTTTTCTGCGCTTATTCTCTAACTTTCTCTAGGACCGCCTGAGGGCCTTTACTAACCAAACTGTCCACAAACTCATTACTCCAAGCCACCTTCCAGAAGGTCCCTACTTCACCACCGCAGCCCAAGGCCAGCTGTCTCCTCCCAGAACTCACTGCCCCTAGTCAGCAGGAAGCAGCTACAGAAAAAGGACTACGGCCCCATAAATATATAACAAAAGGCTGGAATGATAGGGTTGCAGGCAGGGACCATGACCCCCTCCTCCCTTAAGTAGACAAAGAGACATTGACAAACTGGATGTTCCAGATCACCTCCCCCCAGGCATCTGGGTGACTCACCCGGGTATGGAAGGTCCCCTAACTTGATTACAGTTAATCTTATATAAATTGCTGAAAACTACATTTATCCTTTCCCCATAACGACTACCAGCCCCCACCCTCAAATCCCTTATTTAACCCTACCTGTTAGAGAACAGTTCCTGACCTCCGCCTTAGGAGTCAGCCCAGCAGATGACCCCGTAATAAACTTTTCTTACCTGAACTCGGATGTCCTCCTTCGGCCTACCTTTCACAGGGGAGAAGAGAGAGAGAGAGAGAGAGAGAGAGAGAGAGAGAGAGAGAGAAGAGAGAGAGAGAGAGAGAAAAAGACAAAAAGAAGTGAGAGGCGGGGGGGGGGGGGGGAGCAGATGGGCACCTCTCCTGTGTGCCCTGACCAGGAATTGAACCCAGGACATCCATGTGCCAGATCAAAGCTCTACCACTGAACCAACTGGTCAGGACCAAAAAATAAAATTAAAAAATAAATAAGTTAAATATACTTTGAGGTGGACATTTTCCAAGGATGATCAAATTGTGATTTCCAAGACAAAACTGGAACTCTTGTATCATGTTTATTCCCAGCTGCAGCATGGGCATGTGTGGGCATATGAAATTTCAACAGTGGGCAGAACTAGAAAACGGAGACCCAGAAGCTTTGTGGACCTGCAGCCCTGATGTATACACACAGCCATGATCCCATCACCAGAAAAAGTGGTCCAGCCCACGCCCACCACAGCAGTGAGCGCACTGGGAGGCAGATGGTGTGGGTTCTGGGACTGCCTGCTTGCTGCACAGATGGTGTTCTGCTTCACAGGTCAGGCAGAGTTTATGGTGGGACTTGTACACTCATGAGCTTGAAAGGACGTGTGGACATCCCCTCTTTCTGTTGCCTCATGAGAAGCATGGGAGTAAACGTAGCGGGACATGTGATATCAGAACAGACCCACTGGATGTCATCAAAATTAAAACCATTTGTGGCCCTGGCCAGCTGGCTCAGCAGTAGAGCGTTGGCCTGATGTGTGGAAGTCCCGGTTCAATTCCCGGTCAAGGCACACAGGAGAAGCGCCCATCTGCTTCTCCACCCTCCCCGCTCTCCTTCCTCTCTCTCTCTTCCCCTCCCACAGCCAAGGCTCCACTGGAGCAAAATTGGCCTGGGCGATGAGGACAGCTCCATGACCTCTGCCTCAGGTGCTAGAATGGCTCCGTTTGCAGTGGAGCAATGCCCCAGAAGGGCCGAGAATTGCCCCCTGGTGGGTATGCCAGGTAGATCCCAGTTGGGCACATGTGGGAGTCTGTTTGTCTGCCTCCCCCAACCAGCTTCTCACTTTAGAAAAATACCCCCCCCCCAAATTAAGTAATACCATTTGTGCCTGACCAGGCGGTGGTGCAGTGGATAGAGCATAGTACTAGAACATGGAGGACCCAGGTTCAAGACCCCGAGGTCGCCGGCTGAGTATTGGTTCATTTGGTTTGAGCAAAGCTCACCAGCATGAGCCTAAGGTCACTGGCTCGAGCAAGGGGTCACTCGGTCTGCTGTAGCCCCACGGTCAAGGTACATATGAGAAATCAATCAATGAACAACTAAGGTGCCGCAAAAGAGAATTGATGCTTCTCATCTCTCTCCCTGTCTGTCTGTCCCTATCTGTCTCTCTCTCTGTTAAAAAACAACAACAAAAAAAACCATTGGTGCTTCAAAAAACAGGAGCAAGGAAAGGAGAAGACAAGCCACAGAATGGGAGGAAAATTCTGCACACTGTCTATCTGATGAGGGACTTGCATCTGGAATGTACAAAGAGCTCCTACAACTCAAAAGTAAACAACACCCTAGATAAAAATGGGCAAAAGACACAAAACAGATACTCTGAGAAGATGTGCGATGGCTGACAGGCCCCTGGAAAGTGCTCAACGTTATCTGCAGCCAGAACAGTGCAGATCACAACCACAGTCAGGTACTACCTCCCTCGCCCTGCTGGGATGCTGCCACCAGTTAGGAACTCAGGGTTGGCAAGGACATGGAGACATGGAACCTCATGCCCCGCTGGCAGGAAGGCAACACGGGCAGCCACTGTGGAACATAGCTGGTGGTTCTTCAAGGAACTGAAAACAGACAGGATATATCCTGTGCACGTGTTCATGTGGCCAGGGGTGGAAATAGTCCTAGCATTCGTCAGGGGAAGAAGCAAAGTGTGGAACACACTGGGACACAATATGGACAAACATTCTGCTGAGCAAAATGAGCCATACATCAAAGGGCAGACATGTGACCACACGTGTGTGAGCTTCACAAAAGGACAAACATGCATGACTGCACATGTGTGAGCTACTAACTGTCGTCAGGCTCACTGACAGGAAGAGCCGAGGGTGCTGGGGTGGGGGTGGGTTTCATGGACAGAGTTTCTGTTTGGATCATAGACAAGTTCTGAGAGTAGTTGGAGATGGTCACATGACACTGTGACTGCATCCACGGTCACTGAACCACACACAGAATGGTGCACTTCATGTGGTGCACACTTTACCACAATAGAAGGAGATGGTGCATGTCTGTGGCAGCAAACTTGCGTGTGACCTTGCATACATATGACAGGTGGTTTGTGCTGGAGCCTGGCGTCTGTGCCATCTGCACAGGAGTCCAGACTGCAAGCGTGTCCCGAATGCCTGCCTGCCTGCCACCCATACCTTCACTCTAGCCATCTTCTTGTCTGGGAAACACAGCTAAGTGCACTAGCCCCTCCCAGTAGCTGGTGCCTTGGAGGGAAACAGCACAGACATGTACAGCAACACGTGTGATGTCACAGCTCTAGAGCCTTATACTGCCCCCCCCACCCATGAACACTCCCAGTTGGAGACCCACACAGCCTGTCAGGAGCTGTACCTTTTCTCTGAGCTGGGTCACCAGGAAGCTCAGCAGATGTGCCCTGTTTCCCAGTTGCCTGAGTGCTAGCCCCATCCCCATGGATGCACCATTAGCTGGCATGGCTCCTCCTGTAGAAAGAGAGGTTCTGTCAGGCCACAGGGAAGGGCGGGGTCGCCTGCCCTCTCTATGTCATCCAGGGCAGGTGCACACTTCTCTGCTCCTGCAAGGACACCTACTGTCACTCCTGGTCCCTCGATGTGAAGGTGAGGGGAAGAGAGAGTCTCCACGGAAATGGAGGTGTGTTCAACATCAAGTATGACCCTCATGCTAAGAAAGCAAGAATCTGTGCAGAAAGAAAATCAACCTGCCCCCAGAGTCCGAAGGCCAAGTGCACCAGGCTCCCAGTCGTTTGGGAGCTAAGAAAACATCAGACACCACACGAGTCAGAGGAGAAGTCATGTGGATGTTAGAAATGATTCTGAACTGAGTATCATGACAACATGCTTATAAAACTAATGAAATGCACCCATAACTCCCCCCCCCAGAAGTATTTAGAGCTGCAGAAACTTATTTTTAAAAAGGGGAAGGCTAGGCCCTGGCCGGTTGGCTCGGTAGTAGAGCGTCGGCCTGGCGTGCAGGAGTCCCGGGTTCGGTTCCCGGCCAGGGCACACAGGAGAAGCGCCCATCTGCTTCTCCACCCCTCCCCCTCTCCTTCCTCTCTGTCTCTCTCTTCCCCTCCCGCAGCCAAGGCTCCATTGGAGCAAAGTTGGCCTGGGCTCTGAGAAGAAGAAAATTTAAAAAATAAATTAATTAATTAAAAAAATTTTTAAACAAAATAAAAAGGGGAAGACTAAAAACCCCATGAGGTGACATTATCTCATGGGGTGTCATGGGATGTAGAAAATGAGAGTAGAAGGAAGGAAAGAATGAAGCTAATGTGACATATGAGGAAATAAAATATTGATATAAATGAAGGATTAAAGGACCAACAAAACCAACAGCTGGCTCTTTGAAAAGGTTCTCTTAGGATAGATAAGTCCCTGGTGAGACCAGCAAGGATGGACACCATGTGAGGAGAAAATGCCATCATCAGTCCTATAGGCCTTACCACTCTCAGGAGGAGAAGTGAACAGCTCTCTACCAAAGCTTTAAACATTTAGATGAAAGGGACAGTTTTCTAGAATAGAACAAAATTGACAACATGTGTAGTGGAATAACCCATTGCATGGCCTTGGATGGGAACACAGTCAACAAGAAAAGAATGTTTTGCCAAGAGAATTGTTTTGTGACTTGAAGGCGGGTCACTGAAACAGGTCTATGTGACTGAAGGCAGTTGCTGGGCTTTTTCTCAGTAAAACATTCTCATAAGATTTCTGTACCTTCCAAGGTTATCCCTTGAGATAAAGAGAGGAATGTTGTGGGATCCATAGAAGCAATAGCAATTAATGCCTTCTGATATTATGTTACTACTAAGCTATCTTGCAGGTGCACTCCATGTATCTTTAAGTAAAAGTTACATGTCACTCCATTACAAAAATAAAATAAAATTAAATTAAATTTAAAAAAAGTTACACTTGATGTTATGCCAATTTCTCAGTAAACAAGCTTTTTGAAGTCTTGTGAATAAAATTAGGACACAGTGCAAACTCAGTGCCATCTGCCTGAGTGAGCGGTGGTCCTTTGCTAGTCCTTGATGATTTCGTCTGCTGATCTCTCTCTCTGTGCCCCCGACTCACAACAACACGAAAGAAAAAATGTGGGTAGTCCTCTAACTGAAATAACTGAATTCGCCATTTAAAGCTTCTCACAAAGAAAATGCTAAACCTAGGTGGTTTCAAAGTTGAATTCTGTCAATGGGTTAAAGCAATCCTATCAAACCAATTAAAGAAAAACTTACCTAAGTCGAATGCAATTTTTTTCCCCCCAGAAAACAGAGAAACAGGGAACACATCTGAGACCAGAAAAACCATGATTGCAAAACCTACCAAGAATATCACAAGGGGAATGTTAGAGACTAGTATGACTCATTGGCTCATGTGCATGAGGATAGTAATTCTTTTTTTTTTTTTTTTTTTTGGCAGAGACAGGAAGAGTCAGAGAGAGGGACAGATAGGGGCAGACAGACAGGAAAGGAGAGAGATGAGAAGCACCAATTCTTCCTTGTGGTTCCTTACTTGTTCATTGATTGATTTCTCATATGTGCCTTGACCGGGGCTACAGCAGACCAAGTGACCCTTTGCTCGAGCCAGCAACCTTGGATCCAAGCTGGTGAGCTTTGCTCAAACCAGATGAGTTCGCGCTCAAGCTGGCAACCTCAGGGTCTCGAACCTGGGTCCTCTGCATCCCAGTCCGATGCTCTATCCACTGCGCCACCGCCTGGTCAGGCGAGGATAGTAATTCTTAATGAAGTACTAATAAGAGAATATATCACATGGTGTGTTTATTCCAGAAACACAAGGTTGGTTTAACCCTTTGAGTAGTACGATCGTTCATGTACATCCTCGTGCCTCCAGACCATCCAGAGTACAATCGATTTATTTTAAAAATGTGTAAAGAAACATTAAAAAAAGGCTAATGTATGTTCTTCTTGTTTCCATAAATTGGTTATCAAACAAGCATGATTTTAAGTTAATAAAACTGGGACTGGAACTCATTTCATTTTTTGAAAAAACAACAACTCACTCCTGGGGGTCAATGAGCATGAAAAAACTCACTATTCAAAGAGTTAACATTCAAAATCAGTGTAAAGCTCTAGCCACGTAGCTCAGTTGGTTAGAGCGTGACCCAATATGCCAAGGTTGTGGGTTCAATCCCCAGTCAGGACACACACAAGAATTAACCAATGATGCACAAATAAGAGAAACAACAAATCCATGTCTTTCTCTCTTTCCCCCTTCCTCTCTCTCTAAGGTGCAGGCAGAGGGAGCTGGCAGCCCAGGAAACCCAGGTCAACAGGAGTGAAGACAGTTAGGAAAGGCCAGAGTCCAGGTAAATTCACAGACTACACTTCCTTCCTGAGTTTTAAAGTTATGCTTGATAGCAAAAGGTCAAAATGACGGTGCTGCCTGACCAGGCGGTAGCACAGTGGATAGAGCGTCAGACTGGGATGCTGAGGACCCAGGTTCGAGACCCTGAGGTCACCAGCTTGAGCGCGGGGTCATCTGATTTGAGCAAAAAGCTCACCAGCTTGGACCCAAGGTCACTGGCTCAAGCAAGGGGTTACTCAGTCTGCTGAAGGCCCGTGGTCAAGGCACATATGAGAAAGCAATCAATGAACAACTAAGGTGTCACAATGTGCAATGAAAAACTAATGATTGATGCTTCTCATCTCTCCGTTCCTGTCTGTCTGTCCCTGTCTATCCCTCACTCTGACTCTCTCTCTGTCTCTATTAAAAAAAAAAAGAAAGAAAATGACGATGCTGTCTGATGAAGTTTTAAGTGTAGAAAGAGGTGACATTTGCGACCACAGAGGGGTGAAGGGTCTGACTGGTGGTGAAATTCCCGTTCCCCTTGTAAAATGTTGACACAGTTTGACTGAGATACTAAGTATCTGTATACTGTAATCACTAGAACAACCATTAGAAAAAGTACCCTGCCTGACCTGTGGTGGCGCGGTGGATAAAGCTTCGACCTGGAACACTGAGGTCGCTGGTTCAAAACCCTGGGTTTGCCTGGTCAAGGCACATATGGGAGTTGATGCTTCCTGCTCCTCCCTTCTCTCTCTCTCTCTCTCTCTCTCTCTCTCTCTCTTTTTCTCTCTCTCTCCTCTCTAAAATGAATAAATAAATAAAGTTTAAAAAAAAAGAAAAAGAAAAAGTACCCAAAGAAATACCCTGAAAATCCACAGACAAGAAAGAAGGGACAGTGGGCCAAGTTTGAGTAGCCCCAGCCCTACGGCAGGAGGAGGAGGTGAGGGGCAGAAAGCGGATACAACTGCCTGGCTTGGCCCAGTGGCACTCACCATGTCCAGGGCAAAAGTGCCAATTAAATATAGACACGACCATTAGAACACCTGACTACAGGCTACCCACAAGAAATGCACTTCAGACATGATGACGGAGGTCAGAAGTTGATTGCAAAGGCAAACATGCCGGCACAACCAGGGGAAGCAACCTGACCACCACTGGACGAGAGACTCCAGGCAGAGAAAGCCGCAGGACAGACTAGCAACAAGGGGTCAGTTCACCAGGAGAACGTGACAACTCCAGATCGTGTGTCTAACAGCAAAGCTTCAAAATACACTGAGTAGAAACTAATGAAACTGTGATAAAAAATAAAGACTTGTGCCTGACCAGGAGGTGGCGCAGTGGATAGAGCATCGGATTGGGATGCGGAGGACCCAGGTTGGAGACCCCGAGGTCGCCAGCTTGAGCGCGGGCTCATCTGATTTGAGCAAAGGTCACCAGCTTGGACCCCAAGGTCGCTGGCTTGAGCAAGGGGTTACTCAGTCTGCTGCAGCCCCACGGTCAAGGCACATATGAGAAAGCAGTCAATGAACAACTAAGGAGCCGCAATGAAGAACTGATGTTTCTCATCTCTCCCACTTCCTGTCTGTTCCTATCTGTCCCTCTCTCTGACTCTTTCTGTCTCTGCCACAAAAAAAATAAAAAAAAAATAAAAATAAATAAAGACTTGTATTCAAGTAGGAGTAGAAAGAAACTTCCTTAATCGGACCAAAAAACAAAAACAACAAACCTTCAGCACACATTAAACCGCCTGACCTGTGGTGGCGCAGTGGATAAAGCGCTGACCTGGAAATGCTGAGGTTGCTGGTTCAAAACCCTGGGCTTGCCTGGTCAAGGCACATATGGGAGTTGATGCTTCCAGCTCCTCCCCCCCTTCTCTCTCTCTGTCTCTCCCTCTCCTCTCTAAAATGAATAAATAAATTAAAAAAAAAAACACACATTAAACCAAAAAGTGAAATACTGAAAGTTCTCTGGGCTCAGGAAGAAAGCTGGTTGTGACTAGCATCAGAGTCCAGCAGAGGAAAGACACGAGAAAGCAAGCAAGCCAGCAGCCCTGGAAAAGGAGGAACTTCCATTATTTGAGACAAGGTGACTGTGTCCAGTGACCTGGATGGGCTATCTACCTGGGGCCAGCACCCCAGCAAAATGAGGAGTGTCCACATGGCAGAGAGAGCACAGGAGGGCCAGGGAGGTAGCGTCTGTCCAGGGACTTGACAGAAAAAGTAACTGTAACAAGGGTGTCAGGAGCCAGGTTTCTCATTGTTAGAACTGGAAGTCAGAATAACAGAAAAGGAGAAAACTAGTGTGAACCCTTCTGTGATGCTGTACTAACCAACAGACTGACCAATAAGTCTGTCTTAAAATTAAGACCTTCTGTCCCTGGCTGATTGGGTCAGTGGATAGACCCAACCAGCACACTGTGGTTTCAGGTTCAATTCCTGGTCAGGACATGTATGAGAAGCAGCCAATAAGTGCATAACAACAAGTCAATGTTTGGCTTCAGCTGGTTGGTTCAGCAGTAGAACATTAGCCCAGTGTGTGGATGTTCCAGGTTCAATTCCTGGTCAGGGCACACAGGAGAAGCAACCATCTGCTTTTCCATCCTCCCCCCCCCTTTCTTCTCCTCCCACAGCCATGGCACAAATGGTTTGAGCAAGTTGGCCCCCGGTGCTGAGGATGGCTCCATGGCCTCCGCCTCAGGTGCTAAAATAGCTCGGTTGCCAAGCAACAGAGTAGCAGCCCCAGACAGGCAGTGTATCACCCAGTAGGGGACTGGCTGGGTGGATCCTGGTTGGGGTGCATGCAGGAGTCTATCTCCCTTCCGCTCACTTAATGAAAATAAAATAAAATAAAATAAAACCTGACCAGGTTGTGGCACAGTGGACTGGGCATCGGCTTGAGATGCAGAGGACCAGGTTTGAAACCCCAAGGTCACTGGCTCAAGTGCAGGCTCACCTGGCTTAAGCGTGTGCTCACCAGCTTGACATGGGGTCACTGGCTTCAGCACGGGATCACAGACATGACTCCATGGTCAATGGCTTAAGCCCAAAGGTTGCTGGCTTAAAGCCCAAGGTCACTGGCTTCAGCAAGGGGTCACTCGCTCTGCTGGAGCTCCTTAGTCAAGGCACATATGAGAAAGCAATCAATGAACTAGGGAGCTGCAACGAAGAATTGATGCCTCTCATCTCTTTCCCTTCCCGTCTGCCTGTCCCTATCTGTCCCTCTCTCTGTCTCTCTCGCAAAAAAAAAAAAAAAAAAAGGAAAAGATGTTTTTCTCTCTCCCTCCCTCCCCCCCCAAATCAATGGAAAAATTAAAAAAAAAATTACAACCTTCATTCACCAACAGGTCCCAGTAAAGGAGTAAATGCTCATGAGCCCCAGCCTATGTAGCTGTTATGGCAGCCTGAGCAGCACACCTCCTGCAGACCACAGAAAATAAGGCTCAGCTCATGATAAAGGGAACACTGCCAATTTTTTTTTTTTTCTGAAGCTGGAAACGGAGAGAGACAGTCAGACAGACTTCCGCATGCGCCCGACCGGGATCCACCCGGCACGCCCACCAGGGGCGATGCTCTGCCACGACCAGAGCCACTCTAGCACCTGGGGCAGAGGCCAAGGAGCCATCCCCAGCGCCCGGGCCATCTTTGCTCCAATGGAGCCTCGGCTGTGGGAGGGAAAGAGAGAGACAGAGAGGAAGGAGAGGGGGAGGGGTGGAGAAGCAGATGGGCGCTTCTCCTGTGTGCCCTGGCCGGGAATCGAACCCGGGACTTCTGCAAGCGAGGCCAACGCTCTACCACTGAGCCAACCGGCCAGAGCGGGAACACTGCCAATTTTAACCACAACAGCATGTCCTGTGGCCCCCAGAGCAGTGACACTAAGCACAGCTCTCATGGGTGTTGGTGGGGAACTGGCAGGTATGCACACCAAACACAGATGGGTGGGAAGAAGCCAGATGAGAGTATCTGCCACATAAGTCCCCTGCACGGAGGAGGAAAACGGAACACAAGAGAGGAATCGGAACAGTGCTAGCCCTGGTGCTGGGAATGGGAGTTCCGAGCTCCGCTCTGCACTTGATGGACTGCCTGGGGGGGTTACTATTTTAGTTTAGAACAAAGACAGTATTCCTGGGACAAAGCCCATGACACATGCCACCTACCAGGGGCTTCCATTTTGGAGTGGACACTGGGCTGGTCATCGGTGTGAGACAAGGGCATCTTTGAAGGCCCCACATCTCCTAGCTGCTCCTCCAATGCTTTAAATTTACACTTAAGATTCCATATTTCTGCTTCAAGGGCCAGAACATAATCTGCCAAAAAAGAAAATAACAACCTACTCTGTAAATGTGTGCATGTGTAGGCACACACACTCTCAGTCGTCCAGCATCCCCTAAGCAGAGGCTCAACCAGCTGGAACCTGCTCACGTCTCTGGCCCCCCACCCCACCCCGTCCCCACCCAGTGTCCCAGAACCTGAGTGCCACCTTCCCTTTGGCCACAGAGTGTGTTATAAAGTAGTGTACTTTAATCTGCGAGTTACGTAGAGACACCAAGGCAGGATACAGAAGAAATTTTAGGAGGAGATTTATTAATAAGCTGTCTACATATGACTTACACGGGGTATAGCTAACCCAAATCGTGCAGCCTTGATTATAGTCCTGAGGTTGGTTGTATAGACATGATCACATCCTGGTTGGGGGGGAAAGGAGGGGGAGCATGGTACAAAAGTCATTTACTGATAAGCTTACAACATTTATCTATAGGATCTATTAAAAGGAAAAACATTCCTACACATTAAGACTACAAGATAAGGCCTGACCTGTGGTGGCGCAGTGGATAAAGTGTCGACCTGGAACACTGAGGTTGCTGGTTCGAAACCCTGGGCTTGCCTGGTCAAGGCACATATGGGAGTTGATGCTTCCTGCTTCTCCCCCTTCTCTCTCTCTCGCTCTCTCTTCCTCTTTCCCTCTCTCTCTCTCTCTCTAAAAAATTAATAAAGTCCTTTAAAAAAAAAGACTACAGCCTGACCAGGCGGTGGCGCAGTGGATAGAGCATCAGACTGGGATGTGGAGGACTCAGGTTCGAGACCCCGAGGTCGCCAACTTGAGCGCGGGCTCATCTGGTTTGAGCAAGGCTCACCTGCTTGGACCCAAGGTCACTGGCTCGAGCAAGGGGTTACTAGGTCTGCTGAAGGCCCACAGTCAAGGCACATATGAGAAAGCAATCAATGAACAACTAAGGTGTCACAACGAAAAACTAATGATTGATGCTTCTCATCTCTCTCTGTTCCTGTCTGTCTGTCCCTATCTATCCCTCTCTCTGACTCTCTCTCTCTGTCTCTGTAAAAAAAAAAAAAAAAAAAAGACTACAAGATAATACAGTAGTGATAAATGTTTTACATACCAACACAGTAGGGTAAATGTCATTTTACATATCAGAGACATTCCCAAATCTTCCAGGGTTTTACATTTATCTTTGTTACCACAACAGTAAAAAGTTTTAGCTTAGGGTAAGGAGAAAAGCTTACTGAAATTACCTTTGCTAAAAGTGTTGGGGCTAGCTTTAGTTTATAAGTTTTATACATATAAAGAATTTCAGAAGGGATGGTTATTAGAAAGCATATAAAACGTTACAGAGTGCAGGGTTTTCAAGCAAGGGGAGTGGGCTCGTGATCCCTTTGTCTAGAGCAGGGGTAGTCAACCTGGTCCCTACCGCCCACTAGTGGATGTTCCAGCTTTCATGGTGGGCAGTAGCAGAGCAACCAAAATATAAATAAAAAGATAGATTTAACTATAGTAAGTTGTTTTATAAAGATTTATGCCAAACAGTGAAAATCTGACATAAAGTACTTGGTAAGTAATTATTATTATATGCGTTAACTTGCTGTAACTCTGCTTTATAAATTTTATAACGTAAAGTTACTTCCCTATTTTTTTTTTATTTTTTTATTTTTTCTTCATGGGAGAGCGCGAATGTAGTCCCCCACTACCACAAATTATGCAGTCGAGTTTCCCACATTTGGGGAAATCGCAGGGGTCAGCACATCTGGAGTGCAATGGATAAGCCTCACCCTGGGAAAACCACCTTCGTGATCATGGTATCTCCCCTGCCAGGTAAGTATATATACTTCTCTATTTTATAAATCATCATTACTGTGGAACAGGTGGGCGGTTAGAAAATTTTACTACTAACAGAGATACAAAAGTGGGCGGTAGGTATAAAAAGGTTGACTACCCCTGGTCTAGAGGTTTACGTCACTCTCAGGACTCCAGGCAGGGAGGAAGAGTTAGAATCAGTGTAGGAATTCTTTTTTTTTTTTTTTTTTTTACAGGGACAGAGAAAGAGTCAGAGAGAAGGACAGATAGGGACAGAGAGACAGGAACAGAGAGAGATGAGAAGCATCAATCATCAGTTTTTCGTTGTGACACCTTAGTTGTTCATTGATTGCTTTCTCATATGTACCTTGACTGCGGGCCTTCAGCAGACCGAGTGACCTCTTGCTCGAGCCAGCGACCTTGGGTCCAAGCTGGTGAGCTTTGCTCAAACCAGATGAGCCCGCACTCAAGCTGGCGACCTCAGGGTCTCGAACTTGGGTCCTCCGCGTCCTAGTCCTATGCTCTATCCACTGTGCCACCGCCTGGTCAGGTAGTGTAGGAATTCTTAATTAAGATATATAAACATTGTCCCCTAAAGGATCTTAAGGAAGGGGAAGAGGAAGTTTTCAGATAACTTTTATCTTCTTTGCTGTCTAGAAAGTGGCCTTAGTCCTTCCAGAGAACGTTAGTTAAACTATGATTAGTTGCTAATTTTTGCCCCTTTAATCTCTTTCTCTAGGTTTTTTTTTTCTTTTCAGAAAGGAGGGGTAAGGGGGCGTGATTCTTCCTTTTAAAATACTACTATTAACAATTTTTGCAATTCTTCGGCACCTGATCACAAGTGCAGTGTCAGGGAGGGTGCAGCAATCAGGAGAACATACTGTCACCTCCACAGCCCTGTGAACTTTCATCAGACACAGCATCACGTCTGGAGCATGCAGCAGCTCGGCAGCCTGGTGTCTGCACACCCACAGCTGCCCAGTGCACTACTCTGAACCTGCTGGCAGGTGCCTGCCTTTGCTCGACAGGCACACTCCCAAGGACTGGCTGGAGACTGCTGGCCGCATGCTGCCCCTGTACAGGAGGTGCCCGCTAACCCAGCCTCTAGCAGTCTCACTCTGGCTTTAAGTGTGGCTAGCGTCTTCCTTTTCCTCCCCCTTTACTATTTACAGCACTGACACAGACCCCACCCTTGAAGGAAAGCAGCTGCCACACTCTGAAGTAACTCATGAAGAATGTTCGTTCTAAGAGTCCCGGTGAAACCTGTTTTGGACCCAGGGGAGGCTGGCTCTGGTCCCATCACTCACCTGGGGCAGTGTCTGCTGCCTTCGCATCTAGCTGGCATGCAGGTGCAGTGTCTGCTCCCTGAGAGGCAGGAGGGAGAACCTGCTCGCTCAAAGCTTCCATCTCTCTCCTCATCTGGGTGACACAGTCTCGCAGGCTTGCATTCTGCTCCTGTAGCTGCTGGATCTCCTCAGATGGAAAACTCCCACTCACTTCTCCTTCCTGATGCCTTAGCAATGTCTGCTGAGTGCAACAAAAAGAAAGTGGGCCCTGGCCAGTGGTTCAGTGGATAGAGCATCAGCCTGGAATGTGGATGTCTCAGGTTTGATCCTTGGTCAGGCCACACATAAGTGACCATCTGCTTCTCCCCCACTACCTCTCCCCCTTTTCTCCTTCTTCCCCTCCCACAGACAGTGGCTCTATTGGTTCGTGTGTGGCCCCAGGTGCTGAGGATAGCTCCCTTGGAGCGCATCAGCCACAGGCCCTAAAAATGGCTTATTCCAGCATCCACCTCAGAAGGGGTTTCTGGGTGGATCCCCATTGTCAGGTGCATGTGGGAGTTTGCCTCATTATCTCCCCTCCTCTCATTTAAACAAACAAACAAAAACAAAGAGAGAAAATGATTACAGCTGCAAAGGAAAACCAACACCTCTGCTGGCCTGAAGCCATGCTGTCCCTGCATCGTCTTGCCCTGTGGCCCCACTCCCCTGCACCCCTTCATCTGTCCTCAGATGAAATCATACAATGACTTTCCTTTCTGAATTGACAGAAGTATGAAAAATGTATTTTTCTTCTAGGTTTCACAAGGTGAGGCTGTTTTTCATGGGTAACTTTTTTTTAATTGACTTTAATTTATTGTGTTTACATAGGTTCAAGGGTCCCACCAAGTACATCCCCCCCACCCCCGTGTTTCCCTCAACATCCCCCTTGCCCCTCTCCCCCCAATGACCTCCCCCCTTCTCTCCAAGATTTGCTTTCCCGCTCTCTATAACGCTGTTATGTATGATATATATAATTTCACCAATCTCTTTCCCTTCCCTGATCCCATCCTCTCATCTCCTTTCCCTCTGACCTCTTTCCCTCTGGTCCCTTTGATCCTGCCTCTGCCTCTATTTCGTTCCTCAGTACACATTGTTCACTGGATTCCTCAAATGAGTGAGGTCATACAATATTTTTCTTTCTCTGCCTGGCTTATTTCACTTAGCATAATAGTTTCCAGGTCCATCCATGTTGTTGCAAAAGTAAGATTCCCTTCTTTTTCATGGCCATGTAGTATTCCATTGTGTATAGGTACCATGGCTTTTTAATCCACTCGTCCACTGACGGACACCTGGGCTGTTTCCAGATCTTGGCTAGTGTAAACAATGCTGCCACAAACATGGGGGTGCATTTCTTCCTTTGAATCAGTGATTTGGTATTCTTAGGATATACTCCTAATTGTGGGATGGCTGGGTCAAAAGGCAGTCCATTTTAAATTTTTTGAGGAATCTCTATACTGTTTTTCACAGTGGCTGCACCAGTCTGCATTCCCACTAGCAATGCAGGAGGGTTCCCTTTTCTCCACATCCTCACCAGCACTTATTATGTGTTGTTTTGTTAATGAGTGCCATTCTGACTGCTGTGAGGTGGTATCTCACTTGTGGTTTTAATTTGCATTTCTCTAATGATTAGTGATGTTGAACATTTTTTCATCTGCCTATTGGCCATCTGTATGTCCTCTTTGGAGAAGTGTCTATTCATTTCTTTTGCCCATTTTTTGATTGGATTGTTTCTCTTCCTGGTGTTGAGTTTTACAAGTTCTTTATAAATTTTAGTTATTAACCCCTTATCAGTCGTATTGTCAAATATGTTCTCCCATTGTGTGGTTTGTCTTTTTATTTTGTTCATATTGTCTTTAGCTGTGCAGGAGCTTTTTAGTTTGATATAGTCCCATTTGTTTATCCTGTCCTTTATTTCACTTGCCCATGGAGATACATCAGCAAATATATATATTGCTGCGAGAGATATTGGAGAGCTTACTGCCTATGTTTTCTTCTAAGATGATTATGGTTTCATGACTTACATTTAAGTCTTTTATCCATGCCTGACCAGGCGGTGGCACAGTGGATAGAGCGTCGGACTGGGATGCGGAGGACCCAGGTTCGAGACCCAGAGGTCGCCAGCATGAGCGCAGGCTCATCTGGTTTGAGCAAAAGTTCACCAGCTTGGACCCAAGGTTGCTGGCTCCAGCAAGGGGTTACTCGGTCTGCTGAAGGCCCGCGGTCAAGGCACATGTGAGAGGGCAGTCAATGAACAACTAGTGTCGCAACGAAAAACTGATGATTGATGCTTCTCATCTCTCTCTGTTCCTGTCTGTCTGTCCCTATCATTCCCTCTCTCTGACTCTCTGTCTCTGTAAAAAGAATAAAAATAAAAACAATAAATGTTTAAAAAAAATAAGTCTTTTATCCATTATGAGTTTATTTTTGTGACTGGTGTAAGTTAGTGGTCTAGTTTCATTTTTTTGCAGGTAGCTGTCCAATTTTCCCAACACCATTTGTTAAAGAGACTGTTTTTACTCCATTGTATGCTCTTACCTCCTTTGTCAAATATCAATTATCCATAAGGGTGTGGTTCTATTTCTGGGTTCTCTGTTCTGTTCCAATGAGCTATATGCCTGTTCTTATGCCAGTACCAAGCTGTTTTGAGTGCAATGACCTTGTAGTATAACTTGGTATCAGGAAGTGAGATACCACCCACTTCAGTCTTCTTTTTCAAGATTGCTGAGGCTATTAGTGTTCTTTTTTGGATCCATATAAATTTTTGGAATATTTGTTCTATATCTTTGAAGTAAGTATGTCATCGGTATTTTAACAGGGATTACATTGAATTTATAAATTGCTTTGGGTAATATAGACATTTCAATGATATTTATTCTTCCTATCCACGTACACAGTATATGCTTCCACTTGTTTATATCTTCCTTGATTTCTTTTATCAATGCTTTATAATTTTCTGAGTACAAGTCTTTAACTTCCTCAGTTAAATTTACTCCTACTTTATTCTTTCTGTTGCAATAGTGAAGGGGATTGTTTTCTTAATTTCTCTTTCAGACAGTTCACTGTTGGTGTATGAAAATGCCTCTGATTTCTGAATAGTAATTTTATATCCGGCCACCTTGCTGAATTCATTTATCAGGTCTAGTAGTTTTTTTTTGTTTTGTTTTGTTTTTTTAATTTTATTTATTCATTTTTAGAGAGGAGAGAGAGAGGGAGAGAGAGGAGAGAGAGACAGAGAGAGAGAAGGGGGGAGGAGCTGGAAGCATCAACTCCCATATGTGCCTTGACCAGGCAAGCCCAGGGTTTCGAACCAGCGACCTTAGCATTTCCAGGTCAATGCTTTATCCACTGCGCCACCACAGGTCAGGCCAGGTCTAGTAGTTTTTTGACTGAGACTTTAGGGTTTTCTATGTACAATATCATATCATCATCAAATAATGATAGTTTTACTTCTTCTTTTCCAATTTGGATGCCTTTTATTTCTTCTTCTTGTCTGATTGCTGTGGCTAGCACTTCCAGAACTATGTTGAATAAGAGTGGTGAAAGTAGGCACCCCTGCCTTGTTCCTGATCTTAAAGGGATTGCTTTTAATTTTTGCCCATTGAGTATGATGTTGGCTGTGGGTTTGTCATAGATGGCCTTTATCATGTTGAGGTATGTTCCCTGTATTCCCACTTTGCTGGGAGTTTTGATCATGAATGGGTACTGAATTTTATGAGATGCTTTTTCTGCATCTATTGATATTATCATGTGATTTTTCTCCTTCCATTTGTTTGTATGATGAATCACATTGATTTACAAATACTGTACCAGCCTTGTCTCCCCAGAATAAATCCCTCTTGATCATGATGTATGATTTTTTTTCATGTATTGCTGGATCCGGTTTGCTAATATTTTGTTGAGAATTTTAGCATCTAAATTCATCAGGGATATTGGCTTTAGTTTTCTTTCTTTGTGTTGTCTTTGCCTGGTTTTTGGAATCAGAATTATGCTCGCTTCATAAAAGGAACTAGGAAGTCTTCCCTCCTCTTGAATTTTTTGAAATAGCTTGAAAAGGATAGGAGTTCTTCTTTGAATATTTGGTAGAATTCGCCTGTGAAGCCATCTGGCCCAGGGGTTTTGTTTGTTTGGAGTTTTTTATAACTGTTTCAATCTCATTTGTTGTAATTGGTCTGTTTAAGTTTTCTGATTCTTCCAGATTGTTTTTTCAAAGATTATATGTTTCAAGGAATTTGTCCATTTGACTTAGGTTGTCTAATTTTTGGTATACAGTTCTTCATCGTATTTTCTTACAATCCTTTGTATTTCTGCTGTGTCAGTTATTTCTCCACTCTCATTTCTAATTTTATTTATTTGAGTCTGTCCTCTCTCTCTCTCTCTCTTTTTTACAGGGACAGAAAGAGAGTCAGAGAGAGGGATAGATAGGGACAGACAGACAGGAACAGAGAGAGATGAAAAGCATCAATCATTAGTTTTTCATTGCAACACCTTAGTTGTTCATTGATTGCTTTCACATATGTGCCTTGACCGCGGGCCTTTAGCAGACCAAGTAACTCCTTGCTCGAGCCAGCGACCTTGGGTCCAAGCTGGTGAGCTTTTTGCTCAAGCCAGATGAGCCCGCGCTCAAGCTGGTGACCTCAGGGTCTCGAACCTGGGTCGTCGGCATCCCAGTCCGACGCTCTATCCACTGCGCCACCGATTGGTCAGGCTCTCTTTATTTCTTGGTGAGGCTGGTTAAAGGTTCATCAATCTTGTCTACCTTTTCAAAGAACCAGCTCTTGGTTTCATTTATCTTCTACAATATATTGTTTCTTTAGCCTCTATGTCAGGGGTCTCAAACTCGCGGCCCGCCCACCAATTTTGTGCGGCCTGCAGACTGGCCCGCAGACTAATCCATGAAGTTTGATTAGTCTGCGGGTCGCACAAAATTGGTGGGCGGGCCGCATGGGCTCGAGTTTGAGACCCCTGCTCTATGTCATTTATTTCTGCTCTGATCTTTATTATTTTCTTCCTTCTACTTCCTCAGGGCTTTATTTGCTGTTCTTTTTCTAGTTCTTTTAGATGCAGGGTTAAGTTGTTAATTTGAGCTTTTTCTTGCTTCTTAAGGTATGCCTGTAATGCTATAAATTTCTCTCTCAGGACTGCTTTTGCTGTGTCCCATAAATTTTGAGTTGTTGTATGTTCATTTTCATTTGTTTCAAGGAAATTTTTTATTTCTTCCTTGATCTCATTGTTAACCCATTCGTTACTTAATAACATGCTATTTAGTTTCCAAGTGTTTGAATGTTTTTCAGTTTTTCTATTGCAGTTGACTTCTAGTTTCACGCCATTGTGATCAGAGAAGATGCTTGATATGATTTCAATCTTCTTAAACTTATTCAGACTCGTTTTGTGTCCTAACATGTGGTCTATCCTAGAGAACGTACCATGAGCACTTGAAAAGAATGTATATTCTGCTGCTTTAGGGTAAAAGGTTCTGAAAATATCTATTAAATCCAGTTGATCTAGTGTGTCCCTTAAGGCTTCTGTTTCTTTTGTTAATTTTCTTTCTTGAGGATCTATCCATTGATGTTAGTGGGGTACTGAAACCACTTACTATTATAGTATTGCTGTTGATCTCACCCTTTATGTCATCAAAATCTGCTTTACATATTTGGGTGCTCCTATATTAGGCGCATAGATTTTTTCTTAATTTTTTTTTCCTTTTCTGAAGTTGGAAACGGGGAGGCAGTCAGACTCCCGCATGCGCCCAACCGGGATCCACCCAGCACACCCACCAGGGGGCGATGCTCTGCCCATCTTGGGGCATCGCTCTGCCGCAATCAGAGCCATTCTAGTGCCTGAGGCAGAGGCCACAGAGCCTTCCTCAGCGCCCAGGCAAATTGCTCCAATGGAGCCTTGGCTGCGGGAGGGGAAGAAAGAGACAGAGAGGAAAGAGAGGGGGAGGGGTAGAGAAGCAGATGGGCGCTTCTCCTGTGTGCCCTGGCCAGGAATCGAACCCGGGACTCCCACACACCAGGCTGACGCTCTACCACTGAGCCAACCGGCCAGGGTCAGATTTTTTTTTTTTTTTACAGAGACAGAGAGAAAGTCAGAGAGAGAAATGGATAGGGACAGACAGACAGGAATGGAAAGAGATGAGAACCATCAATCATTAGTTTTTTGTTGCGACACCTTAGTTGTTCACTGATTGCTTTCTCATATGTGCTTTGACCGTGGGCCTTCAGCAGACTGAGTAACCCCTTGCTCGAGCCAGCGACCTTGGGTCCAAGCTGGTGAGCTTTGCTCAAACCAGATGAGCCCGCACTCAAGCTGGTGACCTCGGGGTTTTGAACCTGGGTCCTCAACATCCCAGTCTGATGCTCTATCCACTGCACCACTGCCTGGTCAGGTTAGGCACATAGATATTTATAATGGTTATATTTTCCTGTTGGATTGCTCCCTTTATCATTATGACGTGACCTTCTTTATCCCTTACTATAGCCTTTGTTTTAACGTCTATTTTGTCAGATATAAGTATTGCTACCCTAGCTTTTTTTTTTTTCATTTCCATTTGCATGAAATATTTTTTTTCCAACCCTTTACTTTCAGTTAATGTGTATCTTTTGTTTTGAGGTGGGTGTCTTGTAGACAGCATATGTACGGGTCCTGTTTTCTTATCCATGCAGCTACCCTATGTCTTTTTTTTTTTTTTTTTTTTTTTAACAGAGGCAGAGATAGACAGGGACAGACAGACAGGAACAGAGAGAGATGAGAAGCATCAATCATCAGTTTCTCGTTGCGCGTTGCGACTTCTTAGTTGTTCATTGATTGCTTTCTCACATGTGCCTTGACCATGGGCCTTCAGCAGACCGAGTAACCCCTTGCTGGAGCCAGCGACCTTGGGTCCAAGCTGGCGAGCTCTTTGCTCAAGCCAGATGAGCCCGCGCGCGACCTCGGAGTCTCGAACCTGGGTACTTCCGCATCCCAGTCCGATGCTCTATCCACTGCGCCACCGCCTGGTCAGGCTACCCTATGTCTTTTGATTGGAGCATTTAATCCATTTACATTTAAGGTTATTATTGATATGTAGTTGTTTATTGCCATTTTATGATTTAAATCTACATTTCTCTTTTACTAGATTTCCCTCCCTTTGTTCTGTTTACAACAGGCCCCTTAACATTTCTTGCCACATTGGTTTGGCTGTAATGAATTCTTTGAGTTTTCTTCTTCTTTTTTTTTTTTTTTGTCTAGGAAGCTTTTTATTTCTCCTTCAATTTTAAATAATAGCTTTGCTGGATAAAGAAGTTTTGGTTGGCCCTGGCCGGTTGGCTCAGTGGTAGAGCGTCGGCCTGGCATGCAGGGGACCCGGGTTCGATTCCCGGCCAGAGCACATAGGAGAAGCGCCCATTTGCTTCTCCACCCCCCCTCCTTCCTCTCTGTCTCTCTCTTCCCCTCCCGCAGCCAAGGCTCCACTGGAGCAAGGATGGCCCGGGCGCTGGGGATGGCTCCCTGGCCTTTGCCCCAGGCGCTGGAGTGGCTCTGGTCGCGGCAGAGCGACGCCCCTGGAGGGGCAGAGCATCGTCCCCTGGTGGGCAGAGCGTCGCCCCTGGTGGGCGTGCCGGGTGGATCCCGGTCGGGCGCATGCAGGAGTCCGTCTGTCTCTCCCCGTTTCCAGCTTCAGAAAAATAAAAAAATTTTTTAAAAGCCCCCCCCCCCAAAAAAAAGAAGTTTTGGTTGTAGGCTCTTGCTCTGCATTACTTTGAATATTTCTTTTTTTTTTTTTTTTTTTTTTTAGAGAGAGGAGAGACAGAGAGGGAGAGAGAGGAGAGAGAGACGGAGAGAGGAGAGAGAGACAGAGAGAGAGAAGGGGGGAGGAGCAGGAAGCATCAACTCCCATATGTGCCTTGACCAGGCAAGCCCAGGGTTTCGAACTGGTGACCTCAGCATTTCCAGGTTGACGCTTTATCCACTGCGCAACCAGAGGTCAGTACTTTGAATATTTCTTACCATTCCCTTCTGGCCTCAAGTGTTTCTGTTGAAAAGTTGGATGTTATCCTTATAGGGGCTCCTTTGTAGGTGATTGCTTTTCTCCTGCAGCTTTTAGTATTCTTTCTTTATCTCTTAGCTTTGGTATTTTAATTATGATGTGTCTTGGTGTAGGTCTCTTTGGATTCCTCTTTAATGGGATTCTCTGTGCTTCTGGAACTTGTGTGACTTTTTCTTTCATCAATTTAGGGAAGTTTTCAGCTATGATTTCTTCAATCAGGTTCTCTATCCCTTGGTTTTTCTCTTCTCCTTCAGGAATCCCTATTATGCTGATGTTGTTTCTCTTCATGTTGTCACAGAGCTCTCTTAGACTTTCCTCAGACTTTTTGACCCTCTTTTCTTTTTGCTGTTCTGCTTCCGTGCTTTTGTTTATCTTGTCCTCTAAATCAGTGATTTTCAACCTTTTTTTTTCATGGCACAAACACACACTAATTACTAAGGTCAGTGCCCCTGACTAAATACAACCATTTTCATCTCAGGGCACAAATAAATTAGTTACTAAAGAAGAAGAGGTCAGGGCCCCTTTTTCTTTAGTAATTAGTTTATGAGTGTGTGAGAAACAAAGGTTGAAAATCACTGCTCTAAATCACTGATTTGAACTTCTGCTTCATCCAGCCTGATTTTAATTCCTTCTAGTGTAGTCTTCATTTCTGATATTGTGTGTCATTTCTGTCTGATTCTTTTTTATGATTACAATGTCCTTTTTGATGCTTACTATCTCTTTGTTTAGGTGCTCATTATGTCCATCTCTTGTTGCTCTAAGATCCTTGAGCATCCTAACAATCATTATTCTAAACTCTGCATCCGGTATCTTGGTTATTTCCATCTCATTCAGTTCTTTTTCTGGGGATTTCTCTTGTTGATTCATTTGAATTGCATTTCTCTGTCTTCCCATTTTGTCTCTGTATAGATTGCTCCTTTGGATGTGCTGTTTGTATAGTTAGCTGAGTATAGGGTTGGTTGTGTCTGCCTTCAGCTTTCAGTTGTGTTGTTTCTAGATCTTCTTGGGTTGGCCTCAGCTGTTGTTTGTAATCTGCTGTGGGCTACTTGTCTGCTGCTACTTCTCTTTTTGCTATTTGTGTCAGCATTCTCTATGCCTTAGTTGCGTCAGGTGTGAGGAGCCTTTCCCTAAGATGCCACTCTAACTAGGGTTGTTAGGTCCTGACCTGATGCTCTCCGTGTCTGGCTGCTGGATGTACCAGCCCTGGACCTCCTTGGCTGGAACCTGGCACAGACTAGTGGGGGTCACTGCTTATGACTGGCCCTTAGCAACGTTCTTGGAACTATAGGTGATCTAGAATTTGTGGCTGCCTCTGCTGGGCCCTGATGCTCTTGTAAATATCAGCTGTACTTTTATCTACTCTTGGCCAATGTGTGTGGCCTCTCTCTTCCCGAGGTATGGTCTTTCCACTGGACCCCACACCACTGCCTCTTAGGCACTGGCACTGCCAGGCACACGGGCTTGTGGGCTGCAGCTTGGGCAGCCCTGTGGGCATGCAGGATGCCTTGCCAGGCTCCGCCCCCCCACTGGCACACTGGATGCCTCTCCAGGCTCCGCCCCTCACCAGCCACTGGGCTTTGCCTCTGCAGGAACATGAGACACCTCTCCGGGCTCCACCCCCTCTGCAGTGCAGGCCGAGCCCTCCCTCCCTTCAGAGGGTACTCAGCAGTTTGGTGGGGTGGTGTAGCCCAGACCTCAGCACTCAAAACCTGTGTCCCTGATGTGCCCCTTCCTTCTAAGTGTCTCTCTGCACTGACTGGAGCAGGAGAGCCTCTGGTGGGTGGGGTAATTGCTTCCCTTTGCTGGCTTGGTTCTCCCAGGAAAAATGGTCATTTAGGTTTGGGGAGTGACCCGGTACAGGGGTCAGGGTGGCTGTCCCCCAGTCTCTCCCTGTGCCCCCGAGACTACACTCTCCTCTCGCTACTCTAGTCCTCTCCTCTCACAACTCCAGTCCTCTCGGTGCTCCCCACTACCAGAGCCCCAGGTAAGTGGCTGTGAATGAGGTTTTCTGCACGGTCCCTTTAAGATGGAGCCTGGGTCTGAGAGTTCTGTCTCCCTCTCGCAAACAGCAACCCGGCTCTTGTCTCAACTAAATACTGTCTGTGCACCTCCTCTAGTCTCTGAGGCTCTGGGCTGGGGTTTTCGTCCTGGGGCTGAGTACCCACAACTCTCCGGGTAACCCACCCCACCGTGAGAGATCCTCTGCGCCACCTCTCACTCCTCAAAGCAGGGCAGCCCTTTCCATGTCTCCACCCTTCCTACCAGCTCAGTGTGGTTTCTTCGGTGATGCTTGGTTATAGATTCCTCTTAGTTTAGTCCAAAGTTGGTTTTTCAAGATGACTGTTCCCAAGTTAAGTTGTAATCCACTTTGGTTCTAGTAGGTGGGAGTTCTAACATCCACCTACTCCGTCATTACAGCTGTAAAGGAAAACCAATGCCCCTGCTGGCCTGAAGCCATGCTGTCTCCACATTGTCTTGCCCTGTGGCCCCACTCTCCTGTACCCCCTCATCTGTCCTCAGATGAAATCATGCAATGACCTTCTTTTCTAAATTGACAGAAGTAATGAAAAATGTATTTTTCTTCTAGGTTTCACAAGGCAAGATTGTTTTTCATGGGTAACTTTTTTTTAAGCTAGGGAGGAGAGAAAGAGAGAGAAGGAGAGACAGGGACAGAAAGGAAAGGAGAAAGATGAGAAGCATCAACTCATAGTTATAGCACCTTAGTTATTCATTGATTATTTTCTCATATGTGCCTTGACTGGGAGGCTCCAGCCGAGCCAGTGACTCCTTGCTCAAGCCATGACCTTGGGATGTCTATGATCTTACGCTCAAGTTGCTGAGCCTACACTCAAGATGGTGACCTTGGGGTTTTGAACCTGGGTCCTTAGCATCCCAGGCCGATGCTCTATCCACTGCACTACCACCTGGTCAGGCACAGGTAACTTTTATTGAAAAATTTGAGGACTCTTCTATTTTAGTCAAAAAGTCATTAGCCACACCAGGTGCCTATGATAAAACAACAAGTAGCACCAGGCTAGAGAGGAGGCGCAGAGCAGAGCCATGCGCCATGAAAAGTGAGTGCATGCAGCTACTGTGAAAGTCTGGTGAGTCTTTAAACCAGACTGTCGCCCAACCCACAACCCCATTCCCAGGTCTGTGCCACAAGAACTGAACTGGAGACGTGTTCCCACAGAGCATGTGTGCCGCATTCACACAGCATCGCTGACAGCCGAACTACGGGACACTCTACTGCCCAGCAATGGATGAGCAGAGAAACAATGTGCAACATGAAATAGAACTGAGCTGCAGAGAACAGCTAAGTTCTGAGGCCCAGGTGACCCAGGGAAACACCTCTAAAGTATCGTCACTATACATAGGCCCAAGATTTTAAAGAAAAACAAGAACATAAAAATAAGAGACATAGAAGACATTTAAAAAGAACCATGTGAGGCCCTGGCTGGTTGGCTCAGCGGTAGAGCGTCGGCCTGGCGTGCGGGGGACCCGGGTTCGATTCCCGGCCAGGGCACACAAGGAGAAGCACCCATTTGCTTCTCCACCCCTCCCCCTCTCCTTCCTCTCTGTCTCTCTCTTCCCCTCCCGCAGCCAAGGCTCCATTGGAGCAAAGATGGCCCGGGCGCTGGGGATGGCTCCTTGGCTTCTGCCCCAGGTGCTAGAGTGGCTCTGGTTGCGGCAGAGCAACACCCCGAAGGGGCAGAGCATCGCCCCCTGGTGGGCAGAGCGTCGCCCCTGGTGGGCGGGCCGGGTGGATCCCGGTCGGGCGCATGAGGGAGTCTGTCTGACTGTCTCTCCCCGTTTCCAGCTTCAGAGAAATGCAAAAAAAAAAAAAAGGAACCATGTGGGCCCTGGCCGGTTGGCTCAGCAGTAGAGCATCAGCCTGGTGTGCAGGAGTCCCGGGTTCGATTCCCGGCCAGGGCACATAGGAGAAGCGCCCACCTGCTTCTCCACCCCTCCCCCTCTCCTTCCTCTCTGTCTCTCTCTTCCCTTCCCACAGCCGAGGCTCCATTGGAGCAAAGATGGCCCGGGCGCTGAGGATGGCTCTGTGGCCTCTACCTCAGGTGCTAGAGTGGCTCTGGATGCAACAAGCAATGCCCCAGAGGGGTAGAGCATCGCCCCCTGGTGGGCATGCTGGGTGGATCCCGGTCAGGCGCATGTGGGAGTCTGTCTGACTGCCTCCCTGTTTCCAGCTTCCAAAAAATGAAAAGAAAAAAAAAAGAACCATGTACATCTGCAGAGATGAGAATCCATCATTTAAAACAGAGGACTGAATGGACAAGATGGGACTGAAGCAGCTCCACTGTGGGGACAAGTCTAGTGAGTATAAACACACAGCAGACAACCAGACTTGAGCACAGAAAGCAGAGCAGCCACCATGGCTCAGTGACTGCTCCACCACTGGCACAGAGATGCTGTGGGTGCACTGACCTGTACCTCTTGTTCAGGGATGGGCCTGTAGGTCTTCAGTGCCTGCAGGGCCTGGTCTCTCTCCAGGGTCATGGCTTTCAGCACCACCTCCTGGTCACACAGCTTCCGCTCTGTCTCTTGGAGCTTGGCAGCAACCTGGGGAAAATGTGGGACTTGGTTCACCTGAGGAGGATTACAAGGGGGCAGTGCCAGCCTTGTGTCGATGCCAGCTCCCCACCCCTCCCTCAGAGGCAGACAGAGACATGCAAGCGGAAATGCTATGAGAGGCATGCAGCAATCAGGGTGTCCCTGCAATGCCAGGTGGGCACTGGGGCTCTGGGTGCAGCCCTTTCTCCCATCCCTGCCACCTCAGCTGCCCCAACCTGCTACACGCAGATGTGGGAACAGTTCAGCACGGTCAGTTGGAGAAACTGTGACTAAAACACTGTGTAAGTCATGGGTAGAGTGGGGCCACATTAATCATGACGATTTTTTTTGTTACAAGTCAAATTGCTTCATGAGGATCAGTGTTTCCAATATTTTTTATTATTATTGATTTCAGCAAGAGAGGAAGAGGGAGAGAGAAACAGGAACATCAATCTGTTCCTGCATGTGCCCTCACTGAGGATCAAACCAGCAACCTTTGTGCTTTGGGATGATGCTCCAACCAACTGAACTATCCAGCCAGGACCAGTGTTTCCAAATTAAAGGGTAATGGGTGCTCAGAGCCCAAACCCAGCCTCCACAGCACTGTACAGCCATGTGGTGGGAACCCTGGGAGCACATACCTGCTCTCTGGCCATGGTCAGACCCTGAATCAGCTCCTCAGACTTCCGGTAGTATTCCCTCTCGAGGCTGTCACAGCGCCGCTGCCAGTCCAGGTTCAGCTGCACCTTGTCATGCTCTAGGTTCTGCTCCCTCTCCACTGCCAGAGAAAGCTGCCGCTGGTACCTATGGGGATGTAAAACCACAAACATTAATGTTTCTTCAGGGCCCTCAGGCCTGAGAGCGAAGGTGTGATGCTGGTGAGATGGGGTGCATGGAGCCTCCTCTGGGCCATGTGTCTGCATGCACACTAACACTCACCTGTGTGTGCCTGCGGACAAGAGGTGATTCTGTGCAGTGGATAGGAGGAGAAACGTACCTCGGACGGGCTCAGGCATAGACGTGAGCTCCAGCCAGGGACCTACCAGGACAGAAAACCTAGCCCATGAGATGCGATCAAACTCAAGGAAGAGAAGGATCAGTTGCAGGAAGTCAAGCAAAGAGAGCCTACTCAACGCATCTGAGTGGGTCCCTCGGTTATGGAAGTGGAGTTCCACTGGGAAGGGGAGGCTGAGCCTCAGAGCAGAGTGTAGCCTGGCCATGCCTTGAATAGGGACCCTCTGAGCTGTGCCTGGACTCCTGACCACAGAACCCAGAAAATAAATGGGTGCTGATTAAAGACACTACTAAGTTTGTGGAGGTCTGTCACTGGGCAATAGAGAAGGAATACACAAGAGGCTCAAAGATCAAGGGGGCGATGACGTGGAGTCAGCAGCTCAGCATGGCTGCCTCAGTGTTCACACGAGAAGGCAAAAATGGAGACACAGAGGTCAACACTTGTCCAGGCAGGGGTGCCCTCCTGCAAAGGAGACAGACAGGAGACCAGGTTTCTCAGCCTAGAAGCGCACCAGAAACAAAGGGATGGACTTAGCAGAACACTTTAAGTAGCTCCTAGAAATACATTGAGGTCAAAGGAGCCCTGCACATAATGAGAAAAGAAACAAAAAGTAAAATGTCTGAAGTAGAAATCGGCAGTTCAGATGTCACAGAGAGCTAATGACGACCTGGTGGGACGTCACCACCAGACTCACGCTGACACATGTGGAACACAATGGCCCAGGAGAGGGGGCCAGTAGGACAAATATCCATACAACCTCTCACCAAGATACAGGATAATCATATCACTGCAAACCAACCACCAGTAAGGGAACAAAAGTGACCAGAGCAGTCCTGGCCAGAAAATTCTGTTGGTTAGAGCATCATCCTAAAACACAGAGGTTGCTGGTTTGATTCCTGGTCAGGGCACATGCAAAAACAGATCTATGTTCCTGTCTCTCTCTCCCTGTCACTCTCTCTAAAATCAATAAATAAAGAAAAAAAATTTTTTTTAAGTGACCACAGCAATATCACAGAAATACTGAACAAAAACTGTGCCTTGGAATCTCTCATCCACTGAAAAGAGGATCTAAAAAGATGAAGGCCAGACATCCAGACAACAGGCTGAGGTGGGTGTGCAGCAGCAGGGCTGCACAGGCCTCAGAGAAAGTGGGTCTGGGGCTGAAGAAAATGGACTTTGGGAAACTTTGAACTTGATCTTTTAAAAAATAAAAAGCATCAGCCTGACCAAGCGGTGGCGCAGTGGATAGATCACTGGACTGGGATGCAGAAGGACCCAGGTTCAAGACCCTGAGGTCACCAGCTTGAGCGCAGGCTCATCTGGTTTGAGCAAAGCTCACCAGCTTGGACCCAAGGTCGCTGGCTTGAGCAAGGGGTTACTCAGTCTGCTGTAGGCCCACAGTCAAGGCACATATGAGAAAGCAATCAATGAACAACTAAAGTGTCACAATGAAAAACTAATGATTGATGCTTCTCATCTCTCTCCGTTTCTGTCTGTCCCTATCTATCCCTCTCTCTGACTCTCTTACTGTCTCTGTAAAAAAACAAACAAACAAACAAAAAAAAGCATCAGAAATAGATATTGGAGAAAGTATAAAACTTTTGCTTTTACTTTTAAGTTTTTAATTAAAGGATAGTTGTCTGAGAAACTCAAAACTACAGTATATATGTATAATATATATCTATATATATACATATTATATATATGTGTAATTAGTTATACATCTATATACACACATACTTGAACATATAAAAGTAAAATGTATGACAACAGCATTAAAAAGGAGGAAAATTAATAGAAGGTTGTAAGGATGTTCCATTATACATAAAGGGTCAAATATTACTTTTTTTTCAGAGACAGAGTGAGAGTCAGAGAGAGGGATAGACAGGGACAGATAGACAGGAACAGAGAGAAATGAGAAGCATCAATTATCAGTTTTTCATTGTGACACCTTAGTTGCTCATTGATTGCTTTCTCATATGTGCCTTGACCGCGGGCCTACAGCAGACTGAGTAACCCCTTGCTCAAGCCAGCGACCCTGGGTCCAAGCTGGTGAGCTTTGCTCAAACCAGATGAGCCAGTGCTCAAGCTGGCAACCTCGGGGTCTCGAACCTGGGTCCTTCTGCATCCCAGTCCGACGATCTATCTACTGCACCACCGCCTGGTCAGGCGGAACAAATACTACTTAAAGGCAGACTCTGCACACTGCAAATCTTAGAACAATCATTAAATAAGTAAAACAAAGAGGTTTTATGCCTGACCAGGTGGTGGCACAGTGGACAGAGCATTGGACTAGGATGCTGACCACCCAGGTTCGAATTCTTGACGTTACCAGCTTGAGCACAAGCTCATCTGGCTTGAGCACGGGGTCACTGGCTTGAATGTGGGATCATAGACATGGTTCCTGGCTTGAGTCCAGGGTCACTGTCTTGAGCAAGGGGTCACTCACTCCACTGTAGTCTCCCGGTCAAGGCACATATGAGAGGAAGGTCAGTGAACAGCTAAAGAGCCACAGCTAAGGAGCTGCAACGAAGAATTGACGCTTCTCATTTCTCTCCTTCCTGCCTGTTTGTCCCTCTCTCTGTCTCCTCGCTAAAAAAAAGAAAAAAGAAAAAAAAGGGGTTTTATAAGACAAAGAGTAGGAAGAAAAATAGAATCTAAAAAATACTCTATTTTTTAATTTTTTATTTATTTATTTATTTATTTATTTTTACAGAGGCAGAGATAGACAGGGACAGACAGACAGGAACAGAGAGAGATGAGAAGCATCAATCATCAGTTTCTCGTTGCGCGTTGCGACTTCTTAGTTGTTCATTGATTGCTTTCTCACATGTGCCTTGACCGCGGGCCTTCAGCAGACCGAGTAACCCCCTGCTGGAGCCAGCGACCTTGGGTCCAAGCTGGTGAGCTTTGCTCAAGCCATATGAGGCCGCGCTCAAGCTGGCCACCTCGGGGTCTCGAACCTGGGTCCTTCCGCATCCCAGTCCGACGCTCTATCCACTGCGCCACCACCTGGTCAGGCTAAAAATACTCTATTTTTTAAAAGGCAGAAGAAAACCACAAAGAGTAGAAAACAAGCAAGCTGGAGATTTAAACCCAAACATTTCCATAAGAGCATTAAATTATCTAAACATGCGAATGAACAGCAGAAATTGTCACATGAGATAAAGACTCCACCAAGGCCACCGACAGGAAATGGACTTGAACCACAAAGCTGGGGCTGACAGAGCAGCACCAGGAGCGCAGGCACCTGCACCTTAGAAAGAAGCTAATGCTGGAGACACTGAGACAGTCAGGGCCACTGCCCTTTGGGAAGGTTTGCAGCATCACATCCTCAAAGCAGGAAGACAGTTCACCCACAAGTAAAGCTGTGGATTCTGACACCTCTGTCAGCAGCTGGTGGAAATCAGCAATCACACAGGGGCAAGACCTCCTTCAGCCATCTGGGCCTCAGCATGGTTTATAGCCCAGGGCCCAGAGCTCCGGGGAGCCACATGCCTTCTTTCAGTCCATGAGGACAGTCATAGAGGACACACGAGCCACAAGACAAATGTGCACAGAAGAGGTAATGTGCAGAACATGTTCTCTGTCTAGAACAGAATTACGTTAGAAATCAGTAACAAAATGGTATCTGTTAACCTCAAAATAATAGGGAATTAAGCAATATGTTTCTAAATTACCCATGGGCCACAGAAGAAATCCCAAGGGAAATTAGGAGCTATTTTCAATTGAATAATATCACAACTTGTGGGATACAGCTAAGCAGTGCTTGAAAGAAAATGCTTGTATTCTTCAAAAAGGAAATGGTCTAAAGTTAATCTAAGATTCCACACTGGAATTCATCAAAACAACATCAAATTAAAGCCAACGGGCCTGACCTGTGGTGGCGCAGTGGATAAAGTGTCAACCTGGAATGCTGAGGTTGACGGTTCAAAACCCTGGGCTTGCCCGGTCAAGGCACATATGGGAGTTGAAGCTTCCTGCTCCTCCCCCCTTCTCTCTCTCACTCTCTCCTCTACAATGAATAAATAAATAAAAATAATTTTTAAAAAAAGCCAATGGAAACATAAAAGAGTAATAAGGATAAGCACAATGATCAATGAAATTGGAAACAGAAAGACACTTGAGAATTCTATTTGTTTCCTATTTCTTGTTTTTCTTCCCCAAATGGATGTGAACCAGGGACTTAGTGCCTTGGACATCGCATGGCCCCGAGGAGGTACCCAGTGACCCAGGGGACTGTTACCTCCCAATGTCCTGCTGGCATCTGGCCAGCTGTGTCTTGAGCTGTGCCTCTTCCTCCTGCAGTGACTGGACCTGCAGGTCTTTGAAGGTCATCTCCTTGGACAGCTGAGCGACCTGGGCGTCCCAGCCAGATCTCAGAGCTAAGGCCTCTTCCTGGAGTCTAGACAGGAAGGCAGTGGTGAGTGTGGGCACGGTTCTCATGCACGGTTTCTTACCTGGCACCCAACACAGACACATACACGTGCACCTGCACAGCCTTTGGGGAGATGCTGCAATCAATGTCACTTCCACTCTTCCTCGCTTCGATGACCCTGGTATAGACCGAGCCCCTGAGACAGGCCAGGCCAAGCCCATGCCAGGTGTGGAGAGGATGTGAGTCATGGGTCCTCTTGTGCTGTTTCCACACCCCTCCCCTCACCTCACCTTGCACAGCACCTCAACGTGGAGACTTTCAACACGTTTTCAAACTGAATAGTAAAATGAGGGTGTACAATGACCTTAAGTTCCCTGGTAAAATCACCAAAAATTGGATAAATTTCCAAAGAAGAAAAATGTCAGAGAAGGCAGCCAGAGATGGTAATGGGGAAGCCACAGCACTGACAGCACAGTGGCTGCTGGCATCCCTCAGTCTGCAACCCTGGCTGACTCCTGCCCCAGTGCAGTCAGCGTATGGAGGGGTGGGTGTGAGTGGTCACATGCTGGCTGCGGCTACAACCACAGGCTTAAGGTCGGTCCTGGTGTGTCCTGCAGACGGTGGGCCACCTGAGTGATAGGCATCCCCGACAGATAAGGAACATATAAGCTGATTGTGTATTGGGTTAATCTCACCAATGTCTTCTCTGTCTTCCCTGTGGGTTCTAGGAAGTTAACATGCCTATATGTCCCTACCACATAGCCATGTTACTGGCTAGACAGCTTCCCAGGGCCCAGGAGGGTTGTCACAAAGCTCATCTCTCTGATGGGACTTCACAAACTAACCCCCAGGAAAGTCATCAGAGACAGGCTCCGTGAGACCACAAGCTCAAAATCTGGGCAGTTTTGTTGCTGATTTTAGTGTCTCCATGTGAAGAGACTGGCAGGCCGAGGCTTGGGGTCTGCAGCTGCTGGCCATGCTGGGGAAGGAGCACAGGGAGGGAGCTCAGGACAGATGTGTGGGGGAGGGAAGGAGGGAGATCTGCAGACCTATGAGCAGGGCATCCGCTGGGAAAGCCAGTTGGGCACACACACCCAGAGCGTTGGTCACTTTGGTCACCTGTACTGACTGGATCAAAGAACAAACCAATATGGGGACCTAAGGAAATGATCCTGAGAAGCTGTAACTTCCTAGTATTTTATAGCCATTTCCCCCTAAAATAGAAATACAATTTGGCAAAAAATTCTTAGTAAAAGAGAGAAAGAAATACTGCCCTAACAAAGGGGAGACTAGTGATGAAGCATGGTAAACTCGAACAAATGACATGTTTGTTTCCAGTGAAGGCAGCTTCTCTGAGGATCATTTCCTGACCTGGCCGGATAGCACTCAACTCCAACTACAAAGGTCCCACACATGTGCAGCTCTCCCTAGACACTAGGTGCAGTGAGATAGACACGGCTTGGAGGCTGGAAAGAAAACCAGGCTCAAAACAAAACTAGTCACCCTGGCCAGGTAGCTCAGTTGGTCAGAGCATTATCCCCATACATCAAGGTTGTGGGCTCATCCCCAGTCAAGGCACACACAAGAATCAACCAGTGAAAAATAAATAAGTGGGACAACAAATCAGTGTTTCTCTCTCTTGCTCTCTCAAAAATCAAGCAATCAACCAATAACAAAGAAAGAAAGAAAGAAAGAAAGAAAGAAAGAAAGAAAGAAAGAAAAGAAAGAAAGAAAAGAAAAGAAAAGAAAAGAAAAGAAAAGAAAAGAAAAGAAAAGAAAAGAAAAGAAAAGAAAAGAAAAAAACTAGTTAAAGGAGAAACTGGCACCCAAATTGATGTGACCACTGTGGAAAGCAGTCTGGTAGTTCCCTAAAAAGTTAAATAGAGAATTTCCATATAACTCAGCAATTCCACTTCTGGATATTACATCAAAGGAACTGAAACCAGGAGGTGGCGCAGTGGATAGAATGTAGGCCTGAGATGCTGAGGACCCAAGTTCAAAACTCTGGGGTCGCTGGCTTAAGCACGGGATCATAGACATGATCGCATTGTCACTGGCTTGAGTCCAAGGTCACTGGCTTGAGCAAGGGGTCACTCACTCTGTTGGAGCCCCCCAGTTAAGGCACATATGAGAAAGCAATCAATGAACAGCCAAGATGCCACAACAAAGAATTGATGCTTCTCATCTCTCCTTTCCAGTCTGTCTGTCCCTGTCTCTCTCACTAAAGAAAAAGGAAACAAGAGACCTACACAGATACATGCATACCACATTCACAGCAGCATATTCATGACAGCCAAAAGGTGGGAACTGCCTGAGCATCCATCCACGATGATGGATAAACAAAACATGGTCCCTCCATAGGAAATTCTGACCTCTTACAACATGTGTGAACCTGAGGACATCATACTCAGTGAGTGACATGACCCAGACACAGGACGAAACCTGTGTGATCCACTCACAAGATGTCCCTAAAGAAGCTAGACAGAAAGTGGATGGTGGTGCCAGGGGCTGGAGGGGAGGAGGAGGAATGGGAAGTGAGTGTTTTGGTGACCAAGGTTCAGTTTGGAGAATGGACAAGTTCTCAAGATGGATGTGATGACAGCTGCACAACAATGTGAATGTGCTGAATGCCACTGAGCTGTAAACTTAAATGTGGTCAAGATGGTGAGTGTTGCCTGACCGGGCGGTGGCGCAGTGGATAGAGTGTTGGACTGGGATGCGGAAGACCCAGGTTCGAGACCCCGAGGTCACCAGCTTGAGCTAGGGCTCATCTGGTTTGAGCAAAAGCTCACCAGCTTGAACCCAAGGTTGCTGGCTCGAGCAAGTAGTTACTTGGTCTGCTGAAGGCCTGCAGTCAAGGCACATATGAGAAGGCAATCAATGAACAATTAAGGTGTTGCAATGCGCAACGAAAAACTAATGATTGATGCTTCTCATCTCTCCGTTCCTGTCTGTCTGTCCCTGTCTATCCCTCTCTCTGACTCTGTCTTTGTTAAAAAAAAAAAAATATGGTGAGTGTTGTATTTTAACACAATAAAGTAAATGCACACATTCACACAGACACACACTACACAATTTCAAAAACAGAGGGGTTAAGCACAGTGACCCCAGCAGCACCTGCTCCCCTGGGTTGCAGAGATGAAGAGCTACAGCCCCTCCTGCACTCACTTGTCCATGGCTGCATCCTTCTCCTTCAGGGCGTCCACCTGCCTCCACTCGGCCCTGCGCACCTGTAGCTCCAGGGCCTCACACTGGGCCTGCAGCTCCAAGACCCGGGCCTCCAGTGCCTGCAGCTGCTCTGTGTGGGCGCCCTTCACCGACACCAGCACTGTATCCCTTTCCCTGGCCATACGATCGAGCTCCTCATGCCTAGAAGACAGTGAGGACCCACCCAGCTTACCAGGGCCCGCTCTGGACCCCTCTCCCTGTGTCTTCCCCCTCCTTGTCCTGTGTGGGTGAGGAGTGGTGCTTATGTCCTCCTTCCCGCAGGGCAGGTGCTGCTTGGTTACCATGGAGTGGACACTGCTCTGCTGCCCATCACTCTTCACACTACACGTGACTGATCCACATGCCAGGCCCTGATCCACTCTCTGGAGCTCTTAGTCCCGTGGGAGGGAGACCAGAAACTGGTGCTTCAGGGAAGCACACCCGTAAGGCCCCCAGTGGCAGCATTCCCACCGACACCAGAGAGCAGAGCCCAGTGAGAGGCCATGCATCCTCTTCAGCCACTCTGCCAGCTCTCTTCTCCCTGGGATGAGGTATGGCCTGGGCAGGTGCCAGGGGACACTGTCACCAGGACAGATGTCTACCCTAACAGCATCCCAATGATGTCATTTAAATGAGTCCAATGTGTTAGCACTAAAGTGTCTTGCTATAGACTGCGTTGGTAACTCATCTCCCAAGGTGTGTTCTGATGACAATCCTCCAAACACACACAGGTGCGCTTATGCAGACTGAATGTTGAAGCAAGACATGCACAGCCACCTGACGCATCATGGCGAGTTGGCTCTGCCATTCAGGTGATGTGGGGAGTATCTTCCTTGAACTGAAACTAAGTCTACAAGTCAGGAGTTGCAGGGGAGCTGAGCTGTGACGAGATAGGAGCACTTATTTATAGATGTTGTGTCAATAAAAGTGCACTGAGGCCCAGGCTGGGTTGCTCAATGGATAGAGTGTCATTCCAGCGTGCCTAGGTTGTGGGTTCAATCCCTAGTCAGGGCACATACAGGAAGCAACCAATTAGTGCACAACTAAATGGAACACGTTGTGCACTAATTATGTGAGTGGCACAGCAAGTTGATGCTTCTCTCTCTCTCTCTCTCTCAAATCAATGGAAATTGATTTTTTTAATGCACTGAGATTCACAGTGGTTCAGTTTCCTCACCCTTTTCAGCACACTAGGTTTCACAAGGTACCTCCTCGGAGGAAAATATCAGGCATGCGTAACAGTCAGAAAACAAGTCTTTATAAAGCCTTGTATCTGGCCGGTTGGCTCAGTGGTAGAGCGTTGGCCTGGCGTGCAGGAGTCCCGGGTTCAATTCCCAGCTAGGGCACACAGGAGAAGCGTCCATCTGCTTCTCCACCCCTCCCCCTCTCCTTCCTCTCTGTCTCTCTCTTCCCCTCCCGCAGCCAAGGCTCCATTGGAGCAAAGTTGGCCCAGGCGCTAGAATGGCTCTGGTTGCAACACAGCGACGCTCCGGATGGGCAGAGCATCGCACCTGGTGGGCGTGCCGGGTGGATCCCGGTCAGGCACATGAGGGAGTCTGTCTGACTGCCTTCCCGTTTCCAACTTCAGAAAAATACAAAAATAAATAAATAAATAAAGCCTTGTAACTAAACTTCTGGCAACTGTGGAGGTAAGTGATGCTGCCCACTCGGTGCAGACCCCAGGGCCAGCAGGCAGTGGCTGCTCTCTGCCTCCTCGGTGCTGGAGAAGCTTCTGTAGCAGCTGAGTGAGCAGACAGTCTAATGTTACTTCTGAAGGAAGATCAGTGGGGCAGGTGGCTCTTGGCACATGAGACACTGCAAGAATCCACCAGGTCCTGCCTGAGGGTGCGTGGGACACAGTGGCTGGGCCTGGAGGGAGCCAGCTCTGGGAGTCCATGTGTGGGGATGCTCACCTCAGTACCAGGGGCAGGCCTGACCTGTGGTGGTGCAGTGGATTAAGCGTCGACCTGAAATGCTGAGGTCGCCAGTTCAAAACCCTGGGCTTGCCTGGTCAAGGCACATATGGGAGTTGATGCTTCCTGCTCCTCCCTCTGTTCTCTCTCTATCTCTCCCCTCTCTCTCTAATAAAAATGAATAAAATCTAAAAAAAAAAAAAAAAAGTACCAGGGGCATCCCCACAACGTGACAGTTTCCTCAATTACTGAATTTTATAGTACACTATACTGTTTTGTAAAGTCTGTACTAATAATTACCATAATATTTTAATTTAGAAACAAAGAGCCTTGTGACCTCAGCAAATTCTGTCATTTTTAGTTTGTAAGCATACACATGTTGTTAGCACCAGAATGACATTCTATCCTGATAAAACTGACTGGGGAGGAGCAGAAATGGGCCAAGGAGGAAAGGGGTGGGGGAAACCTCTGAGCCAAGGAAGCGTGGCCTCTGCACGCTTCATTGCCTGGTTGCAGTGTGAGACTGTGCAGCACATAGGCACATGCTGAATAATCACTGAGCACTCTCAGTTTTGCATGCCAGCATGCATCACATGCTGCAAGTTATATTCATTTCCAACTATTCCAGTTCATCACTTAGAAGACTCTAGATAGAGACCTAAACTTATACCAAGAGGAGTGGTGCTTCTCCAGCTCCTTCCTGGCACCACTGGCCTGGACTGGTCTTAGCAAGGCTGCATTTTTCAGTGACAGCTCATGCCACCCACACAGGAGCCAAAAACACTCACTTCCTCCTGAGCATCTCTTCTTCTTTTTTCCAGGTGAGGTGCACAGACTGAAGTTTATCCTCCAAGTCTTTTATCCTGGAAAGAACCAAATGTTAGTGGACAGAGTAGGTGAAGGAGGACAGCAGCGCTGGCCTGCAACCAGCAGGACAGATCAACCTCCCCCGCCAAGAAGATACAGGAGGGCCCGCACCGGGCATCCTTCATGGTAGCGAGGTCCTTGAGCTCCCAGGCGGCGTGCTGCAGCCTATCCGCCAGCTCTGAGTTGGCGGCCTGCGCGCTCTGCAGAGACTCAGCAGCCTGGGCCCCAGCTTCACGCAGAGCTGCCAGCTCCTTGTTCAGAAGCTTAACCTTGGAGACACAAAGAGACTTCAAAATGCAGCACTTCCCCTGGTCAGGGTAACGGGGCCCCAGTGTTGCCACCGGGGTTCCTCTGGCTAGGCACCACAGCAGGCACTTCACCTATGTGTCATCCCTGGCTCTGTGCAAACGCTGACTTCCAGCTCAGAGGTCACCTGATCACTGAGAGGTCCCCACAGACGGCGTCTGTTACCTTGAGCTCCTGCAACAAGACCACGCTGCTCACGCTGTCGGCATGCAGCCGGAACCTGTGTTCTCGTTTCTGCATCTCAGATTCAAACTCCAGCAGCAGTTCCTGGGGCAGGGAGAACTCAGATGAAGGGAGGACAGGGACCAGGAGAGAGCTAGCATACTTGCATTAGCCACGGGCATCTTGGCGCGCACAGTTTGGCCATGAGCCTGTCCTGCGTCTTGCTCTTCACTTAATGAGCCACGGGGTAGGCCCAAGGCAAAGACCCAAAGACCTGGGATGAGAGCACATGAGCCCTGCTCAACACTGCCGCTCTGAGCAGATATCTGGTTGGTTCCATCAAGTATCTAAATGCCATGCTCATGCCACCACTCATGTCACTCCTCCATGACCTGCTGGGTTTTTGCTAAAACAGACAAGCAACGGCTAAGAAGCCCTACCCCACACCTTGTGTTACACTGGGCTCTGTAAACAGTCTTCCAGCTTCACCCACAGACTCGTTCTGAAAGCCACACACCACAGACTGCCACAATGACAGAACAGTTTCCTGCCACCAACAGTGAGCACCATCATGTTCATGGTACACCAGAGCCCTGTCTCCCCTGGTGTTCTGAAGCACCCCCTCCCACTCCTCCTCTCTCTGCTTCTGTCTGTCCCATTCCCCTCATGTCTCCTTTGTGGTGTCCCCTTCCCAGGATATACCCAACAATGTGACCTATACCCTCCCTGGGGGGGGAGCCCCTCTGCAGTCCCCAGGCTCTAGTTTGCCATCCACCTGGGTGATACACGAGGACCTGCCCTGCTTGGGCCCCAAAAACCCCTCCCTTGGCTCCCTCCTGCTTGTAAGAGCCTCCTGCCCCCAGGGTGACCATCAGAAGGATCGTTTCAGGCCCCACCAACAGGTCCTATGGGGAGTGTGTGGGGAGTGTGTGGGAGTGTGGGAGCTGGGAGCCAGCATGTCAGCCTCTCTGTCCTGTGTTTCTCAGGCTCACTGGCTCCTGACTACTGTGAGCAACCAGCTCACCCTGTGACTGGGGCTACCAATCCTGAGGATGCTGGGGAGCCACACACATGCCATCAATAATGCCCAGCTGGCACTCTCCTGGGTTGAACAGGGCCTCAAAGGCACTGTGCAGGAATACGATTGGAAGCCTACATTTTACTGCTTTACCCTTTGAGAAGCAAAATGAAGTATCAGGGGTTATATGAGTAACCCTTCTTGGACCCAGAATATAAACACTCATCCTCACGAGTTAAGATGATGGAACACCTGGTTTCTGCTCAAAACTGTGCAGGCTGTGGCCACCAGGGGGCAGGTGTCACCCAGGCCTCTGAGCACGGGGAAGTCAGCCCTGGAGCAGGAGCCCATGCCCTGCAACACACTGCTGCCCACAGCACCTGTCCTCATCTGTCCAGGCACACAGCTCACACTCACACCTCTCCTGGCCACCCTCTTCTCTTGCCCCTGGGCGTCCTCTCCTGTTAGTCCCCTGCTGGCACCCTGTAGCCGAAGTCCCTCATCTGCCCTGCTCCATACTTGAGGCTTAGCCTTGATGGCTCCTCTGTGCCGTTTGAGGAAGTTTCAGGCTCCCAGCTTTGCACCCTGCCACACCCCCACCCAACCTCCACGTCCACCTGGCAGTTCAGGGATCACCAGCCATGCAGCCTGACCAAACACCCTCCTCATCCTCCCTGCATACTTCCCTGTCTCAGTACAAGGCAAGTCACTCGGCAGGTCCTTAGCAACTGCCTCTCTGATCCTCTCCAATCCAGCTGCACTTAGAACCTGCCTGCTTCCCCGGGACCCACCACAGGCCCAAGAGCCAACACCTCCACCCATCTTGGGCTGCACTGTCTCCACAGTTCTGGCCCCACAGTCTGTCCTCAGCCCAACAGCAGATGATCTGAAACCGTGACTAAACTCCTAGCACACACTGCTCAGAGCTTGAAGACTGTCCCACCTCACGTGAAGCAGAGGCCTGTCCTCATGGGGGCAGGGGAGCCCTGCATGGCACCCGCACCACAGCCCCAAGCTACCTGAGCAAGCAGATCCCTGCTGCTCCCTCCACCCTCCTCACCTGCGGACTTGGGCTCACATGTCCTGTTCTCAGGATACCCTTCCCAACCACCCTATTTAAAAGGTCACCCGCCCCGCCCTGGCCGGTTGGCTCAGTGGTAGAGTGTCGGCCTGGCGTGTGGAAGTCCCGGGTTTGATTCCCGGCCAGGGCACACAGGAGAGGCAACCATCTGCTTCTCCACCCCTCCCCCTCTCCTTCCTCTCTCTCTCTTCCCCTCCCGCAGCCAAGGCTCCATTGGAGCAAAGATGGCCCCGGGCGCTGGGGATGGCTCCTCGGCCTCTGCCCCGGGTGCTAGAGTGGCTCTGGTCACGACAGAGCGACACCCCGGATGGGCAGAGCATTGCCCCCGGGTGGGCATGCCGTGTGGATCCCGGTCAGGCGCATGCAGGAGTCTGTCTGACTGCCTCCCTGTTTCCAGCTTCAGAAAAGAAAAAGAAAAAAAAAAAAAGGTCACCCGCCCCATTGTGTCACTCAGGTAATCCCTTAGAACACTACAGCCAGAGACTAGTGTTCAGGTGTCCACCATGCCACCACTTGAGGGCCAGCTTGCTCCTAAGACAGGCAGGCCCAGGTGCTCACACCCTAACTCCAGGGCCCAGGAGGGCACCTGGCATGTGGTTCGTGTTAAAAACCTATCTGTTCAGTGAGTGACTGATCGATCACTCCGTTTCTCTCGGTGGCTCCTGGCCCTGTTCCTGCTAACCAGCATGTCCACAGCCTGCATACACAACGAGAGTTAACAAACTCATTCCCATCATCTAATATTGTGTTTTTTTCTTTTCTTGTTTTTTAGTGAGAGAGAGAGGGGTACAGATAGGGACAGACAGACAGGAAGGAGAGAGATGAGAAGCATCAATTCTTCATTGCGGCACTGTAGTTGTTCATTGATTGCTTTCTCATATGTGCCTTGACCAGGGGGCTATAGCCTAGCCAGAGACCTAGGGCTCAAGCCAGTGACCTCAGGGTTGTTGTTTTTGTTTGTTTGTTTGTTTTTGTATTTTTCTGAAGCTGGAAACGGGGAGAGACAGTCAGACAGACTCCCGCATGCGCCCCACTGGGATCCAACCGGCACGCCCACCAGGGGCGATGCTCTGCCCACCAGGGGGTGATGCTCTGCTCCTCCGGGGCGTCGCTCTGTCGTGACCAGAGCCACTCTAGCACCCGGAGCAGAGGCCGAGGAGCCATCCCCAGTGCCCGGGCCATCTTTGCTCCAATGGAGCCTCGGTTGCGGGAGGGGAAGAGAGAGACAGAGAGGAAGGAGAGGGGGAGGGGTGGAGAAGCAGATGGGCGCTTCTCCTGTGTGCCCTGGCCGGGAATCAAACCCGGGACTTCTGCACGCCAGGCCAACACTCTACCACTGAGCCAACCGGCCAGGGGTGACCTCAGGGTTTTGAACCTGGGTTCTCTGCATCCCAGTCTGATGCTCTATCCACTGCACCACTGCCTGGTCAGGCTCATTGCATTTTTCAAGAGAAAACTCTTTGTCACCATTGAATCAATTCCACCTCTGACAAGCCAATCATGGACACAAAGATCTTCAGAAACAAGAGACAGGACCTAGCCCAAAGGAAGGACCCTGGCTCACTCACTGCCTGAGGGAGAAACGGGCTGCAATGCAGAGTTCCAGAAAGGCACACTGCAGCCTGGTACGCAGCACAACTCAAGACTATTCCAGAACCACCCAGAAAAGTGCTGCCCAAGCTCTGGGCAGCAGCCCAGATTGAACACCATAGTTGGAGAGTTTAACACCAATTTTCCATCCTCCAGAGACCCAAGGCTCCCTACGTCTATGAGGGGCCCTGCTTGCCAATGCAGGAGTTCACAACACGAAAGAGCCCAAATGTTGAACCTGCTCATACTGGACAGAATGCTTAGGTCCCAAGAATTTTTTTAAAAAGTCCTCTGCAGGAAATGTCAAATACTCTAAAGCAGGGGTCCCCAAACTTTTTACACAAGGGGCCAGTTCACTGTCCCTCAGACCATTGGAGGGCTGCCACATACAGTGCTACTCTCACTGACCGCCAATGAAAGAGGTGCCCCTTCTGGAAGTGCGGCGGGGGGGGGGGCAGATAAATGGCCTCAGGGGGTCGCACGCGGCCTGCAGGGCCGTAGTTTGGGGACGCCTGCTCTAAAGGATGCTGTGAGCAACAGCAGCATCATGGCAACAAGTTTCCAGAGGGGAAGGAAAGGGTGGAGCAGCCAAGGTTGGTAGATGCAGCCATGCCTGAAAGGGCAGTCGGGGGACAGTCATGTCCACAGGCACCTGTCCATCCCAGTTGGCAGAGTGCCTACTCAGGATGCTGTCCTGTGTCAGGGTGGCCAGAGGTCAGTCAGGTCTGCCCTGGAGCAGTGCTGACCCAGCACCTAGAAGTGAGCCGCACGGGCAGGCATGCGGAACATCTGCCCTGGCGCACTCCCCAGCACACCGGGCTCACACAGCACCACTCTGAGATGGCAAAGATGAGGCATGGCACAGGCTGACTTCTGCTCCTGTTCCATCTTTGAAATCAGAGACCTGAGTCTAAAAGTCTGACATGAGGAGCCTCCTGGGGCAGGTAATGGTAGCTAATAGTGCTCGTGCTAGGGGTGTCTTAGACTCCAACTACAGTTTTACCACTTACTGAGGGGATCCTGGGCCTCTTAATGCCTTTGCTCCCACCTACACCATAAAGAACCCACATTGTGAGGAACAGATAAATTCACATGTGCGCAAGGAGCTTCAGGGAGTCAGTTGCCTTAAACAGCAGCTGCTGCTACAGTGACACAAGTCCAGCACATCCTGGAAGAAGATCAAGGGGGCCTGGTCACCGGCACCTGCACCATGCAGCCCCACAAGCCATGGGCCCCAGCCACAGTGCAGCTGAGTCCCTCGGAGGTTAACATGAGTTTCAACAAAACTGAGGAGAAATTTTGGTGACAGGCTGAAGCGTCAACTGTCAGCTGACAAATCTATACTTACACTTATAAGTACTTAATGTTTTGCTAAGAAGTATATAGTTATCACAATTTGAGCTCCTAGCTCTTTGCTGTCTGTGTACTACTTTTTCTATAATAAATGAGGGGAAAGCTCCACTCGTTCCTGAAGAAAGAGAGCTCTGTGGGATGAGCTACTGCAGGGAAATCCATGACACCCGTCGGATCCCCTGCAGACCTCCCCTGAGGGGCATCTGCCCCAACAGCTCAACTTTGCCCACAGGTATCAGACAGTTAACAGGACTGTCTTCCTGCCCTAGGCCTGTCTGGGCGGCAGCCTGAGCAGCACCCATGCCCACAGGTCCTACCTGCCTCTGCTGGGCAAGCTTGCCCTCGAGCTCTTCGAGCTTTCTCTCCAGCTTCCATTTCAGCTGCTCATATTGCTCCCTCTGGTAGTCAAGCTCACTATTCTTGTCACTGTGTGAAGACAATAGCATTAAGAGAAGCCACACTGATGAGTCCTCAGAAGGACACATTTGCCAGGTAAACTTTCGTCGCTTTGCTTTTGCAGGGGTGGCTTCAGTGCGACCCAGTAGGAGCACTTACACCCACACAAGGGCCTGCACAACACCCTGGCCCACATGACACCCTGGCCCATATGACACACAAGCTTGTGTGCTATAGCTGGACCAGATTCTATACCCGGACCAGGCATACCATCTATACAGGTGCCATGAATGTGAAATGGGATGCAAAGCCTCACTACATAGTCCCCAAAATGTCCAAGGAACAATCAAATTTACTGGTCATACTGAAAACCAGGAAAATCTCCTCTTGAGCAAGAGAAGACAATCAGCAGATGCTAATACCAAGATGACACATGCTGACGTCATGAAACGAGATTTTTTAATTTTTTTTATTTTTCCGAAGCCAGAAACGGGGAGGCAGTCAGACAGACTCCCACATGTGCCCGAATGGGATCCATCTGGCATGCCCACCAGGGGGCGATGCTCTGCCCATCTGGGGCATTGCTCTATTGCAACCAGAGCCATTCTAGCACCTGAGGCAGAGGCCATGGAGCCATCCTCAGCGCCTGGGCCAACTTTGCTCCAATGGAGCCTTGGCTGCGGGAGGGGAAGAGAGAGACAGAAAGGAAGGAGAGGGGGAAGGATGGAGAAGCAGACAGACGCTTCTCCTGTGTGCCCCGGCCGGGAATCAAACCCAGGACTCCTGCACGCCAGGCCGATGCTCTACCACTGAACCAACCGGTCAGGGCCATGAAATGCGGATTTTAAAGCAGCCATCATAAAAGTGTTTCAACAAGCAATCTAGGCCCTGGCTGGTTGCTTAGTGGTAGAGCATTGGCCTGACGTGTGGATGTTTTGGGTTTGATTCCCAGTCAAGGCACACAGAAGCACCCATCTGCTTCTCCACCACTCTCCTTCTCTTCTCTCTCTCTCTCTCTCTCTCTCTCTCTCTCTCTCTCCCCCTCCTACAGCCTTGGCTACATTGGAGCAAGTTGGCCCTGGGCGCTGAGAATGGCTCCATGGCTTCCACCTCAGTCTCTAAGAAGAGCTCGGTTGCAGAGCAACAGATCAATGCCTCAGATGGGCAGAGCATGGCCCCACAGTGGGCTTGCTGGGTGGATCCCAGCCGAGGTATGTGCTGTGGTCCCCCGGTCGAGGCACATATGAGAAAGCAATCAATGAACAACTAATGTGCTTCTCATCTCTCTCCCTTCCTGTCTCTCTGTCCTTCTCGCTGTCTCTGTCACAAAAAAAAAAAAAACAAAAGAAAAAAAAGAAAAAAAAAAAGCATGGGCCACTGTGTGAGGAAAGGAGTGGGGTGTGTCCCCACCTGTGGATGCGCTCCAGCTCCAGGTGGTGCTCCTGTAACTTCTGCTGGTGCTGTAGCTGTAGCTCCTCCAGCCGCAGGGCCTCACTGGACAGCATCTGCCTCAGCTTGGTGACCTCGATCTTCAGCTCACTCACCTCGGCCTGCAGGGACTCCTCCAGCCTTTGGGCCTGGGCGAAGGCGGTGTCATAATGCTCCAACTCACGATCCCGCTCCTCCAGTACCTGCAGGTTGTAGACAAAATCCTCCTGCAGGCGCCGCAGCCTCACCTGGGCCTCCTCCAGCTGGCTGTGCGCATCCTGCAGAGCCACTTCCTGCTTCTGGGAGCGGTGGGCCTGCTGCTCTCTCCATTCTTCCTCCTTTCGAGCCAGGAGCTCGTTCAGGGCCTGCTTCAAGGGTGAGGGTGGCAGCAGCATTGCGGCAGCTATGGCGAGAGATTAGGGACTCTCACTGTCCTTCCATAATGCCCACCCACCTCAGAGCCCACCTATACTGACCACTGTCACCATTGGAACAGGAGGGGCTCTTGGCCGGCTCCCAGGCATCTGGTCACACTGTGAATTCTGGAGGCCCTGAGGTGGCTACCTTAGGGCTCAGCTGGTCAAGAGCACGCCAGGCCCAGACTGCAAGTGTCATAAGTGGCATACATATGACATATCAAAGGTGGCACATACAAGTGAACAAGTGACACACGTGATGCCTATCATGAGCAACATACATGTCATGAGTGGCAGCCTGACCAGGCAATGGCGTAGTGAATAGAGCATCAGACTGGGATGCAGAGACCCAAGTTCGAAACCCCAGGTTACTGTCTTGAGCCTGGGTTCTCTAGCTTGTGCACAGGGTCACTGGCTTGAGCATGGGATCATAGACATGATCCAGGGGTCACTGGCTTGAGCCCAAAGGTCGCTGGCTTGAAGCCCAATGTCACTGGCTTGAGCCCAAGGTCGCTGGCTTGAGCAAGTGGTCACTCGCTCTGCTGGAGCCCCCCGGTCAAGGCACATATGAGAACACAATCAATGAAAAAATAATGTGCCACAACAAAGAATTAATGCTTCTCATCTCTCTACCTTCCTGCCTGTCTGTCCCTATCTGTCCCTCTCTCTTTCTCTCTCACAAAAAAAAAGTGGCACACACGCCAAAAGCAGCACACAAGCCACACATCATGAATGACACAAAGCTGAAACAACATACATTAAGTGACATGCATATTCAAAGCAACAAGTGTGCCAAGTGACACACATGTGCAGTGACACACGTGTGGTGCATTTAAAAAGTGACGCATGTATCAGAAATGCTATGTGCGTGGCACAGGTTGAGAGTGGTACGTGTTCAAAGTGACACATGTGCCTGAAGTGACATGTGGTGCACAAGTGACACTCGTTACATGGGGTACAGGGCACCCAGGATCACTGGGAAACCAGCAGTCAGGACAGGTTATGGGCAGGCCAGCCACAAAGCTCAGGGAAAGCCGGGTGTGGAATAACGAGGGGGAGCAGAGAGGTCCATAGGTGGGTGTGCCACAGTGACTGGACATTGATGGCTACCTGCTACCATGAGCTCAGCTAACTGTGGTAGGGCTGGGAATTCTGGGATCTGGCAGGCTCATCCACAGAAACTGATGCACACTGGCCACCACATGCCAGTGCATACTCCCAGGGACAGAATTGGGACTTCAGGAACACACAACATTAAACAACACCCACACTACTGTAATCTTGGACAAAGTGCCCATGAGGGAGCATACCAAAGTCTGTAAGATCCACAGGCTCCCCTCATCTGAGGACCACTCCTCCACGCCCTGTCACATGGCCACCCACCAAGTTACTGTTTGAGTGTGGTAACTGGATCACATGATCCTTGTGACCAGGGCTCCTGGCCATTTTCAAGATAAAGTTCAACTTGTTTGGCACAGTATACCAAGACCTCTAGAATGTGGCCACACCTCTAGCCAAGCTGCCCACACGGCTCCCTCTGGGTTTCCAGCTGCTTACAAGAGAAAAACTGGCTTCTTCCATGGCACCAGACTCCACTGCACTCAGGACCCCAAAGGTAAACCCAATTCATGAACAGAGTGCACCAAGTGTCCCACATCCCTGCCAGCTCATCTGCTTCTGTACAACTATCACCAAAGGGTGATCCCAAAAGCCCCAAGGCTGAGGTTAATCAAGCTTTTAAAAAATATATTTTTTAATTTTTTTTTTTTTTAGAGAGGAAGGGGGGGAGAGAGAGAGAGAGACAGGAACATCGATCTATTCCTGAATGTGCCCTGACCAGGGACTGAACTAGCAACCTCTGTACTTCGAGATGAAAGTCTAACCAACCTAGCCATCTGGCCAGGGCTGAGGTTAATCAGCTTTAAACATCACAGCCTCACAGTCTGCACCTAATCTGTTTGCTAGCCAGCAGCTGTCCCCAGCAAACATCTCATTTTTAGGAGAAACCATAGAATTTTTTGGAAAACTACAGAAATCTCCAGAAAAGGGAGGAAACCATTGTTACCTCAGCTTTGCCATGGCACTCACAGTCCTAGAACACCTGCTGCTCAGCAGAGGAAGGACCAGGATCACACCATGTCATCTCAGCACTTTGTGTGTGTGTGTGTGACAGAGAGAGAAAGAGAGAGAGAGAGAGAGGCAGAGAGAGGGACAGATAGGGACAGACAGACAGGAAGGGAGAGAAATGAGAAGCATCAGTTCTTCGTTGCAGCATCTTAGTTGTTCATGGATGCTTTCTCATATGTGCCTTGCCTGGGAGGCTATAGCAGACTGAGTGACCCCTTGCTCGAGCCAGCACCCTTGGGCTCAGGCTTGTGAGCCTTACTCAAATCACATGAGCCTGCGCTCAAGCTGGCGACCTCAGGGTCTCGAACCTGGGTCCTCCATGGCCCAGTCCGACGCTCTATTCACTGCTCCACTGCCTGGTCAGGCTCAGCACTTCTATTTTCTCATCTGTAAAATACTGAGCTTTCTGACCCCTTTTTTATATTATAAGTTTACCTGTCAGGTATTAAAAAAGCTCTTGGAAATTCTCAGGTCTTAGGAAGGTAGAAATAATTTCTCATGAAAGTCATGGTTTCCCACAAGTGGAAAACTCACTCGTAGGCCCCAAACAGACCCAGGCAGCAGAGGCCCCATCTAGAGGACTGCTGCTGTCACCAGTTAATCTGAATGTGCCACTGTGGCTAAGATGCCATGTATGATCTGACACACACTGCCCGAAACCTGCCAGTGGTCTGTTTGACCCTGATGGCAACCCAGCTGGGCCAGACCAAAGCTGGGATCTGGCGCGTCCCAGGCAGAGCACAGCAAGAAAAAGGCTCCGAAGGTGGTGTTTCCAGGGTGAGAGACTTGCAAAGCTCTTTACAAGTTACGCTAGGGCCAAGACACCCAGAGCCACAAGGAGGACCCATGGCCAAGGACATCTTCATGATGACATCATACTTAGAGGAAAGAGTTCAAGACAAAGGAACTAGGAAAAAGAACTATGTGGGTGATGAAGAACTTCCAACTGCATCGGGCTCTGTGGAGGGGACCCAACACCCCAGCTGTGGGGGAACATGCTGGGTAAACAGGGGCTGAGAGAACGAGATGACTGTCTGGGCCAATCTCACCCCTCGCCAAGATGACCAGGCCATCAGAGCAAAACACATCAAAGTCAGAGATGGACCATAGGCTACCTGATCCACAGATGTGACTGTGGAATTAATCACACTTTGTTTGCCTGACCAAAAATATGCTAGCAATTTGTGTTAGAATAAAGATTTGAGCCCTGGCTGGTTGGTTCAGCGGTAGAGCGTCGGCCTAGCGTGCGGAGGACCTGGGTTCGATTCCCGGCCAGGGCACACAGGAGAAGCGCCCATTTGCTTCTCCACCCCTCCGCCGCGCTTTCCTCTCTGTCTCTCTCTTCCCCTCCCGCAGCCAAGGCTCCATTGGAGCAAAGATGGCCCGGGCGCTGGGGATGGCTCTGTGGCCTCTGCCCCAGGCGCTAGAGTGGCTCTGGTAGCAACATGGCGACGCCCAGAATGGGCAGAGCATCGCCCCTGGTGGGCGTGCCGGGTGGATCCCGGTCGGGCGCATGCGGGAGTCTGTCTGACTGTCTCTCCCTGTTTCCAGCTTCAGAAAAATGAAAAAAAAAAAAAAAGAATAAAGATTTGATAAGTATTTGATTGTAAGGCACTGAATCAGCTCAATAAAACATACACAAAAGAACCATTTGTAAAGGCTTAAAAATCAGTCACTAGATGCTTCTGGATAAGCAGTTTTGGCCCACTGGCCAGGCTTAGACACCAAGCAGGCATCCTGTGCCCCTGCTGCTCTAAAGAACTGTGGCTCTGGATGCACCTGGCTGTCCACTGGACCACTAAAATTGCCCCCCACTCCTAATGCAGCAGAACCTACATCTGCTCCGATAAAGAACATAGTCTTGTTGCTCTGTAAATGTAGGCAATGAACTTAATTTACAAAATGTTTGAGGGAAAGTCCCGAGGTGGCACAATGCTCTGCACTCAGTCAGGGGACTCAACACCAGCACCCTCTGGCACCCCAACACAGGCAGTCTGAGCTAAGCTCTGTAAATGTCACCTTGAAGGAGGTCCAGGGGGTGGAAACAACAGGCCTGAGACCCCATGCCTTCTTTCCCAACCTTTACTGATGCCAACTAGTACCCACGCCATCTGTAAAACCTGACATTGAAGACAAGCAGCAGGCAGAGGTTAACCCCATCCCTGGCACTGGCTGGGGGCAAGGGGCACCACACAAAGAGTACAGGCAGTGATTTTTAAATTTAATTTATACCTGCCAACGTCCCTTCTCCCCAAAGGAGTGAGTAAATGAGAAATAAAAGGGAAGTAGAAAAGTAGAATAGTCTTATAGTTAAGAGCTTACATCCTGCTGACTTACAGAACCACACAGATGTTTCACATACTAATCAATGACTCAAAATGAAACAAGTGAATCTACTTTATTACAAATAACATAAACAGAGAAAAGCCAACTCTGTAAGATAGTGTTATGATTACATATTCTGAGGATAAAAACAAAAATAGCCCTGGCAGGTTGGCTCAGTGGGAGAGCATTGGCCTGGCATGCAGGAGTCCCAGGTTCGATTCCCAGCCAGGGCACACAGGAGAAGCACCCATCTGCTTCTCCACCCCTCTCCCGCTTCTCCACCCCTCCCCCTCTCCTTCCTCTCTGTCTCTCTCTTCCCTTCCTGCAGCCGAGGTTCCATTGGAGCAAAGTTGGCCCGGGTACTGAGAATGGCTCCATGGCCTCTGCCTCAGGCGCTAGAGTGGCTCTGGTCGGAACAGAGCGACCCCCTGGATGGACAGAGCATCACCCCCTGGTGGGCGTGCCAGGTGGATCCCGGTCGGGTGCATGCGGGAGTCTGTCTGACTGCCTCCCCGTTTCTGGCTTCGGAAAAATACAAAAAAAAAAAACAAAAAAAAAAACTGCTTGCAAATATTATAGTCTAGTTAATAGGTTTGCTTTTCACAGAAATGTGGATTGGTAATTCTGAAACTACTTTATGTGTGGTTGAGGATTGAGCAAGCAAATTAATAAACTGAAGACAACAGAGCCAGATTTAAAGAGAATAAATAGAGAGTAAACCCTGTGGTGAGGTATCAGTATAAATGGACAGTTTTTAATGTATAACCAGGAATGTAGATACAGAAATTGAAACACGTGTATGATACATACAAGCACGTTTCTTAGTTTGCCCACAGAGAAAGCCAAAAGCAACGACGTTCCAGCAGTGATGACCTACCTACTACCAGACCTTGGTTCCTAAACACCAAAAGGAACCAGCATTCCTGCAAGAAATGATGGATTCCAGATTTAGTCCCGGTAAGCACAAGATGAGCCCAGAACAGCTTGTAGTGCCAGAAAGAAAGGAATGCTCAGAAAGGCTGAAGGCCTTGGCTGGTTGGCTCAGCAGTAGAACATTGGCTCAGTGTTTGCAAGTCCCAGGTTTGATTCTTGGTCAGGGCACACAGGAGAAGCAACCATATGCTTCTCCCTCAACCCCCTCCCTCTTCCTCTCCTGCAGCCTTGGCTCTGTTGGAGCAAGTTGGCCCCAGGTACTGAGGATGTCTCCATGGTCTCCTCCCAGGCACTAAAAAAATAGCTTGGTTGCTGAGCAATGGAGCAGTGGCCCCAGATGGGCAGAACATCAGCCCCAGACAAGGGTTGCGGGTGGATCACAGTCAGGGAACATGCAAGAGTCGTCTCTCTGCCTTCGTGCCTCTCACTTGATTAAAAATAGATAGACAGGCTGGAGACATGCTGACGGGGCACAGAACCAACCTGAAGGGGCTCCTATTGCCCAAATCTGGACAATCAGAGCAACAAAATAAATGTCAGTAATGGATTAGTAACTGTGGGATAAAAATAAAATGTCTATACCAACATAAGTAACAGAATAAATAGATAAACGGGGAAAGCAAGGTTCTTTCTTACAGTAAAAATCCAACTAATAGGCCCTGGCCGGTTGGCTCAGTGGTAGAGCGTCGGCCTGGCGTGCAGGAGTCCCGGGTTCGATTCCTGGCCAGGGCACACAAGAGAAGCGCCCATCTGCTTCTCCACCCCTCCCCCTCTCCTTCCTCTCTGTCTCTCTCTTCTCCTCCCTCAGCCGAGGCTCCACTGGAGCAGGGTTGGCCCGGGCGCTGAGGATGGCTCTGTGGCCTCTGCCTCAGGCGCTAGAATGGCTCTGGTTGCAGCGAAGCAACGCCCCAGATGGGCAGAGCATCACCCCCTGGTGGGCGTGCCAGGTGGATCCCGGTCGGGCGCATGCGGGAGTCTGTCTGACTGCCTCCCCGTTTCCAACTTCAGAAGAAAAAAAAAATCCAACTATAAATGTAGAAGGAAAATAGAAATGGAAAAATCACCCTTTTGCAAATATGACATAATTATTTCAGAAAACACTCACTTGTGGATGCTACAATTAATGACAGGCAGCATGGGTACAAATAAGGTACATAGTCTCAAGGCATCGCCCCACAAGATACTTATTATTTGCAAAGGGAAAAATGGGCCCTGGCCCTTTAGCTCAGTCTGTTGCTTCTTCCTAAAATGACAAGGTTGCAGGTTCAATCCCTAGTCAGGGGACACACAGGAAGCAAGCAAAGAATGTAGGACTGAGTGGAACAATGAATGCTTCTATTCCCTCTCCTCTCTCTGTCTCAGAGCACAGAGGTTGCTGTTTCGACTTCCCGGTCAGGATATAGGAGCAGCAAAATGTTCCTATCTCTCTATCCTGCCTCTCTCTCAAAGAGAGAGAGAGAGAAATGGAAACTATGATGGAGACGCCTGATAGACACCACCTAAGCCATATGACTAGTTAGTAATGGGATCAAGTGACGTTGTGTGCCTAATGTTACGATGTACTGAGGACATTTCACTGTTCAGGTTTTTCTCAGTAAAAATGCATAGCTTGACATTATAAATCATGAGAAAACATCAGATAAACCCAAACCAAGAAGCATTCTACAAAATAACTGACTCCCAACAAGAGGAAAGCCAGGATGGTGGTAGGCAGGACCCTGTGGAGTCAGGTAGTCCTCAGTGAGATAACTGAGGGAATCCTGCACGTGGAGTCGGGTTTGTCTTAGGACTAATTCCATAGTCTGCTAAACCGCTGTGCCAATATCAGAGGCTGGGGGATCTTGGCAAAGGGTACACTGTAAAAACTACTGCTTCTGAAACTTTTTAGTAAGTCCCAAATAATGCAAAAGTACTTCGCCATAGGAAGTGATGGCATAATGCCATTTATGACATGGATGGACCTTGAGGACATCATACTGAATGAAATAAGTAAATCAAAAAAAGCTAAGAAGTGTATGATTTCACACATACGAGGATATAAAACTGAGACTCGTGGACATAGATAAAAGTAAAGTGGTTACCAGAAAGGGGGGCAGGGGAGTAAAGAGGGACAATTATATAGTGACCAAAAATGATCTGACTTTGGGTGGTGGACACACAACGCAATCAACAGTTCAAATGCTATAGAGATGTTTACCTGAAACCTATGCTCTCTTACTGATCAATGTCATCTTAATAAATTTAATTTCTAAAGTAAAAAAAAAAAAAAAAATCACCGTGGACCAGACTGCCTGAGGTTGAACTCTCCTTCCTGGCAAACTCGTCTGCGGCCACTGCAGGGACTGGAAGGTGGAGCACCAGAACCTGACACCCACCAGCGTCTGCAGGGAACAGACGAGCAGGGAACGGGAGGCCGCCCGGAATCCTGACGGGCCCCACCGGACTCCGGGTTGGTACAGGCCGCACCTTGGGAAGCTGGACTTGTAAGTACAGTTTTTCCAAAGAAAGCGACGAACCACCGCGCAGATGGCAAGCCGCGTCTCACTTCGAACGCCCAAGATGTGCGTGCAACTTCCGGTCCCGCCGCGTTGCCATAGCGACCCGAGTCCGTCGAACGCGGTCCGGGCGAGCTTGGTGTAGCACTCAGTCCCGCCGGCCAGAAATGCGAGCCGAACTCCGAGTTCCTCCCGCCCAACTACGCCAGGTTATCGCGCCGGCACCAAGGGGCTTGTGGGGTAGACCCAATTCGAGTGGGTCAGCCAAGTGAGGAGGGCCCCGGACCACCGTGGGTGGCAGGGTGTGCAGGAGCTGAGGCTTCACCAGCTGAGCGTAGAACTGCCAGGACTCAGAGGTTGGACCTGAGTAGGGGCGGGGAACACACGTATGGCCAGGGGCTGGGGGTTGGGAAACTCAGGCCTGCAAGTAGGCGGGTGGCACTGCAGGTGTTGTGGTGCACTACCCTCCAGCAGTGACAGGGCGCAGGCAGGCAGGATTGCCAATTTCACATGGGGCCTTTGGCCTCCACCAATCCTTGTTGGACAGGTCCCTTGCCCTTCCCCCTATTCAAACTGGGATAACAGGTCTTGGGGATCCTGCAACCTGAATGCCAGCCATTTTCCTGGCAGATGCTGGGGCCACCTGCTTCCCCTGCTTTTTCAGTGGCTGGAACCTCTGTTCTGACTCAAGCTGCCGCCAGAGCTCTAACAAGACTTTATTAGGCTTGCCATCTAACTTCTGTCTGCCCCAGCCACAATCAAATCTACGTACCTCTGTGTTCGGGTAACTTTCACAGGCCCGTTTCTCTTGTTAGTCAGGAGTGGGTAGGGCAGCACAGGCAGCAGCCCTCACAGCCTTATGGTTCATCTTGGTTCTGGAGAGCTTGATGCCATCCACCCCCCCTATGTCCCGCAGCCACACCAGACAGGCTGCCAGGGGCTCAGGGGTTTTCTGCCTGAATTTCACCCCCCAACTCCATCAGTTCTTCCCGGGTATAGGGCCGGATCACAGAGTGCTCCACTACCTGGGGAGGAGGCTGTGGCTACCCCTGAGGAACTCTCAGTTGCTGGGTCTTTACCTTTTTGGCAACCACCAGCCAGGCTCCAAGTCTGCGGACAGCAGTTGCAGCCTGAGCCTCCCCCTCAGAAGAGTCAGAAACACCTGTTGCTGCTGACTCAGAGCCACTCCGCTGGCAGGAATGCAGCTCCATCTTTCGCGCCAGCTTCGGCTCCTATGGATGCCAGCTCCCAGCCTGAAGCTGACTCTTGAGCTCCTGAACCTGCAGTTGTTTCTCGAATAGCCATTGTTGCCAATATTCAGCTTCCAGGGCAAACTGCAACTCATGAACCCATAACTTTGTTCAGAGACCACTCCAGTTTCAGGCACTATTGGCACTCAGCCTGCACCTCACACTGCAACTCTTGAACCCAGTCAGCCTTCTTCTCCAGCACTTGCTCCAGTTCACATCATTGTTGGTGCTCAGTATTCAGCCCACCTTGGAGCTTTCGACCTTGCTCAGCTTCTCGCACAGAGCTCTTGGTTTCTTCTCATAGAATTGTAAAAAACAACCAGCCCACAGTCCCCAACAGGAGAGCCACAGGGAACAGCCACTCCTCTATTCCTCCCCTCAAGGGTGTCGGTGGCTCCATACCAATCTGCTCCGAATCCTGCCCACTACACCAGATGTAATGCCGGTGGCTGAGGCCAGGCAGGTTCACATTAGATTGAGGCAGACGGTAGAAAAACTGTGGAGCTGGAAAGGATTGGGCCATCCCGTTTAATAAAGTATCACAACTGCAGACAAGCACACAGGTAGGGGAAACCGCCTCTCAGGCAAACAAACAACAAAATGGCCCCTCAGTGGCAGGCAGGCAACTCGCACATCCGCAATCCCCCTGAGCACAAGCACCCGTAGCCTCGTATAGTAAGGTGACCAATTGTCCTTTTTTAGGGAGGACAGTCCATCTTTTGTAAGTTCTATCCTTCCTCAAAAAGTGTCCTCCTACATGTCCTCATTTTTGATATTGGAAGACTAATTTGTAAATGTCCATATTTGATCAAAGCAGAGTCGATCCATTGCATGTGATGTGACGTATTTGTATCTAAATGAGTAGTTTTTCTTACAATTATTATTAAAAATTAGTAGGCATGTAGGCCCTGGCTGGTTGGCTCAGTGGTAGAGCGTCGGCCTGGCGTGCAGGAGTCCCGGGTTCGATTCCCGGCCAGGGCACACAGGAGAAGCGCCCATCTGCTTCTCCACCCCTCCCCCTCTCCTTCCTCTCTGTCTCTCTCTTCCCCTCCTGCAGCCGAGGCCCCATTGGAGCAGTTTGCCCGGGCGCTGAGGATGGCTGTGTGGCCTCTGCCTCAGGCACTAAAATGGCTCCTGTTGCGGCAGAGCGATGCCCCAGATGGGCAGAGCATCGCCCCCTGGTGGGCATGCCGGGTGGATCCCGGTCGGGCGCTTGCGGGAGTCTGTCTGACTGCCTCCCCATTTCCAACTTCAGAAAAATTAAAAAAAAAAAATTAGTAGGCATGTAAGCATAATTACAATATAAAATATTACAAATGTTTTATTATGCATTTAAATTATAGTGTATTATTGTTGCAATGAATAAAATGTTTCTTTTACTTACAATATTGTTTCTTTCCATTTATTTTTGTCCTCCTTTTTATTGTAAAAAAGTTGGTCACCTTATATATAGGCCATACACATCTGGCACTGCCACATGCTAACGCACTAATCAGGCAAAGGGCTTGCAACCGTAAACCAGTGAGCAAGCCTAACACAGATGCCCCTTATTTTGCAAAAAAGAAACGAAGCCACCTTTGCAGGCAGCCAGTTCTTAGGGACATTCATTACCAGCATTTAAGCATCAACTTGGGCTGAGGACACAGTTACCCATGTGCTCCATGGCGGTGGCAACATAGGGCTCCAGGCAGTGATGGGCAGAGAGGCTGGGACACAGTCTCTTGCATACCCTGGTCCAGCCCTTCCTGTCAGTCCGTTTTTTTCCACCTGGTTGGTATGCATGCTGCCCAGGGCTGGTTCCCTGCCAGTGCTGAACAAACATCCCAACCCAATTAACTCTAAGAAAGGCTCTGCTTTAGGAGGCAAAGGAGCTAGAGAGGGGCGGTGACCTTTAACCTGCTGTGGCAATGCCCCTGTTCAAATCCCAACTATTCTCCTGCCTTGTTATAGCTTTTCCTTGTTATAGCTATAAAGTGGAGTGACACTTTCCCTTTCCCATTGCTTTGAGAGTGAGAAACATGTAAACTACAGGGCACGGGTTTAGCCCCAGTGAAGGGTGTGTCTGTATAAACTGAAGGGCCCATAGGAGATACCCATTTCAATAAGGAGAAATCTTAACAATAAATATGGGCTCCACCCCACACCATCTATGGCCTCTAACCCTGACCCACACCAACCCCAACATGAACCCTGACTCTAGCGCTAACTCCAAGGGTGGTTAGCCTCTCTTCCTGTAGAAGGGGCCAGCTCCTACTGCCCTTTCACCTGAGGCCCAGCTTAGGCTTCCAGAGTGACAGGGCCAAAAAGGTACAGTACTCACCTGTCTCTACACATCACACAGCCAGTAAATGGAGGCTGGCAGCAGGCCCTGCCAAGGGCTCACGTGCTTACCTTGTCATGTCACACCTGTCTGCCCCCTATGGCATCTTGTGGAGTTGACCTCCCTGAGGCCCCTTATCCATACCCCACACTCAGTAGCCCAGTAGATGCCCATGGGGGTTGAAGGGACATGCTAGTCCCTTACTTCAGAGTAAGGCCCACAGAAGGCCTTGGTGCCTGATGTTTTCACACTTACTGCCCAGTCTAAATGGTGCCCCTTTCCACAGAGACTCCATTTTGGGACCACCAAGGTCTCACCCATCAATAAATAGTAGTGCTGGCCTGACCTGTGGTGGCGCAGTGGATAAAGCATCAACCTGGAAATGCTGAGGTCGCCGGTTCGAAACCCTGGGCTTGCCTGGTCAAGGCACATATGGGAGTTGATGCTTCCTGCTCCTCCCCCCTTCTCTCTCTCTCTTCTTTCTAAAATGAATAAAAAATTTTTTTAAAAAGTACCCTTTAAAAATAATAATAAAGCCCTGGCCGGTTGGCTCAGCGGTAGAGCGTCGGCCTAGCGTGCGGAGGACCCGGGTTCGATTCCCGGCCAGGGCACACAGGAGAAGCGCCCATTTGCTTCTCCACCCCTCCGCCGCGCTTTCCTCTCTGTCTCTCTCTTCCCCTCCCGCAGCCAAGGCTCCATTGGAGCAAAGATGGCCCGGGCGCTGGGGATGGCTCTGTGGCCTCTGCCTCAGGCGCTAGAGTGGCTCTGGTCGCAATATGGCGACGCCCAGGATGGGCAGAGCATCGCCCCCTGGTGGGCAGAGCGTCGCCCCTGGTGGGCGTGCCGGGTGGATCCCGGTCGGGCGCATGCGGGAGTCTGTCTGACTGTCTCTCCCTGTTTCCAGCTTCAGAAAAATGAAAAAAATAAATAAATAAAAAATAAAAAAAATAAATAAATAGTAGTGCTAGTAGCCCCCCGGCTTGGTCCCCTCAATGTCCCCCTTGCCTGCATCTCTGGTTACTGACTGTTCTTCAACCAGGCTCCCCATAAGTCAGGCCAGGCTCAAACCCTCCACTCCCCAACCTGGAATGCCTTCTACCCATCCTGCAAAGCAGGCACCCCACCACCCTGTGGTAGTAGAGCCTGCAAACTACATTCATTGCCGCCCAGTGGCTATGGTGTGTCAGTGTCCTGGGGTCATAGCAAATGACCATAACCTGGAGGGCTTAAGACAACAGTTCTAGAGACCACAAGTCCAAAATCAAGCATGGCTGTGCTCCTACTGAAGGTCCAAGCCAGACCGCTTCCTGCCTTTTCCAGTTTCTGGTGGTTTACTGGCAATCTTTGTTATCCCTTTGCTGTAACTACATCACTCCAATCTCTGCCTCCATCATCACATGGCTCTACTGTGTGTCTGTCTTCACATGGTGCTCTTTTTATAAGGACACCAGTCCTATTGAGTTAGAGCACACCCCACTCCAGTGGGACCTCATCTTGACTAATTATATCTGCAATGATGTCACATCCTAAGGTTCTGGGTTTGGGAATGGAGCACATCTTTTTGGGACCACCATTCAACTCATCGTAGACCCAGTTCTTATGGCCCATGACTCCAGGCCCTTCCTCTGACTGTTGGCTATGGAGCTCACAGGGCTGGCGATGGGAGCTGGCCTTACCATGGGAACCCCCTATAGGTTTCATGGTTCCCAAAAGAACAAATATCTGGGACAGGAGGTGTGGGGGAGGAGTAGTAGCCTGGGCACTGACCTGTGTGGCCTGGAGTGATACTTCCTCCTAGATTAGAAAACACTCTATTGTTGGATCTGAGGCAGCAACTTCTCCATCTGTGGACAGGCCCAGGGCAGGAAAGGCCAGGCTGACCCCTGCTCCCTGGGGCCTCTGCCTGTGAGGATGCCTCCAGAAGGGGTTGGCACAGATGTCTGGACAAATACCCCCTGGCCTGCTCCTGGGGAAATGAAGACCCAGATGAGGGGTCCAGTGCAGATGTCCACCCCATGTGGGCCAGACCCTGGATGGCAGCCAGATGGTCCCTATCCCTAAAAACAAGGGGTACCCTGTGAACCAGGCAATAGGCTGGCTCCTCACAGCCCCACAACCAGTAAGGGACTCTGGTGGGGGGAGAACAATGCTCCTAGAAGGGATGAGGGGAGTAAGGAGCCCACCACAGCCATTTCCCAGACACCAAAACCCAGAGGCAGATGCAGAGGGACCAGGGAGAGATGTCCCACCATTGGGCACCAAGCAGGCACCTGGCCACATGGATCCTACAGCTGCTTTTAAGGGGGGGGGGCATTGTGTCTATCTTTTTTGCCATCCTGCGCACTGCACATATGGCAGTCTATGAGTAAAAAGTGACTCTAGGGATGGGGGTGCCTTGGTGGGCTAACAGTATGTTAACACTGTAACCCAATCCTTTGGTTTGGGTCCGCCCTTTTGCATGAGAAGGAGGGAACCAAGGGGGAACCAAAAGCCGGTGTGGCTCTGAGCAGCTCTGCATGCATACCAACTATACATGCCCCATGTGGAAGCCCTGTCTTAAGTTGGCATCACTGAGGGGGGCATGGTGTAGGGCACAGGCTGTCAGCAGCCTCTGGGCCACGTCCCACATCTCAGAGCCCCCAGGCAGTTCAACTGAGCACAGTGGGTGCAGAGTCATGGGGAAGGAGGGCTGTGGTTGGCACAGGAAGATTGGGCAAGGGCTCACCCTCCCCACAGGCTGGAAGTGATGTGCAGAGCTTGACACAAAGCTCAGCTCCACACCCATGGCCCTTGCAAAGGCCTGGCTGCCATTTTTTTTTTTTTTTTTTTGTATTTTTCTGAAGCTGGAAACGGGGAGAGACAGTCAGACAGACTCCCACATGCACCCGACGGGGATCCACCCGACACGCCCACCAGGGGAGGATGCTCTGCCCACCAAGGGGCGATGCTCTGCCCCTCCAGGGCGTCACTCTGCCGTGACCAGAGCCACTCTAGCGCCTGGGGCAGAGGCCAAGGAGCCATCCCCAGCGCCTGGGGGCCATCTTTGCTCCAATGGAGCCTTGGCTGCGGGAGGGGAAGAGAGAGACAGAGAGGAAGGAAGGGGGGGCGGGGTGGAGAAGCAAATGGGCGCTTCTCCCATGTGCCCTGGCCGGGAATCGAACCCGGGTCCCCCGCACGCCAGGCCGACGCTCCACCGCTGAGCCAACCGGCCAGGGCTTGGCTGCCATTTTTCATCTGGCCTGGGAAAGGACCAGTGGGTGAAGATGCCCTCCCTCCACCTTGGGGGAGGGACTGGGGTCATGACCTCAGTTCCCTGGGGCTGGGATGCTTCAAACTGAGACTAGGGGGACATAGAGAGGAATGATAACTCCATGTTCCATCGCCAGGGAGGGGATGTCCCAAGTGAACCAAGCTTTATCACCGGAGACAAAATCATGGAACAAGGGGGCCCACACCTGGGTCATACCTCAGCTGGTACCCGGTCCTGATGAGTATATGGTCAGGGAGAGGCATCCAAAGTAAGATCAGCTGCACAGTGTGTGGACGGGCTGCATTAGCTGGCTCAGCAGGTGAGACCCTAATGGTGGCTAAGGAAGAGAGGACAGAGATCTGGCCACAGGGGAAGTTTGGGGGCCTTCCTCCAACCACCACATGGTGAATGGGCTGCAGGGGAGGACAGGAGGCCGGACCAGGGAACAGGCAAGGGACACAGGTGTCCTAGGGCCAAACTGGTGGCTCTGGCACGTGGAAGTGCTATTTCCTGAATGTCCCTCACTCACCTGCATTCACCGAGTACCTACTCTGTCTGGAAGCTGTTCTAGACACCAGGGTGGCCAACAGCTTTGCCAGCCTTGGGTGGCCGTGCACCAGGGCATGGGTAGCTGCAGGACTTGCTGGGCCTGAGTGTGGGAGTGAGGGGAAGACAGGAGCTGGGATCAGGTGAGGTGTTGAGAGGTCCTTAGAGATCCTGAGCTGCAAGGCTGTCTTGGGGTTGCCAGCATAAGGATGGTCTTTAGGCCCCTGAGAGTGGACAAGGCCACTCCCCAGATGGGTATGGACATGGGGGTGGGAGCAGGAGATGTGGAGAATCACTGGGAACTGCAGGGGAGATCCCAGTGGATCCCTGGAGGCCCAGAGACATCCACGGGGAGGAGTTGAATGCTGCCTGGCCACAGGTCCTGATGTGAGGTAAAAAAAAATGGCCACTGCATTTGAGGCTTGGGGCTGGAGGCCTGTACAGGAGTCTGGGGCAGTGTGTATTTGCTAGGTGCCTAACTATTCAGTGTTGGGCTCAGCCAGCCTCCTCAACTGTCCCTAGCCTGTGATAGGTGCCACACCTCACCTGGTGGGCAAGTATAGTTGCAGTTACTGCTTAGCTGCCCTCAGGCCGTGTATGGGCCATGGGAGCAGGCCACTGCCAGCAGAAGTCATGTAGCTACCAGCTCGGTCCCTGGCCCTGTCTCAGAAGGCTGAATGCTGGGTGGAGGTTTTGGCCACCAGTCCTTCTTGGGTGGCATCCTGAGTTCCTGCCTGATCACCCCATGACTCAGTCAGAGCGGGCCTGGGGGCAAACATCGGCAGGTGAGACAAATGAGCACAGAGAACTGCTGCCCTGAGCTGTAAAGTGTCACTTCCCTGTGCCCATGAGACATGGAGGGAACACAGGGCTGTGGGCAGCAGAGGAGCTGGGCTGAGGAGCATCCAGGAGTAGGGGAGGGAGGAATAGGCAGCAGGGACCTCTGACCAAGGCTGGAAGGGCAGTGCGGGTGGCCTGGAGGGCACAGACACAGGAAGCAAACAGGGAGGGGAAGGGCTCCAGCCAGTGGGAAGAACTAAGTGACAGGGCCTCACCCTCAGGGCCTAGATAAGCAGAGGGAGCCCTGATGTCCCCCTCACCCTGCACAGCTCAGGATGAGGCAGGGGTAGCAGTGGCACAAGGCGGAGGAAAAGTATCCAGGGGGCTGGACCCAAAGGGCCTGGGGCAGGGGGCCCAAATGCTCAGGGCCACTCCCTGTCCAGCCTCCAGCCCCAGACAGAGGTGGGACTCTGATGGCTCCACAGAACCAGTGGCCTCCAGAACAACCAAGGCTCCAGGCACCCCAAGCCCTTCATGCTTGGGACAGTTGCTCCCCTAGTACCCAGGTGAGCCTGCCCCCCACTTTGTGCTCATTACTAAGGCCTCCTGCTTGAGGCTCGAGTGCTGTGGGAAGCAAGGGGCTGGGGCAGAGCTTTGCTGCCCCAAGAGTAGGAAGGGGAGACACAGGGCAGCCGCTGGCCCCACAGGGAGGCCCCTGCTTGGCGTTACCCACTTCAGCTTAAACATGGGAGCAGACTGATCACAAACTTACTCTTTTTTCCTTTTTGTTGGGAACTGAAAGCCAACAGGGTCTTTGCAATTAAGATTTTTGGGAGACAGAGGTGTGGGGAATTGACAGTAAACTGACAGTCTGCCCAACCTCCCACCTCACTTGTTCTGTGAAGTTGCTAAAGGCTATTTTGCTATGGTGCTGGATTGTTTATACTCATCCTGTCCCCTATGTCCCCCCAGAAAGACTGGAGGCAAGTTTCTTTTATCCTTTGTCTTGTGAGGTTAAGATGTTATGTATGGTGGGAGTTTTCTGCACTTGGTAGAATTCTTGGGTTGCCTTGGAAATGTGATCAGAGATCTCTTTTGATTTGCTAAAGGCCTTACTTTGCCCTACAAATAAAACAGGAAGCGGGTGTTGAGCACGCTCTGTTCTTGCCATCAGCATTGCAGAGGCTTCCTGAGTCCATCCTTTTACTCTAAGCCTATTTACTTTTTTTTTTTCTTTTTTTTTCATTTTTCCGAAGCTGGAAACAGGGAGGCAGTCAGACAGACTCCCGCATGCGCCCGACCGGATCCACCCGGTATGCCCACCAGGGGGCGATGCTTTGCCCCTCTGGGGCGTCGCTCTGTTGCCTCCAGAGCCATTCTAACGCCTGAGGCAGAGGCCACAGAGCCATCCCCAGCATCCGGGCCATCTTTGCTCCAATGGAACCTCGCTGTGGGAGGGGAAGAGAGAGACAGAGAGGAAGGAGAGGGGGAGGGGTGGGCGCCTCTCCTGTGTGCCCTGGCCGGGAATTGAACCCGGGACTCCTGCATGCCAAGGCGCTCTACCACTGAGCCAACCGGCCAGGGCTCTAAGCCTATTTTCTTAATTCCATGCTGTTCCCACTCAGGACCTGGAATTACTAACCGTGCTGATTCTTGGCACCTTTTGCAAGAGAGAGAGACAGAAAGGGAGAGTAAGGAAAAGCATCAACTCGCAGATGCATCACTTTAGTTGTTCATTGATTGCTTCTCGTATATGCCTTGACCAGAGGGTTCCAGCTGAGCCAGTGTGGGTCAAATAAGTTTGCAAATATGATGTATATGTTTGCTCACTTATAGTTTGCATTGGGTGTGGGGGACAGGCTGTAAGCAGGCAAGGTCCTTATATCCTAAGGCTTAGTTTTAAGACTAAGCCTTTCCTACCCTTTTAATACTAAGATCTTCTCAACACTAAGCTTTTCCCCCACACCCTTGACTGTTGCATGATGTGGGGTGGTGCATTCTTATGAGGAACCCCATTTATGCCTCAGATAAGTGGCTTTGTATCAGAGTTTTCCTTATTTGTATACTGGCTTAAAGGCATTAATTTCTACACTATAAAATAAGGGGCTCTCTCTTTCTTGGTTCCTGAAATTAGCATTGCAGCAGAGAGACAGCCAAGATGGCGGAGTGCTAAAGGAGAAGCCAGTTTGTGCAGAGTTTGTGCAGAGAGAAGGAGATGGGGAACAAAGGTGAATAAGGCTGGTGAGGCAGAAACCTTTGATTCTAGGAATAAGTCAGTGGCTTTGAGAGCCCTGAATGGAAAGGGGAGTGTTTTCCCACTGTGTGTATTTTCTCACCCGCTGGGTGTGAGCTAGGATTAAAGGTAATGGCCCACCAGTTCTTGGCTTCATTGTTTCATTACCGTCTGTCCAAATCAAATGCGAATCTGCACGGGCCAGGCAGCTGTGATGATGGCCGCAGCTACTGGCCTTACAGCCAGGGACCCCTTTCAAGCCAGCAACCTTGGACTCAAGCCAGTGACTTTAAGCTTCAAGCCAGCAACCTTTGGGCTCAAGCCAGTGACCATGGGATCATTTCAATGATCCCACGCTCAAGCAGGTGACCTCAGGGTTTTAAACCTCAGACTTCAGCATCCACTGTTTTATCACCAGTCAGGCCGCACACTTGTTAGGGCTGGGACAGCTGGACATCCACATGCAGAAGGAAGTCACCCAGCTCATCTCACACCACATACAAAAAGTCCTCCAACTGGATCAACCTCAAAATAAGAGCTAAGACTATAAAACTGTTAGAAGAAAACACAAGGCAAAATCTTCATGGCACTAGATTATTAGCTATAACACCAAAACACACAACCAAAGAAACAAAGGTAAAGTTTTTGAGCATCAAAGGACGGTATGAGAGAGTGAAACGACAACCCATGAAATGGGAGCATATATTTGGAAATCATGTATCTGGGGAGGGTCTGGAACATGTGCTCTTAAAACTAAGCAGAAAAGACCAACAATCCAATTATAAAAATGGGTGAAGGCTTGAATAGATATTGCTCCAAAGAAGACACACAAATGACCAACAAGCCATTAAAAGGTGTGGTGCTCAAAGTCGTCAGGGAAATGCAAATCAAAATCACAATGACGCACCACTTCATACCCACTAGTGTGGCTTCAAGAAAAGAGAAAGTAACATGTTGTCACGACATAAAGAAACTGGACCCCTCACTGCTGGTAGGCGTGTCAAATGGTGGACCCCTGTGAGAAACAATCTGGCAGTTCCTCAAAAGGTAGGAGAAGGAGGTATGACCCAGCAATTCCACTTCTGGCTCTGTGCCCAACAGAAATGAAAACATATACTCACACTGAAATGTTACTGGAATGTTTGTTTATGGCCTGTTGTCCTGCCCAGCAACAGATAAATGTGGTCCACCATACAACGGCCACAAAAGGCCACATAGTATATGATTTCGTAAAAAGAATTTTTTTCCATTAATTTGAGAGGGGTAGGAGGGGGAAAAAAAGGGAGAGAGAGAGATGCATCAACTTGTTGTTCCACTTAGTTCCATTTAGTTGTGCACTCATTGATTGCTTCTCATATGTGCCCTGACAAGGGAGCAAACCTGCAACCTCAGCATGCTGGGTTGACACTCTATCCACTGAACCACCTGGCTAGGGCCTATGCTTCCTTTTACATGACCTACCCAGAACAGGCGAATCCAGACACACAAAGCAGAGGAGGGGGGGGTAGGGGTGTGTGCAGAATGCATAATTAATGAGAATGATACCCCCACCCCCATTCTACACAGACAAACCCCATCCCCAATTTATTAAACATGCCCAACACCCACCCTTGGCAGAGAGTATAGGTGAGTCAGGCCAGGCCAGGCAGGCTGGCGGGGTGTGGGGGTGTGTGTCTGGCCTCTGCCCACAGCTAGTCTGGCTAAGCAGTTAGTATGTTTTTCTGGGAGCTAGTTAATATGTTAATTTTCTGGGAGCCTGAAGTGAGTTGAGGAAAAGGCCCTGCAAGGGGAGTGGTTGGAGACTCCTGGCCCTGAGGCCAAGCTGCCCTGGCAGGGGGAGGGTTCTTTGCCCTGCCTGGCCTCTCCAACCTGGAGTCAGGAAAGGTGTGACCACAGATGTGGAGTGAGAGTGAAGACCAACTGTGACAGCTGTGTACCAGGTCCCTAAGGAGAGCAGGATCAAGTGCCTAGACCCCAGGGCACTGGTCATAGCTCGGCAGGAATGCCAGTTCCATGTCTCAGTTTTCTTTTTTCTTTCTTTTTTTTTTTTTTAAATTTTTATTTATTCATTTTAGAGAGGAGAGAGAGAGACAGAGAGAGAGGAGAGAGAGACAGGGGGGAGGAGCTGGAAGCATCAACTCCCATATGTGCCTTGACCAGGCAAGCCCAGGGTTTCAAACCGGCGACCTCAGCATTTCCAGGTCGACGCTTTATCCACTGCACCACCACAGGTCAGGCCTTTTTTCTTTTTTTTTTTTCTGAAGCTGGAAACGGGGAGGCAGTCAGACAGACTCCCGCATGCGCCCAACCGGGATCCACCCGGCACGCCCACCAGGGGGCGACGCTCTGTCAGACCAGAGCCACTCTAGCACCTGGGGCAGAGGCCAAGGAGCCATCCCCAGCGCCCGGGCCATCTTTTTGCTCCAATGGAGCCTTGGCTGCGGGAGGGGAAGAGAGAGACAAAGAGGAAGGAGGGGGGGGTGGAGAAGCAGATGGGCGCTTCTCCTGTGTGCCCTGGCCGGGAATCGAACCCAGGACTCCTGCACACCAGGCCGACGCTCTACCACTGAGTCAACTGGCCAGGGCCTCAGCTTTCTTGACCTGATCTAGCATCTCCTGCCCCCATCCTGTCCACAGGGTGGTGGCAGATGGTGCTGGGCATACCACAGACCTGGTGTCTAGTAGGGAGGTTCCCAGGGCTTGAAGATGAGGGGTCTGCATGGCTTCATCAGGCCCCAGAATGTTCCCTGGCACCCAAGACCTGGGCCTGGGTAGAAGCAGGAGGACTGTCCAGCCACCTTCCCTGGGGTGCTGCCACAGGAACCCTCAGAAGCCTCTCCAGGTTTCCAGCATCATTTTTGGAACTTGGTGTGCAGCCACAAGAAGAATGGAGACCTTAGCCCTTTTCTAGTCCCTCTTCTCCAGAAAGAGAGTACATTGGGGAAGGTGGCAGATGACCCCTGGAACTGGACTAAAACCAGCCAGGGGCCCTGGACGGTTGGCTCAGCGGTAGAGTGTCGGCCTGGCGTGCGAGGGACCCGGGTTCGATTCCCGGCCAGGGCACACAGGAGAAGCGCCCATTTGCTTCTCCACCCCCCCCCCTCTCTGTCTCTCTCTTCCCCTCCCACAGCCGAGGCTCCATTGGAGCAAAAATGGCCTCGGGCGCTGGGGATGGCTCCTTGGCCTCTGCCCCAGGCGCTAGAGTGGCTCTGGTCACGGCAGAGCAACGCCCCTGAGGGGCAGAGCATCGCCCCCTGGTGGGCAGAGCTTCGCCCCTGGTGGGCGTGCCGGGTGGATCCCGGTCGGGCGCATGCGGGAGTCTGTCTGACTGTCTCTCCCCGTTTCCAGCTTCAGAAAGATACCCCCCCCCAAAATAAATAAATAATTATAAAAAAAACCCAGCCAGGGAGGGTGGTTGGGGACAGCCCTGGATGCCCCTCCGAGCACATTCCAGGGTCTAAACAGGACATGCGGTAATAACTTCCAACAAGTGGAATCAAGGACATGGAAAGAAGGATGGGACAGATGGGGGTTTCTGGCAGGGGCCTGGTTCTACACTGCTGTGTTGGGCACTCCTGTGAAGCCACTTCCTCCCCAGGAATGGATATACCTCTCTGAACCCCCTCCCCCTTCTCTTTCAGAAAAGAGCAGCCTGGGTTGGGGCACTGGCTCAGGGCCAATATGGGGGATCAGACATTGGGGTCAGGTCTTGGCCTTTCCCATACTTCCCGGGCTCCCACTCCTTCCCTGCTACGCTCAGAGCTCTGGCCCTGGAAAGGGAACTGAAGGGAGGTAGAAGCTCAAAGCCCCTCTGGAATATACCTTCACCCAAACCTGAACATGCCCCATGGGGCTGTGTTTGTGTTTGGATAAGAGCCTGGCCACCTGAGACCTGGGGTCCAGCAGCATGGCCGGGGCCTCCCATGCTGAGCACACATGGAGCCTTTCTGACGGCTGAACACTCAGAAGTAGAAGGCAGTTGGAGCTGAGGGTCTCAGGTCTACAGGTTCCTGGGCCTGCCCTGTGGGACCCTGGTCCAGACAAGGCCCTTGCATAGCCTTCTTGCCCTCCTCTTATTTCAGCAGGTTGACTTCCCACACAGGGCCCTTGTGCCCCACACGCCAGCAGCCATCACTCTGGCAACCCATTTGGTCTTCCACATCTCCCCTGTCAACACTGACATTTTAGATGGGGGTTTGGAAAGCAGGTGCCTGATCAGCCTGTCCTCTGAGTCCCTGTGAGAGAGGAGCCCCCACTTCAGCTCTGGGTGGGTAGCCAGGCTGGGAGGCCCACACACACTGTCCTCTCCCACTGCAGTGCTCCTGCAGAACCAGTGTCCCTGGTTGACTGCCCCTGGCTCTCTCAGCTGGACCTGAAGAGCTCCACCCCTTCTGGGAGGGACAAGGCTGGACCCTAGGCACTTCCTCAGTTCACTGTGTGGAAGCTCTGGCCTGAGGGAGGCCCTGAGGGGGCAAGGACACCCCAGCCTTCTGATCCCCACATGGCCACCCTTCATGAAGGCCAGGCTTCTTCTCAGAGGAGGCAGGTTGAGGGTAGTCTCTCAGCATCCAAAATAAAAAGTAGAGGCCTGAGTCCTGGCCATGTAGCTTGTTTGGTTAGAACACCGTTCAGAAACACAAAGGTTGCTAGTTTGATTCCCGGTCAGGATACATACAAAAACAGATCAATGTTTTTGTCTCTCTCTCTTTTCCTCTCTAAAATCAATAAAATAAAGTTAAAAAAAAATAAAAAAAACAGAGGCCTCAGTGGACTTTGCATCTCAGAAGGGGGAGTTGGATGGTGGACTCTGGGCCAGGAGGCCAATTCTGCCCTTCTCTTACTGTGTGGGGTGGGCCACCCACAGGCCCCTGGAGGGGTAATCTGCCAGTAATGCAGTGGTTCTCAAAGTGTGCGCCAGGGCGCACTGGTGCACCCTAGAAGATTTCCAGGTGCGTCCTATGGTATTCCAGAGAAATATGTGCCTGTTGGGGACCAAAAAACCAACAGGGTTTTTGGAGTTTAGATTTTGGGGGACAGAGGTGTGGGGAATTGGCTGTAAACTGACAGTCTGCCCAAACCCCCACCTCACTTGCCTGATTAGGTTGCAAAAGGCTGTTAAGCTGTGGTGCTGGATTGTTTACACTACCCCCCATGTTCCCCGGAAACACTGGAGGCAAGTTTCTTCTATCCTTTGTTTGGTGTCAAGATGATATGTATGGTGGGGGGTTTCTGCACTCAACACAAGTAAGAGTAAAAAGAGAGGAATTCTAGCCTGACCAGGCAGTGGCCCAGTGGATAGAGTGTCGGACTGGGATGCAGAAGGACCCAGGTTCGAGACCCCAGGGTTGCTAGCTTGAGCACAGGCTCATCTGGCTTGAGCAAAAAGCTCACTAGCATGGACCCAAGGTCACTGGCTCAAGCAGGAGGGTTACTCAGTCTGCTGAAGGCCTGCGGTCATGGCACATATGAGAAAGCAATCAATGAACAACTACAGTGTCGAAATGGAAAAAAAAAACACCTGATGATTGATGCTTCTCATCTCTCTCCGTTCCTGTCTGTCTGTCCCCATTTATCCCTCTATCTGACTCTCTCTCTCTGTCCCTATAAAAAAAAATTTTTTTTTTAAAGAGAGGAATTCTTCAATGTATTGACTGAGAAAATCAGAGTTTGCTTTTCAAATATATGCCTAGACATTGAAGAAATCTCTAGGACACATCAGGTTCACATTTCTCATAAAACACAAGAATGAAAAAACTTAACACATTCATTTCGGCACCTGCCGAATTTACTAAATCTTACTAATAATGTATCTATATATATAAAAAGATAACTTTTTGTCATTTTTTAATTTTTTTTTAAAATTTTTATTTTATTTTATTTATTCATTTTAGAGGGGGGGAGAGAGAGATAGAGAGAGAGAGGAGCTGGAAGCATCAACTCCCATATGTGCCTTGACCAGGGTTTTGAACCGGCGACCTCAGCATTTCCAGGTTGACGCTTTATCCACTGCACCACCACAGGTCAGGCAATTTTTAAATTTTTAATCCCTCTTTTTTTTTTACAAATTCTAAAAAGCACAACTCAAAAAATGTTTAACATAAAAATTTTTTTTTTTTAATTTTTTTTTATTCATTTTAGAGAGGAGAGAGAAAGGAAGAGAGAGAGAGACAGAGAGGGAAAGAGAGAGGAGAGAGAGACAGAGAGAGAGGTGGGGAGGAGCTGGAAGCATCAACTCCCATATGTGCCTTGACCAGGCAAGCCCAGGGTTTTGAACCGGTGACCTCAGCATTTCCAGGTCGACACTTTATCCACTGCACCACCACAGGTCAGGCAAAATGTTTTGGTTTAAAAAAAAAAAAAATTTTTTTTTCTGAAGCTGGAAACGGGGAGAGACAGTCAAGACAGACTCCCACATGCGCCCGACCTGGATCCACCCGGCACGCCCACCAGGGGGCGATGCTCTGCCCCTCCGGGGCATCGCTCTGTCACGAGCAGAGCCACTCTAGCGCCTGGGGCAGAGGCCAAGGAGCCATCCCCAGCGCCGGGGCCATCTTTGCTCCAATGGAGCCTCCCTGCGGGAGTGGAAGAGAGAGACAGAGAGGAAGCAGAGGGGGAGGGATGGAGAAGCAGATAGGCGCTTCTCCTGTGTGCCCTGGCCGGAATCGAACCCGGGACTTCTGCACGCCAGGCCGACGCTCTACCACTGAGCCAACCGGCCAGGGCCTTAAAAATGTTTTTTAATGTTAGAATATATTTAATTTTGTCGTATTTATTTTGTTTAATTACCATAAAAGCACACTTGGACTTAGTTTTTTTTAACATTTGACTTAATTATTATAACATATTTCTCAGAAATTTGTATGTAGTGCTCCTACAATTATTTGTAGGATTTTAAATGCGCCCTGACCACTGCACTAATGCTTACTCTACCACCTCCTCCTCCCACTCTGTACCAACTGGGATCTTTGTGATAAAGCCCTGAACTTCCAGGGTCTTTGGCCTCTTGTAGCCAGGGAGACTTGGGTGTAATTCCAAGTTGATTAGGTGGAAAGTGTTCCTGTAGTTCTAGCTCTAGTGCCCCCCTCCAAAAAAAGAAAAAGTCGCACTCCCTGGATACTCCTCAAACCTTAGTTCTTTCCAGTTGCAGAGGGGAAAAGTGGGGCTTGAGCATCTTGTCTCCTTACCAGCAGGTTCATCCCGCCCCCCAACGATCAAGTGCTGGCGTGGGGTGTGGGGATGGAGCCCAGCCACCTCCCACCTCTTCACACGTCCGGGTTCTGAGTGTGTGAGGGGAGGGCACTGGCTTTATCGAGCTTGCCGGGCGCAGAGTCACACCAAGAAACGGAAGTTCAAATGGGATGCCGACCTTGCTTAAGATCACCCAGGCAGCGCAGGGCAGGCGGCCCCGCGCCCCAGCTCCAGCCTCGGAGGAAGTGCAGGCTTGGATGAGAGCGCAGATCCCGGGTGGCCTGGGCAGAGAGGCCAGCGGGCCCCATAGCTGAGACGAGAGGCGGGAACTCCATGGGGTTCGCGGACACCTCGTGACGTGGGGTGCAGGTGGGTGCACGTGGTCCCAGGAGTGGGAGTCGAGTGGGATCACTGGCCGGGAGGTCTCCGGCCCGGCCAACTTGGAATCCAGTGCGCACCGAGGGGGGTAGGTGGAGGAGCGGGAGGTGGCTGAGCGCCCAGCGGCTGGACCGAGGGCTCGGAGAGTGTGGGACTGGCCGGGCGCGAAGTTGGATCTCCTGCCATTAGGTCCCTGGGCCCGCGGGAGCATCGGCTACAAGCCGTCTAGGAGCACAAGGGGCGCCCCTCCTAGGCGGCGGGGGGTCCGGGCGGGGCAGGAGGGGCGGTGCTAGCGGCCGTGACGTGCTCTGGGGACGTGCCGCGCGAGCGACCAGAGCACCGAGTCGCCCTCGGTGGGGACTCAGCAGCCAGGCGGGCAGAGGCGGATTGGTGAGTGACTGCAGGTAGGCTAAACCCGATGTTCCGTGAGGACTGGGAGCCGGGAGCTGGGAACTGGGACCGTCCGAGCCGCCGGAGCGCTTACTCCGCGCTTTAGCCCCGCTCGCCTCATTCCCCTCTTGGTCTGGGGCGTCTGGGCGCGCAGGAGCCTCCTATCCCCTGGCATCCCGCACCAGGGGTTCTGGAGAGCCGGACGCGCCCCCTCCGCGCCCTTGCACCCGGGCCGCCCGCTGTCGCCTCCCCTTGCCCAGCATGTGCTCCCCTCCGTCGGGCGGCCATCGGGGGGCTGGGCTCCGACCCGGAGGTGGCTGTGCCCGGCAGCCCAGCCGGGTCTCGGCTATAAATAGCTCGGTCCGCGGCGGCCACGGCGCGCGGTCTATATTTGGTGGGGTTCCTTTACCGAGGGAGTGAGGAACATGGTAGGGTTGCCTGCGGGCCATCCTCACCTCCTCACCTCCTTCCCCCTCTCATCTTGTCCTAAACGTTCCCAACCCACAGGGCCCTGGGGCCTCTCAGGAATTAGCCTGGGTACCCAGGTTCACTTCACCCCCTCCCAGCCCCTAGCCCGTGGGAAAACCAGATGGGGCCTCTGCGTACTTATCTGAAAAATAGATTGATAATGCACCGGTATACCTGGAAGGTGGAACAGGCTGGTGTCCAGCAGGTGTGTGAGTGGAGAGGAAATAGGCCACTGGGGGTGCCTGGAGTCTGGGTGAGAGACAAAGGGGCAGGAAAGAGGGTGAGTTATTCTATGCCCTAGAGGCACTGAGCTGCACATCCAGAGGTGTCTGGCCTGAGAGGATCGATCTGTGTGATGACCATGGCCATGCTGAGTGGTCTGAGGGTCATCAGAAGGCAGCCAGGCACTCCCCCATGCAACCCGGGTCCATGGGGATTATTTAAAGTCAAGAGCAGTGGTAAATACTGTGTAGGTGGGTTCCAGGGTCCCCTTGCCTCACTGCCAAGACCCACAGGCCTGCCGGGGTCAGGGAGGTGCTGGGAGGGACTGTGTAGTGGAGATGAGACTGGGCTCTGGGGCAGGCGGGTATTGAGATCTTGCTCCCTTGGTGGGAGGTTTTCCTCACAGGGGCTCTGAGGACACTGGTGGCAGTGTCCAGGTGGGTGTGGGGCCCTCCTGCCTAGCAGTCTGTGGTGTGGACAGAGCCTGGGGTGGGCAATGGGAGGCCTGGTCACAAGGTAGGCTCTGTAATGAACCAATGTGACCTCTGGCAGGGTTTGACACCAGGAGGCAACCTGGCTATCACTGACTCCAGCTAGACATTTTAGTTAGGAGGAGCAGAGAGAAGGAGGGGTTTGTGCTCCCCAGGGCACTGGCCAGGGAGTGTGGGTGAAAAGGGCCTGTGGAGTCTCTGGTGCCAGGGTCCTGGCTGACCCGTCTGGGGGGGGGGGGTGAGTGGAGAAGCCGCCACACAGAGCCATCGACCCATCAGCAGCGCTTGGGGGTCAGTCCTGGCCACACTGGGGGAACGGCCAACACGCTGTCGAGAGGCGGGAGCGAGGGGAGGGCAGAAGAAGCTGACAGGGTCTGGGTCTCCCCACAGCGTGGCCTCGGTCCCCATCTGTGAAATGGGCCATTAGGGGACGTGGCAGTTCGCTGACCAGGCGGCCCTCACGTGGTCGGGTGCGCCCGCTAATACGGTAGTGGACAGGGAGGGCGCCTACTCCAGGCAATACGATGGCGACGGCGGCACCACCCTTGGCGCGCAGTCACGTCCCCCACGTCCTGCGGCTGGCAGGGTGAGCGGTCTGGGTGGGCGGGGTGGCGGAACATCCTCCTTTCCCACGCTCCTACCTTGTCTTTTACCGAGGTAGAATCCGCAGCATATTAGTCCAGCCGTTAGCTGGAGTAGAAGGCGTGTCCACCCACCGGCTCTAGCGCTGAGGCTTGGGGAGGGGCGGGGAGTGTGTGGAGCTCGGAGTTCCTCCACTCCCACTCCCCAGCCACCTCCCTCCCTCCGTCCCACCTGCCCCCACCTGGGGCAGTGTTTCTGCCCTAGCAGCCTTGCAAGAAGATGTGAGCTTGTTAGGGGCACCAGGCATGCTGCAGGGCTCCGTGGTCAGCAGAGGGGGTGGAGGGTCCAGGCCAAGCTTAGCAGGCCTGAATGGGGGTGGGTGGTGGGTCAGACCCTTGTCTAGTATTCACCTCCCACATTCCCAGGAAAAGCGCCAGGCACTTATCTTCAGTCACAACTATGCACACAGGTCGGGTGGGCAACTGGGGTACTGCACCTAGCCTGGAAGGTGATGGACATTTTAAGCCCCAGGCAGGTGAGCATGCAGGTCTGCTGGTCACCTGTTTGCACAACAGAAAAGGGAGCCCTCCCCTCTTCTGGTCAGGCACATAAGCCTTTTGCCATCAGCCACCTCCACTGGCTTCTGGGCCTTGGGGCTGCTTCCCTGGTGCTCAGGTGTCTCCCAGGCCCCCTGCTGTGGGAAGAGTCCAGGAAGGGATGTTACTGCCCACTGGCTGAAGTTGATCTCAAGGACTAGAAGCCCAGTTTAGCTAACTGGACAGCCTCCCTAGCAGGCTCATCTAATGGGAACTGGGACAGGCCAGGGCCACCACACTGAACCTAGGAGACATAGCCTGCCCTGGGGTCTGATGGGCCAGACACAGGACCCAAGGTGGGTGAGGGGACTGTGGTAGAGTGGGCCTAAGGGGGAGCATGCCAGGATGCACTAACAGGGTGTGGCTAAATACTGTCCACACCAAGAAGGGAAGACTGTAGCCTGACAGGGCAGGAGGCTAGGCCTTGAGGGCATCAGGGATGAGTTCTGGTCCAGGAGTGGGGGTGGCTCTGGGGCTGGGGTTCTCATCTGGACAGCCAGTGGACCCCTGAGGGGAGCAGCTCGCAGGAATCGGACTTAGAAGGCACAATGGAAACTCAGATGAGTCATTTGCTGAACGAGTGACTCCAGGGAACCCAGGTGCACACTCCTCCTCTGGCCTTTCTCTGCTCAGCTTTAGCTGCCTAGGGTGTGAGGCCTTTGTGGGACCTGGGGGTGAGGAAGAGCCCCGGAGCCCTGCCTGGCTCAGAAGAGGGCACATGAACCCCATCTGGGAGATCAGCTTTCTAAGGTCCTTATGGAGGGTTATTTCTGGGCTAGGGATATGGTTTGCATGCTTCCATGGGAGCGTAAATGTCAAAAAAGGTCAGCCAGGCAATGTGCATCCACTCGTGTGCTGGCACTGCCTCCCTACGCACCACAGTGAGGGTCCCTGACAGGTGCCTGAGGGGGTGTTGCTCTTCCCATCTTGGGTCTTCCCTCAGAACATCAGCCAGTCTGTGCCTCAGCAGGCCCACCTCCCTCCAAGGCAGGCAGCTGGGTGAGGCCATTTCTCTCCTGGAGGTAGTTATCTACCCCTTTCACTCATCTCCATACATTTGCATAGCCCTGCCAGGCAGAATTCCTTTACCCCTGACCTAGAGCTCCTCCCTTCTCCCCGACCTCCTGCCCTGCTTGCCCACCGTCCTCCCACTTGCAAACCAGAACCTCCCTGAGAAACCTCACTTTGAGGACTGGCTGATATGGGGAATGGGGCGGGGGCCATTTCAGTGAAGCTGGCCCTGCAGGCTGGGGGCTTATTGGGAAAAGCAGTGTCTGAAGAGCTTCTGGGGTCTGCAGGGGTGGGTAGAAAGGCAACTGTGTTGGGCCTTGGTCCCAGGCACAGAGATGAGCCTCTTCCTTAGGTGAGCCTCACATGGCAGCCCTCACAAGTCCCAGAACATGAAGTGCCCTCCTGGCCTTTGGGCCTGGCAACCCACCTCTACCTCCTCAGCCTTCAAGCTGCTAGCTCAGGGGACGCCCCATGTCCCACAGGCAGCCAGTGTCTGTCTCCTGAGTACCCTGGAAACCTCACCAGGGAGGGCCCAGCCCTTGCAGGCAGAGGACAAGCAGTGAACAGGGCCTCCGAGGCTGGGCACCTATAACGTTGCAGCAGAGCAGTCCTCAAGAAGGAGGCCCTGGTTTGCTCGGTAACCTTGGTTATACCGAGCTGGGCTATTCCTAATTATTGGTTCTGGACACACTCCCCTCGATGGCGCCCTATGACCATGACCCTTGTCCTGAGTCTTGGGTCTGGGGTGCCTATGGTTTCTGCCTTAAATAATTTCATTGCAATTCCTAAGATGTACATTTTTTTAGCTTTTTTTTTCCTTTAAAGTTACCCTGCTGTGTGTGCCTGAGAGACCTTTCGTCGTCTGCCGCTTTCCCATCCACTGTGTTTGGCTGTGGAATATTTCTCCATCCTGTCCCAAGCTAAGGCATGTGGCTGCGTGGTCGGAGACAGGGCTCCGGAGGAGAGAATGTGGGGCTGGGCCACACTGAACCTGTGCTGAAACGGCCAGGCAGAGGCCCTTGTCCTCACTCGGGTCCTGTCCCAGGTTCCCTGTGTGCCTCAGATGCAGAAGTGGGCCACCCAGGGGGCTGTGCCAGGTCAAGGGTAGTCTGAGGAAAAGGGGCAGGGTGGAGCCAGGACACTATAAAAGCTGAGGGGGGAGGGGCAGCTGGGCTGATAGGAAGTGGGTTGTCAGGAAGTTCTTGAGCCTCAGAGCAGGTGGAGTGTTTGTACCACTGGATTGGAAAATGCTACAGATCAGGGCTTTCCCCACAGAGAGCTGGTTTGGAGCTCACAGCCAGTGGGAACAGGAGGAGCTGTGCAGGCAGTGTGGCTGCACTGAACAAGCCTAGGGCCTCGGGACTGTCCTCCTTCCCTCACGCCTACAGTTAGCAGGTGAACTCTCCTTGGAACAGCTTCTGTCCAGTGAGGTGAGGGGACAAGTCCACCTGGCTGGTCGGGGATTGGATTTTTGGTGCCAGGATCGGCTGGAGGGACAGGGGATGAAGATGGATGGGGAGGACAGATCTCCAGCTGAAGTCTGTCCCCAGGTTCCCAGTTACTGTGCCTCAAAAGAGCCAAGTTCCTGGGATTAAAAGGGGGAAGTGGGCTCTGGACAGCTACTGGGTAGGGGCCGGCAACAGGTGCAGCCAGTTCCCTTTTGGCCTTGGCAGTCTGGGGGCTGGAATGGTTTTCTCCAGTGGGCTAGCTGGAAGCCTGTCCCTGCCCTCGACAGAGGGGTTAAAGTCCAGCAGCAAAAAGGCATCTGGGCTCAGCTTCTGCTGCCCGGCCCAGACTCCTCTTCTGTGAATGATATGGAGGCCCTCAGCCTCTCCCCAGAAGAGCTGTGGCCAGTACAAAACAGGTAGAGGAGTCAGAGTGGGCAGGGCGGCGCAGTGGGGTCCTGCGTGGGCAGAGGGCACAGGGCCTGTCCTGGGTGCACTCTTGCCCTGGTGGTACTGCTATCCATTCCCGTCCCAGCATGGCCCCAGCACCTCTGGCTGCACTCCCTCTTCAGGCTCTCAAGGCCCAGTGGGACCACAGTGGACAGCATGGGGCAGCCCTATTCCCCTGGAGGTGGGAGAGCAAGGCTGGCCTCTAAATTTAGGTCTCAAGGGACACCACCCCCAGATCAGGCCCTAGGTCTCCTTTGGGGTGCCAACCCACCTCAGAGGCTGTTGTACTGTCCCAGGGCGTGGGAAGTGCTGGCTGCCTCAACCTCAGCTGCAGTGGGAGGCTCTTCCCCACACAGCCTGGGGTCTGCCTCTAGCACGTAACTCAAGACCTGGCTGAACCCAGAAAAGCCATTGCCCTTTGGAGCCAGCTGTGTGGGATCTGCCAAGCCTGGAGGAGGGAGGGCAACAGCCCAAGCGCAGGTGAGGGCCAGAGCCATCCAGAACTGAGCTCCTGCTGGGGGCTAAGCCCTGAAGGAAGGGGCAAGACTCTGGTGTCAGCCCTCAGGTATGTGTGTCCCCACAATGCTGGGCTGTGGCTGGATAACCATCTGTCTTCCTCTTTCTCAGGGACGTGGAACCACCCCTCCTGGCATGGGAGGGGCTGTGGTGGATGAGGGCCCAACAGGCATCAAGGCCCCTGATGGCGGCTGGGGATGGGCCGTCCTCTTGGGTTGCTTTGTCATCACGGGCTTCTCCTACGCCTTCCCGAAGGCAGTCAGCGTCTTCTTCAAGGAGCTCATGTGTGAGTTTGGTATCGGCTACAGTGACACGGCCTGGATCTCCTCCATCCTGCTGGCCATGCTATATGGAACAGGTGATGGGCCTTCTTGCTGGGGGTGGGGCTGTCCTGGTCTGTCTGGAACCCATCTGAATGGCCATATGTGCCCTGCTCTGTAGTCCCAAAGCACAAGGTCAGGCCCTTCTTTTCTTTTTTTAAACAGAGACAGAGAGAGAGTCAGAGAGAGGGATAGATAGGGACAGACAGGAATGGAGAGATGAGAAGCATCAATCATTAGTTTTTCGTTGCGACACCTTAGTTGTTCATTGACTGCTTTCTCATATGTGCCTTGACCGTGGGCCTTCAGCAGACCGAGTAACCCCTTGCTTGAGCCAGCGACCTTGGGTCCAAGCTGGTGAACTCGGGGTCTCGAACCTGGGTCCTTCCACGTCCCAGTGTGACACTCTATCCACTGCGCCATTGCCTGGTCAGGCTTGGGACCTTCTTTCTTTATAGACGGTTCCTGGTGCCTCCAGACCACCAGCAAGGAGACCACTAACACGGGGACCTTCCATGTGAACTATGCTTTGCTTAGGAAAGTGTCCGAATGTGACTACTCTCTGGGAAGCTAGTGCTCCTGGTGTCTGCTGAGCTGGGATGTTGGGGAGGGGTGAGCTCAGCACTCAGCTGTTGTCCCCTCCCAGGCCCGCTCTGCAGCATGTGTGTGAACCACTTTGGCTGCCGGCCAGTCATGCTGGTGGGCGGCCTCCTGGCATCTCTGGGCATGGTGGCTGCGTCCTTCTGCAGGAGTGTCATCCAGCTGTACCTCACCACTGGGGTCCTCACTGGTGAGTGGGCTGGCCAGTGGTGGGGCTGGCCAGTGGTGGGGCAGGGTGCAATGGGTACATCTATGCCTCAGTGGCCAATGGCAATGGCTCAGGCCCACAAAGGAGAAGTCCCATCATCCCCACCTCTGGGCACCAGCCTGTCCCTTGTTCCCTATGTCTCTCCTGGTGTGTCCATCGGTGATGGGGGTTCTGTGCACACATTGGGTCTCCTCACATTGACATCTAGCAGACCCACACTTTAGAACAGTTTAGGTGGGAGCCTGTGCCTAGCAAAAAAGGGGGGGCGAGGTGAGTGGCGGGGCCAGTGCCTTACCTGCCCACACCTCCTTCCAGGCTTGGGTTTGGCGCTCAACTTCCAGCCCTCACTCATCATGCTCAACCGTTACTTTAACAAGCGGCGCCCCATGGCAAATGGGCTGGCGGCCGCGGGCAGCCCTGTGTTGCTGTGTGCACTGTCCCCGCTGGGCCAGCTGCTGCAGGACCACTACGGCTGGCGGGGTGGCTTTCTCATCCTGGGTGGCCTGCTGCTCAACTGCTGCGTGTGCGCTGCTCTCATGAGGCCCCTGGAGGCACCCCATGTGCAGGCAAGGTCCGGGCCCCAGAAACCGTCCAGGCAGCTGTTGGACCTGAGCGTCTTCAGGGACCGCGGCTTCATCATCTATGCAGTGGCTGCCTCCATCATGGTGCTGGGGCTCTTTGTGCCACCTGTGTTCATGGTGAGCTATGCCAAGGACCTGGGTGTGCCGGACGCTCGGGCCGCCTTCCTGCTGACCATACTGGGCTTCATCGACATCTTTGCCCGGCCTGCTGCTGGCTTTGTCACAGGACTCCCCAAAGTGCGGCCCTACTCCGTCTACCTCTTCAGCTTCGCCATGTTCTTTAACGGCTTCACCGACCTCACAGGCTCCACAGCCAGCGACTATGGTGGTCTGGTGGTCTTCTGCATCTTCTTCGGCATATCCTACGGCATGGTGGGCGCCCTGCAGTTTGAGGTGCTCATGGCTATCGTGGGTACCCACAAGTTCTCCAGTGCCATCGGCCTGGTGCTGTTGCTGGAGGCCATAGCAGTGCTCATCGGGCCCCCATCCGGAGGTGAGGCTGCAGGCAGTCAGGGAGCCCCAGCCAGACTCCCCAGGTCCAGCACCTGCCCATCTTGGGAACGGAGACTCATTGTGGGATGGCTCTTAGTTGGAGGAACCCCTATTCCCACCCATCCTAGCCAGGCTACCATATCCTCTGACACACAGCCAGCTGGTGTTGGGAAGGAATGAGGACCCACTTGGTCCACTGTGGGACAGCGGGAGACTTTGGTGGGAGCCTGGACTGAGCTGATGCTGTCCCCTCTGCAGGTAGGCTCTTAGATGCCACGGATGTCTACCAGTTCGTGTTTATCCTGGCGGGGACCGAGGTGCTGGCTGCCTCGCTGGTGCTGCTACTGGGCAATTTCTTCTGCATTGAGAAGCCTGCAGGGGCTGCCAAGGAAGAAGAACGCCACAGGCCCCCTGTGGCTGACAGGGGCAAGGTGGACTCGAGGGAGGTGGAGAATTTCCTGAAGGCAGAGCCTGAGAAAAAGGGGGAGGTCGCTCACACCCCAGAAACAAGTGTCTGAGCGGCAGGGTTGCAGGGAGTGGGACAGAGGCTGTCGAGGCTAGGCTCGTATTTATTTCACAAACAGGACTAGCTCAGGTGGAGCCATTGGCTCCCGGCAGCAGATCATCACCTGATCAGTTTTTCGGGGGAGGTGGTGGGTGGGAACGGCGTCATTCCAAAGTGGATCTGTGGTGAAGCCAAGCACGAGGTTATAAGCCATCTGTACCAGGCATCCAGCCTGCTGATCCCGGTGCCCACCGCTGGGCTCAAGGACCTAGAAACCCACTCTTCAGAGACAACATGACTTTAATCAGAGGGTGGGGCCAGGACAACCCGAGTACCAGGCCCAGCCTCCCTCCATGCCTGCCCATACCCACCACGCCTGTCTCCAGCTGGTGCCCAGCCCACCCCGAGTGTCTGGAGGGCAGAGCTCCCTTCCTTCACCTCTGGAAGGCCTGGAATAAACCTGCGTGTAGGAGGAGCTGAGTTTGGTTTCAGGTAGGGAGTGTGGTCTACTGTTCATTCCAAACCTCACTTTTTCAAGCGAGTCTGGTCCTGTTAGTGTGTCAGCTTTGTTAAGTGCTGCTGGTTGAGGGTGTTGCCATGACAAACCCCGGATGGCTGAGAGCACTCACACGGGCCCTGATGGCCCGTACCTGGGAGCCCCTTGGAGGTGTTTGATCACTGCAGTTTAAATGATCTTCCTGCCTTCCGTTTATTCACCCCACAGCCGGCTGACAGTGGCTCTATGTGGTCAGCACCCAGGGCTGGTGTCCACTCCGTCCTCCTCATCCAGCCCTACTGGCCTTGCCCAGGTACCTCACACCCACCTGCCCTTGTGGCCAGCAGTGCCTGCATGTCTGGGAACCCGATCAGAGGCCGCTGGGGCCGCCTCAGTAGGTGGTGCGTCGAGGGCGCTGGGGACGGCAGTGGGTGCCCTGGCGGGCCGAGTGCAGCCGGAGAGACGCCACATCCCTGCTCCTCTGCAACGAAAAGCAAGCGAGGGCTCATCTGGGACTTGGTCACCAACACCACCCCCAGAGCTCTGCACAGAAGCCACGGACCTGACCGGTCCCACAGCTCTGAGGCACTACCTAGCACCCCTCTGGTCTTTCTGTCCTATTAGTAGTCACAGGAGTCAAAATGCCACCTGCTCTTGCTGTCTCATCCCTGTAAGGTGGGCCAGGATGGGGCCCCTTGGCAAAACAGACACCAGCCCCTACTGTATCCCAGAGGCCTGTGGTCTCAGCAGCTGTATACCTGAACTGGAGGGAAGGGCAGAGGCAGAGTGGGCAGCCTGCCCTCTGGGCTATACATACCTGCCCCCCTTCTCTCCTGATGTGAGCTCAACCTGGCTGTTGCAGATCATGTGGTCACCCGGGGCTTGCTGATTGGGGACCAAGTACCCCCAGGGGTGTCTCCCCTGCCTCCTACCCTGAGCAGCCTCACCCTACAACTGACCAGGAGCAGCAGAAAGTATGTGTCTCCTTTTGTCCCCACACCTGCACCTAAAGGGTCTGACCCCATGAGAGGACTGGCAACCCCTAGAGTGATGGTCTGGGGACACCATTAAGCGATCCTGAGATAGTCAACACATCTGGAAGGCTTGGCCGGGGACTAGGTTCATGCACTGCAGGGTATGGAGCTCAGTCCTGTAGCAGCCTTGGGAATATGGGTGGACACTAGTCCCATCTACCGGCTCCAAGCTCACGCACTGACAGGCTGGACAGGCAGATACCAGCACCCGTGCTCACAACTCTTCCATGGTTACCTACACATTGAACACTCCCACGCTGATGAAATAAAGACCACGTGCTGGGGGCAGGAAGAAAGGTAGATATCATATATTTATTATTTACACAGGGTAGTAAGTATACACAAGTACAGCGTCACACAAGCACAGGTCAGAGACATCACTGACACACCAGCTGTACAGACACTGCCACTGTGGCTCCTGTGGGAGGTGGCAGGGGTGCAGCACAGCCCACAGTCACAGTGCTGAGGTGCCGCAGTTGTCACCCCCAAGGGAAGCCCCAGCCTGCTGTGACCAACCTGGCCCCATGCATCAATGGAAGCACCCTGTGCCCTATGCATCAATGCACCGTCTGGACGTCCAGGACCAGCACTACGATGCTGGGGCAGAGGGGACACAGTCCTGAACATCTTTCAAGCCCCTAGCTTCCTACAAGTTCCCCAGTTTCCAAACACCTCTGCAGTTAGGTGACAGGGAGAAAGTGAAGTGCCTACAAATGTATGCATCACTCCTCAAGATGGGGCTCCTATCTACTGCCTGCCACCACTTGGGCCTCTGATGCTGCAAAACGGAAGGGATAACGGGGAGCTGCACACCCTGAGGGTCTTTCTGGTGAGAATGAGATCCACTCCACATGTTTCCCAACCTTTGTGGGCATATCACACCCAGACCTTCAGGTCTCAGGGTCGCTTGCACCTTGGCACTTGAGAGAGATTATGTTGGGCTACCCCCCACCTGGGGAAACCTGCATCCTGGGTGGACAGCCACATCCTTGGTTCTGAGCACACAGGTATCAGCACACATTAAGGGCCACTCTGCACTGCTAATATTTAGTCTATTTAGAAAATGCTCCCAAATCCAAAGGCATTGAGGCGACCACCACCAGCAAAGTAAAGCACACACGACCGAGGAGGGCCCAACACTGCCACGGTACAGCCTCTGTTTCCGGTCCTGGGCGCCCGCTTCCGTTGCCACTTCTGGGAAGGTGGATCAGTGCTCAGTTCGGCCAGAAGCACTGCGACACCCTTGCTCACAGCCGAACTTCCTAGAACTGTCTAATGGCTCTGATGACTTTAGTCCTAGAGACTCAGTTTACGGTGAGAAGGGAGTAACAGCCAAAACCAGGTGAGGGAAGTCACAGGACAGCACACAACACACGCATAGACACGTAACACACAAGTGTACAATGACAACTTCTGAGAGAACATCCCTCTCCACAGTGGACCACACCAAACAGAAGAAGGAACAGTGCTGGCAGCAGGGTGCTCTGCACCCGTCTCAGTACACGGAAACTTCATGCCAGTGTCTGAGTATGGACTCTTTGAAGTCACCATCATTTTTAAGACCACAGAAACAGACAAGAACAATAAAAAGATTTCTTTACACAGATTTAAGCCATTAATTTTTAGCAAAATGATACAAAACTGTCAGAATCAAGTTGGTTACAGCAGACTCATCAGGGAGCGCAGAGCACCACCACGGCAGGGAGGACTGAAAGGCGCTGGAACGGGAGTCTGGTTCTCTGCAAGTGTCCTGCACTCCGCTTTTCTTCCCACCCTGTGACCATGAGTTCACAGGGGCCTCAGTGGAGCCCCGGCAGTGGCGGTGGCAGCACTTGGGAGTCTATCCAGTTTATTTTGTTTTGTTTCCCCATGGGCGTTGCTGGGTGGGTGGCCTGGAGAGCACCCGGTGTCCTAGACCGGGGAGCGTCACTAGTAAAGCCATGTAACAGAGTAGATCAGCCATGCATTCATTGTCTGCCCTTCACAGCAAAAAGGAGAGTTCTCATCGGTGCACGACAGACTGAAGACCACTGGAAGCCACCCGACCAGGAATCTGTCGGAGCCAAAGCACAGGACAAGGTCAGTGTGCGGTCAGAGGGCCAGGCCAGTCAGTGAGGTGCCCTGAAAGGGAACAGATGTCATCTAGCCCCACTCTGGACACCTGTGCCCTGGCTGCTCCAGGAGCTTCCTCTGTGGCCAGGACATATGCTCAGCAGAACAAGTGACAGGAAGACAGGGAAGGAGAAAGAAGCATGCAGGCAGAGCCAAGAAGCTCATCCACAACAGGACCAAAGTTCAAGCAGGAAAGATACTTGCTCCCAGCTGCCCCCCCCCCCCAATAAGCTGGTGTTTTGAAAACAGGGCCTTGGGATCCCCCCCTGTGGGGGAGATGTAACAAGCAGTTCTCATCAAGATGGTTCCCATAGCACCGTCATGTTAAAGCCACAGCAGGCTCCACATGGCCCTGAGTCCGACAGCTGCCAGCCCTCAGTGGCAGAAAGGCAGGAAGGAGCCACCAGAGTGACCCAGAGAGGGGAGCGCAGCCTGGGCGCCCAGCCATGCACGTCGGCAGGGGAACAAGCGGTTGAACCGACAGGTTAGTTAGTACACATGACATCACAGACAAGATGTTGGGCAAAGACCAAATTCGAAAAGAAAAACAAAATGAGGAAGACAGAAATAAGTGTGGAAGGAAGAGGACAAAGCCTGGACTACAGAGACTATAGGAGTCTCACATAGCAAGAGCATTAAGAGGCCCCACCAAGCGCGACCACTCAGCTGAGCGCAACAGACACAACCCGGACAACTGACCCTGGCACCCAGGGGCTAAAGTGTCCTGGGGGCTACTGAAGCCAGCACACGTGCAGAGCCCCAGGGTCCTGCTACCTATGCAGGCTATGACTCACACAGTGGGCAGGTCCTAGGATCACCCCATTTAGGAACTCCCTGCAGTATGCTTGCTCCCACAGAATGGGAACCTGACCGCAGCTACTCTGGAATTCTTACCAGGGAAACAACTGGGCAGAAGGACCTCACTCTACCTGCAGCACCTGGCATGCAAGACCAAGCCCACCTCTGTGCTCCCATGTGGGCGAGGGGGTCAGGTCCCGCCCCGCTCTGGTGCCTGCTGTCTGGAGAGACCGGCCGTGAGCACACTCACCCAGTGCTGCCTTCCAACGGGAGATGCGCAGCTACTTGCCGTGGTGTTCGAAAGGAATGCTATTCTGAGGTGGGGGGAAAAGACAGCTGTTGGTAAGGGTGCCGCTGGCTGGCCCAGCACAAGGCCTATTTCCAGAAGTGTGTGCTCACCTTGCCTCCACCAGGTCCACCATCACTGGCCAGGGTGTATCTCAGTGGGGACTCCGGGAACCACCTGGGAGCTCAGCCTCACCTTTTATGAGTTGACCCTAAACAAGAGCAGCTATAGCTGCTCCTCTAGAATGACCTGCCACGAAGGCCAACAAGGAGCCAGGGTAGATCCCCTCATGTCTCCCACAGAGAGAACCTGATGCCAGACACGGCCCCAGGCCTTGCTCACTGCTCAGAGCAGCCTGTGCTTGGGCAGCAGAAGGAGAGCACCACCCTGTGACACAGAGACTAGACACATTTCCTCACTGACACAAGGTAAAGGATGGGGCCTTGTTTGGATGACAGGACATGGATTAAAACCAATACAAGGAGAAACAGGCCCAGGAACCATGTTATCCTATTGGCACTACTGAACCAGGAGGACAAGGAGTAACAGGCCAAGAACCACATTATCCTATCAGCACCGCTGGACCAGGAGGAAAACATCACACACAGGCTCATCCACCAGATGGCCTTTAGTTTAGGCTCCATGCTATTTTAGCCGAATAGGCTACTCACACTCCGAGGTTGGGAATGTGGGGACTGGGTCCCTGGAGGAGCCTAGCACCAGCGACACTTGAGGAAGGTGGATAAAAGGAGGAGTGGCCACAGGGTCAGGACAAGGGACACAGGTGTTGAGGCCCCCTCACACCCAGCGGGAGAAGGCCAGGAGGTGCTCTGACAGGTGGGCTGGTAGTGGCTCTGAGCCCGTTTCTGCTAAAGCTGAGCACCACCCTGGGCTGGGCACATGGCACCAAATGCATGCCCTCCTCAAAGGACAGAGAAGATGCTGCCGTGGAGGAAACAGGTGGGACACACACGTGGCTGCCTCTCCTTCACTCCACTTCCTTTGAAAAGTAAGTGGGCATGAAGGCTACCGAACCGTGGAAGCTGGAACCTCTATTCACTGTCACTACCAAACTGCCAGGGCAGGCAGACATCAGGGGCAGCCCCACCCTGAGTCTCTGGGCCTCATGCTGTCCCACAGGGGCACTGGTCATGCCCTTAGACAGCATGGGCCTTTCAGTCTTCGAAGGAAGTGCACCATGGCAACCAGGAAAACCTGAGAGCCACGCCTGGGATGGTGCATCAGGACATCCCCCCAAGGGACTAAGTCCTCTATGTGAAGATGATCTTGAGAAAATTTCTTGTGACGCAAGCTGAGGTGTTACTAAAGAGGAAACACCCCCAAGACATCTCTGGGAGCCCACCATGTTGAGGTCCACATTTTATTCCTTCAGACGGACGGCAGAGTGAGAACTGGAGTGCAAGGGTCTAGACTCCCCAGGAATGGACTCAGAACTGTGTGTGGGCCTGACCTGTGGTGGCGCAATGGATAAAGCGTCGACCTGGAAATGCTGAGGTCGCCGGTTCGAAACCCTGGGCTTGCCTGGTCAAGGCACATATGGGAGTTGATGCTTCCAGCTCCTCCCCCCCTTCTCTCTCTCTGCCTCTCCTCTCTAAAAATGAATAAAAAATAAAAAACAATAAAAAAAAAAGAACTGTGTGTGGTCAGCATCAGGTTGAGGCTGGCCTGGGTGGAGAAGGGCTGGACTCATACCTGTAAATGCCTGGCACCTGCAGGACCTCTGGCTCTTCTACCAATTAGGCACTTTCTTTTCTTAAAAAAAGGCCTGCTCCTTCCTTCATCTTTGCTAGCTGGGCCCTGATATGTGGACTTTTGAGTCCAGGCAGAGCCCTTGGAGTCCACAGGACTGGGCATCCCTACCTGAGGTGTTCTGGGGTCACAGAGCTGCTGCACACCCAGGTGGGAGCAGTCAGCTTCCAGGACCTGCTCCAGCTGCTGATTCAGTTTCCAGGGCTTGTGGGGAGAAGTCCCTGAAGCCCGCATTGTGTCCTGTGGTGAAGGGGCTGGGGTGGGACCAGGGGCTGTTAAGAGACCCAATCTCATTACTGTGGCCAGACCCCTTGAGCCCCACAAATGAAACTACCTGAACCTTCAGTGCCTCTGGGAGGAAGTTATAGCACAGAACCCACCCACATCCAGCAGAGTTACTAGTCAGTGAGAGTGTTGGTAAAAAAAGTGCTTGGAAACACTGCCTCTGCCTCAGCACACTTGCCCCTCCACCAGAAGACCACAGATTCTGGCAGCTCTCAGACCCTGTGCTCCGACCACTGTGCCCAATCCACCCCACTCACCAAGCTATATGCAGCTCCTGGCCGTGGGGCCTGCAGCTGACCGTACACCAAAGCGGCATCACAGAACCAGAGGGGCTAGCTGCGCACCCAGCCAGTGTTGGGCTTCCCACCAGGATACCCCATGGAATGGGTGCAGTTTCCTGACCCTTAACTACCCTGCTGCGAATGGGGACCCTGGAAGCACAAGAGGAAAAAGAGCTATTGTGATGAGATGAGCTAAAAGGAGAATTGCAGCAATGGGCGCCAAGTGGGAAGAGGCTGTGGGTGGAAGGAACGGTGCAGAACGTGTGTGTCAGGTCTGCAGAGGACGCGCACACAGGGACATCAAGACGGGAGCCCTCATCACAGCACACCACCATGCCCTGGGCCCCAAAGGCCTCTGTCCATACTACTCCACATGACCGCCAGCAGCCCCTGTCCTGGCCAGGCTCTGGCTAGCCAACAAGGACAAGGAAAGAGTTACAGCTGGTGTGTGCCTATCACAGACACCCAGTGCCAGCGGGCACAGTGTGATGAGTGTGCACAGGGAAGCCACCGAGCCTCCGAGGCCAGCTTAGGTTGGGGCAGCAGAAGAAAAGAGGCCCTGTTACCTGTGCCACCACAGTGGGGGATGAGTCCAGTACCCACACAGCTAGTCCCAGAGGTTCTAAACAAAGGGGGTGAACAACAGCCAGGGTCAGCATCCCTTGTCAGTCAAACCCTTCAAAACCCTCATCCCACTCTGCCCACAGCCCGTAACACTGAGAAGCCTGGAGTCAATGTCCCACCCCTGGCAAGCTGGGTGCACGTACCTGTGAGGTGGACATGCGGGAGGTATCTTGTCGGCCTGTGAGATCTGATGAGGAGATGTTGACAGGGGCACCGCGGTGCAGCCGCATACTCACTTTCCGCTCTCTTTCCATGCCAGACACAGGCCGAGGAGAGGTGTTGGCTGAAGGAGAGGGAGGCAGGGGAGTGAGGCCCTCCATTGCTCCTCCACGGCGGCTCTGTCCTCAGTACACAGCACAGAGCAGACCCAGGGCGCCTGCGCCACACTGCATCTATGGGACTTCTAAGGCAGGCCAGAGGCAGGTGGTCCCCACTGACACTGGGCCACTCACATCCCAGGGGCTAGCCTGGCACCCAAGGTTAGGGCCCAAAAGGGGAACGCCAGTGTGGGGGCTCCCGTGGGAGGGCTACCCAGCTCTGCTTGCGGAGCTGTCAAGGCTGGGGAAGGGACGAGTGTCAAGAGGCTGGTGGGGTGATGTGTGTTATGAGAAGAGTAAGAAGCCAGTCACCGGAGCTTCTGGGAAAGCTATGAGGTGAATGTTCCCAAAGGCGCTGCCCCAGGCTGCTCCCTGGCCTGTATACCCTCAGGAGTGAGGATCACTGGAATGGAAACACAAAGGCATCTCCCAGGAGATGCAGCTGCCTATCCAAACCCCATTCAGAGCTGGCTCCCCCCAAGGTCACACACAAACAGCACCCCACTACCTGCTGGGATGAGGGGTAGGACATGGTGTGAGCTGACGGTTCTAGAGCCACTCACCAGTGTGTGAGGTAGGGGTGAGGGGAGTGGGAGCAGCCACTTCTTGTGTTCCCCTCAGCCGGCCTGAGGCTGTGGAAGGGAGCCCACGGGTGGCTGGGTTTCGGGAGTGTCTCAGTCGCTCCTCACGGTCCCGGCGCTCCCGCTCAGCGTCGTCAGCTGCCCGACTGGCACCCTAGGAAGGCAAGAGGAGGAGACCAGAATGGAATGGGGTTTAGTGAAAAACATTCCACAGACCTCCTTTGCTGCCCCCTGCAACTCAAGAGAATACCAGGGCTATTTGGGACAAGCCTGCTGTGAAGCTATCCAAGTCAGTGAGACAGTTTTCTCTCCAGGACAATGCACAGCCCATCTTAGTCCTGTGAATGGTGAGCAAACAGATAAACCCCAAACACCCGGGCAGTTGGGTGGCCCTCCTCTCTGTTAACATTCACATAAAGACAGGAAATCATCTGAGGTTATGACAGTTGGGGGAGGATAAGAAGAAGGCATGAGCAGTGGCATCTGGTTCGCCAAGGGGTCCACTAGGTCCAGACCCCCAGGCCCAGGGCAAATGTTGGTGCACATGTCACAAGGTGGCCAGAGGCTAGGTTTGTCTTGGAGGCCACACAGTAAACTCCGGTATAAGCAGCCAATTACACTCTCACTGAGTAACAAGCTGCTGCATGGGGCACTGCGTGTCACATGGCACAGCCAGGACACCTGCACACAGTTGCTTACACACAGATCCCAGCACTAGCAGGTGAGAGAGTCTATAAACTGTAGCCTAAACATTCTGCTGGTGCAGCCACGTCCACACATCTATATATTGCCTATTGCAGCTTGCTAGTTAGAACACAGAGCTGGGTGGTTATGGCACAGGTGGACTGCGGAGCCAGTTATATTTACCAAGTAGCCTTTTACAGAAAAGGTTTGCCAAGCCCTGACATGAGGAACAGTCAGATGGGCACCTCCCAGTGCCTCAGACAGGAGGTCCACCCAGATGTCTAGACTCTGGCCATCTGCAGTAGCACTACTAGGGTTATGCTTGGAAGGCCACCCTACAGAGCTCTCTTCTCCCACCACTTGCCAAGTGCCTTGATATGTGCCTTGATGGTGGGGGGGGGAGGCTACAGCAGAGCAAGTGACCCCTTGCTCAAACCAGTGACCTTGGGCTCAGGTCAGCGACCATGGGGTCATGTCTATGATCCCATGCTCAAGCCAGTGACCCTGTGCTTAAGCCAATGACTTCAGGGTTTCGAACCTGGGTCCTCTGCATCCCAGTCTGAAGCTCTATCCAGTGCGCCAATGCCTGATTAGGCCAAATCTTTTTTTTTTGTATTTTTCTGAAGTTGGAAACGGGGAGGCAGTCAGACTCCCGCATGTGCCTAACCGGGATCCACCTGGCACGCCCACCAGGGGGCGATGCTCTGCCCATCTGGGGCATCCCTCTGTTGCAACCAGAGCCATTCTAGCGCCTGAGGCAGAGGCCACAGAGCCATCCTCAGCGCCCGGGCCAACTTTACTCCAATGGAGCCTTGGCTGCGGGAGGAGGAGAGACAGAGAGGAAGGAGAGGGGGAGGGTGGAGAAGCAGATGGGTGCTTCTCCTGTGTGCCCTGGCCGGGAATCAAACCCGGGACTCCTGCACACCAGGCCGACGCTCTTATCACTGAGCCAACCGGCCAGGGCTAGGCCAAATCTTTAATGAAATAAACAGAAGTTCTAGAACGATAGAATCCTGGCTGTGATGTCTGAAAATTCATTAACTGGACTCAAAGAAACAACTGAGATGAGTAGCCTGTTTTAGCAGGAACAAATTAAAGTTCAAGCTTTGCCCCCCAGTCCCCCCTGCAGAATTCTCCCATGCAATTAATGAACAAACTGACTAACAAACATTAAGTCTAGCTTATTGCAGGGCCAAGGACACATTCAACACCCAGTGCCTTCCCAGGCTGCCCACTCAATGCAAATGCCAAGACACTCGGCAGATCTTCAGCTCCTGCGGCGATAGCCTCCATCTCAGCCACACCTCCTGCTTAAGGAGCATGCAGGGACAACACTGCAACACCACAACACGCTTAGGGCCAAAAACATACTGTTCACAAAAATTAGGGGATATTTCAAAATGAATATGAAGCAATAAAATATTCCCTAATTTTTGTGAGCTAATAGAAATAAAATGATCTTTCAACAGAAAAAGACTTAGCATTCAAGTGAGAGCTCTGGTTCTGGGCGGCCCTGTACCTGTGGACCACCCCCACCTGTCCTGTCTGCTTCTACTTCCCCTTGTCAGGCATCTTGCTTCTCAGAACCTCTCGCCCACAGGCAGACCCCAAAGGCCATAGCCCTGCCAAGAGCACCAGGCTCCCAGTGCAGCGAAAGTGCCTTCAAAACCCAAACTATGGACATCCCACCTCTCACCTAAGATGCAGGGAACCAGCGGCCTTTTGCTGACAGGCCGTTTCCCACCCACACTGAGTAGTCAGGGAGTTGACGACACTACTTACAAATTTGAGCATGTTCCAGTCGAACACATAGTCGTAGGAGAACCCCTGGCGATGGAACAGGTTCCTAAAGAGCTGCCTCAGGTATGAGTAGTCAGGCTTGTCGTCAAAGCGCAAAGAACGGCAGAAATTCAGGTATGTGGCGAATTCAGCTGTAAAACAACAGGAAACTCAGAGCTAACCAGTGACACCCCATTTGGGGGCGAGCACAGCAAAGACAACATTACTGTTGACCATCCACTCTCCAAACTGGGAGTGAAATACGGAATCTGAAACAATAGTCACATTGAAGAGTAAAGGCGTCATAAAAACTTTAAGAAAATGCAGCATTGCTTGACCAGGCAGTGGTGTAGTGGACAGAGCATTAGCCTGGGATGCAGAGGACCCAGGTTCAAAACCCTGAGGTAACCAAATTCAGATTTAACTGATTACCCTGTATTTGATCTGGCTACTCTAGTTCGGATATACCTGCATGTTCAATAAAGAGTACTGAAATATTAAAAAAACAAACAAACAAAAAACAAACAAACCCTGAGGTCACCTGCTTGAGCCCAAATATCACCGGCTCAGCTGGAGCCCCTCCTCGTTCCCCACCCCATCAAGGCACATATGAGAAGCAATCAATGAACAACTAAAGTGCCACAATGAAAAACTGATGCTTCTCATCTCTATCCCGCCCTCTCCTTCGCAGCATCCCAGAGCAATCTGGCTTTACCTAGGGTGCCTGTCTTAGAGGCAACCCCACAAAGCAAAGGGACATGCCCTCAGTTACGGCTCTGGATGCTGCCAAAGGACTGACCACCCACCAGAGAGGGGGCTTGCCTTGTTCAGCCCCAGCCCCCACAGGCACTGGGGACTCATTGCTGGCCCTGCGCTTGGCAGGCCTGAGGACACTCACACGGGTAGCCCTTGCACAGCACTTCAATGGGTGTAGACATCTTCTTCTCACTGATGCGCTCGTACTTCTGCCTCTTGGTGGCAGCCTTCAGCCCCTGCCATGGCAGGGAACCCAGATTAAAATACATGAGTACATAGCCCAGTGACTCTAGGTCATCCCTTCGAGATTGTTCTGGAAAAAAAAGGGAAACAAGTTAAGGTCAGCCCATCCCAGCAGCAGCAAGCCCACACTTACTGTGGAAATGAACACTAAAAATCACAAAAGACAGGCCCTGGCCGGTTGGCTCAGTGCTAGAGCGTCGGCCTGGCGTGCAGGAGTCCTGGGTTCGATTCCCGGCCAGGGCACACAGGAGAAGCGCCCATCTGCTTCTCCCCCCCTCCCCCCCTCCCCCTCTTCTTCCTCTCTCTCTCTTCCCCTCCCACAGCCAAGGCTCCATTGGAGCAAAGTTGGCCCGGGCGCTGAGGATGGCTCTGTGGCCTCTGCCTCAGGCGCTAGAATGGCTCTGGTTGCAACAGAGCAACGCCCCAGATGGGCAGAGCATCACCCCCCGGTCGGGCGCATGTGGGAGTCTGTCTGACTGCCTCCCCGTTTCTAACTTCAGAAAAATACAAAAGCAATAAATAAAAGAAAAAAAAATCACAAAAGACACTTAGATTCTTTCCTTCCTTCCTCCAGAAGTTGCCCTGGATGTGACCTTAGGGAATGGCAACACCCAGACAAGTGACACCCCTGTTGCAGCTGCCAGAGTGCCATCATTTGCCCGCCCTACCACAACTCAGAATCCCAGCTCCACTGTCCCCAAAGCCTGCTTTTGCTACTGCAAGCCTGACCACTCTCGGTCCCCAGAGGCTGGCTGTTCCCTATACTGAGACACACATGCCCAGGCAGCCTAGGACAGCAGCTAGGGCTCACCGATTCCAAGGTGCGTGTTGATGGAGGCATACCGTGCCGTTCCGGTGAGGTTTTTGTTCTCACGGTAGGGGATGTGCTGGTGGGTCCTGGCGTCCCGATACTTCTTGGCCAGGCCAAAGTCTATGATGTAGACCAGGTTGCCCTTCTTCCCCAGTCCCATGAGAAAGTTGTCTGGCTTCACGTCACGGTGAATGAAGTTCTTTGAGTGAATATACTCAATCCGACTGATCTGTTAGCAGAGCAGCAGGGTCAAGTCAGTCCAACAGCAGCCTGGAGGAGGCTCCTGCCTGGAGGTCAGCGCCCTGATGGAGTGGCACATCTGCACCCCTTGGCCAGGGCAGTCACTCAATAATTGGGACAGGACACTGAACCTACCACCTTTACCACACCCCACGCCTGGGCATTTCCCTCCCACAGGCTCTAGAGAGGGGACGAAGAGCAGCATGCACCAGTGGCCCCTATGCAGCTCTATCCACCGGGAGTCAGGCCTCACTCGTGAATGTACTGTGTCACACCCATGATGGTTCTCAAACTCAACCCATTGTATCACTACCTCATGGGAGGTAAACCAATTGCTTTAGTACAATGAACACTTACCATCTGGTCGGCCAGCAGCAGGACAGTCTTGAGACTGAACTTCCTCGAGCAAAAGTTGAAGAGGTCTTCCAGGCTTGGTCCCAACAGCTCCATCACCATGACATTGTAGTCCCCCTCCGCCCCACACCACCGGATGGTGGGGATGCCCACTGGAAGACACAGTGCATTTCAGGGTGGCCAGGGTCAGAAGACCCTGACACACCTGTGTTCACACTGTGACTCTCTGATAAGGGTTAGGTGGGCAGCAGTCGCAAGGACACAAGGCGAGAACATGAAACCCACTTTGTGGATGGGGGACAGGAAAATGCAGAACAGAGGAGGGGCAGGGAGAAGCCCTGGGTCCTCTATGATTAACATCTGTTAATGTGGTGCACTTGTCACAATTCATGAACCAAAAGCATGAGAGGTATGCAAAAGACTTGTTAGAGATGAACACTACAATATGCAAGATGAAAACCACAGGGTGGGAATAACAGCAGACCTAACACTGCGGACCCGAAGGCATGTGAGATACAGAAGCTACCAACACACCCAACGGGTCTATAATCAGCATGAGACAACTTCCACCACTGTTGGTATAACTATAGCACCCAGGAGAGGAAAAAGAAGGGCGGGGACAGGTGACACACTTGAAGAAATGGCTGGACGAGCCTGACCAGGAGGTGGTGCAGTAGACAGAGCATCAGCCTGGGCCACAGAGGACCCAGGTTCGAAACCCCGAGGTCACCAGCTTGAGCATGGGATCATAGGCATAACTCCATGGTCACTGGCTAAGTCCAAAGGTCGCTGGCTTGAGCAAGGGGTTATTCACTTTGCTGTAGCCCCCCCCCCAACCCCCTCCACACCCATCAAGGCACATATGAGAAAGCAATCAATGAACAACTAACTAAGGTGCCAAAACTACGAGCTGATGCTTCTGATCTCTCTCCCTTCCTGTCTGTCTGTCCCTATCTGTCCCTCTCTCTGTTTCTCTCTGTCTCTGTTACAAAAAAAGAAATGGCTGGATGAAAACATGTAACCCAATGAACCCCAAGGAAAAGAACCAAACAAACAGAACATCATACTACCATACCCAATAATTAAACTGCTCACCACTAGTGACAGAGAACATCTTGAAAGAAGCAGAGAAAAAAAGAGTTGTCACATACTGAGACACAGAAACAGGGTGATGGTAACTTCTCACCAGAGCACACGGAGAAGTATCCATCAAGTACTGAGAAAAACTGGCATTTTACAAAAGTATAGGTTAAAAAAATCCTCAAAAAAGCAAAGACAAAATCAAGATGTCCTTTTTTTTTTTAAGCTGGAAACGGGGAGAGACGGTCAGACAGACTCCCACATGCGCCCGACCGGGATCCACCTGGCACGCCCACCAGGGGCGAAGCTCTGCCGCAACCAGAGCCACTCTAGCGGCTGGGGCAGAGGCCAAGGAGCCATCCCCATCCTTGCTCCAATGGAGCCTTGGCTGCGGGAGGGGAAGAGAGAGACAGAGAGGAAGGAGGAGGGGGTGGAGAAGCAAATGGGCGCTCCTCCTATGTGCCCTGGCCGGGAATTGAACCCGGGTCCCCCGCATGCCAGGCCGACACTCCACCGCTGAGCCAACCAGCCAGGGCCAAAATCAAGATGTCTTTAAAACATAAAAAGTTGTAGTATCAATCACGTATTTATGCAACAGACCTGCTCTGCTCATCTGTTCCTTACCACACAGAAGGCAGGAGATGCCAATGGCAGTCTGGGCCTCCACAAAGGACAGACAGCACTGGAAGTGACCACACCCTGTACACCCAGATGTGACAGCTTACACAAAGACAACACACAGCAGTATGAGCATGGGTGGATGGGAGAACACATACTTTTGAAGGTTCTGCTGCTGCAGGTCATGTGGTTTAGCACCACTGAAGAGACTAGAACACAAAGATGTACCTAACAAACCTACTTTGGCCACTAAAAAGAGAGGCTGATTAAAGAGCCAACATAGGGCCCAGACTGTTTAGCTCAGATGGTTAGAGCATCATCCTGATACTCTAAGGTTGCAGGTTCAATCCCTGGTCAGGACACATACAAGAATCAACCAACATTGCCTGATCAGGTGGTGGCGCAGTGGATAGAGCGTAAGACTGGGACGTGGAAGACCCAGGTTCGAGGCCCCAAGGTTGCCAGCTTGGGTGCCGGCTCATCTGGTTTGAGCAAAAAGCTCACCAGCTTGAGCCCAAGGTCGCTGGCTCGAGCAAGGGGTTACTCGGTCTGCTGAAGGCCCGTGGTCAAGTCACATATGAGAAAGCAATCAATGAACAACTAACGTGTTGCAACGCACAACGAAAAACTAATGATTGGTGCTTCTCATCTCTCCGTTCCTGTCTGTCTGTCCCTGTCCATCCCTCTCTCTGACTCTGTCTCTGAAAAAAAAAAAAAAAAAAAAAAGAATCAACCAACAAATGCATAAATAAGTGGAACAACCAATGTATGTTTTTCTCACTTTCAAATCAATTTTTTAAAAAAGTCAACAGAGGACCTAATCATGAAAAAAATCACCTAAAAATATTTGATTAATCCAAAAAGGCAAAAAAGGAGGGAAAATAAAACCAATGAGACAAAAGCCAGCAGCAAGGTGAGATGCAAGCCTCATCTGTCACTAATCACATTAAATGTAAATACAGAGCAGACCAACATACATTTTTTTTTTTTTTTTTTTTTTTTACAGAGGCAGAGATAGACAGGGACAGACAGACAGGAACAGAGAGAGATGAGAAGCATCAATCATCAGTTTCTCGTTGTGCGTTGCGACTTCTTAGTTGTTCATTAATTGCTTTCTCACACGTGCCTTGACCGTGGGCCTTCAGCAGACCGAGTAACCCCTTGCTGGAGCCAGCGACCTTGGGTCCAAGCTGGCGAGCTCTTTGCTCAAGCCAGATGAGCCCGCGCGCGACCTCGGAGTCTCGAACCTGGGTACTTTCGCATCCCAGTCCGACGCTCTATCCACTGCGCCACCGCCTGGTCAGGCCATACAATTTTTTTAAAGATACTAGTGTGACTCTGTATTTTTGTTTGAGATCTGAGCAAAATTCCAAGATATGAGTTGTGATTCGAAAAGCTGTCATAAGTTGGTGCACGGGTCCAATATCAGCAGCACAACACCAGCATCTTTCTCACGTGTTACCCGCAGAATCAAGTCGAATCTCGTGCACTGTACTCATTCTTGCATCATTTTTGCATTTTTTTACTAACTTTTTTTGTGTGCTATCATGGTGCCAAAGAAATTGAGTGTAGGCCCTGGACGGTTGGCTCAGCGGTGGAGCGTCAGCCTGGCGTGCGGGGGACCCGGGTTCGATTCCCAGCCAGGGCACATGGGAGAGGCGCCCATTTGCTTCTCTACCCCCCCCCCTTCCTCTCTGTCTCTCTCTTCCCCTCCCGCAGCCAAGGCTCCATTGGAGCAGGAATGGCCCGGGCGCTGGGGATGGCTCCTTGGCCTCTGCCCCAGGCGCTGGAGTGGCTCTGGTCGAGATAGACAGAGCGACGCCCTGGAGGGGCAGAGCTTCGCCCCTGGTGGGCGTGCGTGCGGGTGGATCCCGGTCGGGCGCATGCGGGAGTCTCTCTCTCCCCGTTTCCAGCTTCAGAAAAATACAAAAATAAAAAGAAATTGAGTGTAAAGGATAGTGGTAAGAAGAAGAGAATGATGTCGATAGAAGTAAAGCAAGAAATAATAGAAAAACATGAGTGTGGTGTACGAGTGATTGAACTAGCAAGGCTGTTCGACTGTAATCCATCTACAATTTGTACCATCCTTAAACAAAAGGATGCCATCAAAAGCGCAAATCCAGTGAAAGGAACTACAATTCTGTCCCAATTAAGGACAAATATCCATGAAGAAATGGAGAAGCTTCTGCTGGTGTGGGTGAAAGAGAAAGATCCGGCAGGAGAGACAGTGATGGAGACTGTAATATGTGAAAAGTCACGTATTATTTACGGCGACTTCAAGAAGAAAGAACCATCAACCTCAAAAGAGGCAGAAGATACGTTTAAGGCAAGTCACAGCTGGTTTGAAAATTTCAAGAAGAGATCTGGCATTCACTCGTTGGTGAGGCATGGTGAAGCTGCGAGTGCTGACATTGAGGCAGCTGAGGTACATCGCATGTTTTGCTGTGCTTATCATAAAGGAAGGCTACATCCCCCAACAAGTGTTCAACTGTGATGAAACAGGATTATTTTGGAAAAAAATGCCCCGGAGGACTTTCATCACTGCAGAGGAGAAGCAGCTGCCAGGCCATAAACCCATGAAGGACTGTCTGACCCTTGCATTGTGTACAAATGCTAGTGGTAACTGTAAAGTAAAGCCACTGCCAGTGTATCATTCCAAAAATCCTCGAGCCTTTAAGACTCACAATATTCTTAAAGAAAAACTGCAGGTTATGTGGCACGCCAATGACAGGGCGTGGGTTACGCGGCAGATTTTTTTTTTTTTTTTACAGAGACAGAGAGAGTCAGAGAGAGGGATAAACGGAGAGACAGACAGGAACGGAGAGATGAGAAGCATCAATCATTAGTTTTTCATTGTGCATTGAGACACCTTAGTTGTTCATTGATTGCTTTCTCATATGTGCCTTGACCGCAGGCCGTCATCAGACCGAGAAACCTCTTGCTCGAGCCAGAGACCTTAGGTCCAAGCTGGTGAGATTTTGCTCAAACCAGATGAGCCCGCGCTCAAGCTAGCGACCTTGGGGTCTCGAACCTGGGTCCTCGGCATCCCAGTCCAACGCTCTATCCACTGCGCCACCGCCTGGTCAGACGTGGCAGACTTTTATTGAATGGGTAAATCTCGTCTTTGGTCCTGCAGTGAAGAAATATCTTCAAGAAAACAAACTCCCGATGAAAGTATCCTGAATATGCTCCAGCCCACCCACCACCTGGTCTTAAAGATGACATTCTCAATGAGTTCAAATTCGTGAAAGTCCTCTACCTAAGTGGTCCCCAACTCCCGGGCCGTGGACCAATACTGGTCTATGGGACATTTGGTACCAGTCCGCAGAGAAAGAATAAATAACTTACATTATTTCCGTTTTATTTATATTTAAGTCTGAACGATGTTTTATTTTTTAAAAATGACCAGATTTGCCCTGGCCGGTTGGCTCAGCGGTAGAGCGTCGGCCTAGCGTGTGGAGGACCCGGGTTCGATTCCTGGCCAGGGCACACAGGAGAAGCGCCCATTTGCTTCTCCACCCCTCCGCTGCACTTTCCTCTCTGTCTCTCTCTTCCCCTCCCGCAGCCAAGGCTCCATTGGAGCAAAGATGGCCCGGGCGCTGGGAATGGCTCTGTGGCCTCTGCCTCAGGCGCTAGAGTGGCTCTGGTTGCAACATGGCGATACCCAGGATGGGCAGAGCATCGCCCCCTGGTGGGCAGAGCTTCACCCCTGGTGGGCGTGCAGGGTGGATCCCGGTTGGGCGCATGCGGGAGTCTGTCTGACTGTCTCTCCCTGTTTCCAGCTTCAGAAAAATGAAAAAAAAAAAAAAAAAAAAAAAAGACCAGATTCCCTGTGTGTTACATCCAACTAAGACTCACTCTTGAGACGCTTGTCTCGGTCACGTGATACATTTATCCATCCCACCCTAAAGGCCGGTCCGTGAAAATATTTTCTGACATTAAACCGGTCTGTGGCCCAGAAAAAGTTGGGGACCACTGCTCTACCTCCCGCCCAACACAACTTCAATCTTGCAACCTATGATCAGTAGGCCATTTCCAATTTTAAAAAGCTTTACACAAAGCACTTGTTCCGCTGCTGCTTTGAGGTGACTGAGAATACAAATCTAACCCTTTGAGAGTTTTGGAAAGATCACTACATCATGATAGGTTTACTCATTATTGACTTGGTATGGCAAGAAGAACCTTGAACTCGGCATGGAAAAAGTTATGGCCGGATGTTGTTGCAGACAGGGACTTCGAAGGATTCGAACCAGAGACTGAGACCGAGGTAGTAGCGTTGGAGATTGTGTCCCTCAGAAAGTCGATGGGTCTGGAGGTAGATGAGGGTGACGTAAACGAGCTCGTCGAGGAACATGAGGAGGAACTCTTAACTGAGGAGTTGAAGGAGCTACAGATGATGCAACATACGGAGCTTCTGCAAGAGATTAGTAGTGAGGAGGAGGTAGAGTCGGAGGAAGTGATTTCTACAAGTGAAATTAAAGACATGTTGGCAATGTGGGAGAAGCTTTCAAGTTTCATTGAAAAGAAACACCCAGAAAAAGTTTCAACTGGTAGTGCTTCAGCACTTTTTGATGACACTTTGTCATATTTCTGTAACATTTTAAAAAGGCAGGCAAAAGCAAACCTCTTTGGATAGATTTTTATTCAAAAGTCCTGCAAGTGAAAGTGCCGAAAGTGTAGCCAAAAAGGCAAAAACAGGTGATGATTAAATGAAAAATATGTAATGTTCAGCTTAGGTTAAGTTTAAAGTTAAGAAAGTGCACTTTGCCTGACCAGGCGGTGGCACAGTGAATAGAGCATTGGATTGGGATGCAGAGGACCCAGGTTCGAGACCCCGAGGTGCCAGCTTGAGCACAGGCTCATCTGGTTTGAGCAAAGCTCACCAGCTTGGACTCAAGGTCGCTGGCTCAAGCAAGGGGTTACTCAGTTTGCTGAAGGCCTGCGGTCAAGGCACATAAGAGAAAGCAATCAATGAACAACTAAGGCATCGCAACGAAAAACTGATGATTGATGCTTCTCATCCCTCTCCGTTTCTGTTTGTCTGTCCCTATCTATCCCCCTCTCTCTGTCTCAAAACAAATAAACAAAACAAACAACAAAAAAAAGAAAGTGCATTTTTAGGGGAGGGGCACAAAAAAAACCAGATAGAAGCTGACAGAAGACATTTGACTTTGGGTGAGGGGTATGCAACATAATCAAATGTCAAAATAATCTGGAGATGTTTTCTCTGAACATATGTACCCTGTTTTATCAATGTCACCTCATTAAAATAAAAAAGTGCATTTTTTACAATTAAATTTTTGTGGTTTCATTTTAAGTAAAGAAAGTGCAGTTTTAGTTTTGTTTAAAGAAAGTGCAGTTTTAGTTTACATTTAGTGTTAAGTGCAGTTTTAGTTTACGTGTCTACGGTGCTTGCATCCCTTCCTCCCTCCCTCCTCCTCTGCCATTCACTGTTAGCCGCACTTGTCTGTCTCCAAGGTAAGAATACAGTACTAAATAACACTTTTTTCTTTTATTTCAAGTATTTTGTTATGCATTGGTAAAGTATACATGTGTGTTTCTTAATTAAAAACATGTCTTTTTTCATAATTTAGGATGGTTTGGGGATGTTTCACAGGGCTGGAATGAATTAAATCTATTTCAGTTATTTTAAATGGGAGAAATTTGACATACGAGTTGTCTGACTTACAAGCTCAGTTACAGAACAAATTAAACTCGTATCTCAAGGTACCACTGTACTTTAAGTTCTTCATGGGCCTGTGACTGAGTATAAGGACGACATGGAAGAATCCAATTTCCTATAGGCTGATGGTCATAAACAAGAACCAAGTCCTCACAGCAGCACATCATTACAACAGAATGATGTTACCTGAAGACCTGCTATAGTCTCAAATTCCTAAAGTGAGGCCCCTTTACATATCAGAGAAAAGCAGGTACTTCTATGCATGCTGAGTACACTGACCACCTTCACACACAGGACAGACAAGAAGACAAAGGGCACAGAATGCTATGTTAGTGTCAGATGCAGTGGATGATGGAAAAGACTATCAGCCATTTCAGTGAGAAAGGCATCAGTTTATCAAGAAAACACAACTCTAAATGTTTACACAGCAGCAACAGAGCTTTGCAATACAAACACACTTCATGGAGACAAATCCAGTCTGTTGGGGGCATCAGGCCCCTCTCCTCAGTAGGATACTCACACATATAGGGCATTCACCCAGACAGACATAAAACAGGCCTTATTGAAGTTAAGAGGACTCAAGCTGTACACAGTATGTTCTCAGATAATAGTGTCATTCAATTAGAAATAGGTAACAGAGAGAGTGCTCTGAAAATCTCCCAAATATTTGGAAGCTAAATAATACACTTCAAAAGAAACTGGGTGCCTATCCCTGCAGGCTGTGTGGGGTGTCTCAACACAAGGACAGCAGCAGCCCTCGCCCTGAAGCTACACAATCAAAATGTGGTCTCTTCCCATGTCTTTTGAGCTGCTAACCCTTCACTGAAGCTCAGAAAATCTTGCCCTTTGCAGCATCCATGAAACCATACTAGATAAATGGTTTGCTGCTAAGTAGGGTAACATCTCAGATGCTGCAGTCCTTGATAACAGCCAGCACCAACCATCAGACATGTGAGCAGTGGTGATGATGATGATGACAGCTATCAGAAGGTTTCAGTCCTCACTCCACCTGAGTCTTTTAGATGAGGCCACGGATGTCACAGGCAGAGACAAGACTTCCTAGCCGTGCCCTTTCCAAATTCCATAGATCTGGTGAGCCTAATAAAGGGCTGTTTTACCCACACACAAAAAAATTAGCCCTTGGATCAAGGAAGAAATCAAAAAGGGTCTTAGAAAGCATTTGTAACTAAATGAAAATGAAAACCCAACATATCAGGATTTATGAGGCGCTGCTAGTCTAATTTGGGGGAATTTATAGCAACCAAATATCTGTATTAGACAGATAAATGATCTCAGTTTCCATCTGAAAAAACAGGAAATTAAACCCAAAGTTAAGAAATAAAAGATAGGCCCTGGCTGGTTTGCTCAGTGGTAAAGCATAGGCCCCACATGTGGTAGTCCCGGGTTCGATTCCTGGTCAAGGGCACACAGGAGAAGCACCCATCTGCTTCTCCACCCCTCCCCCTCTCCCTTATCTCTGTCTCTCTTCCCCTTCTGTAGCCATGGCTTGGTTGGAGCAAGTTGGCCCCAGGCACTAAGGATGGCTCCATGGCCTCACCTCAGGCGCTAAAATAGCTCAGCTGCCAAGCAATAGAGCAGTGCCGTCAGATGGGCAGAGCATCCCTGGTTGGGGGCTTGCCAGGTGTATTCTGGTTGGGGCACATGCAGGAGTCTGTCTCTCTGCCTCTCCACTTCTCACTTAAGAAAAATAAATAAATAAAAATTTAAAAAGAAGTCTGGCCTGTGGTGGCGCAGTGGATAAAACGTCGACCTAGAACGCTGAGTTCGCCAGTTCAAAACTCTGGGCTTGCCTTGTCAAGACACATACGCCAGCAAGAAGCAAGCAATGAACAACTAAAGGGAAGCAACTATGAGTTGATACTTCTCATTCCCCTACCTCCTGTCAAATCAACAAATAAAATCTTAAAAAAAAATTTTTTTTTAAAGTAAAAGATCACAGTAGAAATCAATGAAATAGAAAACAACAGAAAATATTGAAACCAAAAGCTGGTTGAGATTTTTTTAAAAAGATCCTATTTATAGATTTTGAGGGGGGGGGGAGAGAGAGAGAGAAAGAGAAAGCAGGGTGAGGAGCAGAAGCATCAACTCGTAGTTGCTTCTCCTTTGTGTTTTGACTGGGCAAGCTGGGGTTTTGAACCATCGACCTCAGCATTCCAGGTTGTCACTTTATCCACTGCGCTACCACAGGTCAGGCTGATAAACCTCTAAGCACCAGTCAGCATCATATTCATAAGGTGCTTCCTACTGAAGTCACAATTCTGTACACACAAGGGTCTTTCTAATCAGTTCAAGGTCCTTTTCCTATCTCCATGTGTGGGTAACACTACTGTGGCTGACATGTGCTCAGATCACAGTGATGTGTCAAAATCTGCAGACGAGGCCCTGGCTGGTTGGCTCAGTGGTAAAGCATCGGCCTGGCGTGCGGAAGTCCTGGGTTCGATTCCCGGCCAGGACACACAGGAGAAGCGCCCATCTGCTTCTCCACCCCTCTCCTTCCTCTCTGTCTCTCTCTACCCCTCCCGCAGCCAAGGCTCCATTGGCACAAAGATGGCCCGGGCGCTGAGGATGGCTCCGTGGTCTCTGCCTCAGGCGCTAGAGTGGCTCTGGTCACAACAGCGTGACAACCCGGAGGAGCAGAGCATCGCCCCCTGGTGGGTGTGCCAGGTGGATCCCAGTCAGGCGCATGCAGGAGTCTGTCTGACTGCCTCTCCATTTCCAGCTTCAGAAAAATAAATAAATAAATAAATAAAGTAAAAAAATAAAAAAATCTGCAGACGTTTCCCCAACTATGTGTCCCAGGAACATTCTTTAAAGCCTCCCCTGCCTAGGGTCCAACTAAACGCCACATGCTGTGCATGGTCATTATGTTTAAATTTAGATGGTTGTTTAATTCTTCACCACAAAGACTTTTGAAGAGTTCAGGCAACTTTGCAGAGCAGTCTTCAATTTGGATTTGCTTGGTTGCTGGGTCTGACCACTTGTCAGGTGCTATCTGATCTGCCAGGCTTCCTCAACAAAAGACACTTCTCTGTTATTAAGTCACTGTGAATGAAGCTTCAAAGGTGGTGTCAGACCCTATTCCCCTGGAAGTGTTTGCATGCTTTGAAGATTCCCACCCGAAACAATCAATGAAGTGGGACCAGGGTCGGCTTCTTCTATGGGGCTTAACTGTGTGTGCGCGCAGCATTATGGATTTGCTCCTCCCTCTTTTCATGTGCTTTAATCCCTCATTAATTCTGAGGCAGACCTGGCCAGATGGTTTGTTGGTTAGAGCATCACTCCAAAAGTACAGAGGTTGTGGGTCTGATCTCTGGTCAGGGCACAGACAGTAACAGATCAATATTCCTGTCTGTCTGTCTCTCTCCATTCCTCTCTCACTAAAATCAATAAAATAAAAAATTTAAAATTTCTGAGGTTCCAGTTATCCCAAGTTTGGCCAACAGATAACCCTCCAAGCTTGCTCCTGTGTCCTCTGGATGTGCCCACTGGCCTTTGACTCCGTCTTTCCTCAGCATAACATGTCCCAGATTCACCTCACCACCTCCTGGCCACCCTGGTCCCAGAAGCCTGGGCCCCTGTGGGAACTGACACTTAGGAGCCATTATCTGGATGCTAGTTGTGCTCACTGCTTTGGGCTGTCACTCTTCAGAGGCTAGGAGTTTTGACATTTATGGGACAAATACCCCACTTCTTTAGGGGTGTTGAGTCAGCTGTCATGTTGGAAGAAAGCCCTGCTGGGTTTGGACCAGGATCCCACTGAACCGAGGGACTTTAGTAGACATGACATCTTACTGAGTATTTCACTTCAGGAACACAAAATGTCTCCACTTGTTAAGTCTTTTTGGTCTCCTCCAATAGTTTTAAAATTTCCCACATACAGATCTTATCTGGCTTAAGATTTATTCCTAGTCACTTTATGATTTGTACTTGGCTACTATACATTATTCTAAGCATTATACTTCAGTTCTGGACTTCTCTTGGGCCAGCAGCCACCAGACCAGGGCCCTGGGTCTCAGTGGACTATGGGCTCTGTGTCCGCCTAGCAGTTTGCAGGTGGTTAAGGTGCTAGGAGCTTCAGCTGCTACATGAGACTGGCACCCATAAGTGGGCCACCATACACATAGTGACACATAGGGCTCAGCTCTCTGTCTGTGCCTACTGTGCCGCAGCCACACTTGACCCCCAGTGCACTCTCTGACTCTAAACGGCTGTATTTGGAGCCTGAAGGACATCAAGGCAATGGAGCTGAGTTTTCAGAAGTCTGCCAAGGGCCTGGAATCTCTCCCAGCCATTGGCTCTGGTAGGTGTTCTATACTGGGATACTGGAAGTGAGGTTCCAAAGGGGCAGAAGATGGTGGGAGATAGGTGCCACAGCTGTGGAGCTCTAGACTACCATGTCAAGGAACCGAGCTGTCCCCCCAGTCCCAGAAATGACCCTTCTGTCAGAGCATCAGCCCCACGGTAGCCTAGCTAACAAAGAAGGCCAGGCCAGCCTGCTTCCGGGAGGAAAAGCCACAGCCCTGCCCTACAAGAGGCCTAGTGGTGGGGTTTCAAACAGCATGGACAGAGCGAGAAAGGGTGAACTACCAGGGTCCACAGCATTATTCCCTTTTCCCTCCTGGAGGGGGAGGCAGAGGCACTCCCACCATTCTCTGTGAAAGTGCACCTGAGGACTTCGGGGAAATCCCTGCCAAACTTGCATGCTGTATCAGACTCTTCACTCCAGAATCTCCACGTTCTGAAAGTGACCTGGACAGGAAAGTTAATTCCCTTGAAGAGAAGAATATGTATGATGAACATTCCCATGTCAGTGTGAAAAGATTAAGCATGAGCAGTCTGACAGCCTCAACCACAACTCCCTGTGTTCTGTGAGAGAGGCTGTCTTAGGAGAAGCAGGGTTTGCCACCATTGGGTACTGAGTGGTGGGTCAAGATGAGGCAAAAAAGGGGTGGCTGGGATGTGTTCATGTGTGCCCCACTCCAGGCCAACACCACTCTATACTGCTCACTGGGAAAACTGCTCTGTGGGTTCCATGTTCCCAGGGCAACAGCACTAGCTGTGTGTGAACAACACATCTTGTGCATTTCAACTTTTCCTGATTTAAATATTTTTGTTTTGTGTTCCCGCAGTGCTTGTTCTTGGGCCCACGAACAATGGCAGGGCTGAGTTGGCAGCTGCTCCAGGCCTGCATAGCAGGAACGCACTGTTCTGTCACCATGGAGATCACCTATTGACATGCACAGCTTACCCAACCACCTCACTTCGCCCATCATAGCTGGCTTCTCAGCTAGCGTCCTTTTGAAAGTTCTGTACCTTTAAGGTACCATGGCAGAAGAGGTTTTAATTGGGGAACCCAGGATTTGATCTTCTCCTAGAAAACTGTGAATAAATGTGAACAGAAAGAGATCAGCTAAAAAAGTCATGCTCGACGAGGGTGTTTACAGGGTTAGGAAGGGCTCCTGTTATGACCTCCAATCCCAGAGCACACACCCACTTCACCCACCAGATCCTTCGCTGGATTAGGCCAGGCCTCCTGGTACAACAGAGTTCATTTGTTTGTAAAAAACATGAGCTGGTCAGGATGTTTTAAGGACACTTCTGCACCCCTCCTGAGCTGCCAGGTGGCTACATGAAGAACCCAAATCTAGCCCTGGCCGGTTGGCTCAGTGGTAGAGCGTCGGCCTGGCGTGCGGGAATCCCGGGTTTGATTCCCGGCCAGGGCACACAGGAGAAGTGCCCATCTGCTTCTCACCCCTCCCCCTCTCTTTCCTCTCTGTCTCTCTCTTCCCCTCCCGTAGCCAAGGCTCCATTGGAGCAGGGTTGGCCCAGGCGCTGAGGATGGCTCTGTGGCCTCTGCCTCAGGAGCTAGAATGGCTCTGGTTGCAGCGGAGCAACGCCCCAGATGGGCAGAGCGTCGCCCCTGGTGGGCGTGCAGGGTGGATCCCGGTCGGGCGCACGCGGGAGTCTGTCTGACTGTCTCTCCCTGTTTCCAACTTCAGAAAAATACAAAAAATAAATAAATAAATAAAATAAAAGAATCCAAATCCTTCACCTTTAGCAATGCTGGGTTATACTGCATGGACAGTGCTGTAGCAGCCAAGGGGGAGGGCTGTTCAGTATGCAGCTGTGACTCCGTGCTGGAACAGGGTAAGTACAATGGAACTCACTCACTGGGCAACGTGTATGACCCTGCGTTTTTGTTGCCCCAACTGCTGCCCACTACCTGCCCTCTACTTTGTCAGGGCTCTAGGACTTCATATCACTGATTTGGTGACCAACCAGTAGGTGGCCCAGCTGGTGTAAGTATGTGTTGTTTTTCTCCATGTTCTTCTAGAGTTTTATTGTTCAAAAAACTTTTTTGCCTGACCAGGCGGTGGCGCAGTGGATACAGCATCGGACTAGGATGCAGAGGACCCAGGTTCAAAACCCCAAGGTCGCCAGCTTGAACGTGGGCTCATCTGGTTTGAGCAAAGCTCACCAGCTTGGACCCAAGGTCGCTGGCTCCAGCAAGGGGTTACTCAGTCTGCTGTAGCTCCATGGTCAAGGCACATATGAGAAAGCAATCAATGAACAACTAAGGTGTTGCAACGCGCAATGAAAAACTAATGATTGATGCTTCTCATCTCTCTCCGTTCCTGTCTATCCCAGTCTATCCCTCTCTCTGACGCACTCTCTGTCTCTGTAAAAAAAAAAAACAACACTTCTTTTTCTACTGGGCAAAGAATCACCAGAGCATAGCTAATAAAAGATTTACACCAGGCAAAGGATTTGAAACACAAGCTTGCAGTGGGGGTCATGAGATAGTCTTTCTTCTTCTGTCCTCTTTCCCTATTTTCTTTTCTTTTTTATTTTTTTAAATTTTTTTAGTTTTCTCTTTCCCTATTTTCTACTCTGGACCCTACGCCTTCCTTTATCCTCCCCCCCACACACACACACACGCAAGAAAAAGATCATCGTACTCCTACACATTTAATTCCTGGGTGTCTCTACAACTCTTAACATTATTTTTACAAATATTCTGAAAAAGCTAGAAATACTCCATCCCTTGTTCCCAAACTCCTGAGTCAAAACCATTACTTCCTTACGTGGTTCATGCAAACACACTGCTGCATCCAGATAGACCAGACTGGCAATCTCTAGTTCAAGGGAAGAGAGAAGCGAGGGGTGGCCGGGGGCTACCATGTATACAGTGGGGCCAGGAGACCAAGAAAGGGAAGATAAACCTATCTCCCAGTCACTCAGAACTTGTGTGCAGGTGCAAGAAACTATGTCAAAGTGGCCACAATATTGTCCTTTGAAATCAGGCACCTCAGGCCTGAGGGGAGTTTTGGGGAGAGAACTGGGACAGAAGTGGTAGGGTCGCAACAGTTTCACTCAGCAAAGTCTCAAGGAACCCCCCAAAGCTGTGAGCAAATACATGACTAAGGTGGCATCAGAATGAACAACACTGCTGGAAAATCAAAATCCACACAGGTACTGTTACATGAAGTGAGGCCAGGGAGGTGGTGCTCAACCCAAAATGAACTCCTGTTTTCTGTTCAGTGAGGCCCTCTTGGCTGGGTCCAGGGTGTGGGCATTTTCCTCCCTTCCCCAAAACAAACCAGAAACTTTGATTCAGGACGCATGCCCCCATCAAACAACCCTGATTGTCTTTTTTTAACAGGTAAAGGCCATACCTCCTCCCTGCATCATTTTGTAGATTTTGCTCTCAATGTGAAGCTGAGGGTGTTTGGTTTTGACACACTCGAGCTTGATGGCAACTTCCTCTCCTGCAGCAATGTCCGTACCTTGCAAGAAAAGAAAATCACAGCATTAAAGACCTGGTGCCCACCACCTAACTCAATGTCACCACAGGCCAGCAACCAGAGCACTGTCCAAATCTTCCAAGAAGGACCAAAGGATGCTTATACTACACTCCTGTGATGAAATGGTGTCAGTGGTCCACAAATCCCATGGAAAATTATCCTCCTTTCCCCTTCAAATCAGAAAATTTGGTATGTATAAGAAAATCTAACCTGGTGTCCCATCCCCTACCTCCACATGTGTCCACTCAGATCATGTCACTAGGGGACCTAGAGAAGGTTGATGGGTTCTCTTTACGGCATCCCATCTTTCCTGCTCTGAACTTTCCTATCAGTGCAGGGTGACTCTATGTGTTCTTGTGACACTGTTGTGGCCCCGTGTCCCATGCTGCCAGGACAGGACTGTAAGCACACCTTTCTCTATAGGGAAATCTGGGTTTTCACCAAATACCACCTAGTCCAGGGGTCCAGCCACACACTCCTCTCAATACTCAGGGTACTTCCCAGGTGGGCTCTCAAGGCAGCAGCACCCATCATTCATGGTAGGCCAGTCCAAGGAACACTGGGGGGCTCAGCAAGCTTCATGCTTCCTGGGCAAAAGGACATCTCGGCGCATTTCTTTCTTTCTTTTCTTTTTTTTTTTTTTTTTGTATTTTTCTGAAGTTGGAAACGGGGAGGCAGTCAGACAGACTCCTGCATGTGCCCGACCGGGATCCACCCAGCACGCCCACCAGGGGGTGATGCTTTGCCCATTTGGGGCGTCGCTCTGTTGTGACCAGAGCCATTCTAGCACCTGAGGCAGAGGCCACACAGCCATCCTCAGCACCCATGCCAACCTTGCTCCAATGGAGCCTTGGCTGCGGGAGGGGAAGAGAGAGACAGAGAGGAAGGAGAGGGGGAGGGATGGAGAAGCAGATGGGCACTTCTCCTGTGTGCCCTGGCCAGGTATCGAACCTGGGACTCCCACACGCCAGGCTGACGCTCTATCACTGAGCCAACCGGCCAGGGCCCACGGCGCATTTCTTACTGATGCGAGACCTGGAAAGTGAACTCTTGTTTTCAAAGCCTGACTACACCTATGCTGTACGTACCTGTCACACACCTTTTGTTATTTTTGTACTAAAACTGACAATACATCTGCTAATACCTCCCAATTATCAGCGCATGAGTTCAAAGGTAAACTTTAGGCGTTTTTATCTACAAATATATTATCTGTTTTCCTCCAATAAAGACCTGCAAACATGACAACCACCTTCTCTCCGGCTTCACATAAATGCTCCAGAGTTCCAATCTGACCCAAAGGCCTGTGAGACCTTCCTCGAAAAGCTGTAACTGGAGAGAACGAAAAGTAAGTGTTCCAAGGCACATGCTCTGCTAGCTCTCTTCACGGGTGCCCTTCACGTATGAAACACTGATTGTTTGTGAAGGAACTGACACTGGCTGCAGTGGCCCAGACAGAACTGGAGACACTACCTTCTTCTACCAGTCCTTGGTGACTCAGTTTCTCTTGCCATCTATGTTTAGCTGGGAGATCAGCAGTGTTTCATGAGGGAATTATGGAGATGAACACATTAATGGTTACAAAGCATGCCGAGACTCCAAGACAAAAGCAGACGAGGTCAGCAAGCATTATAACACAACAGACCTACAGGAGAGCTGTCTGTTGACATTAACATCTAGTAAATGCCCAAGAACTCCAAAGAAAAGTCTCCTTTCTGCTCAGATGGCTCACGGATACAGCTACTTTTAGCAAGCCTGAATCCAAAACTGATCCCCAGTGCTGGGTTTAGTGGGAATACCCACCATCTGACCATTGACAGTAGCCCTCTAGGTCTAAGATCTTCATTTCCCACTGCACAGAGAATCATGGCCACCCAGAGACAGACATGTAACATATTCTTCATGCCTGCAGTTGGGATAATCTATCCAATTATAAGAGAAATGACTTCACCACAAAATTTACTGTGCAAATGAAAATGAACTCAGAGTTCCTGTGAGGACCTAGAACTCTGAACTTGCCAGCCCAGGACGAACAAATGACTCATCTTACTAGTGACACCAGCGCCTGACCTGTGGTGGCGCAGTGGATAAAGCGTTGACCTGGAAATGCTGAGGTCACTGGTTCGAAACCCTGGGCATGCCTGGTCAAGGCACATGTGGGAGTTGATGCTTCCAGCTCCTCCCCTACTTCTCTCTCTCTGTCTCTCCTCTCTGTCTCTCCCTCTCCTCTCTAAAATGAATAAATAAAAAATAAAAATAAAATAAAATTTACTAGTGACACCAGCAACTCCACACATTCATCACTGCTACCTGAGCCAGGATGCAAGCCCTCAATGAAAAAACAGCCCGGGGCCCTGACCAGTTGTCTCAGTGGTAGAGCGTTGTCCTGGCTTGTGGATGTCCTGGGTTCAATTCCTGGTCAGGGCACACAGGAGAAGTGACCATCTGCTTCTCCCCCCCCCCAACCCTCCCCTCTCCCTCTCTCCCCATTCTCACAGCTATGGCTCGACTGGTTTGAGTGTATCTGCCCTACCAGTGGTCGGCAAACCGTGAGCCACATGCAGCTCTTTGGCCCCTTCAGTGCGGCTCTTTGGCCAGCTTAGAAGTACCCTAATTAAGTTAATAACAATGTACCTACCTATATAATTTAAAAAATTTGGCTCTCAAAATAAATTTCAATCGTTGTACTGTTGATATTTGGCTCTGTTGACTAACGAGTTTGCCAACCACTGCCCTAGGTATTGAGGATGGCTGTGTGAAGCCTCCACCTCAGGTGCTAAAAAAAAATTGCTTGGTTGTGAGCATGGTTCCAGATGGGCACAACATTGGCCCCAGACAGGGGTTGCCAGTGAATCCCAGTAGGGGTGTATGTGGGAGTCAGTTCCTCTATCTCCCCTCCTCGTACTTGGAAAAGAAGAAGGAAAAAAGAAAAAAGAAAAAAATAAAACAACCTGGGCCTTCACAGACTACCTATCGGACTAGTTACTTCAAGAAGACAGAAATAACTGTAGCTCTAACTCATTGGGATTGATAAAGCTACACAGAACAGTTACCCTTACAAAGTGACAGTCTGTAGGACATATACCACAGGACAACTGGAGAATTCTCTCCTCCAATCATGGTGCCAGTCCTCACTAGGATCAGAGACATGAAGGTTGCCCCGAGTGCAATGACTCAGGAGAAGGGCAGACAGGCTCTCTGCCTGCCACACAAACATGAGAGCGGCACACACTGCGGGCCCCTCCTCAGGTCTCTGCCTGCTAGGTAGAAGTCCCAAGCAGCAGAGCTTCAGATTCTGTACATTCCGTGGAAACCAAATCCGAGGCCACTGGGAAAAACTGAGGTCCACCGGTCTGCTCCCTGCAGCACTGTCCTAGCTCCCATGGCCGACAGCAGCCCCATGCTTCTGGGGTGGTGCTGCTCCAAGCCTAGTCCTCAAACTGTCACCAATACAGGAGGGGACAAACACAGGAGAGGGTGGAAACACCATAGAGCTCTGATAACAACATAACATTGCAGCAACATTTTAATCTTATTTTGCAAAAATATCGATCTGTGACAAATTGAGAATTACAAAACCTGGTGCTTCACAGCAGATAACTTGATGGAAACAAGAATTTAAGATAACACTGAACTCCAGTTCCAGATTCAGAACAAGTCAAAACCCAGTGTCATGTAAATATTTCCTCACATGTCTGTTTATGCTAAGGTGCTTCAAATCCCAAAAACCTCAACTTCTGCGCAACTCTCAGTCCCCACCAGGCAGACGGTAGTCTATGTTCAGAAAAAGGTCAATGTGCCTGACCAGGCGGTGGTGCAGTGGACAGAGTGTCGGAATAGGATGCGGAGGACCCAGGTTTGAGACCCCGAGGTCGCCAGCTTGAACGCGGGCTCATCTGGTTTGAGCAAAGCTCACCAGCTTGGACCCAAGGTTGCTGGCTCCAGCAAGGGGTTACTCGGTCTGCTGAAGGCCCACGGTCAAGGCACATATGAGAAATCAATCAATGATCAACTAACGTGTCACAATGAAAAACTGATGATTGATGCTTCTCATTTCTCTGTTCCTGTCTGTCCCTATCTATCCCTCTCTCTGTCTCTGTAATAAAAAAAAAAGAAAAAAAAAAAAAAAAGAAAAAGGTCAATGTTGGTCCTAGGAGAACAGGCCTGTCCCTCAAGTTGACCGGACAAGGCAGTTGGTAAATTAAGTGAATCTAACCGAAACTTAACCCTGTCTTGGGACAGGGAGGTAATTCCCATTGAGGAGTGACATACACGAAGAAACAGGGAGAAGCCTCAGATCAGCAGGGCAAAGGTCACCCACAGGGTAACTGGTGACTTCTCAGTAGAGTGCTCAAGCCACCACCCTAAAGGACGCAGGTGATGACTGGCACTGCAATGAGGGTAGGAAACTGCTCTCCCCTACTGACTGGTCAGCCAGTAATTTAGAAGCCCCACCATGTGCGCCACACCCTGCTGGATGCTGCCTAGAGCTCATGAAAGTCAGTGAGGGGAAACATGAAACTCAGATAGGAAGAGGTTCCTAAACATTAGCGCCCCAAAAAAGGTGTTTGTGCACGTTGCCGAGTCAACAGCACAGTCCGTTTGCTAAACTAACAGAATGACCAGTACCAAAGCCTATAGCAGCAAGATGAAAATTTCCATTCTGACATCAGGAATGAGAACCCTACCATCTACCCTCAGAAGGCAGAAAGGAAGGAGAACAGAGCTCCATGAGAAGGGGGGCTCACTCTGCTCCTGGGGTGCCCCGAAGGCACTGCAAACACAACTCAACTTCAGAGCAACACAGGTGCCCAAACACAGCATCACCACACAGCCCTGGCACAGACACACTGCCCCGCACACTCTCTTCTTCCCCAGGTCCTTCTGGTCACATTAAGGTTTAAAGCACATGGTCCACACTGAGAACAATGGCTCTACCCTTGTTTTCAAATGTTATCAAACGCATAAGGCACCCTACCAGCAAAATAGAAAGGCCTTCCACCAACTCCAGCAACCAGAGACTGAAGCCTGAGGAAGCTCAAGCTGAGGGAGGCCCAGGAAAACAAGGTTTCCCTTCTGCAGCACCAGGTGTGGCGCCCTCCTGCCAAGTGCACATCACACAGGGCAAGGGAACACTGAGACCTTCCCAGGAGCCTGGGGATCTGTCAAGCTTAGAAGAGGCAGACTAAGGATCAAGACCACACATTTTGGGTTCCATGGTGGCCCAAGTCCAACACATACACTTTCTGAAGCCCAGGAATTGGAGAAACTGCCCCAAGAGACCATCCCCTGTGAAGGGGTGATTTTGGGAAGCACTGGATTTACCTGGCAGGACATAGTGCCTCATGACCATTTCAGCACAGCAGGCCACCAGGAAGAGAGGACAACACTAGGTCTTCCTGGTGTGCCAGGCCCTCGCCAAGCTGAAAGATAGCCTCCTCCTCTTCCCAGTTTCAAATGAATAGAAGCACAGAAAGTCCTAGGCGAAAATCCCAGACGGACATTCACAACCCCAAATGCCAGGCTCAGAACAAGGTAAACCCACATGGAGGAGTCAGGAGCATTCCAAACAAATGCAAAGTGCGGGATAAGAATGGTTGATGTGCCTGACCAGGCGGTGGCGCAGTAGATAGAGCACTGGACTGGGATGTGGAGGACCCAGGTTCGAGACCCCAAGGTCGCCAGCTTGAGCTCGGACTCATCTGGTTTGAGTAAGGCTTACCAGCTTGAGCCCAAGGTTGCTGGCTGGAGCCAGGGGTCACTCAGTCTGCTGTAGCACCCCCCCGCCCCCCCCCCCGCCCCCCCCGTCAAGGCACATATGAGAAATCAGTCAATGAACAACTACAAAGCTGTAATGAAGAATTGATGTTGCCTGACCTGTGGTGGCGCAGTGGATAAAGCGTCGACCTGGAAATGCTGAGGTCACCGGTTCGAAACCCTGGACTTGCCTGGTCAAGGCACATATGGGAGTTGATGCTTCTAGCTCCTCCTCCCCTTCTCTCTCTGTCTCTCCTTTCTCTCTCCCTGTCTCTCCCTCTCCTCTCTGAAAAAATGAATAAATAAATAAAAAAAATGTTTAAAAAAAAAAAAAAAGAATTTATGTTTCTCATCTCTCTCCCTTCCTGTCTGTCTGTCCCCCTCTCTGACTCTCTGCCACAAAAAAAACACAAAAAACTTTTTAGAGCCTGACCAGGCAGTGGCACAGTGGATAGAGTGTCGGACTGGGACACGGAAGGACCCAGGTTTGAGACCCCAAGGTTGCCAGCTTGAGCACAGGCTCATCTGGTTTGAGCAAAAGCTCACCAGCTTGGACCCAAGGTCGCTGGCTCAAGCAAGGGGTTACTCGATCTGCTGTAGCCCCACGGTCAAGGCACATATGAGAAAGCAATCAATGAACAACTAAGGTGTCGCAACGAAAAACTGGTGATTAATGCTTCTCATCTCTCTCGGTTCCTGTCTATCCCTCTTTTGACTCTCTGTAAAAAAAAAAAAAAAAGAGAGATTGATGTAGGACATTGTGGTTTTCAAGATGAGTACTCAATTCCCTAAGTAATGCCCAATCAGTGGCCTAAACAAATGGCAAAACACTATGGTACAGATGACTCAATCCACCCCATGCTCTTTGGACCTATTCTTTAACCCTTAAACTACAGCACAGGGTGAGCGCCCTCAGACCTACCTTTCAAGCCACAACTTACTGTAGCTAACAAGCTCACTGCAAATTCCTGAGTTAGCATGAAGCCTGAGTCAACGTGGGTGGAAAAAGACTGGCTGTGCTCAGCCCAGCATAAGTAACTCCAAGTGAACTCCAATGGTGCGCTGTGTCAGTGCTTGGAAGGAGTCATGAGAGCCACAGTCCACCCATGCGTCTCAGAGACACAGAGGCAGGTCAGCCTGATGTGTACCAGGTGCTACTGTGCGCCCAGCTAAAGTTGAGGCTCAAAGGTAGTGTGGTGAATAAGCAGATAGAGCTCCCACTCCTGATGAGAAGAGCTTACAACTTGGTGAAGGACCTGGTGACAACTCTTCCACAACACAACTATCTGAACCCATCTCTGGAAACCAAGAGCTGTCTGGCAAAGTCTCAGACCAGAGGACAAAAAATTTCAAAACATCTCCTTTTGATGCCTGCATAAAAGGGAGGCTACTAGATTGGCTTTTCAATCCAGCTCCTACATTCTAGTTTTGCCAAAAATCTCCTGTTCTGTAAATAAGGCAGGTTGCATTTATGCAGCACTCTACCTCCCAAAACGCTGCTGAGAATGCAACCAACTACAGAACAAAAATATTTAAACAGTAAAATCCAAACGTCTCCAAAGTGTCTTTCACTCAGCAGGACTGTAGGCGGAAATATAGGTTCAAAGGCAACAATGCAGCATGTGACAGGTTTACCCTGTACGGTAAGTAAGAAGGAACTACAAGCAGTTAGGAACTTCCAACCGTGTGGGCACGAGGCCTGCATTCTCTCCAGACGACAGGAGGGGAGGAGGGGGCGGGGAGCACACACCCCCATCTTCTGAAAGGCACCACCAGCATCAGGCCTGCATAAAGCCATTCCTGACCCTCCCTGACAGGTACACCAGTCAAACAAAAACACCTGGGTGGGGCTGCCCACCGCAGGACAAGTGTACCCCCAAACTTGCCGACAACAGGCCAGGGGCACCCACGCCGCAGGCCAGCAGGGCGGTCCCCAGTCCGGGGGTTGGAGGAACTTACAACTGCCCAGCTTTAGGGTGCACGCCAACCTTTCATCATGTGTGCGCGCGTGTTCTTTCCCCGTGAATCGGAAATAGCCCAGAACATTCCCGCCCGACAGTTTTCAGATCTAGCTTGACAACCGAACAGCCAAAGGGACAAGCTCGCGAGGACAGCGCTGCCACCGCGTCTGCCTCTTCTGATGCCAACGTCTTGACACGGACCGGGCTACGGTCCCCACGTCTTTCTAAATCCCGTCACACAGCGCGGAACCTAGGGCGCAACATGTCCTCGACCACCGCCAGACTAGCCCGGGCCGGCCCGCCCGGTTGCGAAGGGCAGCGGAGGCCTCTGGCCGGCCCAGGCATTCCTCGACCCAGCGCACCCGTTCCGCCACACGTGCGCAAGACGCTGGGCTGAGCACCACCCGCCGCCTTTGTCTGCCTGCGGGGCGTCGGCGCGGGTAGCGGGATCTCGGGCCGACCCCGTCCACCCTGGCGGCCCTGGGCGCACGCTGGGCAAGTGCCCCCGGGGGCGACGGTGCGAGCCGGCCCGGAAAAGCCGCAAGTTCCTGCCCGGCAGCCATGGGGCCCGGCGGCTGGAACAGAATCCCGGGGGAAACTGCGGGAGCGGGGCGTCCCAGGAGGATGGCCGGGTGCCCACAGCAGGGCTAGAGGGACCGGGCGGAGGCGGCCCCCTGCCCGGGGAACAGGCGCCTCACCGAGATAGATGTCTCCGAAAGAGCCGCTGCCGATCTTCCGGCCCAGCCGGTACCTGTTCCCGACTCTGAGCTCCATGGCGGCGGACTCGGCTCACTCCTGCCCTCCTGGCCGCTTCCTGGCTCTGAGCTCGGGGAGGCGGCGCCGCTGCTGCCGCTACTGCGGGTCTGGCTGCCGGCTCCGCCCCCCTCACGGCCCTGCTTTCACCATCACTTTCTGCCTGCCCCGCCGCTCCTAGCGCCACAATAAGGGGCGGATGGGACAGTCCGTGCGCCACCGCCCTTGCTCCAGCCACCGCCAACCCAGCTTGTCCTCTCCCCGCCGCGGATGGAGTCGGATCTTCCGGGCCTAAATCCCCCTTCAGCTGCCTGAAGGAGCTGCCGCCATCGCGCTGTGACGTCACTTCCCCAGCAACTCGGAGGGGCGCGGCCGCGCTGCCCGGTAGCGGGGCGGCGGCGTGAGTGTGCTTTAGCGTCCTCGCGCGACCCTGGGCCCCCGAGCCAGCCGGCTCCTCTCTCTCTCTCTTTTTTTTTTTTTCCATTTTTCCGAAGCTAGAAACGGGGAGGCAGTCAGACAGACTCCCGCATGCACCCGACCGGGATCCACCCGGCATGCCCACCAGGGGGCGATGCTCTGCCCATCTGGGGCGTCGCTCTGTTGCGACCAGAGCCATTCTAGCGCCTGGGGCAGAGGCCACAGAGCCATCCTCAGTGCCCAGGCCAACATTGCTCCAGTGGATCCTTGGCTGTGGGAGGGGAAGAGAGAGACAGAGAGGAAGGAGAGGGGGAGGGGTGGAGAAGCAGATGGGCGCTTCTCCTGTGTGCCCTGGCCGGGAATCGAACCCGGGACTCCCGCACGCCAGGCCGACGCTCTACCACTGAGCCAACCGGCCAGGGCCCGGCTCCTCTCTTTGACCCCAGCTGCAGCCCAGCGCAGCAGCCCCTAGTGTGGGACCCGCCGCCCCGCCCCTTCCTCCGTGCGGCTACACGTTTGCCCCCACACCTGTCTGGGAAGCTAACGGCTCCTTACGACAGACCTGGGACGGGCCTGCAGGCAGCGCGCTTTGCAGAACGGGGAGAGGGGCCAAGCCTGCGCCTCCCGGTTCCCTGGACTCGCGCCCTCGGACTCTGCTGGAGGGGGGCCTTCCGCCCTGGGCCGACGCCCGGGGAGAGTGACCCAAGGCAGGCCACAGGGGACACAGGTGTGCACCACAGCCTGGTGCTCCACTCCCGAAGTCCTGCACACTCAGACCTAGGGCGGACGAAGGGCACGTTTCAGATCTGAAGGGTGAGGCCAGGACTGCCTGCCTCTATCTCCATCCCATCCACATAGAGTCTGAATCAACATGCTCAGAGCAGCCTCTTATTATTTATTATCTATGTATAATCATATTGTGACAGCCAAAAGTAGAAACAACCTAAATCTCCGAAATGGATGAATGGATAACCAAAGTATGGCCAATCTGTACAGTGTGATCATTATTACTCCAGCCATGACAAGGAATGAAGCACTGAAGCTACAGGGTGGATGAACCCTGAAACATTAAAGAAGCAAGACACAAAGGGACATAAACTGCATGATTCTGTGTATACGAAGTGCCCAGAACAGGCACATCCACAGAGACAGAAAGGATTGGGGGGGGTGGCTGTGGAGAGACAGCTGCTGGGTTTGGGGGATCCTCTTCTGGGATGACAAAAACATTTCAGAGCTAGGTACAGTTGATGATTGTACAACATCATGAATGTACAAAAGTCACTCAATTGCACACTTGAAAATGGTTAAAATGGTGAATTTTATGTATGGAAATTTTACCTCAATTATAAAATAACACGGATCAGCCCTGGGGATTGAACCCAGATTCTGTGCTGGGGTTTAGTGTGTCCCCACCACCCCACTAGAATGACTGTAGTTCCCAGAGTGCACTAGTGTGTCTGTGCAGGACCTCAGCACATGCTGCCTCTTCCTCATGTAAGGTGTCTGCCCCCCACCTTTGCTCAGCTAAGTTTCCTGTTTCCCCCTCCTCAGTGAAGGACACTGATCTGGTGTCCATGATGTGTATAAGTGACAGAGATGGCTGAATAGGAGCAGAGGAACCACCATCTTTAAAGGCAGTGGTGAGGAGACCAGGCTTAGGGGTCAAGTGCCCAAGTTTCAGTCCCTGTTCTGCCACCAGCTGTGCAACTTTGGGCAGGTAACTCAATTTCTCTATGCCTCTGTTGTCTCATCTGTGAAATGGGAATAAGAGCAACAAACCCCTAGGGTTGTGCAGAAGGTTAATAGGGTTACTACATGCGCAGTCAGAACAGGGCCTGGAAACAAGTAATTGCTATATAAATATTACCTGTTTATATAACTACTGTTTACTTGGGAAACTAATCTCTATACAGGCAACAGTAGTGACATTTGCCAGCAGAGCAGTTGATGGTGCCCAGGCTGGACAGTCACCTCCTGCTCAGATCCACTGAGCAAGTCAGGACCTGTGCCCAACCTTTGTCCTTGGACCTGTGTCTGTGTGCCAAAGGACAGGGCCAGCACTAACAATTATTGCCATTTAATAAAATTCACCAGTAAGTCCCTGTATGGGGGGGGGGGAGGGTTGGATGAACAAGCCAACCATCACCAACTGGGCAAGGACTGTGGAGGAACAGATGGGCTCCAGGCAGCACCATGTGGGTGTGGGGTTGCAGTTTGCAGTTTCTGGCAGCTTCCATGGGGAGGTGACCTTCCCCTAAGAAATGAAGGAGGAATGCCCTCAGCCTGTGGGAGGGGAGCCAGTAAGTAGGGCCCATGGTGGGACCTGGAGGGTCTCCCAGGGATGAGAGGCAGCGTGCATGTGTGCTTGCATGTGCATGCGTACTTCTGTGTATGCACTCTGGTGCGTGTCCCGTGCACAGCCAGCACCCAGCCATTGTCTGAAGAAAACTCTGGAAGATGCCGGAGTTACCCAAGGCTCAGGCTCTGGCTGGACAGTGGGACCAGTGTGAGCTAGGAAGAGCAGCCTTTCAGGTTCAGGATGCTCTGTGCCAACCCCATGACTAATGGGACAGAAGCGAGTGTTCTCAACCTGCACCAGAAGGGAAACAGAAGTGAGTTCATGCCTGTGGGCAACCTCCCACCATCAGTCAGGCTCAAGCAAAGCTGCAAGGCCAGAGGCAGGCCAGGGTCAGGCTGGGATCTACCATTGACAGGCACTTGCTCTAGGCAGCCACTAGCCAGGCATGGCTATTTAAATTAATTAAATAAGTAAAAGTAAAAATCCAGTTCCTCAGCCTCACTAGCCACGTTCCAAGTGCTCAATGGTGCCTGGATTGGACAGCACAGCAGAGTGCTTCCTTCATCCTGAAAGCTCTCTTGAGCCGCTGGAGACCGTGGGCATCCACTGAGGAGGGAGTGTGGGGAGGCATTTGGCAGTGCCACATTGTCACAACCAGGGGGTAGGGGCTGGATGGCTGGCACATTATGGATGGAGGTTAGGGATGCTTCTCAGAGGGTGGCCCCAAGTGTCAGTGGAGCTGAGATGGAGATGCAGACCCCCACCCTAGATGGAGCCCTGTGGTGCTTTATTGTGGTATTCCCAGCTAACTGAGAGCTAGAAAGTAAAAGAAGTGCCTGAAAACAAACTAAACAAAACAACAACCCACAACAAGGGGACACAAATGGAAAGAACTACCAGTAGCTAAAACTGGAATAATTTAAACAAAATCAATAACAGTGTTGGATTAAAATACAGAGTATAAAAATAGATATCTATTTGTTCCTACTGATATATAAATGATTGAATAAATAAATAAAGGAGAGAAGAAACAAATCTCCTGTGCAGAATTTCAAAAAATTTATGCAGGTGCTCTGCCATCAGCAAAGGCATAACTTCCTACTCTGTAAGTGTGGGCAGGCATAGTACTCTTCTCCCGAAGAGCACAGGCTAGAAAGGAAGGGAAGGAAAAACAAGTGGAGACAACAGGCAAATGCCTCAGTCAGGTGACTAAGGTCATATCATTATGAGTCATGTTGAGAGCATGACCCCTTGACATGTCTGATGAGAAGAGCACTTTGCCTCCGTGGTCTTCCTCCACCAAACCCATGAGGCCAGACTAATGAGAGAAACATCATACAAAGTCCAACAGAGGAACTGTCTGCACAATTCTCACCGAACACTCAGCACTGTCAAGTTCACCCAAAACAAGGAAGGTCTGAGAGGCAGTCATAGCTCAGAAGAGGCTGCAGAGTCCAGCCCACTAAATCTTATGAGAGATTCTGGAGCAGAAAAGGAGCAATAGGTTAAAAAAAAACCTATTGAGGAAATAAAGTGTGGAGTTTGGATAATAATAATGTATCAATATTGGCTCATGAATTGTAACAAATGTCCTCATACTGTGTAAGATGTTAATGAGATCCAGGGTGTGGGGTGTGGTTAATAATAATGTATCAATATTGGCTCATGAACTATAACAAATGTACCACATTCTGTAAGATGTCAAAGAGATCTTGGGTGCAGTGTTTATAGGGACTTTGTGCACTATCTTTGCAACTTGTTCAAGATTTTCCCTATTATTCCTCATTTGGTAGTAATTTTATTTATTTATTTTTATTTTATTTTATTTTATTTTTTTGCATTTTTCTGAAGCTGGAAACGGGGAGAGACAGTCAGAGAGACTCCCGCATGCGCCCGACCGGGATCCACCTGGCACGCCCACCATGGGGCGAGGCCCTGCCCACCAGGGGGTGATGCTCTGCCCCTCCGGGGCGTCGCTCTGCCGCAACCAGAGCCACTCTAGCGCCTGGGGCAGAGGCCACGGAGCCATCCCCAGAGCCCAGGCCATCTCTGCTCCAATGGAGCCTTGGCTGCGGGAGGGGAAGAGAGAGACAGAGAGGAAGGTGCGGTGGAGGGGTGGAGAAGCAAATGGGCGCTTCTCCTATGTGCCCTGGCCGGGAATTGAACCCGGGTCTTCCGCACGCTAGACCGACGCTCTACCGCTGAGCCAACTGGCCAGGGCCTGGTAGTAATTTTAATAAGTATTTAAATCTATCATCCCTTAAAATGGAAAGAATCCATGCACACAAAACTCATTTGAAGGGTTGTCTGTGAGGTCAGGGGAATAGGAGTGGGAAATGATTGAGAAAAATATAAATAGATGAAACCAAAGCAGGCCTTACATCTATGAATCATGATCATGTTCCATGACCTGAGGCATTTGATGAAAATTGGCTGGGAAATGGACAGGTTAGCATGCAAGCCTCCCCTCATTTCTGGTGAGCATGGTGAAGCCTCTGAGCCTCAGACTACTCTTTATTTATTTACTTATTAATATTTTTCTAAAGTGAGAAGTGGGGAGGTAGAGAGACAGATTTCCTCATGCACCCAACCGGGATCCACTCAGCAAGCCCACTAGGGGGCGATGCTCTGCCCATCTTGGATGTTGTTCTGTTGCAACTGGAGCCATTCTAGCGCCTGAGGCAGAGGCCATGGAGCCATCCTCAGTGCCTGGGCAAAATTTGTTCCAATGGAGCCTTGGCTGCAGGAGGGGAAGAGAGAGACAGAGAGGAAGGAGAGGGGGAGGGGTGGAGAAGCAGATGGACGCTTCCCCTGTGTGCCCTGGCCGGGAATCGAACCCAGGACTTCCACACGCTGGGCTGACACTCTACCACTGAGACAACTGGCCAGGGCTAGATTAATCTTCTTTTAAAGGAGTCAGAGAAGAGAGGCACTAGCCACAGTCCCTCCTCACCCTCCCACACCCAGCTGGGCCTCCAGGTGAAAGGAAGTCCAGAGATAAGGGGTTAGGGGGAGCAAAGCTGCCCAAAGAGACCTGGGATGCACTGTAAAAAAACAAAATTGTAACATTGTGACTTAACCTTTTGAGTGGTGAGTTTTATTCATGCTCACTGACCCCCGGGAGTGAAGTTTGTTTGTTTTTTCAAAAAATGAAATTAGTTCCAGTTACAGTTTTATTAACTTAAAATCATGTTTGTTTGATAATCAATTTATGGAAACAAGAAGAACATACATTTGCCTTTTTTTAATGTTGCCTTACACATTTTTAAAATAAATTGATGGTACTCTGTATGATCAGGAGGCACAAGCATGTACATGAATGTTTGTACTACTCAAAGGGTTAAGAAACACACAAATGGAACTGTCTTTAAGTATATAGAGACTTAGAAAGTATAGAAAGAGGGACAATGTGGAAAAAATGTATTCATATAAAGTCTTTGGGGCCTGTTAGTCTTAAAATCACCATCATTACCTGCTCCTGTCCTGGTTTTATACCCTGAGTCCTTGCACCTTCCTAGGAGGGTTGGATCAAGGATAGGCTCCCCTGGCTGCCTGCTTTTCTGTGGAGTTTCATTTTCTTGGAAATCTAGAGGTGAGAAGGGGTAGGTGAGAATGTGTCCTAAGCATAGGGGATACTGGGCTCTCTCAGGTTGTTGCAGGAACGACCTTGATGGAGAATAAGACACTCAGACAACTTAATTAATGGAGGGAGGAGAATTTATTAGTAGCCTTAGTAGCCGGCGGAGCACATGTGGCTAGTAGCACCAAAACATGAGCTCCCTAAATTTGATTTTTTCACAGGTTATAGACCTTTACAGTATGTAAGCAATGGGTGTGTGATTCCTGTTTAAGGTTTCCCAGGACTCAAGGAGAGAGGAGGGGGAGTTTTGGTGGAGTAAGCAAGGAGGAAGGGGTTTCCAGATCACTGGTTGTAGCTACATATGGATCCTGCTTTTCTAGCTTTGTATTACAAGTGGCTCTAAGCAACCATTTAGAGAACTATGGGATGTAGTTAATTTATAACTGGCTGACTCAGTTATTCCTGCTGGCTCCTTTCCCTAGTATTCTTCTGGTCTGTCCCCTTTCAAAGCAGAAGGGAGGCTTGCTCCCTCCCCATTCCCCCCTTTGAGACTCTAGAAATTCCTTTTATGTTGGAGTCTCACATTCTTCATCTAAGCCCTGGGGGTGTGGCTGATAGTGGTGGGCCAAGTACTGTATACAAGGACCGTAGTTCCTTCCTGTACTGTGGCCTCTATTGTGTTTCTTATGCTGTCCATCAATAGTGGCAACAAACACGGACCTATCAGGCAGATTCCTAGGAGCAGTAAAACTGTTTCTATTAGAGTTTTAAACCTACCAAAGGCTGAGAATCATCCCTCCAAAAGGCTGTCGGGGGCCCTGGCCGGTTGGCTCAGCGGTAGAGCGTCGGCCTGGCGTGCGGGGGACCCAGGTTCGATTCCCAGCCAGGGCACATAGGAGAAGCGCCCATTTGCTTCTCCACCCCCCCTCCCTCCTTCCTCTCTGTCTCTCTCTTCCCCTCCCACAGCCAAGGCTCCATTGGAGCAAAGATGGCCCGGGCGCTGGAGATGGCTCCTTGGCCTCTGCCCCAGGCGCTAGAGTGGCTCTGGTCGCGGCAGAGCGACGCCCCAGAGGGGCAGAGCATCGCCCCTTGGTGGACAGAGCGTCGCCCCTGGTGGGCGTGCCGGGTGGATCCCGGTTGGGCGCATGCGGGAGTCTGTCTGACTGTCTCTCCCCGTTTCCAGCTTCAGAAAAAATACAAAAAAAAAAAAAAAAAGGCTGTCGGGTTCTATCTGTGCCATACTTGTATGGGCACATGTGCCAGTTTTGCCATTTTTTTGGCAGGTCCTCATATACCTGGCCCTGGTCATCTATCTGCAGGCAATAATTAGTGAGATTAAATTTCCCACACATTTCTCCTTTTGCTGCCAATAGATAGTCTAATGCCAACCTGTTTTGGTAGATGGTGTTCCTTATCTGAGTTTGTTGATGTGAAAGGAGGGTTAGGGCTCTCCCAGTCTCATTGGTAATGATTTCTAGAACTGCCTGCAGTCAGATAATCTGGTTTAACATGTAAATGGGGGTATGGTATCCCCAAGATCTATCCTCTGCCCAGGTGGCAGGCCCATAGTATTGGATTACCTATTCTGGGGGCCACTCATCATCTTTCTAGTCTCCTATTTGGAGTTCTCTTCTTTCTGGTTGTAAGTGTTGTGGAGCTGGATAGCCAAGAAGTTCCCCTGTTTTCGGAGGCAGGAGGAAGAAAGGTGGCTTTATTATATTAATTATATAGCTTCCTTCCCAATTCCTGGGAAGGTGGTATAGGCCCTGTTTCCACAGATCCAGTAAAGTCCACATGGTGCTATCCCATCTCAGTTCTGGTCTGGGTCCCGCCAGGCTCCAGTTAGCTCTGAGAATCCAGCCAACCGATTCCTCTCCTCCTGGTTTCCCCACCACACACTTTGCTTGCAGGTGGCATTATAGTACCACTGCCCACGGCAAGTCAGTTCTCTAACTGATCCAGTCAGATTTCCTCCTCTGGCTATGCAGTACTGCCCTATGATAGTATGTTTCAAAGTCTACTGACTGTCGCCTGACCAGGCGGTGGCGCAGTGGATAGAGCATCGGACTGAGATGCGGAGGACCCAGGTTCGAAACCCCAAGGTCACCACCTTGAGCGCGGGCTCATCTGGTTTGAGCAAGGCTCACCAGCTTGAGCCCAAGGTTGCTGGCTCAAACAAGGGGTTACTCAGTCTGCTGTAGCCCCACGGTCAAGGCACATATGACAAAGCAATCAATGAACAACAAAGGTGTCCAAACAAGAAACAGATGATAGATGCTTCTCATCTCTCTCTGTTCCTGTCTGTCTGTCCCTATCTATTCCTCTCTCTCTCTCTCTCTGTCTCTGTAAAAAAAAAAAAAAAAAATCTGACTGTCATCAGAGATCCAGTGGGTACGGCATTAGGCAAAGCCTCAGTGGGAACCAGTTCTTTGTCTTCCCATGGCCACTGACTCCCTACTAAGGTACTTCCACACATATAGCAGGAGAGGAATACGTTTTTAGTAGATTGGGGTGGTGGGGTCAGGGGCTTAGTTGCTTCTTCATAAAAATACTTATATACTTGGAAGGCTCGGACTGGGTGGTTCCACACCTGGTTTTGGATGATGAGCTGAGCATAGGGGTCTAGGCCAGCTCCATTAATGCCAAGGGCTAATATTTCATCATTTTTTCTAGCAGGGGTCCAGAGGATTGGTTATAACTAGCTTTAAGGGATTGTACCCACAGGTAGTGCAGTTTAACAGGGCTGTTCTTTTTCTCAGGTATACTTCCCTCTTCTTGGAGCTATCTTTTCCCCGGGTTGCCCATTGTGCACAGCTGCTTTCACAGGTGAAACTTTGTGAGTATATATGCTTGTCTTCTACCCTGTAGCTTCTCTCCCAGCTGAGAGGCCTGCAGGTTTTTCCCTCTGCCCATGGTGCCTACCTTATGGCTGCACATGCAACAAATCTCAGTGCAACTTGACTGGAGTTTCCTTTAACTTTGTTCTGGGCTATTGTTGGTCCATTTTCCCCATCCTTCTGCTGCTATGTTTACTTCAAATACTATTGTGGGAGGAGGATCTGTAGGATTATAACAGACATAGGGCTGGTTATTCTCTAGGTCACACACTGAATATTGAGTCTGATTACAGGTCCCTTTCTGAGTTCCCTCACACTCATAGAAGCTATAGAAAAGCAAGGTGATGGAGACCTGTTGACCTTCCTTAGTGATATGGATACATAGTTCACAGTCCTCTGTCCTAGTTCCCCTCCTTCCCCAGAGTCTAATTATAAGGAGCCCCACGGCGAGGTTCTTCAGGCTTTGGTCGTACATGGACTAGCCAGCTTTCAGTTTGTGGCTGGAGCAGGACATGGTGTCTTCCTTGGGGTCAACTTACAAGGAGGGGTTGGTGGGGTCTGTCCCTGTTGTCCATGAGGGTGTCTCTTCAGGGGCTGCAGGCTTCAGTTGGCTGTGGTGAATCCAGGCAAGTATGCCTTCTGCCTTGGCAGCAGTAGGAGTGGCATTAGTGAGCCAGTGATGTCCTTTGGCATTCATCAGAGTCACTACTGCATGTGGCACCCGCACCTTTACATCTTGTCCCAAAGTTGATTTGTCTGCCTCTCACACCAGCATGGCTGTGGCTGCTAGGGCTCTCAAGCATGTTAGCCAGCCCTTTGCAACCCCATCTAGTTCTTTGGAGAGGTAGGCTACCAGTCTAGGCCATGACCCTGAGTCCTGGGTTAATACACCCACTGCTGCGCTCCTCTCTGAGACGTACAGCATAAAAGGTTTTGCTAGGTTAGGAAGACCTAGTGCAGGGGCAACTTGTAACTTCTTTTTTTTTTTTTCTTCATTTTTCTGAAGCTGGAAACAGGGAGAGACAGACAGACTCCCGCATGCGCCCGACCGGGATCCACCCGGCACGCCCACCATGGGGCGACGCTCTGCCCACCAGGGGGCGATGCTCTGCCCCTCCGGGGCGTTGCCATGTTGCGACCAGAGCCACTCTAGCGCCTGGGGCAGAGGCCAAGGAGCCATCCCCAGCGCTGGGCCATCTTTGCTCCAATGGAGCCTTAGCTGCGGGAGGGGAAGAGAGAGGCAGAGAGGAAAGCGCGGCGGAGGGGTGGAGAAGCAAATGGGCGCTTCTCCTGTGTGCCCTGGCCGGGAATCGAACCCGGGTCCTCCGCACGCTAGGCCGACGCTCTACCGCTGAGCCAACCGGCCAGGGCACTGTAACTTCTTTTTAGGAGTCTGAAAAGCACAGTCCTGTTCCAGCCCCTACTCCATGGGCTCTTTTTCTCTCCCCTTTGTAATTTCATAGAGGGGCTTGGCCAATACGACAAAGTTGGGGATCCACAAACGGCAGAATCCTTCTGTACCCAGGAACTCTCTGACTTGTCTCCTAGTGGTGGGGACTGGAATGTTCTGAATAACCTGTTTCCGTTCTACTCATAGCCTCCTCTCCCCCTGCTGGAGAATAAATCCCAAGTATTTTACTTTCCTTTGGCAGATCTGGGCCTTCCTCTTCGAGGCCTTGTATCTAATTCTTCTTTAGATGGTGTAGAAGCTCATCTGTTCCTTGAGCACATCCTTGGAGAGTCTTGTGACCCAGCAACAGGTCATCTACGTACTGAAGGAGGACGCACCTGATGTCCTGTGCAGGAAACCACTGGAAGTCATGAGCAAGGGCCTCCCCAAAGATGGTAGGCGAGTTCTTGAACATTGCAGGAGCCTAGTCCAAATGTACTGCATCTTTGTCCCTGTAGCCAGGTCTTCCCATTGGAAGGTAAACAGCTCCCAGCTTTCAGGAGCCAGTCTGATACTAAAGAAAGCATCTTTCAAGACCAAGCAAGTGAACCAGGAGACTCAGGCAGGGAGGAGGCTTAGGAGAGTGTAGGGGTCAGGTCCATCTGGTGCAGAGTTACTGCTACCTCATTTACTATTCTCAAATCCTGTACTGGCTGATAATCATTGGTTCCCAGTTTTCTGACAGGGAGCAAAGGAGTATTCCAGGGTGCCTGGCGTGGGATAATAATGCCATGCTCCTTGAGCCTCTGTAAATGCAGCTGGATTCCTTCCAAGGCTTCTCTAGGTGTTGTGGACCGGTAATGGCAAAAAGCCATTATAGATTCAAGGCTTGGCAGGGGGCTTAAGTTCTACCCCCTCCATCTCCATATTTGGCTTTGATGCTCTGTGTTTGCACCCACTCCCCTTCCTTCCTTGGGTTGCAGGAAGCAATATACATACCCTTCCTCTGACTCTTTGTTTTCAGATGTTTGTAAAATTCACTAATGTATACTGTTTTTGCCTTGGGAGAGTTCCTGTCTTAGCCTTTGATGTGCAACTTTGTATCAGGGTCCTTGATTTGCATAGGTCCATATAATAAAGCGAACTGAGGCTGTGAGGCACTCAGATGCTGCCAGGCAGTTTGAGGAGTCCTCCCGGTCCCATCGGTTTTGTTCTGACAAAGTGTGTTTCCTTAATTCCGCACCGTTATTTGGAAGCTGCGCTGGTCCGCGGCAAGTGGCGCCCGAACAGACGACTTGAGTACGAGGAAACTAAAACTGAAGGAAGGTGACGGAACTCCCCAAAGTGAAGTGCGCACAGTGAGTAAAGAAAGTTTTTGGGGAAAGTGTAGTTGGGAGTAAAAGAATATGGGACAGATAGGGTCAAAAGTAAGGGACCTTTTTGTAAAAATGTTTCCATATGAAGACAAATCATTGTCTGAAGAGTATCAGGGTAAGCCGGAAACAGAGGGATGTGAATATGAGGATAACTTGAAGTCTGAGGATGACAGGGGGGATGAAAAATCCGTGGCTATGGCTGCCTTAGCCGCGGGGCCTCTGCTGCCCTCAGCTCCTTCCTACATTCAACCCTCTGCTCCTCCGTTCCCTTATCAGGCTGATTCCATAGTCTATAGCTCAAAATCTGGGAAATCTCCTCTCCAACAATCTATAGACCAGGCTCGAAATATAGGGGAAACAATAGATGGCTTTGCCTGTTTTCCTATTGTGGAAAGACAGGATGATACAGGGAGACTAGTGCGAGAACATGAACCTGTACCTTTTAAAACTCTGAAAGAGCTTAAACTTGCTTGTGCTCAGTATGGGCCTACTGCCCCTTTTACACTTGGTTTATTAGATACCATTAGTGCAAAGGCTCTTCCCCCAAATGACTGGAAGGCGATTGCTCGTGCTTGTCTCTCTGGGGGTGATTATTTGTTGTGGAAGTCAAACTTTCATGAAAAGGCTATAGAGCTGGATGAGAAAAATCAGCAAGAGGAGGTTGCTGTTACTGTAGATATGTTAACTGGAGAAGGACAGTATGCCCATATGGCAACTCAATTAGAATATCGACCAGCTATTTATGATATAATTAATCAGCTAGCCACACAGGCATGGAAATGCCTGCCTATTCCAGGGACCAAACCGGAAGAATTTGGTAAAATTAGGCAGGGTGCAGATGAGCGATTTCAAGACTTTGTCTCATGGCTAATTCAAGCAGTTGAAAGAATAGTAGGGGATAAAAATGTGGGAAAGGTTTTAATAAAACAACTAGCCTATGAAAATGCTAATTCTGCTTGTCAGGCTGCACTTCGGCCTCACCGCAAGAAGGGAGATATAGAGATATAGAGGATTATATTAGAATTTGCGCTGATGTTGGGCCTTCATACATGCAAGGTCTTGCCTTTACCACAGGTAATAAGGCAAGACTTCCAGGACAAAATTTTCTTTTTTTTTTTTTTTTTTTTTTTTTTTAATTTATTAATTTATTTATTTTTTTAAATTTATTTATTTTTAATAAATTTTTATTAAGTGGTAATGGGATGACATTAATAAATCAGGGTACATATATTCAAAGAAAACATGTCTAGGTTATTTTGTCATCAAATTATGTTGCACACCCCTCGCCCAAAGTCAGCTTGTCCTCCGTCACCCTCTATCTAGTTCTCTGTGCCCCTCCCCCTCCCCCTAACTCTCTCCCTCCCTCCCTCCCATGTCCTCCCTCCCCCCCCACCCTTGGTAACCACCACACTCTTGTCCATGTCTCTTAGTCTCATTTTTATGTTCCACCAATGTATGGAATCATGTATTTCTTGTTTTTTTCTGATTTGCTTATTTCACTCCTTATAATGTTATCAAGATCCCACCATTTTGCTGTAAATGATCTGATGTCATCATTTCTTATGGCTGAGTAGTATTCCATAGTGTATATGTGCCACATCTTCTTTATCCAGTCTTCTATTGAAGGGCTTTTTGGTTGTTTCCATGTCTTGGCCACTGTGAACAGTGCTGCAATGAACATGGGGCTACATGTGTCTTCACATATCAATGTTTCTGAGGTTTTGGGGTATATACCCAGTAGAGGGATTGCTGGGTCATAAGGTAGTTCTATTTGCAGTTTTTTGAGGAACCACCATACTTTCCTCCATAATGGTTGTACTACTTTACAGTCCCACCAACAGTGAATGAGGGTTCCTTTTTCTCCACAGCCTCTCCAACATTTGCTATTACCCGTCTTGTTGATAATAGCTAATCTAACAGGAGTGAGGTGGTATCTCATTGTAGTTTTGATTTGCATTTCTCTAATAACTAATGAAGCTGAGCATCTTTTCATATATCTGTTGGCCATTTGTATCTCTTCCTGGGAGAAGTGTCTGTTCATGTCCTCCAGGACAAAATTTTGATAAAGGACAGAACAAGCGAAGGAAGGAAGGTCAGGGAAGTACTTTTGCCCGTGGAAACTGTTTTCAATGCGGGGGTTCGGGGCATTTTGCTAAAAACTGCCCTGCTTTCCCCGGATATTGGTCTCGGCCTCTCCCTCAAGGACAGCCAGCCCTTAAGGCTCCGGACCTCTGCCCACTCTGTAGACATGGGAAACATTGGAAGAATAAGGGGAGGCCTAAATGTACTACCGCAGGACAGGGAAACGGACAATGGGGCCCTCCCCGGCCCCATCAAACAATAGGGGCAATGTCAGTGTTTCCTCAGCAAATTCAGATTCCAGTAGGCCAAACATTGCCCAACTATCCCAGGCAACAACAGGCAGTACAGGACTGGACCTCAGTCCCACCTCCCAATTCGTATTGACTCCAGAGATGGGACCTCAAGCCATACCCACTGGAATTTTTGGGCCACTTCCCAGTAACACAGTAGGAATCTTGTTAGGCAAAAGTAGTTTAACTATGAGGGAATTCTTTGTTCTTCCTGGAGTGATAGACTCTGATTATACAGGGGAAATTAAAGTAATGGCTCACACTTTGAGGAATATAGTCACTATCTCCCCTGATATGAAAATTGCTCAATTAATCCTTTTACCTCTTTTAAGACAAGGCCAAACCCTGCTAAAGGGACCCCAAGAGAATCAAAGATTTGGCTCCACTGATACTGCCTATTGGATTCAAAAAATAGGTCAGGAACGCCCTGAAATGGAACTAACAATACAAGGGCGTAAATTTAAAGGGCTTTTAGATACTGGGGCTGATGTATCTGTTATTGCAAAGCTACATTGGCCTCCTTCCTGGCCCACTCATGCAGCAGCCACAGAATTACAAGGTATAGGGCAGAGTAAATCCCCTCAACAAAGTTCTAGTTTTTTACAATGGGAAGATAAAGAAGGTCATTCTGGATTTTTTCAGCCTTATGTGCTCCCTGGATTGCCAGTTAATTTATGGGGTAGAGATGTATTGAAAAATATGGGGGCATTGCTTGTCAGTCCTAATAGTTTAGTTAGCACTCAAATGCTTGATCAGGGATTTTTGCCCACTAAGGGTCTAGGGAAAGAACAGCGAGGAATTCTCACCCCCATAGAAGTGGCACCCAATACCAGAAGGCATGGATTAGGATATCAAAATTTTGCATAGGGGCCTTGGTAGCTCCTGCTACCCCAATAATGCACTGTGCAGACCCAATTACTTGGAAATCAGATAATCCTGTATGGGTAGACCAATGGCCCCTTTCTCAGGAGAAACTTAGGGCAGCTGCTCAATTGGTACAGGAACAGCTACAGCTTGGGCACATTGAACCATCTAATAGTCCATGGAATACGCCTATATTTGTCATTAAAAAGAAATCAGGAAACTGGAGGCTATTACAAGATTTGAGAGCAATAAATAAGACTATGGAAATTATGGGTCCTCTCCAGCTAGGACTTCCTTCTCCTACTGCCATTCCATGGAACTATCACCTTATAGTTGTTGATTTGAAGGATTGCTTTTTTACTATTCCTTTAAGCCCTCATGATTGCAAGCGTTTTGCATTCAGTGTTCCTTCACTTAATTTTCAGGCTCCCATGGAGCGATACCAGTGGAGAGTTTTGCCTCAAGGTATGGCTAATAGTCCTACCTTGTGCCAAAAATATGTTGCTCAAGCCATCTCTCCAGTACGAAGGCAACACCCTAAGGCATACATAATTCATTATATGGATGATATTCTTATTGCTCATCCAGATAAAGACACTGTGTTGACCATTTTGCAACAACTAGAATATTCTCTGAAAAAATCAGGACTTTATATAGCTCCTGAAAAGGTACAGCAATCTTTACCTTTTTCTTATTTAGGACAAATTATTGAGGGACAACAAATTCACCCACAGAAAATAGAAATCAGGACAGATCATTTGCAAACTTTAAACGATTTCCAGAAACTGTTAGGAGACATTAATTGGCTTAGACCTTCCTTGAAATTAACTACTGGAGAACTGAAGCCACTTTTTGATATTCTTAGAGGCTCAGCTGAACCAGCTTCTCCTCGGCTACTTACACCTGCGGGACAACAAGCTTTAAAGCTTGTAGAAAAGGCCTTGCAGCAAGCACAACTAAAACGCATAAATCCTGAGGAATCAATTGCCCTACTAATATGTCCCTCAAGTTATACTCCAACAGGACTATTGTGGCAAGCTTCAGGTCCTATTGAATGGATTCATTTAGCTGTTACTCCTAAGAAAGTTTTATCTCCATATTTTGATCTTGTTGCCTCCTTGATTATCAAGGGGTGTAGGCGACTCTTGCAGCTTATAGGTTTTGAGCCACAGACTATTGTTGTTCCTTTTTCAAAGGATCAACAACAATGGCTCTGGGAAACTTCCACAAAATGGCAAATCGCTTTTGCAAATTTTACAGGCCAAATTGATTCTCACTACCCAGCTGATAAAATAGTTCAATTTTCATTAATTACTACCTTTATATTTCCTAAGACAATTGTTAATGAGCCCATTCCTGAAGCACCTACAATCTTTACTGACGGATCCAGCTCAGGAATAGCAGGCTTAATAATCAATGGACAGCTTTATACTGAAACAGTCACCTTAAAATCAGCCCAAAGAGTAGAATTACATGCCATTATCATGGCTTTTCAGCATTTGCCACACTCCTCCTTTAATTTATATACAGACAGCAGATATTTACTTATGGTTGTTTCCACTATAGAGACTGCTGTCTTAGGGACAACTGCTGATGAGGAACTATTTCAGCAGTTCCTCCTTCTTCAGACGAGATCGGGCGCGTTCAGGGTGGTATGGCCGTAGACTCCCCCTTCTTCAAAGACTTGTACGTCAACATACAGCTCCGTGTTTTATAGGACATATTCGAGCTCACTCCATGCTCCCTGGAGCTTTAGCGCAAGGGAATGCCCTTGTTGATCAAGCTACCCAAAAGAAAATTATTGGAGCAACCATGACAGATCAAGCAATTCAGTCTCATACTATCCATCACCAGAACGCTGCAGCCCTGCGTAAACAGTTTCAACTTTCTCGGGAAGCAGCACGGCAGATTGTTAAATCTTGTCCAAGGTGCCCTATATTACAATCTGTCCCTTCGTTTGGAATTAACCCTCGAGGACTCCTACCGGGGCAACTTTGGCAAATGGATGTTACTCATATACCTTCATTTGGCAAACAATCCTTTGTCCACATTACAGTAGATACTTATTCTGGATTTATAGTAGCCTCTGCCAGAACAGGAGAGGCTGCTAAACATGTTATAGCTCACTGCTTGTATGCATTTTCTATTATTGGACTTCCTAAACTGATTAAAACTGACAATGCTTCTGCATATGTAGGAAAAGCATTTACTACATTTTGTCAGACTTTTGGACTTGACCTAAGGACGGGAATTCCTTACAATCCCCAGGGTCAAGGCATTGTAGAGCGTGCACATCAAACACTTAAAAACCAATTGGAAAAAATTAAAAAAGGGGAATTATACCCTCAAACTCCTGCAAATCTTCTTTGTCATGCTCTTTTCACTTTAAATTTTTTAAATACTGATGTACAGGGTCATTCAGCAGCAGAGAGACTCTGGAACCCTGCAAGGAAAGCCTTCCCTGAAGTGCGATGGAGGGACCCACTCACAGGAATCTGGCAAGGGCCAGACCCTGTTCTCTTATGGGGCCGAGGATATGTGTGTGTTTTTCCTAGGTCTGCTGAAGCTCCTCGGTGGATCCCTGAACGACTGGTGAGACACCATGATTCTAGATGAGAGACTCACTTCACAAGAGCAATTGCATAAGAGTTACTATGCTCTTTTCCCTTTCTCAATTATTATCTAATTTTTTTTAATGTTTTAGATCATTTTATTTTCCTGATCCATTGCTTGAAAAGAGGGCGAAAGGGGGGCCTGATTTGGGAATTGCTGAATAGAAATCTCATACGGCCGTCTTGAGATTTTTCGAGAGAGATCTCTGTTTAGTATATATCCTTATTACGTTCCTATTAAGATAGCCCTACTTAAGATCAAGCAGGCCATAGTTCAATCTCTAAAACCCCGGGTTTCACTCTTGATTTGTGTGATTGTATGTGAAGTCTTTGTTTAATGTCTAAGTGTTTTTGTTTATAAGGCCTGAATAAGTCCTTACATGAAAAGTAATGATAATAATAGTTTTGGAAGTGCCGGCTGTAGTATTGAAAACAAAACGGGAATACTTTCATTTCCCTATATAAATATAATTTTGTTTGGAATAAGTAGAGCACGCTCATTTTGGATCCAAAAGACTTGCTGGTTTGGCCAGGCTGCTCCAGGCCGCAAGTGAAAGGCTTGAAGCAGCATAGATTTACATAATAAAGGTGTAAAGATTTTTTTGCTGTAGAAGAATAATGAAGATCACAATGGGATTTTTCAGTTTTGATATGTACTCTCAAAAGTGCCTGTTAATTAATGTTAAGGGGGTGTTTTGATAAGTGTGGGAATGTTGTTTGGAGGTGCTTTTACTCTATTTTTGTTAAAAGTTAACAAAGTCAAGAATTTCTTGCAATATTTGAAGTCAAAATATTGTAAAGTGTAATTCAATTGTAAATAATATAAAAAGAAAAGGGGGGGGGGAGTCATGTCCTGGAGCTCCTGCAGGTCTACCCTGTTACGCTTTTTACTTCAAACAGTTTATCTTGAATGCTGATGTACAAGAGATGCCCAAATTTTTGTCCTGCAAACTACTACCTTTTTTTTTACTTTTATTTGATTCCAGCTAATGACACTGTTTTGTTCTATTCTGAATAGCTCCAGATATATAGGCAGATAGGGACCCTCAAGCCCCTCAGCGAGATCTTCTGAGCATGGCTTTTAAGGTACCAAGAGGCCGAAAAAGCCCAAAGGAGATCAGGTAAAATACTAGCTCTTGGCATACGCCCTCAGAGGCTCCAACGCTCCAACTGGAACTTCATCAGGGCCCTGCTTCAATAGTGGAAAGGATGGTCATTTAAGCCAAAGCCTGCCAGGCTTACATGCCTTTGCTGTGAGGAAGAAGGGACACACTGGAAGGTAGGCTTCCCCCTCGCTCCTCTAAGGGAGGGTTCAGTCTCTTCCAGCCCTGCTCCATCCACCTGTGACCTAACCTTGCCCAGAATACTGGGATTTGCCACTGAAGGCTAAAAGGTGCCCAGGGCCGTCAGCCCCATCTACGACACTGTGGACGAGCCTGGGGTATTTCTTCCAAGTAGCTGGTAGACTGGTCTCATTTACACAAGGGTCATTTAACTAGGTCTTGCCTGAATATTCAGGTTTTTTATTCTTCCCTCGAAGATCTTTGTTGTGGGTATTGATAGTCCTGTTTTCTGCTGCTTTGATTAATATACAGTCTTTCTTTTATTCCTCCTGCCTCAATGCCCCACTCATAGTTTAGGCTAGGACCTACTCCTAATTCAGAGCTCCTTTTTTCCTTTTTTGCCAATTTACAAAATTACCTCTGCCACCCAGCTTGGTGTATCCCAAGGTTCTCCTCACCACTCCATGGCTGTAAAGCTCCAGTATAGGACCCCTGGGTTCATCTTTCCAGTTTAAAGAAAACGGAAGCTCCGTCTTCATGCGTGCTGCAGATGGCTTTTCCAGTCTACCTGGGTCATTGCCAGCTGGGAAGCAGCGGTCATTGGGACTTTGATGCTAGCTGCAGAGTGTGGAAGTGTGACAGCAATTCCAGTGCCATGTGGACTTCTCCTGAAAGTGGACTTTTCCTGGACTCCTGCTCCTGTGACAGTTTTTGATGGACTGAACTGGGGTTGGGTTGCATTTGCAGAGATTTGGAATGGTGTTGGTGCCAACTTGGACTTGGTGAACACTTTAAGGACATTACTCTTTTATAGATTCTTATTGTATTATTAGCTTAAAGAGTTTGCTTAAAGGCTTTAATTACTGTGATGTATTAGTATACTTGTTTTGGGTATCTGTTAGCATTGGCTATACTAATTTTGTGTTTATTCTGTATTTTCTCCGTCTGCCTCCAAATTAGAAAATCAGATGAGTGCAAATCTCCGCACACAAATTAAAAAGAAAAGGGGGATATGTTGTGGACCGGTAATGGCAAAAAGCCATTATAGATTCAAGGCTTGGCAGGGGGCTTAAGTTCTACCCCCTCCATCTCCATATTTGGCTTTGATGCTCTGTGTTTGCACCCACTCCCCTTCCTTCCTTGGGTTGCAGGAAGCAATATACATACCCTTCCTCTGACTCTTTGTTTTCAGATGTTTGTAAAATTCACTAATGTATACTGTTTTTGCCTTGGGAGAGTTCCTGTCTTAGCCTTTGATGTGCAACTTTGTATCAGGGTCCTTGATTTGCATAGGTCCATATAATAAAGCGAACTGAGGCTGTGAGGCACTCAGATGCTGCCAGGCAGTTTGAGGAGTCCTCCCGGTCCCATCGGTTTTGTTCTGACAAAGTGTGTTTCCTTAATTCCGCACCGTTATTTGGAAGCTGCGCTGGTCCGCGGCATCTAGGAATTGGGTATTGTCTCTGGCTGACAGGCAGTGTCCAGGCTTTACCTCTATCTGCACTGGCAACTGATTTATTGCCATCCCAGGAGGGTTTTCTTCCATCCACACCCACGGCCATTTCTGAGTCAGTCTCTGGCTGGGTGGCTTCCCAGATTTGGTAGCAAAAATCCTCCACTGCTCCTATCTGGGGATGGTTAGAGTTAGAACAAGCCTAGGCTTAGGCACCTGCAAGTCTAGCCAGCCATTGTCAGCAAAAGATACAGTAGCCCTTAGTTTGTTTAGCAGATTACACTCCAACGGGGCACTGGACAGTCAGGCATGTACAAAACCTGATGCATAACTTCATGACCTCCTATAGGACATTTACGGGGCAGGCAGAATGCCTGTTCTGCCTGTTTTCATGTGGCCCCTACAATGTCCACCCTATGGGTGGAGAGCGGTGCTACTGGCCGAGTCACCACCGAGTGTTCAGCTCTCGTATCGGTCAGGAAGTCCATCTGTTGGCCCCCTACCATCAGGCGTCCCCAAACTATGGCCCGTGGGCCGCATGCAGCCCCCTGAGGCCATTTATCCGGTCCCCGTAGCACTTCTGGATGGGGCACCTCTTTCATTGGTGGTCAGTGAGAGGAGCACTGTATGTGGTGGCCCTCCAACGGTCTGAGGGACAGAGAACTGGCCCCCTGTGTAAAAAGTTTGGGGACCCCTGATATAGACTATAGACTCATCGGGGGCCCCTGAGTCTGGTCACCCTCAGTCTAGGAGGAATTCTCCAGCTACGTTGAACAGTGTGTCTTCCCCTTTGGAGGCGATGGGAAGGCACGCCTCCCTCTTGTCCCGGTTGGGACATTCATTTTTCCAGTGATGGGTTCCCCGGCAGATGGCACACTGATCATGCTACAAGGGGGCCCTGCCTGTCCTTTCTTCCCTTTACCTGTCTTCTTTCCGTTTTCAAATGAGGGTGGCTTTCCTTAGCCTTGGTGCTGAAGGGCAGCAGCTATGAGCTCAGCCTTCTTCTTCACTCGGTGCTCATCCTCCCGTCTGCTTGCAACCTCTCTGTTGACATAGACCTTGTTGGCTACTTCCAGGAGTTGGGAAATGTTCATCCCAGCAAAGCCTTCTAATTTCTGGAGCTTCCTTTTTATATCTCCTGCACGCTGGCTGACAAAGGCCATATTAGCCATTCTCTGGTTTTCTGGACTTTCTAGATGGAAAGTAGTATAGATCCTGTAGGCCTCACATAACCTCTCATAAGTCACCCAGACTTTCATCCCTCCTCTGCAAAGTCTCTGCTACTTTGTTGATAATTAGTGCCCTACTGGCTGGCTTCCCTTCCAGAGGCCTTGGAGGAGAGCCTCTCTGTATTTCTTGAGTCATCTCAGGCCTTCCTCTACATTCGGGTCCCATTTAGGATGGATCCTCTCCTGGCATCTGGTTCCTCACATATTCTTGAGGACTCTGGTGTTCCTCAGGGGTATTCTCCTCTAGCCATTTAGTCACCACCAGTATTATTCAGTGCCTTTCCTCCATGTTGAACAGAGAGAGAAGCAATTGATGGCAATCTGCCCATGCAGGATTGTGGGTCTGAAATACAGATTGCATGAGATCTGTTAAGGCCTGAGCTTTTTTGTATAAGAGGGAGTGCGGTGCTTCCAATTGAGGAGGTTGTTGGTGGTGAAAGGTTGGTATACCAGCACCTGCCATTCTACCATGTGCCTCCCATTTATTTATCACTATGTTCCTCACTTCTCTCAGAGGCATCTGCACTCCGGGCACTGTCTTTGAGCACAACCTTTCAGCTAGGGGGGAACCTGGACCTGGTTCCAGCTGGGCAGTGGGAGGCACCTCCTGCTTGGGCAAGCTTATGCTGGGACCAGAGGTGGATTTAACGGTGGGTGCGCTGGGCGCACACCCTGGACCCCAACTTCTGAAGACCCCCACAAAACCCCAACTTTACACTTTTTTCTAATGACACCAAGTTTGGTCTCATATGTGCAATTTTAATTGAGGACCTTGTGTGAAGGTCCTCATGTAGCAGTAAGGACCTTATGTAACAGTACATAATATTTTTTACTTATTTAAAAATATGGTTAACATGTATTTTTATTTTCCCTGTCTCTCTCTCTCTCTCTTTTGTATTTTTCTGAAGTGAGAAGCAGGGAGGCAGAGAGACAGACTCCCGCATGCGCCTGACTGGGATCCACCTGGCAAACCCAGTAAGGGGCAATGCTCACACATCTGGGGCGTTGCTCCATTGCAACTGGAGCCATTCTAGCACCTGAGGTGGAGGCCATGGAGCCGGCCTCAGCGCCCAGGGCCAACCTTGCTCCAATGGAGCCGCAGCTGTGGAAGGAGAAGAGAGAAAGGAGAGGGAGAAGGGTAGAGAACAGATGGGTGCCTCTCCTGTGTGCCCTGGCCAGAAATTGAACCTGGGACATCCACATGCCAGGCCAATACTCTGCCACTGAGCCAACCAGCCAGGGCCTCTTTTTCTTTTAAGGGGCTCAGTATTTTCTGCTGTGCCCATGGCCTCAACTGACCTTAATCTGCCTCTGGCTGGGACTCAATAGATCCGGCGATGATGGGCCTGAGTCAGTAGCAGTCTCTGGGGTAGACGGCTAGCCAGCCAGGTATGGAAGGGTAAAGCCTTGCTGGTACATAAGGCGGGGAGTCAAGGTTTTTGCTTTTTCTGGTTCACTCTGGGTTAAGATTTCTGGCACTGGTGGTGGCAGCAGCTTTCCGGGTTTGGTGGAACCTTCCCTGCCTTTGTTACTAGCACAGCGGAAACCTGACCTCTAAGTCAAGGGGTAAGGTGCAATACCAGTGCAAGTCAGGTGTCTATGTAGGAAAACTGGTCAGGGTGGCCTAGATCTCTAGTAACTACCTGTCACACTTTCTAGAACCTTTCCAGACTCCCTTCTGCTGGCCACCCCGCACCAAAAGTGGGCCAGTCTAGTTCACACAAGGTCCTCAATTTCATTGGGGACACAGTAACTCCGCAATCCCCCGAGAACCCTTTCTTCAAGTTCTTGATCATTGTGGCCAGGGGAGTAGGTTTTCTCTTTGAACCTTCCATGCCTCCCAGACGAACACCAATCATGCCACAAGAAGGAATTGGGAGTAAGGTAGGGGAAACTTGGAGGGAATGCCATTCACTTCAGTCCATCACTGGCCACTCACAAAGATAGCAGGTCCTCTTGGCTTATGGCAGGCTGATATAAACCATCAGCATGCAATTCTGCCTCTTAGCTGTAAAAGGCGCCCTATGGAACTGTGGTTCAGGATCCAACACTCACTTTAGACCTGTGGGAAGGAGTTGGAACTCCTCCCCGGTGTCAGTTTTGTTCACTTCACACTCTCTTTCACCCAGCCTCCCATACCTGTGGAGTGATGAGTCACCACTTCTAACCTGTGGAGAGTGCTCAGTCACTACTCCAGAGGGTGATCAGGCCTCCCTTCTGCCTAGTGGGGCAGGATCTTAGCTAGCTACCCTGTGACTGGTATGCCTTACTATGGCTCTGATGTGCCCTCGTTTTCTAGTTCCTCCGTTGTCTGACCCTTGCTGGGACCGGCAAATGGGGTTTCCCGTTCTGTCCTGTGAGGTGTCCACATAGGGAAATCCCTGGTGTGCACTAAGTGGGCATGTCTACACGGCAGTTTGGCAGCTCCCCAGTGGAATACCCAAAGTTCGCTAAATGTGGTGTCATTCTTCCTCGCTTCCCAGCCAATGCACCAGAAACCTGTTGTGGAGCAAACCAGACATTGAATACAACACTCAGACAACTTAATTAATGGAGGGAGGAGAATTTATTAGTAGCTGGTGGAGCACGTGAGGCTATTAGTACCAAAACATTAGCTCTGTGAATTAATTTTCTCACAGGTTATAGACCTTTACAGTATTTAAGTAATGGGTGAGTGATTCCTGTTTAAGGTTTCCCAGGACTCAAGGAGAGGGGAGGGGGAGTTTCGGTGGGGTAAGTAAGGAGGAAGGGGATCCAGTAGCTACATACAGATCCTGCTTTTCTTTCTGTGTATTGCAAGAAGCTCTAAGCAACCATTTAGAGAACTATGGGATGTAGTTAATTTATAACTGGTGATTCAGTTATCCCTGCTGGCTCCTTTCCCTTGTATTCTTCTGGTCTCTCCTCTCTCAAAGCAAAAGGGAGGCTTGCCCCTTCCTCAAGGTTAATGCCACGGTTTATCTGCCCAGTTGAGGATGTTTGGATAGCATTTCCCCCTTAAGGGGGGGCAAATTTAGCAAATAAAAATACAGGACACCCAGTAAAACTTGTACTTGAAATGAATAAGGAATAATTTTTTGTATGTGCAATATAAGCAAATCTATAGGGACCAAAAGTGGTATAGCGGCTGGGGGGAAGGGAAGGGAGAGAAGCTGTGTATGGCCAGTAGTAGCGACCATCACCATCACAGCCACCTGGCCCATGTAGGTTCACATTTGATTTGGATAGTAATGAATCATATGAGCCAAGAAATGGTGGGCCATTTTCCTTTATTCTAGACTCATAACTGCCAACAAGTAAAAACAAACACACGGGCACCAAAACCCATTCTTTCCATTTTTTTCCCCCTAGAATCAAAGGCCCCACCAGCGTATTCACCTTTGTTCCCTATCTCCTTCTCTCTGCAGGTCTCCATCTTGGCTGCCTGCCTCCTCTGCAACCACGTGGCCTCTCTGCCCCGCAACAAAGTGGTCTCCTCCTCCCAAAATGGCCTCCTAGCTCCTCCATTTAAAATTTTTCCGGGGGAGAACCCCTCCTCCAGCACACCTTAGCATAATCAAGCCCCTTCTCAAACAGGAAGGTAATTAATATTATCACCTGGGAGACGATCATTCAGGTGGGCAGCGCCATCTTTAACAAAGTGAGCATAAAAATCAATCAGTTTAAAAACTTGTCCACCCAACAGGCTGCTAATAGGTACAGGGTTACTTTCTTTCCAGGGCAATGAAAAAAAGATGTAAATTTAATGTGGGGATGAACACATGATGACCACAGACCTGCACACTATAAACGAATTTTACTATAACTGCAATGTACTCAACACAGACCTGTATTTAACCTGGCAAACCCTGTTTATTCCAGGGGAACGTTCTTATATTACGTCATCAGGATCTGACTGGCGCCTGCGCGGTGGCCCTGCGAGGAAAGGAAAGCCCAGATATACCCATGACCATGCTGTCCTGGGCGCAGGGAGGCGGCTCCAGCCTCGGGTTCGAATTCTCAAGCTTCTTCAGGACAATCTCTGACCTCCGCGCGCCTATTGGGTAGACAATACCCTCTCGCCGTTCTGTGAGATGCAGCTGGTGGGGCCGCCTGGGCAGGGGGCGATACCACTGTAATGTACTTTCTCTTCCGGAACCCCATAACCACAAATTTCTCCGCTGCCGACATTCCCATAGCTTTTACAGCCTGGGCCACTGCCGACATTCCTCTCACTTTTACAGCCCGGGCCGGCTCCGCCTTAAATAGACACCCTTAGTCCCTGATTGGTCAGCTTGAATCACATGCCTATCCTTGGCTCATTCGCCGAAGCCGCGACTTGCTGTGTTGTGATTGGTCAGGTCAGGTCACGTGCCACGGGTGTTATGCAGTCCGAGCGTGAGCCGGTGGGACCGTTAACGGTCGCGGGACGCCGGACTGGGGTGGGTTTCGGACGTCATTTTTAGCGTCCACACGATGGGCGGTTCTAACTGTAAGGATCGCATATTACGCCCTTTGTTACTGCGGGTCGTCTGAAGCCGGAAGGCGCAGTTACTCGTGTTTTAATAGCAGCAGGAGCGTAGGCTGGCCCGCAGTTCCCACGTCCCACCTGCGCGTCCCATTTTCCTCTGTCAGACGTTTGCTACATCATCCTTCCAGGAATCACCTCCCCAGTACTCAACTAACCTCAGCTTTGCCATGACTTAAACGGTAAGGAAATGAAAGGACGACAGTGACCCCTGGCGGTGACGCAACAGTCACCTCGAGCTGGTGCTGCGGCCCCCAGGGGGAAGTGCCCAAAGTGCCGTGCTCCTCCGGACCAGCAGGGGGCGCCAGCAGAGGAAACCCCGCAGAGGAAGAGGAATCAGGACCAGAAGCAATCAATGCACAACTAAAGTGCCAGCTGATGCTTCTCACCCTCTGTCTCCCTTCCTGTCACTCTTTATCTTTCAAAAGAACTTTTGTTTTTCTTTTATTTTTACTTATATAAGTTATTGGTAATATGAATTAAAATATAAAAAATAAAAGTGACCGAGTAGCTCAGTCAGTTAGACTAGGGGTTGGGAACCTATGGCTCATGGGCCAGATGTGGCTCTTTTGATGGCTGCATCTGGCTTGCAGACAAATCTTTAATTAAAAAAATAATAACCTTAAAAATATAAAACATTCTCATGTATTACAGTCCATTCATTACCTACCAGTCATGTTCAGGGTTGCAGGTGGCTGGGGCCAATCACAGCTGTCCTCTGGAACAACACCAAATTTTTATTGGATAATGCGTAAAGTACATGGGTCATTGTGAGGTTAGGAAGTAAACTTCCCTCCTTTTAATCAAGTAGTCAGCTGGCTAATTGCAGAAACCCCTTTTTTTTTTCTTTTTTGTATTTTTCTGAAGTTGGAAACGGGGAGGCAGTCAGACAGACTCCCGCATGTGCCCAACCGGGATCCACCTGGCATACCCACCAGGGGGCGATGCTCTGCCCATCTGGGGCGTCGCTCTGTTGCAACCAGAGCCATTCTAGCGCCTGAGGCAGAGGCCACAGAGCCAACCTCAGCACCCGGGCCAACTTTGCTCCAATGGAGCCTTGGCTGTGGGAGGAGAAGAGAGAGACAGAGAGGAAGGAGAGGGGGATGGGTGGAGAAGCAGATGGGCGCTTCTCCTGTGTGCCCTGGCCGGAAATCGAACCCGGGACTTCTGCACGCCAGGCCGATGCTCTACCACTGAGCCAACTGGCCAGGGCCACAGAAACTCTTTTGACGAAAAAGATGGTTAAAAGAAAAAAAGATGAGGAGTATCATACTTTTCAGCAGGAATGGACAGAGGAATTCGCCTTTGTGGAGAGAGCAGGTTCTGCAGTGTATCTAATATGCAATGATAAAATTGCATTGATGAAACAGTCATATAGTGGCAAGTGCCCAGTGACTATTGAGTGCCTGAGCCTTTAGGAGAGCAGCAAGTCCCATCCCACCATGATGGGGGGGGGGCCCTCACAGGATGGGGAACTCTGGAGGGGTAGAGGGTTGCCCCAGGCAGCAAAGGCACCTGGTAGAGGCCCAGACTCAGGGGAGATGGAGGTCTTGGAGACTGAGATAATAGTGTCCCAGAGTCGAGTTTTTTCACAGGAGCAAGAGCACCGCTAGTAGAGGCAGGATGTGGCCTCCATGCCCACCTGCAAGGACTAAGAAACAAACAGGAAGCCCAGCCCTTGCAGCCCCTGTAGGCCCTGCACTATGGACTTGGCCACAGGTGACTGATGAGGTAGGCATCTCCTTGAGCCTCTGATGCCATTCCCAGATCCCATAATGGGCCTGGAGCTTATGACACAGGTCACAGAAATCTCCTGGCCTCCACTGGGCTATGGCCCAGACACCTCTGGGATATTGGGTGGCCTTTTCTAGCTCAAAGCCTCCTCCCCATTTTTTGGTATCTGCCCCAGGGTCTACAAGCAGGTTTTGACCTTGATCAAGAAGCCCCAGGACTGTGCTGAGCTGTGAGCACAAAGAGGTGTGGGTGCTGTTCCCAGACCCTGTATGGGGCCCTGAAGTGCAGGGCCGTGGGGCGCAGCACCTGAGGCCCAGTGTGGGAACTGCCTTGGTCATCCCATCCATGCAGAAACTGCACTCCTTAAAATGACCTCTGCTCCTTTCTCTCCTTTTGATTCAGACTGATCTTTCCTAGCACCCTGACTCACCTACCTCCCCCTCCCTTACAATTCCAGTTCTCTCATCTTAAACTCTCAAGACAACCCGGCTGTGGTCACCATGAAATAATCTTAGGAACAAAGCCTCAGGTCAGTTGACCCCAGAGACAGCTTCAGTCAAACTGGAGAGAACATCTAGACTTTTGCTGAGTTTTAGCTCTAAACTTGGAAAAGCAGAATGACCAACCAGCTGGAGCAGACACCATGGGTGACATCACACCAGATGCAAAGACCAACTACCCTTGACCCTAGTGCAGATCAATTGATAGAAATCATGACCCTAACTCCCTTAGTCCCCTATATAACAAACACATCCCCAAGAAGCTGCCGGAGAGCCATAGACACTGTTCACCTGTGCCTCCAGGCTTGGTGCCATTTCCTCAAATAAACCTTTACTTTCTTCACTGCCAACTCCTTTTCTGCATCTTATTGGGCTTTAATATGCACAGACAAATGAATCCCTTTAGTTTGGTAACACCGCTGGCCTTCTGGGACCTCATGTCCAGTTTGTCAAATGTAGAGATGCCACCCCTCTTGTAGGTCTTTGGTTGAAGCTGAGCCTCATTCGCACACTTCCTGGGGCTGCTTGTCGGAATAGGGAGCAGGCAGCGGCTTCAATGCTAGTGCAGTTATAGGACCTGGCTGTGACTCTCCACTTCCACAGCAGGGTGATGTCTCTCCTGGAGGACATCCCTTTTCCTGAGCCACAAGTTTGGTTTTGTTAAAGGGGCTGGCAGGGCCTGGTGGCCTTTTGAGAACTAAAAACATTAAAAGATCAGTGAAGCCAACAACTTGAACCTAAGGGAAAGGAAGGCACTAAGAGGAGTTTGGTGGGTGAGGAACTGTGGGAGCCCCAGGCCAAGGGGTATCACCTGAGCAGGAGGCCACCTGCCTACGGCCAGTCCATTCCCAAGGAGACCAGGAAGGCTCTGGGAGACCCTGGACACTGACCGCCCAACAGCAGGGTCATTAAAGAATCGGCAAAGGGCCTGACCAGGCAGTGGCAGTGGATAGAGTGTTGGACTTGTTGGAATCCATGGGAGTCCGAAAGACCAGAGTAACAGGCTTTATTGAAAGGAAGAAAGGAACCCTGCCCGGGTACTTCTCCTAGGGAGAAGAGCCTCAGTACAAGCTAGGGGGACAAATTTATAGGGTTAAAAGGAGGGTCTCAAGCAAGTGGGTGTTGAGTCAAAAGTCCTGGAATGCTTCCTTCTGCAGTTTTACGATATTGGCTTCTTGGAACGCTTTTCCTCAGGGCAGTGGACCAGCTTCCTAGAACTTTTCTGTTTCAGGGGCGATAGTCCATTAAGTAAGGGTGGGGTCAGATAGACAAGTGGAACAGCAAAAGGGCAGCTTGAAAGTTCTGGTGAATTCATGTATCTATCAGGACTAGGATGCAGAGGACCCAGGTTCGAAACCCTAAGGTCGCCAGCTTGAGCACAGCCTCATCTGGTTTGAACAAGGCTCACTAGCTTGAGCCCAAGGTTGCTAGCTTGAGCAAGGGGTTACTTGGTCTGCTGTGGCCCCTCGGTCAAGGCACATATGAGAAAGCAATCAATGAACAACTAAGGTCCCACAATGAAGAACTGATGCTTCTCATCTCTCCCCCTTCCTGTCTGTCTGTCCCTCTCTCTGTCTCTGTCACGGGAAAAAAAAAAATCGGCAAAGGGACTACTTCAGCCAGACTACTGAGGATGGTGAAGAGGTGGAGGGGAGAAGGAAGAAAGAAAAGCCATTAGGAGACAAGTGGCGGCAGGGTGGGGGGTGGGGGGTGAGCTGGCTCCAGATGCCTAGGTCCCAGGCTAGGGGGTAGTGGCTGGCATACAGTGAGTGGGGGGCACGAGGACTAGGGCAAGACCTTGGCAGAGCTGGGGCAGGGCAGGGTGCACAGAAGTGGCGGCCCACAATCCACGCTGGGGCTGAGAGCTACCAGGCAGAGGATTTGAGCTTGGGCCTGGCTTGCAGGTGGCTGTGGTTGCAGGATAATACATTGACTTACCCACCACTGGCTGCCTGATTTAGAAGTTTGTGAAAGACACAGACATCGGATGTGGGCATCACTTGTGCTATTGTGGGGGGCTGAGGGGGGAGGTGCCTGGAGGAGGGTACTGGGGGCTGGGAGGAGAGATGGGAGCTTTTGGGCTGAGCAAGGCTGGGGGAGGATGTCAGACCAGTGAGGGTGTGAGAACCAGGGCGGGAGTGGGCTGGGGGGATTGCCTCAAGCCCAGCAACTTTTTTCTACACCAAAACTGCAGCCTCCAGCCCAGCCAGAACCACAACCTTGTGAAACCTCAGCACCTCTACCACAGCAAGGTAGACAGGCGCCTGTGGACAGACTAACTGATAGTTCATAGTGGCTCACATCTGCGCCTATAAGTAGGTGTGTGGGGGAGGAATCTCCTTCTGTTCCCCCAATTCTGAAGACTGACTGGGGGCAGTGAGGGGGGTCAGAAGGAGTTATCTACAACTCTGACCCCATCAGTGCTGAGGGTGTCCCCAGTATGTCCTTAGGACATCTTCTTGGGCCCTTACACCTGACAGGTGGGGCTGCACCCACTCCTCTCAGCCCAGCCCAGCCTTGGCATGAGCCTCAATCCCTGTCGGTCACCAGGGTGTCCAGAATTGACCATTCTCTTAGTTCTCAGCCTCCATCTGCTTCATGCACTCCATCCTGGGCAAATTCACTGCTTGTGGCTAACCTTGTCTATAGTCAGAGAAACTCTGTTATTGCCATAGTGGATCACACTGCTCCTGGCCCTCCCAGAGGACATGTGTTTATTTCCTTTGCAAGCCCTTCCATCTGCCTGAGCTCAACTCCTGCTGAACCTGCTGCTTTAACCTGAGCTCTCCTATAGTTCCTCATGCCTCATCACTGTCTGTAAAGCCGGTTCCCCTGAGCCCACCCGGGGTGAGGAGGTCAGGGTAACCTCAGGTAGCTCAGGGGGTGAGCACAAGGCCCTCAGGCTGAGCCTCAGATGGAGGCTTCTTCAGATTTGGTCCCTCCCTGCCCTCTTCAGATGCCACCGGGCACAGTCATCATGGCCAGATACCCCAGTTCTGCATGTTACATGTATCCCCTGCCCTCTGCCCCCTCCCTGTCTCCCTTCCTTCCTTCCAGTACTTAAGAGGTTAAAGTTATCTCATTGTCTTCTTGAATTCAGAGCTGTCACCTGAGTTTTGGGGTTCCTCTGCTTTTGAGGCACTAGTCCTTAGGATGTCCAGGTGCAGAGGGGCTGTCCCTCCCTTGTTGTCCTCCATGGTCTGTTTAGTGAGAGCACCCTCCCAGGTCCCTGCCCTGAGAGCACCATTTTTACCACCTGTGTCTCAGGCCTTCGGTGGCCATGTTTCCTTCTATTACCTGTGTCTCTTTCTGTCTCTTTTTCATCTGGGACACTTCCTCTCCTGCATTCACTCCACCTGTCATTTCTTGGGTCCACACCTCCCTACGTAGAAGTTTTACTGACTCTTTTTCCCTGCTGCCTGTCTCTGAGGCAGTTTGTTATTCTGGCCCTGCTCCCAGAGCTGGGCACACTCAGGTGGCCATCCATCTCCTGGAAAGGCTGGCCTACCCAGGACTTTAAATGTCAGGCCGTGAACCTGGAGAGGCCTAGGTCTGACTGAGAAGTGGACACTGTGCCCGGTCAAGGCACATATGGGAGTTGATGCTTCCTGCTCCTCCCCTCTTCTCTCTCTAAAAAATGAATAAATAAAATCTAAGAGAGAGAGAGAGAGAGAGAGAGAGAGAAGTGGACACTGGCGTCGGAGAGGGAAGAACAGAAGTACTTTATTTTTGGCAAGCCTGGGTTGGGGGCTAGACCTCCCCCAGCTCATTGTACCAGGTTGCCCCTGCCCCAACCAAGTTTGTCCAACAGAGAAGCCCCTCCTGCTGTGCAAGGGGAAGGGCAGCAGCAACACAAGGAGGCTTTGTCTCTGGTGGTTCCCAGGTGCCAGGGGCCGCCTCAGGGGTGGGAGGCAGGCAAGGAAGGCTTCCTGGAGGGGGAAGTCTGGGGGCCACAGGCTCATTGGTAGTGGTTGAGGGTGGTGTCCTGGCGGCTACAGGACATGTCTTTGTACACCACACACACTGAGCTCCTATCCCTTGCCCAGCACAGTTTCTTGAGCTGAAAGGGAAAGCCTGTCTCTCTTAATGGGGTGCCAGTTGGCCTGGAGGTCCCCTCTTTCTTTGATGCCCTCTCAGGAAGTGTCCAGATTTTATCTCCCAGGCATGTGTGAAGCCTTTTCAGAAGGGGCCTCACCAGACACCAGGGCTCCTGAGCTGCCCTAGTCCTGGGCAAAGAGCAGGGGTAGGGCCCAGGGAGCAATGCTGGGAAGGTAGAGAATGGCAGTGACCTTGCCCCCAGGGATCTTGTCAGGAAGGAAAAGTGGCTAGCACCAAGGGACGTGGAGCTGGGCACACAGGTAGGTGACCAGGGGCCCAGGTGACTACTTTTTTTCCTCCATTTCTGTTGCCCTTCCCCCTGTTGACTCTGGCATAGGTTCACACAGGCTCACACCCACAGGCCTCACACTCATACTCACATATGCACACATGCTCATGCATGTGCTCACTCAGCTATATAAAGGCTTTGCACTCTATGAACTGACCTCTCTCTCCCTCCTCTCCCTCCTCCCCTAATAACTGACCTGGACATGTCCCTGGTCCCACATGCCTCTTATGCCCTGCCCCTGTGTTCTTAGGACTCCTTGTGGCTTTACTTCTGGGGTTTCCCTTCCACCTTGGACCCTCAGAGCTCCCGGAGACCCTGATGCTGGGGTTTCCCAGGTGGCCAGCTCCTGGAGCTTAACCACTTTCCTTCCCTTCCCTCTATCTGAGAGCAGCTGTCTTATAGGGACACAGGGGATAGTTAAGGGTCACAATGACCTGCATCCTCCTCAGCATACACATGGCCCCCAGTCCCAGCGCAATGAGGAAGAAGCCAACGCCCAGCGCAATGACAACGATAAAGTTTATCAGCTGACTTTCCTGGCATGTGCTCACTGTTTGGAACAGTGTGTCTGGGAAGAAGGAAAGAACAGAGGCACTAGGACAGGTGAGGGAGTCCATGAGAGCCTTTGGGGTTCAGGGTACGGAGGGGCTCCATAGTGGGGATGCAATCCAGGAAGCTTCCTGGAGGAGGTAGGCTAAAGCCTGCAGAAACAACTCCAGCAAGTGTAAAGGGAAGGTGCCCAGACAGGGGCATATAAAGCCTGGGCTGGCCAGCAGGTACACTAATGGAGTGGTCCCAGGAGTGGGTATGCTTCCTACCTGTCACCATCACCAAGGTACCTGAACCTGAGGCTTTGTCCACCTCCATGATGGCCTCACAGAAGTAGGTACCAGTGTCAGCTGACTGCAGGTTGTGTTGTGGCCCTGAGAAAGTGATGCAGACCCTGAACCGTGAATCTATAGTGGGGTCCTTATTATCGTCATATGTCACATTGGCTTCTTTTGGCCAGGAACTTTTCTTCAGGTAGATCCCATGCAGGAACCCATGGATGCAGCAGGTGATGTTGATAGAGCTCCCCTCTGGAGTGACTATATAGGGGCGGTGACTGCCACATCAGTGCAGAGAGGACCTTTCACTGTTACTACAGGCCTGGCCAGAGGGACAGAGACCCTCCTCTCTGCAGGGGATGGTGGCAGGAAGAAGCACCCTGCTGACATGTCACCACAGCTGAGGCACCTGTGGGAGTTTTGAAGCTGTTCAGGGTGCCAGCACATGGGGGGGTTGTACTGGCTCTGAAGGGTGCCTGGGGGCCACATGGTGTCAGGCTGCCTGAGACTTTTCTCTATCCCAAGGGTCGGGAGAAGTTAGAGCTGGAGCTTTTTCCTTCCAGAGCAGCCAACCCTTCCAGAAAAGCCAGCTCTTTTTCCTTCCAGAGATGCTGGGCAGCTCTGACCCCTCTCCCAGGATGTACATCTTCTCCCTCTTTTTTTTTTTTTTTACAGAGAGAGAGAGTCAGAGAGAGGGATAGACAGACAGGAACGGAGAGATGAGAAGCATCAATCATTAGTTTCCCATTGTGCGTTGCAACACCTTAGTTGTTCATTGATTGCTTTCTCACATGTGCCTTGACTGCGGGCCTTCAGCAGACCGAGTAACCCCTTGCTCGAGCCAGCGACCTTAGGTCCAAGCTAGTGAGCTTTCTGCTCAAGCCAGATGAGCCCACGCTCAAGCTGGCAACCTTGGGGTCTCGAATCTGGGTCCTCTGCATCCCAGTTCGATGCTCTATCCACTGCGCCACCGCCTGTTCAGGCACATCTTCTCCCTCTTAAATGACAGTGCCCAAGATAGCCGGAGGCACTGTCCTCTTTCCTTCTCTCTTTCCAAAGCTGTCTGCTTCAGTTTCCCCACCATTTCCCTCATCTGCTCAGCCTTCCTGGTATAAACACAAACCTTGAAGTGATCCAAACTTCAGCTTCTCAGTCAACTAAATCCTGCAGCTTTTTTTTATTTTTATTTTTTTGGCACAAGGGTTTGTGCCTGATGAACTCCCCTCCCCACCTGGGCAACTAATCTTCCCATCCTGCCCCCATGTCTGCTTAAAAAGCAAACTAAACAACCAAGCCCCCTGACAGAGACAAGCTTGCTAATTGCACAAAGTCTGACAGACACTGAGGGGAAGTGAAAGGAGATTGGAGCCCTGGTGATTCAGCCCCCCGACCCACCCCCACCCTACAATGTCCAGGTGCTGGCTGTTCTGTGACAGGCTTCTTGGAAAGATCAGGCTCCATCCCTGACCACCCCCACCCAGGAAGTAGTGTCCCTGGGCAGTAATGCAGGGGTGGCAGGTGGGGGCACTGAGCCCACTAGAGCAGCGGTTCTCAACCTGTGGGTTGTGACCCCGGCGGGGATCGAACGACCAAAACACAGGTCGAACGACCAAAGACAGGCTTTAGGCGACCCCTGTGTTTTGCCTGGCTTTAGGCGACCCCTGTGTTTTGGTCATTTGACCCCCGCCGGGTCTCAACCCACAGGTTGAGAACAGCTGCACTAGAGGGTTCGGTAAGGGATGGTTGGAAGTGCTTACCTCTGGTGGCCAGTGCCCCAGGTGGCCTGGGACCAACAGAGAGAACCAGGAGCATGGGGAGCAGAGGCAGCCTTGGGGCCATGCTCACTACCATCTAGCAGCCCATGGCAGAACACTGACAGGGGACAGGCAAAGCCCCTCACGGGCCAGCAGAGACTCTCCCTGTCTAAGGCACCTAGCTGTGTGTGGTATCTGAGGTAACATCCCTAAATCCCAGGGAAAGGTCACTTACGGGGTGGTCAGGGAGGGGGGAGTCGGAGGCAGGCAAGGAGGGGAAGTGGAGGTGGTGGGGGTCCCCTGGGAGGGCTTTCTGGAGGTGGTGCCATGGGTGGACAGAGGCACTGTGCTAGGAGGGGAGGCTCTTTTGCTCCCCTACTGTTCTGCTGAGGGCCCACAGGGTCACTGGTTGTCCTGGTCCCTCACCTCTGCTGCATTTCCACAGGACACATCAGGGGAATGGAGACAGGTGGGTGGGGGACCAGGCCCAGGGGAAGAAGGGTCTCCTGGATAGGGTAGGGTCAGATTCCTGATGCCCTGGTCCTCTGGTCACTTTATACTGGGACCCGATCTATGCCCAGAAATCTGGCCTATCATATCAGTCACTCCCACAGTGTGGGGGCTGGAGGTGGTGATGGGGGGCAGGCCCTGCAGGGTAAGGACCCAGAACTGTCTTTTAGAGAAGTCCTTGAAAATACAGATAAGCAGCAGAAGAAACACACACAGGCAAAGACCTAGAATGATGTTTCCTTACAGGTGTCCTGCCAAAGGTATGCAAGGGGCAGAGGACATCTTGAGTCTTCCCACCACAATCTCAATATAAAAATGACCTTTGATTTAACCTGAAATGCAGAAACACTTTTGGTCTGTTTCAGACAGATGGGAAAGATTTGCGTGGCCCCCAGAGCAGGAAAGTCTGGGTGCACTGCCCACTGTGTTTGATGGGCAGGCCCTACAGTTGGCACAAACTAGACATTGTGGTGGCCAAACCTATTTTATTTTATTTTTTATTTTTTTTTCATTTTTTTTTTCGAAGCTGGAAATGGGGAGGCAGTCAGACAGACTCCCGCATGCGCCCAACTGGGATCCACCCGGCATGCCCACCAGGGGGGGATGCTTTGCCCCTCTGGGGCGTCGCTCTGTTCCGTCCAGAGCCATTCTAGTGCCTGAGGCAGAGGCCACAGAGCCATCCCCAGCGCCTGGGCCATCTTTTGCTCCAGTGGAGCCTCGCTGTGGGAGGGGAAGAGAGAGACAGAGAGGAAGGAGAGGGGGAGGGGTGGAGAAGCAAACGGGCGCCTCTCCTGTGTGCCCTGGCCGGGAATCAAACCCAGGACTCCTGCACGCCGGGCCGACGCTCTACCGCTGAGCCAACCGGCCAGGGCCTATTTTATTTTATTTTTAAAGATTTTATTTTCATTTAATTTTTAGAGAGAGGAGAGAGACAGAGGGAAAGGGGCTGGGGATGGGGAGCAGGAAACATCAACTCATAATAGTTGCTTTCTGTTTATGCCTTGACCAGGCAAGCCCAGGGTTTCGAACCTGTGACCTCAGCATTCCAGGTTGATGCTTTATCCACTGTGCCACTGCTGGTCAGGCAAGTCCATTACTGTTTTATTTTTTTTATTTTTTATTTTTATTTTTTTTGCATTTTTCTGAAGCTGGAAACAGGGAGAGACAGTCAGACAGACTCCCGCATGCGCCCGACCGGGATCCACCCGGCACGCCCACCATGGGGCAACGCTCTGCCCACCAGGGAGCAATGCTCTGCCCATCCTGGGCGTCTCCATGTTGCGACCAGAGCCACTCTAGCGCCTGGGGCAGAGGCCACAGAGCCATCCCCAGCGCCCGGGCCATCTTTGCTCCAATGGAACCTTGGCTGCGGGAGGGGAAGAGAGAGACAGAGAGGAAGGTGCGGCGGAGGGGTGGAGAAGCAAATGGGCGCTTCTCCTGTGTGCCCTGGCCGGGAATCGAACCCGGGTCCTCCGCATGCTAGGCCGACGCTCTACCGCTGAGCCAACCGGCCAGGGCCTCCATTACTTTTTTAAATTGACAAAGAGAAAGGGAGGAAAGGGGAGAGAAACACTGATTTGTTCCACTTATTTATGCATCATTGGTTGACTCTTTTTTTGAAATATATTTTTAAATTAACTTTATTTATTGATTTTAGAGAGAGTAGAAAGAGAGAGAGAGAGAGAATGAAAGGCAAGGGGGAGCAGGACACATCAACTTGTAGTAGTTGCTTCCTGTATGTGCCTTGACCCAGCAAGCCCAGGATTTTGAACCAGTGATCTCAGCATTCCAGGTCAATACTTTAACCACTGTGTCACCAAAGGTTAGGTTGGCCAAACCTATTTTCATCTCTAGGATTATAATGCCACTGGTTCTGGGGCCCTGGAGCCTGTGAAGCCACCAGGAACAGGGCCCTAGGTCTCTCTGATGCCTTAGAATGGTTTAGTGCTTTCAGACATAAAGCAGCTTCTTTTAGATTTTTATGTGTTTTTCCACTTACAGAACGTGTATTTCCCTGCTTGTTTGATGTGTTTTGTTTTTGTTTTTCTGAAGTTGGAAACAGGAAGGCAGTCAGACAGACTCCCGCATGCGCCCAACTGGGATCCACCCGGCACGCCCACCAGGGGGGCGATGCTCTGCCCATCTGGGGCGTTGCTCTATTGTATCCAGAGCCATTCTAGCACCTGAGGCAGAGGCCACAGAGCCATCCTCAGCGCCCGGGCCAACTTTGCTCCAATGGAGCCTTGGCTGCAGGAGGGGAAGAGAGAGACAGAGAGCAAGGAGAGGGGGAGGGGTGGAGAAGCAGATGGGCGCTTCTCCTGTGTGCCCTGGCCGGGAATTGAATCCGGGACTTCTGCACGCCAGGCTGACGCTCTACCACTGAGCCAACCGGCCAGGGCCTTGATGTGTTTTTGATTATGTTATTTTATTTATTTTAAGAATCAGCGTATGGCCCTGGCCAGGTAGCTCAGTTGGTTAGAACGTCGTCCCAATAGGCCAAGGTTGTAGGTTGGATCCCCAGTCAGGGCACATACAGGAATCAACTAGTAAGTATATGGATGTGTGGAACAGCAGTCTGAAGTTTCTCTGATCTTACTCCCTTCTCTCTCTAAAATTAATAAAAACAGAAAAAGAATTAGTGTTACGAATGTTTTACAAAGCATTGAATGCAGTCCAGAAAATGCCCTTTATGTACTTATTAAAAATCGATTCAGTCAAGTTGCACAACGGCAATTATGAAGACATGTGGCGTGGATGGTTTTGGGGTGGTAAAGGGCCACCAGGCAGGGCAGATGGGGGAGCTAGTGGGGCTGGGCAGGCACAGGTCCTGCTTGCAGCCACTCACCTGCCTCTTTCCAGAGGGATGTGATTGCAGGAGAGTCCCCAAAACTTGTTTTTGCTCAGAGTTAAGTCAGGAGTGTGCCCAAGATCAACTTCAGGCCAAAAACTGGAGCACATCCAAGGTAACAGCAGCTCCCCCCAACCCAGGAGGAGCCCAGGCCCAGGCCCTGGAAGAAGAGGGCACAAAAAGGTCCTGTTAGGGCAAGTGCCAAGGATCTTGAGGTTTTTACATTTTTGATGGCAGGGAGATGGAACTGAGAAGGGGTGGGGTGGGGAGAGGCTGGGCAGAGAGACACTGAAGATGTATGTGGAAAAGTGCCTGGGCCCTGGCCGGTTGGCTCAGCAGTAATGTCGGCCTGGCGTGTGGAAGTCCTGGGTTTGATTCCCGGCCAGGGCACACAGGAGAAGCACCCATCTGCTTCTCCACCCTTCCCCCTCTCCTTTCTCTCTGTCTTTCTCTTCCCCTCCCGCAGCCACGGCTCCATTGGAGCAAAGTTGACCCAGGCACTGAGGATGGCTCCATGGCCTCTGCCTCAGGCGCTAGAATGGCTCTGATTGCAATGGAGCAACGCCCCAGATGGGGAGAGCATCGCCCCCTGGTGGACATGCCGGGTGGATCTCAGTGAGGCACATGCAGGAGTCTGTCTGTCTGCCTCCCTGTTTCTCACTTTGGAAAAATACAAAAAAAAAAAAAAAAAGGTGCCTGTCCCTGGCATGAGTGACCAGAAGAAGGCCAGGATTCTGCCAGCTTTCCTGAGTGACTGCCCTGTGTGCAAAGCACAGAGCTCCCCCTTCAGGCTAAAAAACCCTACACAGCCTGATCTGTGGTGGCACAGTGGATAAAGCATCAACCTGGAATGCTCAGGGTTGCCGGTTCAAAACCCTGGCCTTGCCCGGTCAAGGCACATATGGGAGTTGAAGCTTCCTGCTCCTCCCCCCTTTCTCTCTCTCTCTCTCTCTCCCCTCTAAAATGAATAAATAAATAAAATTTAAAAAAATTAAAAAAAAAAACCCTACACAATGGCCAGGTCTTGCTTTCTCTCTGAACCTAGGGCATCTGTCCATCAGACAGGGACAGTGACATAAGCTGTCTCTGCTGCTGGGGGTGTCACTACCCTGTGCTGGCAGCCTCAGGGGGTTAGGGACAGCTCCTAGGGCTGGATTCTGGATGCCAGATGGGCTTGATCGCCCTCCTGATGGGTGCCCACTCCTCAGCTCAGCCTACTCATCTGGGAGGAAGGGAGGGATGAGGAGGGAGGGAGGCAGTGAGTTATGGGAGCTGGGCAGCTCAGGCACACAGATGCAGACACACCACAGGCCACATATTCTGGGTCTTGGGGAAGTCTACTCTTACCACCCTCATGCGGCCCTCTAGGGTGTCCTGGGACAAAGTGATGGCTTGGACCCCAGTGGCCTGGTGGGAGTCTTCTAGCATAAGGCACTGGTTCTCTGGTACCCTGCTCTCCCCCACCACTTCCCACCCAATCCATAGACCAGTGGTGGGCCTTGTACCTACAGAAGCTGAAATTGCTTGAGGGAATGGTACCTTCTGCACCAGACAAATAAGCCGCCGAGGATGAAGAAGATGAGGAGGATGAAGGGGACCATAATGAAGGTCACATACAATTGGTCTTGAGATTGTCTCAGTTCCTGTGGCAGGCAGCACAGGCTCCCCTGGGCCTCTGCGTCTGCAGGAAGCAGGTGGGATTCCATTACTCGTTCACCTCCTCAAGAGCCATGGCTACCTTGACCATACCCAAAGGGGCACAGGCTCCCCAGCTAGAAAGCCCAAGGCCAGGGAATATGCAGGGGAATGGGGTACACAGGCATCTGAGTGGTGACTAAGGGGGCTCCTTACCTGTAGCTCTGGGTGAGGATAAAACACTTCCCCAGGAGGGTGTGGACTGCAGCTCTTGGGGCTCTGCTAGGAAGATGACAGGTTAGGGTGCTTCCCGGGGCCAGTGGGAGCCAGACCGCACCTCCCTCACATGGCCCAGGCATCAGATGAGACCTGGGTACAGGAGTCTATCAGAGCTGGGTGCAGTTCTTAGTCCCTCCCACAGAACCATGTGTGGGAGGTGAGAGGCTTGGGAAGGGGCTGTGGAAACGTTGGGACTTTTAAGCAAAGGAAGAGGGGGCAATGAGGTGAGGGGGTTTTTAAGGAGAAAAGAGGTTGTACCTTTGGACAGACAGGGGAACATGTCTACAGCGCAAGGGCAGCCCTAGGGGGACTTTGTTCCAGTAGGAGGACACAGAAGTTAGTGACAGATAGGAGGGGGTTAAGGGATGGTCTCTGCTGATTGGTTCCATTTTTCACAATGAATCAAAATAGTAGGTCTTAAGGAAGCAAGGGTGAGAGGGAGCAAGCGGTGACCAAGGAGGGTGGTCAAAGAGGAGGTTCTGGGCTCTTGAGAAGGACAGTGTTCAGGGCAGGCTTCAAGAGGGATTGCCACTGGAGATGACCAGGGAACCACAGATGGGGCTGAGTCTTATCCGGAGGCCCCATCTCCAGGCTCTAAGCACTTCGGGGGAGGGGAGTCAAGATGCCCCTACCCCCTTACCTTGCCCCCTGCCCCAGCCCTTCCCCTCACCTGAAACGTTCAATATTTCAATTGAACGTTTTCAATATTTCTCTGGAGTCCCTCTATTATCCACTTATATTGCCCAGCCTGAGTGTCCTGGACTTTCTCTATCACCAGCTGTGCCATGGTTTCTTGAACACAGAACTGCCACCCATCCTGAGAAATATTTCCTAAGGTCATGTCCTTAAAGAGGAGCTGGCAGTCTGTCCTGTTGGGGATGATCTGGCAGCTGGTGATGCTGTGGAGGCTGCTGGATGTGTTGCAGGTCATCACAGCACGCTCACCCCTGGTCACAGAGACTGCGCCCTTGGTGCAAGTGGGTTGGTCCCAGACTGTGTGCAGGGGACATTCACACATGTGGGTCATGGCTGGGGCTCAGGACATTTACCAACAGCCCTCCCTGGGGTCATGGTTGCTACCTGGGCCAGAGCCTGACCTGGGGATACTTGCTACAACGTTAGCCCTCCCCCCACCCTCCTCCTCTCCCATAGAGAAAGGGAGACCCTGGACACACCTTCTTCCATCTGAGAGCTCAAGGAGACAAGCATGAGCACCAGGGTCCAGAGCATTATAGGAACAGGGAGGAAGGGCGCTGAGGTCAGCATGGCCAGCAGGATGGAAGGCCTCAGGGATCCGAAGTCATCCTCATTGGTTTTTGGTACTCTCCCTGGAGGAAGAGAAGCCAGTGGTTCAAAAGTCCATCTGGCTGCTCTAGAAGTAGCTGCAGCTGGGTCAGGGACAGATAGGGGCCCCAGGCTCCTGACCACTGGAGCCGGGAGGCCAGCACCCCTGCCCAACCCTGCTCTGTGCAGCTCAGCCTCTCCCCCCTCTGTGCCTTTCCACAGTGCATACCACTGGTGGCTATTGTCTGACAAAAGAAGGACACGGACAGGACAGAGAGCAAGTCCCTGGGAGAGAGTCCACTTCATCGTGGGGCTCACCTTCCAGTCTGAGAATAAAACCTGCAGAACTGCCTGGATGGGGTGAGTGACAGAGAGGTTCAGCCAGAGGGGCTCTGGACCCAACTCATCTCTGAGGCCACCACCTTGGACACCTACCTATTGTCTCCTTTCTTCATTCCACTGCTGGGTGCCCATCTGTATTTCAGGACCTTTTATGGGATATTTGGCCAGATTTGCTTTATCAACAGGCTGTGTCTTTCTGAGGAACTCACAGGTTGTGAGCAATGCCACAATTTCCACTTCCTATGAAATAAGAGCTGTTGTAAGGTACCAAAAAGCTAAAAATTGATATTAATATTCTGGGAGGAAAGGTCAGGCTTTCCTGTCCTGTCCTTCCTTTGGGGAGGGGAGGGAGAAGAATGTAGAAGTTTCTGGCTTGCAAGAACAATGGGTCATTCAGTTTTAAATCTAAAATAAAGGTTAACCAAAAACTTCTCTTTCAATAGGAGGCATAATTTACATACCACCTTGCATTGATTGTAGTTCCTCCTCCCTGGAATCTTGAGGGTAAAATACCTCTAGGCTAGTGAGGGAAGATGAACCCTGAAAGATTTGTAAACGTCTTTGATTGTGTTACAAATATTGATGACTTATGACCTATGCAACTTACCACCATTCGACTTTAAGACCACAATTGCTAGCCACGACTGCTCAGTGTCTAGCAGCGCAAGCCTTGCCCAGCTGGGCATACGACACTGTGGACCAGCTTCTGGCAGCTCTACCATTTCACCATTCAACTGTTATCCATTTCAACATGCACCATTCCACATGCACCATTTCAACTGTTATCCCAGACTTGGTACAGCAATTTGTGTTTTGTGTCTTGGATATTTTTCATCAAACCCCTCCCAAGATGTCTACCAAGAGGAAATTGTCTTTGCAAATATTAAACCAGTTGTAGTGGTAATGCAGTGTTTTACTTAAACCTGACGAACGTAAAAATTGATAGATACATGAATTCACCAGAACTTCCAACTGCCCTTTTGCTGTTCTGCTTGTCTATCTGACCCCACCCTTGCTTACTTACTATCGCCTCTGAAGCAGAAAAGTTCTAGGAAGCTGGTCGACTGCCCCAAGGAGAAGCGTTCCAGGAAGCCAAAATCATAGGACTGCAGAAGGGAGCATGCCAGAATTGCTGACTCAATGCACACTTGCTCAAAGCTCTTCCCCACCTTAATAAATGTTTGCCTCAGAGTCTGTTTTGGTTGGTACACTTCTCCCGGAGGAGTGCCCTGGCAGGTCTTTCTCCTCTAATAAAGCCTGCACACCTGGTGTTCGAGTGCCATCTCATTCTTACAAAAATAAGAAACAAAATGGTGTAGAGATGATACAAATGGCATAAAATGAACAAAGAAAATTATGATATATAACAATAATGAAAGAAAATTATGATAAAATGTGACAAAGATTTTTATAACATCATTTCACAATACTGTACATATAGCCTACTCAATTTGTGACCAAATCGTGTTACGACCAGTCTGTCAGAACCAATCGTTGTCATAAGTCGAGTACTTTGAAAGTCTTAATGTTTCTGTGTATCCCCTAAACAAATGATGTCAGCCCATGCCATGATGTCATGCTCTCCCCCGCCCATGTGTGATCAAGGGTATATAAGCAGCCCCTGAACTATTTTTGGTACTGCACGATTTGGGCTTGCAGATGCTCCATGTCAGCAATATGCGGCCAGCATATTTAATAAATCTCCTCCTCTAATAAAACTCTTCAAAATTTATCTGGACTGGGTGTCTCTATATGAACTTGATGAAATGAGGTACAGTGCCTTTCAGAATCTGGGGTGTAGTACTTTACAACACAGCCACTCAGGCTTGGCAGCCACTTGGCCTCTGAAGAAGGTGACACATACTTGAGTATTTTATTTTAAAATGCTTTAAAATTGCTTACCAGACCATTTGTTGACTGTTTGATCTGGGGAAAAAAACCAGGCTTTTTGGCCCTGGCCGGTTGGCTCAGTGGTAGAGCATCGGTCCAGTGTGTGGAAGTCCCGGGTTCGATTCCTGGTCAGGGCACACAGAAGAAGCAACTATATCTGCTTTTCCACTTCTCCTTTATCCCCCCCCCCCCCCCCACTCCTGCAGCCATGGAAGCCATGGCTTGAATAGTTCAAGCAATTTGGCTTCAGGCACTGAAGATGGTTCCATGGCCTGTGCCTCACGTGCTGAAATAGCTCAGTTGCCTAGCAACAGAGTGGTGGCCGTAGATGGGCAGAGCATTGCTGGGTGGATCCATGCAGGAGTCTATCTCTGCCTCCCTGCCTCCTGCCTCTCACTTGATGAAAAATTAAATTAAAAAATAAGCTTTTTATTTTGTCAGAGAATTTCCTTAGGGCCCCCCCATCCCCATCCCCACCCAGTGTGTATGTTGTCACAATACATGAGCTGATACAAATGATCATCAACTACAGTCTGCACTGAATATCAGGGATCACGCTTGGGTTGTGTACTGCATTCAGATGAACATGTACCAACGGTTGTCCACTACTATGGCATCACACAGAGTAGTCTTTCAGCTTTAAACACCCCCTGTGCTTGGTCTTCCTCCCTCCCCCAGCCCCTTGCGACCCCTGATCTTTTGACCACCTTCATAGCTTTGCATTCTTCAGAGGGCCATAGAATCGGGACTCTTTGGTTTTATATTTCCTGTTTCTCACTGTTTATTTCAGTTTTGGAAAATGAGACAAAAGGGCTGGGAACAGAGTGAACTCTGAATGTGATGTCCTCTAGGAACTTGGGACCATCAGTGACCGGTCTTGATCCCAGGGAGCTTTGGGCTAAGCAGGGTGATGAACTTGGGAGGGTGACCTCAGCCAGGCTCAGCTCCAGGATACTGTTTAGTGGGCTGCAAGTTCCAGAGCTCTCCAAATCCCCTGGGGGGTCTGACCAGGCTAGTGACCCTGCTCAGCCCACTGCCCCACCCTCCTATCCTGTCTCCACCTCCAGTGGACTCCTGTCTGCCTCTTGACCACTGACCACCTGTGGTCTTGCCCCTGCTCCTGGCCTCACTGAAGGGCTGGTGGTAACTGGAGCAGCAGTCAGTGTCATGGCAGCCCTTTCAGCACAGCTTAACCCTGGCAGGGACTCAAGCCTGCTGACCTGGGAGCCTTGGAGCTGTAGGAGATGGAGACTGTAAAGCCAATAGCCACGGCCACCATCACAGCCGCCTGGCCCATGCAGGTTTGCATTAGATTCGGACATACCGTAAAGAAACAACAGAGCCAAGAACTGGTGGGCTATTAGCTTTAATCCTAGTTTGCACCTGGCGGGCAAGTAAAAACATACACTGGGCTCCAAAACCCACTCATTCAGTGCTCACAAAGCTACTGACTTATCCGAGTTTCCTAGAATCAAAGGTTCCTAGCTCACCAAACTCATTCACCTCTGTTCCCCATCTCCTTCCTTCTCCCTGCACAAACTCTGCACAAACTGGCTTCTCCCTCAGCACTCCACCATCTTGACTGCTTCTCCTGGCCTCCTCCACATGGCCTTTCTCTACTCACCTCTCTAATGCTAATCCCAGGAACCAAGAGAGCAAGCTCCTGGTCTGCCTCGCCTTATATTATAGAAATCCAAACCTTTAATCCAATATACAAACAAGGAAGTCTCTGATACAAAGTCACTTATCTGAGGCATAATGGGATTCCTCATGAGAGTGCACCACCCCACAGCAAAAAGGATGGGAAAGACTTAGTCCTAAAACCAAGCCCCAGGCTACAAGGATCCTGCCTGCCCACAGCCCACCCTCAACACACATTAATATAATCACACCCATCCCAAGCAAGAAGGGCAAGTATTATGATCACCTGGGCGACGGGCTTCCACGTGGGCAGCACCATCTTTAACAAAGTGAGCATAATATATTTTATCTGCCCAACACTTGGCATGGTGCATGTTTCTGGCTAAGAGCTGTCTGGAGCCAGGACGTCCATGGGGATGGACTGGGAGGAACAGACAGACATGTAGGGATTGTTTCCTCCTCACTCAGTTTGCATGGGACTCTGAGGTCCTGGTGCTCTGGTCTCTACAAGACATGTGCCCGTCGGCTGAGGGCTTTGATGACTGGGCTGGGCTGGAAATGCCTAGGCACCTTGTGAAGCTGTTTTCCTAGGTTTTATCCATCAGAGACAACCATTACACGCTGTTGGTCAAATAAGTTTGAAAATTGATATATATGTTTGCTCGTTTATAGTTTGCATTGTGTGTGGGGGACAGGCTATAAACAGGCCAGGTCGTTATAGCCTGAGGCTTAGTTTTAAGACTAAGCTTTTCCCCACATCCTTGACTATTGCATGATGTGGGTGGTGCACTCTTATGAGGAATTCCATTATGCCTCAGATAAGTGACTTTGTAACAGAGACTTCCCTGTTTGTATATTGGATTAAAAAGTTTTGATTTCTGTACTATAAAGTGGGGCAGACTGAGAGCTTGCTCTCTCTCGGTTTCTGCTATTACCATTGCAGGGGCCTCCCTGATCCCTTGCCCTTCATGGGAAAAGCAGGTTGTTGAACATATAAAATATATTATGCTCACTTTGTTAAAGATGGCGCTGTCCACATGGAGGCGGTCGCCCAGGTGATATTAACGTGTATTGGGGGCGGGCTGTGGGCAGGCAGGATCCTTGTAGCCTGGAGCTTGACTTTAGGACTAAGCCTTTGCTACCCTTTTTGATGTGGGGTGGTGCAATCCCATCATGCCTCAGAGAAGTGACTTTGTATTAGAGACTTCCCTATTTTGTATATTGAATTAAAGGTTTTGATTTCTGCACTATAAAGTAGGGCAGACCGGTAGCTTGCTCTCTCGGTTCCTGGGATTAGCATTAGAGAGGAGAGCAGAGAAAGGCCACGTGGAGGAGGCCAGGAGAAGCAGCCAAGATGGTGGAGTGCTAAGGGAGAAGCCAGTTTATGCAGAGTTTGTGCAGGGAGTAGGAAGATGGGGAACATAGGTGAATAAGTCTGGTGAGCTAGAAACCTTTGATTCTAGGAAACTCAGATAAGTCAGTAGCTTTGTGAGCACTGATAGAGTGGGTTTTGGAGCCCAGTGTGTGTTTTACTTGCCCGCCGGGTGCAAGCTAGGATTAAAGATTATGGCCCACCAGTTCTTGGCTCTGTTGTTTCTTTACCAACTCTCTAAATCCAATGCGAACCTGCATGGGCCAGGCGGCTATGATGGTGGCCTTAGCCACTGGCCTTACACAGGTTTTCTGCTTTTCTCTTGGCTTCTCTTGTGACTTGCCTGTCTTGGTGATACACCAATAAACAGAATGGCCCACCATCCTCTGACTCCGCCACTTCTTTACTGTCTGCCCAAATCCAATGGGAACCTGCATGTGAATGGCCATGATGGCGGCTCCTGGCCATATACACACGGAACAGCGGTATTCTGTCTATGCAGAGAAATCTGCCAAATCTAACAACAGCTGGGTCCCAGAGCAGTGTTAGCACAACCATTGGCATGTGTCCTCACCACTCATGGTTCAGCACATCATTCATCTACTCACAATTGTAAGAATGAGATGGCACTCGATCACCAGGTGTGCAGGCTTTATTAGAGGAGAAAGACCTGCTGGGGCACTCACATATCTATCATTTCTCAACTCTGTGGTTACATATAAAAGAAAGGCAGTTATTAATTTTATAATATATGGTGAGGGGTGATGAGGAGAAAGAGGAGAAAAAATTGGAAAATTATTGCTTCTTCTGGAGAGAACTCAAGAAGGAAATCTTGCCAAGCCAAGTCCCCCATCCAGTTAAGAAGGTCTTCAATTTCCATGCTGTAAGGTCTGAACCAGGTAATGTCCTCAAAAAACTGAGTGAGGAAGTAAAAAAATTTTGCGAGGTAATGATTGTTAGTTGCTTGTCGGAGCCCATCAACAACTGTTGGCTGACAAGGTCACAGCAGAAGAAGACCCACAACTGCTGGCTGACAAGGTCACAGCAGAAGAAGATCAAAAACTGCTGATTGACAAAGTCACAGCAGAAAAGACCAATGGCTGCAGGTTGATGAAGTCACCCAAAGGAGAGACACAACGATACTTCCCCCTTTGACTTTTTGAATTAATCTGGCCTTATATCCCCCCTTTTCTGGGTGTGTGCTATTATTTGTGGCACAGGGATAATAGTACCGTGCTTTCCCTGTAGATTCATAGTGATTTCTTTGGAAATGAGACAGAGGGTGTGAGTTCCACAGAAAAGCCTGTAAGCCCCTTGAACTGGGCTCATAAACATAAGAGGCTGGCTATAATATCCCTTGTAAAGGGTTAAGTTTGTAGGAGAATTTCTTCTTAATCATGTTAGAAAGAATAGATTGTGAATTGTGAATAGGTAGGAGGCAGTGGCTGTGCACAGAGTGCCTTTCGGCCTTCACTTAATTCAACTGTAAGGTCTGAACCAGGTAATGTCTTCAAAAAACTGAGTGAGGAAGTAAAAAAATTTTCCTCCCTAGCCTTTTCATGTGATAGAGTAGAGAAACATTCCTTTCTTCTTGCTTATTTGATCTGCAGATAGTGGTACACTCTGAGAAGAATAGAGTTAGAACTTAACTAGTGTTTAAATATAATAAATAAGTAATATTTGACTAGACAATAGTATCTTAGGTAAGGTATAGTAGAATGGCCCATTGTGTGGCCTAGGATGAGAGCACAGTCAGCAAGAAAAGAATGTTTTGCTAAGAGAATTGTTTTTTGACTAAAGGCAATTGCTAGGCTTTCTCAATGAGATGTTCTCATGAGATTTATGTACTTTCCAAGATTTTTTGATAATGAGAGGAATGTAGGGGAATCCATAGAAGTAATAACAGTTAATGTCTTCTGAAATTATGTTGCTACTAGGCTATCTTGCAAGTACACTCTGTATATCTTTGGATGAAAGCTACTCTTAATGTTATGTCAATTTCCTTATGGGCAAACCTTTTAGAATCTTGTGAGAAAAAGTAGGACACTGCATAAACTCAAAGCCATTTACCTGAGCAAGCGGTGGTCCATTGTTAGTCCTTAATGATTTTGTCTGCTAATCTCTCTCTGCCCCTTGACTCACAACAGCAGTAAAGTTAGTTAACTATTAGTACTAATACTTTAAAAGCTTTTACCGACATTGTTATTGCTATTCAAGTTATTTTGTACTTTGAATGATTTGCTACCTGGTTTGTAATTTATAGATATAAATTAACTGTTATCTGGAAACATGTAAACATAGTGAAACAGAAGCAATGATTAATACCATGTAATTGTAACTCAGTGTGTGTGCATAAAAAGGGAGCTATACTAGCATTTGGCGGAGATGCCTGGCAGTAAATGCTAACTAGAGAATAAAGAGAAAGAAAAGAATTCGACTCTCTCACTCTGATTCGGCCAACGCTGTCTCTTCCTGTGGGACCCCTGGATTCCCCCCGGGGGCTGGACCCCAGCAGTTGCTTGCTGTGAGTGCTGATTGAACCAGGTGACATGGTGATACATGGTCTTCTGGATGAGCCTCATGAGATGTGCTGGTCTGGTTCCTCTCGAATGGGAGGACATGTGGAGATTTTTAGAGATAGGAAACCTGTTGGTGTAAGTTTTTAGAAGGACTGAATATGTGTGGTTTAAAAGGAAGGGGGTTTGGAGAACATTCAGGAGGGAACTTCTTGGGCTGAGGGGCGGCTTCTTCCTGCTGTCATCCCTACCTATTTGATATTTCCCTTGTGAAGTTCTCCTTGGGGTATTGGGGAATAAGAGTGTAGGAGCATTTGATTGTAGGTAATCCTAGAGATTTCTTTCATCTGGGCCTGTATGAACTTGATAAAGAAGAGGGCAAGTATTTGGAGATTAGGAATGCAGGGATAAGGAGGGTTGTATAGTGGGGGGTTGAAAGTTCTTTCATGGTAAAGTTAGAGATATTCTTTCCTGGCAGCCCTGGAGAGAGCAGTTAGCTTGAGCTAAAAGAAATGTTTCATATTCGTTTGTAGGCTCTTCTTCAGCCAAGAAGACCCAGCGATCTTGTCTCCTTATTATGCGAAGGGTAAAAAGACTGAGAGGCGTTATGAGGTGAATGCTATTTATTCTCCTAGTTCTTCAGGATATGAGAGAGCTTTAGGATTAGGGGACCTGTAGAGGTTGAAAGATAGGATTTAGGAGGTTTGCTGATATAGGGTTTTAGATTTTTCTGTTTCGTGAGGGCAGGTTTCAGGGTTGATGTGTAGGGTTAGATAGATTTTTCCAATTTTCTGATTGGTGAAGGTCTGCATGCAGTTCTGTAAGAAACTCATGAACAAACATAAGAGGCAGGGTCAAAAAGTTAGAAAAATAAATAGGAGAGTGAGTGGATCAATGAAAGGCAATAGTCAAGACGCCCAGTTTTTGGCCCTGGCCGGTTGGCTCAGCAGTAGAGTGTCGGCCTGGCGTGCAGGGGACCCGGGTTCGATTCCTGGCCAGGGCACATAGGAGAAGCACCCATTTGCTTCTCCACCCCACCCCCCTCCTTCCTCTCTGTCTCTCTCTTCCCCTCCCACAGCCAAGGCTCCATTGGAGCAAAGATGGCCCGGGCGCTGGGGATGGCTCCTTGACCTCTGCCCCAGGCGCTAGAGTGGCTCTGATCGCGGCAGAGCGACGCCCCGAAGGGGCAGAGCATCGCCCCCTGGTGGGCAGAGCTTCGCCCCTGGTGGGCGTGCTGGGTGGATCCTGGTCGGGCACATGCGGGAGTCTGTCTGACTGTCTCTCCCTGTTTCCAGCTTCAGAAAAATACAAAAAACAAAAAACAAAAAAACTGATGATTGATGCTTCTCATCTCCGTTCCTGTCTGTCTGTCCTTGTCTATCCCTCTCTCTGACTCTCTCTCTGTCTCTGTAAAAAATAAAAAAATAATAAATTAAATTTAAAAAAAGAAAAAAAAAAGACACCCAGTTTTTGTGAATTCACTGTGCTTGAGAGAGAGAGAGAGAGAGAGAGAGAGAGAGAGAGAGTGGGAATAAGACAGGGAAGTGGCCAGTCCCCCTGCCCCTAGACCTACTTCTGTAGAGATTCCTAAAGCAACAAGAAGAGGGATTACTTGTACAGCTCATTTGGTCCACAGATTGACGAGTAGTGTACTAGGAACTGGAAGAGGCTCATGGGGTGGAATTAGGCTGCTATTTGGGGTGAAATAGATTAGGGTACAGGTTTCTGTCCAGTTAGTAAGGAGACACATATAGGTGTTGGTCCCATATGAGTAGAAAGCCCCTGATTGGGTGAGGCAGGCTGAGAGGTGAATAGAGAATAGAAGGACAAGCGGTCAGTTTTTTTTCTGTTTCTGAGCTCCAGATGGTCAGGGTGGAGGAAAGAGTCGTCCCAATAAGTGGGGATAGTAGAGGATTGTTAGTTAGGATGACTAATTAAACTTTCCTTGAAAAATCCGTTTTCTGATTGTTCAAATTATTTTTTCTCTGTACAAACTTCCTACAATCTGCACAAACCTTCTACAACTTACATAAACCTTCAGCGTTCATGCACTTTCTTATCCAGAAATAACTGGCCTTCATAAGAACTTGCTTTTCCTTTTTCTTTCAAAAGTATTTCCACACCTTATACCTTCTATTATCAAAACCATACAATTCCTTTCTAGTCAGAACTCTTGATTTAAAAATCTTTAACCTTTAGTGACAATTAAGTTGACTTTCTTTTTATCCTAGTTTCCCTTTTCCCAAAGCCTGATTTAAAGAGTTTTAGTTTTTTTATATATTTGCCATATACATAGACCAACCAGCTTCAGGTTTGTGGTTGGAGTAAGGCATGCTGTTTTTTTGTTTGTTTTTTCAGAGGCAGAGATAGACAGGGACAGACAGACAGGAACGGAGAGAGATGAGAAGCATCAATCATCAGTTTCTCGTTGCGCGTTGCGACTTCTTAGTTGTTCATTGATTGCTTTCTCACATGTGCCTTGACCACGGGCCTTCAGCAGACCGAGTAACCCCCTGCCGGAGCCAGGGGCCTTGGGTCTAAGCTGGTGAGCTCTTTGCTCAAGCCAGATGAGCCCACGCTCAAGCTGGCGACCTCGGGGTCTTGAACCTGGGTCCTTTCGCATCCCAGTCCGACGCTCTATCCACTGCGCCACCACCTGGTCAGGCTGAAGTAAGGCATGCTGTTTTTCTACTTCAGTAGCAGTGGGAGTTGTCAGGATCACAGTGTGTGGACCTGTCCTCAAGAAAGTCAGTCCTTGGGTGATGTAATGCTGGAAGCACCTCTTGGACAGTCTTTGAACAGTTTGCTGAGTAACCTGTAAATCCTGCAAGTGCTTAGGGAAAGGGTGTTACATTTCTACACTTTGCAGTTAGAGTTTAAGTCCTAGTGACCACTGCTTCTAGCTGGAATTAGGAGCAGGTCCCAGCCTACAATAGGCATGCTGCATTGAGACAAGAGGAATAAAGAAGATACTATACATTAAATAAAGCAATAAAATCAGACTGTCAATACCCACAGTAGAGATCTTCGAGGGATAAATAAAACTCAAATATTCAGGCAAGGCATAGTAGATGGCCCTTGTGTTTACAAGAAATGAGATCAGTTTATCTGCTACATGGAAGAAATACCTTAGGGTCGTGAACAATTGTCGGAAGCTGATCAATGGCTGCTGGTTGAAAGTCACAGCAGAAAAAAGGTGCAACGATACTTTCCCCCTTTAACTTTTTGAATTAATTTTGCCTTTTATCTCCTTTTCTGTGTGTGTGTGCTATTACTGATGGCACAGGGATAATAGCACCGTGCTTTCCTTGTAGATTCGTAGTAATTTCTTTGGAAATGAGACAGAGGGTGTGAGTTCCACAGAAAAGCCTGTAAGCCCCTTTGTCTGGGCTCATAGACATAAGAGGCTGGCTATGATATCCCTCGAAAAGGGTTAAGTTTGTAGAAGAATTCCTTTCTATTAATCATGTTAGCAAAAATAGATTGTGACTTATGAATAGGTAGGAAACAGTAACTACACACAGAATCACCTTTTAGCCTTCACTTAATTCATTACTTTACATCCCTAGCCTTTTCATGTAGAGAATCTTTTCTTTCTTCTTGCATACCTGACCTGCAGATGGTGGAACACTCTGAGAAAAATAAAGTTTGAACTTAACTAGTGTGTGAATATAGTAGATAAAAAAAATTTGGGCCCTGGCCGGTTGGCTCAGCAGTAGAGCGTTGGCCTGGCGTGCGTGGGACCCGGGTTCGATTCCCGGCCAGGGCACATAGGAGAAGCACCCATTTGCTTCTCCACTCCTCCTCCCTCCTTCCTCTCTATCTCTCTCTTCCCCTCCCGCAGCCAAGGCTCCATTGGAGCAAAGATGGCCCGGGCACTGGGGATGGCTCCTTGGCCTCTGCCCCAGGCGCTAGAGTGTCTCTGGTCGTGGTAGAGCAACCCCCCGGAGGGGCAGAGCATCGCCCCCTGGTAGGCAGAGCATCGCCCCTGGTGGGCGTGCCGGGTGAATCCTGGTTGGGCGCATGCGGGAGTCTGTCTGACTGTCTCTCCCCGTTTCCAGCTTCAGAAAAATACAAAAAAAAAAAAAAAAATCTGACTAGACAATAGGACATTAGGTAAGGTAGAGTTATTAATCAATACTGACCTTGGCTCTGGCTGGTTGGCTCAGTGGTAGAGCATTGGCCTGGTGTGCAGGAGTCCCGGGTTCGATTCCCGGCTAGGGCATACGGAGAAGCACCCATCTGCTTCTCCATCCCTCCCCCTCTCCTTCCTCTCTGTCTCTTTCTTCCCCTCCTGCAGCCGAGGCTCCATTGGAGCAAAGATGGCCCAGGCACTGGGGATGGCTCCATGGCCTCTGCCTCAGGTGCTAGAGTGGCTCTGGTTGCAACAGAGTGACACCCCAGATGGGCAGAGCATCGCCCCCTGGTGGGCATGCCAGGTGGATCCTAGTCAGGTGCATGCAGGAGTCTGTCTGTCTCCCCATTTCCAGCTTCAAAAAAAAAAAATACTGACCTTTTAGAAATTTGCACCAATATTGTTGCTACTCAAGTTCTTGTATAACTATACTTAGAATGACTTACCACCTGATTTATAACTTATAGAAATGAATTAACTGTTGCCGAGAAATATGTAACCATAGTGAAACAAAAACAATTATTAATCAATGTATTCTGAATACATGTGATTGTAACTTAGTGTGTGTGTATAAAAATAAAGCTAGACTAGCCATTGGTAGAGATGCCTGGCAGTGAATGCTAAAAAAGAATTCGGCTCTCTCATTCGTTTCACACTGATGTCGTCTCTTCCTGTGGGACCCCTGGATTCCCCCTGGGGCTGGACCCCAGCAAACAATGTCCTTGGGCTTTCAGTGGCAATTTTTTTTTCTGAAGTTGGAAACGGGGAGGCAGTCAGACAAACTGCCGCATGTGCCCAATCGGGATCCACCCGGCATGCCCACCAGGGGGCGATGCTCTGCCCATCTTGGGGCAATGCTCTTCCGCAATCAGTGCCATTCTAGCGCCTGAGGCTGAGGCCACAGAGCCATCCTCAGCGCCCGGACCAATTTTGCTCCAATGGAGCCCTGGCTGCGGGAGAGGAAGAGAGAGACAGAGAGGAAGGAGAGGGGAAGGGGTGGAGAAGCAGATGGGCGCTTCTTCTGTGTGCCCTGGCCAGGAATTGAACCCGGGACTCCCGCACGCCAGGCCGATGCTCTACCACTGAGCCAACTGGCCAGGGCCTCAGTGGCAATTTCCAGCATGCTAGGCAAGGTCAGGACACAGGTAGCTGGAGCAGGACTAGAAGAGACTGAACCCTCCCTCCATGGAGCAAGGGGGTAGCTTACCTTCGCATGTCCCTTTTCCACAGCACAGACGTGTAAACCGGTGGGGCTAGGAAGCCTTGCAGGCTTCAGTTCAATGACCTTTCTTTCCACTCTGGAGCAGGGTCCTGATGGAATCCTATGAAGCCCTTTAGGGTGCTGGAGCCTTTAAGTGCATATGCCAAAAGCTGGTGTTTCCTGACTTCTTTTGGGCCTTATTTGCCTTTTCTGTTACTTCCTTGGCCGTTATTCACCTTAAAAGCTATGCTCAGAAGATCTCGCTGAGGGGCTTGACTAAGAGAGAAAAATTGGGAATTCAGTGTCTAAGGAAGCCTATTAGACTGAGGAAAGAAAGGATTTGATTTGTGGTGGTAGGTGGTTGGAGACTGCGGAGAGTCTGAGTTTGATTTAGGGAGAGACCTCAGGTGGTGGGTGTAAGGTCGGTGGATAATGGGGGATGGTCGCGTGGGGAACCCAGACCAGTGAACTTTGGCTAGGACCGCCCACAAGCAAGCGCACCAAAAGAAACTTCCCAGGAGCCCTTTGGAAAAAAGCAACCATCTGCCAGCCAGTGAGATTTCACCACCTCATATTAGCTTGACCACCCTAGGGACGCTTTAAATATCTCCCACACGGGTCACCCCTTGCAACTTCCCTGGCCTCCATCTTTCCTCGGGGCCAGGGAATCTCGCCGGGCGGGATGCATGCTCTGTACTCAATAAAGTCTTTTACTATTCCACACTTTGTGGCTCCAGCCCCTTCCTTCTTTCTCGGCAGGGAAAAATACCTTACAGTGGGGATTAAGGTGATGCCTAGATAGACTAGGGACTGAGAATGAAGTTGAGCTTTAGCAGAGAAGACACGATATTCCTTCACAGTGAGGAAGTTAAGAAGGGTGGCAGTGTGTCTCCTTGAGGCAGGCAGGGAGGGGCTGCAGAGGAGTAGGTCATCTACATATTGTAAGAGAATACTAGTTTTGAGATTGCATGCTGCTAAATTCTGAGCTAGTGCCTGCCCAAACAGGTGTGGGATGCTTTTGATCCCCTGGGGTAAGACAGTCCATGTAAAGGTACACAGAAAGTAAGAGTCAGGGTGTAGAGGAATAGTAAAAAAGGTATTCTTGAGGTCTAGGACCTGTAGAGATTAGGGACTTGTCGGGAGCCGATCAACGACTGCTGGCTGACAAGGTCACAGCAGGAGAAGACCCACAACTGCTGGCTGACAAGGTCACAGCAGAAGAAGATCAAAAACTGCTGATTGACAAAGTCACAGCAGAGAAGACCAATGGCTGCGGGGTGACAAAGTCACTGCAGTGAAGACCAATGGCTGTGGGGTGACAATGTCACCGCAAAAAGAATAGGCACAACGATACTTCCCCCTTTGACTTTTTGAATTAACCTGGCCTTATATCCCCCCTTTTTCTGGGTGTGTGCTATTATTTGTGGCACAGGAATAATAGTACCGTGCTTTCCCTGTAGATTTGTAGTAATTTCTTTGGAAATGAGACAGAAGGTGTAAGTTCCACAGAAAAGCCTGTAAGCCCCTTGAACTGGGCTCATAAACATAAGAGGCTGGCTATGATATCCCTCGTAAAGGGTTAAGTTTGTAGGAGAATTTCTTCTTACTAATCATGTTAGAAAGAATAGATTGTGACTTGTGTATGGGTAGAAGGCAGTGGCTGTGCAGAGCACCTTTCGGCCTTCACTTAATTCATCATTTTTCCTTCCTAGCCTTTTCAGGTGATAGAGAAACTTTCCTTTCTTCTTGCTTATTTGATCTGCAGATGGTGGAACACTCTAAGAAGAATATAGTTAGAATTTAATTAGTGTGTGAATATAGTAAATAAATAAAATTTGACTAGACAATAGAATCTTAGGAAAGGAGTAATAGAATGGCCTGTTGCGTGGCTTGGGATGGGAATGCAGTCAGCAAGAAAAGAATGTTTTGCTAAGAGAATTGTTTTATGACTGAAGGCAGTTGCTGGGCTTTCTCAGTGAGACACTCTCATGAGATTTATATACTTTCCCAAGGTTTTTCGTTCAGATAATAAAGAGGAATATGTAAGAATCCATAGAAGCAATAGCAATTAATGCCTTCTGATATTATGTTGCTACTAAGCTATCTTGCAGGTGCACTCTATATATCTTTAAGCAAAAGTTACTCTTGATGTTATGACAATTTCTTAATAAGCAAGCCTTTTGTTATCTTGTGAGAAAAGTTAGGACACTGCATAAACTCAAGGCCATTTGCCTGAGCAAGCGGTGGTCCTTTGCTAGTCCTTAATGATTTTGTCTGTTAATCTCTCTCTGCCCCTTGACTCACAACAACAGTAAAGTTGAGTTATTAGTTAGTACTAATCCTTTAAAAGCTTTCACCGATGTTATCGCTATTCAAGTTATTTTTTAATTGTACTTTGAATGACTTGCCACCTGATTTGTAGTTTATAGATATAAATTAACTGTTATCTGGAAACATGTAAACATAGTGAAACAGAAGCAATGATTAATACCATGTAATTGTAACTTGGTGTGTGTGTGTATAAAAAAGGAGCTGTACTAGCATTTGGCAGAGATGCCTGGCAGTAAATGCTAACTAGAAAATAAAGAGAAAGAAAAGAATTCGGCTCTCTCACTCCATTTTCGCCGACGCCGTCTCTTCCTGTGGGACCCCTGGATCCTCCCCCCGGGGCTGGACCCCGGCAGGGACTACTGGATGGAGGGGAATTACTGCCTCATTGATTAGGTGTAAGGCTTGTACGAGACAATAAGCCCCTGAAGGTTTTTGAACAGGAAGGATGGGGGTATTGCAGGGAGAATCTGTGGGGATGTGTAAGCCTGGTTTAAGAGGTGGGTAATTATTGCTTTAAGGCCTTAGAAACAGACACAGTTACACATTAAACAAAGACTTTATGTATAAGAAATTTAAATGAGTGCTCTTTACTTGTTTCAATTCAAATTATACTAGAGATATTTTCTGACAAACAAGAGCCAAGACAGATTATTCACTCACACAGTTCAATAGACAACTTTGTTTTTTTAAGCTTCTTGAGATGGCAGGGAGTTGCCAGCAAAGAGGGGAGGAAGAGAGAAAGCAGACGGATGGACAGTGTGAGCAGCTGGATGGAAAGAAGGAGGGTCAGAATCTGCAGGAGGATGGGGAGGAGATTAAAGTATTGGTGTGGTGCCACATGGTCAGAGGAGTCAAAAGGATTTAGATCTCTGAGGAAAGGAGAGAGGGCGAGGAGGAAAGAGGCACAGTCACAGTTTGTAAGGAGAGAGGAGGGGTCAGAGAAGAGACAGGCACCACAGCCAGAGCCACAGCTTCTTAGAAAGGGGGAGGGGATGAAGAACACAGTAGAGAAGGGAGGGGGCTCTTGGAGGGAAGACATTTGAGTGGAAAAGATTTGCAGAGGGACCAGAGAGGGGTCCCAAGAGAGGGGTGCCCTCGGGGGTCAGGCAGGAGGGAGAGAGTTGGGAGTCCATGGAGAAGGAGAGATTAGGAGTGGAGGTTTTAGGTGAGGTTTCTTTGGCCAAAAACGGCCTGCGTGTAGAACAGAAGGCACAGAAATTAAGGACAGGAGAGAAGGGAGAAGAAAAGCCCGCACGTAAGGAATCTCTGATGCCCTCCCCATCTGGTGGCAGAAATTGTCAAGATCTCTTAGGATATTGTAATCGAATGTCCCTTTTTCAGGCCAATGGGAGTCATTGTCTAGTCTGTACTCGGGCCATGCTGTGTTACAGAAGAAGATTAATTTCTTCAGTTTGAGGTCTGAGAGACCGAGTTTGGTGAGGTTTTTTATGAGACGTCCTAGAGGGGTCTGGTTAGAAGGTTTAGACTCTGAAGAGCCCATAGTGGAGACAGGTGAGCAAGAGGGGGCATCCCTGCCTTTTGTCACTGTCCCAAGAGGAGAGAATCTCCGTGTGGGGGAGTCGTCCCTGATAGAGGTCATCACCACCTGTCAGGGAGCTCCGAGGACAAGAAGTCTGAGAGAGTGGAGAGGTTTGGCTAGGCGCCTAGTCTTCCGTGCAGTCCACTGAGACTGAAAGTCAAACCCCTCAAATTGTGAGGCGTGTCAGAGAAAACCATCCGACCAGGAAGGGGTGTTTTTTAGAAATTTAGAGGCCAATCGGGGAAGGGGAAGGGAGAAACTCCTTACCTTTCTGATACAGCAGGGGTTCAGGATGGGGTTAGACTGCCGGCCAATCGACCTACAATTACACGTCCAAACAGAATCAGGGAGTAAGCCCAGAATGAGCTGCCACTGCCCATTGCTTCCCTGGTTGTAAGTTTGGATGGCAAAGAGGGATCATCCAGGCAGTTAGTACCCTGTCCTAGGTTTCGCACCAAATGTTAGAATCCATGGGATTTCAAAAGACCAGAGTAACAGGCTTTATTGAAAGGAATAAAGGAACCCTGCTGGGCACTTCCTCAGGGGAGAAGAGTAGCAGTTATAGACTAGGGGTGAATTATATAGTGTTTGGGAGAGCCTGAGGGGATACTGAGGCAAAAGTTCTGGTATTTTCCCTTTTACGGTTTTAGGATTTCAGCTTTCTGGAATGCTCCTTCTTGGGGCAGGTTGACCAGCTTCCTGGAATTACTCTGTCTCAGGGGCGATAATCCAGTAAGGGTTAGGTCTGATAGATAAGTGGAACATTAGAGGGCAGTTTGGAATTCACGTATCTATCAACAATAACCAGCATCACACCCACCTCCCATGACTCTAACCTGTGCCCGCCACACGCTCCTCCAGCCCACCTGCCGCCTGCCCCCCATTGTTGTAAAGTACTGTACCCCAGATTCTACAAAGTACTATACCTTACTTCAGCGGGTTTACTTAGAGACACCAAGTCCAGATGAATTTTGAAAGGTTTTGTTAAAGGGAGGAGATTAATTAAATAGGCCAGCTGCATATGGCTGACATGGGGCATAGCAGACCCAAATTATGTGCCCCAAGTATATTTCAGAGGCTGGTTATATACCCTTTGACTACATACAGGTTGAGGGGGCATGACAGCATGACACAATCATTAACAAGATTAACATTTGTCTAGGGCAGGGGTCCCCAAACTTTTCACACAGGGGGCCAGTTCACTGTCCCTCAGACCATTGGAGGGCCAGACTATAAAAAAAATTATGAACAAATCCCTATGCACACTGCACATATCTTATTTTAAAGTAAAAAACCAAAACGAGAACAAATACAATATTTAAAATAAAGAACAAGTAAATTTAAATCAACAAACTGACCAGTATTTTTTTTTTTGAACCTTTCCGAAGCTGGAAATGGGGAGAGACAGTCAGACAGACTCCCGCATGCGCACCCGACCGGGATCCACCCGGCATGCCCACCAGGGGCAACGCTCTGCCCCTCCGGGGCGTTGCCCCGCCACGACCAGAGCCACTCCAGCACCCAGGGCAGAGGTCAAGGAGCCATCCCCAGAGCCCGGGCCATCCTTGCTCCAATGGAGCCTTGGCTGCGGGAGGGGAAGAGAGAGACAGAGAGGAAGGAGAGGGGGAGGGGTGGAGAAGCAGATGGGCGTTTCTCCTGTGTGCCCCAGCGGGGAATCGAACCCGGGACCTCCGCACGCCAGGCCGATGCCCCACCACTGAGCCAACCGGCCAGGGCCAGACCAGTATTTCAATGGGAACTATGGGCCTGCTTTTGGCTAATGAGATGGTCAATGTGCTTGTAAAGCCAGTAGCCAGGGCCACTATCATAGCAGCCTGGTCAATTCAGGTTTACATTAGATTCGGACAGTCGGTAAAGAAACAATGGAGCCAAAAACTGGTGGGCCATCATCTTTAATCCTAGCTTGCACCCGGCGGGAAAGTAAAAACACACGCTGGGCTCCAAAACCCACTCACATTTAGTGCTCACAAAGCTACTGACTTATCCGAGTTTCCTAGAATCAAAGGTTTCTAGCTCACCAGATTTATTCACCTCTGTTCTCCATCTCCTTCCTTATCCCTTCACAAACTCGGCACAAACTGGCTTCTCACTCAACACTCCTCCATCTTGGCTGCTTCTCCTGGCCTCCTCCATGTGGCCTTTCTCTGCTCTCCTCTCTAATGCTAATCTCAGGAACTGAGAGAGCAAGCTCCCATTCTGTCCCCATTTTATAGTGTAGAAATCAAAACCTTTAATCCAATATGCAAAATAGGGAAGTCATTAATAAAAAGATACTTATCAAAGACATGATGAGATTGTTCCACCCCACATCAAAAAGGGTGGGTGTAAGGCCAGGAGCCGCCATCGTGGCCATTAACATGCAGGTTCCCATTGGATTCGGGCAGACAGTAAAGAAATGGCGGAGTTGGAGGATGGTGGGCCATCCTATTTATTGGTGTCTCACCAATACAGGCAAACCACAAAAGAAGACAAGGAAAAAGCAGAAAACCAGCTTTTCCCATGCTGTCCCACTTTATAGTGTAGAAAACCAAAAACCCTTAATCCAATATATAAACAAGGAAGTCTCTGATACAGAGTCACTTATCTGAGGCATAATTGGATTCCTCATAAGAGTGTACCACCCAGATCATACAATCAGTCAAGGGTGTGGGGAAAAGCTTAGTCTTTTTTTATTTTTATTTTTATTTTTATTTTTTTTATTCTCTGGCCAGAAAAAGGCCTGTGGGGTGGAACAGGCAGCACAGAGATTAAGGACAGGTGCGCAAATAATTAGAAGCCGTGTATGTAAGAGATCTCCAATCAGTTCCCAGCTTTTTTGGCGATAGTTAAATTGGTGAGGGTGTTAAAACCAAAAGTCTCTTCAGGAGGCTAATTCAGTGGGTTCTGTGGCCTGCCCACAGCGGAGAAGAAGAACAGTTTCTTCTTCTTTAGGGAGGGAGATTCCTGTGCACTCACAGCCGCCCTCAGTTCTCGGAGTGGTCAGACTTGAGTATTAGCATCCTAAAAACTCAAGGTCCAGCCACGGACAAAAGTGGATGTGCTTGGGGAGGTCTCCACAAGCACACTCACTCGGACGGATGGAAAAGACTTCCCTGACGTAGCTACGGTTTGGGACAGGGAGTCTCGGAGGAAAGAACTGAGAGGAAAGCTGGAGGCAGGGGACTTACCGCACTGTGCGCCGAAGTGGGTGTAAGTTGGAGATCCTGGTTCTTTCTCGGAGGGGAGGAGAAAGGAGCAGTCCTTGCAGAATTCTAACTCCTTCCCCGGTTTCAGCACCAAAATGTAAGGTATTTTTCCCTGCCGAGAAGGAAGGAACGGGCCAGAGCCACAAAGTGTGGAATAGCAAAAGGTTTTATTGAGTACAGAGCGCGCATCCCACCCGGCAAGGTTTCCTGGCCCCGAGGAAAGAAAGATGGAGAAGAGATGGAGGTCAGGGAAGTTGCCGAAAAGCTTAGTCTTAAAACTAAACCTTAGGCTACAATGACCCTGCCTGCCTACAGCCCGTCCCCCACACCCAATACAAATCACAAGCGAGCAAACATATATATCATATTTACCAACTGATTTGACCAACATTCCACCCCTTTTGCTTGCTTTACAATCTAAACCACAGGTATCTTCCATGATGGCCACTATGCAAGGAGTGGGATACATTGCATAAACAGAGATAGTACAAATACAGCAATAGGATTAACAAATCGAAAGCTATGGACAAAATGAGAGAGCTGTCAGCGGCACCAAGAGAGGTAAATCATTTCCCTCTGGCAGAATACAGGCCAGAGTTTTGTCTGCAGACAGCACCGTAGCTGGCACCAGAGGCCACCCTGAGCGGGCATACCAAACCTTATTGGCCAATACACCAGCATCTGCTGGTTCTATGTGTAGTAAAATAGGAGAACTCATTATTGGCCATAAAGAAATTACAAAGGTGCCCTTCATAATGCTGTCCTCCTGAGCACTCAAGGGATAATACACTTCTACCTTAGGTGGCCAGGTGCTGGTTGCCCAAGGAGTTAACTGAAGGTCCACATCTAACCCCTTTCCCCATGGTGCCAACAAGGCCACCCATCTCAGATGGGGGGCCTGTACAGTCCAGGGCCAAGTCCATTGAAGCCGTTGTCCTTTAAGAAGGGCTGTTGGAGCAGGCAAGAGCATGTTGCCCTGCTGTCCAAAACCTGGCTTGAGTAAAATGTCTTTGGTGCGTATCTGCAACTGAGTGGGGGCAGCTGTTTAATGCAGGAGGTCCTCTACTGGAGCTGGGCTCCCCCATCGAGGTTGCTCATTCAAAATCCAGAGTACTGTCCATAAGCGGCATGTCCATTCAGTAAGAGAGCCAGTGCCCCCCTCCTGTTGCAGTCCCTGCTTTAAGAGTCCATTATACCGCTCAATGATACCAGCACCCTGGGGGTGGTAGGGAACATGGTACTTCCAGTCCACCCCCAGCTTTTAAGCCCATTGCCTCACCATTGAACCAGTGAAGTAGGTACCATTGTCACTTTCAAGGACCAGCGGTCGCCCGTATGCAGCACTCAGGCGGTCCAGAGCCTATATGACTGCCCTCTGGTCAGGGTTACGAGTGGGGTAAGAAGCAAGCAGCCCGGTGGCAGTATCTACACAAGTGACTGCATACTGGTACCCTTCTGACTTTGGTAAGGGTCCAATGATGTCTATCTGCCATCGTGTCAGTGGAACATAACCCCTCTGGATCTGTCCAGGTGACACCAGTGGTCTCCGAGGGTGCTCCTTGGAACATACTGCACATTGCTCACAGGCTGCAAGTACCTCTGCATAGGACACAGGCAAGTTTCACGCCTTAACCATAGCCCACATAGTTTTCTGTTTTGCATGGAGCAGGTGCCGGTGGAGCCACTGTGCCACATCACCTGCAGGTGCAGTCTCCAACCATCGCACCCTTGCCAACGTATCTGCCTCATCATTCCCAGGATGGGCTAGAGGGGCATGCCCTGTGACATGATATACTGTCACCTGCTTCTGGTGTCCTATTTCCCAGAAGTCCTGCCACATGGCCTGACCCCATAGTGGATGGTGCATTACCATCCACTGGTTAATGTGCCAAGTAGCAATCCAAAGGGTCAGTCCACGATAGACAGCCCAGCTGTCAGTGCAGATCACCAGAGGTGAAGGTTCATTATGGGCAACTAGCCAAACAGCTCTTAATTCTTCCCATTGGCTGCTTTGGCCTGTACCCGTGTCCATCCAAATAGTCTCAGTGGCCAGATGGAAGGCTATAGCCATCCATTTGGCAGGTTGGCTCCTGCTAGAACCATCAGTATACCAGGCATCCTCGGGGATGGGCACCCGCCCCTCCTGGTAGGGACTGACTTCAGGTTCTGCCTCCTGAGCCCCAGTTGCACCTGACTCTAAGGTCGCATAGGTGACTGGACCTCCTGCAGTTCTGCCCTCAACGGGCTGGTGCTAAGAAGAGCACAGCGTTGTTGCAGATAGGCACCCCACTTGGCCAGGGTGGACATTTGGGCCATACCACTGCGTGGTTTAGTTGCCCAATCTCTCACCCATCCAGCAATAGGGTATGTTGTTTTGACTGTAACTGGTGTTGTGGTTGTAATACTCTCAGTGGCCAGGAGGGCAGCATACACAGCTGCCAGCTGCTTCTCCACTAATGAGTAACGAACTTCAGCACCTTTCCACAATTAGGACCAAAACCCAATAGGTTGCCGTAGGCACTGTCCGCTGCCACAAGCCCCATCCAAACCCCTCTGAGGTTACATGAACATCCAGCTCACAGGGCCTGGCAAGGATCAAACACATTCAAGGCCTGTGCCACCTTAACAGCTCTCTTAGCAGCTGCAAATGAACCTTGCGCCTGCTCAGACCAACCCCAGCGAACCCCCTTTCGAATAAGGTTGTACAAGGGGCATAGTAACTGAGCCAAATGGGGTATAAATGCTCGCCAATACCCCAACAAACCTAAGAATTCCTGTAACTGTTTTACCGTAGTGGGCACGGGGTATGCTTGAATCTTATCTATAACTGCGTCAGGAATAACTTTTGTCTTACCCGACCAGACAACTCCCAAGAATTTAACAGATAACCCAGATCCTTGTAATTTGTTCTCATTAACTGCCCAGCCACATGCTTTCAAATGGGATAGTAGGGTAGGGACTGCTGGCTCCAATTCTGGAAGAGAATCACTAGTTAGCATAATATCATCAATATAATGGTACATGCGGACTACCTCTGGCTGTTTCCATTTAGCCAGGTCAGCAGCCACCAGCCCATGACACAATGTAGGGCTATGCAAATAGCCCTGGGGTAACACTGTAAAGGTCCATTGTCTCCCTTCCCAACTGAAGGCAAATTGGTCTTGACTCTCTGTGGCTATATCAATAGAGAAAAAAAGCATTGGCCAAGTCTGCCACAAAGTGGTATGTCCCTAACTCATGGCTTAGCCGATCCATCATGTTAGCTATCGAGGGAACAGCAGCGTGCAAAGGGGGAACAACTTTATTAAGTTCCCTGTAATCTACTGTCATTCTCCAGGTTCCATCTGCTTTGCGCACAGGCCATACTGGGGAGTTGTAAGGACTGTGTACTGGCCGGATGATCCCCACCTTTGCTAATTCAAGAATTTGCCGGGGTCCAGCCCCGGGGGGGATCCAGGGGTCCCACAGGAGGAGACGGCGTCGGCGAAAATGGAGTGAGAGGGCCGAATTCTTTTCTTTCTCTTTATTCTCCGGTTAGCATTTACTGCCAGGCATCTCTACCAAATGCTAGTATAGCTCCCTTTTTATACACACAAACCGAGTTACAATCACATGGTGTTAATTATTACTTTTGTTTCACTATGTTTGCATGTTTCCAGATAACAGTTAATTTACATCTATGAGTCACAAATCAGGTAGCAAATCATTCAAAATACAAAATAACTTGAATAGCGATAACAACATCAGTAAAAGCTTTTAAAGTATTAGTTCTAAAAGTTAACTATAAAGTGAGTTAAGGGGCAGAGAGAGATTAGCAGACGACAACAATGGACCACCGCTTGCTCAGGTAAATGGCCTTGGGTTTATCAGTGTCCTACTTTTTCTCACAAGATTCTAAAAGGCTTGCCTCTAAAGAAATTAACATAACATCAAGAATAGCTTTCATCCAAAGATATGCAGAGTGTACTTGCAAGATAGCCCAGCAGCAACACAAGACATTCCATGGATTTCCCTACATTTTTAAATCTCATGAAAACATCTCATTGAGAAAGCCTAGCAATTGCCTTTAGTCAAAAGACAATTCTCTTAGTAAAACATTCTTTTCTTGCTGACTACGCTCTCATCCTAGGCCACACAATGGGCCATTCTACTATACCTTACCTAAGATTCTATTGTCTAGTCAAATATTACTATTTTATTATATTTAAACACTAGTTAAGTTCTGACTCTATTCTTCTCAGAATATACCACTATTTGCAGATCAAATAAGCAGGAAGAAAGGAATGTTTTTCTACTTATCACATGAAAAGGCTAGGGAGGAAAAAATGTTAAGTGAAGGCCAAAGGGTGTTCTGTGCACAGCCATTGCCTCCTAACCATTCACAAGTCACAATCTATTCTTTTTAACATGATTAAGAAGGAATTCTCCTACAGACTTAACCCTTTACGAGGGATATCATAGCCAGCCTCTTATGTCTATGAGCCCAGTTCAAGGGGCTTACAGGCTTTTCTGTGGAATTTACACCCTCTGTCTCATTTCCAAAGAAATCACTACGAATCTACAGGGAAAGCACGGTGCTATTATTCCTGTGCCACAAATAATAGCACACACCCAGAAAAAGGGGGGATATAAGGCCAGATTAATTCAAAAAGTCAAAGGGGGGAGTATCGTTGTGCCTATCCTTTGTGGTGACTTTGTCACCCCGCAGCCATTGGTCTTCTCTGCAGTGACTTTGTCAATCAGCAGTTTTTGATCTTCTTCTGCTGTGACCTTGTCAGCCAGCAGTTGTGGGTCTTCTTCTGCTGTGACCTTGTCAGCCAGCAGTTGTGGGTCTTCTCCTGCTGTGACCTTGTCAGCCAGCAGTTGTGGGTCGGCTCCCGACAAGAATTGTCCCTGTGACTTCTTCATAACCACCTGGCAGGCGGTACTGCTTGGTGTTAGTCACACGCCGAGGGATGGGTAATTGCAAAGGGGAATGTGATGTGTGTCCCCGCAATACTGTCTTCACAACCCTGATCCGCAGCCGGAACTCGCCAGCTGTAGTTTCCAACCACAGTCCTTGCAAGACATCTACCCCCAAAATATATTCAGGAATAGGAGATACATACACCTTATATGGCTTAGGAGGCAGTCTCCCTATCCCCAATGGAATAGGTATTGGTTTCACTTGAACAGTTTGGCCCCCATAACCGTCAGTGGCCACTGGGGTCCCAGCAAACCTCTCTGGGTTCCCATAGAGGAGGGAACATTCTGCACCTGTATCCACCAAGGCCAACACCCGTTGTACATTGGAAGGGGACCAGTGGATAGCCAGTTCCACTTGTGGCCTCCAGTCCCCACCCACCCCCGTTAGACAGTTCCCTCGGCCCTTTCACTATTCAAACTAGTACAATGGGTCTTGGGAGTTCTCCTCTCCCTCGGCCGTCTCTATCATATAATCTTGTAACCGAGCTCTGCGCACACCAAACGTTTTATTGGTAGCTGCTGGGGCCTTTCGTCTCAGTGGCTGGAACTTCTGTTCTGGTTTAAGCTGCCGCCAAAGCTCCAGAAGAATTTTATTAGACTGGCTATCCAATTTCCCCTTATCTGCTCCAGCCGCAATCAAATCTACTCACATCTGTGTTCGGGTAACCTTTACAGGCCCGTTTCCCTTGTTAGTTGGGGGGGGCAACATATGCAGCAGCCCTCACTGCTTTATGATCCCAAGCAGCCTCCAGCTCTCCCAAATCTGCTACCATCTGTGTAACTGCATTGATGGGCTGCCCCACATAGGGGCCCAAGATAGCCACAAGTGACCCAAAAAGGGCTGACAGGGTGCTAGCAAGAACAAATTCCCTCATTTTTGCCGTAAACACTTCCTTGTCTGGCCCACGGGACCCAGGGTTGAAAACAGCAGTCTTCATACCTAGTTCCCGAAGGACCTTTACTAACTCACTGTAGCACTGCCACTGACTCATTGCCCCCGGCAATTCTCCAGTATTCTGCCAGACCATACGAATGGCAGCCATCACCCATTCTAATAGGGTATGGTCTCCTGGGTTGCCATGGCAGTTCTGAAGACGCTGCCTCAAGGAAGAGTGTGTGGTAATGGCGGCCAATTTCTCCATCTCTGTTCCAGAGAGCATGATGCCATCCACCCCTATATCCCATAATCGTAGTAACCAGGTTACCAGGGATTCAGTAGGTTTCTGCCTAAATTGTGCCCCCAACTCCATCAGCTCTGCCTGGGTATAGGGCCGGACCACAGAGTGTTCCATTACCTGGGCAGGAGGCTGTGGCTGCCCCTGAGGTACTTTTTGTTGCTGGGTTTTTACCTTCTTGGCGATAACTGATCGGGCACTCAGTGTGCGTACGGCAGCTTCAGCCTGAGCCTTCTCATCCTCAGAAGAGGAGTTGCAAGTGCCTGCTCCCGCTGACTCAAAGCCAATCCACCGGCATGAATGCTGCTGCTCCTTTGGTGACCGTTTAGGCTCCTGTGGCTGCTGGCTTTTGGCCAGAAGCTGAGACTCGAGCTCTTGAATCCACCGGTGCAAACGTTCAGCTTCCAGGGTAAACTGCAACTCGTGAACCCGTAATTCCTTCTCCAGTGCTCGCTCCAATTCCAGCCTTTTCTGCCGTTCTATTTGCAGTTCATACTGAAGCTTTTGACCTCGGGCAGCTTCTCGCACAGAACTCCTGGTTTTCTCTTGAGTAAAAAACACGTAGCCCATGGCCCCTAAAAGGACAGCCATGGGGAGCCAGAGCAGCCCCATACCAATCTCCGAATCCTGCTGACTATGCCAGTTGTAAGGCCAGGAGCCACCATCATGGCCATTCACATGAAGGTTCCCATTGGATTCGGGCAGACGGTAAAGAAATGGCGGAGTTAGAGGATGGTGGGCCATCTTATTTATGGGCATCTCACCAATACAGGCAAACCACAAAAGAAGACAAGGAAAAAGCAGAAAACCAGCTTTTCCCATGAAGGGTAAGGGATCAGGGAAGCCCCTGCAATCATGATAGCAGGAGCTGTGTGTGCCAGCTCCTGGTCTGTCCCACTTTATAGTGTAGAAAACCAAAATCCCTTAATCCAATATACAAACAAGGAAGTCTCCGATACAAAGTCACTTATCCAAGGCATAATTGGATTCCTCATGAGAGTGCACCACCCAGATCATACAATCAGTCAAGGGTGTGGGGAAAAGCTTAGTCCCAAAACCAAACCTTAGGCTACAACAACCTGGCCTGCTTATAGGCTGTCCCCCACACCCAATGTAAGTCACAAGCGAGCAAACATATATATCATATTTACAAACTTATTTGAACAACAGTCGGTAATGAAACAACGAAGCCAAGAACTGGTGGGATCAAGCTAGCTTTAATCCTAGCTTGCACCCAGCGGGCAAGTAAAAACACACACTGGGCTCCAAAACCCACTCATTCAGTGCTCACAAAGCTACTGACTTATCCGAGTTTCCTAGAATCAAAGGTTTCTAACTCACTAGCCTTATTCACCTCTGTTCCCCATCTCTTTCTCTCTGCATAAACTCTGCACAAACTGGCTTCTTCAGCATTCCTCCATCTTGGTTGCCTCTCCTCTCCTCCACATGGCCTTTCTCTGCTCTCTCCTCTAATGCTAATAATCTCAGGAACCAAGAGAGCAAGCTCCCGGTCTGTCCCACTTTATAGTGTAGAAATCAAAACCTTTAATCCAATATACAAACAAGGAAGTCTCTGATACAAAGTCACTTATCTGAGGCATAATGGGATTCCTCATGAGAGTGCACCACCCCACAGCAAAAAGGGTGGGAAAGGTTTAGTCCCAAAACCAAGCCCCATGCTACAAGGATCCACCCCTGAAACACATTAATATAATCACGCCCATCCCAAGCAAGAAGGGCAACCAATACCATCATCTGGGCAACGGGCTTCCACATGGGCAGCGCCATCTCTAACAAAGTGAGCATAATATATTTTATCTGCCCAACAAATATCAATATTAATTTTGCAGCTTTTTGGTATCTTACAACACCATCACCCTTTGCTGTTTTCTGCATTGTTTTGCATTCCTAAAACTTAGAGAAACTTTCTTTTTTTTGTTTGTATGGTTATTACAGGCTTTGGCGGCTTCTGGCGGGTGGGCCTCCTTTTGCCGTATTGCCAGGCCTTTGCAAACACTTTGCCTGTTTTTCTGGAATTCTCTGTCTTCTTGTTGCAGGTTTGTAAGACTTCTGTGTTTTAAAGAAACAAGCATTCAGCCACTAGGCAGATGCATCCGCTGATTAGTCATCTCTCCCTTGACTGTTTCTGAAATTAAAAGACTCCACATGTGGTCCCTGGCCGGGTAGCTTAGTTGGTTATAGTGTCATCCTGATATACCAAGGTTGTAGTGACGATCCCCGGTCAGGGCACACACAAGAATTAATGAACAAATGCCTAAATAAGTGGAACAACAAATCAATGTTCCCCTTTGTCTCTTTCTCTCTCCCCCTCCTTTTCTCTAAATCAATAAAAATAAATAATAAAAGACTCCACATGTGTATGCCATCTCATGTGCCTTTCTTTGAAAGCTTCAAGCTTTTGTTTTGAAAGGATTTTTTGCTTGTTTGTTTAAGTGTCCTTTTTAAAAGGCCTCTCAGACCATGGAGGATCCATAGGTGGCCAAATTTTACTGACTTTTATGTTCAAATCTTGCATACACCTCAAAATCATTTTGCAAGTGGCATGCAACCGGCCCAATTTGCTTTTTTCCAGGACAGCAGGTCACGTGTGCCCAAGGCATTTAATGAATGACTGTAAAGCCAGTTGCCATGGCCATGATCACAGCAGCCCGGCTCATGCAGGTTCGCACTGGATTCAGACAGTTGGTAAAGAAACAATGGAGCCAAAAACTAGTGGGTCATCATCTTTAATCCTAGCTTGCACCCGGCAGGCAAGTAAAACACACACTGGGTTCCAAAACCCACTCACATTCAGTGCTCTCAAAGCTACTGACTTATCTGAGTTTCCTAGAATCAAAGGTTTCTAGCTCACCAGACTTATTCACCTCTGTTCCCCATCTCCTTCCTTCTCCCTGCACAAACTCTGCACAAACTGGCTTCTCACTCAACACTCTGCTATCTTGGCTGCTTCTCCTGCCCTCCTCCACGTGGCCTTTCTCTGCTCTCCTCTCTAATGCTAATCTCAGGAACCAAGAGAGAACAAGCTCCCATTCTGCCCTCAGAGACACACATTAATATCACCTGGGCGATGGCCTCCATGTGGGCAGCGCCATCTTTACAAAGTGAGTATAATATATTTTATCTGCCCAACAATGACACACCCAGGTCCCTGTTGCTGAGGTGACCCCTCCTTGTGGAGCCTCACTCAGGCCACAGGTTTCGATTGCTTTGTTGTTTGTTTCCTCTCCAGGAAGGCAGGTTCTCTCTTATGGTTATGTTTATCTTTCATTAGGTATTTTTTTCCACAAGAAAATTAATGTGATTATAATCTTTTTTTTTCCCTCTTAGAATCAGGAATTTGGTGATTTTGTGGAGAGGGGCAGCTGCCCTGAGCATGCCTGAAACTGCTCAGCTTAAAGGGAAAGAGATTTAGGTTTCCGTGGGATGTCATTCGCTGGTAGGCAATCACCAGGATCAGCATAAAAATCTCCTTAAGTGTTGCTGGGAGCCTGACTTGGATGGGAGGTTCAAAAAAGATGTGTTGCAACTTCCTGTGCTGGGGCTTTTCCTGGTATCTCAAGTAAGATCTGCTATATATTTTTCCTGATTGTTTTTACAAAATAACTTTTCTTAAATTGGAAAGAGCTGACATACAAAATGAAACCCAGAGACCCATGGGGCCTAAAGGCATCCTTGCTGATTTTGGTGGTGTAGAGCCAGGAGCCACAGCTGCCACTATCAAAGCCGCCCAGCCCATGCAAGTTCGCATTGGATTCGGACAGTCAGTAAAGAAACAACGGAGCCAAAAACTGATAGGCCATAGTCTTTAATTCTAGCTTGCATCCGGCAGGCAAGTAAAAATACACACTGGGTTCCAAAACTCACTCACATTCAGTGCTCACAAAGCCACTGACTTATCCGAGTTTCCTAGAATCAAAGGTTTCTAGCTCACCAGCCTTATTCTCCTCAGTTCCCCATCTCCTTCCTTCTCCAGCGTCAAACTGCACAAACAGGCATCTCACTCAGCACTCCGCCATCTTGACTGCTTCTCCTGGCCACATGGCCTCTTTCTGCTCTCTGCTCTGCTCCCTCTGCTCTCTCATGCTAATCATCCCAGGAACCAAGAGAGTAAGCTCCTATTCTGCCCCTATTTTATAGTGTAGCTTCACAACCTCTAATCCAATATACAAAATAGGGAAGTCTCTAATACAAAGTCACTTCTCTGAGGCATGATTGGATTGTACCACCCCACATCAAAAAGGGTGGGAAAGGCTTAATCCCAAAACCAAGCCCCAGGCTACAAAGATCCTGCCTGCCCACAGAGACACACATTAATTTCACCTGGGTAACGCCATCTTTAACAAACTGAGCATAATATATTTTATCTGCCCAACAGGTGGTCACTCCTGGCCCCCTGGCCGGAGCCCTCCTCACCCACCTGAAGGTAGACCCTGCCCGAGCATCATCCTACCCGTGAGACTGGACTGTGCACTGAGCTGCATGTCAGCAGGGTGAGGGCAGGAAGTCCAGGAGTGTGGTCTTATCTCTGGCAGCCCGGGCAGCCCCTCATTGTTCAAGGCTTGTGTTGGGCAGATAAAATGTATTATGCTCACTTTGTTAAAGATGACACGAGGAGGCCGTCACCCAGGTGATATTAATGTGTGTTGAGAATCCTTGTAGCCTGGGGCTTGGTTTTGGGATTAAGCCTTTCCCACCCCTTTTGCTGTGGGGTGGTACAATCCAATCATGCCTCAGAGAAGTGACTTTGTATTAGAGACTTCCCTATTTTGTATATTGGATTAGAGGTTGTGAAGCTACAGTATAAAGTGGGGTCAAAACGGGAGTTTGCTCGCTCTTGGTTCCTGAGATTATCATTAGAAGAGAGCAGAGGAGAGCAGAGTAAAGCCACGTGGAGGAGGCCAGGAGAAGCAGCCAAGATGGTGGAGTGCTGAGTGAGATGCCAGTTTGTGTAGAGTTTGTGCAGGGATAAGGAAGGAGATGGGGAACAGAGGTGAATAAGTCTGGTGAGCTAGAAACCTTTGATTCTAGGAAACTCGGATAAGTCAGTGGCTTTGTGAGCACTGAATGTGACTGGGTTTTGGAACCCAGTGTGTATTTTTACTTGCCTGCCAGGTGCAAGCTAGAATTAAAGACTATGGCCCATCAGTTTTTGGCTCCGTTGTTTCTTTATCGACTGTCCAAATCCAATGTGAACCTGCATGGGACTGGCTGTGGCTTCTGGCTTTACAGCTTGTTTTGCCTCAAGTGCAGTCTGCAGGGCCTTTGCAGGTCCCCTGAATCCCTGTAGGACTTTAGGACTTCCCTTGTGTTGGTCAAATAAGTGTAAATATGATATATAGGTTTGCTTGCTTATAGTTTGCATTGGGTGTGGGGGACAGGCTGTAAGCAGGCAGGATCCTTACAGCCTAAGGCAGGGGTCCCCAAACTGCAGCCCCCTGAAGCCATTTATCTGGCCCCCGCTGCACTTCTGGAAGGGGTACCTCTTTCATTGGTGGTCAGTGAGAGGAGCTAAGATGCATTCGCATCCTGTGCTCCTGGAGCACTGTATGTGGCGGCCCCTGCAAAGCACGGCGTCGCTCACGTACAGTACTACTTGCGGTGACACGGGATGCATGCGTCATGGCTCCAGAAGCATGTCATATCACTTGTTATGGCTAGCAGTGACAAATATGGAACCAGACATTGACCATCTCATTAGCCAAAAGCAGGTCCATAGTTCCCATTGAAATACTGGTCAGTTTGTTGATTTAAACTTACTTGTTCTTTATTTTAAATATTGTATTTGTTCCCGTTTTGTTTTTTTACTTTAAAATAAGATATATGCAGTGTCCATAGGGATTTGTTCATAGTTTTTTTTTTATAGTCTGGCCCTCCAATGGTCTGAGGGACAGTGAACTGGCCCCCTGTGTAAAAAGTTTGGGGACACCTGGCCTAAGGCTTAGTTTTAAGACTAAGCCTTTCCCACCCTAAGTGACTTTGTATCAGAGACTTCCTTGTTTGTATATTGGATTAAAGGTTTTGATTTCTGCACCATAAAGTGGGGCAGACTGGGAGCTTGCTCTTTTTCAGTTCCTGAGATTAGCATTAGAGAGGAGAGCAGAGAAAGACCACATGGATGAGAGGAGAAGCAGCCAAGATGGTGGAATGCTGAAGAAGAAGACTGTGCAGAGTTTGTGCAGAGAGAAGGAGATGGTGAACAGAGGTGAATAAGGCTGGTGAGGTACAAACCTTTGATTCTAGGAAACTCAGATAAGTCAGTGGCTTTGGGAGCCCTGAATGGAAAGGGAAGTGTTTTCCAACTGTGTATTTCTTGCCCGCTGAGTGCAAGCTAGGATTAAAGCTAGGGGCCCACCAGTTCTTGGCTCCGTTGTTTCATTACTGTCTGTCCGAATCTAATGCGAACCTGCATGGGCCAGGCAGCTGTGATGGTGGCCGCGGCTACTGGCCATACACCTTGTTTGGGGTTGGGGGGGTGTTGGGCAGATAAAATGTATTATGCTCACTTTGTTAAAGAGGCCGTTGCCCAGGTGATATTAATGTGTGTTGGGGTGGGCTAAAGGCAGGCAGAATCCTTGTAGCCTGGGGCTTGGTTTTGGGATTAAGCCTTTCCTACCCTTTTTGGTGTAAGGTGGTACAATCCTATCATGCCTCAGAGAAGTGACTTTGTATTAAGAGACTTCCCTATTATGTATATTGGATTAAGGGTTTGGATTTCTACACTATAAAATGGGAACGAAGCGGGAGTTTGGTTCTTGGTTCCTGATGTTAGCATGAGAGAGCAGAGAGAGTAGAGCCAGCAGCGGAAGGAGGCCACGTGGAGGAGGCCAGGAAAAGCAGCCAAGATGGCGGAGAGCTGAGTGAGATGCCAGTTTGTACAGAGTTTGTATCTGGGATAAGGAAGGAGATGGGGAACTGAGGAGAATAAGGCTGGTGAGCTAGAAACCTTTGATTCTAGGAAACTCGGATAAGTCAGTGGCTTTGTGAGCACTGAATGTGACTGGGTTTTTGGAGCCCAGTGTGTATTTTTTACTTGCCCACCGGGTGCAAGTTAGGATTAAAGGCTATGGCCCACCAGTTTTTGGCTCCATGGTTTCTTTACCGACTGTCCGAATCCAATGCGAACCTGCATGGGCCAGGCTGCTCTGATGGTGGCCCTGGCCCTGGCTTCTGGCTTTACAGGGGGCTTCAGTGGGATTATGCCTCAGGGGACACTACATTTGTGCCTCTGCTATTGGAAGACTCATGCTGTCTTAGCTGACACCCCTAGCCTGCCAAGCTCTGCAGAGTCTTTGGTCCCACACTTCTCTGGGAGTTGGATGTGGGTCTTGGTGGCCCAGACTCCAGAGGCAGAGGAGGCAGGCTATACTGTTCCTTGGCTAGAGGTGTAGGATGCACTCCTGGGAGGCCAGCACACTCCAGCCCTACAGAGATAGGTGAAGGCACTTCTGAGCAAGTGGGCAGATGTCCTCAGGGAACTGAAACAAGAACATGCTCCATGGCCAGCCCCACATCCTGGGTACTGAGTGAGAGCCTGGTGCACCCACTGAAAGCCCAACTGTACTGGTGGGGCCCAAGCCCTCTGTTCAGACAGCCACTCCTCATCTGTGATCTTGGGACCTAGCAGGAAGGGCAAGTGTGCCCCCTGGCGGGAGAGACCGAGCTCTGTGGTGTCTAGAAGGAGACCCTCCCCTGTGGAACCTTCCTTATTACACCTTCTCCCGACTTTGTTGGGAGCTCATCTGTTGGTCAAATAAGTTTGTAAATATGATATATATATTTGCTCACTTATAGTTTGCTTTGGGTGTGGGAGACAGGCTGTAAGTAGGCAAAGTCATTATAGCCTGAGGCTTAGTTTTAAGACTAAGCTTTTTTCCACACCCTTGATTGTTGCATGATGTGGTAGTACACTCTCATGAGGAATCCCATTATGCCTCAGATAAGTGACTTTGTATCAGAGACTTCCTTGTTTGCATATTGGATTAAAGGTTTTGATTTCTACACCATAAAATGGAGCAGACCGGGGACTCGCTCTCTCTCTTTGGTTCCTGAAATTAGCATTGCAGAGGAGAAGCAGCCAAGATGGCAGAGTGCTGAAGGAGAAGCCAGTTTGTGCAGAGAGTGTGGTAAGGTACTGTAAAGCCAGGAGCCATGGCTGTCACTATCAAAGCAGCTGCCCAGCCCATGCAGGTTCGCATTGGATTCGGACAGTCGGTAAAGAAACAACGGAGCCACAAACTGGTGGGTCATTTTCTTTAATTCTAGCTTGCACCTGGCGGGCAAGTAAAAACACACACTGGGTTCCAAAACCCAATCACATTCAGTGCTCACAAAGCTACTAATTTATCCGAGTTTCCTAGAATCAAAGGTTTCTAGCTCACCAGCCTTATTCTCCTCAGTTCCCCATCTCCCTCCTTATCCCAAATACAAACTCTACACAAACTGGCATCTCACTCAGCACTCTGCCATCTTGGCTATTTTCCTGGCCTACTCCACATGGCCTCCTTTGCTCTCTGCTCTGCTTTCTCCTCTAATCATCCCAGGAACCAAGAGCGTAAGCTCCTGTTCTGCCCCCACTTTATATTGTAGCTTCACAACCTCTAATCCAATATACAAAATAGGGAAGTCTCTAATACAAAGTCACTTCTCTGAGGCATGATTGGATTGTACCACCCCACATCAAAAAGGGTGGGAAAGGCTTAATCCCAAAACCAAGCCCCAGGCTACAAGGATCCTGCCTGCCCAGAGACACACATTAATTTCACCCGGGCAAAGGCCTCCCCGTGGGCAGCGTAATCTTTAACAAAGTGAGCATAATACATTTTATCTGCCCAACAGGTACCAAAAAACTGCAAAATTAATATTGATAATTTAGGAAGAAAGGTCAGGCTTTCTGTCCTGTCCTTTTCTTGGGAAAGGGAGGGAGAAGAATGTAGAAGCTTCCTGACTTACAATGACAATGGGTTATTTAGTTTTAACTATAGAATAAAGGTTGTCTGAGGAACTTCTTTTCTCTTACAATAAGAGAATTTACATACCACCCTACATGTAGATTTTGGCTCTTCGTCCATTCCTGGAATCCTGAGAGTAACACACCTCTAGGCCAGGAGGACCATGGGAAGAGTTTGAAGTGAGGTACAGGTACTTTACAACAAGAGAAGGAGATGGGGAACAGAGGAGAATAAGGCTGGTGAGGTAGAACCTTTGATTCTAGGAAACTCGAGGAAGTCAGTGGCTTGGGGAGCCCTGAATGGAAAGGGAAGTGTTTTCCCACTGTGTGTATTTCTTGCCCACCGGGTGCAAGCTAGGATTAAAGCTAGTGGCCCACCAGTTCTTGGCTCTGTTGTTTCTTTACCATCTGTCTGAATCAAATGCAAACATGCTGTGCCTACTGGCCTTACATCATCCTTCCTGATTGTAAAGCCAGTAGCTATGGCCACCATCACAGCCGCCTGACCCATGCAGGTTCTCATAGGATTCAGACAGATGGTAATAAAAAACTAGAGCCCCTGACCTGTGGTGGCACAGTGGATAAAGCATCGACCTGGAAATGCTGAGGTCGCTGGTTCGAAACCCTGGGCTTGCCTGGGCAAGGCACATATGGGAGTTGATGCTTCCTGCTCCTCCCCACCTTCTCTCTCTGTTTCTCTCTCCTCTCTCTCCCCCTTTCTCTCTCCTCTCTAAAATGAATAAATAAAAAAATTTAAAAAAAATTTAAAAACCAGAGCCAAGAACTAGTGGGCCATTATCTTTTTTTCCTAGCTTGCTCCCGGAGGGCAAGTAAAAACACACACTGGGCTCCAAAACCCACTCATTCAGTGCTCACAAAGCTACTGACTTATCCGAGTTGCCTAGAATCAAAGGTGTCTACCTCATCAGCCTTATTCACCTGTGTTCCCCATCTCCTTCTCTCTGCACAAACTCTGCACCAACTGGCTTCTCCTTCAACACTCCACCATCTTGGCTGCCTCTCCTTTCCTCCACATGGCCTTTCTCTGCTCTCCTCTCTAATGCTAAACTCAGGAATGGAGAGAGAGCAGCTCCCAGTCTGCCCCACTTTATAGTGTAGAAATCCAAACCTTTAATCCAATATACAAACAAGGAAGTCTCTGATACAAAGACATTTATCTTGTTGACCGAGGACGCACCGACAGAATTCTAGACTCAGGGTAAAACAAAGGAAAAGTTTATTACACTCGCGAGCGGGCCCAAGGCAAGGAGATGGCCAAGAGCCCTGAGCAACTTCAGCAGGCAAGTTTTATACTTAATTTCAGGGAGGGGAGTTGTAATGGTTCTCAGGGTGATTGATTGCCTCAGATGCTTGCGGCCTTGCCTTTCCGATAAGCCCCTAATCAAACACCGGATGCCTGCGGCTTCTTCAAGGAGCCTGGGCAAACATCTAGGGGCCAGGTGGGCCAGTTATTGTTTTACAAGCCAAGATGAGTTAAGCAAAGATCAGACAGAAAAGATCAGACGGAATCCACTGTTACATTCCCCCCTTTCTTTGTTGCATATCTCTAATCCTAGAGATCTGAGTTCTGTTCTAACTTCTCATAATGTTGTCTCATAATCATGAGTTTTACTGCTCCTATTTGCCCCTGCAGGAAGGTGGTGAGTCTATTCAGGACACACGGTCCAATGGTGATAACTAGCAATAGCACTATAAGGGGTCCTGCTAAGGTGGAGATGAGGGTAGTCAACCAGGGTGATTTGGCATACCACCCTTCAAACCATCCCTGCTGATCTTGTAGTCTCTTTTCCCTAGCCTTTAGCCTTTCTTTCAGCTTATTCATGGAGTCCCTAACTATTCCAGTGTGGTCGGCATAGAAACAGCATTCTTCTTTTAAAGCAGCACATAAACCACCCTCTCTTAAAAATAACAAGTCTAAGCCTCGTCGGTTTTGCAACACGACCTCAGAGAGGGAGGTCAGTGACTTTTCTAAAGCTTCTATCGACTGCTCTATGGATCTTAAATCCTGGGTAATAGCAGACTCTAGTGAGGCCATTTGTCTGGGTCCTTCAACTAGGGCAGCAGCTCCTGTTCCCACTCCTGCCAATACCCCGGCTCCCAGCAGTACTGCTAGGGTGAGTGTGACAGGCTCTCTTCTATACCTGGTCCGCCCTTCAATCGCCTCTTCAAAGTCCTCATTTCCATGATATATAAGGCGGGGGAAAACCCTAACCATTACACAAAAATCTTGAGAGTTGTTAAAGGCCTGAGTGGACACACAGGGAGTCAGGCCCGTTCTGCATGCCCACCGAGTTCCTTTCTCAGGGATCAAATAGGAACTGTTAGGGGAAATTGAAATAGTCTGCAGGCATCGGGCCTTGTCTGAGGCAGACGGGGTCCCCAGGCATATCCCCTGTCCAGTCACTTCTGGGAGGGTAAGCATGTGACGCCTGCCCCAATTACACTGGGAAGGGCTTTTGTTCTCATAGTAGCTCCCATTGACTGCGACCCCTTCGTAATAGGGAGGCCCTGCCTGCAAGCATATCCAGCAGGAGTCAGTAAGGTTGGGATGGGTGCTATTTAAAGCTTCAAAACCTCCTTTTATTAGATCTAATAATCGCTGCCCCGTGGTTGGACCTGACGGGGTTTGTGACAGGGGTGTACTACTGGCACTGGCTGGGCTGCTAGCTGTATCTCTCGGGGATGGAGTAGCTTGCACCGGGGCTGAAAGGGGCTTGCTAGGCCTTGGGGCCCCTTGGTCAGCCAGTACTTTGTTAGGTCCTAATGGGCTGCCTCCAGCGGTGCCTATCTGGAGTTTAATTTTGAATGTTAATCCAGCATCAGATCCTGACGCATACATTCTTAAGCCCCACTGCCTGCCCTTTAGCCATGTATTATCTTGCCTTTTTCCATAGTGGGTAAAGGTAATATTCAGTGTGTTACAGGTGAAATTGGTACATAGTCTTTCACCAACCCAAACTCCCGATCGCTTAAAGCCTATTCCCGGTCTTTGACTAGGAATTCCTCTTCCTAGACACCAGTTTTTAGTCCCTGATTCTTTCTGAGTTACTCGCGCAACCCTGATCCAGTCCCAGGAGGATGTGGGCTTCCAGTGAGTCGTCCCGGTAGTCTCACAACCCCAAGCCTTACAGTAGAAGACTTCCAGTCCTCCGCATCTCCAAGCTGTGTCCCTATCACGACCGTCCCGGGGACAGACATAAAAGTCAGTCGTCCTGAGAGTCGAGCGGAATTCTGGGTGAGAGCACCCAAAGCCTACAGTCCCTATACCACTAGTTGGACATTCACATTTCCCGGACTCACAAGGAGGAGGGTTACCAGGGTCTGTGGTCGGGATATCCCAAGTTTCTAGCCCCGCCGCGAGCTGACAAAGGTCTGGATACAGGGACGGCCACCAAGTCCAGGGGGGATGGTCATTGGAAGTCACTTCCCATACTATATTACTGGTCCCCGATATCACCTGCCATGTCTGTCGGGTTGGTTGGTGGGGATTTGTTGCAGCAGCGGACACGCAGCTTGAGGGGATTATCTGTTTTCTCCACTGTCCACTGGTCATCAGGAGCAGGAGCAGGCTTGAGGTGTGAAATATGGATCCAAGCAGCGATGCCATCGACCTTTACAGCAGTGGGTGTGATGAGGAGGACTTGGTAGGGTCCTTTCCAGCAGGGTTCGAGGGTCCGGTGTTGGTGTCTCCGGATGTAGACGAAGTCCCCGACTTGGTAGTGATGTGGGGTCCCGTCTCCTGCCGGCTGGTAAAGGTCAGACAACTGCTTCCATAGGCAATGTTGTACTCTGGTCAGGGCCTGTAACCTAATGGACAAAGGGGTATTTGGGATATTTAAGTCAGAGGGGGATAAATCCCGAATAGGCGGAGGGGTTCCAAAAAGTATTTCAAAGGGAGTTAGGTTAGTTTTAGTGGAAGGGGTATTCCGAGCCCAGAAAAGAGCATATGGTAGGAGCATTACCCAATCTCTATGGCCAGTCTCTATGACTAATTTAGTTAAGGTCTCTTTAATTGTTCTATTCATTCTCTCTACTTGTCCTGAACTTTGGGGTCTATAAGCACAATGTAGTTTCCAATCAATCCCCAATATTTTGGCTACCCCCTGGCTTACCTGGGCCACAAACGCCGGTCCGTTATCAGACCCTATTACCTTTGGAAGGCCAAATCTAGGAAAGATTTCTTCCATAATTTTCTTAATTACTACCGCCTCCATCTCATGTTTGGTAGGGAAGGCTTCTACCCATCCTGAAAAGGTGTCTACAAAAACTAAGAGATACCTTAGTCCATACTTGGCAGGTTTTACCTCAGTGAAGTCTACTTCCCAACATTGGCCTGGTCTGGTGCCTCAGAGATGGGTTCCACTGGTTCCTTTTGTTGGGTAGGCATTTACCATTTGGCAGGCCTTACAAGCTTTGACTATTTCCTTTGCCATTTGCCTCTTCTCGGGGGTGGTCAATGTTTTATCATCTTGAAGCAGTTGTACCAGTTTGTCAGTCCCAAGGTGGGTGAGACGGTGGGCCATCTGGAGGAACGTCTGAACATTCTCAGGTTTCTCTAAGTGGGTCAGGGTGGGGGATGGCTCTGCTTCTATAGTGAGGATGTTGGAGGCAGTCCTCATGGCTACCACTCGAGCCTCTTCATCCGCCTTCCTGTTGCCTTTGGCTACTGGGTCTTGCCCTTTCTGGTGCCCAGGGCAATGGACAATGGCTAGCTCCCGTGGGAGCATGATAGCATCTAAGAGGGCTAGGATTTCTTGTTTGTGTTTAATGTCCTTACCTGCTGATGTGAGCAGGCCCCTTTCTTTGTAAATTGCCCCATGCACATGTGCAGTAGCAAATGGGTACCTGCTGTCCGTGTAGACGGTGGCCCGTTTATCACTAGCTAGTTTCAAGGCCTTTGTTAGAGCTATTAGTTCTGCCTTTTGAGCTGAGGTTCCTGGGGCAAGTCTCTCTGACCAGATTACTTTTTCCTTGTCTACCACTGCAGCCCCAGCTCGGCGTTCTCCTTCATACAGAAAACTGCTTCCATCAGTGTACCAAATTAAGTCAGATTGTGGCAATGGTGTGTCCCGCAAGTCTTTCCGGATCCCAGCTTCCTCGGCTAGGATATCCCTGCACTGATAGTGGACAGTTCCCCCCTCCTCCCTGGGTAGCAGGGTGGCTGGGTTCAAAACAGTTGGAGAGCCGAAGGCGATCCTGTCTTTATCTAACAGGAGGCTTTGGTAATGAGTAATGTGGGCATTAGTTAGCCAGCGGTCTGGAGGTTGTCTTATTATGCTTTCCAGGGCATGGGGGGCAACAACAGTCAATTTCTGGCCCAGAGTCAGTTTGTCAGTGTCTTTGACTAGGAGGGCCCCAGTGGCAATCACCCATAGGCACCCCGGCCACCCTTTTGCGACTGCATCTAACCTCTTAGAAAGATAGGCTACTGGCCGTTTCCAGGGTCCCAGAGACTGAGTCAATACTCCTTTAGCTATCCCTTCCTTCTCGTCTACATAGAGAGTGAAAGGCTTCTCTATGTTGGGGAGTGCCAAGGCCGGGGCTGACAACAGTGCCCTCTTGATTTGGTCAAAGGCCTTTTGCTGTTCATCTCCCCAGGTATATTCAGTTCCATCCTTTAACAAGGGGTATAGAGGGGCGGCTAGTGCGGCAAAGCCAGGTATCCATAGTCTGCAAAAACCTGCTGTGCCTAAGAATTCCCTGAGGCCCTTCCGATTTTTCGGAGGCGGGATTTGAGTAACAGTCTTTTTCCTGGCCTCAGTTAGCCATCTCTTACCGTCTAGGAGAGAGTAGCCCAGGAAGGTGACTTCGGGTTGGCAGATCTGGGCCTTTTTGGCGGATGCCCGGTATCCCAGTTTGGCCAGTTCGGCAAGCAGTTTTTCAGTTCCCTGTTTGCACTGCTCTCTGGTGGCGGCTGCAAGTAACAGATCACCAACATACAGCAACAGAGTTACCTCAGGGGTGGAGGCTCGGTAGGCACTCAAGTCCTGGTGCAGCGCTTTGTCAAAGATGGTGGGAGAGTTCTTGAAGCCCTGGGGTAGCCGCGTCCAGGTGAGCTGTCCACTGAGTCCATTCTCAGGGTCCGTCCATTTGAAAGCAAACAGGGGTTGGCTGTCCTCATGCAGGCGCAAGCAGAAGAAGGAATCTTTCAGGTCCAGTACTATATACCACTTCCTGTCAGGACTGAGGGTACTGAGGAGGTTGTAAGGGTTTGGGACCGTTGGATGTATGTCCATTACTCGACTGTTAACCTCTCTCAAATCCTGGACTGGTCTATAGTCCCCTGTCCCTGGTTTCTTTACTGGTAGCAGGGGGGTGTTCCACCCTGATTGACAAGGCCTCAGGATCCCCTGTCCTAGTAGCCTCTGGATGTGAGGCCTAATGCCTTCTCGGGCCTCTTTACTCATGTAGTATGGTTTGACCCTTACGGGGGTGGCGGAGGACTTTAGGTATACTACCACCGGAGGCCTTTGTACTGCTAATCCTGGCCCTGCCGTTTCTGCCCAGGCCTCTGGGAAGCTCTGAAGCCACCTGTCTTCTGTTGAATGGGGTCCGGGGGCAGGGGTCTTATACAGTTTATACTCATCTTCAGCAGACAAGGTCAGCATGGTCACAATAGGCTGACTGACAAGAGGGTTACTGAATCTTACTTCTGGTCCCTGGGGCTTGAAGTCAATACTTGCCCCTAACTTGGTAAGCAAATCCCTCCCCAGCAGCGGGGCAGGGCATTCTGGTATGACCAGAAAGGAGTGCTGTACTTTTCCCCTCCCCAGGTCCATTGTCCTTTTAGTTGTCCATGACATCCATTTGCTGGCATCCATTTGCCCCCTGAACCAAGGATTTTTTGTTTGAGAGGGGGCCCAGCGGGTTCTGCAAGGCGGAGTAAACCGCTCCTGTATCTACCTCAAAGTCGATTGGTGTCCCCTCCACATTGAATGTTACCCTGAGTTCGGGGAGGGGGTCCGAACTCCGACGCCCCTAATCTCCTAGGGCAAGGATTTCCTCAGTCTTCTTTTTCTTCTTCTTAGGGCAATCCCTGACCCAGTGTCCTTCTTCTTTACAGTAGGCACACTGGTTAGGTCCTAATTTTGGTTTTTGGTTTGGGCCCGAGGTACTATGCTTTCCTCTTCTATCTTGTTTCTCTACTACGGTAGCCAAAATCTTTGTTAACTCTTTATTTCTCCGTTTATCTCGCTTATTTTCCTGTTCCTCACGTTCTTTTTCTAATCTTTGCTCCTTTTCCTCTGCTGTCTCTCTTTTATAGTATACCTTATCAGCTTCCTTGACTAAATCTCTCAGAGCCATGTCCTGTAACCCATCCATCCTCTGGAGTTTCCTCCGAATATCAGTAGCTGACTGTCCTATAAAAGCCATAGCCAGTGCCCCTCTCTGTTCTTCAGATTCAGGGTCGAAAGGGGTGTACCTCCTATAGGCTTCTATTAGTCTCTCTAGGAATCTGGATGGGGATTCCTTTGACCCTTGAATTACTTCTCTTACCTTAGCCAAATTAGTGGGGCGTCTCGCCGCTGCTCGGAGACCCATCATCAGAGTCTGGCGATAGAGTAAGAGTCGCTGCCTACCTTCAGGCGTATTAGGGTCCCAGTTAGGCCGCCTCAGGGGAAAAGCCTCATCTATAAGGTTGGGGAGTTGAGTAGGACGACCATCAGGTCCAGGAACCAATTTCCTGGCCTCATGAGAATTCGGTCTCTTTCTTCTGAGGTGAAGAGGATACCTAAGAGCTGCTGGCAGTCATCCCAAGTGGGCTGATGGGAAAACATAAGAGACTCGAGAAGGTCAGTAAGTTTGACAGGGTCCTCTGAAAAAGGTGGATTATTGTTTTTCCAATTGTATAGATCTGAGGAGGAGAAGGGCCAATACTGAAGTGCCGGCATGTTTCCCCCTTGACCGTCAGGGACAGGGGGTCCGAAAGGCCGAAGGGGCAGGGTGACGGCCACGTCATCTGGGGTTTGTGCTCTCCGGCTCCGGGTACCTTGGGCTGGACCCTCTCCTGATGGTCCCCGTTCGTTCTGATGTGGGGCCCCAAGCTGGGAACCAGCAGCACCGGCAGGGACATCCCTGGGATAGGGAGGCGAGAGTCCCGAATCAAAAAGAATAAGGTCAGTTTGAGATTCAGGGAGAACAGAGGAGGGAAGGGGAGGATACAGGGATGAAGTAGGCGCCGTTGGCTCCGAAGGTTTGAGTGGAAGCATAGAGCAGAGGTCTGGATGAGTTGGAGTAGGTCTGGGAGTGCCCGGAGTGGTGGAGAGGGTTGTTGGGAGGGAGGGTGCAGGGGGAGGAAGGAAAGGTTGGATCCAAGGAGGAGGGTCGTCGGTCAGGTCCTCCCAAACCCAAATATAAGGCTGTTGATCCGGATGGCCATGAGGTCCTGGACTGAAGACGACTGCTTTAACCACCTTTATGGTCTCCTTGTGAAAGGTTCCAGTGGTCAGCCAACCTACTCCGAAGGTGGGCCACTCGGAGGTACAGAAAGTTTGCCACTTGCGCTTCTTAACAAGAAGAGACAGATTATGAGCTCGGGCATTAACCTCAGACCAATGAGACAGAGTCAGGGACAGTGGGGTGGAAGCTCCTTGTCCCATTTTAATTTCAAAGAGATAAAAAGACAGATTCCGGGTTCGATTTCCGGCCAGGGCACATAGGAGAAGCGCCCATTTGCTTCTCCCCCCCCCTTCCTCTCTGTCTCTCTCTTCCCCTCCCGCAGCCAAGGCTCCATTGGAGCAAAGATGGCCCGGGCACTGGGGATGGCTCCTTGGCCTCTGCCCCAGGCGCTGGAGTGGCTCTGGTCATGGCAGAGCGACGCCCCGGAGGGACAGAGCATCGCCCCTGGTGGGTGTGCCGGGTGGATCCCGGTCGGGCGCATGCGGGAGTCTGTCTGACTGTCTCTCCCCGTTTCCAGCTTCAGAAAAATACAAAAAAAAAAAAAAAAAAAAAAAAAGCTTTATTGTCTAGCTTGGCCAAGCAGCGGGAACTCCGACAGAAATCTGACAGAGAGCGCGCCGGCCCTTTGTTCTACTTAGTTTTTATAGTTTTGTAAGTGGGAAGTACAGAAGCAAAAATTGCATTTAGGAGCCCCTTACCACTATTGGTTATAGTCATATGTCCTTTAACATGATAGGACCACGTTCAATTTGCAAACCATACATTGTTTTGGAGAAAACAAAATTTACAAGTCAACACAATGGTAGAAAGATATCTCTTTACATATTAAAAGGCCTTCCTATATTTTCTAGTGTTCATCCGCCATCTCTCTGTCCAGAGTCAGACGTATTAACCACATACATTTACATAAGAGAGGTAGTTTCCGTGGGGACAAATGCCCGCAAATGGCTCATAGTTATAAGAAAAGATTTATTTTGGCTTTTCCCTTCCTGTACCTGGCTAGCCATTCACTCCTTTCCCCACAGGTGTGGTGGAATGTCAGGGAATCTATGCTTTCCTTCCCTTTTCATTTACAATACAATGGCAAGAGCCATCCTGGTTATGCCAATCACACAGTACAGAGACTATTCTCACAATTTCTCTGCACACCTTAACCCAAATTAATAAAATGTTCTCCAAGCCTCCTAAAATATTAATATTAATTCTGTAGCCTTTTGGTACTTTACAACATCTGCAGGTGAAATGGCTCAGTGGCTCCTCAATGTGTGTGTGTGTGTGTGTGTGTGTGTGTGTGTGTATGTGTGACAGAGACAGAGATAGGGACAGATAGGGACAGACAGACAGGAAGGGAAAGAGATGAGAAGCATCAATTCTTTGTTGCAGCACCTTAGTTGTTCAAAGACAGTGATTTTCTTTACAGTGAATCTTTGTTGGATTTGTATTAGACATGCTTCACGAGATGGTCCTTCTAGCAGAATAGCAGAAGTTCCTAGGAGAGCTGATGCATGCTGGAGCTCTGAACAGATGTTTCTTTGGGGGGAGGGGTAGGCTCACCTCTCTGCATGGGTCAGGGGCCCTCAGTCTTTGCCTGAGTGCCTCGCCCACACTGGGCGAGCTGCCCGTTGAAAATTTACAAGGAGTGCTAAGGCTGAGAATTGAAGGAAATGCACCTAGAGGTACCCCCACCTGGGGAGTACACAGGTGGGAGAAAAGAGCAGTAATGAACAGAGTGAGGTAAGCCCTGGGAAAAAGGGAGCCTCTCCTGCAAACTCCCTCACCAATCAGGGTCCTGGGGTGGCCCTGGGGACACGCTGTGGACAAACTCCAGTGTTCTGGAGGTGCACCCATGTAAGGTCATTCCTGAAGATGTACACTGATCTCATTCTGGGGATGTATGCATTTCTCATGCACATATGGTTTTGGTGCTTATTACAAGATCTCTGCAATAAAAATTTCTACCGCATGCGCCCAACCGGGATCCACCTGGCACGCCCACCAGGGGGCAATGCTCTGCCCCTCCGGGGCGTCGCTCTGTTGCGACCAGAGCCACTCTAGCGCCTGGGGCAGAGGCCAAGGAGCCATCCCCAGCGCCCGGGCCATCCTCGCTTCAATGGAGCCTCGCTGTGGGAGAGGAAGAGAGAGACAGAGAGGAAGGAGAGGGGGAGGGGTGCAGAAGCAGATGGGCGCTTCTCCTGTGTGCCCTGGCCGGGAATCGAACCTGTGACTTCTGCACACCAGGCCGACGCTCTACTACTGAGCCAATTGGCCAGGGCTTCTCCTGAGTTTCTGAAACAATAAGGAGGCAAATGTGAGTCACAGGGTGGTGAAAGGCAGAGGTGTTTGATGGGCTCTCCAGGCCACTCCCACACACAGGCTGTTTCTGGGCTGCTGGAGGGTCTGGTCAGTGGACGTGAATCCTATCTTTGGTGCTTGTCCAGCTCAGGCCCAGCTAGAGTTAACACAGACCAAGAGGTCTTCATCCTTCCTCCACTGTTTGCAAATCCCCACTGACCAAACTGCTTAAACCAGAGGTCCCCAAACTACTGGGGCCCCCTGAGGCCATTTATCCGGCCCCTGCTGCACTTCTGGAAGGGGCACCTCTTTCATTGGTGGTCAGTGAGAGGAGCACAGGATGCTGCACCCTGTGCTCCTGGAGCACTGTATGTGGCAGCCCCCACAAAGCACGGAGTTGTTTACGTACAGTACTACTTCCAGTGACACGGGATGCACGTGTCAAGGCTCTGGAAGCACATCATATCACTTGTTACAGCTAGCAGTGACAAATATGAAACTGGACATTGACCATCTTATTAGCCAAAAGCAGGCCCATAGTTCCCATTGAAATACTGGTCAGTTTGTTGATTTAAATTTACTTGTTCTTTATTTTAAATATTGTATTTGTTCCCGTTTTGTTTTTTTACTTTAAAATAAGATATGTGCAGTGTGCATAGGGATTTGTTCATAGTTTTTTTTTTATAGTCTGCCCCTCCAACAGTCTGAGGGACAGTGAACTGGCCCCTGTGTAAAAAGTTTGGGGATCCCTGGCTTAAACTCTTCCAGCTTCAACCTCCACATCACAGATGGCCCATGTGCAGATGCAGCCCACAGACCGTCTCTGTCCCCTGAGCTCACCCTAAGTCATTGAAGCCAGAAACCCAATGGACACAGATACAAGGTGATTGTATGGGTGCAGGAGCAAGGTGCAGGGGCCTGGGATCATGGTGCTCCAGGGAGGGGAGTGACACAGGATGGCATGGGGACCAGGAGAAGGGTTTATCTCCTTCAGAGTGACCTGGGAAGCCTCTGGACACAGGAGCCATTATCAGACCTGCACTTCCAAAAGCCCACAGGGGTATGAAGGGAAAGGGAGAACGAGGGGCCTGGCAGTAGCCCTGTGAGGGTGTCTGTGGCTGGGTGGGAAGGCTCAGAGATGTATGGATCAGGGAGAGCCCATAGATATTAGTAATTTGAATGTAGGGTGAGGGGGCTTCCAGGTGCTGGCTGAATGGCATGAAGGTCATCCTCTTCCACTGGAACTGAAGGTGACACACTGGCAGGCAGGGAGTGGGGTAAGTGGCAAAGAAGTATCTGTGGGATACCAGGGGAGAAGTCTTTACACGTTGAGGACCCACAGGGGCAAGTCCTTGCTGGGCAGACAGTGGGAGGTGCAGTGGTGGGCAATGCCTCACTTTCATGAAAACAGAGGAAAACTCAGAACCAAATTCTGGGAAACCCCTGAATTTCAGGGGTGACAGAAGTGGGCCCCAGACTAAATACAGCAGAGTGTCTCAGCTGCCCACAGGCAAGCATCTAGAACCTCAAAGTGGTCAGCTGGTGTGGAGGGCCAGATCTTCAGCTAGGGTGGGAAGTCAGTCAGCTAACTGGGCAAAAAAGGACAAAGTCCTCCAGGATGTTGCAAAGTGTTAGCCTTTGGGAAGACGCAGCAAAGTGAGTGGTCCTCACAGGACCACCTCAGAGGCACCTTGGGCAGTGTGAAGCTCAGCCTACCCCCCTGTACACACAGAGGGGCATGGAGGCCCTGGCCCCACCCAGAGGGCCAATGAGGCGCTAGAAAGGGCTCCATGTCGGGAGCCAACCAACGACTGCTGGCTGACAAGGTCACAGCAGGAGAAGACCCACAACTGCTGACTGACAAGGTCACAGCAGAAGAAGATCAAAAACTGCTGATTGACAAAGTCACAGCAGAGAAGACCAATGGCTGCTGGTTGACAAAGTCACCGCAAAGGAAAGGCACAACGATACTTCCCCCTTTGACTTTTTGAATTAATCTGGCCTTGTATCCCCCCTTTTTCTGGGTGTGTGCTATTATTTATAGCACAGGGATAATAGTACCGTGCTTTCCCTGTAGATTCGTAGGAATTTCTTTGGAAATGAGACAGAAGGTGTAAGTTCCACAGAAAAGCCTGTAAGCCCCTTGAATTGGGCTCATAAACATAAGAGGCTGGCTATGATATCCTTCGTAAAGGGTTAAGTTTGTAGGAGAATTTCTTACTAATCATGTTAGAAAGAATAGATTGTGACTTGTGTATGGGTAGAAGGCAGTGGCTGTGCAGAGCACCTTTCGGCCTTCACTTAATTCATCATTTTTCCTCCCTAGCCTTTTCATGTGATAGAGTTGAAAAACATTCTTTTCTTCTTGCTTATTTGATCTGCAGATAGTGGAACACTCTAAGAAGAATATAGTTAGAATTTAGCTAGTGTGTGAATATAGTAAATGAATAAAGTTTGACTAAACAATAGAATCTCAGATAAGGTGTTATGGAATGGCCCGTTGCGTGGCCTGGGATGGGAACGCAGTCAGCAAGAAAAGAATGTTTTGCTAAGAGAATTGTTTTATGACTGAAGGCAGTTGCTGGGCTTTCTCAGTAAGACACTCTCATGAGATTTATATACTTTCCCAAAATTCTTTCTTCAGATAATGAGAGGTATGGGGGGGCATCCATAGAAGCAATAGCAATTAATGTCTTCTGAAATTATGTTGCTACTAAGCTATCTTGCGAGTGCACTCTATATATCTTTAAGTAAAAGTTACTCTTAATGTTATGTCAATTTCTTAATGGGCAAGCCTTTTGTTATCTTGTGAGAAAAGTTAGGACACTGCATAAACTCAAGGCCATTTGCCTGAGCAAGCGGTGGTCCTTTGCTAATCCCTAATGATTTTGTCTGTTAATCTCTCTCTGCCCCTTGACTCACAACAACAGTAAAGTTAAGTTATTAGATAGTACTAATCCTTTAAAAGCTTTTACCAATGTTATCGCTATTCAAGTTATTTTTTAATTGTACTTTGAATGATTTGCCACCTGATTTGTAGTTTATAGATATAAATTAACTGTTATCTGGAAACATGTAAACCTAGTGAAACAGAAGCAATGATTAATACCATGTAATTGTAACTTGGTGTGGGTGTATAAAAAAGGAGCTGTACTAGCATTTGGGGGAGATGCCTGGCAGTAAATGCTAACTAGAGAATAAAGAGAAAGAAAAGAATTTGGCTCTCTCACTCGATTTCGCCGACGCCGTCTCCTCCTGTGGGACCCCTGAATCCCCCCCGGAGCTGGACCCTGGCAGCTCCACAAATGATGACCACCTCAGGGGCCAGAATGTCACCCCATGTCCTTTCTGCAGGTTCTCCCTGCCCCCATGCCTTGCCTGTGGACTCAAAGGAGGGACTTGTCCCTGAGGCCACCTCCCAAGTGAGCCCATCCTTTCTCTCCTATCCAGCTCCACAGAGGGTCCCTTAGCTCAGCTTCAGGCTGCTGGGCAGAGGCTTGTGGACCAAGTCCCTGAGGCTCTTCAGGCAGGAGGGTCTGAGTGTCCCTAGGCAATGAGGTACTATTGGGAGTTTGGTGAATTGATAAAGCATTTACATATCTTGAAAATGATACTAGCTTGTTTATTTTGTTTCATAATAGGGGGAGAGAGAGAGAGAGAGAGAGAGAGAGAAACTTTGATTTGTTGTTCCACATATTTATGCATTCATTGGTTGATTCTTGTACGTGCCCTGACTCGGGATCAAACCTGCAACTTTGGTATCTTGCAACGAGGTTCTAACCAATTGAGCTACCCAGCCAGGGCATTGCTTGTTTCTTTTGAAGCCTTAGAAAAGCACTCAATTCCCAGCCAGGGCACACAGGAGTAGCGTTCATCTGCTTCTCCACCCTTCCCTCTCTCCTTTCTCTCTATCTTTCTCTTCCCCTCCCACAGCCAAGGCTCCATTGGAGCAAAGTTGGCCCGGGTGCTGAGGATGGCTCCATGGCCTCTGCCTCAGGTGCTAGAATGGCTCTGGTTGCAACAGAGTAACACCCCAGATGGGCAGAGCATCAACCCCTCGTGAGCATGCCAGATGGATCCCAGTTGGGCACATGCAGGAGTCTGTCTGTCTGCCTCCCCGCTTCTCACTTCAGAAAAATATAAATAAATAAACAAACAAGTAAATAAATAAATAGAAGCACTCAAATACTATAGATTAGAAAGATACAATGAAACAAGCTATTGACACATCCTCATATAACTTTGTAGAAATTTTCTGTATGTATACAGACATGCATGTGCATCCATTGTAGAAATCCTCCTCAGTGAGGCCCTTCCTTTCTGCCTGCTTCTTGGAGTCTTTCATGCTCTGTTTGCCCCAGTCACAGTGTCATCATATGACACGTGCAGTTTCATTTTCCTGAGGTTCTGGGAATTTTTAAGTTATGACTTCCTATTTCCTAAAAAATTCATTCAGCAGCTTGTTCTTCTTTTTTTTTTTTTTTGGTATTTTTCTGAAGCTGGAAATGGGGAGGCAGTCAGACAGACTCCTGCATGTGCTCCACTGGGATCCACCCCTGCACGCCCACCGGGGGAGGGGCGGAGCATCGCTCTGTTGCGACCAGAGCCACTCTAGCGCCTGAGGCAGAGGCCATGGAGCCATCCCCAGCACCAGGGCCATCTTTGCTCCAATGGAGTCTTGGCTGTGGGAGGGGAAGAGAGAGACAGAGAGGAAGAAGAGGGGGAGAGGTGGAGAAGCAGATAGGCACTTCTCCTGTGTGCCTTGGCTGGGAATCGAACCTGGGACTTCTGCACACCAGGCTGATGCTCTACCACTGAGCCAACCGGCCAGGGCCTCAGCAGCTTGTTTTTAATGTTCCAGAAGTGCAACAGCGTTAACCTTTTTGTTGCCAGCTGTAACCACTTCTGACTCCTGTCTTCATCCTCCCCCTTCCTCACCTTTCACACTGGCTGCTGCAGGTCTGTGCTTCCACTGTCATGCCCAAGATAGATTGTTGCACATGCCTTGTGTGTCCTTGAGACACACATGTGTGTTCTCTGATGGCTGAAACAGAGTTCTGGGTGTCCTGCCAAGGTGGTCAGTGAGGGATGTTACTCTCTTACATAGGTGCTGGGCTCTGTTAGCTTCAGCTATCCATAACTGAGGAACCAGGTGGGCATCTCACTGGGACGGGGGATTTCTCCCTGTAGTTCTAGCAATATTCAATCAACTATTTGGAAGCTATTTTATTCAATGCATAACTACTTTAAATTGTACCTTCCGGGTAAGTCAAGACTTTATTATTAGATAGTGACCCTTTCCACCTAGATCATCCTCTTTCTTTTAAAGTCTCTTTGTCCGGTGTCAGCACAACAACACCAACTTTCTTGGGTTTGAATATTTCTGATAGGTCATTTTGCAGACTGGTATCATCAACCATGGTGTGTTCATGTGTTTTAGGTCCATCTCTTGTAAACAGAAAATATCTGCACTTTTTTTTTATCGAGAGAGATAGAGACAGGAAGGGAGGGAGATGAGAAGCATCAGCTTGTAGTTGTGTCACTTTAGTGCAGTGGTTCTCAAAGTGTGCGCCAAGGCGCACTGGTGTGCCCTAGAAGATTCCCAGGTGCACCCTATGGTATTCCAAAGAAATATGTGCCTGTTGGGGACCAAAAAACCAACAGGGTTCTTGGAGTTTAGATTTTTTGGGGACAGAGGTGTGGAGAATTGGCTGTAAGCTGACAGTCTGCCCAACCCCCCACCTCATTTGCCTGATTAGGTTGCAAAAGGCTGTTAAGCTGTGGTGCTGGATTGTTTACACTACTCCTCATGTTCCCTGGAAAGACTGGAGGCAAGTTTATTCTATCTGTTGTTTGGTGTAAAGTTAAGATGATATGTATTGTGGGGGTTTTGGATTGATAATTAAACATAAGGAATTGTCTCTTGAAGCCTTTTGGATTTCTATAAAAGAAGAATATGTGGCAATATCTAAAAAAGCTTTGAACATTTTACTACAATTTTGAACATCTTATTTATGTGAATTAGGATTTTCTACACTCAACACAATTAAGAGTAAAAAGAGAGGAATTCTTCAATGTATTGACAAGGAAATGAGAGTTTGCCTTTCAAATATATGCCCAAACATTGAAGAAATTGCTAGGACACATCAGGCTCATGTTTCTTATAAACACAAGAATGAAAAAACTTATCACATTTGTGCCAGGATCTTCCAAATTTACTAAATCTTACTAAGAATTTATCTATATATATAAAAAGATAACTTTTGTAGTTTTTAAATTTTTTTAATTTTTTTTACAGAGACAGAGAGAGTCAGAAAGAGGGATAGATAGGGACAGACAGACAGGAACACAGAGAGATGAGAAGCATCAATCATCAGTTTTTCGTTGCAATACTTCAGTTGTTCATTGATTGCTTTCTCATATATGCCTTGACCATAGGGTTACAGCAGACCGAGTAACCCCTTGCTAAGCCAGCAACCTTGGGTCCAAGCTGGTGAGGTTTGCTCAAACCAGATGAGCCTGCGCTCAAGCTGGCAACCTCGGTGTCTCAAACCTGGGTCCTCTGCATCCCAGTCTGACATTCTATCCACTGCACCACCGCCTGGTCAGGTTGTCATTTTTCTTTCTTTCTTTCTTTTTTTTTTGTATTTTCTGAAGTTGGAAACAGGGAGGCAGTCAGACAGACTCCTGCATGCGCCCAAACAGGATCCACCCAGCACGCCCACCAGGGAGTGAGGCTCCACCCATCTGGGGCATTGCTTTGCTGCAACCAGAATCATTCTAGCACCTGAGGCAGAGGCCATGGAGCCATCCTCAGCAACCAGGCCAACTTTGCTCCCAAAGAGCCTTGGCTGTGAGAGGGGAAGAGAGAGACAGAGAGGAAGGAGAGGGGGAAGGGTGGAGAAGCAGATGGGCGCTTCTCCTGTGTGCCCTGGCCGGGAATCAAACCCAGGACTCCTGCACGCCAGGCCGACGCTCTACCACTGAGCCAACCGGCCAGGGCTCTATTTTTTTTTTTTTTTTTTTTTTTTTTTACAGAGACAGAGACAGAGTCAGAGAGAGGGATAGTCAGGGACAGACAGACAGGAACAGAGAGATAAGAAGCATCAATCATTAGTTTTTCATTGCACATTACAACACCTTAGATGTTCATTGATTGCTTTCTCATATGTGCCTTGACTGTGGGCCTTCAGCAGACTGAGTAAGCCCTTGCTCGAGTCAGTGACCTTGGGTCCAAGCTGGTGAGCTTTTGCTCAAACCAGATGAGCCCTTGCTTAAGCTGGCGACCTCAGGGTCTTGAACCTGGATCCTCGGGATTCCAGTTTGACGCTATATCCACTGTGCCACTGCCTGGTCAGGCTAATGGCTCTATTTTTTAACCGTTCTTTTTTACGAATTCTAAAAAGCATAACTCAAAAAATGTAACAAAAATGTTCTTTAATGTCAGAATATATTTAATTTTGTTGTATTTATTTTGTTTAATTACCATAAAAGCACTCTTGGACTTTTTTTTTTCTTTAATAGTTGACTTAATTATTATAACATTTCTCAGAAATTTGTATATACTGCGCCTACAATTATTTGTAGGATTTTAAATGAGCCCTGACTTCAAAAAGTTTGAGAACCACTGCTTTAGTGGCTCATTGATTGCTTCTCACACATAATTTTACTGGGGGTGCCAGCTGAACCAGTGACCCCTTGCTCAAGACAGCGACCTTGGGCTCAAGCCAGTGGCTTTGGGCCCAAGGCAGTGACCATAGGATCATGTTGATGATCTTACACTCAAGCTGGCAACCCTGTGCTCAAACTGGTGAGCCAGTGCTAATGCCAGATGAGCCCACACATAAGCTGTTACCTCAGGGTTTCAAACCTGGGACCTTAGTACAAGCGTCCCCAAACTAGAGCCCGTGGGCCGCATGCGGCTCCCTGAGGCCATTTATCCGGCCCCTTGCCGCACTTCCAGAAGGGGCACCTCTTTCATTGGTGGTCAGTGAGAGGAGCACTGTATGTGGCGGCCCTCCAATGGTCTGAGGGACAGTGAACTGGCTCCCTGTGTAAAAAGGTTGGGGACCCCTGCCTTAGCATATCAGGTTGACGCTCTATCCACTGTGCCACAACCAACCAGGCAATATCAACACTTTTATCCAATCTGAACATCACAGACCTTGAGCTGCAGGTGAACCCTCTTTTTACTTTTGAGACTAGGTAATTGTGGACCTGTCTTTACTGTGCTACTTCATGGCTGGTTTGTTCCACTCTTTCTAAATTTCTTTGTTAACCGGTGCTTACCTTTTTTTTTTTTTTTTTTTTTTTTTAAATAATGAGAGCAATACCTCTTCCCCAACAAGACAAAAATTGTGGCACACTGTCACATCCTTAGGCCAAGGCAGGCCCCATCCCTGCCAACACCCATTAAATTTTGGCTTATTGTGGACATAGCTTTCTCCAGGGGTGCATGTCACCTCTGCTGCACACTTGTCTTCTGGCCTCTGCAGGGCTCCTGGCTCTCCTGCTATCAGGGTAGCAAACCCCCAAGATAGGAAAGGGTGTCTAAGCTGCTCCAAGTTGATCAGTAACCAAGGGAACACAGTGAATTCCAAATCCAGACCTCCCGTGCAGCTGGCCACCAACTCTTGCCACTGTTTCCAACTACAAAGATAAGTGATTGTAGAAGGCAGTGACTGTTCTCTCCCCATCTTGATATAAGTGTAGAAATAAGTGTCTAACACTGTTGCATCCACCAAGTGCAAGAACAAATGTTGGAGACTTTCAGGAGTTTAGATCTTACTTTATTGGCCAAGTTTAACCTGTGCAGGGACAAACTCTCAAGGTGTCTGGAGACACCGTACCCACAAGGGGCTGCAAACGAGAGTCGTGCCTGGCGCTTACAACTAGGTCCTTATATATCCTAAGTGAGCAAGCATTATACAGAAGCAGATGTGGCAGTTAGCTATTCACTAGGGAGGTCGCGTGCAGCATAGCAACAGGGGCAGGGTATAGCTCAGTGGAGAATTTCAAATATAAACTTCTGATAAGGGTCTCTGACTCATAGAATGCAGGATGTTTGTCCTCCTTTGTCTGAACTCTTTGTTCTCAGTCTCACAGGGACCTTGTCAGCACTTCCCTGTTCCTGTTTTTCTAAGAGTTAGACTCTGGCAGCCACAGCACACCTTCTTGAACCTAACAAACACCACAGGTGCACGGCTGTACTTCCCTCAATCCTGCAACCTCTGTGAGCATCCCTCACACTCCTGAAGTTGGACACTGTTTCCAGTACTCAGTCTAGGCCTCAGTAAAAGCCCTTTTCTTAGCTACATAAAGATCCAGATTGGCTTCTCACTGATACCATTTGTGGGCTCAGGGACCCAAGAGTGTGTTAAGCATACCCAGTGTGTTTGGGGGACATGTGGCTATGCAGACAGTTTTCGGATTCCGGCTCTGAGTTTCCTCTGTGCTCTGAAGGCACCACTGCAGCCAGGTCTTACCTCCAGAGCAGTGAAGAAACCCTGATGACCCTTGTCTCTGTGCATGCACACCACCCTGTGTGTGGGGTGGGGGGTGGGGGGGCATGTCAGAGTATCTCTTATCTATGGTTCTCCTGAACTTCACTGGGATGTGTTAGGGGAGGGATTCTTGTCCGCACTTCTTGGCACCTGTGAGTTGTTTCAAACTGAGTTCTTTCTTTTTTAATTCTTAGAAATTTTATTTCCTTCTTTTTCTCAGGTCCTTCCTCTTCTTGGTCCCCTGATCTCTGGTGCCCCTGCCGTCCAGATGTTAGGACACTGCCTTGCAGCCTTTTTGCCGGGGTCCAGCCCCAGGGGGAATCCAGGGGTCCCACAGGAGGAGACGGCGTCGGCGAAATCGAGTGAGAGAGCTGAATTCTTTTCTTTCTCTTTATTCTCTAGTTAGCATTTACTGCCAGGCATCTCCCCCAAATGCTAGTACAGCTCCTTTTTTATACACACACACCAAGTTACAATTACATGGTATTAATCATTGCTTCTATTTCACTAGGTTTACATGTTTCCAGATAACAGTTAATTTATATCTATAAACTACAAATCAGGTGGCAATTCACTCAAAGTACAACTAAAAAATAACTTAAATAGTGATAACAACATCGGTAAAAGCTTTTAAAGGATTAGTACTAACTAATAACTCAACTTTACTGTTGTTGTGAGTCAAGGGGCAGAGAGAGATTAACAGACAAAATCATTAGGGATTAGCAAAGGACCACCGCTTGCTCAGGCAAATGGCCTTGAGTTTATGCAGTGTCCTAACTTTTCTCACAAGTTTACAAAAGGCTTGCCCATTAAGAAATTGACATAACATTAAGAGTAACTTTTACTTAAAGATATATAGAGTGCACTTGCAAGATAGCTTAGTAGCAACATAATTTCAGAAGACATTTATTGCTATTGCTTCTGTGGATCCCCCCACATTCCTCTCATTATCTGAAGAAAAAATCTTGGAAAGTACACAAACCTCATGAGAGTGTCTTACTGAGAAAGCCCAGCAACTGCCTTCAGTCATAAAACAAGTCTCTTAGCAAAACATTCTTTTCTTGCTGACTGCGTTCCCATCCCAGGCCACGCAACGGGCCATTCCATTACTCCTTTCCTAAGATTCTATATTGTCTAGTCAAATTTTATTTATTTACTATATTCACACACTAGTTAAGTTCTAACTATATTCTTCTTAGAGTGTTCCACCATCTGCAGGTCAGGTAAGCAAGAAGAATGGAATGTTTCTCTACTCTATCACATGAAAAGGCTAGGGAGAAAAAATGATGAATTAAGTGAAGGCCGAAAGGTGCTCTGTGCACAGCCACTGCCTTCTACCCATTCACAAGTCACAATCTATTCTTTATAACATGATTAAGAAGAAATTCTCCTAGAAACTTAACCCTTTACGAGGGATATCATAGCCAGCCTCTTATGTTTACAAACCCAGTTCAAGGGGCTTACAGGCTTTTCTGTGGAACTCACACCCTCTGTCTCATTTCCAAAGAAATTCCTACGAATCTACAGGGAAAGCACGGTACCATTATCCCTGTGCCATAAATAATAGCACACACCCAGAAAAGGGGGGATATAAGACCAGATTAATTTAAAAAGTCAAAGGGGGAAGTATCATTGTGCCTTTCCTTTGCGGTGACTTTGTCAACTCGCAGCCATTGGTCTTCACTGCGGTGAATTTGTCAACCAGCAGCCATTGGTCTTCTCTGCTGTGACCTTGTCAATCAGCAGTTTTTGATCTTCTTCTGCTGTGACCTTGTCAGCCAGCAGTTGTGGGTCTTCTCCTGCTGTGACCTTGTCAGCCAGCAGTTGTGGGTCTTCTCCTGCTGTGACCTTGTCAGCCAGCAGTTGTGGGTCTTCTCCTGCTGTGACCTTGTCAGCCAGCAGTTGTTGATCGGCTCCTGACACCTTTTTGTTCTCTTCATCTGTTCTTTCTCCCTGGTAGGTGGGCTCAGGGCTTTTAGCTCTTTCTTTCTTTTCTTTCTGCTAAGCAATTGTATTCTCTTATTCCTTTCCTTCTATCAACTTTTAATAATCACACTCTGTTTTTCATTAAGAGTTTCACAGCAGCCATAGCAATGTAGCACACAATATAGCCAAAAGTCCAAGGAAATTGTTATAAAGTAACATTCCACTGGATTTACATAGAGACACCAAGTCCAAATAAATTTTTAAGGAGTTTTATTAAAGGAGGAGATTTATTAATATGCTGGCCACATATGACTAACATGGGGCATAGCTGACCCAAATTGTGCGTGCCATGCACAGCCCTGAGGCAGGTTATGTACCTTTGATCGTACCTAGGTTGGCGGGAAAAGGAGGAGGAGGGGAAGATAACACAATTCATTAGCAAGCTTATAACATTCATCTATAGGATTTATAAAAAACATTTCTACATGTTAAAACTTATAAGATATTACAATAGCGAAAAATGTTGTTTTTCATATTAAAAGATATTTCCAAATTTTTCAGTGTTTATTTGCTATTCCTTTGTCTAGAGGTATATACATTAACTATATGCCTTCAAGAGAGGGCAGGGGAGCCTACATGGTGCCAGGGGATAAGCGTTTGTAAATAGCCCATTAAAGAAAGGAGAGGAAGAAAGGGAAGGCTTTGCTTAATCTCTTCCCTTCCCCCCCCCCCCCGCTAGGTGCTTATCTTCTTTTTTCACAGGTGCGGGGGGTGGGGGGGGAGAATCCAAGTTTTCTCTCTACTTCTATTCAAAACTTAGCACAAAATTTATTTATAACACAATGTTATCATCCATCCTGAGTTCATGCAAATCACACACAAGTATAAAAATCATATTCACAAAATCTCTCTGTATGCATAGCCCAAATTATAATATGCCCTTTAAGCTTCCTAGTAAAAGGGGCTTTTCTACACAGTATGTCTCTGCAAGCCAGAAAAACTCCCTCTTTCCTCTCCTAAAATATTAATATTAATTTTTCCATTCTTTGGTACATTCCCCACTGGTTTTAAATCCTGAGTCAAATCTTTGATTTAAATTAATGAGGTGCATAAGACTGTTAAGTAGGAATATTAGCTTATAAATGTAACAGTTATTTAACAGACAGACTTAATGCTTTTTTTTTTTTTTTCTGAAGCTGGAAACAGGGAGAGACAGTCAGACAGACTCCCGCATGCGCCCAACCAGGATCCACCCGGCATGCCCACCAGGGGCGACGCTCTGCCCACCAGGGGTCGATGCTCTGCCCATCCTGGGCGTTGCCATGTTGCGACCAGAGCCACTCTAGCGCCTGAGGCAGAGGCCACAGAGCCATCCCCAGCACCCGGGCCATCTTTGCTCCAATGGAGCCTTGGCTGCGGGAGGGGAAGAGAAAGACAGAGAGGAAAGCGCGTTGGAGGGGTGGAGAAGCAAATGGGCGCTTCTCCTGTGTGCCCTGACTGGGAATCGAACCCGAGTTTAATGCCTTTATTAATCCTAATATAGTTCATTGAAGAAACAAATGTTATTGATTAATTTCTTATAAATTGTACAATCCTTTTGTAACTTACATAAAATTAACTGGCTTTTATAATAATTTACTTTTACTTAGAATTTTTAATTTTAAAACTTTTAACCTTTAGTGACAACCAAGCTGGCTGCTGTAGAATAGCAAGTTGCCAAATGCATGCCAGGAGTGGGGGTGGCACCAGGAAAGAGGGGTGAAGCCAAACACACTTAGGACCCTCCAGATGGAGGTCAGGCTTCTGATAAGATTAACATTTGGAACACAGTTGTCTACCTGACACGCTTGCCTGGGTTTCTGCGACAAGGATGGGGACAACACTAGATCCCGGGATCAGCCTGTCCTCATTGCTTCCAACCATATTATGCTGTGAACCAGCGTGGCTAGTAATTCCAGGTCCTGAGTGGGAATGGCACGGAATTAAAAAAAATAGGCTTAAAGAGAAAAAGGTTGGGCTTGGGAGGACTTTTTTTTTTTTTTAAGATTTTATTTATTTATTATAGAGAGGAGAGATAGAGAGAGAGAGAGAAAGAGAGAGAGAGAAGGGGGGGAGGAGTAGGAAGCATCAACTCCCATATGTGCCTTGACCAGGTAAGCCCAGGGTTTTGAACCGGCAACCTCAGTGTTTCCAGGTTGATGCTCTATCCACTGCGCCATCATAGGTCAGGCCAGGAGGACTTCTTACAACGAAGAAGATAGCTTGCAAAAGGCAAGCCTTTACCCCTTACCTGCTTTATTTTATTTATTAGTGTTTTTTACAGAGACAGAGAGTGAGTCAGAGAGAGGGATAGACAGGGACAGACAGACAGGAACAGAGAGAGATGAGAAGCATCAATCATTAGTTTTTCATTGCGCGTTGCAACACCTTAGTTGCTCATTGATTGCTTTCTCATATGTGCCTTGACCACAGGCCTTCAGCAGACCGAGTAGCCCCTTGTTGGAGCCAGCGACCTTGGGTCCAAGCTGGTGGGCTTTTGCTCAAACCAGATGAGCCCGCACTCAAGCTGGTAACCTCGGGGTCTCGAACCTGGGTCCTCTGCATCCTAGTCCAATGCTCTTTCCACTGTGCCACCGCCTGGTTAGGCCTTATCTGCTTTATTTATAGGGCAAAGTGAGGCCATTAGCAAATCAAAGAGGTTATTAAAATAAAATCACCTTTCCAAGACATTCCCATAATTCTACGTAGTAAAGAAAAACCCCACCATACATAACATTGTAACTTTACAAAACAAAGGATAAAAAGAAATTGCCTCAAGTGTTTCCAAGGGACATGGGGGATAGGACAAGTATAAATAATCCAGCACCACAGCTAACATGAAATTGTGGAAAAAAATAGCCTTTAGCAACTTCACAGAACAAGTAAGATGGAGGATTGGGGAGATTGTTAGCTTTCTGCCAGTTCCCCACATCTCTGTCCCCCAAAAATCTAAACTGCAAAGACCCTATTGGCTTTCAGTCCCTAACACTATTATACCTTAGCAACCCATGTTGCTGTTCGTCCATCCCATCACTGGCTTTCTTTTTTTTATTATTATTAATTTTAATGGGGTGACATTGATAAATCAGGGTACATATGTTCAGAGAAAACATCTCTAGGTTATTTTGACATTTGATTATGCTGCATTCCCTTCACCCAAAGTCCAGTTGTCTTCTGTCACCTTCTAACTGGTTTTCTTTGTGCCCCTCCCCTCGCCCAACCCCATCCCTCTCCTCCCCCCCTCCCCAATCACTGGCGTTCTTTAATTCAGCTCTTTTTTTTTAAATTTTTATTTATTTATTTATTTATTTTTTACAGAGACAGAGAGTGAGTCAGAGAGAGGGACAGACAAGGACAGACAGACAGGAACGGAGATGAGAAGCATCAATCATTAGTTTTTCATTGCACGTTGCAACACCTTAGTTGCTCATTGATTGCTTTCTCATATGTGCCTTGACCATGGGCCTTCAGCGGACTGAGTAACCCCTTGCTGGAGCCAATGATCTTGGGTCCAAGCTGGTGGGCTTTTGCTCAAACCACATGAGCCCGTGCTCAAGCTGGCGACCTCGAGGTCTCGAACCTGGGTCCTCTGCATCCCAGTCCAATGCTCTATTCACTGTGCCACTGTCTGGTCAGGCATAATTCAGCTCTTTTTGGCCCTGGCTGGTAGGCTCAGTGGTAGAACATCAACTCAGTGTATGGATGTTGACTCCTGTTCAGGGCACACAGGAGAAGTAACCATCTGCTTCTTCCCCCTCCCCTTTCTATTTCTTTGTTTCCCTCCTGCAGCCATGAGTTGATTGGTTCAAGTGACTTGGCCCCCAGCACTGAGGATGGCTTCATGGAGCCCCTGCCCTAAGTGCTAAAAATAGCTTTGTTGCTGAGTAACAGCCCCAGATGGGCAGAGCATCACCCAGTAGGGGGCTTGCCAGGTGAATCTCAGTCAGGGCACATGCAGGCATCTGTCTCTCTGTCTCCCCTCCTCTCACTTAAAAAAAAATTCAGGCCTGATCAGTCAGTGCTGTGAATAGAGTGTCGGACTGGGATACGGAGGACCCAGGTTCAAAACCCCAAGGTCACCAGCTTGAGCGCAGGCTCATCCAGCTTGAGTACGGGCTCACCATCTTGAGTGGGGGGTCGCTGGCTTGAGTATGGGATCATAGACATGACCTCATGGTCGCTGGCTTGAATCCTAAAGGTCACTCACTGGCTTGAAGCCCAAGGTTAGTAGCTTGAGCCCAAGGTTGCTGGCTTGAGCAAGAGGTCACTCACTCTGCTGTAGCCCCCCATTCAAGGCATATATGAAAATCCAATCAATGAACAATGAAGGAACTGCAACAAAGTATTGATGCTTCTCATCTCTTCCTGTCTGTCTGTCCCTATCTGTCCCTCTCTCTGATTTTGTCTCTTGTCAAAAAAAAAATTTTTTTTTTAAATTCAAGTTTTTCCCCCCAAGATTTTTGTTTCTCTGTAGCTGTTTTATTGTTTCTTCTAACTTCACCTGATTTTCATTTGTTTCAGAGAATTTTAAAGTTTTAAAATCTAAGACTCATTATATATCCTAGACATATCCAACATTTTTTGCTCCTGATGAAATCCACCTTCCTCTGTTGTTTTCCTTGTGAAATGCCTGCATTCCTCAAACATCTGGCTGGTTGGGTTTTGTCTTCACAGCTTTATTTCAGAAAGAGCCACATATTTAATGCTACCTGTTCATTGCCACAACCAAGATGTCCTTTTTCATTTATCTGAGCACTTTTTTATTCTCTTTAGAATATTATAAAATGCTGCTTATGTAAGGGCTCACATTTCTTAATAAATTTGCCCTGAGTGCATGTTCCTTAGTTTTTGTTGCTGCTTTAAGGAACATGCACTCAGGGCACTGCCCTCGCACCTCAGATCAGTAACAGTGTCCAAAGTGCTCTTCCCGTCACATGTGCAGTGGCAGCATCTGACGGGTGACAATGAGGGGGTGTTGTGGCCCCACTGATGGCCGTGAGTCTGAAGGGCCATGCTACAGCCCTTTCCCAGGTCCCCAGAGCCAGCTGGCATCTCATAGTTTAGTCCTGACCACAGCGGGACCAGGAAACATACAGTCACAGCTGGACCACAGCTCTCTGGAGCAAGGACAAGAACTTTACTTGTCCATGTCCTTTTCTTTTGGAAAAGGGCTCAACCAGTGCATCTTTATTATTTTTTATTTTTTTTAATTTTTAAAAAATGTTCTGACCCTGGCTGGTTGGCTCAGTGGTAGAGGGTCGGCCCAGTATGTGGATGTCCTGGGTTTGGTTCCTGGTCAGGGCATAGAGGAGAAGCACCCATCTGCTTCTCCTCCCCTCTCCCTCCCCTGTCTTTCTCTCTCTCTCTGTCTTTCTCTCTCTCTCTCTCTCCCCTCTCCTACAGCCATAACTCAATTGGCTTAAGCAAGTTGGCCCTCCACACTGAGGATGGCTCTGTGGCCTCATGTTCTAAAACATAGCTCGGTTGCCGAGCAACAGAGCAACAGCCCCAGATGAACAGAACATCATTCCATTGGGGGCTTGCCAAGTGGATCCCAGTCTGTCTCTCTGCCTCCCCTGCTCTCACTTAATTTAAAAAACTTTTTTTTCATTGATTTGAGAAGGGGGGGGGAGAGAAAATGGGGAAGGATGAGAAAGAGAAACATTGATTTGTTTACTGGTTACTTCTGGTATGTGCCCTCATCAGAGATTGAACTTGTGACCTTGGTATGCCAAGAGGACACTCCATTCCTTGAGCCACCGCCAGGACCTCAACCAGTACATCTTGATGTTGATTCTTTTTTTTTTTTTATTTTTTTTTTTTTTTATTTTTTATTTTTTTACAGAGACAGAGAGTGAGTCAGAGAGAGGGATAGACAGGGACAGACAGGAACGGAGATAGATGAGAAGCATCAATCATTAGTTTTTCATTGCGCATTGCAACACCTTAGTTGTTCATTGATTGTTTTCTCATATGTGCCTTGACCGCGGGCCTTCAGCAGACCGAGTAACCCCTTGCTGGAGCCAGTGACCTTGGGTTCAAGCTGGTGGGCTTTTTGCTCAAACCAGATGAGCCCGCGCTCAAGCTGGCGACCTCGGGGTCTCGAACCTGGGTCCTCTGCATCACAGTCCGACGCTCTATCCACTGTGCCACCGCCTCGTCAGGCTTGATGTTGATTCTTGAGGTGGCACCAGGGACAGGGCTGGTGGCCACAGTACACAGTAGGGTGGCCGTTCTGCCTGGAGGGGGACCTGGTTTGGAGAAGGCATGCATGCAGGGCTGGCACTCTGGTGTGCTTATACGCACAGTGGTTTTAATCCACACGACTGGTGATACAGTGAGGTTGGTGGTCCCGTCCCTCTGTGAACCTGGAGCAAGTTACTCAGCTGTCTTATGAGATGCATGGACCATCTCTTGTGTGGATGCCCCTCAAGGAATCTCCCAGCCACCTTCTCCTCAGTTAAACAGAGAACACGTGGGCCCAGCCTTGGGTAGTGAGTCTCTGAGCCAACACTTCCTTTCCCAGGGATGAGGTGGGGCCTGCAGTACTGTGCTTCCAGAGAGACTGGCCTCCAGCCAGCTGCTCCAGAACCCAGACCTCTGGGGAAGCATTTGAGGGCCCTCACCAGGCGCAGGGCCACATGAAACAGAGTGTTGGGTTCAGAGCCACCCCCGTGGAATCCTCACCCGCAGGGGTCTGGCCCCTCCTCAGGGCTTTTGACAGCATAATACTCTCTTTGATGTCCTCAGTCTTTGCTGGACTGGTTTTAGTGACTGGACTCTCTCCCAGCCTCTTGTTGTTTATTTAGGAAATATTTGCTGGGGCTGGTGGGAGCCAGGCTGGAGGAGACTGTATCACCCTTCCCAGGGACCAGCCACTGTGATGAGGTCACGCTAAGTTTACAATACCCATTAAAGTTAGAGCCTCTCAGAACTGCCGCCTTCATCCTGCCTGCAGTCCTGCCTGAGCGAGACACATCTGCCTCTGATGGCAACGTCACACCCCGCCATCCTCTCTCGTTGGCTGCCTGCCTCCAATTCCCAGAATTGCAGGGAAACTGGGACACTTCCCTGGGAAGACTCTAACTGTAACCTAACTGCAAGGCAGGCGAGTCCCTGAAGGATGTGACCCATTTGATCTGAGGCCCTTCTGAGAGAGCCCTCTGTGAGCCCCAGGTGAGACGTTCCAGAGGCACTCAGAACCCACAGTTTACACTCAGGGAAACTCCAATACTGGCCCTGGTGGACCAGGAAATGTGGAGAAGGGGGACTGAGGGAGACCTTCTCCAGGGCTGCTAGAAAATGAAGGTCAAGGGTGAGGGTCCTAGGTGTCATGTGGGAGGAGCTAAAGGAGTTTTCTCCCAGACTCAGGCAGAGGACTTTGGACAGAACGGCTGGACCATGGAGGAGCCTAGCCCTCGGCCTCCACATACCTAAAACTGCTGTCTTGCTGGAGGAGAAACATCTGAGCGAAGGGTCCCTCAGGGTGAGATGATGGCAGATTGAGGTCCTGTTTTTCCTTATCCAGGAATTGCCACTAGTGGGCTGGCCTTTCCTCATAGATTCTGAGGGAGCCTCGGCGGTGCCTACCCATGCTGCCATCTCCATTCCACAGGCCCATTGCCTGGCCCCACATGGCACCCTGCTTTCTAGGAGCTGCCCTGGCCCATTCTGGGGATGTCCATGTCTCTTTCCCCTTAAATCAGGAGGTAAAAACAGCAGCACTTACTCTGCCTAAGATGCGAGGGCCAGGTGTAAAGGCCAAGGTCCAAGACAGGGTCCAGGGTTATCTGGGAAGACCTTTGTTTAGCCAAACAGGCGCACAAGTGGCCACCTTCTAGGAAGGGGGTTTCATTCTGCACTTGATACCTTGTTGAAAGGTTTGAGTCAGCACACTTGGGGTGCTGGATCTGGGGGCGCATTCACACTGATGGGATAGATCTACACTGCCAGAGGCAGGTGGGTAGGTGCTGTCCTTGATGAACTCCTCACTGGCTGCTGGCTGCTCTGTCTTGGGATTTGTCTACATGGGAACCATGCATGACTAGCAAGTGGCAGGTCCTGGTCACATAGGGTGGCCTTTCTGTGATAGCCTACATGAAGAGTTCTGTGTTCACATCAGGCCTTCAGCTGATGCATCTTCATTTGGGTCTTGACAATGTTTCCACCTTGGCTCAGAGTGGGGGAGTCTCAGGGCAGCCTCTGCAGGGGACCATGTTCCATAAGGTCATTCAGGGACCTAGGCTGAAGGAGGCCCCTCCATCAGTGGCTGGACACCATGGCTCTGTTATTAGATTAAAAGGGTCCTTTGGCCTGCTCATATTAAAGCTCAGTCAAACATGAATGGGAGTTTTCAGTTGAGAAAATAAAAGTTCATTTAAGAAAATGGTGCCAAGCCCAGAGTTCTTTGTGCTTAAAGACCTGGCTCCTGATGGCTTCCGGGGGATGGGACATGTAGTGAACCACTAACCATTAATCATGGTGGTTAAAGTAGTTGGGATCGTGGACTTCACTGATTGGTTGAGGCCAGGGTAAGGAATAGTTGACCATTATATTTGGTCCTGATGTCACACATGGCACTGTTCTGATTTTAGGAGGTTGTTATTTGTAGGGTGCCCAATGGTTCAAAAGAAAGGCTAACATTCAATAGATGAGAGTTTTGGAGCAAGAAAAGGTTTATTGATTGAGAAAGCCCAGCTCAAGAAAATAAGAGAATTTTTTTTTGTGTGTGACAGAGACAGATAGATAAGGACAGACAGACAGGAAGGGAGAGAGATGAGAGGCATCAATTCTTCATTGTGGCTCCTTAGTTGTTCATTGATTGCTTTCTTGTACATATGTGCCTTGACCGGGGGTGGGAGTGCTCCAGCAGAGTGAGTGACCCCTTGCTCATGCCAATGACCTTGGGCTCAAGCCAGGACATTGGGCTTTGTTGAGAAAATGAGTTGTAAAATCTGTATTTTCTTGTTTTGCTCACTCTTATTGTTAAAGATGGCTGCTGCTCACATGATACAGCTAATTGCCTTTTTTCTTGGAAAGGGGCTTGGTTATGCTAATGTGTGCTGGAGAAGGGGTTGTCCTGGGGAAAAGTTTTAAAAGGAGGAGCTAGGAGGCCACTTTGGAGGAGAGAGACTATGTTGTTGTAGGGAGGTGGAGCCCACGTTGTAGCAGGGCAGGAAGGCCATATGGAGGAGAGGAAGAAACTGAAATGGAGGCATGCAGAGGGGACTGAGTGAGGCTATTAGGCCTTTGGTTCTAAAAAAAAACAGGAAAGAATGGGTTTTGGTGCCTGTGTGCTTGTTTTTACTCATTGGCAGGTATGAGTCTAGAATAAAGGAAAATGGCCCACGAGTGCTTGGCTCTGTTGATTCATTACAGTCTGTCCGGATCAAATGCTAATCTGCACAGGCCAGGCGACTGTGATAATGGCCATGGCTACTGGTCTTACAGGCTTTAAGCAGCGGCCCTTGGGCTCAAGCCAGTGACCATGGAGTCATCTCTATGATCCCATGCTCAAGCCAGCGACCCTGCGCTCAAGCCAGTGACCTTGGAGTTTCGAACCTGGGTCGTCTGCATCACAGTCTGACACTCAATCCACTGTGCCACCGCCTGGTTAGGCAAGAGAACTAATTCTTTTTTTTTAGAGTGCTTCTTTTAACATTATTATATTTTAAAATCTGAGAACTGTAAAACATAGTATTTGTATAAACACCTGAGGACTGTTCAACTGGGCACAGCACATTCACTCAAACAATCTGAGATTGAGAATGTAAATTAGAAGCTTGTTTTATAGCACTAAAGAAATAAAAACTGCTCTTCAGATCACATATGCCCAGCAAACAGTTGCATTTGTTTATAAATATAAAGGACTGTAAAGCCAGTAGCTGCGGCCACCATCACAGTCACCTGACCCATGCAGGTTCGCATTTGATTCGGACAGACGGTAATGAAACAATGGAGCCAAGAGCTGGTGGGCCATCATCTTTATCCTAGCTTGCACCCGGAGGGCAGGAAATACACACAGTGGGAAAACACTTCCCTTTACATTCAGGCCTCCCAAAGCCACTGACTTATCCGAGTTTCCTAGAATCAAAGGTTTCTACCTCACCAGTCTTATTCATCTCTGTTCCTCATCTCCTTCTCTCTGCACAAACTGGCTCTCCTTCAGCACTCCGCCATCTTGACTGCTTCTCCTCTCCTTCACGTGGCCTTTCTTTGCTCTCCCCTCTAATGCTAATCTCAGGAACCGAGAGAGCAAGCTCCTGATCTGCCCCATTTTATAGTGTAGAAATCAAAACCTTTAATCCAATATACAAACAAGGAAGTCTCCGATATAAAGTCACTTATCTGAGGCATAATGGGATTCCTCATGAGAGTGCACCACCCCAGGGGTGGGAAAGGCTTAATCTTAAAACTAAGCCTTAGGCTATAATGACCCTGCCTGCTTACAGCCTGTCCCCACACCCAATGCAAACTATAAGCAAGCAAACATCATATTTGCAAACGTATTTGACCCATAAGGACACTTGGTTTTCTAAACAGAGAATGTACATTCTGGCCCCTGGTGAACATTTGTTGGCATTCACAACAAATGGCTAATACAATTAGCACCAATTCTCATATTTATAAACATTATAATAAATATTATACTATACAATGATGTTGTTGACCGAGGGCGCACCACGAAGACTCTAGACCCAAGTGTGTGGGTAAAACAGAAGAAAAAGTTTATTACACTCGCGAGCGGGCTCAAGGCAAGGAGGTAGCCAAAAGCCCTCTCAGTCTTTTTGCAAGGGCTTTTATACTTTGGTAGACAAGCAAGCAACCGTTTACAGAAACTGAGTTAGTCGTTAACCCTTATCCTATCTTTATCAGGAACACATACCTATTCGCGTAAGCAGTTTCAGTTGGGGTCGAGCTGCCTCCTGTGAACTAGCTCTAAGCAAATTTCTCAGTGGTTTATGGTAGGGAGCGGTCAATTCCTGCTTTCTTTAATTTTAGTCAAAAGGTCAAGCAGAATTTTTCCACTCACGGTTACAATGTAATAAATAACAAAATAATAACAATGAACATGTTTTGCTTGAAAGTTCTAATTCTTAAAATAAAGTCCAAAATGAAAAATCTGAACTAATATACCTTCCAATACTTAGTAGACTAAATGGCTCAGAAAGGAAATTAGGTAGAAACATAGCACAGGACAGAAATTCTCTGTAGGGACATTCTGAGGAGTGAGATGAGAGGTACCAGTGATGGCAAATGATGTGCATGTTTACAGAATAGAAACATTTTGCTATATCTAAATTCATCTTTATCTCTAAAGAAATGCAAAGTGCCATTTTAAATTCTGATAGATTTACTTCTGTGCATATGTAAAGCCTCGGCCACCATCACAGCCGCCCAGCCCATGCAGGTTTGCATTGGATTCGGACAGTCAGTAAAGAAACAATGGAGCCAAAAACTGGTGGGCCATCAGCTTTAATCCTAGCTTGCACCTGACAGGCAAGTAAAACACACACTGGGCTCCAAAACCCACTCATTCCGTGCTCACAAAGCTACTGACTTATCTGAGTTTCCTAGAATCAAAGGTTTCTAGCTCACCAGATTTATTCACCTCTGTTCCCCATCTCCTTCCTTCTCTCTGCTCAAACTCTGCACAAACTAGCTTCTCACTCAACACTCCACCATCTTGGCTGCTTCTCCTGGCCTCCTCCACATGGCCTCTTTCTGCTCTTTGCTCTGCTCTCTCTGCTCTAAAGCTAATCTCAGGAACCAAGAGAGCAAGCTCCCGGTCTGTTCCCATTTTATAGTGTAGTAATCAAAACCTTTAATCCAATATACAAAATAGGGAAGTCTCTAATACAAAGTCACTTATCTGAGGCATGATGGGATTGTACCACCACACATCAAAAAGGGTGGGAAAGGCTTAGTCCTAAAGTCAAGCCCCAGGCTACAAGGATCCTGCCTGCCCACAGCCCGCCCCCAACACACATTAATATCATCTGGGCAATGGCTTCCACGTGGGCAGGGCCATCTTTAACAAAGTGAGCATAATATATTTTATCTGCCCAACAGCATACTTCAGATATAGAATAAAATGTAAATATGAAACAGTATCCATAAGAATATGCATCTTTAAAAAATTGGGAAATAAGCATTTTCAGAGAGATGTGAACTGCAAATGGCTAGTCAAATACCCAAGCTTAGGCAAAATATTTAAAAAGCTTTAAAATAACAGGTATTTTTACAACAAAAAAATTTCTAAGGGCAGTGTTGGTGAAATAAGTTAGTAAATATGATGTATATGTGTAAAGCCAGTATCTAAGGCCAGGGCCACTATCACAGCAGCCTGGCCCATACAGGTTCGCATTGGATTCGGACAGTCGGTAAAGAAACAGTGGAGCCAAAAACTGATGGGCCAGTCTTTAATTCTAGCTTGCACCCAGCGGGCAAGTAAAAATACACACTGGGCTCCAAAACCCAGTCACACTCAGTGCTCACAAAGCTACTGACTTATCCGAGTTTCCTAGAATCAAAGGTTTCTAGCTCACCAGACTTATTCACCTCTGTTCCCCATCTCCTTCCTTATCCCAAATACAAACTCTACACAAACTGGCATCTCACTCAGCACTCCACCATCTTGGCTGCTTCTCCTGGCCTCCTCCACGTGGCCTTTCTCTGCTCTCCTCTGCTCTCTCTTCTAATGATAATCTCAGGAACCAAGAGCACCAACTCCTGTTCTGCCCCCACTTTATATTGTAGCTTCACAACCTCTAATCCAATATACAAAATAGGGAAGTCTCTAATACAAAGTCACTTCTCTGAGGCATGATTGGATTGTACCACCCTACAGCAAAAAGGGTGGGAAAGGCTTAATCCCAAAACCAAGCCCCAGGCTACAAGGATTCTCAACACACATTAATATCACCTGGGTGACGGCCTCCTTGTGTCATCTTTAACAAAGTGAGCATAATACATTTTATCTGCCCAACAATATGTTTGCTTGGTTATAGTTTGCATTGGGTGTGGGGGACAGGCTGTAAGCAGGCAGGTTTGTTATAGCCTAAGGCTTAGTTTTAAGACTAAACTTTTCCCCACACCCTTGACTGTTGCATGATGTGGGTGGTGCACTCTCATGAGGAATCCCATTATGCCTCAGATAAGTGACTTTGTATCAGAGACTTCCTTGCTTGTATATTGGATTAAAGGTTTTGATTTCTACACTATAAAATGGAGGGGCAGGGGAGCCCATGCTGGAGGAGAGCAGAGAAAGGCCACGTGGAGGAAAGGAGAAGCAGCCAAGATGGCCGAGTGCTGAAGGAGAGCCAGTTTGTGCAGAGAGAAGGAGATGGGGAAGAGACGTGAATAAGGCTGGTGAGTTGGAAACCTTTGATTCTAGGAAAAGTTGGATAAGTCAGTGGCTTTGGGAGGCCTGAATGGAAAGGGAAGTGTTTTCCCACTGTGTGTATTTCTCACCCGTCGGGTGCAAGCTATGATTAAAGGTAGTGGGCCACCAGTTCTTGGCTCCATTGTCTCATTACCATCTGTCCGAATCAAGTGCGAACCTGCATTGCCCAGGTGGCAGTGATGGTGGCCATGCCTACTGGCCTTACAGGCAGCAAAATGATTTACACCAGGAAGTACTGGTCTCCCCCAAATTAAGTATAACCTAAATCTACACAAGTGTTTCTGTTACATGTGAATGCATTTTTCTTTTTTAAGCTTTTCAATGCAGTCATACAACTTCAAAGCTGGCCCAGGTTGAGCCCCATATCCACTATCATATTATCAAGGTGAGCATTAATTAGCATAGCTTTTTCATCAATGTTATATTGCCTGAAGACCTCCTTGGCAGGTGTGTGTCTGAGGATCTCTTTGTTTCAGAAACAGGATTACTTCCTCTGCAGACCAAGTTGAAGAGTCATCAGAAAGCTTTAGTCCTGGCATATCTGAGTGAGTTTCAATTGTTGAACTTGCACCTAGGGTCTCCTCAATGATTCTGGGAGCAGTCCCTGGTCCTCACACCACTGCTGCCACATTTGAGAAGCCACGCGCAGAGCTGCACATGCCTGCAACTGCCACTGGAGCCCTGCCCTTGCCATTGGTGCCAAGAGAACTAATTCTTAAATCCATAATAATAGAGCTCAACATTAAGACGACTTCCTGTTCGTCAAATAATTTTGTGAATATGATATATATGTTTGCTAGCTTATAGTTTGCATAGTGTGTTGGAGACAGGCTATAAGCAGGCCAGGTAGTTATAGCCTGAGGCTGTTTTAAAACTAAGCTTTTCCCAACACCCTTGACTGATTGCATGATGGAGAGTGGTGCACTCTCATGAAGAATCTCATTATACCTCAGATAAGTGATTTTGTATCAGAGACCCTTATTTGTATATTGAATTAAAGATTTTAATTTCTATACTATAAGTGGAGCAGACCGGGAGCTTGCTCTCTCTCCGTTCCTGAGATTAGCGTTAGAGGAGAGAGCAGAGAGCAGAGCAGAGAGAGGCCACGTGGACATGTAGGAGGTAACAAAAAGCTAAAAACTGATATTGATATTCTGGGAGGAAAGGTCAGGCTTTCCTATCAGGCTTTCCTGTCCTGTCCTTCCTTTGGGGAGGGGAGGGAGAAGAAGTTTCTGGCTTGCAAGAACAATGGGTCATTCAGTTTTAAATCTAAAATAAAGGTTAACCTAGAAACTTCTTCTCTTTCAATAGGAGGCAGAATTTACATACCACCTTGCATTGACTGTAGTTCCTCCCCCTCCCTGGAGTCTTGAGGGTAAAATACCTCTAGTCTAGTGAGGGGAGATGAACTCTGAAAGATTTATAAACATCTTTGATTGTTACCTTGAAAGTCTTAATGTTTCTGTGTATCCCCTAAACAAATGTTGCTAGCCTATACCATGACGTCATGCTCTCCTGCACCTGTGTGTGATCAAGGGCATATAAACAGCCCCTGAACTATTTTTGGCACTGCACGATTTGGGCCTGATGCCTCGTGTCAGCCATATGCGGCCAGCATATTTAATAACTCTCCTCCTCTAATAAAACTCTTCAAAATTTATCTGGACTGGGTGTCTGTAAGCCCAGTAGCCATGGCTACCATCACAGCCGCCTGGCCCATGCAGGTTCGCATTGGATTCGGACAGAGGGTAATGAAACAACAGAGACACAAACTGGTGGGCCATTATCTTTAATCCTACCTTGCACCTGGCGGGCAAGTAAAAACACACACTGGGCTCCAAAACCCACTCATTTAGTGCTCACAAAACTACTGACTTATCTGAGTTTCTTAGAATCAAAGGTTTCTAGCTCAACAGACTTATTCACCTGTGTTCCCCATCTCCTTCTCTCTGCACAAACTCTGCACTGACTTCTCTTTCAGCACTCCACCATCTTGGCTGCTTCTCCTCTCCTCCACATGGCCTTTCTTTGCTCTCCTTTCTCTGCTCTCTAATGCTAATCTCGGGAACCAAGAAAGCAAGCTCCTGGTCTGCCCCACTTTACAGTGTAGAAATCAAAACCTTTAATCCAATATATAAACAAGGAAGTCTCTGATACAAAGTCACTTATCTGAGGCATAATGGGATCCCTCAAGAGAGTGCACTACCGCCTGACCAGGTGGTGGTGTAGTGGATAGAGCGTCGGACTGGGATGTAGAAGACCCAGGTTCGAGACCCCAAGGTCCCCAGCTTGAGCGCGGGCTCATCTCGTTTGTGCAAAAACCCACCAGCTTGAACCCAAGGTCACTGGCTTGATCAAGGGGTTACTCGGTCTGCTGAAGGCCCACGGTCAAGGCACATATGAGAAAGCAATCAATAAACAACTAAGGTGTCGCAACACACAAAGAAAAACTAATGATTGATGCTTCTCATCTCTCTCTGTTCCTGTCTGTCTGTCCCTATCTATCCCTCTCTCTGACTCACTGTCTCTGTAAAAAAAAAATAAATAAATAAAAAATAAATAAATAAAGAGAGTGCACTACCCCACATCATGCAATCAGTCAAGGGTGTAGGGAAAAGCTTAGTTTTAAAACTAAGCCTTTGCCAGGCATCCCCAAACTACGGCCTGCAGGCCGCATGCAGCCCCCTGAGGCCATTTATCTGGCCCCTCACCGCACTTCCGGAAGGGTCACCTCTTTCATTGGTGGTCAATGAGAGGAACACTGTATGTGGCGGCCCTCCAACGGTCTGAGGGACAGTGAACTGGCCCTCTGTGTAAAAAGTTTGGGGACCCCTGCAAATTAGGCTATAGCCACCCGGACTGCTTACAGCCTGTCCCCCACACCCAATACAAAGTATAAGCAAGCAAACATATATATCATATTTACAAACTTATTTGACCAACAGTGTCTCTACATGAACTTGATGAAATGAGGTAGTGCCTTTCAGAATCTGGGATGCGGTCCTTTATAACAGAGGAGGCCAGGAGAAGCAGCCAAGATGGCGGAGTGTTGAAAGATAAGCCAGTTTGTGCAGAGAGAAGGAGATGGGGAACAGATGGGAATAAGTCTGGTGAGTTAGAAACCTTTGATTCTAGGAAACTCGGATAAGTCGGTAGCTTTGTGAGCACTGAATGGGTGGGTTTTGGAGCCCAGTGGGTGTTTTTACTTGCCTGCCAGGTGCAAGCTAGGATTAAAGGTACTGGCCCACCAATTCTTGGCTCCGTTGTTTCATTACCATGTATCTGAATCTAATGCGAACCTGCATGGGCCAGGTGGCTGTGATGGTGGCCGTGGATATTGGCTTTACACTTCCTTATCAGGGGAAGGGAGGATGGGTTAGAAATGTAGACAGCCAGGCCCTGAAAAGGGGTCCTGTAAAGCCAGCAGTCAAGGCCACCATCACAGCAGCCTGGCCCATGCAGGTTCGCATTGGATTCAGACAGTTTGTAAAGAAACAATGGAGCCAAAAACTGGTGGGCCATCAGCTTTAATCCTAGCTTGGACCCAGTGTGCAAGTAAAAACACACACTGGGCTCCAAAACCCACTCACATTCAGTGCTCACAAAGCTACTGACTTATCCGAGTTTCCTAGAATCAAAGGTTTCTAGCTCACCAGACTTATTCACCTCTGTTCCCCATCTCCTTTCTTCTCTCTGCTCAAACTCTGCACAGACTGGCTTCTCACTCAACACTGCCATCTTGGCTGCTTCTCCTGGCCTCCTCCACGTGGCCTTTTCTTTGCTCTGCTCTGTAGAGCTAATCCCAGGAACCGAGAGAGCAAGCTCCCATTCTATCCCCATTTTATAGTGTAGAAATCCAGATCTTTAATCCAATATACAAAATAGGAAGTCTCTAATACAAAGTCACTTATCTGAGTCATGATGGAAATGTACCAACCCACATCAAAAAGGGTGGGAAAGGCTTAGTCCTAAAACCAAGCCCCAGGCTACAAGGATCCTGCCTGCCCACAGTCCGCCCCCAACAGACTTTAATATCACCTGGGGGCGATGGCTTCCATGTGGGCAGCGCCATCTTTAACAAAGTGAGCATAATATATTTTATCTGCCCAACAGGTCCCCAGAAAAGCATGAAATCTAAATCCTTTGTTTCTGGTCTGAGTAGGTTCTATAGTCACTACTTTGCACTTATATCTCTACCTCTTCCCTGACCAGTTGCTGCTCCAGCAGAATTCCTCTAGTTCATTAGCAAGCCTGCAGCAGGCGCTGTTAGCCTGAGGCACCAGAAACTGGAAGCATTTCAGTTTGTTCCACCACAATGAGAGTGGATAGTAAGAAGCCGGGAGAATTCCCTGGCAAGTAAAATGTGGAACTGAGACAGGCCCCTAGGGAAGAGTCCTGGTGCCTCAACTCTAAACCATTGTTCCTGCTACCTCTGTTGGCCTCATGGCCCTAGACTGGCTGCTTGGGTTACTGTTCTTGAGGGACCAAAGGGGAGACTTTTATTCTTTTTGAAAATGTGATTTGAACCAGAGACTGAAGCCATCTGAACAGGCAAATGCAAAAGGAATGTGACTGAATGGTAATGTTCTTTTATCACAGTTCTGCTTTCAAACTTTTTTATGCAAATAAAAGCAAAGAAAAACAAGTGTTTTTAACCACCCCAGCTCTTTTTTCACACAAAGGCAGCACATTAATCACTCAGCTCTTCTCAATACCAATGCTCCTGGCAGCCCCTGGGGTGAAGGGGTGGGGAGGGAGTGGGTTGGTGCTGTGCTGATGGGGACTGGGATTAACAGCCTGCCACAGCCACTGTGATTGTCATGGGGCTCATTTCTGACCTCTGCTATTAGAAATGACCTTGCAATGGATGTTTGCAAGGCTACGCATGCATCTTCATGACAAGCCCTTAAATCAGGTTGCCGACTGCCTCTCCAGGGGAATGCCGTGATGTAGGAGACTGCAACCTGACAGGTCCTTGCAGTTTACATTTTGGGGGGACAGAGGTGTAGAGGACTGGCAGTAAACTGACAGGATTCATGCTGCCCAGCCCCTCACCTCACTTGATTAAGTTGCTAAAGGCTAAGATCTTCCCCATACCTCCATGTTGACAGTGAAAATGAGTGTTTTGCCTGACCTGTGGTGGTGCAGTGGATAAAGCGTCAACCTGGAAATGCTAAGGTTGCCAGTTCAAAACCCTGGGCTTGCCTGGTCAAGGCACATATGGGAGTTGATGCTTCCTGCTCCTCCCCCCTTCTCTCTCTCTCTCTCCCCCCTCTCTATAATGAATAAATGAAATCTTTAAAAAAAAAAAAGAAATTGAGTGTTTTTACTCCTCCCATCCCCACAACCTCTGATTGCTTAAGTTGCTAGAGGCAATTTACATGATCTTCCTTTCACCATTTGTCTGTTCTGATGTTGGTTGATTTCAGTTATACATGGTGGGGAGATTCCTGTTTATGCCTCAGATATGTGACTTTGTGCCCTAGCCGGTTGGCTCAGTAGTAGAGCGTCAGCCTGGCATGCAGGAGTCCCGGGTTCGATTCCCGGCCAGGGCACACAGGAGAAGCACCCATCTGCTTCTCCACCCCTCCCCCTCTCCTTCCTCTCTGTCTCTCTCTTCCCCTCCCACAGCCGAGGCTCCATTGGAGCAAAGATGGCCCGGGCGCTGGGGATGGCTCCTTGGCCTCTGCCCCAGGTGCTAAAGTGGCTCTGGTCGCAGCAGAGTGACACCCCGGAGGGGCAGAGCATCGCCCCCTGGTGGGCAGAGCGTCACCCCTGGTGGGCGTGCTGGGTGGATCCCGGTCGGGCGCATGCGGGAGTCTGTCTGACTGTCTCTCCCCGTTTCTAGCTTCAGAAAAATACAAAATAATAATAAAAAAAAAGATGAAAAAAAAAAAACTTCAAAATTTATCTGGACTGGGTGTCTCTACATGGACTGTTGAGCAGATAAAATATATTATTCTGCCTGACCTGTGGTGGTGCAGTGGATAAAGCGTCGACCTGGAAATGCTGAGGTCGCCAGTTTGAAACCCTGGGCTTGCCTGGTCAAGGCACATATGGGAGTTGATGCTTCCAGCTCCTCCCCCCTTCTCTCTCTCTCTCTCTCTCTCTCTCTCCCTCTCTGTCTCTCTCTCTCTCCCTCTCCTCTCTAAAAATGAATAAATAAAATTAAAAAAATATATATATATATTATGCTCACTTTGTTAAAGATGGTGCTGCCCACGTGGAAGCCCGTCTCCCAGGTGATGATATTAGTTGCCCTTATGCTTAGAATGGACATAATTATATATATATATATATATTTAAATTAAATTAATTTTTTTTTCTGAAGTTGGAAATGGGGAGGCAGGCAGACAGACTCCCGCATGAGTCCGACTGGGATCCACCTGGCATGCCCACCAGGGGGCGATGCTCTGCCCATCTAGGGCATTGCTCTGCTGCAACCAGAGCCATTCTGGCAACTGAGGCAGAGGCCATGCAGCCATCCTCAGCACCCGGGCCAACTTTGCTCCAATGGAGCCTTGGCTGCGGGAGGGGAAGAGAGAGACAGAGAGGAAGGAGAGAGGGAGGGGTGGAGAAGCAGATGGGCGCTTCTCCTGTGTGCCTTGGCCGGGAATCAAACCCGGGACTCCCGCATGCCAGGCCGACACTCTACCACTGAGCCAACGGGCCAGGGCTGGACATAATTATATTAATGTGTGTTGGGGGTGGGCTGTGGCAGGCAGGATCCTTGTAGCCTGGGGCTTGGTTTTAGGACTAACCCTTTCCCACCCTTTTTGATGTGGGGTGGACTTTGTATCAGAAACTTCCCTATTTTGTATTAAAGGTTTTGATTTCTGCACTATAAAGTGGGGCAGACCAGAAGCTTGCTTTCTCGATTCCTTAGATTAGCATTAGAGGAGAGAGTAGAAAAGGAGAGCAGAAAAAGATCACATAGAGGAAGCCAGGAGAAGCAGCCAAGATGGTGGAGTATTGAAGGAGAAGCCAGTTTGTGCAAAGAGGAGATGGGGAACAGAGGTGAATAAGTCTGGTGAGCTAGAAACCTTTGATTCTAAGAAACTCAGATAAGTCAGTAGCTTTGTGAGCATTAAATGAGTGGGTTTTGGAGCCCAGTGTGTATTTTTACTTGCCCACCAGGTGCAAGCTAGGATTAAAGCTAATGGCCCACCAGTTCTTGGTTCTATTGTTTCGTTACTGTCTGTCCGAATCTAATGCTAACCTGCATGGGCCAGGCATCTGTGATGGAGACTGTGGATACTGGCTTTACATGGACTCAATGAAGTGAGATACAGTGCTTTTCGGAATATGGGGTGCAGTATTTTATAACACATGGGGGCTTGTCTGGGATCCAGTGTTTTGTGTCACCGGATTGAGACACCCCAAACTGGTTGGAGTCTCTGCTGAGCTGCCCGGCCCCACTTGAATCTCATGGAGAAGCATGCCACCTGAGACTTTTCAGGGCTCCTGGTCTTCCTGTGGCATCCAGACATTTCTTAGGTAGACGCCTCCTGGTTACCAAATTTGACAATTTGGATAATTCGGCAGAGAAAATCGAGGAGGTAAGTAAAGCACCTCTGCTTTACTGAACTTTCTGGCTTTCCTCTGAATACTTGCTTTCACTTTTTCTGTCTGAGACTGGTACTGGTCAAATTGATTTGGGACTAAAATATAGGTAATTTGAGGGCTTCATTGAGTTGTGACTCTGGAGTTGTGACTCCGGTGATGTAAATAGGGCCTCAAAGCTACTTTGCTGAGCTGAAACTCCGAAAAATTGTAGGTAAGGTAAATCTTTTGTTTTGATGAGCTGAACTCTGGAGATGTGGAACTCCGGTGATGTAGGTAGAACAGATTGCGTCGCTGAGTTGTAACTTTGGAAGTATGTAAATAAAGCCAGTTTTTTGTCATTACCAAGTTGAATCTAGTCCCGTTGTGGACTCTCCAAAGACCGAGACATCAGTAGGAGATCCAGTTGGTCTTAATTAGGATTCTCTGGATGCATTTAGTTGTACTATAAAAAAATAATTAAGGCCCTGGCCGGTTGGCTCAGCAGTAGAGCGTCGGCCTGGTGTGCGGGGGACCCGGGTTCGATTCCCGGCCAGGGCACATAGGAGAAGCGCCCATTTGCTTCTCCACCCCCCCTTCCTCTCTGTCTCTCTCTTCCCCTCCCGCAGACAAGGCTGCATTGGAGCAAAGATGGCCTGGGCGCTGGGGATGGCTCCTTGGCCTCTGCCTCAGACGCTAGAGTGGCTCTGGTCACGGCAGAGCGACGCCCCGGAGGGGCAGAGCATTGCCCCCTGGTGGGCAGAGCATCGCCCCTAGTGGGCGTGCCGGGTGGATCCCAGTCGGGCACATGCGGGAGTCTGTCTGACTGTCTCTTCTCGTTTCCAGCTTCAGAAAAATACAAAAAAAAAAAAATAAAATAATAATAATAATAATAAAGGGGACTGAGTAGAGACCCTGAACTTCCAGAGGCAGCTAGTTGTGTTATGCTCTCAAAGAAAAACCTGAGTCGAGACACCTTTGTATTTATCAAAATCTCATTTTTCTTTGTTCTCCTGCCTTTTGTCTAAAATATCTAGGTTTAAAGTCCTTGCATGAATGAGAACTGAGTGCACCTAAGAGGCCACGAGGGGGAGCTGACCCTCGTCTGTGAGGCTTTGTCTTTGTTCAAATTATCTGGTATTATTTAATTGAAATAGGCGTGCATTGTTTGTGTATAAGTCCTTTGTTCAATGTCTAAATGTATTTGAGTCTTTTTTTTTTTTTTTTTTTTGTATTTTTCTGAAGTTGGAAACAGGGAGGCAGTCAGACAGACTCCCGCATGTGCCCGACCGGGATCCACCTGGCACGCCCACCAGGAGGTGATGCTCTGCCCATCTGGGGTGTCACTCTGTTGCAACCAGAGCCATTCTAGCGCCTGAGGCAGAGGCCACAGAGCCATCCTCAGCGCCCAGGTCAACTTTGCTCCAGGGGAACCTTGGCTGCGGGAGGGGAAGAGAGACACAGAGAAGAAGGAGAGGGGGAGGGGTGGAGAAGCAGATGGGCTCTTCTCCTGTGTGCCCTGGCCAGGAATTGAACCTGGGACTCCTGCACGCCAGGCCAACGCTCTACCACTGAGCCAACCCGCCAGGGCCTGTTTGAGTCTTTTGTTTCAAGATTGAAAGCTTCTGACTAAAAGCTATGTTAAGTGACTTTCTTTGTTCTCAAAATCTACCTTTAGGGCACTCTATCTGACTTCTCCCCTGAAGGAAAATTATTCTCTTCATTGGCTTCTTCCCCTTGTCTTGTATAATAATTATTATCTCTATAGTGAAACACCCTTTTATTCTGGGTGCTAGTTAACTATCTGTCTTATATTTTTGTTTTGTTAGTGCACTAATTCTTAGATTTTCCTGAAACAACTTTTAGTTTTGTAATAAGTAATAACAACTGAGAATTCTAATCCCTGGATAATAAAGACAGTCTGGAATATAGTAATTGGGAACCCAGGTTGCCTCAGTCAGTTTCCATAAATTGATAGGTGGCTAAATTTAATAATAAATCCACCACAGTGGCTTAAGACAAATCGGATGCCACATCTTCTTAGTCATTCAAAATTTGAGTCAAAAACAGAAAAAAAGAATAACTAAGACAATAGTAGCAGCATTCTAAGAGACAAACTCTTCTAAGGATAAGGAACCCTCGGAGGAGGAAGAAAAGTTCTCCAAGGTACATGAGGACATGGCTGCCCTTGAAAAGAATTATAAAAAAATTAATATAAATTCTATTAAAAAAAGAAATAAAAATAAAAAAATTCAAGGAAAACTAAGACTATGCTAAAAAAAAATCAATGTGCTTTTTGTAAGGAAGAAAAACATTGGAAAAATACATGCCCCATATTACAAGCAGCCATGGGGAAAAAAGAAACGTGGAACCCACAAATTGAAAGGGTTTCTCCAGCCTCTAGGAGAAAAGGACTAGCAAGTAAGCAGTTTGAGTGAGAGAAAAACCAAGCCAGTCTGCGAGGAACACAAAGCAAGGGGGTGGGGCCGCAGCCAAGGAGAGGCAAAGGTACACATGCCCCCTCCCCTCTTCATAGTTCTCCAGTCTCCGCCATTGTGCTGCACCTGAGCGGAAGGCAAACAGAAACAGCAAACCAAGAGACAAGCCCCCGCTGCCTTCAGGGGCACGGTTAGGTTAGGGTTCAGCTTGCTGTGTGCGGCACAGAGGAGAAAGAGCAATAAAATAAGGGTAAGGTGACTAAAATATAGAATAAGAATTAATTTCAAGTGTCCACCTACTGACCAAAAGAGGTTTTGCCCATTTAAAAATTACAGAGTAGGAATAGTATTAAAAATTAAAAGTTTGCTTTAAAAAAATCATAAAGAAAAGAAATTTAGAAATTTACAAACCGTAGGTGTGGACCATGCTAGTTAATTGACAGTTTCTTAAATTAAATTACAACTCCAGAAGGAATAATAAAATCATAAATAATAAAATTATAGCAAATAAAATGAAAAATAAGCTCTCAATGTATTGGGAATAATAGTTTGTTGCCCCCACTGGTGTAAAAATGAGGAAAAGTTCCAACACTCTCCCGTGGGTGGAGAGGGTGTTGGAGTCTCTCCAAGTCTTGCAGTTATGTAAAAGACATGAAATTCATAAGGAAGAACCATAGCATTGCCCTGGCCGGTTGGCTCAGCGGTAGAGCGTCGGCCTAGCGTGCGGAGGACCCAGGATCGATTCCCGGCCAGGGCACATAGGAGAAGCGCCCATTTGCTTCTCCACCCCTCCGCCGCGCTTTCCTCTCTGTCTCTCTCTTCCCCTCCCGCAGCCAAGGCTCCATTGGAGCAAAGATGGCCCGGGCGCTGGGCATGGCTCTGTGGCCTCTGCCTCAGGCGCTAGAGTGGCTCTGGTCGCAATATGGCGACGCCCAGGATGGGCAGAGCATCTCCCCTTGGGGGGCAGAGCACCGTCCCTGGTGGGCGTGCCGGGTGGATCCCGGTTGGGCGCATGCGGGAGTCTGTCTGACTGTCTCTCCCTGTTTCCAGCTTCAGAAAAATGAAAAAAAAAAACAAAAAAAAACAAAAAAAACAAAACAAAACCATAGCATTAACCAAAATAGTAAAAATTATAAAAAGAATTTTCAGGAAATTGCGGGGGAAAAAATTGGAAACCTCATACAGGCTAAAACAACTCACTATTGGGAAAGTAATTTTGTGAAAATTGTATTTTTAGCTGCTCAATACAAGGCAATTAGTTTACAAGTGGCAAATTGATTTGAGTACTGCTAGGGAGAAATCCCATTGTCTTGCTAAGATACTTGGATAGAAGACAAACTGCAGAAAAAAAAGGGTAAAAGCAACAAGCTCTTAGTTCTAGGAGTCTGCTTCTCCCTCAGGCATCCACCTGCCCTTCATGCAAAAGAAAGTTAATTAACTCTTTGCCAGGTAGGTAGTTTATACCAAGAATCCCTTATTGTATAAAAGTATTTTCCATGTTAACATATATATATATATTGGCCTGACCTGTGGTGGCGCAGTGGATAAAGCGGTGACCTGGAAATGCTGAGGTCGCCGGTGCAAAACCCTGGGCTTGCCTGTTCAAGGCACATATGGGAGTTGATGCTTCCAGCTCCTCCCCCTTCTCTCTCTCTCTCCCTCTCTGTCTCTCTCTCCCTTTCTCTCTCCTCTCTAAAATAAATAAATAAAATTTAAAAACACATATATATATTGTTTCAAAGGCCTTTTGTTTTTCTTCTATTTGCTGTTTTGTAGCCCTGTAATATTAAAATCTGTATAAATATTAAAAATTAATAATAATGTCTTTCTATGTAATGTTTAGTTTATTATTATTTTAAAACAATATTGTTCAATAAATCATATCTTGCAATTCCTGCAAATCTATTTTATCATGCTTTTGTTAAAATTTCTTTTCAATGCTAATGTACTGAATTATTTAGCAGTGAAGAGACTCTGGAATTCTAAAGGAGACACCCAGACCTATTTTTCTTGAATTGATCCAGCTAATAACTTTGCTTTTGCCTTTTTTCCAAAAGTTTATATAAATAGAAAAGGGCTCTTAACCCCTCAGTGAGATCTTCTGAGCATGGCTTTTAAGGTCTATAATGGCCAAGGTAGTAACAAAAAAGGCAAACAAGGCCCAAAAGAAGTCAGGAAATAACAGCTTTTGGCATACGCTCTTAAAGGCTCCAGCACCCCCAAAGGGCTTCATAAGATTCCATCAAGGCCCTGCTTCAAAAGTGGAAAAAAAGGTCATTAAACTGAGGCCTTCCCGGCCCCACCAAGAGACATATCTTTGCTGTGGAAAGAGGGACACAAGAAAGTAAGCTGCCCCTTGCTCCATGGAGGGAGGGTTCACTCTCTTCTAGCCCTGCTCCAGCTACCTGTGACCTGACCTTGCCCAGCAGCATACTGGGATTTGCCACTGAAGGCTAAAAGGTGCCCAATGCCGGCCATTGGCCCCATCTCACAACATCGTTCATGAGCCTAAGGTATTTCTTCCAAGTAGCAGGTAAACTAATTTCTTGTGAACACAAGGGCCATTTACTATACCTTGCCTGAATATTTGAATTTTATTTATCCCTCGAAGATCTCTACTGTGGGTATTGACAGTCTGATTTTATTGTTTTATTAAATATAGAGTGTCTCCTTTATTCCTCTTGTCTCAATGCCCCATGTGTATTGTAGGCTGCGACCTGCTCCTAATTCCAACTAGAAGCAGTCACTAGGATTTAAACTCTAGCTACAAAGTGAAGAATATGACCACAACTCCAATGCCTTGTGGACTTTTCCTGAATATGTGTAACTTCTGTTCTTTAGGACATTTCTCAGACTAAAGTGAAATTAAATTACATTAGCAAATAATATAAAGCAATGAAAATGTCAACATAGACTTAGTAAAGTTACATTAACATATTAAGAACATTTATGAGTGTAAGAATTTTATTTTAAATCCCATTATATTAAAATTTTACTTTTGTTTAATAATCTAGTAGTCTTTAGTCACTTTATTGTATTGTTGTTAGAATTTATTTATTAATTTTTAGAGAGAGTGGGGGGAGGAACAGAAGCATCAACTCCCATATGTGCCTTGACCACGCAAGCCCAGGTTTCAAACCAGCAACCTCAGTGTTCCAGGTCAATGCTTTATCCACTGTGCCACCACAGGTCAAGCCACTTTATTGTATTAAGACACTTATTATAATATTTATTAACATTAGCTATTTGAATTTTATTAATTGTATATTTTTCCAATCTTCCTCAAAATCAGAACATAGTAATTCAAATGAATAAATGCCACCCAAAACAAGTGGGGTTTTGGGACCCTTATTGCCAAAGGTTTATTCGAAACCAATTAGAAAAACATTTGGCCAGTAGGAAAAAAACCCAATATTAATTAGAAGCTAATTTGAAATTACATTGTGCCCACAGGTACCAAAAGGTCCAGGCAAGTAAAATGCATGAATCAAATAGTAAAAGAAATGTAACCAACCTTTCCCTAAGTACTTGCAGGATTTACAGGTTACTCAGCAAACTGTTCAAAGACTGTCCAAGAGACACTTTCAGCATTACCAGATCAAGTACATCACCCAAGAACTGACTTTCACATGGACAGGTCCACACACTGTGTTTCTGACCACTCCCACTGCTGCTAAGGTAGAAAAATGGTGTGCCCTACTCCAACCACAAACCGGAAGCTGGTTGGTCTACTTATGGTGAATATATGAAAATTTCACTAAGGACTTCTTTTTTTTAGACTCTGGGAAAAGGGAAACTATGGTAAAATGAAAGCCAACTTAATTGTCACTAAAGATTAAAATTTTTTAAATAAAAAATTCTGACTAAAAAAAATTATATAATTTTAATAATAAGGAATATAAAATATAAAAATACTTTTAAAAAGCAAGTTTTTGTGAAAGCCAATTCTTTCTGAATAAAAATGTTTAGCCTGGCCTGTGGTGGTGCAGTGGATAAACCTTCGGCCTGGAATGCCAAGGTTGCTGGTTCGAAAACCTAGGCTTCCCTGGTCAAGGCACATACAACAAGCAAGCAATGAACAACTAACATGAAGCAACTATGAGTTGATACTTTCCATTCCATGCTCCCCTTTCTCTCCTGTCTCTGTAAAATCAATAAGTAAAGTATTTTTTTTAAAGTTTATAAAAATTAAAAATTTATATGTTACAAAAAATTTATGCAAGTTATAAAAAATTTATAAAAATAATTTAAACAATCAAAAAACTAGTTTTCAAAGAATGTTTAATTAGTTACCCTAGCTAACAATCCTATTGTCTGCGGCAATTAGTCCTCTTAGTTTGATATTGTCTTGTACCATGTTTAATCAATTTTATAACAAGGTTTGTTCCTGTCTGTTAAATATCTGTTACATGTTATTGATAGATATATGGAACTCCAACTGCTCTTTTGTTGTCCCACCTGGCTGCCTGACCTCACCCTTACTTACTGGAAAATCGCCCCTGAGGCAGAAGAGTTCCAGGAAGCTGGTCAACCTGCCCCAAGAAGGAGCATTCCAGAAAGCTGAAATCCTAAAACCATAAAAGGGAACATACCAGAACTTTTGACTCAGTATCCCCTCAGGCTCTCCAAAAAACTATAAAAATTGCCCCTAGTCTGTAACCTGTGCTCTTCTCCCCCAGGAGAAGTGCCTGGCAGGGTTCCTTTCTTCCTTTCAATAAAGCCTGTTACTCTGGTCTTTAGGATTCCCATGGATTCAACATTTGGTACCGAAACTCAGGACAGGGTACTAACTGCCTAAATGATCCCTCTTTGCCGTCCAAACTTACAACCAGGGAAGCAATGGGCAGTGGCAGCTCATCCTGGGCTTACTCCCTGATTCCGTTTGGACGAATAATTGTAGGTCGATTGGCCGGCAGTCTAACCCTGTCCTGAACCCCTGCTGAATCAGAAAGGTAAGGAGTTTCTCTCTTCCCCTTCCCCGGTCGGCTTCTCTTTTCCACAAAATTTTCTCTGGTCTGACGGTTTTCTCTGACATGCCTCACATTTTGAGGGCTTTGACTTTCAGTCTCAGTAGACTGCATGGAAAAACTAGGCGCCTAGCCAAACCTCTCCACTCTCTCTCTCTAGGAGCTCCCTGACAGGTGGTGATGACCTCTGTCAGGGATGACTCCCCCACACAGATTTTCTCCTCTTGGGACAGTGACAAAAGGCGGGGAAGCCCCCTCTTGCTCACCTGTCTCCACTAGGGCTCCTTAGAGTCTAAGCCTTCTGACCAGACACCTCTAGGATATCTCATAAAAACCTCAATAAGTTGAGCTTCTCTGACCTTAAGCCAAAAAACCTCATTTTCTCCTATAACACGGCATGGGCCCAATACAATTAGGCAATGACTCCCATTGGCCTGATAACGGGACATTCGATTACAATATCCTAAGAGATCTTTTTTTGTTTTCCCCCTGTATTTTTCTGAAGCCAGAAATGAGGAGAGACAGTCAGACAGACTCCCGCATGCGCCCGACCGGGATCCACCCGGCACGCCCACCAGGGGGCAACGCTGTGCCCACCAGGGGGTGATGCTCTGCCCCTCCGGGGCATTGCTCTGCCGCGACCAGAGCCACTCTAGCACCTGGGGAAGAGACCAAGGAGCCATCCCCAGTGCCTGGGCCATCTTTGCTCCAGTGGAGCCTCGGCTGCGGGAGGGGAATAGAGAGACAGAGAGAAAGGAGAGGGGAAGGGGTGGAGAAGCAGATGGTAGCTTCTCCTGTGTGCCCTGGCCGGGAATCAAACTCGGGACTTCTGCATGCCAGGCCGATGCTCTACCACTGAGCCAACCGGCCAGGGCCTTATCCTAAGAGATCTTGACAACTTCTGCCACCGGATGGGGAAGGCATCAGAGATTCCTTACATGCAGGCTTTCTTTTACTTTCACTCCTGTCCTTATTTTCTGTGCCTTCTGTTCTACACGCAGGCTGTTTTCTGGCCAAAGAAACCTCACCTAAAACCTCCTCTTCTAATCTTTCCTTCTCTGCAGACTCCCAACTCTCTTCCCCTCCTGCCTGACCCCCAGGGGCACCCCTCTCTTGGGACCCCTCTCTGGTCCCTCTGAAAATCTCTTCCACTCGAGTCTCTTCCCTCCAGAAAGCCCCTCCCCTCTCTTCGCTGAATCCTCTTTTTCATTCACCTGTAAATACCATTCTCTCTTTCTCCTCCTCTGCTGGCCAGGGGCCCCTCCCTTCTCCACTGTGTTCTTAAACCCCTCCTCCCTCCTTACAAACTGCAGGCTCTGCCTTTCTTCTCTTTGCCCCAACCCCCCCTACTCACAGACTATAGCTATGCCCTTCTCCCCACTTCTCTCTCTTCAGAGCTCCAAATCTTTTTGACTCCTCTAACCACTTGGTGCCACTACCAGTACCTCAACCTTCTCCTTCTCCTCCTGCAGATTCTGACCCTCCTTCTTTTCCATCCAGCTGCTCACACTGTCCATCCATCTGCTTTCTCTCTTCCTCCCCTCTATGCTGGCAACTCCCTGCCATCTTGAAAAACTTTAAAAAGCAGAATTGTATATTAAGCTATGTAAGTAATTTGTTTTTGTCTCTTTGTCAGAAAATATCTCTAGTATAATTTAACATTATTTTATCTTTTTATTATTATTTTTTATTTTATTTATTCATTTTTAGAGAGGAGAGAGAAAGGGAGAGAGAGAGAGACAAAGAGGGAGAGAGAGGAGAGAGAGACAGAGAGAAGGAGCTGGAAGCATCAACTCCCATATGTGCCTTGACCAGGCAAGCCCAGGGTTTCGAAACGGCGACCTCAGCATTTCCAGGTCAACGCTTTATTCACTGCGCCACCACAGGTCAGGCCTCTAGTATAATTTAAATTGAAACAAGTAAAGCACGCTCATTTAAATCTCTTTATATTTTGTATATAAAGTTTTTGTTTAATGTGTAACTGCGTCTGTTTCTATGGCCTTAAGCCAATAATTACCCACCTCTTAAACCAGGCTTACTTATCCCCACAGAATCTCCCTGCAATACCTCCATCCTTCTTATTCAAAAACCGGCCCTGGCCGGTTGGCTCAGCGGTAGAGCGTCGGCCTAGCGTGCGGAGGACCCGGGTTCGATTCCCGGCCAGGGCACACAGGAGAAGCGCCCATTTGCTTCTCCACTCCTCTGCCGCGCTTTCCCTCTCTGTCTCTCTCTTCCCCTCCTGCAGCCGAGGCTCCATTGGAGCAAAGATGGCCCGGGCGCTGGGGATGGCTCTGTGGCCTCTGCCCCAGGCGCTGGAGTGGCTCTGGTCGCAACATGGTGACGCCCAGGATGGGCAGAGCATCGCCCCCTGGTGGGCAGAGCCTCGCCCCTGGTGGGCGTGCCGGGTGGATCCCGGTCGGGCGCATGCGGGAGTCTGTCTGACTGTCTCTCCCTATTTCCAGCTTCAGAAAAATGAAAAAAAAAAAAAAAAAACTTCAGAGGCTTATCACCTCGTATAAGATTACACCTAATCAATGAGGCAATAGTTCCCCTACATCCAGTAGTCCCTAATCTCTACAGGTTACTGTCTCACATTCCCTCAAACACCACTCACTTCAGGGTCCTAGACTTCCAGAATGCCTTCTTTACCATTCCTCTACACCAGGCGTCCCCAAACTATGGCCTGCGGGCCGCAATGCGGCCCCCTGAGGCCATTTATCCAGCCCCCACTGCACTTCTGGAAGGGGCACCTCTTTCATTGGTTGTCAGTGAGAGGCCACTGTATTTGACAGCCCTCCAATGGTCTGAGGGACAGTGAACTGGCCCCCTGTGTAAAAAGTTTGGAGACCCCTGCTACACTATGACTCTTACTTTCTGTTTGCATTCACCTGGACTGACCTGGACACTAATGCAGCCCAGCAATTTATGTGGATTATATTACCCCAGGGGATCAAAAACAGCCCACACCTGTTTGGGCAGGCACTAGCTCAGGATTTAGCAGCATGCAATCTCAAAACTAGTACTCTCTTACAATATGTAGATGACCTACTCCTCTGCAGCCCCTCCCTGCCTGCCTCAAGCAGACACACCGCCACCCTTCTTAACTTCCTCGGTATGAAGTGTTATTCTGTCTTCTCTGCTAAGGCTCAACTTTATTCTCAGTCCCTAGTCTATCTAGGCATTACTTTAACCCCCACCACCTGAAGTCTCACCCTGGATCAAACTCAGACCCTCCACAGTCTCCAACCACCTACCACCACAGATCAAATCTTTTCTTTCCTCAGTCTAATAGGCTTCTTTAAACACTGAATTCCAAATTTTGCTCTCTTAGTCAAGCCCCTCAGTGAGATCTTCTGAGCATGGCTTTTAAGGTCTATAGTGACCAAAGAAGTAACAGAAAAGGCAAATAAGGCCCAAAAGAAGTCAGGAAATACCAGCTTTTGGCTCCAGCGCCCTAAGGGGCTTCATAGCATTTCATCAAGGCCCTGCTCCAGAGTGGAAAGAAAGGTCATTGAACTGAAGCCTGCCAGGCTTCCTGGCCCCATTAAGGGACACACCTCTGCTGTGGAAAGAGGGACACGAGAAGGTAAGCTGCCCCCTTGCTCCATGGAGGAAGGGTTCAGTCTCTTCTAGCCCTGCTCCAGCTACCTGTGACCTGACCTTGCCCAGCGTGCTGGGAATTGCCACTGAAGGCCCAAGGACATCATTCACGACCCTAAGGTATTTCTTCCAAGTAGCAGATAAGCTGATCTCATTTCTTGTAAACACAAGGGCCATCTACTATGCCTTGCTTGAATATTTAAGTTTTATTTATTCCTCGAAGATCGAAGATCTCTACTGTGGGTATTGACAGCCTGATTTTATTGCTTTATTTAATGTTTAGTATCTCCTTTATTCCTCTTATCTCAATGCCCCATGCCTATTATAGGCTAGGACCTGCTGGTAATTCCAGCTAGAAGCAGTAGTCACTAGGACTTAACCTCTAACTGCAAAGTGTAGAAGTGTAACAACCATATTTTCCCTAAGTACTTGCAGGATTTACAGGTTACTCAGAAAACTGTTCAAAGACTGTCCAAGAGGTGCTTCCAGCATTACATCATCCAAGGACTGACTTTCACGTGGGCAGGTCCACACACCATGATCCTGACAACTCCCACTGCTGCTAAGGGCGACTCTTTCCTGACCATCTGGAGCTCAGAAACAGAGGAGTGAAACTGACCTCTTGTCCTTCTATTCTCTCTTCACCTCTCAACCTACCTCACCTAATCAAAGGCTTTCTGCTCATATGGGACCAACACCTATATGTGTCTCCCTACTAATTAGACAGAAACCTGTACCCTAGTCTATCTCACCCCAAATATTAACCTAATTCCACCCATGAACCTCTTTCAATTCCTAGTACACTACCCGTCAATCTAAGGACCAAACGAGCTATACAGGTAATCCCTCTTCTTGTTACTTTAAAAATTTCTATAAAATAGGTATAGGGGCAGGGGGACTGCCCACTTCCTTGTCTTATTCCTACTCTCTCTCTCTCTCTGAATCCCCAGCGAATTCTTAAAAAACAACCCGAGTCATGGAATCAGTGGTTTCACACAAACTGGGTGTCTTGACTATTGCCTTTCATTGGTCCACTCACTCTCCTATTAATTTTTCTAACTTTTGAACCCTGCCTCTTATGTTTGTTCACTAGTTTCTTACAGAACCACATACAGACATTCACCAATAAGAAAATTGGAAAAATCTACCTAACCCTACACACCAACCCTGAAACCTGCCCTCGTGAAACAGAAAAATCTGGGACCCTATAAATACACCCCTACTCCAAACAATGGTGGAAAAATCCCTTATTCTCAATGCTAGCACCAATTATAAAACCAATCCTAATTCTGTGCTTAATTTTACTGCTTCCCCCCCTTCTTTTTTATCAAGAGTTGCAGGCCCAAATGGGAGAAATCTCCAGAATTACCTACAATCAAATGCTTTTACAAACCATACTCTAACTGCCCCAGGGAGAGGTCCATGAAGGAGGCCCCTGACTGAAGCAAGAAGTAGCTCCAGAAGGTAGTCGGTTCAAGACAAACCTCCTTTTTGAACCTCATATCCTTTTCTTCCCCCCAACTCATTTCTTTTTATCATACCACAGAGTTGAGAAATGATAGATATATGAATTTACTAAAACTTCCAACTGCCCTTTAGTTGTTCTGCCTGGCTACGTGACCTCACCCTGAGTTACTGGACAATCACCCCTGAGGCAGAAGAGTTCCAGGATGCTGGCCAACAGCCCCAAGGAGAAGCATTCCATGAAGCCAAAACCGTAAAACCATAGAAGGGAACATACTAGAACGTTTGACACAATACTTGCTCAAGGTTCTCCCAAGCCCTATAAAACTAACTTCATAGTCTGTAACTGGTACTCTTCTCCCTGGAGAAGTGCCCGGCAGGGTTCCTTTCTTCCTTTCAATAAAGCCTGTTACTCTGGTCTTTTTGGACTCCCATGGATTCCAATAGTTATAAATTAATATCCCTAGACAACAACCTCATACTCCTCAACAAATTAAGTCAAGAATTTGACTTAGGAAATAGAACCAGTGGGGATGTTGTAAGGCACCAAAAGCTGAAAATTGATATTGATATTGATATTCTGGGAGGAAAAGTCAGGTTTTCCTATCAGGCTTTCCTGTCCTGTTCCTTTTTTAGGGAGGGGAGGGAGAAGAATGTAGAAGTTTCTGGCTTCTAAGAACAATGAGTTATTCAGTTTTAAATCTAAAATAAAGGTTAACCTAGAAACTTCTTCTCTTTCAATTTGGAAGCAGACTTTACATACCACCTTGCATTGATAGTAGTTCCTCCCCCTCCCTGAAATCTTGAGAGTAAAATACCTCTAAGCTAGTGAGGGAAGATGAACCCTGAAAGATTTATAAACATCTTTAATTGTGTTACCTTGAGAATTTTAATGTTTCTGTATATCCCCTAAACAAATGTTGCCAGCTCATACCACAATGTCATGCTTTCCCTGCCCATGTGTGATCAAGGGTATATAAGCAGCCCCTGAATTATTTTTGGCACTGCACGATTTGGGCTTGCAGTTGCCCTCTGTCAGCCGTATGCGGCCGGCATCTTAATAAATCTCCTCCTCTAATAAAACTCTTCAAAATTTATCTAGACTGGATGTCTCCATGAGGACTCAATGAAGTGAGGTACAATGCCTTTCAGAATCTGGGGTGCGGTACTTTATAACAAAATAAGAAAAGATCAAGAATGGCCAGGATATTTTTGGAAAACAGAAAGGGTGGTCTTGACTGCTGGCCTCAGGTGCCCACAAAGCTCTTTGGGCTTCCTGCCTGCCAAGCCTGAGGTTAGACACAGATTATGGGGGTGGAGAAGGGTCACCTGAGTACAGGAGGTGAGGAGAGAGGGACCAGAAGGGCCCAGTGCTTAGACAGAGGGGGGGCAGTATCTCAGAGGACAACTCAGACCAGAGCCAGAAAGGGGTGGGTAAAAACCCTGAGCTTTCCATAGGCACGTGTGTGAGGGAGTGGGAGTGAACGTGAGCTCATGGATAGAATGAGTGTCTGGGGCGCTGCCGCCCCAGATGTGGGATGGCCACTCTGCAAGGAACGTGATGGAGTGAATATTAGGAAGCCACACAGCCTGCTCCACAGCTGAGGCTGGGGACAGTTCTGATCCAAGAAGGTGGCTGTGAGGGCCCAGGACAGACTGCCCTGGGGTGGGCTGAAGGTGGACTGCTCCTCAGACTCTTATCTAGAGCTTGCTGCTGGGTGGAGAAGGGAAAGCCTGAGCCCAGGGCCAGACAGGCTCCCAACAAGGTGGGTGACCACCCCAGGATGAAGGACCAGCATGGGCCACCCTGCCCTGCAGCCTGCACCAGGAGAACAAAACACAGGCAAGCCCCTGGAGCACCACCTGTGAGCACCCCCAGGTGTACACACAGCCTCATTATGTCCACACACAGATGCATACACACTAGAAACTTGGGGTCTGGGGACAGTCACTGCTTTGGGAGCAAGTCGCAGGGCCCTGGCTCCACATGTTGCATGGGAAATCGCTGGTTTTAATTAACGGGTGATTTTATTACCTCCTCCCCAACACGCGGTCCTGACATATGGGAAATGCACACTTGTTTATGGATTTGCAGGCCACAAACATCAATTTAATAGCATCTTTCTTAGAGGTTTTCTAGATATAAAACTATAAGAACCAGGCTAATGTCTTCTAAGACCTATCACTTCTGCCCCTCCAGCCATGGATATAAAGATAGCTTTTAAATGTACTAATTAATTATGTCTATCACTGAGAGAACACCATTGAAATCGGTTTGGGTCTCCATGCCATCTGGGGCTGAGGGTGTGAGCACCTGTAGCCCAAGGTCCTGAGAGTCGGACATCTAGAATCCCAACTTTCCAACAGGCTATTTTCCTGTGTTACCTGAAGGCCACTCATGGGGCGTCTGCCATGTAGTACATCTCCTCCAGGGCTGGTGACCCAACTCAGAACCAGTGTGTCACTTTCCCACATCACTTGTTTCAGCATGACATGAGCATATTGTTTGGTGTCCACAGGCTGCCCCAGCCCTGCTCATTGCTTGGGGGCCTTTCTCAAGTTCACCCAGAACAGAGCTATTCAGGGCACAAGCCAGCTCCTGCAGCCAAAGGTGACTTTGGCAGGAATGCAGGGCCCTGGACTCAGACACGACACCTCATATTTCTCCAGTTTTCAGGAAACCTTACTTGGACTGGAGCCCAGCTGAGGGACTCTGGGCCTGGTAAGCCTGGCTAGAACTTGGCTATTTGAGGCTGGAGACCCTAGGGACAATCCAGGCTTCTTTTTTTTTTTTTTTTTTTTTTTTAAGATTTTATTTATTTATTTTAGAGAAGGCAGGGGAGAGGGAGGGGAGGAGCAGGAAGCATCAACTCCCATATGTGCCTTGACTGGGCAAGCCCAGGGTTTCGAACCGGCGACCTCAGCGTTCCAGGTCGACGCTTTATCCACTGCGCCACCACAGGTCAGGCCCAGGCTTCTTAATGCTGGCCCCACCCTGTCTTGGGTTGAATGTACCTGTATGTGCACAGGCCTGTCATCTAGGGCCTGGCATGGCGTGAGCCCCAAACAAGTGTGACCATCCCTAGAGCTTTGTTCACAAAGATCAGGACCGGAGCGTGACTTAGAGCTCCCCAAGTGGAGTCAACTGCTTACAGCGTTACAGGGAGTGTTGTCTGGGTGTCAGCCTTGGCCTGTTTCCTGGGGAGAATCTCAGTTGTCACAGAAAGAGATAAGACAGGGGAAGGTTAACATCTTGATGACAGCACAATAGTCAGGGCATCATGTCAGTCCTGGCTGGGCGGCCTTGGGCCCCACCCACGTGGAGCCCAGCACAGCGACAGGGCATCTGGCACACCCTGGGCCCCACTCACAGGGCTTCTGCTGCCTGGCCTCAGCTTTCCCTCCTCAGCCATTCTCAATGCTTCTTCAAGGCCCAGCTCAGTCTGGACCATGGACATGGGGCTACAGAGTGAGAATGTTACAATCGATTGGTTTTATGTTTCCACAGTTCAAGTTCATTTTAGAAGCCATGAAAAGCAATGATGAGCAGAAAATGTGACTATCCAGTGGCATGCCATATCCCCAAAGGTGACCTCTGACATTGTGGTCCCTATCTTTGGTCAGGCTCAAAGTCCTATGGTTTTTATTCAAGCCTTCCTTTTACTTCTATTCACCAGATACAGCTGTGTATGCATGGGCCCCAAAACCAAGTCACTCTGACAACACACACTCACATGTGAAAACATGCTCACACAATGAACACTCACCCACACCCTTGTACACACTTGCACGTGCTCACACACTCACAAGTAGACACTTATGGCTGGTCTCCAGGATCTGGCTGGCCAGAGATGGACAGGCCATACGGAGGGAGCTTGCTGGGGTGGCTAGCACATACCTTTGCCCCAGCTTCAGCCCACCAGTTGGGATCTCTGCCTGGAGAGGACTAAGGATCCCAACACACCCATCTGCAATGTCCTGACTTCACAGATCAGGAAATGAAGACCAGAACAGGTTGCCGGGGTCCAGCCCCGGGGGGAATCCAGGAGTCCCACAGGAAGAGACGGCGTCGGCACGAATCGAGTGAGAGAGCCGAATTCTTTTCTTTCTCTTTATTCTCCAGTTAGCATTTACTGCCAGGCATCTCTCTCTATTGCTGGTCTAGCTTTCCTTTTATGCACACACACTAAGTTACAATCACATGATATTCAGAATACATTGATTAGTCATTGTTTTTGTTTCACTATGGTTACATTTTCTAGGTAACAGTTAATTCATTTCTATAAACTATAAATCAGGTGATAAGTCATTCAAAGTACAATTATACAATAACTTGAACAGCAATAACAATATTGATACAAACTTCCAAAAGGTCAGTACTGATTAATAACTCTACCTTGTCTAGGATTCTATTGTCTAGTCAAATTTTATTTATTACTATATTCATACACTAATTAAGTTCTAACTTTACTTTTCTCAGAGTATTCCACCACCTGCAGGTCAGGTATGCAAGAAGAATGGAAAGTTTCTTTACTCTACCACATGAGAAGGCTAGGGAGGAAAAGTGATGAATTAAGTGAAGGCTGAAAGGTGCTCTGTGTATAGTTACTGTTTCCTACCTATTCATAAGTCACAATCTATTCTTTCTAACATGATTAATAAGAAGAAATTCTCCTACAAACTTAACCCTTTACGAGGGATATCATAGCCAGCCTCTTATGTCTATGAGCCCAGTTCAAGGGGCTTACAGGCTTTTCTGTGGAACTCACACCCTCTGTCTCATTTCCAAAGAAATTACTATGAATCTACAGGGAAAGTACGGTACTATTATCCCTGTGCCATAAATGATAGCACACACCCAGAAAAGGGGGGATATAAGGCCAGATTAATTCAAAAAGGTCTAAAGGGGGAAGTATCGTTGTGCCTTTCCTTTGCGGTGACTTTGTCAACCCGCAGCTGTTAGTCTTCACTGAGGTGACTTTATTAACCAGCAGCCATAGGTCTTCTTCTGCTGTGACTTTGTCAACCAGCAGTTGTGGATCTTCTTCTGCTGTGACCTTGTTAGCCAGCACTAGTGGATCGGCTCCCGACAACAGGTGGCAAGTTGGGAGCACTTAAGTTCTGGTTCCTCCCTGGCCCACAGGTAGTGGGTGTGTTGCTGGGGCTCCTCTGTAGGAGGCTGCGGTTTGGGGTTGAGGTGTTCCTGAGTCCATGGCCCTGAAGTGACCACCAGGGGCGTTGTTGACAAACAGTAGTGGGTGCCCGAGTCCACCACCTGCAAATCATGCTGCCGTCCAGGGGCTCCTTCCTCAATGTTCCTGGGAAACCCCAGTGAGGAGGGGCCTGCTCTAGGCCACATGGGATGCACCTGAAAACTGCCTCTCACCTTCCTTAATCTTATTTTCACCACCCAAGATTTATAGGTTTGATTCAGTCCAGTGTTTTTGTGCCTGGTTTTCTCCAGTTGTGGGTTTCTAAACAAAATATGTGATAAGGCCCTGGCTGATTAGCTCAGTTAGTTAGAGCATCCCCCCAATATGGCAAGGTTGCTGGTTCAACCCCTGGTAGGGCACATACAAGAATCAACCAATGATGCATAAATAAGTGGAACAACAAATCTATGATTGTCTCTCTCTCTCTCCTGCCCCTCCTCTCTCTCTCTTTAAAAAAATTTTTATTTTATTTTTTTTGTACTTTTCTGAAGCTGGAAACGGGGAGAGACAGTCAGACAGACTCCCGCATGCGTCCGACCGGGATCCACCCGGCACACCCACCAGGGGTGATACTCTGCCCACTAGGGAGCGATGCTCTGCCGAGACCAGAGCCACTCTAGCGCCTGGGGCAGAGGCCAAGGAGCCATCCCCAGCGCCCGGGCCATCTTTGCTCCAATGGAGCCTCGCTGCGGGAGGGGAAGAGAGAGGCAGAGAGGAAGGAGGGGGTGGGGGTGGAGAAGCAAATGGGCACTTCTTCTATGTGCCCTGGCTGGGAATCGAACCCGGGTCCCCCGCACACCAGGCCGACGCTCTACCGTGGAGCCAACCGGCCAGGGCCTCTTTAAAAAAATTTTTTAAAAGACATGTGACAAGCAGAGCAGAGACAGGTACGCAGGAACAGGTACACTTGAGGGCACAACCCATGTCCCTTCTTCTGTGTGGGGTTCTCCTCATGGCCAGGCTAGACACTTCCCACTTGTCTTCACTGGAGAAATGAGGCAGCCACACCCTTGGACAGGACCCCAGAACCCAGGAGCTGGGATCTGGACCAGTGTGGTCATTTGTGTGCCTGGCAGTGTCCTCTGATGGTGTCCTCATGTGTCCAGCAGTGGAGCCATGGTGGTGACCGGCACAGTGGGATTGATTTGAGAGCCCACACACGTGTGTTTGGTGGCTTCCTCTGCTGACAGACTATGGATGGGACCTTCATGAAGCAGAAGCTGTGTGACTGTGGCCTTCGCTGGTGTCCAACATCTGACCCTTCCAGATCACACCATCTGGAGAAGTCTGGTTTTGTTCTCACTTCAACATGAACAGGTTAAACTAAAATAAATATTTAAAGCTGCTTTTCACACAAAAAAAAGTGTTATTCACTGAGCTCAGTCTGTCACTCAGATGACAGTGGTGATGAGCCTGCCTCCCCCAAAGGTAGCTGGCTGGTGACTGAGTTGAGACCCTGTGACATCTCTGATTTGCCCATTTAATCTGTGTTTTTAAGGAGATGCCCTTTTTGTAGGGTGATGGAAGGTGTAGATTCTTGACTTGAGTCTCTTCCCAAACTGAAGGTGGCCCAAGGTGAAGAGAAGAATAAGCATGATGTATGAGGCAGACGGAAGAGAATACAGGATTCATTATAGGAGGATCCCAACGTGTTCCTACAAGAGGTCAGCAAAAGACATTGATGTTTGCAGGAATAAGTTGAAAAACAAGACATCCATTTTGTAATGATATGAAAGAGTGGAAATTGAGAAAAATATTGGTGCCGAATGGTAGGATTTCCTCAGGATGTGGCCAAACCACAGAATATTGGACAGTCACAGAAAACAAGTTTTCAAAGAACAAACATAAAATCACCAGCGTCGGCCCTGGCCAGTTGGCTCAGCGGTAGAGCATCGGCCTGGTGTGCGGGGGGGCCCGGGTTCGATTCCCGGCCAGGGCACATAGGAGAAGCGCCCATTTGCTTCTCCACCCCCCCTCCTTCCTCTCTGTCTCTCTCTTCCCCTCCCGCAGCCAAGGCTCCATTGGAGCAAATATGGCCCGGGTGATGGGGATGGGTCCTTGGCCTCTTCTCCAGGCACTAGAGTGGCTCTGGTCGCGGCAGAGCTATGCCCTGGAGGGGCAGAGCATCGCCCCCTGGTGGGCAGAGTGTCGCCCCTGGTGGGCGTGCCGGGTGGATCCCAGTCAGGCGCATGCGGGAGTCTGTTTGACTGTCTCTCCCCGTTTCCAGCTTCAGAAAAATACAAAAAAAAAAAAATCACCAGCGTCTACTAAATAAAAAGATAAAAAGCAGATTGTAACTTCAAGTTCACATTATTGGTTTTATTTTGTTTTTTAAGTGAGAGGAGGGGAGATAGTGAGACAGACTCCCACATGTGCCCTGACCGGGTTCCACCCTGTTTGGGGCCAACATTCAAATTAACTGAGTCATCCTCAGTGCTCAGGGCCGGGCTGATGCTCTATCCACTGAGCAAACTGGCCAAGGCCACACTTCTCTTTTAGAGCTTGATTATAACTGGGTCACCTGCCCACAGATCCATTCCATGTGGGCTTGAAGGCTTCAGGGGTGGGGTGGGGGTTCTCTGGGCACGACTTGCCATGCTTCCAACTGATTCCCAGACATGCTGGCAGAGCCTGTGCCCAGAAAAGGCACCAACCCAGGTTGGCTCTGAACCATCCAGGGGATGCAGAGGCTATGCCCGGGAAGACAGAGGTTTAGTAACACCTGACAGCTATCCTGGGGATGAGGTCACCAAGCCAGCAAAGATATAAGAATGTGTCCACCCCACAAACATGCCTGCAATGTTCTCTAGGCTGAGGGAGCTGTCCTACCTTGTGGGTGAGACCAGGATCACTACTGCTCAGGTAAGAGCATGGGACCTCTCTCAGGTCATAGGCAGCATTTGTACCCAGTCCTCAGGGCAGCAAGGGCTCTTAGCTTGACCAAGGCAGTCGTCCTGGTCCTTTCCCACACTTGTCTGCTCACTCTTTTTGGCTTCTACCCCTTCACCATTCTCCATTGCAAGAGCTTTTGTGTCTTGTGCCAGTGGGGGCTTTGGAACAGGGCAATAGGCTCTGGGACCTGCTGACCTCCAGGTCATGACTTTGGCCCCATGAAGCCCAAATGGGTTAGGAACATGCGGCAGGATTAGTCTGTGGCAGGTCACGGTGGGGCATCTGAGTCACGGGGTTGTGTGACTGGTTGGCTGGGTGGATCACGGCTATTGGGGGTGCCTGAGGAGACTGGTTCAGGTACTGGTTAGTCTAAGACCAGGTTCACTGGGGGAGGGAGAAGGGATCAAGGGGTCCAGTATCTGTGAAAACTCCTAATCTTACAGTGGTTGAGGCACTGGTTCTCAAATTATAAGCATGTTGGAAGATCTGGAGAGTTTAAATGTTTATTTTATTTATTTATTATTATTATTTTAGACACTTCTCTTTTTTTATTTTAATTTTTTATTTATTTTTAGCGAGGAGAGAGAAAAGGAGAGAGAGAGAGAGAGAGAGAGAGAGAGAAAGGGGGGAGAAACAGGAAGCATCAATTCTCATATGTGCCTTGACCAGGCAAGCCCAGGGTTTCAAACTGGTGACCTCAGCATTCCAGGTCAATGCTTTATCCACTGCGCCACCACAAATCAGGCTATTTTATTGATTTTAGAGAGAGAGGAAGGGAGAGAGAGAGAGACAAGAACATCAGTCTGTTCCTGTATGCGCTCTGACTGGGAATCAAACCAGCAGCCTCTGTGCTTTGGGATGATGCTCTAAAGTGGTGCCCAACCCCCGGTCTGCGGACCGGTACTGGTCCGTGGGCCATTTGGTACCGGTCCGCAGAGAAAGAATAAATAACTCACATTATTTCTGTTTTATTTATATTTAAGTCTGAACAATGTTTTATTTTTTAAAAAATGACCAGATTCCCTCTGTTATATCTAAGACTCACTCTTGACGCTTGTCTCAGTCACGTGATACATTTATCCATCCCACCCTAAAGGCCGGTCTGTGAAAATATTTTCTGACATTAAACCGGTCCGGGATGTGAGGGCAATCTGGCTGCGACAACTGTCACCCCATTGATCGCCAGGGTTGATTCAGCTGATCTGGCTGGCTAGGCAGGTGTCCCCTTCCTCCCTCACCGTTCCATGTGCATCCCTCCCGAAGCTCCACACTCGGTCGAACAGGACTACCTTCCCCGCTAGAGGAGAGGACCGTTCTTCGGTCAAGGGTATACGAGTAACTGCGCTCCCCTGCTAGAACCTCCAAACAAGTCTCAAACCGGTCCATGGCCTAAAAAAGGTTGGGGACCACTGCTCTAACCAACCCAGATATCCTGTCAGGGTGGAAGATCTGGAGAGTTTAAAGAGACACTCATCCCTGGATCCCATGTGAGAATTTTTATATAACTGGCATGGAATGCAGCCCCCCCCCCCCCGGGGGGTGGGGGTGGGCAGTAACAAGTCTGAGGCCAGGCTGGATGGGCACCTCAAAAGAAACCTAGGAAGCTGGGTTTTATCTATGGAACTTCATTCTCCACAGAATCTAGTAATACACTTGAAAATAAGTTTTTGAAGAAAAGTTATCATTCCAAAACATAATGGACCCATCATGTGTACAACAAAGCTATAAAGTCACAATTGTGGGAAGTAGGGGCTTTCTGATTGATTATGATTTAATGGTCCATTAAGTGATTCACAGGCCAGCAGGGTTACTTCTGCACAGGGCACAACAGGTTTTAGAAGCAGGGCCCCCCACAACCTGGCAGGGTAGCAACAGCTCCAGACTTTTCTGTTTCCAGCAGGAGTCCTGGCCCCATCCAGAACCCAGCTCTGGCCTGAGCATCAAGTCCCACTCTGTGGACACTCAGGTCCTCTTAGGTCCAGGCTGAGGGAGGAGGGTTCCCCCAACCAAGGACCTAGGAAACGTCCTCTGGCCATCTTCAGGCCTTGGGCTATCTCCTTCTCCCTTTGTTTCATCCTCCTTTCTGTCCTGGTCTCCTGCAGTCCCTTCTCAAGATAACCCAGCCCCTCCCAGCCCCCCCCCCCCCCGGGTCTGCAGGCTCTATCCAGCACGCACGCTGGATGGCACCTGTCCTTCCTTCCTGGTGCCAATGGAGAGAAGCCCATGGGGCCTGTGGTTTTGCAGGATTTCATGACCAGGAGATGAAGACCAAGGCTGTTTTAGAAGGGTAGGGGGTTGCTCTCCCACCCCTGCTCTGGTGGATGCTGTCCTTGGTCCTTGGTCATCCATGTGTCCTCAACTGAGGTCCTGAGGGTTCATGTCAGGCTGGCTGCTCAGTGGCCACAGCAGCTGACCAGGGCTGTGTTCCTGGAGGCTTCTCTAGTGAGCAGGGCATGCCCCAGCTCATAGGGTGTTTGGACCAGAGGCAGCGGATAAGGCTGATTAGCCTGAATCACCTGCCCACAGAAGGAGAGGATGAGAGCAAGACCTGTCTGTGAGTCCACTTGCCCAAGAACTTCAGTGGTTGACACAGAGACTCCTGGGTCAAGAGCCACCACGCTCCATCCAGCTCCTTTCTCTCAATGAGTAGTAGGGAGTGGTACTCGGTGGGTCCTAGACTCCCTGAAAATGATGGAGTTGTCTGAATGCCATGCATAAAAAGAAAAGGAAATTATGATACAAATTGCAGCACTAGTCACAGTGGCCAAAAAGGGGGAAGTAACTCAATGTCCATTGATGGATGAGTAAACAAACTGTGGTCCACACAACAGAATAGTATTCAGCCTTTAAAAGGAAGGAGATTCTGGGCCCTGGCCGGTTGGCTCAGCGGTAGAGCGTCGGCCTAGTGTGCGGAGGACCCGGGTTCGATTCCCGGCCAGGGCACATAGGAGAAGCGCCCATTTGCTTCTCCACCCCTCCGCCGCGCTTTCCCTCTCTGTCTCTCTCTTCCCCTCCCGCAGCCAAGGCTCCATTGGAGCAAAAGATGGCCCGGGCGCTGGGGATGGCTCTGTGGCCTCTGCCCCAGGCGCTAGAGTGGCTCTGGTCGCAACATGGCGACGCCCAGGATGGGCAGAGCATCGCCCCCTGGTGGGCAGAGCATCGCCCCTGGTGGGCGTGCCGGGTGGATCCCGGTCGGGCGCATGCAGGAGTCTGTCTGACTGTCTCTCCCTGTTTCCAGCTTCAGAAAAATGGAAAAAAAAAAAATAAATAAATAAATAAATAAAAGGAAGGAGATTCTGCCTGACCAGGCATCGGTGCAGTGGATAGAGCGTTGGTCTGGGATGCGGAAGACCCAGGTTCAAAAACACGAGGCTGGAGCCCAAAGGTTGCTGGCTTGAGCCCAAGGTCTCTGGCTTGAGCAAGGGGTCACTCGCTCTGCTGTAGCCCCCGGGTCAAGGCACATATGAGAAAGCAATCAGTGAACAGTTAAGGAGCTGCAATGAAGAATTGATGCTTCTCATCTCTCTCCCTGCCTGTCTGTCTTTCCTTATCTGTCTCTTTCTCTGTCTCTGTTGAAAAAAAGGGGGGGGGGGAGGAAACTTGAAGACAGGTTACTCAGTGAAAGAAGCCAATCCCTAAAGGACAGATTCTATATGATTCCACTCGTGTGTGGTCCCTAAGGAAGTCAGATTTATAGGGACAGAAAGGAGAATGGTGGTCTCCAGAGGCTGGGAGAGGGGAATGGGGAGTTAGTGTTTAATGGGGACAGAATTTCTGTTTGGAGAAAGGTTTTGGAAATGGAGAGTGGTAATGGTTGCACAATATTGTGAATGTTATTAATGCCACTGGACAGTGGCTGCCTGGTTCTTTCACCTTTCTCCCAGGTCCAGGGCATGACTGAGGTTAGGTTGCAGAGGGGCAAAGGCTAGAAGCAGACTCGAGAGGCAGCAGAGCTGGAGGCAACTTCACTCCAACACGCTGCTGCCTCTGGTCCCACACTGGGTGAGGGCTACTCAGACCCCCGCTGGGGCCTGACTTGCTGCCCTCGGCCAGAGCCTTAGGCACCTTCGCCCAGGTCCTGGCACCGCCTCGGCCACAGCGCGTCTCCCCCAAACACTCCGCCCTCCTCCCGCCCCCTCTCACCTCCTCTCGCCCCTCCAGCGCCGTTAGCACTGTCTTCCCTTCTATCCGGCGCCGCCTTCCCCTGGCGCGCCCCTCAGCGTCCCCCGAGCCCTCTTTCCTGGCACCTACTCCCGGGTTATTAAAATTCGGCGCGGGCGCGGGGCCTCGGCGCATTCCTAACTCGCAGCTGGGCAGGCGGCGGCGACGACCGGGACCTGGTCGTATAGAGCTCGGCCCTCTTTTGTTTGCTCAGTGAAGAGCAAGGCGAAACTTTTTCAGAAGTGCGGTCGCGGGAGCACGACCTGCTGCGCGGTGACCGAGGTGAGCGCTCAGGGCGTTGGGGTGTCCGGTGCCGGGCCGGAGTGCGGCGGGGTGTGGGGCGACCGAGGACTGTGGAGCCACAGGTGCGCGCAGCGAGCTTTGAAACTTCTCATCACTCCCGGGAGCTCCGAAGCGCGGTCCCCAGTTGCTGCTTGTCCCGCTGCGGCCCAAGATGCGGGGGCCGCCCCCGGGGTGCTGGTGACCTGCCCACGCAGCTCCAGCTCGGTCTCTCGGCAGCCCCGGGGATGAGGGCTTTGGAACCGGGCAGGGAGGAGGGGTCCTCTCGCCGGCTGCGCGGGATCTCAGGGGCTTGGGGCGGCGGCTCTGCACCCTCGTCCTGTCCAAGAGCCCCTTCCGCACAGCCGGCTCAGATGCCGCCGGTTGGACGGTCGGAGTCTTTCCTTTTTATGAGTACTGGACGCGGAGAGGGAAAAAGTCGGAGCCAGTATTATCCCTGGATGTGGGGGAGGTGGGCAGTCCAGGGGCCTCTCCTAGTTTACGTTTCCTCAAGTTTTAGGCCCTTTTTTTGTATCACTTGAAAATAATCTTCATGGGTAAGCAGAGATCTTAGTGTGCAACTCCACGAGGTTTTTTAAAAGGTTTTATTTATTAATTTTACAAAGAGAGGAGAGAGAGGGGAGGAGGAGCGATAAGTGTCAACTCAGAGGTGCTTCACTTCACTGATTGCTTGTCCTATGTGCCTCCACCAGGCAAGCTCTGGCTTTCCACTTGTGACTTCAGCATTCCAGGTCCATGCTTTATCCCCTGCACCACACAGGTCAGGTGCAACCCCACAAGTTTTATATGTGTCCCCACCACCTGGATCAGGACACAGCACATTTCCATCCGCCAGAGGCTCTCTGGTGCCCCACCCCTCCCCAGTAGCCAAGGTCACAGCCAATTTTATTTTTTTCTGAAGTTGGAAACGGGGGAGGCAGTCAGACAGACTCCTGCATGTGCCCCACCAGGATCCACCTGGCACGCCCACCAGGAGGTGATGCTCTGCCCATCTGTGGGGTCGCTCTGTTGCAACCAGAGCCATTCTAGCACCTGAGGCAGAGGCCACAGAGCCATCCTCAGCACCCTGGCCAACTTGGCTCCAATAGAGCCTTGGCTGCAGGAGGGGAAGAGAGAGAGACAGACAGGAAGGAGAGGGGGAAGGGTGGAGAAGCAGATGGGCGCTTTTCCTGTGTACCCTGGCCGGGAATCGAACCCGGGACTCCTGCACGCCAGGCCAACACTCTACCACTGAGCCAACCAGCCAGGGCCGGTCACAGCCAATTTTACCTTCCTCTAACAGCTTCATGTAAACAGAATCATAGTGTGTCCTCTTCTGTCTGATTCCTTTCTGTCCTGGGACCCGGGCCGCATGAGTTTCACCCATGCTTTGGTTGTAGGGATACCTCTGTCTGCACTGCCAGCAGCATTTTTCTGATGCTGTCACAGTCAGTTCAGCCACCCTCCTATTTATGGACATGGGGTGGCTACCAGCCCCTCTGGCTGTCAAAAATAAAGCTATTGTAAACAGTTGATACTCTCTGTGGGAGTGGGTGCTGTTTCTGCTGGGGACAAACCTGAAGTGGATTTGTGAGTGAGAGGCGGGCATGTGTTGGGCTTATGGATGGTGCTTGCTTAAGTCCTGCCAGCAGGGGCCCTGGCCCTTCCTCCATCCCCAGCACTTGCTGTTTGCATTTCCTAGCCATCCTGGCAGTGCCTGCTGGCTTTGATCTTCTTTTTGAGCATCTTTTCCTGTGCTTCTTGGCCTTATGGCTATCCTCTTTTGAGAAGTTTTTTCTTTCTTCTTTTTCCTTTCCTTCCTTCCTCCCTTCCTTCCTCCCTCCCTCCCTCCCTCTCTTCCTTCCTTCCTTCCCTCCCTCCCTCCCTCCCTCCTTTTCATCTTCCTTTCAAGTGAGAGGAGGGGCAATAGTGAGACAGACTCCTGCAAGCCACCTGACCCAGATCCACCTGGCAACCCCAGCTGGGGCTAACATTCAAATTAACTGAGCTATCCTTAGCACCCAGGGTCCATGCTCAAATCAATTGAGCTATGGCTGTGGGAGGGGAAGAGAGAAGGGGGAAAGGGAAGGGTGGAGAAGCAGATGGTTGCATTTCCTGTGTTTCCTGATCAGGAATTGAACCTGGAAGTCCATACGCCAGGCTGACACTCTGCACGGAGCAACTGGCCAGGGCCTCAAAGCTTCTTTTTTCCCTTGTTATGAATTGTTAATCTTTACTGATTTGCAGGTTTTCATTTTGTCTCCGAGTTCTTGGCTTACATTTTCACTCCCTCAGTGAGGTTGATAATTTCAATAAGTCCATGGATTGATTGTCCTCTTTATTGCACATGTTCTTTGTTCCTTTTTGAGGGATCTTTGTGTACCCAAGGCCACACAGGTGTTCTCCTGTCTCATCCAGAAGCTCGATTAGTGAGTGACTTAGCCCCTTGCAGGTCCATAGTCCTGAATCACTTTTTTTTTTTTTTTTTTTTTACCGAGTCAGAGAGAGGGATAGACAGGGACAGACAGACAGGAACGGAGAGAGATGAGAAGCATCAATCATTAGTTTTTCATTGCGCGTTGCAACACCTTAGTTGTTCATTGATTGCTTTCTCATATGTGCCTTGACCGTGGGCCTTCAGCAGACCGAGTAGCCCCTTGTTGGAGCCAGTGATCTTGGGTCCAAGCTGGTGGGCTTTTGCTCAAACCAGATGAGCTCGCGCTCAAGCTGGCGACCTCGGGGTCTCGAACCTGGGTCCTCTGCATCCCAGTCTGATGCTCTTTCCACTGTGCCACCACCTGGTCAGGCCTGAATCACTTTTGTGTGCAGTGTGAGGTAGGGATGAGGGCTCATTTCCCCAGGTGGCTACCTGGGCGTTATAGGGGCTTTCCCCTCTTTGCCACTCATATTTTCCTACTTGAACTCTTCAAGTCAGCACATACTACTTTTGCAATCTGAGAATACACATTTAAAATGTACAGGAGAGCCTGACCAAGCGGTGGCGCAGTGGATAGAGCGTCAGACTGGGATGCAGAAGGACCCAGGTTCGAGACCCCAAGGTTGCCAGCTTGAGCTCGGACTCATCTGGCTTGAGCAAAAAGCTCACTAGCATAGACCCAAGGTCACTGGCTCAAGCAGGGGGTTACTCAGTCTGCTGAAGGCCTGCGGTCATGTCACATATGAGAAAGCAATCAATGAACAACTACGGTGTTGCAATGAAAAACTGATAATTGATGCTTCTCATCTCTCTCCGTTCCTGTCTGTCTGTCCCTATCTATCCCTCTCTCTGACTCTCTCTCTGTCCCTGTAAAAAAAATTAAAAAAGAAAAGAAAAAAATTAAAATGTTCAGGAGAAATGTACTAGAAGAAATGACTGTAGGTAAGTGAGACCTTCCCTGTTTACTCACAGGTAAGAAAGTGAGGCATGGGAGAATTCCAGGCTCTGTCCACTGTTGACCCTGCCCCTAGCTGCTCTGCTTTGCTCTGGTTCTCAGAAAAGTCCAGTCAATCCCAGAGGCCTTTGGACTTCCACTGAGGCCCTGGGCGGGGGTGCTACTAGGGCAGCACTGGAGGCAGCTGGTCCAGGAGGCTCTCTGGTCTCCCTGGAGAGCTGGGAAAGGAGGCAGAATGGTAGGGTTTTGATTTTTTTTTTTTAATTTTATTTATTCATTTTAGAGAGAAGAGAGAGGAGAGAGAGAGAGAGAGGGGAGGAGCTGGAGGCATCAACTCCCCTATGTGCCTTGACCAGGCAAGCCCAGGGTTTCGAACCAGCGACCTCAGCATTTCCAGGTCGACGCTTTATCCACTGCGCCACCACAGGTCAGGCAGAATGGTAGGGTTTTGAACAGAAGGTTCCCAAAATGAACCCTGATCTGCTGGGCCCTCCAGTGGGAACTGTACCCTCACATAGGAGGGAAGCCTGATCTACATCTTTAATGTACATCTTTTCCTGCAGGACAAGCTTGTCACCCACAGATTTCTCTGTCGCAGCACACCCCAGCCTCAAGTCCAGTGTGAGGCATTAGAGATGGCCCTGAGCCCAGAGCCTGCAAGCAGGTCCCCTGTGCTAGCTATGACAGGCAGCTCTGTGCCCAAACCATCCAGCCGCCCCAACGCATCCCTCAACAGCTCGTGGGCCAGCCTGACGGAACCCAGCTCCCTGGAGGACCTGGTGGCCACAGGTGCCATTGGGGCAGTGCTCTTGGTCATGGGCGTGGTGGGTGTGGCGGGCAACGTGTACACACTGATAGTCGTGTGCCGCTTCCTGCGCACCTCAGCCTCCATGTACGTCTATGTTGTCAACCTGGCGCTGGCCGACCTGCTCTACCTGCTCAGCATCCCTTTCATTGTGACCACCTACATCACCAGGGAGTGGCACTTTGGAGACGTGGGTTGCCGTGTCCTCTTTAGCCTGGACTTCCTGACCATGCATGCCAGCATCTTCACCCTGACTGTCATGAGTAGTGAGCGCTATGCCGCAGTGTTGAGGCCGCTGGACACCGCACAGCGCTCCAAGGGCTACCGCAAGGTCCTGGTGCTTGGCACGTGGCTGCTGGCGCTGCTGCTAGCGCTGCCCATGATGCTGGCTATCCGGCTGGTCCACAGGGAACACAAGAGCCTCTGCCTGCCGGCCTGGGGCCAGAGCACCCACCGTGCCTACCTGACACTGCTCTTTGGGACCAGCATTGTGGGGCCTGGCGTGGTCATCGGGCTGCTCTACATGCACCTGGCCTGGGCCTACTGGCTGTCGCAGCAGGCCTCCTTCCCACAGACGCGGCGACTGCCCAACCCCAGAGTGCTGCACCTCATCCTGGGCATTGTGCTGCTCTTCTGGGCGTGCTTCATGCCCTTCTGGATATGGCAGCTGCTGGCCCAGTACCTTGGTGTCCAGCCGCTCACACCCCGCAGCTCACGCATCGTCAACTACCTGACCACTTGCCTCACCTACGGCAACAGCTGCATCAACCCCTTTCTCTACACTCTGCTCACCAAGAACTACCGTGACTTCCGCCGACGCTCACCCCACGGCAGGAGTGCCAGTGGGCCCATGGGCACCCAAGACTTCTGGCAGTGCCTCACCCACTCCCAGCATGCCTTTGGCAGCTTGCTGTCCTCCAGCAGCCAGCAGGTCACTGAGCGCATCAGCCTGTCCCAGGAGGCCCCTGGGGGGGTCTGTCCCTGAGTGTCCCAGCCTCCAGGTGGGTGCGGGGGTGAGGTGGCCATAGCTGGAGTCTTGCAGGGAGGCCCCAGAGTAGAAGCTACTCCCTGAAGCCTCTCCCAACCCTCCACAGACTCTGCTGACAGCTCTTTTCCTCCTTCCTCTTCCAGAAAGTTCCTTGCTCTCCCATCTGTGGGGCAGCTGTGTTGCCGTCCCCATTGCTCATTTCTGCTCCGTCAGCCCAGAGCCTTTCCTCCACACACACACACTGTCCAGCCTATCTATGAGGGTCTACTGAAGATGCAGGTCCAGACATACTGAGTCAAGTCTTCACCATCCACAGCAGTAGATGAGCACCTGATCAGTGCCAACCCTGACTTGTGGTGGGCACACAGTTGTCTGCATGAAACCTCCCCTCCTGGTTGGTGTGGTCTCTGTGGCACCTGTCCCATCCCTTCTGGCTCTGTAATAATAAATGCTAAGCTGTGTGATCCCTGTCCTGCTTCAGCCTGGGATGGGGTGTTGAGGGTGGGGAGGGCCCACAGCAGGTGGAGAAGCCTGTTAGTCTGGCTGGGGAGGGCACACTTCTCTGAGGCCTGTGCTGGTGGTAGTCTGGCTGACCTGACACAGTGGGTGGGTGCTGTCCATCCTGAGCCAGGCCCCAGTTTGTAGGGCCTGAGACCCTGGGGTGAGGCAGGGAACGATCACCCCAGCCTGCTCAGGGAGGAGGGGCAGCTGGGGGCTAATTCCCAGACAGGAACACAGCACACTGAAACTATGAGCCAGAGCTCCTGTTTACAATTTACCTCTCCCTACCCAGACCTGTGGCTTCATCTTGTGCCTTTTGTGTGCAGCATCTGAACTGGGCCTTCTGGGGGAACAGAGGCTACTGGGCCTAGCCCACAGAGTGCCCCCACCTGGCCAGCCTGCTCATCATGAGGAATGAGCTGGCCAGTAAGCAGAGGGAACAATAGGGTGAAGGTGTGGAACAGGAGGGAGTAGGCAGGGCACTGTGCCTCCTGATGGGGTCCTTGCATGGTGGGCTCGGATGAGGGTAGGGGCAGGGTTTTATCTGAGCTGTGGGAACATAGAAGGACTTAGTGGGGTAAGGCCTCCCTCAGGCTGGGAGGTTTGGCTAGGAGTCAGGGCTCCAGGCTCAGGTCAGGCAAGGCAATGACAGGAGCAGGGGCTCGTCCCACAGGTTTGCTGAGGCTCAGCCAGGCTCCCTGGGCCCATCACCCATAGGCTCCCACCTCTCTTCACCCCAGCATGCAGGGCCACTGGGTCAAAGCCAGGAAGTGATCTGTGCAGGCCTGGTCTTGCTCAGACCCACAGTCTTTGGCTCTCTGGCATCATGGCTTCACCCCCACTCTGAGCTGAGCACAAGCTGTCCTGTAGGCCCCAACCAGGCTCTGAGACCCCACTCTGCCTCAGGGTTCTAAAGCCCTTGAGGGCCTGGGGCAGGAGGGAAGGAGGCCTCAGCCGCAGGAGCTGGAGCTGGGGAGTCCCAGACTAGGGTTGGCTGGACATTAGAGGGTCCCAAGGTGAGGGCTAGTGCATGGGTGAGCACAGGGGGACCTGAGCTCCAACATGGTGGGGCTATGGCCGTCAGTCACAGCTCACTGGGGTGCTCCAGAGAGACTGAACCCATAGGACACACATACAAGACAAGGTTTCTTTAAAGGGATTGGCCCTTGTGATGACGGGGGCCAGCAGTCTAAACACTCAGGCAGGAGTGAACGCTGTAGCCTTGGGGCAGAATCTGTCCTCTGTGAAACCTCTGGTTTTGTACTTAAGGCCTTCAACGGAGTGGGTGAGTCTACTTATCCAGTTACAGAGATCATCTGCTTTGCTGGAAGTCAGCTGATGGTAGACATCTGTCCATATGGCAAATTGGTCAGCACTTGGTTCCTTTCCAGAGCTGAACACTCACTGTTGGTGACCATATTTGTCAGTTATGGGCAACTGAGCTGCTCCCACCTCTCCCCTGACTGGACGGAGTTGTTGTGAGCACATCTCTGTATGGACCTGTCATTCCTCCTGGGAAGGCCAGGTTCCTTGGGAACCGCCAGACTGCTTCCCAGAGTGGCCATGCTCCTCCAGCCATGCAGTTCAGGGTAGCTGCACTCCTTCTGGGCACGAGCCACTTTTATAATAAAAGAACAGCTGTTCCAGGTAAACTTGGATTAGTAATGGGAGCTCTGTGAGAGTGACTGCTTCTCAGTCATGCGTCTGCAAGGCTGGGCTTTGGGCCTTGCTGAGGTTGGTGCCAGGACAGTGCTGCCCACAGGCTGGAGCAGGGGAGCATTGGTTCCCACCCCACCTTCTGCATAAGGTACCCTTGAAGAGCAGTCACCAGACAGGCATGCCCCCCTCAGGACTCATCCTTCCAGCTCTGTCCCAGGAACCTGTTCCAGGAGCTTTCCTTCCTGGGAACATCTACTGGGGGGCGGGGGCAGCCAGCAGGGGCCTGCAAGAGCAAGGGACATCATTGTGGCCATCATCACTATGGATCATCTTGGTTCTGTGGGTCATCAGAAACCCTTTTGGCCAGTTTCCTCAGGCCCTACCCCTGGCCTGCTGGCCCTGGGAAGGCACCAACCAGGTCCCTGCTCCTTCCTGGGCAGAAGGGCCCATGGGGGGGGGGGGGTGGAAATGGAGAGGAGGGGAATGAGTGGGGCAGGGGAGGGCTGCAGTAGAGGAGCGGCCACAGCATAGATGTAGGAGCTGCAAGGGCCTTCATCTGGGTCCAGCCCCGGCCTCCAGGGCAGCAGCGGTCAGCAGTGGGGACTAAGGACTGTCTGTCTGCTGTCTGGTGGGTGAGCACATGGAAGCCAAGGGAGTCCGGGGTGATGGATGAGGCCTCACGGCATTTAAACATTATCCACCCAACACCTGGACCTGCAGATGAAGAAGTAAAACCTTAAGGCCAGGCTCAGCCCACAGGTGGCATGACACCCAGAGCTCATGAAGTACCTGAACACTCCCCAGGATCTACCAGTCTGTTGTTCATTGTGGGGGTGCTTTGGGCTCTCCTGGGTCTCCAGAAGCTTCCAGGACAGTTTGCAATGTTCATTTTTTTCCGGACTGTGCTGACCCATCCCACCTGCATCCATCCAACTTGGAGGGAGGGTCTCTGTCCCTCGCTGCTTGAATGCAGTTCACCTAGAAAAGCAGTGGTGACCAGTCAGGAATGCTGAGAAGTGACCCAGAACCCAGAACCAGTGTGACTTTCTCTGAGGTGTTCCATATCCTCTGAGCCTGTAGCCACCCTTATGGGAAGCCATCTGGAACCAGGCATCCAGCACAGGACAGAGATGGAACTTAAGGTGTACATGTGAGTCATAAAACCATAAAAGAATGAAAAGAACATACAGTGAATATCTTTTTTTTTTAATTTTTCTTGAGAAGTTGAGGGAGAGGCAGAGAGACAGACTCTTGCATGCGCCTCAACAGGGATCCTCTTGGCAAGCCCTCTATGGGGTGATGCTCTGTCCATCTGGTGTCATTGCTTTATGGCTCAGCAACAGAGCTATTTTAGTGCCTGAGATGAGGCCATGAAGCCATCCTCAGTGCCTGGGGCCAACTTGCTCCAACTGAGCCATGGCTGTGGGAAGAGAAGAGAGAGAGAGAGAAGCAAGAGGGGGAGGGATGAAGAAGCAGTTGGGCACTTCTCTTGTGTGCTCTGACCGGGAATTGAACCTGGGACATCCACATGCTGGGCCAACACTCAACTGCTGAGCCAATTGGCTGGGGCCATGAATATCTTTCTAATGTAAGAAATGGGAAGGCTTGGGGAGGGTGACCCAGAACCCAGAACCCTTCAGGAAAACATCAATACATTTGATTACATAAGTCATTTAAAATCCTGATGCAGGCCCTGGCCGGTTGGCTCAGTGGTAGAGCATCGACCTGGCATACAGAAGTCCCAGGTTCAATTCCCGGCCAGGGCACACAGGAGAGGCGCCCATTTGCTTCTCCACCCCCCCCCCTTCCTCTCTGTCTCTCTCTTCCCCTCCCGCAGCCGAGGCTCCATTGGAGCAAAGATGGCCCGGGCGCTGGGGATGGCTCCTTGGCCTCTGCCCCAGGCGCTCGAATGGCTCTGGTCGCAACAGAGCGACGCCCCAGAGGGGCAGAGCATCGCCCCCTGGTGGGCAGAGCGTCGCCCCCTGGTGGGCGTGCCAGGTGGATCCCGATCAGGCGCATGCGGGAGTCTGTCTGACTGTCTCTCCCCGTTTCCAGCTTCAGAGAAATACAAAAAAAAAAAAAAAAAAATCCTGATGCAGCCTGACCAGGCAGTGGCGCAGTGGATAGAGCGTCAGACTGGGATGCAGAGGACCAAGGTTCAAGGCACCGAGGTCACCCACTTGAGCACAGGCTCATCTGGTTTGAGCAAAAGCTCACCAGCTTGGACCCAAGGTCGCTGGCTTGAGCAAGGGGTTACTCGGTCTGCTGAAGGCCCATGTCAAGGCACATATGAGAAAGCAATCAATGAACAACTAAGGTCTTGCAACGACAAACTGATGATTGATGCTTCTCATCTCTCTCTGTTACTATCTGACTGTCCCTGTCTATCCTTCTGACTCACTCTCTGTCCCTGTAAAAAAACAAACAAAACCCCCCACCCCAAAATAATATAAATAAAATACTGATGCAGAAAAAGATACTTGAAGCCAAGACATAACTGACATCCTCAAGAACAGAGGTGGTGTTAAGTGTTGAGAGACAGGTCAGAGTTCTTTTTTTTTTTTTTTACAGAGACAGAGAGAGAATCAGAGAAAGGGATAGACAGACACAGACAGACAGGAATGGAGAGATGAGAGGCATCAATCATTAGTTTTTCGTTGCGCATTGCGACACCTTAATTGTTCATTGATTGCTCTCCCATACATGCCTTGACCACGGGCCTTCAGCAGACCGAGTAATCCCTTGCTGGAGCCAGCGACCGTGAACTCAAGCTGGCGACCTCAGGGTCTTGAACCAGGGTCCCCTGCATCCCAGTTCGACGCTCTATCCACTGCGCCACCGCCCAGTCAGGCCAGGTCAGGGTTCTTAAGTGTGACCAGAACTCTCACTTCTAGTATTTTGTCCTAAATCAAAAAGTTAGATGTAGATAAAATTTATGTGGCCTGACTTGTGGTGGCGCAGTGGATAAAGCATTGACCTGGAACACTGAGGTTGTTGGTTCAAAATCTTGGGCTTGCCTGGTCAAGGCACATACAAGAAGCAACTTCCTCAAGTTGACGCTTACCATTTCTCTCCTCTTTCTCTTTCTCTCTCCCTCTACTCTCTAAAATCAAATCCAAAAAAAAAAAAAAAATTATGTGGAAAGATGCTTCCTTCAGCATTACTTTAAAAATCAGAGACACCATGGCTTGTTAAATAAAATATGGACCTGGTCATGAGACTAGGAAGATTGTGTTTTGAGAGTAACAATGGCATCATCTAAGAAGACCGTTATTGGGACAGATCTAAGGATATTGGTAAATGGAGGGAAATAATGTAAATGTATAATGTAAACCCAAATTTTATTTAAGACAATCAAGTGTGATTGTGTATTTTCAAGCTTGACAGAGGTGCTTGAAAATATCAGCACTATTATCCTGCGTCACATGGACAGGGACCCGACGAGGCTGGGAAACTGATGGCCAGGCTGCCACTGGACTTCAGCCATGGGCTTCATTCCTACAGATGGGGCCCTGCCACCCCAGAAGCCCCCTGGACTTGACCCAAAGTGGACCCCAGAAGCCATGTACTTGTCCTAATGGTTCACCTTGAGGTTGGGTTTTTTTTTTTGCATTTTTCTGAAGTGAGAAGTGGGGAGGCAGAGAGCTAGACTTTTGCATGCACCCAACCGGGATCCACCCGGCATGCCCACCAGGGGGCAATGCTCTGCCCATCTGGGGCGTTGCTCTGTTGCAACCAAAGCCATTCTAGCACCTGAGGCAGAAGCCATGGAGCCATCCTCAGCACCCGGGCCAACTTGGCTCCAATGGAGCCTTGGCTGCGGGAGGGGAAGAGAGAGACAGAGAGAAAGGAGAGGGGGAAGGGTGGAGAAGCAGATGGGTGCTTCTTCTCTGTGCCCTGGCCAGGAATTGAATCCTGGACTCCTGCATGCCGACGCTCTACCATTGAGCCAACCGGCCAGGGCCCACCTTGAGGTTTTGTAGCTTGTGAACAACCTATGAATGGGATCTCTAAGCCCACTGTCATGTGTCTGGTTCTCAGACCTCCATTGTTGAGTGCACTGGGCATCTCCTTCCTGGGGCCAAGTATTGTAGATGGATGGGCTGCCATCTGTTATCTACAGATGGACATGAGGGTCTGGTTTTGGCCAATGAGGAGTGATGCTGCTCTGGACACCAGTAGGCAAAACTTTTCCTAAAGGTCCTGGGAAGCCCTTTGGGACACTGTGCTTGGATGGAATACTTTGTAAATTTGGACTCAAGTCCCCTGAAGCTGTTAGTGGGGGCAGATTTGCTGAGGTGGGGCATGGAGCTCCTCTGGAAGATCATGAGCAGAGGCACCAGATGAAACTGGCTGGAACAGGCTGCCCAGTCACATCACGAGAAGGGCTAAGTGGGGCACTTCCCCTGCCCCATCCCATCCCTATCCTCTAGCCGTCCCAGAGCAAAAATGGGGAGCTGGCTGGAGTCAGAGAAGGCTGTGGGTCCCTGTGAACAAGACAGTGGAGGGCCTGGCACCCAGCAGGGAATGAGTGAATGAATGAATGGTGACCCTTAGCTGGGGACCTGTTGCCCCTTCCCAGTCTCCTGTCTTATTGGAGGTAATGGAGGAGTTGAGGGAAGAACCTAGAAGTGGGAATTCACAGTCAAGCCAGTGAGCAGGCACCTAGGATGGGGGACTGGGGCGGGCAATGGGTTTATCAAGTGCAAGGACATTCCTGCCCTAAAGGCTAGTCACTCTCACTGGGTTTGGCTGCTGATCACTGGTGGGCAGTAGGGGTGGATAGGGCCACTGGTCCATAGGGCTTTTTCAGGCACTGGGGACCCCAGGAGAGTGGCCTAGCCCAGTCCAGGTGCCATTTCAGTCCCACCCCCACTGCCAGAGACCCAGCAGCGAGGGTGGAGGAGCCCAGGTGCTGCCCAGGACATGCAGCAATGCAGAGGCTGGGATATGCATCACCCGGCTGCTGCCTTTGTGTTAGTTATTTATCAACAAAGAAACACACGCTGAAGTTCCCTTCACTCCTTATCTTTCCAAGAACTCACTCTTTGGGAAGTGAGTTGCATCTACAACCAGTAGACATCATTGTTTGCCTGCCCAGGGAGCTCTACTTTTGGAGACTGTCCTTACCAGATGGAGGTCTTGTGGGAAAGTAGGTAGTTCGCTATGGTGACAGCAGTGACAGTGCCTGTGGACAGAGATGTGGCCCTGCCTGGGGGGTGGCCCGAGCTGGTTTGCAAGACCTGAACTCTTACCTGATTTCATACCTGTGCACACCCAGCTGACAGGCAGTTCTGACCTAGGTGACCTGGATCACCTGGAGGGCCAGCTGTGGGCAGCAGGATACTGGGCTCTTTCACCCCCTGGAGAAAGCACTCAGGAGCCCACCCCTGGCTGTCAGGCATGAGAAAGGAGGGGAACTCAGCCAGTAGGAGGTGGGAATCCCATCCCATGGATGAGGGGGAGGCAGATGGCCAGAGTCTAACTGGGGCCTCATACACCTACAGACCCCCAACTCGGGAATCCAGGAGCCCAGGACCACACGATGGGCAGCTTTTTCCATTGGAATTCCAGACAGATGATGCTCGGAGCAGGAAGCCAGGCTGCCACCGGCTGACAGCCAGGAGCTCTAGACTACTGCCTTTTCCAGGCCGGCCAAGTGCCCAGCCCCATGCGGGGGGATGGGGCCAGTGCTCCTGGGGTGGAGCAGGCCATAGAGTTGCCCCAGGTGACCCACAGGCCACCTTTCCTGTCTGGAGCTGTGGAGACCAAGGCCAGGTGGGTGGGGTGGTGAGTGGTCAGTGTGGAGAGATGACCTCAGTGGCTGGTGGCCTGGAAACGTGGTCCTGCACCTCCCCATCCTTGCACTCCTCCACATGTGCCCCCTCAGTAGGCACACCTCCAGGTTATCGTTCACTAAGTTCTCATTCCTGTTTCAGAGCTAACAACCTGGGACTGACTCCAGGGGCTTCTCAGGCCACAAGGCACCCGCAGGATGGGGTTGCTGACCCCCAGCTCGGTGAGTAAGACTGTCCTTTGCCCTTGTGGTCTCAGGAACCCGCAATGTGGTTGAAAAGTTCAGGGTCTGTGTCTCACCCCAAAACTATGTGTCAGCATGAAATATGAGAAATATGGAGGCTGACATGACAGGGTGTCACCCGTCTGCCACTGGCCTCAGAGTGGGCTGCCCTATACCAAGATCTTCCTTGGGGCTGTCAGGACTGGGTCTGGGGCCCAAGAGGGGGAGGAGAGAGAGCACCCTAGTCTCTGCCCTTGGCTTCCTGATACTCCACCCTCACCTCACTGATATTTCCCCCCACTCCCCCCACAGGTAAGGAGGGTGCCTTGGCTGTATGGGGTGGGTAGGGAAAGCCTATGCTGGAGGCCAGTGTCCTGAGGAGGGGGCAGCAGATGCTAACATGGGCCCCACTTTTTTCTGAGGATGAAGCCTCAGTCGAGGAACCCACCCTGGGCGTGCAGTGACCCTGGCAGTGCCCATCCTTCTCCTCCTTATTTTCTTCTCCCTCCTTCTCCCTGCTTACTAGAATTTTTTGGGAATGAGGCCCTTCCCAAGTTCCCCTTCCCAGCTGTTCTTTATTGAGGGGCATGGGAGGAGCTAGGGAATATCCTCAGGTCCAGGCAACCCAGGGATGGCAGGCAGGGGTAGGGAGCTTAAGCTTAGCAACAGGCCAGCTTTATGACCACAGAATGATTCTAAGCCCCTGACCCTCACCCCACCCCACCTCGTATGTTCACAACCTTCATGTTACAGGGTGGGAGAGGCACCCTGTGCTGGAGCAGGCATGGTCTAGCCCTTCAAGAGCCCACACTGGCATTCTTAGGAACAAAAATGTCTGTACCCCCAAACTCCCTTGGGATCTGCTTAGACTCACAGGTGCAGATACAAGGAAGGTCAAGGAGGCCCTTGCAATCTGCAGGGGACAAGAGATCAGGTATCCTGGTCACCTGGCAGCTGACCTTCCTTGTACTCTGCAGGACAAATCCTGCTGGTGCCCCCTCCCATGGTGAACAGGGCACAGAGGGGCTGCTGGGAGGCTACAGGGCCCCTTCCTAGGGGGAAATGGAGGCCCATACAAAGTGAATTCAGGGCTGGCAATGGGCCCTATACTTTCTTTTCCAGAAACTCAAGATCAAGGTAAGTAACTCTAGTATTGGTCTGAAAGCCTTGAAATGGAGTTAGACCAGCAAGTGATGATATTTCCCTTTACCCCTCTGCCACCATCAGGGCCTCGTGATCTGGGGTTTAACTGATGGTTTGCTGGCGATTTCTCAGTGTGGCCTCTACTCACTATTTCTATTTTGTCTTACTGCTTCATCTAGGCCGCACATTTCGTCTGGGGAAGACACCTTACTGCCACCACATGGCCTTTCCAGCGTGGAGCACAGTCCAGGGCCGGGCTGGGTGGGGAGTGGGGCTTGGTTTCTAGAAGAAATGTTGTTAGGCAAGGCTCCCATCGCTGGTGTCTTAGGTTCTGGTCCTTAGTCTGGCCCCCGGCCCCTGCTCACTGGAACCTTCTCCACAAGTGTCCTGATTGCTGATGCTGCTTCCTGAGCGGAGGCCGCTGGCCCCACATGGCATCGTCCCAGGCATTTTGACTCTGTTCACAAATGGGATTTTCCACCCAGGGCAGAAGGGGGCATGTCCATAGCACCGCAGAGCAAACACAGAGGTGCTCAGGAGGTGAAAAGCTGGCTCCCTTAATGTACTCACAGAGGAAATGACTCAAACATTAGCAAATCAAAATCCAGATGATATGTAAGGCACCTTGTTCAACGGAAAAGGGCTGAAACGGGAGGGAGGGGCTGCTTCTGGCTGGAGGTGTCCTGCAGCTGAGCTACGTGAAGGCTGGGTCTGCGATGCTGTGGTCGGGGTTGCAGGTGAAGGCGATGGTGACAGCATAGCGGGTACCCCAGCGTACCTTCTCCACCCGGTGCAGGTTCTCAGACCCCGAGGTGAAGAAGGACACCCGACCTGGGTGAGAAGAAAGAAGTGACCCATGCCATGCATGGCCTTTGGAACCTGCATTTCTAACAAACTGACATCACAAACCAGATGACTGGGAGAAACCCACCCACTCCAGGACTGCTGATGCAAGAGGCAGGACAACAGGGAAAAGAACATGCAGCATTTGGGAAGCCAGCAGGGGGACCCTCCAGGCAGGGTGACAGGCACCCCAGGTCCCCTTTGGGCACTATGAGCTCACTGTGGTGGGTGGAGCAACTTGGGGATGAGGGTGCCCAACAAACTCTGTGATACCCAGGGCCTACCCCTCAGAACCAGGGGAAAATCACGGGCAGATGGGAGGCACGCTGCCATCCCAGCTCTATAACTCCAAGCATTCAGCACTCAGAGAAAGGTGTGTTCTTGCTTCTTATTCTTTAGTAAATAACTATTAGATGGTCACCAACATCCTTAAAATATGATTTAGCTTGGTACCTGAGTGACCAAAAATATGAAAGCATCTTGGATTTGAAACCTTCCATGCCTATCTCCTCTTTGGCAACAAGGGTCCCTGAATGCTTCCCAAAAGCACATGACATGTGACATCTAGCCTCAGCAAAAGAGGCTTCTCTGATTCTTGGCTTATTAAATTCTTGGAACCCATAAGATGCCTACTTGAAGTAAAGATACCTGGGGGACACGGCCTGTGCAGTGAAGGGCTACCATAGCAGGCCTGGATGCCCACACCCTGCACACCCCAAAGGAAGACTGGCCCTTGATGGGTCCCCAGCTCTGCAAGACAGGAGTGTCTGTCCACATAGTGCCACACTGTTTGGGTCTATAACACTGTGATTTATGGTGGAGCCTTTTTGTGTGTGTGTGTGTGTGTGTGTGTGTGTGAGAGAGAGAGGGGGGGGGACAGACAGGGATAGACAGACAGGAAGGGAGAGAGATGAGAAGCATCAACTCTTCATAGGGCACCTTAGTTGTTCATTGATTGCTTTCTCATAGGTGCCTTGCCTGGGGGGGCTACAGCAGACCAAGTGATCCCCTTGCTCAAGCCAGCGACCTTGGGCTCAAGCCAGTAACCTTGGGCTTCAAGTCAGTGACCTTTGAGCTTAAGCCAGCAACCATGGGTTCCTGTCTGTAATCCTACACTCAAGCCAGCAACCCAGTACTCGAGCTGGTGAGCCTGTACTCAAGCTGGATGAGACCACGCTCAAGCCGGCAACCTCAGGGTTTTGAACCTGGGTCCTTAGCATCCCAGGCTGATGCTCTATCCACTGTGCCACCACCTGGTCAAGCTGGTGGGGCCTTTCGTAATACAGAAAGTTCTACTCAAGTATTTATTGGGCTTAAAATGCCCCTCAGGAAGCCCCCAGGGGCACTGCACACTTTCCACCCAGGACCTGGGCTTTCCTTTTACACAGGTAATAGAAGGGAAGGGATGATCATGTGCTCAACACAAGCTCACTGGACAGTGCTGAGTGTGTCCATTGTGCCCACGGGTTGGGAAGCAGGTCCCAGAGCTCAGTGTCTTTATCGACATGATTAGGGCTGGAGTTACCTCATCTCAAGCTGCTGGGACTCCCTGGGAAGGGTCAGGGCAGTTTCCAGGAACCTACTCTGCTGCAACAGCTGTGCCTGAGCACATGCTTGCCTCAACCTCCGACAAATGGGCCTCCTGGTGTCTCAGACCAGTGGGCATGGATCCCTGCAAATGCTGGAACACAGCAGGTGCCCCATAAATGCAGCACCCACCCTGCATTTGATCTTAGCCAAAAGGCTGAGAAGCGATGCAGCACCCACCCTGGAAACCACCTGCCCCAAGGCTGCCTGCGCATCCTACCTGCTCTGGGCTCTACTGTCTTATTGGCCCCCTCCTCCATGAACACGAATCGCCCCCCACCGAAGTCATCCAGGTAGTCAGAGAGATACAGCAGTGAGGTATAGTCGAAGGAGCCATAGGTCACCTGTGGACAAAGCAGGGGAATGTCACCACCTTGAGCTCAGAGCCCTGCGTCTGTAGTTCATGTGTGGGCATCATGCATAAGGCCACTCGAGCCTTCTCAGCTCCAGAGGAAACTTCATTGCGCCCACTGTCTGGTTCTGCCTGAGGTTCTGACAGTTCCAAGGGTTAGGCCATTGTGTTCCTGCAAAGCAGCATGTGCGGCACCTATGGTTGACGATCCCATGCTGCGGGGACTCCTGGACAGTGGTCATGACACCTGCCAGCCCACAGGCCCCATCTCCCACCTCACACAGAATGAGGGGAGGCCCAGCCCCCCTCATGCCTGGCCATGCAGATGCAGGGAAATGGACACAGTGCAAGTAGGGACAGAGATTCCATGAGACCGATGAAGACCTCTGCTCAGGTGTGACAAGCACGGGGCTCACCTTGTCCACATGTGTGTGCCAGTACTCATCGTGAGCTGTGCGGGCCTCTGTGCTGTTGATGCGGGAGAAGAACGTAGGTTTTGTCAGGTGCAGTGAGGATGCGCTAATGCCAAAAGCCTGGGCGATTGCGAGCTGGACTTTTTGCCGCACATCCCTGCGGGGAGGACACATGCATCACCTAGAGTGGTGTGGCTTCAGAGGAGAGAATTCTCCATGGGTCCCCCGCTACCCCCATACAGAGCTACACAGACTGTAGGAAGACAGAAAGGTAGACACGCACGTGATATCCCACACATCACAGGATATCGTGTGCACCACTAGGAACGTGAGGACCAGCTCCTTGTAGGAATGACATAACACTGGGCCTGCTGGGGCAGTGCTATGGTGACACACAGGAGCAGTGGCGGGAGGTGGGCAGCCATCTGCACTCAGCCCACATGTTCCCAAGTAGTGCACAGAGACCTGGACTGAGGGTGACACTACATGGTCAGGGGCTGGGACCTCAGGAGACACCAGCCTCTCCCTGGCATGTGGGCTAGGCTGCATGGCACACATGTGCAACCGTGTGCCAGGGTCCTAAAACCATGCCCGAAGTGAGACAGCTTGAGCATAGAAGTATATAAACATTCTAATGTTTCCAAACCAGCTGACCCTCTGACACCTATGTCACAGGCTAAAGGGAAGTCTCTCCTAGGCAAGGGCTGTAACTGGGCACACAGGCCGCTGCCAGTGACCCCTCAAGCTCATCTCAGTAAGGAGAACATTTATCTCAGCATCAATGGTGATGCTCATAGAACTTCTGCTGAATCAAGAATGATATCCCACCTTCAACAGGAAATGAGGTGTGCATGTATTCAGTGTCTCTCATCAGGTCATAAAAATTATTTATGGGATGCCATTTATTGAATTGGTTTAATTCTCCTAATCTTTGTTTACCTTGAAGGTGCACACATCCTACTTAATGATAAAAACTGAACAAATAAACTGGTAAGGCCAGTGGCACAACTAGTCATGGATGAGGGCAGGGGGGACCGCGAAACCGCTGGTACCATTCTGCGGGATCCTGCCTCCTCCTAGGAATTGTACATGGGGTCTAACATCCCTGACTCTCAGGATACCCTGCACTGGCAGCTGAAACCAGTGAGCTGCATTAGCATGTGGGACCAGTCTTTGCCATTCCCATTTAAGTGTAAAGAGTTTATCAAACCTGTCTGGGTCAGTAGCCTGGGCTTCACTCTCCAGCTGTTTCTCTGGAAGCATAATACAGGGGGATTGTGGGCTTTGTTACCAAGCAACATGGTTATGGTAAGTATGACCCCGCAGTGGTTAGGGATGGGGGCTATGGTTGTGGAAGGGGACCACAGGGGTCCCTGTGGTGATGAAGCTGTTCAGCATCATGACTGTGGTGGTCCTTACATGACCTATGTGGGTAACAAATTGCACAGAACTAAACACACACATAAACCAAATAAGGTAAAACCAGAGCATCAGACCACAACTATGGCCTGCACTACTGTCAATTCTTAAGGGCAACATTGGACCCTGGTTGTGTAGGTGTCAGGGAAATGGGGTGAAGGGTCCACAGGAACTCCTGTGCTATTTCTTATAACTGTCTGAGTCTTGATTATTTCAAAACAAAAAGTACAATTTAAACAACCTTCCCAGGCCTGATATGTGGTGGCACAGTGGCTAAAGCTTCAACCTGGAATGCTGAGGTCACCAGTTCAAACCCCTGGGCTTGCCTGGTCAAGGCACATATGGAAAGCAACTACTATGAGTGGATGCTTCCCGATTCTCCCCCCCCCATCTAAAAATCAATAAATAAAATAAATTAAAAATAAAAATGAAGAACTTCCCCAGGTAGGGAAGCCACCTGGATAGGAGGGCGTGCCTGACACTCAACATCAGGCATGTGCAGTATGATGTGTCATCAGCACAGTCCCTGCCCCTGCGGGACCTGGGCTGCTCATGGGGCAGATACAAGAGTCACTGGCCCACCCAAAGCTGGCTTTGTGACCAGGCTGCTTGGAGGAAAAAGGCCGGAGATTGGAATGCTGCACTGAAACAAGTCTCAGGTGCAGACTTTGGAACGCCAAGTCCTGTGGAAGTAGAGCGGTACTCTGGCAAGCACTAATAAGATTGTTTACTGGAAGCTTCTGAACCTTAGAGCCATTTCCTGCATACCTGCAAGGTTTTAGTTAATTATCTTCCTCTGTTCCTGCGTCTATGCTCTGCTAATTTTGCTTTCTGATTAAAGAAACAAATAAATACAATGAGTCTGCAGAGATCTGGGCTCTCAGTCCTAGAGGCTGGGAGTCGCCTGTACCAATCTTTCTTTTATGTTGTGTGTTTCTTCTAAGTCTTGCAGCCTTGCAGCGCCTTCTCTCGTGCATACTCATTGCCAAGCTGGACTCAGCAGCTGCTGCTTCTTGGCCTGGACCTTAACAGGGTCACCAGTGAGCGTGAGCGTCTAGCTGGACTCACGGATGCAGGTGCTGTCCTGTACCTACTACTTAGTAACTGACACATGAGTATTTCAGCTCAAGATAGGCGCTGACCCAGGATATTCAGCTGAACCCGCCTGGCCTGTGAGAGGGCCAGGGAGGAGGCTCCACCCTCACAACATGCAGGCCAGTGCCCTCCCCATCCACACTGACCTCCGGCTCCTCACCGGTATAACTGGAAGTCCTCTTCTGAGAAGATATTTTCTATTTTATCCCCAAAGTATCTGAAAGTAAGAGTATTAACAAATGTAACATTTTATTAATTTCTCCTTTAAACTCAGTATTTCCTCCAGGCAATGCACAGGTCCCTGGAAACCAGCTGGAATTGTAGGTTGGAGCTGATCTGTTTCTACAACAACACCTGAGTGATAACAGGGAAGGTGGGAGTCAGGACTGCCTAGCACACTTAAGGGCTGGTTATAAAGGCTGAGAAGTCGAGGCTTCTCCTGGCCCCTCAAATCCTACAGCTCACATAGCTCACAGGGAACCAGAGTCCCTCAAATCCTACAGCTCACATAGCTCACAGGGAACCAGCCTGCCTCACCCATCCTGCTCTGCCTCGGCCCCGTCCCTCATCCTCAAGCAGGTCCCAGCTTCCTGAGAGGCCTCGATGGAGAAAAGGATGTTGCCCTCTGAGAAGGGCCATATCTTCCAGTTCTTGCCTAGCCCACATCCCTGCAGCAAATGCTGCAGTTTACCCAAGACTTGAAGCTGCTCTGATGGAAACCTCACTTGGTGTCCCTGGCTAAGACAGGCACAGAGCTGCAAGTCCATGTCACATCATTAGAGCACCACCCCTTGGGCTCTCACCTGTACAGGTTCACAAAGTGCTTCCCGACAGACAGGGCTCCTGAGTGCAAGTCCAAGATGGACGCCTGCAAAAGACAGTTTGCAGAGCAGAGCTTGAGGCCTGTGTGGTGGCAGCCACAGATGTGTGACCAGCCGCTGACCCGAGACACAGGTGACTGAGATCCATCCTAGCACATCCTGGGTCAGGGAGATGGCACACAGGAGCAGTTTGAAGAAAGTTAGACCCAGGGTGTGTGTGGCACGATCCCATTCCCTGCTGCCTGAAGAGCAAACTCTGGTCTGATTCTGAAAATTGTCCACAGATGGCGCTCCCCCAGATGCATCTGTGAACTTGCCCCCCTCCCCACCCACAGCTTTGTTGAGGTTAAACCAACACACACCATCTGCTTCTGTTTAAAGTGTACAGTTTGACAAGTTTTGATGTTGGTATACACCCACGCAACCATTATCACCATCATGAAAACAAACATCCATCACCCCCAAATATCCTTGTACCCCTTAGCAATCCCTCCCTCCTGCCTCTCTCCACCCACCCCACCCCCAGGTATGGGTGCAACTTCTGTCACAACAGAGTGATTTATGTTTTCTACAGTTTTAGGTCAACAGAATCACACAGGAAGTAATCTGCTCTGGTTCCTCTCACCCAGCACAGCCACGCCATGATTCACTCACGTGCTCCATGCATCTACTGTCTGTTCTGTCTTACTGCTGAGAGCATCTCATTATTGGGTGCACAGTTTGTTGCTCACCTGCAGGTGGGCATGTCTGTGTGGATAGACTCCTTCAATCTCTTAAGTAAATGTCCAGGAGTGGAACTGCTAGATCATAACTTTCTTTTTTTTTAATTATTTTTATTTATTTATTCATTTTAGAGAGGAGAGACAGAGAGAGAGAGAGAGAGACAGAGACAGAGAGAGAGACAGAAAGCGAGAAGTGGGGAGGAACAGGAAGTATCAACTCCCATATGTGCCTGACCAGACAAGCCCAGGGTTGTTTTTTTTTTGTTTTTTTTTTTTATTTAATTTAATTTTTATTTATTTTAGTGAGAAGAGAGAGAGAGAGAAGGTGAGGAGGAGCAGGAAGCATCAACTCCCATATGTGCCTTGACCAGGCAGGCCCAGGTTTTGAACCAGCGACCTCAGCATTCCAGGCCGACACTTTACCCAGTGAGCCACCACAGGTCAGGCAAGCCCAGGGTTTTGAACTGGTGACCTCAGCATTCCAGATCGATGCTGTATCCACTGTGCCACCACAGGTCGGGCTGGATCATAACTTTCTAATGAATGACCAAAGTGGTCTCCACCGCTGCCCATCTGCCCCTGCAGGCCCTTCCCCACATCCCATCCCAGGAGGGAAGTGGCCACCAGTCTTGGAGCTTCTCTGTTGTTCCTTATTGATACAGCAACTAGTCCAGGGGGTCATTTGAACATAATCTGTGCTTTAAAAATGCTAACTGAACTTAAAGGCAACAAACCTGGTTAATTTGCTGCAAGACAACCTCCTGGGTGTATGCTGAGCAGCTGAGCAAAGAGTCAAAGATGAGTCCCATACAAACAGGTTTTTAATAAATATTCCTCCCAAACCAAATCAAAATAAAAGGGGCAGCTTGATTTTCAGAACTCAACAGGAAAGACTGCAGAATAAAATAAAGTCAGGCAGATAATCATGGAAATACATACTTAGAAATTCTAGCAAAGTCTGTGAATGAGTCTTCCTAGGAGTTTCAACATGTAGAATGGTTCATATCCATGTGGTGACTATAATTCAGGGATCACCAAACCATGCAGAGAATGAATCTTCCCACAGATCCACAGTGGGCAGAGAGCCACGTTCAGGAAACTACACAAGAACTCAAACCAACAAGGATGCAAGATGATGAGAACTCAAACTAAAGTAAGTGCTCGCAGGACGGGACTCCCAGATGCTGCCCAGGAAGTGGATGAGCTGTGCTGGACCTATCTCAGTTCCTTGATGCTGCTGTAACTAATTGCCACAAACCAGGGATTTAAAACAAGAGGAATTTATCCTCTCATGCTCTGGAGGCAGAGGTCTGAGATTGAGATGTCAAACAGCCACACTCCTTCCAAAACCTCAAGGGTCCTTCCTACCTTTTCCAACCTCTGGTGGCCCATAGAATCCCTTGGTTTGTGGCTGCATCACTGCATTTCTGCCTGTCATCACATGGCTGCTCATTAGTCTCAATCTCTCTCTGCCTTCTTCCTACAAGAACGCTTGTGATTGGATTTTCGATCTGCCCAGAAAATCCAAGATGATCTCATCTTTTTTTTTTTTTTTTTTCTTTTTTGTGGGAGAGACAGAGTTAGAGAGAGGGACAGATAGGGACAGACAAACAGGAAGGGAGATGAGAAACATCAATTCTTCGCTGTGGTTCCTTAGTTGTTCATTGATTGATTTCTCATATGTTCCTTGACTCGGGGGCTACAGCAGACCAAGTAACCCCTTGCTCGAGCCAGCAACCTTAGGCTCAAGCTGGTGAGCCTTGCTCAAACCAGATGAGCTTGCGCTCAAGCTGGCGACCTTGGGGTCTCGAACCTGGGTCCTCCACATCCCAGTCCAATGCTCCACTGTGCCACCGCCTGGTTAGGCCAAGATGATCTCATCTTGAGATCCTTAACTTAATGACATCTGCAAAAGTCTTTTTCCCAAAATGCATCCCACTCACAGGTTCTGGTGGACCACTGCTCCCCAGAAATCTCCCACAATGGATGACAGTGCCCACACTGGTCTGAGGCCTGTGTCTGAGAGGGTGGGGAGCTCCACCGGCATGCTGGACACTGTTCCCCACAGCCCCTTTGTTTCCAGCACTGTCACTCTCCTCACTAGGTTCCTGCTGAGTCACCACTCAGCCCCATGCCTGACACCCCCACCTCCTGCCCAGCATTCTGAAATGCAAATGTGACCTGAAGCTCCCAGCTGTGACATACCCTTAGGACAGGGAACTTTCATCTCAATTGAGCAGCTGCAGTTGGTGCCCCAGGGACCCAGGACTTGTCCATAGGGATGGTGGGGGCATGTGAGGGCCCTGCATGTCCCTCACTTCCTCCTTTCCCTCAGAGGGAGGGCAAGTTAAAGGAGTAAAGAGAAAACTGAAGCAGAAATGGCAAACCACTCACCCCTCCATCAGATCCTCCCAGGGAGAGCCCCTTCTCCGCTATGCTGTGGGAAAGATCATTTAAAATCAGATTTATTAATAGTCTTATCTACCATACGTCTAGGCAAATATCAATCTTACCATCAATGCAATGTGAACAGATAGTTTAATGTCTAGGATATAAACACATGCTTAGACCATGGGACTCAGCTGCCAATGCTAAGTGAGTGAATGGCAATATTTCATCATCTTGTTGACAACACAGGACACAGTTTAGGAACAAGAGGGTCTCATGGCTGTCTGCCATGCTGAATGGTTGAACTACTCCCAGTGAGTCCCTGTCCTGGTCACCACAGGCTTGGGAGGGTGCTCTAGAACCACCAGTTTAGGAGGTTAAGGAGGTGGTTCAGGTGGTGGCCTGTGCTGGACCTGACAGGACCACCCAACCACTGAAGAGGCAAGGGCTTCCAGTATCTTGAGCAGATGCTTTGCAGCTGCCTAGGAAATGGCCTGGGGGAGGATCAACCCCTAAGACCAGTACCCTCATCCCAGCAGCCCCACAATGTTGTCTGGAAAAAGGAGCATCTCCTGTTGGGACTCTCAATTCAGCATGTGGCAGATGTCAGCAAAGTCAATTGCAGCTTGAGGGCCAGACTCTGCTCAACTTGGTGCTTGCTTCCAAAGATATTCTATGTCTGAACAGCTCATAGCAAATCTAAGCTTTAAGATTCTGTTTTAAGGCCCTGGCCGGTTGGCTCAGTGGTAGAGTGTCGGCCTGGCGTGCAGGAGTCCCAGGTTGGATTCCCGGCCAGGGCACACAGGAGAAGCACCCATCTGCTTCTCCACCCTTTCCCCTCTCCTTCCTCTCTGTCTCTCTCTTTCCCTCCCGCAGCCAGGGCTCCACTGGAGCAGGGTTGTCCTGGGTGCTGAGGATGGCTCTGTGGCCTCTGCCTCAGGCGCTAGAGTGGCTTGGGTCGCAACAGAGCAACGCCCCGATGGGCAGAGCATCGCCCCCTGGTGGGCATGCCGGGTGGATCCCAGTCGGGCGCATGCGGGAGTCTGTCTGACTATCTCCCCGTTTCTGGCTTCGGAAAATACAAAAAATTAAAAAAAACCCAAAAAACAAAACAAAACACTTCAACCAGAAAAAATCCAACTACTTCCAAGTAAGGCTTCCTGCTCCACATAAGTCACTGCTAGCAGTCAAAGTGTTCACCCTCACCTATTCTGGAGGAGAGGGAACCCAGTGACCACCTGCTGTGGGTGAACACCCCACCTCTAAATAGGCTCCTGCTGGGCCCCAGGAGCTGATGGAGCAGCATTCCCATACAACCTCCCAAATGGGTCAGAACAACTTCCCCTGGAGGAAGCCCAGATCCAGAAGATTCTGCTCACAAACAGCAACAACCTTTTTTCCTAAAAAAAAAGACTAGCCTACCCTTGTCTTGGAAGCACACAGAAAATCCTCATGAAATTTGACATGAATTCTCTAAGTCATTGTTTTAGTAGTAATTCTTTGCTTTCTGCCCTTAGTCCCACATTCCTGCTCGTTTGGGACAGAAGCTCATGGATGCATCATACCTGCGAATCCGTTGGGCTTCATTCCTGGTGATGACAGTGTCAGTGATGCACCGGCCACACTTGGTAGGGGAGCAACCTGGAGAGAGAGGTACCAGGGTGAGGTCAACCCGGCAACAACAAAGCCCAACAACAGAGCCTGTGGGTGGCCCTCCCCAGGGACAACGGGATCTTGTGAGATGGGGCCTTGCCATGCACAGGATTCAGGGGACCACTTTGGCAAATAAAATAAGGAATACCCAGTTAGCTTTGAATTTCAGATAAGCAAGGATGACTTTGCACGTGAGTGCATCCCATCATCTCACTGGTGGGCCATGTTTCTGGAGGCCTGGCACCAGGCAGGCCCTTGGAAACACCTGGCACTCTGAAGACCCAGTATTCCCAAGTACCTGTCAGGAAGTCACTCCTGCATGACCAAAGCTCTGCTTATGATGCTAGTTTCTATCCTACCCCAGAGCCCTACAACTGATACTGACAAAGTGCTCACCACCCTCTCCTTCCTCTGCCGCTCTGTACCTGGGACCCGCAAATGCTCAGAGGGAGAAAGCTGGAGAAACCCAGATGAGGATGGGCCCAGGGTGAGGTGGATGGGGCTAGGATGAGGTAGCGCATCAAAGGCAATGAGCTCAACAAGCTCCTTGTGTTTGTTAGGAAGGATAGGCTGGCTATCCCACACCAGATGGCCATGTGGCACATCCTAGCTTGTAAGAAAAGACCCTGCACAAACGGCAGTTAACTTCAGAGCAGGGGTTACTTGGAGACAAGAGATCTTGGAGTGTGTTAACCATAACAGGAGACTGGCCTGGGGTTACTTGAATGCAAGTACACAGGATTCTTGGAGGAATGCCTTCAAGAACCAGATGCCCTTTATGATTGATAAGCTCTGAGACTCTGACTCTTCTCATGTCCATGATCATGAAGGACACAGTAGGCAGGGTTGGGATGAAACGGATGGGGAAAAAGGCTTTTGTAGCTTTCTAGTTTTATCTGCTGAGCTATGGCTCTTGGAACTCAATAAATATGCAGTGGCGCAGTTTCTCAGAGCTGATTCCACCTAAGAGTTTCAGCCTCTGCTCTACTACTTTCATCTGATGTGTCTTATTCCTTGCGAGTCCCATAACACTAGCTGATGAGCTGGAGTCTTGGGACACTCTCAGGATAGGCTGGGCTGGCTGACCTCTAGCTTTTCGCCTTTTCCTCTTCTTCCAGTCTGTAATGTGAGCCCAGTGTCCTGGAACCACATGAGCCTCACACTGAGTGGGAGCACCAAGGAGTTCAGATGTAGATAAGCTCCAAGGATGCCGGGCTGGCCTGGAGTACCTATCACTAGGCCTTGTCTTGTGGGGAAATAAACTTCAACTTGGGGGTCATTGGGGAAAGGATGCCTCAGTTCCATGGGACTAAATATAATCCTAAGATTCTAGCAATGTGCAGATTCTACATGCCTCCTTCAGTACCTGATGAATGGAGGGGACAGAAATCCATGAGGATCAGAGGGTTTGATGACTCAAAGGCTTGGCATAGGAGAAATATACAGAACTCTGTGTGTCACTGTTGGGAAACATACATTTTCCCAAGTACATGTGAGACATTAACAGAGAAAGTCTGAACCAAGATCCAAGTATTGCTAGCATACAGATTATACAATATGGCTACAATGCAATTAGTTTAGAAATCAATTTTTAAAAAGAGAGAACCAAAATCCCATGAATTTAGAATTTAAAAAACCAGTAGCCACATAGCATGTTCAATGTGAACAAGGTCAAGAGCACAAGAGCATAATCTGGGTGACAGAGTAAGTTGTGAACAGTTGACAACATCAGTGCACATACATGAGTGTGTGTTTCACAAACACACAGTAACACACACCATGTGGACACACACCCAGGCGGGGGACCCTAGCTCATCAGGAGCCCCCTGCTAGGACTGGAGGCCCCCCACAGTATGAAAAGCCTCTACTTGTTTCTGTCACCTAAGGGAGGAAAGAGCCAAGGAAGAGCAACTCGAGAGGCTTTAAAATACACTTCAGCTCTTTTAAAAATTGTGGTAAAATATAAATAATACAAACCTTACTGCTTTAACCATTAAGTGTCCAATTCAGTGCACTTAGCACATTCACACTGTTGTGTGATGATCACCCCATCCATCTCCTGAACTTTGTCATATTCCCAAACTGATAATCCATTCCCGTGAAACACAAACTGCTCCTCAATTTCCCCCATTTCAACTATTTTTAATGTTGAGATAGATACATATATATATATTTTAGTGAGAGAGCGCAAGAGACAGAGACAGAAAAGGAGAGAGATGAGAAGCATTAACTCATAGTTGCTGCATTCTTAGTTGTTCATTGATTGCTTTTTTATATGTGCCTTGAGGGGGGCGTGCCTCCAGCTGAGCCAGTGTCCCCTTGCTCAAGCCAGGAACCTTTGGCTTCAAGCCTTTGGGCACAAACCAGTGACCATGAGGTCATGTCTATTATCCCATGCTCAAGCCAGCAACTCTGCATTCAAGCTGGTGAGCCTGCTCTCAAGCCAGTGACCTTGGGGTTTTGAACCTGGGTCCTCAGTGTCCCAGGTCCACACTCTATCCACTGTGCCACCACCTGGTCAGGTTAATGTCGATCAATTATTAAATGGGTAAGAAGAAAACTTTTCTTTAGTTCCAACCACTGAAAAATATTTTCCTGAACACTGGGACTTTAGAGGGGAAAAGCCACCTAAGACAGTGCCAACCACAGAGCAGGCTCCTTCCCTGATGGCTGTGGCTCTAGGGGTGAAGCACTGGTTCCAAGGAATGGGCCTGCCCAGCAAACTGCATGCGTCCTTCTACTGAAATTCTCTGAGCATCTCAACAGTGCCGCTTAGTGGGAGGACTTGGCAACTCTTCTTGATTCAAGTTCAAAGCATCACTCTGAATAAAAAAAACTGAATTCTGCCTGTAAAACTAGGTCGCTCAGGGTAGGTTTTTCAAACTGAGAAAGAACCCAGGAAGCAGAGAACTTGTGGGAAAATATAGCAGCCAGAGAAGGCCCAAGTTCCGTGCGTTCCCCAGAGTGCTGAACTCCGCTAGCCCTCCCCCTGACGGTTCCTCCTCACACAACCTGCTGCCTTTCGCCAGACCGCTGACCGCACTCTCCTCCTGCCCTCTCAGAGTGGCAAGCACCAGGATGGGACACCCACTGGGGAAAAGGGCCTCTGATAGTGCCTTTTTTTTGTTGCAACATTTTTTATAGTGACAGCGCTCTAAGGCACTCTCCATAGCCACTGCCTTTTCTGGCTTCAACTTTCAGTCTCTCCCTTTCCAATTCTGTTACATCCCTCCAGGCAGACCCTCTCCTCCATCAGACAGCACTCCCAGTGAGGGGCACCTCAGTGAAATGCTGGCCATGGCCTCCAAGGTGACTAACAGGCCTGCCCTGTGCAGGGCCTGAAACCCCTGCACTTCCCTGTCCAGGTGTGGGCCAACAAACCTAGGGTACAGGAAAGGTCATCTGCCTCCCCCATGACCTTCAACCTGATCCCCACTGATTCACCATAGCAAAACACATGCATTTTAAATGTGCTGCATTTCTTGTTAACTTGCCACTTTTCTGGATCACGACAGCATTGTGTACCTTCAAACCTTCGGTGATTGTTATAGTCCTCCGAGCAGGGCACCTCGATGAACCTGCCAGGCAGGACTTCGCTGCGGTAAGCCAGGACCTCAGTGACACCATCATCATGCTCCAGACTGCACCAAAGCAGGAACACAGTGAGCATGGCACAGGCTCCCAGAACGGTGGCTCTCAGCCACTTCCTCCACATTTCCTGTGGTGTCCAGGTTCTCTTCATGCTGAGAACAAAAAACACAATCATGATCACCCACATGCACTTGTATGTGCTGAAAAGGCAGACCGTGATGACCAGAGGCCACATCCACAGTTCATTACAGCCTTGACCTGTCCCTACACTAATCGTTGTCAGAGCTACTGTCAACCAATACAGAGGCACCTGCCAGGTAGGGAGGATGTGCCTCCCACCATGGACTAGGCAGGGCTCACTGCCCCTTGCAGGCAACAGGAAGAGCTGCCCATGGACAACCAGTTTGGGGAGTCCTACCAGTCCATGGTGCTGTTCACCTTGCCTACATCTGGAAATGATCTCCCTATGCCACATGTGTGCCCCAGTGTGCATGCACACCCATACACACAACCCTAACTAAGGTGAGTCAAACCCACGTAACTAAACTGTAAGCCAGTCAGAAAGAGAAAACAAGCACAACAGAAATTATCTGTAAGCAAGACATTTTCTGTACAAGTTGGGGACCATGAGTGGCTCACTGTCCATGCTAAAGTTGCATGTGTGTCTGTGTTTCTGTAGTACATATGCATGCACATGTTTGTGTCTGTGTATATTCATGTGTGTTTGCATATGTGTGTAACTGAGCAGCTGTGTGCTCTGTTTTCTAGGAAAGGCTTGGTGGTCACAGAGCTAGATGAACTGGCAGGAAATGAGAAAAAAAGATAAGGGCATCCCTTCACAGAAGTGCGGGTACCTTATTTCTTCAAATACATATAATTAATTCCTAGAAAGCAGGACACTTGTGTAAGGTCGGTGAATAGAGGGATGGTCACGTGGGGAACCCAGGCCCACGAACTTTGGCTAGGACCACCCACAGCCAAGCGCACCAAAAGAAACTTCCTAGGAGTCCTTGGAAAAAAGCGACTGACTGTCAGCCAGTAAGATTTCTCTGACCCCTTTTTAAATATACCCACGCGGTCTCTCCGTGTGCGATTTTCCTGACCTCCATCTTAACAGGCCAGTGAATCTCGTCCGAGGAACGCTCTGTGCTGAATAAAGCCTTTTGAACTTACCACACTTGGTGGCTCCAAGACCTGTTCCTTCCTTCTCGGCGGGGAAAAATACCTTACAACTTGCCTTCTAATTTTATAGTCCCTCAAACCTCACACTGCTAAATCAATAGTTCCAATCAAATAAACCCTAAGGTGGGCACAGCACAGTCAGCACATTGGGTGGATACATGATCATTTTAAACGGATTTTTAGACACCTGGGAGATTTGCCTAGCCCACAAAGACCCACCACTCACAGAACTGTGCAGTCCAGCTTTCAACCTACTCAGCCTCCATTGAGTAGACTGGATGGACACCTGACTACAAGTGAGCCTATCACTTCTCTTCCCCAAGAATTCGGATTGGACAGAGAGAGCAAGCTCTTAGCAGCAGGTGGCTGAAACTCTAACCTGCAGATGCAGACAGAGCTGTTGGCCACATATTCTGAGACAGCCTGGATGCTGAGACAGAAAAGGACAGCGGGGAGTGGGAGGCGGAGAGGGAGGAAAAAGTGAAGAAACAGCCTCTCGGGCCAGATCTGGATGCAACACTCCCCCTCGTAGTCTCCTCAAAATAAGCATCTCTGTTTGAAGCAAGCTGCCAAAATAGGAGTCTGTTTTCTCAGGTCTGGGAACAAGACCCACGGCCCACGAGGCAAGCGCGGTGATTTGTCCTGAGGTGATTAAAATGCACCTTAGCCCCGAAAGCTTGAGGCAGAATCCCCTCGAAGGCAACGTGATCAGATGGTCACTTATTCATCGGGCCATCAAACAGGGAGCCCTCATGTTCACAGAACACAGGGACCAAACGATGGGAACCTGGAGCCCTCTGTACACACGGGGTTGGCGGGAGTCAGGGCGGGGAGACTCCCTTCTACCTCATGATCCCCTGCTTAAGCCACCTGAGCCCCGGCTGGCCACGTGGACTCAGGTGGCCAGCGGGTGCGGGAACCTGCAGGCCCCACCTACCAGACAGCCAAGCCTCCTGCCGGAGGCCACGCCCATACCCGAACAGACCCCACCCACACGATAGCGACACTCGGGCCACACCCACGTCCCGGCCGACAGCCTCCGAGTCCGTGCATCCCGCTGTCTTCCTTCTGTTTGCGCTGTCTGGTACCTGCTTGGGCGCCTGCGCTCGGCTACCCCGCTGCCCTCGGGCGTTTTGGGTGCGCCCCTCCGCTGCGGCGCCATCGGGCCAGCTAGCCAAGGAGCCGGGTCGAACGCAGGAGCCACTGGAGCTCGGACGACCGCCGCGAGAGATAGCGTGACGCTGACGCGGCCAGAGACGTGGCACGACACGCTCGGCCTTCGATTCCAGGGCTGGCGGCCAGACCCGAGCAATCGCAGGCCGAGCGCTGCAGAATGAATGCGCTCCCCCACCTCCCGCCCAAGGTCCTCTGCTGTCTCCGCCGAGCTCCCAGCCGCCTCCTGAAGTGCGTCTTCACCCCGCCGAGTCTGCCTAGGGGTCCGCATACCCCGGGGTTCTTGCCACGCCCAAGAGTGCTGGCACGTGGTGCTCTGTAGTGTCCGCAGGCCCCTTGCTTCGTGTACGCTCCGGATTCCTTAGAGCCTGCAGGGCGGCGAGCGGCCGTCCAAATGCGTCCGAGTCTGAAGAAGCCAAGTTAGCAGCGAGGTTCTTTCCTAAGTCTGAAGGAGGTGAGTAATGCACTGAAGGGGGTCGGGGGATGTAGAACACATTCTAGAATCCACTGGACTAAAAATGTGTTCTGTCCCGCAGACCTGAAACTGAGGAACTCGAGTGCCCTCCGAGGCCACTCAGGGCCCGCGGTCTCCCACGCGGGAGCAGCGACCACGGCAGACCTACTTGTGGTCTGATAAAGATCAGTGACAACTGACCCACGTCTCTGGAGTCATCTCCTTTCCGTAGACCTCTTGCAGGAGGGGATCAAAGCAAAGGAGTTAGCGCTCACAGTAGGGTGGAACTGGTTCTCTGGTTCTGCTGCTTTGTGTTTTGGCAGGACCTTAGGCTGCAAAGGACTGACTGACGGATCTGTTGCAGGTGAAGTGTCTCTGCTCTTGTCACCCCAGAGTTATGGGAGTAACAGCATTGCTGTCTGTCTGCATATGAGGCGCACGCACGACCAGTGCAGATTTCTCAGCTCGGACGTGTCTCTTTTGAATCTATTCCTTGGAAAATAGATTTGGTTCGTAAGGTTTTAAAATAGTTCAGCTTTAAAAGCATTGCAGTTTTTCAGAATGCTTTTTCTTGAAACTCATCCACCCCTCAGCTAGTAACAAGTAGCTGCCTTAAGAATTTTGTCATTGCCCAGGCCAGGTAGTTTAGTTGGTTAGACTGTGCAGCCTCCCAATATGCCAAGGTTGCAGGTTCGATCCCTGGTCAAATCAATGTTTCTCCTCCCCCTTTCCCTTCCACTCTTTCTAAAATCAGTTAAAATTTTTTTGAAAAGAATTTTTTCATTGAGATTGTCTTCAATATAATGTTTTTTAAAAAATCAGGTGGATTGGTTTCTGCGTGCAACTGTTTTAATTTTTTTTTGTATTTTTTTTTTTTTTTTTTTGTATTTTTCTGAAGCTGGAAACAGGGAGAGACAGTCAGACAGACTCCTGCATGCGCCCCACCGGGATCCACCCGGCCTGCAGTGGGCGATGCTCTGCCTCTCCAGGGCGTCGCTCTGTTGCAACCAGAGCCACTCTAGCGCCTGGGGCAGAGGCCAAGGAGCCATCCCCAGCTCCCGGGCTATCTTTGCTCCAATGGAGCCTCCCTGCGGGAGGGGAAGAGAGAGACAGAGAGGAAGGAGAGGGGGAGGGGTGGAGAAGCAGATGGGCGCTTCTCCTGTGTGCCCTGGCCGGGAATCGAACCCAGGACTTCTGCACGCCAGGCCGACGCTCTACCAGTGAGCCAACCGGCCAGGGCCTGCGTGCAACTGTTTTAGCTTCCCTGCTGTTGTATAAACATTAAGGTCAAGTTGATGAACCTTTGTGGAGAGGAAGTAGTTTGAGTTATGAACAGTATCTATGACCAATATACCCAGATTCTTTTTCTTTTTCCCATTAATCCTTTGTGCTTTTATAACAGATGGGGAAAAATAAGATTTCACTGTTTCCCAGCTGGTTAACTGTCATCCAGACACTCCCTTCACTTCAACATAACACAGTCAACACAGATACACCAGTGGCTCATTTGTGTTTCAAATCATTAATGGCCTATTTTAATTTTTTGCCTTCTTTTTAAATTCAGGTATTGTCTACATATGGTGTTATACAAGTTTCAGGTGAAACATAGTTATTCGACATGTCAGTGGCCTATTTTAGATCCTTGACAGTTTTTTCTGACCTAGATGAAATGTTTTTTCTTCCTCCATACCAGCAAGCTGACTTCAGTCTAGAAATGTAAATATTTTTAATGCTATCCAAAGTAAAATAAAATCAAGGGTAAACTTTCTACAGAAATGTATTGTGGGCCTGAAACAATGTTTGAAGATATCTGCCTGCCTGTTTTCAATGGCATAGGGCAGATAGTTTAAGAGGGTCTTTTAAATAGGAAATTATCTTGCAGCCACTTGTGTTACAATAGGTCAGAGCCTTCTTATAAGGAAACCAGTGCTGTTCAACTTTAGAGGCAAATCACACTTAAATGCAGCAGTCCTTGTGCATAAACATGGAATAGATGTCTTAAAGACAACTTGATTTGTGTCATGGTGGTGGTATGTTTCCTCCTAGCTGATATCAAACTGACACAGAAAGCAGAAGCCTCTGCCCACTCACAGCTGAATTTCTCTACCAGGAAGAAGTGTCCAGACAAGAGATTTTTGTTGTGTGACTTCACAAAAAGTAGTGAGATGTCAGGCCCCTCACCATTTAAGATGCGATTTGTTCATCTGGACCTTAAGGGAGCCCCGCCAAAAGTCTCATACTTCTCGGAGGTAGGAGCTCCCTTTTACCTTGAGGTAACCACTTTGGGTTTGGTCTTTAGAGTTGTAAAGTAACCTGTAGAAATGTGTGCGTAGAACTCAGCCATGGGTCTGGCTTGGTCACAGTGGTGGCAGCAGTGGAGATTTTTTTTTTTTTTGACAGAGACAGAGAGAGAGTCAGAGAGAGAGGGATAGACAGGGACAGACAGGAAGGGAGAGAGATGAGAAGGATCGATTTTTTTTTTCATTGTGGCACTTAGGTTGTTCATTGATTGCTTTCTCATATGTGCCTTGACTGCAGGCCTTCAGCAGACCGAGTAACCCCTTGCTCAAGCCAGTGACCTTGGGTCCAAGATGGTGAGCTTTGCTCAAACCAGATGAACCCATGCTGGCAACCTTGGGGTCTCGAACCCGTGTCCTCCGCATCCTAGTCCGACGCTCTATCCACTGTGCCACCGCCTAGTCAGGCAACAGTGGAGATTTTTTAATATCCTCTCACAAAACAGAGCAACCAGGACAGCAAAAGGAAAAACAGGACAGAGAACCCCCAACTTCTTCATTGTGGACTGAATGTGTCCCGCAAAATGTATTCGAATACTGGCCCTCATACTTGTGAAGGGGACCTGATTTGGAAACAAGGTCTTGTAGACATCATTGACATGAGGGGAGCGTATGCAAGTTTTCGTAATTTATAGTCAGTTTTTGAGCACAGTCCCAAGCTGATGTCCTCCTCTGTCCAGCATGCTTCAGAACATCCCAGATTCTTGAAGAAAGAAAACTGACAGTAATGTCAACAGGAGTGTCACAAGTCATATGAGACACGGGTTGCTGTTTTACGTGTCTGCAGGGAGACTTTCCCTTAGCACCCACAATGTGCGATTTGTTACCCCAGCTGTGAGGCCAGACTGAAAGTTCCAGCTCTGTGTATAGTAGGCATGACCTGTTCCTAAAAATCCTTGAGGATAGGCATTCATATTCTTTGAAATAAAGATAGAGTAATGGGGGGGCGGTGTGAGGGAGTAGGTCCGTGAGGTAGCCATGACCAGCTGTACCTCTATTCCCTTTCATCTTCCCATACATACCTCTCAGTTCACACCACCAACCAGAGCCCTGTCAGTTCCTCCAATTCCTTGTGCTTGAAAAGCCTCCTCTGTGTTGCATCTCAGCCAGGTGGGCTGCTCTCTGTGACTGCAACCTTCTGTGCTTGCTTGCCCAGCCTTCCCTCCCCAGCTAAGCCACTGGTCAGCTGCCGTTCAAAAGCAGCTGTTTATTAATGTGTGGTCCTCCCACCCGTGTGCAGTGTTATGTCACTGTGTTAGATTTGACATAACACAAAGTACACATTCCAGGTTACAAATGTACAGATAGAATATGAGTATCAATAGCGCTCCGTGTCTGAGAGCCAAACAAGGTCCACTGCTGGATGTGTCACTGTCCTTCAAATAGTCATTCCTTCATGGCACCCCTGTCTCCCTCCAGATCTTTCCTCTGTTCCATGCCCTGGGCGCAAATGGCCTCCTCATTGAGTATGAAGACATGTTTCCCTATGAGGGCCACCTGGGCCTGCTGAGGGCCCAGCATGCATACAGGTATCTGTGGGCAAGGGACGCCTCATGCAGAGAAAACGGGTGGGGGTGGGCTGGCAACCTGGAGATGTGGGTAGGGCAGGTGTGAATTTCACAGTGTAGGACAGTCCTGTCGGTCTTTTTAAATGCATGTGCTGAATTATAAAACTTGTTCATAGAAGAGTAGAGAAAATAAGCGAGGCCTGTGATCCCCATAAGGAGAACTGTGATCTTGTCAGTAGGTGTGAAGTGCGGAGAGAACCTTTGAGAGGTTCCATGCAGGGGGAAGGAGGGCTGCTCCTTGAGGTCATAGCAGGATCTTCGTGGGAAAATGGAGATTAAAGGGGAGAGGCTCAGACTCCATGACATCGGATATGGTGGTCCTGGATGCACTCTGCTGGCTTCAAGGTTATGGTATCTATGCAAATCAATAGCAAGTTGCCCAAAGAAGAATGGGCAGAGGACACTTACTGTCAGATCCCAACAAGAAATCAGGATGGCCAGTGAACATATGATAGTAATAAAAGAAATAAAAACAATGAAATGCCATTTTGGATACTGAATTGGTGGATCTTTAAAAAATTTGTTAATACTCTGTTCATGAGGGTGAGAAAAAGCAAGCCTCCCTCTGGTGGACTGTAAACAGCCTGGCTGTCCTGGAGGTTTGGGTCTCTGTGTCAAAACTCCCCGACGTGTCTGACCTATAGGCCCCATGCACGTTGGATGGGAAGACAGGGAAGGTATGGGTATGAAACAGTGTTGTGGCCTCTGTTGTGGCCATCCTGCCCAAGGTTTTCATTTACTTTATGCCATTCTGTTCTTTCTACAATGAACACGGTTTTTTTGTTTGTTTTTAAGTGAAAAAGGTGCCAGCGTTCCTGTAAAGTTTGAAAAAAGTGTAATTAGGGTAAAGAGAGAACTTTATAGTCATTACATTTGTAGAACTGATTAAGAGTTGGTTTAAACAGAGAAACTGGAAATTGCTTTCTTTTTTGAGATAAATTCATAAATGACGACTCGTGGAGGAGGCAGTCAGTCCAGAGGCACTCTTGGGTGCTCCCACCCTGGGCAAGTTCACATCAGCTTCCTCAGGGTGGGGTGGGTCTTCCTCCATGCACAGGTGCAATGCTAAATCCCTTGGGGTGAGGTCACTGCACCAGAACCCTTTCTTTCCTCTTGAAGGAGTCTCCAGCTTTCTCTGTAAAGATGGGACAGGGAACGTTTTAGGCTTTGTCTGGCCCCTGTTACCACTCTGTGCAGCAGGAGCAGCCACGGGTGACATGCAAATGACTGGGCCTGGCTGTTTTCCAGGAACACTATAAGTGGATACTGAAATATTTTCTGAATCATTTTAAAATGTAGAAACCCTTCTTAAGTCACAGCTGCCCTAAAACAAATGGGGAGTTAGCCCTCAGGTTCACCTGCTGACCCTGCTCTATAATATGATTCCTTGTGTAGCCTTTTCTGGTAAAATGACTTCAGCACCCTATAGTTTGGGTAAAAATAGCTGATGGGAAGCAGACTTACTTGAGGCCCTAACAGCATCAAGCCCCTAGATTCTAGAGCAGAAGTGTCCGAAACCTTTAGAGTATCCATTGAACTTTTTGGAGTTAGTGACCATAGATCGTACTAGTTTCCCTAAGAGCCTGACTAGGAAGGGCTGGGGGAGCAGGAGCTGGCATGATCCTCTGGGTAATCTTTTTCTCTGCAGCCCCTCTGAAGTCAAAGAGATCCTGCATCTGGCCACACTGAACGAGCTAGAAGTTGTCCCCTTGGTGCAGACATTTGGGCACATGGAGGTAAGTGGAAGGAAGAGGAGTCACCTGGTGCCCACGTCTGGAGTTTGGGGGTGTCACAGGCAGGAAGCAGCTCAGCACAGCAGAAATGGCTCTTGGAAGCCCCTGTGAAGAGACAGAGAGGGTGGAGCTGTTGGTCAGACTACTTCTGCCCCTAATGGAGGGAGAGTCAGGGCCCCAGCTGTTTGCTTCTTAACTATGTTCATCACAGTTTACAGTACTGAGCAGCATTGAAAAGGGGAACACGCTTTCTGTTTTCTCTGTTTGTGTTCTTTTCTCAATATTGGAAATACTTTCACACCTGGTTCTGTGTTGTCCTCTAACAAATCCGCCTATTAGATCTGTTAACGCCCCACCCATCTTCATGCATGCATCTCTGGAGCATGTCTTCCGGAATTCTATCCCATAACCAATCCCCTGGCTGTCCTGGATCACGCTCACTGCTGTGCTTTCTGATTTCTTGCCACTTTCTACCTCTGGGGACCTGGAAGGTTGTTTTTGACAAATGGTTCTGTTTGGTTCTTGTTTGGGGGGGGAGGGTTGCTGACCTCTTCACACACTATATCAAGAAGTGTGGGCCGTGGCCGGTTGGCTCAGTGGTAGAGCATCAGCCTGGCATGCAGGAGTCCCGGGTTTGATTCCCGGCCAGGGCACAAAGAAGCGCCCATCTGCTTCTCCACCCTTCCCCCTCTCCTTCCTCTCTGTCTCTCTCTTCCCCTCCTGCAGCCAGGGCTCCATTGGAGCAGAGATGACCTGGGCACTGAGGATGGCTCTGTGGCCTCTGCCTCAGGCGCTAGAATGGCCCTGGTTGCAACAGAGCAACGCCCCAGATGGGCGGAACATTGCCCCCTGGTGGGCGTGCCGGGTGGATCCCGGTTGGGCGCATGCGGGAGTCTGTCTGACTGCCTCCCCGTTTCCAACTTCAGAAAAATACAAAAAAAAAAAACCAAACAAAAAAAAACAAAACAAAACAAAAAAGAAGTGTGCTCAACCTATAATTCTCAGAGTGAGTGGGACCTGTGCACACTCACTTCCCCACTCAGCCCAGTTAGAATGAGAGGAAGAAGCGGGCTGTGACAAAGCCACTGGACAGCATGGACTCTGCTTCCAGTCACTATGCCTGGGCCTCTTTGGTGACTTTGAGCAGGTGCTGCAAGTTTAAACCAAGAGAGCCTGTCAGGATTCAGAGGCAGGAACCTGGTCATGGGTTTCCTTCCTGATGGTCCCTGGCCTGCCCCTTGCCGCGGGGAGCTTAGGAGTGAGCCTCTCTCCCCGTGTCCCTGAGCTCCCTCCTCTGCTCTCTCAGCAGTTTGTGCTGAAGCATGAGACTCTCGCTCACCTCCGAGAAGTGGCACTTTTCCCCAACACCCTGAACCCGCATGAGGTGGAATGTCTAGCCCTGGTTGGAGCCATGATTGACCAGGTCATGGAGCTGCACCCTGGTGCCCGGTGGCTCCACGTTGGCTGTGATGAGGTAGGTGCCTGTGTTGCACCTTCTACTCCCCCGTTTTGCAGCAATCCCATGTGTTCACTTCAACATCATCTTTTTCACTTTGTGGGCTCTTAAATAAAAAATAGTCTGTGTGCCATGGATAGAGAAGGGCTGGCTGAGGAGGTGGTTCTGAGAGAGGGACCTCACCCAGTTGGACCTGTAAGCACCTGTGGGAGGGCTGGGCCTGAAGTGGCTATGCTACCCGCCTCCCCGAAGCAGGATTCAAGCCTTTGGAGCCTGCAGTGGGTGCGAGTTTGAGCTGGTTACTTTTTCTGACTGAAGAAATGCAGTTTTGGGCAATGGGAGAAATGAAATATTACTTTGGGGCTGTGACGCACAGACAGGTGGCTGCGAGGGGTGCTAGGCTCTGTGACCCACCCCTTACCCTTTCTACTCCACTCTCTCTCGAGAAACTTGAACGGCCCACCCGGGAGGATGGTGAGCTGACCGCCGAGCATGCATGATGCTTTGCACACATTTTACTCCAGAATTTGATCCTTTTCTTCTGAGGAAATCTTTTTTTGGGGGTAGTAAGATAACATACAACATAAAATTTACCATTCGAACCATTTAAAAATGTATGAGTCTAAGCACATTTATGATGAGCAGTCATCACACCATCTAATTCAGGACCCTTCTCCCCCCAAAGGCAACCCACACCTCTCAAGCAGTCACCCCCACCCCCTCATCCCCTTTGTGTTTATGGATTTGCTGGTTCTGGATATTTCAGAGATGGATACCAAAGCATGTGCCCTTTTGTGCCTGACACTGTCACTAAGCAGTATGTGCCCATACTCCCTTCCTGTTTCTGGCCGAGTGATATCCCAGTGTGGAGACTATGTGGTAGTCCTCATCCTGGGGGACCTCTGGACTCTTTCCCCTGCTGCAAAAGGGACCCTCGCCTGAGCGTTTACATCTTGGTAAAGAAGGCAAGGCCAGCCTTCGCCACTGACTCCTCACATGCCGCTGCCCCTAGATGATCCCAAGCTTTTACAGAGGCCAACACATCCTGTCTTCCTTCCGTCCAGGTCTATTACCTTGGAGAGGGTGAGGCTTCAAGACAGTGGCTGCAGCAGGAGCAGAACACCAAAGCCAAACTGTGTCTGTCCCACATGAGGGCTGTGGCCAGCCATGTGCTGGCCCGGCACCCCACCACAACGCCCCTGGTGTGGGACGACATGCTGCGGGACATCCCCGAGGAACAGCTGTCAGGTCAGCTCTGGCATGTCCATGGGGAGGACTTCCTGGTGCCCAGAGGAGGCTTAGCTGCTGCTAAGCTCTGTCCACTGAGAAGGGGAACTAGTTACAAGGCAGCAGAGTATTGACGTCTACAGTTCTGTCAGAACCACTGCTTAAATGTCCTCTCACAGAAATGCCACTCCCCAAAGAGAAGGATGGATCTGAACTGGGGGCAGCCGTGAGGCCCCAAACCACCATGGCCATCTGACCATCAGTAGAGGTGGGGGGAGGCTGGGCGAGGCTGGGCCATGGGACTGTCTCTGCTTCCAACCCTCTGCCCCACTTGGCTTCTGTGGCCAGTCCTGCAGGGACCCTGGCTTAGGTTCCCATGAGGGAGGCAGCAGCCTCTCCCAGTCCTCCCCCGGGCTTACCCTGCCTGAGGTTTTGGGATGAGATGGAAGATTGGTGTGGTCACTCACAGCTCTGGCCAGAACTGGGATCTGGTGTTCCAGTGCCTGCGTGGATGCCCATGATTCTGCAAGGCTCAGGTGTCCTCACTGCAGCTCTTAATGACAGGTGGCTAATTAGCATTCATTATAATTAAGTCAATTAGCAGTGTGTTCCTGTTGCACCCGTGCCTAGTGCCCCTGGCAGCTTGCAGACAGAGCAGTTTATGCTCGTGGAAAACTCTGACCACTGGCTGAGTCAGAGCTCCAGGAGTCCAGTCATTTCCATGGCTGGCTGGCTTCCTGGCTGTGGCATTTCCATCAAAAACAGCACAGTGTGGACTCTTTCCTAGGAAGGATGGCTTGTGTTCCATTTTTATGCAAAGAAGTACGTGCTAAGGGCCATTTCTAGCACTCATGACCTCTCTCCGCCCTAGCATCGGGGGTGCCACAGTTGGTGGAGCCAGTGCTCTGGGACTATGGGGCCGACCTGGACGTCCATGGCAGGGGTCAGTACTGTGTTACCAAGGGGAGACCCTGTCACCCTGACTGCCCAATGGGGGGATACAGGGCTCTCTGCTTCACCGCATGCCCCTCTCTGCGGGAGCTCCAGCCCCAGGGAGTGGCCCTCGGTGTGTCCTGTGGCTCACAGGTCGGCCTGTCCTAATGAACAAGTGAACTGAGGCCACCTGTGAGTGGTGGAAGTCTGCTCTCACTGAGATAGGTGCCCACCCAGGCCTCGTGGGTGTGGGCACAGCATGGTGTTGGGCACCATGTTTCAGGACTTGGCGGCGGCAGCCTCCTCAGGTATTGGCCCAGTCACACCTCTTTGCTGTCTTGCTCAGCCCTCCTCATGGAAAAGTACCGAAAGTGTGGTTTCCTGCGGCTGTGGGCCGCCAGTGCCTTCAAGGGGGCCACTGGGCCAAGGCAGGCCCTGCCTCCCATCGAGTACCACCTCCGGAACAACCTGCAGTGGCTGCAGGTGGCAGCCCGTGGGCCAGCAGACACACTGCAGGGCATCGTCCTGACCGGCTGGCAGAGGTGAGGTTGCTGTGGCCAGGACACACTGCCCTTCTCACCTTCCAGTCTGGGCCTCTGACCCTCCCTCTTGGCAGGAAGGAAGAACGGTCCCTCAACCCCTGTAACCACTCCCCAAAACTGCACAGGGCAGGTTGCTCTGAGTGTCGGGGCCATGGAGCATGCTTGCCTTCCTGGCCCCCACACCCTATCTGACTGAGCATCGTGTATGTCCATGGTCTGCAGTCTCCGTGAGGCCACATGCACATGGCTCACAGACAGTTGGGACTGGGACATATGTTTGATCTTAAGGATTTTATACCACATGAAAATTTGAGCTACAAATGACTTTTGGTCCCAGCCAAGTCCTGGCCACAAGTCCCACCTATGATTGGAGATTGGGGGGAGGCCAGGAGGGCCTAGCACCAAGGGCAGAGCACGCAGCCCAAACCCAGGGGGCAGCTGGAGTCAGGGCCTTTGAGGGGAGCTCCATCTTCCAACCTCACAAAGCCAGGTCAGGTCAGGATGAATTCATTAAGGATTTCAGGGTGATGACCACAGCATTCGAGAGGCACAGCCAGCTCTGCAGAAGCTTCTGGATGCCTGTCATGTGGTACGGGGAATGGTGTGCAGGCATCTGCTGTCCGTGCAGCAGGAGCTGAGCTCCCCTCTCCCATGGACTCAGGTACGACCACTTCTCTGTGCTGTGTGAACTGCTGCCTGTGGGGATCCCGTCCCTGGCCATCTGTCTGCAGTCACTTCTACACGGTATGGCACCCTGCTCTCTCTGGGAGACTGGGCAGGAGGAGCAGAGGCCGGTGTCCTTGGGGCTAGACTGTGGTCTTCCTCAGCTGTTCAGGGACAATGTGCCTGTCCTGGCCCAGGACCACCTGCCCAGTACCAGCCTAAGTTTTCAAGCCTAAATGCCCCTCAGACACAGTGAACTCTAAAAAGAAATCTATCATGCATGGGGTGCAGAAAGAGCTTCTGCCTTGGCTAGTTACATTCCCAGCACCCATGCTGGGTGCCCACCTCCAGTTTACTGCGGGAAGCACAGTGATGATCCCAGAGCAGCAACTTGAACAGCCAGTCAATAATGAGGGCTGTGACACCTCAGAGGAATTTTAAATGATGCATGTGGTGTTGGAACAGAAACACGGCTGGGGATACTGAGGAAGGCAGGGCCCCGGCAGTGGATGCCGTGTAAAGAGGCCCATGCTGAGCCCATGAGGTGAAAGGATAGGCCCTCAGCTCTATTCTACCCCATTCCTCTGGGCTGTGTGCTGGCTAAGCCCCTGCCCGCTTGACCATCGCTGGCAGGGTACCGTCACTCACACTGATTGGGAATTGATGGTACATACCAGCAATGGCTGAGTGGGCAGAGGCTTAGCCTATGCACATGGCACCCCCAGGGCCTTGCTACTTTGTTTCACTTGCCACAGGACCTGGGGACCCTGGGAGAGAGGCTGGAAAGGCTGAGGGAGCCCCTGTGCTTAGGCTCAGTGGTCTTCCCGGCCAAGGCCTTGCCAGTAATACAGATCTTAGTTTTCTTCTCTAGTTTTTAACATAACAAACATGTTTTCATAAGTCTCATGAGAAGCAACAGGGTCTTCTTTGGTTGGCATACGCTTGGGCCACTGCCCACCACCCATAGCAGAGGGCCCGGAGGTCTGGGCAGTGTGATCAATAGAGTCCAGGCTTGGCCTGACCTGTGGTGGCAAAGTGGATAAAGCGTCGACCTGGAAATGCTGAGGTTGCCGGTTTGAAACCCTGGGCTTGCCTGGTCAAGGCACATATGGAGTTGATGCTTCCTGCTCCTCTCCCCTTCTTTCTCTCTGTCTCTCTCTCTCTCTCTCTCCTTTCTAAAATTAATAAATAAAATAAAAACAAAATTTAAAAAAAGTCCAGGCTTGGCCCTGGCCGGTTGGCTCAGTGGTAGAGTGTTAGCCTGGCATGCAGGAGTCCCAGGTTCGATTCCCGGCCAGGGCACACAAGAGAAGCACCCATCTGCTTCTCCACTCCTCCCCCTTTCCTTCCTCTCTGTCTCTCTCTTCCCCTCCCGCAGCCAAGGCTCCATTGGAGCAAAGTTGGCCCTGGCGCTGAGGATGGCTCCATGGCCTCTGCCTCAGGCGCTAGAATGGCTCTGGTCGCAATAGAGCAACGCCTCAGATGGGCAGAGCATCGCCCCCTGGTGGGCATGCTGGGTGAATCCCGGTCGGGCGCATGCAGGAGTCTGTCTGCCTCCCCGTTTCCAACTTCAGGAAAAAAAAAAGAAGGAAAAAATGTCCCGGCTTCCCATCCTCTAGACTAGAGGCCTCTCTAACCTTCTGTCTCTGGTTGGTTTCAGGAGGCTTTTCCGAAGATGTTAGAGCAAAGGTGGAGAACCTTCTCGGGATTGCAAGCCTGGAAACCACCGGTTTGATGAGGTGACATCCCATCCCCAGCTCTGCCCCTCCCCTCATGTTCGGCTCCATCTCACCACCTTGGTTCTCTGTGCAGTGAGGGCGCCGGCTCCTTTCCCGGAAGTGACATCCTGGCCCTCGTCACAGAAGGCCTCCACCTGCGCAGCTCCGTGGATGACATGCTGCAGAGGGACAGGTGAGTGGGAGCACAGCACAGTGAGCCTCCACACGGAGCCCCAGGGTAAGGGCCTGCCCATCCTGCACCAAAACTTTCTAAAGGAAAAGTTTTTTAAAATTGCTACCAGATTCTGAAATTATTTCAGAGGTTTTTATTATTATTATTGCTTTTTAAGAGAGGTAGGGAGGCAGAGAAACATTGATTTGTTGTTCAACTTGTTCATGTCATTGGTTGACTCTTATATGTGCCCTGACTGGGGATCAAACTGCAATCTTGGCATATCAGGATGATACTCTAACCAACTGAAGTTCCTGGCCAGGGCCTCAAAGGTATAATTTAAAAACCACCCCAAGAATGCCTTGCCCATCTGTGTGTGTGGATTTGTCCCCAGGTATGTGACAGGCTGGTTCAGCCCCTACCATCGCAGGCGGAAGCTTATCCACCCAGTCATGATCCAGCATGTCCAGCCCCAGGCACTCAGGTAGCCCACCCCTGGGTCTGTGTGTCCTGTCACATGGTGGCAGCTTTCTAGGTATTACAAGTGTGGATTCCCAGGTGACTCAACTTTGCTGAATTGGCTGTGCCCCTAAACATTAGAGAAGCCAGGGTGTTACTAGCTTAAAATGGGGAGAATAACCAAACTGACCTGGGCAGAGACCAGGCTCACCATGAAGCCAGACCACCTGGGGCTGATCCTGACCCCACCACTGCCAAGCCAGCCCTTCCTGGTGCTCTCCGGGTTCATGGTTTGAGCTGAGGACAAGAATGCACTGTTGATGGCTGCAGGTACCAAGAAAAACCCTGCCATCCAGTTGAAAATTACGTTTCGGGTTCAAATGCTAAGATGTGATAGTCGGCTGCTGATTCCCAACAATGCCGACAGCCCTGTTTCATGGGTGGGTAACTAACACATAGGACTGTACCCGTTCATAGCTGTCTGGGGCCCTCAGTCTCCTGGCCAGGTGGAGCGCCCTCGTGCAGGAGCTGGAGGCTGCCCTGCACCATGTCTTCCATGAGGATGCCGTGGAGGAGTGGCTGGAAGAGAACGTGCACCCCAGCTTGGGGCAGCTGCAGGCGCTGCTGCAGGACCTCAGCGAGGCTGCTGGCTCCTGGCCCACCCTGGCCAGCCCCAGCCCTAACTTGGGTCAGGACCCCTGAGAGGGGGGGCCTTCCCACACCCTTGTCCAGCTGTGTCCAGCCCGACACTTTGCCTCCTGCTAAGCCCTGGACTCCAGGCAAGCAGGCAGTGCCAACTACAGACAGTTGTTGCCGGGGAGAGAAAGGCAGAAAACGAGACGCTTGTGGGGACCTTTCACTGATCTGCACATGGAACTTGAATTCTTATGAAATAAAAAGGAAAATAGAAGCTAGAAGTCATGCTGATAGGAATTTGACAGACTTCACTACTGCCTTGGCTGCAGTCAGGCCTTGGCAGTGACCCCAGTAAAGGGTCTGAAACAACCCAGCCTGGTGGGGGACAAGAGGGCAACCAGACCCCCCCTCCCAGGAGCATCTCATAGCCCTCAGATGAACATACCAGAAGCAAACTAATTATATTTCATACTTTTTATTTAAAAAGTAATTTTGGATTTAACCATTTGAAAATCTAATTTTAGCAGGTTTAAATAACCATGTTCTCAAACTAAGAGCTGGTTGGCAGCCACTGCTGAGAAGGGAGAGGATTCCTACAAACTGCCGTCCTTATTGTCACTCAGCCTAAACCCTGCTCTGGGCGAGTTTGACGAGTTCAGGCTCTCTCCAACTACAGCCTGCTCGAGGCTCAGTGTCCAGTTCAGTGGGTACAGCCTACTTTCTGCCACACACAAAAGGGCCCAACTGACAGGTCTTACCAAGGTTCAGGAGAAGCTGGAAATCTAACTTCTAAGGGCAAGGTTCTGGTATTAAATGCTGCATAAGGCTGGAAGAAATCATCTCATTTCTCGCCAAGTGGCCTTTTCCTAGGCTGAGGGTACAGAACAGGAGCATATCCTCCCCTTGACAGTCCAGCACAATCCTGGCTGGATCTGAGACAAGCCATCTTGGTGGAGAGTGATCTGTGCTGGGAAGACCTCGGCTGCAGCAGTCAGGCAAGTCTCAACAGGCTGCAGACAGGCACCTCACTTCTGACCACTGAGGACATCTGGCCAGGTGAGGGATATAGCATGGGGGGCCAAACATGAAGGAGATGCTGGGATTCCTGGGGACACCATGCCAGCCTCAGTTCCATAGTCTGACCCTGCCATTGACCTCACACTGACCTGCTGAAGCCTTGTCATAACTTGTGAGTTGAATTCCCATGGGATCCATGCTGGCCAACTCTTCCCACTAAGTGCTCAGTCTCAGTGCAGGAACTCCAGCCCCAGCCATGTCCTGGAGAGCCTGGGCATCCTTCCCCTTTCAGAGGCTACAGGCCCATATGGCTGGTGGGTTGTGGGTTGGGTCCAGACAAGGCCATAACCACCTACCACTCTCACAAACCAACAAGGCCCAGGCTGGGGCTATCTGGTTCCAGGAGGCAGACCCAAGGTCCATGACCTTCCTGGACACCTTGGAGCCTGCAGACACAGTCCAGCTGTGGTTCTGCTGACAGGGTAGCAGCATGAAACAGGAGTGCCTGAGGGTCCCTCCCTGGGGCTGCCAGGGACACATCCAGGTGATTTAGGAGGAAGACCGGCTGGTGGCCCATCAGGCTTGCTGAGGCACCATGATAACCAAGGCCAGGGGCTCTGTGGGATCAGCTCTGGCTCCTGGGGCCATCGGGCTCACTGTCGCTACTCTGAGACAGCTCCATGGGGCTCTCGAGGCCGTACAGCTCCAGAAAGGTGGCAATGAGCTTGGCAATGGCTTCCACATCACTAGGCCGAGCCAGCACCGGGAGGAAGGGCAGACAAAGAAACCACAACAGTCTCATCTTGGACCATGCACTTTCAGTACCCCCAGGGCTCTCCTCCAGGACCTGGCACCTTCTGTCCTGGTCCCCATCCTCACCCGAACAAAGCTTAGTCCTCTGTCCTGCTGGGATCCCTGAAGCCCCTCTCCCCAACCTGTCCACATGGGGACCTCCAATGTCCCCCAGTGGTGGTGGCAGACCTGTCCCCAAGTCTCCCCCATGGTTCTCTTCTCCCCGTGCCCTGCCATGCTGGGCAGTCTGTTGTGAGGGCCACAGGCAGGCAGCTCTGGCCAATCCCAACGCCCACCCTTGGCTTACCTGCGGTGGCCCATGACAGCACTCTGGGTGAGGGGGTGCGAGAAGCCTGTTGCAAAACGCAGAACCACCACGTAGCCCCTCCCAAAGTACCGCACCTTCTCCTCCTCCACATTCACATCCCAGATGTCATGCAGCAGGACCACCACTGCAGTGGGGACAGGTCAGGAGTAAGTCAGTAGTAGCGTCTACCCCACCTGTCTGCTGGGCATGATCACTTCAGGGCCCCTCTGCAGAGGACCACATTACATTTGCCATGAAGCAGAAAGCGCTGGTCACTGTATCCAAGGCTGGATGGACCCCAGTAACAGCTGAGACCCTGACTTTGGATGTCACAGGTCATTGACCACAGTGCAGGGTCATGTAGCTGCTGGTTCCAGATAGTCTGGGTGAGAAGGAATGTCCTGCGACCCATTTGGCCTGGAAAGGCCTGCCTGTCCTGTAATGACCACTCTGTCATGGCAGAGCAGCTGAGCATGCTGCCACCCGACTTCCTACTTCTCCCTAACTGCTAGAAATGCTTTCCTGGTCACTCTAGGCTGGCCAATGAACTAGAGCTGCCTAGCAACATCCTTTGGGCCAGGACATGTCTAGGGGCACCCCATATCTACCCAAGAGGGGTGCAACCCGGAATAGAGAAACCAGCATGGACCCAGCCAGCACACAGCTGTCTATTGCCCTCTGTCCAGCCCAGGGTAACCCCTTATTCTGTTCATTCTGGATGCCTCACCTTGGTCATGGCCTGCTCTGAAAAGGGTTAGCAGCTTCTTGTATAAGCTGAACGTCTTCAGCACTACCTTCCCTGTGTTCTTGTCGAAGATGGCTTCCTGAAAATCGGCCAGAAGGTAATCACTGGGTTGCTTGCCTCTGTGCATGAGCCAACCACACACAAACCTCCAGGAGGGGATGGGCTCACTGACTGTGTCCTATTCTCACCAGAGCAGAACCTCTTCCTTCCCATACCAGTCAGAACCCCACATGCGGTATTCCAAGTCTACCAAAGCCAAATGCCTGCAGCCTGACCTAAAGACTGCTGACAGGTGTGGGGTATAGGGGGCTAGGACATTGAGGCAGGTGCTCCCTCCTCTACAAGCAAAAGATAAGTACAGTCGCCAAAATAATCCAATGAGGGAATGGGAGTCAGAGGTCAGAGAGCAGCACAGGGCCAGACAGCTCAAAGGATCATAAAGGACAAGAGGGCAGCTACTGAGGAAGCGGACTAGCCCCTTGTTTCATGCTGTGCTATGGCAATGCTTGGGAGGAAAGAACTTGGAGGAAACGGCTTCTAGGAGAAAAATGGCTTCGGAGGATTCCTTTGCCGAGGAGCAGTGGCATATAGGCAACACTGAGCGTGGGCACCCAGAAATCACTGCACTGAAGTCTTAGGGTGGGGCGTCAGGCCTAGAGCCTGCCTTCCTGCTGTGACCCCCCACTGCAGGGACCTAGAGCTGGCCTTACCTCCCAGTCCTCCAGATTCTGCATGGCCACAAACAGGCAGCCGGTGACATAGAACAGCTTCCAGCCCAGACTCTCTGGGGGACAAACAGAATACAGCCAGGTGAGGGTAGCAGCAGAGGGCAAAAGCTGATAAGCCCACAGGAGTCCCACTCCCCAGCAAGGTCGCTTTTCCAGATATTGGCAGGAGTGGCATCTGGGGCTCTGCCTGTCACTCAGGACCATGTGAGACACTTCACCAGCTCTGCCCTTGCTCTCTAGGTGTCTACTCAAGACAAGTAGCTGGGTCTCTGTTGACCACAGCATGGTTGTGATTGGGGGAAAGCTGGGAAGGCTTATAGGGAGCAGCTGAAAGTATGGTCATCCTATACAACAGAACCTTAAACAGATAGAGAGAACCTTCTTAAAAAATATTTTCTGACACTGGAAAATGTATAAGATGTGAGTGAGAAGTGCAGGCTGCAAGGGACCTGGGTATGAGGGAGAATACACCAGCACACAGAGGTGGGGTTGGCCGGGGAACCATTAGGAGGCAGAAGAGTAGCGTTCCCAAAGGCCATGCCTTGGTGACCACAAATAATGGGCTTTCCTTCTTTATTTTCCAAAGAGCTGAGAAAGTTACTAGAGGTGCACCTCACCTCCACTGTAGTAGGCAGCAGCCAGGCCAATCGACAAGATTCCTGCAAAGACAAAGCGAGCACCTTGCTGTTGGGTCATCACCAGCCCAGAGCCCACCTCCTTCCCATTGCCAGCGATGGATACAGGGGGGGAACAGCAGAGAGCCCACCAGGCTCAGAAGTGGAAGTTCATTCAGAAACATAGTATGTGCCCTTCACACTATGCACTGGACATGTCCATCTATGTGAGGAAATAGAGCTGACTGGAGAACCAAATGGAGGAGCCTGATGTGGGTTTTACCCCAACAATAATACATGGTATGGAATGAAGATAGAACTGTATGTAAAAAAAATCACAACACAACATATGAGAAATAGAGGAGGCCAATACATGGTATGGAATGAAGATAGACTGTATGTAAAAAAAATCACAACACAACATATGAGAAATAGAGGAGGCCCTCTTTCACAGTCACGAGAAAGAAGGACCAGAGACAGGATCCTGAAGGCATGGCAGCACCATGGCAACCTCCCCCACATAGAGGAAAAACTTAAAGGGCCTACTGTTGCCCATCATGTGGGCCTGCAACACAGATCAGACACCGGGTATACAAAAGCAAGCAAAAGGGGAGATGTGGGAACCTCAGAGCATGCAGTGTTAACTAAAGGATGTTAAGTGGCGAGAAAGGCCAGACAGATAAATCATATGTAACAGCATGGCCATAAGATAAAATCTGGGAGAATACAAAGAAATAAAATAATTGTTATATTCTAGGGTAGTAAAACGAAGAAAGGAAAACAAGTTTTATTTTCATCCATTAAAAAAAACTCAAGATATATCATTGGGCCTGGTTGGCTGGCTCAGTGGTAAAGCGTCAGCCCAGCATGTGGATGTCCTAGGTTTGATTCCCAGTCAGGGCACACAGGAGAAGTGCCCATCTACTTCTCCACCCCTCCTCCTCTCTCTTCTCTCCTCCCGGCTATGGCTCAATTAGAGTGAGTTGGCCCCCAGCGCTGAGGATAGCTCAATGGCCTCCACCTGAGGCCCTAGGAAAAGCTCAGTTGCAGAGCAACAGAGCAACTCCCCAGATAGGCAGAGCATCGCCCCCTTGTGGGTTTGCCCGTGGATCCCTGGTCAGGGCACATGCAGGAGTCTTGTCTCTGCCTCCCCTCTTCTCATTGAATTTAAAAAAAAAAAGATTATAGAATTTTATACCTGAAACCTATATAATTTTATTAACTGATGTCACCCCAATAAATTCAATAAAAAAGTTTTTCTAAAAGTTTAATTTTTTATTTGGCAGAAATAAGGAAATCCTTACCAACCAGCAAAGACCAGGACCTGATGCCTGGCGCCCTCTTCAGATGGAGGCAGGAACTGGTGCGCGTATCCACCTGCATGTACATCCCTGGACTGTACAGGAGCCACTATCAACAGAAGACCTGAGCTAGGAAGGGCAGACACACGGACAGTTTGAGGCCAGCAGCCACTGTCCAGAGAAGCGCAGTTCTCCAGGGCAGGGAGCTGGGTTGACCCACCAGCAAGACCTCCAAAGGCTGGTGAACCAGTCTGCCTCTGTTGATTATTGTCCCTGTGGTCATGCATTCACTTCTTTTTTTTTTATTTTTATTTTACAGAGACAGAGAGAGTGTCAGAGAGAGGGATAGACAGGGACAGACAGACAGGAATGGAGAGAGATGAGAAGCATCAATCACTAGTTTTTCATTGCGACACCTTAATTGTTCATTGATTGCTTTCTCATATGTGCCTTGACCGAGGGCCTTCAGCAGACCGAGTAACCCCTTGCTCGAGCCAGCAACCTTGGGTCCAAACTGGTGAGCTTTTGCTCAAACCAGATGAACCCGCGCTCAAGCTAGCGACCTAGGGGTCTCGAACCTGGGTCCTTCCGCATCCCAGTCTGATGCTCTATCCACTGCGCCACCACCTGGTCAGGCTCATGCATTCACTTGATCCCCCCAGGGGCCCATTTCTTCTGTAAGGAAGGCCCTTCTCTACTTAGTTATACTGACTGCACTGGGGTTACTTGCCCTGCTTAGATTCACAAACTGTCAACAGGCACTTACTTGATTCTCACCTGCCCCATCTTACCTGGGAACCTGTCTCTCAGACACCTTAGCCCCCAGCGGCCTTCAAGCTTCTGGAAACCTACCAGAACCTAGGAGAACGCCCTCATTTCCCTGTGCTGCTTCCCACCAGAAAACGGAACTCCAAGTCTCATCATAGTCTGAGTCTGCTCTGCCATGGATGGAAGAAACCAGCCCTGCGGTCTCCCCAGCTGCAGGAGTGAGTCCCCAGGGGTCTGACCTGCCACTCAAGGAGAAGTCCCCCTGCAAGGGGCCATACGCAAGACGCTGGCGTCGGGCCCAGCTCTGAGCAGCTTCCCAGAGAGTCCCTCTGAAGTCAGGGCAAATCCCTGACAACAGGTGCAGTTCGCACATGAATGCTGCAACTGGGCTCCTCCCTGACCTGCTGCTGCAGCGAGCTCATCGGCCTGGGCGAGGGGCGCAGCCTGTGGCCTGCCCCTTGCAGCCCCTGGGCCGCGTCCCGAACTCGCGCTCCCAAGCCCCACCACCCGCCTCGCGCCACCCGACAGTGGCCACCGCCCGGCGCATACCGAAAACCTAGACCAGCCGGGCTCCGGGGCAGGGATAAGCCTGGGGCCAAGGGCACCGGCAGACGACTTCCGTGGTTAGGGTGGTGTTGCGCTGACTTCCGGGGCTGGGGGCGGGGCCTCACACTTCCGCAATTAGGAGGCGGGCTTTGTGCAGATTCTAGCATGAAAGGGCCGTGCATCCTCCAAACCCCCGGATAATGGCAGAATGAATGGAAGAAAAGAGCTGTGTGACAGTGCGGACCCCGCAGAGAAGCGCTTCCCATTTAACCACTTCGGGGACGGAGATGATGATCCTGGAGCAGCCCTGACATCGCAACAGAGCCGGCAAATGTGAAGTGACAGCCACAGGGTGCGGAGGCCCCCATCCCTGTCCTGAGAATGTCATTTATACCTCGAAAAATCCGTTTAAAATGAGAAAAACTTGAAGTATCACGTTAATCTCACAACAGAGGCATACAAACTTATGGTACTAGTTGTAAAAACTTGCCTTTCTATTCCCAGCCAGTGAAGGAACCGGACCTAACTTAGAACGGAGCCTTCACCACATGCTGTTGTCTACCTCAGTGGTCTCCCAAGTGGGATGATCACAGTGATCGGCCAGGTGCTGGAAGAACAAACGAGAGCTTGTGTTACTATTTATTTTTGTTATAATATACATAGGTTACTACAATAGTGCATAATGCTGTCTATAAAAATATACATACATAAACCTATTAAGTTTTTGCTCTCCAGCATATACTCTACTTAGAGTGAAAAAAGATGGAGAAAAGTATATAAATACATTATACTTAAAAAGAGGCTTACGGCCCTGGCCGGTTGGCTAAGTGGTAGAGCGTCGGCCTGGTGTGCAGGAGTCCTGGGTTCGATTCCCAGCCAGGGCACACAGGAAAAGCACCCATCTGCTTCTCCACCCCTCCCCCTCTCCTTCCTCTCTGTCTCTCTCTTCCCCTCCCACAGCCAAGGCTCCACTGGAGCAGGGTTGGCCCGGGCGCTGAGGATGGCTCTGTGGCCTCTGCCTCAGGCGCTAGAATGGCTCTAGTTGCAGCAGAGCAACGCCCAGATGGGCAGAGCATTGCCCCCTGGTGGGCGTGCTGGGTGGATCCCTGTCAGGTGCATGCGGGAGTCTGTCTGACTGCTTCCCCGCTTCCAATACAAAAAAAAAAAAAATTTAAAAGAGGCTTACAAGATATAAATATATAAATACATATTAAAATACATAAAATGTGGTAATTTAGTTATGGGTAGTAGAGTTGGCATCATTAATCTGATACTTTTTTGTGTGTGTGATGTGAAACAATACAAACGAGAGTTTTATGTAGGTGCCACTGGGAACCAGGGCTCTCAGCATGAGAGGAAGGAGTCACAGATGTAAGATCAATGAACGTAGTAATTAGAGCCCTGTATTCCTGGATTTGAATTAGAAGGATCAGTGTTAATTCATAATGTATTTTGTCTTAAAATTTTTTTCCATTGGTTTAAGAGGGAGAGAGAGGAATTAGAGAAAGAAAAATGAACTTGTTTCACTTAGTTCCATTTAGTTGTGTACTCACTGACTGCTTTTTTAATATACCCTGACTAGGTAGGGGTTGAAACCTCAACCTCTGGCGCACCAGGACGATGTTCTATTCACTGAGCAACCTGGCGAAGGCTGTATTTTGTCTTTGAATAGTACATGTGTGGCCCTGGCCGGTTGGCTCAGTGGTAGAGCATCAGCCCAGCATGTGGAAGTCCCGGGTTCAATTCCCAGCCAGGGTACACAGGAGAGGCGCCCATCTGCTTCCCCACCCTTCCCCCTCCTTTCTCTCTGTCTCTCTTTTCCCCTCCTGCAGCCAAAGTTCCAGTGAAGCAAAGTTGGCGTAGGCACTGAGGATGAAATGGCTCTGGTTGCAATGGAGCAACACCCCAGATGGACAGTGTATTGCCCCCTGATGGGTTTGCCAGGTGGATCTGGGTCGGGTGCATGTGGGAGTCTGTCTCTTTGCCTCCCCACTTCTCACTTCAGAAAAATACCCCCCCAAAAAAAACAAACAAAAAACCCCACAAAAACAAAAAAGTACACATGCCCTAATGTCCCCTGAGAAGTCCTAGAAATAATGACCAATTCAGTAGCAGTGAGCAATTCTAGTAGTCATACTGTGATTTTTAAACAATTTTTATGAAAGGAACTAGGCTTCTTGTAGAAATGGCAGATTTCAGCAAAAAATAAACAAAGGAATATATCAGAAAACAAAGAGACTATTAGCATCTTGTCAGAAGAACTTCAGAACCTAACTGAAGAGATTCTCATTGCCGGAAAAAAAAAAAGTATTTGAGCTCTCACTGCCGAAAAAAAAGTATTTGAGCATCAATGAGAATATTTCAAATAAATTGAAAATACTCGTGTTTAATTCCAAAATTTATCAAGATAAAATTTTAAATTCTTTGTTAACTTTTGGAAGATGCTGAGAAACTGATTTTTTGTTAATGAAGAAAATTTACAACAGGTTAAACAAATAGGGGATGAGAAGAATTTCTTGTTATAGAAGCATTTCCTCTAATAAGAAGAAATGGTAGGCTCTTTGCTTCCAACCACAACGAGATGACAAAGAAAACATCGTTCGACAAGCGCCACAAAACGCACACGCTGTGCCGCTACTGCGGCTCCAAGGCCTACCACCTGCAGAAGTCCACGTGCGGTAATTGCAGCTACCCCAGCAAGCACAAGAGGAAGTATAACTGGAGCGCCAAGGCTAAGCCGCAGACCACCGGGACTGGTCGCATGAGGGATCTGAAAATCTTACACCAGAGATTCAGGCATGGCCTACGTGAAGGAACACCACCTAAACCCGAGGTCAGCTGTTGCGGCTTCCAGTTCATCTTAAGGACTTCAGTGATTAGTCGCACAATAAATGCTATATAGCTTTAAAAAAAAAAAAAGAAGAAATGATAGAATAAAATATCACCCTGGCCCTGGCTGGTGGCTTGGTGGATAGAGAGCCCAGCATATGTACCTCCGGGTTGGGTTAGGGCACACAGAAGTGACTATGTGCTTCTCCCCCACTGCTTCCCCTTCTCATCCTCTTCCCCTCCCTCAGCCAGTGGCTCTAATGGTTGGAGTCTGGCCCAGGTGCTCAGGATGCTTCATTAAAGCACATCATCAGCCTGACCTGTGGTGTCACAGTGGATAGGGCGTCAACCTAGAAATGCTGAGGTTGCCGGTTCGAAACCCTGGGCTTGCCTGGTCAAGGCACATATGGAAGTTGATGCTTCCAGCTCCTCCCCCCCTTCTCTCTCTCTGTCTCTCTCTCCTCTCTAAAATGAATAAATAAAATAATTAAAAAAAAAAAAAAAAAAGCACATCATCAGCCTCACGTGCTAAAAATAGCTTGGTATTGTAGCCTGACCAGGTGGTGGCGCAGTGGATAGAGCGTGGGACTGGGATGCAGAGGACCCAGGTTCGAGTACCTGAAGTCTCCAGCTTGAGCACGGGCTCATCTGGCTTGAGCAAAAGCCCACCAGCTTGAACCCAAGGTTGCTGGCTCTAGCAAGGGGCTACTCAATCTGCTGAAGGTCCGCAGTCAAGGCACATATGAGAAAGCAATCAATGAACAACTAAGGTGTCACAAAGAAAAACTAACGATTGATGCTTCTCATCTCTCTTTGTTCCTGTCTGTCCCTTTCTATCCCTCTCCCTCTCTCTCTCTCTCTGTCTCTGTAAAAAAAAAAAAAAGCTTGGTATTTGAGCATCAACTTCAGATGGGGTTGTGGGGTGGATACCCGTCAGGGCACATGTGGGAGTCTGCCTCACTATGTCCCTTCCTCTCACCTAAAACAAAAACAAAACAGGGCCCTGGCCGGTTGGCTCAGTGGTAGAGCGTCGGCCTGGCGTGCATAAGTCCCGGGTTCGATTCCGGCCAGGGCACACAGGAGAAGCACCCATCTGCTTCTCCACCCCTCCCCCTTGCCTTCCTCCCTCTCTTTCTTCCCCTCCCGCAGCGAGGCTCCATTGGAGCAGGGATGTCCCGGGCGCTGGGGATGGCTCCTTGGCCTCCGCCCCAGGCGCTGGAGTGGCTCCGGTTGCAACAGAGCGACGCCCCGGAGGGGCAGAGCATCGCCCCCTGGTGGGCAGAGCGTTGCCCCCTGGTGGGCGTGCCTGGTGGATCCCGGTGGGGCACATGCGGGAGTCTGTCTCTCCCCGTTTCCAGCTTCAGAAAAATACAAAAAAACCCACAAAAAAACAAAAAACAAAAAACTCACCCTAATGGATGGATCGATGGACCTAAGTAATTTCATCAATGGCAGGTAATTATCATAAAAAAAAAAGACATAGTAGAACCTCCTGGTGGGATTACACTTATGAAGTATTCTTGCCAAAAAAATTTTAACCTATGTTCAAACCACCAGAACAATCTCATTCACCCTTCACAGGAAATTCAGAGAACAAAGGTTTACTAAAAGACTCCACCAGGATGCAGTCAGCAACTGCTAGAATGCAACTTCTAAGTGAGCCTCAAGTTATTTCAAAACAAAAAGACTTAAACACAAACCAATTGTAATATAGGCTATTAGAAATACTGGACCTTATTTAGACCCCAATTTGAACTATAAAAGAATGAGATGATTGGACACTGACTACATTTGATGAAATTAAGTAATTATAATTTGCTTTTTGCACATATGCTAATGGTATTGTTTGTTTTAAAACATTAGCAAAAATATATACAAATGACTACCTAAAATTATTCTTTTACTCATGCTAATACATTTGTAAAAAGCTGTATGAACCCAAAATTCTATTAAAAGACAAAAACTAGGACCTGGAATAGCCTTAAATAGCCTGTTGACCTCTGTGATCTCGAGGTTCTTGGATTTCTGAGAACTGCTTATGTTAAAGACGAACACACCCTCAAGTTGCTTTTCTTACTCTCCCCTGAATTCTTCAGGCATGTTTTCATTTCTGAATTGCGCTGTATGAGTACGCACTTATTTTATGAAATGTTTATCATTAACACAGTTCAACAATACCATTTAGCCCTATACGCGGTTCCATTTCTTAGAGCAAGCTGTACACTTTTGTAAAGTGCTAAGGGCCGAGTCACCAACGTGCCCGGTAAGATGCAGTGGACCCACGCCAGCGCCTGGAAACCTGCTCTTCACACTGCCCTCCGGCACCCGCCGACCACGTGCTCATGGGGCCCGCCGCGCGTGCGCACTGCCGTCGCGCCAGTCCATGGTGACGCCCCTCGGGGTGGCAATGGCGGCAGCACGGGGCCGCACCACCGCCCCTTACTACCAGGACGTCGCCGTCTCCGTCCGGCCCAAACCAGAAGGATGGCGGGTGTCCAGTGCCAAGCCTACGGCCCCGTGAACGCCGTATCCAGGCCAGCTATCTCCTCAGGTAGGTGCGCTGCTCGCTCCGCGCCTCCGCGGCCTCCGGGTCAGTCAGACCGCGCTGCGCCCTGCACGCTCCGATTGGCTGAGGCGCCGGGCCCGTCTCTGGCCGGCACTCTTATTGGTCGAGTGGAGCCGCGGGGCCGTGCTGTGGGTGATGATAACAAAGGGCGGCTGGCGGCGGTCACCGGTTGCCGGTCACCGAGTCTCCCGGTTCTTCTCCCAGGTTACGTGTGCCGACCCCCGTCTGCCCCGCTCCAGATGAAGTGTGAGCACTGCACGCGGAAGGTGGGCCTCACGCGTCTGTGCGGTCGAGCGGTAGGGGCAGGGGGCCGAGTCAGGCGCTAGTGAGGCTGGGATCAGGGGCCGAGGGTGGAGGGAAGTCCGGGCTGCTCGACTACGGTCCCCAGGAGCCCCTGTCCGCAGCCCCGCACTTGCGGCCAGCAAGAGCGGGGCGCTGCGGTCCTTGGATCAGCAGCTCCAGGCCTGGGGTCACCTCGCTGCCTTGGAAAGCCCGAGGTCGGACGTTGTCTGCATCTGATAGGACCAGCCCGGTGTCGGTTGGACGGACCCCGCCAGGGGCGTGAGCGTGCACCTTGCCCCGGCCTGGATTGGTGCCGCCGCAATCAGGGTGCCTTTCCCGGGGCCTGGGAATTAGTGTCATACTTGCGGCGCGTGCGGCTCCAGTTCTCGCTGCGCTGAGCCAGCCGTTCAGAATGTTTTTGAAAGCAGAAACCCTAGGAAAGCAGACCAACTTCTTACCTCTCAGGGCAAACAGAGCAAACCCCATTATGAATGTGAACAATTGATACAGTGGTTTTTTTGGGGGGTTTTAAACGTTAAATGCTTGGGATAACAAAACAATACGGAAGTGCAATCATTCTCTCCACCTGTGTATCCATGGTAACTTGGTAGGCTTCCACTCCTATTTCTAGGCTGTGATGACTAAATAACCACCTAGTACAGTGCAGGCAGGGGGATTTTTTTGTTTTCCAAAAATTAAATCACAAACAAATGTTATTCTGTCAGTTGCTCTTTTTTTTAACCAAAGATTGTAGAGGAAATGGCTTTTCAGAATATTTATGTACTTCTAGTTTGTTGTGCTCTAAGTACACGTGTGTCCCGGTAGATAGGTGCTAATTTACCTGTTGATGGAAGCACATTGCTTCCAGATTTCAGCTAATGTGAACAATACAGGTGTGGTGGTGGGTGTATGTGTCCACAAGTACAGGTGCATTTATTTCCCTAGAGAAGATTTCTACTCATGAGGTTAATTTGCCTGAGAGTATGTACATTTTTTTAAATTGAGAGAATAATAGGTTTTTCATATGTTCTTTGCTTTTTCAAGGAATGTAGTAAAAAATCAAAACCTGATGACCAAGAGAATGCATCAGTCGATGTACCAAGTCCAGTCCAGGAGAATGGAGAGGCAAGTAGATTTTTCCATTTCATATCAGCATGGAGTAAACAGTGGCTGCTGGTTTTCTACTCTTTGGGGTTGGGCTCATGTCACTACATACATCGTGGCTCTAAGAAAAAAAGAAATGAGAGCCCTACAGGATAGCTTCATTGATTAGAGCAATGGTAGTCAACCTGGTCCCTACCACCCACTAATGGGCATTCCAGCTTTCATGGTGGGTGGTAGCGGAGCAAGCAAAGTATAAATAAAAAGATTTAATTATAGTAAGTTGTTTTATAAAGATTTATTCTGCCAAACTTAGCGAAAATCCGACATAAAGTACTTGGTAAGTAATTATTATTATATGCTTTAACTTGCTATAACTCTGCTTTATAAATTTTATAAAGTAAAGTTACTTCCCTACTTTATAAATCACCATTACTGTGGAACCAGTGGGCGGTTAGAAAATGTTACTACTAACAGAGATACAAAAGTGGGCGGTAGGTATAAAAAGGTTGACTACCCCTGGATTAGAGCATCATCCCCAAGTGCAAAGGTTGCTGGTTCCATCTCCAATCAGGGCACGTACAGTAGCAGAGTGATGTTCCTGTCTCTTTCTCTTCCTCCCTGTCTCTCTAAAACTAATAAATTAAAAATAATAATAACAATAAAAAGAAATAAGAAATGAGTGGGCTAAAATGTTGGCCCTGCCAGCAACCAGACATGAAGGCCAGTCAGTAGGAGGCACACAGCGTTCTAGGTAAGAGGGCCAAAGAGCTCATCATCTGAGAATACAGCAAAACAGACTGCCTTAGGAGCAAAGGAAAATGTCATCTTTGGTCATTTATCAGGAATAGTGGTGTAACGTTTAAAACTTCCATTCTTTTTTTAAAATGAAAAGTTCCATTCTGTAAAAGGGGGGTTTAAGTGGGTAATTTACATACTGATTCAATTCTTATGATTCTTTCTAATGGTTTCTTCATTAATTCAGTTGTGGAGTTTTAAAATCCTCCTTGTGTAGTAGTGACGGCTTTTTGGACACATATGCCAACTAAAGGAAGGGCTTTGATGTGCAATCTCACTTTGTGCTCAGAACCAGCATTTTAAGTAAGCCCCACTGCTGTCCCTATTTTATGGAAAGAAGGATGCAGTGAGGGGAGCTTAAGGCCATTTCTTCCCTTGAAAAGTAGTGGCACTAATTTTACAAATGAGAGTTGGCAACACTGGAGAAGCAAGTACAGGTTTTCTCTGTAGTTTAGCAGTCCTGATAAGACATTTAGTCTGACAGGCATTGATCTAGTCCCTCGTGCACCAGCATTGCCCTGTGCTCTGGCGATTGTAGTAGAGGACACCAGAGTAGAAAAGACCAGGGACTGCCTGGAGCCCTACAACACTGCCCGTGACCTCCCACACCTACCCTCTGGCTGCATCATTTTGGACAAACGTCTAGCCCTAGGAGCTCTAGTTTCCTTATAGGTGACATAGAGAGTTGAATTATTCTCTCCCTTTCCCCGGGCAGTGATGATGGCAAGATTATGTGTGTACATAGCCCAAGTGGGCTTCCCACCAACTCAGTGGGTGGACACCCTGTTAGGTTGGGCCCACCAGGGAAGGGGCTACTGGATGGGCCCTGAGGTAGTGAGAATTGGGGGCAGAGGGGTGGAGTAGGGGGGGTGGGTAGGAGCCACTGAGGCTGTCTCTGGTCAAGAGGACAGATCAGATGTATGTTTAAGGGCAAGTGACAGAGGGCAACCTCAGCTGACTGAAGGAGGGAGAACTTTGAAGGAAGCCACATGGGAGACAGAGGGTAGTGGGGCCTGGGTAGGCTAGCCAGAGTGGAAAAAGTAGGAAAGAGAAGAGGGTATAGCACAAGGAACCAAGTGTAATGTGAGCCCCATGTACACTGAGCTATCTATAGGGTACTGGTCTGGAGTTGGAAGGGAGAGAGCTCTGCTGGAGGCAGAGGTTGGAGAGGTGTAGGGGTCCCAGCAGGCTGGCATGGCTCTGGGATGTGAGGCTGATTGGAAAGAAGGGGCAATGGACAGGTCCTGCAGAGTGCACATTTTTAGGAGGCAGGAGGAGAAGGAGGAAGGAGCATGAGGGATAGGAAGGGATCAGACCTGGCCCATGGGAGCCTGCAGAAGGAGGGACTGGGTAGTGTACAGCGCATCGGGTGGCAGGCCAGGAGGAAGCCCTGCTGAGCACAGTGGTGCAGAATGTGGTCATGAGCCCCTCTGCAGGGGCTGTAGAAGCAGGATTCTCAGTGCAGCTTAGCAGTATTGATTAGTCACCACCAGCTGTGTACTGGGACACATTCTCCAGACACCTTGGGGCCACAGCTCTGGACACCCCTACTTCCCACCACTTTGTTAGAAGTGCAAACACTCAGGCCCCGTTCAGACCTTGAGGATGTATATCTACAACATAATTAGGTCCAAGGGTGAGCTCCACAGTGACACTCAGGCATGTGCGGAGGAGGGAGGTGACAGCATGAACTCCCATTCCTGGATAGGAGGGCCAATCTAGAGACCTCTATTAACAAATCTTGGTTGAGAGAAAAATAAATGTACAGTCTTCAGGGTTTTTTATTTGTTCAAGTGGCTCTAATAGGCTTTAGAATGTTCATATGTTCATCCACTAAATATTTATTGAGCACCTTCTGAGTGTGGGGCCTCTTGGAATTGCTGGGTAACAGAAGGAAAGAAGTCAGGGTTCCTGCCCTCAGGGTTTGTATTTCATGGTGAGAGACAACACATAAATGCAGGTGGTAACCTAAGCTGTTCCAGTCCGTGCTTCTGGGGGTCCAAGGGGTGAGCTGTGCTCTTGGGTAGCATTTCCCACAGGGGGTGACCCAGAGCAGCCAGCGCCAGTTTGGCTGGGAAGTCAGAGCTGGGGGAGGGACTGAGACAAGGGCCGTGAGCTGGGTTGAGGACAGGCCCTCCGAGCCAAGGAGGTATGGCTTGTGTTTTAGTACATCTTGGGCATTGTAACAGTGGTTTTCAATGCCAGTTCACAGACCAGTGTGTCTGTAATCTTCATACATCATCAGGGTGGTTAACTCTTTTGCAGATGTGCACAACAGTTCTGGCAGAATAGCACTGGGAATTGAAAACCACTATTCTAGCAGACCTTAGGCTGCAGAGCACCAGTCAGGAGAAGACAGGGGATCAAGGGTGATACCAAGGCTTATAGCTTGGCAGCCAGGTGTCGCTCAGGAGTTGCTCTTACTGAGTAGGACCCGAGGGCTCTGTTGCACATGGAGTGCCAGAGTCAGCAGTGAGTTATGTTCATTTTGAGCTCCCATGGGTGCTGTAGGACCCGGTGAACTCACCAGGGAGTGTGCAGCAGACCCAGAGCAGGGGCAAGCCCCCAGGGCAGCAGAGGAGGGGATGTGGGGAGTCCACTCCTAGGACACAGGGTAGTTTTCCTCCTGCATGTGACAGTGCTGGCCTGATGCATCCTGGATTGTCATCCGTGAGACTCAGTGGCATCAGTGTGGGCTGGGTCCTGTGCCCTGTGTCCCTCAGCACCTGGAGTACAGGCCTGGCCCGGTGATGTCTGAGGTGTTCAATGCCAGTGTTCTATACTGTACCTGTGCTGCTCCTCTCCCTGAAGCACCACATGGTAAAGAGTTTTTGTTGAAGAATTGGGCCAAAACATCATCTTTTTTTTGTAGAAGGGAGAATTCCATAAGTTGGCTGATGTCAAGATATTTCTGAGTGACTGCCTGGCATGTGACAGCTGTGTGACAGCAGAAGAAGGAGTCCAAGTTTCCCAGCAGAATGCCAAGGACTTCTTTCGGGTTCTTAACCTTAATAAGGTATGGTGTCCTGGTGCTTGCTGGTGCCCTGGCCTGGAGGAGACAGGTAGAGGTTGAGGTGGGGCACAGAAGCCTCTGTGGGAACACGGTGCATACAACTTGGCCAGGCCCTGTGTCCCCTGCTATAGTCAGCCCTCCCAAAAGCCCCTCCCCATCAGAACAAAATCAGATGACCCCAGTCATCCTCCGTCACTGAATTGGGCAATGTCTGTGGTTAGGGCCACTGACCAGGCTCTCTGGACTTGGGGGAGGCCTCTACCGTGTGAGGTCATGCAGTGGTAGTGTGGCTGAGGTTACAGGATCTTTGGTGGCCAAGCTAATGCTGTTCTGCCTCTGGGCATTGTCAAAGGTGGGTGTTGTATCCTCATGGGTTAAACAAGCTGAGGCAAGTCCCTGCAGACCTCCCGTACAGAACTTCCTGGTGTCACTCAGCTTCTAGTAATGGCCTCCCTGCTGGGAAGACAGATGAAACGGAAAGAAGGGAAATATAAAGGCAGTTGAGCTGAAAAGCACGTCCTGGTTTGCCCTCCTTCACACTGCAGTCTCAGGAAGTGCCCCGCCCCACTGTGCACAGTCACCTGGAGCCCTGGCCCACACAGCAGCACACATTCCCAAAGGAGCTCTCAGTGCAGTCCAGTTGGTGCTTGAACTGGAGTTGTATTGAATTTATATATTAACTTGGAGGAAAATTGTATTTCATTTTGTATAACCTTTACATCTATGAGTGTACTGTGTTGGTTATTCTACAAGTGATCTTAAGCAAAAGGCTACAGTTTCCCCATAAATGTTTGTGTCAGGTTATCCCTCCATTCTCCATATCTGTGATTTGTTGCTGTTGTTTTGTTTTGTTTTGTTTTTGTGACAGAGAGAGTCAGAGAGAGGGACAGCTAGGGACAGACAGACAGGAAGGGAGATGAGAAGCATCAATTCTTTGTTGTGGCACCTTAGTTGTTTGTTGATTGTTTTCTCATATGTGTCTTGACAGAGGAGGGGGGGCTACAGCAAAGCGAGTGACCCCTTGCTTAAGCCAGTGACCTCATGCTCAAGCTGGTGAGCCCTGCTCAAACCATATGAGCCCACACTCAAGCTGCTGGCCTCAGAATTTCAAACCCAGGTCTTCCGTGTCCCAGTCCGACACTGTATCCACTGCGCCACCACCTGGTCAGGCTCTGTGATTTGTTCTTTATGTGATTAGGGTTTTATTGTTGCTCTGTTACATATACTACATTTTCTTCTGTAACATTCTGTAAGGTTGATTGTTGGTGTGTTGGAAAACTACAATTTTTATCTGTTTTGTATATGGTTATTTCAGTAGTGTCCTAGATTATCTTAAGTTTTCTAGGTTTGCTGACTACAATTAATAAAATTTATCTTTTCCAACCCATATACCTATCATACCTTTTTTCTTGATTATGTTATCTTTGACCTTTAGGTAAACCTAAAATAACAGTGGTGATAAATGTTACTAACCTCTTGTTTTACTATTAACATATGCAGAAACTCCTCATAGTTACTCACATAAGCTGCAGATAATGGATACCCAACTCAAACTGGCATAAATAATAAGAAAATGGCTATTTCATAAAACTGAAAGCTTAGAGGTCAGGGAGGTTCTGGGGTTGGTTGAGTCAGCCACTCAGGCTGCCTTCAGGGGAAGCAGTTTCCATTTCCCTGCTCAGCTGGACTTTGGGCTCAGGTGGATCCCCTCCTGGTCACAGCCTAGATCAGTGGTTCTCAACCTGTGGGTCGGACCCTGGCGTGGTCGAACGACCAAAACACAGGGGTCGCTGCTGGCCTAGATCCTTCCTCAGAGGAGGTGACATCTGAGTGAGAATGAAGTGAGAGCCCCGGGGCTGCAGGCAGAGGGACAGGAAGCGCTAGGTCTGGCTCCTTAGAAGTTGCCACTAAACATCCTGGGCTTTAGGCCTCTTTAAGGGACAGGTCTCTGGGCACCACTTTGGTCTGTGGTTTTTTAAAATATGTGTATATTTTTACTGTTATTGAATCATTTCTGTGCCAGCATTGTAATTTACATTTTTTCTTTAAAATTATCATTTTTCTCCAGATATTTGCATTTATTAATATAATATTGTTCTTGCCTGACCAGGTAGTGGCACAGTGGATAGAGCGTTGGACTGGGATGTAGAGGACCCAGGTTCGAGACCCCGAGGTCGCCAGCTTGAGCGCGGTTCATCTGGTTTGAGCAAGGCTCACCAGCTTGGACCCAAGGTCGCTGGCTCGAGCAAGGGGTTACTTGGTCTGCTGTAGCCCCATGGTCAAGGCATATATGAGAAAGCAATCAATGAACAACTAAGGTGTTGCAACAAAAAACTGATGATTGATGCTTCTCATCTCTCTCTGTTTCTGTCTGTCCCTATCTATCCCTATCTCTGTCTCTGAGAGGGAAAAATTTTTTATATATACATATATATATGTATGTATATAATATTGTTCTTAAAATTGACAGAATCTCGCCTGACCTGTGGTAGCACAGTGGATAAAGCGTCAATCTGGAAACGCTGAGGTTGCCGGTTCAAAACCCTGGGCTTGCCTGGTCAAGGCACATATGGGAGTTGATGCTTCCTGCTCCTTCCCCCTGTCTCTCTCTTCTCTCTCTCTCTCTCTCTCTCTCTCTCTCTGTCTCACTCTCTCCTCTCTAAAAATAAATAAATAAAAAATTAAAAAAAAAATTGACAATCTCTAGGGATGTCCGTATTTTAACCTTAATTTTTTTTCTCTTTTTTCTTAGCTCTTGCCAGTGTTTGTCTGTTTCACTAGCCTTTGCATAAACTATCACCTCCCATTTGTTTGGGATTTGTCATCAAGGTGTCTCACCGTCATTCCCTGTACGATCACTACATATGTGACCCTTCTCTGTTTCTCCTAGAAATGCGATACCTCGAAGCACAGGGTGCTGGCAGTGTCAGTGTGTCCTCAGACTCTGCCATATTTTGCTGCTAAATTCAGTGTCGGTGTCACCGATGCATCCAGAAGACTCTGTGGTTTCCTGAAAAGTCTTGGTGAGGCACCTTTTGATGTTACAGTGAGTTTAAAACTTGAGTTCAGAACTCCTTTTTATATCTAGAGTTAAGTTTTCAAGGGCACAGGCCAGGTAAGAACTTTTGTGAGTCTCATGGAATGTAAGAGGACTCTGCCTCTAACCCATGGTAGGCGGGTGTCACTTACCCCCTTGCCATGCAGGTGGGTGTTGTATTACTGCCAGAGATGGCCCCTGTAGGAACGGGAAGTGACCATCTTTGGACAGGGTGGCCAGGGCATACATGGGAGGCTCCCACACTTGCTAAGCAGCATTGTGTTGCCCTGGCTCACGGGGCATGGAGGGCATTTGTGTGACAGAGAGTGATGGCTGCAGTGCTTGGCATCTGCTTCCCAGGAAGCTCTGAAGAGCAGAACAGGAAGGGAGTGGACTTTGTCCTTTGTGTGAAGAATGAAAGGTCAACGTTTCAGAACACAGCAAGAACTCAAATATGAATGAACACTGGAATGATACTGCCTCCTACAGCAATAAGAAAGCTTCTGTGTTGTCTGCCGATGTCTGACTAGAACTGTTTCTGCTCCCAGCCCTAGCATGTCCTTATGCATGGCCATCAACAGGCAGGCTCAGAAGGGGAGAGCTTGAGCTAGTTTCTGTTATTTCACAATGGCTTTTCAGAAAAATTGGGGGTTACTAATAAAATAAGATGAGACTTAAAATGAACATGGATGAAACCAGCCTGCCAGCCTCTCTGTCCTTTGGCGCGCTTGGCATGGAACAAGTTCTGGGTGCACAGTGCCATCAAAGCAAGACAAAGCTGTGAGCTGTTTCTGCTTCTATCTTAAAGAGGCTATGGTTAACTTGGTTTACTGAAGATTGAGTTATTAGATGCTGTTTGGCCTCCTAGTGAAAGACCCTATTTTAACATTTAAAAAAATAAAATAGTTGGGCATTATATATAAATACTGGTAATGAAAATACATTCACAGTGAAACTGATTTCTTAAGGTAATGCTTTGAGATGACACTTAGAATATTTATTACATTTCTTTTTAGGATAACTGGCTACTTTTAAGATTTAGATTGGCTGTAGATATTAAAGTTATTTGCTTAATTTATTTTGTTATAATTATTGAAAATATGTTATTTTACCCCAAGCTTATTTACTGGCATTAAGAAAATTTATTAAGAAAAATATAGTTAATTAAAAATCAACATAAAATTAAGATAATTGTAAAGGTGTGCTTAGCCAATTTAGTCATTTATTTTAAAGCTAGGCTCATTACCAACTGAAATTTAGTTTAAACAGTGAATTGAGAGAGAATGCTGCTAGTACCTTGTAACATTTTGTTAATTTATATGTGCAGCACTGTAAGGTGCTTATATAAATATAGGTGGTAGTGACAAAAACAAGAAGCAGAACAGGAAACAGGTATTTTAACATGAAAAATAGGTGCTATTGTTAAAAAAAATAATGAAAATGCCCAGTCTGGTACTTACACAATTAGTGATCAAACCAAGAGCCAAGTGTAACTGAAATAACCCAGGAAGAAGCCTGTAGGGTCTGCCAAGTTTCTCTATTAGTGTCCAGACAAGGAGAGGAGACCCCACGCCAGTGCTGGGAGCTAAGCACCCCTCTTCCCTGCAGGGGTACATTATGTCTTTGACATGATGATAGCTGCGGACTTCAGCATCCTGGAGAGTCAGAAAGAATTTGTGCATCGGTATCGCCAGCACAGTGAGGAAGAGCCCACGCTACCCATGCTGACCTCCGTATGTCCTGGTGAGCACCCAGGGCCACATCTGTGTCTCTGTTTGTCCCAGGCGCCTTTCACATGGGGCTACATTTGGGCCAGGTGTGAGCAGTGGATGTGGTCAAAGATCAGTAGCCTCATAGACCAAAAGGTACAGTCTGGGCCTGATGCACAATTTCATGTCAACATACTTATTGATGCTGGTAGTTTGGTGGGGTGTGTGGAAAGACCTGACAGCAGCTGAGTATAAGTGTCTTATCTTCATTTATCTGTATTTCTAAAGTTTCTGAGAGAAACATGTTAGGTATTAAGAAAAGTAAATCTATTTTCTCTTTAAAATATGACATATTACAGCCTGACCAGGCGGTGGCGCAGTGGATAGAGCATCGGACTGGGATGCGGAGGACCCAGGTTCGAGACCCCAAGGTCCCCAGCTTGAGTGCGGACTCATCTGGTTTGAGCAAAGTTTACCAGCTTGGACCCAAGGTCGCTGGTTCGAGCAAGGGGTTACTTGGTCTGCTAAAAGCCTGCGGTCAAGGCACATATGAGAAAGCAATCAATGAACAACTAAGGTCTCACAACGAAAAACTAATGATTGATGCTTCTCATCTCTCTCCGTTCCTGTCTGTCTGTCCCTATCTATCCCTCTCTCTGACTCTCTCTCTGTCTCTGTAAAAATAAAAAAATTAAAAAATGATATATTACAGACATCCAAATGATTATAGATAATAATATGGCAAACATTCATCCATCTTTTGCCAGCTTAAGTAAAAATTACAGAATGAAAAAATTTCTTTACATTGATACTGAGATTCCATCAGGAGTACTTTTTAAACCAGTTTTTAGTGTAGAGTCTGGTGTCTGAGGTATAGGGATTTATCACATGCTATTTAATTCTGGAAAAACAGCAGTTTTGGAATAGAACATGCTTAAAGGGGATACATGATGGAAGAAGGAGCTGTGCTGGTAAGTGGGATTTAGTGGACGTGTGTTTCTGCGTCAGGTCTGTGGAAGCACAGGGTAGCTGCTGTGCTGTCTGCACTAGTTGTGGGCTGTGTGAGCTTTAGCATTTTGTTCATGTTTCTATTTTTAGTTTACTCTCCCTCCCCCTACCATGGTTCCAGAGTTTTCTAGCATTTTACATATCACTTCTTAATCATTAGGATTATTCTTTAATTATATAGAACATTGACAGTATGGTTGCTTAGAAGTTGAAATAATTCCCACCCACGTATAAAACAGTGAAGAGAAGAGAAAATTTGCTGTCTGTACAAGAGGCCACCTGGGTTGACTCATGAACTAAGCGTGTCACCAGTCCCGGGCCTGGTGAGATGTGCTCCGCTGCAGATGGGGCGGCTTCTGGTGTCTGGTTTGTCCTGGAAAAGTGACTCCCACATGAATACTCCCAGGTGTAGGCTCATCTGTAGGGTCAGCGGTTGTCATGTGATGTTCTCCTTGCCTGGCCAGGCCTCCTGAGGAGAAGGGAGCAAGCTGTGGCTTCTGCAGGTTGAGCTGCTGGCTGTATAGGCGGCTGACTGGCATGGTATCTCTGGAACCATGTAGCCACTCCTCCATGTGTGTTCTCTTTTGGGGGACCAGCTATCCTGGCTTTTTCTCCCACTCTATCCTCTGGTCTGGGACTGACAGGGCCGCCCATTCCCACATCGTCCCATCTAGGACACAGGCACCTAAGGTCCTGTGGGCCCAGTTGCTGGGAGGCAGCAGCTTCAGGGAGGGCTCTGTTGCACACTCCTGGTGAGGCCTAAAGAAGAGGTGCCAGTTTTAACCCTGGTGGAGGGGATATCTTGAGCTCAGGATCCCTGCTGTGTGGTGGGAAGCAGGAAGAAGCAGTTGTGAGGAGCTGACGCACCCCTGGTTTCTTCCCAGGATGGGTCCGATACGCAGAGCGGGTGCTGGGTCACTCCATCACGCCCCACCTCTGCACTGCCAAGTCTCCCCAGCAGATCATGGGCTCTCTGGTGAAGGATTACTTCGCCAGACGGCAGGTAAGCCATCCTTTTCCCAGAGGGCAACATGGTCAGGATCAGGACTGCACCTAGGACCGGTAGTGATAGGAGCTGAAGCGAGTGAAGGAGGCATTGTGGGGTGGACCTGGAGCTGCCACTTGGTGGGAAATGGGGCAGATGGTGTGAAGTAGGACTGGTCTGTGGAAGATGGGACTGAACCCAGAGTGGGTGGGCACCAAGAAGGTGGGTATGTTCTTACTGCTACATAGCCCTGGACATGGTTTGCTCTGTCTCCACAGAACCTGTCCCCAGATAAGATTTTTCATGTCATTGTGGCCCCGTGCTATGACAAGAAACTGGAGGCCCTTCAAAAAGATGTTCCCACAGCTTTGCATAGCTCCCGTGGTGTTGACTGTGTGTTAACCTCAGGTGAGAGGTTCGCAGGGCTGGTGAGGGCTGTGTGGGTTTCCAATGGATCACTGTCTAACGTCACTGACGGGGCCCCAGGAAAGTGAAGGAGGGCAGCACTCCTGGCAGCATGCGGTACGTGTTCCAGGACTGAGGGAGAAGGCATGGGCTGTGTGGGGCAGTCTCTCGTAACCATGGGAGGTTTCTGACAGCCAACCTATGCTGCGGGCACAAGTGAAGTTTTCTCATTCTGTCAAGTGGGAAACACACATGTGCCCCAGGATGCCAGAACAGCCACCAGGGGCTCTGTCCTGGACTCATGGAAAGCACATGTAGGTGCCCTGTGTTTGGCGTGGAAATGAATCTTCGAGAGCTATTCAGAAGAATGTTGCAATCAGTCAAGGGGCAGCCTAAGTCAGGAGCAACCTTCAGGGCCAAAGAGTCCCCTCCGTGGGTCCCCTGACCTGAAGCTCCAGCATATGGATACCCATAGAAAGGCTTCCACTGCACACGCTCCTGTGGAACCCCGAGACAGGAAGGGCTCTCACCACCTGATCCTTTGTCACCTGAGGAAGTGGGCAAGGGCCCTCTGCTCCCCTGAGACGGTGGGTTTTTATAGGAACCACATTCTGTCATCTCCTGAGCACAGAAGGTGATGTGTTCTCACCACATCTCACCTGATGTCATGGGCTGGTTTAGAGTTACTGTTTCTGTCAAGGTTTCCTCAGGAGCCTCATGCAGAGGGGAGTCCAGACACTTCTGTCATTTGGTCTCATCGCAGGTAACAGTTTGTCCTGTAAATGCAGCCACTGTGCTTTTTTTTTTTTTTTAATTTATTTTTACAGAGACAGAGAGGGATAGATAGGGACAGACAGGCAGGAATGGAGAGAGATGAGAAGCATCAATCATTAGTTTTTTGTTGCATATTGCGACACCTTAGTTGCTCATTGATTGCTTTCTCATATGTGCCTTGACCGCGGGCCTTCAGCAGACTGAGTAACCCCTTGCTCAAGCCAGCGCCCTTGGATCCAAGCTGGTGAGCTTTGCTCAAACCAGATGAGCCCATGCTCAAGATGGCAACCTCAGGGTCTCGAACCTGGGTCCTCTGCATCCCAGTCCGACTCTCTATCCACTGCGCCACCACCTGGTCAGGCTGCAGCCACTGCTTTTAGTCATCCTGCCCACGAGAGGTTGTCACAGAATTTTGTGCTTGGGAAACAAAAACACAGGTTGTTTGCAAAGATCCCTCATTTTGAAAACAGAAAGAGGAATTATACGCTTCTCTTACATTTTATTAGCATTTTTTATTTCTTTTGTGTTACTTTGCACTTGAGATGAGCTTCTTGCTGTCTGTGAGAGGGATAGCATCCAGGGTCACCTTAACTTAGAACCTCCTATAAGGAAGAAGATAATGTTGGAAAGAGCTCTTGAGGACGTGTGACATTCAATTGGGGCCTGATGCCTCTTATTTATTGTAGGTGAAATTGTTCAGATAATGGAGCAAAGTGACCTCTCAGTGAAAGATGCTGCCGTGGACACTCTGTAAGTGGCTTTTGCAGGGAGGGCCACCTCCTGATGATAGTGCCTCTTATGTGTTCTCTCACAGTTTCATGGCCCAGGTCCTCCCTACTTTGTGATGAGGCCACATGCTGTGCTAAGATGGTGCAAGGTGGCACCTGACTCGGTGCCACTTCCTATGTTGCACAGCCCACCACAAGGCCCACCACAACCCTCGGCCATCTTCCTGGCTCTGGAATTGAATGTGGACCCTGGTGTGAGACACCATTCACTGGGGCTGTGGGAGTCGGGTTTCTGTTGTGCATGCACACTGGCACTCATCCTCTCTAAACTGCATTGTTCTGACCTTCCAAGTCTGCTTGGGTGGTTGCCTCTAGGGAAAGAGCAGATTCCTTGGGTCCCTTTGCACTAAGAGCAGCTGGCTGGGTTTCTTTGGTTAGTGGTGACCCTAACTGATGACCAGTGCTTATGCTCTGTCCTATGTTCCAGGCACTGTGCAGAGTTTGCATGGGCCACTCAGTGGGTCCTGCCAATAGTGGTGCTGGGACTATGTGGCCCTTTTGTGGGAGGCTGGACTGGGGCCAACAGTATCTCAGCACCTCGAGTGTCCATGGCCACAGTATGTACTTGAGCATGTGATTGCGCATTCTTGTCCTGGCTGGGGCTCAGACATGAATGCTCTCAAGTCAGCCTCAGAGTCCCAGTCCTCATCACCCTAGGCTAGAGATTCTGAGGAACTCTGGACACACATGCAGCACTAACTGACCAGCCCCAAGTGTAGCCCTCCCTGCAGCCTAGACTAGGGTGCAAATGACATTTCATGTTGATCGTTGGAACTGATTAAGGTGGAGTTCACTTTTCACTTGGCAACCTTGGATTGGAAAACTCTGAAAGCCTTGCCTGACCAGGCGGTGGTATAGTGGATAGAGCGTTGGACTGGAACACAGAGGACCCAAGTTCAAAACCCCCAAGGTCGCCGGCTTGAGCACAGGGTCACTGACTTGAGCATGGGATTATAGACATGACCTCATGGTCACAAGGTTGAGACCAAGGTCCCTGGCTTGAGCAAGGGGTCACTCACTCTCCTGGAGCCCCCCCGGTCAAGGCACATATGAGAAAGCAATCAATGAACAACTAAGGTGCCACAATGAAGAACTGATGCTTCTCATCTCTCTCCCTTCCTGTCTGTCCCTATCTGCCCCTCTCTCTGTATCTCACTAAGAAAAAAAACAAACTTTGAAGGTTGGATTTAATTCTTGTTGTTTTCTTTTGCTTGATGAGGTTTGGAGACCTGAAGGAGGAGGGGGTGAGTTGCCATGACAGCACCAGCTCTGACGGGTACCTGGTACACATCTTCAGACATGCGGCCAAGGAGCTGTTCAACGAGGATGTGGGAGAGGTCACTTTCCGCACCCTGAAGTGCGTGGGGACGTGCCCCCTTCTATCTGCTTGTGTGGGCAGCACTGCCTTTTGGGGCAGATTCCCCAGAGCGGGTGTGCATGTGTGTACGCACACACGTGTTTGTGTGCATGTGTGCGTGCTGGGTATAGGGCTGTCCTGTTTATAGAGTTTACACCAGTCAAGATCAAAAGGCCTTTTTGTTTTTTTGGGTTTTTTTTTTTTTTATTTTTCTGAAGCTAGAAACGGGGAGAGACAGTCAGACAGACTCCCGCATGTGCCCGACCAGGATCCACCCGGCACACCCACCAGGGGACGATGCTCTGCCCCTCCGGGGCGTCGCTCTTCTGTGACCAGAGCCACTCTAGCACCTGGGGCGGAGGCCAAGGAGCCATCCCCAGCGCCCGGGCCATCTTTGCTCCAATGGAGCCTCGGCTGTGGGAGGGGAAGAGAGAGACAGAGAGGAAGGAGAGGGGGAGGGGTGGAGAAGCAGATGGGTGCTTCTCCTGTGTGCCCTGGCCGGGAATCGAACCCGGGACCCCTGCACGCCAGGCCGACGCTCTACCACTGAGCCAACCGGCCAGGGTCAAGGCCTTTTTGTTTTTATTGGCAGACTTTTTATTTTGCTTACCTTCCACACTTAAGATTGGAAATGATCCTCAAGCCGCCAAAGGAGAACTCCAACAGATTAGAATCCCTTTGTTCACTTTACAGGAACAGAGACTTCCAAGAGGTCACCCTTGAAAAGAACGGGGAGGTTCTGTTACGCTTTGCTGCTGCCTACGGCTTTCGAAATATCCAGAATGTAGTCCTGAAGCTGAAGAAGGGCAAGTTCCTGTACCACTTTGTGGAGGTCCTTGCCTGCGCTGGGGGTAAGACCAGCCCCCGCAGCCCTGTGGGAGTGTAGACACCGCCTGGTTGTTGTGTTGCAGTGGTCCTTCTCTCTCCCTTACACCAACCCTGTGAGAAAAGAGCAGGTACTCTGATGTCACCTTGGAAATCTGCTTGGTTAAGGGGTCCCAGAGAAGAGTCCCAGCTTAGGCAGCAACAGCCAAACTCATGGTGGCTGGTGGGGAGTCAAGGCATGTGAAGACTGGGACTAGCTCTGAAGGTGCTATGAACAGTCCCAACCTCCTCGAGCCAGGTTCTGTCCCTGCATGATAGGCAAGACCCCAGTGAGAAAGGAGGTCAGCAGGAGCAGCTCGTGTAGGATCCTTCTGAAGGAATTGCTTGTGGAGTCACTGTGGCTGTCAGGGAGGAGGGGAGCCTGTGGCCTTATGGTCCATCCAGGCCCCTGGGTAGTGATGAAGCCAACTTGGAGAGGGGTCAGAGATGTCTGTGCCATTCTGAGTGGCAGTGCCCACAAGGTACTCAGGTGGAAATACCAGGTAGGTGGTTCCGCATGTGACACTAGCTGGAAGAGAGGAGGCTCTGGTGGACGGTATAGATAGGAGACACGGCCAGGACAGTGGTGGAGAAGCCACAAGCATTCAGGGAGGGTTGGTGAGAGATGCTGGCTTTGGGGAACCTGGTGGCAACCTTGGCAACCTTGCTCCAGGGGCCAGGAGCATGGAGGGCATATCCTATGGTTTGAGTGGAGGAGCAGATAGGTGAGGATAAAGACGTGGGTAGTGAGATAGGCTCAGGGTCCCATGCAGGGCCTCTAGTAGGGATGTCCAGCACCTGCATGCCAGCTGGGGTGGGGCAGGGCCACACTCTCCTGTGCCCTGTGCTTAGAGCTTCAGCTGGGGGCCAGGAGTTAGAATCTGAGATGAGGGAAGCAGTGCGCTTGCTGGGAAAGTGAGCAGAGGTCTCTGTCTCAGACAAAGGATAAGTGGAGAGTTGGTCAGGGTGGAAGTTTACTCCAAATTCATTTAAATGAATTTTTATCCTGTAAATCACATCACCTGACACATTTGAGAGCACATGGCTTTGACACATAGGAGGCATGAACTTTACTCAGGCCACAGCATTGGGTGTTTGGCATCTGGGGTATATCCCATGGGGAGCAGCAGTGTGCGAACTCCAGGTGTGCAGCTGCTCATTGATGCCTCCTGTGCTCCCGTTTACCATACATTTCAAGGGGAACTGAAAATTCAGCTTTGCATACACAGCCCTCAATTCTAAAAGGTTGTTATTTTGTTTTAAGTAAACATGTCATGGGTAATGTAAATAGGGAAGAATAGAAAGACAAGGTCTGTGAGCCTATGACCAGAGATACTGAGGCCTCGGGGGACATTTTTCCAGAGCCCACCTCCAGGCTTTGGCCCCATGGTGCTGCACACCACTGCCACTCACTACTGCCCCAGGACCAACTTTCCTTTAGGAAAAAAGGAAGGAGAATGAACTCCCTGCCTGTGTCTTTCAGGATGCTTAAGTGGCAGGGGCCAAGCCCAAGCGGAGGATGGACGTGTGGACAGGGCACTGCTACAGCAGATGGAAGGCATCTACGCTGCCACCTCTGTGTGGCCTCCAGAGACCAGTGCACACATGCAGGAGCTGTACCAGGAGTGGCTAGGTGGGGCCGACTCCCCCAGAGTCCAGGCAGCCCTGCACATTGCCTACCAGGGCCCAGGGCAGCCCGCCAGTAGCCGGGACATCAAGTGGTAAAGACCCAGCACACCAGGCCTGTGGGCTGCCTGAGGAGGGAGGGTGCCAGAGATGCTTGAAGAAAAGGTTTTCATCGCTTTGGTTTTCAGAATTCTCTGCTCCATTTGTTGACAGCTCCCTCACTCTGATGGTGTGCCATTTTCATCGTGTGTGTGTGATTGGAATGTTGCTTCTTAAGAGAAGAATCACCCCAATTTATATATCCTTTTATCCTAAGATGGAAAAAATCCCAGAGAATGAGAATGGAGACAGACCACTGTCTTTTAGGCTTAAAATGTCCACATGTGACCTGACCAGACAGTGGTGCTATGGATAGAGTGTTGAACTGAGACACAGAGGACCCAAGTTCGAAACCCCGAGGTTGCCAGCTTGAGCACAGGCTCATCTGGCTTGAGCGCAGGCTCACCAGCTTGAGCACCACGTGGTCACTGGCTTGAGCCCAAGGTCTCTGGCTAAAGCAAGTGATCACTTATTCTGCTGTAGCCCCCTGGTTAAGGCACACATGAGAAAGCAATCAGTGAACAACTAAGGTGCCGCAACAAAGAGTTGATGTTTCTCATCTCTCTCCCTTTCTGTCTGTCCCTATCTGTCCCTCTCATTGTCTCTCTGTCTCTGTCACACACACACACACAAAGTCCAAAAGTGTCCTGTGAAAAGCTAAAACCTGGTTCTGGTTCATGTGTCTCAGAGAGCTTGGACGTAGAAGTGAAGATGTGGCAGGTGGGGTCTCGGGCCGCAGGCCTGGCTGCTTGGTTTGGATCGTGACATCCCACTTATGTTACTCTTGAAGATGTTTTTTCTATAGTGCAAATAAACTGCCACCTTTGGAATCAGGGCTCATACACAAATCTGGATTTCCAGCTTTTCTTCAAAAGAATCTAAGTTCTGGGAGCAACAGCAGGCCACATTCCTTCTGAAACCAGATCCTGTCACTATGGGGGGGGGGGGGTTTGTCAATTATGCACTGGAAATGAGGTCTCACACACATGCCCTTTTACACTCAGGGTTTGAACTTCACCTTGTGGGGGGCAGGCCTGTCAAGGTGACAGGTATTGCAGAGAGAAGGATGGAGAATAGAGAAGTGACCACCCTGCTCAGTCTCTCCCTGGGTGGGATCAGGCAGGCAAAGGCCATTGGACACAACCTGCAGTTGGGTGAGACAGCTTCCTTTCAGGTCCACCCCTCACACAGGGCCTGGCCACTTCCCCTGGCTCTGGGCAGCCCATTCCACAGCAGCACTTCCTGCCCTGCACAAGTTGCTTGTGGGGCTTGCCTTATATGAGAAGAAAGAGAGAGAGTGCCCACAAACAAACAGAAAGGGCTAGCAGCCACCTACAGAACCAAGAACTCTGTGCACATTAGGGCCTGTCTTATGGAAACATTAGTGACTGGCCTGAAATTGGTTTCTCAAAGCACTTGGATTTTGTTAACATAAAGGTGACATTCTTCTTGAACCTCTCAGCCTGTTTCCCTTATCCAGGTTGATAACTGGGATACTATGTAAAATTGTGTAATTTTTGCTTTCAGTCTATTTATAGTGGGTTTCATCCTCTGTGACAGCTGATTATGGAATAAACAGTTGGAGAGTGTCAGTGTGGGGAGTCACGTGAACAACATGCTTCTCTCCCCAGCAGCCGGCGTGTGCTCGGACCATGTCACAGGTGTTGCGCCCTCGCCTTGTACTGCTTGCACCAACAGCTGGCCCAGAGCAGGGGCACCAACCTTCCCTGTCCCCATCAGGCCTAGAATGGCCAGAGTCAGGTGTGGAGGTGGTTCATCAAATGGTGCCTTTTCCATCTTCAGTAAAGACACGTGCCTCCTGGGTGATATCATGGCACAGTCCACTGTACCAGGGCCAGGCTGAGGGACTGAGTGTTAACACATGAGGTGTTGGGTTCTACCCGAGGCTCATCCTGGGTTATGACCACATGAGAAGAGTGGATTGAGGTCCTTTTTTCATTGTCATTCAGGCAATAGGAGCAGAGAATGAGGGGTGGCTCTGTGGTCAGTCTGGAGTGATGTACATTCAGTGTCTGCTGGTGAGCAAGAGAAAGGGACAGAGCAAGTCCAGATCCACAACCCACCCAGCAGTTTGACGGGAATGCAGTCGTCAAGAGTGCTGGTGCTGCCAGCACCCACAGTGGACCATGACTCTGTTCAGTAGATTTCAGGACCATATCAGAGCCTGGATTTCCCAGTTCCATGTCTGCTTGGCCTGAGGGCTATGGCCAGGGTAGATGCTGGTTCTTCCTCCTCAGCTGGCTGGAGTGAGTGTTGGAGCCCAACCATAGCCTACACTGGCAGTCTGATATTGGCCTTGGTCATGAGGCAGGCACTTCATGTGATTGAGGTTGTTTCCTGGTCTCACCTGTTGTCCCAAAGCTGAGCAAACAGTGGTTTCTGGACATGTCTGCAGCAAGAGCTCAGATCTTCATACCACGTCCAGGTCAGGTGAGGGCACTACCTCCCCAGCAGGCAGCTCCCCTCAGGGCCCAACCTTGGTAGTTATACTCCACCTTGTTCCACACAGACATTGGTTTTGCTCCCAGGGAGGAGCAGCAGGCTTAGCATTTGCCTAAAGCAAATGAACCCCAACATGTGCAGGGCAGCAGAGGGCATGGTGTCACTTGGACAGGCTGGCCCCTGTACTTTTTAGTAAGTATGGACCATATGTTTTGAGAGCAGGTACTGGGACTGAAGTCTTTTTTTTTAGGTTGAAATGCAAATTCTATAAATACAGAGATAAGCCTATGTCTATAAATTGGTCCTCCAGGTAAGTAATTGTATATTTGAACATTGGGTTCTACAGGTGGTTAAAACATGGAATAGCCTGACCGAATGGTGGCGCAGTGGGTAGAGCGTCAGACTGGGATGCAGAGGACCCAGGTTCGAGACCCCCAAGGTCACCAGCTTGAGCACGGGCTCATCTGGTTTGAGCATAGCTTCACCAGTTTGGACCCAAGGTCACTGGCTTGAGCCAAGGGGTTACTCGGTCTGCTGAAGGCCCACGGTCAAGGCACATATGAGAAAGCAATCAATGAACAACTAAGGTGTCTCAACGAAAAACTGATGATTGATGCTTCTCATCTCTCTCCATTCCTGTCTGTCTGTCCCCATCTATCCCTCTCTCTAACTCTCTGTCACTGTAGAAAAAAAGAAAAAAGTGGAAGAGGGAAGCAGTAGAAAGTACAGTGTGTCCGTAAAGTCGTGGTGCACTTTTGACAGGTCACAGGAAAGCAACAAAAGACGATAGAAATGTGAAATCTGCACCAAATAAAAGGAAAAAAAACATGGAATAGAATTTTATGCACTGACAGGGAAATCTCAGGACATCTCATATATAGTATGAGCCTTTTTGGATCTCTTTTTTTTTTTTTTTTTTTTTTTTTTTTTTTAAACAGAGACAGAGACAAGAATGGAGAGATGAGAAGCATCAATCATTAGTTGTTCATTGATTGCTTTCTCATATGTGCCTTGACCGCGGGCCTTCAGCAGACCGAGTAACCCCTTGCTCAAGCCAGCGACCTTGGGTCCAAACTGGTGAGCTTTTGCTCTAACCAGATGAGCCCACGCTCAAGTTGGCGACCTCGGTGTCTCGAACCTGGGTCCTCCGCATCCCAGTCCAACGCTCTATCCACTGCGCCACCGCCTGGTCAGGCTTTGGATCTTTAAAAATAAAAAACAAAAACATTTTTATTATTTTTTCCATTAATGTTTGAGAGACAAAGAGGTGGAGAAGGGAGAGAGACAGAAGCATCAACTCATTGTTCCACAGTTGTGCACCCATTAATTGCTTCGCATACATAGCCGGGCTCAAACCTGCGACCTCAGTGCTCTGAGATAATGTTCTATCCACTGTGCCACCAGCTGGGTTTTTTGTTTCTTCTCTTATTAATTTTTTTGTTGATTTTAGAGAGGAAAGGAGAGGAGAGAAAGAAGCATTATTTGTTGTTCTGCTTAGTTATGCATTCACTGGTTGCTTCCCGTGTGTGCCTTGACCAGGGATTGAAACCCACAATCTTGTTTTGGGACAATGCTCTAATAACTGAGCTAACTGGCCAGGGCCTAGGTCTCCTTTTTTATTTTTTTATTTTTTTTATTTTTTTTTTTATTTATTCATTTTTAGAGAGGAAGAGAGACAGAGGAAGGAGAGAGAGTCGGGGGGGGGGGGTGCGGGGGGAGGAGCTGGAAGCATCAACTCCCATATGTGCCTTGACCAGGTAAGCCCAGGGTTTCGAACTGGCGACCTCAGCATTTCCAGGTCGACGCTTTATCCACTGCGCCACCACAGGTCAGGCGGGTCTCCTTTTTTAAAAGCCAAACCAAAGAAGGAAAAAAATGACCATTAAAAGAATGAAGTAGGGAAATCCCTAACATGTTGGGGGTTATGCCCAGACATAGGGGTACTTCCTTGCAGAGTTCCTGGAGAGGACAAAAGCGCCACAGACATTTGTGCCCTACTGAGACTTGAAGTCAGATCACTAGATTCAGAGCCCAGAGTGCTGACCATTACACAATAGAAGCTCATACCATTTGTGGGGCTTTGATCTGAGTGAAAGAGAGAGGGGACCATAGGGGAAGGGGAAGGGACAAAAGGAAGAGGAGAAAACAAAGGAGGAGGAGGAGGGGACAAATGAGGAAGCCATTGTTTCCATACAATCTGCTTAAAATTTAAGTTCTAAGAAATCTTACTGCTCAGTGGGGGTGGGGTGGGGTGGGGGTGGGGAGGGAGTCAGGGTATAGAAAATACACACTTGAACTCAGATTGCCAGATTCAGAGGCCATAGTTCTAACTAACCATTACACCATGGAACCAGCCATGGCTGTAGGCCTTATATATTTTAACCAGGACACAGACATAAAACATGAATGGGAGGGTTCAAAGGCTAAGCCTGAGTGGGCTCTGCTGCCCATGGGTTGGGATTGAAAAAGAGATCACCTTGTAGCAGAGGATGGTTTTGGATGCTGGACATCTGGGGTTATAGTTGTCTCCTCTGGGCTAGGTGTCCAGCATGTCCCTATGTGCCACTCTGCTGCATGTGGTGTAGGTTGTCTGACTCTGATGCGGAGCATAAAGAGGGCAGGCTCCTACAGAGGCCGATGGGGCAGGGCAGGTGTCATTTCTTTCATACAAAACTGCTTAAAGTGTTAAATCTTGCTGTTCAGCTTTATAACTTGAAAAACTGTGCACCTTCAAAAAGATAGAAACTGTTTCCCCAAGAACATTCTGGATATAAATCCTTTGAGGAAAAAATTCTTTGAGTTCCTGTTGCATCTTTTCATGTAAAAAGTGTCCATGGAACTTATGTTGCAGATAGCAAGATCTTGTCTCTCTCAAACCAACAGAAGCACCAAGATAAAGAAACCGACTGAAAGGAGTCAAACTTTAAGGATCAGCCAGGACACTCAAAGGACATGGCCACAAGGAATTTAAATGAACTATCTTTATGAGCAGGGTTCAAGGGAGTCAAGAGGCAGTAAGCACCCCAACACTAGCCACAACACTGGGTGAGCAAGGGTACCAAAGCAGTTTCTGGACCCTGTGGCATTTGAAGCTGACAGTGTAGGCACCAAACAGTAGCTGAGGCTTTCCTTAGTGGAGCGTGTGGACCCAGGCCAGGCAGAAGAGAGCTGGGAAGAGCCCCACTCTTTCTCCTGCCACCTCTCAGATTCTTGCCGGTGCCTCCATTGCATGCAGCCACTCAAGTCTTTTGCCCTCTAACAGGCTACCTGTTAGTTTTTGGAAAGAGAAGAGTAGAGATGGGTCTGGAGGGTAAATGGACAACACCTGGAAGGCCCAAGGAGACAACTATAACCCCAGATGTACAACTGCCAAGGGTGCTAAAGGAGGGATGACAATGAGGGAGGACCTGAAGTGAAGGCCTGGGCAAAGCCAGCTAGTCAGGACTTCTGCAGCATTAGTGATACACCCAGTAGGGCTCTGAGTGCAGGCCCTGGCTGAACTTCAAGACAGACTGGCAGTTGCCATGGGGGGATGAGGCTCCTTGAAATGCACTCATGGGGCTATACTGTGAGCCTGAATCTCCACCACAGGGGTAAAAGATATTGTCTGAGCCTGATATATTGAGGTATACACATACAGTTACAGATGAAAAGGGCCCCTGGGAGAAGACAGTAGAAACCCCTCTGGGCAACACATTTTATCAATGCTCCTGTACATTGATAAAATGGGACTCAATAAAACCAGACTGGAGAATTGGTGTCAAAGAGCCTAGCGAATGAGGCACATGGATGGACTTCTTGAGTGGGTCCAGAATATGAGAAGACTCACGTTCCACGTGGAAGTGCATCAAAGGTCTCCAGTGTGGGATAGCTCAATCATGCACAAAGTAATCTATAGATGCCGATCAGTCTTTCTCCATCCACCCACATGATGCTTCTCTAACCCTTGGACGGAAATAGCTGTGGGGATGAGGAAGGAGAGTAGGTCCAGGCTCGACAACATAGACTCCTCCCCCTCCACCCACTAAACCTGTCCTGGCTGTGACTCCTGCTTCCATGCTTTAGTGCAATGGTTCTCAAAGTTTTTGAAGTCGGGGCGCATTTAAAATCTTACAAATAGGCCCTGGCCGGTTGGCTCAGCTGTAGAGCGTCGGCCTAGCGTGCGGAGGACCCGGGTTCGATTCCCGGCCAGGGCACACAGGAGAAGCGTCCATTTGCTTCTCCACCCCTCCGCCGCGCTTTCCTCTCTGTCTCTCTCTTCCCCTCCCGCAGCCAAGGCTCCATTGGAGCCAAGATGGCCCAGGTGCTGGGGATGGCTCTGTGGTCTCTGCCCCAGGCGCTAGAGTGGCTCTGGTCGCAACATGGCGACGCCCAGGATGGGCAGAGCATCGCCCCCTGGTGGGCAGAGCGTCGCCCCTGGTGGGCGTGCCGGGTGGATCCCGGTCGGGCGCATGCAGGAGTCTGTCTGACTGTCTCTCCCTGTTTCCAGCTTCAGAAAAATGAAAAAAAAAATCTTACAAATAATTGTAGGCACACTATATGCAAATTTCTAAGAAATATATTATAATAAGTCAAATATTAAAGAAAAATATATAAAGTCCAAGCGTGCTTTTATGGTAATTAAATAAAATACGACCAAATTAAATTTATTCTGACATTAAAGAATATTTTTATGCTACATTTTTTGTTATGCTTTTTAGAATTTGTAAAAAACGGGTTAAAAAAATAAATAAATGGCCTGACCTGCAGTGGCACAATGGAGGGAGCATTGACCTGGAATGCTGAGGTTGCCAGTTCAAAACCCCGGGCTTGCCTGGTTAGGGCACATACAGGTGTTGATTCTTCCTGCTCCTACCCCTCTTCTCTCTCTCTCAAAATGAATAAATAAAATCTAAAAAAAAAAAAGTTATCTTTATATATATATATAAATTCTTAGTAAGATTTAGTAAATTCAGCAGGTCCTAGTGCAAATGTGTTAAGTCTTTTCATTCTTGTATTTATGAGAAACATGAACCTGATGTTTCCTAGCGATTTCTTCAATGTTTGGGCGTATATTTGAAAGGCAAACTCTCATTTCCTCGTCAATTCACTGAAGAATTCCTCTTTTTATTCTTAATTGTGTTGAGTGCAGAAAACCCCACCATACATATCATCTTAACTTTATACCAAAGGATAGAAGAAACTTGCCTCCAGTCTTTCTGGGGAACATGGGGGGTAGTGTAAACAATCCAGCACCACAGCTTAACAGCCTTTTGCAACCTAATCAGGCAAATGAGGTGGGGGGTTGGCATACTGTCAGCTTACAGCCAATTCTCCATACCTCTGTCCCCCAAAAATCTAAACTCCAAAAACCCTGCTGGTTTTTTGGTCCCCAACAGGCACATATTTCTCTGGAATACCATAGGGCGCACCAGTGCGCCTTGGAGCACACTTTGAGAACCACTGCTTTAGTGGCTAACAGTAAATCCCAATTCTGGTTGGTGGGGAGAGAGGGATCAGCCGCCTGACGAAAGGTGGTGTTCCGTTCTCCACTGATCCTTTCTCTGTGGGAGACCTGCGAGGCCACGTTGGAATAAACCTTCATTCCAGCCCTTGAGTTATCTGCCGATGTTCAGAGCCCACAGTCATTACACCCTACACAATATCACCAGTTTTACCACAACATCGACAGGCAATGGGCCTTTGCTGGGGAAACTAAATTTCTTTCCAGCTCCTCACCATCCATAGGTAGTTGCCCTAAAAAGGAGTGTTAGAGCCTATTCCTCAAAACCGTTTTAGAAGTGAGATTACAGAAGATGTGAATAGCACTTTTCCTCGCTTCTGAGAAGATACTGTCAGTTGCTTACAATGAGGACGTCACCAATTTTCAGCTTTCAGTGTCAGACTTGCAGGCACAGCCTCATTCCGTTCGCTTGCGAAGAAATGAATGGACAGCTTTAAGGCGCTGGGATGTAGCACACATGCCTTTCCCAGTTTTGGGACTGACAAAGCTACTTCCAACGTGCAAGGCTCCAGCCTGGGAGCTGACATCACATGGACTCCCGATCACGTGCTCTCATGTATGCCGGAGTCGCTGCATTGGCTCGTTGCCACCCCGACCCTCACGGGAGCGCGCACGTCCGCGCCTGCGCAGGAGGCAGTGCTGGGCGTAAAAAACTAGCGGGCGTGTTCCTCGAAAGGAACTGGGTCGGGTATCTCGGGGCGTGTGGTTTTCCCTGGGAGGAAGTCGAGGTGTATGCCAGGAGTCCCCAAACTTTTTACACAGGGTCCAGTTCACTGTCCCTCAGACTGTTGGAGGGCCGGACTATAAAAAAAAACTATGAACAAATCCCTATGCACACTGCACATATTTTAAAGTAAAAAAACAAAACGGGAACAAATACAATATTTAAAATAAAAAACAAGTAAATTTCCATCAACAAACTGACCAATATTTCAATGGGAACTATGCTCCTCTCGCTGACCACCAATGAAAGAGGTGCCCCTTCCGGAAGTGCGGCGGGGGCCGGATAAATGGCCTCAGGGGGCCACATGTGGCCCACTGGCCGTAGTTTGGGGACCCCTGGTGTATGCCATCTGTGGGGCACGCTAATTTACAGCCCGACTTCACCACCAGGGCTGTGTAGATTGCACCCTCGAGTTCCCCGCCCCCCCCAGACAGGGGTCCTGGTGCCCAGGTGCTGGGGCTCCAATTTCCTGTCCACATTCTGCCAGACTCCCCATTGCCCCACGCCCACTGTCTGGCTCGGGAACAGGGCACCCCAAGCTTATTCAGTTTGGAGCACCCTTGTTAAGAGAGTACAGCCTGACCAGGCGGTGGCGCAGTGGATAGTATCAGACTGGGACATGGAAGACCCAGGTTCCAAACCCTGAGGTCGCCGGCTTATCTGGCTTGAGTGCAGCTCACCAGCTTGAGTGCTGGTTTAGCAAGGGGTCCCTCGCTCTGCTGTAGCCCCCCCCAGTCAAGGTACATATGAGAAAGCAATCAATGAACAACTAAGACTAAGATGCCTCTCATCTCTCTCTATACTTGCCTGTCTGTCCCTATCTGTCTCTCTCTGACTCTCTGCCACCAAAACAAAAAAGTACAAAATTAGATACAAAGGCGAATGTTGATTAGAATAAGGAAAGTAATCACAACAAACAGCGAATTCTACAAAGCTAATACCACAAACTTCATACAATTAATAAAACATTTTGCTAATTAACTTTCTGTCATCTTTTTTTCCTAACCTTTTGAATGCAAACATTGATATGACAATGATTTGGTAGAACTTTTTATAACGTGAACAGAGAGATAATTCAGTCTTTGCAGGATTGATCAAATTTGGATCTTTATTAATCCTTTAGAAAAGACCATCAGCTTAGCATTCTTATTAGGGCCTTTTCTGAAATCCGCTGTGGTCTCAGAGTGGCTCATTATGAGTGTTGTGTCATTGTTGATAGCAATGTTTCATGTCAGATCTGGAAGAAATGGGAACTTCTTTCTGCATTTATGATTTACTCACCTTCGGTATTGAATCGCACACATTGTGCTTGTTTCCTTGCCCTTTGAGAAGGAGGCCGCTGTGTTTTACGTGATTTTTGTGCCCAGGTAACCATGTTCACGTGCTCTGTGGAGACCTTGTGATTTTTCGAGGGTTCTAAAGAGACTGATCTGAAAGTCTGTCTGGTGTAAGTGATGCCTCTCTTGTTGAACACCAAATACAAGCAAAACAGCACAGGCAACCGTTACTCTTGGAATAGGCTGATCAGCATCACATGGCAATTTTCCTGTTAAAAAATAATTCTTTCAAAACGTTTTGAGAAGCATCTCTGATTCGTTGTGTTTTTTTTTTTTTTTTTTTTTTTTTGTATTTTTCCGAAGTTGAAAACGGGGAGGCAGTCAGACAGACTCCCGCATGCGCCCGACCGGGATCCACCCGGCATGCCCACCAGGGGGCGATGCTCTGCCCATCCCCAGAGTCGCTCTGCTACAATCAGAGCCATTCTAGCGCCTGAGGCAGAGGCCACAGAGCCATCCTCAGCGCCTGGGCCAATGGAGCCTTGGCTGCAGGAGGGGAAGAGAGAGACAGAGAGGAAGGAAAGGGGGAGGGGTGAAGAAGCAGATGGGCACCTCTCCTGTGTGCCCTGGCCGGGAATCGAACCTGGGACTTCCACATGCCAGGCTGCTGCTCTACCACTGAGCCAACCGGCCAGGGCCTCGTTGTGTTTTGTTTTGTTTTGTTTTGTTTTTTTTCTCATTTTTCTGAAGCTGGAAACAGGGAGAGACAGTCAGACAGACTCCCGCATGCGCCCGACCGGGATCCACCCGGCATGCCCACCATGGGGCGACGCTCTGCCCACCAGGGGGCGATGCTCTGCCCATCCTGGGCGTCGCCATGTTGCGACCAGAGCCACTCTAGCGCCTGAGGCAGAGGCCACAGAGCCATCCCCAGCGCCCGGGCCATCTTTGCTCCAATGGAGCCTCGGCTGCGGGAGGGGAAGAGAGAGACAGAGAGGAAAGCACGGCGGAGGGGTGGAGAAGCAAATGGGTGCTTCTCCTGTGTGCCCTGGCCGGGAATCGAACCCGGGTCCTCCGCTCGTTGTGTGTTTTAATTGATTCTCTGCAATTGGGATCACAATTTTTGAAGTAATGAATTTCGTTGGGGGAACTGTTACTCCTGGAAACAGACATGATGAAGCCCAGTGCTCTATTAAATCAACAGACTTCAAAGTCTGTGGGTCTGGCCCCATGTGCTGCATCCTGGGTCACCATCATTTTCCTTTGCCTTTTTTGCTTCCTGTTTGGGAGTGCCCTGATTCTCATTATCTTTCATCTCTACGTTGTCACTTTCATTATCCATATTTTCTTTGCAATCATGATTCATTTCTGTTATTATTTTAACCATTACTGGTTTTAGTTCCATTGTGATATACTTTGATATTTTGAAGTTACTATTAGATTTTTTTTCTTTCCATTTTTATTTTTCCACTTTATATCTTCTGGCTTCCATTGCTTTTGGTAACAAGCCAGCTGTAATTTTTATTAAAGTTTTTCTGAATGTAATGTTTTTTTCTTTGTCTCCTTTAAGGACTTTTATTTTTATATCTGATTTTCAGCAGTGGGACGACAATATACCTATGTGTGTTTTCCTTTGAATTTGTCCTCTTTGGCGTTTGCTAAACTTTTGGGATCGTAGTTTGGTGTATTCTCATCAGTTTACGAAATTCTCACATAGTCTCTCTTTAAATAGTCTGCTCCATTTTATTTTCCCTTCCTTCTGGTGGACACTCAGTTTTATCTACATTAGAGCACTGATTATCTACACTCTAGCTCTAATATTCTTTTATGTAAACTTTTTTTCTCATTCTCATTTTTTTCCTGCATTTTGGTGGTGGTTATTTCTAGTAGTGTGACTTTGAGTGAAAAATCCTGTCTTCAGCTGCATCCAGTCTGACATTCAGCAAATAAAATGATTTCTTCATCTGAAATACTTCAAAATATTTTCTATTTATTGATTTTTTAAGAGAGAAAAACATCAATTTGTTGTTCCACCCATCCCACACCCATTGGTTGACTCTTGTACATATGTGCTCTGACCCGGGAGTGAACCTGGTATACCAGGGTGACACTAACCAACTGAACTACCTGGCCAGGGCTTCATCTCAGATAGTTTAGTTTTTTTCTTTATTCCTGGTGTGTAGCACTTATGCCTAGTGTGAGACCTTTCTGGTGCCTCAACTGGTTGCCTGGGTTGTACCAGTGATAGGGTATCAATATAATATACAAATAATAACATTTGTGTGTGTGTGTGTGTGTATGATTGCTAGTACACCACATGTAACCTATTTTCTAGATTTTCTTTAGCACCCCCACCCAGGGATGCAAGAGAACTACTGAAGCCAGATGCTCCCATACCCTTGAGGAGATGACTGGCACCCAAGAAGCAATAAAGATCGCAATTGGATTGGAATGCCATGGAGAAGAAATTACGATCTTGGGAACTGGCCATCCTGCTTGATGACTCTTACAATGCTGGGGACCAGCTATCTTACTTTATGACTAACTGCATGCTCTCCATTGTACTAACCTCACATGAAAAAAAGTATATAATCAACCCTTGCAACTGAGACTGTAAGGCAGGCTTTGGGCTAAGATATGCTGCCTGTCTTCTCAAGTTGCTGGCAATCTCTTTTTATTTTATTTTCTTCTTCTTTTTTTTTTTTTGGTATATTTTTTTCTAAAGTGAGAAGCAGGGAGGCAGAGAGACAGACTCCCGCATATGCCCGACAGGGATATACCCAGCATTCCCACTAGAGGGCGATGCTCTGCCCATCTGCGACATTGCTCTATTGCAAGCAGAGCCATTCTAGAACCTGAGGCGGAGGCCACAGAGCCATCCTCAGTGCCTGGGCCAACTTTACTCCAATGGAGCCTTGGCTGCAGGAGGGGAAGAGAGAGAGAGAGAGAAAGGAGAGAGGGAAGGGTAGAGAAGCAGATGGGCGTTTCTCCTGTGTGCCCTCGCCGGGAATCAAACCCGGGACTTCCACATGCCGGGCCGATGCTCTATTACTGAGCTAACTGGCCAGGGCTGCTGGCAGTTTTGACTAAAGATGTCTATTACCGCTTCAGACTCAGTCTCTGCTAATTGGCTATTGCAGCAACGGGTGACCCGAACCCCAGACTGGTTGTAGTCTGGTAACACCAGGACCTCTTCCCTTTGCTCTAACATCATCTCCCTGTGCTAAGAGCTCTCTGCTGTGTCTGTTCAGCTCTCATGTGGCACCTGCCACCAGAGAGGCTCAAAGAACAGTTAGGTTTCTGTAATAAAACTTCCTCTAGTTCTGCTTATTTATATGTACACATATTTGAAAGAATAAGAATAATATTGATTTTATACCCTGCCTCATCACTATATATCTATATATAATCTATATCCACCCATCTGGGGCACTGCTCCATTGCTCAGCAACCGAGCTCTTCTTAGCACCTGAGGCATCTCTCTCTCTCTCTCTCTCTCTATACACACACACACACACACACACACACACACACACACACACACACATATATATATATGAACTAACTGTTGGGGAGAAAATAATCCCAGACATTAAGAGATAAACCTCTAGACTCAGCGGCAGCCACTAAGCAGATCGGACTTCTCTCTTGTTCACGCACCTCACACGGCTTCCTCTGCAAGCATGTCTGATAAACCCGATATGGCTGAGATTGAGAACTTCGATAAGTCAAAATTGAAGAAGACAGAAACGCAAGAGAAAAACCTGCTGCCTTCAAAAGAAACAATTGAACAGGAGAAGCAAGCTGGCGAATTGTAATGAGGCACGCACCACCAATATGCACTGTACATTCCACAAGCATTGCCTTCTTATTTTACTTCTTTTAGCTGTTTAACTTTGTAAGATGCAAAGAGGTTGGATCAGTTTAAATGACTGTGCTGCCCCTTTTCACATCAGAACTACTGACAATGAAGGCTGCACCTGCCTCTCTCATCCCATGGGCCTGTCTGGCTGGCAGGGAAGGAAAAGAACCTGCATGTTGGTGAAGGAAGAAGCTGGGTGGGACAGTGAAATCTAGAGTAAAAATCAACCTGGGCCAAGGTGTCCTGCAGGCTGTTAAATGCAGTTTAATCAGAGTGCCATTTTTTTTGTTAAAATGATTTTAATTATTGGAATGCACAATTTTTAATATGCAAATAAAGTTTTAAAACCTGAAAAAAAGAGATAAACCTCTAGTATATATAATTTAACTTTTTAGTCTTAATGAAAACTTGCATTATATTTATATTGCTTTGATCAATTATGTATTAATAATAGTTGTAATACTAATTCAAATGAGGGGAAATGTTTTTAGCAAAAGACTATGTTCACAAGAAACTGCAAATTAATTGTCTCTTTCTCTCTCCCTATCTCTCTCTCCAGGGATAAGAGAGTCATCAATAAATTATGTTCAAGTATAAACACTTTTTGTATTTAGATGAAAATTTGTGGGGGATTTTGAATGAAAATGAGTTTAAGAGAAAAGAATTTAAAAGAACTCCCGACTGTTAACCAAGAGATTGTTTATATGTTTATAAAACTTATGACAGTGGGTTTCAAATCACAATGGCTCCATTTGATAAATTTAAGGAATGATGTCATGTTTTTTTTTCAGAGTCAATATTTATAATATTTGAGAAATTACATTCATTGCAATTATTTAAATGTGATGAAAAATTTTGATATTATCTTAATGTGGGGGGGCTTACAAATGTGCACAAAATTAGTTTATTGAGTAATTATGCAAAATGCTTTGAGGACCGTGGGTCTGGCTACCCTTTTCTGTCACCTGAGTCATCACAAGAGACACAAATGGTCTGCCTGTTTTCCATTTTGTCCCCAACAGCAAACAGGTTCATCTTTTTATTTATTTATTTTTATTCAGTGAGAGGAGGAGAGACAGAGAGACAGACTCTCACATGAGCCCACACTGGAATCCACCCAGCAAGCTCACTGGGGGTGAAGCTCTGTCCATCTGGGGCATTGCTCCATTGCTCAGCAACCGAGCTCTTCTTAGCACCTGAGGCAGAGGCCAAGGAGCCATCCGCAGTGCCCTGGGACCAACTCACTTCAACTGAGCCATGACTGCAGAAAGGGAAGAGAGAAAGAGAGAGAGAGAGAGAGAGAGAGAGAGAGAGAGGGAGATGCAAGAGGGGGAGGGGTAGAGAAGCAGATGGGTACCTCTCCTGTGTGCCCTGACCTGAAATCTAACCTGGGACACCCATATGTCAGTTGGCTTTGCCACTGAGCCAACCAGCCAGGGCCAGGTTCATCTTTTTAAAAGTTAAATTAGGTTCTCAGTAATTTCCCATTTCAGTTAATACAGAATCCAGTATATAGCAAGCCCCTGAAACGTTCCGTGGTTAAATGCTCCCCTCTCCTCATTCATGGGCATTCTCCTCTCTGGTCCCCTCACACTGCCTTACAGTACGCACTGTATATTTATTCCCTTCAGCCAGATAAGCACCTGGAGGCAGGTGCTCTGCTCTCTTCCCGCACCTGTGTCTGCCATGTATCAGATGCTCAGTACACATCTCCTAGAATAGATGAAACAATAGACCTTCGTAAAACTTGGGTCTGGGTCTCTTCCACATGTCTGTAGCTCCCTGATGGAAACAGCAGCGACGCTGCCTAAACTCTCAAGCATCTGCTAGTGCTGCTCTTCCCCCCTGTCACCACGGGTCCACATGCTGGCTTGCTTTTGGCCTTCCTTCTTTCACACATGGTAACTCTATATTGATGCAATATGGCTGCTTTGCTTGCTCACTGCTGCGTGTCCAAATCTGGCCTGTGCCTCGTATACAATGGATGCTTACTGAGAACTCAGAATGGATGGAAGGCCCTGTGCAAGCCCTGCCTCTGCTCTGGAGCCTCTCTGACTGTCCCAGCCTTCAGTGACTCCTTTCCTTTTTTTTTTTTTTTCCCCCACAAGGACAGAGAGAGAGTCAGAGAGTGGGATAGACAGGGACAGACGGGAACAGAGAGAGATGAGAAGCATCAATCATCAGTTTTTCGTTGCAAGACCTTAGTTGTTCATTGATTGCTTTCTCATATGTGCCTTGACCACGGGCCTTCAGCAGATCAAGTAACCCCTTGCTCAAGCCAGCGACCTTGGGTCCAAGCTGGTGAGCTTTTGCTCAAACCAGATGAGCCCACGCTCAAGCTGGTGACCTCGGGGTCTTGAACCTGGGTCCTCTGCATCCCAGTCCGCCGCTCTATCCACTGCACCACCGCCTGGTCAGGCGACTCCTTTCGTTTTAAGAACCTTGAGGTCCTCATCATTTCTACTTGCATAAGGCCTGGCATTGCCTATCTTTTTATCCAGGTGCCTAATATCTACAGTAAGGATACACCTGGGATACATTAGTGCAGTACTACAAACTCATCCACTTTTTGTCTGCAGGCCTGGGTTCCTGCATATTGCAGACACTCTGTGCTGATGAAAACATGTCAAAAGTAGGTGAATGTTTCTAGCAGCTTTGTATAGGTTTGTTAACAGCAGATAACACGTGCTCCAATCACTATCAATAAATTTATCTCAGTGAAATTCCCAAAAGCCAGGTAGAGTGGTGCATGTGTTGGGTTATGTGTACTAAACACAAAACAAGAGCACAGCACCAGGATGTCAGAGACTGGGACAACACATTCTACAATCCCTTTGTCAACAGTGACTTGGAAACATTTGATATGCTTAATCGTATGCTCTTTCAATTGACTGTGTATTGTTTTTATTTTTATTTAGTTTTTAGAGAGAGGAAGGGAGAAAGGAGAGAGATGAAGAGCATCAACTCGTAGGTGCAGCACTTTAGTTGTTCATTGATTGCTTCTCATACATTCCTTGATGTTGGGAGTGGGGGCTCCAGCTGTGCCAGTGACCCCATGCTCAAGCTCAAGCTGGCGAGCCTGCATTCAAGCTGGCAACCTCAGGGTTTCAAATCTGGGACCTCAATATCCCAAGTCGACACTGTATCCACTGCACAACTACCAGTCAGGTAATTGTGTATTTTTTTAAATAAAAGGTTTCCCCACTTATCATTTCCATACTTGTCTCAACACCACCTAAAACCTCCCCAATATATGAGTTAGTATTTAATGAAACTACTGTATTTTTTTCTGTCTACGACATTCTGTCATACTATGGTTCAAAGCAGTTTGAACTCTTAGAAACTTATACTATAACTGCAAACACATCTATAGCAAATAACACATGCAAATGTTACATTCAGAGGAACACAATAATTTCCATTTCTTTTAGAATGAGTATTTACACACAAAAAAAAAGAATTAAAAAATGCACCAGCTGTCCGGGTTGCATCCTGCCAGGGGCCTCTGTTCAGATCTTGCTCATGTTTTCTTTCTCCTGCTCAGTTTAAGACCAGCTTCTCAATTCTTTCCACTCATGCTGAACATCTCCTGTTTTTTTTTTTTAATCTTTTTGTTCTAATTGCTCTTCATAATTAATCAGCAAATAATGGAGCACCGCGATGACCGCTAGCCCTGTAGATGGGGGCCACCACGTTGGCAGAATGTGGCAGCTCCTCTTGGACCTCATGACAATTCCTTGTGTGGACCTCGTGGTCCACCATGCCTTCTCTAGCAAAAAATGAAGGGGGCAATTTATTGTGGTTTATCAAATTCACACTTGGAGCCCACGCTGCTACTCCTGGGACTGACATTCCTTCCCTCCATAGTCCCCGTTTTATAGGCTGAATGTATTTCCTGCTTCTGTACCACTCCTTAAAGACAGGTGTATTGTGCACAGAGTCCCAGTTGTGTACGGAGAGCGCCCGCAAGACTGGCCCTGGGTGCTGCGCTCTAGTTCGGAGGTGTCCAAGGTGCCCACGCGCATCTGCAGGGTTTTCACCGATTACGACACATCCGGACCATGACATTCATGATGTTGGGGGCATTTGCTAATTAACTGTGGTTAAAACTGACTATATGGAAACTGTCGCTGTTAGATGGTCTCAGACAGTAACCAATGGTTAACTAGAGCTAGCAGTTCCCCGCTGTTGGAGACTCTGCGGAAGACAGCAGAGACCGGGCACGCTGCAGCCCATGGGCGTCAGCCGGCGCGTCCCACCCGACGGCGGAGCAGCTGGCCTCAGGACAGGAGTCACGTCACCCTGGCCCGAGCACCGACCTTGACCCGGTCCCGGCCCGGCCGCGTGCCAGTAGGCGGCTCCATGGCCGGCTTGCGCCGTCCGGGTTTTCCGGGCCGCCGAAGCCGCGCCTGCGTCGGACGTCACGGCCTGACGTGCGAGCGCTGGGTCGGCGCGGTTCACCATTAGCTGGCCGCCGGTAGCACGGCCGTGCGTCGTCCCTATTGGCGGGCGCGGCTGTCCGTCAGCGGCCCGGCGCCGCTCGAGCGCGCCGCGCGTGTCCCGCCCCTCGCCGCCGCTCGTCGCTCGCCGGCGGGCGGCCTCGCTGGGCCTCACCTCCGTGGCGGCGGCGGTGGCGGCAGGCGCCGGCCCGCGCAGGCCCATGGCGGCGGCCGCAGCGCTCCCGGGAGCGGGCGGGCCTTCCGCGGGCGGCGGGGCCGCCGGCGGCGCGGGCGGCGGGTCCCCGCCGGGCGGCTGGGCAGTGGCGCGCCTCGAGGGCCGCGAGTTCGAGTATCTGATGAAGAAGCGCTCGGTGACCATCGGCCGCAACTCGTCGCAGGGCTCGGTGGATGTGAGCATGGGCCACTCGAGCTTCATCTCGCGGCGCCACCTGGAGATTTTCACGCCCCCGGGCGGCGGCCACGGCGGGGCGGCCCCCGAGCCCTCAGCGCAGCCGGGGCCCGACGCCGGCGGCGACTTCTACCTGCGTTGCCTCGGCAAGAACGGCGTGTTCGTGGATGGCGTGTTCCAGAGGCGCGGGGCGCCGCCGCTGCAGCTGCCGCGCGTGTGAGTGGGAGCCGGAAGTCCCGGACCCTGACCCGCGACCACGGCCTTGATCCTCAGCACAAACCCGACCCTACCCGTCCGTCCTTCCCACTTACCTGGGCCGAGCACAGTCGCTGGCCGCGTGCCTCAGACCCCCGGCCCGACGCCCACTCTCATCCCGCCGGACCCCAGTCTCCCAGCGTGTTCCGACCTGGACGCAGTGCAGCCCCCACCCCCACCCCCTCCGAAGCTTGAGGCTCAGGCGCCTGTGCACGTGGGTCCAGGGCGTTTTTGGCTCTGTGTTCTGGGAGTTTGCATGTCTTTTTCATAACTAGCCTGTAATGTAGGTAGACCTGAACAGAAACGTTAAGCTAGTTGGTGAAACTGCCCGAAACTAAAATTTGTGTTTTCGTGAGGATGGTTTGTCCTTTCCTTTTCATTCTACAGGTTTTTAATAGTGAATTATTTCAGAAGTGTGATCTTGAAGCGGCAGACGCCTTTTCTTCAGCTCTATATTTGATAGCTTAAAAATTGAAAACTCTTTAAGAATGATGGATTTTAAAATCTTTGCCTAGAACCTTGAAATTTTGGTAAAACTGGATCCTTTTAACATAACGTTTTAAAAGTCAGATGATTATTTAGTAATTATTATTAGGCCATACGGTGTATTAATAAAGCGAGCCTCGGGGAACTGTCCCTCCGGCAGCAGAACAGTTCGGCTTGCTTCTGTGGTTTTATGAGGTTATTATTTACTTTGCTTGAAAAACGACTTGTTTACTAGGAAATGCTAATTATTCCTCAGGTGTTTCTTCCTTATTTACCTCAAGTGGAGCCCTGGTCTACAACTGTTTTTAGCTGTTGCTCTTCCTCAGTTTCTTAGACCTGGATGGGAGCATTTCAGTTCAAAGCAGTGTTTATATATTTTCATACTGTAGAACTGCATAAAATCAATAGTAACTCGTTTGCAAGTAACTTGATGTCACAACAAAGGGTATTATATCTTTACTCTGAGGATTTTGAGGTTATAAAGAAAATTGTTGCTACCATCCAGCCCAAACCATTTGTGTTGACATGCTAAAAATGGAAATGCCTGGAGGGTGCAGAATTAAGACTTAAAAAAATTTTTTTTAAGTGAAAAGGACAAAGAAAGACAGGGACAGAGAGGCAGAAAGGGAGAGAAATGACAGGCATCAAGTCTTCATTGCAGCATATTAGTTGTTTATTGATTGCTTTCTCATGTGTGCCTTGGTGGGAGGAGGGCTGCAGAAGAGTGAGGGACCCCTTGCTCAAGCCAGGGCCTTGGGCTTCAAGCCAGCAACCGTGGGGTCAAGTATTTGAACCCTTGCTCAAGCCAGCAACCCCTTGCTGAAGCTGGTAAGTCCGCACTCAAGTTGGATGAGCCTGTGCTCAAGCCAACGACCTCCGGGTTTCGAACCTGGGTCCTCTGCGTCCCAGTCCAACGCTCTATCCACTGCACCGCCACCTGGTCAGGCAAGACTTTTTGAGAAATAGAGTGAGCCTTTCGAAGGAGAAATCTGTGGGGTGGAGGCTGGGCCGAGACTTCCCCCTCAGCTTGTGGGTGGAGAAGAGTCCCAGGGCCTTCAAGGCTGCCAAGCCCTAGAATCAAGGGCCTGGGAACCTCTGCCTGTTCTGGCACATGGCAGTGTATTTTTCCACACAAGGGATTTTGGCATTTAAAGCATGAAATAAGTGGATAACTGGTAGGACTTTGCAGCACCTCCCTTTTTATAAGGTACCATTTTTAAGTTTTTAATGTAGGATAGTAAAAGACACAGGTTAAGAGAATAAACTGTGAAGACAGTTGAAACTCTACTAGCTAAATGTAGACAAACTTAAAATTATTTTGTTGAAAATGAAATTCAATTTTATGTTACAAGTTCTTTTGAAGTTAAAACAAATGTGTAAGTTTAAAATCATGTAATATAGAGCAACTGCAGAGGTTGAAATAATTGCTTATTTCAGATTTGCCTACTGAATTGTATTTCCAATTTCAACATTAAGATGAATTTACATTTTGTAGTTAGTATTAAGATTTAACATAAAGAGCATTTGGAAAAGTATATGAGTAGTTTAGGCTTAAAGTAGGGTTCATCATTTTGTTAAAATACTAAATGTATTTGGGGGGAATAGAGAAAGATGGAGATGTGACCTATAGTTGACATTTTAAATGGTTTGAGTAAGATTTGGATACAAGCACCTGTTCCACCATGGTTGGAGAGCCCCATGCCTAGTATGGTCCAGCATGCGTGTATGTTGGGGGGGAGGTTAGGGTGAGTATGTACAAGAGTGTCAGGGCCTATGATTTTCCCAGAAAACAAGTGATTTCCACAGATCCTTGATTTTTGTGGCCAAGTATGCAGGGCTATGTGTAGAGAAATGCAACATTTCTCTCTGAGAGCGTCTGACTTGGCTGGAGGTGCAGAAGTTATTGGGAATGGGGGAACTGGGCAGGGCTTCTGGAAGTGGGCAGGTTGAGGTGGCCTTGCAGGGGTGGCTGGACTGGCAGCTTGGCACTGGAGGGTGAAATTCAGGCTGGAATGGACCTTAGGGAAAGTTGTGGAGCATTAGGTTTGCCTGGTCATGGTAGGGGATTGTTTTAATGGAGGTCAGGGACAGAATGAAGAATGTTCTCTTTGAGGACAGGATTTTCCTTTGTCTAAGGACCTGGTCTGGGACCTGAGTGAGCAGTCAAGTGTGTTTGCAAGATTGGTTAGGCAAAATCTCCGGATATGTTGTTCTTGTTGCCATGGTAGCAAACAAAATATAATTTACAAATAAAAATAAGCAACTCTTTAACAGTTGTTTATACTTTCAAGTGTCAAGTAATTTGACAATATTTTTGATCAACCAGATTCTATAATATCTAATAGCCAAACATAAATAGTTCAAATTCAATGTATTACTCCAAACTATTTAACATACAAAACTACCATTGTGATTACAGTGCTCCCTCATCTATCGTGGGGGTTAGGTTTCACTGTGATAGGTGAAAATCCACAAAGTAGTGACCTTATATTTATTTTATTATTTACATATATTTTAAGGCTTTATAAACCCTTCCCATGCTCTTATAAACCTTTCCCACAGTTATTAACCTTTCCCACACTCTTATTAACACTCCCTGTACTTATTTTACTGCAGAAGTAGTTAAAATAATAAATATGTAAAAACAATCTGTATACTGCCAAATTCTGCGATATAGCGAGAAATCTGCAATACAAAATTAGATATATACAATTTAAAAATCTGTGACAGTGAGACCGCAAAAAGTGAATTGCAAAATGGTGAGGGACCACTGTATTTACAAGAAGTGTGGTTCTGTTCCTAGGCTTAATTAACTGTCAGTTCATGGTTAAGCAACACCACCTTTTTTTACAGTGTCAGGTCCTAACTTGCAGATGAATTTTGGTAATGTTACATTTGAAGACTTGCTCATTAACTTAGAGATAGCAATCTGTAAGGTGAGGACTGGAGAGAAGCTGGCAGACAGTGGCTTCTGGGGCTTTCTAGGTGGGGACTCCAGAGGAAAAACTCAGTAACTCAAGTGGCTAGGTCTTGCTTAGAAATGGGGATAGAGCATAACTGAGATTCCTGGAGAATAGCAGTACCAGAAGGAGGGAAAGGATGAGATGGGATGTGCCAAAGAAGGAGCTGGCCTTCAGCAAGCTGCAGTGGCATGTTGATTGGATGTGTTTTCTTTCTTTTTTTTTTTATAAATAAATTTTTATTTTAATGGGGTGACATCAATAAATCAGGGTACATCTATTCAAAAAACATGTCCAGGTTATCTTGTCATTCAATTCTGTTGCATACCCATCACCCAAAGTCAGATTGTCCTCCGTCACCTTCTATCTAGTTTTCTTTGTGCCCCTCCCCCTCTCCCTCCTTCCCTCCCCCTGCCCCCGTAACCACCACACTTTTGTCCATGTCTCTTAGTCTCGTTTTTTTTGTTTGTTTGGTTTTTTGTTTGTTTGTTTGTTTGTTTTTTTTGTATTTTTCTGAAGCTGGAAACGGGGAGAGACAGTCAGACAGACTCCCGCATGCGCCCAACTGGGATCCACCCGGCACGCCCACCAGGGACGAAGCTCTGCCCCTCCAGGGCATCGCTCTGCTGAGACCAGAGCCACTCTAGTGCCTGGGGCAGAGGCCAAGGAACCATCCCCAGCGCCCGAGCCATCTTTGCTCCAATGGAGCCTTGCTGCAGGAGGGGAAGAGAGAGACAGAGAGGAAGGAGGGGGGGGGTGGAGAAGCAAATGGGTGCTTCTCCTATGTGCCCTGGCCGGGAATCGAACCCGGGTCCCCTGCACGCCAGGCTGACGCTCTACCGCTGAGCCAACCGGCCAGGGCTCTTAGTCTCGTTTTTAATATCCCACCAATGTATGGAATCCTGCAGTTCTTGTTTTTTTCTGATTTACTTATTTCGCTCTGTATAATATTATCAAGATCCCACCATTTTGTTGTAAGTGATCCGATGTCGTCATTTCTTATGGCTAAATAGTATACCATGGTGTATATGTGCCACATCTTCTTTATCCAGTCTTTTTTTTTTTTTTTACAGTGATTAAAGCCTTTAAGCAAACTCTTGGCCAATACAGCAAGAATCCATAAAAGAGTGGTGTCCTTAACATGTTCACCAAGTCCAAGTTGGCCCCATGCCAAATCCCTGAAAAATGCAACCCAACCCCAGTTCAGTCTGTTATGAGCTGTCACAAGGAGCAGGAGTCCAGGAAAAGTCCATATCCAGGAAGAGTCCGCATGGCACTGGAATTGTCACAATTCTATACTTTGCAGCTCACGTCCAAGTCCCAATGACTGCTGCTTCTAGCTGGTAATGATTCAGGTAGACTGGAAAAGCCATCTGCAGCATGTGTGGAGATGCAGCTTCTGTTCTCTGCCTGGAGAGGTGAGACCAGGGTGCTTTTCCCTGGAGCTCTGCGACTGTGGCTTGGTAAAGAGAACCTTGGGATGCACTAAGCTGGGTGGCAAAGGTAGATTCATAGTAGAAGTTGGCAAAAGGGAGAAAGAGAGCTCTAAATTAGGAGTAGATCCCAGCCTGAAATATGAGTGGGGCATTGAGGTAGGAGGAATAAAGGAAACACTTTAAACAAAGCAGCAGAAAATAGGACTATCAACACCCACAACAGAGATCTTTGAGGGAAGAATAAAAAACCTGACTATTCAGGCAAGACATAGTTAAGTGGCCCTTGGGCACGTGAGATCAGTTTACCTGCCTGGAAGAAATACCCTAGGCTCGGCCACAGTGTCGTAGATGGGGCCGACGGCCCTGGGCACCTTCAGCTTTCAGTGGCAAACCCCAGCATTCTGGGCAAGGTTAGGTCACAGGTGGCTGGAGCAGGGCTGGAAGAGACTGAACCTTCCCTTAGAGGAGCGAGGGAGAAGCCTACCTTCCAGTGTCCCTGTTTCCTCACAGCAAAGGCATGTAAGTCTGGCAGGCTTTAGCTCAATGACCTTCCTTTCCACTATTGAAGCAGGACCCAGATGGCATCCTATGAGACCCCTTTGGGGTGTTGGAGCCTTTAAGGGTGTATCCTAAAAGCTGTTAATTCCCCTGATCTCTATTGGGCTTTTTCTGCCTCTTGGTATCATAAAGGCCATGCTCAGATCTCGCTGAGGGGTTTGAGGATCCCCATCCGCCTATATAAATCTTTTCCATATATCTGGAGCTATTTGGAAAAAGACAAAACAGTGTTATTAGCTGGATCAAATAAAGAAGGTAGTAGTTTGCAGGAGAAAAAGATTTGGCATCTCCTGTTCATCAGCATTCAAAAGAAATTCAAAATTTTTTTAAGTAAAAAGCATGGCGTTTTCTTTTTTTGTTTTGTGACAGAGAGGGACAGATAGGGAGGACAGATAGACAGGAAGGGAAAGACATGAGAAGCATCAATTCTTTGTTGTGGCTCCTTAGTCTCCTTAGTTTTTCATTGATTCTTTCTCATGTGCCTTGACTAGAGGTCTACAGCAGAGCGAGTGACCCCTTGCTCAAGCCAACAATCTTTGGGCTCAAGCCAGTGACCATGGGGTCATGTCTATATGATCCCATGTTCAAGCTGGACGAGCCTGCGCTCAAGCCAGTGACCCTCGGGGTTTTGAACCTGGGTCCTCTGTGTCCAAGTCCGATGCTCTATCCACTGTGCCACCACCTGATCAGGCCAGGATGTTTTAAGGATTTTTTTTTTTTTTTACACATAGAGTCAGAGATAGGGATACAGACAGGAACGGAGAGAGATGAGAAGCATCAATCATCAGTTTTTCGTTGCGACACCTTAGTTGTTCACCGATTGCTTTCTCATATTTCCCTTGACCGTGGGCCTTCAGGAGACCGCGTAACCCCCCCCCCCCCCCAGCTCCAGTCATGGGTCCAAACTGGCCAGCCTTTGCTTAAATCAGATGAGCCTGTGCTCAAGCTGGTGACCTTGGGGTCTCGAACCTGGGTTCTCCGCATCCCAGTCAGACGCTCTATTCACTGTGCCACCGCCTGAATCAGGCCAGGCCAGGATGTTTTAAAGGACAAGAAAGGAGGCTGCTTCTGAGACTGGAAAGTGAGGAAGGGGTGCAAAGTAAGAAGTATCTGTGGGGTAGGGGTGGGTATTGTAAGGAGAGTGGAGGTGAGGTTAGGGTTAGATGTCAAAACCCTGTGGGTCACCAGGGTGATGTGGGTGAAGAAACCACTGAGGGATGCAGCTGAGGTCCAGGTGGCCTGAGGAGTGGACATATGAGGTGTGAAGGAGGACAGAGTTCCTGGTAGAGAAAGGTAAAATGAGTTGTCTTATTTGAAGATGAGCAGAGCCACTAGTGAGGTCTAGCGTTTTTCTTTTTCCTTTTTATGTACTCACCCCCTCCCCACTTTTGGCAGCCATCAGCTTGTTCTTTACATCTATGGCATGTTTTCTTTTTTTTTAAGTTTTCTAAAGTGAGAAGCAGGGAGGCAGAGAGACAGACTGCTGCATGCGCCCGACCGTGATCCACCTGGCAAGCCTAGTAGGTGGCGATGCTCTGTCCATCTGGGGCATTGCTCCATTGCAATCGGAGCCATTCTAGTGCCTGAAGCAGTGGCCATGGAGCCATCCTCAGCGCCCAGGCCAACTTTGCTACAGTGGAGCCTTGGCTGTGGAAGGGGAAGAGAGAGAGAAAGGAGAAGTAAGGGTGGATAAGCAGATGGGCGCTTCTCCTGTGTGCCTTGGCTGGGAATCGAACCTGGGACTTCCACATGCTAGGCTGACGCTCTACCACTGAGCCAACCGGCCAGGGCCTATGGCATGTTTTTTTTCTTTTTCTTTTTTTTTTGTACTTTTCTGAAGCTGGAAATGGGGAGAGACAGTCAGACTCCCGCATGTGCTCGACCGGGATCCACCCAGCACGCCCACCAGGGGCGATGCTCTGCCCACCAGGGGGCGACGCTCTGCCCCTCCGGGGCGTAGCTCTGCCGCGACCAGAGCCACTCTAGCGCCTGGGGCAGAGGCCAAGGAGCCATCCCCAGCGCCCGGGCCATCCTTGCTCCAATGGAGCCTCGGCTGCGGGAGGGGAAGAGAGACACAGAGAGGAAGGAGGGGGTGTCGAGAAGCAAATGGGCGCCTCTCCTATGTGCCCTGGCTGGGAATCGAACCCGGGTCCCCCACATGCCAGGCCGACACTCTACCGCTGAGCCAACCAGCCAGGGCCAGCATGTTTTCTTGTTTCAGGGCTGTAGGGTTGGCTGAAATGCCTTACCTTTATGACCTGAGATTTTTACCAGCTTGTAAGCAGAGTTAAGAGTTGGGGACCAGGATGGCAGGACTCCAGGACCCAGGAATGGGTGACCTGTAATGGCAGATATGCATAGTAGAGGGATTAGGGTGCTTTGCGCTTTGAAAAATGCTTAGTGTATAAATTAATTGCTTTTAATAACCACTATGCATTTTTCTTTTTTTAAATTATTTTTTATTTTATTCATTTTAGAGAGGAGAGAGAGAGAGAGGAGAGACAGAGAGAGAGAGAAGGGGGGGAGGAGCTGGAAGCATCAACTCCCATATGTGCCTTGACCAGGCAAGCCCAGAGTTTCGAACCTGCGACCTCAGCATTTCCAGGTCGACGCTTTATCCACTGCGCCACCACAGGTCAGGCTGCATTTTTCTTTAAAAGCTACACAGTATGGCCCTAGCCGGTTGGCTCAGCGGTAAAGCGTCGGCCCAGTGTGTGGAAGTTTGATTCCCGGCCAGGGCAAACAGGAGAAGCACCCATCTGCTTCTCCACCCTTCCCCCTCTCCTACCTCTCTATCTCTTCTCCTCCCACAGCCAAGGCTCCATTGGAGCAAAGTTGGCCTGGGCACTGAGGACGACTCCATGGCCTTCACCTCAGGCACTAAAATGGCTCTGGCCACAAAGGAGCAACGCCCCAGATGGGCAGAGCATTGTTCTCTGGTGGGTATGCTGAGTGGTTTCTGGTCGGCGGCATGCAGGAGTCTGTCGCTGCCTCCTAGCTTCTAACTTCGGAAAAATACAGACAGCAACAACAACAACAACAGAAGTTATACAATATGCATTCATTTGGCAAATGGAGATACATTTTTATTACTGATTTTTAGACATTGGGGGACACATTGCAACTATTTTAACATAGTTGTTACTTCACTAAGTTAAAAATAACCCAACAACCAGCTCACTTCTTCACCAAGTGTTTAGTAGTTTTTCTAAGAGTGAAACTCAGTTTGATTTTAATGTTTACTTAATGAGTACTTTAAGAATGTTTAGGTTTGAAATAATTTGAATTTCTAACACATTTTCAGAAATAAGCCTATGTGGTGGGATCTGTCACCGTACAGGTCAGTTGTATGCTGACTAACTGTACCAGGAGATGGTGAGGATGGGCTGTGGAGCTGGGCAGACTTGGACCAAATGCCAGCCCTGCCACTTAACCTGTCTGAGTTTTAGTTCCCTCGTTGGTAACACGGGGATCATAACTGTCTGACATTGTGGGACACAATTAGCCTGGGTCCCTGCTAGATATCAGAGGCCACATGTGTTTGTCTATCACAGTGTCCTGGTGTGGAGGGGCCTGTGAGGATCTAATGTGACAGACATGTGACATGTGGGTGAAAATGGCCCCAAGGGCCAATGTTGTCCACCTTGCTCATAGCTCCACGTGCATACGTGCATGCAGTAAATTAATCAGGTACCTCTTGGGAGTAGTGAGCGAAGTTTGAAACTCCTTCAGCCAGAAGTTGCCCCTCTACCTACCAGGACCTAAGGTCAAAGACTGGCCATGGGAGGTGGTCAGTTTCTGGTGGGCAGGCCTAGAGAAGACCATTTCGGTGCTCTGCCCTTTGCAAGGCTCTGTTCCAACCTGTCAGCCTTACCACATGTTCCCTGTTTCAGGGGAAAGGAAAAGTGCTCTGCCTTGGGCTTAGTTAGGAAAGGGCCTGGTACATATTTTTTTATTATGTCAGCCATAGAAATTTGCATTTACAGTATACTGTTTTTCTTTGTTAGGCTACTTTTCTATTCAATAAGTCTAACGAACCACGTATATTTTTGAAACTTGGGCCAGGGATTCTTTCCAGGGGATGTGAGGACCTGAAGCTGGGCTTCCCTGCAGGCCTTCAGGCAGTCGAGGCAGGCTAGGAGTGATGCATTATGGAGCTGTTCTCAGGAAGAACTAGTCTGACATTAGCCCCTTCTGCTTGCAGGTTGTATCTCATCTTCTCACTCAGCTTTCTGCCCTGCTGCTGCTCATGGGGGAACCAGGTCCTCAGTGTGTTTGTACCACTTAGAAATGGCACAGAGCCATCATCATCACTTGGTACATGTCCAAATTATGTTCCCATTGACTGCTGATTTAGGACAATACTGTTCTGTGACCATTCTCATGTGCTGATCATCTCGTAATGATCATCTAGTCAGACATGGCTCCCTGTCTGGTCCCCACCTACCAGCAAGTCCCATCAGAGCCACAGTCGCAGAGACACAACACAGCTTCATGCATAGTTGGTGTACATATTCCACAAGGTAAGGCTGTTAGGGTAATAGCAAGTTTTTCCATGGTGAAAATGCAACAATTCTTGCTTTGCTGAGGAGAAATTATTTTTGGAAAATGAAGGAAAGGGTTTCTAAAATAAGGAAGCCTTTAATGAAAGCATTTATTTAAATAGTATTCTTAATTTGTTTAACATTTTTGTGTAGCTCTGTCTTTTGTGTTTGGGTTTTGGAGTAGTTTACAATATCTTGATAAGGCAGTAATTCAGCTTCCACACTTCTGGTCCCAGTTTTTAATGAGGATTTTTTAAAAATTCATTTTAGAGAGGAGAGAGAGAGAGAGAGAGAGAGAGAGAGAGAGAGAGCAGGAGGGGAGGAACCGGAAGCATCAGCTCCCATATGTGCCTTGACCAGACAAGTGCAGGGTTTCGAACCGGTGACCTCAGCGTTCTAGGTCGACGCTTGATCCACTGAGTCACCACAGGTCAGGCTACTTTAATGAGGATTTTATAATTTTCTATCGAACGCCAATACACCTGGGCATGTTTAAGGCACACATCACAACTCTGATGATTTGAAACCGTTTGAGTGCCGGGACAAGGTGTTACTGCTGTTGTCCCAGGAAGTGGCTGTGGGGAGATTAGGCAGCACCTTTTAGGAAGCAGCCTTTCCCAGCATGCATCAGTTTCTAGAGTGTATGTTTGGTCTTATATCTCAACCCCTTTGTTGGTAACAGGGAAGGAACTCCACTGAAAATTTCATAGGGATATTAGATATTTGGTTCTTGCTATAGTTTGTAATGTGGGACAGAATGCTGTGTGTCTTAGTGAAGGGTATCAGCACAGTAGGTCCCTGAATAACATCATTTTGTTATAATATAATGAGATGCCATAGGAACTTAATTCTTGTTTATATCAATTAACCTATGGTAAAATTGACTAGTTTTTTTTTGTTTGTTTTTTTGTATTTTTCCGAAGTTAGAAGCCAGTAACAGATTACCACATGTGCCCCACCAGGATCTACCCGGCATGCCCACCAGAGGGTGATGCTCTGCCCATCTGGGGTGCCGCTTTGTTGCAGCCAGAGCCATTCTAGCGCCTGAGGCGAAGGCCATGGAGCCGTCCTCAGTGCCTGGGTCAACTTTGCTCCAATGGAGCCTTAGCTGCATGAGGGGAAGAGAGATAGAGAAGAAGGAGAGGGGGAAGGGTGGAGAAGGAGATGGGAGCTTCTCCTGTGTGCCCTACTGGGAATCGAACCCGGGACCTCCACACACCGGGCTCATGCTCTACCGCTGAGCCAACTGGCCAGAGCCTTGACTAGTTTTCTTATACATCGATTTGCTACAGTCACAGAATTTATTGATGACATTAAGTGAGGACTTGCTGTAGAACAGTGGTTCTCACCAGGGCACCCTCCTTCCCTGCAACATTTGGCAATATCTAGAGGCATGTTGGGTTGGCTCATGGCGGGGGTACCTAGTGTGCTGGGCCAGGAATGCTAAGTCCTACAAGGCACAGGACAGCAACCCCCCCCACCCCACAGTACAGTAATGATCCAGCCCTGAATGTCAGTAGTGGGGTGATGGAGACCCCCTGGAGCACAGTAGTCTAGCAGTTGGTAATAGTGGGACATCAGTCTTAACCCTTTGTGTGGTCCCTGATTAAAACCTTGAAGTGACCAGAGCATTCATTGGTTTCAGTACAGTGGCAGGCATTTTCTCACACAAAGCCTAATATGGAGCCCCTCCCTTTGCAGCTTTGGAAAGACAGAACGCAGCCTAATGTTCTCTCCTTTGGAATGTGTACTCGGAGGCATATCCATTGGCTTTAATTAGGTTGATAAAATCATTCTGAAAACATTTATGGTAAATGGGAGAAAAAGACATTGAGCTGTTCTGGTGGAGTGGTTTCAGTGTTTTGTGCTATTGGTTTCCCTGGAAAATGAAATGTGAGTGAGTGTGACAGTGTTTCCACAACCACACTGAAAGATGGCTGCCACGTGTTTTATCACAGTATTTGCCACTAATACAGTCATGCACTGCATAACATTTTGGTCAACAATGAACTGCATATAGCATATATGACAGTGGTCTCATAAGACCTTAATGGAGCTGAAAAACTATTGCCTAGTGATGTTATAACTGCCATGAGTTTGTAGTCAAGCCATTACTTGGGTGTTTGTGGTGATGCTGGTGTAAAGTGTAGACAGACCTGCTCTGCCAGTCATATAAAAGTGTAGTAGATAGTTATATACAGTATGTATACTTGATGGTGATAATAAACAACTGATACTGGTTTATGTATTTACTGTACTACATATACTCTTTGTTATTTTAAAGTGTACTCTTTCTACTTATAAAAAAATTGCTATAGAACAGTATGACATGTTACACTGGCACTCTATTTTGTGTTTACCATGTTTCTCTTGATTGTATCATTTTTGCTTGTGTTTGATTTAATCTGATGTTCTTTTATTCATTGTGGTCTCTGAGTATACAAAATCTACTGCTGAAGATCCCAGGAAGAAGCCACATTGAGTGATTGACCTGGAAGTGATTAAAGACTGCAGAGGGAGAAAATCAGTGATAGGTATTGCTTGCCAGTCAGTGTCCCATTTCTCCACAGCTATGATTGTGAAGAACAAAAAAGTGACCAAAACTACAAAAGAATCTGCTTCATTGAAGCAACAAGACTAACAAAAATTCAAGAAGGGCTTATGTCAGGGGTCCCCAAACTTTTTTTTGGTTTTTTTGTTTTGTTTTTGTATTTTTCTGAAGCTGGAAACGGGAAGAGACAGTTAGACAGACTCCCGCATGCCCGGCACGCCCACCAGGGGGCGATGCTCTGCCCCTCTGGGGCATCGCTCTGTCGTGACCAGAGCTACTCCAGCGCCTGGGGCAGAGGCCAAGTAGCCATCCCCAGCGCCTGGGCCATCTTTGCTCCAATGGAGCCTCGGCTGCGGGAGGGGAAGAGAGAGAGACAGAGAGGAAGGAGAGGGGGAGGGGTGGAGAAGCAGATGGGCGCTTCTCCTGTGTGCCCTGGCCGGGAATCGAACCCGGGACTTCTGCACGCCAGGCCGACGCTCTACCACTGAACCAACCGGCCAGGGCCAGGGATCCCCAAACTTTTTACACAGGGGGCCAGTTCACTGTCCCTCAGATCGTTGGAGGGCCAGACTATAAAAAAAAACTATGAACAAATAAATCCCTATGCACACTGCACATATATTATTTTAAAGTAAAAAAACAAAATGGGAACAAATACAATATTTAAAATAAAGAACAAGTAAATTTAAATCAAACTGACCGTATTTCAATGGGAACTATGGGCCTGCTTTTGGCTAATGAGATGGTCAATGTCCGGTTCCATATTTGTCACTGTTAGCCATAACAAGTGATATGACGCGCTTCCGAAGCCGTGACCCATGCGTTCCACGTCACCTGAAGTAGTACTGTATGTGAGCGACGCCGCGCTTTGCGGCACCACCACATACAGTACTCCACATACCGACCACCAAATGAAAGAGGTGCCCCTTACGGAAGTGCGGCGGGGGCCGGATAAATGGCCTCGGGGCTGCATGCGGCCTGTGAGCCATAGTTTGGGGACCCCTGGCTTATGTCAATATTGGAGAAACTTGTAATGACCTGGATTGAAGACCAGACACAGAAGCTATCTGTCTCAGCACCATGATGATCATGGCTGAAGCAAAAAGTTTGTTAGAGCGTTAGCCTGGCGTGCAGAAGTCCCGGGTTCGATTCCTGGCCAGGGCACACAGGAGAAACGCCCATCTGCTTCTCTACCCCTCCCCCTCTCCTTCCTCTCTGTCTCTCTCTTCCCCTCCTGCAGCCAAGGCTCCATTGGAGCAAAGATGGCCCGGGCGCTAGGGATGGCTCTGTGGCCCTGCTTCAGGCGCTAGAATGGCTCTGGTCGCGACAGAGCGATGTGTCGCCCCCTGGTGGGCGTGCTGGGTGGATTCCGGTCGGGCCCATGCGGGAGTCTGTCTGACTGTCTCTCCCCGTTTCCAGCTTCAGAAAAATACACACACAAAAAAAAGTTTGTAATGTTGGAAGGAAAGGCTGGATCCAACTATGATGTTTAATTTACTGCTGACTCTGGCTGGTTTAAATGATTCGGGAATTGTTATCCATTACATAATGTGAAAGTGAATGGTGAGCCTGACCAGATGGTGGCGCAATGGATAGAGCATCGGACTGGGATGCAGAGGACTCAGGTTCGAGACCCTGGGGTCGCCAGCTTGAGTATCGGCTCGTCTGGTTTGAGCAAGATCCTACCAGCTTGAACCCAAGGTCGCTGGCTCAAGCAAGGGGTTACTCGGTCTGCTGAAGGCCCACGGTCAAGGCACATATGAGAAAGCAATCAATGAACAACTAAAGTGTTGCAACGCGCAATAAAAAACTAATGATTAATGCTTCTCATCTCTCTCCATTCCTGTCTGTCTGTACCTGTTCTATCCCTTTCTCTGACTCACTCACTCTGTAAAAAATAAATAAATAAATAAATAAATTTAAAAAAGTGAATGGTGAGTCTGCAAAGGCAGCTGAAGAATTTTTGGAAACTAGAGAAGCTGACTGGAGGAATACTCAGTATGGATGAAACTTGCCTATTTTGGAAAAGGATATCAGAAAGAACTTTCATCCATAAGGAGGCCAAGTCAGTGCCAAGTTTCAAGGCTTTTTTTTTTTTTTTTTTTTCAGAGAGAGAGGGATAGATAGGGACAGACAGACAGGAACGGAGAGAGATGAGAAGCGTCAATCATCAGTTCTTCGTTGCGACATCTTAGTTTATTGATTGCTTTCTTTTTTTTTTTTGTATTTTTCTGAAGCTGGAAACGGGGATAGACAAGTCAGATAGACTCCCGCATGCGCCCGACCGGGGTCCACCGGACCGGGGTCCGCCCACCAGGGGGCGACGCTCTGTCGTGACCAGAGCCACTCTAGCGCCTGGGGCAGAGGCCAAGGAGCCATCCCCAGCGCCCAGGCCATCTTTGCTCCAATGGAGCCTCGCTGCGGGAGGGGAAGAGAGAGACAGAGAGGAAGGAGAGGGGGAGGGGTGGAGAAGCAGATGGGTGCTTCTCCTGTGTGCCCTGGCCGGGAATCGAACCCTGGTCCTCCGCACGCTAGGCCGACACTCTACCGCTGAGCCAACTGGCCAGGGCCTTTTTTTAAAATTTATTTATTTATTTATTCATTTTTAGAGAGGACAGAGAAAGGGAGAGAGAGAGAGAAACAGAAAGAGAGAAGGGGGGAGGAGCTGGAAGCATCAACTTCCATATGTGCCTTGACCAGGCAAGCCTAGGGTTTCGAACCGGCGACCTCAGCATTTCCAGGTCAACGTTTTATCCACTGCGCCACCACAGGTCAGGCCTGATTGCTTTCTCATGTGCCTTGACTGGGGCTACAGCAGACCAAGTAACCCGTTGCTCGAGCCAGTGACCTTGGGTCCAAGCCTGGTGAGCTTTGCTCAAACCAGATGAGCCCTCGCTCAAGCTGGCAATCTCAGGGTCTCAAACCTGGGTCCTCCGCATCCCAGTTTGACGCTCCATCCACTGCACCACTGCCTGGTCAGGCTCAGGGCTTTTAAGGACAATGTTGCTTAGAGCAGTGTTGCAGGCTACAAGTTGCAACCCTTTGTCATCTGATACAGTGCGAACCCAGGGCCTTCAAGCATGTCGATAATCACACTCTGAGTGTCCTACAGAAGCAATAAGTCACAAATGAAAATGCTTCTCTCTTCCAAGCTGCCCTCCTGAATTGCTATGCCAGCAAAATGGTTAATACTGTTTAGAGAATAACATACCTTTTAAGATTTTGCTTACTTTTAATAATGTTCCTGGTATCCTCCGTTGGTGATCATCCCAGTATCAGAGTGGTGTTTCTCTAAACATCATCTCTTTGATCAAATGAATCAAGGAGTTACAGTAGCTTTTAAGGCCTACTACCTGAGGAATATCTTTGCCCAGGCTATCGCTGTACTTGAGGAAGACACTGAGAAGACTAAATCTGGCAGGATTACATCTATGACTGCATCGAGGGCCTTGCTTGGCCTTGAGGTAATGTTACCAAGGATGGCATCTGGAAGGAGACACTCATGAGCTTCATCCATGACCTCAGGATTTGCCAAGGATAAGGTTGCAAAAATCAAGGCTATAGTTAAGATGGCAAACAGCTTTAAATGGGTGTGGATGAGAATGCCATTGAAGAGCTCCCAGGGGTGGTTCCTGAGGAATTGACTAATGAGGAATTATTGAACCTGGAACAGGAGTACAGTTGAAGAAGAGAGGAGAGAAAAGGAAACTTCAGGTGGAGGAAAAGAAGAACCCACAAGAAAATTCAGTTAAGAATTTTGCAGATATGTCTTCAGACCTCAACAAGCTCATTAAAAGTTTGAAAATATGGACCCCTCAAAACTGAAAAGTTTTCATAAATAGGAATAAATGTTCATGGTGCATTGACTTCTAAAAAGCAAATCTATGTTGTAAAAAAAAAAGAAACAAACCAAGCAAACCAGCATGGTCATATTTCTGAAAAGTGACACCTCTTCATGAAGAGCCGCAGCAGGTTCTCTAGGAGGTGTTCCAGAAGGCATTGTCATCACAGGAGATGACAGCTCCATGCCTGTTATTGCCCCTGAAGACCTTCCAGAGGGACAAGATGTAGAGGTGGAAAACAGTGATGTTGATGACCCTGACCCTGGGTAGGTCTAGGCTAATGTGTGTGTTCGTGTCTTAGTTTTTAACAACAACGAAAAAGTTTAATATATGTGCTGCTGAAAGGAACACAAAAGAAAAAGTTTAAAAAGTAAAACAAGGCCCTGGCCGGTTATCTCAGTGGTAGAGCGTCGGCCTGGCGTGCAGGAGTCCCGGGTTCGATTCCTGGCCAGGACACACAGGAGAAGCGTCCATCTGCTTCTCCACCCCTCCCTCCTCTCTGTCTCTCTCTTCCCCTCCCGCAGCCAAAGCTCCATTGGAGCAAAGTTGGCCTGGGTGCTGGGGATGGCCCTGTGGCCTCTGCCTCAGGCGCTAGAATGGCTCTGATTGCAACAGAGCAATGCCCCAGATGGGCAGAGCATCACCCCCTGGTGGGCATGCCAGGTGGATCCCGTTTGGGCGCATGCGGGAGTCTGTCTGACTGCCTCCCCATTTCCAACTTCAGAAAAATACAAAAAAAAAAAAAGTAAAACAGAAAAATTTAATAGGAACAAAGCTTATATAATAAGAATATAAGGAAAATATGCTGTACAATGTGTTTGTGGGATTTTTTTGTTTGTTTTTGAGACAGGCAGGAAGGGAGAGAATGGGAAGTATCAACTTGCAGTTGTGTCACTTTAGTTGTTCATTGTTTCTCATGTGCCTTGACTAGGGGGCTCCAGCCAAGCCAGCAACCTCAGGCTTCAAGCCAACACCCTTGGGCTCAGGCCAGCAACCATGGGATTATGTGTATGATCCTATGCACAAGCTGGCGACCCTTCACTCAAGCCCATGACTCCATGCTCAGGCTAGTGAGCCTGTGCTCAAACCAGCAACCTCGGGGTTTCGAACCTGGGACCTCAGCATTCCAGGTTGAAGTTCTATCCATTGTGTTACCACTGGTCAGGCTGTGTTTGTGTTTTAACCTAATTGTTATTACAAAAGAATAAAAAAGTTTAAAACATTTTATAATTTTATAAAATAAAAACGTTAATTTTGTAAACTAAGGTTATTTTATTGAAGAAAGAAAAAAAGAATTTTTTCATTGATTTGGGGGAGAGGAGAGAATGAGTATCAACTTGTTTCACTTAGTTGTTAGAAAAATTTATAATAAATTAGTGTAGTCTAGGTGTCTAGTGTTTATAAAAATCTATAGTAATGTCCCAGGCCTTCGCACTCACTCACTGACTCACCCAGAGCAAATTTCTGTCCTGCAAGTGTCATTTATGCTAAGTGCCCTATACAGGTGTACCTTTTTTTCTCTTTCATAACATATTTTTGCTGTACCTCTTCTATGTTTAGATATGTTTAGATACATGAGTATTTATTATTGTGTTACTCTACAGTGTTCAGTATAATAATAACATGTATAGGTTTGTAGCTCAGGTTTGTACCATATAGCCTAGGTTTGTGGTAGGTTGGCTATACTAATGTTTTTCAACTGCTGGTCTATGGACCAGCATTGGTTTGCAGACCGTCATTTAGAAAACACTGGACTACACATACCACCTAAGTTTGTGTAAGTGCATTCTGATGTTCACATGACAATGAAATTTCCTGATTCTTTTTTTTTTTTTTTTTCTGAAGCTGGAAACTGGAAGAGACAATCAGACTCCCGCATGTGCCCAACCTGGATCCACCCGGCACGCCCACCAGGGGGCGACGCTCTGCCCACCAGGGGGTGATGCTCTGCCCCTCCGGGGCATCGCTCTGTTGCGACCAGAGCCACTCGAGCACCTGGGGCAGAGGCCAAGGAGCCATCCCCAGCGCCCAGGCCATCTTTGCTCCAATGGAGCCTTGCTGCGGGAGGGGAAGAGAGACAGAGAGGAAGGAGAGGGGGAGGGGTGGAGAAGCAGATGGGCGCCTCTCCTGTGTGCCCTGGCCCTGACTTCTGCACGCCAGGCCAACGTCTACCACTGAGCCAACCACCGGCCAGGGCCCCTGATGATTCTTTTCTCAACATGTATCCCCATTGTTATGTGACTCATGGCTGTAATTGGCAGCATGAAACATCTTACTGTTACACAGATAAAAAATATAAAACCCTATACAAGTAAATTGGAGACTTACTATTGGTTTTGCTTTTTGTCTTTTGGTCTTTTCAGAGTATAATAGTGTTTGGAGTAGGTTTTTTTTTTTTTTTTTTTTTTTTTGGTATTTTTCTGAAGCTGGAAACGGGGAGAGACAGTCAGACAGACTCCTGCATGCGCCTGACCGGGATCCACCCGGCACGCCCACCAGTGGCGATGCTCTGCCCCTCCGGGGGTGTCGCTCTGCCACGACCAGAGCCACTCTAGCGCCTGGGGCAGAGGCCAAGGAGCCATCCCCAGCGCCCGGGCCATCTTTGCTCCAATGGAGCCTTGGCTGTGGAAGGGGAAGAGAGAGACAGAGAGGAAGGAGGGGGTGGGGGTGGAGAATCAAATGGGCGCTTCTCCTATGTGCCCTGGCCAGGAATCGAACCCGGGTCCCCCGCAAGCCAGGCTGACACTCTACCGCTGAGCCAACCGGCCAGGACCTGGAGTAGGTGATATTTTAAAAGTGCTACGTATTTGCCATTTCTAAACTGTTGTAGGATTTTACGGTTATGCACATCAGTTTTGCAGCTGTTTGAGTTAGATGAGGAAGATGTGGTTTAAATGTAAACTTTTCCATTCTGATTCCTTCTTGAGACTTATGTTCCCACTTTGCCTGGTCTTCTTCAGGATGTGCCCACATGTGTAGTTAAATACCACTCAGTTCCTGTAGTGTGATATCCAAGTGTTCTGTGGGCTAGGCTGCATCATCCTCAGGTTGTACACTTAATAGGACTCAAATGTCTGTTGGAGAATTTGATGTAGGATTCGAGGTTTGGATTTGGTAGACATTGCATCAGAGGAAACAATTATAAATAAAATTAAATTCACTCTTTGATTTTAAATTCCCCCCATTTATTTATTGCTTATGTTGATGATAGACTATTCTTTTTTTTCTTTTTCCTTTCCAAGTGAGAGGAGGGGAGATGGACAGACTCCTCCTGCATGTGCCCCAACAGGGATCCAACCCTGCAACCCCCATCTGGGGATCTGGGGCCATGCTCACAACTGAGGTATTATATTTTTAACACCTGAGGTAGAGGCTCCATGGAGCCACCCTCAGTGCCTGAGACCGATGCACTTGAATCAGTCATGCCATGGCTGTAGGAAGAGAAGAGAGATTGAGAGAAGGGGGAGGGATGAAGAAGTAGATGATTGCTTCTTCTGTGTGCCCTGACTGGGAGTCGAACCCTGGACATCCACTCACTGAGCCAACATTCTACCACTTACCCAACCAGTCAGGGCAGATGATAGACTATTCTAAGTAGATTTTTGTTTTTGTAGTATGTGTTTTTTAAAAGTTATGACTGCCTGACCAGGTGGTAGTTCAGTGGATAGAGCGTCGACCTGGGATGCAGAGGACCCAGGTTCAAAACCCCGAGGTTGCTGGCTTGTGCGCGGGCTCATCCGGCTTGAGCATGGGTTTACCAGCTTGAGTGCAGGGTCACTGGCTTGATCATGAGATAATAGACATGTCCCCATGGTCTCTGGCTTGAGCAAGGGGTCACTCGCTCTGCTGCAGGCCCCCGGTCAAGGCATGTATGAGAAAGCAATCAATGAATGACTAAGGAGCTGCAATGAAGAATTGATGCTTCTCATCTCTCTCCCATCCTGTCACTATCTGTCCTTCTCTCTCTCTCTCTCTCTCTCTATCTTTCTGTGTGTGTGTGTGTGTGTGTGTGTGTGTGTGTGTGTTGATTTTAGAAAAAGAGGAAGGGCCAGTGAGAGAAACATCGATTTGTTGTTCCACTTATGCATTCATTGATTCTTGTATGTGCCCTGACTGGAGACTGAACCTGAAACCTTGGAGTATTGGGACAATGCTGTAACCAACTGAGCTACCCAGTCAGGGCTATTGTCCCAGTTTCTGTATTTTTCCGAAGTTAGAAGTTGGGAGGCAGAGAGACAGACTACTCCATGTGCCTGACCAGGATCCACCCAGCGTGCCCACCAGGGGGCAATGCTCTGCCCATCTGGGGCGTCCCTCCTTTGCAGCTGGAGCTATTCTAGTGCCTGAGGCAAAGGCCATGGAGCTGTCCTCAGCCAGGGCCAACTTTGCTCCAATGGAGCCTTGCCTGCAGGAGGGGGAAGATAGAGGCAGAGAAGAAGGAGAGGGGGAAGGGTGGAGAAGCAGATGGGTGCTACTCCTGTGTGCCCTGGCCAGGAATCAAACCCGGGACATCCACACACCAGGCCGATGCTCTACCGCTGAGCCAACCAGCCAGGGCCTTGTCCCACATTTTAAAAATGAAATACATTATGGGAAAATTTCTGAATTACCTTGACTGCAAACTAACATGAAAGTCAAATTCTCATTCAATCTCAATAAGTCTAGGTTATTCTTAGTAATTTGTTAGAGTCTATATTTTGGGTCAGGAAATACAGAATTCTTCATTAGTCTTATACTGTATGAAGTGTTGATTTCATTTTCTTTAAAATCCCTCAGGGAAAAGCCAAGACCATAATAATGATTTTGTTAAAGAAGTGTTTCCTAATATCTGCGGTCTTAAGGAGGATGTTTGCTTTAACATAAAATAAAAAATAATTTTGCATTTAAGTTATTATAGGTGTTTTAAAGTGTTGCCATGTGTACTGCTGAGAAGTAGAGTGGGTAAAATTTTTCCCTATAGGTGGTAATGAGGACAGGACAGCAGCTGCCATGTTAGGGCACACTGACTTGCCCAACTCCTGCTCACATTTGGTCTGTGAATTCTGTTGAATTGATCCTTATCCCTGTTGTAGGTGAGAGTTATGTGGAGGTTGTTAATTCAGAGTTGCATTGCTTGGAAATGGTAGAGCTGAGATTCAAAACCATGTCCTGCTTTCTTGGCCATGTCTTTAACTACTATACTCTTCTCAAGACCAGTGAAAAGCCTTTAATTAAAGATGGGAAAATCTGCAAGTCAAACTAAAATAGGTTTTTTTTTTTTTTTTGTATCTTTCTGATGCTGGAAACAGGGAGAGACAGTCAGACAGACTCCCGCATGCGCCCGACCGGGATCCACCCGGCATGCCCACCATGGGGCTACGCTCTGCCCACCAGGGGCAATGCTCTGCCCCTCCAGGGGGTCGCTCTGCGGCGACCAGAGCCACTAGCGCCTGGGGCAGAGGCCAAGGAGCCATCCCCAGCGCCCGGGCCATCTTTGCTCCAATGGAGCCTTGGCTGCGGGAGGGGAAGAGAGAGACAGAGAGGAAGGAGGGGGGGGGTGTGGAGAAGCAAATGGGCGCTTCTCCTGTGTGCCCTGGCCGGGAATCGAACCCGGGTCCCCCGCACGCCAGGCCGACGCTCTACCGCTGAGCCAACCGGCCAGGGCCAAAATAGGTATTTAATTACACTAATTTATCTAATCTTTTTTGGCATTTAGAGTATGTAAATAACTTTATGCTCAAGGAAATTCCGTATCGCCATTAAAGTGTGGGGGAAAGTGTCCATATTTAGCAGGAAAAGTTAAAGAGCAGTGGGTGTGTGATATATCTGATGGTAACACATTTAAAGCCCCATTAAAGTGGTAAGAATGCATGTCCCTATCGTGGGTTAACATTTGTGTTTTCTTTTTAAAAAATTTTTCTGTAGCACAGTCTCCCTCCTGGGAGCACGCCCACGCCTTCTCCTTCCTCCTCTTCTTTCCACCCTGGTGTGTGCATCTCCTGAGCTCTTAAGGACCCCATGAGAATTGTAACCAGAGGAGCAGGGGGCAGCGGCAGCTTGTCTTGGGCTAATCCCCTGAACCTGTCTCCAAGGCCCCCTTTTCTCTGACTTCCCAATGAGCCAGTGCAGCCTCACTCAGGCTTTCCTATTGCTTCTGACCTAAGCCTTCCTTGTCAGTGTCCCCAGCTTTATTAAACATACTCTAAAAATAAAAATAAATAAAAATAAAAAATTTCCTGTAATGAGCATATATTTCTGTTTAATGAGAAAATGTTACGCTCTAAAAGATGATTGCTCTAATTTATTCTGCCTCCACACATGCATAGCCCTCTCCCCTATCAACATCCCCAACAGTGTAGTGTATTTGTTAAAATTTATGAACCAATATAAGTCATAATCACTCAGAGTCCATAGTGTACATTAGCGTTCACTCTGATGATGTACATCCTGGGGGTATGGACAGTTGTATAGTGACGTATATCCACAGTTGTGGTACACAGAGCAGTTTCCCTGCCCTGATCATCTGCTGTGCTCTTCCTGTTCATCCTCCACCACCCCCCCCCATTCTTCCAGTCCTGGGCAACCACTGGTGTTGACTGTCTCCATGGTTTTTTCTTTTCCAGAAAGCCATAAAGTTGGAATCATACAGTGTGGCCCAGGAGCTGAGGATGGCTCTATGGCCTCTGCTTCAGGTGCTAGAATGGCTCTGGTTGCAGTGGAGCAGCGCCCCAGAGGGGCCTAGCATCGCCTCTTGGTGGGCATGCCTGGTGGATTCTGGTCGGGCACATGCAGGAGTCTGTCTGTCGGCCTCGCCCCCTTCTCACTTTGGAAAAATACCAAAAACAATTAACTTAATGGGGTAACATTGCCATTAAAACATATAGGTTTCAGGTAAACATCTCTAGCATTTGAATTGTTGGTCATGTTGTGTGTGCCCATCACCCAAAGTCAAATAATTTTTTGTCACTATGAAATGTCTTTTTAAAAAAAGAGAGAGAGGGCCTGACCTGTGGTGGCGCCGTGGATAAAGCATCGACCTGGAAATGCAGAGGTCGCCGGTTTGAAACCCTGGGCTTGCCTGGTCAAGGCACATATGGGAGTTGATGCTTCCAGCTCCTCCCCCCTTCTCTCTCTCTGTCTCTCTCTCTCCCTCTCTGTCTCTGTCTCTCTCTTCTCTAAAAATGAATAAATAAATAAAAAAGAGAGGAATAAACAATAGCTAAGATTTATTGAGTGCTTACCTCTGTTCCAGACACAATTATAAGTGCTCTTTTTTTTTTTTTCTTAAGAAGTAAGGAGGCAGAGAGATAGACTCCTGCATTCTACTTCTTTATGTATCTGACTATGGGACCTCATATAGAATCAGAGTATCCTTTTGTGTCTGGCTTACTTCACTGAGCATAATGTCCTCCAGGTTCATCCATGTGGTAGCAAGTGCCAGAATTCTATGATGATAGGTTCTTTTAAAAAAGAAAAACACATTATAATTTGGTCATTTATAGAGTCGTACTAAATTACTGAGGGTCAGCCTGACAAGGCGGTGGCACAGTGGATAGAGCGTCGGACTGGGACGCAGAGGACCCAGGATCAAGACCCCGAGGTCGCCAGCTTGAGCACGGGCTCATCTGGTTTGAGCAAAGCTCACCAGCTTGGACCCAAGGTCGCTGGCTCGAGCAAGGGGTTACTTGGTCTGCTGTAGCCCCACAGGGCACATATGAGAAAGCAATCAATGAACAACTAAGGTATTGCAACGAAAAACTAGTGATTGATGCTTCTCATCTCTCCGTTCCTGTCTGTCTGTCCCTGTCTATCCCTCTGACTTTCTCTGTCTCTGTAATAAATAAATAAATAAATAAATAAATAAATAATCTGTCCCTGTCTATCCCTCTGACTTTCTCTGTCTCTGTAAAAAAATAAAATAAATAAATAAATTACTGAGGGTCAGACATGACAATAAGTGGGATTCTATAGTAATTACCAAGAAGGCAGTAGGTGTGTTTTTGTTTTTAGTTTGTTCGTTTTGTTTTTTGTATTCTGGAGAAGCAGGGAGGCAGAGAGACTCCCGCATGTGCTCAACTGGGGTCCACCCGGCATGCCCACTAGGGGGTGATGCTTGGCTCCTCTGGGGTGTTGCTCCGCTGTAGTCTGAGCCATTCTAGCACCTGTGGCAGAGGCCACAGAGCCATCCTCAGCGCCCGAGCCAGTTTTGCTCCAATGGAGCGTTGGTTGCGGTAGGGGAAGAGAGAGACAGAGAGAAAGCAGAGGGAGAAGGGCAGAGAAGCAGGTGGGTGCTTCTCCTGTGTGCCCTGACCGGGAATCAAACCTGGGACTTTCACACGCCAGGCCTACACTCTACCACTGAGCTAGCTGGCCAGGGCAGCAGTAGATGAAAAGAGTTTTTTGTGTAGAGGAAATGTTTTTCTCCAGGGGGTTTTGTGATTGCCTCCATGAGGAGCGCCAGTTGGGGAGCTGAGGAAATGGGCTGAGAGGCAGACACTGCTTGTGTGCATGGAGACCAGGCCTCTTTTCTTTGCTTGTTTCTGTGTTGATTTGAATAATTCCAAGTCTACTTTGAGAGCTGTAATTAGAAACTGAAGCAGTGGTAAGGCGAAAGAAGGGAAGGTATCTTGCTGTTTTTACCCTTTGATAGATTTAATTTTTATTCATGTGTGCATTTAATGCCTATTAATGACAACAAAAATATTAATTTTTTATCTAACTTTGGACAGTGGCATAATGGTTTTATTATTTTTGAAGTAAGCATATGGTTTTTCCCTTAAACAAATAGAATATTTCTGGAGAAATTCTTATACCTTGCCCAGCAGGCAGTACATACATAGGTTCTACCTGAAACCCAGGGATCCAGTGGTGTCTCTGGTTTTAGAAAAGTAGCACAGTCTAACTGGGTGGTGGTGCAGTGGATAGAGTGTTGGCCTGGGACACAGAGGACTCAGGTTCAAAACCCTGAGGTCTCCAGCTTGAGCAAGGGATCAGTGGCTTGGCTGGAGCCCCCCACCCCTGACGAGGCATGTATGAGAAGCAATGAAAAACTAAGGTGCTGCAACAAAGAACTTATGCTTCTCATCTCTCTCCCTTCCTGTCTATCTGTCTCTCTCTCTCTGTGTCAAAATAAATAAAAAATAGAAGTAGCACAGTGCCCTGGATGGGTGACTCGGTAGATATATCGTCCTGGTCACCAAGTTTGATCCCTGGTCAGGTCACATACAAGATACAGTCGATGAGCCTGACCTGTGGTGGCGCAGTGGATAAAGTGTCGACCTGGAAATGCTGAGGTCGCTGGTTCAAAACCCTGGGCTTGCCTGGTCAAGGCACATATGGGAGTTGATGCTTCCAGCTCCTCCCCCCTTCTCTCTCTCTGTCTCTCTACCTCTCTCCTCTCTAAAAATGAATAAATAAAAAAATAAATAAAAAAAAAAGATACCGTCGATGAGTACACGACTAAATTGAACAAGTGAAAAGAGTTGATTCTTCTCTCTCTTTTTTACCCCTCCCCCAATCAAAGGAATATTTTTTAAAAAAATAGCACAGCCCACTTCCCAGCACCCTGTTATCCAACATATTAGGGTTCTGTTGCAAAACACATGAATATTCTAAGTGGGATAATTAAAGGCTATAATTAGCTCCCCAGTTCAGGTCAGAATTGGCTGCCAACCGATTTCAGGTCAGTTTTTTGGAGCTGTATGCTTTTTGGAAATAGTGAACAGGTATTGTGGACCTGTTTGAGGCACAGAGGCTAGCTGAAGGCAAGTCACTGTGGTAGGGACATAGAGGGTCAGATCTAATAGGTGGCTGGCCTCAAGCTTTGAAGCCTCCAGCTCCAAGTCTGCTGACGGGGGCTTCTTGTCTCCTTCAGTGGCCTTCCTGCTTGGAGCTGCGGCTGTTCTTCAAGGACCATGGACTTGCCCTCTCCTTTTCTGCTCTGCTTCCCTGAATATGAGTTCTTGATCCTGCCCTGCTTCTTCCACAAGGACGCTTCTCAGATCTGTTGCTTTCCCTTCCTGACATGATTTCTCAGCTGGACTTCGGAGTAGTTTCTTAGTTGGTCTCCATCCTTGTCACTCTTCACAATTGTTTTTTGTTTGTTTGTTTTTAATATAATCTACATACAGAAAAACACCTTGATACTAAATTTAAAGCTTAATGAGAACACAAGGTATATATAATCTGTCTCCAGTTAAGGAACATTGTTTGTCAGCACCCTCCCAGCTACAGAACCACTAGCCTAAATCCTAAACTTTACCTGGTTTTGCTTGCCTTTAACTTTGTATACATAGAATCCTACAGAACGGACTTCAGGGGGTGGTGTTGGCTTTTCACTGAATATAGTGTTTAGAACAGGGGTCCCCAAACTACGGCCCGCGGGCCACATGCGGTCCCCTGAGGCCATTTATCCGGCCCCCGCTGCACTTCCAGAAGGGGTACCTCTTTCATTGGTGGTCAATGAAAGGAGCACATTGACAATCTCATTAGCCAAAAGCAGGCCCATAGTTCCCATTGAAATACTGGTCAGTTTGTTGATTGAAATTTACTTGTTTTTTATTTTAAATATTGTATTTGTTCCCGTTTTGTTTTTTTACTTTAAAATAAGATATGTGCAGTGTGCATAGGGATTAATTCATAGTTTTTTTTATAGTCCGGCCCTCCAATGGTCTGAGGGACAGTGAACTGGCCCCCTGTGTAAAAAGTTTGGGGAACCCTGGTTTAGAAGATTAGCCCATAATATTATAGTTAGCTGTGGTTCACTCATTCTCGTTGCTGTAAAGTACTATAGTCAATAATGTGAATATATCAACAATTTTTTAATATACCACAATTTGATACTCTGCTATTGATGGACATCTAGGTAGTTTTTTTTTGTTTGTTTTTTTGACGGGATAATGTTGCTCTAAGTACTTCATAGGTGTTTCTTAAGTTGGAAGACTTTTTCTTTTGTGTGTGTGTGTGTGTGTGTGTTTCCGAAGCTAGAAACGGGGAGGCAGTCAGACAGACTCCCGCATGTGCCCGACCGGGATCCACCGGGCATGCCCACCAGGAGGCGATGCTCTGCCCATCCGGGGCGTCGCTCTTGCGACCAGAGCCACTCTAGCGCCTGAGGCAGAGGCCATGGAGCCATCCCCAGCGCCCGGGCCATCTTTGCTCCAATGGAGCCTCGGCTGCGGGAGGGGAAGAGAGAGACAGAGAGGAAGGAGAGGGGGGAGGGGTGGAGAAGCAGATGGGCGCTTCTCCTGTGTGCCCTGGCCGGGAATCGAACCCGGGACTTCCGCACGCCAGGCTGACGCTCTACCACTGAGCCAACCGGCCAGGGGGAAGACTTTTTCAGTTGAAAGTTATATTGAGATTCCTTAGGTGTGTGTGACAGGCACGTACTCTTTCTGTTGGGTGTGATCTTTGGCTTTCAGGATGTGTACATATTGGCTTTCTTATGTGCAGCCCATTGGAAAACACTGCAGCTGACAGCCACTGGCACTGTAAGGTAGAGGTCAGGCGACTTGCAGCTCCATCAGCATTGGTGTTTTCTATTTTTTCACTGTAGGTTTTCTAGTGGGTATGCAGTGGGGCATACTGAAGTTTTAACCTGTGTTTCTCTGATGACTAAGAATGTGAAGGATCTTTCTGTGTGCTCGTTGCCCACTCAGCAGCGTGTCTGAAGAGGGCTCTCCTATAGCCTCGGCAGGTATTTGCATATGCAGCGCCATTGAGTCTCAGGGCAGATCTCTATGTTTCCTTTTGGGTTATGCTTTTGTTTTTCTACCCATAAAGTATAAGTTAGTATTTTTATAAAGAATCCTAAGGCCTGACCAGGCGGTGGCGCAGTGGATAGAGCGTTGGACTGGGATGTGAAGGACCCAGGTTCGAGACCCCGAGGTCGCCAGCTTGAGCGCGAGCTCATCTAGTTTGAGCAAGGCTCACCAGCTTGAGCCCAAGGTCACTGGCTAGAGCAAGGGATTACTCTGCTGTAACCCCACGGTCAAGGCACCAAATGAGAAAGCAATCAATGAACAACTAAGGTGTTACAACAAAAAACTGACGATTGATGCTTCTCATCTCTCTCTGTTCCTCTCTGTCTGTCCCTGTCTATCCCTCTCTCCGACTCTCTCTCTATCCCTGTAAAAAATAAAATAAAGAGTCCTAAGAATGAGGCCCTGGCCAGTTGGCTCAGCGGTAGAGCGTCGGCCTGGCGTGTGGGGGACCCGGGTTCGATTCCCGGCCAGGGCACATAGGAGAAGCGCCCATTTGCTTCTCCACCCCCCCTTCCTCTCTGTCTCTCTCTTCCCCTCCCGCAGCCAAGGCTCCATTGGAGCAAAGATGGCCCGGGCACTGGGGATGGCTCCTTGGTCTCTGCCCCAGGCGCTAGAGTGGCTCTGGTCGCGGCAGAGCGATGCCCCGGAGGGGCAGAGCATCGCCCCCTGGTGGGCAGAGCTGGGTGGATCCCGGTCGGGCGCATGCGGGAGTCTGTCTGACTGTCTCTCCCCGTTTCCAGCTTCAGAAAAATACAAAAAAAAAAAAAAAAAAAAAAGTCCTAAGAATGAAATGCCCAATGTCAGACATTGTAAAAACTTACCTGAAGAATTCAATACAATGATCTCTCGTACTGAGTAATGGTGACCTTATTAATTTAAAAAACACAGTCCAGGCCCTGGCCTGGTAGCTCACTCAGTTGGTTAAACCATTGTCTTCCTTTGCCAAGGTTGTGGTTTTGATCCCCAGTGAAGGCACATAAAAGAATCAACCAATGAATTCATAAAGAAGTGGAACAACAAATAGATCTCTCTCTCCTTTTCCTCTCCAAAATCAATAAATTAAAAAAATTTTAAATTAAAAACAGGCTTAGGGTGGGGGAAGTAGGTGAAGGTGGTCAAAGGGTATATACTTTAGTTATGAGGACCCTAATATACAGCACAGTGACAATATTTAACAACACGTGTATTTGAAAGTTGCTAAGAGTAGATCTTAAAAGTTCTCATCACATACAGAAATCTGTAGCTATGTGAGGTGATGAATGTTAACTAACCTTACTCTGGTAATTCTTTTGTAATATACATGTATATCAAATCATTACATTATACATATTAAACTTATACTATGTTATATCTTAATTATATTTCAGTAAAACCCCACAATCCTAGACATTATTTTCCTTGTGTTTATAGAAGACAAAACAGAAATGTTTTCTCTAGTACGTTAGTCTCCAAGGTGGGTGTGTGCCCCAGAAAGAGAGCAAGGTGATCTTTTAGAGTTTGGGGAGAAAATGTGCTTCTGGTTATTTTTCTCATGTTCTCTTGTATGGATATACCACCACTTGTGTATTTGTTCACCTGTTGCTAGATTCCTGGGTACTTTCCAGTTTGGCCTTTAATGAATTGTGTAGCTGTGAACGTTTGTGAACGAGACATTCTGTGGACAGATGCTCTAATTTCTCATGGCCAGCCAGATAAATTTAGAGTGGGCTGTCTGTACTATGAAGCTGACTTTTCCATGCAGCCCCATCATTTTGTGTCCCTGCTAGTACTGCAAAGAGTTTGCGTCACTGTCTCCTTGTCACACATGATCTTGTCAGTCTTTTCATGTGGGCTATTCTGTGGACATGTAGTGGTAACTCTGGTTTGCATTTCACTGATAAGTAATGATGCTGTGCATCTTCTCATGTATGTGTTAGCTATTCCTGTATCCAGTTCACTGTGGACACTTGTATGAGATGCACTCAAAGGAACAACCAAAAGAGAGGAATGATTCCAGACACTGTGCTCACCTTGTCGTGGACGGTGATGCACGCTTAACCAGCTTAGCACAGGCCAGTTATACCCAGAGTGGGACAGTCTACCTAGAGCTTTGCACTGGACTTTCTATAAGTTTCCACATTCTTTTCTTTTTCTTTGATATTAGTTCAGACTTATAGAAAAGTTGCAAAATAGAACACAGAATTCCCCATTTTCCCAGATTCCCCAAATATTAACATTTACCACACTTGATTTATATGTTTTTTTCTGAATTTTTAAACAGTTGCATACACAATGCATTGTTCCATTTGAGGTATTTCCACATGTTGTCTCCTGAAGCATTCTTTTCTATAGCCACAGCTCAGGCCCCCACACTGGTTAGCGTAATGATTTTCAACCTGTTTTTGCTTGGGAATCAGTGAAAATAAGAGATTTCAGATAACTCCAAGGCAGAAATCACCCTGAGCATAAGCAAATTCAACTACAATAAGATCATTGGGTCTGTAATCTTCATACAACATCAGGGTGGTTAACTCTTTCTCAGACCAGCATGAAAGTTATGGCAGACTGGTCTGCGGACCAGCTGTTGAAAAACACTAGGTTAGCTGATGCAAGCCTACAGCAGGCCCACTGCCTTATTTAGACCTTAGCTTGTTCACGGATGCCCTGATCGCTCAGAGAAATGGACCATTTTTTGGGAGGGGTAGAATCAAGAGTCACACTGCAGCAAGTTCTCTTCCTTTTCCCTTCGTATGTGTCCATGCCTCCATTTCCAGGATATTGACATATATGAAGAGGACAAGCTGGTTTTTGTTGAATGCCCCTTAGTTTGTAGTTGTCTGTTGTGTCTTGGTGAGGTCCAGGTTAGTTATTTTGAGCGGGAAACCCAGAAGTGAAATTATGTCCTCTCTCTTATTCCCCATGGTGAGGTCCGTGCTGCTGCTTCACGCTGTGGTGGTGAGGGGTGGCTGGGGGCCTCTCCCCTGCACAGTGCAGTCACTTTGTTTCCCTGCAGGTTACTCTCCTCATCTGCAAGGCCCTAAATCAAGCAGGTGTAGGTCACTGAATTAGGTAAAATAACACATTGTAAAACCGTTCAATTTTCTGAAGTACGCTTTAAAAAACTGAACAGCTTCAGAATTATCCTTATGACTGATTTGCATTGAAACATGAAAGGTGCCCCAGACTGCAGATACCCTGTTCTTCCGTGGCACAGGGTACTCCTACAAGTTGGATCCATTTCTGCTTTTAATTTTCCAAATCAGTATAGTATCTTCCAGGCACTGACACCTTTGCCCTGACCCAAGTGATTTGTGGGAATAAGTTGCAAGGCCAAGAAGGAGGCTGTCTCAGGCTTTGTGGGCCTGAGTCAGTGCAGGGAAATAGCCAAGGTGCACAGACGTCACAGGCCTTCCATCTACTGTGGCCAGGCTGCTTCGTATGGTTTATCTTCACCTTCATGCTATTACAATGCTTGGCTGCTCTTTTTAGTTTTGTGAGGCAAGTTATTCCACTATTTTTAAAAAATTAATTAATTTATTTATTCATTTTAGAGAAGAGAGATAGAGAGAGAGAGAGAGAGAAAGGGGGAGGAGCAGGAAGCATCAACTCCCATATGTGCCTTGACCAGGCAAGCCCAGGGTTTTGAACCGGCGATCTCAGAATTCCAGGTCGACGCATGATTCACTGCGCCACCACAGGTCAGGCCTATTCTACTATTTTTTTATTTCTAGCTTAGAAAAGTCGAGTAGTGGCCATCTACCTATTCGAAAGGCAGCAAGGGTTTCATAGCTAATTGAACTCCATAGAGAAACTTAGAAACGGTTTTAATGTATTTTGCTTTCATTGTAACCTACATAGAAAAATTCAGTTATGATTATAACTTGGGTAACCCATGTAATCACAACTCAGGTGAAGAAATAGGCCAATGTTGGCACAAAGGTATAGAAAATTGTGCTGTAAACCCCATTATCAAACTCACATTATCAACATTTTGCCAATTTCTATCTCTATCTACACAGAGGGCTTTTTTTTTTTTTTTTTTAATTTTATTTTTTCTTTACAGGGACAGAGAGAGAGAGTCAGAGAGAGGGATAGATAGGGACAGACAGGAACCGGAGAGAGATGAGAAGCATCAGTCATCAGTTTTTCGTTGCGACACCTTAGTTCATTGATTGCTTTCTCATATGTGCCTTGACCACGGGCCTTCAGCAGACCGAGTAATCACTTGCTTGAGCCAGTGACCTTGGGTCTAAGCTGGTGAGTGTGTTTTTAATTTGCTCAAGCCAGATGAACCCGCGCTCAAACTGGCAACCTCGGGGTCTCGAACCTGGGTCCTCGGCATCCCAGTCCAACGCTTTATCCACTGTGCCACCGCCTGGTCAGGCGAGGCCTTTTTTTTTTAAAAAAGTGAGAGGAGGGGAGGCAGAGACAGACTCCCACATGTGCCTGACTGGGATCCACCCAGCAAGCCCACTAGGGGACGATGCTCTGCCCATCTGGGGCCCTTGCTCTGTTGCAACTGGAGCCATTTTTTAGCTCTTGAGGTGGGGGCCATGGAGCTACCCTCAGCGCCCATGGCCAACTTACCCTAATCGATCCATGGCTGGAGGTGGGGATGGAGAAGCAAATGGTTGCTTTTCCTGTATGCCCTGACTGGTAATAGAACCTAGGACATCTATATACCAGGCTAGTGCTCTACCTCTGAGCCAACCAGCCAGGGCTGGCTTTTTTTTTAATTAAACAAAAACTCCTGTATTGGAGCATATTCTGTACAGATCATATGTGTGTGACAGATGTGAAATTCCATGAATTTTCACATATAGGAACTCATCCATATAATCAGAACTCATTAAAAAGTGGGAAATTACGAGGGTACCTGGGTAGCTTTTAAGTGAGTTTCATAGCTCCTACACGTTTGAGAACTTCACTCTGAAATGAAAACACATAACATTTTCACCTGGGGTTGGTGGCAGCAGTGTCCAATGATGGCAAGGATGCAGGACAAGACATTCACACGCCGTCAGAGGCTGTCACAGTGGCCCCACAGTACCTTCCCTTGTAGATGCTCTATGTGCCTCTGGAGCCCAGGTTTACAGCCAGTGCCTGTACCATGGAGACATCACACACAAAGGAGGATATCCTCTGTTTGGCATGTTCTTGCTCCAGAGGCAGCGTTCAGCCAGGTATGTGTGCACTGACACTGTTGATGACACTCAGAGAAAGTGCCACCGAGGACCAACATGGAGGGTGTGGTCATGTTTTGTGAAAAGCAAAGATAAGCACCTGGGGGCATGTAGGAGCCTTGTGGGAGAGAAGAGCTTGTCTCTTGCATTCTCTGTTGGAATTGTGTGCAGCGCTGTGTGCTGCATCTGCAGTCCTTTGGAGGATAGGCAGCTGTGTGGGCTGGGCTTCTATAGGTTCTTAGGATGGGTGGCAGTGGAGCAAATGGCACTGTGGGTGACCAGTGCTCATCTGTAGTAAAGGTAGGTATTGACATGGAATTGAAGGCAGTTGGGTTATTTCATCTTAATAAACATCTGAGCCCTGGCCTGTTGTCTCAGTGGTAGAGCGTTGCCCCGGTGTGTGGATGTCCCAGGTTTGATTCCTGGTTAGGGCACACAGGAGAAGCAGCCATCTGCTTTTCCCCCCCTTCCTGTTTCCCCTTCTCTCTCTTTTCCCATAGCCATGGTTCTGTTGGTTCAAGCGCATTGGCCTTGGGCACTATGGATGACTTTGTAGAGCCTCCACCTCAGGCGCTGCTAATAGCTTGGTTGCGACCATGGCCCCATATGGGCAGAGCATTGGCCCCAGATGGGTTGCCAGGTGGATCCCAGTTGGGGCACATGCGGGAGTATGTCTCTCAGACTTTCCTCCTCTCACTTAAAAAGAAAAAAAAAGGGGCCCTGGCCAGTTGGCTCAGTGGTAGAGTGTCGGCCTGGCGTGCGGGAGTCCTGGGTTCGATTCCCGGCCAGGGCACACAGGAGAAGCGCCCATCTGCTTCTCCACCCCTCCCCCTCTCCTTCCTCTCTGTTTCTCTCTTCCCCTCCCACAGCCAAGGCTCCATTGGAGCAAAGTTGGCCCGGACGCTGAGGATGGCTCTATGGCAGCGGTTCTCAACCTGTGGGTCGTGACCCCGGTGGGGGTCGAACGACCAAAACACAGGGTCGCCTAAAGCCATCAGAAAATACATATTTATTATACAATCCATTTTTAAACGATGGCTTTATAGGCGACCCCTGTGTTTTGGTCGTTCGACCCCCGCCGGGGTCGCGACCCACAGGTTGAGAACCGCTGCTGTATGGCCTCTGTCTCAGGCGCTAGAATGGCTCTGGTTGCAACAGAGCGGTGCCCCAAATGGGCAGAGCTTCGCCCCCTGGTGGGCATGCTGGATGGATCCTGGTCAGGCGCATGCGGGAGTTTGTCTGATTGCCTCCCCGTTTCCAACTTCAGAGAAATACAAAAAAAAAAGGGGGGGGGGAACTGGGTGTTAGATAACTTTTATTTCAATGAATCCTCATGACATTGAGAAGGAGATGCTGTCACTTCATTATGGATAGGAAACCAAGGCAAAGAGGACCTGCTTTGCAAGCTGGAGACCCGTGTGCCTGAGCTTGTTCTAAAGTCCAGCTTTCCTGATGAGGTGGCAATGGTGACTTTTCTGAGGACTGGTTTTTTGGAAGCTGACACAGGAGTCTCATGTGGGACTAATGATCCAGTCTCCTGTCAGGTGACTGCTGGCCAGTCACTTGGATCCCTTGAGCTTCTAGACCAGGTCATCTTGGAGTGGGGGTCCTGAGAGAGGACATGGCACTGCAGACACACCACTGCCCTTGGCCACCACCTGTCTGTTGCCAAGTCTATGGTTTGATTGTTTTGGGTATGCTATATAAATGGAATCTTATGAGATGTAACTTTGGTTATTGGCCCTGAAGGGTGGTTGCTCTGTAGTTCACTCCTTTAATGGCTGAGTCTTGTCCGTGAAGTGGTGAACCACAGCTCGTTTTACCATTCTCCCACTGAAGACAGTGCTGTGTTCCTGGTTTGGGCTGTTACAAAGCTGCTTTGAACATTCATGTCTGCATATTCTTCTGTGAACATGAGTGTTCATTTCTCCTGTAAATATCCAGAATGTAATGCTTGGTTATATGACACACATATGTTTTAATTTCATGAGAAACTGCCATGTTGCCTGACCAGGTGGTGGCGCAGTGGATAGAGCTTCAGACTGGGATGCGGAGGACCCAGGTTCGAGACCCCGAGGCCACCAGCTTGAGCGCGGGCTCATCTGGTTTGAGCAAAAGAAAAGCTCACCAGCTTGGACCCAAGGTCGCTGGTTTGAGTAAGGGGTTACTCAGTCTGCTGTAGCCCCATGGTCAAGGCACATATGAGAAAGCAATCAATGAACAACTAAGGTGTTGCAACGAAAAACTGGTAATTGATGTTTCTCATTTCTCTCTGTTCTTGTCTGTTTGTCCCTATCTATTCCCTCTCTCTGACTCTGTCTCTGCAAAAGAAAAAAAGCTGCCATTCTGATTTTCTGAGTGGCTACCCCATTTTACTGTATCACCAGCAACATGGGGTATACCTATTTCTCCACATCCTCACCAGCATGTGGTGTGGTCAAGTCTCTCAGGTTTTACCCATTCTAAAAGTATTTAGTGGTATCTCATGGTGGTTTTGATGTTAAGTATTGGTAGTGACATCGAACATCTTTTCATGTTTATTTGCTGTTTGTGTGTCTTTGGTGGAATGTTTTTTTCTGAGTCTTTTGCCCACTTCTAAGTTTATTTTCTTGCTGTTGGATATGTGGGGTTTTTTTGTTTGTTTGTTTTTTGTATTTTTTCCAAAGTAGGGGGGCAGACAGACTCCCGTATGTGCCCGACCGGGATCCACCCGGCATGCCCAACAGGGGGCAATGCTCTGCCCATCTGGGGCATTGCTCCATTGCAACCTAAGCCATTCTAGTGCCTGAGGCAGTGGCCATGGAGCCATCCTCAGCGCCCAGGCCAACTTTGCTCCCATGGAGCCTTGGCTGCAGGAGGAGACAGAAAGGAGAGGGGGAAGGGTGGAGAAGCAGATGGGCGCTTCTCCTGGGTGCCCTGACCAGGAATCGAACTCGGGACTTCCACACTCCGGGCCGATGCTCTACTATTGAGCCAACTGGCCAGGGCCGGATATGTGGTTTTAAAGTTTTCTTCTAACGGGTGAACAAGGTGAGAGGTGGTTTGTGGTTTGTGTCTTGGCAGTGTGTGGCTGAGCTGACCTGAGCAACTGGCTGTTGCTCTTCACTGGTGGGGGTGCTGGGGAGGAGCCAGAGTGAGGATTTTGTTAGAGATGCCCATGTGGGTACAGAGGGCAGCATCAGGAAGGTAGTGGGAGATGATGGGATCCATCATGCAGGAAATGGGGATTTTGGAGTCACTTGGTGTGTGTGGGATTGAAGGTCACTGGCCTGGATGGGACGGAGAACTGCAGAAGCTGGGATCTCAGTTTGGGATTCTGGACATTGAGTATAAAGGATAAGAGTTAAGTATGGGTTTGAGAAAGAGTCCTGAGAGTAAGAACAGGAAGGGTGGGTGCTGGAGGCCAAGAAGAAGGTGTTGGGTTTGTTGGTTTTGCTCTGTCCTTGAGGCTGCGGAGGACTGACCTCTTAAGGGAAGTAAAGGGGCAAGGGACCTGATGGCTATGACTTCAAAGGAGAATGTGTGAGGGAAGGAGACAGGCAATGAGTGTCCAAACCTTGCTGAGGGATGTCCTTTCTTGCCCCAACTAAAGTGTTGGGAAGTATCACCTTGAAGATGGCCCTGGTAGTGAGAGGGATGTACGACCTCCATGTGCTGGACCCTTCCTTGGTCAGTTCCCAAGTAGGACAGGGTGGTGGGCAGAGTCAGCTAAGCATGATCAGCTGGTTGGCCATTTATAAATAGTATCCGAATCAGGCGCTTGTAACTGGGCATGAAATCCAGACTCTGAGACCAGAAGTCTGTGGAGCTATTTTTACTTTTATTCTTTGAAGGTTTTTGGCTTGCATTCCTTTTTTAAAAAAAAATACATGCATCACAGCGAGGAAGCTATATTAAAAGTGAACCAGAATGTTAAAGGTAAGCTTTTCCCCTCAAGTTTAATGTCTGACTCCTTTTTGCTCAGTGAAAAAGCAGATAGCATTTTTTAAAGGAAACAATTTTCTTTTTTTTCTAACTTTTTAAAAATTTATTTATTTATTTTTTACAGAGACAGAGAGTGAGTCAGAGAGAGGGATAGACAGGGACAGACAGACAGGAACAGAGAGAGATGAGAAGCATCAATCATTAGTTTTTCATTGCGTGTTGCAACACCTTAGTTGTTCATTGATTGCTTTCCCATATGTGCCTTGACCGCGGGCCTTCAGCAGACCGAGTAACCCCTTGCTGGAACCAGCGACCCTGGGTTCAAATTGGTGGGCTTTTCCTCAAACCAGATGAGCCCGCACTCAAGCTGGCAATCTCGGGGTCTCAAACCTGGGTCCTCTGCATCGCAGTCTGATGCTCTATCCACTGCGCCACTGCCTGGTCAGGCAACAATTCTTTTTCTTAAATAAAATACAGCCACAAATTTTTTGCTTAATGACGCAGTGATACTTAATATTCTTATTTTGAAAGAAATAATGGGTAGTAAGTGTATTCAAGCCTGTTTCAAATCTACTGTAAGACCTAAATCATATTTGTGCATTTATTTATTTATTTATTTGTGTGTGTGTGTGTGTGTGTGTGTGTGTGTGTGTGTGTGTGTGTATGAAAGACAAGGAGAGGGACAGACAGGGAGAGAGATGAGAAGCATCATTTCTTTGTTGTGGCACCTTTGTTATTGATTGATTTCTCATTTGTGCCTTGACTGCGGACCTTCAGCAGACCAAGGTGACCCCTTGCTTGAGCCAATGACCTTGGGATCAAGCTTGTGAGCTTCGCTCAAACCAGATGAGCCCATGCTCAGGCTTGGGGTTTTGAACTTGGGTCCTCTACATCCCAGTCTGATGCTCTCTCCACTGCGCCACCGCCTGGTCAGGCTTTGTGCATTTATTTTAAAAGGAGTAATGTAGATGAAGTAGCATTTGCGTCTTTTTTTCTTATTTGGCTGGTCTAAATAATGTTTTTGTGGACTGTTTTTTTAAAGTCATGAAATGCCTTGTTTGTAGTTTCATTCATGAAGCTGCTCGTAACTCCTGAGGTGAGTTTGAAGTGGGCCTCTTGGTGGCTCCTCCACAGCAGATGAGCTCCTGTACATTGGGGACATGTGGGCGACTCTGTGTCCTGCTTGGGGGGGGGGAATTCTGTCTCAAGTCCAGCAGACAGGCACTGATGTTGGCTGTTCTTTTTCAGGTGCACATTCAGGTTCCCGAGCACAAACATCAAGATAACGTTCACTGCCTTGTCCAGCGAGAAGAGAGAGAAGCAGGAGGCACCCAAGTCCCCAGTGAAGTCTGTGCAGGCTCACATCTCGCCCCTGACCATCAACATTCCAGACACCATGGCCCATCTCATCAGCCCCCTGCCTTCCCCCACAGGAACCATCAGGTACAGTGTACGAGGGGTCACTGTGGGGCAAGGGACACACGTATGACTATGTCCAAATTCCTGAGGCACCATTGTGAGTCACAGTGACAAGAAAGGATGCCTTCACCCTTCCCTGGGGCTGGTGGATGTGAGAAGGAAGATGTTGAGGGAAATACTGTTTCCTTTCCCGGCCCTGGCCAGATAGCTTGATTGGTTGGAGCATCGTCCCGATATACCAGGGTTGCAGGTTCATTAGAGCACATGCAGGAAGCAACCAGTGAGTACATGACTAAGTTGGACAAAAGATCTGTTTCTCTCTCTCTCCCCCCTCCCTTTTTCTCTCTCCCTCTCCCCCTCCCTCTGTCTCTGAAATCAATGAATCAATTAAAAAAGAAACCCACCATCATTTCATTTCTGGACACTTTGCTGCCAGTTCCCTATGTAATGAAGCACAGCTCCCAAATGTTCATAGTTTTTACTTACAGATTCTTTTTACTTGTGTATAAAACTTAAAGGGGCAGATGATTTTGGCATATTGGTCTGAAGTCGGAGATTTTCATTTTTATTTTGATGTTTTTTAGCTTACTACAATTTCCTGCAGAGTCTGAGGGCTTGTACTTTGGATGATGAATTGGATCCCAGTGAAGTGACAGACTTGTATTGTCATGGTTTCCTCAAACAGACTGGCTTCCTCAGGAAGTAGAGGACGGAGGCTTCGGGTACGGTGTCCCTGGTGGGATCCAGGAACACAGTGCACAGAGTTCAGGTTGTGCTGAGCTCACAGGGGACAGTAGCTGAAGTTCACGTTAAGAACAGCCATGGGGGGGCCTGACCAGGCGGTGGCGCAGTGGATAGAGCATCGGACTGGGATGCAGAGGACCCGGGTTTGAGACCCCGAGGTTGCCAGCTTGAGTGCGGGCTCATCTGGTTTGAGGAAAAGCCCACCAGCTTGAACCCAGGGTCACTGGCTCCAGCAAGGGGTTACTTGGTCTGCTGAAGGCCTGCGGTCAAGGCACATATGGGAAAGCAATCAATGAACTAAGGTGTTGCAACACGCAATGAAAAACTAATGATTGATGCTTCTCATCTCTCTCTGTTCCTGTCTGTCCCTGTCTGTCCCTCTCTCTGACTCATTCTGTCTCTGTAAAAAAAAAAAAATAATAAAAATAAATAAATAAATAATTTAAAAAAAGACATCTTAAAAGAACAGCCATGGGACCCTGTAGACATGTGTTCTTAGAGCCATCAGATTGCAGCCTGTGGTTGAAACGGGGCTCCCCTGTGGCCTCAGATGTAGCTGTGACCTTGGGGCAGGACTGTGACAAGTTGGGCCTCTTAGGTTATGTCATTTCTTAGGAGAGTGGAGGATGTATTTGGATATCTTACCTGTGAGTAATGTTGGATTTAAGGTATGTCATGCACGTACTTGCTTGTCTCCAGAGTCAGGTTCCTGCTGTCCAGGTTTGCCCCCAGAGTGTGGCGGAGAGGCGGGGAGGGCGCTAGTCTGTGTTACGCACAATGGGGACTCTGGCAGCCCGATTGCTCTGCTTCTTATCCTCAAAGCCAGCGTAGCTGTAGGCCTCTGGAAAGGCATCTGTGGCGCTGATTGGTTAGATGGAGACCTGAGCCCTTCCCTGCCTTTGGGGGCTCCACTGTGCTGAGGAAGCTGCCTCTGCCTCTCTCATGTTGTTGAGTTTCCTGCATATGGCTAAGGGACCAGCTGTGTCTCATGGACAGGCAGGAGGCAGGAGCCATAACACATGGTCAGGTTTTATTCAGCACTGGGAGAATGCAGAGTTTACAGGGATGAGGAAGAAGCCTGCATGTGGGTGGCAGTCCCAACTGGAAGCAGCAGAGATGGGTTGTGTGCAGACAAAGCTCTGTGGGTACACAGGGACAGTAGGTGGTTGGAAGGGTTTTGGACTAGCTCCTGACCCTTTCTCGCCTTCTGCCTCCTCTACATCCTGTTTTACTTGCCCTTCTCCTCTTCCACCCTATGTCACTTACACCCCAACTCCCGGGCCGTGGACCAGTATTGGTCCTTGGGCCATTTGGTACCGGTCTGCAGAGAAAGAATAAATAACTTACATTATTTCCATTTTATTTATATTTAAATCTGAATGATATTTTATTTTTAAAAAATGACCAAATTCAAAAAATAAAAAATTACCAAATTCCCTGTTACATCCGTCTAAGACTCACTTTTTTATTTTTATTTAATTTATTTATTTATTTCAGAGTCAGAGAGAGGGATAGATAGGGACAGACAGACAGGAATGGAAAGAGATAAGAAGCATCCATTATCAGTTTTTTGTTGCAACACCTTAGTTGTTCATTGATTGCTTTCTCATATGTGTCTTGACCTTGTGCCTTCAGCAGACTGAGTAACCCCTTGCTTGAGCCAGCGACCTTGGGCTCAAGTTGGTGAGCCTTTCTCACACCAGATGAGCCCGCACTCAAGCTGTGGACCTCAGGGTCTCGAACCTGGGTCCTTCCGCATCCCAGTTCGATGCTCTATCCACTGCGCCACTGCCTGGTCAGGCTAAGACTCACTCTTGATGCTTGTCTAGGTCACGTGATACATTTATCTGTCCCACCCTAAAGGCTGGTCGTGAAAATATTTTCTGACATTAAACCAGTCCATGGCCCAAAAAAAGGTTGGGGACCACTGACTTACACCATTGCCAGTGCCGACCAGCCCACGCCTGTGCTAGGGGCAATGGCAGACAATTGAGAGGGACAAACCTTTCCTTTCCAAACGCATCAGCCAGCCACTAGGCCGTTGGCCTTCCCCACATCCACGTTTATATGTTGGCTGGTTTTCTATTCATAACAAGTATGTGCTATGGGTGCAGTCCTGCTGCTTGTCTTGTTCCTTTCTCTCTGCAGTGTTGTGAGAATTATTCCTCACATACAGTAAGTAAATGTAATACTTGTTTAATGGGTGGGTATGGATACTGATGGTGCACAGGGTATGGTGTTTGAGGGTCTGCTGCCCTTTCAGCCTCCTCAACCTCTCCTTTCCAGTTCAAGTTTTTTGGAGGTCACTTCTGTTTCTTAGGTATTTTTTCCAATGTTTTCTTTTCTTTTGTGTGTGTGTGTGTGTGTGACAGAGACAGAGAGAGGGACAAATAGGGACAGAGAGACAAAGGGAGAGAGATAAGAAGCATCAATTCTTTATTGCGTCACCTTAGTTGCTCATTGATTGCTTTCTAATATGTGCCTTGACTAGGGGTCTACAGCAGACCGAGTGACCCCTTGCTCAAGCCAGCGACCTTGGGCTTCAAGCCAGGGACCATGGAGTCATGTCTATGATCCCATGCTCAAGCCAGCAACCCCGTGCTCAAGCTCGTGAGTCTGCACTCAAGCTGGATGAGCCTGTGCTCAAACCGATGACATCAGGCTTTCGAACCTGGGTCCTCTGTGTCCCAGTTTGACACTGTATCTGCTGTGCCACCGCCTGGTCAGGCCCAACATTTTCTTTACACATGCAATACTTGTCCGTCCCCCTCCCACCCCCAACACAAATGAGATCTAACCATACATACTGTTCTTTTAACTTACTGGGCTTTTAAAACAATCTTAACGTGGTATCCTTTCATTTCAATAATATACTCTGTCAAGTATAATACTGTACATAGGCGGTGGTGCAATGGATAGAGCATTGGACTGGGATGCCGAGGACCCAGGTTCGAGACCCCGAGGTCGCCAGCTTGAGCGCGGGTTCATCTGGTTTGAGCAAAAAAAAAAAAAAAAGCTCACCACCTTGGACCCAAGGTCGCTGGCTTGAGCAAGGGGTTACTCAGTCACCTATAGCCCCACAGTCAAGGCACATGTGAGAAAGCAATCAATAAACAACTAAGGTGTCGCAACAAAAAACTGATGATTGACGCTTCTTATCTCTCTCCGTTCCTGTCTGTCTGTCCCTATCTATCCCTCTCTCTGACTCTGTTTTGTAAAAAAAAGAAAAGAAAAAAAAAGAGTGAATTATCACAAATGAACTTGGCCTTGACTCAACAGAGATTAATAATCAGAGCATTCGTGCCCTAGCCCAATACTCAGTTGGTTAGAGGATTGTCCCAAAGCACAGCAGTTGCAGTTTCGATCCCCAGTCAGGGCACACACAGGTATAGATTGATGTTCCTGTCTCTTTCTTTCTCTCACTTGCTAAAATCGATACAAATTAAAAAAAAATGTATAAGAATCAGAGTATTTACTGGCACCTCAGCCCAACCTTGTAAAAGTGCTGGGTGTTTAAAACTGGGTTCCTATTTTTTTTTTCTGGGTATGTCCTCACTGATCTCATGCATGTCTGTGTCTATGGCCAGTTGTACTCCCCTCTCCAGACTCCATGACCTTTCTGGGGCAGCTGGAGGCATGTCTTTTGCAGCCTGTCCCCAGTGGGTAGAGGGTGAGTGGAGAATGTGCTCTGTTTCCCTCGCCTGGTAGGAGCCTTGGAGCCATCATGTATGGCTCTGTCCTTGGTTGCTTCTGGAACCATCTTTTTTTTTTGTATTTTTCCGAAGTGAGAAGCAGAGGAGAGGCAGATAGACTCCCACATGCGCCCAACCGAGATCCACCTGGCATGCCCACCAGGGGGCAGTGCTCGGCCCCCCTGGGGCGTTGCTCCGCTACAATCTCAGCCATTCTAGTGCCTGAGGTGGAGGCCATGGAGCCATCCTCAGCACCCGGGCCAACTTTGCTCCAATGGAGCCTTGGCTGCAGGAGGAGAAGAGAGAGAGAGATATGAAAGAGAGGGGGAGGGGTGGAGAAGCAGATGGGCGCTTCTCCTGTGTGCCCTGGTCAGGAATCGAACCCGGGACTTCCACATGCGAGGCTGACGCTCTACCACTGAGTCAACCGGCCAGGGCCTGAAACCATTTTGAGCTTCAGTTTCCTCACTGGTGAAACAGGTGGGCTACCAACTCCTTTGAAATCTGATCTGATGATCACGTGATATGACACATGTAGAAGCAAATACCCAATTTCCACGTTTCTTGGGGTGATACTTAATTTCACAGAAAGTAAATGAATTCATTTCTCCATGGGAAATGCTGATATTCTCTTTTACAGTTTGTTTTTCCTAAAATTAGAGCCAGTTTTTGGAGCATAGTGTGATGTTTGCTTTGTGACAGGCTGACAGGAACACCTTTTTTTGTCCACAGTGCTGCAAACTCCTGCCCATCCAGCCCCCGGGGAGCAGGATCTTCAGGGTACAAAATGGGCCGTGTGATACCATCTGACCTCAATTTAATGGCTGACAACTCTCAGCCAGAAAATGAAAAGGAAGCTTCAGGTGGAGACAGCCCAAAGGTAAATGTTTTATAGCCTTGAAACAGAACCCAGGGGCATCATGTAGCCAGTCGTCATCACTGCATGACCTGCAAGTCTAGTTAACATCCTCACCAGGGCCTTTGAGAACACGTATTATCTGTGTTAGTGATGATCATGTCTGAGTGGACACGGGGCTGGCTGTGGGCTCACTGGTCAATGTTTAGTGTGCTCTCAGTATGGGGGTCTGCTGATAACTGAGTAGACAGTGGGGACAGGAGAACCCTGTGGGGTGAATCATATTGTGTTCCAAATGCTAAAGGTGCACATGTCTGAACACATATGTGTACACGGAAACACATAAAAACACCAAAAGTCCTGAATTATAGTACATTTAGTAAAAGTTTTGATAACTTCAATATTTTTTTTTTTACTTAAATACAGGATGACTCAAAGCCACCTTACTCCTATGCACAATTAATCGTACAAGCAATTACAATGGCTCCTGATAAACAGCTCACCCTGAATGGAATTTATACACACATCACTAAAAATTATCCATACTACAGGACTGCAGACAAGGGCTGGCAGGTAAATCCATTTCTGTTTGTTAACTAATTCTATCAAGTGCCTTGTAGATGCTGGTTGACACCTGAGAGGAAGCTTAAGCCATTGTTGGATTTAATTCAGGCACAGGTGGAGGAGGTGACAAGTGAAAGAAGTAAAATTCTCTTTTGCTGAGAGAGGACGGGGTAGAGGCCAGCTGCTGCCACCCTCTTTCTGAGGGGGAGGAATAGTGGTTCCAAGAAAAACCTCAGTTACATGTTTGTACTGTCATGGTTCTCACGGGTGAGAAAGACATGGGTTGTTAGAGATGTTTCTCTTTGACCAGAGCAGTCCCCACATACTAAAATGAAGACGAGTTAACAGTCCAGCCCACCCCTTATTCTGGCCTTGTTCAATGTCTCCTTCTGTATGTCTGCTGAAATTTCTCTTTGAAATTTGCCTAGAGAAGGTTTTCGAACTGTTTTATTGGGAAACTCTTTCTTCAAAAGACACTTTCCCAGTTGGCCAGTATGTAAAATATGGATGCCACGTTGCCCATTTAAAGTGGGAGCCTACCTACTTGTCTGCCTACACTTCTGGCCCATTCCTAGGTATCTGGAACCTGGGCCTCCTCAGAGGACACTTTGAAATCAGTGCATAATAATTCCATTGTTTAGCTTTTTAACTTAGTTTCATGTATAGATATTTTCTGTGTGTCTGTTATGTGCGGCCATTTACTGAGCAGTATATACAGTAGGACCTCACTAATTCAGATGGTATAGGAAAGGGTAAGTTTGAAATACAGAACATTAAAGCATAATAAGAAAAGCATATTTGTAATTTTTTAACTCAAAAAGTAACCAGAAGTGGCTACAGAGTCCCTTTGACACTTAAGGAATAAATGAACTTGTGAAAAATGTGTCTTTTGAACCATAACCAAGGTGTAAGAACCACTTTCTGTTTTTGGAGGGTAAAACCTTTTTTCTTTTACCTGCAGGTATATAAACATGTTTGAATAAAAAACAGTCTACTAACCGCTTGACCAGGCGGTGGCACAGTGGATAGAGCGTCAGACTGGGACATGGAGGACCCAGGTTCGAAACCCTGAGGTTGCCAGCTTGAGTGTGGACTCACCAGCTTGAGCGAGGGGTCGCTGGCTTGAGCATGGGATCATAGGCATGACCCTAGGGGTTGCTAGCTTGAGCCCAGAGATCGCTGGTTTGAAGCCCAAAGTCGCTGGCTTGAGCAAGGACTCACTTGCTCTGCTGTAGCCCCCCAGTCAAGGCACATATAAGAAAGCAATCAATGAACAACTAAGGTGCTGCAGTAAAGAATTGATGCTTCTCATCTCTCTCCCTTCCTGTCTATCTGTCCCTAGCTGTCCCTCTCTCTGTCTCTGTCAAAAAAAAAATCTACCAACCAACCCCTGAATATTTTCTTTCTAAGGGGTCTTAGTCGTGTTAGGGTCTGTAGTGATGAAAGACACAGATGACCCTGTCTCCCCTCCTGGCCTGAGGTGATACTTTGCCCTGTCTGCCTCCCTATTAACAGCAAGGTGGCATTCCTAGTCAGCAGTGAGAATGCTGGACTTGGGGAAGGCTTCCTGTCCAGCTACCTGGAAGGTCTCTTCACAATTGCATGATGAAGCCTCATAGAACTTATCATAGGTCAGTGATTTTCAACCTTTTTTGAGCCGTGGCACATTTTTTACATTTACAAAATCCTGGGGCACACCACCTACCCAAATGACACAAAATGACACTCTAACACAGTACATATTATACATATAGTTAATAATAGTTTCTAAATGTATTTATACTCACTTAGTGTGAAACCTGGGCCTGTTTTGATGAACACAAAAGGGATATCCTGGCAGGAATGGTAGAAAGACACACGAAGCTCTTCCTCAACAGTTCTCAGTCTCTATTTTTAGTTTTTATCGCAGTCAAGCTTGAGAAGCTCAGCTCACATAGATATGTGGTCGAAAACGGGAGCAATGTCAAAATAGCTTTGTTGGCCAGAATGGGGAACTCCTTGGCAACAGATAACCAAAAAGTGTCCAAAGGAAAATCAGCAAACTTTAGCTTTAAAGTTAGATAACATTGTGATGCATTGTATATCACCCTCTGCGGGGGCCTCTTTTAAAAAGAAAAAGGTCAAATATCTATATACACCATCAGGATAGACATAACCAGCTGAGGCTGAGGCTGAGGCTGAGGCTTCATTTACCTCCAGTCCTGACCAGGATTAGAAATCTGGACCATGGGGAGGAGTAGCAGCTTCAACTACTCACCGCTGCCACACAATGACAAGTGCGCAGCAGCCTGAGTAGGGACCTTCCTGGGTGTGGATGAGAGGCGGCCTACTATTGGTTCATTGCTAGTGGACGGGATGAATCCTAGAAGGTGATTGGTCAGTGAGCGTTCCCTGTGCCTCCACTCTTCCTGTCGCTGATAGCTGTTGGGATTGTGAGGGGAATGTTTATGTTCGGATGGAGGCGGCTGGCAGCGGGCCAGATAAGTATCCGGCACGCGGGCCGTAGTTTGGGGACCCATGTTTAATTTCCCCACGGCACACCTGACCATGTCTCACGGCACACTGGTTGAAAAACACTGCCATAGATTAATCTTTACAGCGAGGCTGTGCTTTAGTGAAAATGGAAACGGACAGAAGCAGGACTGGGTCTGGTGGCTGCAGTGGAGTACACTTCCTGTGCATGGACAAGGGAGGCAGCCCCCTGTGTGTGGAATTCTGACGATTTGAAAAGCTAGTAGGCTGGGCTTTATGGGAATGAAAGTTTCTAGCCAGATTTAAGGATCTATTTCCATTTAGTCATATTTCCCTATTTCCAAATGTCCATTTAAATGAAAACTGATTCCGAGCATCAGTTTTCTTGCTAAAGGAGATCGAGGTGCCAAGGCAAGGTGGAGTCCCCACTGCACTAATTGCTGCTGTCTCCAGGGTGTGACTTCACAGCCCACATGGAACAGAGTCACAGACATAACTGCAAGTTATGCCTCTCTGTTGAACTGTGTAATGCTTGTTTTTAACGAAATATCTTTTCTGTCTAGGTGAAGGTTGTAGGGTGACTGACATTTTACATCCCCTGCCTCCAGCTACTTTAGAGGGAAAGGGATTCCTGCTATAGCTTTCCCTTTAAGTTATAGACATACACTGTTAGTTTCTTTCTTTCCTCAGTGGTCCGTCACTGTCCCATCCTGAGCCCTTTTTCTGTCATGAGATTCTCTGAGCTGTTCTTCCCAGAGTGCTTGTGCTAAGAACTTTATCCCCATGTCCTCCCTCCTGCCTTTAAACAGTCTTTTTCATTTTGCAACTTAGTTTTTAGAGAAGAGCCAGATCCTTGTTCTTGGGGGGTGGGGGGGGTGGAGGGAGTCAATCAAAACAGACCATTTTAAAATGTAAATTCCAGGCTGCATTCTGGCCTTCCGACCAGGTAGGGAAATGGCAGCTTAGCACCTGTCAGAGTGTCAGTTCCTGAGGATGCGTGCTGATACTTCCTGGAACACCTGTTTTAAGCACTTAATGGGAGGCCACAGCTGCCTTTCAGACTGACTTTTGGTTTTTAGCTCATGGCAAACTTTTTAATTATACCAGAGGAAATTTTAGGATAAAACAAAATGATTTGAGTAATGTTATCTATTTGCCTTTTATTATATATTTATGTTAAAATGTTTGTGACTTATAATTTACCCAGCCCTGAATTAAAGTTATTTGTTGTGACTCTGAAGGGGTTGAGGATTCTGCGGCTCTCGGCTTCTGAAAGGACCAGAGCTGGTTTCTTAAACTCAAGGGAATGCTCTGTGCTCACCCTTACCCTACATATTGGACTTCCCTTCTGGAAGGTACTTGACATGTTTCCTGTTCTTAAGTTTCTTTGTAAGGACTGTCTATGCAAAATACACACTATCTAGTGTTGGGTTATCAGATGGACACGCTGCCCTTCAGAAGTGGGGGTCTGAGTGGGAAGGAGCTCAAGGACAGCACAGAGCAAGTGCAAGTGACAGCCATGTTTCTCTCTTCTTGTCACCTGAGGGTCAGGTTCTGGGCAGCAGCCACAGCTAGTTTGAGAGAGAGAAGGTGCTCAGTATTGCAGATCCTTTCTTTCACGTTCAGTTTTAAAGAATAATAACTGCCTTTTTTGCCAATACAACTTCTGAATCATTGGAGTCCGGAATCACTGTGGTTTTAATGCTGTAGCTTGGTTTGATTAAATTTCAAAGGCCTTAAGTAACTTTAGAAACACAGTTACTTTATTCTATTTTTGTCTATATTAAATGTTTCATATTCCTCATATTTTCTAAAGTCTTGTTGGTTGGAAAATCACAGGTGACCATTTATAATTGGGTCTTCCTTTGCTGGTGAGATTGTTGGTGGGATGGAGAGGGAATTAAATCCCATTCTGACAGTGCAGCCTGGGTCCTGTTACATTTTGGAACAGAAAACAGCTACTCCCTAGTCTAAGAACCTACTGTGCAGATACTCCGTAGTGAGTGTATCAAAACAGCAGCATTGCCTGACCAGGCGGTGGCACAGTGGATGGAGCATTGGACTGGGACACGGAGGACCCAGGTTTGAGACCCCAGGGTCGCCAGCTTGAGCGCAGCAGCCCCATGGTCAAGGCACATATGAGAAAGCAGTCAATGAACAACTAAGGTGTTGCAACGAAAAAAAGTTAATGATTGATGCTTCTCATCTCTCTTCGTTCCTGTCTGTCTATCCTTCTCTTTGACTCTCTGTATCTGTAAAAAACTAAAAAAACTAAAAAAAAAAAGCATTCCTTAAAACAGCAGCATTGTGACCCTGGTCTTGCCCTTCTTTGTTATTGGGTCTCCTACATCCAGATTCCCTCTGTGCTAGTGTCCCTTCCCTGCTAGCAGCATGCACACTGACCTGCCCTACATCGGTCAGCGTACTTACAGTCAGATATTCTGCACTGTGGCTTAGTGTCTACTTCTGAGGTCCCACTCAGGTGGCCAGTTTACCACAGAACAGTCAGTGAACTCTGAACGTCCCCCAACAGCTGTAAGGAACACCTTGTTCAGAGTGTTCTGCATGTGTCACTGTCTGGCTTTGCTTTTCTCAGTCCAGTTTTGGAATCTGCCTTGTCCTCCAGACTTAAAAAGGCCTGAGTGCAGGTGGAGGATAGTCTTCTGTCTTCAATTGGGTCAGATTTGGTTTTCTGGAAGAATTGATAGAAAGGTGTAGGTTGGTTATCAGCTAACCCCTATGATAAAACAACCTAGCAAGTATCTGTGGTTATTAAGATTCTAAATCTCATACATTTGTTTATAGAAATTCCATTAACTTGCTACCTGTCCCAGTCCTTTATGTTACCAATGAAGTAAATGATGTCATGGCCTTCAGTCCTCTCACCAGGGCCTGTGGCTGGTGTGCTGTTTGAATAGCCACTTGAATTGTATGAAGTAGTAGTTGACATGCTTTGATTCTGAGCTACCTCTGTGCAGTTCAGAAGGTCAGGCCATGGTGGGTAGGCATTTCTAGTAGAAGGTTAATTGGGGGATTTAAAAATGACATTTGTATAACCCAAAATTTTACTTTGAGTTTTTATCGTTTAGAAATTTTGTTAGTTTACTTATTTTATATATATATTTTTAATTGAGTTCTAGAGAGAGAGAGAGAGAGAGAGAGAGAGAAGGGCAACTCATAGTAGTTGCTTCCTGTATGTGCCTTGCCTAGGCAAGCCCCAGGTTTCGAATGGGCGACCTCAGCATTCCAGTTTGATAGTCTGCGCCACTATAGGCCAGGCTGTTAGTTTATTAATTTTAAACATAAACATAATGAGGATGCATGAAATGAGCTGAAGGAAGGAAGGGCTCTCAGCCAGTGTTTTCCTGGCCTTTCAGGGGGCTCAGGGCCCTGAAAGCAGTGGTACCACTGCTACAGGTTTGCTGCAGCAGAGCTTCATGGGGAGCTTGCCCCAAATTGTTGAAATGGTGAGCTGTGCTCCTTGTAGAGAAGAATGGCACAGGAGTTGGGGGGAAATGTCGCCCACATGCCTCAGGAGAGTATTGTGAGTCTCAGATAAAAAACACACCAAGAAGTACTTGGCAGAGTACTCTATTACTGGAGATGGTGTCACTAACACTTCTCAACCTTGGGCTCATTTTTCTCCTTTGCTGCTTTGCCAAATACTTGATACTGGATTAATTCATTTTAAGTGGCTATGACAGTTTCTAAAAGCTGATTCTGTGCTCAAATAATGTATTTTAAAGGATTGGCTTATCTGGGCTTTGTTGTCTCTAAACTGGAAGAGGGTGCCAGGAAAGGTCAAATGACCATAGTGATAATCCTTGGTTTCCTACCTGGAAAAAAAGATGGAAACTGACATTTTCCTGTTTAAATAGCCTTTTGTGGTGTAGTTTCTGGCCCCTTGTCCTGAGGGGTCAGACCCCAGCTCCTCCATCGGGTCACGTTGGAGGGGCTAGTGCCTTCCAACACAGTGTTTGCTGCTTTCAGATTTCTCTGCCCTCAACAGGAGCCCAACATCTAGGTTTCTGCTTTGCAGGGCACTAAAATGAAGCACATTTCTTAGCAAAGAAATATATGAATGCTACGTATTTTTTTATGTTTCATAGAATTCAATTCGCCACAATCTCTCTCTGAATCGTTATTTCATCAAAGTACCACGTTCCCAGGAAGAACCAGGCAAAGGCTCATTCTGGAGGATAGATCCTGCCTCTGAAAGCAAATTAATAGAGCAGGCTTTTAGGAAAAGACGGCCTAGGGGCGTGCCTTGCTTTAGAACCCCTCTGGGACCGCTCTCATCTAGGTAAGGAAAAAAAGACAAAAAGACCTCACTTAATGGACAGTAAATTTACCTTCCATGAATTGGTAATTTTTCCTTTGAAAAATGAAGGAAGTACCAAATGCATTATGATTAAATGTTGGGATGGGGATTAAGTGTTGGATGCTAATTTTTATTTCTCGTGGTTGGAAATAATTCAGATTGTTTGTAATGGTTTACTTAAACTCCATGCCTGTGTACTAGTGGTTGCTTCACTGAACTCAGTGCATATTGTGATATGATGAGTCACAATGTATCGATGCCACATTTACAGATACTGTGTTTTCCTTTCTGTTGGCCTTTGAAAAGCTCCTTAAAGCTACTTTTAGCTGCTTAAACTCTAGATTGATTGGTACAACGTTAATTGCTTGATTTTAAAATTACATATTTTAGCTTCACTGAAGCCCCACTGGCTTGAACACTGCCTGCTCCCACTGTGCCTATGGGCGCTGCTTAGACAGGGCAGCCAGGCCAGCTCTGGCTGTGTGGCCTGTACTGGGCGTGGGGCAGTGGCGCCCCAGCATACAGTGGCTCTGACACAGCCAAGAGTGAGTGTCTGTCTCAATCACAGGTGTGCAGAGAGAAAGTTAACATTATGGAAATGTAGTTGGTTGTCAAAAGACAAATGACACCCCTTTTTGCAAAATACACATGTGTGAAACAAGGCAGTTGTAGAAGTGCTTTACTTTAAAAATCAACTATCTTTTTTTTGGCAACACAGAAGTGCCCCAGCCTCTCCTAATCATGCTGGAGTGCTGTCTGCTCACTCCAGTGGTGCCCAGACCCCCGAGAGCCTGTCGAGGGAAGGCTCGCCGGCCCCCCTGGAGCCTGAGCCTGGCGCCTCACAGCCCAAATTGGCTGTCATCCAGGAGGCTCGGTTTGCCCAGAGTGCACCAGGTGAGGCATGCAGAGGGCAGGTGTGGCGGGGGTGGGGGTAGTGGCTCACTGAAAAGAAATAAAAGAGGCTTTGGTTCCTTTTTACCTTGCACCTGATACTTTATGCCTCACTGTTGTTTTACAGGCTCTGAAAAACTAATAGCACTGTATTTAAAAAATATCAGTGAGCATTCCTGTGTGTGGGACTGTGTAGATGCCTGAAATAATTTTGAATTAACCTGTTTCTTGGCTAGTTGCTTCATCATTTAAAAGTCTATGAAAAATAATCTCCTAAAGAAATAAATTAGACATTGATTAGCATCAAAAATGGCCATTTAACAATTGGTGAGCATTTTGCAGTTGCTTATTAAAGTCACAAAAGCAAAATAAAAACATGTGCTTGGGGACTTAAAAAAAAAAATGCCATGTAGAAATGTGTCCAGACTAATATTTATTCTGGTTCCTAGTTGGTTGGCAAATTGTATATTTTGCAGTACTAGAATTCCTAGCCCAGGTCTGCCATCCATGTCTTCCTTGACTCTTAAGCCCAAACCAGAAAGAGCAGAGGCTGGTTGGCAGAGCTTACCACAGCCTGTCCTGGACTTTCTAGTTTGATTGCAGCCGTTGTGAGATAAAGACTTTGATCCCAGGGAGCATGGCTCCCTTGTTAGAGCCTCACTCAACTTCCTCTCATATCCTGTGTCAACCTTTTTCATTCGTGATGTAAGAAATGTGAATATAGCCTGACCAGGTTGTGGCGCAGTGGATAGAGCTTCGGACTGGGAAGCAGAGGACCCAGGTTCGAAACCCTGAGGTTGCTGGCTTGAGCAAGGGGTCACTCGCTCTGCTGTAGCCCCCTGGTCAAGGCACATATGAGAAAGCAATCAATGAACAACTAGGGAGCTGCAAGGAAGAATTGATGCCTCTCATCTCTTTCCCTTCCTATCCCTCTCTCTGTCTCACAAGAAAAGAAAAAAAATGTGAATAAAGCAGACATTGTGTTGCTGGCATTTAGGTCTACGAATGAAATCCCTTTTTAATTATTGCATGTCTCTATGAGAATGGGGACGCACCCTTTTTCATCAGTTAGTCTGTGTGTTGTCAGTGGTTGAGGTGGTTTAGGGAAATGGGTTGGAGGAACACAGGACACATAAACCTCACTGCTGCTCTGTCATCTCTGACAGGCTCCCCTCTGTCTAGTCAGCCTGTTTTAATCGCCGTGCAGCGGCAGCTGCCCCCGACTATCAAGCCCGTCACCTACACTGTTGCTGCCCCTGTGACCACCTCAACCTCCCAGCAGCCCGTTGTGCAGACGGTTCATGTCGTCCACCAGATCCCAGCAGTGTCTGTCACCAGCGTAGCTGGACTGGCCCCAGCAAACACATACACCGTGGCCGGACAGGCTGTGGTCACCCAAGCAGCTGTGCTGGCCTCTCCTAAGGCAGAGCTACAGGAGAATGGAGATCACCGAGAATTGAAAGGTGAGCCGTGGAGGCGGCTGCTGGAAGCAGCTTTCCAAGCTCCTAGAAACCCACCAGACTTGTTCAGCCAATCTGTTTCTGATATTGCTCACTGTTGGTTTAGAGTAGGTCTGCTAGTCACTGAGTATCTCATTTTAAATTGATGAAATTTCTCTAAGCTTTCCAGCAGTATTAGTTGGTATCATTTCTCCTCTTTTCATTTCAGTGAAAGTGGAACCTATTCCTGCAATGAGCCAGGCCACCTTGGGTGCCACCAGTCGCGTCATTCAGGCGGCACAGACCACCCCTGTCCAGACAGTCACCATCGTGCAACAGGCACCTCTGGGTCAGCACCAGCTACCAATAAAAACTGTAACACAAAATGGGACTCACATGGTGCCAATCCCTGCCGCTGTGCACAGCCAGATGAACAATGGTAAGCAGTTAGAAGGGATCCTTTGCTCACCTTTTCTAAAGAGCACGTTCAGAGTTTTGGTTTCAACGACACTTCAGACACCTGGGAATTGCTCATGGGACTTGGCTCTCGAGATATATGAAAGGGCTGTCTGATGAGAGGAGTGTTTCTAAAAACCCAGAGAAGCCTGACCAGGCAGTGGTGCAGTGGATAGAGCATCGAACTGGGATGCGGATGACCCAGGTTCGAGACCCTGAGGTCGCCAGTTTGAGCCCAGCTAATCTGGTTTGAGCAAAAGCTCACCAGCTTGAGCCCAAGGTCGCTGGCTCGAGCAAGGGGTTACTCGGTCTGCTGAAGGCCGGTGGTCAAGGCACATATGAGAAAGCAATCAATGAACAACTAAGGTGTTGCAACGCGCAACGAAAAACTAATGATTGATGCTTCTCATCTCTCCGTTCCTGTCTGTCTGTCCCTGTCTATCCCCCTCTCTGACTCTCTCTGTCTCTGTAAAAAAAAAAAAAAAAAAAAGTTAAAAACCCAGAGAAAAAGCGCTTTCACTTTTTGTACATACCTGGCTATGGCGATAAGAAATCTGAGGTTTGAATGGTGGAACTTAGCTTGGGAAGTACTCCACCCCCAGAGGTGTCTGATGTGGTAGAGGGGACTACTCTGCTGTGCTCTTGCTCTGAAAGGCCTCTGGAGCCCTGCCCTGTGTATGTCCCTGTCCACCAGAATCCTAATGTAGATGAGTGAAGACAGAGTGGGGAACTTGGCACTTAGATAAGAGACATAGGTGTTCTAATGATTTATAAATGCAATTGTTTTCTTAATTTCCTTTTTAAATGGTTCATTGCTACTGTATAGAAATACTACTGATTTTTGCCTTTTGGTTTTATACCATGCACTGTTAAATTCATTTACCTATTACAGTTTTTTGCTTAGGGGTTTTTCTCATGTGACTTTGTTCCTGATCTTAGGGAAACATCCAGGCTTTCACCACTGTGGCTGATGATATTAGTTATGGGACTCTTCCTGGTGTGTTGTTTTCTTTTTGTTCCTGGTGTGCTGCTTACTCAGTGCATTTTCTCTATTAAGATGATCATGTGGGTTTTTTAACTTTGTTCCTTGGATTCCTGGCACAAGTCCCATTTGGTTATGGTAAAGAGCCCATTTAGTTTGATACTGAATTTGGTTTGCTGAAACTTGAGTGGAGGTATCTCTTATTGGTATTCATCAGGGGTGTTGGTGGTACTTTTCATGTAGTGATTTTGGCAGCTTTGGGGGCTGCTCTCACTGCTCCCCAGAAAACCCAGTCTGCTTCTGGCCACTCTTCAGAGCTTCTCTTCCCCACTGGGCTGTGGTACTGGTCACAGGTACTCAGCCAGTCTTTGCTAGGGCTCTGCTACCCTAGGCCCTGTCTTGGGGGCTGCAGGTGTCAGGAAGATCAGGCTCTGGCTGCCATTCCAAGCTCTTACGCATGCATGTCTTTCTCTGTGGGTAAGACCCCCATCAGGTCATCTGCTGCCTTGGTCCCACACCTTCTGCCCTCAGGGCAGGAGAGAATGGGCTAGAAGGGTAAGGGTCTCCCTGAACCTGATGCTGCTTCCCTGGGTCATATGGGTGAGTCATGTAGCATGCTATGACTTCAGGCTTACTCCAGCCCAGTCTGCCTTCTTACTCTGAGGAAGTGGCACTTTCTAGACATGGAGCAATCCTTTTGTTTACCTCGTAGAGGTTGTGCGGGCAGCTGAGGGCAGGAGTGCTGGAGATCCTTGTGCCTGGAAGGGAAGTCCCACATAGGCCTGTGGGGAGGGGGAGGACACCTCTGAGCTTAATAAAGGCATAGGCTGGGAAGAAGCTGAGAAGCCTGAGCCTCATGAGTGGAGATCCAGGAGCATTTGGCATGGAGGGGGTGAGGGTCAGGGACTTGGGGAAAGACCTTCGGCAGCGACCCTTTGGCAAAGCCATCTACTCCTGTTGGTCCCATATTTGCCTGACCCTGAACCTCAGTCTCCCCAGGATTCTGTCAAAATAGCATACTTTTTGAAGTAATAAAAAAGATGCCAGTTATTAATTTTAATACCCACAATTATACAAGACCCGAGGTCTTGTGCCCTTGGCCATCAAGGGCCATGCAGGTCACAAGTAGAAGCTGACCCTCTGGGCAGAGCCTATGGTCTCATGAGGTCTGACTCACGTCTCTCTGTAGCAGCAGCAAGTCCTCTGCACATGCTGGCGACACATGCATCAGCATCAGCCTCCCTGCCCACAAAACGCCAGAACGGTGACCAGTCTGAGCAGCCGGAGCTGAAGCGGGTCAAGACTGAAGATGGCGAAAGCATTGTCATTGCCCTGAGTGTAGACACACCTCCGCCGGCTGTGAGGGAAAAGGGTGTCCAGAACTAGCAGCCGGTAGAGCTTTTCTACTTTACTGTCAACTTGTGGTGCCAAAAGGAGACACTGCCTCTCACCGACGCTCAGAGCACATTCTTTCGGTGGGCAGAGGGCCCTGTGGTTGGACTTCATGTCAGCACTGAAAACACAAAACCCAGGTGGCCTTAAAACTCCTTAAAGACAGAAGTCACACCTGAACTTTAAAACCACACAACGAAACCTGGTTCTGGCGGTGTCCCTGCCCAGCACTCATCTTTTAACTCTGAGCAGACTCTCGGTCCTTCCAAGAGTGGCGCCTGGTGCGGCAGATCGGCTAGGACAGGCCCTCCTCAAAGGGACAGCACAGGAGCCACCCTGTCACCCTCAGAGGGCCCACGGGGCTGGCAAACGAGACAGTATTTTGTTGTTCACATGTGGAATTAGAATATTTTGAGGTGTACTTTCTTTCTTTACAAAATAATAGAGTCTTTGACATTTCAGATCACTCCATTTCTGCTCTGGAAATTTTAGAATCACATGGGACCTTTACTGTGGATTTCATTTGGAGAAAAGAAACAACATAGCTGTTTTTATTGTTTGTTTTCAGCCTATGGAATGACTTACTTTGTCCAGTTAAAGGTCAGGAGGAGCTACGTGATGACAGCTGCCCATTTTCCTTTTAGAGCAGCTGCCTGATGAGTTTACTCCATTTCAGAGTGTAAGATGGACAGATGGATGCCTGCGGGCTGCATGGATGAACTGCTGTGCTCGCAGGCTGCACTTAACTGTTTTTCTTGCTACTTTTTGTTGTTTGTTTCTTTGTGTTGACTTTGTCCCTGGCATAATTTACCACTCTGAGTAAAACATGTCTCTTAAGTATTGTGTGTTTAAAATGACAGAACTGTTCCTCCTTTATTTGGAAAAATAATTCAATCTTTTATCACACTCCCTTTACAACAAGTGTCACAGATCTCTTGGTAGCACGTTTGCTATTTTAGCTGCTGTCACCAGCATCGCATCATCCAACCAGCAGTATACCTGATCCTGTGCCCCACTCACCCAAGAAGCTGATCTTGGCTAGTTCAGAACCTTCATGTTAATAGGGTCTTAGAAGCATTGGGAAGATGTAGGTCATTTTCTGACTTATGATAGGAAATTTCCCTCAACCTGTCATGTCAGGACTGAACCCACTACTAAGCTAACTTCTCTCCCACAAAAAAAAAGCCAGAAAAGGAAACCAAGGCAAGAGAATGAGAAGCAAGAGTCCCCCCTTCCCCCTGGTCCGGGCCCAGGCTCCTCTGGAAGAAAACCACACACCTTTCCAGAGTGTTCTGGGGTCAGGGCTGAGCAGCCATGCAAATAGAAAGAGGGCTTTGGCCTTACTGTTAATTTTTAAATGTCATCATCATAACATTATTTATTTAAATGTAGTTATTTTGGTATTTAATCTTTTTTTAAAGAGGAAAAAACCCCTGTATTTTCCTGGTGGAATGAAATGACTCAGAATGGTATATTTAGGCAATTTAAAAATACTTATTATTTACCTGAAGACCAAATATGATAAATCTGTTCTCAGTATTGTGTGTCAATCTAAAGTATGGAGCTGTCACAATGTTACTGCAGATAATGCATATTAAAAATTATGAAATTAATACACAGTAGCTGGATTTATAACTTAGCCATTTAAAAAATAAAACTGAAACCATCAAGTGAATAAGACCACGTGTGTGACAGTGGCAAAATCTAACTTGCGGACTCAAGCAGGGCAGTAGTTTGCATTTTCCAGGCACTTTACAAGTGCTTTACAATGTATATTTTTACTTGTCTTTTTATTCAGGAGGTTTGCCATTTGCAAAGTAATTCAGATTGTGCTGTGCCCTATGGGCGGGGTCAGGTCACTCCTAAGGGGTGCAGACCTGTTTGTCATGCCACTGCCCTTAACTGGGAGCTCTCAGGAGGTGAATGGACAAGACCACCTCACTAGGGAACTTGTCTTGGGTGACAGGAAGCAGATGCACTGTATTTGTCCAGGCAGCAGTGCACCTGTCACCACCCAGAAGGACTGAGGCAGGTTTGAGGGCATTCTCTCTCCTTTTTCCTTCTTGCTATTTACTCAGTTGGCTCATTGATTGGCAAGTGAAAATTTAAAAATACTAAGAAGGCAGCCAGAAAAAGCAAGATTAGAAAATTACCATATTCCAATTTTTTTTTCAATTTAGCTTTGAATTCCCAACAACCCTCAACACACCAAGAGCCACTGAGCTGTGTTCCTGCTGAAGGTCTTGTGCGACATAATACACGTTACACTGAACTCCCTTCCAGTTCTACACCTGCAGTTCCTAAATGTCTTATTTTAAGAATATCTTTTTTGACCTTTAGTAAACTTCTGAGTTCCCTGACGGACTAGAAACTTCATTTCTGCAGCTTTGCCCTGAATCAAATAAAAATACAAAAGAAACTCACACAGCATGGTGCATTCCAAGATGTCTGCATGTTGGGGCTGATCATCTTCTACGTTGGCAGAGTTCCCACATGGACAGCTGACCTCCTTAAACATACCACCCCTCAAGCCGTCCTCCACTAGAACAAGAGTAGACAAGTCGTGTCAGAGGGGGTGGGGTAGTAGTAGGACTTGTGGTTTCCACCCTATGTTAACACAAGGCAATAGTGACAATCTTCAAGTCCTAACTGCCATTAGACTAGAAATTATAATGGTGATTTGTGTACAGAGATTTGAAAATTTAAAAGTACCAAGTCCCTGAAATCCAATAAAATATTTTGTTAATTTTAACTGAATACAGAGTATCATTGTCATTTTGATCTATCTAAGCAGGCATTTCTTTTTTGCTTTTTTTACTTGATGCTCTTTTCCAAGCATGCCAAAGACTGAGAGCACTTGAGCAAAATGTGCAGAGGACCTTCTGTGATGACAGTTGTGGAGGCCCTGCCATTAGACAGGTGCTGGGTATCTGCACAGGAGGAAGGCATGAGTCACAGGCTGAAGTAACAACTAAGAATTAAGGTCACTGCAGCCTGACCAGTGGTGGTGCAGTGGATAGTGCATTGACCCAGAATGCTCAGTTCGCCTGCCGGAGCACAGGCTCCACAGGTTGAGGCCAGGGTCACTGGCTTGAAGCTTCAGGTTGCCAGCTTGAGCCCGAGGTCAAATCCCTGGCACGTACAAGAATCAATCAATGCTAACTAAAGTGAATGCTTCTCATTCTCTCTTCCTCCTACTCCCTCCCTTAAAAAAATGCATGTTAAGAATCAAGGTCACTGCAAACAACTTGAAGTACAGCCTGCCACGAGATGAAATCTTGTCTAAAGGGGCTCATGCCCTTTACGTTCCCACACTGTAACACTGGTCCAGCTACTATAGAAAGTCGGTGGCACAGATTGATGTCCTGAGGCTTGATAAAGCATTTCAGGACAGTAGGATGTCGGAGGGAAGAGGTAGTGAAAATAACGAATGAAGGCCCCCTGGGAAGCTAAATGAATCTAAAATTGAGCGTTCAAGGACAGAGTTCTTATGGAGTACTTCATTCCCTATACTGGTGCCCTAATTTAAAAACAATTCAGGCCCTGGCCTGTTGGCTCAGCAGATAGAGCATCAGCCTGGCATGCATGTCCAGGTTCGATTGCCAGTCAGGACACACATGAGAGGCTACCATCTGCTTTTCTTCCCTTCTATCTCCCCCCTACTGTCCCTCTTCCTTTCTCACAGCCAGTGGCTTTATTGGTTTGAGCATGGCCCCTGGGATGCTGAGGATAGCTAAGTTGATTTGAGCATTGGTTCCAGACGGGGGTTGCCGAGTGGATCCCTGTCAGGGCACATGCAGGAGTCTGTCTCTCTGCCTCCCCTCCTCTCACTTTACATAAATAATAAAAAATTAAAAGAAAAAATGGTTGAAAATAACCCAAATTTTGTGAAAGGCTTATGCACAAAGCTCAGTGGACCCCAAAAAGGATAAGCTCAAAGAAAATGTCAAGACACAGCTCTGACCACAGAAACTGAGGACTAATCTTGAAGGCAGCCAGGGAAAAGCGTCATTGCATACGGAGTTACAATTTGAGTAAGTACTGATCTCTCAGAGGCCATATGACTGCAAAACTTTAAAAATATTCTTAGGTATAGAAAAACTAAAAGAATTCTTAGCCAGCAGAGCTGCTCAATAAGAAATGCTAAAGGAGCCTGACCAGGCGGTGGCGCAGTGGATAGAGTGTCGGACTGGGACGCAGACGACCCGGGTTTGAGACCCCGAGGTCGCCAGCTTGAGCGCGGGCTCATCTGGCTTGAGCAAAACGCTCACCAGCTCAGACCCAAGGTCGCTGGCTCGAGCAAAGGGTTACTTGGTCTGCTGTAGCCCCCCGATCAAGGCACATATGAGAAAGCAATCAGTGAACAACTAAGGCGTCGCAACGAAAAACTAATGATGCTTATCTTTTTCTGTTCCTGTCTGTCCCTCTCTCTGACTCTCTCTGTCACTGTAAAAAAAAAAAACAAAAAAAAAAAAACTAAAGGAAGTTCTTTAGGCATAAAGATAAACTTGGGACAATTCTTTCTGTGTGTGTGTGTGTGTGTGTGTGTGTGTGTGTGTGTGTGGTATAACAGACAGAGGAACAGATAGGGACAGACAGGAAAAAAGATGAGAAGCATTGATTTTTCATTGTGGCACCTTGGTTGTTGATTGCCTTCTCATATGTGCCTTGATGGGGGGGGGGGGTACAACAGAGTGAGTGACCCCTTGCTCAAGGCAGTGACCATGGGCCCAAACCAGACTTTGGAGCTCAAGCCAGTGACCCAGCATTTAAGCTGGATGAGCCCGTGCCAGTGACCTCAGGTTTCAAACCTGGGTCCTCTGCATCTCAATCTGAAGCTCCATTCATTGCACTACTGCCTGGTCAGGCAGGACTTAATTCTTAAAGAGACAAATCAACAGAAATGGAAAATATTTGGGCAAATAATCATCATCTAACATTGTCTTTCAGTTACATAAATGTAATTGACAAAATTATGACATAAAGGAGGAAAGTAAAGGTTTATAAGGTCTCTCTACATTTCACTTGAAGTGGTAAAACATTAATTCTGAAGTAGACTGGAAAGTCAGCTTTGTAAACTGTAATCACTAGTGTAACTGCTAATAATACCTAACAAAGTGCAAAAGCTACAGGTAAGCCATGGCTGGTAGCTCAGTTGGTTAGAACATCGGCTAGATACACCACAGTTGTGGGTTTGATCTCCATTCAGGGCATATACAAGAATCAACCAGTGAATGCATATGTGGAACAAGTTGATGTTTTTCTCTCTCCATTACTCTCAAAAATCAATTTAAAAAAATTTTAAAGCTAAGAGATAAATTAAAATGGAATATTAAAAACTTTTCAAATTAAGGCAGACCTTGAAGATACTGTGGTATCATTTCTAGACCACCACAATAAAGCAAATATAGTCTCACTAGTTTTTTGGTTTCCTAGTGCACTTAACAGTTTACAAAATACTGTAATCAATTAAGTGTGCTAAAAATATTGTCTAAAAAATGTACATACCTGGCCCTGGCCGGTTGCTCAGTAGAGCATTGTCCTGGTGCACTGAGGTTGCAGGTTTAAGCCTGGTCAGGGCACATATAAGAAGCAACCAGTGAATGCACAACTAAATAGAACAAGTGGAACAATGAGCTGATGCTTCTGTCCCCCCTTTCTCCATAAAATCAATGGAAAAGAATTTTACATGTACATACCTTAGAACAGGCAAAATCCATAGCAGATTTTTAGTTACCAGGAGATAGGGTGAGGACATCTTGAAACTAGAGACAGGTAGTAGCTGCTCAACACTGAATATATACTTCCACTGACTTGTATACTTTATAATGGCTAACTATATTTTCCTCAATAAAAGCAAAGAAAACCAAAGGCCTAGATATCACTAGCAAATTCCACCAAATGTGGATGAAAAAAAACCTCTAAGAATTTAGCCTGGCTTGACTAGGCAGTGGCACAGTGGATAGAGCATCAGACTGGGATGTAGAGGACCCAGGTTCGAGACCCCAAGGTCGCCAGCTTGAGCGTGGGCTCATCTGGTTTGAGCAAAAGCTCACCAGCTTGGACCCAAGGTCGCTGGCTCGAGCAAGGGGTTACTCAGTCTGCTGTAGCCCCACGGTCAAGGCACTTATGAGAAAGCAATCAATGAACAACTAAAGTGTCACAACGAAAAACTAATGATTGATGCTTCTCATCTCTCTCCGTTCCTGTCTGTCCCTATCTATCCCTCTGTCACTGTAAAAAACAAAAAGAATTTAGCCTGACTAGTGGTCAGTGGGTAGAGCGTCGGACTAAGACGTGGAGGACCCAGGTTCGAAACCCCGAGGTCGCCAGCTTGAGTGTGGGCTCATCTGGTTTGAGTAAGGCTAACCAGCCTGAGTGTGGAGTCACTCGCTCTGCCCCCCCCCCACCCCCAGGTCAAGGCACATATGAGAAAGCAATCAGTAACTCAGGTACTGCAACAAAAAATTGATGCTTCTCATCTCTCGCCCTTCCTGTCAGTCTGTCCCTATATTTTTCTGACTCTGTCAAAAATTAAAAAAAAAAATTTTTAGTAAAACACCTACCTGGTGAGTATGCAGAGACTGCAGCTTGCACTCTGAGGATGCATGAAACTGCAGGCATTCTGGGATTCCTTGGCAGTTTGTATCAAGTTAATCCATATGACTTAGCAACCTCACTCTTGATAATTTACCCAAAACAAACAAATATTTATGTTCACCAGCAAATATACCTGAATATTATTTTTTTTAGAGTGAGAGGAGGGGAAGCAGAGACTCCCGTATGCGTCCCAACTGGACCCACCTGGCAAAATCACTAGGGGGCGATGCTCTGTTGCAACCGGAGCCACTTTTTTAGCGCTTGAGGCAGAGGCCATGGAGCTGTCCTCAGCACCCCAGGCCCACTTGCTCTAATGGAGCCCTAGCTACAGGAGAGAAGAGAGAGACTGAAGCAACAGGGAGATCATCATCTCCCAAATCTGGAAACATTGCAAATACCATCAGTGACTGAAAGAATAAACAAACTGTGACACAGTAGAATGTTACTTAGCAATGGAAGGAATTCTCAAAGGTCTTACCCCGAGTCAAATAAGTCATATGCACAAGGCTACCTACTCTTTTATGGGCTGAAATACAGAATTCGAACTGTGACTATGTGTGGACACAGGGTGAGCTCTAAATGGGTGTACTTTTAAGAGGAGAAAAGGGCACAAACACACAGAGGTAGAGGTTGCCATGACCCAGCTCCAAGCCAAGGATGGCTGGCAACCACCAGCAGCTAGAAGAGGCGACAGACTCCCTCCATGCCCAGAAGGAACCAACCCTACCAACACCTTGGTTCAGACTTTCAGCCTCCAAAACTGTGAGTTAACTTTTTCTTGTGTTAAGCAGCTCTACAGATTAAGTCTGGTTGCCAGGAGCTCAGAGGTGGGGATGGGGTGGCTACAAAGAGAGTGTGAATGCTAGGGCACTGTGGCTACACACCCTATCCATCTGTCAACACATAAAACTATACAGCCAATATGAAAGTATGAATTTTTTAAAAATTAAAAAGCTACAATTATCCCCTTCTCCAAGAATTATTGGCTGGTGTTTAGGTCTGGGCCCTTCCATGTGTGTACTGGTGCAGTGCTGGTCTTATCCCTGACTGTGGGGCTATGGTTTAGAGAGCTGGGATCATTTTGGAAGATGAATCTTAAAAAACTGTCTCCTCCACTCCAGACAACCAGTGCTGGCTTGTCCCAGCTGCCTGTTTTAAAGACCCTACAGTTAAAAAACAAAGAGCAGTGTTTACAACATGGATGAAACTTGAAAGCTTTATGCTAACAGGAAGAAGGCAGACACACAAGTCACACATTGTATAAAATGTCTAAGATGGGCAAATCTTTTGTGTCCTTAGCATTTTTTTTTTTTATTTTTAGAGAGGGGGGTGGAGAGGAGAGAGAGAAGGGGGGGAGGAGCAGGAAGCATCAACTCCCATATGTGCCTTGACCAGGCAAGCCCAGGGTTTCGAACCGGCGACCTCAGCATTTCCAGGTCGACGCTTTATCCACTGCGCCACCACAAGTCAGGCGATGGGCAAATCTTTTGATGGAAAGGGAGTTGGTGTTGGCAGCAACTAGGGGAGGGGGGAACACAGAGACTACTAATGGGTCTGGGGGTCGTATTATTTTGTGAGAGAGAGAGAGGGAAGACAGGGACAGACAGGGAGAGAGATGAAAAGCATCAATTCTTCATTGTGGCACCTTAGTTGTTCACTGATTGCTTTCTCATATGTGCCCTGGGGGCTACAACAGACCAAGTGACCCCTTGCTCAGGCCAGCAACCTTGGGTCCAAGCTGGTGAGCTTTGCTCAAAACAGATGAGCCCGCGCTCAAGCTGGAGACCTCGGGGTTTTAAACCTGGGTCCTCCACATCCCAGTCTGATGGTCTCTCCACTGCGCCACCACCTGGTCAGGCAGGGGTTGGGGATGGTCCTGTTTTTGAGTGATGAAAACATCCTAGAACTAGATGTTAACACAATGTTCTAAGTGTACTTAATGATATGTACTTCTTTAGAATGGTCAAAATGATCGTTTCTTGGCCTTTTGGCTAAGATCATGTGTAATATCTATTCTTAACAGTGTAAAATGGTTCAACTCATCAATTTTGTGTGTGCTTTACCACAATAAAAATAGTTTCATCTGGAGGACTGGGTAAAACCATGGTTTACACAGTGAGCCATGTGACACCGACAAAGACATGACCTAGCACACTGGCTCCTGGAGCTGGAGTATGTCTGGCTGCCACTTCAGTTGCTTCCTTTGTCAAGTGAGGCTTCACCTTTGTCCCATTGAAGATCCCTGTAGAATCTGGTAAGAGACAGATTACACCCCCTACACACACACAATGTGCTGTTCTCAGGGCTCACAGAAACACCCTAGCCCACCCCCGCTTTGAGCCAGTGGGACACTTCAGCTCATCCTGAGCACCAGGCCCAGCATGCTATGGTATGATCACAGACCACCAACAGAACAGTTTCATCTGAAGTCAGTCAGAGCCAAAAGCCTGAAGCCAAATTTCACTAAGTACTTCAGAAGAGCTTTGTTCCTGGATACCAAGGACATTATATTCAAACCCTAGCATGGCTGCATTTCCTATGGAGCTTCTCCCTGCCCTCCCATTAAAAACAAACTATAAAACCAGCCAGAGCAGATGAGGGACACTACCTGACCTCACCTCTATGATGGTCTTAAACCAAGGTTTTTCCCATCTCTGGGTGCGATGGGAGTAATCTCCCTGGGGCCACAAAGGCTGCAGGGTTTTGTGCTGACATAAAGGAGGCACGACTATACCACAGGACATGCTCTCACACTGTGGACGGTACCAGAATGTACCTCATGGGTCTACTCTGCCTTCCTCTCCATGAACTGAGAACACCCACGCCTCCTTTATGGACATTTTCCTCATTTTAATGTCAGCTTAATGCACTAGAGAGATTGTACTTGCTGAAAATATAAACCAGTCATTATACAGATGTGAAGGATGCCTCCTACACCCCTACCCAAAGTTATATCTGAAGTGTTAGCTGAGTAAGCACGAAACCTGCAAGGCCACCCACCACCATGTGAACAAATGGAGTCCAGGCTGGCCAGGCAATAAAATATGCTAATGAATGTTCATTTCTTCAACTCTGATACCCAAGCGGGAACTCAAATGCCATGCCATCACCTGTATGGGTGGCAGGGTGCCCTGCAGCCTTGACTTCCACCAGGTCCACAGCAGCCCTAACAGACCGTGAACCTGGGGCATCTCTGGAGCCTACCTGACTGGATTCTCAAAATTTGGGGCTTGGTTTTACAACATACAATTCTTTTCCCTTGAGGGGTACAAAATTAGTCACTTTTATTTAAAAGAAACATTAAAAATAAGTGTGCAAAATTAAAGTTCATGATTAAATACACATAAAAGGAACATGCATACTTTACACTGAAACCCACAAAGTTAGCTGATTACATGACAGTAAAAGAACTGGCAAAATGGAGCACTTGCTGATTTTAAATGTTTGCAACCTGAAATCAAAACCACAAATTAGGTTTCTTTAGAGGGACTTTACGAAAATCAAATATAGACCTCAAGTAGCACTAACAATACTGAGCCCATAAATTACCAAATGTTAAAAAAAAGTCATGTACCTTTCATTCTCAAAATGTTAGTGCACAGCTCATTTTATAAATGTTGGGGAGAGAAAAAGAGGTGAGACAAGGAAGTGGAAACATCCAGCTAAGGCATCCCATTCCGCTTTAAGATGTCGAACATTTCCCTTCACATCCTCTAAACTAAATGATGCTTTCTTCTCTGACTAAATTTTAAAGTCTATGCATTACTCTGTTCCCTACAAAGAGGGAAACTTGGTTTTTATCCAGAGGTTCACCAGGACACCCCAGGTGATGCACAAAGCGCCCTCCTCACTACTCATTGGGTACGCCTGGTGTTTGCCTCAAATCCAACAGCTCCAACAGCAAGACGGGACGCCAGCACATGTGCATACATGACCAAACCACAGTTACAACAGGCACGGAGAGGACCAGGACGCAGAACTCACAAGGGAAATGCCCACCTGTGTTCTCTAATACAGCTGTCTCTTTTCTTCACGTTCAGATGGGAGAAAATTTCTTTCTCCTTTTCTAAGGCAAGCTGCTGGTATTATCTTTTTAAATCTGGTTATAAGAACTAAAATTTATATATCGGTTCATTTCCCCATGATAGACTCAGCAAAAATGATGGAATCTATTGCCAAAAACAAATTTTGATTTGTCCATCCTTTTCTCAACCTAGTCCCTAGGTTTTTATGGAGCCCCAACTGCAGGTGCAAGGAAGCAGTGAGTCATTAATGCTAGCATCACAGTTGAACTACATACAGGTAGCAAGCCAGCAGGTGGGCTTGGGCTGCCGAGAGCCACTTGAGTGTCCATGGTGCCTCGATGATTATTCTTCCTTTAATACTGAAATGCAAAGCCTTGCTTAGGAAACAGAGAACCGCATATGGCTTTGAGACCAAGGTCCCTAGGCAGTCCCTCCAGCCCATCACCCACAAGGCCCTAGGGTGCTGGAACTAGCCCAGGATCGTTTGAGGGGCACACACAGCACTTCAGAGGCATTCGGCCGTGGGTGTGGATTGCACTCCAGGTGAAGAGTCACAGTTTGTCATCGGTCATTTCTAGAAACTGTGCATAGACATCCCGGATGCACTCTCCTTTAGGGTTGAAGAGGAACTTGTAGTAGCTGCCATCTGCACAAATTGCTGCAACAGAAGAAGAGCATTTTACTCATGTTTCTTCTCACAGTTAAAAGCAAGCAGCCCTTGCTCAGCCTAACAGCAAATGGTCTTATGGAGCACTGACCAGGTTACTTGTGGACAACCATGGATTTCCCTTCCTTACCGAATATATACATGGCCAAGAATCCCAATTGTGTCTGAGGGTGTTTGCAACAGGAAAAAAACCCTTTGGTATCAATTCAGTAACCAACGCACCTGTCCCTACGGTTTTCTGGGAAACCCTGATGAGCAAGAAGCTGGTAGCATCCCACATGGCTGTGCAGACCCTGAGTGGGATGCACAGTACCCCAGGAGAGAGAAAGGGACGGCCAGCAGAACTGACTTAGTGCCAATAGCATGGGAGGTGGGAATGGCTTGTCATTCTTGTCTGGAAGGACCACTTACCAATGACAGCATTTGGCTCTGTTCCAAAGGCACAAATGCATGGTGAGCCTGAGGGAACCTGAAACTTGGAAAAACTCCACTTGGAACTGAAGTATTTTGGAAGGAAACTGGCTGATGCCAAACTACGAGGACAAGGAAGAAAACAAGTGACATTCACATAACAAAGTTAAAGATACAGCTTTAACAGTCTTAGTTTCAGTAATTTGAATTCTAGTTTTGCTTTTAATTTCTTTTGCACATAAAAAACTAAGTCCTTACAAATGGCTTTATAATAAAAACAGAAACCATCAGCACTAGGTAAGGGCACAAGTTTTTAGTGTTACTAAATTAATTTTCTGAACACAAAGACTGCCATGGGAGTTCAGAATCAAGCTCTAATCATTAGCAAGGTGCCTAGCCCCTCAGCAGACACTTTTAAGGACTGAACAAAGGGAAGCAAAGGTGCCCACGTGTTAGTATTACCTTGTCTGCACTGGTTTTCAGTAGATGTGCTTGCTGAAGTGAGTACTGCACTGGTTTTCAAAAAATCAAATGAGCGACCATGAAAATGACTCCACCATCACTTCACACTGAAGTGGCCCACACTACAGTAACAGTCCTTTTCATTTGTAGAACCCTACCTAGACTGTTTATTCCTTTTTGGATCTTCAGCAGCAAAGATGTGCACGGTGCCATGATCACTGGACACACAGATGAGGGATGCGTCCTGATTGAAGTTAATGCTGCAGAGAAATCAGATGATGCTTGGGTTTCGTGTGTATGCAGAGAAGCTCAGCCGCAACCCCAGCAACCAGCCACTGAGCTGATGCCTGCCATCTTGGCCTTCTCGTATGCAAGACAGCAAGCCCACAGTGCTCACCACAGAAGCACGGAGTCAAAGCTACCACACAAGCCAGCATGTCACAGCACCCTCCCTGGGTACATGGACATGGCTGTGTGTCAGGGACAGGGAAGGGCTTCCTGCAGAGCAATTATAGTCCTGGGAGCCCTGAGGCTGCCCCCATATGCCACCCAGGTAAAAAAAAAAAATCCAATTCTCTGACCCCCTGCCACCTGGAAGTGCAGGCTGCCCCTTTGGAAGCAGACATCAGATGGGCTACGGAGGCACCAGCTCTGCTGAAGGAGCTGCTGAGAACAGACAAACAGGAGACCAGACTGCATCCCACATGACCCACAGGTACACTCACTACATTTATACATGAATTAAGCTTTTAACTCACAGACCCAAATGTTGCTCAACACCTACAAAAGCCACAGATAAAAAGAATAAAATCCCGCCCAGACAGGGGTCCAGCCACTTCAGTGCTGCAGACATGGTGTGGCAACAACAGCAAAGAAAGCAGCTCAGTCTCAGGAGACTGAAGTAATTACAGATGAGCCAACATGGTCTCTAATATTAAAAATAAGCTGGAGGCAAAGTGAAGAAGTAAAATAAAACTGGCCAATATTGATAACTGCTGAAGCAGGGCAATAGGTTAATGGTAATTATAATAGTCTTTCTACTTTTGTGTCTATACCCAAATAAATGTTACAATTAGTCGCCTGACTAGATGGTGGTACAGTGGATAGAGCATCAGACTGGGATGTGGAGGACCCAGGTTTGAAACTCTGAGGTTGCTGGCTTGAGCGTGAGCTCACCAGCTTAAGTGCGGGGTCACTGGCTTCAGTGTGGGATCATAAACATGACCCCATAGTTACTGGCTTGAGCCCAAAGGTCGCTGGCTTGAGCAAGGGTCACTCGCTCGGCTATAGCACCCCAGTCAAAGCACATATGAGAAAGCAATCAATGAACAACTAAAGCGCTGCAATGAAAAGTTGATGCTTCTCATTTCTCTCCCTTCCTGTCGGTCCCTATCTGTCTCTCTGTCTCTGTCACACAAAAAAATAAATAAATGTTAAAATAAGCTGAAATGCACCCCACCCAACATAGCACAGCTGCCTCCTGCCTGCTTCCCAGGGGGTCTTGACTGTCCCTCCAAATCACCCAGGGCCCATTTCAGTGCATCAGCCCAAAGCAATGGCATTGTCGAGGGTGAAATAGTGGTCATGCTTACCAATAAATATTAGCTGCTTGAGATCCTCTTCGTAGTTCCTGGATTAAATGCCCTGATGAAGTATCAAATATTCTTATAAGGGTCCCCTTTGAAAAACAGTGAAGTGTTTCATTACCAAAGATTCACAATTAATTTTTTGAAGTGATTTATGTTCACAAACCCACTAGCCCTTCTCCCAAACTCACCCACTTCATCTAAAACCCAACTTTCCCTCCACTGCTCGAAAGAATATGCTGGTGGCTCTTTAGTCCAACAGCTCTGGGCAGGGGCCAGAGAGAATGAGGCAGACTTGGAACTCTCGACTAACGCTGGGCACCTGCTCCCCTGGCAGACCCCAAGAGAACACCTATGCCAGGCAGACCTGTCCCTCAAGTGTCACAGGCTTATCGTCTAGAGAAATGTCACCTTAACTGTAACTCCCACAGCCAATAGGGAAAAGTAATGCTGCAATTATACCAAGAGGAGGCATGACCAGGTCAAATGACTTCTGGTCCAGCTCTGTCAGCTACAACTTGTTTCCTGCAATCCCACCTGTCAAGTCATAAGGGCTGCAAAGACGACTCCAGGAGGCACACGACCTCCTCAAGGGCAGGGACATATGCTTACTTTTTCAGATGCAGTTGCAATTCTTGTTCCCTGTAGGTTGAGAGCAATGCAGCTCAGAACACCCTCATGGGCAGGAATGTCCACGGGTGGCTTCTCGGTGCTGGCCAAGTCTACAAGCTGCACATGGCCTGTGTGTGTGCCCGGGAAAGCCAGGAGGGAGTTGTTACTATTTGGGCACAGGACACAAAGGCCTAAACAGAGACAGAGATAAACCTGTCAAGGATTCAAAACCATCTTCAAAGCCTCTCTTTCCCCACATGCAGAGAGCCTTGCCCAGATCTGCTCTCTGCTCTCCAGTTCCCAAAGAAAAATTAAGAATTACTTGTGGGTTTCTGTTTATATAGAGGCTCAATCAAAGCTACCTCCAATGACACCGTCTCACAATTGGAAACATTCATTGAACTTAATTTTTTGAGAGACAGAGAGAGAGAAATGAAGGAAGAGAGGGGGAGGAGAGAGATGAGCGGCATCAACTCAGAGTTGAGTCATCTTAGTTGTTCACTGATTGCTTCTCATTGCTGATTTTTTTTTTTGAGAGAGAGAGGGAGACAGAAAGGGACAAACAAACAGGAAGTGAGAGAGATGAGAAGCATCAACTCATACTTACATCACCTTAGTTGTTCATTGATTGCTTTCTCACATGTGCCTTGAATGGGGGCCTCAAGCCGAGCAGTGACCCCTTGCTCAAGCCAGCAACCATGGAGTCATGTCTATGATCACATGCTCAAGCCAGCAACCTGCACTCTCAAGCTGGTGAGCCCATGCTCAAGCCAGATGAGCCTGTGCTGAAGCTGGCGACCTTGGAGTTTTGAACCTGGGTCCTTAGAGTCCCAGGCCGATGCTCTATCCACTATACTACCACCTGATCAGCTCATTGCTGAACTTGTGAATAAACTTTATCAAATCTCTGTCTTGCTTGACCAGTGGGGGCACAGTGGATACAGTCAACCTGGGATGCTGAGGTCCTAGGTTCAAAATCCTGAGGTTGCTGGCTTGAACGCAGGATCCAAAGATCACTGGCACAGCTAGAGCCCCCTATCCTCAAGGCACAGATGAGAAGCAATCAATGAACAACTAAAGTGATACAACTACAAGTTGATGGTTCTTATCTCTCCCTTCTTGTCGCTCTCAAAAACAAAACAAAAAACTCTTTTTCGTGGTGTCAGCCACTATGAGAATGCAAAATAGTAAAATCAGAAAACTGCTCCATTAACAATAGCAAAAGAAAACAAAGTAAGAATAAATTCAACAGTAGAGCATGAGACTCTGTGACACACTGCAAAGGGGAACCCTAAGGTTTGCTGGGTGGAGCTGCACTTTGATCACTGGATAAAATCTAGTGACCCTCAGTGCAATCAGTTAACATCTCTGCAGGCTTTTTAAGAAGAAATAGATAAACTGATACTAATAGAAGTAAAGGCAGCCCTGGCCAGTTTGCTCAGTGGTAAGAGCATTGGCCCAAGTGTGTGGATGTCCTAGGTTCAATTACCAATCAGGGCACACAGAAGAAGCAACCATCTGCTTCTCTACCTCTCCCCCAACGCTCCCCCTCTCCCCCTTCCTGCAGCCATGGCTCGATTTGTTCGAACACATCAGGATGGCTCTGTGGAGCCTTTGCCTCAGGTGCTAAAAATAGCTCAGTTGCGAGCATGGTCTCAGATGGGCAGAGCATTGGCCCAAGGTGGGGGTCGCCAGGTAAATCCCAGTCAGGGCACATGCAAGAGTTTGTTTCTCTCTCTTCCTCCTCTCAACTGGAAAACAAAACAAATAAACAAAAGAAGGAAAGGCAAAGATCCTAGAATAGCCAAAAATTTTTTTGTGAAATAAGGACAGGATTGGAGAACTTAACCAATTAATTTCAAGAGAATATTTTAAAGCTCAAGAAATCAAGGCAAATTTGGCATTGGCATAAGGACAGAACCACAGACCACTGTAACAGAATAAGGAATCCAAAAAAAAAATCTTACATTTAATTCCCCCCCTCCCCCCAGAGACAGAGAGTCAGAGAGAGGGATAGATAGGGACAGACAGACAGGAATGGAGAGATGAGAAGCATCAATTATTAGTTTTTCATTGAGTGTTGCAACACCTTAGTTGTTCATTAATTGCTTTCTCATATGTGCCTTGACTGTAGGGCTACAGCAGACCAAGTAACCCCTTGCTCAAGTCAGCAACCTTGGGTCCAAGCTGGTGAGCTTTGCTCAAACCAGATGAGCCTGCGCTCAAGCTGGCAACCTTGGGGTCTTGAACCTGGGTCCTCTGCATCCCAGTCCAACGCTCTATCCACTGCGCCACCGCCTGGTCAGGCACATTTAATTTTTCTAACCAGAATATATAACAAAGTCTTACAACTAAGTAATAAGATAAATACTTTTAAAACAAGCAAGACTTGAATATACTTCACAAAAGATATGCAAATAGCAATAAAACACATGAAAAAATACTCCCCATCATAAGCCCTCCAGGAGATACTATTACCACCCAAAACAACATCTAAAGTTAAAAAGACTGATAATACCAAGTGTTGACAACTGGAATTCTCATAAGTCACCAACAGATGTGCAAAATTGGACACGGCCACCTTGGAAAACATTTTTAGTTTTCTATAGTTAGACATGTGTTTATAATACAACCCAGAAATTATATTCCTCAGTATTTACCCAGGAGAAATGAAGAAATATATCACACACAGATTTGTATGTCAAGATTCATAGCTTGTATGGATTAGCAACTCTGGCAAATCCATGCCACAGACTATTAGAAATAAAAAGGAGCAAAGTAATAATACACATGGAGGAATCTAAAAAACATCAGGCTAAAAGAAAGACACCAAACAAATCTGAAAAGGCAAAACTTGAAAGTCAAGTAGGGGAGGAGAACTGACTGCCTGAGGAAACTTTTTTGGGTGGTGGAGCTGTTTGTCTTGATGATAGTGGTAATTATACAACTCTTAACAATTGCTAAAAGTTAACAAGTGATATCCTTAAAATAAGTAAATTGTATCTCAAAAAAGCTAAGAGAAAAAAAAACCCAAAACTTTTAAAAGAAACTAAGCTGATACACTGAATAACAAAGTCAGACACAAGCAATCCTCCCTCCAGAAGAAAAAGCCTCAGAATTTAAAACCAGATTCCAGAGCCCACCACAGAGCTCCCGAATGGCTGACAATCACCCTGAAAAAATCCTGTGAAGGTCCATGATGCTGACAAAGGTGAGGTCTGAGAACCACTGCCTAGGAGGCCGACCTTTGGGAACAGGAGCATGAGCAACATCTGGGAAAGGTCTCCCGGGAGGTAAAAGGACCAAGGGAAGGGTGTGGAAGAAGAAAACCCACGTCTTCCAGACCCCAAGTGCCCAATACAGCTGAAGACCATGTCACCACAGCAAGACTCTCAGGCAGACCAGCATGGAAGTCGCATCACTCCTCCTTTGAATTTCTTACCTTTAGGGTTATAGCAGGTTTCAAAGACATGCAATTGGTGGGGATTGTGTGTAAATGTAAACACCTTAATCATAGAGTCCAAAACAACCACAATTCTGGAAAGAAAAAAAAATCAGAATTTCTCTAGCCAAAAGCAAGAAACATTTTGTGTATTTGCTCTTATCATTTTGAACTTCAGACACTCCGAACCCTACAAACAAAAGGAACATTCTTGCTTGAATCAAGGGCCCTTGTGAGCAAGTGCCTCGCCTGCGCAGAGTCTGGCTAAACCTTTCTGAGATTTTTAAAAAAATTTATTGACTTTTGAAGAGAGGGGAGACAGAGAAAGAAAGGGAGAAAAGTGGGAAGCATCAACTCTCATATGTGCCTTGACCGGGCAACTCCGAGGATTTGAACTGTTGATCTCAGCATTCTAAGTCAAGGCTTTATCCACTGTGCCACCACAGGCCTCTGAGATTTTTTTTTTTTAATTTTTCTGAAGTTGGAAACGGGGAGGCAGTCAGATAGACTCCCACATGATGCGCCCGACCGGGATCCACCCGGCACGCCCACCAGGGGGTGATCTTCCGCCTATCTGGGGCGTTGCTCTGTTGCGACCAGAGCTATTCTAGCGCCTGAGGCAGAGGCCACAGAGCCATCCTCAGTGCCCGGGCCATTTTTTTATTTTTATTTTTTATTTATTCATTTTAGAGAGGAGAGAGAGAGAGAGAGAGACAGAAAGAGAGAGAGGAGAGACAGAGAGAGAAGGGGGGGGGCTGGAAGCATCAACTCCCATATGTGCCTTGACCAGGCAAGCCCAGGGTTTTGAACCGGCGACCTCAGAATTTCCAGGTCGACGCTTTATCCACTGCGCCACCACAGGTCAGGCAATTAAAGCAATATTATCATCAAATAGTCCATCTAGAATAAGAACCAAGTACAACATGTGAGACAAATTACATTTCTATATGTTTTCAGATACTTCTGGATAGTTTAGAAATGCTCCAGAATTTGTATTAGTAAGGGCCCCTAAATATTGACATCACTGGAAGTAACAAACCTAAGAATGTAGAAATAACATTCACCTGTTCAGTACCTCTGTCCTCCACAGCTGAATATATGTAAATCATTTGAAATTAAATCCAAATTAACGAAGGCAATGGCACAGAAAAAAACCTGCTCCACAGGTCAGAGTCAATGATACCTTCTCTGAGGAGTTTCCAAATTTCCTTTACCTCCACATTGAAAACATTCATTGAGGCTGCTTTTGGAAAAGCATGGTTAAAAATTCGTGTCCTTGGCCCTGGCCGGTTGGCTCAGTGGTAGAGCGTTGGCCCTGCGTGTGGAAGTCCCAGGTTCAATTCCCAGCCAGGGCACACAGGGGAAGCGCCCATCTGCTTTTCCACCCCTCCCCCTCTCCTTCCTCTCTGTCTCTCTCTTCCCCTCCCGCAGCCATGGCTCCATTGAAGCAAAGTTGGCCTGGGCGCTGAGGATAGCTCCACGGCCTCTGCCTCAGGCACTAGAATGGCTCCGATTGCAACAGAGCAACACCCCAGATGGGCAGAGCATCGCCCCCTGGTGGGCATGCTGGGTGGATCCTGGTTGGGCACATGTGGGAGTCTGTCTCTCTGCCTCTCTGCTTCTCACTTCAGAAAAAAAAAACCCCACAAAAACTCATGTCCTGGAACACTGAGGTCACCAGTTCAAAACCTTGGCCTTGTCTGGTCAAGACACATATGGGAGTTGATGCTTCCTGCTTCTCCCCCCTTTTCTCTCCCTTCTCTGTCTCTCCTCTCTCAAATGAGTAAATAAAAATCTTAAAAAAATTTTAAAGAAATTCAATTAAATGGATACCAGTAAAAAAAAAACAAAACTCGTGTCCTCAGTCTGTACCTGCTGGATGGGGACAGTTCTCCTTGAAGAAAATGTTTTTAACTCATGTTCTTTTCTTCAACTAATTCCCAACCCCCTTTGTTCAGATTCTTCCAACCAGGGAATAGAATGTGAAATAGAATGTGCTAACTTGTTACCAGTCCCCCATCCCCCTTCATCCAGTCATCTATTTTTTTCCGACCATTCCTTAACCCCCTTACCCAATTATTGATCCCCATCTCTCCCTTCCACCTTGGTGTGGCCATTTAAACTAGCCAATTGAGAAAGAATAAGATTGTACCAGGTCAACATTCCACCCAATGAAGCAAGACCCAGCATCCTAGGCCTGCGTTAGGGAAAAAAACCAGAATTTTGCCTCTGGCCACACGCTTGCTGGCTGGCTTTCACTAGTGCAGTGATTTTCAACCTTTTTTGAGCCGCGGCACATTTTTTACATTTACAAAATCCTGGGGCACACCACCTACCCAAATGACACAAAATGACACTCTAACACAGTACATATAGTTAATAATATAGTTTCTAAATGTATTTATACTCACACCTGACCATGTCTCGCGGCACACTAGTGTGCCGCGGCACACTGGTTGAAAAACACTGCACTAGCGGCAGCACGCCCTTTTGCAGAAGTTCTTAAAAGTTGCCTTGCAGAGGTATTTTGTCTCCTCAAGTCTTGCTTAATTCTGTCTCTACCACCCTGAAGGACTGAGAGTCACTGAGAGCAGTACCAGGCCAGGGGCCTGGTCCAGATATATTTTCCATGCCCACTGATGCCTTGCCTCTAAATGATCCTTGGAAGTCAATAAAACCCACTGCCTTCCTTGCAGCAATATAAATAATCCTTAAGTCGTTTGGATCATAAACTAGTTATCACATTTTTATACATCATTTTCCTGAATACTTTCTTCCTTCAAGATAAAGATAGTTCAGCCATCTTCAGAGAAAGTGACTATTCCACTTTTAAAAATTAGATACCAAACCTACCTATCTCGTCGCAATTTGACTGCCTTGACTTCTGTAGAAAATTCTATTTCAATAACTGTCTTCTTTTTCAGGTCATCCCAGATCATCACTGAAATAGAAAGAATTTATGAACACGGTAATATACAGACCTCCCTCACTACCCCACACCAAACTTTGAAAGACAGCAGTCTTCCACCTCACTCTCCACCTCTAACACATTCTGAAGCCTGTCACCAGTAGACTCCAACTCAACAGTTCTCCAAGGCTTCCAAGGTCACTCAGGTCACTAGGCCCAGAGACCTGTTTTCAGGCCTCATCCTCCTCCATCTGCTCCAGCACTAGACTCTGACGACCATACCTGTTTTCCTCTCCCAACCTTTCTGTGCTCCCATCTCTGCCCCCAACCTCTAGTTTCTTCACTGACTCACACACACTGCTTCTAAACCAGAACATTACTGAGAGCTGACAGCACTGCTTTCCTGACCACACTTTCAACTTGGTGCTCAAGGTCCCTAGAATCTGACCCCCAATCCACCTACTCCCTTCTTTCCCAGGTTTCTTTCCCTTCCCCCAACCAGTATCTAGTTTACAGGACAAAGTATATGGCTGTGATTGGTAAACTGTGCTGTTTTCCCTTATTTTAAAAGAGGCAGACCCTTTACACACACACATACCCCAAAAAAACAATATTCTTAAACACAACTACACTGTTACACTGGGTTTTTTTTGTTCAGTGTGGTGACCAAATTAATGTTTCTATAAGTCAATGGCTCTCTGTAGGAAAATAACCTCCTTACATCTTGCTTTAAAATAAACTCATGATAGTTATGGTTATTAATCCAGAATAACCAGAACAAAATGAGGTCCAGAGGCAGTGTGCCCCCATTAAGCAAGCACTAACTAAAAAGTATAGGCTCTTTGACAATGGGATCAAGTGACTCCTGTATTACATGTCTTCTCCGAGAACATCAGAAACCAGACACTCTTTCTGGATGCTAGTTCTTTGTACTACACAGGACTACAGGGAAGACCGAATGGCCAGAGACATGAAGATGTTCTAAAATGTCCAAGAAGCCACTACATGAGGAACAATTATTAAATGCATTGTGAATTTACCTTTGTTGGGAGGATATTTCGGCTTTTTCCCACCACCAACTAAAGCTAAATAGTTGCAGCGGAATAGCATTTCAACATGGCCAACTCCTCCTTCAAGAAATTCTGAAATAATATTAAAAAGTAGTTAGTATGTATATTTTACAACTAAAAAAAAAAAGATGAAACGCAACAATCGGCATTTAATTTTTAATCGGCAATTTACAGCATCTAACTACCATCAGAAATGAGAATGGTGATGGGCTAGAAAGGCTTCAGATATCTCTCGACATCCTGTCACCAATCCACTGTTTCCATGTATAAATGCTGAGCACACAGAACTGTAAAAGGTTCAGTAGCAAAATATATGAACTGTCTAAATTCATATTTTAAGGTATAGCAAAAGCCGTAAGCTGAAAAGGCAAGCTAAACATTTTAATGCAAAACTAAGGGTTTTTCCCCTAATTATTTAAACACTTCCACTGAGCATGTGAAATGCTCAAAATGTTCATGAGTGCCTGACCTGTGGTGGCGCAGTGGATAAAGCATCAATCTGGAATGTGAGGTCACCAGTTTGAAACCCTGGGCTTGCCCGGTCAAGGCACATTGTGAAAAGCAACTATAGCAAGCTGACGTTTCCTGCTCCTCCCCACTTCTCTCTCTCTCTCTTAAAAAAAAATTTCATGAGTTACAGTAAGAGGAAAACAAATATCAGCAGACATCCTCCAGGACAGAAGGAAGACGGGGCTCACTCAGGAACATGACTGAGTCTCAATGAGAAGTGTGAGGCTGAGAGAGGCACCCCCATCATGTGGCTTGTCACAGAGCAGGACTGCCCCATCCAATCCTCCCCAACCTTGCTCTCTGGTCTGAAATGACTGTGAGCTCTTGGGATAGTGAGGAGACAACACAGGGCATGTGAGGAAATAAAACCTCTAAAAATTAGAAGTTAACCTAAAAATCGACTTCTACCTATCCAGTCATAGCTGCACAAGATGATTCCAAATTTCATCAGGTCACTCCACGAGAGATTTAAAATTCAAGGCCTAGTAGAAACCCTAGTACTACATATATAATTCCTAATAAAAACAGTTTTCTTTTCTCTTTTGAAGGGGACAGAGAGTCAGAGAGAAGGACAGATAGGGACAGAGAGGAAGGGAGACAGATAAGAAGCATCAAGTCTTTGTTGCAGCTTAGCTGTTCACTGATTGCTTTCTCCTATGTGCCTTGACCAGGGGCTAGAGCAAAGCAAGTGGTGACACCTTGCTCAAGTCAGACACCATGGGGTCATGTCTATGATCCCACACTCAAGCCTGCAACCCAGCACTCAAGCAAAAACAGTTTTTCTTTTAAACAATTTCATAATCCTCTGACACAAGCTACCTCAAAGTAATTCTGGTTCCAAAAGGCTGTGGGCCTGACCTGTGGTGGCGCAGTGGATAAAGCGTCAACCTGGAATGCTGAGGTTGCTGGTTCAAAACTCTGGGCTTGCCTGGTTAAGGCACATAAGGGAGTTGATGCTTCCTGCTCCTCCCCCCCCCTCATTCTCTCTCCTCTCTAAAAATTAATAAAAGTAAAATAAACAACAACAAAAAAAACTGCCTGATCTATGGTGGCGCAGTGGATAAAGCATCGACCTGGAAATGCTGAGGTCGCTGGTTCAAAACCCTGGGCTTGCCTGGTCAAGGCACATATGGGAGTTGATGCTTCCAGCTCCTCCCCCCCCCCCTCTCTCTCTCCCTCTCCTCTCTAAAATGAATAAATAAATAAATAATTTGAAAGGCTGTGGCCATGGTCCAAATCCAATTACAATGATTCTTTAGGTAGTTCTCTCTGCCAAGTGTGTGGCTTTAGATCTGCAAAGCCCTGGCTTCTTTATCCACAGCACAGACCACTACCTACAGTAACTGAGTCCACTACCCTGGTTCACACGAACTCATTCACCAGCAACATGAACTGAATGTCAGTTAACATTCAATCTTACCCTTTAGACTGTTGATCAATAAACTATAACAGACCAAGGCTTAATAAAATTTCTAATTAACTGATATTGAACAAAAGCTGACATCCCACCCAATAAGGGAAGATTTCTTGGCTATAACATCAAAAGCACAGGCAACAAAAGCAAAAATAGACAAAAGGAACCACATTAAACTTAAAAACTTTTGTGCCTTAAAGAACATAATCAGCCTGACCAGGCGGTGGCGCAGTGGATAGAGCATCGGACTGGGATACGGAAGGACCCAGGTTCGAGACCCCGAGGTCGCCAGCTTGAGCGCGGACTCATCTGGCTTGAGCAAAAAGCTCACCAGCTTGGACCCAAGGTCGCTGGCTCCAGCAAGGGGTTACTCGATCTGCTGAAGGCCTGCAGTCAAGGCACATATGAGAAAGCAATCAATGAACAACTAAGGTGTCACAATGCGCAATGAGAAACTAATGATTGACGCTTCTCATCTCTCTGTTCCTGTCTGTCTGTCCCTGTCTATCTCTGCCTCTGTTAAAAAAAAAAAAAAAAAAAAAAAGAACATAATCAATAGGCCCTGGCTGGTTGGCTCAGTGGTAGAGCAGTGGCCTGGCGTGCGAGAATCCTGGGTTCGATTCCCGGCCAGGGAACACAGGAGAAGCACCCATCTGCTTCTCCACCCTCCCCCTCTCCTTCCTCTCTGTCTCTCTCTTCCTCTTCTGCAGCCAAGGCTCCAATGGAGCAAAGTTGGCCCGGGCGCTGAGGATGGCTCCATGGCCTCTGCTTCAGGCACTAGAATGGCTCTGGTTGTGGCAGAGTGACTCCCCAGATGGGCAGAGCATCGCCCCATGGTGGGCATGCCGGGTGGATCCCGGTCAGGTGCATGCGGGAGTCTGTCTGACTGCCTCCCCGTTTCCAACTTCAGAAAAATACAAAAAAAAAAAAAAAAAAAAAAGAACATAATCAACAGAGTGAAAAGGCAACCTACAGAATGGAAAAAAATATTGGCAAATTATATACCTGATAAGAGGTTAATATTCAGAAAATATAAAGAATTCCTATAACCCAACAACAAGAACAACAAAAATCAATTTCTAAATGGTCAAAGGACTTGAATGGACATTTCTCCAAAGATTATGCATATGCCCAAAATACATATGAAACCATGCTCATCACAAAAGAAATGCAAATCAAACCACAATGATATAGCACCTCACATTCATTATGGCAGCCATATTTTTTGTTTTGTTTTGTTTTAGTGTGGGGTAGGGGGGGAGGAACAGACAGGAAGAGAGAGAGATGAGAAGTATCGACTTGTAGTTGCAGCACTTTAGTTCTCATGTGCCGGTGGGGGGGAGATGGGGAGGATCTCCAGCTGAGCCAGTGACCCCTTGCTCAAGCCAGTGACCTTTGGGCTTAAGCCAGCAACCACCGGGTCATGCCTATGATCCCATGCTCAAGTTGACGACCCCACAGCTCAAGCCGGTGACCTTAAGGTTTCAAACCTGGGCATCTGCATCCCAGGCTGACACTCTATCCACTGTGCCACTACCTGGTCAGGGGTAGCCATGTTTAATAGCAGAAAATAACCAGTTCACAAGGATATGGAGAAATAGAAACTAATATGGTACAGCTATTAATGAGAACAGTATGATGATTCTTTGAAAATTAAACCAAGAACCACCACATAATCTAGCACTTCTACTTCCTAGCACACTATATACTTAAAAGAATTGAAAGTAAGGTCTCAAAGAGTATTTTCACATCCATGTTTACAGCAGCATTACTCTCAATAGCCAACAGGTAGAAGCAATCCAAACCTCTACAAAGGGATGAACAAAATATGATCTATCCGTATAATAGGATATTACGCAGCCTTAAAAAGGAAGGACATGCTGACCAGGCGGTGGCGCAGTGGATAGAGCGTCGGACTGGGATGTGGAAGACCCAGGTTCAAGACCCCGCTTAAGCGCGGGTTCGTCTGGTTTGAGCAAAAGCTCACTGGCTTGAGCCCAAGGTCACTGGCTCGAGCAAGGGGGTCACTCGGTCTGCTGAAGGCCCGCGGTCAAGGCACATACGAGAAAGCAATCAGTGAACAACTAAGGTGTTGCAATGCACAACGAAAAACTAATGATTGATGCTTATCATCTCTCTGTTCCTGTCTACCCCTCTCTCTGACTCTCTCTCTCTGTCTCAAAAAAAAAAAAAAAAAAAAAAAAAAAAAAAGGAAGGACATTCTGCCTGACCAGGCGGAGGCACAGTGGATAGAGCGTCGGACTGGGATGCGGAAGGACCCAGGTTCGAGACCCTGAGGTTGCCAGCTCTAGCGCAGGCTCATCTGGCTTGAGCAAAAAGCTCACCAGCTTGGACCCAAGGTCACTGGCTCCAGCAAGGGGTTACTCGGTCTGCTGAAGGCCCACGGTCAAGGCACATATGAGAAAGCAATCAATGAACAACTAAGGTGTCGCAACGAAAAACTGATGATTGATGCTTCTCATCTCTCTGCATTCCTGTTTGTCCCTATCTATCCTTCTCTCTGACTCTCTCTCTGTCCCTGTAAAAAAATAAAAAAAAAAGGAAGGACATTCTGGTGCATGGTACAATATAGATGAGCCTTGAGGACATTATGCTTAGTGAAATCAGCCAGTCACAAAAGGGCAAATAATGTCTGCTTCTCTACAACCTCACCAAAGCTGCTAACTTAGTAATTCCTCACCCTACCAGTCAGCTTGCTCTCCTCCATCTCACATACTTCCCATTTCTCCCTAGTCCCTTCACCACTGACATACTGGGGTGACCACACGGAGCATGAAGCCCACACAACTTTCTGTGACATTAGACATAAAAAGGATTATGGGTTGTGGGTGAGCCCCACAACACAGTCAGGTCAGACAGGTTGTTGGACTGGTGAATGTCAAATTGTGCACAAGTATGTCACTTTTTTTTTTTTTAATTTACTGATCTTAGAGAGAGGAAGGGAGAGAGAGAAACAGGAACACTGGTCTGTTCCTGTGTATGCCCTGACTGGGGATTGAACCAGCAACCTCAATACATCACCTCTGATTTCCAGATACTTGGCATATTCCAACAAGGACTCTGGATTCACCTGCTACTCCACCTCAGTCACATGATGTTCCCTCTAGGTCTCTGTCTCTTCTACCTCTCCACACGTTGCTGCCCCCATCACATGTGTAAACACAGATCACGTGGAGGGGAAGGTGAGTGGTGCTGAAGACAAGGGAACACCTCTGGATCTCTGCCTGCCTTTCAGACTGTACATGCTCATTGAACATGAACTGTATGAGTTCTAGTCCCTTTGTAATATGGGAGAGTTGTTTCCAAATGAGTATGGTGCCGACTCGGATACATCCTCTTTACAGTTCTATAACCACTAGATTTAATATCTTGTCCAGTGTATCATTCTTAACACATCTTAATTTGTCCAAATCATGACTGCTGAACCTTCTTTCTCATTTATGTCTGTGTGTGATATATCTGAATCTGAGTCTACACTCGGATCCCATAGCATCACTATGAGAATGACAGACAGGCTGTGTTACACAGTTCCACACAGTCCTCCCATGGGTCCCACAGCCTTCCTGGAGGGAGCAGTACTACTCTGACAGCTGAGCAATACCCTCCAGGTGTGCACCAACAGCACCCTGGAGGGAGGTGGAAGAAAGCTGCCCCCAGCTCCTAGTCCCTGCCAGCAGTGGGCACGACCGGAAAAGGCACTCTGCTCACAGCCAATCAGTTTCCTTACTCAGTTCCACAGACACACTGGAGAGCACAGATCTAGGAATGACTACTGAGATGCAGGTATACTTCGTTCCTCCTCATATAGGAAAACAAACCTCCAAGATAAAAAAAAAAAGGCCAAGTCTTTCTGCCTGTATTCTATTTTTAAGTTGCTAGAAATATTATAGCACACTAACCTGCAAGTACATATAGATGAGTCTGTATGATCAAAAAGCATGAAGGGAAAAAAAAAAAGCATGACACCAAATTCTTTTTTTTTTTTTTTAATTGAGAGGCAGGGATGCAGAGACAGACTCCTGTAGCAACCAGAATGGGATCCACCCGGCAAATCCCCTATGGGGAGATACTCTGCCCATCTGGGACCATTGCTTGGCAACCAAGCTATTTTAGTGCCTGAGGCAAGGCCATGAAGTCATCCTCAGCCTCCTGGGCCAACTTGCTCAAATGAGCCATGGTTGCAGAAGTGGGGGGGGGGGGAAGGAGAGAAAGAAGGAGAAAGAGAGAAGAAAAGAGAGAGAGAGGGAAAGAAGGAAAAGGGGAAAGAGGGTGAGGGGGATAGAAGGACAGAGAGGTAGAGGGAGGGAGGGGAGAGAAAGGGAAGGGAGAGGGAGAGGGAGAGAGAGAGGAAGGGGGAAAGGAGAAGAAAGGGAGAGAGGGAGAGGGAGGGAGAGAAAAGAAAGGAAAGAGGAAGGGAGAGAGGGGGAGGGAAGGAGGGAAAGAGAGAGGGAAGGAGGGAGAGAGAGAGAGAGATGAAGAGAGAGGGAGGTAGGGAGAGGGAGAGGTAGAGAAACAGATGGCTGGCCCTGGCCGGTTGGCTCAGTGGTGGAGCGTCGGCCTGGCGTGCAGAGGTCCTGGGTTCGATTCCTGGCCAGGGCACACAGGAGAGGCGCCCATCTGCTTCTCCACCCCTCCCCCTCTCCTTCCTCTCTGTCTCTCTCTTCTCCTCCCACAGCCGAGGCTCCATTGGAGCAAAGATGGCCCGGGGCGCTGGGGATGGCTCCTTGGCCTCTGCCCCAGGCGCTGGAGTGGCTCTGGTCGCGGCAGAGCGACGCCCCGGAGGGGCAGAGCGTCACCCCCTGGTGGGCGTGCCGGGTGGATCCCGGTGGGGTGCATGTATGCGGGAGTCTGTCTGGCTGTCTCTCCCCATTTCTAGCTTCAGAAAAATAAAAAAAAAAAAAAAAAAAAAAAAAAGAGAAACAGATGGCTGCTTCTCCTGTGTGCCCTGACCAGGAATTGAACCTGGGACTTTCACATGCCAGGCCACTGCTTTACCACTGAGCCAACCAGCCCGGGCCTAAATATATTTTATAACAATTTCTGTATAAAGCAGAATTGTCTTATTTCACTATGCAACCAAAACAAAATGAATACAAGTCAGATGTGTGGGCGACTATTCCATCATCCTCTATCAGAACACTATTGCTTCCACTCTTGTTAACAAACAGACTGTGAGGGCACAACCTTGCACAGCACCTCATCTATGTACAGCACTTAACTATGCTTTACACATTCTGATTCACTCATCTTTATAACCTTGGTAGGCAGGCAGTTATCCTCATTTACATGTAAAGAAACTGAGGCCTATAAGAGAAGGTGAAAAACTTGCTCAAGGTCACACAGCAACCTGATAAGGGTCAGAACCAAGATTCATATTCAAACAATGTGGATGTTGCCTGACCTGTGATGGCACAGTGGACAGTGTGTCAACCCAGGATGCTGAAGTCCCTAATTTGAATTGCCGAGGTCTCTGGCTTGATCGTGGGCTCACCAGCTTGAGTGCGGGATTATAGACATGATCCCATGGTCACTGGCTTCAGCCCAAAGGTCGCTGGCTTGAGCCAGGGTTCACTCATTCAATCTAGAGTCCTCCAGTCAAGGAATGCAGACAAGCAATCAAGGAACAACTAAAGTGAAGCAACTACAAGTTGATGTTTCTCATCTCTCTCTCCTTTCTATCTCTCTCTCCTTTCTATCTCTCTCTCTCTAAAGGGAAAAAACAAAACAAAACAATGTGGGTGTTGAGTCTGTGCCTTCACTACCAGGCTGCACTGTCTTCCTCTAATAAATTAAAGTCACAGACCTCGGCTTACAAAATGAAATCCTGTACATAAACCATCACTTACTAATTTACATGTCAATTGTACAGATTTCATTTGACACAGAAATTCCACTAGGAAAAAAAAATCCCTGAAAATCTCTGATGAAGGGTATTACTTGTTAAAATAGAAGGGGGTTGTTTAGTGGAACATGGGGATGCTGTAACTTCCTCTTACAGAAGAGAAATTTCTAGCATCAGAAAATATAACTTTTAAATTAAATAAAAAACCAAAGTGTTACCGCAGGAAGAAAAAGGATGCTTCTCAACCCTGACTGGTGGGTCAGTGGATAGAGCATCAGCCTGGCTTATGGATGTTCAGGGTTCAATTCCCAGTCAGGGCACACAGAAGTGACCATTTCCTTCTCTCTCTCTTTCCCTCCCATAGCCAGTGGCTGGACTGATTCAAGTGTGACCCCAGGCATTGAGGCACATCAGCCTCAGACACTAAAAGTAGCTTAGTACTTGAGCATCGGCCCCAGACTAGGTTGATGAGTAGATACCAGTCAGGGAGCATGTGGGAGTCTGTCTTGCTATCTCAGCTCTGTCCATTTTTTTTTTTTAAAAAAAGGGCCCTGGCTGGTTGGCTCAGTGGTAGAGCGTCGGCCTGGCGTCCGGGAGTCCTGGGTTCAATTCCCGGCCAGGGCACACAGGAGAGGCGCCCATCTGCTTCTCCACCCCTCCCCCTCTCCTTCCTCTCTGTCTCTCTCTTCCCCTCCCACAGCCAAGGCTCCATTGGAGCAAAGTTGGCCCGGGTGCTGAGGATGGCTCTGTGGCCTCTGCCTCAGGCGCTAGAATGGCTCTGGTTGCAGAGAGCAACACCCCAGATGGGCAGAGTATCGCCCCCTGGTGGGCATGCCGGGTGGATCCTGGTCAGGCGCATGCGGGATTCTGTCTGACTGCCTCCCCCTTTCCAACTTCAGAGAAATACAAAAAAGAAAAAAAAAAGGATGTTTATAATTTTCTACAATTTATATGAGATTTATTCATCCATCAGTAGTATACTTGATTCTCCCAACAAGACCCCGGAAACATTAAAAGCTTAAGAAATTTATGTAGGAGAAAATTTTAAAAAAAAATCAGATTGAAAAATTGTATCAGTAAATTTAACATTTTTTCCTGTCCAATGGGAAAGGGACTACCATTATTTTATTTTACAAACAGAATTCCTGATTCCAGCTTAATAATAATTATAACATCATTTCAGCCTTGACCAGAAAACTCAGCTCATTAGAGCATCATCTCAATGTGCAGAGGTTGCTGATTCGATCCCTGGTCAGGGCACATACAGAAACAGATTGATGTTTCTGTCTTTCTCTCCCCTCTTCTCTATAAAAATCAATAAATAAATGTAAAAAATAATTTCATTGCTACAAATAATATTTCTAAGTGTTGGTCACTCAATGAGAGTTAACTTATCATCTGTGTTCTGTACAATTTTACATTCACCGGAAGAGTGAAAATAGCTTGGATCAACTAAACCTTGTTCCTCTAGACACAGGGAAGATAGACACTTCCAAGTTGATGAAATTGGTTGGGTCACTGCCCCCTGAATCACCACTGTATCCTGGACCTACGAAGAGCCAGGCAATCATAGAAGCTCAATGAAAGAGCATAACTCTGTGTAAGTTGACAGAGGACCATGAAACCTATTTACTTTCAAAACCAGCTGCCCTCCCCACCTCCATCTGTAAGATAAAATTTAAGACTCTGAAGGAGGGAAAAGGAGTGAAACCATAAAATGTTGGTTACTCCTTACCTTGTTTCTCTTTTTCTTTTAGTGGATCGGTGTTATAGACTCGAAATCCATTTTCCATCCCACATGCAAAGCATCCTAAAGTGAGAGAGACATGTTATTAGTCAGCTCACTGTGGTCTCAAGCTCAGGACCCCATGCCTGGAAATGGCAAAGCAAGCAAGGGGTCTAGAGAAAGTGTCCTCTCTAAGAACACATGCAGATGCACAGACCACACACAGACATGGTCTGCATTGTCACAACCACACTCCTTGTGGGCAGTTATTAAATGATGTGCACATCCTAGCATGACAGTTTCAGTTTGTCTAACATGAGAAGAGCCTTTGGAATCACTCCAATTTCCCACTGCAGGTCTCTTTTGTGGCGTTCCTGTGGGTCAGGCTTCACTTGAAACATTTAATTCCTCCATGAATCACCGTGCATTTCCATCAACACCTGCTCTCCTCGTTCCAAATATATTCTTGAGCACTCTGTCAGGTACCAAGCCATAGAGAGGCAATAACAAACAAGTACACATTTACTGGAGGACAATCCCAGCAGGTGGGGAAAGACCAGGCCGGGAAGGGGGAGGAAAGGACTGGCATACGATGGTCTTCTAGAAGGCAGTTTTGAGGTTTTCCCTTGACCTTACTCCTACCTGTAAATTATCTTAACTTCTTGCCTGACAGGTGGGAGCAGAGTGGATAAAATACCGACCTAGTGAAGGAAAAGTTTAACTCAGGTTCTTTTCTTCAACTGATTCCCAACCCCCTTCATTTGGATTCCTCTGACCAGGGAATAGAATGAGAAACAGCTAACTTGTTTACCAATCCCCCAGCTCCCTTTATCCGGTCATCTGACCATTCCTCAACCCCTACCTAGTTAATGATATCCCCACCTCTCCCTTCCACCGTGGTGCAGCCATTTAAACTAGCCAAGTGGGAAAAATAAGATTGTACGGTCAACACTCCAGCCAATGGAGCAAGATCCAGCATCCTAGGGCCTGTGTTAGGGATAAAAAGTTTGCCCTCTGCCAGCACGCTTGCCGACTGGTTTTCACTAGCGGCAGCACACCCCTCTGCAGAAGTTATTAGAGTTGCCTTGCCCAGGTATTTTATCTCCATGAGTCTTGCTTAATTCCATCTCTAACACTAGGATACTGAGGTCACCAGTTCAAAACCCTGCTGTTGTAGTAATATATGGTTATAATAATTAAATATATAGAAATATAGAAAAATGTGAAAGATATATAAAAGTAATTAAGATATAATATTAAAATTAATTAAGGAAATAAATAGTTATGCCGTCTGGATAAGAATTAGTGTAGTGGGTGCAGATGTGATAGACTGACTTTTGAGCAGGGCCCAGTTAGTGCGTGTGTGAAGTTATACATAGATAAGAAGTGGCTTAATGTCATAACTCTATAAGTTAACATAAACAAGAAGCTTCCCTAGGAACACCTTAAAAGTGACTTGACACAGTGGATAAAGCATCGACCTGGAAATGCTGAGGTCGCCGGTTCGAAACCCTGAGCTTGCCTGGTCAAGGCACATATGGGAGTTGATGCTTCCAGCTCCTCCCCACCTTCTCTCTCTGTCTCTCTCTCCCTTTCTCTCTCCTCTCTAAAAAAAAAAATTTAAAAAAAAAAAAAAGTGACTTGATGTAACATTTCAGTAGCTTAACATAAAAAGGGCTCCCTTCCAAGAACTCCCAAAAAGGTGGTTTGAGGTGATAATTTACATTGACACCTGTTAGAAAGTGGGTTGAGATGATAATCCTGTATAGACTGACACCTGTTAGAAGGCACTGGCCAGAAAAGGTAAAGGGCCCCCTGCTGCAGTAGTCACCCAGACTCCAACATGAACTTAGACTGTCTCTTCGCTGTTCTGACAAAGAGAGCCGAGAGGAACATGTCGACAGGGCCCCCTGAAGCTGTACTCAGGCACTCCAAAAGGATTTGTGAGTAATAAACCGCCTGTGTGATTCTCGCAACTAACTTGTATGTCAGTCGTGTCTTTCCTCCGGTGGCAGTTGGCTCAGCACGAATAGGAAGAATCCTCATAGCCGCCTCAAGAGTAGTCTTGAAGAGGCTGCCAGCCCTGCTGATAGGCAGGAGTGTCCCACTGCACGGGGAAGTCAAATCAGGGACGCCTGATCGACGTAGAGCTTGGGCTCTACTGGGACACCTGCATTTGTCCGGTCAAGGAAAAAAAAAACAAGCAACCAATGAACAGCTAGAGTGAATCAACTATGAGTTGATACTTCTCAACCCACCCCTCTGTAAAATCAATAAATAAAATCTTTTAAAAAGAGAGAGAAGAAGAAACAACAAACTCTCTAATTCTTTTTCTCAAGGCATGCTGTAAACACTCACAGCAACTGCAAAGCTGGTATGAATGCCAAGCCAAGGCCCTCTTCGATGCTACGCTACTGGTTTCCTGCTTTGGAGCCACATTACTCAATCCTAGCAGCCACCCTTCCAAAAGTGGAAAGCATGTTTACATGAGATTCAAGGGCTTATGAGAGCTACCTTAGCAAGCTGAAGACTATGTTGTGCTATCAACACTATGGCTCTGAAATGTATCTTGTCTGGATCTGGAACCTGAGAGTCACTCAAAAGTACCATGCTATTTATTATTTTATTTATTTATTTATTTATTGTATTTTTCTGAAGCTGGAAACAGGGAAAGACAGTCAGACAGACTCCCACATGCGCCCGACTGGGATCCACCCGGCATGCCCACTAGGGGCGACGCTCTGCCCACCAGGGGGCGATGCTCTGCCCCTCTGGGGCGTCACTCTGCTGCGACCAGACGCCCAGGCCATCTTTGCTCCAATGGAGCCTTGGCTGCGGGAGGGGAAGAGAGAGACAGAGAGGAAGGAGGGGGGGAGTGGAGAAGCAAATGGGCGCTTCTCCTACGTGCCCTGGCCGGGAATCGAACCTGGGTCCCCCACACGCCAGGCCGACGCTCTACCGCTGAGCCAACCGGCCAGGGCCGTACCATGCTATTTATAATCTCTTAATTGTGTTACTGAAATTATGTAATACAGATAGAGATATCAGAGCTTTGCTTCCTGAAAAATATGGAAACACAGGAGTCAAATCTTTTCCCATTCCTACTCAACTATTATACCTTCCCAATTTTAACCCTACATCTACCTTATTTATCTTCACCAGAGCACATACATTTCTTTTCAAGACTTGTATGAAAATATACAAATTACTGCCGTAAACCCACAATAAAAAGGCAGACAACCTGATAGATAAATGAGCAAAGGACTTGGACATTTCACAAAAGAGAGTATCCAAATAGTTGATAAACATAAAAAATCAGGGAATGCAAAATATTCTCAAATACACCACAATAAGGCCTATTACACACTTGCCAAGATGATGGCAAAGACCAAGTATAAGGTGGGTACAGAGGCATGGGAACTCTCAGACCTGCTGGTGAAGGGCACACTGTACAGCTACCTCGGAAAACTGTTGGCTCCATCTCTTGCAGCTGTCGATTCTACACAAAAGTGTATATACCTTTACAAAAACGACAACACGTGTTCAGCAACATGTATCAGAATGCTCACTGTGGCACTATTATATTCGAAGTAACCAAAAACTGGGAAACTACCCCAAAGCCCACCAATTTTAGAATGAATGGTGACATATTTTCACGCAGAAACACTATATACTAATGGGACTGATCTACAACTGTACTCAACAATATGGTAAAAAAAATATCAAACATTATGTTAAATAAAAATGCTGAAAACAGCCTGACCAGGGGTGGCGCAGTGGATAGAGCGTTGGACTGGGATGCAGAGGACTCAGGTTTGAAACCCTGGGGTTGCTGCCTTGAGCATGGGCTCACCAGCTTGAACGTGGGATCATAGACATGACCCCATGGTTGCTGGCTTGAGCCCAAAGATCGCTGGCTTGAGCCCACACTGGCTTGAGCAAGGGGTCAATTGCTCTGCTGTAGCCCCTGCCCCCGTTAAGGCACATATGAGAAAGCAATCAATGAACTAAGGTCCTGCAACGAAGAACTGATGCTTCTCATGTCTCTCCCTTCCTGTCTGTCTGTCCTTGTCTGTCCCTCTCTCTGACTCTCCGTCTCTGTCAATAAAAAAAGAAAAGCCAGAAATATGTCTATTTAAAAGTCAAAATTGGCCTGACCAGGCAGTGGCTGCAATGGATAGAACGCTGGACTGTGACACAGAGGACCCAGGTTTGAGACCCCGAGGTTGCCAGCTTGAGCGCAAGGTCGCTGTCTTGAGCAAGGGGTCACTCGCTCTGCCATAGCCCTCCGCCCCCAAGACACATGACAAAGCAATCAATGAACAACTAAGGTGCCGCAATGAAGAATTGATGCTTCTCATCACTCTCCCTTCCAGGCTGTCTGTCCCTATCTGTCCCTCTGTCTGACTCTGTCATAAAAATAAAATTTAAAAAAGCCAAAATTACTAGAATCTATGTAAACACAATAAATTAAAAAAAAAACATAAAAACCAAAATTACATTTAAAAAAAATTTTTTTATTACACTTTTTTTTTTTTAAACAGAGACAGAGAGTGAGTCAGGGAGAGGGATAGACAGAAACAGACAGACAGGAACGGAGAGAGATGAGAGCATCAATCATTAGTTTTTCATTGCGTGTAGCGACACCTTAGTTGTTCATTGATTGCTTTCTCATATGTGCCTTGACCACGGGTCTTCAGCAGACCAAGTAACCCCTTGCTGGAGCCAGGGACCTTGGGTCCAAGCTGGTGAGCTTTTTGCTCAAACCAGATGAGCCTGCACTCAAGCTGGCGACCTCAGGGTCTCGAACCTGGGTCCTTCCGCATTCCAGTCTGCGCTCTATCCACTGCGCCACCGCCTGGTCAGGCTGAAAGTATATTTCTTAATGAGTTGTTATATCCCTTAATTTCTTGAAGAGTTTTTTTTTTTTTACTTTTTTTTTCTGCGAGAGAGACAGAGATGGACTGATAGAAATAGACAGACAGGATGGGAGAGAGATGAGAAGCATCAATTCTTTGTTGTGGTGCCTTAGTTGTTCATTGATTGCTTTCTTATATGTGCCTTGACTGGAGGGGGGACAGGCTACAGCAGAGCAAGTGACCCCTTGCTCAAGCCAGCAACCCCGCGCTCAAGCTGGTGAGCCCACACTCAAACCTGTGACCCCGTGGTTTCAAACCTGGGTCCTTTGCATCCCAGTCCAACGCTCTATCCACCGTGTCACTGCCTGGTCAGGCAAGAGTTATTATTATCAAAACATTAAAAATCCTACTGGCCTTCTCTGGCAATCTGAACTCAAAATGTTCAGCCCAAACTCACTGGCACCTCACTACATTCCTTCACAGTCCCTGCAGTGAGGCCAAACCTAAACCACCACTGGTCATTTAGCCCAAGTCACCCACACCCTTCCCAACCTTTCCAACTTTTGTCTAACTCCACGATCACAAAGACTAGAAGTAAACTTGCCTCCTCCTAACTTATGCCTGTCCCTATCTCACACCCTGTAAACCTTTTACCACTCTCTCATCTTGATTTTTCTAAGATATATTTTAGCTCTACTTTGACACTCAAAATCTGTGGACAGGTCCTACCACAGCACAAGCACAGTAGACACATGACAATGAGAGCTAGGCAATCTGTACTCTCTGTTTCAAGTTACCTTCACAAATATCGGGTCCTATAGCTGATTCTCTCCAAAAGCAAAACCTCCGCAACACGTTAAAGCTCTTAGCTGTCTGGCCTGACCAGGCTGTGTGGTAGCACAATGAATAGTGTCAAACTGGGCCACAGAGGACCCAGGTTTGAAACCCCAAGGTCACCGGCTTGAGCACGGGGTTCACCACCTTGAGTGCAGAGTTGTTAGCTTGAGCCCAAGGTTGCTGGCTTGAGCAAGGGGTCACTCACTCTGATGTAGCCCCACCCTCACCCCCCTCAAGCCACATATGAGAAAGCAATCAATGAACAACTAAGGTGTCCAAATGAAGAACTGATGCTTCTCATCTCCCTCCCTTCCTGTCTGTCCCTCTTTCTGTCACAAAGAGAGAGAGAGAGAGAGAGAGAGAGAGAGAGAGAAAGAAAGAAAGAGCTCTTTAAAGTCTATCCCTGAATAGCAGCTGTTACTCCTTTTCTTCACAAGGGTGAAACCAGTAAAACTGCAGTCTTCCTTCCAGCCTGCCCTGCCCTAGGCACCCTGCAGACCTTCCCTGATGAGGCTGCTACAAGAATGGTTGAAGGCACCCAGTGACTCAAGCCTCGATCAAAATGTTAGGAAAACATATGTGATTTTCCTGTCAGGAATACTCAACAAATTCTTAAAAGTCTCTTGATTTTAGTAAGCAAAGGAAAAAACCCTGGGGGAAGAACGTGTTCCTTCAGTGACAATTTCTGATTAAAACTCACCAAGACAGCCTGACCAGGCGGTGGCGCAGTGCAGTGTCAGACTGGGACACGGAGAACGCAGGTTCCAAACCCTGAGGTCGCCAGCTTGAGCGCGGGCTCATCTGGTTTGAGCAAAAAGCTCACCAGCTTGAGCCCAAAGTCGCTGGCTCTAGCAAGGGGTCACTCGGTCTGCTGTAACCTCGAGTCAAGGCACATATGAGAAAGCAATGAATGAACAACTAAGGTGCCACAACGAAGAATTGGTGCTTCTCAACTCTCTCCCTTCCTGTCTGTCCCTCTCTCTGACTCCGTCTCCGTCACAAAAAACAAACAAAAAATCCACCAAGCACCCAATTCAGCCTACAAGAACCCTCACTAAAATAAAAGTGTAAGTAGGGAAACACACCTTTGAAATGCCAGAATACCCCTCTTCAGAGAATATTAACCCTCAACAGAGCACATAATCTTGCTAACTATCCTTTAATCCCATCGCACCACGCTTTCTCCAATCTTCCTTACATCCCCTCCTTAATTTCAAACGCATGAAAGCTGCTGCGAAACTGCTTCGCGGCAGAACTGGAAATCCTGCTCCGAAGCATATGTCATATATGTTCGGCGAGGAAAAAAAAATTTTAAGTGTAAGTAGTCAGCAGGAAAGAAAGTGAAGCATTTTTAAAATTATAACTTATTTACTAAAGATCCTTAATGAATACAGGAAAATAGAGCGAGTTTCCAAAAAGACCCTAAGACATGCAGTGGGAAAAAATACGATTATAGTCAGACCCAGGTGGGAGCCCGCGGGCCGGAAAGGATGTGGCCCGAGGGGGCGGACGTGTGGCCCAGAGGGAGGCTCCGCTCAGGGCGGGGACACTGGACCAGGAGCCAGGCCTGGGGGGGGCGACCGGACAGGGAGCCGACGCCGCCCCTATGGTCGCGGAAGGCCCAGAGGAGAGGAACCCGTTCCAGCCGCCGCCCGCACCCCAGCTCGAGGTGGGAGTGGCAGCGGGAGGACGGAGCGCGGGGCCAGAACAAGCAGAAACCCGGGAAGCCTGCGCGTGTGGGGGGCGCTGGGCAGCATACACCTGGACGTGTACGGGGGCCCCAGGGGACCAAAGGCCCGTCGTGCCAGCGGCTCCGGGGGACGGGCCCGGCCAGGAAGAGGCGCCCCGGTTCGAGTGCGCGCAGGGGCGCACTCACCGTGGTCCTGGTTGAAGCCGGCGTAGAGAAGCCCGTTGCCATGGGGGTTACACGGTAGGAGGTTCATGGCGTCGCCACGGAGGGTCCGCCGCTTGTCAGCGCCGCATACCGTAGCTCAGGGAAAGCGGGCGCCGGGCCCGACCAGCCGCCTCCCAGGCCACCGCGGGAGGAAGCGAGCCGCAGACGTGCTGCGTGTGCACCTACGTGCGCGCGCGGCCAGTGCGCTGCGGAGTGCCGATCGCATCCACCCAGGCGGGCTATGGCGGGGAGGGAGCGCCGAGCGCGTCACGTGCGAGGGGGCGGGGCGGGTATGAGGGGTGGGGTCTGGTCTGATTAAGGTGGAAGACAATCTGCCCAGTGAAAGGAGAACCCACCCGGGAAGAGAAGGGCGCGGAGCGGCAGGGAGGGGATTCGAAGCGGCTACCGTGACACTCGCCCTCCCGAGCCGGCTGGGGCCAGAGTCCCCGAGAAGTCACACCCGCGCTGAGAGCCCAGCCATCAGGAGAAAGGCGGGAAACGTGACTCACCAGACCACCCTTCCTAGGAGCAGAGAGGCTTGTTCTCACGTCTTGGAAGCACACTAAGGTTTGAGCCCAGATGTTGGAACTGGCGTTACTATCATAGTGAAACCCAACTTTATTTTTGTAAGAGAAAAAACTCCTTTATTTATTATTTCTTTTGTGGCAGAGACAGCCAGAGAGAGGGACAGACAGGAAGGGAGAGAGATGGGAAACATCAATTCTTCCTTGCAGTTCCTTAGTTGTTCATTGATTGCTTTCTCATATGTGCCTTGACCCCGGTGCTACAGAAGACCGAGTGACCCCTTGCTCGAGCCAGCTACCTTGGGCTCTAGATGGTGAGCCTTGCTCAAATCAGATGGGCCTGCGCTCAAGCTCTCGACCTTGAGGTCTCGAACCTGGGTCCTCTGTGTCCCAGTCCCACGCTCTATCCACTGCACCACTGCCTTGTCAGGCAAAACACTACTTTTTTTAACAATGCAGTTCACCAGAGAACACTCCATACAATCCTCTGGGATACTCCAAGGATCTCTGTGAACCTGGAGTCTCCTCTGGAGACAGGGCACTCCGTGAGACGTCTATATCTATTATGGGGTTCTTAAAGAGTTAAAAGAAAAAAAGATGAAAAATACTATGTGCCAAGTCCAGGGGAGTGTAACCCCAAAGGAGAAGCCAGCACACTCCACCGCACAGCCTGTGGGATTCTTCCTAATACCATCCTGCTGGGATGCCACTCTTCTGTAATGCTGGTGGCCAAGGCCAGGCAGGTTCACATTGGATTCTGGCAAATGGTAAAAAAACTGCTGAGCCAGAAAGCATTGGGCCATTCCATTTAATAGTCTCTCACAAGGGCAGACAAGCACACAGGCAGGGGAAAAACCTCTTCTGCACACAAACAGAAAGAGTGGCCCCTCACAGTGGCTGGCGGGCGTACGGCCAATCCACCATCCACAATATGCCATCTCACTCAAGCACAAGCACCCATAGCCTTACATAGGCCATACACACGTGGTGCAGCCGTGTGCTCACACACCAATCAGGCAAAGGGTTTACAGCTGGTGGACCAGGAAGCAAGCCTAACACAGCTGTTCCACACCCTCCACTTTGGTTTCTTTCTTTCTCTTTAAAATAAATTTGGTTTTTAAATTAATTTATTTTAGAGACTGTTGGGCGGATAAAATGTATTATGCTCACTTTGTTAAAGATGCCGTCGCCCAGGTGATATTAATGTGTGTTGGGGGCAGGCAGGATCATTGTAGCCTGGGGCTTGGTTTTGGGATTAAGCCTTTTCCACCCTTTTTGCTGTGGGGTGGTACAATCCAATCATGCCTCAGAGAAGTGACTTTGTATTAGAGACTTCCCTATTTTGTATATTGGATTAGAGGTTGTGAAGCTACACTATAAAATAGGGGCAGAATAGGAGCTTACTCTCTTGGTTCCTGAGATCAGCATGAGAGAACAGCGGAAAGAGGCCATGTGTCCAAGAGAAGCAGCCAAGATGGTGGAGTGCTGAGTGAGATGCCAGTTTGTGCAGTTTGACGCTGGAGAAGGAAGGAGATGGGGAACTGAGGAGAATAAGTCTGGTGAGCTAGAAACCTTTGATTCTAGGAAACTCGGATAAGTCAGTAGCTTTGTGAGCACTGAATGTGAGTGGGTTTTGGGGCCCAGTGTGTGTTTTTACTTGCCCGCCGGGTGCAAGCTAGAATTAAAGACTATGGCCCACCAGTTTGTGGCTCCATTATTTCTTTACCGACTGTCCGAATCCAGTGCGAACCTGCATGGGCTCAGCTGCTTTGATAGTGGCCCTGGCCTTGGCTGCTGGCTTTACAGAGACAAAGGACAGAGGAAAAGAGACAGAACCATCGATTTGTTATTCCACTCATTTATGCAGTCATTGGTTAATTCTTATGTGTACTCTGACCTGGGATCAAACCCACAACCTGGGTTTGTGGGGAGGAGGCCCTAACCAACTGAGCAACCCCACCAGAACCACGCTGGTTTTATGAAAGTGGGAGGTCTCCCTCACTGCAGTGAATCAGCCCTTCTGCGTGGTCTCTGCCTTGTGGCACCTATGGGCTTCCTTATCTAGGAGGAGTCAGGGCTGGAGAAACACCAACTGCTTTGGTGTAGGTTGGACTTTAGAGCCCTCCCTTTTTGCCTTCTACTTCCTCTCCACTAAGACTCAGAGGCATCCTTAATCATTATGGTGGAAAAGTAGAGATTAAGGAGCAGTATCCTGCTCTTGAGTTCAAAACAGGGAAGGGATAGTAGTATTAAAAAGCCAAGACTCTGGCTGGCAAGAACCAGCCTTTTTTTAGAAGATAGGTGTATGAGAATCTGAAAGCAGAGGGCACAATCAAAGCAGGAAGAGATGGAGCCAGACCCCACCAGAGATTAGGCTGGTGGGAAGGAGGGTCGAAATGAGGGAGTCAGGGCCCGCCCAAGATACAGCTTAGCCTCCGCTGCAAGGAGAGCCTGACCCTCACCAGGATGGGGAAGAGTGTCAGGCACCTGCCCACTGCAGAGAGAAACTGCCAGAGGGACCCACCTGCCCACTGCATGGCAGAGTGTCCTGCAGTACCGTTCTAAGACTTTACTTGTCCTCATCCAAATTACTGTTTGGCCAACACCCTTCAATAGCTCAGCATCCTGAGAACACCCTCCAGTGAGGCTGGGGCCCTGGGGAAAGAGAAGACCCCCAAAACATGCATGTCATGGGGAGTGAACAGAAATGACTCAGCCCTCCTCCCGCCACCAGAGGCTCACTTGCCCACCATCCTTGTCTGGAAGGGGGTAGGACCAGAGGTAGATTTAACGGCAGGCGCACTGGGCGCATCCCTGGGCCCCGACTTCTGAAGGGCCCTGCAAAACCCCAACTTAAACTTTTTTCTAATGACAAGGGGCCCAATATTTTCTTCTACGCCTGAGGCCTCAACCAACCTTAATTGTCTTCTGTGTCGGACATCTCTTCCCAGTTTCCCCAACACATACAGCTTCAGTTTCTTCTCACACTCACTTTGATGAAGCTGTTCTCCAGCAAAAGAAAGCATCTCTATCTCCGTCTTTTTGGCAAAATAAATGTTATCAAGACTGTAATTGATTTTTTTTTTAAGGTTCAATATTTGCCTACATGATTCTCCAATGCTGGAAGCTCAGTCTAGGAAATTATTCTGCATCGCTGTAATTCTAATGGGGCAATTTAAGACATAATTGTACATGACATGTTTTGAATTTTGATGCTTGGAAAGAAAATTACAAACATCTGGGATGTAACATGGCATTCATGTTTATAGTTTGGGTGGATTTTGTCAGTAACAAGGGCCATGGAAGAAAATGACAAATGACAAGGTTGGAGAGCAGTTTGCTTTAGGGTTCAGTTTACATTTCAGTTAAATTTTCTGCATATTCACCACCAAAACATGCATACTTCTACTTAGTACATTCTATATTATGTTTTATTGTTGTTATTTCACACAAATGCCACTTTGATTTGCTGAGGCACTTTCTTCTGTTACAAATAACCTATTTCCTTGTTGTATGGGTGTCCTGAGGCTGCCACAAGAGATTGCCACACAACAGACATTTGTCTTTTTACAACTCTGAAAACGAGGTCTCGGTCCTCCCAAAGGCGCAGGGTAGGGGTGGGGGTCCCTCCTGCTTCTGCCAGCTCCTGGTGGCCCCAGGTGGCCTTGTCTGCAGAGGACTGAGGCCTCTAGGTGGCCTGTGTGCTCCATGAGAGTTCCTGTCACAGAGGCCACGAAAACTTTATTATAGTCCTCCTAGGACACGGGTGGTTGTCCTGAGGAGTTCTTTAATTAAAAAACAAAAAGGGGGCCTGACCAGGCAGTGGCGCAGTGGATAGAGCGTCAGACTGGGATGCGGAAGGACTCAGGTTCGAGACCCCGAAGTCGCCAGCTTGAGCGCAGGCTCATCTGGTTTAAGCAAAAAGCTTGCCAGCTTGAATCCAAGGTCGCTGGCTGGAGCAAGGGGTTACTCGGTCTGCTGAAGGCCCGTGGTCAAGGTACATATGAGAAAGCAATCAATGAACAACTAAGGTGTAGCAATGCGCAACGAGAAACTAATGATTGATGCTTCTCATCTCTCCGTTCCTGTCTGTCTGTCCCTGTCTATCCCTCTCTCTGACTCTCTCTTTGTCTCTGGAAGAAAGAAAAAACAAACAAAAAAACCAAAAAGGGGCCTGACCAGGCAGTGGAGCAGTGGATAAAGCGTCAGACTGGGATGCAGAAGACCCAGGTTCGAGACCCCGAGGTCGCCAGCTTGAGTGCGGGCTCACCTGGTTTGAGCAAGGCTCACCAGCTTGAACCCAAGGTCGCTGGCTCCTTGAAGAAAGAAGGAGAGAGAAACATGATGCGCAATGAAAAACTAATGATTGGCCCTGGCCGGTTGGCTCGGTGGTAGAGCGTCGGCCTGGCGTGCAGAAGTCCCAGGTTCGAGTCCCGGCCAGGGCACACAGGAGAAGCGCCCATCTGCTTCTCCACTCCTCCCCCTCTCCTTCCTCTCTCTCTCTTCCCCTCCCACAGCGAGGCTCCATTGGAGCAAACATGGCCCGGGCGCTGGAGATGGCTCCTTGGCCTCTGCCCCAGGCGCTCGAGTGGCTCTGGTCGCAACAGAGCGACACCCCCGAAGGGGCAGAGCATCGCCCCCTGGTGGGCAGAGCGTCGCCCCCTGGTGGGCGGGCCGGGTGGATCCTGGTCGGGCGCATGCGGGAGTCTGACTGTCTCTCTCTGTTTCCAGCTTCAGAAAAATACAAAAAAAACCAAAAAAAAACAAAAAAAACCTAATGATTGATGCTTCTCATCTCTCTCCGTTCCTGTCTGTCTGTCCCTGTCTATCCCTCTCTCTGACTCACTCTCTGTCTCTGTAAAAAAATAAAAATAAATAAAAATTAAAAACAACAAAAACAAAAAGGAGGCCCTGGCTGGTTAGCTCAGTTGGTTAGGGTGTCATTCCAATGCAGCATATTTCAGGATTGATCAGGGCACATACAAATATTGATCCATAAATAAGTGGAACAACAAATCATGTTTCTCTCTCCTTCTCTCTCTTCCCCTTCTTCTCTCTAAAACCAATAAAAATAAATAAAAAGAAATGGGAAGAGAAAAGGAACACCATTTGGACCAGCTTAACCTTGTGGCCAGGGTACAGAACCCACCCCCAGTAGCTGCTGCCATCCACAGGCCCCAGACCTTCACTTTCCTGTAGGGTCTTGAGAAGTGCACTCCTCAATGGGAAGAATAGGTAATGAGGGGGTTATCATTCCACTTGGATCCTCCTTGTCTCTCTTGGCTGTAAACACAGGAAAGAGATGCCCCACCTTGGCTGTCCCAGCATTCGTAGTCAGTGGGTCAGTCCTCTCTATCCACTGCCCAGCAGAGGAGTGTGCCATGGACCCAGCAGAACATCTTCACAGGCTAGGAGCTCCCTTAGAGGCACTGTCCCCTCAGGGTTTACCTGCTGTCCACTTGCCCACTCAAATGTGGACATTTGTCTCCATGATGCTTGGCTTCAGGCCTTTGATGACCACTGGTAGCCGTGCTCATTTCTCCTCTCTGGGCCTCTCTGAATAAAGAAGTGTTGCTCCCAATTCTGGGTCCCTTAAATTTCTAAAAGTCTGTAAATCATTAACAGAAACTCAAGATATCTGGGCATTTCTCAGCTCAAATTATTTTTCTAATCCTTCCTTCTATCTTCCAGTTGCAACACAGAGAGACAGCAAACAGGTACAACCAGGAACGAAAGACCCAGCCAAGGGTCTTTGCAAAGTCAGCGGCACCATTTTTTTTTTATGTCACTGGTGATCAGTGATAAGGACCTCGTCTGTTGGGGGCATGCCTAATGCCATCTGTGAGTGTACCAGGGGATTGAAGAGCAATTCTCAGTATTTTACTAGACTTGTGCTCCTTAGTAAAAGGTGGCCCTTCAACAATGCAGGCTTGAACTGCACAGATCACACGCTGTTTTCCAATGGACCCATGCAGGTCAAACTGTGTTGTTCAAGGGTCAACTCTGTGGTTGGGACCTGTCTGTGCAGAGGGCCAACTGTGGTTATATGTGGATTTTCAACTCCACAGGAGGTTGGTGCCCTGAAACCCAACATTGTTCAAGGGTCAACCGTAATCCCCACTTTCTGCCTCAACATTTCTTTTCAAGAAAAGATATCTTTTTCAATAGATGACAGCGCAGGAACTGAGCCTTGTTGCCAACGCCGTGTACTAGCACTACCTTGTGGTGCTTCCAATAGGCAATGAAGCAAATGAAGTAAAGGATGTAAAAAACACAATATCAGAAAGAGCCAGCCAACTACTCCACCAAAAATCAAGCATACATTCCATTGTTGAGCAAAGCTTCCTTCCTTCCGTGACAATGCCTGACTGTTCCTGCCTAGAACACTCTCTGATGTTGCCCTTGCCAACCTGGCTCTGTTGTAGCTGCTTGGGCTTGGTTCGGCATAACTAGAGGTATCTTTGGCATTTTTTTTCTTAGCTTCATAACTGGTGGAACATTTTATACAAAAAAAATGTAGGTTTACAGAAAAATATAAATCACTTATTAATCCCAAAATGTAGTAAATAACATAGCAAAAACTTTATCAAACCCATTTTGTACAGAAGCTAGACATAGCTGCCATGCACAATTCTGAATGCATCTGCAGTGTTCATAAATTAGTGCTTTGACATTTAAAAAGGTCGTTTACAAAAAGGCCCTTCTCCTAATGTCAACTCTAATTTACCCGTCATTGCTTTAGAGTTCCCTGGATTTAGACTCAGCACACGCATATCACTATTCACATAAAAGCAGTTCTTTTAAGGAAAAAGTTGCACCGCAATCATGGTAAAAGTAACATTCAAAAACTTCATGTTATCAAGAGGGGAGCAGAGTAGCAATTCCCCTTTATGATACACGTTTAACACTAGAGTTTCATGCACATCCACGTAGAAACATCAAAGTCAGACCACGGAATGGGTTTTCATTGCTTGAAGAGCTTGGTCACCATGAGGGCTTGGCTGGTGTTTTTTCAGATCTAGAGTGGCCTCCCAGCTCCCATGTGATGGCTCAAAGTCTAGATCATCCAGCACATGCCTTTCACAAACCTTACTTAGGAGACTTTACAACTGTTTCTCGTGCAGTGCTTGGGTGGACTCTGGGGCAGCCGAGTGGCCTTGCCTTTGCGAAGGCTGTTCCTCTTGTGGACATTGCTGGCAGTGACAGAGTAGGAGCGGCCGTGCATCATCCTGGCGTTCAGGCCATTAGCCATGGAGAACGACTTGAGATGGCTTCTCAAGGCCATGGGAAGCGGTAGCTTGTCCACCAGGTGCACAGGTGTGCAGGACACCACTGCTCGGCAGCACAGGTCCTGCAGGCTCAGTACTTGGGAGAGAGAAGAAAACTATGCTTAGTTTCTGCTGTCCTTGATGCGGCCAACCACAGGGCAGCCTGCCTGCCTGTCTTTCCACCTTTCCTGGGACTCTGGGGAAGATGGACAAGGGCCAACCTCCCCACACACCCACGTGCAGCCTGGAGCAGGAGTTGGAGAGGACTATTTGCTTTTATCACCTTAGATTCAGTTTGCCCCCAAACCTAAGAGCCCACCATCTCTCTCTATAGGTCAGAGGGAGAGATGGTGTCCCAGGAGGTCACCTCAGGACTCACATGACCGTGGTTGGGGGTTAGAGACCAAGGGCTACAGGAGACACATTTCAAAAGTGATCTCTGTCTCAACTGTATAGCTGACATCAATAATGCATATTATTGGCTTTATAAAGATGTGTTCTAGAATACACTTGAAAGCAAATGCTGTAATTTCTGTTTTGCATACATCATTCATTGCATGAGTCAAGTTCCTCACCCAGATGGGAGGGACTCCTGGGGACCTTCTGCAGAACGGGGCAGAAATTAAACTTCATCCCTCTGTGGTTACAACACCACCCAGGAACCCAAAGAGAAGAAACATGACCTCAGGAGTTTGGCTAGTTTTTGTTTTGTTTGTTTTTTTGTGGCAGAGACAGAGTCAGAGAGAGGGACAGATAGGGACAGACAGACAGGAAAAGAGAGAGATGAGAAACATCAATTCTTCATTGCGGCACCTTAGTAGTTTATTGATTGATTTCTCATATGTGCCTTGACGGGGGGGGGGGGGGGGCTACAGCAGACCAAGTGACCCCTTGCTCAAGCCAGCAACCTTGAGCTCAAGCTGGTGAGCCTTGCTCAAACTAGATGAGCCTGTGTTCAAGCTGGCAACCTCAGGGTCTCTAACCTGGGTCCTCCACATCCCAGTCCGACGCTCTATCCCACTGCGCCACCGCCTAGTCAGGCAGGGGGTTTAGCTAGTTTTAAAAAATCAAGAGTCCCCAACCTAACCAGGCGGTGGTGCAGTGGATAGAGCTTCGGACTGGGATGCAAAGGACCCAGGTTCGAGGCCCCGAGATCGCCAGCTTGAGTGAGGGCTCATCTGGTTTGAGCAAAAAGCCCACTAGCTTGAACCCAAGGTCGCTGGCTCCAGCAAGGGGTTACTCGGTCTGCTGAAGGCCTGCGGTCAAGGCACATATGAGAAAGCAATCAATGAACAACTAAGGTGTTGCAACGCGCAATGAAAAACTAATGATTGATGCCTCTTCTCTCATCTCTCTCCATTCCTGTATGTCTGTCTCTATCTATCCCTCTCTCTGACTCACTCTCTGTCTCTGTAAAAAATAAATTAAAAAAAAAAAAAGTCCCCACAAATGGTTCCATCAGAAAGTGTTTCTCAACTGGGGCGATTTTTACTCCCTGGAACATTTGTCAGTGTCTAGAGACATTGTGGTTTTCACTACTGGAGGCGGGGGGCCAGGGGTGGTGCTTAACATTCCATAGCAGAGAACAATCCTGTCCAAATGGAAGTGGCAGGGTGAGGGAGGTCCCTGACTTAGAAAAACATATTTTGCTCAATCAACACTGTACTGCCAATTCAATGAATACAGATTTTGTCTTTGTCTTTTTTATTTTTTTTGAGAGAGAGAGAAAGAGAGAGAGAAGAAGAGAGATAAGAAACATCAACTTTTATCTCTTTTAGTTGTGGCACTTTAGTTGTTCATTGATTGCTTCTCATACTGCTTTGATAGGGGAGAAAGTGCAGGGGAACTCCAGCCAACTTAGTGACCTCTTGCTCAAACCCAGCAACCTCTGGGCTCAAGCCAGAGACCTCAGGGTTTCAAACCTGGGACCTCAGTGTCCCTGGTTGATGCTCTATCCACTGTGTGCCACCACCAGTCAGGCCTGTCTTTGAATTTTAATTTAAAAAAATTGTGTGTGTGTGTGTGAGAGACAGAGACAGAGACAGAGAGACAGATATAGGGACAGACAGGAAGCAAGAGAGATGAAAAGCATCAATTCTTTGTTGTGGCACCTTAGTTGTTCATTGACTGCTTTCTCAAATGTGCCTTGACGGAGGGGGGGGCTACAGCAGAGCGAGTGACCCCTTGCTCAAGCCAGCAACCCTGGGTTCAAGCTGGTGAGCTGTGCTCAAACCAGATGAACCCACACTCAAGCCAGCGACCTTGGGTTTTGAACCTGGGTCCTCTGCATCCCAGTCCAATGCTCTATCCACTGCACCACCACCTGGTCAGGATTGACATTAACATTGACTTTGACTTTTTTTTTTTTTTTTTTTTTTTTTTACAGAGGCAGAGATAGACAGGGACAGACAGACAGGAACGGAGAGAGATGAGAAGCATCAATCATCAGTTTCTCGTTGCGCATTGCGACTTCTTAGTTGTTCATTGATTGCTTTCTCACATGTGCCTTGACCGTGGGCCTTCAGCAGACCGAGTAACCCCCTGCTGGAGCCAGGGGCCTTGGGTCCAAGCTGGTGAGCTCTTTGCTCAAGCCAGATGAGCCCGCACTCAAGCTGGCGACCTCGGGGTCTCGAACCTGGGTCCTTCTGCATCCCAGTCTGACGCTCTATCCACTGCGCCACCACCTGGTCAGGCGACTTTGACTTTTAAATTTATTTTATGTATTGATTTTAGTGAGAGAGGAAGGGAAAGAGAGACAGGAACATTGGCCTGTTCCTATATGTGCTCTGACCAGGGATCGAACTGGCAACCTCTGTGCTTCAGGACAAAGCTCTAACCAGCCGAGCTCTCTGGCCAGGGCTAACTTTGACTTTTAAAAGTAATATGCTGACAAGTTACTCAGAGGGAAACAGTGGCAGCCACACTGTGCCACAATAGGTTTCTGCACATTTTTTAACACATAACACTGAAGAATTTGGATATTATATTACAACTGGAAGTCATATTCTATTAAAAATACCCTATACACTTATTTCTCAAGTTTCTCTCTGTGAACAAAGTGGAAGGTGAGTCATTCCTAATGTGATAAGCTCTTCCTAAAACCATTGGTATGAAGATCGCATGGAAGCCTGAGTGCCTCACCAGCACAGCCCTCGGGGGTCTGTCTTTATAGGCCCAATGTCCTGCTCAGGCACTGACCCCTTCTCATCATGGACACCTGAGGCAATCGTATCATAAATGCCTTCATCTCTGCCTGCATCCAGATTTCAGAAGTCTCTCATGAGCCATGACAAAGCTGAATCATGACTTTCTTCTAAATCAACACATTTACTCCTTGAGAATGGATACAGCAGCCTGAGGCAGGTCGTGGGAGGCTAACCAATGTCTCGGGCTGCGGGACAACCTCAGCACCTACCCTTGCTTGGCCTCCAGAGCCGGTCCATCCCATGTCGCAGTAGCACAATCCTGGCAAGCTCTGTGAAAGACTCGGTGATGTTGAAATTGCAGAGGGGGCTGACCTCAAAGAAGGTCACACCCAGGCGCTCTGCATAGGCCTGGGCCTGCTCTGTGGGGACCTGCCGCTTGAAGGCTAGATGCAGTCGGTTTCCCACCAAGATTTTAGGAACTCCGGGAGCATGCTAAAGGGAGAAAGAAACACAAGGAAAATGGGTTACTTGTGTGACCTTTTGTTGTTGGCACATGGGTGTGCTGGGGTGGGTGGTGTGCCCCCAAAATTTAACCAGCCCAAAGCTTCAGAATGTGTCCTCATTTGGAAATGGAATCTTTAAAGTTGTAATTAGTTAAGATGAGATCATTGAGGTGAGTACTAAATCCAATCACTGGTGTCCTTATAAGAGGAGAGGACACAGGGAAGGCCAAGTGTCCCAAGTGTCCACAGAGGCAGAGATAGTGATGTGTCTACATGCCAAGGAGCACCAAGGACTGTCACCAGCCACCAGAAGCTGAAAGAGACAGGAAGGATCTTCCCCTGAAACTTTAGAAGAGAGTGTACCCCTGCCAACATCTTTGATTTTGGACTTCTGGCCTCCAAAATGTGAGAAAATAAATTTGTTGCTTTAAGCTACCTGTTTTAAAGTAATTTGTTATAGCAGTGGCAGGAAACAAATACAGTGGGTTTCGTCCCAGCCACTCCATGCCCCATTGGCAGTTGAGCTGGTCAGGGTGCCTGCTGGCAGCAACCTGGTCACCATTCATCAACCCACCTGACCACATGTAGGGCCTAGACTCTTAGGCTTGGTCTCTGTATCAGGACCCAATCGTGTGCTGGGAGGTGAAACATCCTTCTTGTTGCTGAAGCCTCGTGCCTTGGTCCACAGGCCCAGGCCTTACCCCAACACCTCATGAGCCCACACAGAGGGAGCTTTAGCATACCAAGGCATACCTCATCGATCTCCTTAATCCAGCGGTCGATGCCATCAAAGGACCAGCGGTTTGCAATGTCATAGACCAGGATTACACCCTGGAGAGAGGCACCAGGCTGATCTCACAGCGGACATAGGCGCAGGTCTGGGCTGTGCAGCCGGCATGAGGGCTACTGGGTAACAGACTCACAACCAGCTAAATAACCATCGTACTTATTCTAATACAAAATTTGTTTTCATTTATCTACAAATATAGCAGTTATGTGATTATTTCCATTATTGCATAAACTCATTGATAAACCCTCAAATGTCAAGGTGAGCTGGGGACTAGAACTCAGCTCCTCACATCCATGAACTGCTTCAGGAATACAGAACTTGAGGGGACAGCAGGGGTCAGCAGCTCAGGAGGAGCCAAGCCCATACACCTGTGCTCAGGTGCACATGCAGGATCATGAACACAGATGGGCCTACACATGCACACAAAGACATGCACACAGAGGCATTTACACGAGCAAGGGTACATACACATACAGAAACATACAGCTCTATGCATGTGTAAGTATAAACACAAAAACACATGTGTACACATGTGTATGAACACAGGTTGCGGTACCCATATATGCATGCATATATATATGGCCCTCACACATGTGCATGAACACACATGCACAGAACAATATGTGTGCACAAACATGCATGCATTATACACAGCTCACATGCATTCACACATGTGTACAAATGCAGCACACATGGAAATGCCTGTACACACACATACGTACTTATATAGCCCTGATGCTGACAAAGGCTCATGAGCCACCAAACACTCTGCAGCACACTTTTAGACTCTGGCATCAATTTATACATAGTACTTTATCATCTCTTCTTCTATGTGTCCATTAAAAAGCATCCCAAATGTCAGTGTGATCTCCATTCTCAGGGGATGTTACCTGTGCGCCCCGCGAGTAGGAACGGAATATGGTACAAAATCTCCCCTGCCCAGATGTGTCCCTGGAAGAAAAAGGTGTTGGAGACAGGTAAGACATCACTGCTTCTTCCTGACAATGAGGTTACTGAACTTGGGACAATTGTTAGTTGGTGGCCATAGACTAAAAGTCCAAGACCTCTACAAAATGGTCACATTGTCCCCCAGAATGATCTGGACATTGGGATGTCCTTCTGGGCTCATTCTCTTTTCTAATTGTCATTTTGTAAGTCAAGCTAGAAAAAAATAGTGATGGGTTTCAACATCATAATTCTGACATTTAAATAAAACTAAGTTTCTAAAATTTTGTGGAATTTGGAGATAAAGCTGTGTCATAAGGGATGTGAGTCTAAGTGGTGGGAGATGGGCCAGAAAATCTGGCGGGATCCCTCAACTTCCATTAACTCTGAGTAAATCACATAAAGTCAGCCCTGTAGACACACCCCTGAGTTTATCAATATGAAGAACTGACTCAGGGGTGACAGCGCCCGGGATAGAATGGAGCTCCAAGAAACATAAATCACGACAAAGAACAATGGCACCCCTGTGCCTCTGGACTGACATTTCTTCTAAAGGCAAAACTGACACACATCTGCAAGTCCCAAGAGACCCCTAGGGACAAGATGTCCCAGTGGGCCTGTGGGCCTTCCCTGAATGCCAGGTGTGTCCTGAGCAGTGAGACCAGCACAGCTTTGCTGTTTTATCCTCGCCACCTATGGGTGACCTACCCCCCAGACTCAGGAGAGCAGGGCCTGGGGCTCAGGATGGGCCAGAGGCTAGGAGAAGCACCTCTAGTGTAGAGAAGTCAATCGATCAGAATCCCACATCAGCCCAGACTGAACCTCAAGAGCTCAGGCCTTGCCCATTGGTGGAAGTCACTAGAAAGTCTGTGGGCAAGGAGAGTGACCCTGAGAGACATGTCCAGCTTAGCACTGGGGACACAGGACTTGTGAAATGGGAGCATTCCTGTGTTGGCCAGAATGTGTGGATAATTCACTTGTGCTTCTGTGCCAGACTCTGTTCTAGGCACTGCCCAGGAGGAGGCCCCATGTGGATGCCCAGGATGACTCCAGGGTTTGGTCAGAGCCACTGGAGAACATGGAGGCATTTACCAAGATGAGCCACCCAGACAAGAAACAGAATCGGGAGCTGAAAGTCCAGGGGGTGGGACAGGGGGTGGTAGACATTTCGGAGAAAAATCGGAGCAGCAGTTACATGTGGCCTTCTGAGTCCTGGAAAGTTTTGGGCTGAGAATGAGGCCTTCAGCTGGTCCTGAGGGAGGGAGAAGAGGAACGGAGATGTGAGAATAAGCAGGGACCCTGCAGGAGGAGGTGAGACAGTAGGCAGGAGTTGGAGAATTGAAGAGGACACAGGTGCTGGGGTGGGTGGAGAGATGACCACAACCCCAAATGTCCCAGGGTGAGCAGGCCCGAAGCCAGGTATGGGGAAGGGACAGGGGCACTGAGGGGACATCTGGAGAAAGGCTTCTCTGATGCTGTTGGGAAGGGGTAGGCTAGGGGACAGTAGAAGGGCCTCCTGACTCTTGCAGGTACCTGTTGCTTGGGGAGTGGTCAGCCTGGTCAAGAGTGGGAACACAGACACACAGGTAGCACAGGAGAGGGAATGACAGAGATTGGTGACAGTGGTCAGGAAAGCTGCACAGGGTAGGGGCCACCCAGGGATTGGTCATAGCAGGAAACCCCTAGTCTCCTACCTCTGGAGCTAGAGGGGTAGGGGGTGTGATCAGAATCTCAGAGCCAAGGCTGCCCAATGTGGGACCAAGAAAGAGACCCAGTTCAGAGCTGCGGGAGGGGAACATCTTGGCCTCCTGTTCCCTCCCACTCTCCACTCTGAGCCACTTGGAGTCTAGCCTCACAGGAAGTTGGCCCCATCTGGTGCTTGGGAGACTGAGGCAGGAGGCAGGCTTCAATGAGGTCATGAGTTCTGGCCAGATGGGGCCCACAAAGACCCAGGGTTCCCCTCTCCTGGACCAGGGCTAAGGCTTCAGGGCCCAGACAACAGGATCACATCCTCCTTCGGTGGAGCACGGGGCCAGGCTGGGCTCTGAGGGCCGCACCTGTTCAGGGGTGCAGCAGGACCCCTCACTCACCAGAGCTGCAGCTTTACCCGCCGCCCGTCCAGCAGGATGGTGGTGGTCTTGTAGTCGATGCCTGTGAAAGAGAGTCAAGTGGCTTTAATATGGGCTGGCTGCCAAGTATTTCCACAGTAATTCTCCATTAAAAGGGTGTGGGAAAATAAATTCTCACTCTAGGGGAAAAAGGACTTCTCACATGCAGACTGACGATTTACCAGGCTGCTGGGCCAGACTCTGCTTATGGGTCCCTCCAGACCACTCAGTCCCCCCTGTCAAATATGCACTTGCCAGCACCCTCCTTTCCTCTCTCAAAGCCAGCCACCTCCAGCCTAGTGCTGGCCCTACTTGAGGGCTGACCAACAGGAGATGGGGCTCGAACTTGGCTTCAGCCCCATGAACTGCTCTGCAGCCTTCAGGCAGCCCCATCTCAGGCCTTTTTCACTGCTAACCCTCTTCGGCTGCCCAAGGACTGCTCCAACATAAGTAGCTTAAACACTGAGATAGCTTCCCCACAATTATCACACTAAGAATAAAAAGTAAAAATACACAGAATGTAAAGTTAGACATGAAACATTATATCAACTGTGCAAAGACAAACGTGTGTATATGTGCATAGAGGGCAAGCTGAGGACCAGAACCAAGTTGTTCATAAAAATCTCTGGGTTGCAGAATCTGGTTAGTTTTAAAATTCTTTCTCTATTTTATTTTTATTTTGAGAGTACATTTACTAAAGTTGGGGACAGTGAGACAAGGAAGGGCTTAGGGTAGAAGAAGCAACAGGAGAGCCTAGACAGGGCTGCTCTGGCTCATTGAGAAGTCAGAGAAAAAGGGGGGCCTTGGAGACAAGTTCAGGCGGTTTGCCCAGGACAAGGAGCTGCCTGCCCAATGATCCCCTGGTTGCAAGTCAAGTGCAGATCCTTAGTGTTTAGGAGATGCATGCCTGAGAGGGAAGAAGAGAGGGAAGGGAAAGGTGCAGGCATGCTCCTGGGAGGGGAAGCACACTAACCTTTCGGTATTTTCAAGTTTCCTTCAATTAGCATGCATTTCTTCTCTAAGATCGGGAGAATATTCCTCCCCATTCAACCAGAAACCAATTTTCTGCTTTTTTGAGAAACCCCTCCTGTGTTCACAGAGCAAGTTTCCGGGTTGGTGGATAAGAACACACATTCAGTGGGCAACAAAGGGAGAAAAGAGTCACTGAAAGAGAGTGTAAAACATTCGACCTGGAATGCTGAAGTTGCTGGTTCAAAGCCCTGGGCTTGCCCGATCAAGTTACATACATGGGAATCAACTATGAGTTGATGCTTTCCACTCCTCCCACCCTCTTTTTTCTGTGTCTTCTCTCTCTAAAATTCAGTAAATAAAATCTTTTTAGAAATGTTTTTTATTGAGTGACTAAAGAAAGCAAGAAAGGAGAATCCGCTTCTGAAACAGATGCAACACAGGTCATGATCACAAGGACCCAACTTCTCAGTAACATGGCATCATGAGGTACTGTGGTACTGGAGTTGTTTCACTGATAGACTAGCAAGAGTGTCTGTCAAAGCACTCACACCCTGAAAAGCCCACCCAGCCTTGAAGACACTCTGGGATGTGATCTGACTTCAAATGTTTGCACAAGTAAAGCTGAGTTAGGAATTATAAATCTAGAAAAAAAGTGCTGACGAGAGACAGATGGGGAAAAGGAGAGAAAGGTCATTGAGGAGTGTCTAACCCTAGAGAAAATCTTGCCATTGGTGAAAGGCTCTTTTAAAGTGCAACACTAAGTCTGACCACGTGGTTGCCCAGTGGATAGAGCGTTGGACTGGGACCTGGAAGACCCAGGTTCGAGACCCTGAGGTTGCCAGCTTGAGCACGGGCTCATCTGATTTGAGCAAGGTTCACCAGCTTGAGCCCAAGGTTGCTGGCTTGAGCAAGGGGTCACTCGCTCTACTGGAGCCCCCAGTCAAGCTACAACTAAGAGGCTGCAATAAAGAATTGATACTTCTCATCTCTCTCCTTTCCTGTCTGTCCTTATCTGTCCCTCTCTCTGTCTCTGTCACCAAAAAACAAACAAAAAATAATAAAAAATAAAGTGCAACACTAAAAACTGTCATTTTCAAGTATTTGACTCATGCTCCCCTGAAAGATCTAGAATGCTGGACTAATCTTCACCCCCCCCCCCCAAGCCACAGGAAACTATGTCATGTCCAAAGTCTCCTGTCTTTAAGGCAGGCTGAGGACTAGACAATTTGCTTGGCAGAGTAACAACAGATTTAGTTCACATTCTAGGGCAGTCACCTAAGTTTTTAGGGCAGAGCATAGATTTTGCAGAAAATTTAGGCCAGTAGTTTCAGGCCCTCTGAAATTTCTCTTTGGAGAGCTGATTACCAAGGACTTTCTCACAGTCCTTTAAAATCCCACAACACTCCAGAAGGTAATTCAAGTACAGATGTCCTTGCTTTTCTTGTGGTCAGCCCTGGGGCATGTATAGAGAGACATATGTACACACGATAAATTGAATATATGACTGCATAGAATACATAAAAAATATATATATATATATAATAAACAGAACATTAACTTTGTATTTAGTAAATTACCTTTAAATATATATCTTCTAGCAACTTAAAAGTTATTTTGTTTGGTTCCCGGTCAGGGCACACAGGAGAAGAGACCATCTGATTCCCACCCTTACCCCTCCCCCCCTTCTCCTCCCGCAGCCATGGCTCGATTGGTTCAAGCACATCAGTCCTCTGCACTGAGGATGGCACCATGGAGCCTCTGCCTCAGGCAATAAAAATAACTTGGTTGCAAGCATGGCCCAGATGGGCAGATCATTGGCTCATCCGGTGGATTCCTGTCGGGGTGCATGCAAGAGTCTCTTTTATCTCACCTCCTATCACTTGGAAAAGAAAAAAAAGGTTATTTTGGGAAACATTGTTTTCCCAATGGAATGCTGAACATTTTCCTCCATCTACATGAAGCAACAAATACACTTGGGAATCTATTTTTGAATCTGAAGATGAGTTTGGCCATGATATGTCTGTTTTCAGACAGTGAGAGGGGACCCTCATTCTTCACAGCCTGCAGAGTAGTTTCATTTTTGTCCTATGCTGGGTGGACGTCTTTGATTTAGAAAGTGTCCTCATGTACTTCTTTTTTAAGTCCAAACAATTTTTTAAAACTTTTCATAAATACAAAATAATTAATCTCTGGTGGTCTTTTTAAGCACCCTCTGAGTTTTTAAAAATATATTTGGTTTTTCTTTTCATCAAAGTTGTGGGTATGCATGGCTACCAGTGTCAAACATTCTGAGACAGTAAGAAAAAGGCAGACCCTGATCTGCACCCACCTTGTGTGAAAATTCCCAATTTAAATTTTTTCAAATCATTTCTCTCACTATATATCTACAAATTTATAAATAACATACTTATATTCCTACTTCCTAACTTTTCAGTTTTAAGGCATTAATTGACTTCCCACCCTGAAGGTGAAAATGTAGTTCTCTTTCATTGACACACCACCTACTTTTATCTCTCTCTCCCTTCTCTCTCTCTCTCACTCACACACACACACACACACACACACACAGAGTATAATTATGTTGCAATCTCAGCTAGATCGACATTTAGTTTTACATCAATGTGACCAAGTAAATGTAATCCACAGTTAAACCCTGTGGAATATTGTACGTACATAATTTTTTGTTTCTACTGGAGTTAAAAAGTGCCTGTTTATTTACTTAGTTTCCTTTGCATTTATCATTAATTCCTGTAATCTCCCCAATTATCCAAGTCTCCTCTCATCATTTCCAACATTCCTAGGGCATCTTTGCGGAGTGTCCGTCCTGCTTTCCTCTGCTCTGAGAGCTCAGCAATCCTAGGCCCCTCCTTCTCACCTGGGTCTCACGTCTCTCTCTCTTGGTTTATTCCTTCTTTTGATTCCCTAGAAGGGTGCATGGAAGATAGTTTTTGAGACTTTGCATGTCTGAAATGTCTTCAGTCTGCTCTCACTCTCTGTTGAATTTGGATGGGCACACAATTGAGGCAGGAAATAGTTTTCCTTCGGAATCGTGCAGCATCGTTCCATCAAGGTCTGCCTTCCAGAGTTCCTGCTGAGAAGTCAGATGTCAAACTGATTCTTGATCCTTTGAACACAATCTGGTTTTTCCTCTTGTAGGCATGGAGAGAACGGGTTTGGGAAGAAAGAACAATAGAGAATCCTGAATGTTAGGCCCCTGGATCTCACCATGCCTGAAACTAGATCTGGCTCCAGCTGTCAAATGCATGAGGCAATAAGCTCTTCTCTGCTTACACTACTTGGAATTGATCTTTTTGTTTGCACTAGAAATACCCTGATAGAAAACTCATGAAGCATAATAACTGGGGAAAGATACAGAGAATGTCTAACACAAGAATCTTGCAAAAGATGCATTTTAACATCTTCCCAAAGCAAAGTACAGTGACTTCAACATTCCAGAATTTCTCCAAGTATTTAAAAGATAATCCAAATGACAATACAGGTAATGATTATTAACCATCATCACCAAAAGTGAACTCAGTGACTTCTTCAGGTGGTCATTCCCCAGAACAGACATGTTGAACCACCTGCCTCTCAGTGGATGGCCCTGGCCCCAGGGACCCCAGGGCTCTCCTGGAACTGCAGTGGTTTGGAAGATTTGGGCCTGGGAAGTCACCACAGTGTCAGTTTCCTTTAGGGCGGTGACTCACAACCTTTTTCCATGTCCCTCTCTTTAGCCATACACCTGCTCCTAGAAACAGCACCTCCCTTGAGCCCTGTAACTGAGAATCTGGGACAGGGCAGGGCAGGAGAGGTAGGGCAGGGGGCAGATAAAGCTTGAAAACCACCGCCCATATTGGATATGCAGATTGTTCTTACCAGGCAGGAAAAGTAAGACCAGAGATGGAGCAAACTCAGCTGGGGCCACTGACAGGTTGCCCACAGGACTGTGAAGGCACTACAGGGAGAGAAGTTCTGTGATGCCTGGGATCAAATCCCAGTCCTGACAATCAGTCACTTCCTCACTCTCTCTCGTGTCTCAGTTTCCCCATCCACTTGACAGAACACACTTGCCTCAACTACTCAGTCTTGTGTCTACCACAAGCAGTGGCCTCAGCTCAGCAAAAGTTCCATCCTTGGGTCCTATGAGATGAATCCTGTAAACAAAGCTATACAATGTCACAGAGAAACTCCCAAATTATGTTCCGCCCTGGCCAGGTTCAAAGTCACATTGTGAGAAGACTCTTTTTTTCATAAACTTATTTATTAAGCCATCCTGTTTTATTCACTGCAATGTTTTCTTCTCTTTTCTTTATATTTTTAAAATTTATTGATTTTAGAGAGGAAGGAGAGAGAGTGAGGGGGGGGGGAGAGAGAGAGAGAGAAACATCAATTTGTTTTTGTATGTGCCCTAACCAGGGACTGAACTGGCAACTTTTATGAATCAGGAGGACACTCCAACCAACTGATCTATCTGGCCAGGGCTGCAATGTTTTCTTTTGTTATTTCCCACTTGTGTGTTTGCTCTTTTCCTTGTTTCTCTTCTCTATTACGTGTTTCATTTTGGTTCATGAGGATCTAATATTTTTTACAGTAGCAGTGTCAGTGTTAGGAACAAAAAGTATAATCCACATTTGGAGCCCTTAACTCATTCACCAAGAACTCTGATCATCAGAAATAAACTAAAAATATACAAAAGCTTCCAGAAAAAAAGCCTGCTGAGATGTTTGAGTGAGTCAGAATAAGGGACAAGAAAAGGTAAAATTTTAGTTTTCTTTTTAAAAAAAGGAAATGTCAACTGCTGAGCCAGTCACCACACTTTAGAGCTCCACGGGAAGAATAAATAATTTAGTAAGCTATCTCTAAAACTACAATGAGATACCACCTCACTCCTGTTAGATTAGCTATTATCAACAAGACGGGTAATAGCAAATGTTGGAGAGGCTGTGGAGAAAAAGGAACCCTCATTCACTGTTGGTGGGACTGTAAAGTAGTACAACCATTATGGAGGAAAGTATGGTGGTTCCTCAAAAAACTGCAAATAGAACTACCTTATGACCCAGTAATCCCTCTATTGGGTATATACCCCAAAACCTCAGAAACATTGATACGTGAAGACACATGTAGCCCCATGTTCATTGCAGCACTGTTCACAGTGGCCAAGACATGGAAACAACCAAAAAGCCCTTCAATAGAAGACTGGATAAAGAAGATGTGGCACATATACACTATGGAATACTACTCAGCCATAAGAAATGATGACATCAGATCATTTACAGCAAAATGGTGGGATCTTGATAACATTATAAGGAGTGAAATAAGTAAATCAGAAAAAAACAAGAACTACATGATTCCATACATTGGTGGAACATAAAAATGAGACTAAGAGACATGGACAAGAGTGTGGTGGTTACCAAGGGTGGGGGGAGGGAGGACATGGGAGGGAGGGAGGGAGAGAGTTAGGGGGAGGGGGAGGGGCACAGAGAACTAGATAGAGGGTGGCGGAGGACAATCTGACTTTGGGCGAGGGGTTTGCAACATAATTTAATGACAAAATAACCTAGACATGTTTTCTTTGAATATATGTACCCTGATTTATTAATGTCATCCCATTACCATTAATAAAAATTTATTAAAAAAAAAAAAAGGTAAGCTATCTCAATTCCTCTGCACCTGCTTAATTCTATTTTAGTGAGGCTGCAGACACAGCATGCACCATCACCTAAGAGGATTCACTTATGGTGTACATATTGTTTAAATACCATTTACAAACATACTTGTCTTTGAGAACCTGATTTTTGAGAAATGTGTTTTATGCTGCATTAAATATCCGATGGGCCTGACCAGGTGGTGGTGCAGTGGATAGAGCACTGGATTGGGACACGGAGGACTCAGATTCGAAACCCCGAGGTTGCCGGCTTGAGTACGGGCTCATCCGGCTTGAGCACGGGCTCATCCGGCTTGAGCACAGGGTCACTGGCTTGAGCATGGCAAATAGACATGACCCCATGGTTGCTAGCTTGAGTCCAAAGTCGCTGGCTTGAAGCCCAAGATCACTGGCTTGAGCCCAAGGTCGCTGGCTTGAGCAAGGGGTCACTTGTTCTGCTGTAGCCCCTAGTCCAGGCACATACGAGAAAGCAATCAATGAACAACTAAGGTGCCACAATGGAGAATTGATGCTTCTCATCTCTCTCCCTTCCTGTCTGTGTGTCTCTATCTGTCCCTCTCTCTGTCTCTATCGCAAGAAAAAAAAATCAGATGGAAGACTGGTGATCCCCAGCGGCAGGGCGAGAAGCATGTTCTGGCATTAGAGAGTGTGGGGGTTTGATAAGACTCTGAATGTACTAACTGCCACTAAATTGTTCACTTTAAAAAGGTTAGTTTTATATCATGTGAATTTTATCTCAAAAAAATTATGTATGTATATCCTTCCCAGAAATTGACTCTGCTGGCTTTTCAGATAGGAGGACCACTTGGTTGGAGGGGAGAGAAGGCTGGGAGCCTCACTACAGTCGGAGCCCAGTGCTTGTCCCCCCAGGACAGGGATAGGACGCATGCTCATCACATGACACCGCACACTAGGAGCAGTTACTCTGTCCTGTGCAGACTCTGCCATCTCCTTTTTGAAAAATAAAATGTCTTCTCTGCTTGTTTCTCCTTCCTGTTTTTTCTTGTTGAAACAGCAAAGTGGGGGGACCCAGTTGCCCCCAGATTGGAGGATGGTCCTGGTGACTGTCTCCTTGTGGCCTGCCTATCCCAACTTGTCTACACAGCTCTGCCCTCTTAGCTGCTCTGAAGTGCTCACTCCCCATTTTGAGGGCTAAGTTCTCCCATCCCATCCTCAGCAAGGGCCAGAACATAGTTACACGGCCTCATCCATTGGTCAGTGTTCTGTGCTGAGCTACCTCATCCAGGAACACTGAATTCCCACTGTGAGAATGATCCTCACTGACCTGTGAGATAGCACCCTTGCACCTTCCACCAAAAGTAAGTGGAGAGTCCCCATGAACCTCCCTAACCATCATTTAGATCCCTTTTCCAGAATCCCAACCCTTCAAAGGGTCCCGGTCACCTTCAAATCATAGGGCTGCCCTTCTGAGTCTCAGAGTCACCCCTTACCTTGGGATACTGTTAACACTTGGACTCACACCACAAAGAAGGCCTGGCCAAGTCAGGCCAGGAGGGGCTTCCCGCCCAGAAGTCCTCCCATCTCTCTCCCGCCTACTCTAGATAGCCTGGCCCATCAGGTCACACTGCTGGGAAAGCATCTCTGTCCTCCATGAACAAAAAGGGTGGCACTTGTGACTTTAAAGTGCATGACTTTTGGTGTTATCAGCACCCTCTGCACAGTCATGAGCCGATCTGCAAAGCCCATTCCAGGCAGGGGCTGGCTGGTGACCCATGGGAACTGTGGGCTCCCTTTTCACTGTCTTCACTGCCTCCACTGTGCCCACTTGGTTGTCAGTCTGTTCAGTCACCTGGGTTAGCAAAAGAAACCATTTTATTTTTAGCCACATTGCTGTGCTCCATATGCCAACACACTGAGGTACATGTGTCTTCGGATGGTGCCCAGCCCTGGCTGACTCGGTCACTGCTTCCATCACTTCTGGAGCAGAAGCTCAGACAGTGGGATGTGTTGGTGGAGGAAAGGACCTACTGGAACCACAAGGAGGCTCTCATTCCTGGTCACACCACACTTGTCTGAGCAGCTTTTCCAAAGCCTGATGGCAAACCAGGTCCCCTGGTGGAGCTTCAGAAAATGGTTTAGGTCAAATGGCCCCGAGCTTTGGGAGTCACCTGGACTCTTGCCACTTTCTCCCTTAGCCTGAAAGATGCCAGGGACCTTATTTTAAATAGCTGTGATCTCACCTGATCAGGGGGTAGTGCAATGGATAGAGCACCGGACTGGGACATGGGAGACCCAGGTTCAAAACCCTGAGGTTGCCGGCTTGAGCGCTGACTCATCTGGTTTGAGCAACGCTCACCAGCTTGAGCCCAAGGTCGCTGGCTCATCTGGTTGAGCAAGGGGTCACTTGCTCTGCTGTAGCCCCTCGGGCAAGGCACATATGAGAAAGCAATCAATGAACAACTAAGATGCCGCGACAAAGAATTGATTCTTCTCATCTGTCTCCCTTCCTGCCTATCTATCCCTAGCTGTTCCTCTCTCTGTCTCTGTCACACACACACACACACACACACACACACACACACACACACATAAATAAATAAATAGCTGTTGTTTCAGGACATTATACATCACTGGCTGCCAGGCTGGGGGCTGGCAATCCCCAAAGGGCTGGGAGTTTCTGGTTTGCTGGGCTGTTCTACATCTTGATTGTGATAGTGGTTATACAAAGGTAAACTCAGAAAGGGATGGCTTTTACTGCGTGAACAACATGTCAGTACAGCTGATTAAAAAGAAGAAGAAAAGTCCTGGCCTGGCAGCTCAGTTGGTTAGAGTTTTGTCCAGATCCATCAAGGTTGCAGGTTCAATCCCTAGTTGTGGCACACACAAGAGTCAACCAGTGAATATATAAATAAGTGGAAGAACAAACTGATGTTTCTCTCTCTTTCCCTAAAAAAATTAATTAAAAATTAAAAAAAAAAAGGAAAAAACACTAGGGAAAGAGACAAACAACACAATGTTGCTGTGCAGTTAAGTGCAGATTCCTGGGCCCCTCCTAGGTTATTTACCTCTTCCACCTCACTCAGATCCTCACCACGAGCATGGGTGACTTAGCCGGAAAAGCCTGGTGTCATCCACAGGGTTCCATGGAGATACCCAGCAGAGAAATACCCGTACATGCAGCCCACCTCTGGGGCTGGTCCCCAGAGGCAGCCTCCACAAGGTGCAGCCAGCAGGATGGGGAACTGTTTTGAGGGCAAGGAATTCCAGATGCCTAGGTCCCCCCACAACTCTTCCTTCATGAAAAGGAAGCCATCCATCTTGGGAGTGTCACTATCTGTACTAGGTTGAATGGTGTCTCCCCAAACCTGTGAATGTGACTTTTTTTGGAAATAGGGATTTTGCAGATGTAATCAGGTAAAGATGAGTTCATGCTGAACTAGACTGGGCCCTAATCCAATGACTGGTGTCCTGACAAGAACAGGGACATTTGGAGGCCAGGTGGTGATGGAGGCAGAGATTGGAGTGATGCCAACATAAGCCAAAGACCACCAAAGATTGCCAGCAGCGCCAAATCTGGAGGACTCAGGGAAGAACCCTGCCCTGCAGACTCTGGGGGGAGTGCTGCCCCATGACACTTAAACCTCAGGGTTCTGGCCTCCAGAACTGTGAGTGTAAATTTCTGTTTGTGAAATGAATACACCATCCAACGACCATTTCAACACCTAGCCTCATACCTCCCTCCTGTCCAATGCCTGGAAAGAGGGAAGCTCAGGGCCAAGGGCAGGTCCCCAGGTCTCTGATGCTGGTTTTACCACTCTCACAATCTGGACCAACATGGTATTTAAACCCAATTGTGTAGCAGTGGTCTGCCTTCTGGAACATGCACGCTACTTTATTTTTGTTATTTTATTTTATGTTTGTGACAGAGATAGAGAGAGGGACAAATAGGGACAGACAGAAAGGGAGAGAGATGAGAAGTATCAGTTCTTCGTTGCGGCACCTTAGTTGTTCATTGATTGCTTTCTCATATGTGCCTTGACCAAGGGGCTACAGCAGAGCAAGTGACCCCTTGCTCAAGTCAGCAACCTTGGGTCCAAGCTGGTGAGCTTTGCTCAAACCAGATGAGCCTGCGCTCAAGCTGGCGACCTTGGGGTCTCGAACCTGGGTCCTCTGCATCCCAGTCCAACGCTCCATCCACTGCGCCACTGCCTGGTCAGGCATACATGCACACTACTTTAAACAGGAGATTTAACTTCCAGGTGAAGTCTTTCTTTTTCTTTCTTTTTTCACATTTTTATTGAATTTATTTGAGTGACATTAGTTAATAAAATTACATAGGTTTCAGGTGTACAATTCTATAATACATCATCTATACATTGTATTGTGTGTTCACCCCCCCAAATCAAGTCTCTTAATCTAAGAGAAAATTTCATATTCTTCACACTCATCATTTAATTTTTTCCATTAATAACATTTAACTTGATGTATTATGGTCAACTAGAGTTTAATATGTGTATTTTTAAAAAATTATTTTTATTTATTCATTTTAAAGAAGAGAGGCAGAGAGAGAGAGAGAGAGAGAGAGAAGGGGAGGAGCAGGAAGCATCAACTCCCATATGTGCCTTGAGGTTTTGAACTGGCTACTTCAGCATTCCAGGGCAATGCTTTATCCAGTGCGCCACCACAGGTCAGGCTTAATATGTGCATTTTTTATTCTGTCTCCGTAAACTTGCTTTTTTGTTTTAATCAAACAAAATACAAGTCACAATTTGATTCAAATCCATTAATAGGTAAGCTGAGTCATATTTGGGGGAGGATAATCTATTAATTATTAGCTGCAAGATGTTGGAACATATAACACATAAACCCAAAGCAGTCTGAAGTTCATTGTCAGCTGAAGAAACCATGGATCAGTTATGACAACCTGCATAGTTGTCTACCAGCAGCTTTATGGAACTGTCTCCTGTGAGAGACCCCTTAGCAGAGGTTTCAGGGAGGCAACTCAGGCATTCACAGAAAGATCAAGAAGCCAAGCACAGAGTCTTAGGGCCAGAACCTGCTGGGCAGTGACACAGCCCCACATACCTCCTCACAGGACAGCCGCCCGCAAGATGGTGGGCCCCTGACCATCTCCTCTCAGGTTCCAGGAGCTGGTCAGTCTCTCACTCTCACTACCCAGAAGAGTCTCAGAACACATGCCACGTAAGTTTGCCACTACAAAGGCCCCATGTCTGCAGGACTGCCTGACCACAATGGGGCCTGGATACTGGATTCTAAACTGTGTAAATTGTACTCCAGGTTCAAAAGAGATAAATACCTGGAAAGAGCCTGACCAGGTGGTGGCACAGTGGATAGAGCATCGGACTGGGATGCAGAGGACCCAGGTTCGAGACCCCAAGGTCCCCAGCTTGAGTGCGGACTCATCTGGTTTGAGCAAAGTTCACCAGCTTGGACCCAAGGTCGCAGGCTCGAGCAAGGGGTTACTCAGTCTGCTGAAGGCCCACGGTCAAGGCATGTATGAGAAAGCAATCAATGAACAACTAAGGTGTCGCAATGAAAAACTAATGATTGATGCTTCTCATCTCTCTCCGTTCCTGTCTGTCCCTATCTATCCCTCTCTCTGACTCTCTCGCTGTCTCTGTAAAATATAAAAAAAATAAAAATAAAAGACCTGGAAAGAAAATCCCTGTAATGAAAACACACCACAAGGCTAAATTCTCAGAAATGTAGTTGATTATAATTAGAGTTTGCAAAACAAAAAGCACACTGTGACAAAAACAAAACTCTAAAGAACTACAGAAGGTGCCTGGTCAGATGGCTTGGTTGGTTAGAGCATCATCCTGGAGCACAGAGGCTGCTGGTTTAACCTGCAGTCAGGGCACATACAGGAACAGATCTATGTCCCTATCTCTCTCTCTCTCTCTCCCTTCCTCTCTCAGTAAGATCAGTAAATAAAATTAGAAAAAACCTCAAAAACTACAGAAGTAGCTTCATGGAAATAACCTGCTTCTTCACTGATAAACCCATCAAAAAGTTCTTGCCTTTAATCAAAGAGAAATAAAAACAAAATAACTTGTATGTGTATAGGTATTAAGTATATTATATTTAAGCATAAAATATATTTATGTTTATATATTACTGGGTAAAGTATTTGAAAGGATAGCATTGTTTTCTCTAAAATCTGTCACTAAAAATCTCTTTTGCTCTAATGTGTCTGTCTAAACTCAGCTGGTCTGCCTGTGGCCCCCTGGGCACCAATCCCTGTCCCCCAGCTTTCCGGTTCTCATTCCAACAAGATGAAGAAAACAGAACCAGGAGAAATAGTCAAACTTCAGGCACAAGTGGGACCAGAAAGGAGCTGCTGGCAGTAGGAGGTGATTTAGAGCACAGCAACCGTGGAAGATAAAAATGTTGGTTTCATAAAATGGAATGAGCAGCACCTCTGGAACTGAAGAGGTGTTTACAAATCAAGGGGCAGTACCCTACCTCAAGAAACCCAAATGTCAGGATTGCCCTGACTGGTTTGTTCAGTGGCTAGAGTGTTGGCTCAGTGTGTGGATGTCCCAGGTTCAATCCCCAGTCAGGGCACACAAGAAAAGTGACCATCTGCTTCTCTTCCCCTCCATCTCCTGCCTTCTCTCTATCTTCCCCTCTCACTGCCAATGGCTTGATTTGTTCAAGTGTCAGCCCTGGGGGCTGAGAGTAGCTCAGCTGGTCTGAGCAACAGAACCAGACAGGGGTTGCCAGGTGAATCCCGGTTGGGGCACATGCAAGAATCTATCTCCCCTTCTCTCACTTAAAGAAAAAAAAAAACCCAAAGGGCAGCGTCTTGGGCATGCAGGGCACGCAGGGCACACAGGCTACGCAGGGGCCCAGAGCTGACTGAAATGCTGGTGGTGTCTTTGCCAGTGTGGAACAGACAGTGGGACCAGCTTTGGAGACACCACAGCACCTGCAACAACATGTGGGTGGATGAGCACCTTTGCTCCTGGACAGGAGGAGGATGAGGGCGCTCTGGGTCCAGTGGGAATTCAGTCAGGTTTCTAAAAAGGGGCAAGCTTAGTGGAGCCCACTCCGAAAAAGGTAAACCCACTCGTTACTGGGAGCTGCTGTCACATCAGGACTGTCTTTGACATGGTTTGTTTGTGGATCTGATAAAATCTAAATCTCTGATTTTTTTTTAAAAAAAGTTTATTTTATTGATTTTAGAGAGAAAGAGAGAAAGAGAGACAGGAACATCAATCTGTTCCTGTGTGTGCCCTGACCGGGGATTGAACCAGCAACCTCTGCACCTCCAGATGATGCTCTACAAGCTATCTGGCCAGGGCTATATCTCTGATATTTCTAAGCCCAAGCCACTTGGGCACTGTGGCTCTTTTCAACTTTTGCTTCTACACAATTCATTCTTTGCAGCCAAGTAAGCTGAAGAAACCTAGGGAGAGAATTCCAAACAAAGTTTCCAAAAAAATCTCTTCATGTGAAGTGGCCCATGGCCTGTTGGTGCCGGGTGCTCTAACTGCTCCGGTGCTTCTCTTCACCCAAATGACCCAGGCTGGCAAGGAGTGAGCAAGTGCAGATAGGAAAACCACTGGCCTGTGCCTACCCAGCCATTTCACTCAGCTGCCACTGGAGTGCCAGTGCCAGTGACGGGGGACACAGGGTACAATGGGTGAACTTCCAGTCCCAAGAGCTGACCCTCTGCCTGGGGGGGACTTGGGCTCCCAGTAACCTGAAGTCAGGTTTGCCCTGGGTTGGGGGGCTATAAGGGTTAAGGGTCAGACTAAAGGGGTGGTCACTACTTCAGAAAAGAGACCCCACAGGATAGAGGGGAGATAGATTTTTAAAGAGAAAAATTAAAGGCTTTTAAAGAGAAAAATCTAATACAAATACAATTTTAATATTTTCAAACACACAGAAGTGTATATGACTTAATTTTTTAAAAACCTAATGCATAAAAAAACAACTACTGTGTAGCCTGACCGGTGGTGACACAGTGGATAGAGCATCAACCTGGGATGCTGAGGTCCCAGGTTTAAAACCCTGAGGTTGCTGGCTTGAGTGTGAGGTCAGTGGCTTGATCATGGGATCATCAATGTGATCCCATGGTCACTGGCTTGAGCCCAAAGGTTGCTGCTTGAAGCCCAAAGTTGCTGGCTTGAGCAAGGGGTCACAGCTCCACTTGAGCTCCTCAGTCAAGTCACATAAGAGAAGTAATTAACGAACAACTAAAGTGACACAACTATGAGTTGATGCTTCTCATCTCTCTCCCTTACTGTCTCTCTCTCTTGCTAAAAAAAGAAAAAAAATCTATTGTGTATTCACACATAGTACTATGGGGGGTAGAGAGTAGAAGACCATCTTTTTTTTAAGGAATTACACTGCAAAGAAAAGGATGAGATATAATATGATGCTCAGGTAAACTTGAAAGTGATGACTTGAAAAATCGTGCTTCAAATTTTCAAGTGGCTGCCGAGGGAAATGGACAGTATAGTTGTAAAAACAATAAACGCACCACAGTCTGCAGCATGGCAGATCAGTGGAGAGGGTGCCTGCATTTCCTGGTGGAGTTTCATCAATGGCAAAGAGAAAGGAGAAAACCCTGATACCGGGGTCATTTTTAGGAAAGGCATTTTTATACTCTTGTGGGAAGAAAGCCACCTCTCTGAGCCTTTTCTGAACCAGAGGGACTACAGGGTGTGTGATCAAGAGTAGGGCCCAGAGTCAGCCAACCCAACCCACTCTGCTCTTATACACATGCTGTGTGCTTGAGGGAGTTACTCTAACTGGGCCTAATAATGTAACCTGTCTCATGAGATGGTTCTCCTACACTCTCAATTAGTAGGAGGTATTATTATCAGTGCTTAGCAAAAATGAAACAGGGAGAAAGACACGATTTTCCTGCTGGAAAAAGAAGCTGGAGTAACAGCCAGGAGAAGGTAGTGAGAGAAAATAGAAAATAGAAAAATTGGAAGGCAAGAGGTTGTAGATTGTAGTATTTACTGTCAGTTTAATCTGCTCCCCTCTTCCATCATTAATAAAATGAGCAAAATGTAGAAACTCAGCAGTGAGACAAAAAAGGGGCACTGGCCGAGTCTCTGGGCCAAGTGGAGGCAGGCGACCCAGGATAAGCAGACAGGCAACCCAGCTGGCCTTGACTCCACCTGCTCTCCAGAGAGGAGAGAGGAAACAGAAGCAAAGCTCCAGGGCCAGCAGGGACCCAGACAGGACCAGAAGTATAAGGGTCACTGTGGTAATGGGCAATGGGTCCCTCAGTAAGGGCATTAGAATGTGCCCTCCTGCTCCTCCCAGTGCGCCCAGGTCGCAGGACAGGGCCTGAATCTAGGCCCCTACCCTCCAGCTGTAGGTCCGGGATGGAAAGACCAGGCCTCACCAGACTGGGTCTGAGCAAACAGCCCATCAGGTGGAGCTACCTCAGCATGAGCAAGACGCAGGGACAATGCAGCTTCACAGTGTGCCAGCCGAGGGCAGACCCATCAGCAAAGGCTACTCCTGCACAGGGAAGGGAGACAGCTTGCTCAAGGACACAAAGGCAGAGTGAGGTGGTGTGTTCCCTGGGCCACAACCAAGGTGACATGGTAGTGCAGGAAATGGGATATTCAATTGGAAAAAAATGTGTCTTGACCACAAGCTGAAACATTCAGCTAAAAAGAGCCATCAGTGTCAAAAGTAAAACTATAGTGTTTTTTGAAGTCATCTTCATCATCCAGGAACAGGCAGAGACTTGTTACGCAGGACCCAAGTCCTAAACATAAAACAGCAGTCATGTGAATAATGTTAACATTGAAGGCTTCTGGTCATCCAAAAATATTAATAAAGGAGTAAAAAGGCAACACAGAGTAGATATCCACAATACCTATTTCTGACAAAGAACTCATAATGAGAATATATTTTTAAAACATTCCTACTAGCCTGTGGTGCAATAGATAAAGCATTGACCTTTGACTTGGAATGCTGAGGTTCCCAGTTCAAAACCCTGGGTTGATGCTTCTCATCCCTCTTTCTCTCTCTCTTTTCTCTCTAAAATCCATAAATAAAATCTTTTTAAAAATACTCCTACTACCCATTGAAAATATTTCAACCTAATAGAAAAAAATGGACAAAATACTTGGACATTTTACAAAAAAGGAAAAATCCAAAGAAACATATGAAAAGATGTTCAATCTCATTAGTCATCAGAGATATACAAATTCAACTACTTACTTTTCAAAATGGACAGAATGCAGGAGAGAGAGAGAGTGTACTAAGTATTGGTGGGGAAGTGAGCAACCAGAATTCCTGTACTTTGCTGTTGAAAGTGTAAATTTGAAAATATTTGTGAGAACCTAATAAAGCTAAATATTATGCATACATATGCATATCTAATACACAGAAATTCAGAAGAGACAAAAAGATCAAAGCAATTAGAAGTGAATGGATATAGAAGGCAAATTAAAAAATGAACCAACATAAGGATAATTGGTGCAGCAGGCAGAATAATGCCCCACCAAAGATATCCATGCCCTGATCCCCAAAATTTGTGAATATGATAGGTGGCAAAGGGGAATGAAAGTTGCAGATGGAATGAAATTTGCTAATCAGCTGACCTTAAAATAGAGATTATCCTGGATTATCAAAATGAGCTCCATGTAATCACAAGGGCTTTTAAAAGTGACAATAAAAAAAAGTGAAAATGGAAAAGAAAAGTGAAGATGGAGACAGAGACTGTGTCAAAGTGATGTGAAGTGACAGACTCAATGGGCCATTGCTGGCTTTGAAGGTGGAGGAAGGTGCCATAAACCAAGGAATGCGGGCAAAGGCAAGAAAAAAGACACCTCTAGTGCCTCTGAAAGGAACTCAGCTCTGCCTACACCTTGATATCAGTGCAGTGAGGCTATATTGACTTCTGACTCCAGAATTGTAAGAAAATAACATTATGTTGGTTCAGCCATCAAGTTTGTGGCAAGTTGCCCATCAGCAATAGGAAACTAATACAACTCATGTCATTGAAGTAGAAACTCCAGTAAATGTAACAGAAGATGTTTTAAGGACATTAAAATAAATTTCACTAAAACTAAAAAAGGATTATGCAAATTCAGATTATAGAGCATACTAGAAGTTTAACACCAATCATTTGGTTCAGAGACAGACTATGAGGCAAAAAGAAAGAATTCCTCAGAAATTCAGGAAGAAAAGGTAAATCACCCACACAGGGGAGAAAAATCAGCTGACCTCAGGCTTCACCACAATATACCCAATGCCAGAGAGTAGTGGGACAATAGTTACAAAGTGTTGAGGGAAAAAATTTATACAACCTAAGAATATTAAACCCAGCCAAGATATCGTTCAAAGATAAAGACAATGGGCTAGACATTTTCAAACATGATAATGTTCAGGAAATATTCATAAGCCCATCCTGAAAAATGACAAAAAATAAAATCTAGCTAATTAAAAGGACAGCAAAATAAAGAACTCACTGACACAGATGGTAGAAGGACTGGTGGTGAGCATTAAGTCCTTAAATGGTGAATTATTACTCAGCAATTACGGTCATTGTAGCTACAACACAAGTGAGTGTTATAAACCTGGGCGATGTGTAAATAGCAACCTGGGCTTCAAAATTCAGGTGGTGGGTGGGGAGCGGGGAATGTAGATATGAAGTTAAAAAAGCCCTGGCCTTTCAAAAAGAAAAAAAAGATTCTTATGGCCTGTGGTGGCACAGTGGATAAAGCATGTACCTGGAATGCTGAGGTTTCCTCTTTTTTTTTTTTTTCTGAAGCTGGAAACGGGGAGAGACAGTCAGACAGACTCCCTCATGCGCCCGACCGGGATCCACCCGGCACGCCCACCAGGGGCAACGCTCTGCCCATCCTGGGCGTCGCCATGTTGCGACCAGAGCCACTCTAGCGCCTGAGGCAGAGGCCAAGGAGCCATCCCCAGCGCCCGGGCCATCTTTGCTCCAATGGAGCCTTGGCTGCGGGAGGGGAAGAGAGAGACAGAGAGGAAAGCGCGGCGGAGGGGTGGAGAAGCAAATGGGCGCTTCTCCTGTGTGCCCTGGCCGGGAATCGAACCCGGGTCCTCCGCACGCTAGGCCGACGCTCTACCGCTGAGCCAACCAGCCAGGACCGAGGTTTCCTCTTTGAAATCCTGGGCTTGCTGGTCAAGGCACATAGGACAAGCAAGCAATGAACTAAAGTGTAGCAACTATGGGTTGATACTTCTTGGCACACCCTCCTCTCTCTGTAAAATCATAAAATAAAATCTTAAAAAAAAAAAAGATTCCGCCTCACTTGTGGTGTCACAGTGGATAGAGCATCACCTAGAACACTGATGTTGCTGGTTTGAAACCCCATGCTCAGCTGGTCAAAGCACATACTAGAAGCAACTATGAGTTGATGCTTCTCAGTCTTCTCTCTCTTTCTCTCTAAAAATCAATATTTAAAAAAAATTATTCCAACTTTCTCAATTTTTCATAATCTCTTTTCTTTTTTGTATTTTTCCAAAGTTAGAAGTGGGAAGGCAGTCAGACTCCCGCATACGTGCAACCGGGATCCACCCGGCATGACCATCAGTGGGCGATGCTCTGCCCATCTGGTGCGTTGCTCTGTTGTGGCTGGAGCCATTCTAGCACCTGAGGAGGAGGCCATGGAGCTGTCCTTAGCACCCAGGCAAACTTTGCACCAATGGAGCCTTAGCTTCTGGAAGGGAAGAGAGAGAGAGAGAAGGGAGAGGGGGAAGGGTAGAGAAGCAGATGGGCCTCACAGGGAATCGAACCTGGGACTTCCACACGCTGGGCCGACACTACCGCTGAGCCAACTGGCCAGGGCCATAATCTCTTTTCTTAATCCTAGAAGAATGTTTCAGTAATTCAAACACCCACAAGGGTCACATCTATGACATTGGTTCTTCAGTGTCTCAAGCCAAGTTGACAACAAAAGCTCTTATGGAAAGTGTCTTTTAGCCTAAATCAGGGGTCAGGAAACTTTTTGGCTGAGAGAGCCATGAGCGCCACATATTTTAAAATGTAATTAATTCCATGAGAGCAATATGTTTAACACTAAATACAAGTAAATGTGTGCATTTTATGTAAGACCAACACTTTTAAAGTACAAAAAGTCTCTGAATTCTTTTTAATAATGTTGTTATGCTGTTGCTAACCAATGATGAATAAAGTACTTCTTACCATTAATGTAACTTCTGGTGCTGCATGGTTTTGCTGATGGCTTTGTAGTCTGGTTGATACGTGGTGAGGTTAAGCTTCATGCAGGCGTTGAGACTTCCATCCGTTAAATGTGATCATAGGTTGGTCTTACCGTTATTTAGATGTGAGAAAGACTGCTCACATGCATTCGTAGAGCCAAACATTGTCAGTACAGCAATACTCACATGCTGTAGTGTGTGGTATGTGACGGGAAGTGTGTTCCAAGTTTTGACAATCAGCTGGTCCGCGGGTTGAAGTTTTTTCATTTCTCCCCACTTGTGTTTGCTCGCCAACTCTGCTTACTGTCGTGCAAGTCTTTCCAAATCTTCATTCAGTGACTTGAACTTATTCACCCACATGTCTGAGGCCTTCAGGTCAGCAGCTTGTAGCTCAAAATCTCTGACAGAGACACCGGGGATGTAACTCAGGTCAGCGCTGTCCACTGCACACTCGTGTGGATGGGAGATGAACTTAAAAAGACGAGTGCACTCATGAAATTCTCTAACGCGTGCTTTGAATGACTGCAGGAGATGAGATGTGAAGCCCACTAGCTGCTAGAGATCAAGATGTTGAGCAGGGTCACTTGCTGTGCATGCATCTTTAAACTCTCCCAGTTTTTCAAAGTGTAGTAAACAACCTGTTTCAATGTCAGTGATGAAGCATTCCAGCTTGTTTTCAAATGCAAACACTGCTTGTTGAAGGGATAAGACTGTATTTCCAATGGCTTGCATTTTCACACTGAGCTGGTTCAGATATTCAGTCATGTCCACGAGATAGTAGAACTTCAGGAGCCACTCAGTGGCTAACTCAGGATGCTCAACGTTTTTCATTTCAAGAAAAGTCCGGATTTCACTCAGACAAGCCACGAAATGGCTGAGCACCTTCCCTCTTGACAACCAATGCACATTGCTGTGCAGAAGCAGACCAGGATAACTATTCCCAACTTCATCCAGCAGTGTTTTAAACTGGCGATCATTTAAAGCTCGGGCAACAATAAAGTTGACCACCTGAATGACCAGCGGCATCACCTCACCAAGCTGCTCGCCACACATCTGAGTACAAAGCACCTCCCGATGTAGGATGCAGTAAAAACTTAGGATGGGGCTCTTTTCATGTTCACGAAGAAGCGCTACGAATCCTCTCTTTTTCCCCACCATGCACGGAGCACCATCAGTACACACCGAAATAAGTTTATTCATTGGTAGATTTTTTTCTTTAGCGAACTCAGTGAGACTTGAATAAATCCTCCCCTCTTGTCTCTTTCATAGGCAAAACTGCAAGACTTTCCTCATGTAGTGTGTCACCGACAGCATACCTTGCAATCATGCTGAATTGGGATAAATGGCTTATGTCTGTTGACTCATCCAAAGCGAGAGAAAAGAATGGTGCTGCATTTATGCCCTTCACTTGTGTTGCCTCAATTTGATTTGCCATCATGATGGTACAATCATGAACAGTTCTTGCTGACAGAGGTATGTCTTTTAATTGTTTGATTATCTTGTCTTTATCTGAAAAGTCGTCAAAAAGTTCATTGGCAACATCAAGCATGAATGTTTTGGCATATTCCCCATCTATGAATGGCTTTCCGTTTCTCACAATTGCTAAAGCACCAGCAAAGCTAGCAGAATTCAAGTCACCTTGTTGGGTCCAAACACTGAGTTGCTGCTGACTAGCTTGCTCTCTGCACAATAGTTTTTTGTTTTGTTTTGTTTTTTTCAGAGACAGAGTCAGAGAGAGGGATAGACAGACAGGAATGGAGAGATGAGAAGCATCAATCATCAGTTTCTCGTTGCGACACCTTAGTTGTTCATTGATTGCTTTCTCATATGTGCCTTGACTGTGGGCCTTCAGCAGATCGAGTAACCCCTTGCTCAAGCCAGCGATCTTGGGTCCAAGCTGGTAAGCTTTTTGCTCAAAGCAGATGAGCCCATGCTCAAGCTGGCGACCTCGGGGTCTCGAACCTAGGTCCTCCACATCCCAGTCTGATGCTCTATCCACTGTGCCACCACCTGCACAGTAGCTCTTGACATACTTTCTTCCTGCTGTCCCCCGCTGTATATTTCGATGCAAATGTAGTATGGCATATGTCGAAGTGCCGCTTTATATTTGACTGTTTCATCAATGCAATTTTATCATTGCATATTAGACACACTGCAGAACCTGCTCTCTCCACAAAGGCAAATTCCTCTGTCCATTCCTGCTGAAAAGAATGATACTCATCTTTTTTTCTTTTAGCCATCTTCTTCATCAAAAGGGTTTCTACAATTAGCTAGCTGACTACTTGATTAAAAAAAGGGAAGTTGCCTGACCTGTGGTGGCGCAGTGGATAAAGCGTCGACCTGGAAATGCTGAGGTTGCCGGTTTGAAACCCTGGGCTTGCCTGGTCAAGGCACATATGGGAGTTGATGCTTCCTGCTCCTCCCCCCTTCTCTCTCTCTGTCTCTCTCTCGTCTCTCTCCTCTCTAAAAATGAATAAATAAATAAAAAAAATTAAAAAAAAAAAAAAAAAGGGAAGTTTACTTCCTGACCTCACAACAACTTGTGTACGTTATGCATTATCCAATAAAAATTTGGTGTTGTCCCGGAGGGCAGCTGTGATTTGCTCCAGCCACCAGTAACCATGACCATGAGTGGTAGGAAATGAATGGATTGTAATACATGAGAATGTTTTATATTTTTAATGTTATTATTTTTTTAATTAAAGATTTGTCTGTGAGCCAGATGCAGCCATCAAAAGAGCCACATCTGGCTCGCGAGCCATAGGTTCCCGACCCCTGGCCTAAATTCTCCCTCTGTGTCAAGGAAGACACTTTAAAAGAAAGCATTAACCCTAGAAGAAAGCATTGTTTTTAGAAGTTCTGGGTTTATCACCAAAAGAAAAGAAAGTAACGCAACAGAAGTTTAGCTAAGCCTTGTTCAAACAGACCAGGAGTTTTACAAATGTGTGTCCACATCCTTGTTTGCTCCACATCATTCACCTACTGTAAAACTCAAAGCATTCCACAGCTTGTTCCCCTCAAACACAGTTTTTAAAGTGCCATGCTTTATCTGTTGAATATTTTATCCACTGTAGCTCCTTCATGCACCAACTGGGCCCTGAGGACCCAGCTGTGGAGCAAACAGCCTCTGCCCTCCTGGAGCTCAAACTCCGGGACTGCATCGTCCAGCAAAACTCTGCCACGTCTGTGCTGTCACTAGTGACATGTTGCTGTTGAGCACTGGAAATGTGGCTAATGCAAACTTTTAATTGCATTCTATTTTAACTACAGTACTTTAAATTTAAAAAGCCATATGTGAATAATGGCATTATCTTGAACCACACTGCTCTAGAATCTATCAGAATCTGTGAGACACCCAGGTGACACTGTCAATTGTAATTTTTTTTTTTAATTAAGAGAGGCAGGGATACAGAGAGACAGACTCCCGCATGCTCCCCAAGTCCCCTACAGGGCGATGTTCTGTCCATCTGGGGCTGCTACTCTGTTGCTCCGCAATCGAGCTTTCAGTGCCTGAGATGAGGCCACGAAACCATCCTCAGCTCCGGGGCCAACTTGCTCAAACCATTCAAGGGGAAGAGAGAGAGGGGAAAGGAAGAGAGAGGAGAGAGAAAAAGAAAGGGTAGGGGGAAGGGTGGAGAAGCAGATGGTTGCTTCTCCTGTGTGCCCTTACTGGGAATCAAACCTGAGACTTCTACATGCTGGGGTATGCTCTACCACTGAGCAAACTGGCCAAGGCCCGTCCATCACAATTTGAGGATGAGTCTAGGTTCTTATCATCAGCTCATCTCCATCATCTCAAACTCTCTCCCCTCTCTCTCCATTCTGCCCTCCCCAAACCACTCTCCCTAAGATGCTCCTATGTTGTTATTCCCCTGCTCAGGAGCTGAATGCTCCCTCCTGCCCACTCTGCAGACTATCTTTTCCTCTTTAAATCCTCTGGCCCCAGTTAGCCTGCCCACTGTCCCACCACAACCATTGTAGGTTGTGGTAGGGATGCCATGCACTCTCCACTCAGCAGAGGAGAATCTTCTTCCTTCCATCTCAGATCCTGTTTATTTGCTGTTGACCCCCCCCCCCCGCCTGAAAACACACACAAAAGGAATTCCTTCTGTGCACTGTTTTCTCAATTTGATCCTACCCAATGAGTTGCAGAGGCACATTCAGGCTTTACAACAAGGTGCTCCTGGGAGCACCCTGCTACTTGCTAGATGGGATGCTGTCCAACGCCAAATAGATCTTCAAATTAAAAAAGAAAGGACTGCACTCCCTGGGCTGCCCTCCTTTGCTCCCTGGGGAACCAGACTAGAGGCAAGCACAGAAGACAGAGAGAGTGACATGACGCAGAGCAGCAGCGTCTGTGTTGGAAGTGTGTTTCACACCCCTAGGATGACAGCTAAAAGTTGACCAAGTGCAGGTGTAGACCCTGACTCTTCTCCCTGCCTCCTGGCCCAAGTTTCTGCCCACAGCACTTTTCCTCTCTTCTCCCTCTGCCCTCCTTTACTACAAAATGTCCACCGCTTCTTGGGGCTGCGGCTGTCAAACCTCAAACTTTGGGGATCCCCCTTGCCCTCTAGCTCTGGGCACTGTGGCCTTCTCTCGACCTAGAACCCACACTCCAGCAGTTCCTCAACCCCAGGCCGCACTCTTGAGGGTCACCTGGTGCTTGCCCTCCCAGGTCTGTGCACCTGGGGTCACGCTGAGAACCCCGCAGTTGCCTCTGGACGAGGCCTCTTGCATATTCTTCTCCTCTTCTTCCATCTGACCCAAGCGCAGAGCCGCCACCTGGGAGCCTGAGACCGCTGCGTTCCGACCCCAAGTTCGGATCTGCTCCCGCCATCTCCGCACCCCCACGCATTCTTTCCAAAGGCGTCGCGCGCATGTAGGTCTCCTTGTGGGATCCCTCCCAAACACCCGGTTGCGTTGTTCCCACGCTTTCCTCTGCCTTGCAGGTCAGGAGGACCCTGGCGGTCTGGACAGCCGCTCGGGCCCCCCCACCCCCGGCGTGCAGACCACGGCGAGAGTATGGAAGACGCGCGGCAGCGTCTGCCCCTGGGCTCCTACGAGCCGCCGGGGTCTCCCATGTGCGGAACAGGCGTACAGTCGGGGCCGCCCCTCTAGTGTGGGCCCGATCCAGGCATAAACAGGCGGGCTCGAGCCCCACTCTCCTCGCACCCAGCTCCGCTCCCCGTCGGCCCGCTGTGCACTCGCGGGCCGCCGCCTTTCCTCCCTGGCCCTACGCTGGGATGCTATGTGTATTTTTACTTTCAGTCAAGCCCCAGCCTTGGTCCTCCCTGGGCGCGGTTCCGCTCTTCCCTGGCCGCTGTATGCTCACCCGGCCCCGCTCCTCCATGGCCCTTCGTGTGCTCCGCCCGCCCCGGGCCCCGGACCAACTCTTCTCCTAGCCCCACTCCTCTCCAGCCCGCTGTGACTACCCGCTTCTCCTCAGCTCCGCGCTCACCCGCCGGGTGGCCGTACAGGGACTCCGCGGCGCCGTCCTGCAGGCTCGCTAGGATCTCGCCCTTGCCCACATCACTGTCACCCACTAGAAGGAACTTGAGCAGAAAGTCGTAGGCGCGGACCGGGCTGCCCAGAACACTCATGGTGCCGGCACCCATGCCCGACCTGTGGGACCGCGCAAGGCGGCGGCTGGGCACCCGGACGCCACGCAAACCCGCAATCTACCAAACACTACCGCTCCACGCCCCAGCCGCCTGACAGCGTGATGTACCGCCCCTTTTCGCTATTGGCTGGCCACAGTTGCTAAGGCGTTTGCACACGCTTATTGAAAGATATGCCCGGCCATCTCACCGTCGTCTCCGCCTCCAGTTTAACACCGCAGCCAATGACGGACTGGAGGCGGGGCCATAGTGCCCAGAGACGGTGAGGGGTGGAACCAGAGAAGACAGTGGACGGGGTCACTGCTCAGGCAGCCAATGCTGGGCGGGAGGAGTAGTGGGCGGGTACCCCTCCGCCCTTCCCCCCCACCTCTTCCATCTTTTATCCCCGCCATCCCCACTCCTTCCAGGTGAGCCAGCACTGTAACCCCTGGCCAGGTTGCCTAATGCCAAGGGTCCCTGTCTGAAACGAGCTCGCGGTGCTACCCCACGACTGCTCTAGGACCTCGTTCTTGTCCCAGAGCAACTAAGAGTCCGTGGGTGCGCGTGACTGTGTGTGCTTGTGCGCCTGTGTACGTGTTCATGAATGTGCCTCTGTGTGCGTCCGTGTACGTGTCTGTGCAGGTGCTGGGAATAGGACAAGGTGGAGACTGTCCAGGCCCAGGCTTCCCTCCTGGTCTAGGAAAAATACAGGTTCAAAATACAGCAAGAATCGTTTGATTTGAGAATCGTGACATATATGAACTGTTTGTATTTTTCTTGCAGCTGGTTGCAGTTCATCAGCCCGGTGGGAGGATGATGGGTGGAGAGAGCTCAAGCCCACAGGGACGGGGTGTGTGTGTGTGTGTGTGTGTGTGTGTGTGTGTGAGTGATATCAGAATACCCACAAAGAGCCATGTCCTTTTGGAGCTCACATCCACCTTGCTGTATGTTGGGGGTGTCTGCAGCTACTTACATTTTCATGACTAGTGAGGTTGCCTCGACTCCTGAGGCTCAGTTCTGTTGGGGACATGGTGGGGTGTGATTTGGAGGACCTATTGGGTTTCTCTATCCATTGATGGCAAGGGGTCTATCAGGGACAGACATCTGCCACCCTGAAATGCCCCACTACTGTCCCCACGTACAGGGTTCTGGGTGCCCATTTACACAAGGCAACAACTGGGTCTATTTCTATTGTTACTTTTTGTCTACATAACCTGTGATTGCCTCTTTGTGTAAGAGTCTTGTAATAATTTGTAGAGGAAGAAGAGAGACATTTTTCTTGCCATTTTGTCTAGAAACACAAGATAGGATGTGAGGTCCTCAGAGGAGACCCAGTGGGTTAAGATGTATGAAGAGCCCTGGCCAAATACCTCTTTTGATTGGGGCATCATCCTGAAGGTTGCCGGTTCGATCTCCAGGCAGGGCATATACGGGAACAGATTGATGTTCCTGTCTTTCTCTCTCCCTCTTCATCTCTTGCTAAAATCAATCAATCAATAACATTTTTAAAAAAGATGTGTGAATAGATATGTGTTTTACAAACCCAGTCTCTCTCTCTCTCTCTCTCTCTTTTTTTGCAACAGAGACAGAGAGAGGGACAGACAGGAAGGGAGAGAGATGAGAAGCATCGAGTCTTCATTGTGGCACCTTAGTTGTTCATTGATTGCTTTCTCATATGTGCCTTGACTGGGGATTGGGGGGGCTACAGCATAGCAAGTGACCCCTTGCTCAAGCCAGTGACCTTGGGCTTCAAGACAGCGACCTTTTGGCTCAAGCCAGCGACCCTGGGTCATGTCTATGATCCCACACTCAAGCCAGTGACCCCGTGCTCAAGCCGGATGAGCCTGCGCTCAAGCGGGTGACCTCAGGGTTTTGAACCTGGGTCCTCCATGTCCCAGTGATGCTCTATCCACTACGCCACTGCCTGGTCAGGCCTGAAGCAAGTCTAGGGCTGGTAGTGACTCTCTGGACCCAGAAGTGACTGAGAACCGCATAAACCTTTCCTATGAAAACCAACTTCCACCTAAAGAATAGGTCTCCCAAATGCTCCACTATACCCTGGCATGAGGAACAGAGAACAAAACAGACATTACAGTGGAAAGTTGTGGCGCTCTTAGACAATTGTGGGTAAATATATGACTTGTGTAAACTTCACAGACATATACAACCGTTAGAAACCCCTGCCAGGGCCACTCCTTTACAGAATGGGCCTGTCTTCATCAGCTTAGGTTGTCCTGTCAAAATGCCTGTGGAGGCCCCTGGCTTGTTGTCTCAGTGGTAGAGCATCGGCAGGCATGTGGATGTCCTGGGTTTGATTCCTGGCCAGGGCACACAAGAGAAACATCCATCTGCTTCTCCACTCCTCCCCCTCTCACTTCTCTTTCTCTCTCTCTTCTCCTCTCCTCTTGCAGCCATGGCTCGATTAAAGTGAGTTGGTCCCAGGTGCTGAGGATGGTTTCATGACCTCCATCTCAGGCTCTAAAAAAATGGCTCTGGTTGCACTGGAGCAAGGGCCCCAGATGGGCAGAGCATCGCCCCATAGTGGGCTTGCCTGGTGGATCCCTGTAGGGATGCATGCGGAAGTCTGTCTCTGCCTCCCCTCCTCTCACTAAAACAAAAACAAAAATAAAAAATGCCTGTAGAGCCAGATCATTCTCTGTGGTGGGGCTGTCCTGTGCATTGCTTGATGCTGAGCAGCATTCCTGACCCCTATCCATTAGCTGCCAGTAGCACCTGTCCTCTTAGTTATAACCACTAAAAATGTCTCCAGAATTGCCAGATGTCCCTGGGGCAGCAGTGTAAGATCCACCCCCTACCCCAAAATACACAGTTGAGGATCATTGGTTTAGTGAAATTTGATTTCCAGGTGGCAATCCCTCATTTGGAGATCAGAACAGGGTGTGTTCTCAATGTCAGGCCTCCACCCCTATGCAACCCCCCACCCCTGCATACCTGGGTGATTGGGACATTCTCAATTTCCATCTGGCCCTGCCCTATGTTGTTGGATGGTACTCCAGGAGAGAGGGGAGGAGAGTCTGCTCCTTGCCATGAGTGTAGGGAGGGGGCATCGTCAGAAACTGAGGACAAGGGTCCAGAGTGGTCCAGGCCTGTGATTGATGGTTGTTGAGAGAGTCTCAGGGCATCTGCATATCACCCACTTTAATCTCACAGCAACCCTGAGCAGTGAGGATTTTCATTCCTGTTGATACTGAAGTAAAGTAGGGCTCAGAGAAAATGAGATGGCCAGAGGTCCTGCCAGTGGCTTCCATTGCTGGAGCTGGTCGAGACAATGTGAAAGCCTCAGTTTAGTTTTATTTTCAATTTTAAATTGTGGTAAAATATACATAATATACAACTTACCATATATCTAATTTAAGTGCACAATTCAGTGGTAGTTAAGTGTATTTACACTGTTGTGCAACCATCACCACCATCCATCTCAGGACTTTGTCACCTTCACCAAGCTAAATCTGTCCCAATTAAACAATACTAACTCCCCATTCCCTCTCCCAGAGCCTCTAGCCACCTCCATTCTACTTTCTGTCTCTGAATTTCACTATTCTAAGTACTGTGTATAGAATTATACCATATTTATCCTTTTGTGACTGACTTATTTCAGCTAGGATGTCGTCAATGTTCAGATATGTTGTAATGTGTCAGAATTACCTTTGTTTCTAAAGACGAATATTATATATATAGACCACATTTTGTTTATTCATTCATCTGTGGATGAACATTTGGGTTGTTTCCACCTTTTGGCTATTATGTATAGAGCTACTGTGAACATCTGGGTACAAGTGACTGTGTTTTTATTTTAAACAACAAGAACAGACTGACCAGGTGGTGGTGCAGTGTATAGAGGGTCAGACTGGGACGCAGAAGACCCAGGTTCAAATTCCTGAGGTCGCTGGCCTGAGCGCAGGCTCATCCAGCTTGGGATCCAGCGTGGGATCATAGACATGACCCTGTGGTCCCTGGCTTGAGCCCAAAGGTTGCTGGCTTAAAGCCCAAGTTTGCTGGCTTGAGCAAGGGGTCACTCGCTCTACTGGAGCCCCCCACTCAAAGGCACATATGAGAAAGTAATCAATTAACAACTAAGGAGCCACAACGAAGACTCGATGCTTCTCATCTCTCTCCCTTCCTGTCTGTCTGTCTCTGTCCCTTTTGTTGTCTCTTTCTTTGTCTGTCACAAACACACACACAAATATATATTTATGTTTTTATTTCCTAGGCATATATGTAGGAATGGAATTGCTGGGTTGTACAGTGACTATGTTTAACTGCTTGAGAGTTTGTTCCCAGTTTGCACTGCAGATGGTTTCTGTGTGACATTGTGCAGTGTCCTTTGGCCTAAAGTACAACTGGAGTACCTATAATGGAAGGTATAGGAGAAAAGAAATTCTGTCATGTCTGGGTGATATGCAAGGGATCTCTTTACATAATGTGAAATTTGTATTCCATTTGACTATGGAAAAGCATTTCTTCAGTTTCTTTCTCTGATGCTCAAATAAAAATAGTCTGGAGAACTAAAAAAAGGACTAATTATATTTTTTCCAAAGCCCCAGGCACTTGCACACACTAATGAACTCTTCTTATTTCTCTCTGCTGCTGTCTAGAAGTAAATAGAAACTAACAGCCGATCAGACTTCCACACTGGATATTTATTTGCTGATGACTCACCGAGAATTAACAGCCGAGGTGCCAGCTGTTCTTCAGACATAGAAAGAAAAACTATTTTAAGCAAAGCTGTAACATCACGGATGCTCCAAAAAGTACAAGAGCAACAGGAAATCCATATAATGTAGGTTTCACAACAAACCTTTGCCCCGCCCACCGTTCTGTCCCGGCCCTGCCCAAACCCCGCCCACCCCATGCTCCACCCAGTACTCACCCACTGCTCCACCCATGCTGCACCTGCTCTGCCCAGACCCCACCTACATTCTGCCCCTCAGCAACGCCCTCTGCCGAAGCTCCCAGGCCCAACTCCCAAAAAGCCTGCTCTTCCCAGCCCCCACAGACAACAGCCTATCCTCATCATACAAGACAGTTCACACTAGGCGAGGCTGAGTGGAAAAGGTGGAAGGGAGAGTTGGGGTTCTAGACAATTCTGTCTGGACAACTCCAGCAGAGACCCGGCTGTCTGATGACTCCAAGCTCCTGCACTCAAACTCGATGTTTGGAGTAACTAGAAAGCCTGCTCTATACTCAAGGAGAGTCTTCCCTTAAGAATAAATGTTGAACCTGACCCGGCAGTGGTGCAGTGGATAGAGCATCAGCCTGGGATGCTGAGGAGCCAGGTTCAAAACTTGGAGATCACAGGCGTCAGTGTGGGATCATACACATAACCCCATGGTTCCTGGCTGGAGCAAGGGGTCACTGGCTCATCTGGAATCCTCTAGTCAGAGTACATATGATAAAGCAATTAATGAACAACTAGGGTGCTGCAACTATAAGTTGATGCTTCTTATCTCTCTCCCTTCCTGCCTGTCTGTCCCTGTCTATCTCTCTCCTAAAAAAAAAAAAAAAAAATGTTGAGTTGATGTGGCCGCTCTTGAAGTCAGGTGAAGTTAGGCAGTTCTTGGTGCTGGAAGGTAAGCCTACATGCAACGAGCCTGGCCTGCAGGAGAGGGGGCGGAGTGGGAGCAGAGTTGAAAAACCCCTCTGTCCTCCATCCCTGGCCTCCAGCCCCAACCCTCTCAGATGTGGGCTCTATTTGTCCCACCTAGTCTATGCATTTTTTGTCATTAATTTTTCTTTCTACTAATAGGAGAGTTATAAATGCGTTTTCCAAATTATTAAATAATTTGTATTAACATGTCTTTGGCCTAAAAATTCAGCACCCAACACTCCCTACATATGAAACAAGGAGGCTCTTAGCATAAGTTACTTTATTTAGCTTCTGACCAACATTTTGAACTCTAAGTAACCCCAGAACTTGCTTTTTCTAAAAAACCACTACCCCAGGCCTCAGAGCTTGGTTTGCAAGATTGCTGATGTGTATAGGGTCATAAAACCCCTGGCTGTTTCTCCCTAAATTGTTCCTATAAAGAAACATTGTAAAAAGTCAGTAAGATTTAATGAGCTTGTTAGCAAGATTAATGAGCTCGTTTTACTGCTTTTGTACCATGTTTCGCTAGGCTTCCCCTCCTCCCTATACCCCGACCAAGATGTAATTTTGTCTTTAAAAGCTGGCTCCTGACTGTGCTTGAGGCCATGAGTTTCTTTGGGACACAAATCCACTCACTGGTCCCCAGCTTTTTGTAATAAAGACTCCTTAATTTGGCTACTTTATTGTGTGGCAAATATCTGTTTTTTGCTGTTCCAATATAACAGATGACGAGGGGAGTAAGGGCAGAGTTGAAGAATTTCTCTGTCCTCCATCCCTGGCCTTCAGCCCCAATTCTCTCAGATGTGGGCTGTATTTGTCCCAGCTAGTCCATGCATGTTTTTGTCATTAATTTTGCTTTCTACTAATAGAAAAGTTATAAATGCATTTTCTATATTTTAGTGCTAACACTAGAATTTGCAATATACATATTTAATTTATCAGAGATTCTTCTCTTTAACAACACAAAGACCTTAAAACAATTTATCCCTTTAAATTAAAATATAAAAATTAATTATTAAACCTGACCAAGCAGTGGCACCGTGGATAGAGCTCAATGGAAAAAACTTTAAAAACTATTCTTTCTCTTTCTTCTCTATTCATTTGAGATAGGACAGTGAGAGAGAGAGAAAGAAGAGAATAGAGCAGGAAGCATCAACTCCCACCAGGCAAGCCTTGGGTTTCGAACCTGCAACCTCAGTGTTCCAGGTCGACGCTTTATCCACTGTGCCACCACAGGTCAGGCCAAAAAACCATTTGTAAAGCCAGTAGCCACGGCCACCATCACAGCCACCTGGCCTGTGCAGGTTCGCATTAGATTCGGACAGTCAATAATGAAAAACAATGGAGCCAAGAACTGGTAGGCCATTACCTTTAATCCTAGCTTGCACCTGGCAGGCAAGTAAAAACACATACTGGGTTCCAAAACCTACTTATTCAGTGCTCACAAAGCTACTGACTTATCCGAGTTTCCTAGAATCAAAGGTATCTATCTCACCAGACTTATTCACCTCTGTTCCCCATCTCCTTCTCCCTGCACAAACTCTGCACAAACTGGCTTCTCTTTCAGCACTCTGCCATCTTGACTGCTTCTCCTGACCTCCTCCACATGGCCTTTCTCTGCTCTTCTAAAGCATGGGCTTCTCCTAGAATGTAATCACTCCTCTCCCAGAACAACGTGATCTCTCTTCCTTTTAAAACCTTTTGGCGCGAAAGCCCTCCCCCAACACATATTAATATAATCACGCCCATCCCAAGCAAGAAGGGCAACTAATATCATCACCTGGGTGACAGACTTCCATGTGGGCAACGCCATCTTTAACAAAGTGAGCATAATATATTTTATCTGCCCAACACCATTCTTTTAAGAATTTTTATTTATAGCCTGACCAGGCAGTGGCACAGTGGATAGAGCGTTGGACTAGGTCACAGAGGACCCGGGTTTGAAACCCCGAGGTTGCCAGCTTGAGCAAGGGGTCACTGACTTGAGTGTGGGATCATAGACATGACCCTGTGGTCGCTGGTTTCAGCTCAACAGTCGCTGACTTAGCCCAAGGTCATTGGCTTGAGCAAAGGGTTACTTGCTCTGCTGTAGCCCCCTGGTCAAGGCACATATGAGAAAGCAATCACTGAACAACTAGGGAGCTGCAATGAAGAATCAATGCTTCTCATCTCTCTCCCTTCCTGTCTGTCTGTCCCTATCTGTCCCTCTCTCAGACTCTCTCTCTGTCTCTGTCAAAAGAAAAAAAGAATTTTTATTTACTTATTTATGTTTTTTAGAAAGACAGGAAGGGAAAGAGAGAGGGAGGAGAGAGATGTTGCAGCACTTTAGTTGTTCATTGACTGCTTTCTAATATGTGCCTTGACTAGTGGGTTCCAGCCGAGCCAGTGACTCCTTGCTCAAGCCAGCAACCTTGGACCTTGGGCTTTAAGCCAGTGACCATGGGGTCATGTCTGTGATCCCACACTCAAGCCAGTGACCTCACTCGCAAGCTGGCGCGACCAGAATCAAGCTGGATGAACCTGCACTCAAGCTGGCAACCTCAGGGTTTTGGACCTGGTTCCTCAGTGTCCTAGGCACTCTGTTCACTGTGCTACTGCCTAGTCAGGCCTCTAGTTGTTGTTATTTTTCAAGAATATAGTGCTTTACCATTTACAAATCTTTCACATACCTTCCATCTGACCTTCACAACAATCCTGTGAGGTAAGAAGCACAGATATTCTTCTTCTCACTTAATAGATAAGAAAAGTGACTATCAGAACAGTTAACTGGTATGCCCAAAGTTCTATAGTTACTAAATAATTTGTATTAACATTCGTCTTTGGCCTAAAAATTCAGCACCCTCCCTATACATGCCTTACTTACTTCACAGGGATAAGTGTTGTAAGGAAACCAGTGAGATTATACAAATGCTCTCCACACCAACACCAAAGTAAGTGCAAATTTAAAGGAGTCTTGATTCAAAACCAGCCACCGCACCGGCACCTAAGTCAGTCAAGTCATGCGGCCCCTAACACAGTTTGAAGTTAGCTTTTAAAGACAAAATCACACACTGATTGTGGTATGGGGAGGAGGGGAAGTCCAGCAAAGGGTAATACAAAAGCAGTAAAACAAAGCAATAAAACAAACCCATTAATCTTGCTAATGAGCTCATTAAATCTTACTGACTTGTTACAATGTTTATCCATAGGATCTATTTAAGGAAAAACATTTCTAAACAGTAGGACCATAAGTTTTGAAGATGATAACACAGTAGTGATAAATTTTTCTTATGTCTAAAAAAACATTTCTAAATATTCTAGGATTGCCAACTCCTGACACATCTGCAATTTGACAAAACTAGCTCCAAGGCTCGGGGTAGAAAAAGTAAGTTCTGGGGTCATTTAGAGTTCAGAATAGGGAGAAGCTAAAATGAAGTTACATATGCTAAGAGCCTTTAAAGCAGTGGTTCTCAACCTTTCTAATGCCGTGACCCCATAATACAGTTCCTCATGTTGCGGTGACCCCAAACCAAAAAATAATTTTGGTGGCTACTTCATAACTGTAATTTTGCTACAGTTATGATTTGGAATGTAAATACCTGATATGCATTATGTATTCTCATTGCTACAAATCAAACATAATTTAAACAGAGTGATTAATCACAAAAACAATATTTAATTATATATTGAGAAATATTTATTACTAATGGACCTCCTTACCTAGTGTATTGGGGCTACCATTCCGTAAATAGCTGCTTAAGTAATGGATCTGTTTTTTCCAGATTAGTGGCAAGTTTTCTATATAGAACAGTGTGAACTACGTCATAGGATACACTGCAGTTTCTGCACAGCATGGTATCTTTCAGGGCTCTTTCACACTATAAAGCAGCGGTTTCTGCGGTGGAATCCACATCTCATTTACTTCAATGGGAGACCTGTGGATTCTGCAGAAGAGAGATCCTCTGTACAGTAGAAATGCAGTTCCGACACAGTTCTTCCTCTCCTATTCAAGTCAATGGAAGGCCGCAGCAGATTCCGCTCAAATATAGAGCATGTTGCTTAATTTTTTCCACGCTAGAACTTTTCCTAGAGCAGAAAAATTCCAAAGGTGGAATCCGCCACCCCCAATAGACTTGTATAGGAGGCAGATCTTTTACACTGCAGAATCCGCACAGCAGATTCCTCAGTGTGAGGCCTCTTTCAGTCTATTGGAGTCAGATCTTTTACACTGCAGAATCCGCACAGCAGATTCCTCAGTGTGAGGCCTCTTTCAGTCTATTGGGGGTGGCAGATTCAACCTTTGGAATTTTTCTGCTCTAGGAAAAGTTCTAGCTTGGAAAAAATTAAGCAACATGCTCTATATTTGAGCGGAATCTGCTGCGGCCTCCCCTTGACTTGAATAGGAGGAAGAAATGTGTCGGAAACTGTCATTTCTCCGCCTCTTTATTGAAATCAAAAGGAGGCTGCGGCGGATTGTGTGGTAACCTGAGATTCTCGGGAGCTCTCTTCCACAAAATCCGCCGCACTCCCAATGAAATCAATAGGAGGCGGATTCAATGCCAGAAACTGCTGATTTCCTCATTCAGAATATGGGAAAATAGTGGGAGATATAGGAGATAATTATACATTGGGGAACAGTGTGAACTACATCTTATAGTGGTCTCTTATAGTATAAGACTGATGTAGTTCACACTGTGTAAATGTATGGTGCTTTGTGTAAGTGTAAGCTGTTTTGTGTACTGTGTAATGATTACACACAAAGCACCTTATACTTATACAGTATTGTGTGCATGGTGTGTGTACTGTTTTTACATTATTAACCTTTTTTACACCAGCAGGCTGTCTTGCAGGCTCTCCACCTCTTGCCTCCCCGCCTCCTAGGCCTCTGTCCTTCGGCGCTTGCTGCACCCGCCCACTGATAACGTCAGCAATCGCTGTAATGCGCTGCTATGGACGAGCAGCCACTCTGCTATGGCCTGTGGAGCGTTCCCCCCCCTTCCCCCGCCCCTTAGGCCCCGGCCGGATGATGCAATCACATATGCACATGACCGCAGGCATTCAGTTTGGAACACATGTCCATAATGGCGTGCGTTCAAGCTGAATAGCGCTCGAGGGTAGCATGACTTCTCAGTGGCTAAAGCCATCGGGAAATATGTATTTTCCGATGGCTTTAGGCGACCCCTGTGCTTTGGTCATTGGATCCCCGCCGGGGTCGCGACCCACAGGTTGAGAACCACTGCTTTAAAGTTACTGTTGGGCAGATAAAATATATTATGCTCACTTTGTTAAAGATGGTGCTGCCCACATGGAAGCCGTCACTCAGGTGATAATATTAGTTGCCCTTCTTGCTTGAGATGGGCGTGATTATATTAATATGTGTTGGGGGCAGGCTTTCATGCCAAAAGGTTTTAAAAGGAAGAGAGATCACATTGCTCCGGGGGAGAGGGTTTATTTTCTAGGAGGAGAGCAGAGAAAGGCTATGTGGAGGAGAGGAGAAGCAGTCAAGATGGCGGAGTGCTGAAGGAGAAGCCAGTTTGTGCAGAGTTTGTGCAGAGAGAAGGAGATGGGGAACAGAGGGTGAGGTAGATACCTTTGATTCTAGGAAACTTGAATAAGTTAGTGGCTTTGGGAGCCCTGAATGGAAAGGGAAGTGTTTTCCTACTGTGTGTATTTTTTGCCCGCCGGGGGCAAGCTAGGATTAAAGCTAATGGCCCACCAGTTCTTGGCTCTGTTGTTTCATTACCAACTGTCCGAATCAAACCTGAACCTGCATGGGCCAGAGGGCTGTGATGGTGGCCGTGGCTACTGGCTTTACAGTTACTTATGCTAAAAGCCTTTCTTTTCTACATTTCAAATGAAGAAAAATTTAATTCAAGGCTAGAAAAATATTTTGAGAGAAAAAAACACTCCACCTGCAAAGTGTAACTTTCCACGATATATGGCACATTCCTCTTCTCATCCCAGCTGGTACATAAATCCAGAATTTTATACTGCCTCTGTTCTGTATTCAACTGAGCAACTGCATTAGGCAGGGGAACAGTGTGATCCTGTTTAAGGTTATATAAATTACAATCAGGGTAACTGATATTATATATAGTAAGTTGAAAATCAACATAAAAAGGCTGATGTGCAAGTAGGACCCACTGAAGCACAGAGCAAGCCGGGCAATGTTATAAAATAGAGCATGTGTAAGGCCAGTAGCCACTGCCATGGTCATGCAGGTTCAGGTTCTCATTGGATTTGGGCAGATGGTAAAAGAACGGTGGAGCCAGAAAATGGTGGGCAATCCTTTATTTAAGTCTTGTAACAGTGGACTAGCAAACAGGCAGGAAAGACAGCTTTCCTTTTCCTCTCTGGACTCTCCTGGACTCACAGGCCCCCCACCAGCCTCAGCACTCCCCAGCCAAACAGGCCAGGCCAAAATCTCAGGGCTCTCAAGCCCCTCAGCTCTCTCTCTCTCTCTCTCTCCTGCAAAACAAGCTGGGGAAAAAAAACCTCTTCTCCAGAAAACAACAGCAAACAATGGCCCCTCCCAAGCAGGGAAGCAATTCACAATTTGCAATCTGCCCCCCTGAGGGCAAGCACTGGCAGCCTTCCACAGACTATCACTAGATACACATGGTATTGCCCTGGGCCAATGCAAAATACAAATTAACAAACCTAAAAAACATTTGTTTACCCAACAGCATGATTGCATAGAAGGAAAATGTGGTGTCAGAGTTCAAATTAGGGCACACACACACACACACACACAGTTATCTAAGGCAAAGTGTTGGCAAGAAGAGTTATTTGTTTCACATTATTAAGATTGTTAATCCAAATTCGGAGGGACCTGAAATATGGAAGACAGTAACAAGGTCCGTCATTTACACATCAAAGCTTTATTGTCTAGCTTGGCCGACAGAAATCTGACGGAGAGCGCGCCGGCCCTTTGTTCTATTTAGTTTTTATAGTTTTGTAAGTGGGAAGTACAGAAGCAAAAATTGCAATTAGGAGCCCCTTACCGCTATTGGTTATAGTCATATGTCCTTTAACATGATAGGACCACATTGAATTTGCAAACCATACATCATTTTGGAGAAAACAAAATTTACAAGCCAACACAATGGTAGAAAGATGTCTCTTTACATATTAAAGGCATTCCTATATTATCTAGTGTTTATCTGCTATCTTTCTGTCCAGAGTCACACACGCATTTACATAGGAGAGGTAGTTTCGGTGGGGACAAATGCCCGCAAATGACTCATTGCTATAAGAAAAGGTTTATTTTGGCTTTTCTCTTCCTGCACCTGGCTAGCTATTCACCCCTTTCCCCACAGGTGTGGTGGAATGTCTGGGAATCCATGTTTTCCTCCCCTTGCATTTACAATACAATGCCAAGGGCCATCCTGGTTATGCCAATCACACAGTACAGAGACTATTCTCACAATTTCTCTGCACACCTTAATCCAAATTAATAAAATGTTCTCCAAGTCTCCTAAAATATTAATATTAATTATATAGCCTTTGGTACTTTACAACACCTGCGGGTGAAATGGCTCAGTGGCTCCTCAAAGATGACCAATTTTTTTACAATGAAAGGGAGGACAAAAATAAATTGAAGAAAACAATATCGTATATAAAAGAAACACTTTATTCATTGCAACAATAATACACTATAATATGATAAATGCATAATAAAAACATTTGTAATATTTTATATTGTAATCATGCTTACATGCCTATTAATTTTTAATAATAATTGTAAGAAAAAAGTACTCATTTGGTAAAACTAAATATCAGACAAAACCACTAAGTTGGAGTGATATTTGAGTGTATTTATCATTTTCTAATTAAAAACATCTGTTTTATGCAACAATTTAATCAAAATGCATTATTAACAGATATGGTCTGAGGTCAGATTTCCACTTTAAAACTCATATTTTGGGAAAATACTTGTAAATAAAATTATATGTATTTGGAAATTATTAAATAGATAATAAATTAATAAAACATGAATTGTGATGCCTGACCAGGCGGTTGCGCAGTGCATAGAGCATCAGATTGGGATGTGGAGGACCCAGATTCTAGACCCTGAGGTCGCCAGCTTGGGTGTAGGCTCTTCTGGATTGAGCAAGGCTCACCAGCTTGAGCCTAAAGTCCCTGGCTCGAGCAAGGGGTTACTCGGTCTGCTGTAGCCAAGGCACATATGAGAAAGCAATCAATGAACAATTAAGGAACCACAATGAAGAATTGATGTTTCTCATCTCCCTCCCTTCCTGTCTGTCTGTCCCTATCTGTCTCTCTCTCTCTCTGTCGCTGCCACACAATAAAAACCCAAAAATACAAACGTGAATTGTGCTTCCCTGTCTATGATTGAATATTCACTGAGAAATAATCATGAGTCAACAATGTCATATGTGCCATGTCATGTTTCAGTAAGAAGTACACAAAGCCATTTGCATGCTCCATATATTGAGCACTTTCTAAAGGGCTCCCATGCAGAGCACATGCGTTTCATAATTGCGACTCACCACACTATACTGATCCTTGACGAATTGTCATGTAAAATACAAATATGTCATATCTCATGCAATGGATCAACTCTGCATAGATCGAATATGGACATTTACAGATTAGTCTTCCAATATCAAAAAAGAGTACATGTAGGAGGACACTTTTTGAGGGAGGACGGAACTTACAAAAGAAGAAGTAAGTTCCTCCCTAAAGGAGGACGATTGGTCACCTTAACATTATATAAATGGGCAAAGGGTTTGTGGGAACCCATGCAAAGTATCTCATGTCATACAGATCTCTCCAGCTGCCTACAGAGAATATAAAGTGTCATCTTCATTTTAAAGGATGACTATTTGTGCTCATATTCTGAAGTACACCAAGGAACAGCTTCATGCTAACTTTCCTTGGCTAAAATACAACCAGTACCATCATTCCTACTCAGACTAGTAAACAGGCTTTTTAAGGTAATGAATTAGATGGCTGTGTCTAGATTTCTTTTTTCCAGATTTACTTTGGATTCTTCTGCTTTTAAGACCCAAAGAAAGTTATACTGAGTTTTTATTGGTAATTCTAGTATGTGTTTATAACAGTTAAAGCGTGATAGGTGAATTTAACATATTAAAAGCATTCTATAGCATTTGCCTGATCAGGCAGTGGCACAGTGGATAGAGTGTCAGAATAGGACGCAGAGTACCCAGGTTCAAAACTCTGAGGATGCTGGCTTAAGCACAGGCTCATCTGGTTTGAGCACTGCTCACCAGCTTGAGCCAAAGGTCGCTGGCTTGAGCAAGGGGTCACTCAGTCTGCTGTAGTCCCCCCAGTCAAGGCAATATGAGAAAGCAATCAATGAACAACTAAGGCATCACAATGAAGAACTGGTGTTTTTCATCTCTCTCCATTCCTGTCTGTCTGTCCCTATATGCCCCTCTCTCTGTCTCATACACACACAAAAAGAGTTCTATAGCATCTGTTCAGAAAAGATTATATACTATACAAACTATGCAAGTCTTACAAAACCATTTTTCAATGTCTTTTCAACTGAGAAGCATGCTTCTCCTAATGTGGTTCATACTGAGCAAGCTTTGTTTCCAGTTTTTTTATTTTCTTCTACAACTCTCTTTCATTTTTTGCCAATTCTAGGTGAAGTATCTCTATTTCTGGATTTTGTGGGTACCAGCTCCTAAGTAATGCTTTAAAAAATTCAAAGAACTATTGAAGTGTAGAAAAGAAAGGCTCTTAACATGAATAATTTTTGGCAAAACTTACTTTCTCTAAAACAAAGAGATAAGCAGAACTTACTTTTTCTGAAAAGACTGTCTATTCTGGGCCTTGATGCTGGTTACCCAGACTGCGGCCTTGGGCTAGCTTTGTGAAGTAGCAGGTGTTCTCAGAATGTTCCTCCTTGAATTAACCCTATAGATCGGGGGTCGGGAACCTATGGCTCACAAGCCAGATGTGGCTCTTTTGATGGCTGCATCTGGCTTTCAGACAAATCTTTAATAAAAAAAAGTAATAACGTTAAAAATATAAAACAGGCCCTGGCCAGTTGGCTCAGTAGTAGAGCATCGGCTTGGCGTGCAGAGGTCCCTGGTTTGATTCCCGGCCAGGGCACACAGGAGAGGCGCCCATCTGCCTCTCCACCCCTCCCCCTCTCCTTCCTCTCTGTCTCTCTCTTCCCCTCCCACAGCCGAGGCTCCATTGGAGCAAAGATGGCCCGAGCGCTGGGGATGGCTCCTTGGCCTTTGCCCCAGGCGCTGGAGTGGCTCTGGTTGCGGCAGAGTGACACCCCGGAGGGGCAGAGCATCGCCCCCTGGTGGGCGTGCCAGGTGGATCCCGGTCGGGCGCATGCGGGAGTCTGACTGTCTCTCCCCATTTCCAGCTTCAGAAAAATACAATATATATATATATATATACACACACACACACACACACACACATAAACATTCTCTGGCCTGACCTGTGGTGGTGCAGTGAATGAAGCGTCAACCTGGAAACGCTGAGACGCTGAGGTTGCCGGTTCAAAACCTTGGGCTTGCCTGGTCAAGGCACATATGGGAGTTGATGCTTCCTGCTCCCCCCCCCCCCATAATGAATAAATAAAATCTTTAAAAAAAAAAAATATATATATATATATAAAACATTCTCGCCTGATCTGTGGTGGCACAGTGGATAAAGCGTCGACCTGGAAATGCTGAGGTCGCCAGTTCGAAACCCTGGGCTTGCCTGGTCAAGGCACATATGGGAGTTGATGATTCCAGCTCCTCCCCCCACCCCCACCCCCGTCTCTCTCTCCTCTCTCTGTCTCTGTCTCTCCCTCTCTCTCTCCTCTCTAAAAATCAATAAATAAATTAAAAATATTTATAAAACATTCTCATGTATTACAATCCATTCATTTTGTACTGCTCATGTTCATGGTTGGGGGTGGCTGGAGCCAGTCACAGCTGTCCTCCGGGACAACACCAAATTTTTATTGGATAATGTGTAACATACACGGGTCATTGTATGGCTCTCACAGAATTACATTTTAAAATATGTGGCGTTCATGGCTCTCTCAACCAAAACGGTTTCCGACCCCTGCTATAGATAAACATCGTAAGAAAGCTTGTTTCACTGCTTTGTTTTACTGCTATGCTTTCTCCCCTCTCCATTCCTCAGTCAGAATGTAATTTTCCCTATAAAAGCCAGCCCCAAACTCTGTTTGCAGCCGCATTGATTTGAATGACTTAGGGCTCCATGTGGTCCACGCAGCCAGCAAATTAGACTCCTAAATTTCTTAATTTGGCTAATTGATTGTGTATGTGGCAAGACGTTTGTTTCTCACTGTTCCATTATAACATATTGAGGCCCCAGTGAGATAAGAGCAAGATAAGAGTCCTTTGGACTCATTTGACTTTTTGTCTTTGCGACACAAGCAGGGAGTTTAGCTCCTTGGCCTGATTGTTGGGAGCAGAAATCTAGCAGGGGAGGTGCTATCTGAGACATTCCAGGTTCCCACTGTTTTTTTTCTGCCAGACCAACAGTCAGCTGTAGACAATCAACATGCCATTTGGAGTCATCAAGAAAGCCTCTGGAGGTAAGCAGAGCAGATTTGCAATCTGCTCAATCTGTGGTTTGTTTGTTTGTGGCTAGCCATCTGTACTATTGTGATCGAGGGTCAGACGTGACTAAACTCACACAATAGGCTCTCCAGTGCCAAGACATTGGAGGAGAGTTATTTGGAAGAGGGGTTTGTGAGCTCTTGGGAAGACAGTTGATGGGACTGAGTCCCACCTCAAACTTCCCAGAACATGTTTGGATTTGCTCTCATATGTTTGTCTTCTGCTTATTTTGCTACTTTTGTTTATTTTTACAAGGTATCCTAAAAGACATCTCCCGGTTTGGTCCCTCTTCAGAATCTCCTTCCTGCATTCTTCTCTGGATAGAAGACCTTTATTTTTCAAGGGTCCCTCTCTGATTTTACTCCTGCCGAGCTCTCATTCTTCACTTTTGTTTTGCTATTCTGTCTCTGTGTTGAAAACCCCTGAGTGACTGTGTGAATAAGGAGCTCAGGTACCTGAGCCTGAGTTTCCAGTGTGTGGCTCTTCACGGGCACCCCCTTCCCTTTCTGTCTGAAAGTTCTTTGTCCTTTGGTTCTTCAGGACATGATTCATCAGGGGTCATTTTAGAGAATTGGCACAAACCTCAGTTCTTGATCCCTTTTGTGGTCTTGGGAAGTTCATTTGTACTCATATTGTTTGTAATAATGGGGGGAGGGCAAAGTAAGAGTCAACTCCTCTTGAGTGTATGCTTAAGAATTTCAAAATTGGACTTTCTGATGATTATAGTGTAAAACTAAGCAAGGGGGAGACTTTGAACTCTTTGTGAACTAGAATGGCCATCCTTTAGGGTAAAGTGGCCAAAGCAGGGCTCATTAGATCCTAGAGATGTCGGAGCTGTTTGGAATGTAATAGCTAAGCCACTGGGCCACCCAGACCAGTTCCATATATAGATCAGTGGAGGACTCTAGTAGAGAACCCCCCTCCCTGGATGAAAGGCTGAGCTGTCAGACACGGTCGTCATGTTTTGTTAGCAACAGCCCCCAAATCAGACAAGAATGTTCTTGTTTTACAAGCTGTTTAGGAAGGTTCAGGATTGCCCCCTCCATATATTTTTCCTCTATCAGCTCCACCTGCTTGGAAAGCCCAGAGCCAGTACCTAGACAGATTAGGAGGCAAAAAGAAAAAAAGGAAGCAGAGCCCCTCTTACCCTTAAGAGAAGCACCATTAGCAGAGGGGAGAGAGAGAGACAAGCCTTATCTTGTCTACGTTCCTTTTTCCTCTAATGACTTGTATAATTGGAAGGCTCAGAATCCCCCTTTCTCAGAGAAGCCTCAGGCTCTAACAGGACTGTTAGAATCTGTGCTGTACACACATCACCCACCTGGGATGATTGCCAGCAGCTTTTAGTTACTTTGTTTACTACTGAAGAGAGAGAAAGAATCAAATCAAAGGCTAGAAAAGCTGTAATGCTGGGGAGAAGTGGCTCTGAGGAAGACAATTGGGATCACCTTGATAAGGTGTTCCCCATAGTCCAGCCTAAATAGGACCCTAGCACTACTGTGGGACAGAAGGCTTTGTACACTTTTCACCAGTTTCTGTTAGCAGGGATCAGGGGAGCTGCTAAGAAACCCATGAATTTGTCTAAGGTGTTGGAGGTTATCCAGGGCTCCCAGGAAACTCCCTCAGCTTTCTTAGAGAGACTGCAAGAAGATTACATGGTCTACACACCTCTAGACCCTGAAGCATCAGAGAATGCTAGGGCAGTTAACTTAGCTTTTGTGTCACAGTCCACTCCAGATATCAGGAGGAAGCTACAAAAATTAGAAAGCTTCCCGGTGATAGTAATTTCCCAATTGTTAGAAATAGCTCGGAAAGCTTATAATAACAGAGACACCCTTGAGGAAAAACAGACTAAGAAAATAACAAAGGTAGATGTAGCTGTTTTAGAACAGCAGAATAAGAAGAAATGGAAGCCTAAGTTAAGGAGAAATCAGTACACTCATTGTAAAGAAGAAGGACATTGGAAGAAAGACTGTCCAAAGCTGAAAGGAAAGTCACAGCAGACCCCAAGAATCCTTAATCTAAAAGAAGACTGTCGGGGCCAGGTCTCCATACCTGTAAGCCTTTACAAGTAGGAGAATACCTGGCAGAATTCCTCACTAGCATTAGAGCTTTGTCAGAAGCCAATCAACGACTGCTGGCTGACAAGGTCACAGCAGGATAAGATCCACAACTGCTGGCTGACAAGGTCACAGCAGAAGAAGATCCAAAACTGCTGATTGACAAAGTTACAGCAGAGAAGACCAATGGCTGCTGGTTGACAAAGTCACTGCAGAGAAAAGGCACAACGATACTTCCCCCTTTGACCTTTTGAATTAATTTGGCCTTATATCCCCCCTTTTCTGGGTGTGTGCTATCATTTATGGCACAGGGATAATAGTACCGTGCTTTCCCTGTAGATTCATAGTAATTTCTTTGGAAATGAGACAGAGGGTGTGAGTTCCACAGAAAAGCCTGTAAGCCCCTTTGCCTGGGCTCATAGATATAAGAGGCTGGCTATGATATCCCTCGAAAAGGGTTAAGTTTGTAGGAGAATTTCTTCTTATTAATCATGTTAGAAAAATAGATTGTGACTTATGAATAGGTAGGAAACAGTAACTATACACAGAAGCACCTTTCAGCCTTCACTTCATTCATCACTTTACCTCCCTAGCCTTTTCATGTGGTAAAGAAACTTTCTTTTCTTCTTGCATACCTGACCTGCAGGTGGTGGGACGCTTTGAGGAAAATAAAGTTAGAACTTAACTAGTGTATGAATATAGTAGATAAATAAAATTTGACTAGACAATAGGATCTTAGGTAAGGTAGAATTATTGATCAGTACTGACCTTTCAGAAGTTTATACCAATATTGTTATTGTTGTTCAAGTTATTGTATAACTGTACTTTGAATGACTTACCACCTGATTTATAGGTTATAGAAATGAATTAACTGTTACCTAGAAATATGTAACCATAGTAAAACAAAAACAATTATTAATCAATGTATTCAAAATATCATGTGATTGTAACTTAGTGTATTGTATAAAAATAAAGCTAGACCAGCATTTGGCAGAGATGCCTGGCAGTAAATGCTAAAGAGAAAAAGGAAAAAGGAATCTGGCTCTCTCACTTGATTTGTGCCAATGCCGTCTCTTCCTGTGGAACCCCTGGATTCCCCCCGGGGCTGGACCCCCGCAGAGCTTCTCACTCTGTTCTCACTGCCCTCCTCGGACTGCTCTCAGGGAACCAAGTATTCATATTAAGAGACTGTTAGAAGCTGGTATTCTTGTTCCTTGCCAATCCCAATAGAATACTCCTTTACTGCCTGTCCAGAAGCCAGGCACCAAAGACTATTGTCCAGTCCAGGACTTATGGGAGGTAAATAAATGGGTTGAGACAATACACCCAACTGTGCCTAACCCCTGTAAGTCAGCCCATCTTTGCCTTCAAGTAGAATGACCCAAAGGCAGGCACCTCAAGACAACTAACCTGGACCAGATTACCACAGGGCTTCAAAAATTCACCGACCCTCTTTGGTGAGGCATTACATCAGGATCTACTAACCTTCCACCAGGAACATCCAGAATGCACGCTGCTACAGTACGTAGATGATTTGCTTCTAGCTGTGGAAATGGAGGTAAGCTGCCACACAGCCACTGAGGGGCTTTTACAAACACTGCAGACTCTGGGGTACCAGTGTCAGCTAAGAAGGCACAACTCTGCACCTCTAAGATGACCTACCTAGGCTACCACACTGAGGCGGGGAAGCGTACTCTCTCCTCCAGTCATATAGAGGCAATCCTTTGAATTCCAACCCCCACTAGCAAGAGACAAGTTTGATAATTTCTCAGGGCAATTGGATATTGCAGGTTGTGGATCCCAAGGTTTGTAGAGATAGCCAAGCCTTTATACTCCTGTACAGCAGGAACCCAAGAGTTAATTTGGACAGATAAGGAAGAAGAACCTTTTGAAACCCTCAAAAAGGCCCTCACTAAGGCCCCTGCCCTAGTTTTGCCAAAGATTACCAAACTTTTCCAGCTCTTCGTTCACGAAAGCAAGGGAATAGCAAAAGGGGTTTTGACCCAAACTTTAGAGACATGGCTCAGGATTATTGCTTATCTGTCTAAGTGGCCAGACCCTGTTGCATTTAGATGGCCAAACTGTCTCCGAGCCAAAGCAACCACTACCATACTGGAAGGAGGCAGATAAATTAACCATGGGGCAAGAACTGTTCCTGACAACCCCACATGCAGTAGAGACTTGGCTTAAAGGAACTCCAGAAAGGTGGATATCTAAGGCTAGGATCACGCAGTATCAAGCCCTGCTCATGGGTCAGCCTCACATTAAGTTTGTCCAGACGCAGGCTATCAACCCAGCAAGCCTGATGCCTGACAAAGAACCAAGCATCCCTTGCACGATTGCTCTGAAGTGTTAGACTCTGTTCAAACTGCAAGACCAAACCTTACTGATGTATATCCATTTAATGCAAAAATACAGCTATTCACAGATAGCAGCAGTTTTGTCCTAGAGAGGGTTCAATATATTGAAGCGGCTGTAGTAACTCCTGATGAGACCATATTGGCCCAAGCCTTGCCCCATGGGACCTCAGCTCAGTGGGCAGAATTTATTGCTCTCACCCAAGTGGGCCAAAAGAAAGAAGGTCAACATTTACACTGACAGTATGTATGCTTTTGCTACTGTCCATGTTCATATAGCAATGTATAAGGAGAGAGGATTCCTGACATCTGCTGTTAAGGACATTAAAAACAAAGAAGAGATTTTAGCTTTACTAGAAGCTACTTGGGTGCTGGAAACTGTAGCCCTTATTCATTGCCCAGGACACCAGAAATAGGACTCAATACAGGCAAAAGGAAATTGGGCAGCAGATAAAGCAGCCAATGAAGTCACTTTAAATCTAGTAGGGCCTTTAGAAATCTTAGTGACTTTAATAAAATGCTTATTGCCAGAGATGCCTTTTTATAACCAACCAGAGGAGGATTCTGCTGTAAGAAAAAGAATACCTAAAAATACAGAAGGTTAGTTAGAATTGCCAGACAAAAAACCATTCTTACCTGAAGCCCTGAGCAGAGAGGATGTCAGTCAGCTACATCAAGCTACTCATTAAGAACAAACTGAGCTAATAGAATTACTTAAGAAAAATTACTACTTACCAGACTTAGAAGCTATTTCAGAAAGCATAGTGTCCAAGTGTCTAATTTGTGCCCAAGTAAACGCTAAACAATATAGAGAAGTCATAAAGAAAAATAGGTATAGTGAAACTTTCCCAGGAAAACATTAAAAGATAGATAAAGCTGCCAGCACAGGGATATAAGTATCTATTAGTTTTCACTGACACCTTTTAAGGATAGGTAGAGGTTTTTTTCTGCTAGAAATGAGACTTCAATAACAGTTGTTAAGCAATTACTATATAAAATTATTTCCAGATTTAGCTTGCCCATTAATATAGGGTCCAATAATGGGCCTGCATTTGTATCTAAGGTCTCACAGCTGGTAGGAAAGGCACTCAACATTAATTAGAAATTACATTGTGCTTACAGGTCTCAGAGTTCAGTTCATTCTTTCAACTTGTTCCAAGCTCTGAAGTCCTAACTAAATTCATTTTAGAAACTGGTGAAGACTGGACTGACTTACTCCCCCTAGTTTTGCTAGAAGCTAAATACACCCCCTACTGGGAAAAATTCACCCCACATAGAATTGTATTAGGCAGGGTGATGCCCCTACTCCCTAGGCTCCCATGAAGACCCCCTCAGAGATGGAGATGGTGTAAATGGATCCCACCAACCCCTGTAAGTTGACCCTGAGAAGGACAACATGTCCTGATCCAGCCACAAGCCAGAAGTGGCTGGTCTACATACAACAGAAGCTTGAGGAATCTCGCTGGGGGACTTTAATATAATTGAACTTTGGGAAGGGGGGGAGCTTGAGTCAGGGGAAGGCCAGAGCAAGTCATCTTAAGAGTTAATTCATATGCTGCTATAAGTCATAAAGAAGGGGGCATAAGTCCCTTTGCTAAGAAAAAAAGTGTCCTGTAACTTACATCTTTGTAATTATAATCATCAAGAAGAAATATGTTAACTGAAGCCTGGGTCTTCCTACTTCTGTTGCAGTTTGTCATTTCAGGGAAAGGAAGTTGAAAAAACTAAGGCCCAAACTTTCATTCATCCTACAAACCACATGTGTACTGTGCACCCCATGTGTGCAGGTCTCTTCATTACCAGGTTCAAGGATTGTTGGGTGATCGGGAAAATGCAACAGAGTAGGCAGATGTTACAACTCCCACCTCCCAGAACCAAAGTGGATTACAACTTAACTTAGGAACAATCATCTTGAAAAACCAACTTTGGACTAAACTAAGAGGAATCTATAACCTAGTATCACTAAAGAAGCCACACTGAGACTGGTAGGAAGGGTGGATATGCGGAAAGGACTGCCCTGCTCCCAGTGGTGAGAGGTGGCCCAGAGGGTCTCTCATGCAGGATGGGTTGTCCAGAGAGTTGTGGGTCCTCAGCCCCAGGACTGCACCAGAACCCCAGTCTGGAGCTCCAGAGACTAGAGAAGGTGTATGGACAGTATTTAGCTGAAAGAAGAACCGAGTTACTATTTGTGAGAGGGAGACAGAACCCTCAGACCCAGGTTCTGTCATAATGGGAACGCACATAAAACCTCATTCGCAGCCACTTACTCGGGGCTCCAGGAGCAGGAAGCACTGAGAGGGCTGGAGGTACGAGAGGAGAGTGTACTCTTGGGGGCACAGGGAGAGACTGTAGAACAGCACTGCCCTGTACTGGGTCACTCCCTAAACCTAAAGTGGTCATGCCTGACCAGGTGGTGGTGCAGTGGATAGAGCGTCGGACTGGGATGCGGAAGGACCCAGGTTCGAGACTCCGCGGTCGCCAGCTTGAGCGCGGGCTCATCTGGCTTGAGCAAAGCTCACCAGCTTGGACCCAAGGTCGCTGGCTCCAGCAAGGGGTTACTCGGTCTGCTGAAGGCCCACGGTCAAGGCATATATGAGAAAGCAATCAATGAACAACTAAGAAGTCGCAACGCGCAACGAAAAACTAATGATTGATGCTTCTCATCTCTCTCTCCGTTCCTGTCTGTCTGTCCCTGTCTATCTCTGCCTCTGTTAAAAAATAAATAAATAAATAAATTAAAGTGGTCATTTTTCCTGGGAGAACCAAGCCAGCAAAGGGAAGCAATTACCCCACCCACCAGAGGCTCTCCTGCTCCAGTCAGTGCAGAGAGACACTTAGAAGCAGGAGGCACATCAGGGACACAGGGTTTAAGTGCTGAGGTCTGGCATACACTGCCCCCCACAAACTGCTGAGTACCCTCTGAAGGGTGGGAGGGCCTGGCTGCTGCAGCAGCCCCAGTGCTTGGCCAGCATGGTGGCGGGGTCAGAGACCAGTGGGGCAACCTGTGTGGTGGCAACAGCAGGGGATGGAGCCCAGTGGCCTGTGAGGTGATGGCGAGGGGGGAGACTGGAGAGGAATCCCTGCGCACGCCCTTGGGGTGGAGACCGGAGAGGCAGACTGTGCACCCATGGGGGGCAGAGCTCAGCAAGGCGAGGAGTCCCCTGTGCCCATTGGGCAGCCCCACGGGGCAGCTTGAGCTGTGGCTCATAAGCCTGCGAGCCTGCAAGCTGGCATGCCTGGCAATGTTGATGCCTGAGTGCTTGAGGAGGTTCCAGCAGCTGGGGACTGGTGAAAAGAACACACCTTGGGGGCCCTGGCCAGTTGGCTCAGCGGTAGAGCGTCAGCCTGGCGTGCAGGGGACCCGGGTTCGATTCCTGGCCAGGGCACATACGAGAAGCACCCATTTGCTTCTCCACACCCTCCCTCCTTCCTCTCTGTCTCTCTCTTCCCCTCCCGCAGCCAAGGCTCCATTGGAGCAAAGATGGCCCGGGCGCTGGGGATGGCTCCTTGGCCTCTGCCCCAGGTGCTAGAGTGGCTCTGGTCGTGGCAGAGCGACGCCCCGGAGGGGCAGAGCATCGCCCCCTGGTGGGCAGAGTGTGGCCCCTGGTGGGCGTGCCGGGTGGATCCCGGTCGGGCGCATGCAGGAGTCTGTCTGACTGTCTCTCCCCGTTTCCAGCTTCAGAAAAACAAAACAAAACACACACACCTTGGGAATAGAGAGGCCACACACACTGTCCAAGAGTAGATAAAAGCCAGCCTAGGAGTTCAGCTAATATTTACAATGGCATCAGGGCCCAGCAGAGGCAGCCACAAATTCTGGATCACCTGTAGCTCCAAGAAGGTTGCTAAGGGCCAGTCGTAAGCAGTAACCCCCACTAGTCTGCACCAGGTTCTGGCCAGGGAGGTCCAGGGCTTATACATCCAGCATCCAGATACAATACAAAGAGCATCAGCTCCGGACCTAACAACCCTATTTAGAGAGGTATCTTTTTTTTTTTTTTTTTTTTTTTTTTTTTTTTCATTTTTCTGAAGCTGGAAACAGGGAGAGACAGTCAGACAGACTCCCGCATGCGCCCGACCGGGATCCACCCGGCACGCCCACCATGGGCGACGCTCTGCCCACCAGGGGGCGATGCTCTGCCCATCCTGGGTGTCGCCATGTTGCGACCAGAGCCACTCTAGCGCCTGAGGCAAGAGGCCACAGAGCCATCCCCAGCGCCCGGGCCATTTTTGCTCCAATGGAGCCTTGGCTGCGGGAGGGGAAGAGAGAGACAGAGAGGAAAGCGCGGCGGAGGGGTGGAGAAGCAAATGGGCGCTTCTCCTGTGTGCCCTGGCCGGGAATTGAACCCGGGTCCTCCGCACGCTAGGCCGACGCTCTACCGCTGAGCCAACCGGCCAGGGCTTAGAGAGGTATCTTAAAAAAAAAACTCCGCACACCTGACCCAGCTAAGACATAGAAAACACTGACACAAGTAACAAAAAGAGCAGTAGCAGCAGACAAGTAGCCCACAGCGGATTACAGATAATATCTAAGGCCAGCCCCAAAAGATTTAGAAACAACACAACTGAAAGCTGGAGGCAGATGACACCAACCATATACTCAGCTAGCTATACAAACAACACATCCAAAGGATCAGTCTATACAGAGACAAAATGGGAAGACAGAGAAATGCAATTTAAATGAATCAACAAGAGAAATCCCAGAAAAAGCACTGAATGAGATGGAAATAGCCAAGATACTGGATGTAGAGTTTAGAATAATGATTGTTAGGATGCTCAAGGATCTTAGAGCAACAAGAGATGGACATAATGAGCACCTAAACAAAGAGATAGTAAGCATCAAAAAGGACATTGAAATGAGAAAAAAGAATTAGACAGAAATGACACACACAATATCAGAAATGAAGACTACACCAGAAGGAATTAAAAGCAGGCTGGATGAAGCAGAGGATCAAATTAGCGATTTAAATGACAAGATAAGTGAAAGCACTGAAGCAGAACAGCAAAAAGAGAGAGAGAGAGAGAGAGACAGAATCAAAAAGTCTGAGGAAATTCTAAGAGAGCTCTGTGACAACATGGAAAAACATTGTATCATAGGGGTTCCTGAAGGAGAAGAGAAAGAACAAGGAATAGAGAACCTGATTGAAGAAATCATAGCTGAAAACTTTCCTAAATTGATAAAGGAAAAAAAATCACACAAGTTCAAGAAGCACAGAGAATACCATTAAAGAGGAACGCAAAGAGACCTACACCAAGGCACATTATAATTAAAATACCAAAGCTAAAAGATAAAGAAAAAATGCTAAGAACACCAAGAGAAAAGCAGTCAGTCACCTACAAAGGAACCCCCATGAGGATGACATTTGACTTTTTAACAGAAACACTTGAGGCCAGAAGGGAATGGCAAGAAATATTCAAAGTAATGCAAAACAAGAGCCTACAACCAAGACTTCTTTATCCAGCAAGGCTATCATTTAAAATGGAAAGAGAAATAAAGAGCTTCCCAGACCAAAAAACAAAACAAATAAAAAAAAAACCCTCAAGGAATTCATTACAACAAACCAATGCTGCAAGAAATGTTAAGGGGCCTGTTTTAAACAGAACAAAGGGGGGGGGGAAATCTAGTAAAACAGAAATGTAAATTTAAAGAATAAAATGGCTGCCTGAACAGTGGATAGGGTGTTGGACTGGGATGCGGATGACCCAGGTTTGAGACCCTGAGGTCACCAGCTTTAGCATGAGCTCATCTGGTTTGAGCAAAGCTCACCAGCTTGGACCCAAGGTCACTGGCTTGAGCAAGGGGTTACTCAGTCTGCTGTAGCCCCACAGTCAAGGCATATATGAGAAAGCAATTTACAAACAACTAATGTGTCACAATGAAAAACTAATGATTGATGCTTCTCATCCCTCTCTGTTCCTGTCTGTCTGTCCCTATCTATCCCTCTCTCTGACTCCCTCTCTGTCTCTGTAAAAAAAAAAAAAGAATAAAATGGCAATAAACAACTACATATTAATAATAACCTTAAATGTAAATGGATTAAATGCTTGAATCAAAAGACATAGGGTAGGTCTGACCTGTAGTGACGCAGTGGATAAAGCATCGACATGAAACACTGAGGTCGTCGGTTCGAAACCCTGGGCTTGCCTGGTCAAGGCACATATGGGAGTTGATGCTTCCTGCTCCTCCCCCTTCTCTCTCTTGCTCTCTCTTACTCTTTCCCTCTCTCTCTCTCTCTCTCCTCTCTGAAAAATTAATAAAAGTCCTTAAAAAAAAGACATAGGGTAGCTGTGTGGATAAGAAAACAGGACCCAGTCACACACTGTCTACAAGAGACCCACCTCAAAACCAAAGATACACATAGACTGAAAGTAAAGGGATGGAAAGAAATATTTCATGCATATGGAAATGAAAAAAACAGCTAGGGTGACAATACTTATATCTGACAAAATAGACATTAAAACAAAGGCTTTAGTAAGGGATAAAGAAGGTCACCACATAATGATAAAGGGAGCAATCCAACAGGAAGATATAACCATTATAAATATCTATGTGCCTAATATAAGAGCACTTAAATATATAAAGTAGATTTTGATGACATAAAGGGTGAGATCAACAGCAATATTATAATAGTAGGGGATTTCAATACCCCACTATCATCAATGGATAGATCCTCAAGATAGAAAATTAACAAAGAAACAGCAGCCTTAAAGGACACACTAGATCAACTGGATTTAATAGATATCTTCAGGACCTTTCACCCTAAAGCAGCAGAATATACATTCTTTTAAAGTGCTCGTGGTACATTCTCTAGGATAGACCACATGTTAGGACACAAAATGAGTCTGAATAAATTTAAGAAGATTGAAATCATATCAAGCATCTTCTCTGATCACAATGGCATAAAACTAGAAATCAACTACAATAGAAAAACTGAAAAACATTCAAACACTTGGAAACTAAAAGCATGTTATTAAATAATGAGTGAGTTAACAATGAGATCAAGGAAGAAATAAAAAAATTCCTTGAAACAAATGAAAATGAACATACAACAACTCAAAATTTATGGGATACAGCAATAGCAGTCCTGAGAGGGAAGTTCATTGCATTATAGGCATACCTTAAGAAGCAAGAAAAAACTCAAACAACTTAACCCTGCATCTAAAAGAACTAGAAAGAGAACAGCAAGTAAAGCCCAGAGGAAGTAGAAGGAAGTGTTGTATTCAGGGTCTCATGAAGAGGAGCCGCAAAAGAATAAGACAGCAACAATATTGCAAGTGGAGGACCCCAATCTATCTAGGATTAAGGTGCCTTGGAGAGAACAGCTGTCCAATTTATTAAGCAGAAATATGTCATCTTGCATAAGAAACTAACAAGTGGCCCCGGCCGGTTAGCTCAGCGGTAGAGCGTCGGCCTGGTGTGCAGGAGTCCCGGGTTCGATTCCCGACCAAGGCACACAGGAGAAGCGCCCATCTGCTTCTCCACCCCTCCCCCTCTCCTTCCTCTCTGTCTCTCTCTTCCCCTCCCACAGCCGAGGTTCTGTCCGACTGCCTACCCGTTTCCAGCTTCGGAAAAATGAAAAAAAAGAAAAGAAAAGAAAAAAAAAGAAACAAGCAGTATACAGTGTACAATTTTATTATTTACTTTCACAAAACTGATTAGATTACTCTTACCCTTTCTGAGACATAGCACCACACCATCTGCTGTCTGATTCCTGACCTGCAGAAAGCTCCAGCAGGGCCAAGCATTGTGCCCTTGAGCCTTCTCTGGGTGTGACTGCCTTCAGTCATTTATGCTTGGTCTCAACCTTCACTTTCTCAGGATGGGAACAGAAAGTCACTTGGTGCTTTGGCTTTCCTCCAACATCTCCCCCCCTTAACTTTAATTCATTCTGCAACATTATGGTGTACAAGGAGGCTTGTCCTTCAGAACAATGCAGGTCGCTTCTGCTCTTTCTCCAGACTAAGCAAATACAAAAACATAAAACAGCAATGACAATTAATGCACTTATTATAGAAACTTCTAATAATTGTAAATGTTTAACAGGGTTTAGTTCAGATAATCCATCAGCAATACTACTTAATAAAAGTACAGTAGAAAGCACTTTCAGTTTTTCTCTGAAAGTGTCATATATATCTTGTTGCAATTGTATTTTCATAGATATATTACCTTGATTAAGCAAATGTCTTCTAACTTTATTCCAAGAAAAATGTCTCATTATATGGATGTGGGGTTATACAAAAGGCAGTAATGTTCCAACCACATTTAAGTTTTATTTGATGTTGTAAGTTTACCAATTGATCTCCCAATAGTAGTACTACTGCCTGTTGTAAATCCACTATTTGACTCTCAATACAATTATCAATCAACCTTTGGCTATTCCATAATTTTTCAGAGTGTTCATGCCAGTTTTGCACAAACTCTGTATTTTGCATAGACTGATGAAGAGCTATTCCTGCTGCTGCCGCAGTGGGTGTAATAGCTATAGTTCCCATAATGGTAGTGATGAACATACTTATGAAACATTTTCCTCTGCATAATATCTCTTTAGAGCCTCATCTATTAAATATTTATACATTTCAGGTGAGTTTTGCCATCATCTATGCATCTGAACAGAAATCCAAACTCCTGTTCTAGCTTTAAGTATATACACAGAATCAATAGATTGATTATAATTAATAGAGGAATTGAGACATGTGTAAAAAGAACAATACACACAAGTAATGAGATTAATTGATTCATTCCAGAATACAGGACTAATCATGAACATATAAGGCAGACGTACACAAGCCTGTATATTATGAGCTTCATTGCATGTAAATGTCAATGAATAGGTTCCTCACTGATAAATACGTGAACCATTCCATGCATTCATATGATGTAAACCTATTCCAATTTTCCATAAATCTGTATGTATAGGTCCTCCTATAAAGTAAAGAGCTGAGGGAATCATTCCTCCACCGTGCCATACAATAGGCTCTCCAGTGCTATTGGTAAATATGGTCTTCTTCCCTTTTTTCCAGGTTAATGTATGTAAAAAATATTTGGTCCAATCATAGTCAACTGGGCCTAATAGGAAGTATTAAGAAGTACTCTTCCAGTTTCTCCTTTACATGTTTCCCACATTATCCAACTGTCTATACCAGTGGTAGTCAACCTGGTCCCTACTGCCCACTAGTGGGCATTCCAGTTTTCATGATGGGCAGTAGCGAAGCAACCAAAGTATAAATAAAAAGATAGATTTAACTATAGTAAGTTGTTTTATAAAGATTTATTCTGCCAAACTTAGCGAAAATATGTCATAAAGTACTTGGTAGTAATTATTATTATATGCTTTAACTTGTAACTTTGCTTTATAAATTTTATAAAGTAAAGTTACTTCCCTACTTTATAAATCACCATTACTGTGGAACCAGTGGGCAGTTAAAAAATTTTACTACTAACAGAGATACAAAAATGGGTAGTAGGTATAAAAAGGTTGACTACCCCTGATCTATACCATTAGCACACCTTTGTTGACAATTAGGAAGATTGGGAGCACTATCAGTGGTGCCATTAGATGACTCATTCTGAAAGGTCTACTCTCATAATATACATAGAATAGGTGATGTGACCTTTTTTGTATAATAGATCACCAACTCTGTGATTTTATCTTTAGGGAATGACCTCCTTCACCTATAAAATGGGTAATACAGCTTGACCAGGTGGTGGTGCAGTGGATAGAGTGTTGGACTGAGATGCGGAAGGACTCAGGTTCGAGACCCTGGGGTTGCCAGCTTGAGCGCGGGCTCATCTGGCTTGAGCAAAAAGCTCCCTAGCATGGACCCAAGGTCACTGGCTCGAGGGGGGGTTGCTCAGTCTGCTGAAGGCCCATGGTCATGGCACATATGAGAAAGCAATCAATGAATAACTACGGTGTCACAACAAAAAACTGATGATTGATGCTTCTCATCTCTCTCCGTTCCTGTCTGTCTGTCCCTATCTTTGTTTGTTTTTTGTTTTTTTTTTTATTCATTTTAGAAAGGAGAGAGAGCAGAAGAGAGAGAGAAGGGGGGAGGAGCAGGAAGCATCAACTCCCATATGTGCCTTGACCAGGCAAGCCCAGGGTTTCGAACCGGCAACCTCAGCATTTCCAGGTCGACGCTTTATCCACTGCGCCACCACAGGTCAGGCCTGTCTGTCCCTATCTATCCCTCTATCTGACTCTCTCTCTGTCCCTGTAAAAAAATAAAAAATAAAAATTTTAAAATGGGTAATACATATGAGCCCACAGTATACTTTCATACAACCTGTCCTTCTGTTGTAAAGTACTGTACCTCACTTCCATGGTAGAGACACCAAGTCCAGATGAATTTTGAAGGGTTTTATTAAAAGGAGGACATTTATTAATATGCTGGCTACATCTGACTGACACAGGGCATATCTGACCCAAATCGTGCAGCCCCAAATGTATCTCAGAGGCTGGTTATATACCCTTTGACCACACACAGGTTGGGGAGAGCATGACAGCATGACACAATCATTAACAAGATCATAACATTTGTCTAAGGCAGTGGTCCCCAACCTTTTTTGGGCCACGGACTGATTTAATGTCAGAAACTATTTTCACAGACCAGCCTTTAGGGTGGGATGGATAAATGTATCACGTGACCAAGACAAGCGTCAAGAGTGAGTCTTAGATGGATGTAACAGAGAGAATCTGGTCATTTTTTAAAAATAAAACATCATTCAGACTTAAATATAAATAAAATGGAAATAATGTAAGTTATTTATTCTTTCTCTGCGGACTGGTACCAAATGGCCATGGACTGCTACTGGTCCGCGGCCAGGGGGTTGGGGAACACTGGTCTAGGGGATTTAAAAAAAACTTAAAACTTTCAAGGTAACAAAATGGTGATGTCATTTTACCTATCAAAGACATTCATAAAACTTTTAGTGTCTATCTCTCCTTCTTTGCCTAGAGCAGGGTTCGGGAATGTATGGCTCGTGAGCCAGATGTGGCTCTTTTGATGGCTGCATCTGCTCGCAAACAAATCTTTAATAAAAAAATAATAACGTTAAAAATATAAAACATTCTGGCCCTGGCCGGTTGGCTCAGCGGTAGAGCGTCGGCCTAGTGTGCGGAGGACCCGGGTTCGATTCCCGGCCAGGGCACACAGGAGAAGCGCCCATTTGCTTCTCCACCCCTCCGCCGCGCTTTCCTCTCTGTCTCTCTCTTCCCCTCCCGCAGCCAAGGCTCCATTGGAGCAAAGATGGCCCAGGCGCTGGGGATGGCTCTGTGGCCTCTGCCTCAGGCGCTAGAGTGGCTCTGGTTGCAACATGGCGATGCCCAGGATGGGCAGAGCATCGCCCCCTGGTGGGCAGAGCCTCGCCCCATGGTGGGCGTGCCGGGTGGATCCCGGTCGGGCACATGTGGGAGTCTGTCTGACTGTCTCTCCCTGTTTCCAGCTTCAGAAAAATGAAAAAAAAAAAAAAAAAAAAGTATTCCTGTGCCCTATTGTTGGAATCCATAGGAGTCCAAAAAGACCAGAGTAAAAGGCTTTATTGAAAGGAAGAAAGAAACCCTGCCGGGAACTTCTCCCAGGGAAAAGAGCACTGGTTACAAATTATGAGGTGAATTTTATAGCATTTGGGAGAACCTGAGGGGGTACTGAGTCAAAAGTTCTGGTATGTTCCCTTTTATGGTTTTATGATTTCAGCTCTCTGGAATGCTCCTTCTTGAAGTGGTTGATCAGCTTTCTGAAACTCTTCTGCCTCAGGGGTGATTATCCAGTAAGTAAGGGTGAGGTCAGGCAGCCAGGTGGGACAACAAAAGGGCAGTTGGAATTTCATATATCTATTACTTCTCAACTCTGTGGTATGATAAAAAAGGAAAAAAGGTGGGGGGAAAGAGAGGGTATGAGGTTCAGGAAGGAGGTTTCTCTCAGACCGGCCATCTTCTGGAGCTACTTTCTGCTGCTATCCCTATTGGGGGCCTCCTTCATGAACCCCCCTTGGGGTAGTTGGAGTAGGGGTTGTAAAAGCATTTGATTGTAGGTAATCCTGAAGATTTCTTTAATTTGAGCCTGCAGGAACTTGATAAAGAAAGAGGCAAGCATTAAAATTAGGCACAGATGGTAGAGCATTGGCCTGGCGTGTAGAGGTCCCGGGTTCGATTCCCCGCCACGGCACACAGGAGAAGCACCCATCTGCTTCTCCACCCTCCACCTCTCCTTCCTCTCTGTCTCTTTCTTCCCCTCCCGCAGCCGAGGCTCCCTTGGAGCAAAGATGGCCCGGGCGCTGGGGATGGTTCCTCGGCCTCTGCCCCAGGCGCTAGAGTGGCTCTGGTCGCAACAGAGTGACGCCCTGGAGAGGCAGAGCATCGCCCCCTGGTGGGCAGAGCATCGCCCCCTGGTGGACGTGCCGGGTGGATCCTGGTCGGGCGCATGCGGGAGTCTGTCTGACTGTCTCTCTCCGTTTCTGGCTTCAGAAAAATACAGAAAAAAAAAATTAGGTACAGAATTATAGGTCCTATAATTGGTGCTAGCGTGGAGAACAAGGAGTTTTCCCACCATTGTTTGGAGTAGGGGTATATTTATAGAATTCCAGGTTCTTCTGTTTCACGAGTGTAGGCTTAGGTAGATTTTTTCAATTTCCTGATTGGCGAAGTTCTGCATGCAGTTCTGTAAGAAATTAGTGAACAAACATAAGAGGCAGAGTCCAAACGTTAGAAAAAGAAATAGGAGAGTGAGTGGACCAATGAAAGGCAATAATCAAGACACCCAATTTTGTGTGAAACAACTGATTCCATGTTTACGAATTCGCTGGGCTTCAGAGAGGGAGAAAGAGTGGGAATAAGACAGGGCAGTGGCCAGTCCCCCTGCCCCAAGACCTACTTCTGTAGAGATTCCTAAAGCAACAAGAAGAAGAATTACCTGTACAGCTCTTTTGGTCCTTAGATTGACTGATAGTGTACTAGGAATTAAGAAAAGCTCATAGGGTGGGATTAGGTTGATATTTGGGGTGACATAGATTAGGGTACAGGTTTCTGTCTAATTAGCAGGGAGACATGTATAGGTGTTGGTCCCACACAAGTAGAAAGCCCCTGATTGGTTAAGGCAGGCTGAGAGGTGAATAGAGAATAGAAGGACAAGAGGTCGGTTTTGTTTCTCTGTTTCTGAGCTCCAGATGGTCAGGGTGGAGGAAAGAGTCACCCTTAGCAGCAGTGGGAGTTGTCAGGATCACGGTGTGTGGACCTGTCCACGTAAAAGTCAGGCCTTGGGTGATGTACTGCTGTAAGTGCCTCTTGGACAGTCTTTGAACAGTTTGCTGAGTAACCTGTAAAACTTGCAAGTACTTAGGGAAAGGGTGTTTACATTTCTTTTACATTGCAGCTAGAGTTTAAGTCCAAGTGACCACTTCTTCTAGCTGGAATTAGCAGCAGGTCCCAGCCTACAATAGACATGAGACATTGAGACAAGAGAAATAAAGAAGATATTATACATTAAATAAAGCAACAGTGCCTGACCAGGCAGAGGCGCAGTGGATAGAGCATTGGACTGGGATGCCAAGGACCCAGGTTCGAGACCCTGAGGTAGCCAGCTTGAGCGCAGGCTCATCTGACTTGAGCAAAAAGCTCACCAGCTTAGACCCAAGGTCACTGGCTCGAGCAAGGGGTTACTCGGTCTGCTGAAGGCCCACAGTCAAGGCACATATGAGAAAGCAGTCAATGAACAGCTAAGGTGCCGCAACAAAAACCTGATGATTGATGCTTCTCGTCTCTCTTCGTTCCTGTCTGTCTGTTCCTGTCTATTGTTCTCTCTGACTCTCTCTCTCTCTCTCTGTCCTGTAAAATAAATACATAAATAAAGCAACAAAATCAGACAGTCAATACCCACAGTAGAGATCTTTGAGGGATAAATAAAACTCAAATATTCAAGCATGTCATAGTAATGGCCCCTGTATTTACAAAAAATGAGATTAGTTTATCTGCTACTTGGAAGAAATACCTTAGGCTCATGAATGATGTCCTTTGGCCTTCAGTGGAAATTCCCAACATGCTGGGCAAGCTCAGGTCACAGGTAGCTGGAGCAGGGCCAGAAGAGACTGAACTCTCCCTCCATGGAGCAAGGGGGCAGCTTACCCTCTCATGTTCCTCTTTCCACAGCAATAATGTGTCCCTTGATGGAGCTGGGAAGCCTGGCAGGCTTCAGTTCAATGAACTTACTTTCCACTCTGGAGCAGGGCCCTGATAGAATTCTATAACGCCTTTTAGAGCACTGGAGCCTTTAAGTGTGTTTGCCAAAAGCTGGTATTTCCTGACCTTTTGGGGGCCTTATTTGCCTTTTTTGTTACTCCCTTGGCCATTATAGACCTTAAAAGCCATGCTCAGAAGATCTCACTGAGGGGCTTCACTAAGAGAGCAAAATTGGAAATCCAGTGTCTAAAGAAGCCTATTAAACTGAGGAAAGAAAGGATTTGATATGTGGTGGTAGGTGGTTGGAGACTGCAGAGTGTCTGAGTTCGATCTAGGGTGAGACTTCAGGTGGTGGGGGTTAAGGTGATGCCCAGATAGACTATGGACTGAGAATGAAATTGAGCCTTAACATAGAAAACATGATATCCCTTCATAGTGAGGAAGTTAAGAAGGGTGGCAGTATGTCTCCTTGAGGCAGGCAGGGAGGGGCTGCAGATGAGTAGGTTTTTTTACATATTGTAAGACAGTACTAGTTTTGAGATTGCATGCTGCTAAATCCTGAGTTAGTGCCTGCCCAAACAAGTATGGGCTGTTTTTGATCCCCTGGGGTAAGACAGTCCGTGTAAGTTGCTGGGCTGCATTAGTGTCTGGGTCATTCCAGGTGAATGCAAACAGAAAGTAAGTGTCAGAGTGTAAAGGAATGATAAAAAAGGCATTCTTGATGTCTAGGACCATGAAGTGAGTGATGTTTGAGGGAATGTGTGACAGTAACTTGTAGAGATTAGGGACTACTTGATGGAGGGGAATTACTGCCTCATTGATTAGGTGTAAGGCTTGTATGAGGTAATAAGCCCCTGAAGGTTTTTGAACAGAAAGGATGGGGGTATTGCAGGGAGAGTCCGTGGGGATGAGTAAGCCTGGTTTAAGAGGTGGGTAATTATTAGTTTAAGGCCTTAGAAAGAGACATAGTTGCACATTAAACAAAGACTTCACATACAGATTATGAATTAAGAAATTTAAATGAGCACGCTTTACTTGTTTCAATTAAAATTATACTAGAGATATTTTCTGACAAACAAAGAGACAAGACAGATTACTCACTCACACAGCTCAATAGAAGAAGCAGGTAGGGAGATGGGTCAAATAAGAAAAAGAGACAGAGCTGCCAGTCTGTAAGGAGGGAAGAGGAGTTTAAGAATAGAGTGGAGAAGGGAGGGGCCCCTGGCCAGCAGGGGAGGAGAAAGAGAGACTGGTATTTGCAAGTGAATGAGAAACAGGATTTTGTGAAAGGAGGGGGCTTTCTGGAGGGAAGAGACTCAAGCAGAGGAGATCTGCAGAGGGACCAGAGAGGAGTCCAGAGAGAGGAGTGCCTCCAGGGGTCAGGCATGGGGGGGAGAGAGTTGGGAGTCCATGGAGAAGGAAAGATTAGGAGCAGAGGTTTTAGACGAGGTTTCTTTGGCCAAAAACGACCTGCGTGTAGAACAAGCGATACAGAAATTAATGACAGGAGCAAAAGTGAAAGGAAGCCTGCATGTAAGAAATTTCAGAAGCCTTTCCCATCCAGTGGCAAAGACTATTTAGATCTCTCAGTATGTTGTAATCGAATGTCCCATTTTCAGGCCAATGGGAGTGATTGCCTAACTGTATTGGGGCCATGCTGTGTTACAGAAGAAAATGAGGGTTTTTTGGCTTAAGGTCAGAGAGGCCCAACTTAGTGAGGTTTTTTATGAGACATCCTAGAGGGGTCTGGTAGGAAGGCTTAGACTCTGAAGAGCCGTGGAGACAGGTGAGCAAGAGGGGGCTTCCCTACCTTTCGTCACTGTCCCAAGAGGAGAAAAATTTGTGTGGGGGAGTCGTCCCTGATAGAGGTCGTCACTACCTGTCAGGGAGCTCTGAGGATGAGAAGTTCGAGAGAGTGGAGAGGTTTGTCTAGGCGCCTAGTTTTCTGTGCAGTCCACTGAGACTAAAAGTCAAACCACTCAAAATGTGAGGTGTGTCAGAGAAAGCCATCTGAACAGAGCTAATTTTGTGGAAAAGAGAAGCTGACTGGGGAAGGGGAAGGGAGAAACTTTTTACCTTTCTGATCCAGCAGGGGTTCAGGACATGGTTAGACTGCCGGCCAATCAACCTACAATTATTCGTCCAAACGGAATCAGGGAGTAAGCCTGGGATGAGCTGCCACTGCCCATTGCTTCCTGGTTATAAGTTTGGATGGCAAAGAGGGATTGTCCAGGCAGTTAGTACCCTGTCCCGGGTTTTGGCACCAAATGTTAGAATCCATGGGCGTCCAAAAAGACCAGAGTAACAGGCTTTATTGAAAGGAAGAAAGGAACCCTGCCGGGCACTTCTCGGGGAGAAGAGCACTGGTTACAGATTATGAGGCAAATTTTATAGCGTTTGGGAGAGCCTGAGGGGGTTCTGAGTAAAAAATTCTGGTATGTTCCCTTTTACGGTTTTATGATTTCAGATTTCTGGAATGCTACTTCTTGGGGCAGGTTTATCAGCTTTCTGGAACTCTTCTGCCTCAGAGGCAATTATCCAGTAAGTAAGGGTGAGGTCAGGCAGCCAGGTGGGACAATAAAAGGGCAGTTGGAATTTCATATGTCTATCACCTATACCTTTTTATCTATCTATCTATCTATCTATCTATCTATCTATCTATCTATCTATCTATCTATTTATTGTAAAGCAGAGCAGAAACTTTATTCTTTGGTCAAGGTTTGGAGAAGGTGAGCTCACGCTCTAATAGCACCATCTTCCTGACTGGAAGGAGCCACTGTATTACAGGCTATGGCATGGAGTAATTACATTCTTTAGGCTTGTGTAGTTACTATTCTTCTGTTGCACTTGGTCCTTTTTGCACCCGATGCCCCAATGCCATCTTGGTCTTTGCACTTGGCACCTTGGTCTTTGTACTTGGCATCTGATCTTTTTACCTGCAACAAGATCTTTGCACTCGGCACCTGATCTTTGCACTCGGCACCTAATCTTTGCACTTGACACCTTGAACTTTGTGCTCAGCACCTTAATCTTTGTGTTTGGGAATCCTTTTTAGTTCTTGCAATGCTGGTGGCTGAGGCCAGGCAGGTCCACATTGGATTCGGTCAGATGGTAGAGAAACTGCAGAGCTGGAAAGAGTTGGGCTATTCTGTTTAGTAGAGCCTTACAATGGCAGTCAAGCACTTAGGCAGTGGAAACTGCTTCTCAGGCAAACAAACAGCAAGAATGGCCCCTCCCAGTGGCGGGCAGGCAATCCACCATCCACAATCCCCCATCTTTTATTACTATACAATTCCTTTTAGTCAGAACTCTTAAAAAAAACTTAACCTGGCCCTGGCCGGTTGGCTCAGTGGTAGAGCATCAGCCTGGCATGCGGAAGTCCTGGGTTCGATTCCCGGCCAGGGCACACAGGAGAAGCGCCCATCTGCTTCTCCACCCCTCCCCCTCTCCTTCCTCTCTGTCTCTCTCTTCCCCTCCCGCAGGGAGGCTCCATTGGAGCAAAGATGGCCCGGATGCTGGGGATGGCTCCTTGGCCACTGCCCCAGGCACTGGAGTGGCTCTGGAGGGGCAGAGCATCACCCCCTGGTGGGCAGAGCGTCGCCCCCTGGTAGGCGTGCCAGGTGGATCCTGGTCGGGTACATGCGGGAGTCTGTCTGTCTCTCCCCGTTTCCAGCTTCAGAAAAATACAAAAACAAAATAAACAAACAAACAAAAAAAACAACCTTTAGTGACATCCAAGCTGGCTTTTCTTTTACCTCAGTTTCCCTTCTTCCTCAAAATCTAATAAAAAGAGGTCCTTAGTGAGTTTCTTCATGTATTAACCATGCATAGACCAACCAGCTTCCAGTTTGTGGCTGGAGCACGGCATGTCATCCCTCTAAGGGTTAACTGATAAGGGTTGGTGGGGTCAGTCTCCACTGTCCATGAGGGTGTCTCTGCTGGGACTGCAGGTTTCAATCGGCTATGGTGGACCCAGGTGGGCATGCCTTTTACCTTGGCAGCAGTGGGAGTGGTCAGGATCATGGTGTGTGGACCCGTTCACATGGGAGTCAGTCCTTAAGTGATGTACTTTTTTACTTGGACTGAGTCTCCAGGCTGAAAATTATGTGCCAGATCTCCTGGCGGTGCTGGAAGTGCCTCTTAGACACTCTTTGAACAGGCTGCTGAGTAATTTGTGGACCCTGCAATACTTAAGGAAGGAGTGGTTACTTTTCTATTATGATTTGATTCATGTGTTCTACCTGCCCTGAACTTTTGGGGCTTGTAGGCACAATGTAACTTCAAATTAGTTTCTAATTAATATTGGGTTCCCTTCCTACTAGCTGTGAGATTTTGGACATAAATGCAGGCCTAACATTAGAATGGGCAAGCTACATCTGGAAAGAATTCCACACAGCAACTTTCTAACAATTGTAACTGTGGCTCCACTTCCAGTAGGAAAAGCCTCTATTTATCTGTCAATTATTTTATTAAAGTTTATTTTTAAATGTTTACTTGGAAAAGTTCCTCTTTCCCTGTTTTTTCCCACAATTTCCTTACTTTGCTTAGTATTTACTTGGACATAAACTAAACACTCAGATATTATGCCTTCTATAATAGATTCTAAGTCTGGCCTTTTTAATTATTCCTTTCCTGCTGGCAAAATCTTTTTCTTATTGGTTGCGAAGAAACCTTTAGCAACAGGGGTTTTAGTAAAGTTATTAAAATTTTCTAGAAACCCCACTGGTTTTAGGTAGCATCTTCAGCTGCCTGGTTTTTCTTAAGTTTTAGGGAGTCTCCCTTCTTTTGCTATCCTGGTCAGTGGATGAAAGCCACCATCTCAGGGGAGAAGACTTCTTTGGGATGAGGGTTTGAGCCTCACCTTTGCTAGTTTTTAAGCTTTCTCTTTATGCCCCTTTTTTGACTGTGCCTGTGTTAGGTTGTCCCTTCTTTTGGGGATCTTACCCATCATTGACTAACCAGCCATCTTCAGGGGCCAGGCAGAGCTATGTGATTGAGGGAGAAGCAAGGACCCTTCCAAAATGCTTAGTTTTATTCACTTATTTATTCTTAGCAGCTGATGATGCTACCTGTGAGGTTGGTTGGCAATAGGGGAAAGTCACGTGAGGAAAGAGATCAAGGAATATTGGCTGGAACCGCCCACATCCATGCCCGCAAAAAGAAACGCTCTGGAGCCCTTTGAAAAAGAACAACTGTCAGCCAATGAAATTTTGCCACATCATATTAACCCAAACACCCTACCAACGCTATAAATTACACCCCCCCTCCCCCGTGGGAGAATCCACGTGACTTTTCTGGCCCATCTTGCAGACCAGAGAACCTCATCTGTGAAGTGGTCTACTAAATAAAGCTTTTGCTATTCCACATTTCGTGGTTACACTCTTCTTCCTTCCTTGGTGGGGAAAATACCTTACACAACCCTTTTTGAAATTTACAATATATTTTTTAATTTCTAGAGCTGATTGCCATGTAAAGGCTAAGTTGACTACCTTAATATCTTTTCTGGTTGTGGCTAACAGAAACTGAGGGAAAAATGTCTAAATTTTCCTCACTTGCTTGGGAGCTATGTCTTACATTCTAATGATTTAGTTACAAGCACCAATTGGAATGACCAATAAATTTTATATTTTACTTAATCAAAAATTTCTTTTACATTTTTTTTTTGTATTTTTCCGAAGCTGGAAACGGGGAGAGACAGTCAGACAGACTCCCACATGCGCCCAACCGGGATCCACCCGGCACACCTACCAGGGGGCGACGCTCTGCCCACCAGGGGGCGATGCTTTGCCCCTCCGGGGCGTCGCTCTGTTGCGACCAGAGCCACTCTAGCGCCTGGGCAGAGGCCAAGGAGCCATCCCCAGCGCCCGGGCCATCCTTGCTCCAATGGAGCCTCCCTGCTGGAGGGGAAGAGAGAGACAGAGAGGAAGGAGAGGGGGAGGGGTGGAGAAGCAGATGGGCGCTTCTCCTGTGTGCCCTGGCCAGGAATCGAACCCGGGACCCCTTGCACTCCAGGCCGACATTCTACCACTGAGCCAATCGGCCAGGGCTTCCTTTTACATTTTAAGAAAACATACCTGCCTGATCAGGTCATGGCGCAGTGGACAGAGCATCGAAGTGGGATGCAGAGGACCCTGGTTCAAGATCCCGAGGTTGCCAGCTTGAACACAGGCTCATCTGGTTTGAGCAAAAGCTCACCAGCTTGGACCCAAAGTCGCTGGCTTGAACAAAGGGTTACTTGGTCTGCTGTAACCCCACGGTCAAGGCACATATAAGAAAGCAATCAATGAACAACTAAGGTGTCACAACAAAAAACTGATGATTGATGCTTCTCATCTCTCTCCATTCTTGTCTGTCTCTCCCTCTCTCTGTCTCTGTGAAAAAGAAAAGAAAAAGAAAACATACCTTATTTATGCTGTAATTTTACTGTCTAGGCTAATCAATAGTAATATTTTTTACTCTAGGTTTGGTGACCTAACACTGAACAATACTGCTCCAAAAATGATAATAAACTAAACATTACATAAAAAGACATTATTAATAACCAATACATATTCCCAAATACCCAAACCAAGATTTCAACATCACAGAGCTATGAAACAGTAAATAAAAAGGAGAATTAATGAAAGGCTTTTGAAATAACATATACATCTCTAACATGAAAAATATTTTTTACACAACAAGAAATCCTTGGTACAAAAAGGAAGTCTTTGGATTTGGCAGCCTATACAATTCTATATGCCTTATTATTAATATAATTTTAGTACAGTTTACAATAAGAGGATTGTAAACTACTACCCTAAATAAACTATTAATTGACTGAGAAAAATAAAGTGCACTCACTATTTTGTAACTACCCAGCTGGCAATGAGATCCTAATCTTTTTTACCTACAGTGCTTTACACCATTAAGTCAATATAAGGGTCAGGGTACCTGGGATTCTTGGTGCCCTAGGGCAGTGGTCCCCAACCATTTTTGGGCCACAGACCGGTTTAATGTCAGAAATATTTTCATGGACCGGCCTTTAGGGTGGGATGGATAAATGCACAAAATAAAATTATGCGACTGACGTAAAAACTGTGGTATTTTTAAATATAATTGTTGAACATGATATTTATTGGGCTAAGTTAAAGGAGGAATGAGCATGTCCTCATTATTCAGGCTGTATTTAAATTTGTTATTCTGACAACGTTTCATATCTGACATCAATATGTAATATGATAGGTTCAGGCTCACTACCAATCATGAAACTACGACAATAAAAATAAACATGAATCCACTGTGTATTCGTATGCAACGTTATTAGAAGTGTCCTCTTAACATCGCACCAACAACAAAACATGAGTAACATCCTCTCTGCCTCCAAACACTTTCTAGTCGCTATAATAACATTTAAACATGCCTTAAAAATACAACACAGCCTGACCTGTGGTGGTGCAGTGGATAAAGTGTCAGCCTGGAAATGCTGAGGTCGCCGGTTCAAAACCCTGGGCTTGCCTGGTCAAGGCGCATATGGGAGTTGATGCTTCCAGCTCCTTTCCCCTTCTCTCTCTCTGTCTCTCTCTCTCCTCTCTAAAAATGAATAAATAAAATTAAAAAAAATACAACACAAAAACAAATATAAAGTGCATGAAAAATACAACTCACCATTGTTATGAATATTGTAAGTTAAGGGTTATTTATTATAATGTTTATATAGAATGAGAAATAGTAGCCTATCTCTCAATAACCATAATGCTAAATCAGTGGGAGCCCTGAGCTTGTTTCTCTGCAACAGAAGGTCCCATCTAGGGGTAATGGGAGACAATGACACCTGAAGTGTGTTGCTTATGTCTAGTCTATTCCATAATTTTGTTTTGGTTGCTGTCACTGCAGAAAATCCCGCTTCACACAAATAGAATGTCGGAAATGGCAACAGGGTTTTTAGTGCTTTTGTGGCGATTTCGGGGTATTCTGCCATGACTTTAATCCAGAACACCGGCAGAGTTGTAGCCTCGAACATATATTTAAGGCCGCCGTCATTTGCGATCTCTAGTAGTTGATCCTCTTCTTGCCTAGACATGCTGAATTCACCTGATTTGTTGACAAATGGATCGCGAATCCATTCCTTGGCAATTCGTGGGTCTTTTGTGGTTGGGAAGTCGTGTTCAAACTCTTTTGAAAGCAAATACAGGTGATCATGCACCAGCTGGGACAATGAAGGCTTGGGCTCAGTCTCTTCTAAAATTTCCGCGAATTTTTGAAACATGTCAAATATACTCCTGTTCACGCGTCGTCCCCACAAATCCAGTTTGGCTTTAAATGCAGCTACTTTATCTGCCAACTTGAAGACAGTTGTCATTTTCCCCTGAAGTGACCAATTGAGTTCATTGAGGAGGTTAAATATGTCGCACAAGTAAGCGAGTTTTGCGACCCATTCCTCGTCACTGAAATGTGCTGCTAGCGGTGATTTTTTTTCTGAGAGAAATCTCTGCAGCGGCTCTCATAATTCAAACACTCTGTCCAGGGACCTCCCTAGGGATAACCATCTTATTTCTGTGTATAAGAGAAGGTGTCTGTGTGCTCTGCGTTCATTTCCTCACAAAGCTTCTTGAACAGGTGCAAGTGAAAGGCATGTGCTTTGATGTGGTTAATAACTTTAACAACATCATTCAATATGCTGTTAAGTTTCAGTGGTATATTTCAGCTAGCCAGCATTTCCCTGTGAATGACAATGCGTAGACTCGCATTCAGGTGCAACCTCCTTAATCCGAGAAGTTAAACCAGACATCCTTCTGGTCATGGCAGCAGCTCCATCTGTGCATATGCTGACACAAAAAGACCATTTCAGTTTTCCTGATATATAGTCATCCAGTGATTTAAATAGTTCTGTGGCTGTGGTTTTGGTTGGCAATGATAGTGCACATAACATATCCTCATGCCCATCCTCTTGATAAAGATAACTCACATAAACAAGTAGCATTGCCTTGTTGTCAATATCTGTAGATTTGTCAACCTGGAGAGCATACCACAGTGATTTATTAATCCTTTCCAACAATTGTGATTCAATGTCCTCTGCTATTTCCTCAACGTGCCGTGTGATGGTGGTAGCCAAAAGAGGCATCTGTGCTATATTTTTAACCACAGCCTCTCCTAGAAGTTCACAACAAATGTCTTTAGTGGCTGGAAGGATCAATTCTTCACCAATGGTGATGACTTCTTAGCCTTAACAATACGATTAGCCTAGTCGCTTAGGCTTAGGTACCATATATTTTCACTCACACACCAATCACACAGGGATCTTAGCCGCATTCCTGGAACTTAGGCTCAGACACTAGAGATTTCCACTCACACACCAATCACTCATCAGATGCACTCCTAGCCATGTTTCTAGAACTTAGACTCAGGCACTAGGGATTTCCAATCACTCCTCTCAGGTGCTTGCCCAGCTGTGTTAACTCAATCCCTACTCAGGTCTCTTCCTGAGAGTACCCCCAAATGTGGCACCACCAAATGTCCCCACTCAGGTCTTTCTCTGAGAGTACAACCAGATGTCTCCAGAAGTTTGGGGTTAACTCAGTCACCACTAATGGTTTTCCAGTGCACAAACAAATGTGCAAACACAAACAGATGCTCTGAAAACCCAAGGCAGAATTGATCAACTTGCTTGACTCAGTTCCCACTAATTGTCTTCCTAAAGTATGAATAAATGTGCAAACACAAATGGACATCTCTTCCAGAGTACAACCAGATGCGTCCCAGATAAGCCTAAGGCAGGACCCAAAACTCTCCACCGAGGTCTCGATCTTGGAGAGCCCACTGCATGAGTAAGATTGTGTCAAATCCCTGTACAGCAGATCCAGACAGACAGACTAGTCCCAAACAACAAGACAAAAGATTGGTTCTACCTACACACTTCCAGAGTCCCAAACAGTAAAGCAGATGATCTGCCTTACTTACATATCTCCAGAGTCACAAACAGCAAAGCCAGAATTCAGAGGAAAGCTAGAGTTCAGTAAAGAAAAAGAGTTGCTTTACCTACTCACTTCCCAAAGTCACAGCAAAGCAAAAGATTTGCCTTACCTACACATCTCCGGAGTCACAAACAGCAAAGCAAGAATTCAGAACAGATGAAAATCTAGAATTTAGTAAAGAAAAAGAGTTGCTTTACCTACATCCTTGATTTCTCTGTCATATTGTCCAAATTGTCAAATTTGGGAATTGGGGGGTGTCTACCTATTAGGCAGATAAAATACATTATGCTCACTTTGTTAAAGATGGCGCTGCCCATGTGGAAGTCCGTCACCCAGGTGATGGTATTGGTTGCTCTTCCTGCTTGGGATGGGCATGATTATATTAATGTGTGTTGGGGGTGGGCTGTGGGCAGGCAGGATCCTTGTAGCCTGGGGCTTGGTTTTAGGACTAAGTCTTTCCCACCCTTTTGATGTGGGGTGGTGCACTCTCATGAGGAATCCCATCATGCTTCAGATAAGTGACTTTGTATCAGAGACTTCCTTATTTGTATATTGGATTAAAGGTTTTGATTTCTGCACTATGAAGTGGGGCAGACTGGGAGCTTGCTCTCTCTTGGTTCCTGAGATTAGCATTAGAGAGGAGAGCAGAGAAAAGTCACGTGGAGGAGGCCAGGAGAAGCAGCCAAAATGGCAAAGTGCTGAAGGAAAAGCTAGTTTGTGCAGAGTTTGTGCAGGGAGAAGGAAGGAGATGGGGAACAGAGGTGAATAAGTCTAGAAACCTTTGAGTCTAGGAAACTTGAATAAGTCAGTAGCTTTGTGAGCACTGAATAAGTGGGTTTTGGAGCCCAGTTTGTGCTTTTACTTGCCCACCAGGTGCAAGCTAGGATTAAAAATGATGGCCCATCAGCTTTTGACTCCGTTGTTTCTTTACCAACTGTCCGAATGCAATGCAAACCTGCATGGGCCGGGTGGCTGTGATGGTGGCTGTGGATAATGGCTTTACACTACCAAAAAACTGTTTGAACCCTACAGGAAAATGGGGAGCCCTGAAAACATCTCAGGTGGTACCTGTCTTCGAGATTACAGAGGGGTCGGGCAGTCCCCCAGAGAGACCAGCCGATTCAGGTGTCTCTACCCGATGACATGGAACACTGGATCCCGGACGAACCCCCAAATGTACACTACCATACCTCACTTCCGCAGGTTTACGTAGAGACACCAAGTCCAGATGAATTTTGAAGGGTTTTATTAAAAAGAGGAGATTTATTAATATGCCGGCCACATATGACTGACATGGGGCGTATCAGACCCAAATCATGCAGTCCCAAATGTATCTCAGAGGCTGGTTATATATCCTTTGACCACATACAGGTGGGGAGAGCATGACAGCATGACACAATCATTAACAAACATAATATTTGGGGATTTAAAAAAACATTAAAACTTTCAAGGTAACACAATGGTGATGTCATTTTACATATCAAAATACATTCATAAACCTTTTAGTGTCTATCTCTCCTCCTTTGCCTAGAGGTACAATTTAATCTCAGGATTCCAGGAAGGGAGGGAGAGGTAAAATCAGTGTAGGCTGGTATGTAAATTTTGTCTCTTATTGAAAGGGAAAGAAAGCTCTTCAGATAACCTTAATCCTTTCAGAGGACTAAAATTAAATGATCCAGTTGTCCTTGTAAGTCTGGAGACTTTCACATTGTTAGAATCCATGGGAGTTCGAAAAGACTAGAGTAACAGGCTTTATTGAAAGGAAGAAAGGAACCCTGCCAGGCACTTCTCCAGGGAGAAGAGCACTGATTACAGACTAGGGGTGGATTATACAGTGTTTGAGAGAGCCTGAAGGGATACTGAGGCAAAAGTTCTGGTATGTTCCCTTTTACCATTTTAGAATTTTAGCTTTCTGGAATGCTCCTTCTTGGGGCAGGTTGACCAGCTTCCTGGAATTTCTTTGTCCCAGGGTTGATTTTCTGGTAATTAAAGGTGGAGTCAGGCAGTCAAGCAGAACAGCAAAAGGGCAGTTGTAATTCATGTATCTATCACACATTCTTCTCCCTCCATTTTATTTTCCAAAGAAAGGACGAAATAGAAAGCCTGACTTTTCCTCTTTAAAATGGTGTCACCAATACTAAGTTTTACAGTTCTCTGGTACCTTACCACACTTCTTCAGGCCTTATGGGTCCACGGCTGTCAAATGGTCCTGGAAGCCAAACAGAATCATTAACATAAACAGAAAAAGAGATGTCTTTCCAATTAACAGGTCTATTTAAAAAAGGATTAGGAATATAAGACTAGTGAGAATAGTTAGTTCCACTTACTGTTACAGACACAACAGCCAACATTGCCAGAAACAGGGTCAAGGACGTTTTTGGAGTCTTAGTCCCAATTAAAACATTTTCTGCCTCCTGGGTAAGTTTTTTCAGTTGCCCCCAAGTAGGCGGTTCAGCTTTTTGTTTCGCAGTAGTCTTCACTTTTACTTCTCTGGTAACATTTGGCTCTAGGCTCAGTCTCTCCACTTCTTCGGGTGGCTCAAAGATGTCAAATCTCCCTCTCTTCCACTTCTGACTCATGCCACGGCTTCAATCTTCTGGAAGGATACCGTCAATGAAGGTATCCGTTGGTCTCTCGTATCTGTGGAGATAAGAGAAAATCCTCACCCCTATACTTTAACTAACCCCTTTTTCCATTGCCCATTATCATCTTTCCAGTTAAAGGCTGTTTCAGGTGGTGCCTTTCTACAGCTGTATCAGTGGCATCATTTCTGATGTCTAAAAATTTTAAAGTGAAAAGTGCTCTGGCTAATTGTATCCTGGGTGTGGATGGAGCACAGAGCGCATTCCTAGCAGCTGTGGCTGATGCAATGCTGTGAGAATACTCCAGCTCCCAGAACCCTCTTGGGCACACCCAGGAAGGGAGCTCTCCCGCTATAAGGAAGTGACTCAGCATCAACCACACAGCTCCCTGATCTTTTCAGCGACTGGCTTTGAGAACATGCTGTAACACCCTATAGGCTGAACCTGTGTATATAAGCTAACTTACTTCCTGAATAAAGTGGATCTGCATCACTGAACCTGGTCCCTGGAGTCAGGTCTTTGTGTCTCCATCATCCTCATCCCCGGCAGTACTTGTCCACAACTGGTGCCTCGAACAGGGACCTAACTGGCATCCAAGGGATGGGTGAGTGACCATCTGCAATGGGAAACCTTCTCCCCCACTCTCAAGCCCCAGAGGCTCGAGCCCTCTGTGCCCTATTGCAGAGTAGGTGAGTTAAAGTTTGTGAAAAGGATCTCTGTACTTACTGGGAGACCCTCTCTGGTTCCAATCCCTGGATTAGGGATGCGCCTCTCTCGGACCCAGATACTTGGGCCCGAGCTTTCCAGCACATCCGTTTGGCCGAAGTACATGGGGGACAAACCTTTCCTCTCTGCCTCATGCCTGCCTGACCAGTGCTCCTGCTGAGGACCCTTTCCACGTTCCTAAGGTCCTATAGGCTACTCCTCTTTCAGAGGAACCCTTGCCTCCATATTCACCTCCCCCTGTAGAGGAAGAAAAGGGCTGGGCCACCGAGTTTGATGGACTTGCAGCCGAGCGTGCAGAAACGAAACTAGATACATTAGAAACTGTACCATCAGCTCCACCACCCGAAGAAGAGGAAGTCGCTACTTCCGCATTCCCTGCTGGGGCTCAATGCCCCACCCGAGCCTGTCAGATGCCATTTTCTACCCCAGCTTTAACTCCAACACATGTTCTTGCTGCAGACTCATGGGCCAGCCTATACGCCCCCATGTGTCTTTTTTCTTTTCCCCCCTCATTTGTCTGTCTGTCTTATCTATTTTTCTGTATCTTTCACTCTCTCTCTCTCCCGTCCCCCTCTCTCTGAAATGATGCTGGAAGGACCCAGCCACGGCACAGTGGCAGGGATCACACCCTCTTCTAACACAAGGGAGAGGTTATGCTGTGTTTTTCAGACAATTTGGATCCCAGGAACTCCCCGACCTGCTTGATAAGGTTTCTTGGGCACCCACTAAGTGGTTCAGTCTTCACCCATCCAAAGCCACAGCCCTGGCCTCCTCCACACCAACTATGCCTGAGGGGAGGAGGTCCTCAGCACTCCAGAAGATGACCTAGTGGCTGATGTGCACACTCCATCACCTGGGGGGATGTGGAGGCTTTGATGGGGTGGGCCCAGAGAATGGCCCCTGATTGACCCCAGGCCCTGGTGCTCTGTTCTTGCTTGTGTGTGCTATAGTGACTGCTGACTCCCAGACATGAGCGGACCCACATGTCTGGGCTGCTTTTCCCCATCCTGGCATAATTATGCCTTTGAAGTTAATAGCCCACAATTTCCAGCAGTATATTCCAGTAACTGCTCCCTTAGTCTCCCTTGTGACAATGGTGGCTGGGAATCCCAACAGTGAAATGGCACTGTATGGGATAACCTCAGTGACCCAATACTACTTAAGTTTACCCTGTTTAATAATACCATCTCCTCGGAGAGGTGGGTTCTCCTTCAAAATTATACTATGGGGGACTTTGCTGAAAACGGTACTACCAACCAAGACTCAGTACTTGGCCTACAAGCCCTCCTCCCCCAGCTAGCAACAGCTGGGTCCGCCCACTAACCTTGCCTTCCCAGGATTGCCTCTTTGCCTGTTCCTGTATGGTGAACATCTAAGAATACTCCTGAGAGAAGGAATTCCCTGGAGAGACTGCTGCATTGCCTCTGGCTTGAATGCATAGACCATCAACCTCGGAGTTTGGCATTGGAGGCTGAGAGACAGAATGCAACCATATGCAGTATGCAGCCCATGGCAAGCCATCTGTTTCATGTTTGGATGCTGGGACCTTTGTGGGAAGGGGGCATGCATGGATCTACATCCATTTTTTACAATCAAAATGGAACTGTGTTTAACAGCACCTAGAAGGTCTCTGTAACACATTAGAAGGGAAATGACATCCTGACCCCTAGGAAGAATTCCCTGTTTAAGACCTCCATTCTATTTCCTAACTAGTCAAACATTACAGAAGCTTGCCTCATTGTTTAATTCAGCTAATCTATTAGAATATAGTATAATAGGTATTATAGTTGTATAGAACTCTACTAGGGTTCAATTGCATAATGTGTAGCATTCAGAAGCTACAACAACAGCAAGCTGTCATTCATCAAGTCCAATTATCCTTAATTAAAAGAGAAGAGGGAGCCTGACCAGGCGATGGTGCAGTGGATAGAGCGTCGGACTGGGATGCAGAGGACCCAGGTTCGAGACCCCGAGGTTGCCAACTTGAGCGCGAGCTCATCTGGTTTGAGTAAAAGCCCACAAGCTTGAGCCCAAGGTCGCTGGCTCCAGCAAAGGGTTTCTCGGTCTGCTGAAGGCCTGCAGTCAAGGCACATATGAGAAAGCAATCGATGAACAACTAAGGTGTTGCAACGTGCAATGAAAAACTAATGATTGATGCTTCTCATCTCTCTTCTGTTCCTGTCTGTCTATCCCTCTCTCTGATTCACTCTGTCTCTGTAAAAAAAAAGAGAGAGAGAGAGAGAGAAGGGGTGATGTGGGTGGAGCACAGAGCGCATTCCTAGCAGCTGTGGCTGATGCAATGCTGTGAGAATACTCCAGCTCCCAGAACCCTCCTGGGCACACCCAGGAAGGGAGCTCGCCCACTATAAGTGACTCAGTGCCAACCACGCAGCTCCCTGATCTTTTCAGCTATTGGCTTTGAGGAACACACTGTAACACCCTATAGGCTGAACCTGTGTATATGAGCTAGCTTACTTCCTGAATAAAGTGGATCTGCCTCACTGAACCTTGTCCCCAGAGTTGGGTCTTTGTGTCTCCATCGTCCTCACCCCTGGCAGGACTTGTCCACACTGGGGGTTTCTCCCTTATTCCCACTTTTCTGTTTAAGTAACATCGATTTCAATGTATAATGAGCTCTTTCAGCAGTGGCTTGCCCTTGAGGGTTATAAGGGATGCCTGTTGTATGTTTAATTTGCTATTGTTGACAAAACTGAAAAACGCAGAGGAAGTGTATGTAAGATCATGGTTAGTTTTAACGCTCAAAGGGATGCCCATGACAACAAATATTTTTAAAAAGTGTTGTATAACATGACGTGTTTGTTCTCCAGTAGCAGGTGTGGCCCATAAAAATCCTGAGGAAATGTCAGTGGAAACATGAACATAGGAGAGTTTCCCAAATGAAGGAATATGAGTCACATCTATTTGCCAAACCTGATTAGGATGCAAGCCACGAGGGTTAACTCCTCCTGAAAAGGGTATAATGGTAAGAGGACTACAGGTGGGGCAGTGGCTCACAATCTCTTGAGCCTGTTGTCTAGCAAGAGAAAACCTTTTGCGAAGTCCAGCAGAATTAAGATGAATAAGTGCATGGAATTCTGTAGCTGAGGAGATATTACCTATAAGCAATTAATCAACAATTTTATTACCTGCAGCTAAAGGACCTGGTAAATTAGAATGAGAACAATATGAACAATATATAGAGGATTAGAACGAGTGTGAATAATATTTTGTAAGTCAGAGAAAAGAGAAAAAAGTGTATCAACAGAGGATCTAGATAAGGTAATAGTTTCAAGAAATCGAACAGCATTGGTAGAGTAGTGAGAATCAGAAACTCTATTAATAGGGTCTGCTACATCTGACAATAACATAAGGATGGCAAACAATTCAGCCTCTGGATGGATTTATAACCCGAGAAACAACGTCACTATTGTGGACCAAAATAAGCTTAAAAGCCATCTTTATTAGCATCAATGAAATAAGTGTCATCTTGAACTAGAGACTCTTTAACAATTTTGGTAGAATAAAAGCTGTTCTCTTAAGAAAATCAATGAGTTTAGATTTGAGGTAATGATTGTCCATTTGTCCCACAAAATCAGCAACACCCTAATTGTCATTGAAGGTTCTGTTCAAAAACCATCTAAAATTTAGTATTTTTCAGAGAAACAACAATAATAGCTGGATCCTGAGCTATAATTTCTCAAAGGTGTTTATGCCCCCAAAATATTATCAAATTATATCTAAATAAGTTTGTAGGCACTTGGTACTTTTATGGGGTAAAAAAAATCCATTTACAGGGCACACAGGAGAAGCGCCCATCTGCTTCTCCACCCCTCCCCCTCTCCTTCCTCTCTGTCTCTCTTCCCCTCCCGCAGCCGAGGCTCCATTGGAGCAAAGATGGCCCGGGCGCTGGGGATGGCTCCTTGGCCTCTGCCCCAGGCGCTAGAGTGGCTCTGTTCGGGGCAGAGCGACGCCCCGGAGGGGCAGAGCATCGCCCCCTGGTGGGCATGCCGGGTGGATCCCGGTCGGGCGCATGCGGGAGTCTGTCTGACTGTCTCTCCCTGTTTCCAGCTTCAGAAAAATACAAAAAAAAAAAAAAATCCATTTAATTATTGCCTGTTATTGCCATAAAATTCCTGTAGAAGAATGTGGCATGGGCATGATTAATAAATATATGGACAAAGTAGGATCTATATGTTGAATTGAGCATTGGGAAATTTGTTTCTAAATCCACTGTAATTCTCACAAAGCTTCAGCTGTTAATTGTTGTGTACTATTCAAATCAGATTCACCTTTTAATATATCAAATAAATGAGTAAATTGATAAGTGGAGGTATCTAACATGGGACAAAGCCAATTAATGTCTCCTAACAGTTTCTGAAAATCATTTAATGTGAATAATGTATCTCTTTGAATTTGAACTTTCTGAGGAATTATACTATTTCTATCAATAGTATTGCCCAAATACTAAATAGAAAATGTCTTTTGAATTTTTTCTTCTGCAATTATTAAACCAAACTCCTTTAAAATCTTTTTAGCTTGTAAAAACAGTAGAGATAATTCTCCTTGCTTATAAATAGCAAATAAAATGTCATCCATATAATGTATTATTATAAAGGATGAAAACTGTTCTCTCAACTCTTTTAAAGGTTAATCTACAAATGCTTGACACATAGTAGGGCTATTAAGCATTTCTTGGGGAAGTACTTTCCATTGATATCTTTCTGTTGGAGTTTGGTGACTGGGAGAAGGTATAATAAAGGCAAATTTCTCTCTATCTGTAAAAGAATGATAAAAAAGCAATCTTTTAGATCAATTGCAATAAGAGGTCAATCTTTAGGTATGGCTGAGGGGACAGGAAATCCAGGTTGTAACGCTCCCATAGGTTGAATTACTTTATTAACAGCTCTTAAATCCATTAGCATTCTCCATTCTCCTGCTTTTTCTTTATAAAAACACAGGCGAGTTCAAAGGGCTAGTAGAGGGTTCTATATGGTCTGCTTCTAGCTGTTTTTGGTCAGTTGTTTAAGTGCCTCCAATTTTTCTTTAGATAAAGGCTGTAACCGTGAGTGGAAAAATTCTGCTTGACCTTTTGACTAAAATTAAAGAAAGCAGGAATTGACCGCTCCCTACCATAAACTACTTAGAAATTTGCTTAGAGCTAGTTCACAGGAGGCAGCTGGACCCCAACCTGCTTACGCGAATAGGTATGTGTTCCTGATAAAGATAGAGATAGGATAAGGGTTAACGACTAACTGCCAACTCAGCTTCTGTAAACAGTTGCTTGCTTGCCTACCAAAGTATAAAAGCCCTTGCAAAAAGACTGAGAGTGCTCTTGGCCACCTCCTTGCCTTGAGCCCGCTCGCGAGTGTAATAAACTTTTTCTTCTGTTTTACCCACACACTTGGGTCTAGAGTCTTCGTGGTGCGCCCTCGGTCAACATTTGGAGGTCCCACCGAGATCCCGCTTCCTCACAGACCATGAGACGCACACCTGATGCTTGGTGAGTGAAACTGGCGGTGGCTGTCAGGCAGGGACGTGAGTCCCTCCTGGCTGCGACCGACAGACGTGTCAGGGGGTCGCAGGCCACGACTCCGGGGGACGCCCTGGAGTGTGAGGACGACCAAGGACGCTTGGAAGTCCATCTGCTGTCTCAGACAGAATCTGTAGATTTGTTGCCAGTTTCCAACCGAGCTCGTTGGTCCGGACCGCTAGGTTTATTTTTAGTTTCATTTTGCCGTTCACGGCGCAGCCGGCTTAGTCTATTCGTCTTTGTGATTGTCCTGGTTATTGTCTTATTTGTGTGTTATTGTCTTTTTGGGTTTGAAATGGGACAGAAATCTTCCATCCCACTGTCCCTGACTTCGTCTCATTGGTCTGAGGTTGATGCCTGAGCCCATAATCTGTCTCTTCTTGTTAAGAAGCGCAAGTGGCAGACTTTCTGTGCCTCCGAGCGGCCCACCTTCAGAGTAGGTTGGCTGACCACTGGAACCTTTCACAAGGACACCATAAAGGCGGTTAAAGCAGTTGTCTTCAATCCAGGACCTCATGGCCATCCAGATCAACAGCCTTATATTTGGGTTTGGGAGGACCTGGCCGATGACCCTCCTCCTTGGGTCCAACCTTTCCTTCCTCCCCCTACACCCTCCCTTCCAATAACCCTCTCCACCACTCCGGGCCCTCCCAGACCTGCTCTAACTCATCCAGACATCTGCTCTATGCTTCCACTCAAACCTTCGGAGCCAACGGCGCCTGCTTCATCCCTGTATCCTCCCCTTCCCTCCTCTGTTCTCCCTGAATCTCAAACTGACCTTATTCTATTTGATTCGAGACTCTCACCTCCCTATCCCAGGGATGTCCCTGCCAGCACTGCAGGCCCCCAGCTTGGGGCCCCACATCAGGATGAACGGGGACCATCAGTAGAGGGTCCAGCCCAAGGTACCCGGAGCCGGAGAGCACAAAACCCAGATGACGTGGCCGTCACCCTGCCCCTTCGACCTTTCAGACCCCCTGTCCCTGACGGCCAAGGGGAGAACATGCCGGCGCTTCAGTATTGGCCCTTCTCCTCCTCAGATCTATACAATTGGAAAAACAATAATCCGCCTTTTTCAGAGGATCCTGTCAAACTTACTGACCTTCTCAAGTCTCTTATGTTTTCCCATCAGCCCACTTGGGATGACTGCCAGCAGCTTTTAGGTATCCTCTTCACCTCAGAAGAAAGAGACCGAATTCTCCTCAAGGCCAGGAAATTGGTTCCTGGAGCTGATGGTCGTCCTACTCAACTCCCCAACATTATAGATGAGGCTTTTCCCCTGAGGCGGCCTAACTGGGACCCTAATACGCCTGAAGGTAGGCAGCGACTCTTACTCTATCGCCAGACTCTGATGATGGGTCTCCGAGCGGCAGCAAGATGCCCCACTAATTTGGCTAAGGTAAGAGAAGTAATTCAAGGGCCAGAGGAATCCCCATCCAGATTCCTAGAGAAACTAATAGAAGCCTATAGGAGGTACACCCCTTTCGACCCTGAGTCTGAAAAACAGAGAGGGCACTGGCTATGGCTTTTATAGGACAGTCAGCTACTGATATTCGGAGGAAACTCCAGAGGATGGATGGGTTACAGGACATGGCTCTGAGAGATTTAGTCAAGGAAGCTGATAAGGTATACTATAAAAGAGACAGCAGAGGAAAAGGAGCAAAGATTAGAAAAAGAACGTAAGGATCAGGAAAGTAAGCAAGATAAACGGAGAAATAAAGAGTTAACGAAAATTTTGGCTACCGTAGTAGGGAAACAAGATAGAAGAGGAAAGCATAGTACCTCGGGCCCAAACCAAAAACCAAAATTAGGACCTAACCAGTGTGCCTACTGTAAAGAAGAAGGACACTGGGTCAGGGATTGCCCTAAGAAGAAGAAAAAGAAAACTGAGGAAATCCTTGCCCTAGGAGATTAGGGGCGTCGGAGTTCGGACCCCCTCCCCGAACTCAGGGTAACATTCAATGTGGAGGGGACACCAATCGACTTTGAGGTAGATACTGGAGCAGTTTACTCCGCCCTGCAGAGCCAGCTGGGTCCCCTCTCAAACAAAAAATCCTTGGTCCAGGGGGCAAATGGATGCCAGCATAGCTCATGGACAACTAAAAAGACAATGGACCTGGGGAGGGGAAAAGTACAGCACTCCTTTCTGGTCATACCAGAATGCCCTGCCCCGCTGCTGGGGAGGGATTTGCTTACCAAGTTGGGGGCGAGTATTGATTTCAAACCTCAGGGACCAGAAGTAAGATTCAGTAACCCTCTTGTCAGTCAGCCTGTTGTGACCATGCTGACCTTGTCTGCTGAAGATGAGTATAAACTGTATGAGACCCCTTCCCCCGGACCCCATTCAACAGAAGACAGGTGGCTTCAGAGCTTCCCAGAGGCCTGGGCAGAAACGGCAGGGCCAGGATTGGCAGTACAAAGGCCTCCGGTGGTAGTATACTTAAAACCCTCCGCCACCCCCATAAGGGTCAAACAATACTACATAAGTAAAGAGGCCTGGGAAGGCATTAGACCTCACATCCAGAGGCTGCTAGGACAAGGGATCCTGAGGCCTTGTCAATCAGGGTGGAACACCCCCCTGCTACCAGTGAAGAAACCAGGGACAGGGGACTATAGACCGGTCCAGGATTTGAGAAAGGTTAACAGTCGGGTAATGGACATACATCCAACAGTCCCAAACCCTTACAACCTCCTCAGTACCCTCAGTCCTGACAGGAAGTGGTATACAGTACTGGACCTGAAAGATGCCTTCTTCTGCTTGCGCCTGCATGAGGACAGCCAACCCCTGTTTGCTTTTGAATGGACTGACCCTGAGAACGGACTCAGCGGACAGCTCACCTGGACGCGGCTACCCCAGGGCTTCAAGAACTCTCCCACCATCTTTGACAAAGCGCTGCACCAGGACTTGAGTGCCTACCGAGCCTCCACCCCTGAGGTAACTCTGTTGCAGTATGTTGATGATCTGTTACTTGCAGCCGCCACCATAGAGCAGTGCGAACAGGGAACTGAGAAACTGCTTGTCGAACTGGCCAAACTGGGATACCGGGCATCCGCCAAAAAGGCCCAGATCTGCCAACTCGAAGTCACCTTCCTGGACTACTCTCTCCGAGACGGTAAGAGATGGCTAACTGAGGCCAGGAAAAAAACTGTTACTCAAATCCCGCCTCCGAAAAATCGGAAGGGCCTCAGGGAGTTCTTGGGCACAGCAGGTTTTTGCAGACTATGGATACCCGGCTTTGCCGCACTAGCCGCCCCTCTGTACCCCTTGTTAAAGGATGGAACTGAGTATACCTGGGGAGATGAACAGCAAAAGGCCTTTGACCAAATCAAGAGGGCACTGTTGTCAGCCCCGGCCTTAGCACTCCCCAACATAGAGAAGCCATTCACTCTCTATGTAGACGAGAAGGAAGGGATAGCTAAAGGAGTATTGACTCAGTCTCTGGGACCCTGGAAATGGCCGGTGGCTTATCTCTCTAAGAGGTTGGACGCAGTTGCAAAAGGGTGGCCGGGATGCCTACGGGTGATCGCCGCTGTGGCCCTCCTGGTCAAAGATGCCGACAAACTGACTCTGGGCCAAAAATTGACTGTTGTCGCCCCCCATGCCCTGGAAAGCATAATCAGACAACCTCCAGACCGCTGGCTAACCAATGCCCGCATTACTCATTACCAAAGCCTCCTGTTAGATAAAGACAGGATCACCTTTGGCTCTCCAACTGTTTTGAACCCAGCCACCCTGCTACCCAGGAAAGAGGGGGAAACTGTCCACCATCAGTGCAGGGATATCCTAGCCGAGGAGGCTGGGATCCGGAAAGACTTATGGGACACACCATTGCCACAATCTGACTTAATTTGGTACACTGATGGAAGCAGTTTTCTGTGTGAAGGAGAACGCAGAGCTGGGGCTGCAGTGGTAGACAAGGAAAAAGTAATCTGGTCAGAGAGACTTGCCCCAGGAACCTCAGCCCAAAAGGCAGAACTAATAGCTCTAACAAAGGCCTTAGAACTGGCTAGTGGTAAACGGGCCACCGTCTACACGGACAGCAGGTATGCATTTGCCACTGCACATGTGCATGGGGCAATTTACAAAGAAAGGGGCCTGCTCACATCAGCAGGTAAAGACATTAAGCACAAACAAAAAATCCTAGCCCTCTTAGATGCTGTCATGCTCCCACGGGAGCTGGCCATTGTCCATTGCCCTGGGCACCAGAAAGGGCAAGACCCAGTAGCCAAAGGCAACAGGAAGGCGGATGAGGAGGCTCGAGCGGTAGCCATGAGGACTGCCTCCAACATCCTTACTATAGAAGCAGAGCCATCCCCCACCCTGACCCACTTAAAGGAACCTGAGGATGCTCGGACGTTCCTCCAGATGGCCCACCATCTCACCCACCTTGGGACTGACAAACTGGTACAACTGCTTCAGGATGATAAAACATTGACCACCCCCAAGAAGAGGCAAATGGCAAAGGAAATAGTCAAAGCTTGTAAGGCCTGCCAAATGGTGAATGCCTACCCAGCCAAAGGAACCAGAGGAACCCGTCTCTGAGGCCCCACACCAGGCCAATATTGGGAAGCAGACTTCACTGAGGTAAAACCTGCCAAGTATAGACTAAGGTATCTCTTAGTTTTTGTAGACACCTTTTCAGAATGGGTAGAAGCCTTCCCTACCAAACATGAGATGGCGGCGGTGGTAATTAAGAAAATTATGGAAGAAATCTTTCCTAAATTTGGCCTTCCAAAGGTAATAGGGTCTGATAACGGACTGGCGTTTGTGGCCCAGGTAAGCCAGGGGGTAGCCAAAATATTGGGAATTAATTGAAAACTACATTGTGCTTATAGACCCCAAAGTTCAGGACAGGTAAAGAGAATGAATAGAACAATTAAAGAGACCTTAACTAAATTAGTCATAGAGACTGGCCGTAGAGATTGGGTAATGCTCCTACCATACGCTCTTTTCCGGGCTCGGAATACCCCTTCTGCTAAAACTAACCTAACTCCCTTTGAAATACTTTTTGGAACCCCTCCGCCTATTCGGGATTTATCCCTCTCTGACATAAATATCCCGAATACCCCCTTGTCTGTTAGGTTACAGACCCTGGCCAGAGTGCAACATTGCCTATGGAAGCAGTTGTCTGACCTTTACCAGCCGGCAGGAGACGGGACCCCGCATCGCTACCAGGTTGGGGACTTCGTCTATGTCCGGAGACACCAACACCGAACGCTCGAACCCCGCTGGAAGGGACCCTACCAGGTCCTCCTCATCACACCCACCGCTGTAAAGGTCAATAGCATCGCCGCTTGGATCCATACTTCACACCTCAAGCCTGCTCCTGCTCCTGATGACCAGTGGACAGTGGAGAAAACAGATAATCCCCTTAAGCTGTGTGTCCGCCGCCGCAACAAATCCCCACCAACTGACCCAGCAGACATGGCAGGTGATATCGGGGACCAGTGACATAGTATGGGAAGTGACTTTCAATGACCATCCCCCCTGGACTTGGTGGCCGTCCCTGTATCCAGACCTCTGTCAGCTTGCGGCAGGGCTGGAGACTTGGGACATCCCGACCACGGACCCTGCTAGACCCCTTCCTTGTAATATGTCTAGGAACCCCGTCTGCCTCAGACAAGGCCTGATGCCTGCAGACTATTTCAATTTCCCCTAACAGTTCCTATTTAATCCCTGAAAAAGAAACTCGATGGGCATGCAGAACAGGTCTAACTCCCTGTGTGTCCACTCAGGCATTTAACAACTCTCAAGATTTTTGTGTAATGGTTAGGGTTTTCCCCCGCCTTATATATCATGGGGATGAGGACTTTGAAGAGACGGCTGAGGGGCGGACCAGACATAAAAGAGAGCCTGTCACACTCACCCTAGCAGTACTGCTGGGAGCCGGGGTATTGGCAGGAGTAGGAACAGGAACCGCTGCCCTAGTTGAAGGACCCAGACAAATGGCCTTGCTAGAGTCTGCTATTAACCAGGACTCAGATCTCTAGGATTAGAGATATGCAAGAGAAAGAGGAGGAAATGTAACCGTGAGTGGAAAAATTCTGCTTGACCTTTTGACTAAAATTAAAGAAAGCAGGAATTGACCGCTCCCTACCATAAACTACTTAGAAATTTGCTTAGAGCTAGTTCACAGGAGGCAGCTGGACCCCAACCTGCTTATGCGAATAGGTATGTGTTCCTAATAAAAATAGAGATAGGATAAGGGTTAACGACTAACTGCCAACTCAGCTTCTGTAAACGGTTGCTTGCTTGCCTACCAAAGTATAAAAGCCCTTGCAAAAAGACTGAGAGTGCTCTTGGCCACCTCCTTGCCTTGAGCCCGCTCGCGAGTGTAATAAACTTTTTCTTCTGTTTTACCCACACACTTGGGTCTAGAGTCTTCGTGGTGCGCCCTCGGTCAACAAAGGCCACTACTCTAACCACACTGGCTTGTCTGTTAACCACTTTAAGGGCACTGCATATTTGGAGGAGGCTTCTCCTTGTGGCCACTAATCTAAATTTGAAAACCCTATCCCAGTTTGATCTAATTTTGGTTCTGCCTGAATAATTTCAGTGGGATTGGTGTTGTTTTTTCCAAGTTCAGTATAGGGATTATATCCCATATTACTCATAATGTTCTTATAAGAATGAGACAGCACTCAAACACCAGATGTGCAGGCTTTATTAGAGGAGAAAGACCTGCCAGGGCACTTCTCTGGGAAGGGCCCCCAAAACAGACTGAGGTAAAACTTTATAGGGTTGGGGATAGCCTCGAGCAAGGGTGTGCCAGTCTATTCAGCTTCTGAAATACTCCTCTTTGGAGTGATTGACCAGCTTCCTGGAATTCCTTTGTCCCAGGGGCGATTGTGCCATAATTAAGGGTGGGGTCAGGCAGCCAAGCGGAACAGCAAAAGGACAGTTTGGAATTCACATATCTATCATTTCTCAACTATGTGGTTACATATGAAAGAAGGACAGTTATTAATTTTATAATATACAGTGAGGGATGATGAGGAGAAAGAGGAGAAAAAAATGGAAAAATTATTACTTCTTCTGAAGAGAACTTAAGAAAAGAACCTTGACAAGCCAAGCCCCCATTCAGTTAAGGAGGTTGTCTATTTTCATGCTATGAGGTCTGAACTAGGCTATGTCTTCGAAAAACTGAGTGAAGAAGTAAAATAATTTTGTGAGGTAATAATTGTGAATTGCTTGCTGCAAGTGCTGAGTGGACAGGGTGACATGGTGATACATGATCTCCTGGTTGAGCCTCATGAGACGTGCTGGTCTGGTTCCTCTCGAATGGGAGGACATGTGGAGATTTTTAGAGACAGTGAACCTGTTGGTGTAAGTTTTTAAAAGGACTGAATATGTGTGGTTTAAAAGGAAGGGGGTTGGAGAACATTCAGGAAGGAACTTCTTGGGCTCAGGGGCAGCTTCTTCCTGCTGTCATCCCTACCTATTTGATATTTCCCCTGTGAAGTTCTCCTTGGGGAGAATTAGGGAATAGGAGTGTAGGAGCATTTGATTGTAGGTAATTCTAGAGATTTCTCTCACCTGGGCCTGTAGGAACTTGATAAAAAAGGGGGCAAGTTTTTGGATAAGGAGGGTTGTATAACAGGGGGTGAAAGTTCGTCCATGGTAAAGTTAGAGATATTTTTTCCTGGCAACCTTGGAGAGAGCAGTTAGTTTGAGCTAAAAATAATGTTTCACGTCTGTTTGTAGGCTCTTCTTCAGCCAAGAAGACCCAGTGATCTTGTCCCCTTACTATGTGAAGGGTTGTTGGGCAGATAAAATGTATTATGCTCACTTTGTTAAAGACGGCGCTGCCCACAAGGAGGCCATCGCCCAGGTGATATTGATGTGTGTTGGGGGCAGGTGGTGGGCAGGCAGGATCGTTGTAGCCTGGGGCTTGGTTTTGGGATTAAGCCTTTCCCACCCTTTTTGATGTGGGGTGGTACAATCCAATCATGCCTCAGAGAAGTGACTTTGTATTAGAGACTTTCCTATTTTGTATATTGGATTAAAGGTTTGGAATCTACACTATAAAATGGGGGCAGAACGAGAGCTTGCTCTCTTGGATCCTGGGATGATTAGCATGAGAGAGCAGAGGGAGCAGAGCAGAGAGCAGAAAGAGGCAATGTGGCCAAGAGAAGCAGCCAAGATGGCGGAGTGCTGAGTGAGATGCCAGTTTGTGTAGAGAGAAGGAAGGAGATGGGGAACTGAGGAGAATAAGGCTGGTGAGCTAGAAACCTTTGATTCTAGGAAACTCGGATAAGTCAGTGGCTTTGTGAGCACTAAATGTGAGTGGGTTTTGGAGCCCAGTGTGTAGTTTTTACTTGCCCGCCGGGTGCAAGCTAGGATTAAAGACTATGGCCCACCAGTTTGTGGCTCCGTTGTTTCTTTACTGACTGTCTGAATCCAATGCAAACCTGCATGGGACAGGCGGCTGCTGTGATAGTGGCCGTGGCTTCTGGCTTTACAAAGGTAAAAAGACTGAGAAGCGTTAAGAGGTGAATGCTATTTATTCTCTTACTTCTTCAGGGATATGGGAGAGCTTTAGGGTTAGGGGACCTGTAGGGGTTAAAAGATAGGATTTAGGAGGTTTGCTGATATAGGGTTTCAGATTTTTCTGTTTCGCAAGGGCGGGTTTCAGGGTTGGTGTGTAGAATTTTCCAATTTTCTGATTGGTGAAGGTCTGCATGCAGTTCTGTAAGAAACAAGTGAACAAACATAAGAGGCAGGGTCCAAAAATTAGAAAAATAAATAGGAGAGTGAGTGGACCACTGAAAGGCATTAGTCAAGACACCCAGTTTGTGTGAAACCACTGATTCCATGTTTATGAATTTTCTGGGCTTGAGAGAGAGAGAGAAAGAGAGAGTAGGAATAAGACAGGGAAGTGGCCAGTCCCCCTGCCCCTAGACCTACTTCTGTAGAGATTTCTAAAGCAATAAGAAGAGGGATTACTTGTACAGCTTGTTTGGTCCTTAGATTGACGGGTATAGTACTAAGAACTGGAAGAGGCTCATGGGGTGGGATTAGGTTGATATTTGGGGTGACATAGATTAGGGTATAGGTTTTTGTTCAATTAGTAGGGAGACACATATAGGTGTTGGTCCAACACAGTAGAAAGCCCTTGATTGGGTGAGGCAGGTTAAGAGGTGAATAGAGAATAGAAGGACAAGTAGTTGGTTTTGTTTCTCTGTTTCTGAGCTCTAGATGGTCAGGGTAAAGGAAAGAGTCATCCCAATAAGTGGGGAAAGTAAAGGATTGTTAGTTAGGGTGACTAATTAAACATTCTTTGAAAACTCGTTTTCTGATTTTTCAAATTTTTTTTCTCGGTACAAACTGCATAAACCTTCTACAACTTACATAAACCTTCAGCTTTCATGCACTTTCTTATCTAAAAATAACTGGCTTTCATAACAACTTGCTTTTTCCTTTTTCACTCAAAAGTATTTTCATACCTTATACCTTCTATTATCAAAACCATACAATTCTTTTCTAGTCAGAACTCTTGATTTAAAAATCTTTAACATTTAGTGACAATTAAGTTGACTTTCTTTTCCTCTAGTTTTCCTTTTCCCAAAGTCTGATAAAAGAGTCCTTAGTTTTTCATATATTTGCCATACGTAGACCAACCAGTTTCAAGTTTGTGGTTGGAGTAAGGCATGCCATCTTTCTATTTTAGCAGCAGTGGGAGTTGTCAGGATCACAGTGTGTGGACCTGTCCACGTGAATGTCAGTCCTTGGGTGATGTACTGCTGGAAGTGCCTCTTGGACAGTCTTTGAACAGTTTTTTGAGTAACCTGTAAATCCTGCAAGTACTTAGGGAAAGGGTGGTTACATTTCTACACTTTGCAGTTAGAGTTTAAGTTCTAGTGACCACTGCTTGTAGCTGAAGTTAGCAGCAGGTCCCAGCCTCCAATAGGCATGGGGCACTAAGACAAGAGGAATAAAGAAGATACTATACATTAAATAAAGCAGCAAAATCAGGCTGTCAATACCCACAGTAGAGATCTTTGAGGGATAAATAAAACTCAAATATTTAAGCGAGGCAGAGTAGATGACCCTTGTGTTTACAAGAAATGAGACTAGCTTATTTTCTACTTGGAAGAAATACCATAGGTTCATGAACGATGTCGTTGGGCCTTCCGTGGCCATTCCCAGCATGCTGGGCAAGGTCAGGTCACAGGTAGCTGGAGCAGGGCTAGAAGAGATTGAACCCTCCCTTAGAAGAGTGAGGGGGCAGCTTACCTTCTCATGTCCCTTTTTCCCACAGCAAAGGCATGTCCCTGGTGGGAGCCGAGAAGCCTGGCAGGCTTTTAGCTTAATGACCTTTCTTTCCACTCTTGAAGCAGGGCCCTGATGGAATCCTATGAAGCCCCTTTGGGAAGCTGGAGCCTTTAAGGGTGTATGCCAAGAGCTGGTAATTTCCTGATCTCTTTTGGGCTCTATTTGCCTTTTCTGTTCTTTTCTTGCTCATTATAGATCTTAAAGGGTAGGCTTAGAAAATCTCACTGAGGGGCTTGAGGGCCTTTTTCTGTCTATATAAAGTTTTCCCGTATATCTTGAAATGATTAGAGAAAAAACAACAACAGTGTTATTAGCTGGATCAAATAAAAGAGGGTAGAAGTTTGCAAGAGAAACAGTTTTTTCGTCGTCTTTAGAATTCCAGAGTCTCTCCACTGCTGAATAACTCAGTACATTAGTATTCAAAAGAAATTTTCAACAATACTGTTTCAAAATGATAATAAACTAATCATGACATAAAAAGACATTATCAACAATTTTACAATCTCCTAATTTCTAAATCAAGATTTAGAAATCAAGATTTCAATATCACAGGGCTATAAAACAGCAAATAAAAAGGAGAATTAACAAAAGGCCTTTGAAATAACATACACTCCTAACAGGGAAAATACTTTTTACACAATAAGGGATCCTTGGTACAAACTACCCAGCTGGCAAAGAGATAATAATCCTCTTTTGACCCACAGTAATTTACAGTATTAAGTCAATATGAGGATTGGGGTATCCAATGGGGAAGCAGACTCCAGGAACTGGGAGAAGAGCTTGCCGCTTTTATTTTTTTTCCTTTTCTGCTGTTTTTTTTTTTCTCTGCAGTCAAGCTCATTAGCAAGACAATGGTTTCTCCTAACAGAAATTTTAATCCAATCCGCCACTTGCAACTAACTGCCTTGCTTTGAGCAGCTAATTAAAAATACAAATTTTACAAAATTACTTTCCCAATAGTGGGCTGCTTTAGCCTACTTGAGGTTTTTAATTTCCCCATAATTCCCTGAAAATTCTTCTTAAAATTTTTACTATTATTGCTAAAGCAGTGGATCTCCCCCGTGAATTCTATGCCTCTAACACCAGACAACAATCATGCCACACGAAGAAATTGGAGAACTGTAGGGGAAACTTGGAGGGGACCCAACATCCGCCTTGGCCCCACAGGAGAGAGTCGGAATTTTTCTACAAGTATTTTACACCAGTGGGGGGCCACAAGCCATCACACTAATCCATGGAGGGCTCATATGACCCCTATGTCCTAAGGAGGGGAAGGTGAGAGACAGCCAGGGGCCCTGTCTTTGATAATTTTTATTTTCTTGTTGGTCAAATAAGTTTGTAAATAATGATATATATGTTTGCTCGCTTATAGTTTGCATTGGATGTGGGGGGGACAGACTGTATGCAGGCAGGATTCTTATAGCTAACGGCTTAGTTTTAAGACTAAGCCTTTCCTACCCTTTCTGATGTAGGGTGGTGCACTCTTATGAGGCATCCCATTATGCCTCAAATAAGTGACTTTGTATCAGAGACTTCCTTGTTTGTATATTGGATTAAAGGTTTTGATTTCTATACTATAAAGTGGGGCAGACTGGGAGCTTGCTCTCTCTCAGTTCCTGAGATTAGAGAGGAGAGCAGAGAAAGGCCAAGTGGAGGAGGCCAGGAGATGGTGGAGTGCTGAGGTAGAAGCCAGTTTGTGCATAGTTTGTGTAGAGAGAAGATGGGAAACAGAGGTGAATAAGGCTGGTGATATAGATACCTTTGATTCTAGGAAACTTGAATAAGTCAGTGGCTTTGGGAGCCCTGAATGGAAAGGGAAGTGTTTTCCCACTGTGTGTATTTCTTGCCCTCTGGGTGCAAGCTAGGATTAAAGCTGATGGCCCACCAGTTTTTGGCTCCGTTATTTCTTTACCAACTGTCCGAATCTAATGCAAACCTGCATTGGCCAGATGGCTGTGATGGTGGCCGTGGCTACTGGCTTTACATTCCTATAATCCTATTATTTATGATTTCATTTTTCTAAAGCAAAGTTCTAATTTATAATGCTATTTGTACCCTGTATTTTCCATGGGCAAAACCTCTTTTGGTCAGTAGGTGGATATCTGAAACTAGTTTCTACTCTACACTTCCTCTAGTTACCTCACCCTTACTCTAGTGCTCTTTCCCCCACTGCTCCGCACACAGCATGTTCCAGCCCTGCCTTCCACTTTTCTCTCACTCAAACTGCTTACTTGCCAGACCTTCACCCCTAGAGGCTGGAGAAACACTTCTCTTTCCATTCAGGGCTCCCAAAACCAATCACTTATCTGAGTTTCCTGGAATCAAAGGTTTCTACCTCATTGGCCTTTCCCCCATATTTAATGTATGGGGCACTGATTTATAAAATTGAAGCTGTCAGGAGAAGGCAGGAATTTATCACACCAATAAAAGACAAGAAAGATAAGACAGACAATAACTAGGACCCAGAATAAAGGATGTTTGACTATAGAGGACACAAGACAAGAATTAAGAACCAACAGAAGAGAATAATTTCTTCAGGGGAGAAGTCTAACAGAGCGCCCAGAAGCCAAAGGTCTTAGATTCAAGAACACAGAGATTTTACAGTACAAACAATTCACTGTTTAAGATTGCTTTCTAGTTTTAAGCCAGAAACCTCCAATTTTTGACACAAAAACTCAGCAAGGCCTTAAAATCAGACACATTTAAAAATTAAACAAGACTTCACATACACAAATCACATATCAAGAAATTTATTTCAATTAAAATTGGCCCTGGCTGGTTGGCTCAGCGGTAGAGCATCGGCCTGGTGTGCGGGGGACCCAGGTTCGATTCCCGGCCAGGGCACATGGGAGAAGCGCCCATTTGCTTCTCCACCCCCACCCCCTCATTCCTCTCTGTCTCTCTCTTCCCCTCCTGCAGCCAAGGCTCCATTGGAGCAAGGATGGCCCGGGCGCTGGGGATGGCTCCTTGGCCTCTGCCCCAGGCGCTAGAGTGGCTCTGGTCGCGGCAGAGCGACACCCTGGAGGGGAAAAGCATCGCCCCCTGGTGGGCAGAGCGTAGCCCCTGGTGGGCGTGCGGGTGGATCCCAGTCAGGCGCATGCGGGAGTCTGACTGTCTCTCCCCATTTCTAGCTTCAGAAAAATACAAAAAAAAAATTATACCGGATATTTTTCCTGATAAAGACAAAGTTCAATAGATGAGGGAAGGTTTCCCTCTAGTGGCCTTTCAGGTGTTCGCAGAGTGTGTCCCTGGAAGTCCTGAGATGAAACTGATCAGCTCAGTATCAACTCAGTCCCTACTCAGGTCTCTTCCCGAGAGCACCCCAAATGTGGCACCACCAAATGTCCCCACTAATGTCTCCCTCTGAGAGCACTACTAGATGTCTCTGGAAGTTCTGGGCAGGATGTAGTCCCCACTAGTTGTCTCCCTAGAGAAACAGACCTCTGAAGGTCTGAGGCAGAACTGACTAACCTGGTTAGCTCAGTTCCCACTAATGCCCTCCTAGAGTACGGGAAGATATCCCTGTGAGTCCGAGGCAGGACCTAATCCCCACTAATTGTCCTTCAAAAGTACAATCAGACGTCTCCCAGGGGAGCCCGAGGCAGGACCAAAAACCCTCCATCGACATCTCGGCCTTGGAAAGTCTATTGCTAGAGTATGACCGTGTCTGGTCCTCTATGCAGCAGATCCAGACAGACAGACTAGTTTCAACTCAGCAAAGCAGAAAATTGGCCCTACCTCCACAGTTTCAACTCAGTAAAGCAAAGGATTTGTTTTACCTACAAATTTACAAAGTTACAACTAAGCAAAGCTATAAATCTACCCTACTTACATCCTAGTCGCAATCAGATTGACCAGCACTAATCCCAAACAGAATTCAGTAAAGCAAGAATTCAGAGGAAAGCGCCAGAATTCAGTAAAGCAAAGAGTTGCTTTACCTTCCTCCTTGATTTCTCTGCCGAATTGTCCAAATTCTTGAATTTGGAAACTGGGAGGCATCTGCTGAACTGTCCGGACCCACAGAAAAACCGGAAGCTCTGGAATGTCTCAGGTGGTGTTTCTCCTGGAGATTCAAGCAGGGTCAGGCAGCTCCCCAGAGAGACCAGCTGATTCGGGGTGTCTCTACCTGGTGACACAACACACCAAAGCCTTGCGTTGGGTGCCAAATGTTGTAAAGTACTGTACCGTACCCCAGATGCTGAAAAGTACTGTACCTCACTTCTGTGGGTTTACGTAGAGACACCAATTTCAGATGAATTTTGAGGGATTTTATTAAAGGAGGAGATTTATTAAATATGCCGGCTGCACATGGCTGACATGAGGCATTTGCAGACCCAAATCATGTGCCCCAAATACATCTCAGGGGCTGGTTATATATACCTTTGATCACAAGGCTGGGGAAAGCATGACATCATGGCACAAGCTTATAACATTTGTTTAGGGGATACACAAAAACATTAAGACTTTCAAGGTAACACAATCAAAGACTTTACAATCTTTCAGGGTTCATCTTCCCTCCTTTGCCTAGAGCAGGGGTCCCCAAACTACGGCCCGCAGGCCGCATGCGGCCCCCTGAGGCCATTTATCCAGCCCCCGCTGCACTTCCGGAAGGGGCACCTCTTTTATTGGTGGTCAGTGAGAGGAGCATAGTTCCCATTGAAATACTGGTCAGTTTGTTGATTTAAATTTACTTGTTCTTTATTTTAAATATTGTATTTGTTCCCCCCCCCTTTTTTTTTTACTTTAAAATAAGATATGTGCAGTGTGCATAGGGATTTGTTCATAGTTTTTTTTATAGTCCGGCCCTCCAATGGTCTGAGGGACAGTGAACTGGCCCCCTCTGTAAAAAGTTTGGGGACCCCTGGCCTAGAGGTATGTTACTCTCAAGATTCCAGGGAGGGAGGTATGTAAATTCTGTCTCTTATTGAAAGGTAAAAGAAGTTTTTCAGTTAACCTTTATTCTATAGTTAGAACTAAATGACCCATTGTCCTTGCAAGCCAGAAACTTCTAAACTCTTCTCCTTCCCCTCCCCAAAGGAAGTAGAGGACAGGAAAGCCTGACCTTTCCTCCTAGAATATCACTATTAATTTTGCAGCTTTTTGGTACCTTACTACACTATAGGGCAGGGGTTGGGAACCTATGGCTCGTGAGCCAGATGTGGCTCTTTTGTTGGCTGCATCTGACAAATTTTTAATAATAAAAAAAAAATGTTGGCCTGACCTGTGGTGGCGCAGTGGATAAAGCATCGACCTGGAAATGCTGAGGTCACCGGTTCAAAACCCTGGGCTTGCCTGGTCAAGGCACATATGGGAGTTGATGCTTCCAGCTCCTCCCCTCTTCTCTCTACCTCTCTCTCTCCTCTCTAAAAATTAAAAATAATAATAATAATAATAATAAAATGTTAAAAATATAGAACATTCTCATGTATTACAATCCATTCATTTCCTACCACTCATGTTCATGGTTGTGAGTGGCTGGAGCCAATCACAGCTGTCCTACAGGACAACACCAAATTTTTATTGGATAATGCATAACGTACATGGGTCATTGTATGGCTCTCATGGAATTACATTTTAAAATATGTGGCATTCATGGCTCTCTCAGCCAAAAAGTTTCCTGACCCCTGGTATAGGGACTTACTCCCTTAATTGCTGTGGCCAAAAGATTCATGTTATATAAAGTTGTGCCAATATCAGCACAAGCCTTAACATAGTCTGGTATATTTCCACCGTTGGCATGAATGGGAATGTAAGGCCCTCTGACATTTGGCATTAGCATTGTCAAAAGCAACTACTGGAAGTAATATATCTCTGAGTCCCACTTGTAGGATGATTTTAGCTAACACATCACAAAGTCTTGCAAGAAAATCAACATAAGGCTCAGAGACTCCTTGTTTAACATTAACAAAGGAAGGCGTCACCTCCCCTAGGGTAGCTATTTTCTGACAAGCATTTTTACAGCATAATTTAACTTGTTACACAACATGATCACTGATTCCACATTGCTGTTGTAAATCAGCAAATCATCCCTGTCCAAAAAGCTCATTGATAGATATATGAATTTACTAGAAATTCCAGCTGCCCTTTGGTTGTTCTGCCTGTCTGTCTAACCTTACCCTTACTTACTGGACAATCGCTCCTGAGGCAGAATAATGCCAGAAAGCTGAAATCGTAAAACCGTAAAAGGGAACATACCAGAACTTTTGACACAGTATGCCCCCCTAGGATCTCCCAAACCCTATAAAATTTGCCCCTAGTCTGTAACTGGGGCCCTTCTTCCCCGGAGAAGTACCCAGCAGGGTTCCTTTCTTCCTTTCAATAAAGCCTGTTACTCTGGTCTTTTTGGATTCCCATGGATTCCAACATTTGGTGCCGAAACCTGGGACAGGGTACTGGTTGCCTGGATGATCCCTCTTTGCCATCCAAACTTACAACCAAGGAAGCAATGGGCAGTGTTAGCTCATCCCGGGCTTACTCCCTGATTCTGTTTAGACGTGTAATTGTAGGTTGATTGGCCAGTGATTTGTCCCTGTCCTGAACCCCTGCCAGACTAGAAAGGTAAGGAGTTTCTCCTTTCTCTCTCCCGGTTGGCCTTAATTCAACCCATAAGTCCCTAATCCATCACCGTATGACTTTCTCTGGTCAGCCTCACATTTTGAGAGGTTTGCCATTTTTCTGTCTCAGGAGACAGCACATTCCAAAACTCTAAGTGCTTAGCCAAATGCCTCCACATTCTCTTTGTGCCCCTCCATGGGCTTTAATGACCCCTAAGGAGGATGACTCCCCATTCCCAGGAGACCTTTCTCCTTTGAGATTGTGATTGGAGGCAGGGACACCCTCTCTAGATCACTAATCTCCACATTGGGCTCTTTAGAGTCAAAGCCATCTGACCAAACCCTGTTGGACTGTCTTCTAAAATAATCTTACTAAATTAGGTCACTCTGACCTCAAGTCTAGAAACTCATTTTTCTTTGCAACACAGCCTGGCCTTAATATAGGCTTGACAATGTCTCCCATTGGCCTGAAAATGGGACCTTTGACTTCAACATTCTGAGAAATCTAGATAATCTTTGCCACCAGATGCCACCAAAGGCTTCTGAAATTCCTTACGTGCAGGCTTCCTTTTACTTTCACTTCTGTCCTTAATTTCTGTGCCGCTTGTTCTACACGCAGGCCATTTTTGGCCAGAGAAACCTCACCTAAAACCTCCGCTTATAATCTTTCCTTCTCTGAGGACTCCCAACTCTCTTCCCCTCCTGCCTGACCCCCGGGGGCACCCCTTTCTCGGGACCTTTCTCTGGTCCCTCTGCAAATCTCTACCACTTGAGTCTCTTCCCTCCAGAAAGCCCCCTCCCCTTTTTTCACTGAATCGTCTTTCTCATTTACCTGCAAATACCAGTCTCTCTTTCTCCTCCTCTGCCGGGGAGAAGCCCCTCCCTTCTCCACTGTGTTCTTAGACCCCTCCTCCCTTCTTACAAAATGCAGGTTCTGCCTTTCTTCTCTTTGCCCCAACCCCCCTCCTCACAGGCTACAGCTATGCGCTTCTCCCCATCATCCTCTTCACTCTCCTCAGAGCTCTAAATCTTTTTGATTCCTCTAACCACGTGGCATGCCACCACCAGCACTTTAACCTCCTCCTCCTCATCCTGCAGATTCTGACCCTCCTTCTTTTCATCCAGCTGCTCACACTGTCCATCCATCTGCCTTCTCTCTTCCTCCCCTCTATGCTGACAACTCCCTGCCATCTCAAAAAACTTTTAAAAAAGCAGAGTTGTCTAGTAAGTAATCTGTTTTGTCTCTTTGTTTGTCAGAAAATATCTCTAGTATAATTTGAATTGAAACAAGTAGAGTATGTTCATTTAAATTTCTTAATTCATAATTTGTATGTAAAATCTTTGTTTAATGTATAACTGTGTCTGTTTCTAAGGCCTTAAACCAATAATTACCCACCCAGGCTTACTCATCCCCATAAACTCTTCCTGCAATATCCCCATCCTTCCTGTTCGAAAACCTCCAGGGGCTTATCACCTCATACAAACCTTACACCTAATCAATGAGGCGGTAATTCCCCTCCATCCAGTAGTCCATAATCTCTACCAGTTACTGTCACACATTCCCTCAAACACCACTCACTTTACAGTCATAGACCTCAAGGATGCCTTCTTTACCATTCATCTACACCCTGACTCTTTACTTTCTGTTTGCCTTTACCAACACTAATGCAGCCCAGCAACTTATGTGGACTGTCTTACCCCAGGGGATCAAAAACAGCCCACACCTGTTTGGGCAGGATTTAGCAGCATGCAATCTCAAAACTAGTACTCTCTCACAATATGTAAATAACCTACTCCTCTACACCCCTCCCTGCCTGGCTCAAGGAGACACACCACCACCCTTCTTAACTCCCTGCCATGAAGGGATATCATGTCTTCTCTGCTAAGGCTCAACTTCAGTCTTACTCCGTAATCTATCTAGGCATCGCCTTAACCCCCACCACCTGAAGTCTCATCCTAGATCAAACTCAGACCCTCCACAGTCTCCAACCACCTACCACCGCAAATCAAATCCTTTCTTTCCTTGGTCTAATTGTTGGAATTCATGGTAGTCCGAAAAGACCAGAGTAACAGGCTTTATTGAAAGGAAGAAGGGAACCCTGCTGGGCACTTCTCGGGGAGAAGGGCACTAGTACAAGCTAGGGGAGAAATTTTATAGGGTAAGGGAGAATCTTGAGCAAGTGGGTATTGAATAAAAAGTCCTGATATGTCTGGGATGCTCCTCCTTGGGGTGGCTTACCAGCTTCTTGAAATTTCTCTGTCTCAGAGGTGATAGTCCAGTAAGTAAGGGTGATGTCTGACAGATAAGTGAAATATCAAAAGGGCAGTAGGAATTCCTGGTAAAATCAAGTATCTATCATTTCTCATCTCTGTGGTATGATAAAAAGGAAAAGAGGTGGGGGGAAAGAAAGGGTATGGAGTTCACGAAGGAGGTTTGTCTCGAACCAGCCATTTTCTAAAGCTACTTCCTGCTGTTATTCCTATTGGGGATCTGCTTTGTGAACCTCTCCCTGGGGCAGTTGGAGTAGGGGTTGTAAAAGCATTTGATTGTAGGTAATCCTAGAGATTTCTCTCATTCAGGCCTGTAGGAACTTGATAAAGAAAGAGGCAAGCATTAAAATTAGGCACAGAATTAGGGTTGGTCCCATAATTGGTGCTAGCATGGAGAACAAGGGGTTTTTCCACCATTGTTTGGAATAGAGGTGTATTTATAGGGTTCCAGATTTTTCTGTTTCACGAGGGCAGGTTTCAGGCTTGGTGTGTAGGCTTAGGTAGATTTTTCCAATTTTCTGATTGGTGAAGTTCTGCATGCAGTTCTGCAAGAAACTTGTGAACAAATGGAAGAGGCAGGGTCCAAAAGTTAGAAAAATAAATAGGAGAGTGAGTGGACCAATGAAAGTCAATAGTCAAGACACCCAGTTTGTGTGAAACCACTGATTCCATGTTTACAAATTCGCTGGGAGAGAGAGAGAATAAAACAGGGCAGTGGCCAGTCCTCCTGCCCCTCGACCTATTTTTATAGAAACTCTTAAAGTAACAAGAAGAGGAATTACCTGTACAGATCGTTTGGTCCTTATATTGACGGGTAGTGTACTAGGAATTGAAAGAGGCTCATGGGGTGGGATTGGGTTGATATTTGGTGTGAGATAGATTAGGGAACGGGTTTCTGTTTAATTAGTATGGAGACACATATAGGTGTTATGCCGTTTTTCTACTTCAGCAGCTGTGGGAGTTTTCAGGATCATGGTGTGTGGACCTGTCCATGTGAAAGTCAGTTCTTGTGTGATTTACTGCTGGAAGCACCTCTTGGACAGTCTTTGGTCAGTTTGCTGAGTAACCTATAAATCCTGCAAGTACTTAGAAAAGGATGGTTACATTTCTACACTTTGCAGCTAGAGTTTAAGTTCTAGTGACCACTGCTTCTAGCTGGAATTAACAGCAGGTCCCAGCCTACAATAGGCATGAACCTCATCCCATGAACTCTCCCTGAAATACCCCCATCCTTTTTGTACAAAAACCTTCAGGGTCTTATCGCCTCGTACAAGCCTTACACCTAATCAATGAGGCAGTAGTTCCCCTTCATTCAGTAGCTTCTAATCCCTACACATTACTATCACACATTCCCTCAAACACCACTCACTTCACAATCCTAGACCTCAAGAATGCCTTCTTTACCATTCCTCTACACCCTGACTCTTACTTTCTGTTTGCCTTTACCCGGACACTAATGCAGCCCAGCAACGTACGTGGACTGTCTTACCTGACACAGATACAAGAAGAATAAAGGAGATATTATACATTAAATAAAGCAACAAATTCAGACTGTCAATACCCACAATAGAGATCTTTGAAGGATAAATAAAATTCAAATATTCAGGCAAGGCATAGTAGATGGCCCTTGTGTTTACAAGAAATGAGATCAGTTAACCTGCTACTTGGAAGAAATACCTTAGGCTCATGAATGATGTCGTTGGGCCTTCAGTGGCAATTCCCAGCATGCTGGGCAAGGTCAGGTCACAGGTAGCTGGAACAGGGCTAGAAGAGTCTGAGCCCTTCCTCCATGGAGCAAGGGGGCAGCTTACCTTGTCGTGTCCCTATTTCCCCAACAATGATCTGTGTCTTGATGGGGCTGAGAAACTTCACGGGCTTTATTTCAATAACCTTTCTTTCCGCTCTGGAGCAGGGCCCTGATGGAATTCTATGAAGCCCTTTAGGTCAATGGAGCCTTTAAGAGCATATGCCAAAAGCTGGTATTTTCTGACTTCTTTTGGGCCTTATTTGCCTTTTCTGTTACTTCCTTGGTCATTATAGACCTTAAAAGCCATGCTCAGAACATCTCACTGAGGGGCTTCACTAAGAGAGCAAAATTGGGAATCCAGTGTCTAAAGAAGTCTGTTAGACCGAGGAAAGAAAGGATTTGATTTGCTGTGGTAGGTGGTTGGAGACTGCGGAGGGTCTGAGTTCGATCTAGGGTGAGACCTCAGGTGGTGAGGGTTAAGATGATGCATATATAGAATTCAAAGTAAGAGTGAAGTTGAGCCTTAGCAGAGAAGACATGATATCACTTCATAGCAAGGAAGTTAAGAAGGGTGAAGGTGTGTCTCCTTGAGGCAGGCAGGGAGGGGCTGCAGAGAAGTAGTTCATCTACATATTATAAGAGAGTACTAGTTTTGAGATTGCATGCTGCTAAATCTTGAGCTAGTGTCTGACCAAACAGGTGTGGGCTGTTTTTGATCCCCTCAGGTAAGACAGTCCACATATGTTGCTGGGCTGCATTAGTGTCCAGGTAAAGGCAAACAGAAAGTAAGAGTCAGGGTGTAGAGGAATGGTAAAGAAGGCATTCTTGAGGTCTAGGATTGTGAAGTGAGTGGTGTTTGAGGGAATGTGTGATAGTAATGTGTAGGGATTAGGAGCTACTGGATGGAGGAGAACTACTGCCTCATTGATTAGGTGTAAGGCTTGTACAAGGCGATAAGCCCCTGAAGGTTTTTGTACAAAAAGGATGGGGGTATAGCAGGGAGAGTTCATGGGATGAGTAAACCTTGATTTAAGAGGTGGTTAATTATTGGTTTAAGGCCTTAGAACAGACACAGTTACACATTAAACAAAGACTTTATATATAAATTATGAATTAAGGAATTTAAATGAGCACGCTTTACTTGTCTCAATTTAAATTATATTAGAGCTCTGGCCAGTTGGCTCAGTGGTAGAGCGTCGGCCTGGCATGCAGAAGTCCCGGGTTCAATTCCAGGCCAGGGCACACAGGAGAGGCACCCATCTGCTTCTCCACCCCTCCCCCTCTCTTTCCTCTCTATCTCTCTCTTCCCCTCCTGCTGCTGAGGCTCCATTGGAGCAAAAGATGGCCCAGGCGCTGGGGATGGCTCCTTGGCCTCTGCCCCAGGCGCTAGAGTGGCTCTGGTCGCGACAGAGCGATGCCCCGAATGGGCAGAGCATCGCCCCCTGGTGGGCGTACCGGGTGGATCCCGGTCGGGCGCATGCGGGAGTCTGTCTGACTGCCTCCCTGTTTCCAGCTTCAGAAAAATACAAAAAAATATATTATATTAGAGATATTTCCTGAAAAACAAAAAGACAAGACAGATTACTTACTCACATATACAATTCCGCTTTTGTTTTTAGTTTTTCGAGATGGCAGGGAGTTGCCAGTATAGAGGGGAGAAAGAGAGAAAGCAGACGGACAGACAATGTGAGCAGCTGGATGGAAAGAAGGAGCTTCAGAATCTGCAGGAGGAGGTGGAGGTTGTGGTGCTAGTGGTGGCGCCGTGTGGTTAGAGCAGTCAAAAAGATTTGGAGTTTTGAAGAGAGAGGAGAGGATAAGGTGGAGAAGGGCATAGCTATAGTCTGTGAGGAGGGGTTTGGAGTGAACAGAAGAAAGGCAGAGCCTGTAGTTTGTAAGGAGGGAGGAGGGGTTTAAGAACACAGTGGAGAAGGGAGGGGCTCCTGGCCAGCAGGGGAGGATTAAGAGAGAATGGTATTTGCAGGTGAATGAGAAACAGAATTTTGCGAAGGGAGGGGGCTTTCTGGAGGGAAGAGACTCAAGTGGTAGGGATTTGCTGAGGGACCAGAGAGGGGTCCTGAGAAAGGGGTGCTCCTGGGAGTCAGGCAGGAGGGGAAGAGAGTTGGGAGTACGCAGAGAAGGAAAGATTAGGAGTGGATGTTTTTGGTAAGGTTTTTTTTGGCCAAAAATGACCTGCGTGTAGAACAAGCGGCACAAAAATTAAGGACAGGAGCGAAAGTAAAAGGAAGCCTGCATGTAAGGAATTTCAGAAGCCTTTCCCGTCCGGTGGCAAAGATTGTCAAGATCTTTTAGGATTTTGTAGTCGAATGTCCTGTTTTCAGGACAATGGGAGTCATTGCCTAATTGTATTGGGGTCACAACGTGTTACAAAAGAAAATGAGGTTTTTTGGCTTAAGGTGAGAGAGGCCCAACTTAGTGGGGTCTGGTCAGAAGGCTTAGACTCTGAAGAGCCATGGAGACAGGTGAGCAAGAAGGGGGCATCCCCGCCTTTTGTCACTGTCCCAAGAGGAGAAAATCTCCATGTGGGGGAGTCGTCCCTGATAGAGGTCATCACCACCTGTCAGGGAGCTCCGAGAGAGAGAGAGAGAGAGAGAGAGAGAGAGAGAGAGAGAGAGAGAGGAGAGATTTGAGTAGGCACCTAGTCTTCCATGCAGTCTACTGAGACTGAAAGTCAACCCCCTCAAAAGCTGAGGCCTGTCAGTGAAACCATCCGACCAGTGAAAATGTTTGTGGAAAAGAGAAGCCAACTGGGGAAGGGAAGGGAGAAACTCCTTATTTTTCTGGTCTGGCAGGGGATCAGGACAGAGTTAGACTGCCGGCCAATCAACCTACAATTACACATCCAAACAGAATCAAGTAGTAAACCCGGGACAAGCTGCCGCTGCCCATGGCTTCCCTGGTTGTAAGTTTGGAAAGCAAAGAGGGATCGTCCAGGCAGTTAGTACCCTGTTCCTGGTTTCGGCAACAAATGTTGAAATCCATGGGAGTCCGAAAAGACCAGAGTAACAGGCTTTATTGAAAGGAAGAAAGGAACCCTGCTGGGCACTTCTCTGGGGAGAAGCGCACCAGTATAAGTTAGGGGACAAATTTTATAGGGTAAAAGAAAATCTTGAGCAAGTGGATGTTGAATCAAAAGTCCTAGTATGTCCAGAATGCTCCTCATTGTGGCGGCTTGCCAACTTCTTGGAATTTCTCTGTCTCAGGGGCGATAGTCCAGTAAATAAGGGTGAGGTCTGACAGATAAGCAGAACATCAAAAGAGCAGTTGCAATTCCTGGTAAATTCATGTATCTGTCACTAATAGGCTTCTTTAGACACTGGATTCCCAATTTTGCTCTCTTATTCAAGCCCTTCAGTGAGATCTTCTGAGCATGGCTTTTAAGGTCTACAATGGCCAAGGAAGTAACAGAAAAGGCAATTAAGGCCCAAAAGAAGTCAGGAAATACCAGCTTTTGGCATATGCTCTTAAAGGCTCTAGCACCCTAAAGGGCTTCATAGGATTCCATCAGGGCCCTGCTCCAGAGTGGAAAGAAAGGTCACTGAACTGAAGCCTTCCAGGCTTCCTGACCCCACCAGTTGACACGTCTGTGCTGTGGAAAGAGGGACATGAGAAGGTAAGCTGCCCCCTTACTCCATGGAGGAAAGGTTCAGACTCTGCTAGCCCTGGTCCAGCTACCTGTGACCTGACCTTGCCCAGCATGCTAGGAATTGCCACTGAAGGCCCAAGGACATCATTCACAAGCCTAAGGTATTTCTTCCAATTAGCAGATAAACTGATTTCATTTATTGTAAACACAAGGGCCATCTACTATGTCTTGCCTGAATATTTGAATTTTATTTATCCCTTGAAGATCTCTACTGTGGGTATTGACAGTCTAATTTTGTTGCTTTATTTAATGTATAATATCTCTTTTATTCCTCTTGTCTCAATGCCCCATGCCTATTGTAGGCTGGGACCTGCTGCTAATTCCAGCTAGATGCAGTGATCACTAGGACTTAAACTCTAGCTACAAAGAGTAAAAATCTAACCACCTTTTCCCTAAGTACTTGCAAGATTTACAGGTTACTCAGCAAACTCATGAAAGACTGTCCAAGAGGTGCTTCCAGCAGTACATCACCCCAAGGACTGACTTTCACGTGGACAGGTCCACACACCATAATCCTGACAACTCCCACTGTTGCTAAAGTAGAAAAACGGCATGCTTTATTCTAACCACACACCGGAAGCTGGTTGGTCTACGTATAAATAATATATGCAGAATCCAAGGACTCTTTTAATCAGACTTTTGGAAAAGGTGAAAAGAAAGTTAACTTAATTGTCACTAAAAGTTAAAGATTTTTTTTTTCTGAAGCTGAAAATGGAGAGAGACAGTCAGACAGACTCCCGCATGTGCCCGACCAGGATCCACCCGGCACGCTCACCAGGGGGCGACGTTCTGCCCATCAAGGGGCGATGTTCTGCCCCTCTGGGGCATCATTCTGTTGCAACCAGAGCCACTCTAGCGCCTGGGGCAGAGGCCAAGGAGCCATCCCCAGCACCCGGGCCATCTTTGCTCCAGTGGAGCCTCGCTGTGGGAGGGGAAGAGAGAGATAGAGAGGAAAAAGAGGGGGAGGGGTGGAGAAGCAGGTGGGCGCTTCTCCTGTGTGCCCTGGCTGGGAATCAAACCCGGGACTTCTGCACGCCAGGCCGACGCTCTACCACTGAACCAACCGGCCAGGGTAAAAGTTAAAGATTTTTAAATCAAGAGTTCTGACTAGAAAGAAATTGTATGGTTTTGATAATAGAAGGTATAAGGTATGAAAATACTTTTGAAAGAAAAAGGAAAAGCAAGTTGTTATGAAGGCCAGTTATTTCTGGATAAGAAAGTGCATAAAAGCTAAGGGTTATTTAAACTGTAAAAGGTTTGTGCACGTTGTAGGAAGTTTATACAGAGAAAAAAGAATTTGAACAGTCAAAAAATTGGTTTTTGAAGAATGTTTGATTAGTCACCCTGGCTAACAATTTTCTACTCACCCCACTTATGAGGGCAATTCTTTTCTCCACCCTGACCATCAGAAACAGAGAAACAAAACCAACCACTTGTCCTTCTATTCTCTATTCACCTCTCACCTGCTTCACCCAATCAAAGGCTTTCTACTTATGTGGGACCAACACCTATATGTGTCTCCCTACTAATTGGACAGAAACCTGTACCTTAATCTATCTCATCCCAAATATCAACCTAATCCCACCCCATGAGCTTCTTCCAGTTCCTAGTACACTACCCGTCAATCTAAGGACCAAACGAGCTGTACAAGTAATCCCTCTTCTTATTGCTTTAGAAATCTCTACAGAAGTAGGTCTAGGGGCAGGAGGACTGGCCACTGCCCTGTCTTATTCCCACTCTCTCTTTCTCTCTCTCTGAAGCCCAACGAATTTGTAAACATGGAATCAGTGGTTTCACACAAACTGGGTTTCTTGACTATTGCCTTTCATTGGTCCACTCACTCTCCTATTTATTTTTCTAACTTTTGGACCCTGCCTCTTACGTTTGTTCACTAGTTTCTTACAGAACCACATGCAGAACTTCACCAATCAGAAAATTGGAAAAATCTACCTAAGCCTACACACCAAGCCTGAAACCTGCCCTCGTGAAACAGAAAAATCTGGAACCCTATAAATACACCCCTACTCCGAACAATGGTGGAAAAACTCCTTATTCTTGATGCTAGCACCAATTATAGGACCAATTCTAATTTTGTACTTAATTTTAATGCTTGCCTCTTTCTTTATCAAGTTCCTGCAGGCTCAAATGAGAGAAATCTCCAGGATTACCTACAATCAAATGCTTTTACAACCCCTACTCCAACTACCCCAAGGGGGGGTTCACAAAGCAGATCCCCAATAGGAATAACAGCAGAAAGTAGCTCCAGAAAATGGCCGGTCCCAGACAAACTTCCTTCGTGAACCCCATACCCTTTCCTTCCCCCCACCTCTTTTTCTTTTTTATCATACCACAGAGTTGAGAAATGATAGATATATGAATTTACCAGAAATTTCAACTGCCCTTTGGTTGTTCTGCTTGACTGCCTAACCTTACCCTTACTTACTGGCCAATTGCCCCTGAGGCAGAAAATTTCAGAAATCTGAAATCATAAAATCGTATAAGAGAACATCAAAACCTTTTGACTCAGTATCCCGTAAGCATCTCCCAAACCCTATAAAATTTGCCCCTAGTCTGTAACCGGTGCCCTTCTGCCCCAGAGAAGTACCCATCAGGGTTTCTTTCTTCCTTTCAATAAAGCCTGTCACTCTGGTCTTTTTGGACTCCCATGGATTTCAACACTCATCTTGTGTAATATTAACAGGAGGGTTAGCGTTAGCATTCCAATTAGCTTGAATATGAGCTTAATCCTCCCACCAAGTCAGAAATTGTAAATGTTATAAAGTACCGTACCTTAGATTCTAAAAGGCATTGTACCTCATTTCATCGAGTTCACATAGAGATACCCAGTCCAGATGAATTTTGAAGAGTTTTATTAGAGGAAGAAATTTTAATATGCTGGCCGCATATGGCTGACACGGGGCATCTGTAAGCCCTAATCGTGCAGTCCCAAAAATAGGTCAGGGGCTCCAATGGAGCCCTGGCTGCGGGAGAGGAAGAGAGAGACAGAGAGGAAGGGGGGGTGGAGAAGGAAATGGGCGCCTCTCCTATGTGCCTTGGCCAGGAATCGAACCCGGGTCCTCCGCACACCAGGCCAATGCTCCACCGCTGAGCCAACCGGCCAGGGCCCATGTCAGAAAGTTTAGACTGGTCGGTCAGAGTAATGGCGGAGTAGGAAGCGATACTGATAAATCTCCCCCAAAACTCAACAAGATCTTCAACCAGAAACAGAAAAACCTATACTTGGAGCCTCCAGATGCTTCACAATACACCCGAAGGTATGGTCGAGTGAAAAATTGGCTAAATATATAACCAAACCCTGAAGGAAATAGGGAGTAAGAAATGCTCCGCCTTCCTCACTAACCTAAACAGGGCGGCTTTCTCTGGTAACTGTGAATATAGAAACTGAGGCGGGCAAAGGGGGTGAATACATCCAGGCCGCGCACAAAAGGCCGAACCAGGCTGTGGCACGGAGATCCTAGCGGAGGAAAAACTGTTCCTGTGGCAAGCCGGGCAATACAAGCTAACACTCGCGCCAAACCCAAACAAAGAAAGACAAGCGGGGCAGCCATTTTACCCGTTCTCCTGGTTGGTGCGCAGTTAGTGGGCGAGAGATCTCTTCCTAAGCCCCAGAAGTGGGTGTCCGTGTTGCCCCACAGAGAGGCAGGGTCAGAGGCCTTTCTGTGGGCCGAAAGCAGAATCTCTGGGCAGCCCCAGCGCCCTGGGAAAGCCACGCACGGGAGGGAGTGAGAACTAATTCCAACGGTGGAAATTTTCCGTGCTGGTGAGGGATTCACTCAGGGAAACGCGGCCGGCCTCATATCCTGGTGTGCGCGCGCAGATAGGTAGTGAGCGATTCCTCTGAGTGCCTCGGCAGTGCGCGCCCGTGTTATCGCACAGAGGGGCAGAGTCAGGGGCCTTTGTGTGGGCAAAAGCGGAATCTCGGGCCGCCCCAGCGCCTTGCAAAAGCCGCGCACGGGGACGGAGCGAGAGCGAATTCCAGCGCTGCAAATTTCCATGCGGTTGGGGGTTTCACTCAGAGCGTGAGACTACTGGCCGGATATCCTGGTCTGCGCACGCAGATAGTGAATGAGAGTTTCCTCCAAGCACCCCGGAAGTGGGTGCCCGCCTGTGTTACCAGACAGAGTGGCAGAGCCAGAGGTCTTTGAGTGGGCGGAAAGCCCGCCTGATTATGCTAGCAGCTCTGACTGACTGAGCCTTACCCAGAGCCCTGTGCTGAGTGGAAATAGAGTGGGGAGTTGCCAGCACTTTGAACCTCTTACTATCCAGGCAGAGGCAGCAACAACCCCATAGCTGGATTATCAGGCTACTAATTGAGGAAGGAAAGACTAGGAGAAAGGCTCCAGGAACACGGACTCTCTCACTGTCGGAGCCTATGAAAGCTAATGAGCCTTGACTCCCAACGAGACTAAAGCACAATACATGACATTGCCATAGAGACTTATCAACTGCAAACCTCTACCTGAGCGTGCCAAAGGGGCAGAACCTGGGGTACAGAGTCACCGACCAGGAAGAGGGAGAGAAAAGAAAAAACAAGAAGATAACCTCTCAAAATCAAGAATAATCTGCAGACTTTATAACCTATCCCATTTTATTATATTTGTTCGTTTGTTTCTCTTATCTTCATTCTTGATACTTTTTTTCCTCCTCCAATTTGGCCGATTAACTCTCTGCCGGTCTTACTCTCTCCTCTCCTTGAACTACACTACCCATAAGTGTTACATCTCCCATTATCTTTTTTCTCCTCTTCCTTTCTCTCTATGAGGGTTGCACTCCAAAACCCTTAACTCTCTCTCTCTCCTTTCTTTTTTCTTCTTTTAGTGGTTCCCTCTTTTTTTCTCTCTCTCTCTTTCTTTTCTCCCTCTATATTAGTTTCTTCCTTTCTCCATTACATCTCCTCTCATTCAAACCTCAATAACAAACAAATTATCTTATCTGGGACTCAAACTTATGTTTGTGGCATTTTGGGGGTTTTTTACTTCACCTTTTTAACTCACTAGCAGTGCTCCCATCCCTGGCTCTCCATTTTATCTAATTCTTGTTCCACTAAATACAATAGTATTTTTTTAATTTGTCCCCCCATTTTTCTGTTCTCTTATTCCTCTCATCATAACTCTTAGACAACACCAACACCTAAAAGCAAATCATTTTATTCTTGACCCAAATTTTTTCCTTATTTGCTTTTTGTGGGTCCATACCGCCCCCCCCCCTTTTTTTTTTCCTTTTTTTTTCTTTTTTTTTTTTTTTTTTGCCCCTTTATTACTTTTCCCCAATTCAGGACCTCCATCACAGGCATTGTTTGTTATAATTCACAGTTCACCACAAGATTTTCTCAAGAAAAAGGGGAGAGGAGAGGAAAAAAGGAGGGGGGGAATAATTTCCTTTTTTAAAAAATTATTATTTTATTTTTCTTTATTTCATTATTAATTTTTAAAAAAAAACAACTCTTTTTGATTTTTTATTTTTTTAAACTTTTTATTCTTTATTAAATCTCATTAATACTATCAACAAAACCACCCTCAGATGCCATTAAGGAAGAGAAAATCGAATATCATGGATACAAAAGAAAAAGAGGTAACACAGCTAGATGAGGAAAAATCTATGGAGAAAAAATTTAATATATTGGAAACCTTGGAGCTAAATGACAGAGAATTCAAGATAGAAATCCTAAAAATCCTCCGAGATATACAAGAAAACACAGAAAGGCAATTTAGGGAGCTCAGAAAACAACTCAATGAACACAAAGAATATATGTCCAAAGAAATTGAAACTATAAAAACAAATCAAACAGAGATGAAAAACTCAATTCACGAGCTGAAAAACGAAGTAACAAGCTTAGCTAATAGAACAGGTCAGATAGAAGAGAGGATTAGTGAAATAGAAGACAAGCAACTTGAGGCACAACAGAGAGAAGAAGAAAGAGACTCAAAAATTAAAAAAAATGAGATAGCCCTACAAGAATTATCTGACTCCATCAAAAAGAATAACATAAGAATAATAGGTATATCAGAGGGAGAAGAGAGAGAAAATGGAATGGAGAACATACTCAAACAAATAATAGATGAGAACTTCCCAAGCCTGTGGAAAGAACTAAAGCCTCAAATTCAAGAAGCAAACAGAACACCGAGTTTTCTTAACCCCAACAAACCTACTCCAAGGCATATCATAATGAAATTGACACAAACCAACAGCAAAGAAAAAATTCTCAAGGCAGCCAGGGAAAAGAAGAATACAACATATAAAGGAAGGCCCATTAGATTATCATCAGATTTCTCAGCAGAAACTCTACAAGCTAGAAGAGAGTGGACCCCAATATTTAAAGTCCTGAAAGAGAGAAACTTTCAGCCACGAATACTATACCCATCAAAGCTATCCTTCAAATATGAAGGAGAAATAAAAACATTCACAGATACAGAAAAGATGAGGGAATTTATCATCAGAAAACCCCCACTCCAGGAATTACTAAAGGGGGTTCTCCAATCAGATACAAAGAACAAAAAAAAAACAGAGCCACAAGTAAAAGCTCCAAGAAGAACACAATAAAACCAAATTTAAACTGTGACAACAACAAAAAGAAAGAGGGGGAGAAGATGGAGATTAACAGTAGCAAAGGACGATGGAGTGCAAAAGTACTCACAAAATAGTTTGCTACAATGAACAGGGTAGGGACCCTTTTCATTACTCAAAGGTAACCACCATTGAAAAAACCACCACAGAAGCACATGAGATAAAAAAGATAGCAACAGAGGAAAGATGTATGGAATACAACCAAATAAAAACAAAAGATAGAAAAACGAAAGAGAAGGATCAAACAAGACACAAAACTAACAGAAAGCAAGATATAAAATGGCAATAGGGAACTCACAAGTATCAATAATTACACTAAATGTAAACGGATTAAACTCACCAATAAAAAGGCACAGAGTAGCAGAATGGATTAAAAAAGAAAATCCAACTATATGCTGCCTACAGGAAACTCATCTAAGTAACAAGGATAAAAACAAATTCAAAGTGAAAGGCTGGAAAACAATACTCCAAGCAAATAACATCCAAAAAAAAGCAGGTGTAGCAATACTCATATCGGATAATGCTGATTACAAGACAGGAAAAGTACTCAGAGACAAAAATGGCCATTTCATAATGGCTAAGGGGACACTGAATCAAGAAGACATAACAATTCTTAATATATATGCACCAAACCAAGGAGCACCAAAATATATAAGACAGCTTCTTATTGACCTTAAAACAAAAACTGACAAAAATACAATCATACTTGGAGACCTCAATACACCGCTGACGGCTCTAGATTGGTCATCCAAACAGAGAATCAACAAAGACATAGTGGCCTTAAACAAAACACTAGAGCACCTGGATATGATAGACATCTACAGGACATTTCATCCCAAAGTGACTGAGTATACATTTTTCTCCAGTGTACATGGATCATTCTCAAGAATTGACCATATGTTGGGCCACAAAAACAACATCAGCAAATTCAGAAAAATTGAAGTTGTACCAAGCATATTTTCTGATCATAAAGCCTTGAAACTAGAATTCAACTGCAAAAAAGAGGAAAAAAATCCCACAAAAATGTGGAAACTAAACAACATACTTTTAAAAAATGAATGGGTCAAAGAAGAAATAAGTGCAGAGATCAAAAGATTTATACAGACTAATGAAAATGACAATACGACATATCAGAATCTATGGGATGCAGCAAAAGCAGTGATAAGAGGGAAGTTCATATCACTTCAGGCATATATGAACAAACAAGAGAGAGCCCAAGTGAACCACTTAACTTCCCACCTTAAGGAACTAGAAAAAGAAGAACAAAGACAACCCAAAAGCAGCCGAAGAAAGGAGATAATAAAAATCAGAGCAGAAATAAATGAATTAGAGAACAGAAAAACTATAGAAAAAATTAATAGAACAAGGAGCTGGTTCTTTGAAAAGATCAATAAAATTGACAAACCCTTGGCAAGACTTACCAAGGAAAAAAGGGAAAGAACTCATATAAACAAAATCCAAAATGAAAGAGGAGAAATCACCACGGACACCGTAGATATACAAAGAATTATTGTAGAATACTATGAAAAACTTTATGCCACTAAATTCAACAACCTAGAAGAAATGGATAAATTCCTAGAACAATACAACCTTCCTAGACTGAGTCAAGAAGAAGCAGAAAGCCTAAACAGACCTATCAGTAGAGAAGAAATAGAAAAAACCATTAAAAACCTCCCCAAAAATAAAAGTCCAGGCCCTGATGGCTATACCAGCGAATTTTATCAAACATTCAAAGAAGACTTGGTTCCTATTCTACTCAAAGTCTTCCAGAAAATTGAAGAAGAAGCAATACTTCCAAACACATTTTATGAGGCCAACATAACCCTCATACCAAAACCAGGCAAGGATAGCACAAAAAAAGAAAACTACAGACCAATATCTCTAATGAATACAGATGCTAAAATACTAAACAAAATACTAGCAAATCGAATACAACAACATATTAAAAAAATAATACATCATGATCAAGTGGGATTCATCCCAGAATCTCAAGGATGGTTCAACATACGTAAAACGGTTAACGTAATACACCATATCAACAAAACAAAGAACAAAAACCACATGATCTTATCAATAGATGCAGAAAAGGCTTTCGATAAAATACAACACAATTTTATGTTTAAGACTCTCAACAAAATGGGTATAGAAGGAAAATATCTCAACATGATAAAGGCCATATATGATAAACCATCAGCTAATATCATATTAAATGGCACTAAACTGAAGGCTTTCCCCCTTAAATCAGGAACAAGACAGGGTTGTCCGCTCTCTCCACTCTAATTTAATGTGGTACTAGAGGTTCTCGCCACAGCAATCAGACAAGACAAAGAAATAAAAGGCATCCATATCGGAAAAGAAGAAGTAAAGGTATCACTTTTTGCAGATGATATGATCCTATACATCGAAAACCCCAAAGAATCCACAAAAAGACTACTAGAAACAATAAGCCAATACAGTAAGGTCGCAGGATACAAAATTAACATTCAGAAGTCAATAGCCTTTCTATATGCCAACAATGAAACAACTGAGAAGGAACTCAAAAGAATAATCCCCTTCACGATTGCAACAAAAAAAATAAAATACTTAGGAATAAACATAACAAAGAATGTAAAGGACTTATATAATGAAAACTATAAACCATTGTTAAGGGAAATTGAAAAAGATATAATGAGATGGAAGAATATACCTTGTTCTTGGCTAGGAAGAATAAATATAATCAAGATGGCTATATTACCCAAAGCAATATACAAATTCAATGCAATTCCCATCAAACTTCCAATGACGTTTTTTAAAGAAATAGAGCAAAAAATCATCAGATTTATATGGAACTATAAAAAACCCCGAATAGCCAAAGCAATCCTAAAGAAAAAGAATGAAGCTGGGGGCATTACAATACCTGACTTCAAACTCTATTATAGGGCCACGACAATCAAAACAGCATGGTATTGGCAGAAAAATAGACACTCAGACCAATGGAACAGAATAGAAAGTCCAGAAATAAAACCACATATATATAGTCAAATAATTTTTGATAAAGGGGCCAACAACACACAATGGAGAAAAGAAAGCCTCTTCAATAAATGGTGCTGGGAAAACTGGAAAGCCACATGCAAAAGAATGAAACTGGACTACAGTTTGTCCCCCTGTACTAAAATTAACTCAAAATGGATCAAAGATCTAAACATAAAACCTGAAACAATTAAGTACATAGAAGAAGACATAGGTACTCAACTCATGGACCTGGGTTTTAAAGAGCATTTTATGAATTTGACTCCAATGGCAAGAGAAGTGAAGGCAAAAATTAATGAATGGGACTACATCAGACTAAGAAGTTTTTGCTCAGCAAGAGAAACTGATAACAAAATAAACAGAAAGCCAACTAAATGGGAAATGATATTTTCAAACAACAGCTCAGATAAGGGCCTAATATCCAAAATATACAAAGAACTCATAAAACTCAACAACAAACAAACAAACAATCCCATAAAAAAATGGGAAGAGGATATGAACAGACACTTCTCCCAGGAAGAAATACAAATGGCCAACAGATATATGAAAAGATGCTCATCTTCGTTAGCTATTAGAGAAATGCAAATCAAAACAGCAATGAGATACCACCTCACACCTGTTCGATTAGCTATTATTAGCAAGACAGGTAATAGCAAATGTTGGAGAGGCTGTGGAGAAAAAGGAACCCTCATACACTGTTGGTGGGAATGTAAAGTAGTACAACCATTATGGAAGAAAGTATGGTGGTTCCTCAAAAAACTGAAAATAGAACTACCTTATGACCCAGCAATCCCTCTACTGGGTATATACCCCCAAAATTCAGAAACATTGATACGTAAAGACACATGCAGCCCCATGTTTATTGCAGCATTGTTCACAGTGGCCAGGACATGGAAACAACCAAAAAGCCCGTCAATAGATGACTGGATAAAGAAGATGTGGCACATATACACTATGGAATACTACTCAGCCATAAGAAATGATGACATCGGAACATTTACAGCAAAATGGTGGGATCTAGATAACATGATACGAAGCGAAATAAGTAAATCAGAAAAAACCAGGAACTGCATTATTCCATACGTAGGTAGGACATAAAAGTGAAACTAAGAGACATTGATAAGAGTGTGGTGGTTACGGGGGGGGGGGGAGGGGGGAATGGGAGAGGGAAAGGGGGAGGGGGAGGGGCACAAAGAAAACAAGATAGAAGGTGACAGAGGACAATCTGACTTTGGGTGACGGGTATGCATCATAATTGAACGACAAGATACCCTGGTCTTGTTATCTTTGAATATATGTATCCTGATTTATTGATGTCACCCCATTAAAAAAATAAAATTATTAAAAAAAAAAAAAAAAGAAAAAAAAAAAAAAAGAAAGTTTAGACTGTAATTCAAAGAGTTGCTCATTTAATTGTTTAGAAGATAAATATTCTTCTTCATCAGAGGCCAAATGACCCTTGCTCACACACATGCAGGGGAGAGCATGACATCATGGTACAAGCTGGCAACATTTGTGATACACAAAAACATTAAGACCTTTAAGGTAACACAATCAAAGATGTTTACAAATCTTTTAGGGTTCATCTTCCCTCTCTAGCCTGGAGATATTTTACCCTCAAGATTCCAGGAAGGGGGAGGAACTACAATCAATTCAAGGTGGTATGTAAAGTCTGCCTCCTATTGAAAGAGAAGAAGTTTTTAGGTTAACCTTTATTTTAGATTTAAAACTGAATAACCTATTGTTTTTGCAAGCCAGAAACTTCTACATTCTTCTCCCTCCCATCCCTAAAGAAAAGACAGGACAGGAAAGCCTGAAAGGAAAGCCTGACCTTTCCTCCCAAAATATTAAATATTAATTTTTAGCTTTTGTTACCTTACAACAGTAAATATTCCGCTTTTGAAAAAACAGTCCGAGCTAACAACTCTTAATCTTTTGGGATCAAATGTTCAGAGTTTGTGAAGGATTATAGCAATCCCTGCATATAAGGAGAGTTAGTTCCAAACTGGGAGCAAGCCATTTTTAACTCTTTAAGAGTTTTGACAGGGATTTGTTCATGTTGAACATAAAAACCTCACTGGGGGAATTGTGGATTAGATACAAATGGAGTGAGTGTGACAGGAAAAGCTTCTAATGCAGGACTTATGAATTTTAAATCCCCTTCTTGTCTAGCCTGCATTATTCCTTTCATAAGAGGTGTAAGAATAGGTCCCTTAGCTTGTTTTTTAGTTACAACAATAGGTACTAAATCTACAAATGAAATAGCAGAGGGGGCTTCTGTGGGTAGGGCTGGATATAAGGAAAATGGTGGTCGTGGAACAGAGGGAGCAACAGAAGGAGGGGGCGGAGGCCAATTATCTTGGTCAGTTTTGAAAGGGTTAGTACTATGTTGAACCTCCATGTCAGAAAGTTTATTTATTTATTTATTTATTTATTTATTTATTTATTTATTTATTGTATTTTTCCGAAGCTGGAAACGGGGAGAGACAGTCAGACAGACTCCCGCATGCGCCTGACTGGGAGGGATCCACCCGGCACGCCCTCCAGGGGTGAGGCTCTGCCCACCAAGGGGTGATGCTCTGCCCCTCAGGGGCTTCGCTCTGCCGAGACCAGAGCCACTCCAGCGCCTGGGGCAGAGGCCAAGGAGCCATCCCCAGCGCCCGGGCCATCCTTGCTCCAATGGAGCCCCGGCCGGCTGCGGGAGGAGAAGAGAGAGACAGAGAGGAAGGCGCGGCGGAGGGGTGGAGAAGGAAATGGGCGCCTCTCCTATGTGCCCTGGCCGGGAATCAAACCCGGGTCCCCCGCACGCCAGGCCGACGCTCCACCGCTGAGCCAACCGGCCATGACCCATGTCAGAATGTTTAGACTGTAATTCAAAGAGTTGCTCATTTAATTGTTTAGAAGATAAATATTCTTCTTCATCAGAGGCCAAATGACCTTCATCATCAGACAGAGGTCTAGGCATTTCACAAGAACTTAAAGGATTTTCCCTTTCCCCTGAACCTGACTGTAACAGTTTCAGGGCCATTTCAATTAAAGTACATAGGTACCTGTAAAGCCAGTATCCACGGCCACCATCACAGCAACCCAGCCCATGCAGGTTCGCATTGGATTTGGACAATCGGTAAAGAAACAATAGAGCCAAAAGCTGATGGGCCATCATCTTTAATCCTAGCTTGCACCCGGTGGACAAGTAAAAACACACTGGGCTCCAAAACCCACTTATTCAGTGCTCACAAATCTACTGACTTATCCAACTTTCCTAGAATCAAAGGTTTCTAGCTCACCAGATTTATTCACTTCTGTTCCCTATCTCCTTCCTTCTCCCTGCACAAACTGGCTTTTCCTTCAGCACTCCACCATCTTGGCTGCTTCTCCTGGCCTCCTCCACGTGGCCTTTCTCTGCTCTCCTCTCTAATGCTGATCTCAGGAACCGAGAGAGAGCAAGCTCCCGGTCTGCCCCACTTTATAGTGCAGAAATCAAAACCTTTAATCTAATATATAAAATAGGAAAGTCTCTAATACAAAGTCACTTATCTGAAGCATGATGGGATTGTACCACCCCACATCAAAAAGAGTGGGGAAGGCCCTGGCCGGTTGGCTCAGCGGTGGAGCATCGGCCTGGCGTGCAGGGGACCCGGGTTCGATTCCCGGCCAGGGCACACAGGAGAAGCGCCCATTTGCTTCTCCACCCCCCACCTCCTCCTTCCTCTCTGTCTCTCTCTTCCCCTCCCGCAGCCAAGGCTCCATTGGAGCAAAGATGGCCTGGGCGCTGGGGATGGCTCCTTGGCCTCTGCCCCAGGCGCTAGGGTGGCTCTGGCCACAACACAGCGACGCCCCGGAGGGGCAGAGCATCGCCCCCTGGTGGGCAGAGCGTCGCCCCTGGTGGGCGTGCCGGGTGGATCCTGGTCGGGTGCATGCGGGAGTCTGTCTGACTGTCTCTACCCATTTCCAGCTTCAGAAAAATACAAAAAAAAAAAAAAAAAAAAAAAGAGTGGGGAAAAAAAGAGTGGGAAAAGCTTAGTCCTAAAACCAAGCCCCAGACTACAAGAATCCTGCCTGCCCACAGCTTGTTCCCAACACACATTAATATCACCTGGGCAACGGGCTTCCACATGGGCAGCGCCATCTTTTTTTTTTTTGAGTTTTCAACTTTGGTTTATTCTTTTTTTTATAAATAAATTTTTATTAATGTTAATGGGGTGACATCAATAAATCAGGGTACATATATTCAAAGAAAACATGTCCACATGTCCAGGTTATCTTGTCATTCAATTATGTTGCATACCCATCACCCAAAAATCAGATTGTCCTCCGTCAACCTCTATCTAGTTTTCTTTGTGCCCCTCCCCCTACTCGTTCCCCTCTCCCTCCTTCTCTCCCATGCCCCCCTCCCCCCCGCCCCTGGTAACCACCATACTCTTTTCCATGTCCCTTAGTCTCGTTTTTATGTCCCACCAATGTATAGAATCATGTAGTTCTTGTTTTTTTCTGATTTACTTATTTCACTACGTATAATGTTATCAAGATCCCACCATTTTGTTGTAAATGATCCGATGTCATCATTTCTTATGGCTGAGTAGTATTCCATAGTGTATATGTGCCACATCTTCTTTATCCAGTCTTCTATTGAAGGGCTTTTTGGTTGTTTCCATGTCGTGGCCACTGTGAACAATGCTGCAATGAACATGGGGCTGCATGTGTCTTTACATATCAATGTTTCTGAGTTTTGGGAGTATATACCCAGTAGAGGGATTGCTGGGTAATAAAATAGTTCTATTTTCAGTTTTTTGAGGAACCACCATACTCTCTTCCATAATGGTTGTACTACTTTACATTCCCACCAACAGTGTATGAGGGTTCCTTTTTCTCCACAGCCTCTCCAGCATTTGCTATTACCTGTCTTGTTGATAATAGCTAATCTAACAGGTGTGAGGTGGTATCTCATTGTAGTTTTGATTTGCATTTCTCCTATAACTAATGAAGATGAGCATTTTTTCATTTATCTGTTGGCCATTTGTATTTCTTTCTGGGAGAAGTGTCTGTTCATGTCCTTTTCCCATTTTTTTATTGGATTGTTTCTTTGTTGTTGAGTTTTATGAGTTCTTTGTATATTTTGGATATTAGGCCCTTATCTGAGCTGTTGTTTGAAAATATCATTTCCCATTTAGTTGGCTGTCTGTTTATTTTGTTGTCAGTTTCTCTTGCTGAGCAAAAACTTTTTAGTCTGATGTAGTCCCATTCATTTATTTTTGCCTTCACTTCTCTTGCCTTTGGAGTCAAATTCATAAAATGCTCTTTAAAACCCAGGTCCATGAGTTTAGAACTTATGTCTTCTTCTATGTACTTTATTGTTTCAGGTCTTATATTTAGGTCTTTGATCCATTTTGAATTAATTTTCATACAAGGGGACAAGCTGTAGTCCAGTTTCATTCTTTTGCATGTGGCTTTCCAGTTTTCCCAGCACCATTTGTTGAAGAGGCTTTCTTTTCTCCATTGTGTGTTGTTGGCCCCTTTATAGAAAATTTTTTGACCATATATATGTGGTTTTATGTCTGGACTTTCTATTCTGTTCCATTGGTCTGAGTGTCTATTTTTCTGCCAATACCATGCTGTTTTGATTGTTGTGGCTCCATAATATAGTTTGAAGTCAGGTATTGTAATGCCCCCAGCTTCATTGTTTTTCCTTAGGATTGCTTTGGCTATTCAGGGTTTTTTATAGTTCCATATAAATCTGATGATTTTTTGTTCCAATTCTTTAAAAAATGTCATAGGAATTTTTATGGGAATTGCATTAAATCTATAAATTGCATTGAGTAATATGGCCATTTTGATTATATTTATTCTTCCTATCCAAGAACAAGGAATATTTTTCCATCTCATTGTTATCTTTTTCGATTTCCTTTAACAACGCTTTATAGTTTTCATTATATAGGTCCTTTACATTCTTTGTTATGTTTATTCCTAGGTACTTTATTTTTTTTGTTGCAATTGTAAAGGGGATTCTTTTTTTTGAGTTTGTTTTCTAATATTTAATTGTTGGCATATAGAAAGGCTATGGACTATTGTATGTTAATTTTGTATCCTGCGACCTAACTGTATTGGTTTATTGTTTCCTTACTGTATTGGTTTATTGTTTCTAGTAATCTTTTTGTGGAGTCTTTGGAGTTTTTGATGTATAGGATTATATCATCTGCAAAAAGTGATACCTTTACTTCTTCTTTTCTGATATGGATGCCTTTTATTTCTTTCTCTTGTCTGATTGCTCTGGCCAGAACTTCTAGCACCACGTTAAATAAGAGTGAAGAGAGAGGACAACCCTATCTTGTTCCTGATTTAAGGCGGAAAGTCCTCAGTTTTATGCAATTTAATATGATGTTAGCTGATGGTTTATCATATATGGCCTTTATCAAGTTGAGATATTTTCCTTCTATACCCATTTTGTTGAGTGTCTTAAACATAAAGTTGTGTTGTATTTTATTGAATGCCTTTTCTACATCTATTGATAAGATCATGTGGTTTTTGTTCTTTGTTTTTTTGATATGGTGTATTACGTTAACTGTTTTACGTATGTTGAACCATACTTGAGATTCTGGGATAAATCCTACTTGATCATGATGTACTATTTTTTTAATATGTTGTTGTATTCGATTAACCAGTATTTTGTTTAGTATTTTAGCATCTGTATTCATTAGAGATATTGCTCTGTAATTTTTTTTTTTTTTTTTTTTTTTTTTTTTTGCCGTCCTTGCCAGGTTTCTGTATGAGGGTTATGTTGGCCTCATAAAATGTGTTTGGAAGTATTGCTTCTTCTTCAATTTTTTTTTGGAAGACGTTGAGTAGAATAGGAACCAAGTCTTCTTTGAATGTTTGATAGAATTCACTAGTATAACCATCTGGGCCTGGACTTTTATTTAGGGGGAGGTTTTTAATAGTTTTTTCTATTTTCTCCCTGCTAATTTATGTTTAGGCTTTCTGCTTCTTCATGACTCAGTCTAGGAAGGTTGTATTGTTCTAGGAATTTATCCATTTCTTCTAGATTGTTGAATTTGGTGGTATATAGTTTTTCGTAGTATTCTACAATTATTCTTTGTATACCTATGATGTCTGTGGTGATTTCTCCTTTTTCATTTTGGATTTTGTCTATATGAGTCCTTTCTCTTTTTTCCTTGGTGAGTATTGCCAAGGGTTTGCCAATTTTGTTGATCTTTTCAAAGAACCAGCTCCTTGTTTTATTAATTTTTTTCTACAGTTTTTCTGTTCTATTGCTTGTTGGCCTTTTGGCTAAGATCAAGTGTAGTATAGTTTTTCTGTTCTCTATTTCATTTATTTCTGCTGATTTTTATTATTTCCTTTCTTCGGCTGGTTTTGGGTTGTCTTTGTTCTTCTTTTTCTAGTTCCTTAAGGTGTGAAGTTAAGTGGTTCACTTAAGCTTTCTCTTGTTTGTTCATATAGGCTGAAGTGATATGATCTTCCCTCTTATCACTGCTTTTGCTGCATCCCATAGATTCTGATATGTCGTATTGTCATTTTCATTTGTCTGTATATGTCTTTTGATCTCTGCGCTTATTTCTTCTTTGACCCATTCATTTTTTAAAAGTATGTTGTTTAGGCCCTGGCTGGTTGGCTCAGCGGAAGAGTGTCGGCCTGGCGTGCGGGGGACCCAGGTTCGATTCCCGGCCAGGGCACACAGGAGAAGCGCCCATTTGCTTCTCCACCCCCCCTTCCTCTCTGTCTCTCTCTTCCCCTCCTGCAGCTAAGACTCCATTGGAGCAAAGATGGCCCGGGTGCTGGGGATGGCTCCTTGGCCTCTGCCCCAGGTGCTAGAGTGGCTCTGGTCACAACAGAGCGACGCCCTGGAGAGGCAGAGCATCGCGCCCTGGTGGGCAGAGCGTCGCCCCTGGTGGGCGTGCCGGGTGGATCCCGGTCAGGCGCATGCGGGAGTCTGTCTGACTGTCTCTCCCCGCTTCCAGCTTCAGAAAAATACAAAAAAAAAAAGTATGTTGTTTAGTTTCTACATTTTTGTGGGTTTTTTTCCCTCTTTTTTGCAGTTGAATTCTAGTTTCAAGGCTTTATGATCAGAAAATATGCTTGGTACAACTTCAATTTTTCTGAATTTGCTGATGTTATTTTTGTGGCCCAACATATGGTCAATTCTTGAAAATGTTTCATGTACACTATAGAAAAATGTATACTCTGTCGCTTTGAGATGAAGTGTCCTGTACATATCTATCATATCCAGGTGCTCTAGTGTTTTGTTTAAGGCCAATATATATTTATTGATTTTCTGTTTGGATGAATGATCTAGAGCCATCAGCGGTGTATTGAGGTCTCCAAGTATGATTGTATTTTTGTCAGGTTTTTTTTTAGGTCATTAAGTAGCTGTCTTATATATTTTGTTGCTCCTTGGTTTGGTGCATATATATTAAGGATTGTTATGTCTTCTTGATTCAGTATCCCCTTAATCATTATGAAATGACCATTTTTGTCTCTAAGTACTTTTTCTGTCTTGTAGTCAGCATTATTAGATATGAGTATTGCTACACCTGCTTTTTTTTTTGGATGGTTTTTGCTTGGAGTATTGTTTTGCAGCCTTTCACTTTGAATTTGTATTTATCCTTGTTCCTTAGATGTGATTCTTGCAGGCAGCATACAGTTGGATTTTCTTTTTTAATCCATTCTGCTACTCTGTGTCTTTTTATTGGTGAGGTTTTTTTTTTTTATTTTATAAATAAATTTTTATTTTAATGGGGTGACATCAATAAATCAGGGTACATATATTCAAAGAAAACATTTCCAGGTTATCTTGTCATTCAGTTCTGCTGCATACCCATCACCAAAAGAGAGATCGTCCTCTGTCAGCCTCTATCCAGTTTTTTTTGTACCCCTCCGCCTCTCCTTCCCCCTCTCCCTCCTTTCCTCCCCCCACCCCCCGTAACCACCACACTCCTGTCCATGTCTCTTAGTCTCGCTTTTATGTCCCACCAATGTATGGAATCCTGCAGTTCTTGTTTTTTTCTGATTCGCTTATTTCACTCTGCATAATGTTATCAAGATTCCACCATTCTGCTGTAAGTGATCCGATGTCATCATTTCTTCTAGTTGAATAGTATACCATGGTGTATATGTGCCCCATCTTCTTTATCCAGTCTTCTATTTTTTTTTACAGTGATTAAAAGCCTTTAAGCAAACTCTTGGCCAATACAGCAAGAATCCATAAAAGAGTAGTGTCCTTAACATGTTCACCAAGTTCAAGTTTGCCCCATCACCATGCCAAATCCCTGAGAAATGCAACCCAACCACAGTTCAGTCTGTTAGGAGCTGTCACAGGGAGCAGGAGTCCAGGAAAAGTCCACACAGGAAAAGTCTGCATGGCGCTGGAATTGTTGTCACCATTCTATACTTTGCAGCTCATGTCCAAGTCCCAATGACAGCTGCTTCTAGCTGGTAATGATTCAGGTAGACTGGAAAAGCCATTTGCAGCATGCGTGGATATGGAGCTTCTGTTCTCCTCTGCCTGGAGAGTTGAGACCAGGTTGCTTTTCCCTGGAGCTCTGTGACTGTGGCATGGTAAAGAGAACCTTGGGATACACTAACCTGGTTGGCAAAGGTAAATTCATAATACAAGTTGGCAAAAGGGGGAAGGAGAGCTCTACATTAGGAGTAGGTCCCAGCCTGAAATATGAGTGGGGCATTGAGGTAGGAGGGATAAAGGAAACACTATATACTAAGCAAAGCAGCAGAAAATAGGACTATCAACACCCACAACAGAGATATTTGAGGGAAGGATAAAAAACCTGACTATTCAGGCAAAACATAGTTAAGTGGCCCTTGTGCAAATGAGATCAGTTTACCTGCTTCTTGGAAGAAATACCCTAGGCTCATCCACAGAGTCATAGATGGGGCCGACGGCCCTGGGCACCTTCAGCCTTCAGTGGCAAACCCCAGCTTTCTGGGCAAGGTTAGGTCATAGGTGGCTGGAGCAGAGCTGAAAGAGACTGAACCCTAGAGGAGCGAGGGGGCAGCTTACTTCCCTGTTTCCTCACAGCAGAGGCATGTAAGCCTGGCAGGCTTTAGCTCAATGACCTTCCTTTTCACTATTGAAGCAGGACCCAGATGGTATCCTATGAGACCCCTTTGGGGGCATTGGAGCCTTTAAGGGTGTATCCTAAAAGCTGGTAGTTCTCCTGATCTCTATTGGGCTTTTTCTGCCTCTAGGTATCTTAAAAGCCATGCTTGGAAGATCTGGCTGAGGGGTTTGAGTATCCCCATCCACCTATATAAATCTTTTCCATATATCTGGAGCTATTTGGAAAAAGACAAAACAGTGTTATTAGCTGGATCTAATAAAGAAGGTAGTAGTTTGCAGGCGAAAAAGATTTGGTGTCTCCTGTTCATCAGCCTTCAAAAGAAATGTAATTTTTTTTTTTTAAGTAAAAAGCATGATATGGTAGACCCATAGGAGTCATTGGCCTGGTGTGCAGGATTCCCGGGTTCAATTCCTGGCCAGAGCACACAGGAGAAGCGCCCATCCACCCCTCCCCCTCTCCCTCCCCTCCCTCCTCTCCGTCTCTCACTTCCCCTCCCGCAGCCAAGGCTCCACTGGAGCAAAGCCACCCCAGGCACTAAGGATGGCCCCATGGCCTCTGCCCCAGTTGCTAGAATGGCTCTGATTGTAACAGAGCTACACCCCAGATGGGCATAGCATTCCCCCCTGGTAGGCATGCCAGGTGGATCCCGGTCAGGCGCATGAGGGAGTCTGCCTGACTGCCTCCCCATTTCCATCCTCAGAAAAATACAAAAAAATAAATAAATAAAAGAAAAAATACAAAAAAAAATAGGAAAAAAGAAAAAAAGGGGGGGGCATTCCCTTGTGTTAAAGCTCCAGGGAGCATGGAGTGAGCTTGAGTATGTCCTATGAAACATGGAGCTCTATGTTGATATATAAGTCTTTGAAGAAGGAGGAACTGCTGAAATAGTTTATCAGCATTTGTCCCTAAGACAGCAGTCTTTATAGTGGAAACACCATAAGTAAATATTTGCTGTCTGTCTATACATTAAAGGGGGAATATGGCAAATGCTGAAAAGCCATGCTCTTTGTGCCCCTCCCCTCCCCCAACCACCTCCCTCTCCTCCCCCCACCCTGTACCCCCAACACTGTTGTCCATGTCTCTGAGTCTCATCTTTATGTCCCACCTACGTATGGAATCATATAGTTCTTAGTTTTTTCTGATTTACTTCTTTCGCTCAGTATAATGTTACCAAGGCCCATCCATGTTGTTGTAAAAGATCCCATGTCATCATTTCTTATGGCTGAGTAGTATTCCATAGTATATATTATATAGAAAAGCTTTTTAATCCACTTGTCCTCTGATGGACACTTGGGCTGTTTCCAGATCTTTGCTATTGTGAGCAATGCTGCCATAAACATGAGGGTGCATTTCTTCTTTTCAAACAGTGCTATGGTGTTCTTGGGGTATATTTATAACAGTGGTATAGCTGGGTCAAAAGGCAGTTCAATTTTTAATTTCTTGAGGAATCTCCATACTGTTTTCCACAGTGGCTGCACCAGTCTGCATTCCCACCAGCAGTGCAGGAAGGTTCCCTTTTCTCCACATCCTCGCCAGCACATATTCTGTGTTGTTTTATTGATGAGCGCCATTCTGACTGGTGTGAGGTGATATCTCATGGTGGTTTTAATTTGCATTTCTCTAATCATTAGTGATGTTGAACATTTTTTCATATGCCTATTGGCCATCTGTGTGTCCTCTTTTGAGAAGTGTCTATTCATTTCTTTTGCTCATTTTTGGATTGGATTGTTTGTCTTCCTGGTATTAAGTTTTACAAGTTCTTTATAAATTTTGGTTTTTAACCCCTTATCAGACGCAATGTCAAATATATTCTCCCATTGTGTAGTTTGTCTTTTTATTCTGTTCTTATTGTCTTTAGCTGTGCAGAAGCTTTTTAGTTTTATTAAGTCCCATTTGTTTATCCTGCCTTTTATTTCACTTGCCTGTGGAGACAAATCAGCAAATATATTGCTGCAAGAGATGTCAGAGAGTTTACTGCCTATGTTTTCTTCTAAGATGCTTATGGTTTCACGGCTTACATTTAAGTCTTTTATCCATTTTGAGTTTATTTTTGTGAGTGGTGTAAGTTGGTGGTCTAGTTTCATTTTTTTGCAGGTAGCTGTCCAATTTTCCCAACACCATTTGTTGAAGAGGCTCTCTTTACTCCATTGTATTTCCTTACCTCCTTTGTCAAATATCAGTTGTCTATAGAGCTGTGTGTTTATTTCTGGGTTCTCTGTTCTGTTCCATTGATCTATGTGCCTGTTCTTATGCCAGTACCATGCTGTTTTGAGTACAATGACCTTATAATATAACTTGATATCCGGAAGTGTGATCCCTTCCGCTTTATTCTTCCTTTTCAAGATTGCTGAGGCTATTTGTGTTCTCTTTTGGTTCCATATAAATTTTTGGAATAAGTGTTCTAAATCTTTGAAGTAAGTCATTGATATTTTAATTGGTATTGCATTGAATTTATAAATTGCTTTGGGTAATATAGACATTTTAATGATGTTTATTCTTCCTAACCATGAGCATGGTATATGCCTCCACTTATTCGTATCTTCCCTGGTTTCTTTAATCAATGTTTTATAATTTTCCGAGTACAAGTCTTTAATCTCCTTGGTTAGATTTATTCCTAGGTACTTTATTTTTTTGGTTGCAATGGTAAAGGGGATTGATTCCTTGATTTCTCTTTCTGACAGTTCATTATTAGTGTATACAAATGGCTCTGATTTCTGAGTATTGATTTTATATCCTGCCACCTTGCCAAATTCATTTATCAGGTCTAGTAGTTTTTTGACTGAGACTTTAGGGTTTTCTATATACAATATCATATCATCTGCAAATAATGATAGTTTTACTTCTTCTTTTCCAATTCAAATGCCTTTTATTTCTTTTTCTTGTCTGATTGCTGTGGCTAGGACTTCCAGAACTATGTTGAATAAGAGTGGTGAAAGGGGGGCACCCCTGCCTTGTTCCTGATCTTAAGGGGATTGCTTTTAATTTTTGCCCATTGAGTATGATGTTGGCTGTGGGTTTGTCGTAGATGGGCTTTATCATGTTGAGGTATGTTCCCTGTATTCCCACTTTGCTGAGAGTTTTGATTATGAATGGGTGCTGGACTTTATCAAATGCTTTTTCTGCATCTATTGAAATTATCATGTGGTTTTTCTCCTTTCTTTTGTTTATGTGATGAATCACATTGATTGATTTGCGAATATTATACCAGCGTTGCCTCCCAAGAATAAATCCCACTTGATCATGGTGTATGATTTTTTTCATATATTGCTGGATTCGGTTTGCTAATATTTTGTTGAGGATTTTTGCATCTAAGTTCATCAGGAATATTGGCCTATAATTTTCTTTTTTTGTGTTGTCTTTGCCTGGTTTTGGAATCAGAATTATGCTCGCCTCATAAAAGGAGTTTGGAAGTCTTCCTTCCTCTTGAATTTTTTGAAATAGCTTGAGAAGGATAGGAGTTAGTTCTTCTTTGAATATTTGGTAGAATTCACTTGTGAAGCCATCAGGCCCAGGACTTTTCTTTTTTGGGAGTTTTTTGATAGCTGTTTCAATCTCATTTGTTTTAATTGGTCTGTTTAGGTTTTCTGATTCTTCCAAATTGATTTTTGGAAGATTATATGATTCAAGGAATTTGTTCATTTTATCAAGGTTGTCTAGTTTTTTGGCGTACAGTTCTTTATAGTATTTTCTTACAATATTTTGTATTTCTGTTGTTTCAGTTGTTATTTCTCCACTCTCGTTTCTAATTTTATTTATTTGAGTCCTCTCTCTTTTTTTCTTGGTGAGTCTCATTAAAGGTTCATCGATCTTGTTTACCTTTTCAAAGAACCAGCTCCTGGTTTCATTGATCCTCTGTATTGTTTCTTTAGCCTCTGTGCCATTTATTTCTGCTCTGATCTTTATTATTTCCTTCCTTCTACTAGCTCTGGGCTTTACTTGCTGTTCTTTTTCTAGTTCTTTTAGATGCAGGGTTAAGTTGTTTATTTGAGCTTTTTCTAGCTTCTTGAGGTATGCCTGTACTGCTATAAACTTCCCTCTCAGGACTGCTTTTGCTGTGTCCCATAAATTTTTTTTTTTTTGCATTTTTCTGAAGCTGGAAACAGGGAGAGACAGTCAGACAGACTCCCGCATGCGTCCGACCGGGATCCACCCGGCACGCCCACCAGGGGGCGACGCTCTGCCCACCAGGGGGCGATGCTCTGCCCATCCTGGGCGTCGCCATGTTGCGACCCTCCTGGGTGTCGCCATGTTGCGACCAGAGCCACTCTAGCGCCTGGGGCAGAGGCCACAGAGCCATCCCCAGCGCCCGGGCCATCTTTGCTCCAATGGAGCCTTGGCTGCGGGAGGGGAAGAGAGAGACAGAGAGGAAGGCGCGGCGGAGGGGTGGAGAAGCAAATGGGCGCTTCTCCTATGTGCCCTGGCCGGGAATCGAACCCGGGTCCTCCGCACGCTAGGCCGACGCTCTACCGCTGAGCCAACCGGCCAGGGCCTGTGTCCCATAAATTTTGAGTTGATGTATGCTCATTATCGTTTGTTTCTAGGAATTTTTTAATTTCTTCTTTAATCTTAATGTTAACCCATTTGTTATTTAATAATGTGCTATTTAGTTTTCAAATGTTTGAATGTTTTTCAATTTTTCTATTGTGGTTGATTTCTAGTTTAATGCCATTGTGATCAGAGAAAGTGCTCGATATGATTTCAATCTTCTTAAATTTGTCGAGGCCGCTTTTGTGCCCTAACATGTGGTCTATTCTAGAGAATGTACCATGAGCGCTTGAAAAGAATGTATATTCTGCTGTTTTAGGGTGAAAGGTTCTGAAGATATCTATTAAATCGAGTTGATCTAATATGTCCTTTAAGTCTGCTGTTTCTTTGTTGATTTTCTTTCTTGAGGATCTATCTAATGATGTTAATGGGGTATTGAAATCCCCTACTATTATAGTATTGCTGTTGATCTCACCCTTTAAGTCTGTCAAAGTCTGCTTTATATATTTAGGTGCTCCTATATTAGGTGCATAGATATTTATAATGGTTATATCTTCCTTTTGCATTGCTCCCTTTATCATTATGTAGTGACCTTCTTTATCTCTAACTATGGTCTTTGTTTTAAAGTCCATTTTGTCTGATATAAGTATTGCTACTCCAGCTTTTTTTTCATTTCCATTTGCGTGAAATATTTTTTTCCATCTTTTTATCTTCAGTCTGTGTGCATCTTTTGGTTTAAGGTGTGTCTCTTGTAGACAGCATATGTATGGGTCCTGTTTTCTTATCCACACAGCTACCCTATGTCTCTTGATCAGATCATTTAATTCATTAACATTTAAGTTTATTACTGATATGTAATTGTTTATTGCCATTTTTTTCTTTGAAACTGTATTCCTCTTTTGCTATATTCTTTTTTTCCTTTGATCTGTTTACAACAGGTCCCTTAGCATTTCTTGCAGCCTTGGTTTGGTTGCAGTTAATTCCTTGATGTTTTTTTTTTTTGTCTGTAAAGCTTTTTATTTCTCCTTCAATTTTAAATGATAGCCTTGCTGGATAAAGTAGTCTTGGCTGTAGGTTCGTGTTCTGCATTACTTTGAATATTTCTTGCCATTCCCTTCTGGCCTCAAGTGTTTCTGTTGAGAAGTCAGAAGTCATCCTTATGGGGGCTCCTTTGTAGGTGATAGTCTTTTTTTCTCTAGCAGCTTTTAATATTTTCTCTTTATCATTTAGCTTTGGTATTTTAATTATGATGTGTCTTGGTGTTGGTTTCTTTGGGTTTCTCCTTAATGGAGTTCTCTGTGCTTCCTGAACATGTGTAATGTTTTCCTGCCTTAATTGGGGGAAGTTTTCCGCTATAATATGTTTGAACAAAGACTCTATCCCTTGTTCTTTCTCTTCTTCTTCAGGAACCCCTATGATGCGGATGTTATTTCTCTTCATGTTGTCATAGAGCTCTCTTAGAGTTTCCTCAGACTTTTTGAGTCTCTTTTCTTTTTTCTGCTCTGCTTCCGTGCCTTTATTTATTGTGTCCTCTAACTCACTGATTCGATTCTCTGCTTCATCCATCCTGCTTTTAATTCCTTCCATTGTATTTTTTATTTCAGATATTGTATTTGTCATTTCTGACTGATTCCTTTTTATTATTTCAATGTCCTTTTTTATATTTGTTATCTCTTTATTTAGGTTTTCATAATGGCCATCTATGGTTGCTATGATATCTTTGAGCATCCTAACAATCGTTATTTTAAACTCTGCATCTGGTAATTTGGTTATATCTGATTCACTTAGGTCCTTTTCTGGGGATTTCTCTTGGTTTATTTGTGTTGTATTTCTCTGCCTCCGCATTTTCTCTTCATGAGAGTGGCTGTGATCACGTGCTCGGGTGCACAAGCATTGGTGGCCTTGGCCTTTTCCCTGCCCTCGTGTGTGACATTAGGCTCAGTCCTGAGGGCACTGGCGAGCACCTTTGCTCAGCTGCGGGTCTCCACCTGTTTCCGGGCTTTCGCCCTGCCCTTGCAGGAGGAGCCCATTCGAAGAATGGCTGCTAGCCTTGGCTCTACCACCAGGCAGGACTGCGTTCCCAAGCTCTGCTCAGGAGCGGAACTCCACCTCTACTGGGCTTTTGGCTCCACCCCCATGGGAGGAGCCGGCTACCAAGTCAAACCACAAGCCTGGGTTGCATGGGCGGTGCAAGGCTGTGCTCCTCTGCCCTTGCTCAGGGGCTGGTCTCCATCCTTTCTGGGGTTCCCGCCCTTTCCCCCCCGCAGGCTGGATTACAGGCTGCCGGCAGCTGAACTTGACCACTTTTGCTCGCCCCCTTCTCCCCAGCTGGGCAAGATTGAGCTCACACCTGAGCCCAGTGGTGGCTAGCTGGCTTCTGCCCCTGCCAGCAGAACCACACTTTTGTCTCCCACTGCCGCCCACCCTCCGGCGCGCCCTCAGCCACATGGGTGGGGGCGTTGCAGCTTGGACCCTAAGACTCACTACTGTAGACCCAAAAGCTCCCTCCTTCTATGCAACTCTGCTCTGCGTGCCATGGGGGAGCTTGTTTGGCTGCTCTCCTGCTTCCCTTTGCTGGTATTGCTGTTTCCAGGGGAAATATTCACTTCAGCTTTGGGGGGTGACTCGTCTCAGGGGTTAGGGTGCCTATCTCCCAAAATGCTTTCCCTGTGCCTCCTAGATTACACTCTCTTCCTCTTACTCTGGTCCTCTCCTCTCTCCCCCCATCCCCAGGAGTCCCGGGTGGGTGGTTATGAGAGAGATGTTCTACGCAGTCCCTCTAAGAAGGATCCTGGGTCTGAGAAATCAGACTCTTTCTCAAAAACAGTATCCTGACTTGTTTCCAGCTAAATACTGTCCTTACGCCTCTTCTGGGCTCTGGGGCTACAGGCTGGGGCTTTGTTCCTGGGGCTCAGGACCCTTCACCCTCTGCTAAACTCACTTCCTGCCACGTGAGTCTCTCCTGCTGCCGTTTGCTCCGGGGAGCTGGGCAGCCCTCGCCGCGTTTTCCCATTTCTGCTTTTCCTACCAGTCTCTGTGTGGCTTCTTCAGTGTTCCTTGGTTGAAAAGTCCTCTTAGTTTAGTCCAAAGTTGGTTTTTCTAGATGATAGTTCATAAAATTAGTTTGTAATCCACTTTGGTTCTGGGAGGTAGATGTTGGTACGTCCACCTACTCCAGCGCCATCTTGTCTCCTTGGAAATCTTTATTGGTGAGTTTAATCCATTTACATTTAGTGTAATTATTGACACTTGTGGATTCCCTATTGCCATTTTATAAATTGCTTTCTGTTAGTTTTGTATCTTGTTTGATTCTTCTCTTTTGTTTCTCTATTATTTGTTTTTGTTTGTTTGTATTCCATACTTCTTTCCTCTGTTGCTACCTTTTTGAAGTCATGTGCTTCTGTGGTAGTTTTTTTCAAGGGTGGTTATCATTAAGTAATGAAAGGGTACCTACCATATTTATTGTAGTACCCTATCTTATGAGTGTTTCTGCACTTCATCATCCTTTGCTACTGTTAATCTCCGTCCCCTCCCCTTTTTTTTGCTTTTGTTGTCACAGTTTAAATTTGGTTTTATTGTGTTCTTGGTGGAGCTTTTACTTGTGGTTTTGTTTTATTTTGTTCTTTGAATCTGGTTGGAAAACCTCCTTTAGTATTTCCTGGAGTGGGGGTTTTCTGATGATAAATTCCCTCATCTCGGCCCTGGCCGGTTGGCTCAGCGGTAGAGCGTTGGCCTGGCGTGCAGGGGATCCGGGTTCGATTCCTGGCCAGGGCACATAGGAGAAGTGCCCATTTGCTTCTCCACACCCCCCTCCTTCCTCTCTGTCTCTCTCTTCCCCTCCTGCAGCCAAGGCTCCATTGGAGCAAAGATGGCCCGGGTGCTGGGAATGGCTCCTTGGCCTCTGCCCCAGGTGCTAGAGTGGCTCTGGTTGCGGCAGAGTGACGCCCTGGAGGGGCAGAGCATCGCCCCCTGGTGGGCAGAGTGTGGTCCCTGGTGGGCATGCCGGGTGGATCCCGGTAGGGCGAATGCGGGAGTCTGTCTAACTGTCTCTCCCCATTTCCAGCTTCAGAAAAAAAAAAATTCCCTCATCTCTTCTGTATTTGTGAATGTTTTTATTTCTCCTTCATATTTGAAGGATAGCTTTGATGGGTATATTATTCTTGGCTGAAAGTTCCTCTCTTTCAGGGCTTTAAATATTGGAGTCCACTCTCTTCTAGCTTGTAGAGTTTCTGCTGGTTAATCTAACAGGCTTTCCTTTATATGTTGTATTCTTCTTTTCCCTGGCTGCCTTGAGAATTTTTTCTTTGTCGTTGGTTTGTACCATTTTCATATGATGTGCCTTGGAGTAGGTTTGTTGAGGTTAAGAAAATTCAGTGTTCTGGCCCTGGCCGGTTGGCTCAGCGGTAGAGCGTCGGCCTAGCGTGCGGAGGACCCGGGTTCGATTCCCAGCCAGGGCACACAGGAGAAGCGCTCATTTGCTTCTCCACCCCTCCGCCGCGCTTTCCTCTCTGTCTCTCCCTTCCCCTCCCACAGCCAAGGCTCCATTGGAGCAAAGATGGCCCGGGCGCTGGGGATGGCTCTGTGGCCTCTGCCTCAGGCGCTAGAGTGGCTCTGGTCGCAACATGGCGACACCCAGGATGGGCAGAGCATCGCCCCCTGGTGGGCAGAGCATCGCCCCTGGTGGGCGTGCCGGGTGGTTCCCGGTCGGGCGCATGCGGGAGTCTGTCTGACTGTCTCTCCCTGTTTCCAGCTTCAGAAAAATGAAAAAAAAAAAAAAAGAAAAAGAAAATTCAGTGTTCTGTTTTCTTCTTGAATTTGAGGCTTTAGTTTTTTCCACAGGCTTGGGAAGTTCTCCTGTATTATTTGTTTGAATATATTCTCTCTCTTCTCCCACTGATATACCTATTATTCTTATGTTATTCTTTTTGATGGAATCAGACAATTCCTGTAGGGCTTTCTCATTTTTTTTTTAATTTTTGAGTCTCTCTCTTCTTCTCTCTGTTGTGCCTGAAGTTGCTTGTCTTATATGTCACTAATCCTACCTTCTATCTGGCCTGTTCTAATAGCTAAGCTTGTTACCTTGTTTTTCAGTTCATGAATTGAGTTTTTCATCTCTGTTTGATTTGTTTTTATAGTTTCAATTTCCTTGGTAATATATTCTTTGTGTTTGTTGAGTTGTTTTCTGAGCTCTCTAAATTGCCTTTCTGTGTTTTCTTGTATATCTCTGAGTATTTTTAGGATTTCTATTTTAAATTTTCTGTCATTTAGCTCCAAGACTTCCAATATTAAATTTTTTCTCCATAGATTTTTCCACATCTATCTGTGTTACTTCTCTATCTTTTGTATCCATGATATTCGATTTCCTTTTTCTTAATGGCATCTGAGGGTGGTCTTGTTAATAGCACTAATGAAAATTAATAAAAAATAAAAAGTAAAAAATTTTGGAAAAAAACACACAAAAAAACCCAATAATAATTTATTATTTCCCCCCTTTTTTTTCTTTTCTTCCCCTCCTCTCCCCTCCTGCTTAGGAAAATATCGTGACAAACTGTGAATTATATTATGCTAAATGGAACAAATACTGCCTATAATGGAGGACTTGAGTTGGGGGGAAGTGTTCAAGGGGCAAAAAAGGAAGTAGGGACCCACAAAATGCAAAAAAGGAAAAAATTTGGGTCAAATATAAAATGATTTGCTTGTAAGTGATGGTCGACTAAGAGAAATAATGAAAGGGATAAGAGGGAAACAGGAAAAAGAAAAAAAAACTATTGTATTAAGTGGAGAAAAAACTAAATAGAATGGAGATCCTGGGTTCGGAGGAATTCTAATGAGTTAAAAAGCGAGGTAAAAAGCATCCAAAAAATGCCACAAAAAAAAAGTTGAGTCCCAAATTAAATAATTTGTTCATGATTTAGGATTTAATGAGAGGAAAAGTAAAAGGAGAAAAGAAGAAACTAATAGAGAGGGAGAAATAAGAAAAAGGGGAAAAGGAAAAAAAGAAAAAAAAAGAGGGAGAGAGAGAGAGTTAAGGGTTTTGGAGTGTAACCCTCATGGAGAGTAAGGAAGAAGAAAAGAAATAAAATGTAACACTTATGGGTAGTGTAGTTCAAGAAGAGGACAGAATAAGATGGGCAGAGAATAAAAGGACCAAGGTGGAAGAAATAGAAATAATAATAATAAAGGCAAGAAGATGAAAGAAACAAAAAAATAGTGGAACAAGTTATAAAGTGTGTGGATTTTTCTTGATTTTGAGAGGTTAACTTCTTCCTTTTCTTTCCTCTCCTTCTTCCTAGTTGGTGACTCTGTACCCCAGGCTCTGCCCCTATGGCATGCTTAAGTAGAGATTTGCAGTTGCTGAGACTCTACGGCGATGTCTTATATTAGGCTTCAGTCTCTTTGGTAGTCAAGGCTTGTTAGCGTTTGCAGGCTCTGACAATTAGAGAGTTCGTTTTCCTGGAGCCTCTCTTCTAGTCTCTCCTTCCTGAATTAGCAGCCTGATGATCCAGCTATGAGGCTGCCGCTGCCTCTGCCTGGGGAGTAAGAGGCTCAAAGAGCTGGCAAATCCCCACTCAACGCAGGGCTCTGGGTAAGGCGCTGGCAGTCAGAGCTGCCAGCATAATCAGGCGGGGCTGGGAGCCAATTGCTCTCAAGGTGACTTTCTATGAGCCTCCAGGCCTGTTCAGCATGCCTAGCACTCTGTGGGACCACTCTCCCAGGCTTTCCTCACTTTGTAACCTGTTTTGGCTGGAAAGAAGATGCCCTAGTGGCAGTGCCATCTTTAACAAAGTGAGCATAATATATTTTATCTGCCCAACAGGACCAGGCTATTTTTTCTTTCATTATTTAGAGAATACTTTATTAGTTTCTGTAATCAAACCCATGTAAATTAAGACCTTACATATTTCATACAGTGGTTACCCCTGTACAATTGGAAAAAATTATGTTGAACGTTTCTATACCAATATGGCTGTTAATTTCTGTATAATGTCAACCCAATATGGTACAACTGGGATAGTTTTTCCAAAGTTGACAGCACAGCTAAAGTTTCCAAAAATTTTAATTATATATATTATATATATATATATATTTATATAAAAAGACCAATAGCATTATGTTATGCATCAATAGCAGCAGCAGCTTTACCAGGTTCTGTGGTTATCTAAACAAAATTACAGGACACATTCAGCACACTCCATCAAAAAAAAAAGTGGGTAAAAAACAAATTGTCAGAAAACAGCAAAGTTCTGTTACTGTCGTGGTACCTGGCATCATTTGTTTAAATTAGCTTCTCCATCATCATTTGCAAAGAAAACATTCTAGAATAATATCATTAAAGACAGCTCTGAAAAGCACGGTCACTACTACGTGTCTTAAGCAGGTACAGGTATTTTACACTCACAGAGGTATGACACAGTCTTACATCTACAATACTATAGGGCATGATTACAAAGGTGTTATTGAGACTTGATTTCGTTTCTCCAGCAGGGGACTCACAGGGCAGAATTGCAGCTCAGCTAAGAAATGCACCTTCTTGGACAGGCTTCCTTTCCTCAACGACACAGTTCTAGGTACTCACTACTCTTCATGAGTATCAGCTAAAAACCGTTTAAAAAAGACCAAAATCGCCTGACCAGGCAGTGGCGTAGTAGATAGAGTGTCGGACTGGGATGCAGAAGACCCAGGTTCAAGAGCAAAAGCTCACCAGCTTGAGCCCAAGGTCACTGGCTCGAGCAAGGGGTTACTCGATCTGCTGAAGGCCCGTAGTCAAGGCACGTATGAGAAGGCAATCAATGAACAATTAAGGTGTTGCAATGCACAATGAAAAACTAATGATTGATGCTTCTCATCTCTCCGTTCCTGTCTGTCTGTCCCTGTCTATCCCTCTCTCTGACTCTCTCTCTGTCTCTGTAAAAAAAAAAAAGAGTGGAAAAGGCTTAGTCTTAAAAAAAAAAAGACCAAAATAAAACACCCCCTCCCAAAAAAACCAAAAACTCCACCACATGGGTTCATACAAAGATGGCCGAGTGGAGGCAGGCAAGACTCGCCCTGGTTAGCTGCGTCTGCATGGTCAGCGCTCCACGGAAGACAGGAGCCACGCACACGTCAAACCTCCAGGCCACAACCAAAACACAGCATCGTTTCAGACAGCAGCAGCAGCAGCCCACCTCGGCCCACTCAGGCATGCCCAGGACACAGCCTCCCTGTCCCACCATCGCTCACCCATCTGGGAAAGGGGGAGATCAGTTATTACACTTGTGTTCAATTCAATTGCCATGTTATAAAAACAGCAAGCCGCTGGGTCAGACACAGGCTCCTCTGTGCTATCCCCATTCAGGCTTGCACTTTCCCACCAAGCTGCCAATGTCATCACTACATCCAAAGGACAGAAGGGAGCAGGTCCAGGGGACCAGACTTTTAAAGAATAATTTCTCCACTCTGATGAGCTCTTCGAAGAGACTTTATTACCTATCTCCATTGTCGAAAATTAAGTAAATTTTTTCCTGTGGGAATAAACCAATAACAATACTTTCTCACTAAATACCATAGTTCGTCTAAAGTTTTTTTGTTTTTTTTTTAATATTTTATTTATTGATTTTTAGAGAGAGGGGAGAGAGAGAGAGAGAGAAGGGGGGAGGAGCAGGAAGCATCAACTCCCATATGTGCCTTGACCAGGCAAGCCCAAGGTTTTGAACCATCAACCTCAGTGTTCCAGGTCAACGCTTTATCCCACTGCGCCACTACAGGTCAGGCTCAAGTTTCTTAACTTTGACTCTAGAACTCTGTAACAAGGTCTTAAGCAACTGTGAATAAGCTTTGTAGTTACTTGATGGGGAATTCCCCATTGCTCCACGATCCCAGAGTAGGGACTTACCCATCTGCTCGAATCCCTTTGGTTCCTCTGGGCTAAAAACCAAAAGCAGTCTCGAAGACTTATTTTCTCCTCACATCCCCTTTTCAGGTGCATTCATTGTTGTATTCAAGGTCTCATGAAGAGGAGCCACAAAGGAATGAGACAGCAACAATACTGCAAGTGGAGGACCCCAATCTCTCTAGGATCGAGGTGCCTTGGAGAGATCAGCTATCTAATTTACTAAGCAGAAATATGTCATCTTGCGTAAGAAACTAACAAGCAGTATACAGTGTAAAATTTTATTACAGGTATTTAGTTTTTCAAAACTGATTAGATTGCTCTTGCCCTTTCTGAGATGTAGCACCACACCATCTGCTGTCTGATTCCTGACCTGCAGAAAGCTCCAGCAGGGCCAAGCATTGCACCCTTGAGCCTTCTCTGGGTGTGACTGCCTTCAGTCATGTGTGCTTGGTCTCAACCTTCACTGTCTCAGGATGGGAACAGAAAGTCACTTGGTGCTTTGGCTTTCCTCTAACAAGAAAGGAAATAATAAAGATCAGAGTGAAAATGACATAGAGGCTAAAAAAACAATACAGAAGATCAATGAAACCAAGAGCTGGTTCTTTGAAAAGGTAAACAAGATTGATGAACCTTTAACCAGACTCACCAAGAAAAAAAGAGGGAAGACTCAAATAAATAAAATTAGAAATGAGAGTGGAGAAATAACAACTGACACAGCAGAAATACAAAGAATTGTAAGAAAATACTATGAATAACTGTATGCCATAAAATTAGACAACCTAGGCCCTGGCCGGTTGGCTCAGTGGTAGAGCATCGGCCTGGCGTGAGGGGGATCTGGGTTCGATTCCCGGCCAGGGCACATAGGAGAAGTGCCCATTTACTTCTCCACCCCCCTCCTTCCTCTCTGTCTCTCTCTTCCCCTCCCGCAGCCAAAGCTCCATTGGAGCAAAGATGGCCCGGGCTCTGGGGATGGCTCCTTGGCCTCTGCCCCAGGCGCTAGAGTGGCTCTGGTCACGGCAGAGCAATGCCCCAGAGGGGCAGAGCATCGCCCCCTGGTGGGCAGAGCGTAGCCCCTGGTGGGCGTGCCAGGTGGATCCTGGTCGGGCACATGCGGGAGTCTGACTGTCTCTCCCCGTTTCAGCTTCAGAAAAATACAAAAAAAAAAAAAGTTAGACAACCTAGGTGAAATAGAGAAATTTCTTTTTTTTTTAAATTTATTTATTTTTTACAGAGACAGAGAGTGAGTCAGAGAGAGGAATAGACAGGGACAGACAGACAAGAACGGAGAGAGATGAGAAGCATCAATTATTAGTTTTTCATTGCGCGTTGCAACACCTTAGTTGTTCATGGATTGCTTTCTCATATGTGCCTTGACCGCGGGCCTTCAGCGGACCGAGTAACCCCTTGCTGGAGCCAGCGACCTTGGACTCAAGCTGGTGGGCTTTTTGCTCAAACCAGATGAGCCCGTGCTCAAGCTGGCGACCTCGGGGTCTCGAACCTGGGTCCTCTGCCTCCCAGTCTGATGCTCTATCCACTGCGCCACCGCCTGGTCAGGCCAAATTTCTTGAAACATATAATCTTTCAAAAATCAATCTAAGGCCCTGGCCGGTTGGCTCCGTGGTAGAGCGTTGGCCTGGTGTGCAGGAGTCCCAGGTTCAATTCCCAGCCAGGGCACACAGGAGAAGCACCCATCTGCTTCTCCACCCCTTGCCCCTCCTTCCTCTCTGTCTCTCTCTTCCCCTCCCACAGCTGAGGCTCCATTGGAGCAATGTTGGCCCGGGTGCTGAGGATAGCTCTGTGGCCTCTGCCTCAGGTGCTAGAATGGCTCTGATTGCAACAGAGTGACGCTCCAGATGGGCAGAGAATCGCCCCCTGGTGGGCGTGTTGGGTGGATCCCGGTTGGGCGCATGTGGGAGTCTGTCTGACTGCCTCCCCTTTTCCAACTTCAGAAAAATACAAAAAAAAAGAAAAGAGAAAAAAATATCAATCTGGAAGAAACAGAAAACCTAAACAGACCAATTACAACAAATGAGATCAAAACAGTTATCAAAACACTCCCAAACAGTGGATAGAGCATTGGACTGGGATGTGGAGGACCCAGATTCGAGACCCTGAGGTCACCAGCTTGAGCGTGGGTTCATCTGGTTTGAGCGAAAAGCTCTCCAGCTTGAACCCAAGGTCGCTGGCTTGAGCAAAGGGTTACTTGGTCTGCTGTAGCCCCATGGTCAAGGCACATATGAGAAAGCAATCAATGAACTAAAGTGCCACAACAAAAAACTGATGATTGATGCTTCTCATCTTTCTCCATTCCCGTCTGTCTGTCCCTATCTATCCCTCTTTCTGACTCTCTCTCTCTCTGTCTCTGTAAAAGAAAAAAAAAAAGCACACCCAACAAACCAAAAGCCCTGGGCCAGATGGGTTCACAGGCAAATTCTACCAAATGCGTAAAGAAGAACTAACTCCTATCCTTCTCAAGCTATTTCAAAAAATTCAAGAGGAGGAAAGACTTCTAAGCTCCTTTTATGAGGTGAGCATAATCCTTATTCTAAAACCAGGCAAAGATAATACAAAGAAAGAAAACTATAGGCCAATATCCCTGATGAATTTAGATGCTAAAATTCTCAGCAAACTGGATCCAGCAATACACGAAAAAAATCATACATCATGATCTAGTGGGATTTATTCTGGGGAGGCAAGGCTGGTACAATATTTGCAAATCAATCAATGTGATTCATCATATAAACAAAAGGAAGGAGAAAAATCACATGATAACATCAATAGATGCAGAAAAAGCATTCGATAAAATCCAGCACCCATTTAGGATCAAAACTCTCAGCAAAGTAGGAATACAGGGAACATACCTCAACATGATAAAGGCCATCTATGACAGGCCCACAGCCAATATCATAATCAATGGGCAAAAATTAAAAGCAATCCCCTTAAGATAAGAAACAAGGCAGTGGTGCCCCCTTTCACCTCTCTTATTCAATATAGTTCTGGAAGTCCTAACCACAGCAATCAGAGAAGAAGAAATAAAAGGCAAATTGGAAAAGAAGTAAAACTATAATTATTCGCTGATGATATGATACTGTACATAGAAAACCCTAAAGTCTCAGTCAAAAAACTACTGGACCTGATAAATGAATTCAGCAAGGTGACAGGATATAAAATTAATATTCAGAAGTCAGAGGCATTTTTATACACCGACAATAAACTGTCTGAAAGAGAAATTAAGAAAACAATCCCCTTCACTATTGCAACAACAAAAAATAAAGTACCTAAGAGTAAATTTAACCAAGAAGGTTTAAGACTTGTACTCATAAAATTATAAAACATTGCCCTGGCCGGTTGGCTCAGAGGTAGAGCATCGGCCTGGCGTGCAGGAGTCCCGGGTTTGATTCCTGGCCAGGGCACACAGGAGAAGTGCCCATCTGCTTCTCCACCCCTCCCCCTCTCTTTCCTCTCTGTCTCTCTCTTCCCCTCCCGCAGCCAAGGCTCCATTGGAGCAAAATTTGCCCAGGCGCTGAGGAGGGCTCTGTGGCCTCTGCTTCAGATGCTAGAATGGCTCCGATTGCAGCAGTGCAACGCCCCAGATGGGCAGAGCATCGCCCCCTGGTGGGCATGCCGAGTGGATCCCAGTCAGGCGCATGCGGGAGTCTGTCTGACTGCCTCCCGTTTCCAACTTAAGAAAAAAAAATTATAGAACATTGATGAAAGAAATCAAGGAAGATACAAACAAGTGGAAGTATATACCATGTTCATGGATAGGAAGAATAAACATCATTAAAATGTCTATATTACCTAAAGCAATTTATAAATTCAATGCAATCCCTATTAAAATACCAATGACATACTTCAAAGATATAGAACACATATTCCAAAAATTTATATGGAACCAAAAAAGAACACGAATAGCCTCAGCAATCTTGAAAAAGAAGAATAAAGTGGGGTATCACACTTTCTGATATCAAGTTATACTACAAGGCCATCATACTCTTATGCCAGCTTGGTACTGGCATAAGAACAGGCATATAGATCAATGGAACAGAACAGAGAACCCAGAAATAAACTCACACCTTTATTGACAATTGATATTTAACAAAGGAGGTAAGAGCATACAATGGAGTAAAAACAGTCTCTTTAACAAATGGTGTTGGGAAAATTAAACAGCTACCTGCAAAAAAAAAAAAATGAAACTGGACCACCAACTTACACCACTCACAAAAATAAACTCAAAATGGACAAAAGACTTAAATGTAAGTCATGAAACCATAAGCATCCTAGAAGAAAACATAGGCATTAAGCTCTCTGACATCTCTTGTGCAATATATTTGCTGATTTATCTCCATGGGCAAGGGAAATAAAGGACAGGATAAACAAATGGGACTACATCAAACTAAAAAACTTTGCACAGCTACAGACAATGTGAACAAAATAAAAAGACAAAGCACATAATGGGAGAACATATTTGACAATATGTCTGATAAGGGGTTAATAACCAAAATTTATAAAGAACTTGTAAAACTCAACACCAGGAAGATAAACAATCCAATAAAAAAAATGGGCACAAGAAATGAATAGACACTTCTCCAAAGAGGATATACAGATGGCCAATAGGCAGATGAAAAAATGTCCAACAGCACTAATCATTAGAGAAATGCAAATTAAAACCACAATGAGATACCATCTCACACCAGTCAGAATGGCACTCATTAACAAAAGAACATGTAATAAGTGCTGGTGAGGATGTGGAGAAAAGGGAACCCTCCTGCACTGCTGGTGGGAATGCAGACTGGTGCAGCCACTGTGGAAAATAGTATGAAGATTCCTCAAAAAATTAAAAATGGAATTGCCTTTTGACCCAGCCATCCCACTTTTAGTATCCTAAGAATAAGATTTGGTATCCTAAGAATATCAAATCACTGATTCAAAAGAAAAAATGCACCCCCATGTTTATTGCAGTATTGTTTTCAATAGCCAAGATCTGGAAACAGACCAAGTATCCATCAGTGGACGAATGGATTAAAAAGCAGTGGTACATATACGCGATGGAATACTATGCGGCTGTGAAAAAGAAGGAAATCTTACCTTTTGTGACAACATGGATGGACCTGGAAACTTTTATGCTCAGTGAAATAAGCCAGACAGAGAAAGAAAAATATCATATCCTCACTCATTTGAGGAATCCAATGAACAATGTAAACTGAGGAGCAGAATAGAGACAGATGTGGGATCAAAGGGACCAGAGGGAAAGGGGACAGAGGGAAAGGGAATAAGAGGATAGGATCAGAGAAGGAAAGAAGATTGGTAAAATTATATACACATAACACAGCGTTATAGAGAGCAGGAAAGGAAATCCTGAAGGGAAGGTGGGAGGGCATGGGGGGATGGGAGCAAGGTGGAGGTTGAGGGGAACATGGGGTTGGGGGGAAGTACTTGGTAGGACACTTGAATCTATGTAAACACAATAAATTAAAATTAATTGATTAATTAATTAAAGAGGAAAAAAGCTACAAGGTAAATGAAAAATATATGTACTCATAGCTACCCCTATAAAGTAATCTATAAATATTAATCATGTGCCTGACAAGCTATTGTACTTAGAAAGATGACACCTCCAAAAAGAAGTATTTTAAAAGAAAATTGTGTATTACTAACTTAAGTTTTCACTGAAGGTTAAGATCTTTAAAATTAAGAAGTATGATTAGCCTGACCAGGCGGTGGTGCAGTGGATAAAGCGTCAGACTGGGATGCCCAAGGACCCAAGTTCGAGACCCCGAGGTCACCAGCTTAAGTGCGGGCTCATCTGGTTTGAGCAAAAGCTCACCAGCTTGGACCCAAGGTTGCTGGCTCGAGCAAGGGGTTACTCGGTCTGCTGAAGACCCACGGTCATGGCACATATGAGAAAGCAATCAATGAACAACTAAGGTGTCACAATGCACAACAAAAAACTAATGATTGATGCTTCTCATCTCTCCATTCCTGTCTGTCTGTCCCTGTCTATCCTTCTCTCTGACTCACTCTCTGTCTCTGAAAAAAAAATAGAAGGTATAAAGTATAAATGTACCTCTAAGAAAGGAAAAGAGAAAAAGCAAGTTGTTATGATAGCTAGTTATTTCTGAATAGATAAGAAAGTTTGTGAAAGCTAAGGGTTTACATTAAGTTGCAGAAGGTTTGTGCATGTTGTAAGTAGTTTGTACAAAAAGAAAAAAAAGCAGATTTAAGGAACAGAATAAACTTCTATTATATATTCTAGCAAATGTTGTGCCTCAAATTTACTTGTGTAAAGGAAATAGTTTTACAAAACAGAAGAGGCTTAGACTTACTTTTCCTCAAACAAGGTAGCTTATGCATGAAAGGAAACTTGTTTCTATGCTAATAATTCTAGTGTAATTAAAGAAAGCATATCTTTAGTTAGAGAAAACATACAAAAAAGAAGAAAAGAATTTGAAAGTTCAGAGAATTAGTTCCAAAGAATGTTTAATTTGTCACTATAGGTGTCGTCTGCTGAAATTGGTCCTCTTATGTTATGAATTTCTTTATGGTTCGGACTCGCGAGGCAAAAGACATACCAGATTCAAATAACTGGGCAGAGGGCTGAAACTCTTAGGCAGATTCAGCTCTGAGAAACAGCGTCATTGCTTATTTATTGAGTTCCAAAAGCCATAGCTCAGCAAATAAAACTAGAAAGTTATACAAGCCTTTCTTCCATCCGTTTCATCCCCAACCCTGCCCGTCTACTGTTTCTTTTCATGAACAAGGACACAAGAAGAGTCAGAGCCCCAGAGCTTATAAATCATAAAGGGCATCTGGTTCTTGGAGGCATTTCTCCAAGAATTCTGCGTACATGTATTTAAGTAACCCTGGCCATCGTCTCTCCATGGCCAACACACTCCAAGATCTCCTGTTTCCACTTAACCCTTGCTCTGCAGTTAATTGCCATTTATATTGGTGCAGAGTCATCTCCTACACTCTCACTTTAATTTTAACTTATTTGATAGTAGGACCATGTTTAATTAATTTTATAACAAGGTTTGTTCAAGAGAGAATAAACTCTATCAAATTAATAGTAATCAGAAATCAATACACACCAATACAAAAGGAAAACAACAAAAACAAAAATGAATCAATGATTTGATTAAAATTTAATTAAAACCAGTAGGGAATGAAGTGTAGAAAAGAAAGGCTCTTAACATGAATAATTTTTGGCAAAACTTACTTTCTCTAAAACAAAGAGATAAGCAGAACTATTTTTTTCTGAAAAGACTGCCTATTCTTGGCCTTGAGGCTGGTTTCCCAGACTGTGGCCTTGGGCTAGCTTTGCAAAGTTGCAGGTGTTCTCAGAATGTTTCTCCCTGTATTAACCCTATAGATCAGGGGTTCTCAAACTTTTTGAAGTTGGGGCACATTTAAATCCTACAAATAATTGTAGGCACACTTTATACAAATTTCTGAGAAATATGTTATAATAATTAAGTCAAATATTTAAAAATATATATAAGGTCCAAGGCCCTGGCTGGTTGGCTCAATGGTAGAGCATCAGCCTGGTGTGCGGATGTCCCGGGTTCGATTCCCAGCCAGGGCACACAGGAGAAGTGCCCATCTGCTTCTCCACCCCTCCCCCTCTCCTTCCTCTCTGTCTCTCTCTTCCCCTCCCGCATCCAAGGCTCCATTGGAGCAAAGATGGCCCAGGCGCTGGGGATGGCTCCATGGCCTCTGCCTCAGGCGCTAGAATGGCTCTGGTCGCAACAGAGTGATGCCCCGAATGGGCAGAGCATCGCCCCCTGGTGGGCGTGCCGGGTAGATCCCGGTCAGGCGCATGCAGGAGTCTGTCTGACTGCCTCCCCATTTCCAGCTTCAGAAAAATACAAAAAATAAATAAATAAATAAATAAATATATAAGGTCCAAGTATGCTTTTATATTAATTAAACAAAATAAATATGACAAAATAAAATTTATTGACATTAGAAAACATTTTTACGTTACATTTTTTGAGTTATGCTTTTTAGAATTCATAAAAGAGAAGGGTTAAAAAATTAAAAAATGACAAAAAAGGTATCTTTTTATATATATAGATATGTTCTTAGTAAGATTTAGTAAATTCAGCAGGTCCCAGCACAAATGTGTTGTTTTATCATTCTTGTGTTTATGAGAAACATAGGCCTGATGTGTCCTAGTGATTTCTTCAATGTTTGGGCATATATTTGAAAGGCAAACTCTCATTTCCTCATCAATACATTGAGGAATTCCTCTCTTTGTACTCTTAATTGTGTTGAGTGCAGAAAATCCCCACCATATATATCATCTTAACTTTACACCAAACAAAGGATAGAAGAAACTCGCCTCCAGTATTTCCGGGGAACATGGGGGATAGTGTAAACAATCCAGCACCACAGCTTAATAGCCTTTTGCAACCTAATCAGGCAAGTGAGGTGGGGGATTGGGCAGACTGTCAGCTTACAGCCAATTCCTCACAACTCTGTTCCCTAAAAATCTAAACTCCAAAAACCCTGTTGGTTTTTTTGGTCCTGCAGTGTTTTTCAACCAGTGTGCTGCAGCACACTAGTGTGCTGTGACACATGGTCAGGTGTGAGTATAAATACATTTAGGAACTATATTATTAACTATATGTATAATATGTACTGTGTTAGAGTGTCATTTTGTGTCATTTTGGTAGGTGGTGTGCCCCAGGATTTTGTAAATGTAAAAAATATGCTGCGTCTCAAAAAAGGTTGAAAATCACTGCCCAACAGGCACATATTTCTCTGGAATACCATAGGGCACACCTGGAAATCTTCTAGGGCACACCAGGGCACCCTGGCGCACACTTTGAGAACCACTGCTATAGATAAACATTGTAAGAAAGCTTGTTTCACTGCTATGCTTTCTCCCCTCCCCATTTCTCAGTCAGTATGTAATTTTCCCTATAAATGTCAGCCCCAAACTGTGTTCACCGCCACATTGATTTGAACGACTTAGATCTCCATGTGGTCCACACAGCCGGCTAATTAAAAGACTCCTAAATTTCTTTTCTTTCTTTCTTTTTGTTTTTTTTACAGAGACAGAGAGAGAGAGAGAGTCAGAGAGAGGGATAGACAGGGACAGACAGACAGGAATGGAGAGAATGAGAAGCATCAATCATTAGTTTTTTGTTGTGACACCCTAGTTGTTCATTGATTGCTTTCTCATATGTGCTTTGACCATGGGGCCACAGCAGGCTGAGTAACCCCTTGCTCAAGCCAGCGACCCCAGGTCCAAGCTGGTGAGCTTTGCTCAAACCAGATGAGCCCACACTCAAGCTGGCGACCTCGGAGTCTCGAACCTGGATCCTCTGCATCCCGGTTCGATGCTCTATCCACTGCGCCACTGCCTGGTCAGGCAAGACTCCTAAATTTCTTAATTTGGCTAATTGATTGATTGTATGGTAAGACGTTTGTTTCTTGCTGTTCAGATATAACACTATTAGGTATCTCTGGTTCTTCACATAAACCTACCAATACTTTGGTCAGTGTTTCTAGCACTCCTGACTCCTCCAAGTACCTCCAGACTGCTCGTGCTTTGAGTCAGCGGCCAAATGGGCCACTGTGACCTCTAGTTGTTTTCAGCAGGAATATTGGTCCAAATAATCTGGGCACAAAACTTTCCTTTTAATCTACTCTTATATCTTAATTCTTCAACTTTCAGGTCCTCAATTATTATTTTTGTGTGTGTGTGTGTGTGACAGAAACAGAGAAAGAGACAGAGAGAGGGACAGATAAGGACAGACAGGAAAGGAGAGAGATGAGAAACATCAATTCTTTGTTGAGGCTCCTTAGTTGTTCATTGATTGTTTGATTGTTTTCTTTTTTTTTTTTTTTTTTTTTTTTTGTATTTTTCTGAAGTTGGAAACGAGGAGGCAGTCAGACAGACTCCCGCATGCGCCCGACCGGGATCCACCCGGCACGCCCACCAGGGGGCGATGCTTTGCCCGTCTGGGGCGTTGTACTGCCGCAATCAGAGCCATTCTAGCGCCTGAGGCAGAGGCCACAGAACCATCCTCAGCGCCCATGCAAACTTTACTCCAATGGAGCCTTGGCTGTGGGAGGGGAAGAGAGAGACAGAGAAGAAGGAGAGGCGGAGGGGTGGAGAAGCAGATGGGCGCTTCTCCTGTGTGCCCTGGCTGAGAATCGAACCTGGGACTCCCGCATGCCAGGCCGACGCTCTACTACTAAGCTAACCGGCCAGGGCTGTTTGTTTGGTTTTTTTTTGTTTTGTTTTGTTTTGCATTTTTCCGAAGCTGGAAACAGGGAGAGACAGTCAGACAGACTCCCGCATGCGCCCGACCGGGATCCACCCGGCACGCCCACCAGGGGCGACGCTCTGCCCACCAGGGGGCGATGCTCTGCCCATCCTGGGCGTCGCCATGTTGCGACCCTCCTGGGTGTCGCCATGTTGCGACCAGAGCCACTCTAGCGCCCGGGGCAGAGGCCACAGAGCCATCCCCAGCGGCCGGGCCATCTTTGCTCCAATGGAGCCTTGGCTGCGGGAGGGGAAGAGAGAGACAGAGAGGAAGGCGTGGCGGAGGGGTGGAGAAGCAAATGGGCGCTTCTCCTATGTGCCCTGGCCGGGAATCGAACCCGGGTCCTCCGCACGCTAGGCCGACGCTCTACCGCTGAGCCAACCGGCCAGGGCTGTTTTCTTATATGTGACTTTACCGAGGGGCTACAGAAGAGTGAGATGAAGCCATGCTTAGCTGGCAACCTCAGGGTTTCAAACCTGAGCCCTCTGCCTCCCAGTCTGATGCTCTATCCACTGTGCCATTGCCTGTTCAGGCTCAATTACTATTTTTTTTGGTAAGATTTTATTTTTATTTATTTTAGAGAGGGGAGAAAGAAAGAGAGAGAGAAGGAGGGAGAATCAAGAATTGTCATCTCCCATATGTTCCTTGACCAGGCAAGCCCAGGGTTTTGAACTGGCAACCTCAGTGCTCCATGTAGATGCTTTATCCACGGTGCCACCACAGGTCAGGCTCAGTTATTATGCTTTAGTTTATTGTTTTAGCAAATTCTTATTGAATGACTACAGCATTGTGCAACATGCTAAACATTGGGAAGCAATGGTGAATGTGGGGCACTGTGTCCAGGTATTTGATCAAACATTATTCTGGGTGTTTCTGTGAAGCTATGTTTTGGATGAGATCACTATCTAAATTGGTGGACTGTGAATAAAACCAAGTAACCTCCATAGTGTGGTTGGGCCTCATTCACTCAGTGAAGGCCTGAATAGAACAAACACTGACCTCACCCAAGGGAGAGGAGATTCTGCCAAATATCTCTTCTTTGGGTCTTCATCTTGCTGGTCTACCCTTCAGATTTTGGTCTTGCACTTCCACAGCTGTGTGAGCTGATTCTTTAAAATAAATCATTTTATATGCATACACATTCTGTTTGTTCTGTTTCTCTGGAGAATGCTAATGCAGAGAGCAAAGCAGACTTTATTCTGCCCTCAAATTGCTAAAGTCTAGTTGGAAAAACCGATGCATAATTATGCTCAAAAAAAGAAAAGAAAAGAAAAAGTGGTTAGATTCCGTCCCCTAGCCTAGGGCATTGCAGGAGTCGCCCAGGTCAGGGAAACCTCCCAAGAGGTGTGACTATGTCAGCTGGGGCAGAAGAAGAGAAGAACCCAGAACACTGAGCTGGAGCATGGTATGCAAACCAGGGCAAGAGAAGGCCAGTGGGCAGGGTAAGGGACAGAACAACACTAGGGTCAGGGAAAGAAAACGGTCAGGACAAGGCAAAGGCCAAACCAGGTCAAAGACAGGTCAAAGGCAAAGTCAGGAGCAGGGCCAGAAGGCAGAAAAAGCCACCAAAGCCTAGAGACCCCTGTGGGCCAGCAGTGCGGCCCCGCCCCCGCCTTGCGTCACCCGCTCCTCACCCAATCCCTGCGCGTCAGCCCCGCCCCGCCCCTACGTGAAGTACCGCGCGCCTCTTCCAGTCCGGGACGTCTCCACGCCGTCGCTGGCTCTTTTTCGTCCTGTGGCGTATCTGCAGAGGCTCGCAGGGAACATGGAGGAGCTGCTGAGGCGGGAACTGGGCACAAGCTCCGTGAAGGCCACGGGTCACTCGGGGGGCGGGTGTATTAGCCAGGGCCAGAGTTACGACACGGAGAGAGGACGAGTGTTTGTGAAAGTGAACCCCAAGGCGGAGGTCAGGGCTGCTGCAAGCCGGGGAGGGCCGAGAGGGCTGAGGGCAGGGTCCGGGATTCGGGGCCTGGGGGAAGGGGTGGGAAGCTTGAGTCCGGGTTCTTGTATGAGGGCTGGGGCGGGGGCCGTCACACTCCGTGGCCGCAGGGCAGTAGCACTCGGTGACCCGGTCCTTACAGTCAGGCTGAGCGTGGGCGTTTTTGAGGTGAGCGGTGCAGATTCAGCCCTGTGTTGCCCCTTAAGCCCCAGGGAGTTTGTCGGACGTCCAGGCCCGTCCATGCGAGCCTTCCCTGTGCGGGTGTGGACGGTGAATGCTGTGGATATTTTGGTTTTTTTCGTGATTGATATGGCCGCTACTGTGAGGGAATGAATGTTAGACAAGTTTTGAACACGGACAGGTAGCAGAAGCCTCATGTCCTGGAGTTTATTTGAACTTTTAGAGATCAAAACCGTTTCTAAATTATTGAAAATAATTTTAGCCACTGCCTTAGTCAGTTTGGGCTGCTATAACCATACCACAGACTGGGCGACATAAACAACAAACATTTATTTCTCAAAATTAGGAGTCTGGAAGCCCAAACTCAAGGCGCTGGCAGATTCAGGGTGTGGTGAGAGACCCCTTGCATAATGCAGAGGCCACTAATGATGGTTGTCCTCATTTGAGGGAAAGGGCCAAGGAACACTCTGGGCCTCTTTGATTTTTTTAGGTTAAAAATTTTGTGTGTATGTGTGTGTGTGACAGAGACAGAGAGAGGGATAGACAGGGACAGATAGGAAGGGAGAGATGAGAAGCATCAATTTTTCATTGCGGCACTTTAGTTGTTCATTGATTGCTTTCTCATATGTGCCTTGATGGGGGGGGGGGGGCTACAGCAGACCAAGTGACCCCTTGTTCAAGCCAGTGACCTTGGGCTCAAGCTTGTGAGCCTTGCTCAAACCTCAAGCTGGTGACCTTGAGGTTTTGAACCTGGGTCCTCCATGTTCCAACCTGTTGCTCTATCTACTGCTCCACTGCCTGGTCAGGCTAGGTGTCTTTTAGAAGGGCACCAATCCCATCATGAGGGCTTCACCCCTATAACCTAATCATCCCTGAAGACTCCACCTCCTAACCCTATCACATAAGGGGTTAGGTTTCCACTTTGAAATTTGAAGGCTGTAGCCTGACCAGGCACTGGCGCAGTGAATAGAGCATCTGACTGGACACAGAAGACCCAGGTTCGAAACCCCAAGGTCGCCTGCTTGAGTGCAAGCTCACCAGCTTGAGTGTGGGATCACTGGCTTGAGTTTGGGATCATAGACATGACCCCATGGTCACTGACTTGAGCCCAAAGATTGCAGGCTTGAGCCTAAGGTCATGGCTTGAGCAAGGGGTCACTCGTTTTGCTATAGCCCCCTGGTCAAGGCACATATGAGAAAACTAAATGAACAACTGAAGTGCCATAATGAAGAATTGATGTTTCTGCCCTGGCCGGTTGGCTCAGTGGTAGAGCGTGGGCCTGGTGTGCAGAAGTCCCGGGTTCGATTCCCGGCCAGGGCACACAGGAGAAGCACCCATCTGCTTCTCCACCCCTCCCCCTCTCCTTCCTCTCTGTCTCTCTCTTCCCCTCCCGCAGCCGGGGCTCCATTGGAGCAAAGATGGCCCAGGCGCTGGGGATGGCTCCTTGGCCTCTGCCCCAGGCGCTGGAGTGGCTCTGGTCGCAACAGAGCGACGCCCTGGAGGGGCAGAGCATCGGTTGGCGTGCCAGGTGGATCCTGGTCAGGCGCATGCGGGAGTCTGTCTGGCTGTTTCTCCCCATTTCCAGCTTCAGAAAAATACAAAAAAAAAAAAAGAATTGATGTTTCTCATCTCTCTCCCTTGCTGTCTCTCTCTGTCCTCTCTGTCTCTGTTACATACACACACAAAAGAAATTTGGGGGCTGTAGAAGCATTCAGTTCATTGCAGCCACCCACTCCATTCTGTTTGGACTTGAACTTTGTTCTCAAGGGCCCTGTAAAAAAGAGGTGAGCCTCACTGAAAGTTGTTACTTCTATTTGTTGGTGACACTTTGCCCATTTTAGGTGGGTCACTCCATTTACTGTTATCTGTAAGACCCAGCCTGGCTCCAGTAGGCAATGAGCAGGATTGGGCTATGTCTTGTTTCAAATGAAGCTGAGGCTCTTATCCCAATACCAGTCCCAGATGTCACACACAATGGTGGTGCTTTTATCCTTTCCTTAGAAATCATTCTTGCAGTCATCATTTTTTTTGTGTGTGTGTGATAGACAGTGAGAGGGACAGACAGATAGGAAGGGAGAGATGAGAAGCATCAATTCTTCATTGCAGCACCTTAGTTGTTCATTGATTGCTTTGTCATATGTGTCTTGGGGGGGAGGGGCTACAGCAGAGCAAGTGACCCCTTTCTCAAGCCAGAGACCTTGGGCTCACGCCAGCAACCTTGGGCTTTAAGGCAACAACCTTTGGGCTCAAGCCAGTGACCAGGGGGTCATGTCTATGATCCCATGTTCAAGCCAGCGACCCCATGCTCAGGCCAGATGAGCCTGCACTCAAGCCAGCAACCTTGGGGTTTCGAACCTGGGTCCTCTGTGTCCCAGTCCATTGCTCTATCCACTGCACCGCCACCTGATCAGACTCATTTTCATTTTCTTAACAAAAATTCCACCTTCCACGATGTAGGATGATCTCTCTGAAATGCTGTAATTCTTTTAAGACAAACCTTCAACACTTTTTTCTTCAGAAATCAGCTGGGTGTCATCCTGTACACATCCCTTTTGTAGGAACTTGTCAACTATTTGTCCTTGAAGTTACTCTTTTTTTTATTTACCGTGAGCAGTTCTAATGTAGCAGTGGCATTTTTTCCTTACTTTAAACTACACGACTTCTATGGGTATTTTTCCTCTTGTGTGGCATCCATCCTTTTCGTGTTTGTATTTCCACCTTCACTGGCATTTGTAATAAGTCAAAACTTTGTATTTTTTTTTTCTTTTTTTTTCATTTTTCTGAAGCTGGAAACGGGGAGAGACAGTCAGACAGACTCCCGCATGCGCCCGACCGGGATCCACCCGGCACGCCCACCAGGGGCGACGCTCTGCCCATCCTGGGCGTCGCCATGTTGCGACCAGAGCCACTCCAGCGCCTGAGGCAGAGGCCACAGAGCCATCCCCAGCGCCCGGGCCATCTCTGCTCCAATGGAGCCTTGGCTGCAGGAGGGGAAGAGAGAGACAGAGAGGAAAGCGCGGCGGAGGGGTGGAGAAGCAAATGGGCGCTTCTCCTATGTGCCCTGGCCGGGAATGGAACCTGGGTCCTCTGCACGCTAGGCCTAAAACTTTGTATTTTTAAAAACATTTTATTTATTGATTTTAGCAAGAGAGCAAGGGGGAGAGAGAGAGACAAGAATATATTTTTAAGTACTTTATTTTTATTTTTTGTATTTTTATTTTTTTTTTGTATTTTTCTGAAGCTGGAAATGGGGAGGCAGTCAGACAGACTCCCGCATGCACTCAACCAGGATCCACCCAGCACGCCCACCAGGGGGCGATGCTCTGCCCATCCGGGGCGTAGCTCTGTTGCGACCAGAGCCACTCTAGCGCCTGAGGCAGAGGCCATGGAGCCATCCCCAGCGCCCGGCCATCTTTGCTCCAGTGGAGCCTTGGATGCGGGAGGGGAAGAGAGAGACAGAGGAAGTAGAGGGGGTAGGGTGGAGAATCAGATGGGCACTTCCCCTGTGTGCCCTGGCCGGGAATCGAACTTAGGACTTCCTCACGCCAGGCCAAGGCTCTACCACTGAGCCAACCGGCCAGGGCCGAGACAAGAATATTGATCTGTTCCTGTGTGTGCCCTGACCGGGGAATGAACTCCAACCTCTGTGCTTTGAGATGATGCTCTAACCAACCAAGCTATCCAGCCAGGGCAAAACTTGATATGGATTACAGGGGAAGTGAATATTTTCTGTTATGATGAAACCATTTACTGATGCTTTTTAAATATTGCTCTTTATTTCTTCAGGTTCTTTTTATTTTGTCATCAAAGTCCATTTTCTTGGTACTTTGCTTTTTTTAGAATTTTTTTGCTAATAAGTTTTTTGCAGTCGTTTGATAGATCCAAATATGTTTCTAGTTAGCTTTGGCATATATTGTATGAGTTATACAAATGTCATAACATAAACAGTAGCTGGTTATATGGAAAATAGGACTTTGTTGTTTGTGACAGACAGACAGAGAGGGGTATATAGGGACAGACAGACAGGAAGGGAGAGAGATGTGAAGCATCAGTTCTTTGTTGTGGCTCCTTAGTTCATTGATTGCTTTCTCATATGTGCCTTGATGGGGTGGTGGGCTTCAGCAGAGTGAGTGACCCTTGCTTAAGCCAGCGACCTTGGGCTTTAAGCGAGCGACCTTTGGACTCAAGCCAGCAACCTCAGGGTTTCGAACCTGGGTTCTCTGTGTCCCAGTCCGATGCTCTATCCACTGCACCACCACCTGGTCAGGCAGGAAAATAGGACTCTATTTTTTTACCTTATAGGAAGTGTAAAGATCTTCTTCTAGACTTCTTAGAAAAGACTTCTTGGTTGCTCTTTTGCTATTCTTCTCACCCCTGCTTGAATTTAACCTTGTCTAAATTGTTTTTATCTGTTAATTATTCTTTATCTTTCCTTTGCATACTCGTGCATACCATTTGTAATTGGTTTTCTTTCATATTCCTCCTTTAAGCTCTAGATTTTATTTATTATACCTTTTTTTTTTTGTAGCACTAGCCCCACCGATGCTTGCTTTTACTTTGGTTAAGCTTTTATTTTATTTTATTTTATTTTTAATTTTTATTTATTCATTTTAGAGAAGAGAGAGAGAAAGAAGGGGGGGGGGGAGGAGCAGGAAGCATCAACCTCCATATATGCCTTGACCGGGCAGGCCCAGGGTTTTGAACCGGCAACCTCAGCATTCCAGGTTGACGCTTTATCCACTGTGCCTCCACAGGTCAGGCTATTTTATTTTATTTTTTAAAATTTTTGGTTGACTCAGCTGTACAATACCGGTATTTGTAGGTTTAGGCACTTAGGACCACATAGCAGTCAACATAGAACCTTTACAGAAGTGATTCCACTCTCCTCTTTACCCTCTTTCATTATTTTTTCTGACAGGCTAAAAGAATGTTTGAAGGTGAGATGGCAAGTTTAACTGCCATCCTGAAAACAGGCACAGTGAAAGTGCCCCAACCCATCAAGGTTCTTGATGCCCCAGGAGGTGGCAGTATGCTAGTGATGGAACATTTGGACATGAAGTATCTGAGCAGGTACGTCCTGGCACCTTCCCCTCTTGTTGGCTTTGTTTTTCTTCTGAGTGGTTCCTTTATACCTGAAGCTTCTATTGGGGTATAACTTTTAGGGATGCAATATAAGGAACCTGCGACCCCACACAGAATGAATAGCATGTACTCTATAAGCCAAAGGCAAACAGGATCAGAATCTCTCAGGGTAAGATGCTAACAAAGGACTTAGCTACAAGCTCAGATGAGGTTAGAAAAGACTATCAAATAATGAGGGCCCATCACCTTCCCTCTTGCATCACCAAAAGAAACTTTATAACCTCAAAATGTTTGACCTACTTTATATGGCTTGAGACCTTTTAGTTGTCTGTATTCCTGCATTGTATCTTGCATTTAGTTGTTGCCTTTTGGTTTCACAGTCATGCTGCAAAGCTTGGAGCTCAGCTAGCAGATCTGCACCTAGAGAACAAGAGACTTGGAGAGGTGCTACAGAAGGAGTCCAGCATCGTGGGTATGACATATTGTGGGCCAAGAAGGACTTGTCTGGAGAAGGAGGACATTCTGATCCTTATGGGTGTCTGGATGAGGTTATGCCACAGCCCATATGAGTGAGGGTCAGACTTGAGTTGATACCAAAGGGAAGGATTGTCAACTTTAAGATGCACATTTTAGGTGCTATGAACACAGTGAATGCATTTGCAATTAGTGTACAATACCACAAATGCATTTGGAAAACAGGAAATACTTCTTGGACTCAAAACCCTATTATATTATGGTTTCTTTTACCTCTCATTCCCCAAAAGTAAGTCTATCGAATTTTCTCTGGCTTTCTACATAGTGCCTTCTCTCCTAAGACAAATCATACATGAAGCTCACAATGACAGCCCTCACATCTAACCTTTTTAGGGCTGGGTGTGCCGTTCGCATTGTGAGTATCTTCCAGTATTTTCATCCATTGACATTTGATAATCCATGTGTGTAGCCCATATGGTAACTCTGCTAAGCAGAATAGCTAACACCAGAAACAGATGGCTGAGGATCTACTCTGCTAAATAAACAGACCCTGTCAACACCAGTGCTATGGAAATCTGCTGTGCTAGACAGACAGATATATGACTTCTGTCCTGTGAGAATCTAATGCTTTAGATAGACATATCCTGTCATAGTCTTGTCCTGTAAGAATACACATGTATTGTCACACTTTAGTTCTGCAAGAATCCATTGTGGGGCCTGACCAGGCAGTGGCTCAGTGGCTAGAGTGTCAGACTGGGACGCGAAGGACCCAGATTCAAAACCCCGAGGTCGATGACTTGAGCGTGGGCTCATATGGTTAGAGCAAGGCTCACCGCTTGAGCCCAGCCAAAGTCACTGGCTTGAGCAAGGGGTCATTCAGTCTGCAGTAGCCCCTTTGGTCAAGGCACCTATGAGAAAGCAATCAATGAGCAACTAAGGTGTCACAACGAAAAACTGATGATCAGACATTTGTTTTGTGAGAATTTTCTACAGACAGATAGGTCCTGTCAGACTCCTATCCTTTGAAAATCTACTGTATGATACAGACCCTGTCAGACTCCTGTATTATGATGATCTATTATAGGCGGACAGCTCCCCGAAAACTCCTTTGAGAATCCACTGTGGAAAACAGATTCTGTCAGTGTTCTATCTTGTGAGAATCTGCCCTAGACAGACAAATCCTGTCAGACTCCTGTCCTGTGAGAATCTGTCTAGACAGTTATTGCTCAGTAGATTGCAGTCCTGTGAATATTCACTGTTAGAAACAGATCCTGTGAGCATATGCTGTAAATAGACAGATCTTGTCAGACTTGTGTCTTGTGAGAATGTAATGTAGACCAATGGTTTTCAGCCCTTTTACACTTGGGGACCGGTAAAAGTAGAATTATTTTACTTCAGGGACCATTAAGGTAGAAATCACTCTGAACATAGGTGAATTTGACTAAGATCATTGGGTCTATAATCTTCATACATCAAGGTGATTAACTCTTTCATGGACTGGCATGGAGTTTCTGGCGAACTAGTCCACGGACTGGCTGTTGAAAGACACTGCTCTAGACAGAGCCTATCAGATTCCTGTCCTGTGAGAATCCAGTGTGTGAAATAGCAGATCCTATAATACTTTTTCCCTGTGATAATCCACTGTGGTATATACACAGATCTTGGCACAGACCTCTCCTGTGAGAATCTGTTGTGGGAGACAGATCCTGTCAGACTTCAGTGCTGTGAGAATACTGTGGGAGATGACTCCTATAAGACTTTTATCCTGTGAGAATGTGCTCTAGACAGACAGATCCAGATTTCTGACTTGTGAGAATCTACATTGGACAGATCCTTAGACTCCTGTCCTGTGAGAATTCATTATGGGAGACGGATCCTGTCAGATTTTGTACATGTGAGAATATGCTTGATACAGATCCTCTCAGACTCCTGTATTGTGAGAATACACTGTTGTACAGAGGTCCCCAAACTATGGCCCGCGGGCCACATGCGGCCCCCTGAGGCCATTTATCCGGCCCCCGCCGCACTTCTGGAAGGGGCACCTCTTTCATTGGTGGTCAGTGAGAGGAGCACTGTATGTGGCGGCGCTGCAAAGCACAGCGTCGCTCACATACAGTACTACTTCCAGTGACGCAGGACGGACACCTCATGGCTCCAGAAGTGTGTCATACCACTTGTCACGGCTAGCAGTGACAAATATGGAATTGGACATTGACCATCTCATTAGCTGAAAGCAGACCCATAGTTCCCATTGAAATACTGGTCAGTTTGTTGATTTAAATTTACTTGTTCTTTATTTTAAATATTGTATTTGTTCCCGTTTGTTTTTTTACTTTAAAATACGTGCAGTGTGCATAGGGATTTGTTCATAGTTTTTTTAATAGTCCGGCCCTCCAACAGTCTGAGGGACAGTGAACTGGCCCCCTGTGTAAATAGTTTGGGGACCCCTGTTTGTAGATAGACAGATCCTGTCAGACTCCTGTCCTGTGAGAATGTGCTCTAGACAGATCCTGTTAGATTTCTGTTCGGTGAGAATCTGCTCTAGATAAACAGTTCCTGTCAGACTTCTGTCCGGCAAGAATCTGTTATGGGAGACAGATCCTATATAAGACTTCTGTTTTGTGAGAATATGCTCTAGACAGACAGATTTTGTTAGATTTCTGTTCTGTAATATAATCCAGTAGGGGAGACAGCAGATCCTATTATACTCCTGCACTATGAGATTTCACTGTGGGAGACAGATTTTATCAAGAGTTCTGACCCGTGGGAATCTTCTCTAGACAGACAAATCCTCTCAGACTTTTGTTTTGTGAGAATCCACTGTAGGAGACAGATCCTGTCAGAGACTCTTGTTTTGTGAGAATGTGCTCTAGACCAGTGGTTTTCAACCCTTTTACACTTGGGGAACAGTGAAAATACAAGAATTATTTTGGATACCACTAAGGCAGAAATCATCCTGAGCATAAGTGAATTTGACTATGATCACTGGGTCTATAATCTTCATACAAAGTGGTTAACTCTTTCACAGTCTGTCACTGGTTCACATACCTGCTGTTGAAAACCACTGTCCTAGCAGACTCATGTCATTTTGGAGTCCACTGTGAGAGATAATAGATCCTCAGACTCCTATCCTGTGAGAATCCACTGTGGGAGACATAGAAATGGTCAGACTCCAGTTCTTTGAGAATCCACTCTGAGGGACCAATTCTGTTTGACATCTGTTTTTGAGGATTTGCTTCAGACAGATCACATAAGACTCCTGTCCTGTGGTAATCTACTGCTGTAGACAGACAGATCCTGTCAGACTATTGTCCTATGAGAATCTATCCTAGAGAGATAGATCCCCTCAGGCTCCTGTCCTGTGCAGATCTACTTTAAGATACGGATCCCATCAGACTCCTATCTTATGATTATCTACTGTTCCTGTGAATATCTACTCTAGACAGATATCTATCATACTCCTGTTCTGTGAGAATCTGCTCAAGACAGACAGATCCTGTCAGATTTCTAACCTTTGAGACTATACGTGGGAGACAAATCCTGTCAGACTTATGACCTGTGAGAATCTACTCTAGATAGGCAGATCCTACCACACTTCAGTCCTGTGAGAATCTACGTGGGAGACAGATAGATCCTGTTAGTCAACCTGTTATGTTCCAAAGCACAGGTACTGGTTTGGATTTGCCTTGAGTTTTGGGAGCTACAAAGGAGGAGTCCATTTCAAAGCGTAGCAGTTTGTCTTTTACAAATAGCAAAGCTGAGCTGGCCACTGCAAGCCATTCTTTTCTGAGCATCCTCTGGTGTCTCTCCTGCAAATTAGTGGGTGTTCTTGATTGTTAAATGTGACGGACCAGGTTCTGGTCCTGGGTCTTTGTTTGTTTCTGGGTGGGGACTTGAGGTGGAGAAGGGCATTCTGACATCATGTCTCAAGCTACTGTGAGCTCTAAGAGCAGGGCCCAAGGGAACAAAGCAACTTGTCATCTGTTTTGTTTTGCTTTCAAGGGAGAGGAGATGGACAGGTGGAACGGCCTTTTATAGACCAGTTTGGGTTTGACGTGGTGACGTGCTGTGGATATCTTCCTCAGGTGAGCCACACTAGCATTTTGCCTATATTTCCCAGTCAGGATCGCTGTTCAGAAACAGCTGGGGAAAGCATATCCTCTCCCTTTTTGATGAAATTTAGTAAGTCTTTGCTTCCTTTGTTTGCTGATTTAAAAAAAAAAAAAAATATATATATATATATATATTTTTTTTTTTTTAGAGAGATGGGAAGGGAGAGAGATGAGAAGCATCAACTTGTAGCTCTGTCACTTTAGTTGTTTATTGATTGCTTCTCATATGTGCCTTGACCGGGGACTCTAGCTGAGCCAGTGACCATGGGCTCAAGCCAGCTGCCTTGGGCTCAAGCCGGTGATCTTGGGATCCTGTTGATGATCCCACGCTCAAGCCAACAAGCATGTGAGCTACTTTGGAATTTCGAACCTGGGCCCTCAGTCTTCCAAGTTGACGCTCTATCCACTGCACCACCACCAGTCAGGTTAAAGATACTATTTATTGATTTTAGAGAGAGGAGAGACAGAAAGAGAGAGAGAAAGAGAAAGAAAGGCAGTGTAGGGGGGAGCAGGAAGCATCAACTCATAGTTGTTTCTTGTATGTGCCTTGACCAGGCAAGTCTGGGGTTTCAAACTGGCAACCTCAGCATTTCAGGTTGTGTCACCGCAGGTCAGGCTGTTTGCTGATTTTTAAGAAGTTAACATGAGGTTTAACCATCTCATATGCTAGGTAAGCTCAGAGAAACAGAAGGCTAGCAAGTTAGGATGCTGAATTTCAAGGTGGGTAGAAATTAGAAATTAAAAAAATGTTTTAAAGAGTAAGGTCTCAAAGATAGCATAATGAAAAGGGATTGTAATTTTAGTTTTGATTGGCTCCCGTAGGAATTTTAGCCTGGGGAGTTCTGTTTGACACCTGGCAAATATAGAGTGGTTAGAATGGTCACTGTGCTCTCAGAGGAAAGGCAGGTGGCTTCTTGGAAGGAGGACTACTGAGAACTACTGAAAACTTTCGGGTATTTCCTGGTGGGTACTGGGGTATACTGGACACTATTCCAATTTTGAAATATTTCAGAGGTTGTCTGGAAATCTACTTGGGGTGGCGAGTGGCTGACAGCTATACCTCCTGTTCCATGCTGCTCTGGGGTTGTTTCAGCTAGCTCTGCTCCTTTCTCTCCCGCCTATAACTTGCTTTCTGTGTGTGTGCAAATGTGTCTGTGTGTGAGGGTGCATTTGTGTGACAGTACAAGTGTGTTTACATGTGCACATATGTGAGAGTATGTGTGTACGTTGTGAGAGTGCACTTATATGCACATGATATTCTGTCATTTGGTGTCACATACTGCTTCCTCTGCTACTCTACTCATATGTATGTCTGTCTTGCTTCCCTCCTGGATGGTCAGCACTATGGCCTGAATGTCACAGGGTCAAAGAAGGCCAGCCAACTCTGGCATCTTCTCCTGTGTGAGTATAGATTGAAAGAAAACATCTTAGAGCTCTTCAGAATAGACCCTGTCTGCACTGAGGAGGGTCCTCTTGTTTCCCTCTGCTCCTGGGATAGGCTATAAGGTCCCACCATGGCCTTGAAGCCTCATGCTGCTCCATTAGCTCCTACCCCTTCCATACCTGTCCCTGGAGCAGTGCCTCTAACAACCAGCTCTCTCTACTTTGGGATATTTTGTTCAGTTCCTTTAGGTCTGGCATGTCCCTCTGAACTCTGTTTTCTCCTTTTGCCTGTGCAGGTGAATGACTGGCAGAAAGACTGGGTCTCATTCTATGCCCAGCAGCGCATTCAGCCCCAAATGGACATGGTGGAAAAAGGGTCTGGGGACAGGGAGGCCCTTGAGCTCTGGTCTGCTATGCAGGTAAGTGGAGTACCACTGTACCCTGTACCCACCGTGCCCTGTAGCTCCAACAGGGGAAGATGCTAAGGCAGGTGTGGCCACTACTCTGGGTGTGGATGTGGATAGGTGTGGGTGGGGTTGGTCAGTGGGATAGCTGTTGGTGTCCCTGCATTCTACCTGAGCCATGCATGGCAGCGAGCATCTGCATGCCATGCTCAGCTTGGAGGCACGCTTAGAGACACACTTGGAGGAGCATCTACAGCCCTGCCACACGCATTGCTTGTTTTGCTGAGGTTTCATTTCCTCCCTGCAGTTGAAGATCCCTGACCTGTTCCTTGATCTGGACATCGTCCCAGCCCTGCTCCATGGAGATCTTTGGGGAGGAAATGTAGCAGAGGATTCCTCTGGACCCATCATTTTTGACCCAGCTTCTTTCTATGGCCACTCAGAATATGAGCTGGCAATAGCCGGAATGTTTGGGGGCTTTAGTAGCTCCTTTTACTCTGCCTACCACAGCAAGATCCCCAAGGCCCCTGGATTTGAGAAACGTCTGAAGTTGTATCAGCTTTTTCACTATTTGAACCACTGGAATCATTTTGGATCAGGGTATAGAGGGTCCTCTCTCAACATCATGAGGAATCTCATCAAGTGAGCTCAATTTCCTCTGGAGGGAGGCCTATGCCAAGAGTCTGGGGTGGGGGAGGGACTCATGTTCAGGTGTACCAGATCCTAACCAGATGCCTGTGGCCAGCCCCTCTATAGTTCTCTTTATTAAGGGTTCTTGCCTGTTTCTTCACACACCTGGAGTAGCTTCAGACCAACTTTCCAAGCCTTAGTAAGTACATAATATTTCAGAAGAAAGGTATTGGCATCATAAAGTTGTATACTTCATTAGCCTTCATAGCTGGAGCCACACTAGCAATATAATGTGACCAACGGGACCTGTGGAGCATGGGCCATGTCAAACCACACAGCTGCCCCAAAGGTAGAGAAGGGAAGTGGCCAGTGTACCACACACCTCTTCTAAGGGCACCTTTCTACCATTCCCTCCTGTTTCATCTCCAGGAATGATTCTGAAGTTAGGATTCTGCTTCTTGTTAGCTAAGCCTTGGGTCTAGGCACAAAACTGTCTTACTAGGACCATATTATAATGACCAGTTCAAAATTTAGCACATTCACTTTGCTTTCTGTTTGACCTTTGGACAAGCTGCATTCTTAGCAGGCCTGGAAATGATTTTGGGAGTGACCAAACTGCCAGCTTTAGGTTGTCCTCAATAAATTTAGGAGCCATTGAATTGCTCCTCTTACCATCCTATCTTGTCTGCTGCTTTTTCAGCTTACTGAATTGTCATTCCTTTGTATCAGATAAAACCAGCACTAAGTCCTCATTTTTGTCTCCTTCAGTCTTGCAGTGATGAGGAACATTGATGAATGGCATTGATGTTAATAAATCCTTTTGCATAAACTTTCAGTGGTTTCAGTGATGCAAGAGATTATTGCCCTCATTTAAATCATAAGCCTGACCTGTGGTAGCGCAGTGGATAAAGCGATGACCTTGGAACTGGACTGCTGAAGATGACCTTGGAATGCTGAGGTTGCCAGTTCAAAACCCTGGGCTTACCAGGTCAAGACACATATGGGAGTTGATGCTTCCTGCTTCTCTGTGTCTCTCTTCTCTAAAATGAATTTTTTTTAAAATTTAAAAAAATAAAAAATTTAAAAAATCATGATCAATGTTTTCCTTAGCTGCTTGCCATGAAACCTTTGTGATACAGAGTATAATAAATTGTTCTTTCTTATTTTAAAGATTTTATTTATTGATTTTGCAGAGGGGGTGAGTGAGAAGTATCAACTCATGAATTGCTTCACTTTAGTTGTTCATTGCTAGCTTGTTGCTTGTAATATATGCCTTGACTGGGCAAGCCCAGGTTTTCAAACCAGTGACCTCAGTATTCCAGGTTGACACTCTATCCACTGCACCACCAGGCCAGGCTAATAAATTGTTTCTTTTTCTTTTTTTTTTTTTTGAGACAGAGAGTCAGAGAGAGGGATAGACAGGGACAGACAGACAGGAACGGAGAGAGATGAGAAGCATCAATCATCAGTTTTTCATTGCGAGACCTTAGTTGTTCATTGATTGCTTTCTCATATGTGCCTTGACCACAGGCTTTCAGCACCAAGTAACCCCTTGTTCGAGCCAGCAACCTTGGGTCCAAGCTGGTGAGCTTTTTGCTCAAACCAGACTAGCCCACGCTCAAGCTGGCGACCTCAGGGTCTCGAACCTGGGTCCTCCGCATTCCAGTCCGATGCTCTATCCACTGCGCCACCTCCTGGTCAGGTTTCTTAAAAGAGCAAACTTTCCCTTGACTTTGTTTAATAAGAGAAGAGCTTCAAAATAAGGCAGGTGTAGCCTAAGGACTTTCTAATGTTTGAGTTGGATGCAGTTTAACTGCTGTTCTTAGTCACCCTGCGCTATTTGGTGAATAGTCATGAACCAACGCTGCTAGTAATAACAGGTCCTGAGTGGGAACAGCATGGAGTTAAGAAAATATACTTACAGAATAAAAGGATGGGGCCTGACCGGGCGGTGGCGCAGTGGATAGAGCATCGGACTGGGATGCGGAAGACTCAGGTTCAAGACCCCGAGGTCACCAGCTTGAGCGTGGGCTCATCTGGTTTGAGCAAAAGCTCACCAGCTTGGACCCAAGGTTGCTGGCTCAAGCAAGGGGTTACTTGGTCTGCTGAAGGCCCGCGGTCAAGGCACGTATGAGAAAGCAATCAGTGAACAATTAAGGTGTTGCAATGCGCAACGAAAAACTAATGATTGATGCTTCTCATCTCTCCGTTCCTATCTGTCAATCCCTCTCTGACTCTCTCTGTCTCTGTAAAAAAAAAAAGAATAAAAGGATGGGTTCGGGAGGTCTCTGCAATTGCTGCTGGCAAGAGAGTGCACTCCATGCCTGTTTCTTGCTTTATTTATAGGGCAAAGTGATGAGATCTCATTAGCAAATCAGTGAGATCTCGGATATTTCCAAGGCAATCCAGGAATTTTACCAAGTGCAGGAAATTCCCACCATACATAACATCTTAACTTCACACAAGACAAAGGATAGAAGAAACTTGCCTCCAGTCTTTCCAGGGAACATGCGGGGCAGGATGAGTATAAACAATCCAGCACCATAGCAGAATAGTCTTTGGCAACTTCTCAGGACAAGTGAGGTGGGGGGTTGGGCAGACTGTCAGCTTACAGCCAGTTCCTCTGTCCCCCAGAAATCTAAACTGCAAAAACCCTGTTGGCTTTTCGGTCCCCAACAAAGTGAAGGGATGTTGAAGAAATTGTTGAATTACACTTTGGGGAGGAAGCCAGTTTGTAGCCAGCAACTAGTCTTGGGGTAGGGCTAGGAGCACACCAGTGTTATGACACCAGTGGTGTCCCTGAGCTGGGTTGGAGAGGATGGATTCATTTATTCTCTCGTCTGCTTTTAGTTCCTGTGTACAGGTTGGAGCTTTCAATGTAATTCAGGAGCAGAATGATGCCTTCAGAGTTCTGGTGTTTGTGGGAACGGAGAGGACGGTGACTTGTAAGAGCTTGTGGTTGTTGGACTTCCAAACCTAGTAATTCCTAGACTACTGTATGCCAAGGTTTTAGCTTATTTTCTGATCCTGGGGAAGCTAATAACTTTCTGAGGGAAAAGATGCCATGAGTGAGCTTCATTATGATGGTATGGGTGGTGTTGTATTTTTAACACAAACCTACTTGCGAGGACAGTTTGGCTTTGAGGGTGCCCAGACCTGAGGTCTTCTACAGAGTTAATTATCTGGCAACTGAAACCATTTTGGTGGTACTGCTTAGGGCTCTTCCTTCTCTTCTGTGGTAATCAAGTAGGAGCAGACAGGTCAGTAGGCAGATGCTACATGGAATATAATAAAAAAGAAGAGCCTGCATTTCACATTCCTGTAATTTATGGGAACCATCGAGTAGGTGAGTGCCGTGCCCAAACTGGCGTTTTGGGAACCATGAATCATTGGCAAGAGGAAGGGATGCCTTCTGGCTCCTGACAGAGTTGCTCGCAGGCTCCTTTGGGTTCTGAGAGGCTAAGGTAGGGGAGGCAGTCTCCCCTAGTAGCTGGTCACTGCAGGAAGCAAAAGGCCACTGGACTGTCAGACCAAGAGGATGGCCCAGACCCTGTCCCGAGAAAATTCTCTGGGGTGCTGTGCCAAGTGCTGAGAATGGCTGATTCTGCCCTAAAGCAGCCTCCTCAGACCCCTGACTTCTAGGCAGGACAGCATTACCAGGAGTGACAGCTGGGGCCTGAGCTTTCCCAAATGGTTAACAAGAGCACTTCAGTCTTCCAAAAGGAGACACATTATAGCGCAGCTCAGGAGGCTGCTGGGAGGTCGCTGGTGAGTGTGCAGCCAGTGGAGAGATGGAGGAGAGGTGTCACAGAGCCAGGGCAGGACTGATAAATGAAGCTATGGGCTTTCTGGCTTTATTTATTTTTTAAGAATTTATTTTTTTAATGAGAGGAGGGGAGGCAGGCGCAGACTCCTGCATGCGCCCCGACTGGGATCCACCCAGCAAGCCCACTAAGGGACAATGCTCTGCCCACCTAGGGACCTTGCTCCGTTGCAACTGGAGCCATTTTTTAGTGCCTGAAGAGGAGGCCATGAAGCTATCTTCAGTGCCCAGGGCAAACTTGCTCCAATGGAACCTTGGCTGTAGGAAGGAAGAAGAGAGAGAGAAAGATGATATGGGGAGGGGTGGAGAAGCAGATGGGCTCTTCTGTGTGCCCTGACCGGGAATTGAGCCTGGAACATCTACATGCCAGGTTGATGCTCTACCACTGAGCCAACCGGTGCCAGGGCTGCTTCCTGGCTTTTGTGATGGTATAGTACTTGTCAGCTTTTTAAACTTTGCAATTTGTTGCGCTTGCTCATTCTTTTTTTTTTTTTTTACAAGATTTTTATTGATTTTTGAGAGAGGAGAGAGAGAAGTGGGGGGCGAGGAGTGTGAAGCATCAACTTGAAGGAGTTGGTTGTATGTGCTTTGATTGGGCAAGCCTGGGGTTTTGAACCAGTGACCACAACAGTTCAGCTTGACTCTTTATCCACTGCACCATCACAGATCAGGCACTCATTCTTAAATATTTACTTTTGTACCTACTTTTATATTCATAACAAGATAGTATATGCCTCAGACCCGAAAGCCCCTGGACCCACCCAGAGTTACTCTTTCAGTGAAAGCACCCCATGTGCACATTTCAACTGAGGATGAGGTTCTGTTTTCTTGGTTTCTGGGCTGGCTAACCTGGCATAAATGAGGGAGGGGGATTAGGTTTTGATACAGAGGCATAATTTCAAGGGAGAGTTGTTTGACAGAAGCCTGCTCTACCCTTGCAGAGCATCCTGCTGAGTCTGTAACAATGGGGAGATTTGGCTAGACACATGGAGATGGGCAGTGGCTACAGCTCCTAGGTCAGGGAGAAGGGCCAGGAGAGGTTCATGTCCTTTGGGGCAGCCATGAGTGTCAGAGGCAGTGGAGATCCAGGGAGATAACCATTGCCCCAAGTGCCCATCCAGGTCCCTCAGGTCTCATTGCTGGGACAGTTGTATTTATTTCTAACTGAAAATGGGACTGTTGTATCAAAATACCTCATTATTTGCTATGATTAGGACATCAGCCTTTCTACAGAAGTATTTTAGATTACTGAAGTTAAGCTTTCCACCCCAAAGCTGTGAACCTGAAATATAGGCTTTTTACCTTAAACAGAGACACTAATGTACTTCAATACCTTTAAAGATTTTATTTCTTGATTTTACAGAGGTGAGGGTAGTGAGGGGTAACCAGAAGCATCAACTCACAGTTGCTTCACTTGAGTTGTTCATTGCTTGCTTTCTGTATGTGCCTTGACCGGGCAAGCCCAGGGTTTCTAACTTGCAACCTCAGTGTTCCAGGTTAACACTCCATTTACTGCACCACCATAGGCCAAGTGTTTAATACCTTTATAATTAGAGTCACCACACTGCATTTAGCATAGCATTGCTACCCACCCAGTTTTTGCCCTTCATGGGTGCAGGGGGACAAAGTGATCCTTCTTTTCAGTGTATGGCACATCACTGTTAAGATTTAATGTGAGACTTGCCCTTTTTTTTATTATTAATTAATTTATTATTTTTTACAGAGACAGACAGTGTGTCAGAGAGAGGGATAGACAGGGACAGACAGACAGGAATGGAGAGAGATGAGAAGCATCAATCATCAGTTTTTCATTGTGCATTGCAACACCTTACTTGTTCATTGATTGCTTTCTCATATGTGCCTTGACCGCAGGCCTTCAGCAGACTGAGTAAACCCTTGCTGGAGCCAGCGACCTTGGGTTCAAGCTGGTGGGCTTTTCCTCAAACCAGATGATCCCGCACTCAAGCTGGCGACCTCGGGGTCTCGAACCCGGGCCCTCTGAATCCCAGTCCGACGCTCTATCTAGCGCCACTGCCTGCCTGGTCAGGCGAGACTTGCCCTTTTTCTTAATTATTCATTTCCCTTTGTACCCAAATCCTGCTCTCTTCCCTCCTTTAGATCTAACTTACTGCTTCTGAAATGCTAGGAAATCATGTAACCCAGAGGTCCCCAACCCCCGGGCCACGGACCGATACCGGTCCGTGGGCCATTTGATACCGGTCCGCAGAGAAAGAATAAATAACTTACATTATTTCCATTTTATTTATATTTAAGTCTGAATGATGTTTTATTTTTAAAAAATGACCAGATTCTCTCTGTTACATCCATCTAAGACTCACTCTTGACGCTTGTCTCGGTCACGTGATACGTTTATTCGTCCCACCCTAAAGGCCGGTCTGTGAAAATATTTTCTGACATTAAACCGGTCCGTTGCCCAGAAAAGGTTGGGGACCACTGCTCTAACCAACTGAGCTATCCAGCCAGGGCACAAATGTCTTTATTTTTGGTCTGTTCTACCACTTTCTAGCTCTTTTGGGGTTGAGTAGTTCAAAGCCATTTTGATTCTTACACCAAGTCCAAGGGAGAGTCCCTCTGAATTCCAAAGTATGCCAAATACCATCCTATAAGAGTCTCACCTGCCTTGACCATTTCCAGGTGTCCCTTCTATACCACCCTGCAGACAGACATCAGACTCACAGCAGAGTGAGGCCCTCACAGCCACCGGCACCCATCATGGGGGCTGAGCACAGCTGCACATGGCCTTCTCAAAGCCTTGGCTTTTTATATTTTGGGCACCCACCCAGGCTCAAGAGCTCTCTTTCAGTTGTCTTAGCTTGTGTTTTAAGCCAGTGGTCCCCAACCTTTTTGGGGCCACAGACTGGTTTAATGTCAGAAAATATTTTTCACGGACCGGCCTTTAGGGTGGGACGGATAAATGCACAAAATAAAATTATGCGACCAGCGTAAAAACTGGTATTTTTAAATATAATTGTTGAACTTACAAGACAAGCGTTAAGAGTGAGTCTTAGACAGATGTAACAGAGGGAATCTGGGTTTTTTAAAAATAAAACATCGTTCAGACTTAAATATAAATAAAACGGAAATAATGTTTAAGTTATTTATTCTTTCTCTGCGGACTGGTACCAAATTGGCCCACGGACCGGTGCCGGTCCGGGAATTGGGGACTACTGGGTTAGAGCATCATCCCGGTATGCAAAGATTTTGGGTTCGATCCCAGGTTAAGGCACATACAGGAAAAGATTAATCCCCTCTCACCTGTTCCTCAACAGTGACCTTGAGCACGTGTTCATGTGTGTGTGTGCGCCTCTGTGCACATGAGTATGTGTGTGTTTTGAAATTTCCTTCCCAGGCCAGCAGTCCCTGTAATCAGGAGTCCTGTTTGCGGGGTGGGGTCAGCTGCCTGGCCTGTTATCAGAAACTCCAGAGCTGCCTTTATCGCTAATGGGCACCAGGTTTCATGCTGAGCAAACCCAAGGCCAGCAGTGGGTGTCACTAGGCACTGTCTGGGTCTGGCAGGATGTGGCTGAGACTTCCAGCCTTGTAAGTATGAGAACTAGCTAGACCTATGACCTGTAGCCCAGGGACATCTGGGTCTCCCCTGGGCTGTGTCCTGTGTCCTGCTAAGCGGGAAGGTATGCTGTGAGGGCTCATGGAACCTCTCTGCAGGATGGTCAGGTACATATAGGGCCGTATGAGTGCACCCACTGGGTGAACCCTACCCCGACAGTTCAGACACACTATGCAATCACACAGGTAGGGCACCACTCCCATTTTGTCCCCATATGGGAGACGTCCACATTTCCCTCCCCACTCTCACCTCCTCCCTCTTCCCTTCTCCCTCCTCCTCCTCCCTCTTCCTTGTTTCCTCCTTGGGGGCAGGGTCTTTTCTGCGCACCCTGCCTGAGGAGATGGGGCCTAGCAGGAGGGAAGGAAGAACATTCCAGGGTGTTTAGAGCCAGCTGGCCCCAGGAAGGAGTCACCTTCCCCTTGGACATCGGCCTGGGGCCTGGTCTGCGGTAAGCTTGCCTCCCGGGCTGGGCAGTCTGCACCATTGGTGGTCTCTGCTCTTGTTCACCTTGTCCCTGTGTGTCTCCCATGTGTCTCCTGCCCCTATGGAGCAGCTGCTGTGTACCGAACTGCGCACTGTGACCCTGCATGCCTTCGTGAACCATGGCGACGGTTGCTTCAGCAAGGGGCGAGCCTATGACACAGATGTGGGGCCTGTGTTTGTTAAGGTCAACGTCAGGGCACAGGTGCAGGGATTGGAGAAGAGGAAGAGGTTGGAGGGGGGGGGAGTGGAGACGGTGAAAAGAGAAGAGGGGGAGGTTGAAGGGAAGGGTGATTAGAGGGGAAGGGTTGGACAAAGGGGGTTGGGGTGCGGGGAAGAGGACACAGGGCAGGGGGTGCGGGCCAAAGGTGGCCCCTTTCTGGGTCAGGCACTGTTCCGGCGTCAGCCTGCGGCCTTGGTGCTGATATCTACAGGCTAGCAGGGCTCAAGCATTTTCTGTGGGATCCCCAGGGCTTCATCTGCTGCAGTATTAATTCTCATCTTTTTACCTGGAGAGCGAGAATTTTCGGTTGTTTGGTTTAATTTCTGTGACCATGAAGTACTGGAGACATGAGGCTTAGGGTCTTGGGCTACTTAAGCCCTTCTGCCCCAGCTCTGGACTGTCCTCCTCAGTAAATGTGAAGAGGCAGGAAGGCCAGGACCCCCAGGGATCCCAAGGGCCTTATACTCTCTGTTGTGGACCATAAGTGGCAGAAAGCCATTGTAGATTTGAGGCTTAGCAAAAGGCTGAGTTCTCCTCCCTTCACCTTCATATTTGGCTATTATTTGCACCCACTTCACTTGCTTCCTTGAGTTGCTGGAAGCAATTTACATGCCCTTCTTCTGACTCTTTTTTTGTTTTTGGATGTTGGTAGATTTCACTAATGCATCCTGTTTTTGCCTTGGGAGAGTTCCTGCTTTAGCCTCAGATGTGTAACTTTGTATCAAGGACTTCCTTGATTTGCATATGGCTATATAATAAAGCAAACTGGGGCTATGGGGCACTCAGATATTGCCATCAGCATTTGAAGAGTCCTCCCAGTCCCATTTTTTCTTAATGAGTATGTTTCCTTAATTCTGCACTGTTATTAGGAGCTGTGCTGGTCCCCGGCATCCTGCTTGTGTTTGGAGCTGTTGTCCATCTCCTGCTTACACTATTTCTGTTAAATATCTCTGGAAAATACGACACTTTACAAGTGGAGAGAGTTAGCCACCCTGTGTGCACCCAGGTGTGGAGAGCAGTCCTGACCCCTTTTGGGCCTGGCAAAGGTGGGGGTGCAGGCTGTGGGCAGGAGGAAATCCAGAGAGACCCCTTCCATTCCCCCGCAGCACTGTCCACTTCTGGGATGGACAAGGGTTGGGGACTGGTCCAGCATCCCTCCTCTGTGGGCACCTGGAACTGTTGAGGAGTCTGATTTCAGAACCCAAATCCCTCAGAATAAGCCCACCCACAGGAAAGCAGCTTTGGGTTCAGGGTTCATGCTGGCTCTGGAAGCTCCACAGCTGGACCCTGAAAGCTCCTCTAGGGTGGAACCCCACCGTTCACCCTTGCCACCCTCATTGTGGGCTCAATGAATGCATGAGAGTAGGTGACAGCTGCAACCTTTGGGGCACTGGTCACCGGTCTCCATAATTCCAGATGAAGGTTGACAGGAGGAAGCCTCACCCCATTTTCCCCTCAGGCATTTTGAATTAAAGGATGAATGCTTTCACTTTGTGGAAATAGATGTGATCTCATCCACAAGGTTTGATTCTATAGTCAGAGGTGCTCACAAACCACAAAAAGCACGTTTTTAACTGAGGCAGAGTGTATCTAAGGTGATGGGTCCTCAACTTTGGGGGGTGGCCTATCTTTTGCCAGGATGGGGTGCATGGTTCCTTTCTAGTTCCCAGACTCTGCTGGATGTTCATCTCTGGGAGCCCTGGACCTAAGGCCCAGCTGGACCTCCCAGCCCTCATCTTCCTTTGCCCTAGTAACTACTGCATGCCACCCTATGCCACTCCTCCCTTTGCTGTGATTGCATGATGTGAGGGGGTGCGCAGCTGGGAAGGGAACCGAGGCCCAGCCGCAGACCCTCCACTAAACTGCTCTCTCAGGCACTCCACTGGTAGCCCCTGGCATCCTGTGGCATCACGTAGCACCCCTTGGAACCCCCATCACTGTTGGAACCTCTCCCATGGCCTGTGCTTCTTCATGTCTCAGAGCAAGTGATCTCTGTAGGAGTGGCAACATCCTGCCCACCCCCCTAGCCCCACCTCAACCCTTGTAGCCCTTTCCTATCCAAAGGGGGCCATGTTGCACCCACTCTGGAGGGCTGATGCCTTACTCTTTAGTCAGTTTTTAGTAACTGATGGTCCTGGGTGCTTGTGGTCCCATGTGATGGCTTCTGTCCAGGGCTGTAAGTCACAAGGTGGTGGCAGAGGTCCCTGTTGGAGTGGGAGCTCATGGCTGTGTTCTGGACGCAGGCCTGGCAGATGTTTGAGGGGGAGGTGGCAAACCTGGAGGCCATCCGAAGCATAGGCCTAGTACGAGCACCTCGGCCCATTAAGGTGATCGACCTGCCTGGAGGTGGGGCTGCCCTTGTGATGGAGCATCTGAAGATTAGGAGCTTGAGCAGGTGAGTATGTGTGTGGTGGGGAGAGGGAGCAGCCCCTTTCTGAGCTGCCTACATGATTTGGTCTAGTTACCAGAGGCAGGGATTCCACACCCTTAATGGTAACAAGGAATTCTTGCTTTCTCGTGTGGGACTGGTGTAGGTTAGTGTAGTCCCAATGAAGTTTCATCAGATAAAAATGTATTGAAACCATCCCTTACCTGTGTTGTGGAAGGCTCTCATACCAGCTCAATTTGAGCAGACTGAGGTCTGATCTAGTAATTTTCTGAGGTCCTTCATTTTTTTTTAATTATTAAAGTTATGCATATTCTTTATATATATATACATATATAAAGCAAGGTAGAAAATACAAATTCATGTAAAAAAGACAGAGCCACCTATAATTCCATCAGTAGGCTCCAGCTGCCACTGGCATTTTTTTTTTTTTTTTACAGGGACAGGGAGAGAGTCAGAGAGAGGGATAGCTAGGGACAGACAGGAACGGAGAGAGATGAGAAGCATCAATCATCAGTTTTTCGTTGTGGCACTTTAGTTCATTGATTACTTTCTCATATGTGCCTTGACCGTGGGGCTACAGCAGACTGAGTGGCCCCTTGCTTAAGCCAGGGGCCTTGGGTCCAAGCTGGTGAGCTTTGCTCAAACCAGATGAGCCCGCGCTCAAGCTGGAGACCTCGGGTCTCGAACCTGGGTCCTCCGCATCCCAGTCTGACGCTCTATCCACTGCATCACCACCTGGTCAGGCTGCTACTGGCATTTTGATGTATTATAATCATCCTGATCTTTAAAAAAAAATTTTAAATTAAATTTATTGGAATGATATTGGTTAATAACATAAGTTTCAGGTATACAACCTTATGATACAACACTTGTACACTCCACTGTGTGCTCACCACCCCAAGTCAAGTCTTCTTCTGTTACCTTGTATTTGACCATCTCTTTACTCTCTTCTGCCCCAAACTCTCTTCCCCTGTGGTCTGGTCTTTTACTTATATTTGATTTATGTTCATTTTTACAAAAGTTGAGAGATGGTTTTTTTAATTTTAAATTTAGATATATTTTTATTAATTTTTTTTTTTTTTTTACATAGAGAGAGGGGTAGACAGGGACAGACAGACAGGACAGAGAGATGAGAAGCATCAATCATTAGTTTTTCGTTGCGCATTGCAACACCTTAATTGTTCATTGATTGCCTCCTCATACGTGCCTTGACCACAGGCCTTCAGCAGACCAAGTAACCCCTTGCTGGAGCCAGCGACCTTGGGCTCAAGCTGGTGAGCTTTTGCTCAAACCAGATGAGCCCACGCTCAAGCTGGCGACCTCGGGGTCTCGAGCCTGGGTCTTCCGCATCCCAGTCCGATGCTCTATCCACTGTGCCACCGCCCGGTCAGGCAGGAGATGGTTTTTAACTTAACATTACTTTTTGAGCATTTATCATGTAATCCTCAGTACTTCCTTGGTGCCTACCTGCTTCCCCCCTCTTGGTGATCCTTTTTTGGAAAGGGTCAGTGCCTGCTGTTTGTTTTTCTACTTTTTATAGCAAGGAGAGTAGTGTTTGAGGTATTTAAACATTTCTGAAAAAGGAAGGTGCTTGCTAGTTGTTGATATTTCTTACCCTAATGGGCTGCATTTCTTTTTTCATCAGCCAGGAATCCAAACTTGGAGACCAGGTGGCAGATTTGCCCTTTTACAACCAGAAGCTCAGGGACAAGTTGAGAGAGGAAGCAAACACAGTGGGTGTGTTCAGATCACCTCTGTGCCCTTGACCCAGGTGCATCCACCCTGGAATGGTGCTCAGGGTGACACTTTAGTAACTGGTTGGACTGCACAACATCTCCCTCTATGTTCAGTGAGCTCAGTGTGAAAATGAGATTGTTAAGTAGGAATTTTGATGGAGCTGATAAGCAAATAGAATTGGCTCCTGTCCACTTTTTTGTTTTGTTTTTTTTGTTTTTTTTTTTTTACAAAGAGTCTGAGACAGGGATAGACAGGGACAGACAGACAGGAACGGAGAGATGAGAAGCATCAATCATCAGTCTTTCGTTGCACATTGCGACACCTTAGTTGTTCATTGATTGCTTTCTCATATGTGCCTTGACTGCGGGCCTTCAGCAGACCAGTAACCCCTTGCTTGAGCCAGCAACCTTGGGTCCAAGCTGGTGAGCTTTTTTTTTTTTTTTTTTTTTTTTTACTCAAACCAGATGAGCCTGTGCTCAAGCTGGTGACCTTGGGGTCTTGAACCTGGGTCCTCGGCATCCCAGTCTGATGCTCTATGTTGCATCCACCGGGTACAAGAACAAATGTCGGAGACTTTCAGAAGATTAGATCGTACTTTATTGGCCAAGTTTAACCTGTGCAGGGGCGAACTCCCAAGATGTCCGGAGACACCGTACTCACAAGAGCTGCAAACGAGAGTCGCGCCTGGCGCTTACAACTAGGTCCTTATATATCCTAAGTGAGCAAGCATTATACAGAAGCAGATGTGGCAGTTAGCTATTCGCTAGAGAGGTCACACGTAGCATAGCAACAGGGGCTGAGTTTAGCTTACTGGTGAATTTCAAACAAACTTCTGATAAGGGTTTCTGACCAATAGAATGCAGGATGTTTGTCCTCCTTTGTGCTGATCTTCTTAGTTCTCAGCCTCACAGGGGCCCTATCAGCACTTCCCTGTTCCTGCTCCTTCAATAGTTACACTCTGGCAGCCACAGCACACTGATCTTCTTTGTTCTCAGCCTCACAGGGGCCCTATCAGCACCTCCCTGTTCCTGCTCCTTCAATAGTTACACTCTGGCAGCCACAGCACCCCTCCCCAAATCTAACATTCCCCCATCTCTATTGGGCATAAATCAAACCCTTGATTCTTCATCAGTGGGGAGAATGGTGTATGAGCTAGGCAAATCATCAGCAAGAGGGCTCCTGGCTGAATCAGAATGTCTCCAGGCTGCTGGTGAATCACAGAACTTGTCTTTAAAGAACTTTGATAAGTCAGCTTGGAGAGTTATGGGGTTGCTATTATCCCAGGTGTTATTCTGTGCTATAACTGTGCCATCTGCTGTCCTGATTAAAACCTATTCCTGCAACTCTAGTCCCTTACTGGGTAAACAATAAAAAGTCATCAGTCCTAAGTGGAGGAGAAGGTGAGCTTTAGAGGCTCTCCAGGGGTCCACTTGACTTGCCATCTCCGAGATCCTTCGTCGGGTGGTTGGGCGGCTTCACGTGGGAGAGGTGGATCTAGTAGGGCTTTTCAGCTACCTTAATAGCCGTGGGTGTACTCAGGATCACCTGGAATGGTCTATTCTACCGCGGCTCAAGGTTGCTCTGTCTGTGGTTGAGAATCCATACCCACTGTTCAGGCTCCGGTGGTTCCGGTAGTTGGGAGCTATGTTTCGCATTCAGTTGGGCTGATCTCTGGAGGGCCTGCACCTCGCTTCTGATGTGCTGCAGGGGCTGCAAGGACTTGAGGAAATTATGATTAGAAATCTCTAGTTCCCCTCTGGTCAATCGAGGTACAAGGGGCACAGGTTGCCCAAATAAGATTTCATAAGGGGTCCATTTATTGAGATAGGGGGTACATCTAGTTCTAAAAAGGGTGAAAGGAAGGAGCTCAACCCAGTTTTCGCCGGTCTCCCCTCTCAGCTTAATTATAGTTTCCTTCAGAGTCCTGTTCATTCTTTCTACCTGTCCTGAACTTTGGGGCCTATAAATGCAATGCAATTTCTAATTACTATCTAACTTAGTGGCTAATTCTTGAGATATCCTGGATATGAATGCAGGTCCATTGTCTGATCCTAGGGCTAGGGGATTGCCATATCTAGGTATGATTTCCCTTAATAAGACTTTACAGACTGTGGAAGCAGCCTCTCCTCGTGTGGGGAATGCTTCCACATATCCTGAGAAGGTATCTAATAATACTAATAGATACTTATAACCTGACTTCCCAGGGGTCATCTCTGTGAAATCTATTTCCCACAGTTCTCCTGGAGCTTTCCCCCGATACCTCACAAAGGGGGGTAGCTTCTTATTCTGTGCATTTACTCTGGCACAGATGCTGCACCCCGAGACAATGAAGTGGACAATATCCCCGATGTTGGGCCCTACATAATACTTCCTGATAAGTTGTTCTAGCTTGTTTTGTCCTAGATGGGTCCTAGTATGAATATCTCCTACTATTTCTCTTACTATTCCCTGGGGTAAATAGAGCCGGGAGTCAGGAAGCTCTATCCATCCCTGCTGATTTTTTTTCCCTTTCAACTGCATCCCTTCCTGCTCTTCTTCTGGGGAATATCTAGGATCGGAGGTAGCGTTGGCTTAGGCAGCAATGGCAGAAGGCTTTCTTGTGGACTAGTGTCTGCCCCTCTCTGGTGTCCTTTGCAGTGGATGATGGCAACTTTGGTAGGTAGCCAAATGGCGTTTAGGAGGGCAAGAATTTCATTGCGATTTTTTTTTAATTTTTTATTTATTTCTTACAGAGACAGAGAGAAAGTCAGAGAGAGAGAGATAGACAGGGATAGACAGAAGCGGAGAGAGATGAGAAGCATCAATCATTAGTTTTTCATTGCGCGTTGCAACACCTTAGTTGTTCATTGATTGCTCTCTCATATGTGCCTTGACCGCAGGCCTTCAGCAGACGAGTAACCCCTCGCTGGAGCCAGTGACCTTGGGTTCAAGCTGGTGAGCTTTTTGCTCAAGCTAGATGAGCCCGCACTCAAGCTGGCAATCCCGGGGTCTCGAACCTGGGTCCTCCGCATCCCAGTCCGACGCTCCATCCACTGCGCCACTGCCTGGTCAGGCTCATTGCGATTTTTAATGTCTTTCCCCCCTGCTGTCAGTAAGCCTCTCTCCTTGTATATGGCTCCGTGGACATGGGCAGTGGCGAATGCATATCGGCTGTCAGTGTAGATGTTGGCAACTTTTCCCTCTGCTATCTGTAAGGCACGGGTTAGTCCTATTAGCTCTGCCCTTTGTGCAGATGTTCCTGCGGGCAGTGCTTTCTGCCACAGGACCTTATTTTCCATGGTCACCGCTGCCCCTGCATGTCGCTGTCCATCCTTAATAAAACTGCTCCCGTCAGTAAAGAGGGTCAGGTCTGCCTTCCCATATGCTTGATCCCTTAAGTCTGGGCGGGAGCCAGTCACTGTGTCAAGGATTTGTTTGCAACTGTGGACCAAAGTGGAGTCCAGTATTGGCAACAGGGTCGCTGGGTTCAGGGCCACAGTTTTGAGGAACTGAACAGATGGAGGGTTCAGCAGCTGAGCCTGATACTGCGTTAGCTGCACATTAGATAGCCAACTGTCAGGAGGTGCTTGCAGCACTTGCTCTATGTAGTGTTCCCCAATGACTTTGATGTCCTGCCCTAAAGTCAATTTACTAGCCTCCTTGACTAGTATGGAGGTGGCAGCAAGTGCCCTCAGACATTTTGGCCATCCCGAGGCTACAGGATCAAGTTTCTTGGACAGATAGGTGACAGGCCTCTTCTACGGCCCAAGTTCCTGGCTCAGTACCTCTAAAGCTACCCCTCCCTTTTCTGCTATAAATAGCTGAAAGGGTTTGGCCAGATCTGGCAGAGCCAAAGCTGGGGCAGTCACCAGGGCCTCTTTAAGCACTTGGAACGCTTGCTTCTCCTTATCTGTCCATGTGAACTGCTCTTCCTTACTCCTAGTCAGTTCGTGCAGGGGTTTAGCTAGTTCTGCAAAGACTAATATCCACAGTCGGCAGTACCCTACTGCACCCAGGAATTCTCGTACCTGCCTCTTGTTAGTAGGCTCGGGGATCTGCAAGACCGTCTGAATTCGCTGGCTGGACAATGTCCTTTGCCCTCTCTGTAAGTTATACCCCAAATAACTTAGAGTTTGCGTCACAATCTGGGCCTTCTTGGCGGAGACTCGATACCCCATTCTCCCGAGATCTTGTAGCATGTCCGAGGTAGCTTCCTCACACTCTCCTTCGTCCTTGGCAGCTATGAGGATGTCATCCACATACTGGAGCAGTACGATCGATGGATGGGAGGAGCAGAAAGCCTGCAGATCTTTGCTGAGGGCCTCATTAAAAATGGTGGGGGAATTCTTAAACCCCTGTGGTAGTCTGGTCCAAGTGAACTGCCCCACCAGTCCATTATCTGGGTCATTCCATTCAAAGGCAAAGATCTCTTGGCTCTGAGGTGCCAGGGGAATACAAAAGAAGGCATCCTTCAAATCCAGGACAGAATAATAGGTATGGGTTGGGGGCAATGAGCTCAGTAAGGTATATGGGTTGGGCACCGTGGGATGAATAGTCTCTACCTGTGCATTCACCTCCCGGAAGTCCTGGACCGGATGATAGTCTTGGCTCCCTGGTTTCTGGACGGGAAGCAGCGGGGTGTTCCAGGCTGATTGGCACCTTCGGAGGATGCCTGCCTCCAGTAGGCATTGCAAGTGCCGGGCGACTCCCTGTCTAGCTCGGGCTGGGACCGGGTACTGCCTGATCCTAACCAGTCTAGCAGTGCTAAGCAGTTGCACCAGGACAGGCGGTTGGTGGGCGGCCAAACCTGGGGGGTTGGTTTCCGCCCAAACCTCAGGTACCCAGGCACACAGGGCATCTGGAACCCCTTCCTCGGCCTCCTTACCTTCTAGGATGGTGGCAAGTAAGTGTTCTTCAGACAGTGGGACAATTATTTCCATGCTGACCTCTGCCTCTTTGTTCCCCATAAGGCTTTCCTCCCGTCGGAAGGTTATGGTGGCCTGAAGTTTCTGCAATAAGTCCCTTCCAAGCAGTGGGTAAGGGCAGTCTGGAATGACTAGGAAAGAGTGGGTGATGGTGCCTCGACCTAAGTCAGTAATTCTTGCGGTGGCCCATGGGTAGGCTTCTGCTTTGCCCGTTGCCCCTATTATCTTAGTAGTTGCCTTCTGCATGTGGCCCTGTGGTTTCTTTAGGACTGAGTAGGTGGCTCCCGTGTCGACTAGGAAGTCTATTGGCTTTCCTTCGACTGTTAAGGTGACCATGGGCTCCTGGGAGCCGATGGGAATGGAGCCCTGGCCCCGTTAGTCTAAGGTTTGGAGCAAGACCTCTTGGGCTTGTTTTGGCCTCTGGCTGTCGGCCCTCAACTTTGGGCACTCTCTCTTCCAGTGTCCTTTCTCCTTGCAATAGGCGCATTGATCCTTGTCTATTCGCTGTCCTTGGCCCTTCCTCTGTCTCCCTTTTCCTTTGGGGGGAGGTTTCTGAGCAGCAATCAGGATCTTGGCTACCTCCTTTGCTCTGCCAACCTCTGGATCATCCTGTTGATGTATACTTTCTGGGCTATTTCTAATAGCTTACTCCTATTCTCTCCCTTGAACCCCTCAATCTTCTGAAGCTTATTTCTTATATCAGAAGCAGCTTGAGTCACAAAGGCTATGTTTATTAGCCTCTTGTTTTCTTCCGCTTCTGGGTCTAAGGGGGTGTACACTCTATATGCCTCCATGAGTCTCTCTAAGAAGGCTGCCGGGGATTCCTCCCTTCCCTGGATGACCTCGCTTTCCTTGCTAAAGTTGGTTGGCTTTCTAGCTGCTGCCCTGGGCCCCCTCAACAGAGCCTGGTGATACTGGAGGAGCGCATCCCTTCCCCCAGCGGTATTAGGGTCCCAGGTAGGAGGTTGAGACAGGAGAACATCTTCTATTTCCCTTCCTCCCTCCCGAGTTTCCCTTTCTTCTCCCAATACTGCCTTAGCAGCTTCTCTCATTATCCTGTCCCTTTCTTCAGAAGTGAAGAGGGTTTGTAAAATCTGCTGACAGTCGTCCCATATGGGCTGATGGGTCCTAAAAATGGTCTCAAGGAGAGATATTAGTCCCTGAGGTTTCTTGGAAAATGGGGGATTCTGATGTTTCCAATTGTATAAATCACTAGTGGAAAAAGGCACATAGATGAGGCGAGGAGGTGCCCGTGGGCCAGCATCTAGTGCTGGTGGCGCCTCCCGGAGGGGCAAAATGGCTGCGCCTCCCGCCGAAGGAGGCAAAATGGCTGCACCTCCCACACCATAGACCACCCCTCCTCGGGTGTGGGGCAGGCTCGAGAGCCCGCTCACATCCTGCCACGAGGAATCTGGTTCCTCCTGCTGCTGGTAGGGTGGAGGGGAATTCACTGGGTCTAGATGGTCCTCCAGTGGTCCAGGCAAAACAGGGTAGAGTCTGGACGGTTCACCAGGCCATGTCTGGGAATGGGCTTCTTTCTTTTCCTTTTCTTTGACCCTCCCAACTTTCCCATTCCCTGTAGCAAGACAAACCGCTCGCCTGCCTCGCTGGCTGTCCTTCAGACACTTTCTGATGTACCCAGGCTGCTCAGTGGCTATATCTACCCACACATCTATATACAGGTATTGGTCTGGGTGGGGTGCCCTATAGACTGTGATTCTGACAGCAAATAAAGTTGGGAGGTCAAAAGTGCCCTCTGTGGGCCATCCCACATTAAATGTAGGCCATTCCAGCTGGCTCAAGGTCCGGAGGAAACTTGGACTCGGCGGCAAACCTCTGTACCCCTGAGCTTTCTTCTGGAAATCAGAAAAATTCTTCAACAGGTACTCGAGCGGGGATCCCGGCACAGACTCCTGTTAAACTATCCTGGATGACTCAGGAATAATGAGAAAGGGTAGGATACAGGCAACACACACTATTAACACAAGTAACACACTTTTCTCTCTCACAACTTAGTCTTTCGAGCTCAGACAAACTGCAGCATAGTGCAGCGCAAAAAGGATTCCTAATGTGACCGGTCACTCCTAAAGTTAACAAATCCAAATATCCAAATTTCAGAGAACGGCATCCCGCTTCTGAATGCCCTGGGTAGGTTACTGGCGGCATCCCACCTACTACCTCAGGATTGTGTGCTCCGGAGCCCAAAAGCCAAACCAAATGAGAATTCTCAGTGAATACTTACTCAGCTCGAGCTGTCCCTCTGGTCTCCAACCCAAAACTCCGCCGAGGGAGAATCCCGGATGAGCCCCCCAAAATGTTGCATCCACCGGGTACGAGAACAAACGTCGGAGACTTTCAGGAGATTAGATTGTATTTTATTGGCCAAGTTTAACCTGCGCAGGGGCGAACTCCCAAGATGTCCGGAGACACCGTACTCACAAGAGCTGCAAACGAGAGTCGCGCCTGGCGCTTACAACTAGGTCCTTATATATCCTAAGTGAGCAAGCATTATACAGAAGCAGATGTGGCAGTTAGCTATTCGCTAGAGAGGTCGCACGTAGCATAGCAACAGGGGCTGAGTTTAGCTTACTGACGAATTTCAAACATAAACTTCTGATAAGGGTTTCTGACCAATAGAATGCAGGATGTTTGTCCTCCTTTGTGCTGATCTTCTTAGTTCTCAGCCTCACAGGGGCCCTATCAGCACTTCCCTGTTCCTGCTCCTTCAATAGTTACACTCTGGCAGCCACAGCACACCTCCCCAAATCTAACACTCTATCCACTGCGCCACTGCCTGGTCAGGCTCCTGTCCACTTTTATACCCAGTATTGCTGTTCAGTGTGCCAAGTCCAAGTGTGCTGCCTAACTGCTAGCTGGGTGTTACACCCTCAGACTAGCCACATTCCAGCAGTGCAGCAGTCCCTTGCTGATGTTCTGCAGGGATCTGACTTTTTTTTTTTAATTTTTTTAATTTATTTTTTATTTTTAATTTTTAACTTTATTCAGGTTTTTTTTTTTTTTAGAGAGAGAGAGAGAAGGGCAAGCCCAGGGTTTTGAACTGGTGACCTCAGTTTTCCCAGGTCGACACTTTATCCACTGTGCCACCACAGGTCAGGCGGGATCTGATATTTATGAGAAAGACAACATCTCTTCTTGTTGATAGGCCAGAGGGATGAGAGTACTGAGCCTAAGCATGTGACTAAGTTTGGCTTCCACATGGTGACGTGCTGTGGCTTCATCCCACAGGTGAGTGCTGGGATTATGATGTGTCTGCTTAGCTGATGGCCATTCCCAATAACCTAAGGCTGGAACCCCAACCCTTGTATGTGACAGTGTGCCAGTCCCTGGGCACCAGGAAGATTGACTACCTGCTTTCTGAAAGCAGAGGGTGAGCTGTGATACCTGGGTTTGGGGATTTGAGCTGGGAGCAGGGTAGGAAGCTATGGGTCAAGTGCAAGGGCATTCCAAGCATAGGAAACAGCAGGTGCAAAGGCCATATTTCAGGAGGGCATATGATGAATGGGGGGCTAAGAGGGGACTGAAGCAGCACGTGAGGTCAGAGATTTAGTCTCGGTCACTCAGTCACTATTCTGGGGCCTTTAAAAAGTTAATGGTACTATTGAGATATCATTCACATGACAGAAACTTCACTACTTTAAAGTGTACAATTCAATGGTTTTTAGTAGAATCACAATGTTGTGCAACCATCTAATTTCAGAACTTTTTCATTAACCCCTAAAAAAGCTCCATACTTTTTAGCGGTCACTCTCCATTCCCCCTGCCCCAACTTGTGATAACCGCTAATCTCTTTCTGTCTCTGTGGATTTGCTTATTCAGAAAATTTCATGTGTGTGAAGTCACACAATAGCCAGCCTATTGTGTGTGTCTCTCTGTGGTGTGGGCAGAGGGCGGTGTTCCAGGTTGAGGTCACAGGGACAAGTCTGAGGCAGATTTAGGGATCCCAGCCAAGGGGCAGTCCTCACATGTGGGGATTGTTAGGACCCCTAAATCTCTGCAGAAGCTGGCTACTGGGGAGTACATACCTCTCGAGCTAGTGACTACTGGCACAGTCATAGCAGTCCCTGGCAAGCATGGCTGAGTGTGGCTTGTCAGATGCTAAGTTTAAGAGCTGCATGATCTTTAAATACTTGGTTGATGCCTGACCTGTGGTGGCGCAGTAGATAAAGCGTCGACCTGGAAATGCTGAGGTCGCCGGTTCGAAACCCTGGGCTTGCCTGGTCAAGGCACATATGGGAGTTGATGCATCCAGCGCTCCCCCCCTTCTCTCTCTCTGTCTCTCCTCTCAAAAATGAATAAGTAAAATTAAAAAATAAATAAGTAAATACTTGGTTGACCTCACTTAGTGGCTTTTTAAGAACTGAGGAATGAAATCCTACACAGAACCCCAATATCTGAAGCAGGGGAGAAGGGCTGGTCCATGAGGGTCACAGGTAGTTCCTGAGTGCCCCTTCAAACTCTAGGATCTGTGAGCCAACTTAGGTCAACTGCAGCCTGTCCAGGAAGGAGTGAGGGACGGGAGGACAAATTGACCCATCTCTTTGTGCTGACAAGATGGCCTTAGGATTAGCCCCAAGTTTTAGAAAGCTCCCTACTCCTTGGGGGGCTGTGGCCATTAGAGAGGTGACCCTGAGTGGTAGTGGCAAGCTTGTCAAAGACCTGGTGTGCTGAGTCCCGGTGGAACCACTGGCTCAGTTGCTGGACTGACATGCTGTCCCCGAAACACCATTCTAAGTGCTTTATCAGGTTCAACTCACCCGCTTGCAGTAGTAACCCTATAAGGCAGGTGATGTCATTGACCCATGTTATAGACGAGGAAACTGATGCACAGAGAAGCCAAGTGATGATCCTGAGGTCATGGAGTTAGGAAGTACAGGATTCAGTATTTAACCCATAGTCTTGCTTCACTAGCAACTGCCACACTAGCCTGCACCTCTGTCAAGGTAAAGGATGATCCCTCCACCTACTGTGCATCCAGGTGACCCTACATTTAGTTGCTTAGAGGAAGGTCGTGTCTTCCTGTGAGAGGATCGTGACCCCTCTATCCAGGTGGATGGACTGGGCTAGCCAATGCTGATCTCCAACTTCCAACACTCAGTCTTTTTTTTTTTTTTTTTTTTTTTACATAGGCAGAGATAGATAGGGACAGACAGACAGGAACGGAGAGAGCGATGAGAAGCATCAATCATTAGTTTCTCGTTGTGCGTTGTGACTTCTTAGTTGTTCATTGATTGCTTTCTCATATGTGCCTTGACTGCGGGCCTTCAGCAGACCGAGTAACCCCTTGCTCGAGCCAGAGACCTTGGGTCCAAGCTGGTGAGCTTTTTTGCTCAAGCCAGATGAGCCCGCGCTCAAGCTAACGACCTCGGGGTCTCGAACTTGGGTCCTTCCACATCCCAGTCCGATGCTCTATCCACTGCGCCACCACCTGGTCAGGTGCAACACTCAGTCTTTATCTTTATGATCTGGTCATCCAGGAGGAACACAGAGCCTCGGACACTGGGGCCTAGGCAGGCAGGTAGGGAATGAGGGGAGGCCACCTTGTTTGCCTCAGGCTGTTTGGGGAAGGGCCTCTCCTCCCTGCTCTCTAGGTGCACCCAGCAGCAAAGAGGTGAACCCAAGGGCTAAGTGACCACAGCACCCAGCACATAGTGTCTCCAAAGCTGACCAGAGAGATCAGTTCTGCTTTCTGAAAAATTCCTTCCCTAAAGAGTTTCACAAGTAACCCTTTGTGTCTTTTTAAAAAATAACTTTATTAAGATATAATTGACACAAAATAAACTTCACCTACTGAAAGTATACAATTTAGTAAGTTTTTACAGGGACAGAGAGAGGGATAGACAGGAACAGAGAGAGATAAGAAGCATCAATCATTAGTTTTTCATTGCGACATCATAATTTTTCATTGATTGCTTTCTCATATGTGTCTTGACTGTGGGCCTTCAGCAGACCGAGTAACCCCTTGCTCGAGCCAGTGACCTTGGGTCCAAGCTGGTGAGCTTTTTGCTCAAATTGGCGACCTCGGGGTCTTGAACCTGGGTCCTTCCACATCCCAATCTGACACTCTATCCACTGCGCCACCACCTGGTCTGGCCAATTGAGTACGTTTTGACGTGTATATACACCCATTAATGCTTCATCACAGTTAGGATGATGAGTATATCCATCACCCTCAAAAGTGTCCTTTTTTGAGCCTGACTTGTGGTGGCACAGTGGATAAAGAATCAACCTGGAAATGCTGAAGTTGCCAGTTCAAAACCCTGGGCTTGCCTGGTCAAGGCACATATGGGAGTTGATGCTTCCTGCTCCTCCTCCCTTCTATCTCTCTCTTTCTCCCCTCTCTATAATGAGTAAATAAAATCTTTAAAAAAAAAGTGTCGGCCCTGGCCGATTGGCTCAGTGGTAGAGCGTCGGCCTGGCGTGTAGAAGTCCTGAGTTCGATTCCCGGCCAGGGCACACAGGAGAGGCGCCCATCTGCTTCTCCACCCCTCCCCCTCTCCTTCCTCTCTGTCTCTCTCTTCCCCTCCCGAAGCCGAGGCTCCATTGGAGCAAAGATGGCCCAGGCGGGCGCTGGGGATGGCTCCTTGGCCTCTGCCCCAGGCGCTGGAGTGGCTCTGGTCGTGACAGAGCATCGCCTCCTGGTGGGCATGCCGGGTGGATCCTGGTCGGGCGCATGCGGGAGTCTGTCTGACTGTCTCTCCCCGTTTCCGGCTTCAGAAAAAAAAAAAAATGTCCTTTTTTAATCCCTCCCTCCTATCCTTCCTTGCTCCTGACAACCACTAATCTGCTTTCTGTCACTACAAATATGTTTGCATTTTGTGGAATTTAATATAAATGGAATCATTCAGTAGGTACTCTGGTCTTTTTGGTCTGGCTTTTCACACAGCATAATCATTTTGACACTCATCCATGTTGTTACATGTGTCAAAAGTCTGTTCCCACCTGACCAGGTAGTGGCGCAGTGGATAGAGCGTCAGACTGGTATGCGAAGGACCCAGTTTCGAGACCCTCAGGTTTCCAGCTTGAGCACGGGCTCATCTGGTTTAAGCAAAGCTTGCCAGCTTGAACCCAAGGTCGCTGGCTCGAGCAAGGGGTTACTCGGTCTGCTGAAGGCCCGCGGTCAAGGCACATACGAGAAAGCAATCAATGAACAACTAAGGTGTCGCAATGCGCAACAAAAAACTAATAACTGATGCTTCTCATCTCTCCGTCCCTGTCTGTCTGTCCCTGTCCAACCCTCTCTCTGACTCTCTCTCTGTCTCTGTAAAAAAAAAAAAAAAAAAAAGTCTGTTGCCCTGTATAGATAAACCACAATCTTTTTTTTTTTTTTTTTTTTTTTTTTTTTTTTTTTAAGTGATAGAGAAAGGGACAGACAGTGACAGGCAGGAAGGGAGAGAGATGAGAAGCATCCATTTTTCATTGCATCACCTTAGTTGTTCATTCATTGCTTTCTTATATGTGCCTTCACCAGGGAGCTACAGCAGACTGAATGACCTCTTGCTCAAGCTAGTGACCTTGGGCTTCTAACCAGCGATCTTTGGGCTCAAGCCAGTGACCTCATATGATCCCGCACTCAAGCCAGCGACCCTGCGCTCAAGCTCGTCAGCCCGTGCTCAAGCCAGTGACTTCAGGGTTTTAAACTGGGTCCTCCATGTCCCAAGGCTCTATCCACTGTGCCACTGCCTGGTCAGGCAAACCAGTCTGTTTTATCTATTTACCTGTTGATGGACATCTGGGTTGCTTCTAGGTTTCACTTTCACAAATAAAGCCGCTGTGAACTTTTGTGTACAAGAGTTTGTACAGACAAATGCTAGATGGCAATCAATATATCATATGGTAGGTTCATATTTAACTTTTTAAGAAGCTTCTAAAATATTTTTTAAATCTTTTTTTTTCTTTTTTTCTTTATTCATTTTTAGAGAGGAGAGAGAGACAGAGAGAGAGAAGGGGGGAGGAGCTGGAAGCATCAACTCCCATATGTGCCTTGACCAGGCAAGCCCAGGGTTTCGAACCGGCAACCTCAGCATTTCTAGGTCGACACATTATCCACTGCGCCACCACAGGTCAGGCTAAAATATTTTTAAAGTGATTGTGATTTAGTTTTCTACCAGCAGTGTATGAAGGTTCCAGTTTCCCCATGTCCTCACCACTCTTGGTATTTTCTATTTTTAAAATTATAGCCATTCTTGGTCCTGGCTGGTTGGCTCATTGGTAGTGTGTTGGCCTGGCATGTGGATGTTTCAGGTTCGATTCCCAGTCAGGGCACACAGGAGAAGCACCCATCTGCTTCTCTACCTCCCTTCTCTCTCTTTCTGTTTCTCTTCCTCTCCTGTAAACATGGCTCGATTGGTTCGAGGAAATTGGCCCCAGGGCTGAGGAAGGCTCCCTGGAGCCTCTCTCAGGCTGATTAGGTGCTTAAAAATAGCTTGGTTGCCAAGCAACAGCCTTAGATGCACAGATCATTTCCTGTAGGGGACTTGCCAGCTGGATCTCAGGCACATGCAGGAGTCTGTTTCTCTGTCTCCCCTCCTCTCACTTAAAAAAAAACCAAAACAAAATGTTATAGCCATTCTAGTGAATGTAAAGTGGTAATCTCACTGAAGCTCTCTTGTCCCTGAAGAGTAATGATTTAGAGCAGGGGTCCCCAAACTTTTTACACAGGGGGCCAGTTCACTGTCCCTCAGACCGTAGGAGGGCTGCCACATACAGTGCTCCTCTCACTGACTACCAACAAAAGAGGTGACCCTTCCGGAAGTGTGGCAGGGGGCCGGATAAATGGCCTCAGGGGGCCGCATGCAGCCCCGCAGGGACTAGTTTGGGGACCCCTGATTTAGAGCATCTATTCATATACTTATTTGCCATTTATTAGGGGTATAAACATTCAGGATTATTTTGTTCTCTTCATCAATTGACCTTCTTCCATTGTGAAATGACTTTATTTTCCATATTTGATGATATTTTTTGCTCTGAAATCTACTTTAGCTGATATTTTTATTTTTTTTATTCATTTTTAGAGAAGACAGAGAAAGGGAGAGAGAGAGACAGAGAGAGAGAGAAGGGGGGAGGAACTGGAAGCATCAACTCCCATATGTGCCTTGACCAGGCAAGCCCAGGGTTTTGAACCGGAGACCTCAGCATTTCCAGGTTGACACTTTATCCACTGTGCCACCACAGGTCAGGCTAGCTGATATTAATATAGCCACTCCAGCTTTCTTTTGACTAGTGTCAGCATGGTATATCTATTCTATCTTTTTAACACATTTGTTTTTATATATATAAAGTGCATTTCTTGTACACAGCTTGTCATTGGGTTTTTTTGTTTGTTTGTTTTTGCAAGACAGACAGCAAGGAAGAGAAATGAGAAGGATCAACTTGTAATTGCGTCACTTTTAGTTGTTCATTGATTACTTCTTTTTTTTTTTTTTCAGAGACAGTGAGAGAGAGTCAGAGAGAGGGATAGACAGGACAGACAGACAGGAATGGAGAAATGAGAAGCATCAATCATTAGTTTTTCGTTGCGCGTTGCAACACCTTAGTTGTTCATTGATTGATTTCTCATATGTGCCTTGACCGCGGGCCTTCAGCAGATTGAGTAACCCCTTGCTTGAGCCAGTGACCTTGGGCTCAAGCTGGTGAGCTTTTGTTTAAACCAATTGAGCCCGCACTCAAGCTGGTGACCTCGGGGTCTCGAACCTGGGTCTTCCGCATCCCAGTCCGACGTTCTATCCACTGCGCCACCGCCTGGTCAGGCTGATTACTTCTTATATGTGCTTTGACCAAGAGGCTTAAGCTGAGTCAGTAACCCCCTTCCTCAAGCGAGCAACCTTGGGCTTCAAATCAGTGACTTTTGAAAAAATAAAATAAAATAAAAATCAGTGACTTTTGGGCTCAAGCCAGTGACCATGAGATCATGCTGATGATCCCACACTTAAGCCAGATGAGCCTACACTCAATCCAGGGTTTTGAACCTGGAACTTCAGAGCCTCTGGTTGATGCTCTATTTACTGTGCCACCACCAGTTAGGCTAATCAGGTCTTGCTTCATTTTTTAAACCTGTTTGTCATTTAACTAGGGTATCTAGAAATTCACATTTAATGTGCTTACTCATATGGTTAGGTTGGACCTGTCATCTTGCTATTTTTTATATGTCTGATCTATTCTTTGTTCCATTTTCCTCTTTATCTGCTCTCTTTTGGATTAACTGTTATTAATAATTCCATCTTGTAATACTGGTGGCTGAGGCCAGGCAGGTTCATATTGGATTAGGGCAGATGGTAGAGAAACAATAGAGCCAGAAAGTATCAGGCCATACACATTTATTGGAGACTTGCAAAGACAGGCGAGCAAACAACAAAAGTGAAAAAGCTAATAAAGCTAATAAACAAAGGAAAATATGCTATTTGCAGTAAGGGCAGGGGAGCAAGGAAAACTGCACCTCATGGTGGTGGGAGAGCAATCTGGGAGAATCGCAGCCTAGGGGAAGAACTCACAGCCTTATATATAGGCTATGCACATGTGCCTCTGTCATGTGCCAATGCACTAATCAAGCAAAGTGCTTGCAGCTGGTAAACAGATGTGCAAGCCTAACACAGTTGCCCCATAGTCACTAGGTTCTTTGTGTGTGTGTGTGTGTGTGTGTGTGTGTGTGTGTGTGTGTGTGTAGCAGAGACAGGAGAGTCAAAGAGAGGGACAGACAGACAGGAAGGGAGAGAGATGAGAAACATCAATTCTTCGTTGGGACACCTTAGTTGTTCATTGATTGCTTTCTCATATGTGCCTTGACCGCGGGCCTTCAGCAGACCGAGTAACCCCTTGCTCGAGCCAGCAACCTTGGGCTCAAGCTGGTGAGCCTTGATCAAACAAGATGAGCCCGTGCTTAAGCTGGCAACCTCAGGGTCTCGAACCTGGGTCCTCCGCATCCCAGTCCACCGCTCTATTCACTGCGCCACCACCTGGTCAGGCCACTAGGTTCTTTCTTTAAAAAATATTTATTTTATTTTAGGTAGAGAGATAGGGGGAGATAGGAACATTGATCTATTCCTGTATGTGCCCTGACCAGGGATTGAATCAGTAATCTCTACACTTCGCGAAGATTCTCTAACTAACCAAGCTATCTGGCCAGGGCTAGGTCACTAGGTTCTTAAACCTCAGACCTTGCTCATGTGAAACACAAGTACCTGTATCATAAATGGTGGTGTTTACTATTACCTTCTTATCCACTTTTATCCTGTTTTTCCTTTTCTGCCAAAGCATGAGTGTCTCACTTCTTAGAGCAGATGTGGGCAGGTGATGCCTGAGGGACTGGTTTAAAATCACACCCAAAATGTTAAAAACAGAACTCGTATATCAATCCAGAGTGAGCATACATCAACAAAATATTTTTTTCCCCTGGCTGGATGAAGCGCAAGAGGTTGCCAGTTTAGTCCCTGGTCAGGGCACCTACAGGAACAGATCGATGTTCCCCTCTCTCTCTCTTTCTCTCTCTCTTTCTCTATCTCCCTTTCTCTCTTGCTAAAATCAATAAATAAATGTTTAAAAATATTTTTAAAATATTATGTTAAAGATTTTATCTACTCATTTTACAGAGGGCAGGTAGAACAAGTAGTTGCTTCACTTTAGCTGTTCATTGGTTGCTTGTTGTACGTGCCTTGACCGGGCAAGCCCAGGGTTTCAAACTAGTGACCTCAGCGTTCCATGTTGGCACTCTATCCACTGTTCCACCACAGGCCAGGCATAAAATGTTATTTAACTTTTAAAAAATAATTGATTTTAGAGAGAGAGAGAGGAAAGGGAAGAGAGAAAGAGAGAAACACTGATTTGTTGTTTCATTCATTGATTGGTTCTTGTATATGCCCTGATTGGGGATTGAACCTGCAACCTTGCTGTATCAGGACGATACTGTAACCAACTGATCTACCAGGCCAGGGCTATTTAACTCTTTAATGAAGTGGCTGGAAAGGTTGGAAACAAAAGAGGTACATTTACATTGTTGTAAGGTGATAGATATGTAAATTCCAAACTGCCCTCTTGATGTTCCGCTTATCTGTCAGACCTCACCCTTACTGGACTATCGCCCCTGAGACAGAGGAATTCCAAAAGCTGAGAAGCTGCCCCAAGGAGGGGCTCTGAACATACCAGAACTTTTGATTCAACACCCACATGCTCCAAGCCCCCAAGGAGGAGCATTCCGGACATACCAGAACTTTTGCCTCAGTATCCCCTCAGGCTCTCCCAAACTCTATATAACTCGCCCCTAATCTGTAACCGGTGCTCTTCTCCCTGGGAGAAGTACCCAGCAGGGTTCCTTTCTTCCTTTCAATAAAGCCTGTTACTCTGGTCTTTCGGACTCCCATGGATTACAACATTTGGGGCCGAAACCCGGGACAGGGTACTAACTGCCTGGACGATCCCTCTTTGCCATCCAAACTTACAAACGGGGAAGCAATGGGCAGCGGCAGCTCATTCTGGGGTTACTCCCTGATTCTGTTTGGACATGTAATTGTAGGTCGATTGGCCGGCAGTCTAACCCTGTCCTGAACCCCTGCTGGACCAGAAAGGTAAGGAGTTTCTCCCTTCCCCTTCCCAGGTTGGCCTCCAAATTTCTCTCTAAAAACACCCCTTCTTGGTCAGACGGTTTTCTCTGACACACCTCACATTCTGAGAGGTTTGACTTTCAGTCTCAGTGGACTGCACGGAAGACTAGGCGCCTAGCCAAACCTCTCCACTCTCTCGGACTTCTCGTCCTCGGAGCTCCCTGACAGGTGGTGATGACCTCTATCAGGGAAGACTCCCCCACACGGAGATTCTCTCCTCTTGGGACAGTGACAAAAGGCGGGGATGCCCCCTCTTGCTCACCTGTCTCCACTATGGGCTCTTCAGAGTCTAAGCCTTCCAACCAGACCCCTCTAGGATGTCTCATAAAGAAACCTCACCAAACTCGGTCTCTCAGACCTCAAACCGAAGAAATTAATCTTCTTCTGTAACATGGCATGGCCTCAGTACAGACTAGACAATGACTCCCATTGGCCTGAAAACGGGACATTCAATTACAATATCCTAAGAGATCTTGACAATTTTTGCCACTGAACATGGAAGGCATCAGAAATTCCTTACATGCAGGCTTTTCTTCTCCCTTCTCTTCTGTCCTTAATTTCTGTACCTTCTGTTCTACACGCAGGCCGTTTTTGGCCAAAGAAACCTCACCTAAAATCTCTGCTCCTAATCTTTCATTCTCCGTGGACTCCCAAGTTTCTCCTTCTCCTACCTGACCCCTGTCTCGGGACCCCTCTCTACTCCCTCAGCAAATCTTTTTGCTGGAGTCTCTTCCCTCCAGAAAACCTCTTCCCTTCACTAAATCCTGTTTTCTCATTCACCAGTCTCTCTTTCTCCTCCCCTGCTGGCCAGGGGCCTCTCCTTTCTCCACTGTGTTCTTCGTCCCCTCCTCCCTCCTTAGAAGCTGTGGCTCTGGCTGCAGTGCCTGTCTCATCTCTGACCTCTCTTCCCTCCTTACAAACTGCAGTTCTGTCTGTCTCTTCTCCAACCCCTCCTCCCTCCTTACAAACTGTAACAGTGCTTCTTTCCTTCTCGCCTCCTCCCCTCTCCTCAAAGCTCTAAATCCTTTTGACTCCTCTGACCATGTGGTGCCACACCAATACTTTAACCTCCTTCTCTTCCTCCTGCAGATTCTGACCCTCCTTCTTTCCATCCAGCTGCTCACATTGTCCATCCAGCTGCTTTCTCTCTTCCTCCCCTCTTTGCTGGCAACTCCCTGCCATCTCAAAAAACTTAAAAAAAAGCAGAATTGTATATTAAGCTATGTGAGTAAGTAATGCATCTTGTCTCTTTTTGGTCAGAAAATACCTCTAGGAACTAGATAGAGGGTGACGGAGGATAATCTGACTTTGGGCGAGGGGTTTGCAACATAATTTAATGACAAAATAACCTAGACATGTTTTCTTTGAATATATGTACCCTGATTTATTAATGTCATCCCATTACCATTAATAAAAATTTATTATAAAAAAAAAAAGAAAATATCTCTAGTATAATTTTAATTGAAACAAGTAAAGTGCACTCATTTGAATGTCTTAATTCATAATATGTGAAGTCTTTGTTTAATGTGTAACAGTGTCTGTTTCCAAGGCCTTAAACCAATAATTACCCACCTCTTAAACCAGGTTTACTCATCCCCAGGGACTCTCCCTGCAATACCCCCACCTTTCCTGTTCAAAAACCTTCAGGGGCTTATTGCCTCATACAAGCCTTACATCTAATCAATGCGGCAGTAATTCCCCTCCATCCAGTGGTCCCTAATCTCTACAACAGGGGTCCCCAAACTTTTTACACAGGGGGCCAGTTCACTGGCCCTCAGACCGTTGGAGGGCCAGACTAAAAAAACTATGAAAATCTCTATGCACACCGCACACATCTTATTTTAAAGTAAAAAAACAAAACAGGAACAAATACAATATTTAAAATAAAGAACAAGTAAATTTTAATCAACAAACTTACCAACATTTCAATGGGAACTATGGGCTTGCTTTTGGCTAATCAATGTCTGGTTCCATATTTGTTACTGCTAGCCGCAACAAATGATGCAAGTGTTCATCGGTTAGTCTAGATCGGGTTGGACATTTTAAATTTTTCATCCTAGAAAATGTCTGTTCGCAGACATAAGTGCTGCCCAAAATTGTTGACATTTTAAGAGCATGGTTCCTGATATTAGGATATGTCTCTGATGAGAGAGAGGCATAGAAATTAGGCAAGTTGTTTGACTTGAATGCGTCTTTCAGAGAGTCACAATTCTGCAGTTCAGCCAGTTCCATTTGGTAAATTGAATCCACATTTTCAATGTCAATAGAAAATGGGTTACGGAAAAGCTGAATGTCCTGTTCATGGATATGAAGCTCTTTAAATCTAAATTGGAACTCCTTTTGCAACTTTTCCAGTGAATCCACACATACTTCTTTTGGGAATGCAATCAAGGGTTTTTCCGCTAACAGATTTTGAGTTAAGGGGAGATGGCAGAAATTTTCCTCCTTCACTTGTTTAATAAGGAGGCCTAATTTTACTTCAAATGCTTTTACATGTGATTGCATATCACAGATGAGCTTCCCTTTTCCTTGAAGTTGCACATTAAAACTGTTGAGTAGTTCTGTTACATCTGTCAGAAAGGCGAGGTGCCATTTCCATTCTGCATCATTGAGCTCTGGTACTTCTTTGTTTTTTGAAAGCATAAAAGCTGTAATCTGTGGATGTAAGTCATAGAAATGTCTCAAAACTCTCCCTCGACTCAGCCAACGGACTTCAGTGTAGTACAGAACATCTTCATAGGCCACATTTAGCTCAGACAGAAATTCCTGAAATTGCCTGTGGTTTAGTGCATTAGTTCTAATGAAGTTAACACAACGTACCACAATTTTCATAACAGAGTCCCACTTCAGTGATTTACTACATAACACTTGTTGGTGGATGAGGCAGTGTATGGCTATTGGATGAGAATGGTTAAGTTTGTCCATCTCTAGGTTAATGCGAGCAATTACTCCTTTCTTAGGCCCCACCATACTAGGCGCACCATCAGTTTTCACACTGGATAGTTTAGCCCAGTCCAGCTCCAAATCCTTCCCAGTTTGGGAAACTTTTTCATAGATATCCTCTCCCGTAGTTGTTCCTTTGATGCTTTGCAGTGCAGCAAGCTCTTCTGTGACTTCGAAATTGTCATTCATCCCATGAATAAAAATTAGAAGTTGTGCAGAATCACGAACATCATTGCTCTCGTCGAGTGCCAAGGAAAAATAAGAAAGTTTTCTCACAGAGTTTTGCAAATGCTGATGCAAATTGTCCCCCATTTCTTCAATCCTTCGTGTTATTGTAGATCCTGAAAGGCTAACTGTACTAAATAAGTCTGCCTTTTCTGGACACATCTCTTTGGCAACAGAAAGAAGGCACTCTTTAACAAATTCTCCCTCCACGAATGGTCTGCCAGTGCACGCTATTAGCTTGGCAACTTGAAAACTTGCTCACAGTGATGAAATATTTAGCTGCTTCTGCTTCACAAAAGTATTTTGCTGAGTTGACAATGAATTTTTCAGTTTTAATATTTTATCTTTTCTCACATCTCCAACCAAACAATCATATTTATCTTTATGTTGAGTTTGATAGTGTCGACGCAAATTATACTCTTTGAACACAGACACTATATTCTGACATATCAAACACACAGCTCTTTCCTTGTACTGCATGAAAAAGTAATCATAAGTCCACTGTTCTTTGAATATCCTACACTCTGAGTCAATTTTTCTCTTTCTTGACATCATTGTTTCCTAGGGATTCCAAATTGATAATAGTTAAATACCAATATATATATGCTCTCTGCCCCTCCATATAGGTCCCATGCTCTCTGCCCTTCATGTAGGTCCAGGCCTCTGCCTCCCATGTAGGTCCAGGTTTCTGCCCACAATGTAGGTCCATGCCCTCAGCCTCCCATGTAGGTCCAGGTTTCTGCCCTCAATGTAGGTCCATGCCCTCTGCCCCCCCCATGTAGGTCCATGCCCTCTGCCCCCCATGTAGGTCCAGGTCTCTGCCCTCATGTAGATCCAGGTCTCTGCCTCTCATGTAGGTCCATGCCCTCTGCCCCTCATGTAGGTCCATGCCCTCTGCCCCCTATGTAGGTCCATGCCCTCTGTCCCCATATAGGTCCAGGTCTCTGCCCCCCCATGTAGATCTAGGTCTCTGCCCCTCATGTAGGTCCAGTTCTCTGCCCCCCATGTAGATCCCGGTCTCTGCCTCCCATGTAGGTTCAGGTCTCTGCCCACAATGTAGGTCCATTTTTAAAATCCAATTAAAAAATAAATAAAAAATACACTTACCTAGTGCGGCAGCCGCTGCCGCGCTGTGGACCCGGCGCCTCGGTCTTCAGTCTGTCAGGCCTAGATACGCACGTCGCGCGCTACAACGTCGCGACGTGATCATCTAGGTAGGACAGTGAGTGCCCAGTGCAATACAGGAAAGAGAGTTCCTGTATAGCGGTGGGCGCATTATTTCAATTGTAAGCGCCAGAGCGCTTACAATTGAAATGAATCAGGGAACCAGCTGAATCCCCGTAAGTGCGATGGGGGCCAGGTAAAAGGCCGTCGCGGGCCGCATACGGCCCGCAGGCTGTAGTTTGGGGACCCCTGCTCTACAAGTTACTATCACACATTCCCTCAAACACTACTCACTTCACAATCCTAGACCTCAAGAATGCCTTCTTTACCTTTCCTCTACACCAGGGGTCCCCAAACTTTTTACACAGGGGGCCAGTTCACTGTCCCTCAGACCATTGGAGGGCCGGACTATAAAAAAAACTATGAACAAATCCCTATGCACACTGCACATATCTTATTTTAAAGTAAAAAAACAAAATGGGAACAAATATAACATATAAAATAAAGAACAAGTAAATTTAAATCAACAAACTGACCAGTATTTCAATGGGAACTATGCTCCTCTCACTGACCACCAATGAAAGAGGTGCCCCTTCCGGAAGTGCGGTGGGGGCCGGATAAATGGCCTCAGGGGGCTACATGTGGCCCGCAGGCCATAGTTTGGGGACCCCTGCTCTACACCCTGACTCTTACTTTCTGTTTTCCTTTACCTGGACACTAATGCAGCCCAGCCATTTACAATGACTATTTTACCCCAGGGGATCAGAAACAGCCCACACCTGTTTCAGCAGGCACTTGCTCAGGATTTAACAGCATGCAATCTCAAAACTAGTACTCTCTTACAATATGTAAATGATCTACTCCTCTGAAGCCCCTCCCTGCCTGCCTCAAGGAGACACATTACCATCCTTCTTAACTTCCTCACTATGAAGGGATATCATGTTTTCTATGCTAAGGCTCAACTTCACTCTCAGTCCCTAGTCTATCTAGGCATTACTTTAACCCCCACCACCTGAAGTCTCACCCTAGATCAAACTCAGACCCTCCACAGTCTCCAACCACCTACCACCACAGATCAAATCCTTTCTCTCCTCAGTCTAATAGGCTTCTTTAAACACTGAATTCCCAATTTTGCTCTCTTAGTCAAGCCCCTCAGTGAGATCTTCTGAGCATAGCTTTTAAGGTCTATAATGACAAAATAAGTAACAGAAAAGGCAAATAAGGCCCAAAAGAAGTCAGGAAATACCAGCTTTTGGCTCCAGTGCCCTAAAGGGGTTCAGAGGATTCTATCAGGGCCCTACTCCAGAGTGGAAAGAAAGGTCATTGAACTGAAGCCTGCCAGACTTCCTGACCCTACTGCTTTACACGTCTGTGCTGTGGAAAGAGGGACATGAGAAGGTAAGCTACCCCCTTGCTCCATGGAGGGAGGGTTCAGTCTCTTCTAGCCCTGCTCCAGCTACCTGTGACCTGACCTTGCCCAGCATGCTGGGAATTGCCACTAAAGGCCCAAGGACATCATTCAAGACCCTAAGATATTTCTTCCAAGTAGCAAATAAGTTAATCTCATTTCTTTTTTTTTTTTTAATTTTTTTTTACTTTTATTAATTGTTAGAGAGGAGAGAGAATGAGAGAGAGAGAGAGAGAGAGAGAGAGAGAGAGAATGGGGAGGGAGGAGCAGGAAGCATCAACTCCCATATGTGCCTTGACCAGGCAAGCCCAGGGATTTGAACTGGAGACCTCAGCATTCCAGGTCGATGCTTTATCCACTGCGCCACCACAGGTCAGGCTAATCTCATTTATTGTAAACACAAGGGCCATTTACTATGCCTTGCTTGAATATTTAAGTTTTATTTATCCCTCAAAGATCTCTACTGTGGGTATTAACAGTCTGATTTTATTGCTTTATTTAATGTTTAGTATCTCCTTTGTTCCTCTTGTCTCAATGCCGCATGCCTATTGTAGGCTGGGACCTGCTGCTAATTCCAGCTAGAAGCAGTGGTCAATAGGACTTAAACTCTAACTGCAAAGTGTACAAATGTAACCACCCTTTCCCTAAGTACTTGCAGGTTTTATAGGTTATTCAGCAAACTGTTCAAAGACTGTCCAAGAGGCACTTCCAGCATTACATCACCCAAGGACTGACTTTCACATGGATAGGTCCACACACCGTGATCCTGACAACTCCCACTGCTGCTAAAATAGAAAAACGGTATGCCTTATTCCAACCACAAACTGGAAGCTGGTTGGTGTACGTATGGTGAATATATGATAAAATTAAGGACTCTTTTAATCAGGCTTTGGGAAAAGGGAAACTAGAATAAAAAGAAAGTCAGCTTGGCCTGACCTGTGGTGGCGCAGTGGATAAAGCATCGACCTGGAATGCTGAGGTTGCTGGTTCAAAACCCTGGGCCTGCCTGGTCAAGGCACATATAGGAGTTGATGCTTCCTGCTCCTCTCCCCTTCTCTCTCTCTCTCTCTTCTCTAAAATGAATAAATAAAAAATTAAAAAAAAAAAGTCAGCTTGATGGTCACTAGAGGTTGACAAAAATTTTTTTTAATTTTTTTTTTTTTTGAATTTTTCCAAAGCTGGAAACGGGGAGGCAGACAGACTCCCACATGTGCCCGACCGGGATCCACCCAGCATGCCCACCAGGGGCGATGCTTTGCCCATCTGGGGCATTGTTCTGTTGCATCCAGAGCCATTCTAGCACCTGAGGCAGAGATCACAGAGCCATCCGCAGTGCCCGGGCCATCTTTGCTCCACTGGAGCCTCGGCTACGGGAGGGGAAGAGACAGAGAGGAAGGAGAGGGGAGGGGTGGAGAAGCAGATGGGAGCTTCTCCTGTGTGCCCTGGCCAGGAATCAAACCCAGGACTCCTGCACGCCAGGCCGACGCTCTACCACTGAGCCATCTGGCCAGGGCCGAGGTTGAAAATTTTTAAATCAAGAGTTCTGACTAGAAAGGAATTCTATGGTTTTGATAATAGAAGGTATAAGATATGGAAATACTTTTGAAAGAAAAAGGAAAAGCAAGTTGTTATGAAGGCCAGTTATTTCTGGATAAGAAAGTGAATGAAAGCTGAAGGTTAAAGTAAGTTGTAGAAGGTTTGTGCAGGTATAGGAGATTTGTACCAAGAAAAAAGAATTTGTACAGTCAGAAAACTGGTTTTCAAAGAATGTTTAATCAGTCACCCTAGCTAACAATCCTCTACTCTCCCCACTTATTGGGATGGCTCTTTCCTCTACCCTGACCATCTGGAGCTCAGAAACAGAGAAACAAAACTGACCCCTTGTCCTTCTATTCTCTATTCACCTCTCAACCTGTCTTAACCAATCAGGTGCTTTCTACGCGTGTGGGACCACGAGTATATGTATCTCCTTACTAATTGTACAGAAACCTGTACCCTAATCTGTCTCACCCCAAATATCAACCTAATCCCACCCCATGAGCCTTTTTCAATTCCTAGTACACTACCCGTCAATCTATAAACCAAATGAGCTATTCAGGTAATTTCTCTTCTTGTTGCTTTAAGAATCTCTATAAAAGTAGGTCTAGGGGCAGGGGGACTGGCTACTTCCCTGTCTTATTCCTACTCTCTCTCTCTCTCTCTCTCTCTGAAGACCAGTGAATTCGTAAACATGGAGTCAGTGGGTTTTGTTTTGTTTTGTTTTTGTATTTTTCTGAAGCTGGAAACGGAGAGAGGCAGCCAGACAGACTCCCGCATGCGCCTGACTGGGATCCACCCGGCACGCCCACCAGGGGCGACGCTCTGCCCACCAGGGGGCAATGCTCTCGCTCTGCTGTGACCAGAGCCACTCTAGCGCCTGGGGCAGAGGCCAAGGAGCCATCCCCAGCGCCCAGGCCATCTTTGCTCCAATGGAGCCTTGGCTGCGGGAGGGGAAGAGAGAGACAGAGAGGAAGGAGGGGAGGGGGGTGGAGAAGCAAATGGGCGCTTCTCCTATGTGCCCTGGCCGGAAATCGAACCCGGGTCCCCTGCACGCCAGGCTGACGCTCTACCGCTGAGCCAACCAGCCAGGGCGGAATCAGTGGTTTCACACAACCTGGGTGTCTTACTATTGCCTTTCATTAGTCCACTCACTCTCCTATTTATTTTTCTAACTTTTAGACCCTACCTCTTACGTTTGTTCATTAGTTTCTTTTTTTTTTATTTTAGAAAGGAGAGAGAGAGGGAGAGAGACAGAGAGAGAAATACCGAGAGAGGGAGAAGGAGGGAGGAGCAGGAAGCATCAACTCCCATATGTGCCTTGACCAGGCAAGCCCAGGGTTTCGAACCAGCGCCCTCAGCATTTCCAGGTCGACGCTTTATCCACTGTGCCACCACAGGTCAGGCTGTTCACTAGTTTCTTACAGAACCACATGCAGACCTTCGTGAATCAGAAAATTGGAAAAATCTGCCTAACCCTACACACCAACCCTGAAACCTGCCCTTGCAAAACAGGAAAACCTGAAACCCTGTATCAGCAAACCTCCTAAATCTTATCTTTCAACCCCTACAGGTCCCCTAACCCTAAAAGCTCTCCTGTATTCCAGAAGAACTAGGAGAATGAATAGCATTCACCTCTTAACGCTTCTCAGTCTTTTTACTCTTCACATAGTAAGGGGACAAGATCGCTGGGTCTTATTGGCTGAAGAAGAGCTTACAAATGGACATGAAACATTTCTTTTAACTCAAGCTAACTGCTCTCTCCAAGGCTACCAGGAAAAAATATCTCTAACTTTACCATGGAAGAACTTTCACCACCACCACCACCACCCCACCACCACTATACAACTCTCCTTATCTCTGTATTTCGAATCTCCAAATACTTGCCTCTTTTTTTAATCAAATTCCTACAGGCCTGGCCGGTTGGCTCAGCGGTAGAGGGTCAGTCTGGCGTGCGGGGGACCCGGGTTCGATTCCCAGCCAGGGCACATAGGAGAAGCGCCCATTTGCTTCTCTACCCCCCCCTTCCTCTCTGTCTCTCTCTTCCCCTCCCGCAGCCAAGGCTCCATTGGAGCAAAAGATGGCCCGGGCGCTGGGGATGGCTCCTTGGCCTCTGTCCCAGGCGCTAGAGTGGCTCTGGTCATGGCAGAGCGACGCCCCGGAGGGGCAGAGCATCGCCCCCTGGTGGGCAGAGCTTTGCCCCTGGTGGGCGTGTCGGGTGGATCCCGGTTGGGCACATGCGGGAGTCTGTCTGACTGTCTCTCCCCGTTTCCAGCTTCAGAAAAATACAAAAAAAAAAAAAAATTCCTACAGGCCCGGATGAGAGAAATCTCTAGGATTACCTACAATCAAATGCTCCTACACTCCTATTCCCCAATACCCCAAGGAGAACTTCACGAGGGAAATATCAAATAGGTAGGGATGGCAGCAGGAAGAAGCGCCCCTCAGCCTGAGAAGTTCCCTCCTGAATGTTCTCCAAACCCCCTTCCTTTTCAACCACACATATTCAGTCCTTCTAAAAATTTACACCAACAGGTTCTCTGTCTCCTAAAATCTCCACATGTCCTCCCATTCGAGAGGAACCAGACAAGCACATCTCATGAGGCTCATCCAGGAGACCATGTATCACCATGTCACTCTGTTCACTTGGCACTTGCAGCAAGCAACTAACAAATATTACCTCGCACGATTTTTCTACGTCCTCACTCAGGTGTTTGAGGACATCGCCTGGTTCAGACTTCACAGCACAAAAATTGACGACCTTCTTAACTGGATGGGGGACTTGGCTTGGCAAGGTTTCCTTCTTGAGTTCTCTCCAGAAGAAGCAATAATTTTCCAATTTTTTCTCCTCTTTCTCCTCATCACCCCTCACCATATATTATAAAATTAATAATTGCCTTTCTTTTATATGTAACCACAGAGTTGAGAATTGATAGATATGTGTATTCCAAACTGCTCTCTTGATGTTCCGCTTATCTGTCAGACCTCACCCTTACTGGACTATTGCCCCTGAGACAGAGGAACTCCAAAAAAGCTGACAAGCCGCCCCAAGGAGGGGTTCTGGACATACCAGGACTTTTGCCTAAGTATCCCCTCAGGCTCTATAACCCAGTGCACATCTCCTGGAGGAGTGCCCTGGCAGGTCTTTCTCCTCTAATAAAGCCTGCACATCTGGTGATGGAGTACTGTCTCATTCTTAAACTACATGTAGGCTGTTTTGGTCAAAGAAACCTCATCTAAAACCTCTGCTCCTAATCTTTCATTCTCCGTGGACTCCCAACTCTCTCCCTCCTGCCTGACCCCCGGGGGCACCCCTCTCTCAGGACCCCTCTCTACTCCCTCAGCAAATCTTTTTGCTGGAGTCTCTTCCCTCCAGAAAACCTCTTCCCTTCACTAAATCCTGTTTTCTCATTCACCAGTCTCTCTTTCTCCTCCCCTGCTGGCCAGGGGCCTCTCCTTTCTCCACTGTGTTCTTCGTCCCCTCCTCCCTCCTTAGAAGCTGTGGCTCTGGCTGCGGTGCCTGTCTCATCTCTAACCTCTCTTCCCTCCTTACAAGCTGCAGTTCTGTCTTCTCTCCGACCCCTCCTCCCTCCTTACAAACTGTGACTGTGCCTCTTTCCTCCACGCCCCCTCCCCTCTCCTCAAAGCTCTAAATCTTTTTTGACTCCTCTGACCATGTGGTGCCACACCAATACTTTAACCTCCTCCTCCTCCTCCTGCAGATTCTGACCCTCCTTTTTTTCCATCCAGCTGCTCACATTGTCCATCCGTCTACTTTCTCTCTTCCTCCCCTCTTTGCTGGCAACTCCCTGCCATCTCAAAAAACTTAAAAAGCAGAATTCTATATTAAGCTATGTGAGTAAGTAATCTGTCTTGTCTCTGTTTATCAGAAAATATCTCTAGTATAATTTGAATTGGAACAAGTAAAGCACACTCATTTAAATTTCATAATTCATAATATGTGAAGTCTTTGTTTAATGTTTTTTTTTTCTTTTTCTTTTTTTCTTTTTACAGAGACAGAGAGAGAGTCAGAGAGAGGGATAGACATGGACAGACAGACAGGAATGGAGATATGAGAAGCATCAATCATTAGTTTTTCGTTGTGCATTGCAACACCTTAGTTGTTCATTGATTGCTTTCTCCTATGTGCCTTGACCATGGGCTTATCAGCAGACTGAGTAACCCCTTGCTCAAGCCAGTGACCTTGGGTCCAAGCTGGTGAGCTCTTGCTCAAACCAGATGAGCCCATGCTCAAGCTGGCCACCTCGGGGTCTCGAACCTGGGTCCTCGGCATCCCAGTCCGATGCTCTATCCACTGCGCCACTGCCTGGTCAGGCTTTGTTTAATGTTTAACTGTATCTGTTTCTAAGGCCTTAAACCAATAATTACCCACCTCTTAAACCAGGTTTACTCATCCCCACGGACTCTCCCTGAAATACCTCCCACCCTTCCTGTTCGAAACCTTCAGGGGCTTATTGCCTCATACAAGCCTTACACCTAATCAATGAGGCAGTAATTCCCCTCCATCCAGTAGTCCCTAATCTCTACAAGTTACTGTCACACATTTCCTCAAACACCACTCACTTCAATGTTCTAGACCTAAAGAATACTTTCTTTACCGTTCCTACACCCTGACTCTTACTTTCTGTTTTGCCGGGGTCCAGCCCACGGGGGGATCCAGGGGTCCCACAGGAGGAGATGGCATCGGCGAAATTCGAGTGAGAGAGCCGAATTCTTTTCTTTCTCTTTATTCTCTAGTTAGCATTTACTGCCAGGCATCTCCCCCAAATGCTGGTCTAGCTTTCTTTTTATGCACACGCACTAAGTTACAATCACATGGTATTTTGTTTCACTATAGTTACATGTTGCCAGATAACAGTTAATTCATATCTATAAACTATAAATCAGGTGGTAAGTTATTCAAAGTACAGTTATACAATAGCAATAACAATATTGGTACAAACTTCTAAAAGATTAGTACTAATTAATAACTCTACTGTTGTTGTGAGTCAAGGGCGCAGAGGGAGATTAGCAGACGAAATCATTAAGGACTAGCAAAGGATCACCGCTTGCTCAGGCAAATGGCCTTGAGTTCATGCAGTGTCCTAATTTTTCTCACAAGACTTCAAAAGGCTTGCTTATTAAGAAATTGTCATAACATCAAGAGTAACTTTTGCTTAAAGATATATAGAGTGCACCTGCAAGATAGCTTAGTAGCAACATAATATCAGAAGGCATTAATTGCTATTGCTTCTATGGATCCCCCCATATTCCTCTTTATTATCTGAACGAAAAACCTTGGGAAAGTATATAAATCTCATGAGAATGTCTCACTGAGAAAGCCCAGCAACTGCCTTCAGTCATAAAACAAGTCTTTTTAGCAACACATTCTTTTCTTTTCTTTTTTTTAATTTTTTTTAAGTTTATATTTTTTTATTTATTCATTTTTAGAAAGGAGAGAGGGAGGAAGAGAGAGAGAGAGAGGAGAGAGGAGGAGCTGGAAGCATCAACTCCCATATGTGCCTTGACCAGGCAAGCCCAGGGTTTCGAACCGGCGACCTCAGCATTTCCAGGTCAACGCTTTATCCACTGTGCCACCACAGGTCAGGCCCAAAACATTCTTTTCTTGCTGACTGCATTCCCATCCCAGGCCACGCAACGGGCCATTCCATTACACCTTATCTAAGATTCTATTGTCTAGTCAAATTTTATTTATTTACTATATTCACACACTAGTTAAGTTCTAACTTTATTCTTTCTAACATGATTAATAAGAAGAAATTCTCCTACAAACTTAACCCTTTATGAGGGATATTATGGCCAGCCTCTTATATTTACGAGCCCAGTTCAAGGGGCTTACAGGCTTTTCTGTGGAACTCACATCCTCTGTCTCATTTCCAAAGAAATTACTACAAATCTACAGGGAAAGCACGGTACTATTATCCCTGTGCCATAACTAATAGCACACACCCAGAAAAAGGGGGGATATAAGGCCAGATTAATTCAAAAAGTCAAAGGGGGAAATATCGTTGTGCCTTTCCTTTGCGGTGACTTTGTCAACCAGCAGCCGTTGGTCTTCTCTGCTGTGACTTTGTCAATCAGCAGTTTTTGATCTTCTTCTGCTGTGACCTAGTCAGCCAGCAGTTGTGGGTCTTCTCCTGCTGTGACCTTGTCAGCCAGCAGTTGTGGGTCTTCTCCTGCTATGACCTTGTCAGCCAGCAGTCGTTGATCGGCTCCCGACATCTCCTCCTTTTTTATTATTTAAATAAAGCTTTTGTATTTTCACCACTATTTCCCTGTGATTGTTGTTTAAGAGTCAGAAGATGATTGGAAGGACAAGAAGAGTAATAATTGCCACAGCTATTATTATGCCTATATCAGTAGCTAAAGAGGTCAGGCCATGCATAGAAAACATACTTTTAATGTCTTCAACAAATTAATCAGCTACTTCTGAGGCAAAGACTAAAGAGCCTAAATGTCCTAAGTTTTGTATCTGCTGATGTAATTCCTTCAAATCTAAACTAATATCACTATTATTCCATACACCTAACAAATGATTCTGTACATTATTTTATGCTATGATAGACTGATTGTATTCTAAAGGAGTCACACATATCCACCTGAATCCTGCATGGCATCTAAGAGTCATTCTAGCCTTCATAGCTAACAGCTCATTACATATGTGAATAAAAGCCTCCTCTAAAGCATTCACTTTCATTTCTAACTTCCTATCTATAGTCTCCTGTACTGCTAATGCAAGAGATATATTACGAGATAAACTATCTACATGATTTGCAGTGTGAACTGATTGAGCTAAAGCAGTGGTGGAAGCAGCTACAGATCCTATAATAGCAATAAGAGCAGTAATTCCTAAAATCAATTCGGCAACAAATCGCTTTCCTCGATGGTGAGCAAGCGCTTCAGAAGCAGCCTGTAGTGCATACAACCCTGGGTCATCATACCAAGGCTGAGACAGACTAACAGGTAACATCACATAAGGTGGCTGCCGCAAAATAAACATGACTTGAGCTTTGGTGTCATAAGATAGACAGTTTGTTAAAACACAGCGAGAGCAGGAAATGCTAAACATAGAATTATAAGTACTAACAGAAAGATTACTGTTCATTGTAGCAATCAAGAGTACATAAGGAGCCTGTGCACAAGCCTGAACAAAAATATTCTGAACAGAATAAGGGCAAGGCCTAACCAAATATGCTAGTGCCGCAGCTGCGATTAGCTGCCAAAGCTTTGTTTGATACCTGGTGGTTAATTCATCCTGATAAGTCAGCTGTGCAGGTATCCATCCAGCAGACTGCCAACGTGTGATGATTTTATTTAAAGGATTATATTTATCTGACCAACTGTAATTGTCTCTCACTTCCTGCACTAATTTTCTATAATCATATTCAAAATAAGGACTAGACCAATCTTGTACAGTGAAATTAACAGCATATGCAGTATAATTCATATAATTGTAATATGCACATTCTTGCCATGGGGGAAAACCAAATCTATTCTCCACAGACCACCAGTAAGGCTCTTGAGTTGCCTTTTTTGGAGGATAAAGTTTACATGGGTGAAATCCCTTAGGAGGCAATGTAACAGGATTATACTCATGGGTGTCAGGGCCTCCAGGCATTAAAATTGTGAGAGACCATAAGTCTCTTGTAATGTGCCCAGGTTTATTACTTTTAGGAGAGTCAGTCAAAATAGTCTTAAGTGTAGTAGGAAAACACCCAGAAATCTTGTGAGTATTATTAAACATAAAACATATAGGTACCTTATCCGTTTTTCCATGAAATGAGAAATTTGAATCAGTTTTATGCATAATAAAAGAACTACATGATCCTCCCAAAAACTTAATATGATTATTAAACACAGGTATATCATCTCCTCCCCAAGTAACAGGCTTAACTAATGGTGGATTTGGAATATAAGCCCAATAAGATTTGTTTTGTCCAGTAGCCTCAACATTAAGCACCTGAATTGAAAGTACAGCTAGCATAACAATAAACATATTAACAGGGTTACGATGTATGTTTTGTCGATGACAAATTAAATCAGCCCTCTCAGTCAATGCCTTCAATGGTCCCAGGTTGGTGGGTTGACAGTTCGAGTCGAGTAAATCATCCGTTGACTATAATAGGGAGGTCGTCTAGCTTCCTGTAGTGACAATCGCTGCATTACTCGAGTAACAGGATCATACAGAGAGTTCCTTGATGGCTTTTGCTGGAAAGTCACTGGTGACGCGGGTGGCACAGGAGTCTCCTTCTGGCTGGGAGGGGGCAGCAGATTTCTAGAAGTCTTAGTGAGATAAATTACTGATTGTCTTTTTAGAAATTGCAGCAGTGGGTGAGCAGGAAGGTGCCCTGTAAAATTACTAAAAGCAATTTGCCATTCTGAATTTAGCTGTAATAATGCTTGAAATTGATCCTTATTATAAGGAACAATGACTTCCATCATTTCTTTACCAAGCAACTCTCTGCTGTGGTTTCTTCCTTTAATTATAAGAGTAGCCACCAAATCAGTATAAGGCATAATAACTTTCTTGTGAGAGGTAAGTGAAGCCACTCTAGAGGCCCATTTTGCCACAAACATCCGGTAGGAGTGTGTTCAGTGGCTAAAATCACAAGCTGCCATGGTTCCTCTATAATAATTCTGACTAAATGTTGATTAATAATTACTTCTTCTATTTTTCTAAGAGCTTTTGCCGCTTCTTCTGTGAGCTCTCGAGGAGAAGTTGGATCAGCATCTCCTCTCAAAATATCAAACAATGGCTTAAGCTCTGCTGTGGTTAATTTCAAATAGGGTCTAATCCAATTAATGTCTCCCAATAATTTTTGATAGTCATTTAGAGTTTTTAAATGATCTTTTCTTAATTGTAACTTTTGAGGACTGACAATGTCTGTAGACAGAACACATCCCAAGTAATTAAAAGGTGGCTGTACTTGAATTTTTTCAGGGGCTATCTTTAATCCAAAATTCTGTAAAGACTGAGTTGTTTCTTGTAAAATACTATGCAATTTTTCCCATTAGGCAGAGCAAGCAAAATGTCATCCATATAGTGAATTAAATAAAGATCAGGATATTTTATTCTTATTGGATCTAAAGCTTGATTCACAAATTTTTGACAAAGCGTGGGACTGTTTTTCATTCCCTGGGGCAATACCTTCCACTGATATCTCTCATAAGGTTGTTTAAAATTTTCTGATGGCAGACTAAATGCAAACCTTCGACAATCCTGTGTAGCTAATGGTATAGTAAAAAAGCAGTCCTATAAATCTATAACAATTACACTGTAGCCATGAGGCACCGCAACTGGTGAGGAGAGTCCAGGTTGTAATGACCCCATATCTTCCATAGTGGCATTTATAGCCCTAAGGTCCTGTAGCAACCTCCATTTTCCTGATTTCTTTTTAATAACAAAAATAGGAGTATTCCATGGACTGTTAAAAACTTCTATATGTCCTTCCTGTAATTGCTGCATAACTAATTCTCTGGCTGCCTTAATTCTTTCTGAACTCAGGGGCCACTGTTCTACCCATACTGGGTTGTTAGATTTCCAGTTAATAGGATCGGCAGCAAATAGCTCAGTGGCCCCAACTATAAATTTGTATATCCTATACCATGTCTTCCTTGATTTTCTAACGTCTGAATTGGATGTACTTGGCCCTGCTGTTTCTTTCCTAGCCCTCGATTAGGATCAAAACCCATCTGTAACATTTGTGCAGTTACTTTTGAATCTGGGCTGTACATGAAAACACCCATTTGTTCTAAAATGTCTCTCCCCCAGAGAGATAATGGTATACTTGAAATTACATAGGGGCAGAAAGTTCCTTGGTTATTGTCTTCATCCTGCCAGGTTAATATTTGAGAACTTTTAGCAACATTTGAAGCCTGGCCAAGTCCAACTAATGAGGATGGAGTTGACTGAGTCGACCATGCTTGAGGCCAATCTTTGCCAGCAATGCAGGAGACGTCTGCCCCGGTATCTAAAAGCCCCTCAATTTCTTTTCCAGAAATCTTTAATTTCTTTAGTAGCCAAACTTTCTTAATTTCTTGTATCCAAAACACAAAATCACTGGAGCCAAAGGCACCTTCTCCTCGTTTTTGTTCAGATATAGGCTTTCCAATGGGACAGTAAGGCAATAGTAAAAGCTGAGCAATTCTTTGACCAGGATAAATCTCAAGCGTTTTAATTGGGGGAGCAATCATTACTTTTATCTCCTCTTCATAGTCCGAATCAATTATTCCTGGCATTACGTTTATTCCTTTTAAAGATGTTGAACTTCTGCCAATTAATAATCCAACCATTCCTTTAGGAAGAGGACCTTTAACTCCTGTTGGTAATGCAACTGCAGGACTGTCAGGGGTTAATATTGCTGAGGCGGTGGAACAGAGGTCCAGTCCTGCGCTGCCTGGGGATGCCCTGGTGAGGTCTGAGACTGACCGGAGTTGACAAATGGATTCAGGCTGGCCCCAATTGTTATTGGGGCCTGAGGCTGGCCCCCTTGCCAGTTTCCCTGATTACTACTTGGATTGCTTGCTAGATTTTGATTTTGTGGGGGCTGCCATTCTACTCCTAACTTTGGTCCTAATGGCTGTCCGTTTTTGTGAAATTTAGAACGGCACAGCTTTGCCCAATGATATCCTTTTTAACAGCATGGACACAAAGTCTTAGGCAATGGGACATTATTATTAGCATTATTAATTATGGGAGCTGTCCCTTGCACTCCTGGGCCTGCTTGCCCACTCTTGTTAGGGCATTGTCGGCTAAAGTGGCCCGTTTGGTTACAAGTAAAGCAAGTAAGACTTCCCTTAGAGGAAGCTTCATTGACAGAAGGCATTTTTCCTTGATACATAGTCTTCATAAATTGAGGATACGTTTCTCCTTTTAAAGGTGCAGCAATAGTTACTCCCTGAATAAAAGCAGGATTTACATCCTGACAGGCTTTGATGAAATCCCCTATCGTTCCTTCTCTCCTCACTGACCGCAACATGGCCTGGCAAGTGGAATTAGCATTTTCATAAGCCAACTGTTTAATTATAATATCTCCTGCCGTCTCATTTGAAATAACTCTTCTTACTGCTTGAATCAACCGAGCAACAAACTCCTCATAAGGTTCATCACCTTTCTGTTTTACTCCTACCACAGTAACATCTCTACCAGAAGAAGCCGGCAACTTTCTCCAAGCTGATATAGCACAACCATTCACTTGTATCAAAGCCGGTTTAGAAAGTTTTAACTGTTCACTAACATCAGCAAATTCTCCTTCTCCTGTAATCATTTCTCTAATCACAGGATTATGAATCCTCCGATTCCTAACTGCCTGTTGTTTAGCTTGCTCCTCATATTCAGCTTTCCAAAGGAGATAATTTCCTCCAGATAAACAAGCTTTAGCCACTTGTTCCCAATCATAAGGAGTCATCCAATTATGAGAAACTGTTTCTATCAAAGACATAGTATAAGGAGAGGTGGGTCCATATTGACTGCAAGCCATTTTCAACTTTCAATAATTTATAAGAAAGTGGCTCCCATGTAGGATCCTCCTCCTCATCAAATTCACCAGCCACAGCCACAGGAAAACATAATGCCAAATCAGTTTCCCCTTGGTCGCAAGAAGCTTGAATCGCCTTCTGCAACCCTGTTAACCCTGATGATTTTTTCTTTTCCTTAACATCTGGTGATTGTACTGGTAGAGGCAAAGACACTTTAATAGCCTTATTTTCATCCTTTTTGTCAGTCTTGGAGGAATATAATATGGGCAAGACTGTTTTTGACTTCCAATCCTCATTATCCCTATTATATTTAGCTGCCTCATCTTCTAATTCAGCCTCATCTGTTGGAGATAAATGATCTTCACTATCATCCTGATGTTTACTTAATTTTAAAGAGGCCATAGCATGATCTGTACTATCTTGAGACTGCCTTCTATTTCTAATTAAAGGAGTCTCTTCTTTTGGAGGAGCAGTTGCCTTAGGAAGTTTATGCATCTCATGTTCTGGATTTAAGGCATCTTTAATTAAGCTCCATAAAGCAAATGTATCAACTGGGACCTTTTCTGGTCCATGTAGCTCATAGTAAAGTTTTAAATCTTCTCCAACTTTAACCCATTTCTCGAAACCAAGCGTTCCCTCATCTGGAAAACATGGAGAACATTTTTGTACGAATTTCATAAAATGAGCTACTTGTTGAGTGGAAACATTAACTCCTTTTTGGGAAAGTGTATACTTAATGACTTTCATAAAGAGTCTTCTTTCTTTAGACTCAGTATGGCCCATGACTTCTCAAAATCTTAAGTTCTGAAATTCTCCACCTATCCTCACCCTGACTTTCTTACACGGGGGTCTGCAGCACCCTGAGTGGAGTCCTAGCCGTCCCGAGACAACGAGGGGGGATTACCTGTAGGTCTCTGTTTCAGGTGCCAAATGCCGGGGTCCAGCCCCGGGGGGGGGATCCAGGGGTCCCACAGGAGGAGACAGCGTCGGCAAAATCGAGTGAGAGAGCCTAATTCTTTTCTCTCTCTTTATTCTCTAACAGTTAGCATTTACTGCCAGGCATCTCCCCCAAATGCTGGTCTAGCTTTCTTTTTATGCACACACACTAAGTTACAATCACATGGTATTTTGTTTCACTATGGTTACATGTTTCCAGATAACAGTTAATTCATATCTATAAACTATAAATCAGGTGGTAAGGTATTCAAAATACAGTTATACAATAGCAATAACAATATTGGTACAAACTTCTAAAAGATTAGTACTAATTAATAACTCTACTTTACTGTTGTTGTGAGTCAAGGGCGCAGAGGGAGATTAGCAGACGAAATCATTAAGGACTAGCAAAGGATCACCGCTTGCTTAGGCAAATGGCCTTGAGTTCATGCAGTGTCCTAATTTTTCTCACAAGACTTCAAAAGGCTTGTTTATTAAGAAATTGTCATAACATCAAGAGTAACTTTTGCTTAAAGATATATAGAGTGCACCTGCAAGATAGCTTAGTAGCAACATAATATCAGAAGGCATTAATTGCTATTGCTTCTATGGATCCCCCCACATTCCTCTCATTATCTGAAGGGAAAACCTGGGAAAGTACATAAATCTCATGAGAATGTCTCACTGAGAAAGCCCAGCAACTGTCTTCAGTCATAAAACAAGTCTTTTTAGCAAAACATTCTTTTCTTGCTGACTGCGTTCCCATCCCAGGCCACGCAACGGGCCATTCCATTACACCTTATCTAAGATTCTATTGTCTAGTCAAATTTTATTTATTTACTATATTCACACACTAGTTAAGTTCTAACTTTATTCTTTCTAACATGATTAATAAGAAGAAATTCTCCTACAAATTTAATCCTTTATGAGGGATATTATGGCCAGCCTCTTATATTTACGAGCCCAGTTCAAGGGGCTTACAGGCTTTTCTGTGGAACTCACACCCTCTGTCTCATTTCCAAAGAAATTACTACGAATCTACAGGGAAAGCACGGTACTATTATCCCTGTGCCATAACTAATAGCACACACCCAGAAAAAGGGGGGATATAAGGCCAGATTAATTCAAAAAGTCAAAGGGGGAAGTATCGTTGTGCCTTTCCTTTCGGTGACTTTGTCAACCAGCAGCCATTGGTCTTCTCTGCTGTGACTTTGTCAATCAGCAGTTTTTGATCTTCTTCTGCTGTGACCTTGTCAGCCAGCAGTTGTGGGTCTTCTCCTGCTGTGACCTTGTCAGCCAGCAGTTGTGGGTCTTCTCCTGCTGTGACCTTGTCAGCCAGCAGTCGTTGATCGGCTCCCGACACTGTTTGTCTTTACCCGGACATCAATGCAGCCCAGCCATTTATGTGGACTGTCTTACCCCACGGGATCAGAAACAGCCCACACCTGTTTGGACAAGCAGTAGTTCAGGATTTGGCAGCATGCAATCTCAAAACTAGTACTCTCTTACAATATGTAGATGACCTACTCCTCTGCAGCCCCTCCCTGCCTGCCTCAAGGAGACACACCGCCACCCTTCTTAACTTCCTTGCTATGAAGTGATATCCTGTCTTCTCTGCTAAAGCTCAACTTCACTCTCAGTCTGTACTCTATCTAGGCATCACCTTAACCCCCACCATCTGAGATCTCACCCTAGATCTAGATCAAACTCAGACCCTCTGCAGTCTCCAACCACCTATCACCACAGATCAAATCTTTTCTTTCCTCGGTCTAATAGGCTTCTTTAAACACTGAATTCCCAATTTTGCTCTTAGTCAAGCACCTCAGTGAGATCAATCATTGCTTTTTTTTTTTTTTAGAGAGAGGAGAGAGAGAGCAAGGAGAGAGAGACAGAGAGAGAGGAGGGGGGGAGGAGCTGGAAGCATCAACTCTTATATGTGCCTTGACCAGGCAAGCCCAGGTTTTCGAACCAGCAACCTCAGCATTTCCAGGTCGATGCTTTATCCACTGCGCCACCACAGGTCAGGCCCTGAGCATGGCTTTTAAGGTCTATAATGACCAAATACGTAACAGAAAAGGCAAATAAGGCCCAAAAGAAGTCAGGAAATACCAGTTTTTGGCTCCAGCGCCCTAAAGGGCTTCATAGAATTCCATCAGGGCCCTACTTCAAGAGTGGAAAAAGGTCATTAAACTGAAGCCTGCCAGGCTTCCCGGCCCCATCAAGGGACACACCTCTGCTGTGGAAAGAGGGACATGAGAAGGTAAGCTGCCCCCTTGCTCCATGGAGGGAGGGTTCAGTCTCTTCTAGCCCTGCTCCAGCTACCTGTGACCTGACCTTGCTTAGTGTGCTGGGAATTGCCACTGAAGGCCCAAGGACATCGTTCACAAGCCTAAGGTATCTCTTCCAAGTAGCAAATAAGCTAATCTAATTTCTTGTAAACACAAGGGCCATCTACTATGCCTTGCTTGAATATTTAAGTTTTATTTATCCCTCAAAGATCTCTACTGTGGGTGTTGACAATCTGATTTTGTTACTTTATTTAATGTATAGTATCTCCTTTATTCCTCTTGTCTCAATGCCCATGCTTATTGTAGGCTGGGACCTGCTGCTAATTCCAGCGAGAAGCAGTAGTCACTAGGACTTAACCTCTAATTGCAAAGTGTAGAAATGTAAGCAACCTTTCCCTAAGTACTTGCAGGATTTATAGGTTACTCAGCAAACTGTTCAAAGACTGTCCAAGAACCATTTCCAGCATTACATCACCCAAGGACTGACTTTCACATGGACAGGTCCACACACCATGATCATGACCACTCCCACTGCTGCTAAAATAGAAAAATGGCATGCCTTACTCCAACCACATACTGGAAGCTGGTTGGTCTACTTATGTATAATATATAAAGAAAATCCAAGGACTCTTTTAATCAGACTCTTGGAAAAGGGAAACTAGGATAAAAAGAAAGTCAACTTAATTGTCACTAAAGGTTAAAGATTTTTAAATCAAGAGTTCTGAGTAGAAAGGAATTGTATGGTTTTGATAATAAAAGGTATAAGGTATGGAAATACTTTTGAAAGAAAAAGGAAAAGCAAGTTGTTATGAAGGCCAGTTATTTCTGGATAAGAAAGTGCATGAAAGCAGAAGGTTTATGTAAGTTTTAGAAGGTTTGTGCAGATTGTAGGAAGTTTGTACAGAGAAAAAAGAATTAGTACAGTCAGAAAACTGGTTTTCGAAGAATGTTTAATCAGTCACCCTAGCTAACAATATTCTACTCTCTCCACTTATTGGAATGACTCTTTCCTCCACCCTGACCATCTGGAGCTTAGCAACAGAAAAACAAAAACGACCCCTTGTCCTTCTATTCTCTATTCACTTCTCAGCCTACCTCACCCAATCAGGGGCTTTCTACTTGTAAGAGACCAACACCTATATGTGTCTCCTTACTAATTGCACAGAAACTGTACCCTAATCTGTCCACTCCAAATATCAACCTAATCCCACCCAATGAGCCTCTTCCAGTTCCTAATACACTACCTGTCAATCTAAGGACCAAACGAGATATACAGGTAATTTCTCTTCTTGTTGCTTTAGGAACCCAAGCAAATTTGTATACATGGAATCAGTGGTTTCACACAAACTGGGCATCTGACTATTGCTTTTTATTAGTCCACTCACTCTTCTATTTATTTTTCTAACTTTTGAACCCTGCCTCTTAGGTTTGTTCACTAGTTTCTTACAGAACCACATGCAGACCTTTGCCAATCAGAAAATTGGAAAAATCTACCTAACCCTACACACCAACCCTGAAACCTGCCCTCACAAAACAGAAAAATCTGAAACCCTGTATCAACAAACCTCCTAAATCCTATCTTTCAACCCCTACAGGCCCCTAACCCTAAAGCTCTCCCGTATCCCTGAAGAACTAGGAGAATGAATAGCATTCACCTCTTAATGCTTTTCAGCCTTTTTACCCTTCACATAGTAAGAGGACAAGACTGCTGGGTCTTCTTGACTGAAGAAGAGCCTACAAACAGACATGAAACATTATTTTTAGCTCAAGCTAACTGCTCTCTCCAGGGCTGCCAGGAAAAAATATTTCTAACTTTACCATGGAAGAACTTTCACCCCCTGCTATACAACCCTCCTTATCTCTGCATTTCTAATCTCCAAATACTTGCCTCTTTTTTTAATCAAATTCCTACAGGCCTGGATGAGAGAAATCATCTAGGATTACCTATAATCAAAAGCTCCGCCTGACCAGGTGGTGGCGCAGTGGATAGAGCGTTGGAGTGGGACGCAGAGGACCCAGGTTCGTGACCCTGAGGTCACCAGCTTGAGCACAGGCTCATCTGGATCAAGGTGTCACTCAGTCTGCTGTAGCCCCGCCCCCCCCCTCAAGGCACATATGAGAGGGCGGTCGATGAACAACTAAGGTGCCACAAGGAAGAATTGATGCTTCTCATCTTTCTCCATTCCTGCCTGTCTGTCCCTATCTGACTCTCTCTGTCTCTGTCACAAAAAAAATAAAAGGAAAAAAAAGAGCTTTAAAAAAAAATGCTCCTACACTCCTATTCCCCAATACCCCAAGGAGAACTTCACGAGGGAAATATCAAATAGGTAGGGATGACAGCAGGAAGAAGCGCCCCTCAGCCTAAGAAGTTCCGTCCTCAATGTTCTCCAAACCCCCTTCCTTTTAACCACACATATTCAATCCTTCTAAAAAAATTTACACGAACAGGTTTCCTGTATCTTAAAATCTCCACATGTTTTCCCATTTGAGAGGAACCAGGCCAGCACGTCTCATGAGGCTCATCCAGGAGACCATGTATCACCATGTCACTCTGTTCACTTGGCACTCACAGCAAGCAACTAACAATCATTACCTCACAAAATTTTTTTACTTCCTCACTCGGTTTTCGGAGATATCGCCTGGTTCAGACCTTACAGCATGGAAATTGATGACCTTCTTAACTGGATGAGGAACTTGGCTTGGCAAGATTCCCTTCTTGAGTTCTTTCCAGAAGAAGCAATAATTTTCCAATTTTTTTCCCTCTTTCTTTTTTTTATATGTAACCACAGAGTTGAGAAATGATAAATATGTAAATTCCAAACTGCCCTCTTGATGTTCTGCTTATCTGTCAGACCTAATCTTTACTGGACTATTGCTCCTGAGACAGAGGAATTCCAAAAGCTGACAAACCGCCCCAAGGAGGGGCTCTGGACATACCAGGACTTTTTTCCTCTTCTTTTTTTCTTTATTCATTTTTAGAGAGGAGAGAGAGAGGGAGAGAGAGAGACAGAGAGAGAGAAGGGGGGAGGAGCTGGAAGCATCAACTCCCATATGTGCCTTGACCAGGCAAGACCAGGGTTTCGAACCGGCGACCTCAGCATTTCCAGGTCGACGCGTTATCCACTGCGCCACCACAGGTCAGGCCATACCAGGACTTTTGATTCAACACCCACATGCTCCAAGCCCCCAAGGAGGAGCATTCCAGACATACCAGAACTTTTGCCTCAGTATCCCCTCAGTCTCTCCCAAACTCTATATAACTTGCCCCTAGTCTGTAACTGTAGCTCTTCTCCCCCAGCAGAAATGCCCAGCAGCATTCCTTTCCTCCTTTCAATAAAGCTGAGGAGCCACTGAGCCATTTCACCTGCAGGTGTTGTAAAGTACCAAAGGCTACAGAATTAATATTAATATTTTAGGAGGCTTGGAGAACATTTTATTAATTTGGATTAAGGTGTGCAGAGAAATTGTGAGAATAGTCTCTGTACTGTGTGATTTGCATAACCAGGATGGCCCTTGGCATTGTATTGTAAATGCAAGGGGAGGAAAACATGGATTCCCAGACATTCCACCACACCTGTGGGGAAAGGGGTGAATGGCTAGCCAGGTGCAGGAAGAGAAAAGCCAAAATAAACCTTTTCTTATAGCAATGAGTCATTTGTGGGCATTTGTCCCCACTGAAACTACCTCTCCTATGTAAATGTGTGTGTGACTCTGGACAGAGAGATAGCAGATAAACACTAGATAATATAGAAATGCCTTTAATATGTAAAGAGACATCTTTCTACCATTGTGTTGGCTTGTAAACTTTGTTTTCCCCAAAATGATGTATAGCTTGCAAATTGAACGTGGTCCTATCATATTAAAGGACATATGACTATAACCAATAGTGGTAAGGGGCTCCTAATTGCAATTTTTGCTTCTGTACTTTCCACTTACAAAACTATAAAAACTAAGTAGAACAAAGGGCTGGCGCGCTCTCCCTCAGATTTCTGTCGGAGCTGCCGCCGCTTGGCCAAGCTAAACAATAAAGCTTTGGTGTGTAAACTACGGACCTTATTTCTGTCTTTCATGTTTTGGGTCCCTCCGAATTTGGATTAACAAAGCCTGTTACTCTGGTCTTTTTTTTTAATTTTTTTATTTATTTTTATTTTTATTTTTTATTTTTTTTGAAGCTGGAAACGGGGAGAGACAGTCAGACTCCCGCATGCACCCGATGGGGATCCACCCGGCACGCCCACCAGGGGCAAAGCTCTGCCCACCAGGGGGCGATGCTCTGCCCCTTCGGGGGTCGCTCTGTCACGACCAGAGCCACTCTAGCGCCTGGGGCAGAGGCCAAGGAGCCATCCCCAGTGCCCGGGCCATCTCTGCTCCAATGGAGCCTTGGCTGCGGGAGGGGAAGAGAGAGACAGAGAGGAAGGAGTGGGTGGGGGTGGAGAAGCAATTGGTCGCTTCTCCTGTGTGCCCTGGCCAGGAATCGAACCCGGGTCCCCTGCACACCAGGCTGACGCTCTACCGCTGAGCCAACCGGCCAGGGCCTACTCTGGTCTTTCAGACTCCCATGGATTCCAACATAAGGAACCAAAAAGCTGCAAAATTAATATTGATATTCCTGGAGGAAAGATCAGGCTTTCCTGTCCCATCCTTTCTTTGGGGAGGGGAGGGAGAAGAATGTAGAAATTTCTAGCTTGCAAGAACAATGGGTCATTTAGTTTTAAATCTAAAATAAAGGTTAACAGAGAAACGTCTCTTTCAATAGAAGGAATAATTTACATACCACCTTGCATTGATTGTAGTTCCTCCCCCTTCTTGGAATCTTGAAGGTAAAATACCTCTAGGCTAGTGAGGGAAGATGAAGCCTAAAAGATTTGTAAACATCTTTGATTGTGTTACCTTGAAAGTTTTAATGTTTCTGTATATCCCCTAAACAAATGTCAGCTTGTGCCATGACGTCATGCTCTCCCTGGTCTATGTGTTATTAAGGGTATATAAATAGCCCCTGAGATATTTTTGGGAGGTACACGATTTGGGTCTGCTGGCTGTGTCTGCCATATGTGGCCGGTATATTTAATAAATCTCCTCCTTTAATAAAACTCTTCAAAATTCAACTGGACCTGGTGTCTCTCCTTGAACCCGCAGAATTGAGGTACGAGTACCTGACAACGACGTGTGCCATGAAATAAAAAAATAGTGGATAAAATTTGCTAAATTAGATTAAAATAAAACTTTACTCTGGTTGCATGGTTTGTATTTGTAAAGCCAGTGGCCAGGGCCACCATCATAGCAGCCACCTGGCCCATGGAGATTCGCATTGTATTCGGACAGTCGGTAAAGAAACAACGGAGCCAAGAACTGGTGGGCTATTAGCTTTAATCCTAGCTTGCACCCGGCGGGCAAGTAAAAACACACACTGGACTCCAAAACCCAGTCATATTCAGTGCTCACAAAGCCACTGACTTATCCGAGTTTTCTAGAATCAAAGGTTTCTAGCTCACCAGACTTATTCACCTCTGTTCCCCATCTTCTTCTTTCTCCCTGCACAAACTCTGCACTAACTGGCTTCTCACTCAACACTCCGCCATCTTGGCTGCCTCTCCTGGCCTCCTCCACATGGTCTTTCTCTGCTCTCCTCTCTGCTGTCTCCTCTAATGTTAATCTCAGGAACCAAGAGAGCAAACTCCCATTCTGCCCTCATTTTATACTGTATGTTGGGCAGATAAAATGTATTATGCTCACTTTGTAAAGAATAACGCTGCCCACGTGGAGGTGCCCAGGTGATATTAATGTGTGTTGGGGGCAGGCAGAGTCGTTGTAGCCTGGGGCTTGGTTTTGGGATTAAGCCTTTCTCACCCTTTTTGATGTGGGGTGGTACAATCCAATCACACCTCAGAAGGTGACTTTGTAGTAGAGACTTCCCTGTTTTGTATATTGGATTAAAGGTTTGGATTTCTACACTATGAAATAGGGGCAGAACGGGAGCTTGCTCTCTTGGTTACTGGGATGATTAGCATGAGAGAGCAGAGGGAGCAGAGCAGAGAGCGGAAAGAGGCCATGTGGCCAGGAGAAGCAGCCAAGATGGTGGAGTGCTGAGTGAGATGCCAGTTTGTGTAGACTAGTTTGTATCTGGGATAAGGAAGGAGATGGGGAACTGAGGAGAATAAGGCTGGTGAGCTAGAAACCTTTGATTCTAGGAAACTCGGATAAGTCAGTAGCTTTGTGAGCACTGAATGTGAGTGGGTTTTGGAGCCCAGTGTATATTTTTACTTGCCCACCGGGTGCAAGCTAGAATTAAAGAAAATGGCCTATCAGTTTTTGGCTCCGTTGTTTCTTTACCAACTGTCCGAATCCAATGCGAACCTGCATGGGCCGGGCTGCTGTGATGGTAGTCCTGGCTGCTGGCTTTACACTGTAGATTCATAACCTTTAATTCAATATACAAAACAGGGAAGTCTCTAATACAAAGTCACTTATCTAGGGCATGATGGGATTGTACCACCCCACATCAAAAAGGATGGGAAAGGCTTAATCCTAAAACCAAGCCCCAGGCTACAAGGATCTTGCCTGCCCACAGCCCACAGTGACACACATTAATATCACCTGGGCAATGGCTTCCACATGGGCAGCGCCATCTTTAACAAAGTGAGCACAATATATTTTATCTGCCCAACAGTATTCCACAGAGCAATAAAACCCTAACCTCCAAGATCCAATACTGTATGGAAATCATTAGTGTTGTAGAGCTTCTGGGCCTCAGTCTGTAGGCAATAGAAAGACAAAGTGCCCTGGCTGGTTATTCCATTGGTTATAGCATCATCCTGGTACGCAAAGGTTGTGGATTTTGTTGCAATCCATGAGAGTCCCACCAGAGTAACAGGCTTTATTGAAAGGAAGAAAGGAACTCTGCCGGGCACTTCTCGGGGGAGAAGAGCACCGGTTACAGATTAGGGGTGAATTTATAGGGCAAGGAAGAATTTCGAGCATGTGTGTGTTGAATTAAAAGTCCTAGTATGTCCAGAATGCTTCTCCTTGGGGCAGCTTGCCAGCTTCTTGGAATTCCTCTGTCTCAGGGGTGATAGTCCAGTAAAGGTGAGGTCTGACAGATAAGCGGAACATCAAGAGGCCAATTTGGAATTCCTGGTAAATTCATGTATCTATCAGATTTGATCCCTGATCAGGGCATATACAGAAAGAGCCATTCTTAATTTAAAGTGGCAATTGCCTTGATGTTTGGTGGCTTTACCAGAAATTTATTTACTGCTTACCACTGAAAGATCCCCAAGGCTCCAGGATTCGACAAGCGGCAGCTGCTCTACCAGCTCTTTACCTGAACCACTGGAACTTGGAGGAAATGCAGGAGCCTATCCCCGAGCACCGTGAGAAAGCTTCTTAAATAGCAGCCAGTGTCCCTGCCTGCTTGTCTGCCTGCTTAGCAAATACCTAGTGGCAACAGCAGCAGAGGCAGCTGCAGGGCCTAATAAAGCCAATGGTGCTTTGGGGAGGGAACTGCTTATGTCTTACTTTTATCTGTGCCTCCATTCTCCATGCACCTGAGCTATACTGCTCACAAACATTAGGGTATATTTCAAAATGAGTATGAAGTGATAAAAAAAGAAGCATTTGATTTTTTTGATTAAATAAGAACATCAGAAAAGCAAATGACAAGCCAAGGAAAGTTGTCCAATTATGCAAATGAGATGTAAAACTAACTTATTTTATTGGTGAAACTGCACTATATGGCCCTGGCGGTTGGCTCAGTGGTAGAGCGTCAGCCTGGCGTGCGGGAGTCCCAGGTTCGATTCCCAGCCAGGGCACATAGGAGAAGCGCCCATCTGCTTCTCTACCCCCACCCCCTCCTTCCTCTCTGTCTCTCTTTTCCCCTCCCACAGCCAAGGCTCCATTGGAGCAAAGGTTGCCCGGGTGCTGAGGATGGCTCTGTGGCTTTTGCCTCAGGCGTTAGAATGGCTCTGATTGCAGCAGAGCGATGCCCCAGATGGGCAGAGCATCGCCCCCTGGTGGGCATGCCAGGTGGATCCTGGCCGGGCGCATGCAAGAGTCTGTCTGACTGCCTCCCCGTTTCCAACTTAAGAAGAAAAAAAAAAGAAAGAAACTGCACTATACAAAAGGCTGAAAGTACTGGAGTATCTGCATGTTCCCTGATCTTAAAAGTGCACATCCTGCAATTTCCCAGCCCTTGCAATGCCCCTGCAACATGATTTGCCCAAATAAGAAGCCAGAGGACCCATAGGACATCTTTTTTTTTTTTTTTTTTTTTTTACAGAGACAGAGAGAGAAGCATCAATCATCAGTTTTTTGTTGTGACACCTTACTTGTTTATTGATTGCTTTCTCATATATGCCTTGACCGTGGGCCTTCAGCAGACCGAGTAACTCCTTGCTTGAGCCAGCGACCTTGGGTCCAAGCTGGTGAGCTTTGCTCAAACCAGATGAGCCCATGCTCAAGCTGGCGACCTCGGGGTCTCAAACCTGGGTCCTCCACATCCCAGTCTGAAGCTTTATCCACTGCACCACCTCCTGGTCAGATGCCATAGGCTTTCTTGAAGCTGGTCAAACAAAGACAACAGTGGCAACAGCACTTTGAACATCCCAAAGCATGATTAGTGTTGCATCCACCAAACGCGAGAACAAATGTTGGAGACTTTCAAGGGTTTAGATCTTACTTTATTGGCCAAGTTTAACCTGCGCAGGGACGAACTCTCAAGGTGTCTGAAGACACCGTACCCACAAGGGGCTGCAAATGAGAGTCATGCCTGGCACTTACAACTAGGTCCTTATATATCCTAAGTGAGCAAGCATTATACAGAAGCAGATGTGGCAGTTAGCTAATCGCTAGGGAGGTCGCGCAAAGCATAGCAACAGGGGAAGGGTATCGCTCAGTGGAGAATTTCAAATATAAACTTCTGATAAGGGTCTCTGACTCATAGAATGCAGGATGTTCGCCCAACTTTGTGCTGAACTCTTTGTTCTCAGCCTCACAGGGACCTTGTCAGCACTTCCCTGTTCCTGTTTTTCTAAGAGTTAGACTCTGGCAGCCACAGCACACTTCCTTGAACCTAACAATTAGCAGACTGTGGAGTTACTTTTAAGAGGCTGGCACAGTACAAAGAAGACAAGGGTGGGATTGCCCATCTGCCATAATAGCAAGAGATGACCGCTACTTGACCTTAATGACAAGAAGGAACAGGCGCAGCAATGCAACAGAGCTGCGGGGACAGTTTCTTGCTGCCACTAGATGACAGATATGTACCCAGACCATACGAAGTTGGGTCCATTGTGTCAGGCTGCATGCCTGGCAACCAATGGTATGCATTCCGTTATCTGCTGAACACCATAGAACCCATAGAAGGTGGGCTCATGAGCATTGTCATTGGACCCATGATAAGTGGTCAACTGTCCTCTTCTCTGATGGGTTATTGTTCAGTCTTCAGCCTGACAATCATCGTGTCCTGATCTGGTGTGAACGAGGAACATGGGAGAATCCACGTTTCATGTGAGAAAGGGACTCCTTCCGTGGTGGTGGAAACATGGTGTGGGCTGGCATCAGCATTGGTGGTCGTACTGACCTCCATATTATCAGAAATTGTTGTGGACCATAAATGACAAAAAGCCATTGTAGGCCTGACCTGTGGTGGCGCAGTGGGATAAAGCATTGACCTGGAACACTGAGGTTGCTGGTTCGAAACCTTGGGTTTGCCTGGTCAAGGCACATATGGGAGTTGATGCTTCCTGCTCCTCCCCCTTCTCTCTCTCTCTCCCCTCTCTCTAAAAAAAACCCAAAAACCATTGTACATTCGAGGCTTAGCAAAAAAAAAGGCTAAGTTCCCCCCCTCCCTCCATCTCCACATTTGGCTATGATGCTGAGTATTTGCACCCACTTCACTTGCTTCCTTAGGTTGCTGGAAGCAATTTACATTCATTCCCTTCCTCTGACTCTTTGTTTGTTTTCAGATGTTGGTAGATTTCACTAATGTATCATGTTTTTGCCTTGGGAGAGTTCCTGTCTTAGCCTTGGATGTGCAACTTTGTATCAATGTCCTTGATTTGCATATGGCTATATAATAAAGCAAACTGGGGCTCTGGGGACCCGGATACTGCCAGGCATTTTGAAGAGTCCTCCCGGTTCCATGTTTTTGTTTTGATAAGTGTGTTTCCTTAATTGCACACTGTTATTAGGAGCTGCACCAGTCCTCGGCAAGTGGCACAAGTGGCGCCCGAACAGACGACTTGAGTATGAGGAAACTAAAACTGAAGGAAGGTGACGAAACTCCCCAAAGTGAAGTGCGCACAGTGAGTAAAGAAAGTTTTTGGGGAAAATGTAGTTGGGAGTAAAAGATTATGGGACAGATAGGGTAAAAAATAAGGGACCTTTATGTAGAAATGTTTCCGTATGAAGACAAATCGTTGTCTGAAGAGTATCAGGGTGAGCTGGAGACAGAGGGATGTGAAAACAAGGATAACTTGGAGTCTTGTCAGGAGCCGATCAACAACTGCTGGCTGACAAGGTCACAGCAGGAGAAGACCCACAACTGCTGGCTGACAAGGTCACAGCAGAAGAAGATCAAAAACTGCCGATTGACAAAGTCACAGCAGAAAAGACCAACGGCTGCTGGTTGACAGAGTCACCGCAGTGAAGACCAATGGCTGTGGGTTGACAAAGTCACTGCAAAGGAAAGGCACAATGATACTTTCCCCTTTGACTTTTTGAATTAATCTGGCCTTATATCCCCCCTTTTCTGAGTGTGTGCTATTATTTGTGTCACAGGGATAATAGTACCGTGCTTTCCCTGTAGATTCATAGTAATTTCTTTGGAAATGAGACAGAGGGTGTGAGTTCCACAGAGAAGCCTGTAAGCCCCTTGAACTGGGCTCATAAACATAAGAGGCTGGCTATGATATCCCTCGTAAAGGGTTAAGTTTGTAGGAGAATTTCTTCTTAATCATGTTAGAAAGAATAGATTGTGACTTGTGAATGGGTAGGAGGCAGTGGCTGTGCACAGAGCACCTTTCGGCCTTCACTTAATTCAACATTTTTCCTCCCTAGCCTTTTCATGTGATAGAGAAACTTTCCTTTCTTCTTGCTTACCTGACCTGCAGATAGTGGAACACCCTAAGAAGAATATAGTTAGAACTTAACTAGTGTATGAATATAGTAAATGAATAAAGTTTAACTAGACATTAGAATCTTAGGAAAGGAGTAATGGAATGGCCCATTGTGTAGCCTGGGATGGGAACGCAGTCAGCAAGAAAAGAATGTTTTGCTAAGAGAATTGTTTTATGACTGAAGGCAGTTGCTGGGCTTTCTCAGTGAGACACTCTCATGAGGTTTGTATACTCCCCAAAATTCTTTCTTCAGATAATGAGAGGAATGGGGGGGCATCCATAGAAGCAATAGCAATTAATGTCTTCTGAAATTATGGTGCTACTAAGCTATCTTGCGAGTACACTCTATATATCTTTAAGTAAAAGTTATTCTTAATGTTATGTCAATTTCTTAATGGGCAAGCCTTTTGTTATCTTGTGAGAAAAGTCAGGACACTGCATAAACTCAAGGCCATTTGCCTGAGCAAGCGGTGGTCCTTTGCTAATCCTTAATGATTTCGTCTGTTAATCTCTCTCTGCCCCTTGACTCACAACAACAGTAAAGTTGAGTTATTAGTTAGTACTAATCCTTTAAAAGCTTTTACCAATGTTGTTATTGCTATTCAAGTTATTTTTTAATTGTACTTTGAATGATTTGCCACCTGATTTGTAGTTTATAGATATAAATTAACTGTTATCTGGAAACATGTAAACATAGTGAAACAGAAGCAATGATTAATACCATGTAATTGTAACTTGGTGTGTATGTATAAAAAAGAAGCTGTACTAGCATTTGGCAGAGATGCCTGGCAGTAAATGCTAACTAGAGAATAAAGAGAAAGAAAAGAATTCGGCTCTCTCATTTGAATTTCGCCGACACCGTCTCCTCCTGTGGGACCCCTGGATACCCCCCGGGGCTGGACCCCGGCATTGTCTAAGGATGACTCAGGGAATAAAAAATTCTTGGCTATGGCTGCCTTAGCCACGGGGTCTCCGCTGCCCTCAGCTCCTTCCTTTTTTTTTTTTTTTTGTATTTTTCTGAAGCTGGAAACGGGGAGAGACAGTCAGACAGACTCCCGCATGCGCCCGACCGGGATCCACCCGGCACGCCCACCAGGGGCGAAGCTCTGCCCACCAGGGGGCGATGCTCTGCCGTGACCAGCGCCACTCTAGCGCCTGGGGCAGAGGCCAAGGAGCCATCCCCAGCGCCCGGGCCATCTTTGCTCCAATGGAGCCTTGGCTGCGGGAGGGGAAGAGAGAGACAGAGAGGAAGGAGGGGGTGGGGGTGGAGAAGCAAATGGGCGCTTCTCCTATGCGCCCTGGCCGGGAATCAAACCCGGGTCCCCCGCACGCCAGGCCGATGCTCTACCGCTGAGCCAACCGGCCAGGGCCCCTCAGCTCCTTCCTACATTCAAACCTCTGCTCCTCGGCTCCCTTATCGAGCTGATTCCGGAGTCTATAGCTCAAAATCTGGGAAATTCCCTCTCCAACAATCTATTGACCAGGTTCAAAATGTAGGGGAAACAATAAATGATGGCTTTACCCATTTTCCTGTCATAGAAAGACAGAATGATACAGGGAGACTAGTGCGAGAACATGAATCTGTACCTTTTAGAACTCTGAAAGAGCTTAAACTTGCTTGTGTTCAATATGGGCCTACTGCCCCTTTTTCACCTGGTTTATCAGATACTATTAGTGCAAAGGCTCTTCCCCCAAATGACTGGAAGGCAATTGCTTGTGCTTGTCTCTCCGGGGGTGATTATTTGCTGTGCAAGTTGGACTTTCTTGAGTATGGATAGGAGACTCAGGTATTAGGAATATTACAGCTTTTCCTTTCATGATCTGATTTTCTTTAATGTTTTAACTATGATCTTCTGAACTGTCATTTTGTTTCTTTCTTATTCTTTGCCTGGAAATTGAGGCAGGAGACCTGTGTTGAATCTGACTATAGAAAATACCCCAGCAGCTGCCGTGAGCAAATTTTCTCGGGGAGATTTTGCTTAGTCACATCCTTCAGTTCCTCTGTCTGGAAATGCCCTTATTAATGTCAGGCAAGCATCTTTCTAATCTGGATGTGCTCTGAAATCCTGGGTTTCTCTCTGGTTTGTCTGGTTCATCTAATTCTTGTTTCTGTTTAGTCTTTGTTTAATGTTGTCTAATATGTGTCTGGGTTTTTTTTTGTTTTTTTTTTTTGTATTTTTCTGAAGCTGGAAACAGGGAGAGACAGTCAGACAGACTCCCGCATGCGCCCGACCGGGATCCACCCGGCACGCCCACCAGGGGCGATGCTCTGCCCACCAGGGGGCGATGCTCTGCCCCTCTGGGGCGTCGCCCTGCCGCGACTAGAGCCACTCCAGCGCCCGGGGCAGAGGCCAAGGAGCCATCCCCAGCTCCCGGGCCATCCCTGCTCCAATGGAGCCCTGGCTGCGGGAGGGGAAGAGAGAGACAGAGAGGAAGGAGGGGGGTGGGGGTGGAGAAGCAAATGGGCGCTTCTCCTATGCGCCCTGGCCAGGAATCGAACCCGGGTCCCCCCGCACGCCAGGCCAACGCTCTACCGCTGAGCCAACCGGCCAGGGCCACATGTGTCTGTTTTTAAGGCCTGAATTAAGGGTTTTTTTGCATGTAAAAATTGGAAATGCTGGCTCTAATATTTACAAAAAATAAAATGTTTTTAGAACTTGTAAGGAGCGCTCAATTAAATTTAAATAGAATAGAATGTAGATCCTTAAGACTTACTGATTTGGTTAGTGCATTGTGAGGTGTGTTCAGAGTTACCAGGCAAATAGCAATTTAAGTATTAGGATTGATCAAAGTTATAGGTTATAATATACTTTGTGTTTAAATTGTCATGTTTATGTGTAAGGTTATATACTCAGTTAGGCAAAACAAAGGAATTGAACAAAATTAAGCAGGGCCCTAAAACGTCATTTCAAGAATTTGTCTCACGGCTAATTCAGGCAGTTAGAAGAATAGTATAAGGATGCTAATTCTGCTTCTCAGGCCACATCCTGCAAAAGGGACCCCAAGGAAATTGGTGATTTGGCTCCTCTGATTTTGCCAATTGGATTTAAAAAAAATAGGTCAGGAATGCCCTGAAATGGAACTAACAATACAAGGTAAATTTAAAGGGCTTTTAGATACTTGAGCTGATGTATCTATTATTGCTAAGCTACATTGGCCTCCTTTCTGGCCCATTCATGCAGCAGCCACAGAATTACAAGGTATAAGGCAGAGTAAATCCCCTCAACAAAGCTCTAGTTTTTACAATGGGAAGATAAAGAAGGTCATTCTGGATTTTTTCAGCCTATGTGCTCTTTGGATTACCAGTTAATTTGTGGGGTAGAGATGTTTTGAAAAATATGGGAGTGTTGCTTGTCAGTTCTAATAGTTTAGTCAATACTCAAATGCTCAATCAGGATTTTTGCCCACTAAGGGACTAGGAAAAGAACAGCGGGGAATTCTCACTCTCATTGAAGTGGCACCCAATACTAGAAGGCGTGGATTAGGATATCAAAATTTAGCATAGGGGCCTTGGTATCCCCTACTACCCCAATAATGCATTGTGCAGACCCAATTACTTGGAAATCAGATAATCCTGTATGGGTAGACCAATGGCCCCTTTCACAGGAGAAACTTAGGGCAGCTGCTCAATTGGTACAAGAGCAGCTTCAGCTTGGGCACATTGAACCATCTAATAGTCCATGGAATATGCCTATATTTGTTATTAAAAAGAAATCAGGAAACTGGAGGCTATTACAAGATTTGAGAGCAATAAATAAGACTATGGAAATTATGGGCCCTTTCCAGCTAGAACTTCCTTTTTCTACTGCCATTCCATGGAATTTTCACCTTGTAATTATTGACTTGAAGGATTGCTTTTTTACTATTCCTTTAAGCCCTCATGATTGTAAGCATTTTGCATTCAGTGTTCCTTCACTTAATTTCCAGGCTCCAATGGAGCGATACCAGTGGAGAGTTTTGCCTCAAGGTATGGCTAACAGTCCTACCTTGTGCCAAAAATATGTTTCTCAAGCTATCTCTCCAGTATGAAGGCAGCACCCTAAGATGTACATAATTCATTATATGGATAATCTTTTTTTTTTCTTTTGTATTTTTCTGAAGCTGGAAACCGGGAGGCAGTCAGACAGACTCCCGCATGCGCCTGACCGGGTTCCACCCAGCATGCCTACCAGGGGGCGATGCTCTGCCCATCTGGGGCATTGCTCTGTTGCGACCAGAGCCATTCTAGCACCTGAGGTGGAGGCCATGGGGCCATCCCCAGCGCCCGGGCCATCTTTGCTCCAATAGAGCCTTCGCTGTGGGAGGGGAAGAGAGAATCAGAGAGGAAGGAGGGGTGGAGGGGTGGAGAAGCAGATGGGCGCTTCTCCTGTGTGCCCTGGCCGGGAATCAAACCCAGAACTTCCACACACCAGGCCGACGCTCTAACACTGAGCCAACCAGCCAGGGCTGATAATATTCTTATTACTCATTCAGATAAAGTCACTGTGTTGACCATTTTGCAACAACTGGAATATTCTTTGAAAGAATCAGGACTTTATATAGCTCCTGAAAAGGTACAGCAATCTTTATCTTTTTCTTATTTAGGACAAATTATTGAGGGACAACAAATTCACCCACAGAAAATAGAAATCAGGACACATCATTTGCGAACTTTAAATGATTTCCAGAAACTGTTAGGAGACATTTATTGGCTTAGACCTTCCTTGAAATTAACTACTGAACTGAAGCCACTTTTTGATATTCTTAGAGGCTCAGCTGAACCAGCTTCTCCTCGGCTACTTACAGCTGCAGGACACAAGTTTTAAAGCTTGTAGAAAAGGCCTTGCAGCAAGCACAATTAAAACACATAAATCCTGAAGAATCAATTGCCTTACTAATTTGTCCCTCGAGTTACACTCCAACGGGACTATTGTGGCAAGTTTCAGGTCCTATTGAATAGACTCATTTGGCTGTTACTTCTAAAAAAGTTTTATCTTCATATTTTGATCTTGTTGCCTCCTTGATTATCAAGGGATGTAGGCGACTCTTACAGCTTATAGGTTTTGAGCCTCAAATTATTATTGTTCCTTTTTCAAAGGATCAACAACAATGGCTCTGGGAAACTTCCACTAAATGGCAAATAGCTTTTGCAAATTTTACAAGCCAAATTGATTCTCACTACCCAGCTGATAAAATAGTTACATTTGTATTTCCTAAAACAATTGTTAATGAGCCCATTCCTGAAGCACCTGCAGTCTTTACTAATGGGTCCAGCTCAGGAATAGCAGGCTTAATAATCAATGGACAAGTTTATACTGAAACATTTACCTTAAAATCAGCTCAAAGAGTAGAACTACATGCCATTATCATGGCTTTTTAGCATTTGCCATATTCCTCCTTTAATCTGTATACAGACAGCAAATATTTACTTACGGTTTTCACTATAGAGACTGCTGTCTTAGGGACAACTGCTGATGAGGAACTATTTCAGCAGTTTCTCCTTCTTCAAAGACTTGTACATCAACATATAGCTCCATGGTTTTTTTAAAAATTATTTTTATTTTATTTATTCATTTCGGAGAAGATAGAGAGAGAGAGAAGGTGGGGAGGAGCAGGAAGCATCAACTCCCATAAGTGCCTTGACCAGGCAAGCCCAGGGTTTCAAACCAGCAACCTCAGCATTCCAGGTCAAGGCTTTATCCACTGTACCACCACAGGTCAGGCAAGCTCCATGTTTTATAGGACATATTTGAGCTCACTCCATGCTCCCTGGAGCTTTAGCACAAGGGAATGGCCTTGTTGATCAAACTACCCAAAAGAAAATTATTGGAGCAACCTAGACAAATCAAGCAATTCAGTCTCATACTGTTCATAACCAGAACGCTGCAGCCCTGTGTAAACAGTTTCAACTTTCTCGGGAAGCAGCATGGCAGATTGTTAAATCTTGTCCAAGAGGTCCTATACTACAATCTGTCCCTTCATTTGGAGTTAGTCCTACCAGGACAACTTTGGCAAATGGATGTTACTCATATACCTTCATTTGACAAACAGTCCTATGTCCACATTACAGTAGATACTTATTCTGGATTTATGGTAGCCTCTGCCAGGACAGGAGAGGCTGCTAAGCATGTTATAGCTCATTGTCTGTATGCATTTTCTATTATTGGACTTCTTGATGTGATTAAAACTGACAATCTTCCTGCATATGTAGCAAAAGCATTTACTATATTTTTTAAACCTTTCAAATTACGTGTATTTCTTTCTTTTTTTTTTTTTTTTTTGTATTTTTCTGAAGCTGGAAACGGGAGAGACAGTCAGACAGACTCCCGCATGCGCCCAACCGGGATCCACCTGGCACGCCCACCAGGGGGCGACGCTTTGCCCACCAGGGGGTGATGCTCTGCCCCTCCGGGGCTTTGCTCTGCCGCGACCAGAGCCACTATAGCGCCTGGGGCAGAGGCCAAGGAGCCATCCCCAGCACCGGGACATCTTTGCTCTAATGGAGCCTTGCTGCGGGAGGGGAAGAGAGAGAGAGGAAGGAGAGGGGGAGGGGTGGAGAAGCAGATGGGCGCTTCTCCTGTGTGCCCCGGCTGGGAATCAAACCCAGGACTTCTGCACGCCAGGCCGACGCTCTACCACTGAGCCAACCGGCCAGGGCTACGGGCATTTCTTAAAATCTTTAGAGTCAAGGTATTATTAAAGTGTACCAAGCAAATATTTAAGGTCAATTTTAAAAAATATATAAAAGGGGGAGTCATATCCTGGAATTCCTGCAAGTCTACCTTATCTTTAAAAAAAATTTCTTTTGAGGCCCTTGCCAGTTGGCTCAGTGGTAGAGCGTTGGCCTGGCGTGCAGGAGTCCTGTGTTTGATTCCTGGCCAGGGCACACAAGAGAAGTGCCCATCTGCTTCTCCACCCCTCCCCCTCTCCTTCCTCTCTGTCTCTCTCTTCTCCTCCCGCAGCCGAGGCTCCATTGGAGCAGAGTTTGCCGAGGAGCTGAGGATGGCTCTGTGGCCTCTGCCTCAGGCGCTTGAATGGCTCTGGATGCAACAGAGCTACGCCCCAGAGGGGCAGAGCATCGCCCTATGGTGGGCAGGCCGGGTGGATCCTGGTCGGGCGCATGCGGGAGTCTGTCTGACTGCTTCCCCGTTTCCAGCTTCGGAAAAGTGCAAAAGAAAAAAAAAATTCTTTTGAATGCCGATGAACAGGAGATGCCAAATCTTTTTCTCCTGAAAACTTCTACCCTCTTTTATTTGATTCAGCTAATGACACTGCTTTGTCTTTTTCCAAATAGCTCCAGATATACTGAAAACGTTTATATAGGTGGATGGGGATCTTCAAACCCCTCAGCGAGATCTTCTGAGCTGGCTTTTAAGGTACCAAAAGGCAAAAAAAGCCCAATAGAGATCAGGTGAAATACCAGCTCTTGGGATATACGCCCTTAAAGGCTCCAACGCCCCAACAGGACCTCATAGAACTCCATCTGGGCCCTGCTTCAATAGTGAAAAGGAAGGTCATTGAGCCTAACTAAGCCTGCCAGACTTACATGCCTCTGCTGTGAGGAAAAAGGGAAGTAAGCTGCCCCCTCGCTCCTCTAGGGTTCAGTCTCTTCCAGCCCTGCTCCAGCCACCTCTGACCTAACCTTGCCCAGAATGCTGGGATTTGTCACTGAAGGCTGAAGGTGCCCAAGGCCGTCAGCCCCACCTACGACACTGTGGACGAGCCTAGGGTTTTTCTTCCAAGTAGCAGGTAAACTGATCTCATTTGCACAAGGGCCACTTAACTATTTCTTGCCTGAATATTCAGGTTTTTTATTCTTCCCTTGAAGATCTCTGTTGTGGGTGTTGATAGTCCTATTTTCTGCTGCTTTGTTTAATATATAGTATTTCCTTTATTCCTCCTGCCTCAATGCCCCACTCATATTTTAGTCTAGGACCTACTCCTAATAGAGAGCTCCTTTTTTCCTAACTTACAAATTTACCTCTGCCACCCAGCTTAGTGTATCCTAAGGTTCTCCTCACCACCCCATGGCTGTAAAGCTCCAGTATAAGACCCCCTGGGTTCATCTTTCCAGTTTAAAGAAAACAAAAGCTCAGTCTCCACACATGCTGCAGATGGCTTTTCCAGTCTACCTGAATCATTACCAGCTAAGAGCAGCGGTCACTGGGACTTGGACGCTAGCTGCAAAGTATAGAAATTTGACAACAATTCCAGTGCCATGCGGACTTTTCCTGAATGTGGACTTTTCCTGGACTCCTGCTCCTGTGACAGCTTTTGATGGACTGAACTGAGGTTGGGTTGCATTTGCAGAGATTTGGAATGGTGTTGGTGCCAACTTGGACTTGTTGAACACGTTAAAGACATTACTCTTTCATACATTCTTGTTATATTGGCTAAGAATTTGCTTAAAGGCTTTAATCGCTGTAATGTTTTAGAATATTTGGGTATCTGTTAGTACTGGCTATCCTAATTTTGTGTTTATTCTGTATTTTTTCAGTCTGCCTCCAAATTAGAATCTGGGAAACTAGGAAATCAGATGAGTGCAATTCTCAGCACACAAATTAAGAATAAAAAAGAAAAGGGGGATATGTTGTGAACTGTAAATGACAAAAAGCTTTTGTAGATTTGAGGCTTAGCAAAAGGCTAAGTTCTCCCCCCTTCACCTCCATATTGGCTATGATGCTGAGTATTTGCACCCACTTCACTTGCTTCCTTAGGTTGCTGGAAGCAATTTACATGCCCTTCTTCTGACTCTTTGTTTTCAGATGTTGGTAGATTTCACTAATGTATCCTGTTTTTGCCTGGGAAGAGTTCCAGTCTTAGCCTTGGATGTGCAACTTTGTATCAAGATCCTTGATTTGCATATGGCTATATAATAAAGCAAACTGAGGCTATGGGGACTCGGATACTGCCAGGCATTTTTTTCTTTTTTTTTACAGAGACAGAGAGAGGGGTAGATAGGGACAGACAGACAGGAACCAGGAACGGAGAGCGATGAGAAGCATCAATCATCAGTTTTTCGTTGTAGCACCTTAGTTGTTCATTGATTGCTTTTTCATATGTGCCTTGACCATGGGGCTACAGCAGACCGAGTAAACCCCTTGCTCGAGCCAGTGACCTTGGGTCCAAGCTAGTGAGCTTCGCTCAAACCAGATGAGCCTGTGCTCAAGCTGGCTACCTCGGGGTCTTGAACCTGGATCCTCAGCATCCCAGTCTGACGTTGTATCCACTGCGCTACCGCCTGGTCAGGCAACTGCCAGGCAATTTGAAGAGTCCTCCAGGTCCCATTATTTTTTTTTGTTTGTTTGGTTTTTTTGTTTTTTAAAGTTTTTCTTTATTTTTTCTTTATTCATTTTTTAGACAGGAGAGGGAGAGACAGAGAGATAGGAAAGACAGAGAGAGAGAAGGGGGGAGGAGCTGGAAGCATCAACTCCCATATGTGCCTTGACCAGGCAAGCCCAGGGTTTCGAACCGGCAACCTCAGCATTTCCAGGTCGATGCTTTATCCACTGCGCCACCACAGGTCAGGCCCCCATTGTTTTTTGATAAGTGTGTTTCCTTAATTCCGCACCATTATTAGGAGCTGTGCTGGTCCACGGCAAGAAATGGATCGCTGACTGCTGTCAGATATTGAAATGAGGTCCTACATCTTACAGTGGTACCCTATGCTGGAGCAGTTGGAAACAACTTTCTTTTTATGGATGATACTGCAAGGCCCCACTGTGTGCATTTTGTCAACAATATGCTAAAGGAGGCAGGAATCGAATGCATGAACTGGCCTTCATGTTCTCCAGATCTGAATCCCATTGAACATGCTTGGGATACACTGGGAAGATGTCTGGCAAACTGTCCAATACCTCCCACAACACTTCTTTTTTTTTTTTTTTTGTATTTTTCCAAAGCTGGAAACGGGGAGGCAGTCAGACAGACTCCCGCATGCGCCCGACTGGGATCCACCCAGCATGCCCACCAGGGGGCAATGCTCTGCCCATCTTGGGGTGTCGCTCTGCCGCAATCAGAGCCATTCTAGTGCCTGAGGCAGAGGCTACAGAGCCATCCTCAGCGCCCGGGCCAACTTTGCTCCAATGGAGCCTTGGCTGCTGGACGGGAAGAGAGAGACAGAGAGGAAGGAGTGGGGAAGGGGTGGAGAAGCAGATGGGCGCTTCTCCTGTGTGCCCTGGCCAGGAATCGAACCCGGGACTCCTGCACTCCAGGCCGACGCTCTACCACTGAGCCAACCGGCCAGGGCCCCCACAACACTTCTTGAGTTGGAAGTTCCCCTGGAGCAAGAGTGGCAGAGGATCCCACAGGAACTGCTGGACAGTCTGATCATCTTCATGCCCCATCACTGTCAATGTGTGGCACTCTGGTCCAGTTTGACATGCTTCTGTTCACCCCACTGTAAGAATGAGACAGCACTGTTACACCAGGTGTGCAGGCTTTATTAGAGGAGAAAGACCTGCCAGGGCACTCCTCCGGGAGAAGAGCACTGAAACAGACTCTAAGGCAAGCATTTATTAAGGTGGGGAGAGCTTTGAGCAAGTGTGTGTTGAGTCATCAATTCTGGTATGCTCCCTTCTGCAGTCCTACGATTTCAGCTTCCTGGAACGCTTTTCCTCGGGGCAGCTGACCACCTCCCTAGAACTTTTCTGCTTCAGGAGTGATAGTAAGTAAGTAAGGGTGGGGTCAGATAGACAATGGAACAGCAAAAGGGCAGTTGGAAGTTCTGATGAATTCATGTATCTATCACCCACCAATATGTCACTTGCTACTCAATCATGATCATTGAGTTTGTATCTCATTAGCATAATCAAACTTTCTTTGACTTGTTTGCTTTTCTGATATTCTTGTTTAATAAAAAAATCTTTTTTTTTTTACTGCTTCATATTCATTTTGAAATATTCCCTAATTTTGGTGAGCAGTATAGTTTACAGGGTGCCCAGGCCACCTGAAAGGTCTCCAACAGATTCATTACATACCAGAGTCTGGGGGATATTTGAAATTTAGATATTTTCATGATGATTGCATACAAATTGACACAGATTTGGGGTTTGCTTAGGCAGAAGATGGTGTCCATCGCCCTGTCAACATGGGGCTCTTCTTTTAGCCCAGGCACAGCTGGAAACCAAGAGTTCCCCACTTTTTAAAAATTTTTTTTTGTATTTTTCCAAAGTTGGAAACCGGGAGGCAGTCAGACAGACTCCCGCATGTGCCTGACCAGGATCCACCCGGCATGCCCACTAGGGGGCGATGCTCTGCCCATCTTGGGGCGTCGCTCTGCCGCAATCAGAGCCATTCTAGCGCCTGAGGCAGAGGCCACAGAGCCATCCTCAGTGCCCAGGTCAACTTTGCTCCCATGGAGCCTTGGATGCAGGAGGGGAAGAGAGAGACAGAGAGGAAGGAGAGGGGGAGGGGTGGAGAAGCAGATGGGTGCTTCTCCTGTGTGCCCTGGCCAGGAATGGAACCGGGGATTCCTGCACGCCAGGCCGACGCTCTACCACTGAGCCAACAGGACAGGCGCAAGTTCCCCACTTCTTAAGCAGCACCTCTGGGACTGAGTGGGGTGGGAGCCCTTGAGGTGGGACAGATGCAAGGAAGGGCTGGCATTTGGGCTGCAGCACTGCCCAGCCCCTCTCCTCTCCACAGTTTTGAGTGTGTGTCAGGAGCCGATAAACAGCTGCTGCTTGACACAGTCACAGCAATGAAGAAGAGGTGCAATGACACTTTCCCTCTAATTTCTTGGATTTATCTGAATTTTCTTTCCCCCCTTTATCTGGGTGTGTGTGCTATCGTTTATGGCACAGGGATAATAACACCATGCTTTCCCTGCAGATTGCTTTCACTGCAGATTTGCAGTAATTTCTCTGGAAATGAAACAGAAGGTGTGAATTCCACAGAAAAGACTATATACCCCCTTGCCTAGGCTTGTAGACATTGGAGCCTGAATATCCCCCTTAAGGGATGGTTGCGGGTGGCTGGAGCCAATCACAGCTGTCTTCCGGCACAACACCAAATTTTTATTGGATAATGCGTAACATACACGGGTCTTTGTATGGCTCTCACAGAATTACATTTTAAAATATGTGGCGTTCATGGCTCTCTCAGCCAAAAAGGTTCCCGACCCCTGTTATAGAAGAATAGAAAAACTTTCCATTCCTCTCACATACCTAGCCTTTAGGTAGTGGAACGTTCTGGGAAAAATAGTTAGAACTTAACTAGTAGATGAAAATAGTAGACAAATATAATTTTTATTAGACAATAGGCTGCTAAGTAAGATGGAATCAATAGTTATTTTAGAAGCTTGTGCCAATATTGTTGCTGCTGCTCAAGTTATTGTATAACTGTATTTAATGGCTTACCACCTGATTTATAGCTTAAAGAAATGTACTAACCCTTTCCTGGAATATTTACTCATATTAAAGCAAAAACAACTGTATTTTGCATACCATGTGATTATAACTTCAATGTATTCTGCATACCATGTGATTATAATTTAGTGTATAAAAATAAAGCTATACTAGCCATTGGCAGAGATGCCTGGCAGATGAGCTAAATGAATTCGGCTCTCTCACTCGTTTTGTGCTGATGCCATCCATTCCTCTGGGACCCCTGGATTCCCCCCAGGGCAGGACCACGGCAGGTGTGTTTTCTGCTGGATAAAAAAGAGAGTGAAGGCAGGGAGAGAGCCTTAGGCAGTGGGGTGTGCCCCACAACTGGGATGTCTGTGGTGTACAGGGTGGTTGGGATGTCCACGGTGGGCTCTTTGTTCAGGACATTGAGGCTGTCACTGTTGAAGGCATCTGCCTGGGGACAAGCAGTGCCTAGTAGAGTCTCCAGGGGCATCGAAGCCATCCACGTATATGTCTCTACAGTCAGGAGACTACGGATTACCAGTCCCTTTAATTAGTGGCAGTATGAGGGCCCATGTTTCTCTTTTCTGTAAAGTGCTGTTGTCTAGGGAAATTGGTTCCCAACATAGACATATGAGCCTGTTGGGCCTGTTGAAGACTTCCTAAAAAGAAGTCCATCCTAAACGCTTCCTTACAAACATCTGACGATCTCAAACACAAACTGCCATCATGGGTAGAACCCAAGTCTGCCCGATGCTGTCTGGAGCTGACGAGCGCAGAGGCTGCCAGGGCAGCTGCGCTGCTACCAGACCTACTGCGCTGGGAAAGCTCCGGAAATGGCATAGGGGGCCGGTGGTTCCGGGCCTAGGGTGTCTTCCTCCAATCCCCAGCAAGGACCGCATCCCAGCCACCGCCCGATTGCCCAACATGCCACTACCATCCCAACAGGTTCAGAAACCCCTGACCCCGCTCACTAGCTTAGACACGCCCCCCCACTTCGTCGCCCCCTTCGTCGCCCCCTTCGTCGCCCCCTCCCCCCACGGGCCCAAACCTCCCCTGACCCCGCCTCAGACTCCGCTCGGACTCCACCCCCAACATTGCCGGGGCTTTACGCCAACTGGGCTCGGTTCTTCGGGCCCGCGCCCCTTCCGAGCGTGGCTCCGCCTTCATGCGCTCCTTTTTGATGACTTGCGCGCGCCGTAGAGGGGCTTGCGTGTGAGGTCGGAGGTCGCGAGGCGGGGCTAGCATCGTTCCCTTCGTTTGCTGCTTCCTTGTGTGCTTTCGCCAAAGTTGAACCTGTGTCCCGCGTTCCGGTGCTGAGAATGGACCTGAGCGAGGAGCTTCCTGCGGGTGCGCAGAAGGACGGGCTGGAGGATAGGCCTGAGGACGGAGCACTGGCCCGCGGCGGGGCCCTCGAGGCTTTCAACGACAGCGCAGAGACTCGCGCTCTCCTGGGCCGCTTGCAGGCGGTGTTCAAGGACCGCACGGCCTGGGAGAGCACCCTGCAGCGGTTCCGAGGTGCGTGCTAGGCCGGAGGGCGGGAAGAGGCTCTGCGGGCCCTGGTGCTGCCCCTTCGTTTCCTTTCGCATGTGACTGCGTAGGCCACTAGCAGGACCCGGTCCCAAACTCGGCGCCTGCCTGAGTGGTGCGGGCGCATGCCGCGCCTGGACGGTGAGGGTGGCTGTGCGGACCCGGGTAGTCTAACTCCCAGTCTTGAGAACACGACGGAGCACAGGTTCTCCCGACAGCGGTGAGAGTGGGGTGAGGCAGGTGCTGAACAGAAACCCTCACCGCTGAAGGCGCTCCGGAGGGGAGTTACTGAGCAGCGCGCCGGCCGGCGTAGGACCAGGTCTGGGGCGTGCAGCCCAGTCTCCTGGAGTTGCGGTGCGTGCTACTGCAGGCGTCCTCTAGTTGCGGGTTGAGGGAGCAAAGGGCTGTGCGGTCTGCTGCGGCGGTCGGCGCCTGGTCCCTGCGGAGCTGCAGCCCGGGAAGTTCAAGGTGCGGGGGCCCTGCTCAGCGACTTGGCCGTCCTCCGGGTGAGAGTGGTTCTTTGAAGCTAATTCGGGGTTTGAGCACACGTGCAGGAGGGTCCTCAGTGGTTCGCGGGTTGCAGCCGCAGTCGACTAACTTCTCGTGTTCTTCCACACTTCGCAAGCTGGAACTTAGGACAGCGCGGAATAGCTCCTGTCATAGCAGCTGCAGCCCAGGCTGCCTATAGCGAGGCAGGGGAGTGTATAGCCTTGCCGCTCCGGGTCCGCCCTTGGAGTGTGTGAGCAGCGGACAGGCTAGCGGCGAACGGGGCCCCGCTTCGGGAGGGTGCGATGGTCGGATGATGGGCAGCCTTGTGCTAGGTAAGGGATTGGTGTAAGCGCTCAGGGTCTGCAGATGTCTCCTAATCAATAATTAAACGATTCCTAAGGATCCCATAGCTACTTAAGTAGGGTTCTTTAATTCAGTAAACCAAGTTTGTAGACCCTTTAGCTAAAGAAATTTCTATACATTTTAAAATTTTTCCGTTGACTTGGGGTGGGGGGAGGAAGGCAGGAGAAAGAGAAGTATCAACTCACTGTGCCACTTAGTTCCATTTAGTTGTGCATGAATTGGTTGCATCTTGTATGTGCTCTGAGCGGGGGTTGAAGCTGCAACCTTGGTGTGCAGGATGCTGCTGCACTGACCTACCTGTCCAGGGCCAATTTTTGCAGTGGTCTTTCTCTTTATTTTTTTTAAAGTGAAAGAGACATAGGGAGTTGAGAAGTATCAACTCATAGTTGTGCACTTTAGTTGTTCATTGATTGCTTCCCGTAACATGCTTTGACTGTCCAGCCGAGCCAGTGACCTCTTGCTCAAGCTGGTGAGCCTGCGCTGAAGTGGCGACCTCAGGGTTTTGAACCTGGGACCTCAGCGTCCTAGGTTGACCCCTCTAGTCACTGTGTCACCACTAGTCAGGTCAGCTTTGTTTTCCTGGGTCTGTAATGACAGCCCTGAGTTCACAGGGCCAACTGAGTGGAAAAGGCATAGCACCCGTCCTTCAGACAGCTGTGAGGAGGGGGGGCAAGGGATGAGCACACACAGTGGCCAGCTGAGCAGACCAGCTTTGGCAGTTGGTTTTTGGATTTATCATTGCTCTGTCACTTGGGCTGGTTGCTCAGTCTGTTTCTGTGGCTGTCATTGGGGGTCAGGACTAACAATACCTTGTGCACAGAACTATTTGGAGGGTGAGTTGAATATCCAAGGGCTTGTGAAAGCCTATTTTCCCCATTCCTGGGCAGTGGTCACGTGGTAAAAACTGCAGTTGGTGAGGTGGTCCTTGGATCTGATAGTAGCAGTTGTAGCTGCTGGGAGTTGAAACCAGGCTGCCTGGGGTTAAGGAGGTCCTGCTGGGAGGGGTTGGTAGGGGGCTTGAGGGTATGTGGGTTTAAGGGAGTCCTGCTGTGAAGGCATTGTTGGGATATGTTAGAGGGGAAACTAAAGGAGTGGAAGGTGCGTGTCAATGAAAGGGAGAATGGAAGCCTACCTGTGAAATAGAGAGGGAAAAAGGAGGAGGAAGGGTTCTGAGAAGTTAGATGAGGACCCAAAAGGAAGGTGTGCAAAGCAAGCCAAGAGAAGGAGGCCAGGAGATGGTGGCACTGAGGGGCTCACCCCGGTTGGCCCCTGCTCTTGGGAGCTGCTTGTGCTGGTGCTAAAGAGGAGCTGACCCTGGAGTCAGCGAGGGAAGACTCAAAGATTTCTGAGGCTCCTGTGCATGTTTACCTTAGTGATCTTTATTCTCATTTTTCTTCTTAGTAATAATGGACAAATACCAGGAGCAGCCTCATCTGTTGGATCCACACCTTGGTAAGAATAGAGGCTGATGACTTTGATTTTAGTCATTTACTGCAATTATAGATAATCACAAAAGCCTGTGTGTGTGTATGTGTGTGTGTTTGCGTGTTTGCCAGGAGGAAAGTGCCTGGGTCTTACTTGTTAGCGGAGCTGGGCTGTTTTATTATTTTTATTTTATTTTATTTTTTTTAAAATTTATTTATTTTTTACAGAGACAGAGAGTGAGTCAGAGAGAGGGATAGACAGGAATGGAGAGAGATGAGAAGCATCAATCATTAGTTTTTCATTGTGCGTTGCAACACCTTAGTTGTTTATTGATTGCTTTCCATATGTGCCTTGACCGCGGGCCTTCAGCAGACCAAGTAACCCCTTGCTGGAGCCAGCGATCTTGGGTTCAAGCTGGTGGGCTTTTTGCTTAAACCAGATGAGCCCGTGCTCAAGCTGGCGACCTCGGGGTCTCGAAACTGGTCCTCTGCATCCCAGTCCGACGCTCTATCCACTGCACCACTGCCTGGTCAGGCCGGAGCTGGGCTGTTTTAACAGAGCTCTGGTAGTGGCATGAGTTCCAAGTGTTCCTTGATGTTGTGGGGAGTGGATGTGATTTGCCTTCTTCCTCGATGCTATTTTAAAAGTACATCTTTTGTTAATGTATGTTTTAATCTGTTTGCCTTGGAGTCTGTGTCGCACAGCAGCAAGTGCTTTTTTTAGTCCTTGCAGAATCTAAGGAGCACACTCCCATGTGTGTCTCCATTTATAGATGGAGACAGTGAGGCTTGAGTTTCCTTTAAAAAAATTTTTTTTTTGGTATTTTTCTGAAGCTGGAATCAGGGAGAGACAGTCAGACAGACTCCAGCATGCACCCGACCGGGATCCACCCGGCACGCCCACCATGGGGCGACGCTCTGCCCACCAGGGGGCGATGCTCTGCCCATCCTGGGCGTTGCCATGTTGCGACCAGAGCCACTCTAGCGCCTGAGGCAGAGGCCACAGAGCCATCCCCAGCGCCCGGGCCATCTTTGCTCCAATGGAGCCTTGGCTGCGGGAGGGGAAGAGAGAGACAGAGAGGAAGGCACGGCAGAGGGGTGGAGAAGCAAATGGGCGCTTCTCCTGTGTGCCCTGGCTGGGAATCGAACCCGGGTCCTCCACACGCTAGGCCGACGCTCTACCGCTGAGCCAACTGGCCAGGGCGAGTTTCCTTTAATTTAATGAGGGGAATGATTTTCTTTTTTCTGTGATGGAGACAGAGAGAGGGACAGATAGGGACAGAAGGGAGAGAGATGAGAAGCACCAATTCTTTTTTTTTTTTTTTTCTGTATTTTTCTGAAGCTGGAAACAGGGAAGAGACAGTCAGACTCCCGCATGTGCCCCACCGGGATCCACCCGGCACGCCCACCAGGGGGCGACGCTCTGCCCCTCCGGGTCGTCGCTCTGTTGCGACCGGAGCCACTCTAGCGCCTGGGGCAGAGACCGAGGAGCCATCCCCAGTGCCTGGGCCATCTTTGCTCCAATGGAGCCTCGGTTGCGGGAGGGGAAGAGAGAGACAGAGAGGAAGGAGAGGGGGAGGGGTGGAGAAGCAGATGGGCGCTTCTCCTGTGTGCCCTGGCCAGGAATCGAACCCGGGACTTATGCATGCTAGGCCGACGCTCTACCACTGAGCCAACCGGCCAGGGCCACACCAATTCTTTGTTACAGCATTTTAGTTGTTTATTGATTAGTTTCTCATATGTTCCTTGACCGGGCTACAGCAGACTGAGTGACTCCTTGCTTAAGCCAGTGACCTTGGGCTCAAGCTGGTGAGCTTTGCTCAAAACAGATGAGCTCGCGCTCAAGCCTGTGACCTCAGGTCCTCTGCATCCCTATGCTCTGTCCACTGTACCACCGCCTGGTCAGGTGGGAATGATTTTCTTTGTTCATTTCTTTTGTTTCTTGTATTGATTTTTTGACCTTTTTTTTTAAAATAAAATTTTATTAATTTTAATGGGGTGCCATCAATAAATCAGGGTACATATATTCAAAGAAAACATGTCCAGGTTATCTTGTCATTCAATTATGTTGCATACCCATCACCCAAAGTCAGATTGTCCTCCGTCACCTTTTATTTAGTTTTATTTGTGCCCCTCCCCCTCTCCTTCCCCTTTCCCTTCCCCTCCCCCTTCTTCCCTCCCCCCGCACCCCGTAACCACCACACTCTTGTCCATGTCTCTTAGTGTCATTTTTATGTTCTACCAATGTATGGAATCCTGTAGTTCTTGTTTTTTTCTGATTTACTTATTTCACTCCGTATGTTATCAAGATCCAACCGTTTTGTTGTAAATGATCCGATGTCATTATTTCTTATGGTTGAGTAGTATACCATAGTGTATCTGTGCCACATCTTCTTTATCTATATATATATTTTTTACAGTGATTTAAAGCCTTTAAGCAAACTCTTGGCCAATACAACAAGAATCCATAAAAGAGTAGTGTCCTTAACATGTTCACCAAGTCCAAGTTGGCACCAACACCATTCCAAATCCCTGCGAATGCAACCCAACCCCAATTCAGTCCATTAGGAGCTATCACAAGGAGCAGGAGTCCAGAAAAAGTCCACATCCAGGAAAAGTCCTCATGGCACTGGAATTGTTGTCACAGTTCTATACTTTGCAGCTCACGTCCAAGTCCCAATGACCGCTGCTTCTAGCTGGTAATGATTCAGGTAGACTGGAAAAGCCATCTGCAGCATGTGTGGAGATGGAGCGTCTGTTCTCCTCTGCCTGGAGAGATGAGACCAGGGTGCTTTTTCCTGGAGCTCTGTGACTGTGGCGTGGTAAAGAGAACCTTGGGATACACTAAGCTGGGTGGCAAAGGTAGATTCATAATAAAAGTTGGCAAAAGGGGGAGAGAGAGCTCTAAATTAGGAGTAGGTCCCAGCCTGAAATATGAGTGGGGCATTGAGGTAGGAGGAATAAAGGAAACACTATATATTGAACGAAGCAGCAGAAAATAGGACTATCAACACCCACAACAGAGATCTTTGAAGGAAGAATAAAAAACCTGACTATTCAGGCAAGACATAGTTAAGTGGCCCTTGTGCAAATGAGATCAGTTTACCTGCTTCTTGGAATAAATATCCTAGGCTCATCCACAGTGTCGTAGATGGGGCCAACGGCCCTGGGCACCTTCAGCCTTCAGTGGCAAACCCCAGCATTCTGGGCAAGGTTAGGTCAGAGGTGGCTGGAGCAGGGCTGGAAGAGACTGAACCCTCCCTTAGAGGAGCGAGGGGGAAGCCTACCTTCCAGTGTCCCTGTTTCCTCACAGCAAAGGCATGTAAGTCTGGCAGGCTTTAGCTCAATGACCTTCCTTTTCACTATTGAAGCAGGACCCAGATGGATTCCTATGAGACCCCTTTGAGGCATTGGAGCCTTTAAGGGCATATCCTAAAAGCTGGTATTTCACCTGATCTCTATTGGGCTTTTTCTGCCTCTTGGTACCTTAAAAGCCATGCTTAGATCTCGCTTAGAAGTTTGAGGATCCCCATCCGCCTATATAAACCTTTTCGGTATATCTGGAGCTATTTGGAAAAAGACAAAACTGTTATTAGCTGGATCAAATAAAAGAAAGTAGAAGTTTGCAGGAGAAGATTTACCCCCCCCTTTTTTTTTTTTGTATTTTTCTGAAGCTGGAAACGGGGAGAGACAGACAGACTCCTGCATGCACCCGACCAGGATCCACCCGGCGACGCTCTGCCCACCAGGGGGCGATGCTTTGCCCCTCCTGGGCGTCGCTCTGCCGCGACCAGAGCCACTCGAGCACCTGGGGCAGAGGCCAAGGAGCCATCCCCAGCGCCTGGGCCATCTTTGCTCCAATGGAGCCTTGGCTGCAGGAGGGGAAGAGAGAGACAGAGAGGAAGGAGGGGGTGGGGGTGGAGAAGCAAATGGGCGCTTCTCCTATGTGCCCTGGCCGGGAATTGAACCCGGGTCCCCCGCACGCCAGGCCGACGCTCTCCTGCTGAGCCAACCGGCCAGGGCCTGCAGGAGATGATTTGACGTCTCTTATTCATCAGCATTCCAAAGAAATTTAAAAATTTTTAAGTAAAATTAGCATGATATGGTAGACCTGTAGGAGTTCCAGGCTATGACTCCCCCCTTTTAAATTTTTTTAAATTGACCTTAAAATATTTGCTGGGTATGCTTTAATAATACCTTGACTTTATGTTTTTTTTTTTTTTTTTTTCTTTCTTTCTGAAGCTGGAAACGGGGAGAGACAGTCAGACAGACTCCCACATGCGCCCGACTGGGATCCATCTGGCACGCCCACCAGGGGCGACGCTCTGCCCACCAGGAGGCGATGCTTTGCCCCTCCAGGGCGTTGCTAGGCCCTGGCCGGTTGGCTCAGCGGTAGAGCGTCGGCCTGGCGTGCGGGGGACCCAGGTTCGATTCCCGGCCAGGGCACATGGGAGAGGCGCCCATTTGCTTCTCCACCCCCCCCACCCCCCCCCCCCCCCCCCCCCCCCCCCCCCGTCGCGCCTTCCTCTCTGTCTCTCTCTTCCCCTCCCGCAGCCAAGGTTCCATTGGAGCAAAGATGGCCCGGGCGCTGGGGATGGCTCCTTGGCCTCTGCCCCAGGCGCTAGAGTGGCTCTGGTCCCGGCAGAGCGACGCCCCGGAGGGGCAGAGCATTGCCTCCTGGTGGGCAGAGCGTTGCCCCTGGTGGGCGTGCCGGGTGGATCCCGGTCGGGCGCATGCGGGAGTCTGTCTGACTGTTTCTCCCCATTTCCAGCTTCAGAAAAACGCAAAAAAAAAAAAAGATTGTAAGAAGTACCCATAATTCGAAAGATTTGACAAAATACAGTAAATGCTTTTGCTACATACGCAGGAGCATTGTCAGTTGTTTTTATTTTTTATTTTATTTATTAATTTTAGAAAGAGAGAGAGAGAGAGAGAGGAGAGAGATAGAGAGAAGAGGGGGAGGAGCAGGAAGCATCAACTCTGTATGTGCCTTGACCAGGCAAGCCTAGGGTTTCGAACCGGCAACCTCAGCATTTCCAGGTCGACGCTTTATCCACTGCGCCACCACAGGTCAGGTAGCATTGTCAGTTTTAACCAGTTTAGGAAATCCAATAATAGAAAAATGCATACAGACAATGAGGTATAACCTGCTTAGCAGCCTCTCCTGTTCTGGCAGAGGTTACTATGTATATAAATCCAGAGTAAGTATCCACTGTAATGTGTACATAGGACTGTTTGCCAAATTAAGGTATATGAGTAACCTCCATTTGCCAAAGTTGTCCTGGTAGGAGTCCTTGAGGGTTAACTCCAAATGAAGGGACAAATTGTAGTATAGGACACCTTGGACAAGATTTTTTGACCTTTTTTTTAAAAAAATTATTTTTGGCCTGACCAGATGGTGGCGCAGTGGATAGAGCCTCAGGCTGGGATGCAGAAGGATCCAGGTTCGAGACTCCGAGGTCGCCAGCTTGAGCACGGGCTCATCTGGTTTGAGCAAAAGCTCACCGGCCTGAGCCCAAGGTCGCTGGCTCGAACAAGGAGTTAGTCTGCTGAAGGCCCGCGGTCAAGGCACATATGAGAAAGCAATCAATGAACAACTAAGGTGTTGCAATGTGCAACGAAAAACTAATGATTGATGCTTCTCATCTCTCTCTGGTCCTGTCTGTCTGTCCCTGTCTATCCCTCTCTGACTCTCTCTGTCTCTGTAAAAAAAAAAAAAAAAAAAAAAAATTGAACAATTCATACTGATAGCAATTATCTTATTTTTCTTAAAAATTTTTTTTTTAATTTATTGATTTTAGTGAGAGAGGTAGGGAGAGAGAGAGAGACAGAGAGACAGGAATATCAATTTGTTTCCTGTATGTGTCCTGACTAGGGATTAAACTGGCAACCTCCGTGCTTCAGGTGGATGCTCTCAACCAACCACAGCCAGGGTTTTTTTTTTTCCAAGATTTTATTTGTATTTATTTTAGGGGAAGGGAGAGAGCAGAGACAGACAGACAGACAGACAGACAGATGGGGGGGGCACAGGGTAAGGAGTAGAAAGCATCAACTCCTATATGTGCCTTGACCAGGCAAGCCCAGGCCCAGGGTTTGGAACCCGCGACCTCAGCATTCCGGGTTGATGCTTTATCCACTGCGCCAACTCATCTCAGGCAGCAGTTTTTTTCTTTCTGCATAAAGTAACAATGCTTCTTGCAGTGGACTTGGAAAGGAGGACGGTAGTAGGAATAATTGAAGTTGAAAGATGGAGGGTGGGCATGTGAGCCCTGAAGCCAGACCACTTGGATTTACATTTTACTCCCACCACTTTGCTGCTCTGTGGTTGAGTTTCCTCCCAGTAAAACTGGGTTATCAGCACTACCTGCCTGATAGGGTTGTTGAGATTTAAAGATGTAGACAGGAAGGTTTAGCTTTACTGTGCACAAGTGCAATTCTAAAAAGCGGGCTGGTGCATGTTGTTCTAAGTAACCAACAGGTTTTGTAGAAGGTAAGCTTTCTCCTGTCTCAGGCAGAATAAACCTTGGCTAATAAGTGATAGCTCAGCTGGTGGAGTCGGAACCCTCATTCACTAATGCCAGGCCCCGTGTATGAGTTTCTTTTCCAGGACCTTTTTTGCCTCTGATAATTTCTAAAACCTGATGTTTCATGCGGGTGTGATGTGCTCTGGGCCTTCTTTTCTTTTTTTTTTTTTTTGTATTTTTCTGAAGCTGGAAACGGGGAGACAGTCAGACATAGACTCCCGCATGCGCCCGACCAGGATCCACCCGGCACGCCCACCAGGGGGCGATGCTCTGCCCCTCCAGGGCATCGCTCTGCCAAGACCAGAGCCACTCTAGCGCCTGGGGCAGAGGCCAAGGAGCCATCCCCAGCGCCCGGGCCATCTTTGCTCCAGTGGAGCCTTGGCTGCGGGAGGGGAAGAGAGAGACAGAGAGGAAGGCGCGGCGGGGGGGTGGGGGGTGGAGAAGCAAATGGGCGCTTCTCCTATGTGCCCTGGCCGGGAATCAAACCCGGGTCCCCCGCACACCAGGCCGACGCTCTACCGCTGAGCCAACCGGCCAGGGCTGGGCCTTCTTTTCTTATCCAAGGCAGTTGTAGACTGAACACTTGCATCTTTCAGCACAGGAAACTTTGTTTCTGGTATGTTTTTAGTCACTTCTCTGCTTCTGCTTTTTCTGGTGCACCTTTGAATTGGATGTTGAATTTCCAGGAGTGATCCTCTGGCTCCCTTAGCTTTTCCCTCCTAGTTCTGCTTTTTGTTTTGCACATGGAAGATGTCTCTGAATTTATTCTGACAGTTTTTACTTTCTGAGTGCTCTTACATTGATTCTGTATCCTAAAATTTTACTGAAGCCGCTTGTTCTAGTATTTTTTATTTATTTATTTATTTATTTATTTATTTATTTATTTATTTATTTTAGAGAGGAGAGGGAGAGACAGGAGAGACAGAGACAGAGAGAGAGAAGGGGGGAGGAGCTGGAAGCATCAACTCCCATATGTGCCTTGACCAGGCAAGCCCAGGGTTTCGAACCGGCGACCTCAGCACTTCCAGGTCGACGCTTTATCCCACTGCGCCACCACAGGTCAGGCTCTAGTATTTTTTTGTGGAGACTTTAGGGTTCTCTCTATATAATATGTCATCTACAAATAGTGAGAGTTTTACTCTTCCAGTTTGGATGCATTTTGTTTTTATTTTTTTGATATTTTGAGACAATCATGTGATCTTTATATCCTTACTGATTTTCTTTTCACTCATTCTGTCAAATCTGGAGAGGAGTATAGAAATATTCAACTGTAGTTACAGATTTGTCTTTCTTTTTTTAGTTCTCAGTTTTTGCTTTATTTTGAAGCTCTGTAATTTTAATTCTTTTTTCTTCATGAGAGACAGACAGGAGAGAGATAAGCATCAACTTTGTAGTTGTGGCGACTTAGTTGTACATTGATTGCTTTTTTTTTTTTTTTTTTTTCAGAGACAGAGAGAGAGAGTCAGAGAGAGGGATAGATAGGGACAGACAGACAGGAATGGAGAGAGATGAGAAGCATCAATCATCAGTTTTTTGTTGCAACATCTTAGTTGTTCATTGATTGCTTTCTCATATGTGCCTTGACCGTGGGGCTACAGCAGACCGAGTAACCCCTTGCTCGAGCCAGTGACCTTGAGTCCAAGCTGGTGAGCCTTTCCTCAAACCAGATGAGCCTGTGCTCAAGCTGGCGACCCTGGGGTCTCGAACCTAGGTCCTCGGCATCTCAGTCTGATGCTCTATCCACTGCGCCACCACCCAGCCAGGCATTGATTGCTTTCTTATATGTGCCTTGATGGCGGGGGGGGGGGAGGAGACCCATGGCGGGGGGGGGGGAGATCCAGCTGAGCTAATGACCCCTTGTTCAAGCCACTGCCCTTTGGACTCAAGGCAGTGACCTTGGGCTCAAGCCAGCAACTGTGGGGTCATATCTATGATCCCACACTCAAGTTGCGACCCCACTTTCAAGCTGGTGAGCCTGCACTCACGCCAGTGACCTTGGGATTTTGAACCTGGGTGTTTAGCTTCCCAGGGTGACACTCTGTCCACTGCGCCACAGCCTAGTCAGGCTGGCATTTTGTTTTAATGTCTTTTTGATTAATACTATAGCAAATGTTTTGTATATCTTTTTTCTCTAGAATGGATGATGACCTTACTGTTGGAAATAGTGCAAGATGGGACCTCTCCAGCTGACCTTGTACATCTGGCTTTTAAGTTTCTTTACATCATCACCAAGGTAACATTTATAAGCACTTTTTTTTGGGGGGGGGAGTTGTTTTGCATACATAAGTTGTGGGTTTTATTATTTTTTTACCATATTTTTGGGATTCAGTATTAGTAACAGTGGGTCCTTTGGCTGCAATAATGTTCAAGGTATTTAGCATTTTGCATTTGAATATATCAAGTACCACCTAACTAGAAAGGAAGAGAGACACAGATGACTTAAGTTTTTTACAAGGATAAAGCAAACTTTGTGGAAATGGAAGTGCTTCTCAAACTTTAATGTGCAGATGAATCTCCTGGAGACCTTGTTATAATAAAGTTAGTATGTCTGGGGTTGGGCCTGATACTCTGCATCCTACAAGCTCTCAAGTAATATCCATGGTTGGCCTGCACATAGTGTTTGCAGTTTTTACCATGGGAGTGACTTAGTCATCTCAGGGTGGGGTTTGTGGTTCTAGGGGTCTACATGTTGCAATAGTGCCTGCTCTGTGGTAGAGAGAGGCCATTGGTCAGTAAGAGTGCACACTTCTCTGCAGCTTGGTTGGTCCAGTGTAGGGTCTTTCCTGAAGGTGGTAAGCTGCAGCATTTTATGGAAGTCTTTTTGTGTGTGTGTGTGTGTGTGTGTGTGTGTGAGACAGAGATAGAATCAGAGAGGGACAGATAGAGACAGACAGGCAGGAATGGAGAGAGATGAGAAGCATTAGTTCTTCATAGCAGCTCCTTCAGTTGTTTATTGACTGCTTTTTCACATATGCCTTGACTGGGGATTCCAGCAGAAAGAGTGACTCCTTGCTCAAGCCAGTGACCTTGGGCTTCAAGCCAGCAACCTTTGAGTTTGTACCAGCGACCATGGGTTCATGTCTATGATCCCACACTCAAGCCAGTGACCCCGCACTCAAGCTGGTGAACCCTTGCTCAAGCCAGTGACCTCAGGGTTTTGAACCTGGGTCCTCCATGTCCCAGTTCGACTCTATCCAGTGCGCCACCACGTAGTCAGGCTTATGGAAGTCTTAATGAGCTTGGGGACCTTTGAGGTTCTCCAGGACTTATTTTTTATAAATTTTACAGGGTAATCACATAAACAAGGTTGAAGCAAAACTTTACTTTGTAACATATGTATTTCTGATGAATCATATGTAAGATTTGTCGCGACCCACAGGTTGAGAACCGCTGTGTTAGACAAATGGGGACTGAACATACATCTATGAAATGACTTAGGAAGCATGGGTAATCTTCTTTAGTATACTAAGTTGTATCACTGTAATATACAATTCTCTTTGATCATTGGGTGGCATAGGTGGTGATTTTTGAAAAAAAGATAATTTTGCCACTCTATATGTTTTCTAATATAATAATTCACTTCCTTTTTTATTTGTTAGGTTCGAGGATATAAAACAGTTCTTCATTTATTTCCTCATGAAGTAGCTGATGTACAGCCTGTTTTAAATATGTTTACAAATCAGAATCCTAAAGATCATGAAGTGAGTGTCCCTTTTCTCCTTTTTGTTTCCAGCTTGCTCCCTCCTTTTTCTTCCCTTATTTGCTGCACCCCTATTCTGGAGTGCTGTCTGCCCGTTTCTTTCAGTCTTATCTTAGGCTGTTTTGTATCACTTTCATTTCTTTTATTTTTGGTTTTCTCTTTTTTTTACATGATACTTTCCCTCTGTAAAGAAAAAACTATGATTCATAGTGTAACTATATCACCATCTAGTTTTCTTTTTTTTTTTCTTTTTCTGAAGTGAGAAGTGGGGAGGCAGAGAGACAGACTCATACATGTGCCCGGCCAGGATCCACCCGATATGCCCATCTGGGGCAGTTGCTCCGTTGCAACTGGAGCCATTCTAGCACTGGAGGCGGAGGCTATGGAGCCATCCTCAGCGCCCAGGCCATCTTTGCTCCAATGGAGCCCTGCCTGCAGGAGGGGAAGAGAGAGCCAGAGAGGAAGGAGAGAGGGAGGGGTGGAGAAGCAGATGGGCGCCTCTCCTTTGTGCCCTGACCCAGAATTGAACCCGTGACTTCCATACGCCAGGCTGACGCTCTACCACTGAGCCAACTGGCCAGGGCCATCCAGTTTTCTTTAACTTGAATTTTCCTGAACTTGAAATATAATAATTTGGGGGGGGGGTGTTATGCTCAGTGAAATAAGTCACCTGGGGGAAGACAAATGCCATATAATTTCACTTATGTGTGGAATCTATAACAAAATAAATAAGCAAACAATTCGAACAGGCTCATAGACATAGAGAGTGGAATGGTCGTTGCCAGATGGGAGGATGGTTAAAGGACTGGGAGAAAGATGTGATGAAATTAGAAAGTACAGATTGAGCCCTGGCCGGTTGGCTCAGTGGTAGAGCGTCAGCCTGGCGTACAGGAGTCCCCGGTTCGATTCCCGGCCAGGGCACACAGGAGAAGCGCCCATCTGCTTCTCTACCCCTCCCCCTCTCCTTCCTCTCTGTCTCTCTCTTCCCCTCCCGCATCCAAGGCTCCATTGGAGCAAAGTTGGCCTGGGCGCTGAGGATGACTCCATGGCCTCTGCCTCAGGCGCTAGAATGGCTCTGGTTGCAACAGAGCAAACACCCCAGATGGGCAGAGCATTGCCCCCTGGTGGGCATGCTGGGTGGATCCAGGCCGGGCGCATGTGGGAGTCTGTCTGACTGCCTCCCCGTTTCCAATTTCAGAAAAATACAAAAAAAAAAAAAAAAAAAAGAAAGTACAGATTGGTTAGTTACAGAATAGTCACAGGGATGTAAAGTATAGCATAGGGGATATTGTTAGTAGTTGAGTACTGGAAATAACGGGGACCACTTTGTAAAATACGACATTATCACCATTCTGCTATACACTTGAAACTAATTCAAAATATTGAAAGTAAACTGTAGTTGAAAAGTAAAAATTAAAATTACTTATGTTGAGGGTCACCAAGACCACTCTCAAGTTTGATGACTTCCTAGGACCACATGCAGGAGTCAGCATATACTTCTGTGGCCATTATTTATTACAGCACAATCAGCAAAGGGAAAGGCACATGGGTCAAATCTGGAGAAACCAGCAGGAAGCTCCCAGAGTTTTCTCCCAGTTGTCACATAGAACACTTATAATTCCCTAGCACTGAGTTAGGAGAACACATGAGAAGTGTCCCCCACGGAAGTTTGTGGAGACTAGAGCCAGGGGTTTCTATGGGGACTGGTCATGTGGGTACTCTCTGCTGAGCACATACTAAAACTTCAGATGCCCAAGAGGAAAGCAGGTGTTCAGCATAAACGTCATGGTTTCTACAAACAGTTTAGGCACAGAGTCGTCCTTGTCAGGGAATAGTGGGAACTGTCGTGAAATCCCAAGTTCCCAGGTGCCCCTGATGGTTACTCATAAGCAGGCCTTTCTGTGGAGAGCAGACAGACCCTAGGTGGGAGCATTCTTCTGCATGTTGCATTCAGAAGAGCCCATGGTTTATAACTACAGCTCAGTGAATGGTCTTAATATGAATGTGCCTGATTTTACTTGACACGGGTGAGGCCTTCTCACTCTCTGCTTTTTGTGTCCTCATGGTGATTCCAGGACGAAAGCTGAATCTTGTTTTATTGACTGATGAAAAGAAGAGCACTTGTCTTTGATCAGAAGTTGAGAATTTTTTTAAGTTTTCTGTTTTTACCTTTTAAAAAAATCTGCTTTCTGTTTTCTCAAAAGGCTAATTGTATGCTGAAAGGAGCCAGTGAAGAAAAGCTGTCATACTGATACTATTTTTTGTTCACTAGCTAAGTCCGTATAACAGAGGATGTGTGTTAGGTTGGGTACGGGGGAGAAAGGATGGTCTGTACCTCAGGCTCTGAGGTCGATGGCATTTGAAGGGCCTGTGGTAGGCAGGGAGGGCACCCAGACTTTGAGGGGCTTGTGCGTTGTCTCTGTCCTTTAAACCAAATAACTTTACTTTGGCTTAACTTCTTAGACTTGGGAGACCCGCTACATGCTTCTACTGTGGCTCTCTGTAACCTGCCTGATCCCTTTCGATTTTTCACGCCTTGATGGGAACCTCCTCACTCAACCTGGCCAAACGCGAATGTCCATAATGGATCGTATTCTCCAAATAGCACAGGTGTGTGTGGTCATGTTAATAGTTACCACTAGTTTGTGTTCAGTTTTGTGCTCATGAAGCCTTTTTTTTTTTTTTAGCGAGAGAGAGGGAAGAGAGAAAGAAAGACAAGGAGGGAGAGAGATGAGAAGTATTAACTCTTAGTTGCAGCAGTTTAGTTGTTTATTGATTGCTTCTCATATGTGCCTTGACCCAGGGCTTCAGCTGAGCCAGGGAGCCCTTGCTCAAGCCAGGGACCTTTGGGCTCAAGCCAGCAACCATGGGGTCATGTCTGTGATCCCATGCTCAAGCCAGATGAGCCCATGCTTAAGCCAGTAACCTTGGGGTCAAACCTGGGTCCTCAGTGTCCCAGGTAAATGCTTTATACACTGTGCCACTGCCTGGTCAAACATGCATTTTGATATTAGAGTTTAGGTATATTTTTGACACCTTTATATTTCAACTGCTGCTATTATTTTTTTGTTATTTTATTATTTTTCATCTTTTAGCGAGAGAGACACGGGCAGACAGGGACAGAGGGAGAGGAAGAGAGAGATGAGCAGCATCATGTCATAGTTGTAGCACCTTAGTTGTTCATTGATTGCTTTCTCATAGGCCAGTGGTTGGCAAACTCATTAGTTAACAGAGCCAAATATCAACAGTATAACGATTGAAATTTCTTTTGAGAGCCAAATTTTTTAAACTTAAACTATATAGGTAGGTACATTCCTTATCGAGGTAGCACTCCCACGTGATATTTTGTGGAAGAGCCACACTCAAGGGGCCTAAGAGCTGCATGTGGCTTGGGAGCCGCAGTTTGCTGACCAGGGACCTAGGGGCTACACTTGAGCCAATGACCCGTTGCTCAAGCCAGCGGCCTTGGGCTTTAAGCCAGTGACCTTTGAACTCAAGCCAGATGAGCCTGTGCTCAAGCCAGAGACTTTGGGGTTCCAAACCTGGGTCCTCAGTATTCCAGGCTGATGCTCTTTATTCACTGTACCACTGCCTGGTCAGGTGAGATGTAGATTTCTATTGATTGATTGATTGATTTTACAGAGACAGAGTGAGAATCAGAGATAGGGATAGATAGGGGCAGACAGGAACAGACAGATGAGAAGCCTCAATCATCAGTTTTTCGTTGTGGCACTTTAGTTGTTCATTGATTGCTTTCTCATATGTGCCTTGACCGTGGGGCTGTAGCAGAACTTGTAACCCATTGCTCAAGCCAGCGACCTTGGGTCCAAGCTGGTGAGCTTTGCTCAAACCAGATGAGCTCGAACCTGGGTCCTCTGCATCCCAGTCCAACGCTCTATCCACTGCGCCACCGCCTGGTCAGGTGAGATGTAGATTTTTAAAGTTACCTATTGTTGCTTTAAAATTACTGTAAACTGAGTAGTTTAACACATGTTTTATTGTCTCAGAATCAGTAGGTAAGGAATCCAGGTGTGGCTTTGCTCATCCCTTTGCATAGTGATCTCCCCAAGTTGCAGTCAAGACTCCCCAGGACAGGGTCTGCTTCTAAGCTTTCATGGTTGTTAGACCAAGGACTTCAATTCTTTGCTTGTTGATTCTTACCACATGAGCCCCCTAACGTGGCAGTTAATTCTATCAAAGCCAGCAAGCTGTATTGTCTGCTGGCAAAGTAGACAGCAAAGTAATGTGTTACCAGATTATGAAAATGATGCCCCTCCAAACACACACATTCTTTTGGTTAGAAGCAAATAATTATGTCCAGCCTATATGAGAGGGATTATTACACAGGGTGCAAGTGCCCATAGGCAGGACCAGGGGCCACCTTAGTGTTGCCTGCCATACTTTTATACCAAACATTCATTGAGCTCCTGCTGTGTACAGACTGTTAATTGCTTTTCACTTATTAACTCACTAAATCCTTTTTTTTTTTTTTTTTGCATATTTCTGAAGCTGGAAACAGGGAGAGACAGTCAGACAGACTCCCGCATGCGCCCGACCGGGATCCACCCGGCACGCCCACCATGGGGTGACGCTCTGCCCATGAGGGGGCGATGCTCTGCCCATCCTGGGCGTCGCCATGTTGCGACCAGAGCCACTCTAGCGCCTGGGGCAGAGGCCACAGAGCCATCCCCAGTGCCCGGGCCATCTTTGCTCCAGTGGAGCCTTGGCTGCGGGAGGGGAAGAGAGAGACAGAGAGGAAGGCGCGGCGGAGGGGTGGAGAAGCAAATGGGCGCTTCTCCTGTGTGCCCTGGCCGGGAATCGAACCCGGGTCCTCCGCACGCTAGGCCGACGCTCTACCGCTGAGCCAACCGGCCAGGGCCCTTTTTTTTTTTTTTTAACAGAGACAGAGAGAGGGATAGACAGGGATAGACAGACAGGAACGGAGAGAGACGAGAAGCATCAATCATCAGTTTTTCGTTGTGACACCTTAGTTGTTCATTGATTGCTTTCTCATATGTGCCTTGACCGCGGGCCTTCAGCAGACTGAGTGACCCCTTGCTCGAGCCAGTGACCTTGGGTCCAAGCTGGTGAGCTTTTCTTTGCTCAAACCAGATGAGCCTGTGCTCAAGCTGGCGACCTTGGGATCTCGAACCTGGGTCTTCTGCATCCCAGTCTGATGCTCTATGCACTGCGCCACCATCTGGCCAGGCTAAATCCTTCTTAATGAGTTGGTTCATTGTTTTAATCTTCATTTTGCTGAGGAGACAGTAGGCATAAAAACAAGTAACTTAGCTGGTTCATATCCTCATAAATGGATCCAGATTTCTAACCAGGCAGTTTGGCTCTTGAGCCTGTGTGTTTTTATGGTGCTCTTCACTGCCCACTTGCACAGAGGCTTCTGATTTTCTGCAGGTCTGTGACTCTTGGCAACATATTTTGAATGTCTTATGTCAGCTCTTTCCCTTATAACCTTTAAGGGAAAAGGTGCTCCATTGTACCATAATTTAAAAATCTCTTACAGATGGAAATTTTGTTTCTAGGTGTGTTCTGTTAGCAGCAGTGTGGTGATGAGCACCTTGATGTCCCTGGGTGCTTACCTCCTAGGCAGGTTGCCAGGTGAGGGGTGTTATATTTCTAACGATTTGGCATCTATATGTGGTTGTTGTCCAGGAAGCCTACCCCAGAGCAAAGCTCTTATAAAAGCATTATTTGAAAAACATTGAGCTTGACCAGCTGATGGTGCAGTGTATAGAGCGTCGGACTAGGATGCGGAGGACCCAGGTTTGAAACTCCAAGGTTGCTGGCTTGAGCGCAGGCTCATCTGGCTTGTGTGTGGGCTCACCAGCTTGAGTGAGGGGTTGCTGGCTTGAGCCTGGGATCATAGACATGACTCTGTCCAAAAAATTAAATAAAAGAAGTTGAGACAAGAATTGGAAACCTTTTAAGGTGGGCCTCTTAAGAAAAGCTAGTCATGGCTCTGGCTGGTTGACTCAGTGGATAGAGTGTTGCCCTAGTGTGTGGATGTCCCAGGTTCGATTTCCAGTCAGGGCACACAGGAGAAGTGACCATCTGCTCCTCCACCCTTCTCTTTTCTCTCTCTTTCTCTCTCTCTCTCTCTTCCCCTTCTGTAGCCATGGCTTGATTGGCTCAGGTGAATTGGCCCCAGGCATCTAGGATGGCTCCATGTTCTCCTCCTCAGGCACTAAAAAATGACTCTGGTTGCAGTGGAGCAACGCCCCAGATGGTCAGAGCAAGCCCCTTAGTGGGCTTGCGTGGTGGATCTTGGTTGGGGTGCATGTGGGAGTCTCTCTGCCTCCCCTCTCAGTAAAATAAAATAAAGGAAAAAAAAAAGAAAAGTTAGCCATTTGTATTCAACCCAGGTGCCCTTCCATTTGAGCAGGGCCTCCTAACTGTTCTGATACTAAATGCTCATTATACAAGTGTGCTCCATGGACAGTCTGTGATTGTTATAGTTGGGTATCACACACTGGTTTTATTTTTCTGCTGTTTTTTTAAATGTGTATCAAGGAGTGTGACAAGCTTTGTGTGGATTTGGCACCTATCTGAGGGTGAGCTTGTTGGCACCTGCAGCTGTTAGTACAGGCTCAGGAGTGGTTTGTGCAGCTTTGGCATTTGGCCTCTATCTGTAAGCTTTGTGAACTTGGGCTCTTGGGAAGCTCCTAAGTGTGGGACTGGCTGGCTGGGCGGACCTTTGATTCAACCTGTGTGTGTAATGGTGCCTGTCATTTCTCCTTTTTTGTAGTCCTACTTGGTAGTCAGCGACAAGGCCCGAGATGCAGCTGCTGTTCTTGTGTCCAAGTAAGTACTCAGTTGGCCTTCCTGTGGCCCAGTTGGTTAATGTATGACTGTTACATTTTGAGAGAGTTTTCTTACATACTCTCTGTTGCCCATGTCTCTATTTTACACAGAAAAGGACACTGGGTTGGCGGGTCTTGGGAAGTAGTTTTTACTTCTCAGTATGGTGTACCTTTCTTTGAGGGAGCACCAGCTCTGTTTCAGTGGGGGAGATCTCTGAACCTATGTGACCATAGACAGTGCCTGTTAGGGGTTCATAGATCACCTGATGCTGGGTTAGGGGCTCCCAGGTCACTTGATGCTGGGCTTAGGACTTGCAGAGGTCACTTGACTCTGGGCTGGAGGCTCACAGATCAGCTGTTGTTGGGCCGGGGGCTCATAGGTCACCTGATTCTGGATTGCGGATTCATAGGTCACCTAATGGCTAGGTTAGGGGCTCAAGTTCACCTTTTGCTGTACTGGGAGCTCATAGAGGTCACTTTCCTCTTGGTTATGAGCTCACAAGTCACTTGATACTGTGCTGGGGCTCACAAGTTATTTGACACTGTGTTAGGGGCTTATAGAGGTTACTTAACTTGGGTTAGGGGCTCTTAGGTCACTCAACACTGGGTTAGGGGCTCACAGAAGTCCTGACACTAGGTTATGGGTTCAAGGAGACCACCTAACAGGCCCATCAAATAAGCAGAGGGCAGATTTAGAATAGGTGTTGTAGCAGTTATATCTGGGGCATGAGCTCACCTCTGGGGTGGTGGTAATCATATGAGCATTTGAAAGTCAAGAAAGCAGTTTATGCTGTGGCTCGTGCAGGTCATGAGCTGTGATCGTATTATTGTGGCTTATGGTAAAAATTCTTAAACATTCTTTTTTTAAAAAAAATTAATTATTTTTTACAGAGACAGAGAGTGAGTCAGAGAGAGGGATAGACAGGGACAGACAGACAGGAACGGAGAGAAATGAGAAGCATCAATCATTAGGTTTTCATTTTGCGTTGCAACACCTTAGTTGTTCATTGATTGCTTTCTCATATGTGCCTTGACCGCGGACCTTCAGCAGACCGAGTAACCCCTTGCTCTGGAGCCAGTGACCTTGGGTTCAAGCTGGTGGGCCTTTGCTCAAACCAGATGAGCCCATGCTCAAGCTGGTGACCTCAGGGTCTTGAACCTGGGTCTTCTGCATCCCAGTTCGATGCTCTATCCACTGCGCCACCGCCTGGTCGGGCTTAAACATTCTTATTAACTAAAGACAGACTGTGTTTTAAACAGGTAAGGATGGGTCTGAACTGTGTGAGACAGCTCAGGTGGTGGGCCCAAGACACGTAAGAGCTGAGTATGCTTGATTCATGAAATGGGAGAATGGAAGGTAGCAGTTTTTCTAAAATAATCTTTTGTATGACGTGGTTTAAAATGTGTATGTAGAATAAATAAAGGAGAAAGCTTAGCTTTTTTTGTTCCTTCTACATTTGTGAAAGTTGGAAATTGAATCCAAAAACTTGATGTTGTGATTGGGAAATGGGCCACATCTCATTCAGGGATTCAGGGTCACCTTATACTTAGTTGTGTTGACATGACCTTACACAAAGTGGCAAGTGAAACCTTTAATTTATAGGGTACTTGGGAGGATTGGTTTAGATGTTTGTGGAGGCACTTGCTGAACCACAGGGCAGACCCTGCATGTAAGAAGCTGATTTTAGGAGCGTGAAGGGAAACGTGAGCCGCCTGAGACACTTGCCAGGAGAGGCCCCTCATGGTTTTGACAAGGACTGAAAAGCAGTGTGGGTTTTTTTTTTAAATTTTTATTTATCTTTTTTGTATTTTTCTGAAGTTAGAAGCGGGGAGGTAGTCAGACAGACTCCTGTATGCGCCTGACCGGGATCCACCCGGCATGCCCACCAGGGGGCGATGCTCTGCCCAGCTGGTTCGTTGCTTTGTTGCAGCCGGAGCCATTCTAGCGCCTGAGGCGGAGGCCATGGAGCCATCCCCAGCGCCTGGGCCAACTTTGCTCCAATGGAGCCTCGGCTGTGGGAGGGGAAGAGAGAGACAGAGAGGAAGGAGAGGGGGAGGGGTGGAGAAGCAGATGGGCGCTTCTCCTGTGTGCCCTGGCCAGGAATCGAACCTGGGACTCCTGCACGCCAGGCCGATGCTCTACCCCTGAGCCAACCGGCCAGGGCCTAAATTTTTATTTTTTATTTAAATTTATTGTGTTAACATGGATTAAAGTGTCCCAGTGAATATAACACCCTCATCCTCAACCCCTGTGTCCCCATCTACACCCCTTTTGCCCCCTGTCCCCCAACTCCCCTCTTTCCTCTGGGATTTGCTATCCTGTTATCTGTATCTCTGTGTTATGTATGTATAATTTCACTAATCCCTTCACCTTCTCTGATCCCATCCTCTCATTCTCCTTCCCTCTGACAGCTGTCCCTCTGGTCCCTGTGACCCTGCCTCTGTCTCTATTTCGCTTCTCAGTTCACATTGTTCCTTAGATTCCACATATAACTGAGATCATACGATATTTGTCTTTCTCTGCCTGGCTTATTTGGGTTCTTTTCTAATTGTAAAAGTAATCATGTGCGTTTTAGATAACTAAAGTATGAAGTACAAAATAAAACTCACGTGTACTTTCATCCCCCAGAGGTGTAACTGCTTTTATCCTTTGTTCTGCCACTGTGAGGGGCATTTGTCTGCAGGTGTGTTGGTGCCCATACTTGTCTATACCAGGTTCTGACAGGCCTGGAGCTTTCTTCAGTCTTCTTTCCACATGATTACGGTGTGAATGTGTTTTTCCTCCAATTTCTTGTTGGACATGTAGACTGCTGTTCTGCCAATTGGTTAGTAATATTCTGTCACGAACATTATACATAAAACTTTGTACCATTGTGATTGATTCTTGGGCATGAGTTCTTAGAATTGGAATAAACATTTTAGAGGTTTTCAAAGAGATTACTTGGGGAGGTTGAACAAGTCAAAAGTCACGTTTTCCCATATTTACCAAAATTGTGTGACCCTATGAATGAAAAAATTTTAACTTATTACCAGCAATACTGAGGATTTGGTAGATTTATGCTTAGTCTTACTTAGCTTCACATCTGTGGGGTGGATGAAGTGAAACCTTAAACCTCTAGTTCTTTCCTGGTGGCCTCTAGGAAAGATGACAACTGGAGCCTCCAGTCATGGCATGGGGACAGGTTTAGCCTCTAGTGGAACTCCCCTTGCCATCTGGTGGTCAGCATGAGCAAATATTCCTTGTGATCGGTTTTCAGCTCATCAAGAGTGCTTCTGCCAGTTTGCCAGGCTGTGGGGCAGCCCAGTACTCTCAAGGGTCTTGGAAAGAGTGAGAGTGATCACTGGACGAGGTCTTAGAGCTACCCTAGGTTATACCACCTCATCACAAGATCCAGGCTGGTTGTGATTCGCATGTCCCAGTCTTTTTTTGGAGGGTTATTACAGTAAGGTCATGGGTGTGCAGGGCAGGTCATGTGTGGCTTTTGTCTTCTGCCTTCCTGTTTCTGGTGTTTCATGGAGGAGTTGCTTGTCTAACCTAATCTGATTGGCTTAAATGCTTTCCCTTCAGTATTTGAGGTTCTGGAGCTACCTGTTTCCCTTTATTAACAGAACTTGAAATATTGGCTGTTTTATGTAACTTGGTGTTATGTATATTAAAAAAAATTAATATTTACAGAGAGAAACATTGACTTGTTGTTCCATTTATTTATGCATTCATTGGTTGATTCTTGTATGTGCGCTGATCAGGGATTAAACCTGCAGCCTTGGCATGTCAGGATGATGTTCTAATCCAGTGGTGGTCAACCTGGTCCCTACCGCCCACTAGTGGACATTCCAGCTTTTAAGGTGGGCAGTAGCGGAGCAACCAAAGTATAAATAAAAAGATAGATTTAACTATAGTAAGTTGTTTTATAAAGATTTATTCTGCCAAACTTAGCGAAAATCCGACAAAGTACTTGGTAAGTAATTATTATTATATGCTTTAACTTGCTGTAACTCTGCTTTATAAATTTTATAAAGTTACTTCCCTACTTTATAAATCACCATTACTGTGGAACCAGTGGGCAGTTAGAAAATTTTACTACTAACAGAGATATAAAAGTAGGCAGTAGGTATAAAAAGGTTGACTACCCCTGCGAGCTACCAGGCCAGGGCCTAAGTTGACGGTATATTGATGCCAAGACATTTAGATGAGAATGTTTCTTTATAGAAACTTTGCAGTAGAAAAACATACTTTTATTTTAATTGGTATGTAAATTTTAATGATTTTATTTATTAATTTTACAGAGAGGAGGTTGAGGGGGGGATGAGAAGTAGTTGCTTCACTCTAGCTGTTCATTGGTTGCTTGTATTTGTTTTGACCAGGCAAGCTCAGGGTTTTGAACTGGCGACCTCAGCATCCAGGTTGGCACTCTACCACTGCGCCACGACAGACCATGCAGTTATGTTAATTTTAAAAGCACATATTTCTGTTTAATTATAAAGGCAGGCTGTGCTCCATGCAGAAAAGTTGGAAATTTTGGGACATAGAAAATTAGAGTTCTGGCTAGATAGCTCAGTTGGAGTGTTCTGAAGTGCAGAGGTTGCCAGTTCGATCCGCTGTCAGGCAGGTACAGCGGATCTCTCCCTCTCTCCCTCTCTTCCTCCTCCTTTTCCCCCCTCCCCTTCCTTCCTGTCTCTAAAGTCAATCAATAAAAAAAGAAAGAAAATTAGAAAAAACCCATATTTGTAGTTCTAATACACAATACATGTGTTGTATTTCTTTTATCTTTCTCTGTACTGCTATTACATTGACCACACACAGTACAATCTCATTGAGTTAGCATCCTGCTTTGTAACTTCACATTACAACTGATTAAATGGCTCTGTTATATGTCCTGTTTTTAGGTTCTGATAGTGGTTTTAGGTACCGACAAGACTTCAGTCTTGTCTTAGGCATTATCTATCCCCTTTTGTGACCTGCCTTCTAATGTCTGTGGGTTTGTTGGTGCAATTTCTTTGCCTAATATGAGCTTCCTGCAACTATAGGGTAGATTATTACCCCCAGGTGATTGGTGGCCTTTTACTTTCTTCTTTGGACTAAAGTTTTAATGTCAAAACTGTAATTTCAAATTTTTTATTTTATTTTTTTAGAGATAGAGAGGGAGGAAGGAAGAGAAATGAGAAGCATCAACTTGTAGTTGCATCACTTTAGTTGTTCATTGATTACTTCTTTTAAGTGCCTTGACCAAGGGACTCAGGCCGAGCCAGTGACCCCTTGCTCAAGCCAGGATCTTTGGGCCCGAAGCCAGTGACAATGGGATCATGTTGATGATCCTACACTCAAGCCGGAGACTTTTGGGTTTCAAACATGGGACCTCAGTATCTCAGGTAGACACTTTATCCACTGCACCACCACCAGTCAGGAAAAACCTGTAATCTTTTCCCTTTATTTAGATATTTACTTTTAAGTTTAAAGTCTTACTCTAATAAGAGATTTTACAAATAGTTTAAAGTTTTCTACCGTTATGTTGTTTAATATGTAATTATTAACTCATCTGGAATTTCTTATGGTGTAGGATTATACACTAGATCTTCCTCCTCTCACAGGTAAGTAGTTTTTTTTTTTTTAATTTTAATGGGGTGACATTAATAAATCAGGGTACATATGTTCAGAGAAAACATAGTTGTTCTAGTATTTGACTTTTCCATTAATTTGTGATACTTTTTAAAAACGAAGTTTTTGCCCTGGCCGGTTGGCTCAGCGGTAGAGCGTCGGCCTAGCGTGCGGAGGACCCGGGTTCGATTCCCGGCCAGGGCACACAGGAGAAGCGCCCATTTGCTTCTCCACCCCTCCGCCGCGCTTTCCTCTCTGTCTCTCTCTTCCCCTCCCGCAGCTGAGGCTCCATTGGAGCAAGGATGGCCCGGGCGCTGGGGTTGGCTCTGTGGCCTCTGCCTCAGGCGCTGGAGTGGCTCTGGTCGCAACATGGCGACGCCCAGGATGGGCAGAGCATTGCCCCCTGGTGGGCAGAGCGTCGCCCCTGGTGGGCGTGCCGGGTGGATCCCGGTCGGGCGCATGCGGGAGTCTGTCTGACTGTCTCTCCCCATTTCCAGCTTCAGAAAAAAAAAGAAAAAAAAAAAAGAAAAAAAAAATAAAAACGAAGTTTTTATGCAGAGGAGGGTTTGTCACCTCACCTATGCTGTTTCTCTCTTAGACCAAGTTACTGAGTTAATCAGCATGTGGTAACAGTAGTGATGATGGTACTGAGTAGCCATCTGTCCCATGAATGTTTTGCCTGGGCATTCTTTGTCCTTCTGTCTAGTTCTGTCATTAAGGTTTTTTTTGGTATTTTTTTCTGAAGCTGGAAACGGGGAGAGACAGTCAGAAAGACCCCCACGTGTGCCCGACCGGGATCCACCTGGCACGCCCACCAAGGGTGACGCTCTGCCCACCAGGGGGCGATGCTCTGCCCCTCCGGGGTGTCGCTCTGCCGTGACCAGAGCCACTCTAGCGCCTGGGGCAGAGGCCAAGGAGCCATCCCCAGTGCCCGGGCCATCTTTGCTCCAATGGAGCCTTGGCTGTGGGAGGGGAAGAGAGAGACAAAGAGGAAGGAGGGGGGGGTAAAGAAGCAAATGGGCGCTTCTCCTATGTGCCCTGGCCGGGAATCGAACCCGGGTCCCCCGCATACCAGGCCGACGCTCTACCGCTGAGCCAACCAGCCAGGGCCTGTCATTAAGGTTTTGCTGATAATTGTCCTAGTCATTCTTGTGGGGCTTATCTCTAAAATACCTGCACATGTTAACTGAGCTCAGTCTGTGAAGGAAATGGGGCCTGTGATGTAATTTCTCCTGAAAGGGAAGGAACTGGAGGATTCAAAGATCTTTGATTGTGTAGAAGGGTCCTGTTTCTATAAATATGTACTTTTTTTTTCTTTTTTTAAATTAATTTTTAGAGAGGAGAGAGAATGAGAGAGAGAGAAGGGGGGAGGAGGAGCAGGAAGCATCAACTCCCATATGTGCCTTGACCAGGCAAGCCCAGGGTTTCGAACCGGCAACCTTAGCGTTCCAGGTCACTGCTTTATCCACTGCACCACCACAGGTCAGGCTATAAATGTGTACTTTAAAAAAAAAAATTTTATTTATTGATTTTAAGAGGAGAGAGAGAGAGAGAAAGGCGGGGGGAAGGAGGAGTGGGAAGCTTCAACTCGCAGTTGCTTCTCACATGTTCCCTGACTGGGCAAACCCAGGGTCTCGAACCAGCGACCTCAACATTCCAGATCAATACCTTATCCACTATGCCGCCACAGGTCAGGCAATGTGTATGCTTTATCTATGGTTTAGATATCTTTTCTGTTTTTGCTTTCTGTATTTTTAAACTTAACCCATAAACATATTTCTTTCTGTCCTTTTTTTTTACAGAGACAGAATCAGAGAGAGGAATAGACAGGGATAGACAGACAGGAACAGAGAGAGATGAGAAGCATCAATCATTAGTTTTTCGTTGGGACACCTTAGTTGTTCATTGATTGCTTTCTCATTCGTGCCTTGACTGTGGGCCTACAGCAGACCGAGTAACCCCTTGCTCGAGCCAGTGACCTTGGGTCCAAGCTGGTGAGCTTCTGCTCAAACCAGATGAGCCTGTGCTCAAGCTGGTGACCTCAGGGTCTCAAACCTGGGTCCTCCACATCCCAGTCCGACCCTCTATCCACTGCGCCACCGCCTGGTCAAGCTATTTCTTTTTTTTTTTTTACAAGAAAAATAATAACATACTAAATCTTTATGTTAAATAGTAACATACTAAATCTTTCAAAGGAGCCTTAGGTTTTTTACCTTAATCTGGGAACTCATCTTGTGTGATTTTGTTCGAGTGTGTCCCCTGATATGCAGCACACAGAAGGTTGAACTGCCCAGCCGGGTGCTATGGTGCAGAGAGGTGGGCTTGACCTCTGGTGAAGGTCCCAGTAACATTGTTAGGGTGTGTAGGGTTCTCTGGAGGGGCAAGTGGTCTGAGTGTCTGGTGCTGGGACTAGTCTGCCAGCTCAGCTCTGGGCCTTCTCCTGTCCAGGGGGCAGCCCTCTGTGGGCACTGGGCCTGGGCATGCTATCATGTCTCCAGCCTGTGGGCCAAGGTGGAGGTAGGTGGGGGAATAGGTTGCTGTGGCATGGCTCTCATTATGTGGCCCCTGTGATCATGGGGTTGTAAGCAGGGCTGAGGAAATTGAGATAGGGTCTACATACCAGTCACCCAGTTGGCAGAGGTGCAGATTGTGGTGGAAATGCCTGGACATCCTTCCAGAAATGGGCTGGGCATATGAATTTGCCTTTGTCACCAGCATCCTGAAGTTTGATAAAAATCCTTAGTGATTGATGATCTTCAGGTGTGCACCCTAACCTAGAAGAGGGGCAGGAATACAGTCTTGGAGCCTTTGCTCAGCTCCTTTTTCTCTTGAGTTAGAGACCTTACCCTTTTTCCGCAGTTTCCTGACCAAAGGCTAAGCTTCTGCAGTGGGCACTGGGCGGAGGTTCCTGCAGGAATGTTGAGGAGGGTGGGTGTTGGAACCATGTTTTGGCTCACCCAGGGCAGCTGGCTGGGTGTGGACCTGAGGAAGACGAAGCAGCCAATGTCTTGAAATAGGGGTTTGTTTCCAAGGCTGACTCTCCCTCATTGTCATTTGTAGGGACTGCTGAGGGGAGTGTGAGGTCCTTACAGTTTACGAGAACTTTGTGACAGTTTATATTTGGAACTTCTTCCTGATGTTCTCTGGTTACACCTCCCCTTGGGAAGTCATTCCTGTGCCTCTCAAAGGCAGTCCTGTTTCCTACCCTCTCCTTACTTAGCAGTTTCCTTCCTGTTATTTGTATCTTTATTTTTTTCCAAGTGAGAGGAGGGGAGATAGACTCCCACATGCACCCCAACCTGGATTCACCCAGCAGCCCCAGTCTGGGGGCTATGCTTTGCCCATCTGGGGCTATGCTTGCAACCGAGCTATTTTTAGCACCTGTGGCAGAGGCTCCATGGAGCCATCCTCAGCACCCAGGCCGATGCACTCAAACCAGTTGAGCCATGGCTGTGGGAGGGGAAGAGAGACAGAAAGAGCAAGAAGAGGGAGGCGGAGGTATGAAGAAGCCGATGGTCACTTCTGCTGTGTGCCCTGACCGGGAATCAAACCTGGGACATTCACACGCCAGGCCAACACTCTACTACTGAACTCACTGGCTAGGAATGTTATTTGTTTCTTTCCTGTGTTTCTACCACCCAGGAGGCATGGGCTCAGCCTGAGCCACTGAGTCAGAGCTGGAGGATTGGCATGTGGATGGGCTGGGGAGGAAATAAAGCACTAGACTTGGTGTGGGAGCTGGAGAATGGCTGCCAGCCCAGGCCAGGTATATGAGAGGGTGGGTGAGAGCTGGTACACCCATCTGAGCTTTGGGGGGCCGTAGAGCTGAGTAGATGCCTGGGAGGTGTGCCACGGACACCAGCTGGAGCTCTGCATGGGGAAGGTTGACCCCTGGCAGCTTCATGGAGAGAGTGGGGCCTGGTGCTAGGCCAGGCCTTGCATGGGGGCTTGGCAGCATCTTCATTTCTTACACTGGGGGTGTTGTAGGGTGTCTATGTTAGGAGGAGGATGTAATCCATACAACTGAGGACAGAGGATGTGGTGGGTTTGCAGTATGAGTGCTCAGTTGGGCCTGTGTTGAGCTGTCACCTGCCTGTGCTTACTTCTGGCAGGTTTGTCACACGGCCTGATGTCAAACAGAAGAAAATGGCGGATTTCCTGGACTGGAGTCTGTGCACTTTGGCCTGCTCCTCCTTCAAGATCATTGAGGGGGTCATTGCCATGGACGGGATGTTGCAGGCCCTGGTAAGCCCTGATCTGGTGGAGGGGGACTGTCAGGTCAGCTCTTGTAGCTAGCTTCCCAAGCGGCGGATCAGGAAGGTATTCAACCCTGACAGGATAGTGAACCAGATGTCTTTTCCACTGTTTTGGACTGTACCTTAGGGCAGCCCAGGGCTCGTGGTGGTTTGTCAGTGAGGGCTTGCTGCTCTAGTGGAGATGGGCTGAACTGGCCTATGTGTCACCACCAGGGGGCAGTGGTGCCTGTGGAGCTGGGGCAGGCAGGCAGGGGTGCATCCTTCCCTGGTTTCTTGCTGCTTACCTGTATTGTTGAGTATAATTATTAGAATTGGCTCTAATGAAATCAGGCAGGTGATTTGAATTTTGATTTTATGCAGATACTCAAGGTTTGTAACAACTGGGTTAAACACAGACCCAACACCTACTCTTTCCTGGCTGTCCTGCTTTGCTCTTCTGTGGTGTTATCTCTTCTAAGTGGTAGCAAGGAAAGATCTAGTTCAAGTTTCACAGAAGAGGAGTGGCTGCCCATGCCGTGAAGCTCTCCAGTGGCTTGCCTTTCCAGGGGTGTGAACAGCTTTCTGCAGCCGCCACCTCCTGCTCTTTCATTGCCATGGGGAGAAGTTGATCTTGCCCTTGTCTGTGAATTTGTAGAGGGCTTTGGTCCTCTTTTGGGAGAATAGGACACTTTGGACAGCATTTATTTATTTTTGTAACAGAGAGAGAAAGGCACAGACAGACAGGAAGGGACAGAGATGAGAAGCATCAATTCTTCATTGCAGCTCCTTAGTTGTTAATTAATTGCTTTCTCATATGTGCCTTGATGGGCTGGGAGGGGCGGCTACAGCTGAGTGAGTGATCCCTTGCTCAAGCCAGCGACTTTTGGGCTCAAGCCAGTGACCATAAGGGGTTGTATCTATGATCCCGTGCTCAAGCTGGTGAGGCTGCGCTCAAGCTGGCGACCTTGGGGTTTTGAACCTGGCTCCTCTGTGTCCCAGTTTGACGCTCTAACCAGTGTTTCCCAACCTTTTTTGTGCCATGCCCCACCTTAACCTTTTTAAAACTTTTATGTCCCCCCCTATGTAACATACATAATTTTTAACATTAAAAAATTGATTTGTTCACTTAATAAACATAAATGATAGGTTCTAGGAAGAAATCACTATGAAATTGTTAACAAAACACAGTAAGTAAAATTTCAAAACATATAGTGAAAAACGGAAATTTAAATTCCAAATAATTTTAATACAGATTTTTCTATATTAATTTATTATTTTAATTTAGTGTGATCCTTGCGCTTGATGCTTGCTGCACAGAGATTTTATATTAGGTTCCAATTTGGTTAGCTTTAGTCTCAAGTCTCCACGTTGTGTTATATCCAGCCGATTTCTTTTTTTTACCAGTAAATCATTTACAGCACTAAATCCACATTCAGCTAAAAATGAAGATGGAAATGGTAGCAATAGTTTTCTTGCACATTTGGTTGAATTTAGGTATTTGATTTTTGTTTCCTCACAAAGCCATGCCATCGCTCCTTTGATATTATATAAAGCTTTAACTGACTCATCATTTTGCAATTCTGCGAGTTCTTCTTGATACTGCATATTTGATATATCAGACAAATCCACTAACATCGGCTGCATCATCCATGTTGGGAAATCAACTTGTTTTAAATCAGAAAATCTTTCTTTTAAATCAGCCGATAGAATATTCAAATGATTGACAATAACAAGTAAAGCGGTATCAGTTACTTCACATTTTTGGAGCCAGTGAAACTGTTTAAAGTTTTTGTTGTTAATATGTTTCTGACATAACTCAATATTGGTAATGAAACCAAATATCTTTGCTTTTGCATCGACAAGAGTTTTATTTGTTCCTTGAAGTTGCTTATTTAATATATTTAGTTTTTCAAAGAAATCGGCTAAATAACTCACAAATGCTTTACTATTGTTAACAGATACTTCATTTCAGGTTTGTCGCTTAAAAAATCACTAAGAGTATCAAATAGTTCCATAAATCTTTTCAAACAGTTTCCTTTAGATAGCCATCTTACTTCAGTATGAAGTAAAAGTCTCACATGGTCTTCATTTTGTTCTTCACAAAATAGCTTGAAAAGACGCTCACATTTGGCACTAGCTTTAATAGCATTAACACACTTTATTACTGTATGTAATACTTCATTCAGAACAGGCGAGATGTTTTTAGCTACCAAGTTTTCCCTATGAATAACACAATGCACAAGAATCATTTCTGGATTTGCATCTTTCATCAATTTTAAGCAGCCATTTTTCTTGCCCATCATATTGGGAGCACCATCTGCAGCACAAGATGTTTTATTTCTCATTGGTATATATCATTGACATCTAAGTAGTTTTTTAGCTTATTATATATATCTTTGGAGGTAGTGGTGCTTTCTGATCTTTTACAGAACAACATTTCTTCAGCAAAATGTCCTTTATCAATATATCTTAGGTAAGCTATCAATACTGCCTCACTGTCTCTCAAAGTTGATTCATCCATTTGCAAGGAGAATTTTCTTGTTTTCAGCTTTTCAATAAGTTGTTTTTCAATATCCTCACTCATTTTGTCTATTCTTCTGCTAACAGAATTGTCACTGAGTGGCATAGCTTTTACATCTTTGTCATCTTTTTCAAGAACCCTTTTAAGAAATGCTGATGTTGATGGTTTTATTAAATTCTCTCCTATAGTGTGATTTTCTCCAGTTTTAGCGATGAATAAAGAAATTTGATAACTAGCCTCAAGAACACAATTATTAGTTGAAGTATGAGCAGTAAATAGAGACTTTAATGTTGTTCTTTTTTCAAAATTTTTCTTTAAAGTTTTAAAGTAACTCAAATCTGAATTAATATGAGCACTATGTTTCGCCTTCAAATGCGCCTCAAGACGACCTCGTTTCATTGATTCGTTGGTCAAGCATTGCTGGCATAAAAGACAAAAAGGAATCCGTTCATCATGAACAGTGGGTATGAACCCAAATTTTAAATATTCCTCCGAATATTGACGAGTTTTTTTCTTGCTTGCACCACTCATTTTACTATGGGCTATAAGAAATAAAAATAAGATCAATTAAAAACTAATATTAAAATATGTGTTAAAATATATTCAATGTGACATAGAGTAAACGTATACTAAAAACTAATATTTATTTAAATGTATATAACATATTTACTACACTACCACCGCAAATCAAAAGGTATCTATATTTTTTCCACTTGACAAAATTTTCTGGAAAGTTATGCTTCTAAAATTAAAATTGTTGTGCATGCACTATTATAGCCCCAATAATATTTATAAAATATTATTGTTTTCTAGCCCCGATGCAAGAAGTACTTAATAAAGAGTTTAATATTGATATAAATAAAATCAAATACTTACCAATTATATCTATACAATATATATATGTATTGTATATTTATTAAATCAACGAGCTTTTACAACAGTTTTGACTGACACTTATTTCAAATTAACACCAACTGAATGATGTGAAACACTACAGAAGTTGTGATGGGCCAATTAGGTGAGAATAGTGAATTTTTAAAACATCCGGGGTTCCCCGCGGCAGACGCCACGCTCCGCGGTGAACCCAGGACGAAGATTACTTGACGACGCTAATCACCCAGTTGATATTTTGGTCTCGTCAAACGAAATTATACTTAATAGTTATTTACCGCAACTATTTAAGAATTGCATTTTTTGTTAAATTTGGCACCGATATCTAGCATTGCATTTAAATGGCCCGGGGGGAAAGAGTTAAAGTCGTGTGGAGTCCATTTTCAAATTGCCCCCCTTAACTATCGAATTGCCCCCCTGTGGGGCGTGGGCCCCACGTTGGGAAACACCGCTCTAACCACTGCACTACCGCCTGGCCAGAGCTGGCCAGCATTTAAATGGAGGTGTTTGGGCCCATGATTCATTGTGATGTCATCTTCTTGGGTATTGCTGTCATTGGCTGTTTCTGGTTCTGATGAGGGGTAGGAGGCTGGAGGGCTGGTAGAAAATGGGGTGATGGTGTGGTAACCCAGGGCACTGGGCATGGGATGTGGGAGGCCAGATGGTGATGGCTAGGTGTGCTGTGGCTCCTCAAGGAAAAAGGCCTCTGGGCCCTGAGGGAGTTGACCACCTGGTCTTTCTTTCAGAAATGTTCTTGGCATTTGCTTTTCATTCATGTTACCAGTGTCTTCAAGAGGTATTGCCATTCATATGATGAGAACATTTGAGACATTTAAAAAGGAAACCTGGAGCCTGGCCAGATGGTGGCACAGTAGATAGAGTGTTGGACTGGGACGGTGAAGACCCAGGTTCGAAATCCTGAGGTCGCTGGCTTGAGCGCAGGCTCACTAGCTTTAGTGCAAGGTTGCTGGCTTGAGCCCAAAGGTTGCTGGCTAGAAGCCCAAGGTCTCTGGCTTAAGTAAGGGGTCACTCACACTGCTGGAGGCCCCCCCTATCAAGGCACATATGAGAAAGCAATCAATGAACAACTAAGGTGTCACAACAAATCTCCCTTCCTGTCTGTCTGTCCTTCTCTCTGACTTCCTCTCCGTCTCTCTCAAACTAAAACCTGAAAAAAAGCATTTCCAGACTTCCTGTTAAAGTAATGTTTTTTTTCATGTTTGCTTTCATTCTGTGAGTAATGTATTATCTCAACTTTAAAGAAACCATTGTATAATTCAATGGTTATTTTGTATGTGCGCAGGGTTGTGTGACCATCACCACTATCTAATTCCAGAGTGTTCTTTCTCATCCCCCCTAAAGGAAATTCTATACCCATCAGTATTCACCCCCCATTCTCCCTGCCCCAGCCCTATCTGTGGATTTGCTTATTCTGGACATCTCATACAAATGGAATCATACAATGTGTCCTTTGTGTCTGACTTCTCTCATTTAGTGTGATTTTTTTTTTTTAAGGCTTCCATGTTGTCAGTGCTTTCGTCTCTGTTTATGCCCCAATAATAGTTCATTTATAGGTATCATCTATGGTGGATGGTGCTAATCTGAACTCAGTGTATAAGTTTTTGTTTGAGCATGTATATTCATTTCCCTTGGGTACATAACAATAGTTTTTTTTTTAATTAATAAGTTAAATATCTTTGTTTACAGGATCTTAAAAATTTTTGTGTGTGTGAACATTTGTCATATTGATGAAAATGGGGTATCTATATGAACAGGTGCATAGCCTGTGCCCTCAGGTGGCTCTCATTACAGCTGTGTGTGGGGGAGTGGCACTTAGAATTTTACTGGGATTTTCAATTTAATTGCTGTGATGAAAGTCAGCCAGGGTGAGGCTGCCCTGGGAGGCTGCCCAGTGTGGAGTGCAGGGTTGGGGTGGCACAGATCATGGTGTGTGCCCTCTGGGCCATCGTGACATGGATCCTGGGAGGAAGCATTTATGTTTTAGGTAATTCTGGTGAAGGATATGAGTGGATGGGTTGAGATGGTTTATTTGAAGGTTTGGGTATAAGTAGATTACTAATTTTTTTGCCATGAGTCACATTGAGAAGTCTTAGGTCATGGAGATGCCATGATAGATCTGACAGAATATAGCCGGAGCCTGTCAATCCACGGTGACCTGCAGGGGAGAGGGTGGCACTACTGGAGGGGCAGCATATGCTACTGAACTGGAGCCAGCTATGACTGTCAGAGACTCCTATTGGCAGGGCCAGCTGTGTGGCCCCAGCCCGGGTTGTGCCCAGAAGGCTGGTTCTCTGTACTAGGCAGCAAGGGGCCTGTATGCTCAGGCCACCTGTGAGAGTGCCCTGATGGTTTCCCTGTCCTCAGGCTCCAGCTTTTTTATCCACCTGATCATCAGTGTGGTTTAGATGAACCAGGTGAACATGTAATAAGCACCATGGAAACAGGAGTTGGTTTTTATTTTTCTTGAAGCCTATTCCTTGGCTCAAGAAGGTCCTGGGGCCACTCTGTCCAGTTCTGCAGTTGCTTTGCCCACAGGTTTCTCTTTCCTTACATTTTTTATCATTGTTCTGCTGTCTCAAGAGTGTTCCTACATCTTTTTCTTCCCAAGTGTCAGGTACATGGATTAGACAGCAACACCTGGTGTTCCAGTGGGCAAGCCTGCTGCCAGGTGGGAGGGGATGGTGTTCCATCCAGTGGCACCAATCAGCCTGGGGTCTGGATTGCCTTTTATTTGGATGTTTCCCAAGCGCCATACTTAGGAGGGAAATTATTTTTGTTTTTCCTCTTGAGGAATAAAAAGATTTTCCCAAGGCTTAAGGAAGCCAAGCCCTCACAGGGATGAGGGCAAAGGATGAGGAAGGCGTGCCCCCTTCCCTGGCAGGGGGTACTGGACAATTTGTGGGCCGCACCTCAGCAATCTGAGAGACATACCTTCAGCGAGAATGAACAATTGCCTCATGAAGCAGCCAGGATCCCTGGGAAGTGAACACATGAATATACTGGGAAGTAGTGGCCTGCAGGGCCAGGAGCATCCCCCTACCCCGAGAAAGCCTAGAGTCTTTCTGGAGTTTTGCATCCTGTTTCCTTTATTTGAAGGAGCAGTTTTTTGTAATTGCTGTTGCCAACCCTGGCAGAAGGATTCTGAGCTGGGTGCTGAGCTCTCCTGGGCGAGTGGAGCGATTTCACCATGAGCGCATCAGACCTGAACAGCAGAGGCTGGGCGTCTGCTGTGCATGATGAAACTTGCAGGCATGTTGTGCTTTAGAATTTCCTTTGATGCACTTGGCTTCGTTTTTATCCACCTGTTCATTAGTGTGGGCTAGGTGAAACAGGTGAACTTGTAACAAGTACCATCGAAACCAGCAGTTGCTTTTTATTTCCCTTTAAGCACATGCCTCTTGCAGCGATGGATTTTAACTCCTGTGTGAGGGAAACAAGTGTTTGGCAACCTCATTGCACTGGAAGGCCCCTTTGCTCTAGCTTTTAAAACACTCTTTGGTTTAGTCCCACTTGAAGCAGTAGGATTAATGCCAATGAGGAAATTCAAGAAAGGAAAACAAACTTGAGAATGGCTGTCACCTGACTCTGCTGTAGCCCTGCTCACTTAGTGATGGTGGTGCCATCTTGGCTTTTATTGCTGGGAGATTCTGCATTCTCCAAGGGCTGGGAAGTGGGTGGAAACGTTTATTACTAAAAGCCAAGGTCTTCTGGGGTAAAAGTGCGGCTGCCACCATGGTGGTTGTAAACTGCTCTTTTTTACTAGCTGTTAGGGTTGCATTTCCCCATCACAAGTTTATTTTATCTTTGACAAGAGGCTACACCTTGTTAAAGGAGAAATAGTTGCTAACAACCACATATGAAACCAGGTAAACAGCAGGTTGCAAGTGCCTGCAGCCTTGCTTAGTGCCTAGCGCACTGAGGGCCAGTGCCAAGAGCCTCTGCCCAGGTGGGAGCAGCTGCCCCAGCACCGGAACTTCCCAACTCCAGATGTCAGGGTGGTTCTGCCCTGGGCATTTTGCTGCCCCATGGAGGCTGATGTAAGTGGGCCAGTCCTGAGCCTGGGGACACTAGCAACACCTGTGACCCCAACAGAGAGGGCCTTGCTCCATACCCCACCTGTAGAAGGGAAATAACAAACCTCTTACCTCAGATGGAGGTGTGATGGCTAATTAGTGTATGTCCTGCTCTTTGAAGATGAAAAGAAGCCACTTGATTATCCAAAACAGTTCTCATGTTGGGCTTTGATTTCTTTCAGGATTCCTTGGAGAATAGCACCCAATGGTTTTCTTTAAGGTTCAGTTTGGCCAGAGGACAGGTTGTCCAAATTGGGCTTCTTAGTCACAGCACTCGCCTGGGGCAGGGTTCTGGGTGAAGGAGAATGTGGGAATAACCATTTGAATATGTACAAGCATAGAAATAGGATGAAATGAGGCACTTTCAGTTTCCTTGTAGGATTAAAACCGAGCAGCTAACTCTGACACTTTTAATTTCATATAACTCAGCATTTTATGTGGGGTAGGCAGCACGGGGATGGCATGAGTCCTGTTGAAACCTGTGTGCTGTGTGCATACCTTTAATTCACCTGCAGGCCAAGCTTGTACACCTGCTGTGTGACGAGGTGACCTGTCCTGTTGGACAGGTGTGTGCTCTCAGGCAGGCTGGCTGGACCCACGCTTGAAAGGCAAGGGGCCTTTGGGTTATAGGCTCTCTCCCCGTCTCTGATGGAGGAGCACACAGAAGACTGTGTACAAGCTAGTGTGGAAGCTGCTGGGAGCTGCAGGCTGCTCCTACCAGTCTGTGGCTGCACTCTTAGGGGTGTGGTTCCTGCAGACCTTGCTCTTTCCTCTAATATAGGTGGCTCTCAGGCTCTATCCAAGGGTGGCTGACATTTCTCCCCTGATTCAGCCTTTACTTTCAGTTCCTGGTTTCTCTCCTTGGTCCTGTGCCCCTCTCTGCTTTACACCCCATATTATGTTCAGAGTTGCATGTTTCCTTTTGCTTCTCTTTCCTCCACTGGCCCCTTTAACACATGAGGAGGGTACTTGGTGCAGATGTGCTGGAGCGGACTGGGCTGTGTGGAGGATGCTCTGGTCCTTTTTTCCAGGTTTTGTGCTCACCTGGCTGCCCCCTTAGTGGCCCATCCCTGTTCCCAGGGCCCTTGGTCTAGAGCAGTGTTCCCTCCAGACAAGAGCTAGACTCAGCCTTTTGGTGCCTCGGCTGCAGCCTTGCCCTGTCTTCTTCAGTGGCACCACTCTATAGAGAACCAGGTATTGAAGGGACCCAGGGACAGGAGGAACTTGGCTGATAGAGTAGATGGTTTTCAGCATTGTTGTGCGCTGGGTGGTCAGGACAAGGAAGGGTGGTCATGTTGGTTCCCCAGCCCCACCTCTGTAAGCCCAGGGTGCTGAGTTCTGTGTTGGCACCAGGAGAAGGGTGTATAGGGAGGTGTAGGCCGGAAGTGGCAGAGCTTGGGCCCAGGCTGTTCTTGGTGGTTCATGTGTAGGCAGTTCCTTGCTGTTGAAGCCTGTCAGTGGCTCAGATATGTGCCTTTCTAATCCCTAGGACAGGGGTACCCACTCTTCCCCCCTCTTCCTCTGAGTGTCTCCTGTTGTCTTACGCATAGAGGGGTGGGAAGTCTCACTGCTGGACTCTGCTACAGTATGCACTTTCCTGCACACAGTGAAGCCCAGGCCCCTTGCTGAGCTCAGGATTTGGGGAATGGCCATTTAAACAATGTCTCAGTGCCTCTTGCTACAGGGCTTGTGGTTATTATGTGGGCTGTTTAGAGCATTTGAAAGAGCTGGGTGAATAAGATAGAACATGTTGTTATTTGACTAAATGACATAAAAGTGTGCTTGGCAATGATGAAGACAGGAAGTCACAGTGATCAGTATCTTCTGGGTTCGATCTTGTGCTTCTTCATCTCACAGACAGGACACCAGGTTTGGGTCAATGATGCAGCATGCCCACTTGTCTGCCGTGAAGGTGTGTGTTGTGCTGGGGCTTTAGTTTGAGGTTACCATTCACTCAAAGGTTAGATAAAGACTGGATGTGATTATTTTTATCACTTAAATATTTCTTTGTAAGGTCAATTTTTTTTTTTTTTTTGTAGTGAAGAAGCTGGGAGGCAGAGAGACAGATTCATGCATACGCCTGACTAGGATCCATCCGGTGTGCCCACCAGGGGGTGATGCTCTGCCCATCTGGGGCATTGCTCTGTTGCCATCGGGGCCATTCTAGTGCCTGAGGCAGAGGCCACAGAGCCATCCTCAGTGCCCGGGCCAACTTTGCTCCAGTGGAGCCTTGGCTGTGGGAGGGCAAGAGAGAGAAAGGAGAGAAGGAAAGGTGGAGAAGCAGATGGGTGCTTCTTCTCTGTGCCCTGGCTGGGAATTGAACCCGGGACTTCCACATGCTGGGCCGATGCTATACTGCGGAGCCAGCCGGCCAAGGCCTGTAAAGTCAGTTTTAGTTACACATTTGTATACTTAAATTCTTTGTAATTGGACACAAACCTTTTTTTTTTTTTAGAGGGGCACACAGGAAGAGAGAGATGAGAAGCATCAACTCATAGTTGTGGCACTTTAGTACATTGGTTGCTTTCTCATAGGTGCCTTGGGGGCTCCTGCCAAGCCAGTGACCTTTGGGCTCAAGCCAGCAACCATGGGGTCATGTCTATGATCCTATGTTCAAGCCAAGGACCCCGTGTTCAAGCTGGTGAGCCTGCACTCAAGCCAGATGAGTCTGCAAACTTGGACTGTCAAACCTGGGTCCTCAGTGTCCCAGGCTGATGCTCTATCCATTGTGCCACCGCCTAGTCAGGCTGACACAACTTATTTTATCAGATAATCATATATTTTTTTCATTCTGGGTTCTAACTAGCCGTCTTATCTAATTAGCCCACATGATTCTAATTAGCCATCTGTCCCAGCCATTGAAACCTTATTTTCAATAATTAAAATTTCCACATTTTGGAAGTTTATTTTTTCTGCCCTTGATGTATGCAGTGCTGAGAAACCAAACCAGGCGTCCTTGGGGGGAGGGGGGGGAAGAGAAGCTGTCTTGGTTTTCCTGGGGCTGGAAGTGCCTGGATCTGGCTGGCTTGACTTTCTTAGAGCATCTTGGGACCCCAGTCTGGGGCCTGATCCTGGAGCCCAGCTTTGGCACTGAATGCAGGACAGTTCAGTTCTGTATGGCTCTGTACTTTCCATCCAGTGTGAGTCTGCTGTTATTTCTTGTGGAGTTGGTGGGGTCCTTTGAGATGCCCCTCATTTTCATTTTTGAAGCTAGCAGAGGACCAAGCTGCTGTCAGCAGTGAGAGAATTCTCTCCTGGAGCTGCTGGAAATGGGGCTTCAGGTGGGAGTGCTGGGAGTTTCTGTGTAAAGTGATTTGGCTGTTATATAAAGGATGAAGCCCCAGTTCAGCCTTTCTGCCCCCTGGAAGATGTGGCCCTGGTTGGGCTCTTTGCACAGGTGAGGTATCCTGGGCCAAACTCGAAAAAGCATCCAGCGTGGAACTGGTTGTATCGGTGCTGACAGTCCTTCCTGTTAGTTTCATCCCCTTTGTGTGTTATGACAGAACATGGTACCACGTCTCGATCTTGGGATAAGACTTGGGAGCACAGAATGGTACAGCCTGCTCTTCCTGAGCTCTGTCCTGCCTGTCTTTGTGTCTTCCTGAGGGACCAGGGGCAGGGTAGCGAGGTGCCCAGTGGGGTCCAATGTGTACCATTTCATGGGAGAATTACAGGCACGATGAGCTCATGTGCTGTTGGGGCCCTTTCTTGCTGGGCCTGGGATGGAACTGCTTTTTTGACCTTGACTTGATGGTGCTTCAGGGAGCCTTGGACCAGCAGCTCCTGCGTGGCAGCCGTGGACCTGCTCTTGAGCCGCTGACTCTGTGAATCACAGGCTGGGTGAACATACGGGGAGGGGGGGGAGGGAAGCAGATTTGCATGTTGCAGAAAAGCAAGCTTGGAAGGGTAGCAATTGAAACAAGTGGTTGTTTAGAATGATCATCCAGAAACTCATGTTCTTTGCACCCTGAGCTGTGCTGGTTTCTGAATATAACAGAGATGTGGGCGTTTCTCAGCTGCTTGGTGCCATTGGCCTTTGTAATGGGTGTGCTTTCCACAGGTGGCTCATTTGACTTGTGTCTTGTTCTTCCATGAAAAGGTGAGCACACATCCTATGTTGTGATGCTGATGGTGAATGCTCCAGGTTGTTGGGAGGCTGGTGCTACTGTCCAGCCACTTTCTCCTGGTGCTCAGACTCACTGTTCTCCCTGTGCTCTCCTGTGAAAGGGCAGTGACGATGGCCCCATTTTTAGGTTAAAAACACCCATAAACAGAAAGTCCTATCTTTTTTTTTTTTTTTTTTTTTTTTAATTTTATACCTATTTTTTTTTTTTTTAATAAATTTTTATTAATGGTAATGGGATGACATTAATAAATCAGGGTACATATATTCAAAGAAAACATGTCTAGGTTATTTTGTCATCAAATTATGTTGCAAACCCCTCGCCCAAAGTCAGATTGTCCTCCGTCACCCTCTATCTAGTTCTCTGTGCCCCTCCCCCTCCCCCTAACTCTCTCCCTCCCTCCCTCCCATGTCCTCCCTCCCCCCCCCACCCTTGGTAACCACCACACTCTTGTCCATGTCTCTTAGTCTCATTTTTATGTTCCACCAATGTATGGAATCATGTAGTTCTTGTTTTTTTCTGATTTGCTTATTTCACTCCTTATAATGTTATCAAGATCCCACCAATTTGCTGTAAATGATCTGATGTCATCATTTCTTATGGCTGAGTAGTATTCCATAGTGTATATGTGCCACATCTTCTTTATCCAGTCTTCTATTGAAGGGCTTTTTGGTTGTTTCCATGTCTTGGCCACTGTGAACAGTGCTGCAATGAACATGGGGCTACATGTGTCTTCACGTATCAATGTTTCTGAGGTTTTGGGGTATATACCCAGTAGAGGGATTGCTGGGTCATAAGGTAGTTCTATTTTCAGTTTTTTGAGGAACCACCATACTTTCCTCCATAATGGTTGTACTACTTTACAGTCCCACCAACAGTGAATGAGGGTTCCTTTTTCTCCACAGCCTCTCCAACATTTGCTATTACCCGTCTTGTTGATAATAGCTAATCTAACAGGAGTGAGGTGGTATCTCATTGTAGTTTTGATTTGCATTTCTCTAATAACTAATGAAGCTGAGCATCTTTTCATATATCTGTTGGCCATTTGTATCTCTTCCTGGGAGAAGTGTCTGTTCATGTCCTCTTCCCATTTTTTTATTGGATTGTTTGTTTGTTTGTTGTTGAGTTTTATGAGTTCTTTGTAAATTTTGGATATTAGGCCCTTATCTGAGCTGTCGTTTGAAAATATCAGTTCCCATATAGTTGGCTGTCTGTTTATTTTGATATCAGTTTCTCTTGCTGAGCAAAAACTTTTAATTCTGATGTAGTCCCATTCATTTATCTTTGCCTTCACTTCTCTTGCCATTGGAGTCAAGTTCATAAAATGTTCTTTAAAACCCAGGTCCATGATTTTAGTACCTATGTCTTCTTCTATGTACTTTATTGTTTCAGGTCTTATGTTTAGGTCTTTGATCCATTTTGAATTAATTTTAGTACACGGGGACAGGCTGTAGTCGAGTTTCATTCTTTTGCATGTGGCTTTCCAGTTTTCCCAACACCATTTGTTGAAGAGGCTTTCTTTTCTCCATTGTGTGTTGTTGGCCCCTTTATCAAAGATTATTTGACCATATATATGTGGTTTTATTTCTGGGCTTTCTATTCTGTTCCATTGGTCTGAGTGTCTATTTTTTTGCCAATACCATGCTGTTTTGATTATCGTGGCCCTATAATATAGTTTAAAGTCAGGTATTGTAATGCCCCCAGCTTCATTCTTTTTCCTTAGGATTGTTTTGGCTATTCGGGGTTTTTTATAGTTCCATATAAATCTGATGATTTTTTGTTCCAGTTCTTTAAAAAATCTCATAGGGATTTTGATGGGAATTGCATTAAATTTGTATATTGCTTTGGGTAATATGGCCATTTTGATTATATTTATTCTTCCTATCCAAGAACAAGGAATATTTTTCCATCTCATTGTATCTTTTTCGATTTCCCTTAACAATGCTTTGTAATTTTCATTATATAGGTCCTTTACGTTCTTTGTTATGTTTATTCCTAGGTATTTTATTTTTTTTGTTGCAATCGTGAAGGGGATTATTTTTTTGAGTTCGTTTTCTAATATTTAATTGTTGGCATATAGAAAGGCTATGGACTTTTGTATGTTAATTTTGTATCCTGCGACCTTACTGTATTGGTTTATTGTTTCTAATAATCTTTTTGTGGAGTCCTTCGGGTTTTCGATGTATAGGATCATATCATCAGCAAAAAGTGATAGCTTTACTTCTTCTTTTCCGATATGGATGCCTTTTATTTCTTTGTCTTGTCTGATTGCTCTGGCCAGAACTTCTAGCACCACGTTGAATAAGAGTGGAGAGAGTGGACAACCCTGTCTTGTTCCTGATTTAAGGTAGAAAGTCCTCAGTTTTATGCCGTTTAATAGGATGTTGGCTGATGGTTTATCATATATGGCCTTTATCATGTTGAGATATTTTCCTTCTATACCCATTTTGTTGAGAGTCTTAAACATAAATTTGTGTTGTATTTTATCAAAAGCCTTTTCTGCATCTATTGATAAGATCATGTGGTTTTTGTTCTTTGTTTTGTTGATATGGTGTATTACGTTAACCGTTTTGCGTATGTTGAACCATCCTTGAGATTCTGGGATGAATCCCACTTGATCATGATGTATTATTTTTTTAATATGTTGTTGTATTCGGTTTGCCAGTATTTTGTTTAGTATTTTAGCATCTGTATTCATTAGAGATATTGGTCTGTAGTTTTTTTTCTTTGTGCCATCCTTGCCAGGTTTTGGTATGAGGGTTATGTTGGCCTCATAAAATGTGTTTGGAAGTATTGCTTCTTCTTCAATTTTTTGGAAGACTTTGAGTAGAATAGGAACCAAGTCTTCTTTGAATGTTTGATAGAATTCACTAGTATAACCGTCTGGGCCTGGACTTTTATTTTTGGGAGATTTTTAATAGTTTTTTCTATTTCCTCCCTGCTGATTGGTCTGTTTAGGCTTTCTGCTTCTTCATGACTCAGTCTAGGAAGGTTGTATTGTTCTAGGAATTGATCCATTTCTTCTAGATTGTTGTATTTGGTGGCATATAATTTTTCATAGTATTCTACAATAATTGAAAGTCCTATCTTAATTGAATTTTGTTCCTTTTTTCACCCCTTCTGCCCTTCTGGTCTGTCAGAAGTTTGGCAAATAATGTTCACATGTGAGAGCATTTTGCAGTTTAGAACATTTAAACTTCAGTAGTGAAGCCAGAGGGCACTGTCAGTTCTTTCCTGTTTGGTGTCCGTCCTTTCCTGCACACTTTCGGCCCTAATTTGGGTCTTCTTGTTAGCTTACCTGGAAAGGCCTCATTTTTGCTTTCTTCCCCTCCATGTGTCCTCCGTACTGCTACCATTGTCACATCTGTCCATTTAGAATCTAATTGTGTCACAGCATGCAGGATTATGTAGTAGTCCCCTTGCCTGCAAGGTAAAATTTTAGTCCCTAAGTAACGAGTTCATTTTCTCTTGTGTGACAGCCTGCCCCAAAGCCTGTGGCTTAAAATAACAGCTGTTATTTGTTGGGTTCTGTGGGTTTGGGAGACCGGGCCCCAGGAGTAGCTTGTCTTGGGGGCCTGGGCTGAGGAGGGTGCCGTGGGGATGACTTGCAGGGCTGGGCTCTGCTGTGCCTGTCAAATATGGTGCCTATGTGGTGTCTCTGCATGTGGCTGGATTCTCACTGTAGCAGCTGGAGAGCAAGTGGCCAAGAGACTTCAGCACAGGGTGCAGGGGCTCTAATGTCACAGTGTCATTTCTGCCTGGCTCTTGTTTATGAAGCAGATGGAAGCCCGTGGATAGGGTTGATGAACAGAGACCCCATGTATCCCAGTTCATGTGGAGGAGTGTGTCAGAGAATTTGCCACAGAAGGTGATCATGTAACATTTAAACATATTTGAGAATAAAAGGGAGGCCTCGTTTATTATGAAGCCAGAGTACCAGCATCATCTGGGCTTGCCTGAACTGAGTGGGGTGCACATTTGCCCTGAGTCAGTGCCCTTTCTGCATGGGCCTCGGGGTGCTGTCTGGCATCTCCTGCTTTCTCCTCAGACCTGGTGCTCCATATTTATGTCCAGCTGCACGTTTATGTCCATTTGTGTCCTACCTTGTCCACATGGATCGCCTGTCTGGCAACTCCTGTTCCTCCCGTGAGAGCTGGCTGCAGTGACCTTGCTTCTGCAGTGAAGCTGCCTGCACAGTGGAGTCTGTTGACCCCTTGCCTGGCATGACTGGGTGTCTCATTGCACGTTATGTGCACCAACTACCCCATGGAATTGTAGGTAGTGTTCAGGTGCTTTATGGCTCTTGCCCTACTGTAAGTCCCTGATAGGAAGGAATCCAGTGTTTCTGCTCATTTAAGTATTCTATAAATGCAAGACTTATGTTTAAAGTACATTAAACTGGACATGTTTGAATTTATACGGAGTAAATTAAGTGTAATTTTGTATTTCACATAAACCTAGGAAAGAGTTCTTAAAATTAAAAGAAAATACTTTTCAGACAAACAATGGGATATGTGTATATTTACTTGGTAGGAATTTGTTTTTGATCTCTTTGGTGGATACATTTGACATTAATTTGCATTTTCTTCTCAAAGTGGCTCAGTGAAGTATGTACTGTCATTGCCCCAATCTATATACTGAGGAAACAGGTTCAGAGAAGGCAGCTTCCTGCCTTTTCACAGGTGGTGTCTGACTGGCCCCACAGTTGAGCACTCCCCAGCTGCTTCCGAGTTTAGCAGACTTGGCAGGTCCGTCAGTACAGACCTCCCCTTGGCACTCGCTAGTTCTGAGGATGACATGAGCCCCCAAACTATCATTTGCCAACTTGGCTTGTGCCACTCTTGCCCTCTCCCAGTGTTGGTTGCCTTGGTTGGTTACTTTTGTGGCCACAACACCCGACTGGACCTCCTTTTCCTCTGCCACCTTTTTTCTGTGAGGTCTCCTGACCCTACCCCCACTGCTCTACTGTTCCCCACTACCTCCTTGCCCGCTGCTACTTCCGCCTTGGCCAGTTGTGCCTGCACTTGGACATTGTTGTTATGTTCTGTACGCTGACTCATATCTTAGGTTTTGTCTTTACAATGATAGTTGACCCTTAAACAACATGGATTTGAACTGTGTGGGCCCACTTACATGTGGATTTTAAACATCTGTTCAAATGTCGACTCTATTTTTTGGTCGTAGGTTGGGAGTCCTTGTGTGCAGAAGGCCAACTTAAGTTGTGTGCAGATATTTGACTCCCGGGTAATTGGTGCCCTTAAACCCATGTTGATCAAGAGTCATTGGTTTGCATCTTTCAGGATCAACAGTATTCACTTTGATATGAATATTGTTGCCTGTTGGAGGCCTTTCATCTTCTGCTCTGCAGTACTAGTGCCCTTATGAAGGGATATTGTGCAGATTCTTTTTCTGATAGTCCATTGATCAAGATCCTGCCCTATTGTTGTTAGATTTAAATACAGGTTGTAATTTGTACGGTTTTGACTTTCTGTTAGAGCCATGGGCGTTTTACCCTGGGTGATTTCACTCATGCACAGATTAATACAGCTGAACCACCTTCCTGACTCCTTTAAAAATTCACTGGGAAAAAGTTTAGGGATCCAGGTAACTCTTCCCTTGTCATAATACAAATGGTTTATCAAGTCACAAATGCATTACAGATGAGGCCCGTGAAAGTCCAGGGTCCTGCCCTGCCTTTTATTAGCTCCCAGCACATTGTAGAAATGGATCCTCTGTGTTTATAGTGTACAGGTCACAGAGTTGTTGGCATGCACAGAACTTTCTACTCTGGATGGTTCAGGGTTTCGGGGTTGAGTTGATGGAGGCATACTGGTAGAAAGAGTGGAAGAAAGCATAACTTCTGTTGAGGGGCTTTGTAGAATATCTTATAGAGTGCCCCAGGTCCAGGAAGGGAGTGGAGGAGACGAGTCTGCTGTTTGTGTGCTGGGTGAGGCAGTTGAGCCGCTTCCAAGAGACAACTGAGCCCTGTAGCCTGTTCTCTCTAGTGCAGGTTGGAGCATCCATGGTTGCACGGGCCCAGGTCTGGTGGGGTGGGGATAGTCTCTGTGTGATATACTATTGACCTAGATATTAGGAAAGTCCTCTTTTCCTTGGCTGAGCAGCTCCTTGACAGTTAGGACCTGGTGTTGAGACAGGGAGTTACGTGCAAATGGGTCACATACTTTCAGATGGTCTGAAACAGAAGCATTTCCCACCTTGCCAGTTAAATACTGTTTTTGAAGGAGAAGAACCTGATGAGCGTGTTTCAGAGGTGCTCAGCTCCAGGATTCTGTGCTTCAGGGGTTTGGATGCTTGTGTGAATTGTCCCATTTGTCTTCAAACTCAAAAACAGAAGGTAAAATTTCAGGTTGAGAATTCAGGGGATTGAAAGGTCTGAGTTTGGAGGTGTTCCCTGGTTATAGGGGATGTAAGCTGGAGGTGTTAGGCTAGGGACCCCTGTGGGCATCTGTCCCATGGGCTCAGATGACTAGTGCTGCTGAGTGGGATGTGTTGGCAGCGCAGGAAGAGGCAAATGTGTTCGAGAAATAGGAAGGCCCTTCTTTGTCAACTGAGAATGGGTGAGACTTCAGGAACAACTTGGGTCTTCCCTTTGTGTGAGACACTTTGGCCTGCAGCTTTTAGACTTGGATATCTTTCTTTATGCACAGGTAATTGAAAAAAACTAGTAAGATGCCTTTATTCTCTTTCTTGGTAAGGTTGTGCCCTTAATCTCCTCCCCCAGTGAGTGAGTGCGCCTTTATTTATGATGCCCTTTAGGAGGGTTTCTTCTCATTTCTAATTCCTTCTTTTATCATGTACAGAAACTTATTCTTTTTTTTTTTAAATTTTTTATTCATTTTAGAGAGGAGAGGGAGAGAGAGAGAGAGAGGAGAGACAGAGAGAGAGAGAGAAGGGGGGAGGAGCTGGAAGCATCAACTCCCATATGTGCCTTGACCAGGCAAGTCCAGGGTTTTGAACCGGTGACCTCAGCATTTCCAGGTCGACGCTTTATCCACTGCGCCACCACAGGTCAGGCAGAAACTTGTTATCCAGTGGTGAGTGTTCAGAAGAAAAATTCCTGAAAATGCAAAGATTGGTCTGATAATGTTTTAAAATTGTATGAATCTGCAATATTTTAATAAAACCTCTTTTTTTTAAAGGCACAGATATTTAAGCATGGAAAACGTGAAGACTGTGTACCCTATGGTAAGGCTCATTTGTAAAAGGGTGTTTGTGATGTGAGTTTGTTCACAAATGATTATGTCTCCTTACCATTTTATTCACAGATGCAGAAATCTGTAACTTTTACTGTATTTGTAATCTGTCATAGTTCTGTAGTTCTTTTTGTTGCGTGTGTGTGTATTTTAATAATCAAACACTTGGACTTTGTATGGGAGGTCTGAGTTCTGAGGATCTGGTGATGTAGACAGAGCCTGGAGTCTCTGGCTCACTCCCTGAGTCAGTTTAGGCTGTATTCTTACAATAGCAGTAGCCACATCTTTTGTCCTATACCTCATTCTCTTAATTTTTAGATTCAGCCTCAATTTATAGAAATAAGTACACGATTCTTGCTGCAGAGAGGTTCACTACCTGCACCTAGAGGAATTTCTATTTTATTTTATTTTATTTTTATTTTTTCTGAAGCTGGAAACAGGGAGAGACAGTCAGACAGACTCCCACATGCGCCCGACTGGGATCCACCCGGCACGCCCACCATGGGGCAACGCTCTGCCCACCAGGGGGGCGATGCTCTGCCCATCCTGGGCGTCGCCATGTTGCGACCAGAGCCACTCTAGCGCCTGAGGCAGAGGCCACAGAGCCAACCCCAGCACCCGGGCCATTTTTGCTCCAATGGAGCCTTGGCTGCAGGAGGGGAAGAGAGAGACAGAGAGGAAGGCGCGGCTGAGGGGTGGAGAAGCAAATGGGCGCTTCTCCTGTGTGCCCTGGCCGGGAATCGAACCTGGGTCCTCTGCACGCTAGGCCGATGCTCTACCGCTGAGCCAACCGGCCAGGGCTAGAGGAATTTCTATTTTAGAATATATATGATTCAGTCTAACTAGACAGTGGTGCAGTGAATAGAGCATGGGTCTGGGATGCTGAGGAGCCAGGCTCGAAACCTGGAGTTTGCCAGTTTGAGCACAGGCTCTTCCGGTTTGAACATGGGCTCACCAGCTTGAGTGGGGTTGCCATCTTAGCATGGGATCCTAGACATGACTCCATGGTCGCTGGCTTGAAGCCAAGGTTGCTGGCTTGAGCAAGGGGTCACTGGCTTGGCTGCAACCCCCTGGTCAAGGCACATAGGAGAAAGCAATCAATGAACAACTAAGTTGCCTCTAACTATGAGTTGATGCTTTTCATCTCTCCTTTCCTGTCTCTCTGTCTCTTAAAAAAAAAAAAATATATATATATATATATATGTGTGTGTGTGTGTGTGTGTGTATATAAATCAGATTTGAATGTAGCATATCTTTTTTTAATTTAAAAAATTTATTGATTTTTAGGGAGAGGAAGTGGGGAGGAGAGAAAGAAACATCAATTTGTTGTTCTGCTTACATATACATTGGTTGGTTCCTGTATGCACCCTGACCAGGGATCTAACCCAGAACCTTGGTGTATGGGGACAATGCTCTAACTACTGGGATACCCAGCCAGGGCTGAACAGTAGTGTTATTTCCTAAAAATAAAAGTTTTCATTATGGAAAATTTGTAGCATGTATAAAGGCAGAGAGAATGATGGTACAGTGAACTCCCAGACTTCTGATTTTAGTTTATGGCATTCTTGTTCATCCTGCTCCTTTTCACCCACCAGACACCTGCATTCCTCTTTGTCTATTTCAATGTGTATCTCTTAATAGTTAGGGACTCTTTTTGAAGACATAACCTTGGTATCATTATCACACCTGAGAAAAGAAGCAGTAATCACCACCATCTTCTCATATTGTCTCCTGTGGACTTATGCACATAGAACATGCATCTGTTTTGAGTTACAGTCAGTTATACCTGGTTAGTCATTGCACACTGGGTCTTTTAGGAAAGTACTCAGATGATATTATAATTGTCTTGAAACCCTGCTTTCCTTGTCTTTCACATGAAATGCCATCCCATGTGCTGTCCTGGCTTTGGCTTCCCCAATGCCCACCTTACCCCCAAATGGCCTGGCAGCATTTCCCTGCCTATGGAGACTCCTCCTGGAAGGCAGCTTCACACCTGCTGCTGTTACCCCCCTGCCTGATGCTGGGCTCCCCTGTAAAACAACAGCAAACAGCATGAAGACCTGAGAGCCATATGTGTCGTGTTGTCTTCACTAAGAGCTACTTCTCTCCACTCTTCTAACCTCCAGTCTGCTGCTTCAGGGAGGAAGTTGAGCATGTTGCACTCTTGCTGCATATGGTCAAGGACGTGGGACAGAGGAGTCTTCGTGAAGCAGGGCTCTGGGGTTTTGGTGTAAATTTAGGCCATCGCTGCATTTGTGGGAGAGGCCTGTGGTAACGTTTGGTTTTAATGTTGTAGATGTCAAATATAGATGGTGTACTTTGAGGGTGCTTATAAATTCTTCCACTAAACTGAGTCACATGTGCTGTTGTTTGCAGCTGCCACTGTACTTGGGTGCCTGGACCACTGTAGGCTCTCTGACAGCAACCAGACCCTGCTCCGGAAACTTGGGGTGAAGCTTGTGCAGCGGCTTGGCCTGACCTTCCTGAAACCCAGGATGGCGAAATGGAGGTTGGTAGACCAAGGTTTAAACCTGTGTGGCCTGAGCATCTGTCAGCAGTGAGGCTGATGTGACTGTCTGTGTCCCGTGTGTTTGGTGGCCACGGTGAAGTAGACTGACTGCTAGAGTGTCTTCTGCTTTCATTTTTTCCTGATGTTTCTTATTTTGAAAGGAACAGTGTTCATTCTGGTTTTTTCCTGATTCTACATTTTTTGGTTAGAATCGCTGAAGCTGCAGTGATGTCAAGAAAAGCTTATTTTTGCACTTGATGTGACATTGAGTGTGCAGTATAGCTTCACTGATTTGGGCTTGCTGTGGGGAAAGCTCTATTTTGATTAGTGATAAGTCTGAATCTTAGGCTTCTTTCAAAGAAAACAAGCTCATTCCTTAAGGTTTATTCAGAAAGCCTATTGATGGAAACAGTGTCTTAAATGTCTGTAGGTCGCCTGTTGCAATTAGTGGATGGCTTTTGAATTAGTGGCTCCCCCGGAAACAGGCTTTTCTACTATGCTGGGGTCCTGTGTTTTTAACAGTTTTCAGTTTTATTTAAGTATTATTTTGCATGGTTTGGGTGGAGATATTTGACTTAAGTTTACATCAGTTTTTGTCTCCTGTTGTGGCAAGTTCCAAAGATGTGTACTGTGTCTCAGTGATATTTTGCTGAAATGCCTTTTGGGTGTTTTGCATACAGCTTCATCTTTCAGAAGCTTATGAGACTAAATGTTAGTTTCCAAAATGCTGTAGAAAGATAATGTTCAGTGCTGAATTAGGGTTCTCCAGAGAAACAAACAATAAGGTATGTGTAAAGAGACTTCTTAGAAGGAATTGGCTCATGTGATTATGGAGGCTTGGCAAGTCCCTAGATCTGCAGGTGAGTTGGGTAGCTGGAGGCCTAGGAGAGCTGATAATGTGGTTCCAGTCTGAAGGCTGGCAGGCTCTACATCAAGAGGAGCTGATGTTTCACTTAGAATCTTAAGGCAGGTAGAATTCCCTCTGACTTGTGGGAGGATCAGCCTGTTTGAACTCTTCAAGCCGTCAACTGATTGAGTGAGTCCTACCCACACTATGGAAGGCAATCTGGTTTATCCAGTCTACCAGTTTAAATGTTAATCTCATTCAAAAACACCCTCAGCCTGACCTGTGGTGGTGTAGTGGATAAAATGGCGACCTGGAATGCTGAGGTCACTGGTTTAAAACCCTGGGCTTGCCTGGTCAAGGCAAATTTGAAAAGCAACTACTATGAATTGATGCTCCCCCCCCCCCCCCCGCCCATTTCTCCCTCTCTCTTCTTTAAAATCAATAAATCAAATCTTAAAAACACCCTTATAGACACAGCCAGAATAATGTTTGACCAAATGTCTGGGAATCTGAGTCAGTCAGGTTGACACATAAAATTAGCCAGAAATACTATACATTTATAGGAGAAGAAAAATTTTTTAGCATTATTTTTTTTTGTTTGTTAAAAATTTAGTCAGCATCATTGTGTTTTATTCTATTTTTTATGCACATTTAATGTAATTATTAACATGGTTGGGTTTATGTGTCATCTCACTGTTTTTCTCTCTTCCATCTTTTCTTCCTTTTGTACTTTTTTAAATGTTAGATTTTTGTTACATCTTTGAGCATCATCATTTTCTTATTGGTTATTTTCCCTTTATGGGAGCAGTTTGTCTGGCAGGCTAGTCCTTCAGTGCTGCTGCTTCCTCCTGTCTGGTCTCCATGTGGGCCTGTTAGGGTGAGTTTATTTCACTTCTTTTCTCCTGGAGCACTATGCTCCTCACTTCTGGTGCTTACATGTCAGTCCCCTTCTGCTGGGCCCACATCTCAGTGACTCCCGAGCATCGTATCACCTCTAAACTCTGCTCTCTCCAGCTGCTCTCTGGCAGTGCTCTGGGTTTGGCTTTGCAGTAGCACATCATAGGGTCACCAAGGTCCAGTGAGATCTTGATGCAGAATATTGAGGTTCCTTCTCATCTGTTCCTAAATACAAGCCATCTCAGTAGTCATGAATGTTTTCTTCTACTTGGCAAGACTGCTGCTCTCTTCTTTGACTCTAACAGGAAGTACCTTTTAGGAAGAAGCAGAGGTGAAGCTGGGATGGTGTGCACATGGGGCTCTCTGCTCTGAGGGATTGTAGCCCTGCCTTGGTTGTCACCTTGTCCCTGCCAGTGGTCAGTTTATTTACCTTGTCCAGGTGTAGTAGTTATTTACAGCCAAAGGTAAGGCTGATGACAGCCTTAAGTCAGTCAGCTTTATAGTTCCGTCTGCTTTCTGGTTTCTGAATATTGAGGTGAGTGCTCTTCCTGTGAAGTAGTTGATGTGTGTACTCATTTGAGAATAGAAGATGACAGCCCTTGTGTGCATGCCTGTTGCTCATGAGGCATTGTGTTGATGCCTTGTGACCTTGATGACAGTCTTGTGATGGCTGGTAATATTCTCCCTTACTAGGTATCTGTTGCTACTCTGATTCTGACACCAGCTATGATGTTTTTTCCCCTCATACCAAGCAATTCTGTGACTCCAGTTGGGTGTCCTGCAGTTTAACTCAATTCTGACACCATCTACCTGGAGATAGCTTCAGATGGCACAGGTTAAGGCAGTGGTTCTGAAACTTTTTGAAGTCGGGGCACATTTAAAATTCTACAAATAATTGTAGGCACCCTATATACAAATTTCTGAGAAATGTTATAAAGTCAATTTTTTTTTTTTTGCAGAGACAAAGAGTCAGAGAGAAGGACAGATAGGGACAGACAGGAACAGAGAGAGATGAGAAGCATCAATTATTAGTTTTTCGTTGCGACACCTTAGTTGTTCATTGATTGCTTTTTCATATGTGCCTTGACCATGGGGCTACAGCAGACCGAGTAACCCCTTGCTCAAGCCAGGGACCTTGGGTCCAAACTGGTGAGCTTTGCTCAAACCAGATGAGCCTGCGCTCAAGCTGGTGACCTTAGGGTCTTGAACCTGGGTCCTCCGCATCCCAGTCTAACACTCTATCCACTGCGCCACCGCCTGGTCAGGCTAAGTCAAATATTAAATTAAAAAAAAAAAAAGCCCAAGTGTGCTTTTATGGTAATTAAACGAAATAAATATGACAAAACTAAATTTATTCTGACATTAAAAAACATTTTTATGTTACATTTTTTGTTATGCTTTTTAGAATTTGTAAAAAAAGAGGGGGTTAAATAAAAAAATGACAAAAACGTTATCTTTTTATATATATATATATATATATAGATACATTCTTAGTAAGATGTAGTAAATTCAGCAGGTCCTAGCATAAATGTGTTAAGTTCTTTCATTCCTGTGTTTATGAGAAACATGAGCCTGATGTGTCCTAACGATTTCTTCAATGTTTGGGCATATATTTGAAAGGCAAGCTCTCATTTCCTTGTCAATACATTGAAGAATTCCTCTCTTTTTACTCCTAATTGTGTTGAGTGCAGAAAACCCCCACCATACATATCATCTTAACTTTACACCAAACAAAGGATAGAAGAAACTCACCTCCAGTCTTTCCGGGAACATGGGGAGTAGTGTAAACAATCCAGCACCACAGCTTAACAGCCTTTTGCAACCTAATCAGGCAAGTAAGGTGGGGGGTTGGGCAGACTGTTAACTTGCAGCCAATTCCCCACACTTCTGTCCTCCAAAAATCTAAACTCCAAAAATCCTGTTGGATTTTTGGTCTCCAACAGGCACATATTTCTCTGGAATACCATAGGGTGCACCTGGAAATCTTCTAAGGCACACACTTTGAGAATCACTGGGTTAAGGGTTCAGTCCCACAAGATTGCCCCACACTCCCTTCAGATGCTAATCTCAAGTTTAGGTTGTTACCTGTGCTTCTGACCCACTGGCTGTAGATCAGAGGTTCCCATGACCCCCCTTCCTTGAGTGTGATTGATTTGCTAGTGTGGCTCATAAAACTCAGAGAAACATGAACTTAACAAGATCACAGTTTATTATAAAAGGGCTTAAGACAGGTACAGCCAGATAAAAGGATGCACAGGGCAAGTGTAGGAAGGGGTGGAGCTACCATGCCCTTGCCAGGACCACCCTTCCAGCTCTTCCCCGTGTTCCCTATCTCTGGAGCTGTCCAAACCTCGTTCCAAGCCCTGTTTTTATGGAGGCTTCATTACACTGAAATGATTGATTAAATCATTGACCATTGCTGATTGATTCAACCTCTTGCCCCTCTCCCCTCCCTAAGCCTCCAGCCACATGTGTGGTTTTCCTGGCAACCAGCCCCCTTCCTTAGGTGGTATCCAAAAGTCACTTCATTAGCATAACAAAAGAATTAATCTAGGAATAGACTGAGACCAGATATACAGGGTGGGGCAAAAGTAGGTTTATAGTTCATGTGGAGAATATAATAATTGATAATTCAAGAACAAACTATTTAACACACAACTGTAAACCTCCTCATGCCCACCCTGTATATTTATTATAAATCACAATATCACATCTATGTAATAGTATCCCAAGATTTAGAAGCTTGAAACAATGCATTTTTAATGCCACCTTTTCTGTGAGTCAGGGATTTGGGTGTGCCTATGCTGGGCCATCTGGTCAGGGGCTGTCACAAGGCTTCCTGAAGGTGTCACTGGGCTTCTGCCATCTCAAGACTCTGTAGACCTAGCATCCAGGTGAGCTCCTGTCATTGTCTCAGGACCCCCACCCCTCAATCCCGCCTTTCCAAAGGGCAGCAAGGAGCAGGAGACACAAGCCAGTCTTTTTAAGGCTCATCTCAGAGGCATGTCCTGTAAAAGCCAGTCACTGGGTCTGGCTGCACCCCAGTAGGGGATTAAGTGTGTGAGCTGGTGTTTGCGTCCTGGGTTCTGGAGTTGCCCTCAGGCTGTGGTCCCCAGCATTTACTGTAACTCCACTTGGGCACCTTTTTTTTTTTTTTTTTTTTAAATTTTATTTATTCATTTTAGAGAGGAGAGAGAGAGACAGAGGAGAGAGAGATGGGGGAGAGGCTGGAAGCATCAACTCCCATATGTGCCTTGACCAGGCAGGCCCAGGGTTTCGAACCGGCGACCTCAGCATTTCCAGGTCGACGTTTTATCCACTGCGCCACCTGACCAGGCTCCACTTGGGCACCTTTAATGCCCCAAGCCCATCCTGGCTACCCCTGAATCAAGTCTGTGCTCTCTACCTTCCAGAAGAGGAGGCCCTGGTCTGAGTGCCTTATGGACATCCTCTCGTCTGTTCTTGTTGCCCTCTGTGTAGGACATCATTTCACAGGTGGGAAAACTGAGGCAGTGAGGGTGTCAGGAGCTGTGTGGAATCATACAGCTGAGCCAGCCTGTGCTGGCGGGTGAAGAAGAGGGTTGTGGATGGTGGAGCTGGCAGTGGAAGAGCTAGAGCACCTGGGTGATGACAGTATGAGGTCCGTGGGCGTTTGAATGCCACCTTGCTGCTTTAGCACTTGCCTTTCCACCCCGAAGACGTGACAGACGTGACGGCACATGAGGATTTCTGATGGGTCTGTGTTCTGTGGCTAAGGTTAGGCTGTTATCTTTTTCTGGCAATCTTGGCTGACGACAGTGGATACTGTTTTCTTACTTCCATTGTGTCTCTGTAAACACATGGATTTTCCACAGATTAAGATACTCAATTGTCGATTTTAGTCATCAAGGTTGTTTGCTAGACAACGAGCTATGACATTGGGTTTGAGGTCACATGTGGTCCCTGCAGGTACCAGCGTGGCTGCCGCTCCTTGGCTGCTAACCTGCAGGTCTGCACCCAGAGTCAGAGGGAGCCCTGGACGCACGCTGAGACTCCTGACAGTGAGGAGGGCTACGACATCCCTGAGGAGGTGGAGAGCGTGATAGGTGCGTGACCTGCCTGGAGTGGCTGTCTTGGCAAGCAGGCTCTTGCCTTGCTTGCTTCAGTGGTGGCTTTGAGGTCGTTCAGTTGACTACACTGCCTTATTCCCTTTTGTGCTGGTGTCATGTGACCTTCCTTGCTATTTGTTGAACACATGGCCACTGGCCTGCAGTCCAGTCCTGGCCTGATGAGAACATCCATGCCTATGGCTGTTGGAGCCCAAGAGTCTCCCACTGGTGGCCCTCTATTTTCACCTCACTGTGCATCTCAGTCCTCCCAGTGTCCTTCCCGCAGGCCTCAACTGGAACTCCAAGTGCTTCCCTGGCTGCAGCTGCCCACACTCACCCCGCAGAGCTCTTCACTGGCCCCACTCTCACCCCAGGTGGCAGCTGTGCTGCACACAGGGGCAGAGTCATCAGTAGAGCCTGATCCCCTACCCCTGCCTTGTGGACCAGGTGCCACCCATAGGGCCAGCCTCTACCTGACTCTTAATTGAGGTCTCCCATTCCTACCTGTGGGCTCATGCTATGGCATACACTGCGCTGGGCTCCCTGTGGTGAAGGACAGCACTTGCCGCCTCTTCCTTGTCACAGTAGGTTTCTTGGTGGAGTTGTCCACACCTGCTGTTCCCCACCTCTTGGAGCCCCAGACTGCCTGTCACAGAAAACTCATCTGCATGGATAGGCTCCTGTTTCTCCTCCAGGTCAGGCCTTCCCAAGTGGACTGGTGTCCTTTGTCAAGGTTTCCACCCACTGGTCTTGCAAAGCCCTTTTGTGGTGCCATCCCAACTTTTGGCCTTTGCGTGACTTTTCCTAAGATCTGACCCATCCCCAAAACCCCATCCTGATAGGGCTTCTCTTGTGTTTTTTGGGAAGGCTTCCTCACCTGTGTGAGGTCACCATTAACTCCAGCCTCTCTGTTACTTTCTGCTCATGGTTACTGTGATGAGTAGATCTGCTTCTTAGGAACAATGGCAAAAATTTGCTTCAAATGATTTAAAACCATAGAGAAGGAAATATTTTTTCTTATAACTAGAATTAATATGTTTAAAAATAATTTTTCTATTGACGAGGGAGAAGGAGAGAGGGGGAAGGGAGAGAAGGGGGGAGAGAGAGAGAGAGAGAGAGAGAAGCATCAACTTGTAATTCCACTCAGTTGTACCATTTAGTTGTATACTCGTTGGTTGCTTCTCATATGTACCCTGACCGGGGATTGAACCTGTGACCTCGGCATGCCAAGATGACACTCTGTCCACTGAACTACCCGTCCAGGGCCTGGAATTAAGATTTTTAATGTAATTTCCCCTATGGTACTCTCAGTGAAGTACAGGATGGGCGTCTGAAGCTGCGAGTTGAGGCAGTGACTCAGGAGCTCACGGATCTGCTTTCCTGTGTTCTTCCAGAGCAGCTGCTGGTTGGGCTGAAGGACAAAGATACAGTCGTGCGATGGTCTGCAGCCAAAGGGTAGGTGCCTGCTGTATGGCTGAGCGGGGAGCTGGGCCTGGGGTCTGATGACTTACGAACATGACCATATGGGTTTTCTGAGCCTTGAGTCATTCAAGCTGTGGACTTACTCTAATTTACATTTACTGTTTTCTGTTCCAATTTTAAAGATCACTGAGATTGACTTGAGGCTCCTTTTTCTTGCCTTTCTGTCTAGAATGGGCGGATTAGGAGCATGCCAACGTGCCCGTCTTAACTACCAGTGTTCCTTCTTCATCTTTCACATCCTAATCAACACAGCCCCACCCTTCATAGACATTTGAGGCCTCATTTAATCTTGGAAACATCAGAGGGGGACTGAGCATCACCTTCTGTTATGCTTAAGGGGATGGCTTACAGAGAAGGTGCCCACCCAGCAAGACTGGGCACAGACCACCAGTGGGGGGTGAGGGGCACTGGGGGACAAAATACAGAATAGAGGTTGAAGATGTCGATGAGCCCTCTGTTGTGGAGAAAAGTACTATGGGATGAAGGTGCAGGGGATGGGGGCTCCTCCCCCAGCAGAGGTTTCCCTGGGCTTCTATGCTGATCCAGCCAGCTACATGAGTGCTCAGGCTACAGGGGTACACAGGACAACCTCTGCTTACAGAGTCACATGTGGTTGGAGTAGTGTGAGCTGGGTGTAAGGGGCCTTCAAGCGGCACCTCCTAGCCTGGCACAGCTGTTGGGATGCAGGTCCCATGTCAAGTGATCTGATGGTATCCAGCAGTTGGTGTCTAATGTGGAAGTGGGGTCTCCTGCCAGGTGAGAGGGTCTGGAGGTGGTGGGTGCATGACCATCATTGAGTGCTGTGCACCCACCCCCTTTGTATCAGTCCTCTGAGGCACACAGACATTTGTTTATGTCAACCTGGTAGAGCACCCTGGTGGGACAGGTGACCTGTGGAGTGGAGTGTGTGTTAGCTTGCTTTTGAGTCAGTCTCTGCTTTCCCTTCTCTGGGGGGAGGGAAATTGCTGGGATGGTTCTTGGTCTAGCGTGTACCCCCATGACGGTCTGATGGTCTGGTAGTGCTGATAGATGATGTCCTTCTTTTTCAGAATTGGAAGGGTGGCTGGAAGGCTTCCCCAAGAGCTGGCAGATGACGTGGTGGGGTCAGTGCTGGACTGTTTCAGGTGAGTGTGGGGGGAGAGGGAGACCTTCTGGCTGGAAGTGGTAGCTTTTCTCTTCTCCATCCTTTAATATTTTTTTTTCTTTTGAGAAAGAGAGAGAAACAGGGACAGACAGAAAGGAAGGGAAGAGAGATGAAAAGCATCAACTTATAGTAGTGGCACCTTAGTTCATTGATTGCTTTCTCATATGTGCCTTGACTGGGGGGCTTCAGCTGAGCCAGTGACCCCCTTGCTCAAGCCAGCGACCTTGGGGTTCAGGCCAGAGACCATGGAGTCATGTCTGTGATCCCATGCTCAAGCTGGTGACCTTGGAATTTTGAACCTGGGTTCTCAGCATACCAGGCCAATGCTCTAATACATTGTGCCACCACCTGGTCAGGCTAATATTTTCTTTAACTGAGCTTTTTGTCTGAGCCCCAGAGTTGTTATTTTTCCCCCCCGTTTGAAGTGAATTTGGAACACTAGTAATTGCTGGTATATTTATTTTATTAGTTTAGATTTCATTACATTTAAAAACCTTAAGGAAAATTAATCTTTTTTTTTTTAATTTTCTGAAGCTGGAAACAGGGAGGCAGACAGACTCCCACATGCGCCCGACCGGGATCCACCCGGCAAGCCCACCAGGGGGCAATGTTCCGCCCATCCGGGGCGTCACTCTGTCGAGACCAGAGCCACTCCAGCGACCGGGGCAGAGGCCAAGGAGCCATCCCCAGCGCCCGGGCCATCTTTTTGCTCCAGTGGAGCCTCAGCTGCGGGAGGGGAAGAGAGAGACAGAGAGGAAGGAGGGGGAGGGGTGGAGAAGCAGATGGGCGCTTCTCCTATGTGCCCTGGCCAGAAATCGAACCCGGGACTCCTGCACGCCAGGCCGACGCTCTACCACTGAGCCAACCTGCCAGGGCCATTAATCTCAAACATACATAGAGGTATTCTAGAATCTGTAGTCTGTACTCTTTCAGGGAATGTTCTGTGAGTATGGAATGTTCTGGATCTGCCTGTAGGGCAGCCATGAGCCACCTGTGGCTGTTGAGACTTAAAAAGAGGCTAGTATATCTGAGGTCTGAATTGGAAGATTAATTTTATTGGATTTAAATTTAAACAGCCAAGTCTGGTTACAGATGGCCTGCTGGCCACATGGGTGTGGGCTAGGATGTGCAGATGGCAGGTTTTGGGTGTGAGCCTGGGTGAGCCCTACAGGTCAGGGGACAGGGCTGCGCCCCAGGCAGCACCGGTGCTCCCAGGCATGCGTCTGTGGCAGGCTGAGTGAGCATGTACTCCTGGGTTTTATTTTATTTTATTTTGTTTTTAAAGGTTTTATTTATTATTTGAGAGAGAAAGAGAACCAGGGGATAGGAGCAGGAAACATCAACTCATAGTAGTTGCTTCTTGCATGTGCCTTGACCCAGTAAACCTAGAGTTTTGAACTGACGACCCCACCATTCCAGGTCAGTACTCCAGTCCACTGTACCACCACAAGTCAGGCCTCCTGAGTTTCTTTTTTTTTCTGGATTTCTTAATGCATGTGTCTTTCCTGGTTTCAGAATGAGATGATTGGAGGATGGATGCTGTTTACTAGGCCACTGGTTGCACACCTGCCCTCATTAGCTGGTGGCTTTTCTTTTAGGATTGCCACTGTGTGTGGAAGGTGTGCTGCTTCTGGGGCTTGTGTATGTGTTTGTCACTGAGGCAGCTCCATGAGCATCCCACACAGCCCATGCTCCTTCTGAGCAGGTTTCTTCTTGCACTTCACCTCGAGCCTGCTCGGTGACAGTTTAAGGAGAGCAGGAAACAAATGTGGGTCACCTTTTTCAGAATAATGGTGCGTGTTTGACCAGCATGTTGTCTCATGGAAACGCCTCACTTTCTGCAGAAATATGTATTTGTCAGGCTGTGCAGGACTGTGGACGAGGAACAAGCCAGTGCTGGCTCCCATCTACGTGGTGGTTCTGCCAGCTTGTTGTGGGCATCTTCCTGGAGTTCTTTTCTGGTGGCGTATTGATGGTACTGGGGTCCTGCTGGGTGCAGAGCTGGGCATCCCCACATGGCCACTGAGGGAGTGTCCATGGGCATGGCATAGAGTGTCTGCTTTTGGGATAGAGCAGAGCTCTGAGATGGGATTTGGGAGCCTTATACTCTGGCCTCTTCAACAAAGACGGCTATCTGCCTCCAGGTTTTTCTTTTTTCTGCTTCTTCCCTATGCTCAGCTAAAGCTATTTTGTACAGACTCCACCCGCCTCCTCAGTCAGCCCCTCCGCTTCACCACTACACTCCACTGCTTCCCTTTCAAAGCCTCACTCGACGTATTGAACATCTTTTGTCACAGAAGACACGTCTCTGGTTGGGTGTGTGGGCCTTTCTCCAGCCCTGCAGTCTCAGTCTAGTTTCTTTTGTCTTCATTAGTTTAATGTCCAAACACTTCTTTTCCTTTATTTTGTCATTTTAATGAACTCTGATTTTGTAGCTGGGCAATGGAGGGTGGAAATGTCTTTCTGCTTGTGATTCCCAGGGCAGCAACCTGAGTGTATCAGTTTCATTGCCTCTCCTTGGTGCCACCTGCATAACATGGGCATGAGATACATGAACTTGCCATACAGAGAAGTTAACCACAGATCAGGGCATTTAGAGATGTGGAAAGTCAGGGGCCAGCTGGGAGGAGGGAGTGTAAGGTGGCAGGGTGCCAGGGCCAGCGGGCACTGGGCATGGGCACAGCTGCTGCTCTAATCTCATCCTCCTTCTGTGTCTTCCTGGGACGTGTAGTGAGCTCAGTCTTTTCTGAAATAGGTCAGAAACAGGACATCAGTTCCATGAACTCAAGCACACATCCCAGGCTGACTGCATTCCCTGCTGTTTCCAGGCCAGGCCCTGTGGTGTGGAACTTCCTGAGTCCCCAAGGGGGCTTTACTGGGAGCCTCCAACTGGCTGCTGCCCCCTCCCTGTGTCCCAGCTCCTGACTGTCAGTTCCCACGGCTCCCACAGCCCCACCACTTAGAAAACATTGATTTAGCCCCCCTTGCTGGCCCTGCAGTGTTACCCCTGCGCAGGACTCTGGAGACAGTGCCTTGCAGACTGTCATCGGTGGTTTGATTTCTCTCATGGCATAAGTTGCTGGTTGTGCAGTCGCTGGAGTAGACTGGCTCTGGGGCCGACCCAGGACTTGACTCATTGTGGTGTATCTGAGGAGGAGGACTGCACTGGACAGTGATCTCCAGTTAAATTGGGAGAATTGTACTTCCTGAGCCAACTGATGTTTTGCAACTCACACAAAGGTTCTGGTGAGGCTTATAGGCATGGGGTCTGGATTTGAAGGAGAGCACTGTGGTCTCAGGCGTCCTGTATGCTCTCAGTTTTCAGGAGACAGACAACGCCTGGCATGGTGGGTGTCTGGCGCTAGCAGAACTGGGCAGAAGAGGCCTGCTGCTCCCTCTCCGACTTGCAGATGGTGAGTACCTGCTCTGTGTTTGCTTTGGTTGTCAGGACTGTTGTAGATATGGGTGCTTCGTCTCTCCCCATCTCTCCAGTATGGCCTGTGTGAGCCTACATCACACCTGTATCCTTGCTGACTGACATAGTGTTTACAGGCGAGAAGGTGCTCAGCCTTCCTTATTATGTGGACCTTTTTCGTTTTTTAATTGCTGCTTCTCCTTGCTGTGCAGTATTAATACCACAGATACAATGCATACCTGGATTTGGGGTCCATGAACCACTATAACATCTGAAACCCCTCCCCCACAAAACCAGTTTTCACTGTTGTGGGGTACTATGACTGGTTTGAATGTGTGTACTGCTGCTGTGTTTATCACCTGGGGGGACGACGTCATGGTCTACCGGGAACAAGGCTTACCCCAGCAAGTGTTGGGGTTGGAGGGCTTTAGCAGGGGGGTCAGGGGCACAGTGTGGTCGGTGCAGAGGGACCACTGAGCCCCAGGCCTGCGTGTCCCAGCTGCCAGGTCTGGCCACACGGTGGTGGAGTATGGGGCTGTGGTCACATGAAGCCCTGTCTGTGGTTGGTGGGAACCATCCCTGGATGTGACCACTGGTGCCTCTGGACAGAAAGAAAGGATAGCTGCGAAGGATGGAGAGGGCCCCCTCCTAGAATGGGTCACTACAGGTACCACACAGCCAGGGAGGTGACTTGTGTGCGGAGACAGGTCTGGCCCTGCCTCTTACTGCCCAACACCCGAACTGTGGGGGTGTTGGAAGTGCTGGCTGAGTACTCTGCTGGCATCTTGGAGCACAGGAAAGCTTTTGGACCCCATAGTTTCTGTTTACTTTTTAATCTCTGCTCATTTTTGGAGCAGCTTTATTGAGATATAATATATATACCATAAAGTTTACTCATTTAAAGTGTACAACTCAGTGTTTTATAGATTTACAGTTGTGTAGCCATTGTCATTTCTAACTTCAGGATATTTTCATTGCCCTACAAAGAGACCAGGTGCTTAGGAGCAATCACTCCCCTTCCTCTCAGCACGCCCAGCCCTGGGGCAGCCCCTGATCCAACTCTGCAGTCTGCCTTTTCTGGATGTTTCATAGAAATGGGATTGACAGCAGGGGTCTCTGTGCCCAGCTTCTCTCACTCAGAGGAATGTTTTTAATGTTCACCCACATTGTAGTTTGTAGCAGTCCTGCTTGGTTCCCTTTATTCACTGAAGAGTATTTCTTTATCCCTTTCTCCCTCCATAGACATGTGGTCATTGTGAATAACAATGCTTTGAATACTTGTGTGGAATGTGATTTCAGTTCTCTTGAGTATAGACCTAGAAGTGGATTGCTGGGTTACATGCAACTTTGACTTTTTCAGGAACTATGAAACTGTTAAATTCTCATCAGCATTTTGAGTATTACAGTTTCTCTACATTCTCTTTATTTTTTCTTTTTTGTTTATTTTTTTTAAATTTTTTTGTATTTTTCTGAAGCTGGAAACGGGGAGAGACGGTCAGACAGACTCCCGCATGTGCCTGACCAGGATCCACCCAGCACGCCCACCAGGGGCGATGCTCTGCCCACCAGGGGCGATGCTCTGCCCACCAGGGGGCGATGCTCTGCCCCTCCGGGGCGTCGCTGTGCCGCGACCAGAGCCACTCTAGCACCTGGGGCAGAGGCCAAGGAGCCATCCCCAGCGCTCGGGCCATCTTTGCTCCAATGGAGCCTTGGCTGTGGGAGGGGAAGAGAGAGACAGAGAGGAAGGGGGGGGGGTGGAGAAGCAAATGGGCGCTTCTCCTATGTGCCCTGGCTGGGAATCGAACTCTGGTCCCCCGCACGCCAGGCCGACGCTCTACCACTGAGCCAACCGGCCAGGGCTCTTTTTTGGATAATAGCCATCCCAGTGGGTGTGACATGGTATCTCATTGTGGTTTTGTTTTGCGCTCTTCTAATGATGTTGAGCATTTTTTCATGTTGCTACTGTTCATTTGGGTATATTTATAGGAGAAACATCTATTCAAATCCTTTTGCTCATTTAAAAAATTGGGTCATCTTTATTGTTGTAAGAGTTCTTTATGTATTTTGAATATAAATCTCTTATTAGATATATGACTTGCAAATATTTTCTCCCATTTCTGTAGTAGTCTTTTTACTTTCTTCATGGTATCATTTGATACACCAAAGTTTTAAATTTTTGTTAGGTCCCACTTGTCTTTTTTTTTTTACAGAGAGAGAAAGAGAGAGGGATAGACAGGGACAGACAGACAGGAACGGAGAGAGATGAGAAGCATCAATCATTAGTTTTTCGTTGCGACACCTTAGTTGTTCATTGATTGCTTTCTCATATGTGCCTTGACCGTGGGCCTTCAGCAGACCGAGTAGCCCCTTGCTTGAGTCAGCGACCTTGGGTCCAAGCCGGTGAGCTTTGCTCAAACCAGATAAGTCCGTGCTCAAGCTGGCAACCTCGGGGTCTCGAAGTTGGGTCCTCTGCATCCCAGTTCAACCCTCTATCCATGACGCCACCACCTGATCAGGCCCTCGTCTTTTTTATAGCTTGTGTCATATCTAAGAAATCACTGCCTATCCCAAGGTGACAGATTTACTTCTGTGATTTTAATATTTTATTCTGTCCTAAGTGACACATTTATTTGTGAAAATAGATGGTGTGAGGGGTAGTGTGTGAGAGTGTGTTGGCATGTGAGTGTCATGGATCAAGATGAAGTCCCATCTGTGGTGCCAGCTGCAGTTCAACTTGAAGGAGACTAGAGCCTTTTCTTTACTCCTCATTGCCTGATGCAACTTGTGTGTGTGGCTGGTGTGATCAGTGTTTGCTGATCACGAACAGACGGAGTATGTGGGTGTTTGTGTCATAAACAGTGTCCAGCTCTTGCTTTAAAATTGTGGAACATAGCCCTGGCGAGATAGCTCAACTGGCTTGAGCATCGTACAGAAGCACAGAGGCTGCCAGTTCCATCCCTGGTCAGGGCACATACAGGAACAGATTGATGTTCTTGTCTTTCTCTCTCCCTTCCTCTCTTTAAAAATCAATAATTAAAAAAAAACAGCAACAAAACCCTGGCTGGATAGCTTGGTTGGTTAGAGCATCGACCAGAAACACAGAGGTTGCTGGTTTGATCCCCAGTCAGGGCACATGTAGGAACAGATCAATGTTCCTGTCTCTCTATTCTCTTTTCCTTCTTCTCTCATTAAAGTCAGTAAATTAAAAAAAAAAAAAAGTAAATAAATAAAACTGTGGACATAATGTAGTATACGTTGGCCCATGATATTCACTTGGGTGTCTGGCCCCTTCTTGCCTGGTGGGATGTGGAGAAAGCTTTGCTGTCTTCTGTTTGGGAAGGATTGTGCCAGACTGGGTGACAGTGATCTTATCCTAGCGCAGGTAGTGGAGGCCACAGGGGCTAACATTTATTGTTCATTTTTTTGTTTTTTCTTCACCTCAGATGGGGTAGTTTTAGTTTCCCTGTCTTCGGGTTCACTGATTCTTCTGCTGATTCATGTCAGCTGTTGTACTCTTTGAAGTTTTCATAACACTTATTGTACTTTCAGTTCCAGAATTTGTCTGGTCTCTTTTTATAGTTTCTGTTTTTTTAATTGACATTCCATATTTGTTCTGATACTGTTCTCTTTGTTTCCTGTAGCTGTTTGAGCATTTTCTTTTCTTGGAGCGTTTTTGAGACAGTTGATTTAGTCTTTGTCTTGTAAGTACAATGTCTGGGCTTCCTCAGGGATATGTTCTGCCCATTTCTTTTTCCGGTTTTTGTTTCTTTGTGCCTTGTAGTTTTTTGTTGAAAACTTGACATTTTGAGTATTACAAAGCAGTGATTTTCAACCACCAGTCTACAGACTGGTGCTGGTCTGCCAGAAATTCTGTCAGTAGGCATGGGTTATTTCCATCTTTTTTTCCCCATAGAGAGAGGAAGAGGGAGGAGGGAGAGAGAGAGAGAGAAGCATCAACTCGTTCCACTTTGTTGTTTGATTTATTTGTGTACTCATTGATTGCTTCTCATACATGGTGACCAGGGGTTGAATCTATGACCTTGTACACCGGGATGATGATTTCTTTATCCACTGAGTCACATGGCTGGAGTCTGTTTCCATCTTTTGAATATCAGCTCACACATATTTGTTAGTATCCTTGCTTTCATTTCTTTTAGGTATATACCTAGTAGGAGAGCTCTAAATTTAATTTTCTGAGGGTTTATTACTTTTTGCATGTAAAGGTTAGACGTTTTACACCTTTTATGTCCAGTCATACATGGATGCAAAAAGGTAGTATAGTTAACAGATCGGTAATATAAAGACCTAGGACTCTGGTGTGCTTTTAGGTAGATACAAAGGGCCTGCCTGCTTCCTGTGTTGTGTTTGTCACACCTGATCTGGAAGAATTGTGTCGGGAGGATGGGTGGGCTCTGTCTTAATGCCACAATCACAGTCCCACCATTGACACCTGCAGGCAGGTTGTGCCTCTTAGAGCTGAGATGAGCATCTCCTTAGTGGTAAGGTAGCTCCCTGTCTACACTGTAGCAGGAGGCCTGGATAGTAAGTAACTTCCTGGTTTCTCTTCTTGTCACTTAAAGATGCCTGGCACTTGGGGATGAGCTGTAAAAGTGTCTTCAGAATCTTTAGGCCTTTGGTACAGCAGGTCTGTGTTCTTGCATGTGTCAGGTATGAAGTGATAGCTTGTCTGCAGGGTGAGGCTTTGGGTTGTGAGCCTGGAGCCTGTGGTTCTGCTTCCTACAGGGTGTTGACTTTTTTTTTTTAACTTTTTTATTTATTTATTCATTTTAGAGAGGAGAGGGAGAGACAGAGAGAGAGAGAAAGGAGAGACAGAGAGAGAGAAGGGGGGGAGGAGCTGGAAGCATCAACTCCCATATGTGCCTTGACCAGGCAAGCCCAGGGTTTTGAACCGGAGACCTCAGCATTTCCAGGTCGACGCTTTATCCACTGAGCCACCACAGGTCAGGCCAGGGTGTTGACTTTTGAGAGAGCAGAGGTGTCCTACTTTTGTGTCAAACATTCTGGTGTCAGAAACAGAAGAGCCCCACATGCCAGTGGAGTCGCATGTATGCCCCTCAGTTTGGATCATGACAGCTAAGTTTTGGGTTTGTGTGGTCGTCTGAAGGCGCTCCATGGTGTTTTTGATGCTTTAGGGCACTTTGTAACAGTGGTCTCATGTATGTGGAAAAGCATTGTGACAAGCTCTGCCTTTCTCTGAGGTGATATCAGTGGTTTTATATCAATTTAATGTATTGCAAAGCATGTTATTTGCTGTCCTGAATACTGTCATTTTAAAATACAATGATCACAAACTTTTCAAATTATAAATACAGTGGGTTGAGGCATCATGATACTTTCACTCCTGCTGTCATCCATTGGAAATGCACAGATGCTGCTCCTTCAGGGGTTTTATCCTTTAGTCTCCTTTTTTTATTTTTTATTTATTTATTTATTTTAGCGAGAGAGGAAGGGAGAGAGAGAGATAGACAGGAACATTGATCTGTTCCTGTATGTGCCCTGACCGGGGATTGAACCAGCAAACTCTGTGCTTTGGGACGATGTTCTAACCAACTAGGCTATTTGGCCAAGGCCCTTTAGTCTCCTTAAACTCTTCATCTCCACTTACTTTCCCAAACAGTGTTTCCTGCTGTGCAGGTGTTGCCACCTCCTTCTCGTGAATCTCTAGCAGCAGATATCTGAGTGAGCACTAGCTGCTACATTTCCTAGGCCCACAAGGTGCTCAGCACTTAAAAATTTTTCTTGATCGAGTTTTTACAGAATACAGTTATTAGCACTGAGTTGATCCAAACAATAGCAAATAATAATTTATTGCATTGCAGCTCTGAACAAGATGAATTTTTAGTTCAGACTTATTTTTTTTTGACAGAGAGAGAGTAAGAGAAGGGGACAGATAGGGACACACATAGCAAGGGAGAGATGAGAAGCATCAATTCTTTTTTGTGGCACCTTAGTTGTTCATTGATTGTTTTCTCATATATGCCTTGACGGGGTCTGTATGTGTGTGTGTCCGTGTCCAGCAGAGCGAGTGACCTTGGGCTCAAGCCAGCAACCTTGGAGCTCAATCTAGTGACCATAGGGTCATGTCTATGACCCTGCATTCAAGCTGGTGACCCCGCGCTCAAGCCGGATGAGCCCACACTCAAGCCAGTGACCTCGGGGTTTCAAACCTGGGTCCTCTAGGTCCCAGTCCAATACTCTATCCACTGTGCCACCAGCTGGCCAGGCTATTTCAGACTGTTTTTTGATGAGTAGTACTTATACATAGGATGAGGTGGTAAGGGCTGACTCATATTTTATTTTATTAATTTTTTAAGTGAGAGTAGGGGAGATACAAAGACAGATGCCTGCATGCACCCCAACTGGGATCCACCTGGCAGCCCCTGTCTGGGGCTAATGCTTTGCCCATTGGGGGCCGCTTGCAGGCAAGCTATTTCTAATGCCTGAGGTGGAGGCTCTATGAAGCTATTTTTAGCATCTGGGCTGATGCACTCGAATCAACTGAGCCATGCCTGTGAAAGAAGAAGAAGAAGGAGGAGGAGAGAGAGGGAGAGAGAGAGAGAGAGAAGGAGATGGAGGAGCAGTTGGCCACTTCCCCTCTGTGCCTTGACTGGGAATTGAATCTGGAACATCCACATCTGGGCCGACACTCTACTGTTGAGCCAACCATCCAGAGCCGCAATATCTTATTTTTATATTAAAATTTTTACTTTTAAGCTCTGTACTAAGAAGCCTTGTTACCTGCAGAAGTAGCTGGGAGTGGCTTTCTTACTTTTAGCACTGCTGTTGGATGTCACTGGACATGCATTTTGGTGAAAACTACCTGCCTTGTTGAGAAACCCCCCCCCCCCCCCCCCATTACTGGACTGATTTCTACCCTCAGCACCATATACATTTCCAGGGACCTTTTGTTGACATGCCAGGTGGTGTGGGTGGAGAGTGGGAGAGAGGGCTGTTTTGAAGAGGGTTGAGGATGGGGAGCTCAGGACACCTGCTGACCTTTTCTCAAGAAGTGGTTTTAGGGAACTGAGGCTCTGGAAACTCATTTTCCTACAGGACCCTGAGGGCCCCATGGTAAGTCTCAGAGGAGCCCCAGGGTGCTACACATGCCCAGGCTTGATGGCCACTGGTCTGCATGTATATTTGCACACTCACATATGTGGACACACACACACACACACACACACACACTTCACACACTATTTTAATTGCTGCCTCAGCTTTACTCTCTAGTCACTGAGTTTATTATGTCAAAATACTCTAAAATATAACACAGAGTTCATGTTTGTCTTCATTTTGTGTATCCTTGAAGTTCATCTTTTGAGTTTATTGGAAAATTAGCAATATATACATCATTTTAGGAAGTGGAAAATGAGGCTGAATGAGTCATGAAATTCGCTGTAACGTATGGACTAGAACATATTGATAATAACTTCATCAGTAATAGACTTTTCCCTTTTGGAGATAAGTTATTTGTATAAATAGCCTCTTGATGTTTGTGTATTATTCGGTCATAATAAAGCACAATGTTTTTACATACAGCACTGACTTGAAAATGTTTTTTCTGGCATTTCCAGTAATTGTTATTTACTTAAAACCGCACAGTAGGTTTAATAATACAGTTATGACAGTTTGTACTGGTGCTAAGATATTTATAAGAAAACTGTTTTTAGAGAATATCCTATGAGATGACTTACACCTAAAATTTACTTCTTAGTCCTATTTCATTTGATATTTTACAAAAATAAAAGCCATTGTCTAACTTATCAGTCTTAGAGTATGAGTCATTCAAATATTTTTACAACTCCAAGTGGACATATTTAATATTTACAAAAAGTGAACTGAATTGCAGCTTATTTTGAGGGGAAAAAGCTACCTTGTAAAATTGACTAGGTAAAAAAATGAAGGCGCTATGAAAAATTTGCTGCTCTGCAACCTGTTTTCAAAAGTGCTGTGGCCCCAACTCTTCGCATCTGGGTGAGCCATCACTAAGACACTCGAGTTCTTTTCCGGAGAGTGAACACTCTGGCTGTGTCGCTTACCTTTGTCTTCTTAGATCCTTGCTGGGACTTCACTGTATCCCGTGGGCTTGTTCTCTTCTGCCCTTTGGGTCTGAGGTCATTCTGAGGTTCCTGGCTCACTGTGGCACTGAGACTGGATGTGTCTTGTTGGCAGGTGGAGTCCTGGGCCACGGGCTCCCCACTGCCCACCCGGACAGTGCCTGGACTGTAGGCCGCCAGTTGGCAGAGGGCAACGGCTGCTGTCTGCTTCTGCTCATCACTGCTGTCCACTGCCTGTGCATCCTGGGCCTTCCCAGTGGGGGAGATCACTGGAACCTCATCAGAGCCAACGCCATTTTGATTCGTCTCATTGTAGTCTGGCCCATCTCTGGAACCTTCCATCTTAGCCTTCTGAGCAGCTGCAGCAGGTTCTGCCTCTCGTGGCACGCTGTGGAAGGAAGGCCTCGGAGTCAGGGCATTGCAGGGGTCCTTCACTGAGAGATTAAGAGGCACATCTTGCAGCTGTGTGAAGTCTTTGTACACGGAGTCGTGAGCAGCTATCAGTTTGGTCTCTAGTTTCTTGGAGAGGTTCAGCGGGGCTATCCTGGAGCCATCCTCTGGGTTGGATGGCATGACCTTCGTCCCATGAGAAGTACTTCCTGTTTGAGCCCGAGCATCGACGTCTACAACATCAAGGCTGGAAGAGGCAGAGAGAAAGAAGGCTTAGTAGGGACCTTACTTAGAAAAGCCACTGTGTGAAGCTTTTTGTGAGTCTAAGCTTGGTAACTAAGCACAACCAGAGACATGACTTTGGAGGTTTTGAAAATGAAATGTTCTTACCTTTTTGAAGAGTCATCTCTGTCTTCTGGAGCCTGGGAATATGGGTGCTCTGTGCTTTTCTTGATGGGCTTGCAGGCTGTGAGACTCTGTTCTGTCTGCTGGAACCTCCCCTGGGCACTTGAGGCAGGCTTGTCTGAGGCTTCACCCAGCCCAGCGCAAGGCTGGCTTGTCTGTGTGAAGTTGGTGGGACTTGGCCTTCCTGGGGAACCAGTGGCCGCACTTCCTGCACGTGGGCTCATCTTGGTTCCTTCTGCGTCCCTCTGCCCGTGTTTGGAAGTGTCTTCAGCCTCAAGAGTTGGACTGTCTTTCTCAAAATCTGTGTGTTTTTGGTGGGAGTTGGAAGGGTTTAACTTGGATGGACTTGAAGCCGGGTAGACCAGGGTGGCTTCTTCCAGTAGGTGAGAGCTTTGGTCTTGTGAAATACCAGTGATAGGTGGGACTCTGAGACCATATGAGGAAAATGCAGACTCTGGTCTGTAAAATCCATAAGGAATTGGCATATTGGGGTGGTACTGCTGGAATAACCTGTAATGATCATATGTTGAGGGAGATATGTTCAAGTGCTTAGGCACTGGCCCAGGGTGAGGCAGGAAATGTCTTTGGTCTTGGGCCCTATAGACTGACAGCAGGGGGGTGTCACACTCAGGTGAGTTCCCAGCCAGCCGGTAGGGTGAGTAGATGGTGGCCAATCCATGCTCTGTGTAAAAGTGAGGTGGGTACTCGGGGAGTGTGGGGTGCACATAAGGGGAAAGGGCACTGAACCCCTTTGTGGTTGGAATTTTATGTGGAAACTCAGGTGGGAGGAAAGGCGAGCTGGTTTTCCATGGGTAGGCAGGGGTGTGGAATGCAGACTTGGCATGGAAAGCAGTGGCCTTGGTGGTGGGGCTGGGCAGTGCCAGGGTGTCGGGAGCCTTGGTGTGTTCTGGCCCTTTGAGTCTGTGCTCTCCAATGGGAACAAAGGCTGATGGCCTCACAACACCTTCCAGAGCAGACTGAGTGCCCATGACGGCTTCTGGTGCTGGACCTGGGCACATTGCTTCCTTGTGGAGAGAAGACTTCAGTCCGGGGCCCTTGTGGGGTCCACACACCTGCATTTCCAAATTTTCCTTAGAGTCATCTTTGGCAAGGCCAAGTGGAAGCTTGGTGTCCAAATGGTGGAGCCTGTTTGTGACAGACTTGGAGGAGGTGGGCTTCACTGTGGGGTCTGGCTGGTGTGTTTGCTTAGGGTCTAGAGAATTAGATTTCGGGCACTTAGGGACACGATCTTGCTCTGATACTAAAGTGATGGAGTTTTTACAGAGACCATACTTCATGTGGTTAAAAAGATGTGACTTTTCATTGCAGGTAAATGGACACTGGAAACACTTATACTTGAAGGGCTTTCCCGGAGGCCTTGGGATATAATGTGGCTTTTTTGGTTTCCGCTCTTTGAGAAGACTCATTTTCCTTTTTATGGTTCAGGCTCTGGTCTTCCCAGGGGTCCACTCACCGTTAGCTCCTGTTTGATTCACACGTGGTGGTTGTAAAGGAGTGCCACCAATTGTTGTGCTTTTCTTTCCACTGCTTTTATTTGAAGTCAGTTTTACTTGCTGCAGGTCTGATGAGGCAAGTCTCTCTCATTTGGGGACCGGGAGCTGCAATGGAGGAGCAGAGCCTTAGTGACAGCACCCTGGCCTAAGGGCCAACGGGGAAAACCTGTTCTCACAATGATCACTGGGGGGTGGAGGCAGAGGCATCTGGAGATACAGGAGATGAAACCACCCTCGTGGGTGCAGGCAGAATGGGCTGCTCCTACTCAGAATCAGCTGCCAATTCCCTACCACATTTGTTTTCTCAGATCTGACCTGAATTGCCTTGGGGCCAAGAGTAGTGTGGTGTGTGAAGTGTTTGGAATCAATTCTGAGAATCCTTGCCATTCTTTTGAGTTTTGGGAGCCTTTTTCCTGTCACCTGAGGCCTCAGATGCCGGGAAGGTTATAGACTAAAGATGCCGAGTGACTGTTGGGATCATGTCCATGGAGTTTCTGGCCTGACTAGTGTCACAATGTGGTGTAAATGTGCTAAATGTGACTGCAGGAGGCCTAGACCTGTGTTTGTGTTCACCTAGAACAACGAACGTGTAATTATAACATTCAGGAAATGTACCATGACAGGCTGTCCTGTTTAATTGCATTGTATTCTACGTGCAGGCATTAAAAATACATCGAGAGCCTGACTGGTGGTGGTGGTGGTGGTGGTGCGTGCATTGGATAGAGTGTTAATCCAGGACTTTGAGGGCCCCCGTTTGATACCCCGAGATTGCCAGCTTGAGCGTGGGCTTGTCAGCTTGAGTGTAGGATCACCAATGTGATCCCAAGGTCGCTGGCTTGAGCCCAAAAGTCTCTGGCTTGAAGCCCAAGGTTGCTGACTTAAAACCGCTCGGCTTGAGTCCCCTGTTCAAGGCATGTATGAGAAGCATTCATTAACTAAAGTGAAACAACTAAAAGTGGATGTTTCTCATCTCTCTCCTCTCTCTCTCTCGAATAATAATAATAATAATAATAATAATAATAATAATAATGCATTTAGAAATGGGGTCCTACCCTAATGCTGCTAACATCACAGATGCAAGGGCAGCTATGCTCTCTGAAGTACAGATGAAGTGGGCTCCATAAACTCACATGGTTTTGAGGTGCTTTCAAGGCGAGTGTGTGAACAACTGGTGAGTAGTGTGAAGTAGATTCACCCACACACCCTGTCCCTGCCTGGCCAGCAGACACAAATGTGTGGGTGGCCAAGAGTGTGGCCAGTTTGGGGTGCTTGCCTTGCTCTCCTGGCCTTACTCTGAATGGCAGAACCAGAACTTTGCAGCCCTTATTGTCAAGGTGGAAGTAGAGTGAGGGGTGCCTATGTTGGATCATGGTAGGAAGCCACCTCAGTCTCTAACCATTAGGAAATGGGCCATAGGTCCTCCATGCTTCAGACCACACCCACTCTGATCCTTAGTAAGCCCCTCACCCCTTGTCCTCCCAGGGTCCTGGGTCCTAGCGGGCTGCTGGTGTGTCTGGCCCTCAGGTTACTATCCCCAAGGGTCCTTCTTTCCCTATCTACCACCCCCTGGCTTAACAGTAGGTCTCAGTATTGGTTTCCTTTAGAGCAGGGGTCCCCAAACTTTATACACAGGGGGCCAGTTCACTGTCCCTCAGACCGTTGGAGGGCCGGACTATAAAAAAAAACTATGAACAAATTCCTATGCACACTGCACATATCTTATTTTAAAGTAAAAAAACAAAACGGGAACAAATACAATATTTAAAATAAAGAACAGGTAAATTTAAATCAACAAACTGACCAATATTTCAATAGGAACTATGCTCCTCTCACTGACCACCAATGAAAGAGGTGCCCCTTCCGGAAGTGCGGCGGGGGCCGGATAAATGGCCTCAGGGGGCCGCATGTGGCCCGCGGACCATAGTTTGGGGACCCCTGCTTTAGAGGCTGCTCAGCATACCTGAGGCTCTCACTCTGCCTCATGCTAAAGTTGAGAGAAGAGACGGGAAATCTTGGAGGACCAGCCCTGGAATGACTGTCCAAGAGAAATGTGTGGGTGGGGAAGGCTGCCTGGAGGTGTGAGGAGTCAAGGCCCAACACTTTCATTTGCATAAAAATGTGAAAAGGAAAAGGTCTTTGGTTTCTACATGTTTTCAAGCAGTTTAAAAATAAAATTCAAAGGAAATGATTTAACAGAACTTTTCAGCTGCAGTTTTGCTTTAGGGCCTGAGCAAGTATGGTTGGATTTCATCAGCTTTTCTACACAGTGGGGAGACATTCACCAGGAAACAGAATTCCATGTGGGAGATCTAAGAGATTTGCTTTCACAGCATGAGGTAGTTACCTCAGCTGCATCTCTCCTTGGGTCCTACACACAAGAGATGAGGTAATGGGCCTTTTGCTGGAGGAGGGTGAAAGTGGGAGGGGTAGATCTTTAATTTTCACTTGGATACCATAAATTATAAGCTGTCTGATTTTATTCTCAGAAACCGATTTCTCAGCTTATTTATTAATATTTCTTAAAAATACAAAGAACCACTCTCCCACCAACAGACTACCTCTGTGGAGCTATTTTATCACCCAGTTATTTTCAAAGACCTGTTTGTTCGCTTAGGTGGTTTGGGTGGAAAGAGGCTTTGCTGCTGCCTAAGCCTTCTGAGAGTTTCTGCAGAGCAGGGGACTGAGGCATGCATTTTGTGTGAGAAAGGAGATTTCTGGCTGCTCCACACCAACTGGGGAGAGGGGTCCCTTGGCCCTCCCTTTTGGGGTGCTCATCAATGGCTCTGCCCTCTCCTGGTCACCTCTTCTCTTCTCCCAACGCCTGTGGCTATAGTAGCTGCAAGGCCATGTCAAAGCCAGCAAATTACACTCATAATCATAGCTTTTCGCTTAATTTCCCCTCTTATTATAGGAAAAAATGTGAAATAATTTTTTATGAGTTTAGTCCACACCTTCAGGGGCAGATATGCTCTGGGTGATAAAAGCACAATTTCCTAGCGACTCCAGCCAGTGCTGGGCCAGCCAGATAAGTCAGGGGCATGTGCTGGCACGCCTCTTTATGCTCTCCGGTTCTGGAGGCGTGAGAACCTCTGCAAGTCAGCTTCCCAGGACTGTATAGGATGTGTTATGGCAGAGATCTGAAAACCGGTGATTTCATCACTAGCTTTAAGCAGCACCATCCCAGTGATGACAGTTGCAAAACGTTTATCAGGTGTGAACCCAGTCCTGGTGATACCAAGAGAGGGCTCAGGTCCATCCCTTCCAGCATTAAAACACCGAGCCCAGCTGAGCAGAAAGTTCCCTAGAGATTTAAGATGATGATGTCAGGTTTTTTAGAAGCATCTTATTTAACATTGCTGACAGTTTTAGGCAAAAATATAAGTAAACCGACATTGGTTAAGGTTTCTCAAAGTTTATAGAAGGCAAGTTAAATGTAAGTTATCATAGTATTACCTAAAAGAATACTAAGGAGAATAATTACTTTTATGTTACTGTGTACTTTTTTTACTCACGTTGTATCTAGAGTTTTTGTTGTTGGGTTGGTTGGCACACAAGTACAGAAAACAGGCTTTCAGGGGATGGTCCCCTTGGTTGCCCATGTTGTTCTTCAGGGTTTTGTTGTTGGAAGGACAGCCTGCCCTGCAGTCACAGGTGTAGCAGTGGCATTAACTCTGGGTAAACTGACCTCTCAGGGTTGGTTGCACAATTGCTAATTAAGACAAGGAGCATAGCGTCTTCAGGTGGCATTGGAGATGGGCATAGTTCACTTGGCTATAAAAGTGCAGTAATGTCAGACAAGTGGGGTAAAATTTTTGTAGACTTTCGACAGGACAGCCTATAGAATTGTCTGAGTTCTCTTGCCTAGTAAGGTTTACAGGATGACGGAACTAAAACTAAAACTGCTGGTGACAAATGTGCCCCCAAAAAGGGCATTCTTGTCAAAACAATATAGTCCAGAGCTTTAACTGTTTGTAGTAAGTGTATTTGCAATCAGAGGAAGTTTTTCTAGGGGACAGGAGAGGAGTTTTGCTATCTTTTTTGGGGGGACGTGTGTTTCTTAGTTAATAATTCTTTGGAGAGCTGCCTAGTGAGACATTAATAAAGCAGGATCCTGTGACTTGGCTTTCAGTATCAGCATCTTTGCAAATTCATGTTAGCCTGTTCCGAAAGGTTTATGTGATGGTGGGTATTATTCTTCTGTGCTCCCACTTGGCTATCTCTGCCTTGGAGAGGAGCTGGTTACATGGTGTCTGCTCTTGAATACACCTACCTTCTTTCTGAAAGTAAGAGCCTCTACATGCCTAGCACCCTATCTCAGAATCATTTCAGATTAAGCAGCTGGTACCATAGTGTCCACAATGAGGGAAAAAGACAGTGGGATGCAGTGGCTTGAAGACACGCACAGGGTCCGTGAACCCTCACGGAGGTTTTCCTACTTCATTTAAAAGTGTCCTTTTTCATGACTTTTCAAGCATTTTAAACATCTGCTCATGCTAAGCTGATTGGCTTTTTTGCCTGTGGGAAGAGCCAGGAGCAGCGCATCTCTGGATGCTGTGTTTCTTCCCCTGTTGGCCAGCTCACCCCGCTGGGCCTATGTCCGGGCCCAGCTGCCTACATGTGGTTTCAGTTGGCTACAGGGCTTTGTTTGCTTGCTTTTGAAGTACTAAATTGCCAGTGCTCTTTTGATGGCTTCCTAACTATGGACAGTTAATGTAGCTGCCAATTGTTAGGATAATAGTGAGTTAACTGGCAAGTTTAAAAAGTTTCTAAGGAGCTTGAACTCTGAGATAGACCAGAGAAGGAGATCCTTTAAAAAAAACACACAAAAACTTTGATAGAACATAATAGAAATAATTATAGCTTAACTTCATGGGACATTGCTGGGCCGGGCTGGGTAGCTATGCCGGTCATGCATATGAACCTGTGCACTGAAATCATGCTGCAAGACTCCTTTCAGTGTGTCCAGCTGTCTGGCAGAGGGCCTTGTTAGGTGGAACATTCTGAAGGGCATGCTGTAATTACAATATTGTGAGGTGGCGTTATTGCATAACTCAGGGACACGCCATTGTCGCCTACCCACTGGAGTGTCGCAAGAACAAGATTTGTGAGTTTTACTCAAATTGAGCTTTTCCAGTGATTAACCGCCACTCCCTCCTAGACTTCTGGTTCTTTAAAATGCAGGGTAGCCTTCAGGACAACCATGACCGAGGGAGCAAGTCAGCTTCCTGTGTAGGGTTTGGAAGAAGGGGCCTCAAGAACAACCAGGGTCTCTTCCTAGTTTCAGCCTGAGGTCCTGCGTTACAGACAGACCTCTGAACAGGAAATGCACAGCTTTAACTTTCGGTGGTTTGTCACTAGAGCCAAGAGGCTCAGTGTGCCTGCCTGCCTCATTTATCCTCACAAAAGAAAATGTAACATAACCAATTGAAAGCATTGGAAGACCTTGTTCATGCACAATAAAAATTGGGGCAGCAAATGTAGACAGATTCTGCTTAAATGAAGAGTCCCCTTGGCTCACACTTGGCTAATAATTTGGTCAGTAATTGTTCTTACACAGATTTATGAAAAACTTTATGAAGGAAAAAACTCCTTTTGTATATACAAAGATATTTTGTTAAGTTTTTTTAACCTTATATTAAAACAGTACTCATATTAAGCTTTAAAGTTTTTAAAGTTAAACTGTAAAGTAAAATCAGCAACTGTGTAATCACATATATGTATATAATTTTTTATGTTAAAACATTACAGTTTAAGGTGAGGAACAGATAAGTAATAATATAAATTTAAGTTTCATTTTAAACTTTATGTATTTTTTGGTAGAAACGAGGACTTAGTTTCCAAATAAGCTTGTTCACAGACTGAGAATAAAGTGTAACCTTATTAAAAGTTCTGTAATCATGGTCTGTACTCCAGCAGTGCACCTGCTGGGTCCTTGGAGAACAGAGCAAAGCAGCAAATGATTCACCGAGCCAGATAGTTTAAGATCCAGCTGAGAGTAGTTTTGAAGGAAAAGGTGAATTTGAGAAAAAATGCTAGGGACTTACCAGAGGCAGGCAGTGCAGGGAGCAGGAGGTCGCAGGAGGTTCGGACAGTGCCCAGGAGCAGGACTGTCTCTGCCGGCTGCTCTCTGAAACTGAGCTGCCGCCCCAGTGGGAGGGGTTTAAGTGGAGGAGTTGAGCCCTCGGGGCCTGGAGATGCACCTGATATTCCTCCTGCCCGCAGCTACGATTCATGTGTTTGCTCCCACGTGTTTGCACCCACCAAGCTGCCTCCTCATCACCCATGGGCCAAGCCGAGCACCACTCTGTGCCTTCCGGAAGCTCCTACTTCTGCTCGAGAATGCCCTGTTAGTGCCAGCTACTCATTCAAGCCCAGGGGATTCAGATGTGTTCACGGTTAGAAAACAGATGAATAGGGTGTAGGTCAGACTCCAATAAATACGTGATGTTGTAATAAAGACGGCACGTGAGGCCTTCCTTTAGCGGCTCGTGCAGTAGGGAGCAGTAGGTAAACACCATCTGAAGGAATCTTTATCTGTTGCCTTTCGCCCTTTACCCTGTGCCTGGCAGTCTTTGTCCTCTGTCCTCCTCCTAGAGAGCCGGGTGGGAGGGAGACAGCCCCAGTGCTCGCCTTGCCTCGCCTCTCTTCGCCTCGCTGCAGGGACCTGCTGGCGCACGCCCTGGACCAGCACCGCCAGGGAGGGACCAGCACAGGGTTCCGACGGGTGCAGTGGGAATCTGGGAATTGGTTATGCACACCTTTTCTGCCCTTTCTTTAAAACATAACTAAGACACTTAATTTTTGAACCCATTTATCTCCCTACCCACTTAAACTGCTTGCTTTTAATTGGAAGCTGTGTCTTCATTGTTAGTGCAGCTGGAATGTGTGGCAATTTGGGGATGGGAGAGGAGACGTGTGAGCTAGGTTAGACCCCAGGCTACGTATGAAGCTGCTGGTGCGGGTTCGGGCTTCCCAGGCCACACACTGGTGGTTGTTTTTGTTTGTTTAAAACATTTAAGGCTTGAGATTTTACTTGGCATTACCATTGTGTTGAATTCTTTAAAAATGTTTTTAGTTACTTTTATTCAAATTAGACATTATGTAATTTTAAAGAGAGAAAAATGGTTCTGACAGTCTTGTCACAAAAAGGAGCAGGTCCTCGCTGTTCCCCTTGCCTACTGCTGGGAAACAAGCCACACTGAAACTTGGTGACCTAGCCTCCATTTCATCATGTCTCATCATGATGTGGGTCGGGAGTCGGGAATCTGGGCAAATCTTGTGCTCTGTGGGCATTGAAGGCGCTGGTGATATTTGAGCTGAAGGTACTTTGGTCTGGGGGGCCCAGGATGGCTTCACTTACCTTCCTTGTGTCCTGGAGGGTGCAGCTGAGCCCTCCCTTCCCATTTAGTCTCACTTCAGAGGCCTCTCCGTGAGGGTTGTCAGTCTTACTTGGCTTAGGACACTGGGAGAGCAAAGTTGAAGCTAAAAGTCCTTAGAAAGGCCAGGCCATACTTTACTTGCCCAGATTTGAGGGGAGGGTGCTGGCCTACTTCTCAGAGGGAGGCTGCTTCTCTCCCAGTCTCTCTACCCAGGGCACCACTTGGGACTTTCTCTTGGCTGAGTACTATGGTATTTTACTGCCTTGATTGCAAATAACATTATTTGTGACTATTTCCTTTCCCTCTACCCACTTGCTGCTCCCAGTTTTGGGTATTATCTCTTGACTTTCCTTTATGGAAAATAAGTTTTGCTCTGGCTTCTCTGCCTCCTCATCTGCCTTCCCCATCCTCCTGGATTTTCTCTGCCTCTTGCCTACATTGAAATCCATGCTTCCTGGACCCCATGCTGTCTCTTGTAGGTGGATCCTTTATTTTAATGTGTAGTGCATCTTGTTTGTGGGCTCCTGAGAAAAAGGGCACAAGAGGCGAGTTTGGGAGCATGACTGATTGAAAGTGTCTTTGTTCTACCTGTTGCCTGGTTGATTAGTCTGACCCAGGGAGAGTCCCGGGCAGGAGTCACTCACCTGCAGGGTTTGAAAGTGGCGTCTAGCCTGCAGCACTGCTGTTGAAGTTTGATGCCATTCTGACACCTGATTTTTTTCCCTCCGGCATTTTAATATGAAACATTTCAAACACACAAGTAAGTGATCAAAATTCATTGGTGAGTGGTCATTCAACACTGGACTCTACAGTGAAGGTTGTATTCTTGCTTTAGTGCCCAGCTCCACATTGCCTGCCCGTTTCCACCTGTCCATCCATTTCACAGTCACTTGCAGATTAGCTTCCCCTGCACTTGGCCCTGAACACTTCAGGAGGCATGTTATTGGATTTTACAGTTCTCCTTGCTTAGGAATTCCATGCACTGATTTTGGTGGAAGCATATTCCCGTTGTGACATGGAGCGTTGTGATGACCCTGCCCCAGACTGAGGCACCCACTGGATGGATTTTTTTTCATCATGGATTAGTTTTACTTACTCTAGAAATTTTTAATTTTATTTGTTTATTTATTTATTTATTTCAGAGATAGAGGGAGAGTCAGAGAGAGGGATAGATAGGGACAGACAGACAGGAACAGAAAGAGATGAGAAGCATCAGTCATCAGTTTTTCGTTGCAACACCTTAGTTGTTCATTGATTGCTTTCTCATATGTGCCTTGACCATAGGCCTTCAGCAGACTGAGTAACCCCTTGCTCGCGACCTTGGGTCCAAGCTGGTGAGCCCTTTTTTTTTTTTTTTTTTTTCTCACACCAGATGAGCCCGCACTCAAGCTGGCGACCTCGGGGTCTCGAACCTGGGTCCTTCCGCATCCCAGTCCAACACTCTATCCACTGCACCACCGCCTTGGTCAGGCAACCTTTTGAGTTTTTATTTTTATTTTTTTTTAGTTTTAGATTTTATTTACTTATTTTAGAGAGAGGAGAGAGAGAGACAGAGAGATAAGGGAGGGAGGAGCAGAAAGCATCAATTCCCATGTGTGCCTTGACCAAGAAAGCCCGGGGTTTTGAACCGGCGACCTCAGTGTTCCAGGTCGATGCTTTTACCCACTGCGCCACCGCAGGTCAGGCTACTCTAGAATTTTTTATAAATGGTGATTCCTGAGTCTGTGGGTGGGATTGTTTCCCTGCTATAGGTTCTTTTTATTATCCTTCATATTCTCAGTTTTCTTGACTATCTCTCCCAACCCTTTTGTTACTTCTTTTTTGCTGTTGTTTTGGTTTCCAGGAGAGTTTTTTGTTCTGAGTGTTCCATTTTATTAGCATGTTATTATATACTAGTTGCAATGGCTTCTTTTATTTTTCTGAGGGTTTTAATCATTTTTGGGAAGCAGATGCCCCTGCTCACAGCTGCAGTGAGTTAACTCTGGTAGGATGGGGGGCTCTTGGGGGTTGCTTCTTCTTGACATTTCTAGAGCTCTATATTTTAGACATCCCCCAAGTTATCTGGAGCCACAGACCTTGAGCTTTTCAGGAATTTTCCCTGTAGGTGATGAGCGGTGCGGGGGAGATCTGTTTGCTCATTTCTGCTCAGACCTGGCTTCCATGGGTCTCTCAGGCTCGTCGGTGCTCTGCATCCTCCCAAATGTGGTTCTTGCATCACCTCACCTGTCCTCCCTGACCCTGTATCTTATATCTTTTTTTTTTTTTTTGTATTTTTCTGAAGCTGGAAACAGGGAGAGACAGTCAGACAGACTCCTGCATGCGCCCGACCGGGATCCACCCGGCACGCCCACCATGGGGCGACGCTCTGCCCACCAGGGGGCGATGCTCTGCCTATCCTGGGGGTCGCCATGTTGCGACCAGAGCCACGCTAGCGCCTGAGGCAGAGGCCACAGAGCCATCCCCAGCGCCCGGGCCATCTTTGCTCCAATGGAGCCTTGGCTGCGGGAGGGGAAGAGAGAGACAGAGAGGAAGGCGCGGCGGAGGGGTGGAGAAGCAAATGGGCGCTTCTCCTGTGTGCCCTGGCCGGGAATCGAACCCGGGTCCTCCGCACGCTAGGCCGACACTCTACCGCTGAGTCAACCGGCCAGGGCTGTATCTTATATCTGAATAAAGAAGAGTCCTCCCATGTCGTTGCTGGTGGTATTCAGCCCTCTCTTACATATGTCTATCCACTCTGTTACTCAGAAGTCAGTGACTAAGTTTCTGACCAAGGTCAAGTCTTAGGAAGAGTGGTAAGATGGTGTTGGCACTTCATAAACATTGTGTGGGGCCCAGTTCTGAGGACTGTTCTTCCTTCAACCATCCGATCACTGCAGCTCTATGAAATACTAGCTGTTGTGAGCCTGGTTTGCAGGGTCAAACAGTACTGAGAGAGTAACCCAGTCTGAAGGGACAGAGCAGGGGTTGCCCAGTAGCAGGAAATGCTGCCCTGTGAAGTGCTGACAACTGTGAGCTAGACCAGGGTCTGACATGCTCAGAATTTTGTTTGAACTCCTGTGTGTTGGGCCTTGATGGGTCTGGGTGTGAGGAGGAATGGTTGACCCAGCAGCACGGCCTGCTGGGGGGTTGGTGCTGCAGGGCCCAGCCACAGCATTAGATCTTTGCTGTGATGTGACACTGCCATCCTTGGGGTGTGTGGTCCTGAAAGGCCATCCAGGGTCACCTTTCCTGCTTTTAACATGAGGCCTGGTGAGGAGGGGCTCAGCTCCTCCGCTTGGTCCTTTGCTTCACAGCTCTGGGCAGCTTATCCCCTCCCTATCTCTCATCTTTGTGACCATCTCTGTCACTGACCCTGACCTCCTGTTCTATCCTTTTGGCAGTACCATCCTCATGCTTGTGCTCAGTGGCCAGGCAGCTTGAATTAAGTCTGAGGTCTGCTTTTTGCTCCTCTATGACTCAGGGTGGCTGCAGCCTGCAGTGTACCAGGAGGTACACTGGGGTATCCACTTGTGAGTTTCCTTCTGGGCCCCATGCTGGCGTGGTGGGAGTGGCATGGATCACAGCAGAACACCTTTATAGGAAATAGATCACTTACTTTCTGACCTCACAAGGAAACAAGATAGTTCTTATTTTAATTGTTTGCTCTCCTTTTGGAATGCTTCCTCCAGAGGAGAGGAGAAAGGAAATGAAAACTACAGAAAATTGAGAGGCATAATTTCAGTTTCTCTAACTTTGGTTGTTAGAGGATGTGAGCCCTAACCAGCTGCTGAGATGGCATTTGTTCTGTTCTCAAGGTTAACATGCTCAGTGAGGTCCAGTCTTCATGACCCAGCCCTGGGGGTGATTCCTAGGGCTACGGGGTACCTCACTGCCCAGGCTGTATCTCAGACCCCCTTGGGAGCCATGTGTGATAGGGGGGGTTCCGGTTAGTGGGGCAGGATGCAGGCCAGATGCTGCTTCCCCAGGAGCACAGTCGTGGGATAGTGAGGTCCCTTTCGTCAGCCTCTAGCTTTCTGGAGGGCAGGGCACCTTCAGTGTTTTATGTCAGCTTACACACGTGCGCACTCACACACATGCATGCACACACTGCTCACTAAGCACTTGCTGAGATGACAGAGCTGAAGGTGAGCCCTGGCTCTATGTTCTGGTGCTGTCTTCTGCAAGAGTGGCCCCTGCACCGTCCCCGCCTTTTGTGCTAAATCTGGCCCCAGGATCTTCTGTTTCAGTGCATGCACCTCAGCTCTGTGCGCTCTTTGGTAAATGTTGTTGTCAGGGTTTCCTGAATCTTATTTGTGTCCCTTGGGGCCTTCTGTTTCTGATCTGTCCCTGTTGTACCTGTGGCACTTGCCTTCCCAGTTGGTGTTCTCTCTGTGGGACTCTTTTTTTTTTTAAATTGAGTTTAGGAAGAAGGAGAGAGGGAAAGAGTGCATAGCATCAATTTGTTGTTCCATTTATTTATCCATTAATTGGTTGATGAGTCTCATATGTACCTTGACTGGGGATCAAACCTGCAACCTTGGCGTGTTAAGATGACGCTCCAACCAACTGAGCTACTCAGCCAGACCTTGGGACTCCATTGTTTCCACATTTCCCCCCTTTTACAAGGAAAGTCTTCCCTGCGGCACCAAGTTCTACAGCTATTACTTGACTTGGTGTCTTGCTTTTAAGGTGCTCTTTCTATGGATGAGGGCAGGGTTCTGTTCCTGAGCATCTGCAACTTTCCTGGACTCCCTGGGAGCCTTGCAAACCTGTCAGTCTGCAGGAGGACTCCAGGCCCTGCCCTTCTAAACTCAAAGGCTACCAGCTGGGCCTGGACCCTCCACCCCTTCCCAGAGCACTGACACAGGAGCCAGTGTGTGTGCCTGAAAGAGAAGCTGGGGCTCGCTCTGAGCTCTTCTGTTGGAGGTGATGCACTTGGTTTCTTGCTTCAGAAAAAATCCTAAGATCATCAGTAGATTGTTACCTTATCAAACAGTTGAATAATAGAAATAAAAGTAGTGTTAGCTTGGCCATCTGGTGAGGTCAGCCAAAGTGTGTGAGTGTGTTTGGACATTCAATTTCCTCGGGGTCAGGAGAGTAAGGGAAGAGCTTTCTTTGTAACTTGAAGCATGAAATGTGTAGCATACTGCTTGAATTTTTATTGGCTTATTATTCCAATAATGCCACTATTTCAATTTTTGTGGAACTAGGTCTGCTTTATTTTGTGAAAGAGGGACCTACTGTCCCTCTTCCTCCCAGGCTGTCTGGTGGGACGTGTCCTTACCTGGGAGCTGTCCCCCTGGTATTGTGCAGGGTGGGTGACAGGTTCAGGGTGTGTGGCCTGCGGGCAGCTCTGTGCTTGGCACACAGCCCCTGGCTCCTCCTTGTGACACCTGCCCCCAAGGAGTGTGTGGAGCAAGGAGCAGGGGAAAAGAAATCCTTACATTCTGGGTTAGGGGACACAGCAGGGCAGTCACTAGCGGTTGCGATGTTCTGACTTGGTCTCTCTCTGCCCCCTTAGTTCTCCTAGTGTGATTGGGCTGTGGCTTCTGCGGCTCAAGTGAAACTTGAAACCTTGCTTTGTCTTTGGTTGGGAAAGTGATTCAGGGTTGGAAAAGGGGCCAAGTTTTGAGGGTTCCCAGTTTCCCTGCCCTCCCCTCCTGTCCCACCCCACTGTGAGGTGTCCCTGCTCAGTTTCTCTCCCTCAGGCCCCTACAGTTTCCCAGGAGCAGGCCCTGTGGCTCTGTCCTCTTCACTCAGTTTCTGCTAAAAGGTGCCCTTCACGTGCTGATTGCTGGACATGTTCACAGCCACGCAGAAGTCACTCAGTTCAGTGGAACAACTAAAAAAATTAACATTTCTTTTTTCTCCTCATGTTACAAATAACATCAGTGAAAAACAATAATAAAAAAAGATAGATGTGAACAGACAAGAGTCAGGTGAGGGACATGTGGTTTAAACAAATTTATTTTCTCAATTGGGCAGCTTGAGGTCTTAAGATAAGATGCTGGCAGGGTTGGTGTCTCCTGAGACCTGTCTCCTCAGCTTGCAGATGGCTACCTTCTCCCTGTGTCCTCACCTGGTCACCCCTTGATCTGTCTGTGTACTAATCTCTTCTTATAAGGACAACAAATTGGATTGGGGCCACCTTAGTGACCTCATTTTACCTTTATTTATTTACTTATTTTTTATTTAGACAATTAAATTTAACAGGGTGACATTGGTCAGCCAGAGTACATAGATTTAGAGAAAACATCTCCACATTCTTTGGACAGTCTATTATGCTGTATACCCATCACCCAAAGTCAAATCATCTGTCACCCTATATTTTGTTTCTCTTTAAGCCCCGCCTTTTTCCCCCTCCCCCTCCCTCTACTCCCTTCCCTACCCCCTGGTCACCACTGCACTTTTATCTATGTCCATGAGCCTCAATTTGGTGTCCCACCTATGTCTGGAATCATACAGGTGTCCCACCTATCTCTGATTTACTTATTTCACTCAGTAAGTATAATGTTATCAAGGTCCATCCATGTTGTTGTAAATGATACTATGTCATCATTTCCTATGGCTGAGTAGTATTCCATAATATATATATACCACATCTTCTTTTTTGTTGTTGTTGTTGCATTTTTCTGAAGCTGGAAACAGGGAGAGACAGTCAGACAGACTCCCACATGCGCCCGACCAGGATCCACCCGGCACGCCCACCAGGGGGCGACGCTCTGCCCACCAGGGGGCGATGCTCTGCCCATCCTAGGCATCGCCATGTTGCGACCAGAGCCACTCTAGCGCCTGGGGCAGAGGCCAAGGAGCCATTCCCAGCGCCCGGGCCATCTTTTGCTCCAGTGGAGCCTTGGCTGCGGGAGGGGAAGAGAGAGACAGAGAGGAAGGCGCGGCGGAGGGGTAGAGAAGCAAATGGGCGCTTCTCCTGTGTGCCCTGGCTGGGAATCGAACCCGGGTCCTCCGCACGCTAGGCCGACACTCTACCGCTGAGCCAACCGGCCAGGGCCACCACATCTTCTTTATCTAATCCTCTATTGAAGGGCATTTTGGCTGTTTCCATGTCTTGGCCACCATGAACAATGCTGCAATGAACATGGGGCTGCATGTGTCTTTACGTACCAGTGTTTCAAGTTTTGTGGGTATATACCCAGTAGAGGGATTGTTGGGTCATATGGTAATTTTATTCTTAATTTTTTGAGGAACCATCATACTTTCTTCCGTAATTTACATCCCCACCAACAGTGAATGGACCGCATTTTACCCTAATCATCTCTTTAAAGGCCCAGTTTATAAATATAGCCACACTGTAAGGGTCTGGAGGTTAGGACTCCAACATGAATTTAATACTATTCAGCCCACATTGCATAGAAAGAGACTACATCTTGTTTACCACATATCATCTGATGGACATTTGCATTGTTTCTGCCTTTGGCTGTTGTGAACAGTCCTGTGCAAATGTCTGTGTTTTCATTTCTCTTGGACAAGACCTGGGAATGGAACATGAGCCCCTTTTAAAGATAAAGAAATGAATACAGGTCCAGAGCTTAGAGCAATGCTTGGTGTTTGGCATGGAGTGAATTCTGTCGAAGGTGGTCATGTCATCATTTATCATGTGTGTTTTAGCCTGATGTGGATGTAGCTCCCCAGCATTCTCTGGTTAATGTTTTCTCAGGGTATCTTTTCTGCCTTTTAATCTTTTTCACATTCTTACAATTTAGACATGCCAGAGTAAAAATGTACTTGTTGATTTTTTTCTTTAAGATTTTCTTTATTGATTTTACAGAGAGAAGAGAGAGGGGGAGGAATGAGAAGCATCACCTCATAGTTGCTTTACTTTATGTACTGCCGCTGAGATTTGAATCAGCTCTCTTCTGTATTGCTTTTCCTATACTTAAAAAAAATCTTTTTTTGGCCCTGGCCAGTTGGCTCAGTGGTAGAGCATCAACCCAGCGTGTGGAAACCCCGGGTTCGATTCCCAGTTGGAGCACACAGGAGAAGCGACCATCTGCTTCTGCACCCCTCCCCCTTCTCTTTCTCTTCCCTCCTGTAGCCATGTCTTGATTGGTTAGAGCAGGTTGGACCTGGCCACTGAGGATGGCTCCATGGCCTCACCTCAGGTGCTAAAATAGCTTTGGGTTTCAGAGCAACTGAGTAGCAGCCTCAGATGGGCAGAGTGTCGCCTGGTAGGGAGCTTGCCAGGGTGGATCCTGGTTGGTGCCAGTGCATGCGGGACCATGTCTGTCTGCCTTCCCACCTCTTACTTAATTTAAAAAAAAAGAATCTGTTTTTGCTGGGTTTTTGTTTTGTTTTGTTTTTTTTGCTGTTTTTAAAATTGTGATTTCTCTTGCATCTTCCCTGTCCCCATTCCATTCCTCTATCAGCTTAGAAGTCATTTCTCTTCTTTAATGATAATCTTTAGACTTGTATGATGAATGTTTAATTTTTTTCTTTTTAAAATTTTTCCATTGATTTGAGAGAGAAAGAGGGGTGGGAAGAGAGGGAAAGAGAAAGCATCAACTCCCTTCATTTAATTGTTCCGTTTAGTTGTGCACTCATTTGTTGCTTTTCATACATGCCTTGACTGACAGTCAAACCACGACCTCTATGCGCCTGGATGATGGTCTATCCACTGGCTAGGACCACCTGGTCATTTTTTTTGTTTGTTTGTATTTTTCTGAAGTGAGAAGCAGGAAGGCAGAGAGACAGACTCCTGCATGCGCCTGACCAGGAACCACCTGGCATGCCCACCAGGGGGTGATGCTTTGCCCATCTGGGGCGTTGCTCCATTGCAACTGGAGCCATTCTAGTGTCTGAGGCAGAGGCCATGGAGCCATCCTGAGCACCTGGCCAACTTTGCTCCAAAGGAGCCTTGGCTGCGGGAGGGGAAGAGAGAGACAGAGAGAAAGGAGAGGGGGAAGGGTGGAGAAGCAGATGGACGCTTCTCCTGTGTGCCCTGGCTGGGAATTGAACCTGGGACTTCTACGTGCCAGGCCAGCGCTTTACCACTGAGCCAACTGGCCAGGGCCCCACCTGGTCATTTTTTATATTTGTGGTTCATTTTTCATCTTTTATTAAACATTTCTTGTAGAATTTTATAACACTATTAACCTGAAAGGTCAAATATCTAAGCTCCTTCTCTTTTAAATCAGATGATTTTTTTTTCCTGACACTGCCTGCCAGGCCACACCCTATGTGGACACTCTCCACCATGCTTGGCTCAGTGGATAGAGCGTTAGCCCAGTGTATGGATGTCCCAGGTTCAATTCCCGGTCAGGACACACCATTTGCCTCTCCCCCCACTTCTCTCCCTCTTCCTTTCCCACAGTCGGTGGCTTGATTGGTTCAAGCGTGGCCCCAGATGCTGAGGATGGCTCAGTTGGTTCAAGCCTGTCAGCCTCAGGTGCTGAGGATAGCTCATGCTCGAGCATCGGTCCCAGATGGGGATTGCTAGGTGGATCCCAGTCAGGGTGCATGTGGTAGTCTGCTTCACCATCTCCCATCTTCTCACCTAAAAGAAAAAAAAAGTCATTTCTTATTGTCTTGGCCAGGTGCCTCAGTGGATAATGCATCGACCTGGTGTGCCAGAGGTCACAGGTTTGACCCTCAGTCAAGGGCACACGTGAAAAGCAACCAGTAAGTGTATACAACTAAATGGAACAACTAAGTGAAACAAGTTGATGCTTCTCTCCCCCTCCCCTTCTCCCTTCCTCCCCTCCTCCTCCTTTCTTCCTTCCCCTTCCTCTCCCTCTCCCCTTTCCTCTCCTCCTCCCTTCCCCTTCTCCCCTCCCCCTCTTCCTCTTTCTTTCCCCCTCTCCCCTTTTTCCTCTCCCCTGCCCCTGCTCCCTTTCCTCCTTTCTCTCCCTTCTCCCCTTTCTCACCCTTCTCCTTCTCCCTTCCCCTTCCCCTTCCCCTTCCCCTTCCCCTTCCCCTTCCCCTTCCCCTTCCCCTTCCCCTTCCCCCTCGCTCCCCCTTTCCTCTATCTTCTTTCCCCCTCTCTCCCTTTCCCCTTTCCTCTCTCCTTTTCCCTCACCCCTTCCCTTGCTCATATCAATGGAAATAATTTTTTAAAAAAATATTTTATTTATTGATTTTTTAGAGAGAGAGGAGTGAGAGAGAGAGAGAGAGAGAGAGAGAGAAGGGGGAGGAGCAGGAAGCTTTGACTCCCATATGTGCCTTGACCGGGCAAGCCCAAGGTTTCGAACCGGCAACCTCAGTGTTCCAGGTCGACGCTTTATCCCACTGCGCCACCACAGGTCTCAATGGAAATAATTTTAAAAAATAAAAAGTCACTTTTTTTTGTTGTTTTTCGAGGTAAAATTCACATCATAAAGTTAACCCCTGACTATTTTAATGTGAACAGTTTAGGAGCATTTTGTACATTCACAGAGTAAGTAGCACTCCGTCGCTTTGTGCAGTTCCAAAACATCGTCATCCCAAAGAAGAACCTGGTACCCATTCCCAGTCAGTCCCATTATCCCTCCCAACCTGACAGTCACTCATCTACATTATGTGTTTATGGATTAGTTACTTCTTCTGGATGTTTTATATAAATAGGGTCATATAACATATGGCCTTTTTGTGTCTGGCTTCTTTCACTGAGCATAATATCAGAAATTTATTCCTTTTTTGTGCCTAAATAATTTTCCACTGTATGGTTAGACCACTTTTTTCCCCTCACTCACTAGTTGATGGACAGTCGGGTTGTTTCCACAATTTGGTTATTGAGTAGAGCTTCTATGAGCATTCTACAATAGCTTAGTGTTGGATCATCTGTTTTCATCTCTTCTGGGCATGTGTCTTGGAGTAGAACTGCTGGGGCACATGGTAACTAATGTGTGGGGAGCCGCCACACTGTTTCCACAGTGCTGCCCTATCCCACGTCCCACCAGCGGCTCCAGTGTTTCCACATTCTTACTGACACCTGTTATTTTTCATTTTCTTGATTGTAAGCAGCCTTAGTGGGTGCTTCATTGTGGCATTGATATGCATTTATTTTCATAATAATATTGAGTATGTTTCTGTGTACTTGTTGGCCATTTGTAAATGTCTTTGGGGAAATATCCAAGTCCTTTGCCCATTTAAAATTTGAGTTTGTCTTTTGTTGTTGAGCTGTATTCAGAATCCAGAATATTTGCAAATATTTTCTCGCATTCTGTGGGTTTACTTTCTATTCTCTTGATAGAATCTTTGTATTGTCATTTCTAGTAATTTCTACTTTTTTGCTCTTTTTTTGTGTGTGCAACTTTTTTTGGGTAGGAGCACATGTATATACACAGTGCAGTCAAGCCTGACCTCCCCACAGCTTATATATACACATCTATAGCAGTAGATGGATTTTCAAGGGATATCTAATTCTTTTAAGTGTTTGATGCTTCCTTAATTAGAATTGGAATTTTTTATGAAAGAATTTATAGTTGAGTAAAAAAAAACAACAAAGCATGTCAATGGGATATGTGCTTAGAGTTTATACTGCACATGCATGTATGGAAGCCATGTAAAACCTGTGTATAGTTTTATTTTTTTTAAATATTTTTTTATTTTAGAGAAATGAAAAAGAGAGAAAGATAGTGGGGGAGGAGTGGGAATTACCACCTTGTATGTAGTTGCTTCCTGCACATACCTTGACCAGGCAAGCCCAGAGTTTCAAACCAGTGACCTCAGCATTCCAAGTTGAAGCTTTATCCACTGTGCCACCACAGGTCAGGCTTATCTATTATTTTTAAGAGATGAAATTCATAGTTTGGGTTAAAACTGATTGTGACACTTGTGAGTTTAGTGATATAGTTGTGTGTGTTATATATCGTGTGCTTAGGAAGTAATGTCTGTCCTCTTAATTTATTCTATTACTTTAGACACTTTATTAATATTTATGCTATTTCAGTGGCAAATCTTTTAATGAGAAATCTTGCTACATGAAAGAGATCCTTTACCTACTAAGTTTATTTCCATATTTTTCCAGTTTTGCTGTCTGTCTTGCTAGCAGAATGCCAGTTGGGGTGTAAAATCTAGTGCAGGTTGGCTGACTTGATTGGGGAGTTCTAAAGGTAAGGCAGCCAGGGAACCCCATTGTACTTGAATTTCAGGTTTGCTTGTATAAGTACATGATCATTTCTCCTGGAGACACTGCCCTGAGGACCATCTGGTTGGTCAGGTGTGTCATGTGGATGCAGGCATGGTTTGGGTTGTTTTTTTAATGTGCCTGTGCTGAGATGGCCATGGTTTCTTTGTACCTGTTTTCATGCTTCTGTTCTTTCTGGAGGAAGGCTACTCAGCACGGATATGCTGTGTGTAGAGACAGCCTCCTGTGGGTCAGGCTAGCTGTCTGGGGTGCAGGTTATATTTCTGTCTCAGTATCCATGGGATCCATGGGAAGCCTCACTCACATCCTGTGAAAGCCATGAGTGGCAGAGGTCACTCTGTGAGCACTGGCTCACTAGCTTTCTGGGAAGTGAGCCTGTGGTAGGGTCCTGAGAAGTGACCCTAACATTTGCCCTGTGAGAAAACACAGACTTTGATTTCTGTCTGGGCAAACAAGACTGTTGTTTTGGGCTAGGAAACGGCACTGTGGTTTGGGCACTGTAAAGAACCAAGTGTAAGCCTGAGGTGGGTTTGAGTCTGTAGGGGTGCAGGGCTGATTCAGGGACTGCAGTAGGGATGAAGTGGGGGTGAGCTGTCCTGGGGGTATGAGAAGGGCCATAGGTATGGGGTAGGGGTTTGCTGTTTTTTGGACAGAGAAAGGAAGAGGTCAAGCTCTGCTCTCTCCAAGTGGGACCCTGTCAGGCATGACCAAGTTGGAATGCAAGGTCACAAGCTGTGGGGAGGTCAGGCAGTGGATGAGGCTTGACTGCAGGCAGTGTGGCTATGACAGGCTCTGTATGTGATCAGAAGAGAGCTGTCCATACTCACCTGCCCTGGCTGTCCATGGGCCATCTCTCCAGGGACCAGGAGAGATTCATAAGCAGGTACTGATAACTTGACTAAACACTGTGGCAGGCTTGTCATTACCAAATGCCAGTGGCCTGCCACCTGCAAATTTGTGCTTTCTTCTGCTGACCCTCTGACCTTGGACAGTGTCCCCTCTTGGGTTTTGTGCATTCTGTAGGTCAGGGCCAAAGACTGTCTGCTTGGTGAAGTGGGGTTTTGAACAGGACTATCCTCGAGTCCCACCAGTTCTGAAACTGTGTATGTAGACACTCTTGGGGCCAGTGGCATTCTGGGCACTGCGGTTGGGAATCCAAGGCTGTGAATCATTGTAGAACTGGTCCCTGACTTCCTGGTTAAGCCTTTAATTCTCCTGAATGCTTGTTTTTGCTTCTTTCAAGTTGTTATACTTGGCTCACTCTGTCATCAGCTGTGGGCGGTTCCTATGCCAGCAGTCTGATGATGAGCAGAGCAGGGCGGAGTGCACCCTCACCTCACTACACTCAATTCCTTTCCCCCCTAAATTGGCTTTTGACAAGGGACAGGGTGGACAGTTGCTGGTACTTGTGTGGTCTACTAGTTGGGACAGCAGAGAGAGAGAGGGGGGGGGAGATTTTGTTACTTCTCATTGAAGAAAAAGGGTCCTTGAGGGATCACAGAGCATCTAATTTGCAGAGACTGATTACTTAGAACTAACAGACATGGGCTCAGGCCAGGCTGGCCTTGCTGGGAAGCCAGAACCCCAGTGTGACAACCAAGAACCAGGGGTTCCACTGGCTTTGAGGGTACTGGGAAGGGCTGGAGCAGTTGTCAGGTGCTGCAGGGTCTCCATAGGCACCACTATCTCCTGCGTTCCTTTGTCTCTTACGGAGACTGTTGGGTCTCTGAGTGCCTTAGCTCTGACATGTGGTGGGTATGTCCTTGAACCTGGGCACCTGGACAAGGTGTCGGCGACATCATGGGATGGGTAGACTCTCACGGAAGGATCATGCCTGTGAATTTTCATGTGACAGCTTCCCTCAGGGTGGGTACCAGTGGCGTCTTGTTTGAATTTAATGAACCATGGTCCGTGTGATGAGAGTGGGGCTGTTTGGTGGCATCACTCCAGGAGCGGTGGTGCGACTTGTCACCTGCTGCTGATGAAGTGACAGTTGCTCAGGCACAGTCCTGACTCAGCGAAAGAGTGTGCTCAGCCCCTGTGGGTGCTATCTATGTCCTGGTGGGACAAAATGGCAAGTTGCCGGCTCTCCTGCTGGAAGCCTGGTCACAGGTGCAGCTGCCACTTTGTCCTGACAGGAGACTTATAAGGAGTAGAATGTTTAGATCTTAAAGAAAACATCTAGAAGTTGTTTTCAGAATTGAAAAAAACTAAAAAGGAAGCATACGGGTTGAATGTTATATTTTCCATTTGAGGATTATTTCTAAGAAATAGTGTTTTACTTTTAGGGCAGCAGGGTAACATTGAGCTTGCTGTCTGTTGCTGCCCCTAGGAAGCAGCATGCGGCCATCTGAACACAGCCATGTTGGGTCCTGTTTCAAGAGCAGGATTGATGAGGATCTTGGGAAGAATGGGTGGAGCTTCCTAATGCTGGAGGTGGGTGAGGTGGGGGATACCAGGTTACCTGAGTCAGCTGTCAGCTTTCTTGCTTGGCAAAGGTGCTGAATCGCACGTATTAAACTGTAAGGTCGTCAGGATAAAAACCCAGGAACATTTTCATTGTGTATGGCTTTCATAGTTGACAATCTTTGGACATTCTTAATAAATCTCTTCTTGGGAGCAGTCTTTTTTTTTTTTAAATACCAACAATTTTAATATGCTTGGTTTTGTTATATATATTTTAAACATTTATTTATTTATTTTTAAGACTTTATTCATTTTAGAGAGGAGAGAGAGAGAAGGGAGAGGAACAGGAAGCATCAACTCCCACATGTGCCTTGACCAGGCAAGCCCAGGGTTCCGAACCGGCAGCCTCAGCATTTTAGGTCAATGCTTTATCCACTATGCCACCACAGATCAGGCAGGAGCAGTCTTAAATGAAGCAGATGCCACATAGATGTCACTCCTCTTCCCCGTAGAACCTTCTTAGTGTGGCCTCTACTTGACAGAGTGGGTAGAGGGCGAGAGCTGTCCTGTGCCCTCCCAGGCCTCTGTGGAGGGGTCTTACTTCTTATTTCATTAAGAAACACAGTTAGTGCACAAAGTATAAAACCTGCTGGTAATATGTTGACCTCTGAACCAGAGACGTCCTTGCTGCTCATCAACCAGATATGTGGCACCTCTTACCACAGGCACACTTCATGGTCTTTCTAATAATTCTGTAAGCACGATGGGGACCTGAGTGCTCAGCAGAGACATTCAGCCTTAAAGAGGAGGCCTCAAGTGGGCACTGAGGAGCGGTGGGCAGAGACCCTGACAGTCTTGTGGTTTAAGGGGTTAGAAGCTTGCGGGTGGGCTGCTTGGTCACCCAAACCGATCCCAGCACAGCCCTGCCTGCCTGGACTGTGCTCAGACTGGTCCCAGAGTGACATTTGTGACTCAGAAAGTGTACTGCATGCATTTACATCTGTGTGTAGATCTGTGGCAGGGTGTACAGCAGTGGTGAGCAAATGTGTCTTCTCAACCATCACATTCGCCTTTCAAGATATTTGAAAGGATCTTTTCATTATGAAGAGTAAGGCTCTTTCCTGATTTTTGGTTATTTAATTTTTAATAATTTGAGAGCAGCTTTCATATATATATTTTTTAATACTATGTGGTTCCTTTTTGAGCTGTTGACCCTCTGCAGAATGTTGTGCAAGTGGGGGACATAACCCTTTCACCTCTCAGCCTGCTGAGGAGGGCGGACTGCCTGTGATCCAGGCTGCTTACAGTGGCCCAGTGTCTTTGGGGAGAAGGCCAGACCTTGTGACCCTGCAGGGCATTGGGTGACACAGACAAGATGGGGAGGGAGCCTCTTGGGACATGTCATTTCCTGTCCAAATCTCAGAGTATGAGTAGGAAGTGAATGTGAAGGCGGACGAGGAAGACACTGGAGAGAGAGGGCCTGGCATCGAGGGAGCACACAGCCTGTACTCCAGGGCTCTTCAGCTCAGTCTTAGCACCTGTGTCCCCTCCTGAACATCCTGGCTGGACCTGACCCACAGTAGCAGCTTGTTGCCTGCTGAAGGGGTGGCTGAGGTGTCTGAGACAGACTGTACCCACCATCCTGGAGGGGAAAGGGGACGGGGGAGGGAAGATGTCTGCTACAGCCACCTTGCTGGCAGGACCAGACTGGCAGGAAGCAGCAGCTACAGCTACACACTCTGGAAGGTTGTTGCACTGAAGTGAAGAGATGCTTTAGCTCTTGCTGCTCTCAGCACTTTGTTACCCACTCCCCTGATTCCATGGTAAATGGCCTTGTACACAGACCTGAGCCTGCACCACATTCAGGGACAAATGTCCAGCAGCCTGTTCAGGGTCAGGCTCTTTTGCCCCCAGCACTGGGACAGGACACAAATTCATAGCTACTGCTTGCTGCATTGATGGCACATCCAAGGATTGTTGTTGAAAATCGGTTTCTGCCTCAGGACCCTCCGAAGCGGTTCACTCATCCTTGTTTTCAACATCTTTGTATTTTCAGACTGACTCATCCCTGTGTCATCTTCTGTTGGGGAGCTATCGTTTTTCATATACGTAAGCCCTTTGCATGTAACTGCCATCACATCTTTATGCATCATGTTAATACTTATCTTGTTTATTGTTCAAATAAACTTTCTTCAGTGTGCTGGTCTACTGTAGTTTGCACTACTGTGTGCAGTGTTATCTGTTAGTCAGTTCCGTTGGATTTCCTCTGTTCCTGAAAAATGTCCCCATCTTGACTAGATCCAAGAAGGTGAAGGTGTTAGCCAAAAAACATACACATAACACATAGATACAGACAACAGAGTGGCAATAGCCAGAGGGAAAGTGGGGAGAGGAGGTAGGGAGAGGAGGGCAAAGAGGGGGTAAATGGGGATAGAAAGAGACTTTGCGGCCCTGGCCGGTTGGCTCAGCGGTAGAGCGTCGGCCTAGCGTGCGGAGGACCCGGGTTCGATTCCCGGCCAGGGCACACAGGAGAAGCACCCATTTGCTTCTCCACCCCTCCGCCGCGCTTTCCTCTCTGTCTCTCTCTTCCCCTCCCGCAGCCAAGGCTCCATTGGAGCAAAGATGGCCCGGGCGCTGGGGATGGCTCTGTGGCCTCTGCCTCAGGCGCTAGAGTGGCTCTGGTCGCAACATGGCGACCCCCAGGATGGGCAGAGCATCGCCCCCTGGTGGGCAGAGCGTCTCCCCTGGTGGGCGTGCTGGGTGGATCCCGGTCGGGCGCATGCGGGAGTCTGTCTGACTGTCTCTCCCTGTTTCCAGCTTCAGAAAAAAAAAAAGGAAAAAAAAAAAAAAAGAAAGAGACTTTGCTTGGGGTGGGAGGGGCATGATGTGGTATGTACATGGTGCTATGTTGAGTCGTGCACTTGAAACCTGTGTGGTTTGATGGACTATGTCAATTCAATGAATTAAAAAATAAATAAATAAAAAGAAAAGTGAGTAAATATATAACTTTTTTTCTCCTAAAGTGAGAGCGGGGGAGATAGTGAGGCAGACTCCCACATGTGCCCAGTTGGGATCTACCCCAGCAACTCTGTCTATGGCTGATGCTGGAGTACCCAGCTATTTTTAGTACCTGAGGCTGAAGTGCTAAGACCAACCGAGCTACCCTCAGTGCCTGGGGCCAATGCTCAAACCAATCGAGCCACTGGCTGCAGGAGAAAAAGAGGGAGAGAAGGGGCAGAGGAAGGAGGAGAGAAGCAGATGGTTGCTTTTCCTGTGTGCCCTGTTCGGGAATCAAACTCGGAATATCCATAAGCCAGGCTGACACTCTTATCTCCTGAGCCATTGGCCAAGGCCATAATTACAACTTTTAATAAATTCTAATAAAATGAACAGGTTTGTATAATAGAGTGAAATAGAAAGCCATGCAATGTTTTAAGTATGGAAGTAACTTGGTGTTATTTTTGTTTTTGTTTTTAAAAAATTACTTCATTGGATTGTTGTCTCAAAATATCTACTCATTTAGTCTTCTATAGTAATAAAATTTTGACTGGACTACAGTTAATTAATAAAAGCTTTTGTGTTCCAACTTCAAAAAAATAAATGTCCCCATATTAAACAGACAAGCCTGCTTTTTTTCTTCTAGTCATTTTATAATATTTTAAAAGCATTATCAGGATTTTCAATTCTTTGTTTTATTTTGTGAGTTTTGTTCACTAGTGAGTCCTGTGTCTGGTGCACACTGGCGGAGCACAGCTAGCAAGGGGCAGAGGATTAACTAGCTGTGATGAGGCAGTGGGAGCGTGTGGGTGGACTTAGCTTAGGCAAGGGGAGCCCAACTCTCGACAGCTAATCAGGCTCCACTCCAGTGTTCTGCTCTCGAGTTGTGTCAGCTGTGCTCTGACTCCCAGTTCTTGCCCATGTGGCTTTGTCACAGCTTTGCCAAAAGTACTGCTTTACTGCCGTCCTTGTCAGACTTTTGTGATTTGAACTGACCGTTTTATTTTACTCTTTTAGCTTCCTAACTACTTGTCTGTGCACCCCTCCACTCAGCACCCCTTCCCGCATGATCCCGCACCATCATCATTTGTGCAGAACAGATACCAGGTCTTCCAGCCAGAAGATGCTGTGTTGTCTTGAGCAGTTTTTCCAGTTTTTAGATATTTTTTCTTTAACTTAGATATTTCAGGTATTGCTTTGTTGTTCTTGCAAGTGGGGTGTTGGTTACATTTTCTGCACAGGTGTTGCTGTAGTGCAGGCAAAGGCACTGACAGCTGTACATTTACCCGGTGTCCTGGTGTCTCCTTGAGCCCAGCACAGCTTCACCTCCGACCTGCATGTGCCCATCACCTCCCGCAACTGCCAGATTGTTCTCTTTCTGTTGGTTGGTTCATCAGTGTCACATAAATGAAATTGTGGAGTACACCTCGTTTGAGACTGGCCTTTTCCAGTCAGCACCACAACTTCCTTGAGATTCATCCAGGTTGTCACGTGTGTCGGTAGTTTGTTCCTGGCATTACTGGGTAGTGTCTGTGGTGGGGATGTGCCAATGTGTTTAAACATTTACCCCAGAAAGACATCTGCATAGTTTCGGGGCTTTGGCAGTTGTGATTAAAGCTGCTTTGAGCATTTGTGCGGAAATAAGTCTTCATTTCTCTGGGACAGATGCTGAAGAGTGCAATTGCTGTGTCACGCAGTCTGCTTTTGCAGTTTGTTTTAATAGAACAGATAAAGAGACATTAAAAGGGCTAAAAAACAAAATACTTTGTTTTAATATTTTCAGACAAGTTATTTGAAAGATTAACTCAGAAAACATTATTGCCATGTTTGTGAGGAACAGTTTTGTGGACGGTTGGATGATTTTGGGACAGATATTCTGAACCTTGTTAGCAGGCGGTGTCCTGGGAGTTTGAAGGCAGCCTTGGTGTCCCAAATTTTTTACTACGTGTTACATAGATTCAGCCTGAATCTCTAGCTATTTGGGACAGTAAGTGGATTTGTTATTTTATTTCTCTCTCTCTTTTTTTTTTACAGTGTAAAAATTTTATATTTGAATTAACCAGCTGGACTCAGTTTAGATGATCCCAGTTTTGTTGGCAACATCCAAAGCATCATAGTCGGAAGCCAGTTGAACATATGCCTTCTTCCCTCCATCAAGCCTGAGCAAGATGTTGACCTTGGCCATGTTAATGTCATAGAGCGTCTTCACAGCATGTGTGATCTGGTGCTTGTTGGCCTTGACATCCACAGTAAATTAAATACAAGTGTGTTGTTGTTTTATCTTCTTCGTGGCTTACTCAGTAGTCAGGTGAAATTTGATGGCATGGTGGTCAAGTTTGTTTTTCCTGGGGGTGCTCAAGGACATTTAGGCTGCTTTCAGATCTGCAGTGTTTTCACCATGGGAAGGTGTATGATGTGCGGATCGTTTGTTGTTTTTTTGTGGTTTTTTTTTTTGGCAGAGACAGAGAGAGGGATAGATAGGGACAGACAGTAAGGGAGAGAGATGAGAAGTATCAATTCTTCATTGCAGCATCTTCATTATTTAATTCCTTTCTCATATGTGCCTTGACTGAGGGGCTACAGCAGAATGCGTGACCCCTTGCTCAAGCCAGTGACCTTGGGCTTCAAGCCAGCAACCTTTGGGCTTATGCTAGCAAACTTTGGGCTTATGCTAGTAACCGTGGGGTCACGTCTGTGATCCCAACGTTCAAACCAGTGACCCCGCGCTCAATCTGGTGAGCCTGTGCTCAAGTTGGATGAGCCCATGCTCGAGCCAGCGACCTTGGTGTTTTGAACCTGGGCCCTCCGTGTCCCAGTGCGATGCTCTGTCCACTGCTCCACTGCCTGGTCAGGCCGGATCTTCTTTTTTATTGTGACTTTGGATGCCTTTCAGCGGCTTTCTTTGCCTTCAAAGCCTTTGCTTTGACTTCGGCTTTGGGAGGGGCAGAGGCTTCCTTCTTTGTTTCTGGTGCCATCTTCCTGAAAAGGTTTAATGAACTTATTTCCTTGTCATTGTTTCCAGGAGAAGCTGGTGAACCATCCAGAGGGCAAGTCCAGCTCCTCCTGTGGTTCAGGCTCAGTTGCGGTTCTGGCTCTGGGGTTGAAGAGTTGGGCAGGTAGTGTGGTGGGAATGGCCCTCAACACCAAGGGGCTGGAGCATGATCACACAGAAGAGTGGTGCTTCTTGTCCTTTACCTCAGCTGTGCTTTATATTAATTTCAGAAGGCCCTGCCCCAGGTAGGTCTGTGGCTTCTGTCCTGAAACAGTGACTTCCTGTTCTCCTGTGAGGGCCTGTGGGTAATGTGGCTGATCTGTTGTGTATTGTGACTGTGGCATTGCCCACTGAGCCTGCACCATGTGCCACACATCAGTGGAAGTCAGGATCTTCAGAGTACCTGTGGTGGAGTTCCCGTTCTGGCCCCTTGAACAATGAGCCTCGACTCTCAGTTATTGCCTATTGGGCAGGTCTCCTGGCACAGCCCGACTGTGAGACTTACCTGCACAGACAGGTGAGGCACTGGCCAGGGCTCACACCAGCAGCACAGGGCGATGGATACAGGCCTGGCCAAGGCAGCACAGAGTCGGTGGGCTGGGGCCCTTAGCCCTCCAAGGGCAAGTTCACAGTCTGCACCCATGCATGTAGTAGAGGGCCTTTGGGATGGTTTCTCAGAAGTGTCCTGTGGGAACTGAAAACCAGATGTCTATGGAATCAGATATTCTGTCCGTCATTTCCTCTTGTCTCCTAGCAGTTTCAACACTGGCTTTTTTTTCTGAGCGAGTTGGACTACATTTTTTAAGGAAGGTATGATCGCTGTTTGTACTGGTGGCTGAAACAGAAGTTCTGTGGTGATGGCCATACCTGCTTCTTGGAACCTGGTGCTTTCTTGGACTCCGTCTGCGCAGGCGGGCTTGTGGGTCTGAGTATTGAGGCAACTCAGGGTTCTCCTGGCTCAAAGGCTTCCAAGGGGACATGGGCTCTGTGCATCCTAGGAGATGTCATCCTGGTGCCGTGGTCGGCAAACTGTGGCTCATGAACCATACGCGGCTCTTGGGCCCCTTGAGTGTGGCTCTTCCACAAAACACCACATGCGGGTGCTACCTCGACAAGGGATGTACCTACCTATATAGTTTAAGTTTAAAAAATTTGGCTCTCAAAAGAAATTTCAATTGTTGTACTGTTGATATTTGGCTCTGTTGTCTAATGAGTTTGCCTACCACTATCCTAGTGCATGCTGGCAGATACTGTCTCAGTGCACCCTGAGAGGTGTCATTCTAATGTATCCTAATGCATCCTGGGGCAATCACCCTGTGTAGCCTAGAAGATATAACCAGTGCAGTGGATGCCTTAAGTTATAAGTTTTGTGTGTGTGTTTTTTAAATTTTTTTTAGAGAGAGAGAGAGAGAGAGAGAGAGAGAGAGAAACAGAGATAGACAGGAAGGAAGGAAGGGAGATAAGAAGCATCAGTTCATAATTGTAACACTTCAGCTGGTCATTGATTGCTCCTCATATGTGCATTGATTGGGGGGGGCTCAAGCCAGTGACCATGGGGTCATGTCTGTGGTCCCACGCTTAAGCCAGATGAGCCAGTGCTCAAGCTGGTGACCTCAGGTTTTTTGTGTTTCTTTAAATTTTTTTATTTATTCATTTTTAGAGAGAGAGGGGAGAGAGAGAAGGGGGAAGGAGCAGGAGGCATCAACTCCCATATGTGCCTTGACCAGACAAGCCCGGGGTTTTTTTTTTTGAACCGGCGAACTCAGCGTTCCAGGTCAACACTTTATCCACTGCGCCACTACAGGTCAGGCAACCTCGGGGTTTTGAACCTGGGTCCTCAGTGCCCCAGGTCAATGCTTTATCTACTGCACCACCACCTGGTCAGGTATGTTTATTAAATTAGTATGATTTATGACTTATCAAGGCATAACTTTGTGCTGGCTATGTGATGATTTTTTTTTAACCTTTTTAAAAATTTTATTTTTTTATTTTACTTTATTTTTTATTTTTTTATTAATTTTACTAGGGTGACATCAATAAATCAGGGTACATATGTTCAAAGAAAACATGTCCAGGTTATCTTGTCAATCAATTATGTTGCATACCCATCATCCAAAGTCAGATTGTCCTCCGTCACCTTCTATCTAGTTTTCTTTGTGCTCCTCCCCCTCCCCCTTTCCTCCCCCCCAACCACCACACTCATATCAATGTCTTTTAGTCTCATTTTTATGTCCCACCTACGTATGGAATAATACAGTTCTTGGTTTTTTCTGATTTACTTATTTCACTACGTATAATGTTATCAAGATCCCACCATTTTGTTGTAAATGATCCTATGTCATCATTTCTTATGGCTGAGTAGTATTCCATAGTGTATATGTGCCACATCTTCTTTATCCAGTCTTCTATTGAAGGGCTTTTTGGTTGTTTCCATGTCTTGGCCACTGTGAACAATGCTGCAATGAACATGGGGCTGCATGTGTCTTTACGTATCAATGTTTCTGAGTTTTGAGGGTATATACCCGGTAGAGGGATTGCTGGGTCTTAAGGTTTTCAGTTTTTTGAGGAACCACCATACTTTCCTCCATAATGGTTGTACTACTTTACATTCCCACCAACAGTGAATGAGGGTTCCTTTTTCTCCACAGCCTCTCCAACATTTGCTATTACCTGTCTTGTTAATAATAGCTAATCTAACAGGTGTGAGGTGGTATCTCATTGTAGTTTTGATTTGCATTTCTCTAATAACTAATGAAGATGAGTATGTTTTCATATATCTGTTGGCCATTTGTATTTCTTCCTGGGAGAAGTGTCTGTTCATGTCCTCTTCCCATTTTTTTATTGGATTGTTTGTTTGTTGTTGAGTTTTATGAGTCCTTTGTATATTTTTTATATTAGGCCCTTATCTGAGCTGTTGTTTGAAAATATCATTTCCCATTTAGTTGGCTGTCTGTTTATTTTGTTGTCAGTTTCTCTTGCTGAGCAAAATCTTCTTAGTCTGATGTAGTCCCATTCATTTATTTTTGCTTTCACTTCTCTTGCCTTTGGAGTCAAATTCATAAAATGCTCTTTAAAACCAAGGTCCATGAGTTTAGAACCTATGTCTTCTTCTATGTACTTTATTGTTTCAGGTTTTATATTTAGGTCTTTGATCCATTTTGAATTAATTTTAGTAGAAAGGGACAAATGTAGTCGAGTTTCATTCTTTTGCATGTGGCTTTCCAGTTTTCCCAGCACCATTTGTTGAAGAGGCTTTCTTTTCTCCATTGCGTGTTGTTGGCCCCTTTATAGAAAATTATTTGACCATATATATGTGGTTTTATGTCTGGACTTTCTATTCTGTTCCATTGGTCTGAGTGTCTATTTTTCTGCCAATACCATGCTGTTTTGATTGTTGTGGTTCTATAATATAGTTTGAAGTCAGGTATTGTAATGCCTCTAGGTTCATTCTTTTTCTTTAGGATTGCTTTGGCTATTCGGGGTTTTTTATAGTTCCATTTAAATCTGATGATTTTTTTGTTCCATTTCTTTAAAAAATGCCATTAGAATTTCGATGGGAATTGCATTAAATTTGTATATTGCTTTGGGTAATATGGCCATCTTGATTATATTTATTCTTCCGATAGGAAGAGCAAGGAACATTCTTACATCTCATTGTATCTTTTTCGATTTCCCTTAACAATGGTTTGTAGTTTTCATTATATAAGTCCTTTTCATTCTTTGTTATGTTTATTCCTAAGTATTTTATTTTTTCTTGTTGCAGTTGTGAAGGGGATTATTTTTTTTAGTTCATTCTCAAATGTTTTGTTTGCATATAGAAAGGCTATGGACTCTTGTATGTTAATTTTGTATCCTGCGACCTTACTATATTGGCTTATTGTTTCTAGTAGTCTTTTTGTAGATTCTTTGGGGTTTTCAGTGTATAGGATCATATCATCTGCAAAAAGTGATACCTTTACTTCTTCTTTTCTGATATGGATGCCTTTTATTTCTTTGTCTTGTCTGATTGTTCTGGCTAGAACCTCTAGTACCACATTAAATAAGAGTGGCGAGAGTGGACAACCCTGTCTTGTTCCTGATTTAAGGGGGAAAGCCTTCAGTTTTGTGCCATTTAATATGATGTTAGCTGATGGTTTATCATATATGGCCTTTATCATGTTGAGATATTTTCCTTCTATACCCATTTTGTTGAGAGTCTTAAACATAAAATTGTGTTGTATTTTATTGAATGCCTTTTCTGCATCTATTGATAGGATCATGTGGTTTTTGTTCTTTGTTTTGTTCATATGGTGTATTACGTTAACCGTTTTACGTATGTTGAATCATATGTGATGATTTTTTATGGACAAATTAAAAAAAATTTTTTTTCAGGGACAGAGAGAGAGTCAGAGAGAGGGATAGATAGGGAAAGACAGGAATGGAGAGAGATGAGAAGCATCAATCATTAGTTTTTCGTTGTGAGACCTTAGTTGTTTATTGATTGCTTTCTCACATGTGCCTTGACTGCAGGCCTTCAGCAGACCGAGTAACCCCTTGCTCGAGCCAGTGACCTTGGGTCCAAGCCGGTGAGCTTTTTGCTCAAGCCAGATGAGCCTGTGCTCAAGCTGGCGACCTTGGGGTCTCGAACCTGGGTCTTCTTCTACATCCCAGTCTGACACTCTATCCACTGCACCACCGCCTGGTCAGGCTAATTATTATTTTTTATTATGATTTTAGAGAGGCAGGGAGAGAGAGACAGGAACATAGATGTGTTCCTGTATGTGTCCTGACTGGGAATTGAACTGGCAACCTCCATGCTTCCAGACGACACTCCAACCATCTGAGCTTTCCAGCCATGGCATGGACATGTTATTTGTACACCTGCAAAGAATGCCTAGATTCTTCCTGTTCCCTGGAGTGCATACTCTGTAAGCCCTGCAGTAGGACTGTGGCACTCTGAGTGTTAAGTTGTTTCTCTCACCTAGAGGCTGCTGTGTCTTTAGGCATTTGGTAGACAAATGCCATTCTGTCTAGAAAGCAGGGTGTTTAAATTATATTGCTAGACTCTGGGTTGCCAAAAGGAAGCCCTCTGGGGAATCATATATTTGACATGCACTCGCAGTGTGTAATTGGAACCATGAGAAAGGTTTTTATTCAAAGCTATTGAAGAGTTTATTTTAAACCTATTGGATCTGGAAAGAGTTGTGTTTGAATTTTTTTCTCTGATAATTACTTCTTTTCGAAGTTTAGGGCAAAGACTTCCTATTTCATATACTACCTCTTTTCCCCTGAAGCCGCTCTACGGAGGGGTCTGCTGTTTGTCCTGTGGATTCCTGGATGTCAGAGCTGGAAGCCCAGAGTATCCTTTTACACAGAAGAGTGTGGAGAAGGCCTGAGGGGTCAGCTGGCAGCCCTGGGCCCTGGGATGGGGATAGGAGAAGCAGGTGGACCCCATCTTTTCACCTCCCCCCTTCCCCCCAGGTCACACCTATTACCAACCACTCTCTTGGGACAAATTAGAGCTAGTGGGCTCATTTTTAATTTTCTTGTTAAAGAAGTCTAATTCACTTTCTCTTCTTTTTTTCTTTTTCTTTTTTTGTATTTTTGTATTTTTCTGAAGTGAGAAGCGGGCAGGCAGAGAGACAAGACTCCCACATGCACACAACTGGGATACACCTGGCATGCCCACTAGGGGACGATGCTCTCTGCCTATCTGGGGCATTGCTCCGTTGCAACTGGAGCCATTCTAGTGCTTGAGGTGGAGGCCATGGAGCCATCCTCAGCACCTGGGCCAACTTTTTCTCTAAAGGAGCCTTGGCTGTGGGAGGGGGAGAGAGAGACAGAGTGAAAGGAGAGGGGGAAGGGTGGAGAAGCAGATGGGCACTTCTCCTGTGTGCCCTGGCCAGGAATCGAACCCGGGACTTCCACATGCCGGTCAACACTCTACCACTGAGCCAATTGGCCAGGGACACTTTCTCTTCTTCTCAGCTGTTTTACCCTGGCAAATCAGATTCCTTTCCAGTGACCCTTGAGAAAAGCATTCCCCCTGTCACTGTGCTCAGTTCCTCTCTGTGGTACCTGTCTAGACACACAGCCTTTGGAGGTTGCTGGCAGCCACTTCTTCTCCTGCACTTGAGTGTCAGCCACTAATTTTTATTGCAGGTGTTATGGAAGGGCCATCAGAGGTTTTTGAGCAAGAGATGACAGGATAAAGATGATGAAGGCTGTGCCAAAGATAGGGTGAAATGCAGGCAGGTGGGGCTCTGCTAGGTAGGTGGGTGGGTGATGCTGGCATTGAGGCTCATGAGGCCAGGAGGACTCGGGTCTTTATTTGTCTGACTTAACTCTGTGGGAGGTCACAGAGAAATCCAGCACCTTCATCTTGTCAGTGCGTGGGGCAGCTGCCTGAGGATAGCACATAGGAATGTTTGAGTGCTAGGGCCAAAGTCAGTGGTCACCTGGCCACACTGAAAGCACAGCCTGGTCTGTCTCATGTCAGGTGGAGCCCTGGTGCCAACATACAGCTCCCAGCTCTATCAGCACTGAACTTTTCCCACAACTTGAGACCGAGAAGTAGGCCTGTTGGACTTATGGTTAGATTTAATAGGCTATTGATTTTCCCAAAAGTAAATGCCAAACTGTGAAGGCTTCTGTATGTGTTGAAGCAGTTGTCCATTAGTGGAATATAAGTCAGCAATTTCCTCATTGCTGATCAACCTTCCCACCCAATAAAAATGACACGTTAAGAAACCATCTCACTTTGGCTTGGGGTCAGATACTTAGGCTCCCCACTAGTGGTCAGGCTCTGGGGTGTGACGGCAGTGGTGCCCTCAGCAGCTTAGTAATCTCAGGGTAGTGAGCAAGTGAGGAGTGGGAGCTGTGTCCACACGAGCTGGGCTTCTCCCAAGTGGCATTGAGCATTTCTAAGTGTAGTAGTTGGATGGGATGTCGGTATGAAGGTAGACATTGAGGTACTACTGTCATTCATAGCCATCTGTTTTGAAATTGATTTTGTCCAATGGACCAATAAATTGGGATTCAGCAGTTAGCATCCAGATTTCCCTCTGGCTATAGAATTGCTGAATGGTCTCACCCAGAACTGTCTGGGTGGCTATGTTCAAGTGACGGTCTTAGGGATTCTGGTGTCAGTGACACCACGTTTTTTGTCCGTCCCCCCCTTCTTCTCCGAAGCTGGAAACGGGGAGAGAGAGCCAGACAGACTCCCGCATGCGCCGACCGGGATCCACCCGGCACTCCCACCAGGGGCGGCGCTCTGCCCACCAGGGGGTGACGCTTCGCCCCTCCGGGGCCCGCTCTGCCGCGACCAGAGCCACTCCAGTGCCCGGGGCAGAGGCCAAGGAGCCATCCCCAGCGCCCGGGCCATCCCCAGCGCCCGGGCCATCCCCAGCGCCCGGGCCATCCCCACTCCAATGGAGCCCCGGCTGCGGGAGGGGAAGAGAGAGACAGAGAGGAAGGAAGGGGGGGGGGGGTGGAGAAGCAAATGGGCGCCTCTCCCATGTGCCCCGGCCGGGAATCGAACCCGGGTCCCCCCCATGCCAGGCCGATGCTCCACCGCTGTGCCAACCGGCCAGGGCCGACACCACGTTTTATGTTAAGTTTTTCTCCTAAAGGTGCCAGAGTCTATTAGTTTCACATTCATTGGGCCACGAATGGGCTATCCCAGTGGTCAGCAAACTCATTAGTCTACAGAGCCAAATATCAACAATACAACGATTGAAATTTCTTTTGAGAGCCAAATTTTTTAAACTTAAATTATATAGGTAGGTACATTGTTATTAACTTAATTAGGGTACTCCTAAGCTGGCCTTTGCTAAAAATGTCCTCAATCTGATTGAGCTGCATGTGACTCGCGAGCCGTGGTTTGCCGACAACTAGACTATCCTGTTAGCACAGAAAGTGAGTACTGGAAAACTAGGAGTCATTCCAACTAAACTAGAATTTTTCTAGGTGAAACTACTGAAAACCAATTTTAAGCATTACTGATTTGGTATAGTTCAAATAGAGACAGTCATTTAAAAATCACTAATTAGATGTAAGCACTGTACCTATGACAGCTATGGTAATGCTCTCTTGTCTGGTTTGGCATTTACATGTGCTTCACGAGTCTTAATTGTAAGCTTCACTTTTAGAAAGTAAGCAGACACTAACAAGATAGGTATTCTTTCAGAAAGTGGCGCATAGTGTTGTTGCCCAGTGGAGAAAGACCTTCTTTTGCTTCGGTGGCTTCTGCCCAGCAAGGTTTGCCTTGTTCTGAGGTGCTGTGTAGGTGGGAGGCAGCACATACATGGCTGTGGCCAAGAGAGATGTGAGGCTAGTGGGGAATTGGTTGGAGTGCTGGGAGGACTCACGAGAGGGAGACATGGGAACCAGCTTGTGTAGCCTGCTTTGCTGTGAAGTGAGTGGACAGACCAAGGCTGAGAGCTATGTTGGTCCAGTAGTGATAGGGCCATGGGAGAAGTGCTGGGGTGGGGTGTAATGGGGTCCTTGGCAGAGGCACGGGGGCTGTGGTTGGGGCTGGACTTGGGGAAACAGGCAGGGGCAGGTGGCCTTGGGGTGACCACCATTCTCTGAGCTATGCCCAGAAGGTGTTGTGGCATCCGGCTAAAGTGTAGGGCATGAGGGGAGATGGGCTTAGTTTCAGATGTTCTGGAATTTGTGGGACATTTGGCACATCTCAAGTAGGATGGGGTGTCCTGCTGTTGTTGGGTTGAGGAAATGCCAACTTGGCAAGAAAGTAGGCTCCATGTTTGAGATCCTTAGGACATATAGCTATGGAGTGAGGACAGCTCTAGGCTTGGATGAACTCAGTCCATGTTTGGATGCCCTGAAGTGTCCTGTCTTTGTCAGACCTTTGAATGCAGGTGCCTTTAAGTTGCTGCTGATCCTTTGAGCAGATAACGTTTCCTGAATTCCTCACTCCTGGTTGAGGTGGGTGTACTTGATGACATGGGTGTCTTTGAGCTTTTTGTTTTGGAGTACATTTATATAATTTAAAGTACATTTGTGTGATTTTAGTCTTATTAAAAATAATTACCATGCCTGACCCGGCGGTGGCGCAGTGGATAGAGTGGACTGGGACTCAGAGGACCCAGGTTCAAATCCCTAAGGTTGCCCGGCTTGAGTATGGGCTCATCTGGCTTGAGCATGGGGTCATGTGTATGAGCTGGCTTGAGCCCAAGGTCTCTGGCTTGAGCAAGGGGTCACTTGCTCTGCTGTAGCCTCTCGGTCAAGGCACATATGAGAAAGCAATCACTGAACAATTAAGGAGCTGCAATGAAGAATTGATGCTTCTCATCTCTCCTTTCCTGTCTGTCTGTCCATCTGTCCCTCTCTCGCTTGAAAAAAAAAAACTATATGTATAAAATAAATGGTGCCTGACCTGTGGTGACGCAGTGGATAAAGCATTGACCTGGAAATGATGAGGTCGCCGGTTCGAAACCCTGGGCTTGCCTGGTCAAGGCACATATGGGAGTTGATGCTTCCAGCTCCTCCCCCCCCCCCTTCTCTCTCTCTGTCTCTCCCTCTCCTCTGTAAAATGAATATAAAAATAAATAAATAAACAAACAAACAAACAAACAAACATCTCATTTGCATGCTTGTCCTGGAATGGTACTTTGAGAAGGTGTGGAAAATAAAAAAATAAAATAAATGGTACAGAACCAAGTCCATTTTTTGTTGTTATTTATATAGAATCAAATATCCTTGGATATAGAAAGGCAAAAAGGAAATTTGTGTATAATATTTATAGTCCTGCATTTGTTTTTTTCTATTTTTTTCTACAGAAGACTTTCTGGGTACGTTTTCCTGGAAGATAATTTTTGTTATGATAGTTGCATGTGTAAATACTTGAAACCTCTTTTTTTCTTTCTTTTTTTTTTTTTTTCTTTTAGTGAGACAAAGACAGAAGGGGAGAGAGATGAGAAACATCAACTCATAGTTGCGGTACCTTAGTTGTTCATTGATTGTTTCTCAAATGTTCCTTGACCAGGGGTTCCAGCTGAGACAGTGACCTTTGGTTTCAAGCCACCATGGGATCATGTTAATGATTCCACACTCAGGGCGGCGACCCCGAGCTCAAGCTGGTGACCTTGGGGTTTCAAACCTGGGACCTCAACATCCCAGGTTTATGCTCTATTCACTGTACCACCACCAGTTAGGAAGTGCCTTGTTAAGATTAGAGGGCATAAGGTAGGCAGATGGAGGGTGATTGAAGGGTAGTCTGGCTGGAAGAGCTGGTCTCCTGCCCTGCTATTTTTTTGTTTGTTTGTTTTAATTTTTCTAAAGTGAGAAGCAGGGAGGCAGAGAGACAGGCTCCGGCATGCACCCGACTGGGATCCACCTGGCATGTCCACTAGGGGGTTGATGCTCTGTCCATGTGGGCTGTTGCTCTGTTGCAAGTGGAGCCATTTGGGAGCCTGAGGCGGAGGCCACAGAGCCATCCTCAGTACCAGGGCCAGTTCTTCTCCAGTGGAGCCTTGGCTGTAGGAGGGGAAGAGAGAGACAGAGAGAAAGGAGAGGGGAAAGGGTGGAGAAGCAGATGAGCACTTCTCCTGTGTGCCCTGGCTGGAAATTGAACCTGGGACTTCCATACACTGAACTGTCGCTCTGCCGCTGAGCTAACTGTCCAGGGCCTCCTGTCCTGTTTTTGGGTGACTTGCTGCTTCTTCTGATTCCATCGATCTCAGCATTGGCTGTAAAGCTGCATCTTAGTTTTCTTTGTTCAGTGGTTGGCCACCCTCACCATCTTGTGCTAGGACTGTCACCCTCTCATCCCAGTTCACATGTGACAACTGCACTCCAGGCACCTGCAGCCTCCCCAGTGTGCTTTGTGGCAGTGTTTGTCTGTTTTGAGATTTTCAGTGTGGTCTTTCAGAAAATTTTACTTAGTGTGATTTAAAAACAGTTGTCCTTGATTTTTAAATTAAAATTTTTTTTCTTTAAGCTTTTCTATTACATTTTAAAATTATACTTATTTTTAAAGGTTTAAAAAATTCTTTGGTTTATTTATAAAATTAATTACTGAGGACATACAGATGGCCAGTAGGCATATGCTCTACATCACTAATCATCAGAGAAATTAAAATTAAAACCACAGCCTGACCAGGTGGTTGTGTAGTGGATGGAGCGCCGGACTGGGATGCAGAAGGACCCAGGTTCAAGACCCCGAGGTCGCCAGCTTGAGTGCGGGCTTATCTGGCTTGAGCGGAAAGCTCACCAGCTTGAACCCAAGGTCGCAGGCATGAGCAAGGCGTTACTCGGTCTGCTGTAGCCCCATAGTCAAGGCACATAGGAGAAAGCAATCAATGAATAGCTAAGGTGTCACAACGAAAGTCTGATGATTGATGCTTCTCATGTCTCTCCATTCCTGTCTGTCTATCTCTCTCTATGACTCTTTCTGTACCTGTAAAATGAAAAAATTAAAAAAAAAAATTAAAACCACGGTGAGATACCACCTCACTCCTGCCAGAATGGCTTTCATGAACAAATCAACAAACAACAAGTGCTGGCTAGGTTGTGAAGAGAAGGGAGTCCTTCTGTACTGCTGGTGGGAATGCAGATTCATGGAGCTACTATGGAAATCAGATGGTGTTTGCTCAAAAAATTAAAAACGGAACTGCCTTATGCCTCAGCTATCCCAATTCTAATGATATAGCCTAAGAATCTCAAAACGCTAATTCAAAAGAAGATATACAGCCCTGGCCGGTTGGCTCAGCGGTAGAGCGTCGGCCTAGCGTGCGGAGGACCCGGGTTCGATTCCCGGCCAGGGCACACAGGAGAAGCACCCATTTGCTTCTCCACCCCTCCGCCGCGCTTTCCTCTCTGTCTCTCTCGTCCCCTCCCGCAGCCAAGGCTCCATTGGAGCAAAGATGGCCCGGGCGCTGGGGATGGCTCTGTGGCCTCTGCCCCAGGCGCTAGAGTGGCTCTGGTCGCAACATGGCGACGCCCAGGATGGGCAGAGCATCGCCCCCTGGTGGGCAGAGTGTCGCCCCTGGTGGGCGTGCCGGGTGGATCCCGGTCGGGCGCATGCGGGAGTCTGTCTGACTGTCTCTCCCTGTTTCCAGCTTCAGAAAAATGAAAAAAAAAAAAAAAAAAAAAAAAAAAAAAAGAAGATATACACTGCCATATTCATTGCAGCATTGTTTGCAATAGCCAAGATCTGGAAACAATCCAAGTGACCATCAGTGGATGAATGGATAAAAATGCTGTGGTACATATACACAGTGGAATACAGTGGTACCTTGAGATACGAGTTTAATTTCTTCTGTAACCGAGTTCGTAAGTCATTCAGTTCATATATCAAACAAATTTCTCCCATTTAAAATAACTGAAATAGATTTAATTCGTTCCAGCCCCATAAAACATCCCCAAACCATCCTAAATTATGAAAAAAGGCATGTTTTAATTAAGAAACACACATATATACTTTACCAATGCATAACAAAATATATGAAATAAAAGAAAAAAGTTTATTTAGTACTGTATTCTTACCTTGGAGACAGATGAGTGCGGCTAATGGAAGTGAATGGCGGAGGAGGAGGGAGGGAGGAAGGGATGCAGGCACTGTAGACACGTAAACTAAAACTACACTTTCTTAACACTAAATGTAAACTAAAACCGCATTTTCTTTACTTTAAACAAAACTAAAACTGCACTTTCTTTACTTAAAATGAAACCACAAAAACTTAATTGTAAAAAAATACACTTTCTTAACTTTAAACTTAACCTAAGCTTAACATTACGTATTTTTCATTTAATCATCAGCTGTTTTTGCCTTTTTAACTGCACTTTCGGCACTTTCACTTGCAGGACTTTTGAATAAAAATCTATCCAAAGAGGTTTGCTTTTGTCTGTCTTTTAAAATGTTACAAAAATGTGACAAGCAAGTGTCATTAAAAAGTGCTGAAGCACTACCAATTGAAATTTTGTTTCTTTTCAATGAAACTTGAAAGTTTCTCCCACATTGCCAGCATGTCTTTAATTTCACTTGTAGAAATCACTTCCTCCTACTCTACCTCCTCTTCACTACTAATCTCCTGCAGAAACTCTGTATGTTGCATCATCTGTAGCTCCTTCAACTCCTCAGTTGAGAGTTTCTCCTCGAGGAGCTTGTTTACATCACCCTCATCTACCTCCAGACCCATCGACTTTCTGAGGGACACAATCTCCTCCAACGCTTCTACCTTGGTCTCAGTCTCTGGTTCGAATCCTTCGAAGTCCCTGTCTGCAACAACATCAGGCCATAACTTTTCCCATGCTGAGTTCAAGGTTCTTCTTGTAACCTCTTGCCATGCCAAGTTAATAATGAGTAAACATATCACGATGTAGTGATCTTTCCAAAACTCTCGAAGGGTTAGATTTGTATTCTCAGTCACCTCAAAGCAGCGGCGGAACAAGTGCTTTGTGTAAAGCTTTTTTTTTTCTCTTCCTGAAGTTGGAAACAGGGAAGCAGTCAGACTCTCGCATGTGCTCGACTGGGATCCACCCGGCATGCCCACCAGGGGGCGATACTCTGCCCATCTAGGGCGTCGCTCTGTTGCAACCAGAGCCATTCTAGCGCCTGAGGCAGAGGCCACAGAGCCATCCTCAGCGCCCAGGCCAACTTGACTCCAATGGAGCCTTGGCTGCGGGAGGGGAAGAGAGAGACAGGGAGGAAGGAGAAGGGGGGAGGGGTGGAGAAGCAGATGGGCGCCTCTCCTGTGTGCCCTGACTGGGAATCGAACCCGGGACTCCTGCGTGCCAGGCTGACGCTCTACCACTGAGCCAACCGGCCAGGGCTTTTTTTTTTTTAATTAAAAAGCTTTTTTTTTTAATTAAAAAAAATATTTTATTTATTGATTTTTAGAGAGAGGGGGGAGAGAGAGAGGGAGAGAGAAGGGAGAGGAGCAGGAAGCATCAACTCCCATATGTGCCTTGACCAGGCAAGCCCAAGGTTTCGAACCGGCAACCTCAGTGTTCCAGGTCAACACTTTATCCCACTGGGCCACCACAGGTCAGGCCTGTGTAAAGCTTTTTAAAGTTGGAAATGACCTGCTGATCCATAGGTTGCAAGATTGAAGTGTTGGGTGGGAGGTAGAGGACTTTCACAAATTTGAACTCATTGAGAATGTCATCTTCAAGCCAGGTGGGTGGACTGGAGCATTTTCAAGGATTAGTAATGCTTTCATCAGGAGTTTATTTTCTTGAAGATATTTCTTCACTGCAGGACCAAAGACGAGATTTACCCATTCAATAAAAACTACTGTGTAACACATGCCCTAGCATTGGCGTGCCACATAACCTGCAGTTTTTCTTTAAGAATCTTGTGAGTCTTAAAGGCTCGAGAATTTTTGGAATGATACACTAGCAGTGGCTTTACTTTATAGTCACCACTAGCATTTGCACACAATGCAAGGGTCAGAAGGTCCTTCCTGGGTTTATGGCCTGGCAGCTTCTCTACGGTGATGAAAGTTCTCTGGGGCATTTTTTTCCCAAAATAATCCTGTTTCGTCACAGTTGAACACTTGTTGGGGAATGTAGCCTTCCTTTGCGATGAGCACAGCAAAACGTGCGATGTACCTCAGCTGCCTCAACGTCTGCACAAACGTATCTCCTGCTGCCTCTTTTGAGGTTGATGGTTCTTGCTTCTTCAAGTCTCTGAAAATAATACGTGCCTTTTCGCATATTACAGTCTCTGTCACTGTATCTCCTGCCAGATTTTTTCTCTCTCACCCACACCAGCAGAAGCTTCTTTATTTCTTCATGGATATTTGTCCTTAATTGAGACAGAATTGTAGTTTCTTTTGCTGGATTTGCGCTTTTGATGGCATCTTTTTTTTTTTTTTTTGATGGCATCCTTTTGTTTAAGGATGGTACAAATTGTAGATGTATTGCAGTCGTATAGCCTTGCCAGTTCAATCACTCATACACCACACTCATGTTTTTCTATTATTTCTTGCTTTACTTCTATCGACATCATTCTCTTCTTCTTCTCACCACTTTCTTTGGCCCCATGATAGCACACAAAAAAAGTTAGTAAAAAATGCAAAAATGATGCAGGAATGAGTACAGCATATGAGATTCAACTTGATTCTGCGGGTAACGTGAGAAAGAACGAGATGCTGGTGTTGTGCTGACGATACTGGACCCGTGCACCAACTAGCGGCAGCTTCCTGAATCACGACTCATATCTCGGAATTTTGCTTGGATCTTGGAACAAAATTATGGACAGAGTCGCAGCTCGTATCTTAAAAAATTCGTATGTTGGTCTGCTCATATCTCAGGGTACCACTGTACTAGACAGCCATAAAAGGGAATCTTACCTTTTGTGACAGCATGGAGGGACCTGGAGATTATTATACTAAGTGACATTAGCCAGGCAGAGAAAGAAATTGATCATGATCTCACTTATATGTGGAATTTAATGAACATAGTAAACTGAGGGACAAAATAGAAACAGTCAGGGTCACATGGAACAGATGGACAGCTGTCAGAGGGAAGGGGCATGAGGGGACAGGATCAAAGAAGGTGAAAGGAATAGCCAGAATCACATGTACATAACACAGACATACAGATAATAGGGTAGCAATGGTCAGAGGGAAAGTGTGGGAGGGTGAAGGTGCGGCGGAGGGGTGACCAAAGGGGGAAGTGGAGGTGGAAAGAGACTTTGCATGGGGCATGGGGGCACATTGTGGTGTGTAGAGGGAGTTATATTGAGTGGGACACCTGAAACCATGTCAACACAGTAAAAAATTTGTTTAAATATAAAAAAGAAATAATTACATTTTCTTATACTTTTTAAGCCCTATGCATGAATGTGATTATCTTTTTTTTAAAGTAATTTACATGTCTCTATTAAGCAAAACTTTTCCAGGTACTTGAAATACATGAATCTAATAAGTTTAACACAAAAGGGTAAAATTTTAGCTCCTTTAAACATTTAATTTATATCACCATATATCTTAAAATTGTATATCTTTGTATCAAAGCCACTTATATAATATTAAATTACTCAATTAGAACTTTTTTTTTTAAGATTTTATTTATTGATTTTAGAGGAAGGAGAGAGAGGAAAAAAAGGGGGGCAAGGAAAGCTTCAATTTATAGTAGATGCTTCTCTTTTGTGCCTTGACCGGGCAAGCCTGGGGTTTTGAACTGGTGACCGCAGCATTCTAGGTTGATGCTTTATCTAGTGCACCACCACAGATCAGGCTCAATTAGATGTTTTACATGGAACCAGGATAATCTGATATGTATTTCAAACTACTGTAAAATACTACAGACACTGCAGATAATTAAATTATCTGTAGATTATTCCTGAAGTTAACATAGAAGCATGGGAAGTCACTATGAATTAATTGCTGTTAACAATTTAGTTCCCAATTCTGAAATTCCCCAGGTGACAAACACCGTCTGAGCAGAGTTAAGGCAGACCTGTGTGACTGGGGTTCTCTTCTCCCCCCAGGTTTGCTAATAAGTAACTACTTTGGGCCAGAATTGGAAGCCAGTCTATCTTTTATGGTCTCTGTGACAACGAGACCGCAGGGTTGGTACCCCCAGTGATATTACTGGCTCTCCTCCCACCCTCACTGCACTTGGAGCCCCGTCCTTGCTGCCTGGCGGGTCTGCTCTTCCCAGTCTCCTGGGCTTGGCATCAGCCCTTTGGGGGCTCACAGGTAGTCCCGTGCCTCTTCATAGGAACTTGCACTTCTTCATGTACTTTTGGGGCAACTTTAAAGAACTTTTTCACCTGATTTGAACTGCTGGGTTTTTGTTTTCCTTCCACATTTACAGAATGACCTTGGGGTAGACTACTCATATCAGTTCTACCAACTTCTGCTGAGTGCTGACAGTTGTGTGACTATAATAAATGCTGTTTCTTTAAAACTACATATGTTATCTCCATTCAGTCTTTGTCTCCTCTGCCCAGTGGTTGCTGTGATCCTGAAAGCACTGACCTATGAGGAGAAGCGGGGTGCCTGCAGTGTGGGTGCCAACGTCAGGGATGCCGCCTGCTATGTGTGCTGGGCCTTCGCACGTGCCTATGAGCCTCAGGAGCTGAAGCCCTTTGTGGCCAAGATTTCAAGGTAGGTAAAGCCTGGAGTCATGGCGAGATTAGATCTGCCTCTGCTGTTGTCGCTGGGATCATGCTCTCTTAATGGTGTGTGTGAGGAGCAGCCAGCATGATGGATTTCCGTGTGTAGGAGGCAGGTGCTCATGAGCTAATGATGCAGGGTGATCATTAAAAAGAAGCAGCTCAAGATCCTTTTTCATGGGTGAAGCAGCTCAGACCAGAAGTGTTCAGGAGGAGTATTCTGGAAGCTTCAGCTGGCCTGTGTTAGCAGATCCTTAGATGAAGGGAATCTGTGTCTGGGATTGTGTGGAGGAAACAGGCAGGGGACATCTAATCAGGGGAGCTGGGCTCTAAGTGTCTGTGTGTTCTATTGAGAGAAATTTTGGAAATTCAGCTATCACCTTTTACCTTGGAAGGAGTTCCTTGGGAACACTAGACAAGGAAGCCTTCAGGTGACAGCTGCCGTAGGTTTTGTCTTGCCTTAATTTTCTAATTTTTATGGACTAGCACTTGAATATTTGTTAGTCATAGCATTTACTAACAAGTTTGTCATTCACACCTTTGGAACAAAAACCACTCTTAAGAACAGCTTTTGTGAGACAGGAAAAATACTTTCTCTGGCTTCTTGGAGAAAGACCTGAAACTAGTAGGCCGGTGGTCCCCCCACCAGACCTTGTGGCAGTTGTGGCCCTGGGTTCTAGTTTTGTGTCTCCAGCTGAGCCCCTCAAGGCACCTGGGTACCACTGCCGTTGTACCCTACTTTTAAGATCTGGTTTTTTTTTGTTTGTTTGTTTGGGAAAAATGCAAAACAAATGTGTTCCCAGTATAGTGAATTTTGAAGTTAATTTTTATACTCTGACTTGTTACTGTATTTTTGGACTTGAAGAAGTCAGGCCTTTATTTCTCGATGTTTATTAAGTAGCCAGAGAAGGGGTACCAAGCAGGGTGGCAGTCTCTGTGTTAGTTACAGAGCATAACACTCACCTGATGACTTTTACTAGGAAATGGATTTCAAATTATCCTCCCACAGCTGTTTAGGAGATGCCCCCTGAGATCTGTGTGTGATGCCCAAAAAGAGCGGTGAGAACTTGCAAATCCTACCAGCCGCAGGGCCTGGCTGCTCTGGAAGCCCTGGCTTCTCGCGACCCCTCAGCTCCGTCAGTGTGGCTCAGAATCTATGGGGACTGGAGGTCATTCTGTTCTCACCATTTCTGGGATCAGGAGAGGGACCACAGGTCTGTTTACTACCCAGGAAATGCCTCTGGCCAGTATCTCTCGATCTTGACTTATACCAAAGCAAAGCCTACAGAGCAGCCTGGGGAGTCTGATAAAGTCAAAGGAGTTGAGTGCTTCCTGGAAGTCATAAAGATATCTGACCCTCCTCTCTTGCCCTCAAAGGGAAGGGCAGAGTGACAGGGCAATAGTCTTAGGGAGCTGTGGTCCTGGGTAACCGCTGGCCTGTGGTAGCGTGGCAGAAGCCAGTCTGCTGCCTGCTCCTCATCTTTCCCTGGTCCCTCATCCCTCATCCCTGGTCCCTCATCTCTCATCCCTGAGAGCCTTGGCTGCTCCTCAGTCAATAGCTCAGTGATCCCATTGCTCTGTGAACAGGAGCTTTGGTGTTAGCAAGGCTTCAGGGAAGGCACTTCCTGCTGCTTCTGGTCCTGCTGCTCACCATTTGGAAGTGGCTTGTGTAACTAGAAAATGAAGGCATAAACAAGTGTTTTCCTTTTGCTTCAGCTGTCACAGTACTGTCATGTTTCTCTAGGTGACACTGTACCACTGAGTGTCCAGTGCTGTGGGTGGGTAGGTACCGTGGTCATTCTCACAACACCAAGGATGTCTGTCCAGAGTTGTGCTGCTGCCAGGTGCTGAGATGCTGACACCTCTCTGGCTCCTAAAGGAATCATTTCGTTTCAGAGTGATAATAATCCAGCGCTTCTTTGTCAGTTTGACATTTGTCAGAGCAGTAAGTAAACTTGGTAGGAATCTGTGCCTCCTTTTTCTATGGGGACATTTTGGAGGAGCAGGTCTGAAGACTGAAGGTCAGTCAGCAGAGAAAATTGGAATGCAGTGTGGCTGCACTTGCTGGGGACAGCAGAAGGTGAGGGCACAGAGGGTGGGTAGTCATCATACACATGCTTCTTTGCTTACGGTGAAAGCTTCTTACCTAGTGCAGCACCTCAGTCTCCATGTGGAGAGCAGTGATACTGGCAAATGGTCCTAACCCCTCACATCCCCCCTGATGTCTGTGGGACAGTCAGGCAGGGTTCTTTTCTCATCCAGGTCCCTGGCTTTTGAAAAGGAGGCTCTTTTATCCACAAGCAAGTGATTTCTGCTTTCTGCAGCATTGGAATTTGTGGAAACACTAATCTCAGCAGCTAAAATTTTATAAAGTGAAATATCAGTCTTTGAAAAGACTTGCTGTGTTAATTCTGGCCTGAGCATGGCATGGGTGTGAGAGTTGTTGTTATTGGCTCAGTTCTGGGGATTCTGGCGTGGGTGGATCCGTGCCCTGTGGTCTTTGGACACACAACTGGGCGAGTACTAAACTGCCATGTGCTTAGTTTTCTGGGAGTAGCCTGTGTTGGGAGTGGGCTGTGAAGAACCCAGTGACTGGTCTGTGTGGGCCACGTATACAGCTAGCATTGGTCTGCTCACGTCAGTGAAAGCGACTGCAGATCTGATGTAGCTGGGACAGTGGAGCCAGGCCTGTCCTGTGGGGTCCTGTGGGTTCTCCAGATGAGCCCCACAGAACCCACCACCGCCATGTCTGGACTGTGATGGGAGGGTGTGGAGCTGGATGTTCAGAACACTCACTTTTCTGAGCTGGTATTTATTTTAAGACCTTTACTACATATGAGGGACCAGAGAACATTCACTGTGATGGTGGCCAGCGTCTTCTGCAGAAACTCAAGTGGTTGCACTTGAGCCCTTTGATCTCAGGGGAGGTTACTTTTTCTCGACTTTCTGGGCATGCCCAAGGCGTTGCTGATGAGTTTACACAATGTCACACACAGAAACCACCTGCTGGCTGGCAAGGGCGCCCCAGACTCCTGCTCAGCCTTTCTAGTTTCTCTTAATTAATATGGGAGTTAGTGGCTGCGTGGAGTTTCTGCCTGACAAGGCCCCTCTCATCCCCTTTCCCTGTGCCCATCCCAGGATTGGATCAGCAAATGCCCTTTGGAGCTGTGCCCGGCAAGTTTTCCAGTCCAGTTTGGCAAGTTCTGAGTGAGCCTGTGCTCCAGTCCTTCCTGGTCCATCTAGACTGCAGGCGTAGGGCGGGTGGGGAGGGTGGGCTGGCAGGTGAGTCACTGTGCCAGGTGAGTCTGGAGGACGCTGCTGGCCTGCACCTCCCTGTTCCAGGAGTATCGGTTGGGGTGTGTCTTTCAAGATCTGCTTCCTTTGGTTTATAATAAGTGATGACATTTTAATTGTCAGCTTTTAAGCCCATTAGTCTTGGCACTTGATAAAATGTTGGTGTCTTTATACTTTCACAAACTCTTCAGTGGGTCCTGCAACAGTTAGCAGAGATCAGAATGTCACTCTGTAAGTGAGCCTCTGGTAGAAAGAATCAAGTGTGACAAATGAGGCAGCAGGACTGGACCGCAAGGCACCCGCATTGTGAGTGGTCAGAGGCCAGGCTGTGCCAGGCCCTCTCCTCACAGTCTTGTGTGAGGGGTGGGTTCAGGGCTCAGCTGCCCACTTTCTAAGGAGCTTGGAGGAACCCGTCTGTGAATGTGCACTGACCATTTCTGTTGATATTGAAAAGAAAGTTTTTAGGCAAATTTAATTGTTTCAAATTAGTGTTGGCTAGTTTTGAAAACCTGTATTTCCTGAGATTATAGATAGTGAATTAAGATTTGAAACCATTTTTTTTTTGTGGGAAAGTAAATAGGGCTTCCTGGAAAGGCAAGTGTAATTTAGGAACAATGAAACACATGAAGTTAAAATAGTACAGGATGGTTGTGCTTATCTAGAAAATACCTTCTCACCAAAAATCAGAAAGCTAATTTGCAAGAAGGAAAAAGGAAAAATGAGCCCCACTGCTGCCTGTAAGCTACTTGGTTGTCACCTTCCAATGATTTCCTCATCTGAAACTCTTGTAAACTGAGTGCTGCTGACATCAGGCTGCCCGCCCCTCCTGTGCTGGGGCCGCAGTGCCTGGGGATTGGCTCACAGATCTCTTCCTCGAGGGCAAGCTTGTCCTGAAAAATCAGGAAATGGCATGTGTTGCTCAAAGCTATGTCTTGTTCTCACTGCGACCTTCCTAATGGCCCGGCTTTCAGAGGGAAGATAACCCTTTTGTTTTTCAAGAAATTTAGTGCTGATTACAGATCACAGCACCCCCTCACTAACCTGGTAAATCTGCTCGTGGCCTTTGTTTTAGCTCTGCTGTGATTTGAAGTCCTTTGAGAAATCTTGTGTTGCCAGTTCTAATTCTTACTAGGGAAGGAGAGGAGAACTCCACCATAGACAGATCTGATGTTCTAACTTGATAAACAGTGTGATTTGCAGTTTTCAAATAATGTGAATAGGTAATAAATTAGTTTGATGTCTAAATTTTTTTAAATCTTGAAATGATAGAATTTTTATTACTCAAGATAACAAGTGTATTTTTCTTTTTATTGCTATAAAACATATAAACTAACAAAGATTGACTTTGAGGTGAGATCTGCTCCTTGCTGTACCTGCTAATAAAAACCAGGTACCCGGGACTCAGGGCAGGTCTAGGCCGAAGCCCTGACTCGGACAAGAAAGAAAGTCCCTTTCAATTTGACAGACCATTTCTCTGTGTTGGGAAATCCAGGTGAAGTATCGCCCAAACTTCTGCAGTGAAAGCAAACAGGTGAAAATATATACCTGTGACACCTACTAGCCCTGGCAGACATGTGCGCTGCTGGCTTTTAGTGTTGCTCTTCATGGCCCTCCAAAACATGAGATAAAAGCATGTGACTCACCTTTGACCCATCTTGCTGAGGATGACTTTTAGAGGTGCACAGGGAACAAGGGGGCCCATGAGGGCTTTTATATTCATATTTAACCAAGATTGTCATACCTGTTTTTATTTGAAACTTAACTAGTATTTCTAGATAAGCAAGTTTTGTTCAAAGTGAACTGAGTAGTTTTCTAAATTTAGTCCAACTCAAAAACAGTATTAAAAACCTGTCACATTCATAGGTATATACACAGTTGATTTGTTGATTTAACTTGATCAACTATACTTGATTAAAAGCTGTTGTTTGTAAAAGGGTATTTTTTGTTATATTTATCCTACTACGTTTCTGAATTTTGCTTAATATAGGAATAAAGCATTAACTATTTTAAGCCATTTACTTGTGAATATAAAAGCTGTCTTGGTTAGAATGGGTGAGACCCTCTGTCGTGCCCTGCAGTCCCCTCAGGAGTGGGCCTGGGAGCGGTACCTGAGTGGTGTCTGGGTTGTGCAACCTCACCCCCGGGCCCCGCTGGCCCAGCAAGTCGGTGGGAGCTCTGGTCAGTGTGTCTGCATTGTTCACAGTTGTCTCTCTGGGGGTTCTTCAGATATGAGCACCTTCTGGACTCTCACCACATAGTCTCTTTGTCCTGGGGCCACTAAACACTGAGCGTGGGCTTTGCTTAAGCAAAGCACCCGCCTAGGGGACCCACCTGAAGTTGAGCATAGAGCAGAGAAGCCTGAGTTTGCTGTGGACATGATTGATGCTGTTGTTACTGAGAAGGTCCCCACGGGTGAGCGCAGGAAGTGTGAGAGAGAGGAAGGTAAAGACCTTTCTCTGGGGTGGCCAATTGTGGTTTTTTTAGGGACGGGACTGGAAGGAGGGAATACACACACGACAAAATGAGAAAGAACCATCTTTCATTAATGTTTTGATTCAATTGCAACATAAACTTAAAAGCTTAATGCTAAGTATCTTCCATTCTGCAGAGTAGGCTGTCCCCCAGGGTGGGCTCACTGGACAACTCAGTTGCTGCACTGTGATGGACAGGGGATGGCACAGCACAAATCTGGTGACCTTTCTCAGTGGCCTTGGCTGCACCAAGTAAAGCTTGATGGAAATTGGACTCAACCTGCCCTGGGCAGGGCCAGAGTGTCCACAGACAGTGGTCTGGGGGTTGAATGGGTTGAATGGGTGCTCCTGGTCTGGCTGCCTTAGAGCAATTTTCTAAACTGATGCATAACTTAGCCAGTAACCTTCACAGGCTCACAGGATGGCAGTTGACTTTACGTTCTTTTTTATATTGGTTCCCTTCTCATGTCAGTAATCAGTATTCCATAATTTAAAAATTGTAATCTAAGATTGAAGGAAATTTCAAGGTAGGGTAAAATGTGAACTTTTATGTATTGGGTACATCCAGAGTCAATAAAAATGTAAGTCCACATTTTTCTTGTATCAGATATTAAAGAATAGCAGAAATGCTGGTTAATATATTTCCTAGAATATTTAGGTTGTTATGGGTTAAAAGAAGTTCTTGTTAATATGTAAATGTAGTACTGAAATTTCCATTGATTGAGAATATATTTAGATTAAAATACCAAATATGTTTTTTGTTAAGAACAGAGGTAGTTATATAATTTTTAGTTATTGAAAGATCTCATTAATACATGTCTTACTCAGCTTAATGATTTTAAAAATTTCATTAACAGTAAATATTGTGATCTTGAAATAGAATTGATTGACCTTAAACTGTTCTTGCTATAGTAAGATGAATTCCCTTTAGTCTTAAGCCCAGTATTTTTTAAAATCTCACTTTAGCTATATTTTGTAATAAAGAATTTAAAGAGGAAAAGGGAATAACTTTCTGTTAGAAGAGTTTTGCTGGAATTATTTCCACTTCAACTAGTAAAAGGAGTGATAACAGAAAGGACCCAAGGCACTAACACTGGAGCTTTTAAAATCTTCAGATATTTAGTTTCTTTCCAAAACAGCTTTTTTTTTCTTTCTTTCTTTCTTTTGTATTTTTCTGAAGTGAGAAGCGAGGAGACAGAGAGACAGACTCCCGCATGCACCCGACTGTCATCCACCCGGCACGCCCACCAGGAGGCGATGCTCTGTTGCAACTAGAGCTGTCCTCAGCGCCTGGGCCATCTTTGCTCCCATGGAGCCTTGGCTGTGGGACGGGAAGAGATAGAGAGAAAGGAGAGAAGGAAGGATGAAGAAGCAGATGGACGCTTCTCCTGTGTGCCCTGGCTGGGAATCAAACCCAGGACTTTCACACCCTGGGCTGACGCTCTACCACTGAGCCAACTGATCTGGGCCTCAAAACAACTTTTAATTTCAAACTAACTTTAAACAGAAAAAGTATAAAAAAAAAATCAATGTTTCCCATAAGTCCTTTGCCAACTTCCCCAATGTTAACACCTCACTAGCAAAACCAGAGATGGAGCCCTGTGTCACCACTGTTAGCTGAACTGTGGCTGCACTTGGTGGTACACCTGCGCTTTCATGTTTGGGGCACATCGCAGACTAACCATGGGGGATGCTGGCCTTGATCCCAGTTAAGGTGGGATCTGTAGTTACCATATTGTTTCTTTTATAAATAATAAATGTCTTAGGGGGGGGGACACTTTGACTCTACATAACTGCTTTTTTTCCATAAACTTCACCCATTTTCATGCCCATTGGTGGTCCTTGCCCATATGAGGTACCGCATTCTTCCATAAGGAAAAGGTGTCTCCTGCCTCCTTTTATTCATTTAATCGTTTGTTTTTTTGTCAGTGTGGATGTTCTCGCAGTTCTTGGATTCCTGGGGTTTTCATTTAATGCTGCTGCTCATTTTATTGCTTGGTTGTTCCACCTTGGCCATTGGGACTGTTTCAGGTTGGCAAGCTGTGTCCTCCCTATAGGACCCACACTTTTTTATTTTTTTTATTTATTCATTTTTAGAGAGGAGAGAGAGAAGGAGAGAGAGAGACAAAGAGGGAGAGAGAGAGAGGGGAGAGAGAGAGAGGGGAGAGAGAGAGAGAGAGAAGGGAGGAGGAGCTGGAAGCATCAACTCCCATATGTGCCTTGACCAGGCAAGCCCAGGGTTTCGAACCGGCGACCTCAGCATTTCCAGGTCGACGCTTTATCCACTGCACCACCACAGGTCAGGCCTTATTTTTTGAATACTGTATTTTCTAGCATGACTGATGCTCCAGGCTTATCTTTTTTTCCTCTCCCTGTCCCTGGGATCGAGTATTTCAGGAGTCTGTGTTCCTCTTAGTGGAGAATAGCATTTTGAGTATGAGACCCAGGTTCCCCCCTGTATCCAGGTTCACGTCCACCCTAGAAGGCCATGCGTTCTCATGGACACCTGGCATTAAACCCTGCTCTGTTCCCTGGTCTTTTGGCCTCTGGCCCTGCTTTGACTTCTTCATACCCAGTCCTTAGTGTTTACAGTGTGTTTTCTCATGTTCGACTGCAGTTCCATGTACAGTAGTTTCACAATTGCTCAACCACACCCTGTGGGAGACACGGCCAACACCCAGAGAGAGTTCCAATGCATGTGCCCCTCAATCACTCAAGCCTGTCTAGAGCCCTTGCTTTCAGGTAGATTAAAATTCACCTGTGCCCTGTGCCCTTTGTAGTCAGCCACCCCCAACCCATGGCCACCTCCAGTCTGCTTTTGGTTTCTGTAGTGTTGCCGTTTTTGGAATGCCTTGTAAGTGGAAATATATAAATAGAGTTCTGATTCTGGCTTCTTTCACTTTACAAAAAAACAAACAAAAACACAAAACCTAGGAGAGGTCAGAAGTTTGACCCAGGTCTCACTGGGATAGACCAAGGTGCTGAAGGCCTGGTTCCTCTGGTGGCTCCCGGGGAGAGTCGCTCCTGTCATTTCTGCTCCAGTTGTTTCCGCTCAGGAGGCACCACAACCTTAGGCTCATTCCCCTCCTTCTACTTTCACAGCCAGTAGCCTCAGGCTGCATGTCTCTCCTACTGAGACCCTCTGGTTCTCCCTGTCCTGCCTCCTATTTTCATTTCTTGGGACATCTGATGACACAGGCCTGCCAAGGGAGTCCCTATCTAAGGTCAGCTGATTAGCAAACTTAATTGCATCTGCAGTTTTAACTCCCCTTTCCCAGGTAATTGGTTTGCCCTGACATCTTTAGGAGGGACTCAGGGGTTGACTGGCTACAGGGGTACCTCGGATTCAGGAAGCTGCTGCTTGGGCTAGAAAGACTGGAAAATGTGGACATGCCAGTGGAACGTCCCAGGGAGCTGGGAGAGATTCAAGGTACAGAAAGGGAGTTTGAGTAGTATGAGGCCCCAGCTAGCCCACAGGCGACATCCCTGTAGGGCAGTTGTCCCCAACCCCCCGGGCCGCGGACCAGTACTGGTCCTTGGGCCATTTGGTACTGGACCGCAGAGAAAGAATAAATAACTTACATTATTTCTGTTTTATTTATATTTAAGTCTGAATGATGTTTTATTTTTTAAAAATGACCAGATTCCCTTTGTTAAATCTGTTTAAGACTCACTCTTGACGCTTGTCTCGGTCACGTGATACATTTATCCGCCTCATCCTAAAGGCCGGTCTGTGAAAATATTTTCTGACATTAAACCAGTTTGTGGCCCAAAAAAGGTTGGGGGGCCTGACCTGTGGTGGCGCAGTGGATAAAGTGTCGACCTGGAACGCTGAGGTCGCCGGTTCAAAACCCTGGGCTTGCCTGGTCAAGGCACATATGGGAGTTGATGCTTCCTGCTCCTCCCCCTGTTCTCTCTCTATCTCTCCCTCTCTCTCTCTCCCCTCTCTCTCTAATAAAAATGAATTAAAAAAAAAAATCCAAAAAAGGTTGGGGACCACTGTTGTAGGGGACTGCCTGTGTCTGAAATACCGTTTTAAAAAATATTTTCTCTGTAGGCTGGTATAAGATACCAATTTTCAAGTCATACTTAGAAACAACACTTTGCAGCCTGCCCTAAATCACTTTATTTTCTGCTGTTACTAAAATGAGTCCTGGTTTATCTGTAACAATTATATCAGGTCTACTGGAAAGTTCTGTTCATTTCTATCACAACAAGTTTCGACACTTAAGCACTTGTTTATTTGGCGCATGTGTGCCTCTCTACTTTTATCTCTTTTTTTTTTTTTTTGTATTATTATTATTTTTTCTGAAGCTGGAAACGGGGAGAGACAGTCAGATAGACTCCCGCATGCGCCCTACTGGGATCCACCCGGCACGCCCACCAGGGGCGATGCTCTGCCCACCAGGGGGCGATGCTCTGCCTCCGGGGGGTCGCTCTGCCGCGACCAGAGCCACTCTAGCGCCTGGGGCAGAGGCCAAGGAGCCATCCCCAGCACCTGGGCCATCTTTGCTCCAATGGAGCCTTGGCTGCGGGAGGGGAAGAGAGAGACAGAGAGGAAGGAGAGGGGGAGGGTGGAGAAGCAGATGGGCGCTTCTCCTGTGTGCCCTGGCCGGGAATCGAACCCGGGTCCCCGCACGCCAGGCCGACGCTCTACCGCTGAGCCAACCGGCCAGGGCCTCTACTTTGATCTCTTAATGTATACATGCTGACGTAGCAAATTAACTAAAACAAAGTTGATTCATGTTAGTCTTATATGTGAAGCGATAGTGTACCCATGGCTACTGATAAAGTTCATTTACGCCATTGTAATTTTTACAAATTTCAACAAGAACTGCTACAGAAGCATGTGGAAATTTATTGAAAGTGTTTGGTGAAGGTATAGTTTCTGATAGGACACGCAGAAGATGGTTCGAAAAAATTCGAAACAGGTGATTTCGACCTTTCTGATAAGCCACGTTCTGGGACCATCTTTGATCGATGATGATGTTAAGACCATGTTGGAGCAAGATCCTTTTCTGACAACATTGGAGATCGCAGAAAGGCTTAATTCAGCTCAGCAAACCATTTTGGACTATATTCGGAAGATAGGATTGGTGTGGAAATATTCAAGATGAATGCCACATGAATTAAGTTAGAAGAATTTGTATGATCGAGTCATCATATGCACATCTCTGCTTGCTCGGAACAAAATCGAACCCTTCTTGAACCGGATGATAACTGGGGATGAAAAGTGGATTACCTACGAAAACATAGTAAGGAAGAGGGCATATTGTGAACCTGGAAAACCTAGCCCTTCCACCTCTAAACCAAATTTGACTTTGAATAAGAGAATGTTGTGTATATGGTGGGACATTCGAGGACCAATACATTACGAGCTTTTAAAACCGAATGAAAAAGCTCAGTTTGGAGGAGTATTGTCAGCAACTGGATAATTTAAAGACAGCAGTCCAAGAAAAGAGGCCGGCGATGTTCAATAGGAAGAACATACTGCATCATGATAATGCCAGGCCACATGCTGCTTTGGGGACTCGTCAAAAAATTGCAGAACTAGGCTGGAAAATTCTGTCGCATCCACCATACTCCCCGGACTCAGCACCCGGACTATCACTTGTTTTTGTCCTTACAAAATTCTTTGAGGGGCAAAAAATTCAAAAATGAAGAAGATATCAAACAAGCACTGATTTAATTTTTCTCATCAAAAGATAAAACATTTTTCAAAAGTGGGATATACAAATTGCCCTCACTCTGGCAAGAAATCATTAATAATAATGGCAATTATATTATTTAATAAAGTTTGTTGACGGTAAGAAAAATTTGTATTTTGTTTTATTCCAAAAATGGACTGAACTTTCTGGTAGACCATATATGTGATGACCTAATGAAGTTTTAATGAAGCCCAAGTATTTGAGCTTGGAAAGTTCTTCTGTTCTCTGAATGTGCTGTGGTTTGGCTTGGGGGCTGGGGGAACTTGGCCATCTCTAGGACTTAAGTGACATTTAATGACTGTTTTCTGTCTTTGGTCACACCATGCTGAGATGGTGTGAGGGTCGTTGCTCCCACAGGCCTCTCTGGGCTCTGCCAGCTGCCTGTACCTTTTCCTGTGTGTCATTGTGAGCCACACCCATACCCCCATTTCTCCCAGTGCTACCGGCTTTCTTTCTTTCTTTCTTTCTTTCTTTCTTTCTTTCTTTCTTTCTTTCTTTCTTTCTTTCTTTCTTTCTTTCTTAATAATTTCTTTTTAAAGGCTTTATTCTATTTTTTTTTCAGAGAGGAAAGAGAGAAAGAGAAAGAGAGAGAAAGGGGAGGAGCAGGAAGCATCAGCTCCCATATGTGCCCTGACCTGGCAAGCCCAGGGTTTTGAATCGGTGGCCTCAGTGTTCCAGGTCAATGCTTTATCCCATTGCACCACCACAGGTCAGGCAGTGCCACCGGTTTTCATCCTTTGGGAACCCTGCTTCCCTTGTTGCCCCTTAGGCCTGTACAACTGTGGCTTGTGCTCAGGTGTACATCCTCAGTGCTGCCCTCTAATAATATGTGTTTGCATTTTGGCAGCTGTGGTGAGTGAGTTGTGAGCAAGCAGATGAAAGACCAGGGTTCCTAGTCAGTGTCATGGGGTCTATGTCTCTACATGCTTCCTTCTAATGACTTGCTTTTTTTTTTCTGTAGTGCTCTGGTCATTGCCACAGTGTTTGACCGAAACGTGAACTGCAGGAGGGCCGCCTCTGTAAGTTTCTTGTCATTCCTTTTCCTGTGGGTGTGGGGCTCTGGCCCATGCAACTCCGTGAGGCCAGTGTGGGTGGCGATGTCCATGGTTCCCATCTCTGCACTGAGGGTTGGGAGCCCCATGTGGCTGTCAGACCAAGAGACTGGCGAGAGGAAAGGCTGGACCCAGAGGCAGGCTGGGGTGCTGTCACCTGGGAGAATTTACTACAAGCTTTTGGTGTTGTCAGAAATGAGGCTGTTGGGGGGGGGTAGATTTCGTTTGGTGTGATGTGGGTTGTTCTGTGGGTGGTGGACTGAAGGATGAAGAGGGTGCCCAGGTGGCGAGATCGAAGGCCAACCTGGGAAAGAGTGAGCTGCCCTTCCTCGCCTGGAGGCCCACAGTTCACAGCAGGTAGGTACTCCCATGTTGGGAGTGATCAAGCCCCAACTGGACTGGCAAGCAAGTGGGGCGGGCCTTGTGCAGGGACACTGTGCCCTCAGATTTAGAAGCTAAATGCAGGTTTTTAGATGCCAGGAGAGGAGTGGACACATGTTTTTAGGGGTGTGGTGGTAGGGTGAATGAGGCAGTTGTGTTCCCCAGGGCTTGGAGGTCCTACTGCAGGTGGTGTGAATTTGTGGGACAGACAAGAATGAGGTGTCTCCATGGAAGAAACTCTGAAAAATCATCAGTTTGTGGTCAGTTGTTGAGCTATGCATTTATGATTTACGCGCTTTCTGTGAAGTTTAAAAGAAATTAAAGGAAAAGGACACTTGTGGAGGAGATCCTGAAGTGGTAACAGTTTTGTGAAGAGACATTGTTTGCTTTTTTTGTGTGTGTGTGACAGAGAGAGAGGGACAGATGGACAGACAGGAAAGGAGAGAGATGAGAAGCATCAGTTCTTCATTGTGGCTCCTTAGTTGTTCAATGATTGCTTTTTCATATGTGCCTTGACCAGGGGGCTCCAGCAGAGCAAGTGACCACTTGCTTAAGCCAGCGACCTTGGGCTTCTAACCAGCGACCTTTGAGCTCAAGCCAGTGACCCTGGATTCATGTCTATGATCCTATGCTCAAGCCAGCGACCCTGCGCTCAAGCCTCCCACCTTGGGGTTTTGAATCTGGGTCCTCCAGGTTCCAGTTCAATGCTCTATCCACTGTTCTACTGCCTGGTCAGGCTGACATTGTTTGCTTGATCAAAGATGGGATAAGGCCTGACCTGTGGTGGTGCAGTGGATAAATCGTCGACCTGGAATGCTGAGGTCATGGGTTCGAAACCCTGGGCTTGCCTGGTCAAGGCACATATGGGAGTTGATGCTTCCTGCTCCTCTCCTTTATCTCTTTCTCTCTCTGTCTTCTCTAAAATGAATAAAATCTTTAAAAAATAAAGATGGGATAAGAAATAGGAATCGGCCCTGGCTGGTTGGCTCAGTGGAAGAGTGTGGGCTCAGCGTGTGGATGTCCCAGGATCGATTCCCAGTCAAGGCACACAGGAGAAGCGCCCATCTGCTTCCCCACCCTTCCGCCCTTTCCCTTCTCTCTCTCTTCCCCTCCTGCAGCCAAGGCTCCATTGGAGCAAGTTGGCCCCCTGCACTGAGAATGGCTCCATGGACTCGCCTCAGGCGCTAGAATGGCTCAGGTTGCAACTGAGCAACGCCCCAGATGGGCAGAGCATCACCGCCTAGTGGGCATGCCGGGAGAATCCCAGTTGGGCGCATGTGGGAGTCTGCCTCCTCGCTTTTCACTTAAGAAAAATACAAAAAAAGAAATATAAAAGAAATAGGAATTGATGATAGAACACAGGTATATCACACCTCCTCTGCATTGGAGGCACTGTTGTGAAAGGGAGGTTAGGGAGAATAGTGTCATGCTGGGGATTGTACCTGTGCCCTCAGGAGACAGCCAGGCCCACATGTGACATATTTTGGGATCATTTTGGGATCATTAGTGTCGCAGTCAAGCTCAGGGCCTTCAAACCTGGAGTTGAAAGCTGATAGTGTGGGTTAGAGTGCCTAGAGAGGCCATGGAAGACCTAGTGTAGGTGGGAGAGTGCAGGTGAGGGGTACTGGCCTGGCCATCTCAGAGAGGTGCCCATGTGACTTGTCACTTGAATGGAGTAGTACCTCCTACGCATCTATAGTGGATCCTGTTGCTTCTACAGATATCCCAACAAAAGCTTCTGTGCCCAGGAGGGTTTCTCTTTTTCACGTGAACAAAGCTGGGCAGGTGCGTCTGGATCATGGGTGGCAATGCTGTGGTCTCAGTTCAGTCTTCCTTCTTTGCTGTCCTTGGGCCTGAGGAGCCTGCCCAGTGCTGAGTCATCCCCACTTTGCATACTTCCTAGAGCTCTCAGCACTGAACATGGCTGTGGGACGTGGATTTCCATGTGACAGGATCATGCAGTGGTGGCCCTGTAGTGGGGATGGCCAGCCACACAGTCAGACTATTAGGAGAACATAGAAACAGGAAGGGCCTACCCCATGCCCTACTCTTTGTTTGAAGTTGTTATCGGGTCTGGTGGTGGTGGGTGCTCTCCATATACAGGGTCTTGTCATCTATGAATAAAGAGTTTACCCTTTCCTTTTCAATCTTAATGCCTTTTGTTTGTGTCCTTGCCTAACTGCATTGGTCATAGGAGCTGCCAGGACAGTGCCAGGGAGAAAGGGTGAGAGTGGTCATCCTTGTCTTTCTTCCGCAATTGGGGAAAATGTTGTCTTCCGTGTGTGACAGTGGCTGTAGGTTTTACGTAAACACCGTTGAGCAGGTTGAGGAAGTTCTGCTAGTTCGCTGGAGATTAGATTTTGAGATGGTTACATGGTTTTTGTTCTTCATTCTATTAACGTGGCATATTGTGTTGATTTTCAGATATTAAATCAACCTTGCATTTCTAAGATAATTCCCACATTATGGTATAAACCATTTTTATATGTTGTCACATTCACTTTGCCAAAATTTTCTTAGAATTTTTGAGTCTATGAAAAAGGGATATTGGTCTGCAGTGTTAATTTGTTGTAATTTTTTTGTCTGGCTTTGGATTTAGGGTAATCTGGCCCCCCATGAAAGAGAGTGGGAGTGTTTCCTTCTCTGTTTTAATGAACAGATTTTAAAAGATTGATATTATTTTGTTCTACTTTAAATGTTTGGTAGAAATCACCAACAAACCCATCTGAGCCAGTTTTGTTTTCTGTGTCTTTCGAAAGATTTAAAATTATTTAATTGCTTTATTTGCTGGAGGTCTGTTCAGCTTTTCTGGTTTTTTCCTCTATTTTATCTAAGTTGTCACTACAGCTGTACAAAGTTATAGGACGCCCATCTGCCACTTCTGGTCCTGTTTTTTCTATTACATACCAGCACAAAGTGTTTCCTGCTTGATTCTTACCTTGTCCTCTACCTGGTTTCAGTGGCCACTTGGTGCCTGATCCCAGCCCTCCATTCCTTCCTTATCCTGTCTTGCTTGTCATGGGGGTCCGCATGCGGTGGGTGCTCAGCAGTTAGCTGCTTTATGAGTGATGAGTGTAGGGCCAGGAATGAGCTCTGCAGCTGTACTCTTTGTTACTGGGATGGTGTTGAGAAGCACTGGCATCCTCTCTCAAATGCAGGGCTTGGTTACAAGGTACCATGTTGTTTGCACCTTCTAACGGCCCACCTGCCCTCTGTAGTCTTCATAGGCAAGACCTAGGTTGTACTGGCCTCAGAACCTTTAAAACTTCCCTGTTTCAAGAGGAAGTTTGCTGGGGAATCTTAGAACCTCTTCTGTGTTCTGCAGTTTCTTCTTCGGTCTTACCTATCTGTGGAAGTTGTAGTGTTTTCTTGAGAAGTCTTCACATCTTTGTCCTGATCTTTATGTACATATAGTAATTGTAAGACTGAAATACAGTAAGAATCTTTTGTTAAGTCTACTTAAAAGTTAACTTTTAGATTTTCTTTCTTTTTTTTTTTTTTTTTTTTTTTTCCATTTTTCTGAAGCTGGAAACAGGGAGAGACAGTCAGACAGACTCCCACATGCGCCCGACCGGGATCCACCCGGCACGCCCACCAGGGGCGACGCTCTGCCCACCAGGGGGCGATGCTCTGCCCATCCTGGGCGTCGCCATATTGCGACCAGAGCCACTCTAGCGCCTGAGGCAGAGGCCACAGAGCCATCCCCAGCGCCCGGGCCATCTTTGCTCCAATGGAGCCTTGGCTGCGGGAGGGGAAGAGAGAGACAGAGAGGAAAGCGCGGCGGAGGGGTGGAGAAGCAAATGGGCGCTTCTCCTGTGTGCCCTGGCCGGGAATCGAACCCGGGTCCTCCGCACGCTAGGCCGACGCTCTACCGCTGAGCCAACCGGCCAGGGCGATTTTCTCTTTTTTACTATAACATTTTTATGAGAAGCAGTAATACAATCAAAGCACTGATACTTTTAAAGAACCTTGAGGAAGAGATGAAATAAAATGATAGAAATCATTTTTCCTTTTTTTTAAAATAAAAATCATAATTTAAAAAATTTGAGAAAGTCTTTATACTGAACATTTAAGTTGTACCCTTGTTTATCTAGCAGATGCAAAATTAAAACAATGAAAGGTAGTGCATTTGTGTGAAGCTCATTTGAGAAGGTGGGGCTTGAGGCCCTGGCCAGGTTTTTTTCAGTGGATAGAGCTTTGTGTTCCAGTGCGCCAAGGTTATGGGTTCGATCCCAGGTCAGAACACATATGAGAAACAACCATTGAGTATATGACTAGATGGAACAAATGAGTAGAACAATGAGTTTATGCTTCTCTCTCCTTCTCCCCTTCCCATCCCTGCCCCTCTTCTTCCCCCGTCCCCCTTCTCCCCCTCTCCCCTTGACCCCTTCTTTTTCCTCTCTCTCCCCCTCTTCCCCCTTCCCCTCTCACTTATCCTCTCCTCCTTCTCTTCCCCCCTCTCCCCCTCTCTACCCTCTCCTTCCCCTTTCCCTCCCCTTCTTTCTCCTTCTCCCCCCTACCCTCCCCTCTCTCAAAATCAATGGAAAAATTTTATTGGTGATAAAATTTCTTTCCATGAAGCTGCTTCCTCAGATAGAGATGTGCTCTGGCGACTTTGGCTCCTCTTTGTGTCCATGTTCCATGCTTTCTCTGCCATGGGCGCCCTGCTCATGGGACGATGGTTGCTGAGTCCCCTGCCAGGATGGGGACCCCACACAGAGACCACAGGGTCTCTTCTTCTGTTGGTGGACACAGTGAAAGGTTCTGAGCTGTCATTTCTCTCAGCACTGGATTTGGCTGTTGGGCTTTTATTTAACCAAATGATTTGTCTCTGTTCCCATTTTTATATCTAGGTCCTTGAATCCAGCATTGTTGTAAGCCCAGCATTAGTAGCTATAAGCCACTTTTCAGGATGTGTTGTCTGATTTTATAAATTTGAAACATTAAATTGTGGTTTTAAAGAGTCCAGGACTTAAGGACAGAATGGCAGACCCACCTGGAGGCTCTGATCAGCCACTAATAAGGACATTTATGAAAAAAAATAATAATAATAAAGCCATGAGTCATTTGTTGTGAATTTATCTCCTGATGTTTAGCAAAGTGCAAGGCTTGCTCACTGTGCTATTTGTTCTTTCTATTCCTTAGGCTGCTTTCCAGGAGAATGTGGGAAGACAGGTATGGCTGCTTTTTAACTCTTCAATTCCTACAATTTCCTGTAGCTTTAGAGGTAGAAAGACTGAAAACTACAAACTGAGTACCTCTTGCATTGTTAGGTATAGATAATGAGTTTACCTAGAATAAACTCTAAACACAGTTCTGATCACAGATTCACTCATGATGTGATTGAGGAGAGTGTTGATACAAGTTTTAAACAATTAGTTGTGTTTTATGGGAAACTTGAATGTGTAAATAATTTTACACACACACACACACACTCTCACGTGTCAGAAATCAGTGCCTTATGCATTGCTGAGGGCTACCAGATGTTACCACTTGCCCATGGGTTCTTAAGGGTGTGGGCAGAGAAGCTGGCTTCACAGGGAGTGATGTAACCCCTGCCTATCCTGTGTGTGGCACGAACCAGCTTCCAGAAGCCATAGACCTCAGTCCCCTCTCAGTGCCATCCAGCTTCCTGAAGTCATCAAGACCCCTAGCCCTGAACCTCTTGAACCTCTCTCATCACTGGTTGGCCTTGGCTGGGAGGTGTGACCTTTATCCATGAGTTATTCACATGGTGGGTGATGATGACAACCCTGGGGCATCTGGCTGGCCAGGTGGAGAATAGGCCAGAGGCAGGTGATGTTTGGGAGACTCTGAGCTGAGTTCTGGTTAGTAGGGGTAAGAAGGGAGCGTCCCAGGAGAGACATTTGGGCTTGAAGGTGAGTGTGTTATGGGTGAGAGAATTGGTAGGTAATATTGGGGGATAAGCACTGATGGACTTGTGAGCTTGGGGGCAGAAGTTGGGCTGCAGGACCTGAGGGAAGAAGAGGACAGGGAGAGAAATGGGGAGGAGAAGCGGCACTTGAGAGAGGGATGCTGTGGAAAAAACACCAAAATTCTAAGACTTAGTGCCTGGAGTTTTGGGTAGAAAAAGCAGGATCAGGGACCTTACAGCAGAACCAGGTTTGCTGCCCTGACCCGGGGCCCATGTTTCGCACTTGGTCCACGGCCTCCCAGGGTTAGTTGCCATTCCTGGGCTGCTCAGAGTCCTTTGGGTAGTAATGCTTTTGCACAGTGTTGCTGCACAGATGTGGGAGTTAGTGGGTGATTCCAGGACAGGAAAGTATACAGGGTGGTAGGAGAGGTCTGATTACTACCTGGAGGGGGAGACACCACCCAGGAGCTATGGTGACCTTTCTCCAACCATCTTCGGGCCAGTCAGGAGTACACTGGAGACAGCACGAAGATAGTTGTGGTTAGACCAGGTGTCCTAGCTGCTCCTCCAATGGCAGAGTGTATCTTCTGCTCTGCGTTTAGCTGTGTGTCATGAAGCGAATTGGCTTTTACATGTTGCTTGTGAACTAAGTCCCATTTGTGACAGTTTGCATGGTAACGGGTACCCAGAGTTCCTTGTCATGGTCTGGAGTCCAGTCCCAAGTTTAATACATGTGTCACTTTGGAGCTGGCTATCTAAGCACTTGTGATCCTCAGTGACAGGGTGCAGCTACCCCTGTTTTCATATCCTGTGACATGCTGGCTCCTTCTTGTCACTTTTGGGAAGTGGGAAGAACTCTGTAAGAGCAGGGGCAAAGGATGGCATGTTACCTCCCACCTGTGGCCCATGGCCAAAAGTTTGTTACTTAACTCTTTTTAGAAAACTGTTTTGTGTTTAGATTTTCAAATGCTATCACCAGAAAGTGGATCAGTAATCACACACAGACTTTGGGGCTGGCTGGGTGAGTGATGTGGGTGTAGTGCCTCTCAACTTCCCTGTGTCAGAGACTGCTACTAAGTGATGGCTGTTGAGCCCTCATCTCTCTCACCCTCTAAGGCTGTGGGTTCTGGGCTCCTGTCCAGGTTTCTCAGGACCCCATAAGAGAGCACAGGATGGGGTCCTTCTGCTCAGACAAGAACATAGGTTGGGCCCTGGCCGGTTGACTCAGCGGTAGAGCGTCGGCCTGGCGTGCGGGGAATCCGGGTTCGATTCCCGGCCAGGGCACATAGGAGAAGCGCCCATCTGCTTCTCCACCCCCCCCCTTTTCTCTTTTGTCTCTCTCTTCCCCTCCCGCAGCCAAGGCTCCATTGGAGCAAGGATGGCCCGAGGCGCTGGGGATGGCTCCTTGGCCGCTGCCCCAGGCGCTAGAGTGGCTCTGGTCGTGGCAGAGCGATGCCCCGGAGGGGCAGAGCATCGCCCCCTGGTGGGCGTGCTGGGTGGATCCCGGTCGGGTGCATGCGGGAGTCTGTCTGTCTCTCCCCGTTTCCAGCTTCAGAAAAATATATATTATAAAAAAAAAAAAAAAAAGAACATAGGTTGGATGTTGTTGATACAGGTACCTTTTTATGGTGTGTGGTTAAAGGAAGGCCTATAGCATTTTAAAGCTGAAACGTTTGAGTTGTTTGAAAAAAAAATTTAAGTGGTTCAAATACTTTTAGCACTGTCCAGCCGGGATGGACTTGATTTGAAAGTTTGTAGATGAGCAATTTAAGTAGTGTGCAATTTGGCTATCAGTGTCTGTCCCTCCTCTTTGTAAATAGAAAGTGTGTAAATGTTATTGGACTTGTGGAGGCATCTTGACTCATTCAAATTATTTTCACTTTTTTTTTACTCTGATTTTTCCTTAGGGTACTTTCCCACATGGAATTGATATTTTGACCACAGCTGACTATTTTGCTGTTGGTAACAGAGCTAACTGTTTCCTGGTTATAAGGTAAGTTTTTAATTAGAATCACAAAATATAACATCCTGGCCTAACCTGAAGTGGCACAGTGGATAAAGCATCGACCTGGAACACTGAGGTTGCCAGTTCAAAACCCTGGGCTTGTCTGGGCAAGGCACATATGGGAGTTGATGCTTCCTGCTCCTCCCCCCCTTCTCTCTCTTTCCTCTCTAAAAAATAATTAATAAATAAATAAAATCTAACATAAAAAACATATGAACAAAACAACCCAAAAAGGCCCTGGCCGGTTGGCTCAGCGGTAGAGCGTCGGCCTGGCGTGTGGGGTACCCGGGTTCGATTCCCGGCCAGGGCACATAGGAGAGGCGCCCATTTGCTTCTCCACCCCCACCCCCTCCTTCCTCTCTGTCTCTCTCTTCCCCTCCCGCAGCCAAGGCTCCATTGGAGCAAAGATGGCCCGAGTGCTGGGGATGGCTCCTTGGCCTCTGCCCCAGGCGCTAGAGTGGCTCTGGTCGCGGCAGAGCGACGCCCCGGAGGGGCAGAGCATCGCCCCCTGGTGGGCAGAGCGTTGCCCCTGGTGGGCGTGCCGGGTGGATCCCGGTCCGGCGCATGCGGAAGTCTGTCTGACTGTCTCTCCCCGTTTCCAGCTTCAGAAAAATACAGAAAAAAAAAAAAAAAAACCCAACCCAAAATATCAATAAAACACCTCTTTGACTTAGATGTCTAAAATCAGTTTCTGCCATTGTCTTTCTTTGTCCTGGAAGGCCCATTAAACAATGGAATTTATATGTGGAAGTTAAAAGGGGGGGTGTTCTGGCTGGTTTAGCTCAGTTGGTCAGATCAACGTTCTGAGGTGCCACAGTTGCAGGTTCCGTCCCTGATCAATGCACATGCATGTGGGAAGCAAGCAATGAATGCCTAAGTAGAACAACAAATGAATATGCTCGCTCTCATTCTCTCTCTCTCTCTCTCTCAAATTAACCAATAAAAGAAAAAAAACTTAAAAATGACTAAATATTTTACTTATTGATTTCTTTTAGAGAGAGAAAGAGGAAAAAGTATGGGGGAGGAGCTGGAAACATCAACTCGCTATTGCTTTTCGTATGTGCCTTGACCAGGCAAGCCTGGGGTTTTGAACCAGTAATCTCAGCATTCCAGATAAACGCTTTATCCACTATGCTACTCTTTAGAAAGAAAGTTAAAGGTGAAACTGGAAACAGTTTTGAAATCTCTTCTTATTGATTGCATGAGTATATACTATATGGTTCCAACTATGTAAAACTTGAGAAAATGCACAGGGACATTAAAAATTTTAGATGAGTCCACAGGGACAGTAGTGGATTGAGTGGCCTGGGGAGGGGTGTGGGGTCCAATGGAAAGAAATTGGCTCACTTTTTAAAGAGGTGTTACCAGTTTCAGGAGCTAACTGGAAATGAACCCAATCTCTGGTGATCATTTTCTTTTAATTGTCCTGTTTGATTAGTGCTGTTTTTGTCGAGGCCTTGGCCTTTCACAGAATGGCCATGAGCCAAACTGTGACCTGTCTGCTGTGTGACAGCTGTCCTCCTGAATATCATGTGTATTGAGTTTCTCAAAATGAGATCTTGGATTGAGAGTGATGCTGTTTCATTTTCTACATCAGTAAAATAGTGTTTTCCAGGTTGAAGTTGTCCAGGTTGTTTATGAGCTCAGTAAGGAAGGGTACTTGAGGAATCAGGTCAAGGAATAAATATTTAACACCCCTGAGTGCATTTTGCAAAAGTTACAGCAAAATTTTTAGTTAGTAACCAAGGATTTAGGAAACAGCTTCCACATCTTAGTTCACCTGCTGAGGCATGTGATATGTTTGCCTTTAATTGGGAGAAACCATTGTATTTTAAAAATCATTAACCATCGCCTGACCTGAGGTGGTGCAGTGGATAAAGCATTGACCTGGAACGCTGACGTCGCTGGTTCAAAACCCTGGGCTTGCCTGGTCAAGGCACATACAGGAAGCAACTATAATGAATAGGTGTTTCCTGCTTTTCCCTCCCCCCTTCTCTCTTCTCTTCTCTTCTCTTCTCTCTCTCTCTCTCTCTCTCTCTCTCTCTCTCTCTCTCCCCTTTCTCCAAAAATCAATAAATCTAAAAAAAAATTAACTATCATGTAAACCCAAGGACAGATCCCTCACATGCTGTGCAGATTACAGATTACGCAGAAGCTACATTTCTTCATAACCTTTTCTTTTGAGAGAGAGACAGACAGAGAGGGATGGAGAGAGATGAGAAACATCAACTCATAGTTGTGGCAATTGAGTTGTTCATTGATTGCTTTTTATATGTGCCTTGACCAGGGGCTCCAGGTGAGCCAGTGACCCCTTGCTCAAACCAGCAACCATAGGATCATGTTGATGAGCACACATGCAAATGGGCAGCCCTGTGCTCAATCGGGTGAGCCTGCTCTCAAGTCGGCAACCTCAGGTTTTTGAACCTGAATTATCTGTGTCCTAGGTCCCTGGTCGGCAAACTGTGGCTCTCGAGCCACATGCGGCTCTTTGGCCCCTTGAGTGTGGCTCTTTCACAAAATACCACGTGCGGGCGCTACCTTGATAAGGACTACCTATATAGTTTAAGTTTAAAAAATTTGGCTCTCAAAAGAAATTTCAATCATTGTACTATTATTGATATTTGACTCTGTTGACTAATGAGTTTGCTGACCACTGGCCTGGGTTCATGCTCTCTCCACTGTGCCACCACTGGTCAGACTATTTTTTAAAAAATGTCATGTTTCACCTTTTTCCCAGAAGGACTCTGTGACTGATCAAGTCTCCTTTTTAGCATCCTTTCTGCCTCTCCCTGACCTTCACAACCTCCTGTCTCTCAGCAGTTTTCCTGTGTCGTTATATTTTCTTTGGTTGTTAACATCTGAACGTTTATTTTATGTGGAGAGTCTATCACCTTTGCCTGTGTTCCATGGGTAGAAGAACCAGCTGTGGTTAGCCTTGGCATGGTTTCTTTTTTTATTTTTTTTTATTTTAGTGAGAGGAGGAGAGGCAGAGACAGACTCCTTCCTGCATGTGCCCTGACTGAGATCCATCTGGCAAGCTCACTAGAGGCCAGTGCTCTGCCCATCTGGGGCCTTTGCTTTGTTATAACTGGAGCTATGTTTTTAGTGCCTGAGGAGGAGGCCATGGAGCCATCCTCAGCACCCGGGGCCAACTTGCTCCAATGGAGCCTTGGCTGCAGGTTGGGAGGAGAAGAAAGAGAGAGAAGCTAAAGGGGTAGGTGTAGAGAAGCAGATGGGCGCTTCTCCTGTGTGCCCTGACTAGGAATCAAACTGGGACTTCCACATGCCGGGCCAGTGCTCTACCACTGAGCCAACCGGCCAGGGCCTTGGCATGTTTTTCTTGTTGCTGAGGTTTCTGGCTCACATGTGGTTCATTATCTGCATTCTGTGGAGACGTTTGGAGAGCCTGACCTTGCACAGGGTGTTTTCTCACTGTATTTTGCATGCTTTCTGTGGACAGGAGGGTGGTCTGTGAGGACAGGGTCCAGTGGTCATGGGAACCAGGGTCCGTGGCTGCACCCCATGATCCCAGGACACTCAGGGCTGCCCCTTGGCCACAGCAGGGCAGATGCTGGGATCCGGGGGTCAGCCGGGACTGTGGTGGAGGGGAGGGCATGCGTGGCAGGAGGGCCTGGTGTGGGGGGTACAACCCGGGGTGGGAAGACTTCTGAGCCAAAGCAAGGAGTTTGGATTGTCCTGAGGCCATGGAACAGGTGGTTGGAGGGGTTTCAAGAACCAAGCTGCCAGGGTTGCCTTGGGGTCACATGCTGCAGGGTGCACCTGTGAGAGGAAAGTGCCTGTGGGTTTGGGGAAGGTCAGGTGCTCAGCTTTGCACCCTGACTTTGAAGGGCTCGTGGCATGGCTCAGTGGCGACACCACCCATGTGCAGACGATTTGGAGAGTAGAGTTTCTGAGTAGAAGCCCCTGGGCCATGTGGAATGGGGTCAGTCCTACCTATAGTTTTATTTCAACAGCTTTCACAAAGGGCCCGTGGCACAGAAAACTGCAGATGTGTGGCATGTGCCACCGTCACCACCATGGTATCTGTGCCCATGCTCCAGGCCATCCTGATCTGAAGTGACATGAATGGATCACGCAGTGGCTACTCCTCTCATTGGCTCTGGCTCCTCTCACTCAGCGAGCAGACTTCCTTTAGGGCTGGGCTGTTTTGTGCATTAGATATTTCCTTCTCACCTGCTGAGGGACATCTAGGTGTTTCCAGTTTGGGACTCCTCTGAGTTAAGTGCTCAGGAGGGAAATGGCTGAGTCCCCAGCCATACCTACCAGATGCAGTAAGTTCTGTTTCCTCTCTGTCCTTGCCAACCCTTGCTGGTCAGCCTTTATGATTTAGCTATTTTAGCATATGTGCAGGATGAGGGCAGGCATTAATTTGTCTACTCAAGGACTAATGACAGTGAGCAACTTTTATGGGTTTGACAAATCTGTTGCCTGTTTATTTATTGGTGGGTTGTGTTCTTCTTGCTGAGAGTTTGAGAATTCCTCATGTATTCTGAATATAGGTCCTTTTTCAGATTCATGGTCTGAAGATATTTTCCTAGTCTGTGGCTTATTTAGTATCTTCTATATTTCTAAGACAAAACCTTTTTAAAGAAAATTATCTTTATTTTTGCACACCTTTTTTATTTCATAATTTACATAAATGAAAATTTGCTAATTTAAAATGTGGTTTTGGCTCACGTGTAACCGCCATGGCAGTTGGTGTGGGGAGCATTCTATCACTCCAGAGGTCCCCATGCCCAACCCTGAGTTCATCTTGTCTAGAATACATGTAAATGGGTTTTTTGAGGTGTGCATTGGCTCCTTTAGCCTCACGTCATTGATTTGCTTGTGTCCCTGAGTAAATCAGCCACTCAGTCCCCCATCTCCCATATCTGGTCTCCACTGTGGTCTTGGGTGTGGGAACACAGGCTCTCTTCTGCTGTGATGTAACTTACATTTGTTGGCACTTGGTTGGTTTGATTCTTGCTGTTGTCAGTTTCCTTAACAGATTTCTGACATCTGCCGTCCTGTGTGTCCTTCGTGAAATGCATTTTGTCATATTTTGTTTTCTAGCAGTTTTGCACATTCCTGTCTGTTGAGTTTTTCAAACCAAGGAAGCAGTGTGAGGCGCTTCCCTCTGTAGATCCAACTCAGTGCAGTCAGCTTGTTTTTGCTTCTCCTCACTCCCAACATCCAGTTGGTGACCTGGTTCTGTCAATTTTGCATCCCTGATGGCCCTCAAATACTCTCTGTTTTGTTTTCTGCTTAGCTGTCGCCATTATCCAGCTCGTGCTGTCCTGGCCACTTGAAGAGCCTGCCATCAATCCCTTCCTCTGGCCACTGTCTCAAGTGCTGGTTGGGGGCAGCTTGTTTCTGGTCACACCAGCCTGCTATCCCCTCAGGCTCCTCTCCGTCACCCTCGATTTGCACTTGGCCTCCAGTGCAGATGCTGAGTGCTCAGTAAGTTCTGGGTGCTGCCTGGGCTGGTGACTCACAAGGGCATCTCTCCGAGGTCAACCACTAGTTAGTGCCAGAGCTCGGACAGCACTCAGGTGCAGGCCTCCATCTGCTCCTCCTATGAGGTAGGAGGTCAGTCCTCTTCCTTTGCTTCTGGAATTGTGCCAGCCTCTGGACTCTGGCCTGGAGTGGGCCTGTCTGTTTGGGTGGTGCCGGGGATCCTTAGGTGATGTGGGACCCCAGGGGTCAAGGATCAGTTCTGTTTACAACCGCTTGTCCGCTGTCCTGATTTTTTTTCCTTCTGACTCTCTTGAAGCTGTTTCATCCCTGCTGGAGGTGTCTCAGCTCACCCACTTCTGAAGGAGCCTTTGCTCTCCTTTCTCTAGCCTCCAGAACAGATCTCCTCGATTTCACACCTGTAGCACAAGCATGCCCTCCTGGCACCTGTGCTCATCCTGTGTACAAGGACATGTTTGTCCACACAGGACCGGTGTGAAACCATTGTTCCCCTTCTTGGTTTTCCGAGCCATCGCTTTGTCTCTCAGCTGCCATGGCACACCTGTGGGTAATGGCCAAATCCATGGTGGGCTATGTGGGTGATGTGGCAAGTTCAGACACTGTGTAAGCAATTGGCTGTTTGAGAGGCAGGAACTGTGAAAGTGCCTTTTGGGGGAAAGGTGATACAAGTGCATGGTATAAATTTTACAAGGTTGCAATAACTGCGGTGCTCGTCCACCAAGGGTGGTTGGGTGGTAATGTTCAGCTCTCTGTTCTGCCGTGCTGGTGTAGAATGGGCCATCCTGCATCCTGAGAGCAGTCCTTGTCTGCTCACACTGTGGTCTGCAGTCTTACCATCCGGGCCGCTGGCTTCTCTCAGTGTTTGCTGTTATAAATGATGTAAAGTGAATATTTTTGTGTATAGTTCTCATCATTTCCTTGGGTAAATACTTACAAGGGGATTTCTGGTTTTTTGTCTTTTTTTTTAAGGTGAGAGGAGGGGAGATAGGCAGATTCTTGCATGCTCCCTGACTAGGATCCACCCCGTCTGGGGCTGATGCTCCAATACCGAGCTATCTTTAGTGCCTAAAGCCAACATGCTTGGACCAACTGAACTATCATTGGTGCCCAGGGCCACACTTGAACCAATCAGGCCACTGGCTGTGGGAGAGGAAGTGGGGGTGGGAGAGGAAACAGATGATTGCTTCTCCTGTGTGCCCTGACAAGGAATCGAACCTGGAACATCTATACGCCAGGCTGATGCTCTATCCACTGAGCTACTGGCCAGGGCTGGGGATTTCTGTGTCTTAATCTTTTTTGTGACAGAGACAGAGAGAGGGACAGGTAGGGGCAGACAGACCAGAAGGGAGAGAGATGAGAAGCATCAGTTCTTTTTTGTGGCACCTCAGTTGTTCATTGGTTGCTTTCTCATTTGTGCCTTGACTGGGGGGCTACAGCAGACCTAGTGACCCCTTGCTTAAGCCAGCAACCTTGGGCTCAAGCTAGTGAACTTTGCTCAAACCAGATGAGCCCGCACTCAAGATGGTGACCTCGGGGTTTTGAACCTGGGTTCTTAGCATCCCAGTCCAATGCTCTATTTATTCACTGCACCACCACCTGGTCAGGCTATGTATTTATCTTTATAGAAAACTGTTCACTGTTTTACATTCTCCCAAGCAGTGTGTGTATGTTCTGGTTCCTCCACACCTTCATACTCTCTGAATGTTCTTTTTCAGCATGTTTATTGCTGGCTTTCCTGAGTACACACAGCCAATGATAGATCACCTGCTTACCATGAAGATCAACCATTGGGATGGGTAAGTTTTATTTTTATTTTTTGACAGATAGAGAGAGAGCCAGAGAGAGGAACAGATAGGGACAGACAGACAGGAAGGGAGAGAGATGAGAAGCATCAATTCTTTTGTTACAGCACCTTAGTCGTTCATTGATTGCTTTCTCATGTACTTTGACGGGGGTTGGGGGCCTATAGCAGAGTGGGAGTGACCCCTTGCTCAAGCCTGCAACCTTGGGCTTCAAGCCAGCTACCAGGGGTCATGTTTAAGATCCCAAGCTCAAGACAGCAACCCTGTGCTCAAGCTGGTGAGCCTGCGCTCAAACCTCTAACCTCTGGGTTTTGAACCTCTATCCACTGTGCCACTGTCTGGTCAGGCAGTTTTATATTTTTGTATTTATATAATGGGGAGCTTACAGAATTCTTTTTTTTTTTAAACTATACTTTATTTCTTTAATGAAGTGTAGCTGACATATAATATTATATTCGGCTCAAGTGTTTCATAGTGATTTGACCCGTACAGAATTCTATATACAGTCTTTAGTTGTTTACTTTTATTAGTATAGGTATTCTGTTATACCTTTAATAGCATATATTTTTAAGGAGTATTGCTCTATTGTGTTATATTTCTTTCTTTTTCTTCTTCTTTTTTTTTTTTTTTTAAGTGAGAGGAGGGTAGCCTTGGCCGATAGCTCAATTGGTTGGAGCATCATCTTGAAGTACAGAGGTTGCTGGTTCGATCCCCGTTCAGGGCACATACAAGAACAGATTGATGTTCCTGTCTCTCTCTCTCCCTTCCTCTTTCACTGGAGTCAGTAGATAAATATTTTTAAAAAACAAAATAAAAAAGTAAAAATATGTTAAAAGAGAGAGGGGGGAAGGGAGATAGTGAGATAGACTCCCGCATGTGCCTGCTGGATTTCTTTTTAAAGGTTTTCTGCTACTTATACATACTTGTTTTAGATAATTTCTGTATTAAGCTAAATGTGATTTAAAAGGTTTTGATTGTGGTGAAATACACAATTATAGTATTATCATAATCATTTTTAGTGTACAGTTCAGTAGTGTAAAGCACATTCACCTTGTTGTGCAGACAGTCTCCAGAACTTTTCATCTCACAAAATTGAAATTCTGTCCCTATAGACTGACTCTTCCTTTCTCCTTCCCTCAGCCCCTGGCACCCATCTACTTTCTGTTTCTATGAATCTGACGCCTGTGGACCTCATATAAGTAAAATCACACAGTATTTGTCCTTTTGTGACTGGCTGATTTCATAATGTCCTCAAGGTCCATCCATGTTGTAGCAGATGTCAGAATTTTCTTTCTTTTTAAGGCTGAGTAATAATACATTGTTGGACATACTATATATTGTTTATTCATTCATTCGTCGATGGGCCCTTAAGTTGCTTTTGTTTCTTTTTTTTTTTTTTTTTTACAGAGGCAGAGATAGACAGGGACAGACAGACAGGAACAGAGAGAGATGAGAAGCATCAATCATCAGTTTCTCGTTGCGCATTGCGACTTCCTAGTTGTTCATTGATTGCTTTCTCACATGTGCCTTGACCGTGGGCCTTCAGCAGACCGAGCAACCTCTTGCTGGAGCCAGCGACCTTGGGTCCAAGCTGGCGAGCTCTTTGCTCAAGCCAGATGAGCCCGCGCGCGACCTCGGAGTCTCGAACCTGGGTACTTCCGCATCCCAGTCCGACGCTCTATCCACTGCGCCACCGCCTGGTCAGGCTGCTTTTGTTTCTTGGCTATTGTAAATCATGCTGCTATGAACATGGGTGGCCAAATACTTTTTTTAGTCCCTGCTTTCAATTATTTTGGGTGTATACCCAGCAGTAGAATTGCTGAATCATATGGTAATTCTATTTTTTATGTTTTTTGGAATCTGAAAAATCCCTTTTCCTTGTGGCTGTGCCAATTCACATTCCCACCAGCAATGCACAGCGATGTCAATTTCTCCAAACCCTCACCAGTCCTTTAGTTATTTTTTGTCTTAATGGGTGTTAAGTGATATTTAATGTAGTTTTTGGTTTGCATTTACCTAATGATTATTGATATTGAATATTTTTTCATATTTTCTCCTCCCCTTCCCCCCCTTCCCCTTTCCTTTCCTCCCCTCCCCTCCCCTCCCCTCCCCTCCCGTCCCTCCTTTCGTGAGAGGATGGGAGATAGTCAGACAGACTCCTGCATGCGCCCCAACCAGGATTCACCTGGCAACCCTGTTTGGGCTGCTTGAGTACCTAGCTATTTTTAGCGCCTGAAGGGAGCTGTCCTCATTGCCCAAGGCCATGCTTGAGCCAATGGAGTCACTGGCTAGGGAGGGAAAAAGAGAGAGAAGGGGGAGAGGGTGAGAGAGAAGCACATGGTCGCTTCTCTTGTGTGCCCTGACTGGGAATTGAACCCAGGACATCTATACATTGGCCAATGCTCTACCACTGAGCCACTGGCTGGGGCCTATGAGTTCTTTTTATATTCTAGATGTCAACTCTTATCTTTAATGTAATCCAGTTTATTATTACCTTGCCTATTTTTACTTTTGTTGCCTGTGCTTCTGGTTGTCCTATCCAAGAAATCTAACGTCATGCTTTCTCCTCTGTTTCCTTCTGAGAGTTGATAGTTTCTGGCCCTCTCATGGTTCTTCCCAGCACTCCCCATTTTTTTAGTCCCTTGGGGGTGTGGGAAATAGAGATGTTTTGCCACCCAGCACCTCAGAGGTGGCAGCTGTGCCCTGCGATGGGCCTGTGTTTCAGTGCTTATTCAATTAATTCTCTTTCTAAATTTTTACAGTCAGAGGTTCTCACTTGTTTGTGTGTTTGTTTATTTTTAATAGTGGTTTAGACTCAGTGACCAGTTCTCTCATGTAGACTGTCTTTATGAATTGAATAATGCTAGAATCATCAAAATGAAGGAACTAAAAATCCCCCCTCTCCAGGGTCATCAGAGAGCTGTCAGTGAAGGCGTTGCATAACCTGGTCCAGCGAGCGCCTGAGTACAGTGCTACTCAAGGTAGGGGTGCTCCACTGTCCTGTGGGTACCTTATACCCATAAACAAATGTGTGTGCCAGAGACGTGCATGCATACACACATGTGCACCATAAACATGAAGCTGAGTACAGGCCACCCTGCTGGTTTCAAGGTTTGAAGGAGCTGAAAGTAATGTGTTTCTCTCCTGCTAAGAATCAGGAGATGGAACATAAACCAATTGCTATGGTCTACAAGGACAGATTCTGTGAATGCTGTAGTTTGTGTTTCCCAGGAGCCCCAGCTGTGCCTCTGGGGTGGTGCCAGTCACAGCTGGGAATTATTGGACAGGAAAAGACATCGCATGAGTGCACACAGGGTGACTTTCGACTCAGTGATTCAGGATCCAGAGGGAAAAATGCATCCGGGAATTAATGCATATTTCAGAAATACCTTCCAAAAAAAGTTAAACACTGTATTCCCCCATGTATAAGACACCCCTTTTCCCGAAAAAATTTGAGGTCTAAAAACTGAGTGTGTCTTATACAGTGGTTGTCAAGTCATTTAAGAAGTGTGGCATTTTAAATGCCATAGATGGAAATGAGGACGAGGCAATATATGAAGACAGTGATTCGTCATCAGACACAGATGAGGACAAGCCAATGGATGGGAGTTTTAACAATGATGAGGAGTTGTATGAATTTTATGATGAATAAAACTTGAGTTCAATAACTTTATATAATACATTTTTTTTTCAAATTTGGGCCCCCAAATTAAGGTACATCTATCTTATACATGGAAGCGTCTTATACATGGGGAAATATGATAATTCTTCATGTAATAAACTGAAAAATGAGCTGGTTCCTGAGTGGCTCATGGCCTTGTGTGTTATGTTGCTGACCTCTCAAAGGTGGTAGAGCCCGCCTCTGGGCTGTCCTGCCCCGGAATGGTGTAGTGATCACACTACACTGTCATTGTTCCAGCTTGTCTTCTCTACTGGGAATAAGGAAACAACTGATTTCAGTTTCGGGAGCCATACACATATTTCTTGAAATTACATGTATTCCCATGGACATTGATCATTAGACTGAATAGTGGTTGAACCTTGGTTCTTTATGTGCAGTTACTGATTTTACTTACATGTGCATGTAACATACTCTGGCCCTTTCAGCTTCATGGTCTGTCAGTTAAGCCCATGTCAGGAATCTTGTGCAGTGCCTCCTGACCTGTAATCGATGATCTGTGCTGCCTGAACGGAGGGTCAGCATTGTCCTTTCTTCCCAGTACAGGAGCTCTAGGATAAGGTGTTTTCCTGACACTGTCAGCTGCCATGTGTGACGTTGTCTGCTTTTAAAGCATCCACACAGCTACACTTGTGCATTTAGGGAAGCTGAGGCTAAGAGTGGCTGTGTTGTCCCCAGGCTGGCGAGGTAGCGGTGGTGTGGATGTGGCTTCTCATCTGCACTCTCCACCCTGTGGAAGGATTCTGTGACTCTGCTCTCTGTCCCCAGAATATAAAAGACTTAAAGGCTTCCTTTTCTCTGAGGAAGCTGCTGAGCTGAGTTGCACTGTCCTGCTCTGCTCTAGGCATATCACCTGTCAGCCACTTAACCACAGGAAAGACCTCACCCTGTGTCACCCACCTTGTGTCTGGGGAATGTGTGTTGTTTGGGGAGCAAGAGGCACCCTCCGTCACATTTCTGCTCACTTGTCTGGGTGCCAGGGAGTCTGGCCTGTTGGAGACATCAGGTTTCAGATTAAGTGCTGGGTGTTGTCACAGAGAACTTGTAGCAGGTGCATTTCTCCCTTTGGATCCTGAATCACTGAATCAAAAGTCACCCTGTGTATGCTGATGCAATGTCTTCTCCTGTCTGGTCCTTTGCAGTTTTCCCACGTCTGCTGTTGATGACGCGGAGTCCAGACCTGCACACACGGCACGGGGCTGTGCTTGCCTGTGCGGAGGTTGCCCACAGCCTGTGCAGACTGGCGGTGCAGGAGGACAGGTAGGAGAAGCCCTCACCCTCCTGCCAAACCTCTGTGGTCTAGCACTGGCACCATCACTTTCATTTTTGTTTATCTATGCCGGTGGGGCATTCTTCACTACGTTGTATTTGATGAAATTTGTCAGTGATCCCTCTCCCTTGAGTTGTGGCCTTTGATAGGCCACCACCCCTTTGGGGAGTCAGCAAGCATGTGGCCAGAAGGAGGCCACTGATGGCCATGAGTGTTATATAAAGACCGACCATGGATCTTGGTTCCAGACCATCGCTGTATAGTGAGTATCATAGTAAAGCAAGTCCCATGATGTCTGGATTTTCTTGTGCATGTAGCAGTTCTGTTTGCTCTATACTGCAGTGTTTTTTAACCATTTAGCAGTTCCTGAAATAATTCTCTTATTCTCGCCTGACCAGGCGGTGGCACAGAGGATAGAGCATCAGACTGGAATTCAGAGGACCTAGGTTTGAAACCCTGAGGTTGCCAGCTTGAGCACAGACTCACCAGCTTGAGCATGGAGTCGCTGGCTTGAGCTTGGGATCATAGACATGACCCTATGGTCACTGGCTTGAGCCCAAAGGTTGCTGGCTTGAGCAAGGGGTCACTTGCTCTATTGTAGTCCCCCCATCAAGGCACATATGAGAAAGCAATCAGTTAACAACTAAGGAGCTGCAACGAAGAATTGGTGCTTCTCATCTCTCCCTTTTTGACTGTCTGTCCCTGTCTATCACTCTCTCTGTCTCTTTTACACACACACACACACACACACACACACACACCCTCTCTTACCGGTCCCCAAGCATAAACAGGTTGAAAACCACTGCTGTGGACTACTGAATGTGCAGTGATATCATATCCAAACAGTGTCTGTACCTTGGTATAAAAATACTTTAGTGCTAGAAATGCCAACCACTGTCAGAGCCTTCTGCAAGTCATAATCTTGCAGGTGGAGGTTCGGTTTAGATGTTGATGGATACGTGTCTTCAGGTAAGTGGGTATGCTTGTTCTCTGTCCTCCTGTCACCTTTTTTAAGGCAGGGGCTAAGTTATAAAAGAACAGGCATTTTCAGAGATGGTTTGAGTAGCTCATATATCAAGTATTTTTTTTATAATTTGTTACTTTTAATATAGTAATTTAAAATAACAGAGCATAGATTTTAAAGTTTCCACGGAGAACTTTTTCAATTCGAAAGTGGGTGTGACAGTGAGGAAACAGGCAATGTGGGGCTCTTTGAGCAGATCCCACATGGGAATTCTGGGGAAGCACCCACCTGATTATTTTAACTTTCTTTCCAACCAGCTTTTCTCAGAAGTAAAAACCTATTACATATTGGACTGGCTGTAACCTGGTTCTTATACTCCAGTTTAAGAAAAACTATTTTAAGTTGTGCCATGGCAGTAGGCTGTTCCCTGGGGGTAGAATGGTAGAGAGAGGCCTAAGTTGACTGTCTCCTGACCTGTGAACCCTGGAGAGAGTTGGTGGTCTTTTCCCGTACAGCTGGGGCTCACAACCACAGTTTCATGAGGTGTGTCTCTATGGGACAAATGGTGCCTGTGGGATGAGGGAAGGTAGTCGGTGAAGCGGTGGAGGGCAGACCAGTCTCCAGCCAGAACCCTGAACCTCTCCCACTGCAGCCGCACAGGACACCTAATCTTCTAGCACCAACTATAAGAGCGTAGGGGGGTCGTCCACCTGGGAGGGTCTGAGAGGCATGCCCAGGTTTCTGTTGGGGTCAGTCATGTGGGTATTTTCCACCTGCACACATCAAAATTCCAGACTTTGAGAAGATAGCCAGGTTTCAGCCTAAAGCATGGGGCTTGTACAGTTTGGGCACAGTCACCATTATCCATTAGAGAATGATGGGAACCCTCCCCAAAACTGAAGTTCTGGATGCCAGCTTCACAAGCAGCCTATTTAGGATGGCAGTGAGACGGCACATGAGCTGCTGTCACAGGGCCCTCTCCTCAGCTGGTTGAGTCTCTTTTCCAAGCATCACACTGGCTGTTGTGAGCCTGCTGCTCCTCTTCCATGGCGGGAACTGTTTCTGTTGTCAGCAAACTATATACAGGTCCCAGCTTTACCTACTTGATCCCTATAGCCAGCCCTTTGAGTGGGTGCTGCTTACCTTCTGCAGCTGTTTACATGACTAGGTGGACATAATGCAGATCTTTCTGAGCCTGGGCTCCCGTGGTGCTCAGGGTCTAATGTGCTTTGTTTGAACTTTTGCAGGCCCATCGCAAATTACCTGGACAAGACAGTGGTGCAGGGCCTGAAGCAGATTCACCAGCAGGTCATGTGTCTGGGGGTATCCACCTGACCTTAGGTTCTCTCTACCCTCAGCCCCATTCGAAGGCTGGGGTCTGATGACCAGAAGCTCCCCGCAGAGGGGAAGTCCTTGAGCAGTGGGCGGACCTGGGCTCCATTAGCTGTGAGCAGTTCTCTGTTCTCCATAGGCCAGCTCCTCAGGGTTTGTGTAGGGTGGAAGTAGCATCTCTTTTCTTGTGGCCAGTGTCCCTGGGGCAGGACACAAGGCTGTCAGCTGGCTGGTGCAGACAGCTCAGCCTCTCATATCATCCTCCAAACAACCTGTTGTGCTCCACCCTCAGGGAGATCCGTGTTTGGGCCTTGCCTTCCATCTCCTGCTGCAGTCGCAGCCTGTTCTCATGGAGACATGGGTGGGTATGGAGGGCTTGGATTCCCAGCTGTGCCTTCATAATGGGAATCCTGAGTCTGAAATTATCACTGAATCTATGTGCACACTGCTCTGGGGGGAAAAGCTGTGTGCCTTGGGTTCTTCAGCTTCTCCGAGGCTCCTGTGATTCAAAAGAGGAGACCTGTGAGCTTCAGGTCTTTTCAGTGTTATAGGACAACAGCAGAGTCATGATGAGGCATTAAATGGCTTCACTGTTTGTTGTCCCAGGTAGACTTTTGTATTCTTTATGTAGTAATAATGTACATGTGATCTCAGGCTTTTAGCTGTTTGTGCCATGAATTCGCTTTATGATTTTGGCTAAGCCATAGTCTCTTGACTTCCATTTCTCGCTTTACAACGAATTCTGGCCTATTCACCTCTGGCTGTCAGGACAGTGTGATGGCGTGTAAGCGGGGGGTGCTGGGGGCAATGCAGAGGTTTGGGACGGTGGCCACGCAGCTGCTGCAGCTTTCTTTTCCCATCAAGTGTGGGTGGTAACAACCTACTTTCTGGAGTTTTTGGGAGAATTAAAGAAGAATGTGAACATTCATTTTAGCTGCGGTGGTGATGATGTAGGGCTTCTGAGTTCTTTGGAAGCATCAGAATCCCTGGTTGATGTGATTAGTTTTCAACCCAAGAGGCTGTCTTTAGGGATTCTTACATCCTGGTCAGCCCTCCCCCCCCCTGGCTGGTGACCCTCGTGCCTTGGTTTCCCTTCCAAGTTAGGCTCTCATGAGGATTAAATGAGATAGTGCACATGGGGGACTTAGTGAGGTGCTCACAGGGAGCAAAATGGGCTTCGTCCCTGAGGCCAGGCCAGCCTGAGAAACATTCACTGGCTCTGAATTCTCACTGTTAATACTACATACTTATTTGAAAAATCCAAGTAATTCATATAACTAAATAACTTTCAATTTTTATTTTTAGCTTTACGATGGTCAGTTATACAGGTAAGCTTTACAAACCCAAAGTCTTTACATTTTATGTCTTATTGAGAAAAGCGCTTGGCTAGTCTGCTAACACGTCTCAGGATAGAGGGAGGCTCCTGTTGTCCTGTGCTTATTTTATCTGAATGAGTATCATAATCACTTCTCATCAAGAAATGAGAGGTCTAACCTTGTTGGTCTCTTAAACTTATGGAGGTTTACTTGGTGCATAGTACTGCTTGCTGGTTGAAGTGTGGTCTGATAGGTTTGGGGATCACAGAGGCTCGTGTGGCTGCAGCCCCAACAAGGCAGCTGTGTTGCCCTGACACTTCCCTGTGCCCTCCCGGCCCCACGACCTGTGACCTGCTCTCTGGCACTGAATGCTGTCTTTTCTGAATTTCACATAGATGGTTGTTGTGTGGAGTCCAGGTCTGGTAATTTTTCTCTGAGTGTGAGGTCTCTGAGATGTGTGGGTGTTCCTGTGTATTGCTGTGTGTTCGGGGCTGTGCGTGTGCTTGTATGTTTACCTGCTCTCCAGGTAAAGAGCATTGGGGCTGCTCCAGCTTTTGGATGTCTGGGATGAAGCTGCTGTAAACTGTGACACAAAGGCCTTGGTGTGCAGACTGTTCTCATTTTCTTTGGGGGGATACCTAGGAGTGGTTTTGCTCGGTCACATGGTTCCTTTCTGCTTTTAAGACACTTAGACCTTTCAGAAATGGCTGTGACATTTTTCTCCATGTCCTTATCAACACTTGGCTGCCTTACACTGGACCCATTCCTGTGGGTGTGCATTTCCTGTATGACCAAGTGGACTTTACATCTCTCTCTCTCTTTTTTTTTTTTGTATAGTGACTGTTGAGATGTTTTGCTCATTTAAAAATAACTCATGATCTGTCATCGTCTTACTGAACCATCAGTGTCTTCATATGTTCTGGATACAAGCTCTTTGCAGACATACTATTTGCCAGAATTTTCTCCCTGTCTGTACTTTGCCTTTTCATTTTTCTTAGTAGCTTTTTTTTTTTTTTTTTCATTTTTCTGAAGCTGGAAACGGAGAGACAGTCAGACAGACTCCCGCATGCGCCCGACCGGGATCCACCCGGCACGCCCACCAGGGGCGACGCTCTGCCCACCAGAGGGCGATGCTCTGCCCATCCTGGGCGTCGCCATGTTGCGACCAGAGCCACTCTAGCGCCTGGGGCAGAGGCCACAGAGCCATCCCCAACGCCCGGGCCATCTTTGCTCCAATGGAGCCCCGGCTGCGGGAGGGGAAGAGAGAGACAGAGAGGGAAAGCGCGGCGGAGGGGTGGAGAAGCAAATGGGTGCTTCTCCTGTGTGCCCTGGCCGGGAATCGAACCCGGGTCCTCCGCACGCTAGGCCGACACTCTACCGCTGAGCCAACCGGCCAGGGCCTTCTTAGTAGCTTTTTAATGTAACTGGGGTCGTTTACGTCAGCCTCTTCTCCTTTGTTCCTGATGTCTCCTATTGGTCTCTTTCCACCTCCAGCTTTCCTGAAAGCCTGGTCCTATTCAGGGGCTCAGACCAGGGCTACTGCTCATGCAGTTTCTTACAGGTTCATGTAAGAAACATCTAAACCTGTAGAGAATTTTTATGGGTTTATTTGAGCCAAACTGACAATGCTGTGAAGCAAAATCTGAATGGATTGAGAAAATGCTCTGGAGAATGGCAGTTTTGCAGCTTATTTTGTGCATTAGAATCAAAGGAAGAAGAGACATAATAGAGGTACATGAAATCCATAGGTGGTAATTTAAGGGGATGGAAAAAGCAAAGTGAGGAAATCTCTGGAATTTGATAAAAAGTAAAACAGAGAGACATGTACTTTGTTCACATTGGTGGATGCAGGATGGTTAATAGCCTTTACAACACATGGAGATGGTATGTGGGCAGGAAGATGATAATAAAGAGTTCTGTGCTCTTGTGCTCTGGGTGTGCCCTGAGGGAGCTGGAAAGGAGATCACTGACATTTCAAAGGTATGCTACCCTAGATGCACAAGCCAGTAGAGAATTTCAAAGATATGTTATCTTAGATGCACAAAGACCATAGCCAGGCTCACTTGAGGTAAAGATTGACATTTGTGAAGGAAACTACAGCCCTAGGACACGACTACCCACTGTGACCACTTTTAGTTAGGAATTTTTATGTTCAGACCATTCAGTGTGGTTCGGTCTCTGAGTTTGCAAGGACTCCTTAAGCTTTCAGATTTACTACGTGGACCCTTTTTGTCCACACTGGGAACCTTCCTCCAGAGCTGGTATTGCACTCTGCTGATTGGGAGATGTTCTCAGTTGGTGCTTGTACTTGACGGTGATTGTTTTTAAAAAGTTTTCTTTTTCTTTTTTTCCCCAAAGTGAGGAGGGAAGATAGATAGACTCCCGCATGTGCCCCGGCCAGGATCCACTCTCTACCCTGCAACCCCCATCCGGAGCGGATACTCTGCCCATCTGGGGCCATGCTCACAACCGAGCTATTTTTTAGCACCTAAGGTGGAGGCTCCACAGAGCCATCCTCAGTGCCTGGGCTGATGCTCCCAAACCAGTCGAGCCATGGCTGCAGGAGGGGAAGAGAGAGAGAAAGAGAGAGAGAAAGAGAAAAAGAAGGAGGGAGAGGGGTGGAGAAGCAGATGCTTGCTTCTCCTGTGTGCCCTGACCAGGAATTGAACGCTAGACATCCATATGCTGGGCTGACACTATACCACTGAGCCAATTGGCCAGGGCCGATAGTGATCTTCTTAAAGTTTGCGCCGCCTGTCATAGAATGTCCTTTCCTGGACAGGTCTGTCCATGGTGAGATTTCAGACGCAGCCTTTGTTCCCAGTAATGGTCAGACCTGCCCCCTCACATTGCTCTGTGCGTAGGGTTGAACGGGGCTCGTCTATGTCCTGCCAGCACCTCCAGGATGCAGTTGGGTCTGGGACCCTAGTGGTCTCTGGTTTCCATGGGTTGGGGCAAGGCCTGTGTATCCTGTGGATGTAGTGTTTCCTGAGTGACACACAGTGGTTTTCTTTCTAAGTGTGTGACAATGGAACCTCTCTCCACAAGTAGCTGTTGAAGCCTTGCATGGCCCTGGACAGGACTCCTGTGGCTGGAAGGAGGGAGTGACTGCCTGTTGGTGTGAAAGTATCTCTAATAGGTTCAGGCATTTCCTGGCTCATGAGGAGGGTCTGTACCTTGGCAGGCATGGTGCGGGTTCTATAGCCACAGTTCCCTTGGGGGACCCTGTGGGTAGGCTCCTTGGCAGGCTACTCCAGTTCGTCCTGTGGATACTGGCAGCTTTTCATCCATCCTAACAGAAAAGGAGCAACTCAGTTACCCTTGTATAAAAGCCGTGTTCATTTCTTTCTGGTGAAAAGGCTTGAACTCTGGACTGACGAGTTGCAGTACAGACTGCCCATGGAGCACTGTGCACAGCTTTGCTGGGGTGCAAAGGCATCTGAGGATGCCCATTGGCCTCTCACAAATTCTAAATGTGCACCAGTACTTTGTTTCTAAGTTTTCTTTCTTAGTGATGACTCTCAAGAATAAATAGAAAATAACACCCTTCAGTGTAGAAAGGTAAGTAAGTATGTGGCTACCCTCGCTGGTGGCAACCTGGTCTGGGTGCCTCTGTGGCATTATTTCCAGTGTGGGACTCACCTCACAGCTCAGCAGTGACCACAGCCACAAGGTCACACTGCTTCTGCAGGACCAGGCTTGAAGGTTCCTGTTGAACTGAATGCGAGGGTTTTATGCCTGCATGCAGTCATTTCGGAGCCATCATGTTCACGTTAACCCTATTATTTCCTTTGATCATTGTTTTCCTATTGTGAGTTGGGCATCTTCTCAGCTCAGTGACTTGCTGTGCCACTCATAGTGTGGCTTATTGAAGCAAAGGACACAGATGAAAATCAGAAAAGACCCTAGGGCAGAGTCCAGGGGACATTAGGCACAGCTTCCTGTTATCCTTTCCCAGTGGAGTCACATGGGCAGCCCTGAATTCTCCCAGTGTCCACTTGTGACGTGTCTGTTGCCACTTAGGGAGGCCCACCGAGCTTGGGTACCCAGGGTTTTTATTGCATTGAGCTGATTCCATGAGGCTTAAGGCCCTTCCATAAATGGTACTGCCAGCCTAGATCATCCCTTGGGGCCCAAGCTAGGCAAACAGAGAACCCTTGTCAGGCAAGGCATTCTGGGGACTCAAATGTCCTCCCACAGCTGGGACAAAACAGACCTTTTCTCCCTTGGCCCTGATCTTGTCTGGGAAGTGGCCCTCACTAAGGGGATACATCTCCCCTTTCTCAGAGAGACCCCTTGGGTTCTGCCTGGTAGGAGAGCCCTGTGTCCCCTGTGCGCAGAAGGAAATGGGGTAGAGCACCTGTGGGTTCTGACAAGTTAAGGAGGGGTGTCCCATGACATCTTGGGGTTGTCAGTGCTGTCCACTATGTGGGGTTATGCCAGGAGGCCATGGTACAGTGAGAGCTCTGTGCACTTTCTGTGCCCAGTGGGGTTGAGGGAAAGGAAAGTGCCCTGCTGGGGGTCCCAGCCAGGCTGGAGTGTTTGTGGACATACACGGTGTACAGTAGTGTCAGAAACACCTGGATCCAACAACCTGGCAGCTCTGAGGACAAGTTCTTTCTGTCAGTGGGACCTATATACTATGAAGCCCTTGGTTGACTATTCTGTGACACTAGAGTGCATAGTAGCACCAGAACTTGTGGCCACTTCCCAGTCCCAGCATGTCACTCAGCAGTGCCAGGTCCTCCTACAGGAGCAGTGACAGGCCATGTTTGCAGAGCAGAAGCACAAAAGTCTTTAAAAAACAAGAACTATGGGCAAATGAAAATGGCAGGTCATGTAGTCGAGTGACCATGGACCTGGGTCTTGGGATGGGACATGCAAAATGCATTTGGGATGTACACATGGAAATAGCCCCAGCCCTGTTCTGTGCTTCGGGGTCAGGGAATACACACTTGTTCTTCTTGTGAGTAAAGCCATGGGCTGAAGCCCATGGGAAGCTCTTGCCTGTGTTTTCCTGTGAGGGCTGTCTCGTGAGGCTGAGGTGTCCTGGGAGCCATTGGCTGTGTGGGCGTGTTCTTTGCTTTGTTGCTGATTTGAGTGATGTTAGGAACTGTATTCTCTTTGGCATCCTATGCTCATAAACGTCTTCCTGCTCTTGTCTAACCCTCACTATCTTACCCTGAAGAATTGTGGGCCTAAACAGGTTGCAACAGAAGTGCAGTGAGTGGCTGCATACCGCCCCCCAGCTTCATCATAACTAACAGTTTGATCATTTGCTATATAGTCACTAGTATGTCTATTCGTATACTATTTGATTTCCTTTGAGAAGGTGAGTTGTAGTCCTGGTGTTTCATCTGTAGAACTTGAGAATGCATTGCTGAGGAGCAGGGCTCCCTCCTGTGTAAGTAACCATGTGCCCCCACTCTTCACAAACATGGTGTCACCCACGAGAGTCGGTGTGAGCTCAGGTTTCCTTGGGTTGTCCTCACATGTTCTTTGTCACCTTCACCTCTAGTCAGGAGCTGCTCAAGTTTACGTATTGTGTTTGATATTATTCACTCCCCTTCCCTTTCGTTTTTAACGACTCAGTTTTTCAGAGTTCAGGGCAGTTGTCTTGAATAATGTCCCACATTCTGGGTCTGCTGGGTTGCTCCATGGTTTCATCTTATCTGTGGCCTGGCCGCTTGTGTTGTCCTACAAAGGAGGCCTGCCAGTGTGGTGTCCCCAACAGAGATGACGAGTTTGATTCCTGGGTTCAGAAACAACTATACAAGGTCCAGTGTGCTAGTGAGAGGCGTGTCCATCACAGCTAGGAGTGACCTGGAGGTGGGTTGGCTTCAAGATATGTGTGTCCCTGTTTTCCAATGCCTCCTCCTTGCCTCAATCAGTGGTCATTCTGGAGTCTGAGTCCCTCATTCTTTGCACATTCATTATCTTGGATTTGTGTGGAAAGAAAACTTTTCGTTCTTTCTCCACCCTGCTCTTTCTAACTTGTCAGTGTGGCCTCCAGGGTCCTTTTCCTCCCCAGGGTGTTGTAATCTAGTAACATCAGTGTTACTCTCCTTGTTCAAATTGTCCCACATTCGCTTTGCAGGAGACTTTGAATCAACTCCTCTCACTTTTGCATGATACCCTAGTATTTGAGAGTTTTTTTGTAGTGAGATTCTTTTTAAACCTCTCCCTTCTATTATTTTGGTCCCCCCACCCCCTGCCACGCACACTTCTGTTGCATTCAATGTAGTTCTTTTCAGATTTGTGTTTGTTATTTTTTGAGGTTGCATTTGTTTTTATGCCATCAGTGTCTCCTCCCCTTGCTCAGGTTTCCCTCACCTTGGACCTGGGAGAAGCTGAAGCCTCTCTAATGACCTTACACACTAACACCGCTGGTTTGAGTGTTTCTGGCTCTGGTTGTATTGATTAGTTTTCTTGCAGTTTCCTGGCAGTTTTCAGTTGGATGCCAAGCTTTGTGAGATTTCTACTGCTGGGGACTGGGTTTTGTTCCCTTTTTCTTTTTTTTTAAACAGTACTAGCTGCTGCTTTCTGGTGGGAATTAGATTGATTGGTTGGGATCAGTTTGACCCTTTCAAGGCCTGTGGCTGGTTGATTTCAAGCTTGCCACTGCCAGCCAATCCTGGCAGAGGGTGCTGCTGCTGCCTCTTGCGTGACCAGGTCCTGCCGCTCTGGCCCATGGCGGCTCTTCCCAGACTGTGTGGGTTCCTGGAAATGTCCTGCCTTCTCCTTCCAGGCATTTCTTTCCACTCAGGTTCAAGTAATTTCTTTTCTTGCATGTGCTGCTCACAATTAGCCCCTTAGCCCTAGCTGGAGGTGACCTCTGCAGAGCTCCCAGCCCTCTGGTTCTAGCTGCCTCAGCCTCCCCAGCTTGTTCTGCCTCCATGCTCAGCTCTGCCCCTGAAGTGTCCTGGGCACCTGCTGAATCCTGACCACCTGCTTCCCTTTAAACAGGACCTCTGTTTTCCAGCCTCTGAAACTTGCATCTGTCCATTCAGTTTTTTAAATTATTTAAGGCAGGAGGGCAAATCTGGATCTTGTTACTTAATCTGAGCCAGAAGCCAAAGTCTCATCGTTAGTTTTCTGTCTTTTCATCAAGTGTTTTTTATATTCATGTTCACTAATTTCCTGTTTCAGTATCAAGTATTAATTAGCTATAACTGTGAGAACAAGCTAAATAGGCAGTATTTCTTCTGCCTGGTTTTTTCACAATGGAACAGAAGTGGATGCTTCCTTGGGCTATATAATGGCGTCTTCCCTGGTGTCTTAATTCCTTTAGTTTTTACAAAGTAAAGTTAAATGGTGCTTGGAATTTGTTCTCTGTAATTGTTAGATACTATTAATATGAGTAAGGATATAGTGTGCGGTGAAAACTGAAAATCAGAGTAACCCCAGTTAGAATTTGGAATATCTGAGAGATAGTCACAGGCCATTTTTTTCATTTTTTCCTACAAAAAGATAGTCTTAGCCAAAACTAATGTAATTGAAAAAGATTAAATTAGAAATAAAGAAGATCACTCTCTCTATAGTAGGTCTTGCTAAACAACATGAGGCTAAGAGTTACAGGAAAGCCTATTCAATAAATAAGGTTTCGTGTAAAAACACAAGTGAAATAAAGTATGTGAACAAACATTGAACAGTTGCTGGCATATTAAAAACTTGATAAGTGCGTCCCACCAAAAGTAGTTTCTACTTGCAATAACAAATGCTCTTAATAATTTTTGGAGTCTGAAGTTATATCTGTTCAATTAGTGAGGATATTTTATGTTGTTTTGTACAATAAGAGATTTTAACTCTGAACATTTTTTTTTTTAATTTTCAGGGGTCTAGGAGGAGAGCTCATGAGACACGCAGGTAGGTCTGAGCAATGGAAGACTTCAAGTTGTGGGTTGCAATCTCTTATTTCCATCGTGGAGGGAAGAAAACAGTCCTAAGGATGTTGACTTCATTTCCCTTAATCCTGTGGAGTGTGCTGAGCATGTCCTTTTCACATTAGCAGGTAGCTGGTGTTTTTCTGTCACCATGACCACTGGGGCCTGGCTGCCCTTGTGTTCACCATGGGCTTTGCTGTAGTTTAATAGCTGCAGGATTGGCAGCAGCAGGGATGGTAGGTGAGCAGAGGTGCATGTGTTTTTCATGTGAAGGGAGGTTACAGTTAAGCATCGAGCATTGCTACCTTAGGCTCTTCAACAACATTTAAATGAATTCCAGAGCAAAGAAATTTTCAGATTCTTTTTAAATGTTTGCTAGGAACTCAGATAATGCCAACATGCAAATATCTAGATTTTCTGATGCACCTTCAGCTAAACCTAGAAAATCTAGGACTCATCTTCTTGTCTAGTGGACTTTAGTAGGTGTCCAGTTAGTCCTGGCCGTGTGCCCAGCTCAGGTCCAGGGGAGCCCCTCACCCAGGGAGGAGAGCAGGCCGTGTATGGGCTTATATAGGTCCTGATATGACAGATGTGCCCTGTATACTGGGGGATTGACGACAGTAATCATGCACTTGACCAGGGATGGGGTTGGTCAGTGTGTGGGAAGGCTGTGCTTGGGGCGACCCTTACTGCACCCGCCTGCCCCCTTCCTCTCAACTGAAGTGTTTGTTGAGATCAACCAGAACTTGTGAGTGCTCTGTGCAGCCTCACCTTCCAGACTCTTTGGTATGCTCCTTGTGATATTCCTATGCGCCCCTGCCCTACCCAAGTCCTCCCAGGACTGTCCCAGTTCCTTCTGCCCCTCTGAGAATGTATGCATCACTCAGCGGCCACCTGGCTTGAGAAGGGGTTGCAGGGGCCCTTACTGCTGTCATTTGCCCCAGATCCTCTTTATCACAAAGCACTGTTTTTTCCTTTGTCTGTTTTGGTTCTTGTTTGGTTGGGAGTCTCCAGTTGTTTAAGGAGTAGAGAGAATGTGCAGATCCTCGGAACAGCTGTAGAGTCAGTCTCACTAGGCTTCCAGAACACTCTCTGTGCTCAGACCTGAAAGCTGGTCTGCAGATCGGAAGCAGCTCCAGGCCAGGTTCTGACCCGCAGCAGCCCTGCAGCATCAGCCCTGCTCCACTGCTCTTGATCTTTATGCCCAGCCTGTCCCCACTCAGTTCCCTGGACCCAGATGGCAGCAGTGATGTCATGCAAGTCTGGCATGTCATTCCTCTGCCAGAGGAGAAGCCTCGTGGCGAATAGTATGCTAGGGAAGGGGACAATCCTAGCCAGTGGGAGGGCATCTGGGATTTCCAGGCTGTCACCAGGTTGACATGTGCTGGGCTCCAGGGGGACATGGTGGTTCCTCGGGCAGTGCAGTGGGCAGGAGGAGTGTAGGGTGCACTGAAGCTGTGAGAGCAGCAGCACCTGGGCCACGGCTGATCGCAACAAGGTTTTGAACTGTGCTGGCTCAGTGGCCAGGTGGGGGCTGTCCCCCAGGATTTCCTGACATCTCTGAGAGCACCTCTTGAGCTGAAAGCAGGAAGAAATCATGGGCTCCTGGGTCAGTTTGGAACACCCCATCATTGATAGGCCAATCCAGTTCCATGTGCCGATCACCTGTACTGCCCAGACCTGATGGGAGGGACACCCCATGAGCATGTCTCCCACACTGAAAAAGGCCACACACATGCCTGCCTGCGTAGAGTGCGGGGAAGAAACAATAGCAAAGGGTGATAAAAATAGCTGTGGGGAACCAGGGTAAACCCCAGCGGCACACTGCCAATCAGTGAGAGGAAAGCAAAGCCAGAAATTACTGCCTGTGAAGCTACTCGCCATGGGGACGTCTCAGGGTAGCAGCACAGGGCAAAGTAGATGAGGTAGAGACACTGGGCTGAGAAGCTGGGACGACTGCGGTGAGGCCTATGTTGGTAGATTAATCGTGAGTGTTGAGGACCCACTGTGCATGGTCTCCAGAATAGTCCCAGACCTTTCCCATGGAACTCCCTGATGCACAGAGCCAGAGCCACTTTGGGGTGGGGCAGAAGGAACTCAGACTGGAGGGAACAGGAGAAAAGCCAAAAAGAGTTCCTTCTAAACCCAAGTCCATTGGAAAAGCTGTGCCTCAGATTCTGTCTTTGATGGCTGGCTGGGGTTCCCATATCCCATGCAGTTTCTGACACAGGTACAGGGTTCCCTAAGACTTTTTCCAAGTACCATATTTCCACCTGTATAAGACACTCCCATGTATAAGACATACCTTAATTTTGGGGCCTGACATTTGAAAAAAAAATGGATTGCATAAAGTTAGTGAACTCAAGTTTTATTCATCATAAAATTCATACAACTCCCCATCACTATCAAAACTCCCATCCATTAGTTTGTCCTCATCTGTGTCTGATGATGAATCGCTGTCTTTATATATTGCCTCATCCTCAGTTCCATCTGTGGCATTTGAAATGCCACAACCACTGTATAACGTGCACTCAGTTTTTAGACCCCAAATTTCTTGAGGAAAGGTGCGTTATACATGGGGAAATATGGTAAGTGGTTTTATTTCTTTATTTTTAAGTGAGAGGAGGGGAGACTGACAGACATGTGCCCTGACTGGAACCTCTGTCTGGGGCCAATTCTCAATCAACCAAGTTATTTTTAGCACCTAAGACTGACACTAGGACCAAAGCTGTCTTCAGTGCCCCAAGTCTGACACCCAAACCAGTCGAGCCACTTGCTGCAGAAGGGGAAAAGGAGGGAGAAAAGGGGGATAAAGAGGGGAGAGAAGCAGATGGTTGCTTCTCCTGTGTGCCCTGACTGGGAATCAAACCCAGGACATCAATATGCTGGGCTGATGCTCTATCCACTGAGTCAATGGCTAGGGCCGGTGGTTTCATTTTCGTTGATTCTTTTTATAAATGTAAGGAGAAGCACAGACGTGCTTGCTGTAGGCAGCTCCACATATCATCACCAGGAAAGCCTGACTTCAGCTCCTGATAGAATTCCTAATGGGACCGGCTGTCTTAAGGATCTAGAGCAGGGGTCCCCCAACTATGGCCCGCGGGCCACATGCGGCCCCCTGAGGCCATTTATCCAGCCCACGCTGCACTTCTGGAAGAGGCACCTCTTTCATTGGTGGTCATGAGAAGAACATAGTTCCCATTGAAATACTGGTCAGTTTGTTGATTTAAATTTACTTGTTCTTTATTTTAAATACTGTATTTGTTTTCGTTTTGTTTTTTTACTTTAAAATAAGATACGTGCAGTGTGCAAAGGGATTTGTTCATAGTTTTTTTTTATAGTCCGGCCCTCCAACGGTCTGAGAGACAGTGAACTGGCCCCCTGTGTAAAAAGTTTGGGGACTCCTGATCTACAGAGGGTGGGGTTCTCAACCCCAGCGAGGGGCTCATCTCACCCACGGATGGGCTGCTCATGATGGCGTGACATACCAATTTCTGTCGAGGTATGCTCGGTTCTTTCAGGGGGCAGACACATACTCTGGGTGCCACATCTGAGATGTGGACTGAACTGACCTCTGGGTTCTGCCACTACCCACCCCCACCACCACCGAAGGGACCTGCCCATCCTTTGGGGACTACTTGGCTGAGAATTGTATCTCTTTAGTGTTAGGTTAGTGTTCTCGGGGTTTTGACGACATGGCGGGAAAGGAGATTCTGAAAGCAAAAACTAATTCATTCCTGCCCGCTGCCCACTTGTGGCCAATATCAGCATGTGGATTTGGGATGTAGACATGATCACTTCCTCTTAGGTACAGAATCACTCAGAGGACTCTGAATTGCTGCTCCAGTGTCATCTAGAGACCATTTCTGGATTTAGGGTCTGTCTAGGCATGGAGTGGGTAGCAGAGATCCATTCTCCGGCCCCCAATTGGAACTATAGTAGCACCAACCACAGGGCAGGTGGCCAGAGTGGTCCTACAACCTTGGCATGCTCCCCTACAACTGAGGATGTGCTCCTTGTGTTGAGCAGTAAGTTTGCATAGATGTCATTGCTCACTATGAAAGGAGGGGATAGGAAGATTGTATACCCACTGGTGATATTTCAGGGGTTCCATCATGGTCACTGTTCTGTTCCTATAGAATTGTGTCTTATGAAGTTGGAATCGTGTGGTAGGCTCTGCCTGCTTAAGATACTGGTAGCAGTTTCCTACACTCGCAGGTCAGGCCCTTCAGCCTTTTCACAGCTGCAACAACTGCTGTGACGCTTTACCAGGCTGTTGCTGTGCAGACGTCTCTGTCCACCCATCACAGTTGTCAAGGACTCAGGAGAAATATCTTCTCTAGACAGGAAATGACCATGTTTCTGAGTGTTACTTTGGTTGCTGCCGAGGTGCTTTCTGAGGGTGTAGCAGGTGACGGCTCTGGACAGCATGTAGGGCTCAACCAGGGTGCATTTGCCACATGGGTAGACAGGGGAGCTGGAGTTGCCCTCTTTTACTTATCAGCTGTTTCTTGGTCGTATCAGTTGGAGATGCCAGGCCATTTCCACTCATCCTCAGTTACCTGCTGTACCCACTGCCTGTGCCCTGTGTATTGTGACAGAAAAATTGCTATGTTTGGTCCAAAGATGAAAGGAAAAGCACCCTTACTTCTACTTTGCCATTTTTTACTCTCTCCCCCCCCCAATTCTTGGAGGTTTTGCTCTGTGTTTTATTTGGGGGGGGGGGTTCGGGTGCCACATGTGGGATGCTTTCCACACATTCTTCCCTCAGACACCTGCTTCTCTTCCTCACCTGCTCTCTGCTGTGGGAGGCTCTCCGGAAAGGGCACACATGGAGTGCAGTGGGGGAAAGCGAGGCAGGGCATTGCTGCTCTCAGGCACACTGGCTTTCACACTGTCTGGTCAGTGGGGGATCCACCCGGAGAGGAGGAAAGTGAGGTCAGGAGTTGACTGACCTGGCTTCACCTGCCTGCAGTCCCCCCACCAAGGTCACAGTCTCCAGCAGGCAGCCCATTCTTCTTGCCCTCCTGCATTGTACCTTCACCCTCTGGAGGTCACCCTGAAGGCACTGATTCTATGGTGACTCCTGCTGACCCTTGGTTTACACTCATGCTTGTTTCTTATTTCCTTCATAGCAAATTATTTTCCTACAAGTTTATTTTTTAGTATGTCAAAAAATGAAATAGTTTACTTTCCTATTTGTCAGTGGTCTCAGCACCCTACACCCCCAATCTCAAATTTTATTTCTCCAAAGTCACCCCTTTCAAGTTTCACAGCTGCCTTTTTGTCTTACCTGCTTTCTGTCAGGAGAAACTGAATGGACTGTTTCACATTTGTAGTATGGAATGTTACCCACCTATTAAGAGTGTATGAGGTCTTTAGCAGTTGATTATACTGTGTTAAAATAAAAGAATGGCTCAGTTGGTTAGAAGGTCATCCCTATACACAAAGGTTGTCAGTACCATCCCCAGTTAGGGCACATACAGGAACAGGTAGATACTTGTCTCTTTCTGACTTCCTCTCTTTCTCTAAAATCAACAAGTAAGTTTAAAAATTAAAAAAAGAAAAGTAGGGAGGTTACTACAGAAATATGTGTTTGTGGTGGTTCTGGTTACTATCCAAGTGTAGGACCACATTTCTGGTCAGAGTTGGTGTGAGTGAGGAGCTGTGAGAAGGAAAGGATATCACTTTTCATCAGGAGCACTCCGTGTTTGCACCAAATTCTTCTGAGCTTTGTCACTTTCCTCTGGCCTGGCAGCATTTCAGCTGATGATTGGACATATGATATGAACAGGGGGGGAAGCCTTTGTTGTAATTGATGAGACCTGGAGGATTTTGTCACTGCAACAGACCCGGCCCAGCCTGACTGCCCGAGGGCTCTGGTCATGTGCTCTCTGAGCTGGAGGAAGGTGAGGGAGCTCACACTCAGGTGCCCTCACTACCGGATCCAGGAATTCAGTTACAAAGTGTGGGAGTAGAGAACCTAAAGGGGGGGGGTCTACGAGAGCAGCATGCTGTGTCATTTCTGTAAAGGTATAGAGGTAGGTTACACTCGTGACACAGGGTGTTCAAGGATGGCCAGCCGCCACCACAGTGACAACTAGCAGTCTTTTCCATCATATATTTTTTGTAGTAGAATTTTCTCAGGAAATAAGAATTTATGATCAAGAGATAAACCTCTAAAGCTATTTTCATTATAGTGTGACAAATGGCGGATGCAGAGGCCTCCCCCTTTTGTGTGTCAATACGAGACGTGCTTATGCAGCATCACTTCAGGGGGCCATGGTGTGCTAGGAGCAACTAACTGGTCCTGTCCTAGGGCCGTGGGCAGTGGGGCGGGTGGAAGGCAGGTCCCTGAGTGGATCGGCAAGGCACCATCCTGATAGTGGGTATGACCGTGTCCTGGTCCCCACCTTGAGGCGCAGGTGCAGGTACAGCAGGGTAGGCCTTGCAGTGGCTGCTTTCCAAGAAATGACATTACATTTATCCTTTTTCTTCCTAGTGTGCGTTTTAATAGAAAACTTGTCCCTTTCCAAAATGCCCTTCAGAGGTGACACTGTAATTGGTAAGTGCTTTTCTTCAGTGATTCACATTTTTGTATTTTTTTCCAGAACTACTTCAGATTGAAAAGTTAAAATGAAGCTGTTAGGGTGGTTACACGATATTGGAATACCTGGTTTTTGGGGGTTTTTTTTGTATTTTTCTGAAGCTGGAAACAGGGAGAGACAGTCAGACAGACTCCCGCATGCGCCCGACGGGGATCCACCCAGCACGCCCACCAGGGGTGACACTCTGCCCCTCCGGGGCGTCGCTCTGCCGGGACCAGAGCCACTCTAGCGCCTGGGGCAGAGGCCAAGGAGCCGTCCCCCGCGCCCGGGCCATCTTTGCTCCAATGGAGCCTTGGCTGCGAGAGGGGAAGAGAGAGACGGAGAGGAAGGAGGGGGGGGGGTGGAGAAGCAAATGGGCGCTTCTCCCATGTGCCCTGGCCGGGAATCGAACCCGGGTTCCCCTCACACCAGGCCGACGCTCTACCGCTGAGCCAACCTGCCAGGGCCGGAATACCTGGTTTTGAATTGCTGCCAGAACCTGTTGTAAATGACAAGCATATGCTACATACTCCTCTCAAGAAAACCAGACCCTTCTCACCTCTCAGAGTTCAGGCTCTGTCCTCAAAGCCCTGCCTTTCACAGCTACGCCTAGCACTGGCCGTTTGTGGCATAGGCCCTCACCAAACCAGGGGATGTAGCAGCAAGTGCCAAGGCTGCTCAGTCAGGATATTTGAGACCTGCTCTTGTGGTGGTGGCTAGGCCCCTGTGCAGGTCCGGTGCCCTCAGCAACCCATCCTATCCATGGGAAACAGACGCAGCTCTCAGCAGGCGGGCACTTGCCCGCAAAGGGGCAGTGAGGGACGTCGGGTCCCCAGTACCATGCTGCCTTTGCTCTGCACCCTCTAAAGAACTGCATTGATTCAGCATTCGTTACCAGGTGTTGAATCTGATTGAGCTGACTGGGTTTTTATTGGTGAGAGTTTGGGGACATCATTTGAGGAAGAAGTACAGGGAAAAACCACTTGAGGCTTACAGGTGTAGTAAAAGAATAAAAATTTTCCTATTGTAAGAGTTTTAACATTTCAGCAGCCAAATGACTTTTCCCCTTTAAACTGAGGGCCTTTGGAATTTGTACAGCCTGGAGAATGTTCACTTTAGATTTTCTCTGAACTCATCTTAGTGTTTACCATCTACTTTGATTTAAGAGGTAGAAGATCTATTTGTTGTTGACTTTAATTTCATCTAAATTTTTTTAATCAGGTAAATGATTTTCTTTGTTTCTTTGACAGATGGTTGGCAGTGGCTGATAAATGACACTTTGAGAAATCTCCATCTTATTTCAAGTCATTCTAGACAGCAGATTAAGGTGTGATAAACAAGATTTTTCCAATTGCTGCATTGTATCGAAAGTGACATTCTTTTCAGTGTTTGGCTCACAACTGTGCATTAGGAGTCCCTTTTATACAAGGATGTGATAATTGACAAATGCTGTAATTTTATTTGGACTTCTCAATGGTATGGTCTATATAATTTATGATCAGGAAAACTAATTCAGCTATTGGTGACCAGAATATGTAAGTTTTTAAATTCCTGTTTCTGGTTTTATTTTATTCTTCTTCCAAGTAGTTTTCTTGCACATCAATAATAACTTTCTTTTTATAATATTTTTCTGAAATGAGAAGCGGGGAGGCGGAGAGATAGCCCTCTGGATTCACCCGGCATGCCCACCAGGGGGCGATGCTCTGCCCATTTGGGCCATTGCTCTGTTGCAACCAGAGCCATTCTAGCGCCTGAGGCAGAGGCCATGGAGCCATCCTCAATGCCCGGGCCAACTTTGCTCCAATGGAGCCTTGGCTGCAGGAGGGGAAGAGAGAGACAGAGAGGAAGGAGAGGGAGAAGGGTGGAGAAGCAGATGGGCGCTTCTCCTGTGTGCCCTGGCCGGGAATCAAACCTGGGACTTCCACATGCCGGGCTGCTGCTCTACCACTGAGCCAATCAGCCAGGGCCAATAGTAACTGTTTCTGTAGCTTAGTGGTTCTCAACCTGTGGGTCACAGGTTGAGAACCGCTGCTGTAGCTGAATTCTGCATCCTGTCGAGTTATAGAATTTTAGGGTTGGAAGCTGTGCATGTGATGTGCACAGATGAAAAAGCTGCAGCCCAGAGTCACCACCACACACATTGTGTTGGTCATTTCGGGAGAGTGTGATGTGTCCCAGTGGGCAAGTGCCACAGGTGTTCTATCCCAGGACACGTGAATGTTGGGTTAGCAGGTTTCCCCAAGAAAGGAGAGTGTGATTCTCCAGCCTCCTGTGTATCTTAGCATTTCTACTGGGTTATTAGAATGCTTCCTCAATGTCCTTTTTTTATTTTTAATTTTTATTTTTATTATTACTTTTAGTGATAGAGAAACAGGGACAGACAGACAAGAAGGGAGAGAGATGACAAGCATCATATTTCTTTGTTGCGGCACCTTAGTTGTTCATTGCTTTCTCATATGCCTTGATTGAGGGGCTACAGCCTGAGCCGGTGACCTGTTGCTCAAGCCAGCGACCTTTAGGCTCAAGCCAGCGACCATGAGGTCATATCTGTGATCCCACGCTGAAGCCAGCGACCCTGTGCTCAAGCTTGTGAGCATGCACTCAAGCCTGCAACCCCGGGGTTTCAAACCTGGGTCCTCTGTGTCCCAGTCCAATGCTCTATCCACTGTGCCACTGGCTGGTTAGGCCTTGGTGCCCTTTTTTAAAAGGTAACTTTGTCATTCTGTAGAATTTAACCACAGTGTTATTAGATGAATTTGAATTCCTCAGTGTTGCAAACTTTCCTTTTAAAACACATTGTGATTGATTCATACCAGCAGAGATCACAGTGTAGCCCACTGTACTGATTGGTACAAACAACAACTCTGTGTGATGCTTGTTCTGGGGTACCTCCTGATATTCATGGCCCTTCCTGCCCAGCCCCAGCAGCTCCCTCTCAGGCTGCTCTGATGGCCTTACCCTCAGTCTAGGGGAGTGGAGACAACATATGACTCCTATGTTTGTTCTTTGCTATCTGATCACAGTAGGCTTCCTGAGTTCAGGCTCCTCCTCTATAACTATGGGTGTTTAAGGAGAGGAACTGTGAGTCCCTGTCACCTCCTGTGCTCTGTCCTCCATCCTGCTCTATGTGGCTCTTCCTGGGGTTGGTACTAAGGAGCCCCTTCCTATTCCCAGGGCTCCTGGACACTCTGACTCTTCTCTAAATGAGGCCCTACATGTCCTGCCCAGAGTCCTTACTCATGTCACTGCTGGATATATTACACATACCTTTTCCTTTATTACCTCTGCAGGGAAGGAGAGGTGCCCATCTTATTATTAACTTCACATAAGAGGCACATAATTTGCATTGCATGGAAGAAATAATCAAGTTGTCTATTCAGTTTATTATTGGCAAAGAATATTAAAGTTATATCTGACAGATGACAACAGACAAATGTGCCAGAATGAATGATGTAATTTGGTTTCTGCTTTTTTAAAAATCTGTTTGTTTGTTTTTTTAATTGCTGGCCCATGGCCCTGGCCGGTTGGCTCAGTGGTAGAGCTTCGGCCTGATGTGCAGGAGTCCCGGGTTCGATTCCCGTCCAGGGCACACAGGAGAAGTGCCCATCTGCTTCTCCACCCCTCCCCCTCTCCTTCCTCTCTGTCTCTCTCTTCTCCTGCAGCCAAGGCTCCATTAGAGCAAAGTTGTCCTGGGTGCTGAGGATGGCTTCATGGCCTCTGCCTCAGGTGCTAGAATAGAATGGCCCTGGTTGCAAAGGAGCAACACTCCAGATGGGTAGAGCATCGTCCCCTGGTGGGTATGCTGGGTGGATCTCGGTCAGGCGTATGCAGGTGTCTGTCTGACTGCCTCCGTTTCCAACTTCAGAAAAATACCAAAAAAGTAAAATAAAAAAAATTGCTGGCCCAACTGTGGAACAACCCAGCTGCTCCTGTGGTGCCAGGAGACTGCAGGACCTCTCATGTCCCACTTTGTTTTAGGAAGCAGCTGTCTCAGCCCTGGCCGCTCTCTGCAATGAGTACTACACTGAGGATCCTGGGGAGGTAGACTCCATTGGACACGGTGAGTGGGCCACTGTGCTTGACCATCAAATTCTCCGGGGGCATAGGGGTAGCCTTGGGTTTTGGTTTGGCTCACTCCCACTGCAGTGTGAATGCAGGCCTGAGCCAGGCTGTTAGCAGGGATGTGATGGGCACTGGACACTGTAAGGGGAAAGGGGCTTTGGCTAAAGGGACACGATTTCTCCTGGACCTGCCCCACTCTCCAATCCACCAGTTTGGTACCACTACCCAGAGGAATGTCTCTTCCACTCTGAACTAGTAGCTTCTCCTTTGGTGTCTTGATGTTGGCTTTACCATGTGAACTTTTCCTGGAACACAGTGTTACTCTTTAATGTATAGAATCAGCTAGTACGTATATCAGCAGTACTTACTTAAATTACTTTTTTTTTTTTTAATGAGAGGAGAAGATACTGAGACAGACTCCCTCATGCGCCCTGACCGGGATCCACCTGGCAACTGCATCTGGGGCCACTTGCAATGGAGCTATTTTTAGTGCCTGCGGCAGAGGCTCCACAGAGCCATCCTCAGTGCCTGGAGCCTATGTGCTCAAACCAGTTGAGCCATGGCTGCAGGAGGGGAAGAGAGAGAGAGAAGAAAGAAAAGGGGAGGGAGTAGAGTAGAAGCAGATGGTTGCTTCTCCTGTGTTCCCTGACCGAGGATCGAACCTGGGACATCCATGGACTGGGTTGACACTCTACCACTGAGCCAACTGGCCAGGGCTAAATTACATTTAAAAAAATTTTTTTTAGTGAGAAGAGGGGAGGCAGAGACAGACCCTTGCATGCGCCCCGACCAGGATCCACTAGGCAAGCCCACTAGGGATGATGCTCTACCTATACAGGGCCCTTGTTCCATTGCAACTGGAGCTATGTATATATATTTTTAGTGCCTGAGGCAGAGGCCATGGAGCCATTCTCAGTGCCCAGGGGCCAACTTGCTCTAATCAAGCCTTGGCTACAGGAGGGGAGGAGAAGAGAGAGAGCGAGAGAAGTGAGAGGGGGAGGCGTAGAGAAGCAGATGGGCGCTTATCCTCTGTGCCCTGGCTGGGATTCAAACCTGGGACATCCACACGCTGGGTTGAGGCTCTGGCACAGAGCCAGGGCATTAAGTGACCTTTTTTTTTTGACAGAGAGGGACAGATAGGGACAGACAAGAAGGTAGAGAATGAGAAGCATCAATTCTTCACTGCAGCTCCTTATTTGTTCAGTGATTGCTTTCTCATATGTGCCTTGACCGGGAGGGAGCTACAGCACAGTGAGTGACCCCTTGCTCAAGCCGGTGACCTTGGGCTTCAAGCCAGCGACCTTTGGGCTCAAGCCAGTGATCATGGGGTCATGTCTATGATCCCACACTCAAGCCGGCAACCCCTCGATTAAGCTGGTGAGTCCGTGCTCAAGCTGAATGAGCCCACACTCAAGCTGGTGACCTCAGGGTTTCGAACCTGGGCCCTCTGTGTCAGGCTAAATTACATTTTTAAGTGAGCTCTTCCCTGCTTTGTGCTCTGGAGGTTCTAATTATGTGTAGGAGGAGCTCCTTACCTGTCTTCTTTGTATACCTGTTTTTCCCAATGTAATTGGACCTTCTCATATTTTTGTCCGTTTTCCTGTTTTCTGTTGCTTGTTCTTTAGCACCTCCACTTTCATTATTGTGGTGACTTTTTCTGCTGCTTGTTTTCTAGATCTCTTAGCTCAGAACTGTCTGCTTCAACTTGTCCTCCCAGGCCTCCTGATGCCATGCTTTCTTCTTCATCTTTGTTCTTATTCATAAGCACTGCTTTTATATTTTATGGTAAAATGTGCTTTTAGAATTTTCATTTGCACTGTGGCTGCATCTTTCTGGTGCATGTTCTTGCTGTGTGAAACGTGCTCTTTTCCTCTCCGTGGGGACAGCATGCGTGTTGCTGCTTCACCATGGTCCAGCCCCTGTGTGTTTCCCAGAACTCTCCATGCTGCTGCCCAGGATCTTGTTCACAAGTGTTATTTTTATAGGCTTGTGCTCACATGCTGTGTTCCCTGTGGCACTCCTATCCTGTTCTGGAACGTGCATCACGTTTGCTTCAGATATCTAGGTGGCCCTATGTTAGGTTGTTGTAAGTGTATAAAAATAGTGTGTGCATTAGTTGACTTTCTGTGCTTTTATTCAGACATGTACCTTTTCATAATTTGGTATTCTGACGGACTTTCCAAATTAGTAATGTTTACTGTATCCCTTTATTACAGACAGTTTTTCTTAAAGAGATGATAATGTTATTTTGTATATAGTCTATTTTTTAAAATTGGGATGATTAGGCCATGTTTTGCTTTTTGCCTAAGAAAAGGGTACCATATCACTCATTCTGAATAGAGAAAGAAATTATATTCTGAAGTTAACCTTTGAAACTCATGTGAATTGTGAAAAGGAAGGGCAACGTCTTTTTCTCATGCTGTTACTGATGTGTATTTTGTTAAGTTCCACCAAAGATGTCAGTTTAGTGCATGTACAGATAGGGTTGCAGCTTTATTTTTTTCTATCCTAGTCTGTGGAGATGTAAGGAGCCCATTACTGAGGGTTTTGTTTACGCATGTTCCAAATGTCATGCGTTGTTGAAATTGAAGCAGTGACAGCAGGAATCTCTGGTTATAAAAGATAGGACAAAGTAAGTGTCTACCTCCCTTCACCTTCCAAGCTGCCCTTCTGAAGAACAGGTCTGGTTGTTCATGTCCCTTCTAGAATGTTTAATCCCGCCCTGAGCTCCTGGTGCCCTTTCTCGTTTCTCCCTCTCAAACCTCTGTCCAGTTAGTTGTCCAGTTCTGATGACAGGCTTTTCCTGTCCTGGGAGATGTAGGCTTGGCTGCTGCTTGCACTCTGCCTGACCGCAACATGGAGGGTGTCCGTGGGGCCCATTACACTGCACTGTGTCCTCTTTGGCACAGGGTTTTCTCTCACTTATGAGGAGGGCATCCTTTCTACAGTAAGCCTTTGTGTTCTTAGTGAATGGCAATGAGAACTATGACTGTGTGGACCATGCTTAAAACCATCTTGGATTTGTTTTTCTGAGTGAAATCATTTGTTGAATTTGATTTATACCACTTTGAAAACACACCTGCTTTCAAACTCTGAAGTAGCTTCTCCCTTCTTTCTGAAATGTCAGGAGTGTGAGGAAAGCTTGGATAGCAGTGGCTCACCTTGTGCTTCTTTTCAGAGGGACTGATAGAGCAATATCTCAGCGAACTTCAGAGCCCAGAGGAGATGACACGCTGTGGCTTTTCGCTGGCCCTGGGTGCTCTTCCATGCTTCCTCCTGAGAGGCAGGCTCCAGCGGGTGAGTCTGGGCTGAGTGTGGAAGGGGCGTCCATGTGAGATGGTGTGGCTTAAGTTTAGGCAGTGTGTGTGAGACCATACACATGAGCCCTGGGACATGGCCACCTATTAGAAAATCCTTGGTGTTTGTGGTTGGGAAATAGTGCCACCTAGATAATCTGAAGCAAAACCAGCCCCTGTGTCTGTGAGAAGAGGGGACAGGGAATGACACTGATGGTGTTTTTTTTTTTCATTTTTCCGAAGCTGGAAACGGGGAGGCAGTCAGACAGACTCCCACATGCACCCGACCGGGATCCACCCGGCATGCCCACCAGGGGGCGATGCTTTGCCCCTCTGGGGCGTCGCTCTGTTGCAACCAGAGCCATTGTAGCACCTGAGGCAGAGGCCACAGAGCCATCCCCAGCGCCCAGGCCATCTTTGCTCCAATGGAGCCTCGCTGCTGGAGGTGAAGAGAGAGACAGAGAGGAAGGAGAGGGGGAGGGGTGGAGAAGCAAATGGGCGCCTCTCCTGTGTGCCCTGGCCGGGAATCGAACCTGGGACTCCTGCACGCCAGGCCGACGCTCTACCGTTGAGCCAACTGGCCAGGGCCTGATGGTGTTTTAGAGGCTGGTAACAGTCATGTGAAAGGGAAGACTGGGGCGGGAAGCTAAACTCCAGTTCTTAGGAGGGGAAGCTATTGTTTGGTGTAGAAACCATTCCTACCGCATCTGGAAGTGGCTGCTCGCTCCTATAGCCATGATTGAAGGGTGCAGGGTCTGGTTCAGTGTCCTTGCTCCAAATGTTCCTCCTATGCCAGGAATTCCTCCTCTGAAGCATATCTGATCTCTGAGAGGAGTTGTCAAAGGGCCTAGCACCAGGGCCCAGGTTTCTTGGAACAGCTCTGTGTTCTCAGCCTGAGGAGGAGGTCCCTGCTTCTCAGGATTCATGGGGAGGTCTCTGCTTGCTCTTGGAAAGACAGACAATTTGTCAGGTGGTGGTGGTGGTGGTGGTGGTGGTGGTGGTGGTGGTGGTGGTGGTGGTGGTTTGGGACAGAGAAAAAGGGGCAGAGCACTGCTCTGGGCAGAAACACCTGGCCTGGTTGCACAGAACTTGGATGAACCTTGTATACTGAGGAGTACACTGGAGACAGGGTCACTCGGGGCATGGAGCTGGTCCTGCTGACTTAAGCTTTGCCTCAGCATCCGTCTAGTTTCCATTGTCCGTGACTATGAAGGGCTAAAGGTGTTTCTTCTGTCACCAGCTCCATTTGAAAGCTGTGAGCAGGGAAGGCGGAGGCTTGTTTCAGCCTCACTGAGAACTAGGCTGTGTCTCTTGATCCATTTCCTGTACCTAAGGCCACTCACAGCCCTCACCCCTGGGAACAGGTGCCCTGTGTTCTCCTCCCCACCTCCCTTTTTCTGGTTGACCAGCCTCCTCGGGTTTGCCCTGAAGTGTGTGCCGTGAGCTCTGTAGCCTTGGCCTGTCCCCATCGGGGTCAGCCATTGCCTGTCACCCAATTTGGTCCTAAGCATCCTACAAGAGTATGTGCCTGTGGCCACTGGTTGGGCACATCCAGCCAGAAACTGCAGATCCCTACAGGCCTCAGTCACCAAACTCCTATGTCCCCTTCCCCTCAACTGAAACATTGGTCACGGTCCTGCTGCCCATAACCCAAATGCCCATGCTTCCAGTTGCCTAGGTACATGTCCCTCACCTGTCATCTTCCCCTAGCCCCCTAGCCCATTATACCTTGGGGTCCAGTGCACCAGATGGATTTACATGCTAATGAGACAGGGATAGACTGTCTGAAGCTCTCACACTGGAGCTTATCCATCTAAAACACCTGGCTTAGAACTGACCGTCCCATTGAACAGCCACAGATCAAGTTACAGGAGCTGCTGCATTTCTGGCTCCAGGCACTGGGACAGACTGGGGCAGGTTCTTGCCCAGGTTAAGGCAAGGCCTGCAGAGGTCACCTGGGCCCTAGGCCCCACAGAGGGAGAAGCTGGAGGTGACCGCGGCAGACTCATGGTGCTCTTTCTGGGGGAGTGCAACACTAGGGCCACGTTTGCACTTGCATGAAAAGTACACTTATGTTCGATGGTTTGTTGATGACTGGTCATTGCTTTTCAGGTTCTAGAAGGGTTAAGCTCTGTCACCCACATTTCTCCCAAGGATATGAGCTTTGCGGAGTCCAGGCGGGATGCCTTGAAGGCAATTGCCAGGTGAGTCAGCAGCTCCTCCTCCCCAGTCACTCTCAGGTCAGCAACCCTGAGTGCTGTTCATAGCTGGTTTGTTAGGAGCCTGGTCTCAGGTGACAAATCTGCTTAGAGGCAAATGTTGTTATTTTTTATTTTCTAGTTTCTTCTGTTTTCATAGGATTGTCAAAGAATATTTCCAACTGAGAAGTTTATTAACAATTTGTCTTAATTATACAGAATGGAACAAAATATATGTAATAATTAATATATATTTGCTTGTCTGGTGGTTGTGCAGTGATACAGCATCAATCTGGGATGCTGAGCACCCAGGTTCGAAACCCCGAGGTTGCCAGCTTGAACATGGGGTCACCGGCTTGAGTGTGGGATCATTGACATGATCCCATGGTTACTGGCTTGAGCAAGGGGTCACTGGCTCGACTAGAGCCTCCTGGTCAAGCCACGTATGAGAAGCAATCAATGAACAACTAAAATGCTGCAAATACAAGTTGATGTTTCTTATCTCTCTCCCTTCCTGTCTGCCTGTCTGTCTTTTATCTAACGAAAAAACCCCAACAAATCATTAATACAATAATAAACTTTCCAGTATCCACAGCTGTAAACCTACTTTTGCCCCACCCTGTAAGGAACATTAAATTCGTAGTGTGATCACTTCTTCACTTTAGGAAACTAGACCACTTCAAAGATTGGCAACCTTGAGGGAGGAGGAAAGGACACATGCAGATTGATCTCCAGCCCTTGGTCACAAATGTGCACCCCTCTGACGTGCTGTCCTTTCTTCCCACAAGCACATCAGAGGACCAGCTGTGTGGAGCCCACACATGGTCTTGTGCACTAATGTCACATTGTCCCCTTTCTGCCTAGATGGAGGGTTGTGGAGTCTGGTCACAACTGGCCTCACTCTGCCCCTTTTAAGCTGCGGACACTAGAAAACGTGATTCTGGAGGAGAGCACTCTGTTCTAAGTGTGTCCTGTGAGGAGGGTCACGTCAGGTCTGGCAGAAAGGCTGGATGAGACGCACAGACGGGCTATCTTATGCTTCTGATTCCAGGGTCTGCCAGACTGTCGGTGCGAGAGCAGAAGGGTCCCCAGATGAGGTCGTGTGCAGAAAGAATGCTTCCCAGGTGTACTGTACGCTGCTGGACTGTCTGAGCGACTACACCACTGACAGCCGAGGGGACGTGGGCGCGTGGTAAGGCAGCCTGCCTTTAGGTGTTCCAGATTGTTCCAGACTTCTCACAGGTCAAGACAGAAGGATGGTGGGTCTTCATTGGTACAGTATTTCAGCTACTGCTGTGGCTGCCCTCAGAGCAAAAAATAGGGAGGAATCCATTCAGGGTCACACACACCCCTCCGAGGTTCTCCCACTCCAGTGTCCTGAGGCCCAGAGTCAGCCCCAGAGGCCCAGGCATGCTGACTGTGCTGGTGATGGGGACAACCTCGTCCTGGTGTAGAATCTGTGCATTGTTAATTCTGGGAGCAGGTCTGAGTTCTGTGGTGTTTGGTCCTTTTTCAGAGATTCCCATTCTCTGTAGAAAGTCTTTTATTATTTTTTCTACCTTTTTCTCTTTTTTCTTCCAACATGTTTCTAATGGTTTATTTTAAAGATTCTACCCATTTATTCTAATATTTGTCGCCTGTGGGTCTATTTCTGTTGTGGGTCTATTTCTCTTACTACTTTAGCGTTTGTTTTGTTTTTTTTTTTTACATTTCATTTTTAACTAAGAAACCATAAGTTCATAATTGTAGAGGCTTTGGTCTGTGTAATTTCCTGTGAGCAAGTGTTAGGTTTCCTTATGTCAGGCCTGTGTTGTGTAGTCAGGTCACCGACTGCCCTCAGGGCTGGGGTTTTGCTGGCCCTTAACTCGGGTGCAAACCCCAAGGTGTGCCTGTGCCCACAGCCCTGACTGAGGGGCCTCAGACTCCAGGTTCTTCTTTCTGCACATGAGTCCTCCCAGCTGCTGGCTTCCAGGATTTGGGGCTCTTACCTTGTGCTTGACCAGTTAGGAGTCGGCCAGGGCCTGAGTTGTGTGTGCAGGTTTGGGACCCCAGTGTTCTTCCCCCAGCCTTTCCTTGTGAGTGATTTGTTTACAGAGATGGGAGTCCACAGACGAGCACTCTGTCCTCCCTCCTCCCATGCTCTGCCTTTTCCTGGCGCCTCCAGAGGTCATCTGTCCTTAGCAGCAGCTGGTTGGAGGCCACATCTGGTATCTGAGCCCATCCAACTTGTGTCAGCCTCTAACCTGTGTCCTGTTGCTCCTCTGAGCACCCCTGTGCCTGCACTCAGCGCCTCACTTACCAGTCCTCCCACGGGTGTAGGTGTATATTCGTGTTACCACTCATTGATCCTAGCAGCACAGGCCATCTCCCTGATGTGTGGCACCCTCCCTGTTGGGAGGGTGGGTGCCCCAGGCCTGTGGGAACTGCTGGCCCTGAAGAAACCAGGCCATTGTGTCTGTGATCCCTGTTTCCCACCCGTGTCCTGGCTGGGTTGAATGTGTGTTATCCCAGTTTTAAAACACTGCTTTCACTCTGGAGTTTGGCCATCCATTGTGGGCTCAGCTTTTCAAATTGTGTAAGTTTGTTTCCTTTCATGGGAGCTGCTGTGGACAAGTTTCTTCAGAGTAGACAAGAGTCCTTCTGATCTGGAAGACCCTTAGGTAGCAGAAACATGAGCTGCTCTGTGTACCTCTACCCCCGGAAAAGCTAGAAAGCCCTCAAAGTTTTCTGCTGGGAAAAAGAAGCTGTGTAGAGTTGGGTGTGTTTTGCATTTAAAAGTTAAGAAAATTGATGCTGTTCTTGTGTGAGCACTCGTGATAGTTCGCTGGGACCAGGTTGTCTGCGGAACACACCGTGTTGGCCCGTCATGGGAGAAAACTTCCCTAGAGGAAGGGCAGTCAGCTGCCTATGCTGTTTTGTAGATGCTTCCCTTGACATGTGGAGTTCAGTCTCTGAAACCCTGGCTGAAGGCGTCAGAGTCCCCCTGGCCATGTGTGGCTGTTGGTCACCTCAAGCTGGCAAGCGATCTCTTCATCCCTTCTTTGTCCCTACAGGGTTCGTGAGGCCGCCATGACCAGTCTGATGGACCTGACGCTTCTCCTGGGGAGGGACCAACCAGAGCTGATCGAGGCTCCCATGTGAGTGTTCTCCCTGCCCCGATCTGGGCCTGGAGAGTCTGTTCTCTGTTTGTCTCCTGACCCCACGGCTCATGCCCAGGCCTCCCCCTTCATTGAGGCTCAGGCCTGTTGGAGGACAGCCATTCTGGGCGAGGCTGAGGCAGGGTCCACTTCTCAGCTTTGGGCCCTTGTACCTTAGTGCCTGCTCCAGCTGGGAGCCTGGCTGTCCCCTCTACTTTCAGTTCCCAGGACATGGGGCTGCCCCTGGGCACCTCACTTGTGGAGTCTTCATGCCCTTCTGCCGAGCTGCTGTGTCTATGGTGGTCCTGTTTCCTGAGCCCTTCCCTCCGTTCACCCCATGCTTCTTTGTGTCCCACTTCTCGTCCTTTTGTGCCTCCTCAGCCTGTGCTGCATCACCACCTACTGGAGCCCTGTGTGTCTTCATTGCTTCTATCCAAGACCTTGTATTTAGGCTTTAGGCTTTGGGGTATCAGATCAGCTGTAGTGGGGCCCTGCCCTGTCATCGCCTTCATTTGGGAGCTGTGCTAACACTGGGCTCTTGGTTTGCAGCTGCCAGCGGGTCATGTGCTGCCTGGCCCAGCAGGCAAGTGAGAAGATTGACCACTTCCGTGCGCATGCCGCCCATGTGTTCATGACACTGTTATACTCTGCCGTTCCTAATATACCCCATCGGGAAGAACTAGAAAAGCTCTTTCCCAGGTACTGAGGGACCGGGTGCCCCATTCCTGGTGGGATGGCAGGCCCCTCCAGCTTGTGACTCTCTTGCAGGTCTGATGTGGTCTCTGTCAACTGGACTGCACCATCCCAGGCCTTCCCTTGCATCACCCAGCTGCTGGGGCTGCCCGCCTACCGATACCATGTGCTGCTGGGGCTGGCAGTGTCTGTGGGTGGCCTCACAGAGTCCACGGTGAGGACATGTATGGCCTGCCCTCTTCTCAGAAAAGTGACTTTGGGTGGGCGTCTGTCCTGGGGCTGGGGTGGCACTTTCCTGAGCAGGAGCCAGGGACTGGGCTATGTGCTCCAGGTGCTGTGCTCTTCCTCTTCCTGTGGGGTGTTCACCTGGGGAAGCCAGGCCGTTTGTGCAGCTCCTTCCCCTGGCCTTGTGCTCCTAGGGAAGGGTCCCCAGGGCTGCTTAGAGAGCCATCACCTCTGATGAGGGGCACTCGGGGATTAGGACTGTTACTGTGAACTCCTGTCTGTGCTGCTGACCCTGAGGTCTTGTGCCGCTGTCACGAGGTGCACGGCATGCGCATCCTGTGCTGGCCACATGTGATGCCAGGTGCCCACTGCTGCTGGTTTCCTTTTCTTCTGTGTGCTGTCTTTTGGAGAAGTCTCTTTTTATTTTCCGTTGTCATGTCTTTGCTGGCTCGGTGTTCATATGCTCCCTGACCTTTAAAGGTGTCAGTTTGACTGCAGAGCCCCTGCCACCCCAGTGCCCATCCCTATGCTTCCTCTGGTGCTGCTACGGAGGCTGCTGTCCCCTCTGCGTGGTTTGTGCCAGCCTGTGGTTCTATTGCGATAGGTCCTGTGGGAATTCATTGTTTTCTGAGTTGGTGGGCTCAGAGTTCTTGGCACTTTGGGGACAGTCTCAGCCCCGGACCTGCCCTCCCACCCCCCACTGTGCTCCTGTTCTTGCGTTCTGTCCATGTCCATCCTCTGCTGTTCACTAATCTCCAGGTTCTACACTTCTCTTTCGCATTCTGAAGGCTGCTGTTTCTCTCTCCCTGTGACATTTTGGTTTCAATGATTACTGGTTTTTTATTACCAATTATTCACTTTGTTAAATCTGTTTCTCATGCTTTTTCATCATAGGCTCATTTTCATAATTGCAATTTTCTTTATAAGTCAATTTGTAGTATTCTTCTCTGTTCTGTGTCTTTTAAGCGCAGAGCCAGCAGCCTGGGGCAGGTTGAGATCTGCTTTCTACTTCTGCTAACTCACTTGTGTGACCTGCCCTCTCTGTTTGGTAGTCAGAGGGAAGTTGCCTATACACACCAGCTATGGGCAGCCTCCAAACTGCTGGGCACACTGCCGGGCTGGCTGAGCTGCAGTCTGCTCTCAGCACTTCTCTTCCCTGTCAGCTGGTAACTGCTAGCATCCAGCATCAGGGACACCCTGGTTGTCTGATGTTACTGTGTCACTACCTCCACTGCTTGCTGTGCAAGGGGTCACGCCCTCTCCCCTTTTCTGTCTGCCAGGCCCGCTCCCACATTGGGTGTGGTGCCTATGAGGAGGGTCTCTGAGCCTAGCAGTGCCTCAGGGGTCTGTGGTATGAGTTTGGAGTGAAGGTTTCAGAGTGTCTGGCCACTCATGATGCCAGGCTCTGGTATCCTGACCTGTTTCCGCTGTAGACCCTTGACCATCTCCACTGTGGACAACTTAGGGGTTGTTCTGGGCACTGAGTTACAGCATGTGAGGGTTAGTCTGTGCTGCCACCTCGAGGGAAGCATTTCTAGTTCAGGCATGTGCCCCGTGGCTCTGCTGTCACTCTAGTCTCACCAGCATTGATCTTCGCCCTCTGTACCTCAGTCTCCTCTGATCCTGAACACGTTGAGTCTGTTGCTGCGGCCAACCCAGGGGCAGGCGGGGGACAAGGAGGTGGGCAGTCTCATGTGGTGCAGGAACATGCCCCTGTGTTTCAGGTCAGGTACTCTACACAGAGTCTGTTCGCTCACATGAAAGGGATTCAGAACGACCCACAGGCCCTGGAGGGCTTCAGTAGGACCCTGCTGCAGGTCTTTGAGGATAACCTTCTGAACTACAGGTAAGTGGTGGTACTATTTCTCAGACCCCCTGGGTTTTAAGGGTGGGGTGGGGCAGGCATAGGTGAGGGACATGAACATAGCCAGCCAGGTCATTTCTGTGCCACCCTGTCACCTCTCTGGGGCCCCTTGCAACCTGCACTTTGGGCCATTGGGATTAGGGTTTTTGTACATGTTGCAAATAAAGATGACAATACAATGTGCCTGTGGTGCTTTCTAGGTCATGTTTCCAAGCCCACGTGGCAAAATACCGCACATGAACATGACATCTGAGCAGCAGCGAGCTTGGTCAGCCAGGACTGTGCTGTCATTGTGAGAAATAGGACCTTTTTGCTAAACATTTTACTCCAGTGTTTTGCTAACTGCTTTCCCACGAAGGCAGAGTGTAGACTCTGTGGGCCCTGAGCTCAGCCCTCCAAGAGGGTTGTTGCTGGACTTAGTTCTCAATGTTCTTGGGGCAGCTGGGCCCCTGTCATAGCAGTGTGGTTGAAAGTCTCCCTGGATCCTCAGCAGCCCATCTTGTTCATCTGTCCTGTCTGTGGGAAGCACGGACGCAGCTCGCAGCAGAAGCTCAGCCCTGTGGCCTTTCCTCTTTTTGTAAACAGCCCTTGGCAGGTGTGAAGGAGCTCTGATGAAATGGATATAGAACAGGGAGTATTTTTTCTGTTTTTTATTTTTTTTAAGCAAGAAGAAGGGAGATAGAGTCCCACATGTGCCCCAACCAGAATCCACTTGGTAACCTTGTCTTGGGATGATGCTTGAAACAACCAAGCTCTTTTTAGTGCCTGAGGCTGATGCTCAGACCAATCAAGCCACTGGCTGCAGGAAGGAAGGAGGGGGAGAGAAGCAGATGGTTGCTTCTCCTGTGTGCCCTGACTGGGGATCAAACCTAGGACATTCATATGCTGGACTTATGCTCTATCCACTGAGCCAGGTGGCCAGGGCCAGTGTTTTGTGGGGTTTTTTAAGATTTTATTTATTGGTTTTAGAGTAAAGAGATAAGTGGGGGGTGGGGATGGAATGGGAATCATCAACTGACAGCAGTTGCTTCTTGATTGTGTCTTGGCCAAGCAACCTGAGCTTTTGAACCAGTGACCTCAGCAATCCCAGTCAACGCTTCCTCCACTGCGCTACCACAGGTCAGGCAAAAACATGCAGTTCGGACTCATGTCACCATTTACAAAACTATCACCATGGTCAAGACACAGCACCCACATACTAGGTGCTTCCTAACCCTCTACTTTCCACCTCCCTCGCTAGAAGGCAACAACTGATGCCTTCTGTCACCATAGTGTAGTTGGCGTTTTCCAGAATTTTAAGTGGATTCATGTAGTGTGCACCCTCTGTATGTCTGGCTTCTTGGGTCCAGCACAGTTATTTAGTCACTCTTTATAGTGCTGACTTTTGTCCTTTTGGGTGGTTACACTCAATCTCTCTTTTCACCTGGGACAGGCATTTGGGTCGTTTCCATTTGAGGCCGTTACAAGGGGACGATGAATATTCATGAACAAGTCTTGTGGACGTCTCTCTCATTTTCTTCTGGATAAAGGCCCAGGGCCAGACTGGCTGGGTCATGTGGTTGGCGAATATTAAACTTCTTAAAAAACTGCCAGCTGTTGTCCAGAGTGATTGTGCCACTTAGATTCCTGCAGATACCATCTGCACATTACCGGTGCTCCTATTGTTACCCAGAGTGCAGCACCCTGCGGTCTGTACTCTCCCTGTAGCTGTCCTGACCGCTGTGGTGACGCGTCCTGGCTTCAGCACACGCTTCCCTCCTGGCTGAGATGTGGAGACCTTCTCGGAGTTTGTCAGCCATCTGGAGTGATGTGCCTGCTCAGATCTTTTGCCTGTTTTTTTTCTCTTGTGAGTTTTGGGTTTTCTCTTAGGTCCTGGACCAGTGTCTGCCAGATGTATGGCTGCAGCTTGTCTTTCTCTCTCAGCAGTCTCCCACAGCAAGGGCTTCATGTTCTGATAACTCAGTTTTTCCATTTGTTCTTTCAGGATTGTGTTTCTCATGTCACATCTAGGAAATCTTTGCCTGACTCAAGGGTGCAAAGCTTTTCTCTCATGTTTTCTTGTGGAGGTTTTATAGTTTTAGGCATTATGTTCTGACTTGGAAATCTGTCTGGGGTGAGTTCTGTGTGATGCGGGGCAGTCCCTGCCCACACGTTGGGTGTCAGGTGTTCCTGCACGAGGTGTTGGAGGCAATCAAGTCACTGCTTGGTTCTTGCGCTTTCAGTGGAAACTGGATATAGGAGCTCGCTAGGACCCTCTGTTCCTGACCACATGACTCACCTTTACAATCTGAACGTTACCATAACATTTGAAGTTGAGCAGTGTTAGCACTCCTGTCTTATCTTACCATGGTGGTGGGGTTTCTCTCTCTTTTGCGTTTCTATATGAAGCTCAGAAAGGGCTTCCCATTTTTGACAAAACACCCTGCCAATGATTTGACTGGGCTGTGCCCTTGCAGGATGCTGGAATCGTCACAGTGGAGATTCCTGCTGTCCACATGCCTTTCCTTCCTCCCATGTTTTGGCACCTGGGGTCTCACAACATGCCCTCTTTCCTCAGGGTGTCTGTGCCGCTGCTCAAGATGCTGGACCAGATGCTGGCCAACGGGTGCTTTGACGTCTTCACCACGGAGGAAGAGTGAGTGTTCATTTTCTTCCTTCGCCTGTGTCACCTTCCTGCTTAAGCCTTGTAGTTCATTCACCTGTTAAAAAAACAGTGATTGGGTCCAGGGATCAGAATTCTAGGGATAATTTTTCCATGTGTTCAGGATTAGTTTTTACATGCCCCATAAACGCCCCAATATGAGGCTGACATTAGATGGCTGGTGGGAGGAGCAAGTGATAGGGGCCTGTGCTTGTTGCAGTGGACAGAGCGGGAGGCTGGCTGGCTGGGCACAGGACTAGGTCCAGGGCGCCTCCCACCTCTGCTGTGCTAGGGTTCCTCCACTGCCCGACCACAGGTGCAGCCACTTACTAAGTCTGCCCCTTGTCTGTGAGCTCTGCATTCCTGGGTTGTCAGGGGCCACAGTTTCTTGCTGCTTTGCTGATGATCCCACTGGATCTCAGACCTTGTGGGTTTGGCTCCTGGGCTGGATCTCTTGTGTCCTATGGATTTGAACTTCCTGTTGGAGGTGTTTCAGTGACTTAGAAACAGCTTTGAAAGTGTCAGGTGGCTCCTGAGCAGCGTTGATTTTCTTCTACTTTTGAGGTCTGATCACTACATTGTGTCCTGTCTGGTGGTGGCAGTATACAGATAGTGTCCTGTCATCATCTGAGTGGTCCTTGCTCCAGCGTGGGCAGGACCTTGCACTCAAGTGCTGAGTAGACTCAGGCAAATCTTTAAGGGTCCTGGGAAGCCCCCTCCACTCTGGCACTCATCCTTGTACATGGCTCAGGGTGGCATGGGTTCTAGATGGGTCCTCTCCACGTCTGTGTGAGCAGTTACAGGCTCACCTCCTTCCCACACCTCTGTGCACCCTGTCCTTTGCAAACTGCTATCCCACAAATTTTGCTTGGTTTTTACTTGTTTCAGGTCTGGGGTGGGGGAATCTGGTCCATTTCTCGATATCTGCTGGGACTCTCAAATGGTCTCTTTTTTGAGAGCAGTTCCCACATTCACAGAATTGCCCAGCTGATAGCATCCTTGCTAAGTATTTTGCTTAAGATCTTAACATATTTTTCTGGTTTTCATAAAATAGTAAGAGAAAACATCTGTTATAAATGTAGATCTTTAATTTTCTATAGTTTTGTCTATTTTTGCTTTATGTATTTTAAGGTCTTATACAGAATTTTGGTACATACAAATTTAGGATTAAGTCTTAATATTAGATGACCCTTTTCATTTGGGTGACATTGTTTGGTCCTGTATTATCAATGTGGCTGTCCAGCTTCTTTCAACTTTGAACTGTATACTTTTTCCCGTTCTTTCACTTCACTTGCAGTATTTTCACATTTGTTTTTGGTATGTCTCGTGTGTGTGTGTGGGTGTGTGTGTGTGTGTATGTGTATGTGACAGAGACAGAGAAGGACAGATAGAGACAGACAGACAGGAAGGGAGAGAGATGAGAAGCATCAATTCTTTGTTGCAATACCTTAGTTGTTCATCTGTTGCTTTCTCATATGTGCCTTGATGGTGGGGGGGCCTATAGCAGAGCAAGTGACCCCTTGCTCAAGCCAGTGACCTTGGGGTTTCAAACCTGGGTCCTCTGCGTCCAATCCGTCGCTCTATCCACTGAACGACCGCCTAGTCAGGCTGTTTTTGGTATGTCTCTTATTAGCAGTAGTTTTGTAAAAATTCCGTCTGTCTTCACTGGATTGTTTAATCTTATCACTTGTTCTTAAGTCTGTATCTTAGGATGTTTCCACATTTCCCTTCCTTCCCTTTTAAAAAAAATTGATTAGGCCCTGGCCGGTTGGCTCAGCGGTAGAGCGTCAGCCTAACATGCATGAGTCCCGGGTTCAATTCCCGGCCAGGGCACACAGGAGAAGCGCCCATCTGCTTCTCCACCCCCCCTCCTTCCTCTCTGTCTCTCTCTTCCCCTCCCGCAGCCAAGGCTCCACTGGAGCAAAGTTGGCCTGGGGGCTGAGGATGGCTCTGTGGCCTCTGCCTCAGGTGCTAGAATGGCTCTGGATGCAACAGAGCGATGCCCCAGAGGGGCAGAGCATCGCCCCCTGGTGGGCGTGCCAGGTGGATGCTGGTCGGGCACATGCGGGAGTCTGTCTGACTGCCTCCCCGTTTCCAGCTTCGGAAAAATGAAAAAAAAAATTTTTTTTTGACTAATAATATAACTGTCCTCTTTCCATTTTTCTTTCACATTTATTTGGGATATATTACTCTTTCCTATTTTCTTCATGGTCACCCTATCAAAGTTAATTTTCAGTATGTTCCCTCTTCTTGGACAATTCCAAGTACTTAGAACAGGGGTCCCCAAACTTTTTACACAGGGGGCCAGTTCACTGTCCCTCAGACTATTGGAGGGCTGGACTGTAAAATAACTATGAACAAATCCCTGCACATATCTTATTTTAAAGTAAAAAAACAAAATGGGAACAAATACAATATTTAAAATAAAGAACAAGTAAATTTAAATCAACAAACTGACCAATGGGAACTATGGGCCTGCTTTTGGCTAATGAACTGGTCAATGTCCGGTTCCATATTTGTCACTGCTAGAGGTGCCCCTTCCGGAAGTGCGGTGGGGCAGGATAAATGGCCTCAGGGGGCCGCATGCGGCTGGGCCATAGTTTGGGGACCCCTGACTTAGAACATGTTAGATCCATTTACATTTTTTGCTGTTATGTGAGTTGTTTGTTATTCACAGCATTACTGCTTTCTTTGTCCTTCATTGCTCCTGGCATCTCTCTCGAGTCATGTTGTCTGCCTGAAAGAAATGTTTAACTCATGTTCTTTTCAACTAATTCCCAACCCTCCTCATTCTGGCTCCTCTGACCAGGGAGTAGAATGAGAAATAACTAACTTGTTTACCAATCTCTCAGCTCCCCTTTGTCTGGTTATCGGGGGTTTATTCACCGACCATTCTTCAACCCCCTTACCTGGTTAATGATATCCTCATCTCTCCCTTTCACCTTGGCGTGGCCATTTAAACTAGCCAGTCGAGAGAAAATAAGATTGTACAGTCAATGTTGTACTTTAATCTGCGAATTACATAAAGACACAAAGGCGGGATAGAGAAGAAATTTTAAGAGATTTATTAATAAGCCGTCTACATATGACTTACACGGGGTATAGCTAACCCAAATCGTGCAGCCTTGATTATAGTCCTGAGGTTGGTTATATAGACATGATCACATCCTGGTTGGGGGGGAAAGGAGGGGGAGCATGATACAAAAGTCATTTACTGGCAGGGTTAAAGAAATGAAACCTAAGATTCCTGACTATTTGATATATAAAAAAAGGAAAGAGGTGGTTCCTAGAGAGGCCTCAAAGAAAAGGGACGGAGATGATCATCTTCTGTAACTTCTTCCTGCTGAGTAGGGGTGGTAAGGGGTTATAGCCTCTCTAAGGATCACTCTCAGTGAGGGGTAGAGAGATGCAGTGATGGCTGCTTGTCGGGAAGGGGTGTATTTATAGGGTTCCAGAATTTTCTGTTTTGCGAGGGCAGGTTTTAGGGTTGGTGTGTAAGGTTAGGTAGATTTTTCCAATTTTCTGATTGGCGAAGGTCTGCATGCAGTTCTGTAAGAAACTAGTGAACAAACATAAAAGGTAGGGTTCACAAATGAGAAAAATAAATAGAGTGTAATCAAGATACCCAGTTTGTGTGAAACCACTGATCCCATGTTTACGAATTTGCTGGGCTTGAGAGAGAGAGAGAGAGAGAGAGAGAGAGAGAATAAGACAGGGCAGTGTCCAGTCCCCCTGCCCCTAGACCTATTTTATAGAAATTTTTAAAGCGACAAGAAGGGGAATTACCTGTATAGCTCATTTGGTCTTTAGATTGATGGGTAGTGTACTAGGAAGTGTAAGAGGCTCATGGAGTGGGATTAGGTTGATATTTGGGGTGAGATAGATTAGGGTACAGGTTTCTGTCTAATTAGTAGGGAGACACATATAGGTGTTGGTCCCACACAATTAGAAAGCCCCTGATTGGGAGGGGCAGGGTGAGAGGTGAATAGAGAATAGGACAAGGAGTCGGGTTTGTTTCTCTGTTTCTGAGCTCCAGATGGTCAGGGTGGAGGTCATCCTAATAAGTGGGGAGAGTAGAGGATTGTTAGCTAGGGTGACTAATTAAACATTCTTCGAAAACCAGTTTTCTGACCAAATTCTTTTTTCTCTGTACAAACCTCCTACAACCTGCACAAACCTTCTACAACTTACATAAACCCTCAGCTTTCATGAACTTTCTTATCCAGAAATAAATGGCTTTCCTAACAATTTGCTTTTTGCTTTTTCCTTCAAAAATATTTCCATACCTTATACCTTCTATTATCAAAACCATACAATTTCTTTCTAATCAGAATTCTTGATTTAAAAATCTTTAACCTTTAGTGACAATTAAGTTGACTTTCTTTTTACCCTAGTTTTCCTTTTCCCAAAGTCTGATTAAAGGAGTCCTTAGTTTTTTCATATATTTACCATATGTAGACCAACCAGCTTCAGGTTTGTGGTTGGAGTAAGGCATGCCGTTTTTCTACTTTAGCAGCAGTGGGAGTTGTCAGGATCATGGTGTGTGGACCTGTCCACATGAAAGTCAGTCCTTGGGTGATGTACTGCTGGAAGTGCCTCTTGGACAGTCTTTGAACAGTTTGCTGAGGAACCTGTAAATCCTGCAAGTGCTTAGGGAAAGGGTGTTACATTTCTACACTTTGCAGTTAGAGTTTAAGTCCTAGTGACCACTGCTTCTAGCTGGAATTAGGAGCAGGTCCCAGCCTACAATAGGCATGCGGCATTGAGACAAGAGGAATAAAGAAGATACTATACATTAAATAAAGCAATAAAATCAGACTGTCAATACCCACAGTAGAGATCTTCGAGGGATAAATAAAACTCAAATATTCAGGCAAGGCATAGTAGATGGCCCTTGTGTTTACAAGAAATGAGATCAGTTTATCTGCTACTTGGAAATATAAATAAAAAGATAGACTTAACTCTAGTTTTTTTGTTTTTTTTTTCCTTCATTTTTCTGAAGCTGGAAACAGGGAGAGACAGTCAGACAGACTCCCGCATGCGCCCGACCGGGATCCACCCGGCACGCCCACCAGGGGCGACGCTCTGCCCACCAGGGGGCGATGCTCTGCCCATCCTGGGCGTCGCCATGTTGCGACCAGAGCCACTCTAGTGCCTGAGGCAGAGGCCACAGAGCCATCCCCAGCGCCCAGGCCATCTTTGCTCCAATGGAGCCTCGGCTGCGGGAGGGGAGGAGAGAGACAGAGAGGAAAGCGCGGCGGAGGGGTGGAGAAGCAAATGGGCGCTTCTCCTGTGTGCCCTGGCCGGAATCGAACCCGGGTCCTCCGCACACTAGGCCGACGCTCTACCGCTGAGCCAACCGGCCAGGGCTCTAGTAAGTTGTTTTATAAAGATTTATTCTGCCAAACAGCGAAAATCGACATAAAGTACTTGACTTGGTAAGTAATTATTATTATATACTTTAACTTGCTGTAACTCTGCTTTATAAATTTTATAAAGTAAAGTTACTTCCCTACTTTATAAATCACCATTACTGTGGAACCAGTGGGCGGTAGGTATAAAAAGGTTGACTACCCCTGGTCTAGATGCTTGTACCTTTGGAAACAGTCTGGGTGTTTACTGCCTCCTTTTAAGATTTCCTCCTTCATTTTCCTGTAGCTCTGCTAATTTATCTAGTCATTTTTTATATGTATGTATCTAACTGGGAATTTGTTAAACTTGGATCTGTGTTTTCATTTGTTCTAAGAGATTCTTAGCTGTCGTTTCTGTGTGGGATTTCTCCCAGTGGCACTTTGCTCCTACTTCCCTGGGACTCGCCCTGAGCCTGCTCTAGCAGCTACATCTGCACGTTGTCCCTTTGCTCCATCACTTCTGCTCTGCCTTCCATCTCTGCCTCGTTTGTTTGTGCAGTTCTTATTTTTGGTTTATGTACTTTTTCAGATGCTGACTTTATTTGATTTGTTTCCAAATCTCTAGGGTCCCAGGTCCTTCCCTCCAGTCACTGCCGTGCTGCACTCTCCACCACCCTGCTGTCTTCCATGGGGCTCTGTCTGGGCTGCAGTCCTCATGGGGGGGGGGGGTCCATCTGCATTTTTGGCAGTTTTCTCATTTGTCTGATTATAGGTGACAATCCTGGCAGACACTGAGGGAGGTGGTAGCTATTGGGAAGGGTCTCTGGACTGTCCATCTAGGTACTGAGAGGTGGCCACAGCCCATGAGAGGTTGGTGCACACCTCGTCACCTCTGTCTTCTGGATGCAGCCTTCCCGGTTTGTTGGATTGTTACCTTTGTCAGGACCCAGCTTGGGGTCTTGTCACTACTGGAGGCTCTGCTTCCTCTAGAGAGTTAGCACATCTTCCCAAATCCTCTGAGTGCTAGGCTCATTTTGTGGACCTGAGGGAGGCAGGCAGCAGTGGTGACCGTGGATATCTTGTTCTTCTCCTGGACAAGCCATGGGTCCAGGGAAGAGATAGCATAGTGGACTTGGTTTACATGCTGATGTGACCCAACGGGTCTGCTGGCCAGTCAGACATGGGTAAGGGGGAGTGAGGCAACTGAGGTGACAGAGGCTCCTTGACCCACAGCTGGAGGAAGGGTATAGTTGTTCTCTGGAGCTGCAAAGCTGGACGGAGCAGGTGTGGACCTGAGGTGTCTGGAAGCCCAGATAAAAGAAGGTCATAGCCAGTTCCGGCTGCCATTCAAAAGTACACAGCAGTTACCCCTCACAGTTCTGATGGCTGGACGTCCAAGATCAGGGGCCGGCCAGTGCAGATCCTGGTTGTGGGTGATGGGTCCCTGCTATGTCGAGTTTCTCTTATCAGGGCATTCCTCCCACTGTGGGGTCCTCCCAAGACTGCACCTCCTCAATCCCAACAGTGGAGTTAGGACTCCAGCACATGGATGCAGGGGGCACAAACAGTTCAGAGTGGAGGTGCTTGATTTGAGTTGCTTATTGGATCCCATCCTGAGGAGACAGATTTTCAAGACTGGAGCTCAGTGGCAAGTCCTGAGCATGGGTGATATGTGAGCCCATGAAGTGACCAGAGGATGGGGGGATAGACTAAGAACGGCCTCATTGTTAGGAGGACAGGGAGCAGAGGTGACAGTGGTGCCACGAGGAAGTGGTCCCAGTTGGAAGAGTCTATTACAGGGCAGCCATCTATCATATGTGCCAAACAGCCACAGGGGCAGAGGATAGGAGTAACCGTTGAGTTCTCAGCAACGTGATGGTCACTTGGACCCTGACAAGTGAGTCAATGAGCTATGAGGAGAAGCTGGAAGGAGTTAGGTTCAGGGCAGGGTGGGGGCTGGAGACACAGGGACAGCTCTGAGTGACAGTGAGGACCTGGAGGGGGCGGATGGCAGTGAGGAAGGCCTGGTGGGTGGACGGTGATGACAGTGGGGGGAGAGGGGCTGAGGTCCACAATATCTCACAGGACAGGAGGGTCTCCCTGGGGCTTTTCTCAGTCAAGGAGCTGCTGTCACAGGCCCTGAAATGGCATTTGCCGCCTGACCATATCCAAGGTTGCCTGGGCCAGCCTCTAGTCCGTGTGTGGGGAGGTGGGAGCACAGACCACTGGGGCTGACATGCCTCAGCCCATGTTGTGTCCAGAACTGCCCCTGGCATGGCACCACAGAGGAGCTTGTCCATCTCACAGGGACCCTGGCCTGACGTCCTCAGTCTGACTGATCACTTGGCTTGGTGTGCAGAGCTGGGGGACCCGTGCGCCTCCCTCCAGTTATGCCTTGATCCTCCTGCTCCCTGAGTGTGCCCTGCCCGTCCTCTGATTCTGGAGGAGCCTGGCTGGGTCACAACACACACTGGGCCAAGCGCTTGCAGCTGCCTGATGGGGACTTACCATGTCTGCCTGCCCTCCGGTTGACGGCTGTGAGGATGGGGGTGGGATGAGGCTGCCAGACACATGGGGCAAACAGTGTCTATCCCCTGCTGCACCTGTAGAGGAACCAGTTAAGGTAACTGGGTGTGGCGTCCTCTGAGGATGGGGCCCTCTGGTTGTGAGCTGCCACACCGCACAGCACAGGTAGCTCGCTGGCAGCTCATGTCCGGCACTCTATGCTTTCCTGCAGCCATCCCTTCTGTGTGAAGCTGCTCGCTCTCTGTAAGGCAGAAATCAGCAAGTCCAAGGATGTCCAGAAACTGCGGTCCAGCATTGCTGTGTGAGTCCCAAGTACCTGTTGATACAGGCTGGCTGGGGGTGGGGATGGTGAGAGGAGGAGGCAGGAAGCAGTCATTGTGGCCTTGAGACCATGTGAGGTCCTGAGAACAAGAGCGAAGCCATCACAGTGTCCCCAGCCCTGACCACATGCAGCCTTGGCCTGAGGGAAGGCGGGTGTCCTGACACTCTGGAGAGCTTGACAGAATTGGATACGTGGTCTGGATGCCTCATCTGCAGAGTGATCGTGAATGCTGAACCAGGGCACCACCCTGAGACCTGAGGTCTCCACAGCTCTGGTGACGAGGTCCTCTCACCTGTGTGCTGCCCCTTCAGGTTCTGTGGGATGGCACAGTTCCCCGGCAGTGTAAGGAGGAAGGTCTTGCTGCAGCTGCTGCTCCTTCTCTGCCACCCATTCCCTGTGGTGAGTGTATGCTCCTCCTTGACTGCTGTGGACAGCAGCCCACCCTTGGGTTTTACCATGGTAACATGGGGTGGGTTCTGTACACTGGGACTGGGGTTCACTGGTGCTTGGGCGAACAGCCAGAGTGGACCGGGATCTGGGTGTGGGTGTGGCCTTTCTCTGCCTCTTGGGACACAGCCAGGGCACCAGTGTGTGTGTGGGGGGTGTTCTCTGCTATGTGGACATTTGGGTCTGGAGAGAGCAGTAAATGCAGTGTGACTTTTTACATGCCTTCCTGGGGGCGAGGGTGTTGCTCACATTCTGCCCTGTGCTGTCCACCCTGTAAGGGCTCTGGGCAGGGGCTCAGTGGCAAGTCCTGTAAGACCTCCAGCAGAATTGGTTCAAACCACACCTGAGTGATGCTTTCACCCGGAACTGCCCACTACAGGGTCAGGCTTCCTAGAAATTCTTCCCTTTCACTGAAAAACAAAATGCTCTTCAGGCAGTCCAAATGTGACATTTTTCCTAAAGGTAAAAGTAGCCCTCACCTTAAAGCAACCCCCCATCAGAAATGCAGGTTCTCAGACTACCTGACCTGTTGACTTAGCAACTTAGGGGATTGGAGCCTACCTGCTCCATGAAAGATGTTACCACCAGGGGACAGTTAGGAAAGAGACAGGTGAGATTGTGTCCTTGATCAGGGGCAGGTTTTTAATGAGGTGTTTCAGTAGGCACAGTGTCCTGGCCTGTTAGAAGGCATCTGGTTCCTTCCTGATGAGGCTGCTGGAGAAACTGTAGGGGAACCAGGTGGCCTCATCCTGTCCCGGGGACACACGTGGTCGTGGCCAGGTCTCCTGAGATAGGATCCAAGGTCAGCATATCTTTCAGGTTGCAGTCAGACTCTGGGTGTCATCTCTACTTTGTGTGTCTTGGTCCCCCTCCCACTAATGCGCCCTGTCCTGTCCAGATCCGCAAGACCACAGCCAGCCAGGTGTACGAGATGGTGCTCACCTATAGTGACGTGGTGGGCGCGGACGTTCTGGAAGAGGTCATGGCTGTGCTCAGTGGCACGGCCTGGTGAGTGTGGGCCCCTCCCGTTCTCTGGGACACGTGCACATCGCAGTGAGCAGGGATTAACCTCCCTCCCAGTCCCCACAGTCTTTCCCCAAAACTCTGAAGTGAACAGGAAAAGCAAATCTCCTAGCCCTCGATGGCCTTTGCTTTAGATTTTTGAGGTGGTGGTGGTTGTTGTAATGGAATCTTCTCACTCCTTGTTCGTGTTTCTGAAACTCAGGCTCTCTCCCTTGCACCACAGAGGGGCTGGGAGGACTGCACACAGGGAGTGGGGATGGGGTGGCTTATGGGGAATATTTTCAAAGTGAAACGATTTTTCTCCCAAATGCAGTTTTGGTAATACAAAAAAAGATGGGCTAAGCTTTTATTTCTCTGTGGGCTTTTTCATGAACTAATCATGTCACAGGCTCTGGGCGCTGATGGGAACTGGTACGCCCATGTCTCCTATACTGGGTGTAGGTCACTCTGGGGATTGGCAGTCCAGCCCAAGCTGCATTGTCAGAAGCACAGTGGAGTGTGCAGTGCAGGAGGCAGCTCATCCTTACATGAGGATGTACTGTGTGTTCATCTTGCATCACTGTAGAAGGGTCTGCTGTACCTGGACTCGCCTTAGAGCAGCGGTATTTTCTGATGGCTTTAGGTGACCCCTGTGTTTCGGTCGTTTGACCCCCGCCGGGGTCGCGATCCACAGGTTGAGAACCGCTGCCTTAGAGGGAGGGGGGTCCATGGGCATCTGCTCGGTCTTGGTGGGAAAGGCCACACACAGATATGTTAAATCAGAAATGACAGAGGAAACAGGAAGGACAGGGTTTCCTTTCTTTCCTCAAATACCTGGTTCCCTCCCATGTGTGGCAGGGCCATTAGCTTCTCATGGGTCCCTCGAGGGTTGGGTATCAAAGTTTATTTTAGGCACAATCTCCTGCTATCTATCTGTTGGCTTCTTGACTCTTGATGATTCTGGCAGCAGGCTTGAAGGATGGTGGCCAGAAGTAGGAAAGATGCAGCCAGATGTGTGGGTTCAACACGCATAGTGTGGTAGCAGATGCGTGAGCGAGGAGTCTTACTTCCAGGCACTGCACACACTGGCCTGTGCACTCACACATGCACATGCTCACACACCTGCATACATACTCACGCAGTAGCATACACTCCCATGCCCCAACAAGCTAACCTCTTTCCTCACCCTGTGTGGAGGTGTGACTGAAGCTTGGAGAGGTCAGGCAACAGTCTGTTTGGGCACCGATGACCAAGGCCTTTGTGTTGATCACAATCCAACAGTACCTGGGTCTGTTAGGGGCAGCACATTCTGCTACAGACATGTATAGTATGTTCACATGCGTTTCCCTCAAAACAGTGATGTTCCCACAGGCCTGAGCTTTCTACAGGGGTTGCCAGCTTCCCTGCTTGGACATGATGTGCCACTGTGGCCTAGAAGGACAGAAAGGTCTTCTCGTTTTAGAGCTTCATCAAGGTTTTCTATGGAGACATTTAATCTAGTGAACATCTTTGTAGAGCCTCACAAACATGCTTCAGAACAAAAATGTGGTCTCAGGAGATGTGGGTGTCTCTTCTCTGTCATCAGCTGGGACCATGACCTGAACCCGTGCTCAGATCCTTCTAAACATCTTTGGAGAGAGTGGCAGTCTGCTGCACTGATAACTCATTTTTCTATTGTGTTGTCAAAGTTGTAACAATGCTGAGGGGCAGGTTCTAAGTCAGATTCTAAATATTCAACTTGAGAAAGGGCAGGTAAGAGACTAGTGGCCCAAAACCACCAGCATCCAGGGTGTCTCTGGCTCCTCCTTGACCCTTTCTGCCTCTTCCTCTCAGTGTTGTGCAGAGGGGGGCTCGCTCTTTTCCTATCATTTAATTCCTTTCTATCAAAATTCCAGAGGATTTTAGAAGAACTTAAAGTATTTCTCTATAGTTGTGAAGTTTTCTTATTTGTTTTTAAAACTTTTCCATTGGTTTAAGAGTGCAAGAAAGCAGGAAAGAGAGGTATCAATTCATTCTACTTAGTCGTTCCATTTAGTTGTGCACTCATTGGTTGCTTCTCGTATGTGCCCTGACCATGGGTCAAACCCGTACCCCCACAATCTTTGGCATACCCGGTCAGTGCATTATCCACTTAGCCACCTGGCCAGGGTAATTTTTATCTTTAATGAATAAAATTTTTATCTTTAAAGTCAAGTAAAACTTTAAACAAGCCCATGTGATAAAATCTGTGCCTCTCTGCCCCTCCCCTGTGCCCCCGCCAGGCAGCCCTCTTCCTTTGCCTGCTTCCTCCCTGCGTTGGGGGGCTGAGTCCTCTTGCAGTTTCCTGAGGAAAGGGTTCGGGAGCAGAGCCTTTGCCGATTCCTGTCTGAGCAAGGGGCCTGGGGCGTGGGTTATGGGGTGGTTGTCATTCCCTGATCTACTCGTCTGCGACGTCTTGAGGTTTCTGTACACTCATAAGAAGTGTACTGAGAGTTTAAAGTTTGTGGCAGGTCTGACTACAAGCAGTAGGCCTTCCTTGTGGCTGAAGCCCATCTGCCCTCTCCTCCTCAGGGACGCAGAGCTCCCACTCGTGAGAGGCCAGCGGAACCGTCTGTGTGACCTCCTTGGAGTACCCAGACCTCATCTGGTCCCCAAGGTAAGCACATGTCCCCTCAGCCTACACCACAGACTCCTGGGGCCCTTTCTACACTAAGCCTTCAAGCTCCAAGGAACAACTGTCCTGAGTCCAGAGTCCAGAACATTCTGGGTCCACATGGCTTTGGTACCTTTGTGGGATACAGCAGCACCCTCAGGACTGTTGGATGGGAGCAGAGCTGAGGCCAGTGCCTGAGCTCTACACCAGGCTCCTCCTGCTTGACCAGTGGGTGTGTCATCCCCACCCGTGAGGCAGGCCCATGCCCGTGGCCAGCCCCTTAAACGACAGCTGAAGAGCTGTAGTGCACAGGCGAGTGCTGAACACTGGGAGAGCATGGGTGTTCTGCTCCAGTCGCCGAGCCTGGGGGTGTCCTGTGGAGCATTTGTACCCAGAACAGGCCCTCTGCAGGTTGGGTGGCCGTCCAGTCTCTCTGGCCCTCAGAAGAGCTGGCATTGACCAAGCTCTTTCCAGGTGTAGCCTTCCCTTATGTAGGGAAGAGCCTGGTCTCTGCTTCTGTGTTTCCATCATCACCACCTCCCGTGACTCTGTCACCCCCCAGGGTCTCCAGGGCCTGCTGCTGTCTACTGAGGCTGCCACTGTCCATGTTCTTGCAGGTCCTGTGTGGCTGTGGGGAGATTTGACTATTGTGTGTGCACCTGGCAGAAAATCATGCTCAGTGTCTTTTTAGCTTGTCAGTCAGTGGTGCTAACATGGGATGGTTGGGATTCAGCTGGGATTCAGTCCTCTGCCCACCCCATTCCTCATCCGTGCCCTTGCCTGTTGCTTCTTTGGACTTAAACCCTAGCTCTGGAGAGAACTCTTTGAGCTTTACATTGAGGAAGACTATCCATGCAGACACAGGTGCTGGTCATGCCCAGTGTGGTTCCAAGGTCTCTGCATACCTGTATAACCAATACCCACGTCAACAGTAGAGCTGCCCCATGGCCAGGCCTCACCAGCCTGATGTGCACCTTGGAGCTGCGGGAGTACACATTCACATGTAGGGAGGGTCCCGGAGCAGACAGTTTGCTGTTGGAAGTGCTGACAAGCAGATTCCAGAGTGACTGCTGATCTGTTAGCGGCTGCTTAGGGGCTGCAGTGGCTGTTTGGGTGGTGGTCTGGCTTGCGTTATCCTGGGTAAGGCTGATCATTGGCCCTTTGGACATTGTCTTTCATGGCCTGTTCAGATCTTTTCATGTCTCCTCTGGATTGCCAGTCTTATACTTTATTTGTAGGGGTTCTTTTTTCTGGATACTGCAGATATCTCCTCCTCTAGGGGTTGCCTTCTTGTCCTTAGATTCACTTACCATGCTGTCCCTCTTTTGTTTTATGGATCCTGTGTAAGATACCTTTACTCTAACATTATGTGTATAGTCTAATATTCTGCCTCTTACATTTAGATTCACACTCTGTCTAGTATTGGGTTCTGCATGTGGTACGAGGGGGAGAGGTCAGTAGATGTTTTTCTCCATTCCATTCTGGCTACAGTGCATCATTCATTGTCCTCAGTCAGAGCCTACATGTGTGGCTTTCCCTGGATTCTCTGCTCTCCATGGATTTTTTGGTCCATCAGTAAACCAGCACCACGCTCTCACATAGCTGTAGGCCTTCCAAGATAACAGATGTGGGTCCTGGGTCTTGTGTTAGATCACAGTAACTCAGTTTTCTGTCCTCCAGTTCTGTGTTCAAGATTGTCTTGACTCCAATTGACTTGCCAGTTTGCACAATAAAACCTGGCAGTTTGGCTGAGGTTGCTGGGAGCCTATAGTTTGATTTGGTGAGAACTGACGTCTGAGACTGAGTCTTTTGACCATATTTAGGCACTCTCAGTGTTCTATAGTTTTTGGAGTAGAGCTGTTACATGCCTTTTTGTAGTTGTTTTAGAGAGTTCTTCGCTATTTTCTTTTTCCATTTTTTTTCTCTTTGCATTTCAATTTGAGAGGCAACAATATCCCTTCCTGAAGTCCTGCAGTCTGAAGGAGGGGTGGTGCTAGGTGAGGGTCTCTGGGATGCCTCACCTTCCCGAGAGCCTGTCTCAGAGCAGGTGGCTAGGCCCGGGGACATTCCTGACCTGCCTTCTGCTCAGCCCGTTCTTTCCTCATTATCCTGTGAGACTTCCCTGTGCGTGTGTCCTGTCAGTCTGCTCTCCCTTGGGCACCTGTTGTTTCCTTGCCTACCCTCCTGGTGCTGTACTCGTGTCTGCTGTGTTAGCCCTTCTCTTGTGGCCCCTGCAGAAACCCCCCGCCCCAGGTGCAGGGCAGGTGCTGATCTGGTCAACCCCAGATCACACTGGGGCGGGGGATGGAGATGGCAGGCTGAACATTGTGACGCTCCTATCTCCTTATTTATAGGCCAGCTGCAACATCAGCTTCACAAGTAAATGGGCTTTTACATTTTTATTAGGAAAATTCTGCACACTGGTGGGTGAAGTCAGGGAAAACAGTATAGGAACCTCCCCATCTGTTACCCAGAGATGGTGGCTAAAGGGCTCCTGGGACACCCAGGGATGGGCAGAAGAGCAGTTTCCTGCAGGAAATAGGGCCAGAAAAGGCGGGAAGATGCACTGACTGCCTGACCCTGTCCTGTGTCCTTTGCAGCATGTTTCCCGCTGAGTCCAGTACTGGCAGCTGAGCCCTTGTGCGCATCTAGTGGGGAGCAGCCAGATGTTGGCCAGCACAGAACACCTGGCTGTAGTGCCTTGGCCATCAGCAGGTACATTTGCTGAGGACTTGGAGTTTGTCAGCTTGGAGGTGGCTTTTTCTTACACACGTCCTGTACTCTGATGACCTGGGGTGTCTATGCTTTTGTCTTTACTTAAAAATGAGCCCAAGCCTTAATAAAATCATGTGCTGAACAGTCTATGTATGTTTGTGTCTGACACTGTTGAGAGCAAGGGTAAGTCATGGAGCCAGCTGACCTGGGGACAGAGCAGGGAACAACCTAATGGGGGCAGTAAACTGGTGGCTTGAGGGGATCATAGGCTCCCTCCTGTTCTGCCTGCCCACTTGGAGAGGGTGGCTCTGGGTAGGGACCAGGCCTGGAACAGGCTACTGCAGCCTCCTGTGTGCTAAAGCCAAGACAGTGTCCACCACAGGTCTTGCTTAGCTGGTGAGTCGCTCTGTGAGATGCTACAAGGGTCAGAGACACTGCTGAGCCTTGGTGGTACCTCTTCCTGTTCCATCTGGCAGGGTGGGGTGGCTACCTCCCCCCCACACCCTGTTCTAGCAGCCAGGAAAAGCCATCACTGTGTTTTTAGATTCCTGCCTACGACCAGCTCCAGCCATTCCGGGGGGACCAGTGATGATAGCTCCAGACCCTCTGACAGAGAGAGGCATGTGGCTGGCAGCCTTACAGCTCTCTGCTTCAAGGGGATAAACTGAACTCAGCATGTGTCCTATGATATCCTTTGGTGAAATGTGGGAAGTGCCGTGGTGCACGTGTGTTTTTGGAAAAGTTGTGCCTTTTTCATATTTGTCCAGTGTGAGCTCACCCTGAACATCTGAAAAGCCAGTAAGGCTGCCATGTGTAAAAGGTTTGCCACCTAAGTGCTGAGAGCTCTGAGGGGTGAGGACTGTCTCTGGGGATTTCAGGCAGCTCAGGTTCCCACTACCCCCAGCCCCTCCCATCTCACTGTCACAGGTTAAAGTCTGGATGCAGGAGAGATGGAGCAGATAGTGCAGAATGCAGGAGCTCTCGCCCACCTCTGAGGAGAGGGTGTCGGATGTGCTGTCTTTGGGGTCACATGCCCAGGACTGTGACTGTACCTGGGCCAGCAACATTCTGCCCTTGTGGGACATGTGTGACAGCAAGTGTATGGGGTGGAGGCTGTGGTGGGCACTGGTGTGACGCTACCATGACACTGCCATGCATGTCACTGCTGCTGCCTCCATTAGTTGATTTTTTTCTTGCTTGGGCTAAGCCATAGGGCTTGCTGGAAACATTTACTGTCCACATGTTTGGCCTGGTGGCAGATGATCTTTAACTTCCTGAAAGAGAAAGCATTTATTACATTTATGTGAGATTTTTTTAACTTTGTAGATTAAGATGAACTTTTATTTCATTCAAGCCTTAAAACATGCCTCCCTCTTGAAAATTAGTAGAGTTCTCTATTTTAGATGAAAGCCTAGCCAGAAGGTGCATTCACTGACAGGGGCCACTTGGTGAGAGGTCCTAGATCACCAGCCTCAGATCATGCTGGTGATCCCACCCTCCTATTCACCAGATTTGAGGGCACACAGCAGATGTGGCGAAGGGAGACAGTGCCTGCAGATATGACAAGATATCTTCTGGGGGCCACCTCTCTTGTGGATGAACTTCAGCAAAAAAAAGGATCCGAGTGGAAGGGGTCTCAGATGCAAGGAGGAATATGAGTAGAGAAAACAATAAGTAATGACTAAAACAAAAAGCATGTAGGATTTTTAATTTTTATTTTGTGACAGACAGAGGGACAGATAGGGGCAGACAGGAAGGGAGAGAGATGAGAAGCATCAATTCTTTGTTGTTCATTGATTGCTTTCTCATATGTGCCTTGATGGGTGCAGCAGAGCGACTGACCTCTTGCTCAAGCCAGCGACCTTCGGCTCAAGCCAGTGACAATGGGGTCACGTCTTTGGTCCTACACTCAAGCCAATGACCTTGGGGTTTTGAACCTGGGTCTTCCGCATCCCGGTTCGAAGCTCTATCCACTGTACCACTGCCTGGTCAGACTATGTAGGATTTTTTAAATGGACAACAGTGGAGCATGAGTATACAGTGTAAAAACAAAGTGGAGTGCCGTGGCCACAGCACCTGCCCTCTGGCCTCAGACCAACACTTAATACGCTGAGACTCTGTCTGCAGTGGCTCGGTCAGGAGTTAATAAGTTAGCACTGGAAACTGCAACCCAGTTGGGAGCTCCACCACAAGCCCTCACCCCAGTACTGCCTTGTTGTGCCTGGGAAGTGCTGGTGCAGTGTGCCCCCCAGCCATAAGGAGACCTTCACTAACCTGGCAGAAAGCCATCAGTGAAACAGGGAAAAGCTCTTTCAGATTTGTTTTCCTGTCCTAGGTTGGGCCTTTGGGGTCCCGGAGCTCAGGGGCTAAATGCAGACAATGCCAAACCAGGTATAAATCAGAAGTGCCCAATGCCTGCAGCAGCCAGTCTAGGAAACCAGCCAGCCTGAAGTGCCCAAGACGTGATAACTGCCAGCTTCCTTAATTCTTGCCCCATTTCCAACTGAGGACCAACTAGAAAAAGCCAGATATGCTTCCCTAACCGCCCTGGCCCCATCATAGGTCCCTCTGCTGCCTGACTCCCTACCACATAAGCTCTGCACACACAATTCTGCTCTCATCCCACACATCTACTGAAGCCAGGTGCCATAACTGCAACCTTGGGTGTTCACTGACAACAGATGAGCTCGTGTCCACCCAGCCTGAGACCAGACGGCAGTGCAGACAGTGCAGGCGTCCAGGACTGAACCAACCAGCGCTGCTACCATCACTCTGCGCAGTGACAGTTCTAAGAGGATGTGGTGCGCCCCAAAGCCCTCTGGATAACAGATACAGAGGCTCTGTGCCGTGTCTTGGTCTGTGGTGTATGTACATGAGTGTGTACACATGTCAGATGCACAATGAAAGTGTAGATCACACCCCACTAAGAATACACAACACCAGCCCCTCACACACAGTATTCACCATGCATCAGCCACTACTTCTCACCTGGGTTCCCACATGGGGACACAGGGCTGTCCTTCCGACTTGCCCTCGCATGACTGCCCAGGTCTGTCAGCTGAAGTGGAGGAAGTTGCGGCCCTCCTGTAGGTGCAGCGACCTCAGATTGTCCTCAAATGCACCTCCTGTAAGGTCCTATGAGAGCAACAGATCTGGCTTGATCCTGGCCTCCCGCAGCCTGCAGAGTCCCCACAGAGCCTCCCACTGGGGCTTGTGGTTTCCTGTCGCCACCTGTTAGGAGGGGCCAGAACTGGAAACTGCAAGCAGTTGGCCACAGTAGCTACTGGGAGATAGGGGTTTTATGAGGTGCCCTACCCATCCTTGTTCAGCCCCTTCCGGAAGAAGGCAGCTGACCCCCACTACAGGGACTTGGGGAAGGAAGCAGAATTTATAGACAGTTCCTTTTCACCCCTGTGTCAGGGAAGACCCAGTTTCCCTCCTCCGGACTGATCCTGGATATCCCCTCCCCTCTGCAGGGGCCACAAGCAGGTTATCCCTAGGGACAGAAACTGCCACTCTACACTGCTGATGGACCCCTCCCTTCCTCCCCTCCCACTCTACCTGCTGTGCCTTCAGTGGAAAGAGAGTTATGATCCTGTGAGGAGGGTCGGGGTACAGGAGGCAGGCTCTGTCCAGACCTTACATGTGATCCTACAAGGTCCCTGAGGTGACCTCAGGGTAGGCGCAGGACTTGGTGGGCAGGTCCCTAAATGCTTTAGTTTCATCTGTGCATCGGTTCTGGCTTTGGCCAGGCCACCTAACCCCAACCCTAGGCCCCGGCCCTGACTTCTACACCCTAGCCTTCCTGCAGCCGTGGGCTCCCAGCTCCCAGCCCCAACCCTCATCCCATGCTCCTACTGCCTCAATAACACAGCTCCCAAAGACACAACCAGCATACTGTAGAGTCCTTGGCCTTGGGCAGCATGTGGGAGGGGCCAGTGTTGCTTAGCTACCATGTTTGTTCCTCTCGGGTGTCATCTGTCCGGCCCAATGCAGAGAGTCTTCTTGGCTCTGCACACCCTGGGCCATCACTGCTCCTACTGCTGTTTCTACTGGTTGTTGCTACAAGTATTTAAAACTACATCTGAAATTTCCAGATTCTGTCCTCTAGCTGCTGTCCATTCTCAAACCCCTTTTTCTCTTCCTATTTTCTCTTTGTTCCCGAGATTTCAAAGGAAACACCACTGCTGAGATCAGCCTGGAGTTTGGCCCAGAGATTGTTGACAAAGGCCCACAGCTCTGGGCTTACAGAGGGGCCCAATGGGAAGGAAGGCCTGTCCCAGACCTAGAAGGGTCTCCTTAACAAGATAGCATTACAGTTAGATGCTTCTATAAATTGGCATAGCCCATTCAGAGAATAAAAAAGCCAGACAAATCAACAAAGGATTATAACCCAGCAGGTATGGGTAACTTCTACAGCTGTCAGAGGCATACAATCCCATAGATAAATGGGAGAGACCTGTTTAGAAATGTCACAAAAGGGGAAATCCACATGCCCAGTAGATATAGGAAGGTGCTCTGCTTTATCGTTAATGAGGCCTGCATCTTAACACTAAACCACAGAGTGCCACACCCCCCACCCCCGACTGGGTAACTGGCTCCAGTGTAGTCGATGAGCCTCTGGCCTGGGATCCCATCCTGCCTCTGGATTCCCTCTGGCCTGGCCACTTTGGGGCATCATCTAGTGAAGTAGAAGATATGGCCACCCCACGACCTACACTTCTACTTCCAGGACTTGACCTGGAGAAATGGCAGGTGAGCATCATTATCTTCAGAGCAAAGGCCCTGGAAACCAGCTCCCAAAGGCTGAGCCAATGAGACGTTTACCAGCTGAATGCTGAAACACCAACCAGAATGGACAGTGGAGAGACCAGCCCCCAGAGGATATACAAAAGTGGATTTCATTCACATGAGCTACAAAACCAGGCAAAATGAAACCGTATGGTGTGGGGGTGCAGTCATTCGTCCATGGCCCTGTGAGGACTAGTGAAGAAATTTCTTGTAGGGACAGCACTGGAGCATTGCTGTGCCTGGGGTGGGTTTGTTGACCCAGATACCGCAGCTCCTGTGAGGCCATTTTATACATCCAGTTTGCGGTGATATGTCCTCTGTTCTAATAAAATTTTATTCAAAAAAGCATGACAAAATGGCCATGTTTAGGCCAATTTCTGAAGGTAGTTAATAGTTCATAATAAAAAAGTTTATTTTTTTTCAAGCCGAGCTATCCTCGTGCCTAAGGCCGATGCTCAAACCAAATGAGTCACTGGCTGCAAGAGGGGAAGAAAGAGAGAAGGGGAAGGGAAGCAGATGGTCTCTTCTCCTGTGTGCCCTGACTGGGAATCAAACCCGGGACGTCCACACGCTGGACCAATGTGCTCTCCACACTGACCAGGGCTAAAAAAACTTTTAATCAAGGAAGAAAACAAAATTCTGGAAAAGAACAATGAAAAAAGACTAGCTTTACTGAATGGTAACCATTGTAAAACTAAGTGAGTAGTGGTGCTGGGACATGACTGGACAGACCAAGAGCCCAAAGTGGACCCACATGTATATTCATATCCAGCACACAAAGAAGGCCTTTCATTACTGGAAAAGAAATAGATTATTCACCCAATGATCTTTGGACAATTGAGTATCCAGATGGAAAGAAAAATATGGATTCCTACTTTCCAATCGTATCAAATCGTACATGAATTTTTTTTTAAATTTCACAATGAGGAATTACTGTCTTAGAACGAGAAAGCCCCCAAATCCATTAAAAATGGACTAATTTGATAATTAAATTTCTAAATAGCAAAAATATAAATTTAGTTAAATGACACAAAAACTCACACTTATCACAGAGGTTTGTTTTTTTTTAAAGAAACATGAAAGACTAATAGAAAGTAGGCTAATTAAAAGAATAATTTACCAAAAGGGAAATAATAATGCTTATAAATATGTAAATAGATGCCCTCCTTACTCACAACATGACACTGCTGACTGGAGCTACAACCTTCCTGTCTTCACCTGCAATTTCTAAAGATGGTAGATTTGCGCTCACTGCTGAAGAAGGCTCTCTGGTGGCAGCATAAACTGGCACAGCCTCCAGGGATAGAAACGGGGGGGGGGGGGGTCAAAACCAACAGGAGACTCTTTGACCAGCAGCTTTTAGAAGTTTATCACACATATGTAGCCACCTAAACAAAATTATGTGTAGGTAAAGATATTCACTGCTGCACTATTTTTAATAATAAACAGTAGGCCCTGGCCGGTTGGCTCAGCGGTAGAGTGTCGGCCTGGCGTGCGGGGGACCCGGGTTTGATTCCCGGCCAGGGCACATAGGAGAAGCACCCATTTGCTTCTCCACAACCCCCTCCTTCCTCTCTGTCTCTCTCTTCCCCTCCCGCAGCCAAGGCTCCATTGGAGCAAAGATGGCCCGGGCACTGGGGATGGCTCCTTGGCCTCTGCCCCAGGCGCTAGAGTGGCTCTGATCATGGCAGAGTGATGCCCTGGAGGGGCAGAGCATCGCCCCCTGGTGGGCAGAGTGTCGCCCCTGGTGGGCGTGCCGGGTGGATCCCTGTCGGGCGCATGCGGGAGTCTGTCTGACTGTCTCTCCCCGTTTCCAGCTTCAGAAAAATACAAAAATAATAATAATAATAATAATAATAATAATAAACAGTAAAAATGGCCTCAAGGTCCAACACTCGTCTGAACCTCCCACTTTCCTGTAGGAAATACACATTAAACAACAGAACCCAAAGAAACCCTGCATTTGACAATGGATTCTTATCTATGACAACAAAACCACAAGCAACCAAATTAAAAAATAAACTGGACTGCGTTAAAATTAAACACTTGTAGATCAAAGGACACCTTCCAGAGAATGAAGAGACAATCCACAGAAGAGGAGAAAATGCAACTATTCCTGGGTATTTGCAACTATAAACAACTCTTGTGACTCATCAAAAGAACCTAATTAAAAATGGACAAAAAATTTGAATAGACATTTATCCAAAGATCTACAAATAGCCAACAAGCCCATGAGATGCTCAACATCATCACATCATGGAAAGGCAAATCAAAACCCCAGTGAGAGACCACCTCACACCTACGCCATATAGAACAAATATTAGTGTGGCAGACGGGGAAGTCGGAAATCCATATGTTGCTGGTGGGAGTGTAAATGGTGCAGCTGTGGAAAATGTGACAGGTCCTCACAGAGTTTGGGCTGCCACCTGATGCAGCAATCTGACTCCTGGGTACACGAATAAAGACATGTCCATGCAAAAGTCTATATGTGAATGTTCATAGCATTGTCCCAGTTGCCAAAAAGGCATGCCCATGAGGTTGTATTCTGTTTTTTGACTGTTCAGCCAATGTGAGCCTGTATTATCTGTTGCTGTGTAATTTAGCAGCCTAAAACACCACACTTTTACCTCACAGTTTCTGTGGGGCTAGAACGCTGGACCAGTTCTGTTCACGCATGGGGGGCACGTGGAGCCCTGAGGCTCTCCAAGGGAGAGGCTCCTCAAGGTCAGCCTGCTCTCACAGCCACTTTCCTCCCAGTAGGGCGACTTCTCCAAAGTGGCACCTGGAGCACGGGGCAGAATCTGACACCTCAGAGCCTGAGCTTGCCCAACACAGCTGAAGATGTCCACTGTCCTCAAGTGTCTCAGCTCAGGCCCAGGGGAAGCGTCATCCTTCATCAGGACACAAGTCCCTGGCCCACCAGCCACACCTAGACCCACCTGGCTGGGCCCCAGCTTGGCCTCTGCAGAAGTGCCTGGACTGCACTGTAAATGGCAATTAGAAGCTCTGAGTAAATTCCAGTCAATGCCAATGGGGGTTGGGACCTAAACAAACCACCAACAAAGCAAGATGCTCCCCTTCTCTGCCGTGCTCCATGGACACATGGAGCCCTGGTCCACACAGAAAGTCACTGAAGGTCCTGGCCAGTGGAGTAGACAGAGCTTTGCTGTGCAGATGTGCAGGGGCTGCAGGGTTCCTGAGCCTAGGGCTTGTCCTGCGTCTTCACTTGAAGTGGGGTCACAAAGGCATATCTTATTGATCTCTTCTCTGCTGTTGTCTAACTGGAAGAATCCCTTGTGCAGAAACCACCGTCTCCAGGAAGGCCTCTGTCAGTGCACACTGATTAATGAAGTTCCAGTGCAATCTCTTTCATAGGTTGGAAGCTGCTGGAAGCAGTGGCCTGTGTCCTTATCTTTGCACCCTCCCATGACCCCCAATGGCATAGCACAGGGCTCTACTTACTCATCAGCCATCATGCCCTCTTGGGGACCCTTTGGTGCACAGCCCTGCCACACCTTAGCCAACCTGGGCCCCCACAGTGGGGTGAGTTAAGGACTCAAAAGTGAAAGATGGTACCTGCCACACATGTATACAAATCTATGTGAATGGAATGTCTTTATGACTGTGGGGAAGAACTTCCTAAATGAGAAAGTTTGTAAATGCCACTGCATTCAAGTAACTTTCTAGGATGGACCTGTGAAAAAAAGTCACAATAGAAAGAAAATGCTTGCCACCAACAAAGGAGCCCCCCAAAACAGACAGATTGAGGAGCATGACCATGTCACCTACTGTGTACAAGGCAGGGCATCTTCCAAGACCTGCTGAGAGCCAGAAAGACGATTCATGTCTGCTCCAGAGTCTCAAGAAGGCCCTGGCCAGTTGGCTCAGTGGTAGAGCGTCGGCCTGGCGTGCAGGAGTCCCAGGTTCGATTCCCGGCCAGGGCACACAGGAGAGGCGCCCATCTGCTTCTCCACCCCTCCCCCTCTCCTTCCTCTCTGTGTCTCTCTTCCCCTCCTGCAGCCAGGGCTCCATTGGGGCAGAGTTGGCCCGGGTGCTGAGGATGGCTCTGTGGCCTCTGCCTCAGGTGCTAGACTGGCTCTGGTCGCAACAGAGCGATGCCCCAGATGGGCAGAGCATCGCCCCCTGGTGGGCATGCCGGGTGGATCCCGGTGGGGCACATGCGGGAGTCTGACTGCCTCCCCGTTTCCAACTTCAGAAAAATACAAAAAAAAAAAGGTCACAACTGCCCTGACCTCATTTCCAGGCTTTAAGCAACCCAGAGTCCACTGACAGGTTTTATCATGTGGGACACTTGACGGTGGCACATGACTCAGAGAATGAGTGATTTCAATGACTCAGCCACACAGGTGAGTGAGAACTGTGTTCTGGTCTCTCGCTGGGACCCCAAAGTAAAGCCTGGAGCTAAGAAGCAGGCACAACCGTGTAGGCACCATGTCCCTGTGACCATACAGAGATACTGGTTTTACAGAAATGTGGCCCATTTTACGAAGGCACCATAGCCATGGCCTCCCCGACACCCTGGATGCCCCAAGCCTGGCTAGAGGTGACTATTATTCTGTCCCCTATACCCCATGCAGGTCACCCTTCTGGAGCCCTAAAGCAGCAGTCACCACCTCCCATCCTAGCCCATGGCCTCCTGTGGCACAAGACCAGAGCTGGCCTAAGACAAAGTGGGTGCCCATGGCTGCGTCACACGTCCACCACCTCATAACCCAGGGCTTGTCCCAGGCACATGGTCCTTGTGTCCCATATCCACAGTGCAACATTTACCAGCTTCACGCAGATGACAAAGGGAGGCTGGGCAGCTCGGAAGTGCAGGATGGGCACTCGGGGCTTGGGCCTTTCCTGAGAGATGAGACAGGCTGTGGGTTCTGCTCCATGTTCCTCCAGCGTCTTCTGCACTGGGCAGCTTCTGCCACATGGGGCATATTGCCCGCGCCCCTGCACTTACAAGTGGACTTGCAGGGCTGGACCCGCCATCCATCACCCCCCACCCGGCCACCTTACAGCCACCACAGAACCAATCCAAGGTGGGTGACAGGGAGACCCAGACATGAGCAGGGTTCTCCAGAAGAAAATGAAGGTGAGTGCAGGTCACTCTGGGGGCTGTCTGCTGGGCCTGGCAGCTCTCTGGGCCCAGGTGGCCTTTCCCAGGGTGTCTACTCAAAAGACTCAGGATGGCATCCTACAGGCAGACCAGGCATGGTGTGGGCGACCCCGGTGCATGATCAAGCCCCACCCCCAGAGGCCTTGGGGCTCTTGGGGTTCCCACACACCTGAGAGTCCTCGTAACAGTAAAAACCCTTCTTTATCTTGTTCTCATCCACGTCGCAGAAGGCGACTACCTGGGGAGGACACAGGATGCCAGTGTCAGGGACAGTGCTGCTGGATATGGGGTTGTGGGAGGGAGTGGAGCAAGGGGAGGGATGAGCCTACCTTTCTCCGAGCCCCTGCTGTCAGGCTGCGGTAGAGCCTGCGGCCCTGTCTGCCTGCATTCCAGATGGTGAAGGTCGCCCAGTGTGGCAAAACCCTTTCTTCCAGGAAGCGGACACGGTGGGTCCAGATAGTGTGCCTATGGATGGAAGGCGGTGATCCAGGTGGGTGGGGCCTTCAGCCCCAGCCCCACGTTCTCTCCACCCCTCAGCCCAGTCTGGCAGTTCCTCTTGGTCCATACCCCCTGATCTTTGTCACCTGGGGCAGCCCCCCCCCTCGTGCACTTGTGAACCCAGAATGACATGCCAGGTTCAATGGCTGCACCTGCCCTCATGGCCCCTCAGGGACCCTAGGATGCACTATTCTCATGTCCACACACTCAGGAAGTGTGGCAGACCCAGGCATATGTCCTTGGGAGCCAAAGGGAGATCTAGGCTACCCCAATGTTAGGTACCTATGACCATAGTAAAGTCAAGAAAAGTGATCTGGATACACCCTTCAAGCCACCACATGGCTCAGTGTTCCATGGATGCTGCCCAGAGGGCTGGGCTGTCTTCTACAGGCAGAAAGCCTTCATCAGCCTCTTGCTACACGCAGACCTGGAAGTCCAGGCCTGGCCATGGGGTATGCCACTGCCTAAACCCCAAGTGTGGTGGGGAGACCATGTGCACCTGTCCTAGTTTGATATGTTTTAACAAAACTAGTGCTAGGCGAGTGACTTAACATAGTGTCAGTCTTTCTGTTAGGTTCCAACTGTTGGGCATTTCCTGTGGCCTTGTCTACCTACCTTGCACTTTAAAGTAGAATGTTTCACAGTTGTGTTGTGTGGCTATGGCTAGAGCTCTTAAAGATGCTAATTTCTTAGTCGTGGCCACTTAGCACTTCATCTTCAAAAGAAACACACTACACCATACACACCCCAAGCCAATCACACACCATGCACACCCAGCCACACAGCCTGTGGCTTTGTCAACATCCAAGAGAACAAAGTTTCTAAGAACAAAAGAACAGTGAATTTCATTGAACTTCATGCTAGTGAGTTCTAGCAAATTTATGAAATCCTAAGCAAAGAAGAGAGCAGTTTCAGTCACTTTAATGCTTCTCTCCTTTTAAACAGAGAACATGGGTGGGACAGCCCAGTGTTGAGAGGCACTGCGTGAGGTCTGCTAGTTCACGGTGTCTGGGCTGGGCAGAAATGGGAGAGGTCCTAGGGTCCCTGCCATGGGTATTGGGGGGTGGGTAGGGTGACATGCCTAGTACACTTGTCTTCCTCCACAGGGTAAGCAGGTGAGAAGGAGCTATAGACACGAGGCCTATGCAGTCTCACCTTCTGTTTAGAACAGGGTCCAGACACTTCTGTGACTTGAATTGTTTTTTAATGTTTTTCTTTTTCTTTTTTTTTTTTTTTACAGAGTCAGAGAGAGGGATAGACAGGGACAGACAGGAACGGAGAGAGATGAGAAGCATCAATCATTAGTTTTTCGTTGCGCATTGCAACATCTTAGTTGTTCATTGATTGCTTTCTCATATGTGCCTTGACCACGGGCCTTCAGCAGACTGAGTAACCTCTTGCTTGAGCCAGTGACCTTGGGTCCAAGCTGGTGAGCTTTTGCTCAAACCAGATGAGCCCACGCTCAAGCTGGCCACCTCGGGGTCTCGAACCTGGGGTCTTGGCATCCCAGTCTAACGCTCTATTCACTGCACCACCGCCTGGTCAGGCGACTTGAATTGTTTTTAACCAATTTTCTTCAATTTGAGGTAAAGATTGAATGAAACTCCCATCAAAGTGCCCCGTGGTTTCTGTGGACATTTATAACGGTATAAAATGGCCCAGAACAGACCTTTGAGGATATCAGAGCTGCCAACCAGACAGCTTAGAGCAGGCATCCCCAAACTATGGCCCACGGGCCGCATGTGGCCCCCTGAGGCCATTTATACAGCCCCCCGCCGTATACACCTGGAAGGGGCACCTCTTTCATTGGGGGTCAGTGAGAGGAGCACTGTATGTGGCAGCACTCCAATGGTCTGAGGGACAGTGAACTGGCGCCCTGTGTAAAAAGTTTGGGGACCCCTGGCTTAGAGCCTCAGGAATTAGGTCAGTGTGGGGCCCACGCAGAGATGGCCACCAGACCCAGAGACAGTGGACTGGGTTGGAGCAGGGAGGATGTCCTGTAAACAGTCCTGTGGGGAGGAACAAATCTGACCCCTATGTCATACTGCTCATGGCATGGGTTCCAACTGTGGGTCTCAATGTGGAAGGAAAACAAGGCTCAGAGGGATGTGGGCATTTAAATGAATTCCCTGTGCCTTGCAAATCTTCTTAGGGGCTCCCATGTGAAAGTACCACACAGCATGGGCCAGGAAAATCATGAAACTGCCATGAAGACATCTGCTTTGGTTAAATTCCTCTTCAGAAGTCCCGTTTTCATTGTTGTTTTTATTAGCTCTTTTTTAATTAGGGAGAGCACACTATTAGTGTCTTTCACACCCCTCCCTACCTGCGGGTGGACGCAGTGGAGAGGTTTGCGCAGTGGGGCAGTGCAAGGAACAATGCACAGGCTTCCCCAACCCGCAGATGGGCATTTCTGGAACTTCCTGGGGAGGAACAGCAGTGTCATGGACACAGCCCTGCACTGGGCAGCCACAGGCCTGGAGATCAGAACAGAGGTGGTAGGAAAGCCTTGGCCAGCAGGAGGCATCAGCACCAGCGGGAGAACGCAGTCTGCAGCACGGTGGGGACAGGAGCAGCAGAAATTCACCTAACACTTAAAGAGGTAAAGGGTATTGACTGTTTAGAAAGAAATTACACATAGTGTAAGTATAAAGAACTGCTGAAATGGTAAATGCCAGGCTCAGGAGAGCAGTGACTATGCACTCGGCAGGAGCAGGAACCTGGGGGAGAGCAGGAGGTCGACGGGTGAGTCATGTTTTATTTTAAGACTTTCCTTTATGCTTTTTGATATCTGATGTATTTCAGTGAAAATCATCAAATGATATAAAGGCTGATCATTCTCAATTTATAATAAAAAGGACAAGAATTGGAGCACGCTCAAATGGAGGGCTTTTGGGGAAAGAATTAGAAGGAATTCAATTCTTGACAACCTCAGGGTATAATTAAGCTCATTATTCTGTGAGGCTTTTCCACTCACAGCTCAAAGACTTTAATCCATTACAGAAACTAACATGAGATCACTTCTTTTGTGTTGTAGGTGGCAAAGCCTCATGCTTCATTCAGAACAAGGTGAGGCGGGGGGGAGGTCCCAACATGAAAGACATGTATTGCAATGCAAACAGGACAAGGATGAGAAAGTGTGTGGCCAAAATGCTCTGGCCTGCTGCCCAGTCCTTCCTAGATATGCAGGCACAGCTCACACCATGGGCCAGACAGCACTGTGGTCACCACCAGTTGCACACAAAGATCTCTTCACTCTCACACCATAAGACCTCAAGGGAACGCACATTTCACAGCTCTGCAGATTTGTGCCTAGGCAGCCACCTTAGTACCTCACTCACCTGAGGTTTCTATTTATGTATTTGGGGGGGGGCGTGGGGCAGGATTACTTCCTTAAGGAAATACTTCTCAGATATTTTTTAAATTTTTTTTTTAAAGATTTTATTTATTCATTTTTATTGGTGAGAGAGAGAGAGTAAAGAGAGAGAGAGAACAGGGGGAGGAGCAGGAAGCATCAACTCCCGTATGTGCCCTGACCAGGCAAGCCCGGGGTTTTCGAACCGGCGACCTCAGCGTTCCAGGTCGACGCTCCATCCACTGCGCCACCACAGGTCAGGCTATTTTTTAAATTTTAAGGAAAATATAATTTAGACAGAGTGAAGTGCGTGGATCTTAAAGGGAATTATTTCTTCCTTAACTCTTTGATACAATATATTAATAAACCCATCTGGCTTGGCCTTTTCTTCATGGAAAGTTTTAAAGTTACAAATCTAATTTTTTTTTTAGATTTTATTTATTCATTTTAAAGAGGAGGGGGGGAGGTAGAAAGAGAGAGAGAGAGGGAGAGAGAGAGAGAAAGAAGTGGAAAACATCAACTCATAGTAGTTACTTCCTGCATGTGCCTTGACCGAGCAAGCCCACGGTTTTGAACAGGCGATCTCAGTATTTTAGGTCAACGCTTTATCCACTGTGCCACCACAGGTTAGGCACGAATCTAATTTTTAATTATTTACACTTTAAATACCTGTTGGATCTGTAGGGATGTCTCCTCTTTCATTCCAAATATATCGGTAATCTATACTTTCTTTTAAAAAATCAAGCTTGCTAGCCTGACCAGGCGATGGCACAGTAGATAGAGCGTAAGACTGGGATGTGGAGGACCCAGGTTTGAAATCCCAAGGTCACTGGCTTGAGCGCAGGCTCATCTGGCTTGAGCGTGGGCTCACCAGCTTGGGCATGGGGTTGCTGACTTGATCATGGGATCATAGAAATGACCCCATGGTTGCTGGCTTGAGCCAAAAGGTTGCTGGGTTGAAGCCCAAGGTCGCTGGCTTGAGCTAGGGGTCACTCTCTCTTTTGTAGCCCCCTCCCCCGGTCAAGGCACACATGGAAAGCAATCATTGAACAACTAAGGAGCTGCAATGAAGAACTGATGCTTTTCATCTCTTTCCCTTCCTATCTGTCCCTCTTTCTAACTCTCTGTCAAAAAAAAAATCAATCTTACTAGAGGTTTGTCAATTTTATTCATTTTATTTCAAACAATTCTTGGTTTTGCTGATATTTTGGTCTTGACTGTCCATTTTAAATTTCACCTTCTTCCACTGTTAATTTCTTTTCTTCTGTTGACTTTGAGTTTACTTTGCTATTACTTTAGTAACTTTTAAAGGTGGAGACTTAGATAATTGCTTAGTTTCTTTTAATATAAGCTTTAAAAGCCATAAAATTTTACTGTAAACTCTGCTTTAGCTAAATTCCACAAATTCTGGCATACTTAAATTTTCATCACACTGAAAAATTTCTAATTTCTTGATTTTTTTCTCCATGATTGCTTCATTTTCAAATATTTTGAATTTTCTTTCATCTTTTTAAATTTTATTTTAGAGAGGGGGGAAGCAAAAAGTATCAAGTCCCATAGGTGCCTTGACTAGGCAAGCCCAGTGTTTTAAGCCAGCGATCTCAGCATTCCAGGTTGAGGCTTTATCTACTGTGCCACCAAAGGTCAGGCATACAGTACTTTGGATTTTCAAAATGGCTTAATAATTTCTAACTGAATTCTGTGTGGACATGAAACATAACCTGTATGATTTCAGGCATCTGATATTGATTCAAATTATTAGTCCAAAGTATTATCTGTCTTGCACTTGAAAAGAATGTCTTCTGTAGTTGAGTCTAGTGCTGCATAAATGTCAATTAGATCAAGTTTGTTGAGAGGTTTTCAAATCTATTTCATCCTTAAAAAATTTCCCCTATCCTATTAATTTATGAGATAAGAGTGTTAAAAATTCCAGCTATAATTGTGGATTTGTCTACTTCTCCCTTTATTTCTATCAGTTTTTCCTTCTTGTATCTTGGAACTCTGTGATAGGAAAATGCATGTTTATAACTGCTATGTTCTATGAAAGGACCTTTTCTGCATGTGTGCACTTGTATTGAGAGCAAACTCCCAAACGATGCTTCACTAAAGCTATGACATCAAAATTCAGATTTCACAAAGATGAGAAATCAAGTTCTTTTGCTTAAAACTGTACAAAATAAACCAAGCTTTATTTTTGAATAGCTCATATGCAAAAGTTCAGGTACCTCCCAAGTCAGTATGGATGCTGCAATCTGGGATCCCCACACAAGACACGCACAAATTAGTGTCACACATCACTGTGACAGTGGATATTAGACCTCCCAGGACAGAGGATTCCCAGTTGAGAAGCCACAAACTTCTGACAAGTCTCACACCTTCCAGGGAAAGAACAGGATCAACTTGACTTTCAGAACCACCAGTGCACATCCCTGCCTGAAACTCTTTACATTCAAAGAATGCCCTTGACAACAGACCCGTTTGAAGAGTCCATTCCTTCATGTTCCAAAAGTGAACAGCATTATGATGGAGGAACTGAGGGACATACACCTGTGAGAAAAATGTAACATGCACACATCCATGTGCACACACACGCAGCAGACAGTTCCAACCGAAGAAACAAAGACACACCTTCCTTTTTCCAGCCTACCTGCATGCCCTGCACGCTCCTGACCCACCCCTCGCAGTCAGCCTCCAGTGTACACCTGCCGCAGCGGCTCAGGCTGGTGGCCTTGGAGCCTGTGGAAGATGTGAGCCATGCCTCACGGAAGAGAAGAGAAAGAGGGATTGGGCTCACCTCCCTGTGATGCCCCAAGCAGGGGTGTGGCCCAACCGCTGTCCACTAAGCCATTCCCTCTGTTGGGGTCGGAGGAAGAGGGTGTCCCCTAACCCTCCTGCAGTCATGTCAGAGGCATCTAGGCCTCACTTCATACACATGAATTTTATCTCAAGTTAACCTCACACTGGACCCTGGGCCTTGGCCAGCCCCTTGAAGTACACAGCACCTCCGCCCCATCCTGCTCTCGTCCTGGGGACCCGCATACTCGAGGATGTAGTGTGTGGCTGCGCTGGGGTGGTAGCGGTACAGGAGGAGGCTCTGGTCCACCCGGACGACCCCGCCGCCCTTTCTGAGGTGCTCATAGAAGAACAGCAGGTCCTCAGGCACGCCCTGCAGGATGGAGGAGAATGTGTTTGCTCTGTGCACACGCACAACATGCCTGTGTCGAATACTTTGTGTTTGCATTCATTCAGGCAACTGGAGATGGGGCTCCTGCCCAGGGTCACAGGCCGCTTGGCCCCCCTTGATCCTTGAAGTTACAGCCTGTTAACAATACACCAGCTGCCCAGTGTGTGGACATCACCAGGCAAGAGTGACCACACAAAGCTCTTTGAGACAAGAAGGTGCTGGAAAAGAGGTGTGGTGGGCCTGGCCAGCGGGGTAGACAACAGCCCCCCAGCATCACCCTCACACAGCCTCTAACTTGAACCCTGGTAATCTTTGTTGCTGGTCCACTGAGACACCCTTTCCCCCTTAAGGCACTGTGTTCTGACAGGTTCTGCAGGGTTTTCCACAGTGCTTTTCCATCTTGTGAGAACTCAGGTCCCCTCCCTACCCAAGTCTGGACAAGACGAGGAAGGGGCAGCCCTGCCATCTGCTCACCAAGGCTCAGATCAGAACCTGGGCATAGGGGGTCTGTGGCCCCCTGCTGGTTAGTCTGCGGCTGGCAACCTCAGGGCTGATAAGGGATTCCAAGTTGGTCCCCTTCCTTGTTTTCAAGTTCAAAAGTGAAAATCAGGAAAGTGGAGGGGCTTGTATCCTGGTTCCTAACAGCAGGTCAGCAAAGGTGCATCCAGACAGGATGCATCCAGAGTGAAGCCCAATGACAGCCTGGAGACAGTGCCGAGACACATGGCTCTAGGCAAAGGCTGGTTTCCTGACAGTCCAGCAGCCATTTCTCACCAACTCCAGCCTGTCCTACTTCCTTGGCTGGCTCTTAAAATCTGAGCCTGATTCAGCCAAGGCAGTGCCAGCTCACGGCCATGCTGACTGCTCCCAATAAGCCTGTGGCTACGTAAGTAACCTTGGCCTCTCCAGAGCCTTCAGCCTGCCATCCAGCTCCTCCACCTCCCTAAGAGGAAGGCAGCCCAGCTGGCCCCTGAGTCTCAATGTACCAACAGAAAGGTCCAACAGGGTAGCTGTCACCCTCAGGGAAGAGGAGACTTTCAGCTCCATACCAGCTTCTTGGCCAAGACCATATGCACCGGCCTGAGTGGAGTCAGTGACACACCAACACACCTCTCTGCTGCTGCCCAGGCCTGCACACTGCTCAAAAGGGGTGAGTGCCACACCTGTAAGCTAGCCAACTCACTGCATTTCCTAGCTCAGATCTCATGCCAAAAGTCAGCACTGAAATGCTGTGGTTAGCACCTAGTCTGTTCACATTGGTCATTTCACAAAACAGAGTGAAGGTCTTATTGCTCTGAAATCCTTTGGACAGAATTTGGGATAAGCAGAATCAGGGCATGTGCAGGGAAATCCCAGAGTGCAGAGACCATAAATGGGAGAAAATACCCACAAGCCAGTATCTGACACAGAGCACCAACAATTTAACAATAAAGTGACAACCCAGTGAAAAAAAAGGAAAAGATTTGGATACTTCATAAAATAACATAATTAAGGCCCTGGCCGGTTGGCTCAGCGGTAGAGCGTCGGCCTGGCGTGCGGGGGACCCGGGTTCGATTCCTGGCCAGGGCACATAGGAGAAGCGTCCATTTGCTTCTCCACCCCCCCCCCCCTCTTCCTCTCTGTCTCTCTCTTCCCCTCCCGCAGCGAGGCTCCATTGGAGCAAAGATGGCCCGGGCGCTGGGGATGGCTCCTTGGCCTCTGCCCCAGGCGCTAGAGTGGCTCTGGTCGCGGCAGAGCGACGCCCCGGAGGGGCAGAGCATCGCCCCCTGGTGGGCAGAGCGTGGCCCCTGGTGGGCAGAGCGTCACCCCTGGTGGGCGTGCCGGGTGGATCCCGGTCGGGCGCATGCGGGAGTCTGTCTGACTGTCTCTCCCCGTTTCCAGCTTCAGAAAAAAAAAAAACATAATTAGCCAGTCAGTGCATGGAAAACCATTTGACCTTCTCAGTCATCTCAGAAACGCAAATTAAGACACAGTGAGAAACCATGGAAACTGACCAGGACAGTGGCACTACCAAGGCTGACACCAGCTGGCAAGGAGACTGCAGAACAGGAGCTCCCAGCTGTGGTGGGGCACTCATCCTGCAGAGAAAGGTCCCCTCTTTCCTCTCCCACAGTAAGCCAGGCATGAGTATCTTTCCAACAGATACAAAGCAGATCTGGAAAGTGGTGCTGGGCAGTAGTCTTCCTGAGCAAGCAATCCCTTCAGTGGCCATGACAAGCCTTCTCTAGGCCGTACCCAACCAGGCCAGACCTGCCCTCAAGAGGGCAAGTTGTTGGTTCTATACCAACAAATGCCATTTTTGGTACTTTTCTTCTCCTTTGAGGGCCTGAAATGTTGTCTATGGGAACATCCAGATTCCTCAGCTGGGATGTCCTGTGCCAAGGCCCCACGTCTCGCTGTCTTCCTGTCTGCACCTCAGCTGGCCCTGTTGCTTCTGCCACTGGCCCCATATGGACTCACCTCCTTACTAAGGTGGGGGAGAACTATGTGAGGATCATTCTCCAGATCTGGTGCTCGGGGTACCTGTGTTCCCTGCAGAGGGCACTCCATGGAAAAACTCATCAGCTCAACCCAACCTTGTTACTGCGGATGGCCTAAAGGAACCATGAAAACATTCTATGTCTTCATTGTCCTAGTGGTGGCTTCACTTCTATCTCTGACCTGCCTACTCCCTTCCCACATTCCTCATTTGCTCCAGCCACAGCCCCAACACAGCCATGGTCCCAGTCCCTAGTCCTGGATCTCTGACCCTGGTTCCTGAGTCTTAGCACAACAGGAGGAATGGGCTTCTTTTTTTTTTTTTTTTTTTTTTTTTTTCTTTTTTCATTTTTCTGAAGCTGGAAACAGAGAGAGACAGTCAGACAGACTCCCGCATGCGCCCGACCGGGATCCACCCGGCACGCCCACCAGGGGCGACGCTCTGCCCACCAGGGGGCGATGCTCTGCCCATCCTGGGCGTCGCCATGTTGCGACCAGAGCCACTGTAGCGCCTGGGGCAGAGGCCACAGAGCCATCCCCAGCACCCGGGCCATCTTTGCTCCAATGGAGCCTTGGCTGCGGGAGGGGAAGAGAGAGACAGAGAGGAAAGCGCGGCGGAGGGGTGGAGAAGCAAATGGGCGCTTCTCCTGTGTGCCCTGGCCGGGAATCGAACCCGGGTCCTCCGCACGCTAGGCCGACGCTCTACCGCTGAGCCAACCCGGCCAGGGCCGGGCTTCTTTTTTCTCTAAGAGCTTCTTCTCTAGGCAGAATTACCTCAAGCTAAGAGGCCTGATGCACTTCCAGATCCTGAGACTGCTTACGGCCATGATCTCAGGATGCATCAGACTTAAATTTGTTGTTTCCATGCAAAGTCTCCTGGTGAGCATTTCTGTGTTGTTGTCTGTGACTGTGAACAGCAGGGGCTTGGATTCAGTTCCAGTGAGAGCTATGGATGTTTGTAGCAGGGAGACTCACAGAGAATCCCCTTGCCCACCTGGTTTAATTTTAGGGAGAACCTACTGGCTGAGAGGTTGTCCCCTAGAAGACAGCTTAGCAGCCTCTCCTGCCTTAGTCCCTGTAGGGCACTGCAGCATGTGCACAAGGTGTCTCCACTCATGAATTTGGGAGAGAAACAGGAACACAGGGATGGTGCCCAATAACTAAGAATCGTAACTGGCATGCCTCCACAACAAAGTGAGCACAGTGGGGCTGATCCTGGGGACACAAGGGCTGGGCAGCCTTGCTGGTGGCAGCCTGATGTGGCGGGAGGTACAGGCTGAGGCAGCCCCTGGTTTATACTCCAGTGCAGCACTGGGGCTCTGGCTTGTAAACCCGAGAACAGCCCTGCTCCTGCAGGATATGTTTGGGTGGCCATGAGGGATGGTCTGGCCAAAGTGCAGCAGGGGAAGGGGGCAGCAGAGGAGTCAGGTGCCTTCCTTCAAAATGAGGCTTCTGCAAGCAGCAGGCAGAGGGCTGGGCGGGATCAGGTAGGGTTCAGTCCACGTGGCCCCTGTGCAGTCAGTGAACCATACACTCAAAGCCAGAAAGACTGTGGCCAAGGTTCCAGGATAGATGGTAGAGTCTGGCTGGAGTCACTGTCTTCACTTCTGGTCTAGATTCCCCAGATCCTCAGGAACCCTGTCCCTAGACCCCTTGCCAGCCTCTGTATCCTGGCTCCATCTTGACACCAGCCCCAGCAGTACAAGGGGTGGGGTATTACAAAGGTCAAAACAAGACAGGAGAGGTGGGCCTTGCCACATCTGGTCTCCTGCTTCCAACCGTGGAAACTAGACCTCATGTTCTCAAAGCCAAGTTAAGGGGATTAAGGGAAAATATACTAACCTTAAGGTTTGCTCTTTTTTTTTTTTTTTTTTTTTTTTTTGTATTTTCTGAAGCTGGAAACGGGGAGAGACAGTCAGACAGACTCCCGCATGCGCCTGACTGGGATCCACCCAGCACGCCCACCAGGGGGCGACGCTCTGCCCACCAGAGGGCGATGCTCTGCCCCTCCGGGGCGTCTCTCTGTTGCGACCAGAGCCACTCTAGCGCATGGGGCAGAGGCCAAGGAGCCATCCCCAGCGCCCGGGCCATCCTTGCTCCAATGAAGCCTCGCTGCCGGAGGGGAAGAGAGAGACAGAGAGGAAGGAGAGGGGGAGAGGTGGAAAAGCAGATGGGCGCCTCTCCTGTGTGCCCTGGCCGGGAATCGAACCCGGGACTTCTGCACACCAGGCCGACGCTCTACCACTGAGCCAACCAGCCAGGGCCTCTTTTTTCTTTTTAAGTGAGAGGAGGGGAGATACAAAGACAGACTCTCGCATGTACCCCAACTGGGATACACTCGGCAACCCCTGTCTGGAGTCAATGCTCTGCCCATCTGGGGCCATGCTCGCAACCAGAGGTGGATTAAGGTTGGTTGAGGCCCTGGGTGCAGAAGAAAATATTGGGCCTCTTAGTAAAAGAGAGACAAGCAAAATGAAAATACATGTTAACCAGATTTTTAATTTTTAATTTATTTTTGTTTTGTTTTTAATTACATTCTCTTATTATTTTCAATGTGCCATGCTTTGCTGCCTTTTTTTTTTGTATTTTTCTGAAGCTGGAAACGGGGAGGCAGTCAGACAAACTCCCGCATGTGCCCGACCGGGATCCACCCGACACGCCCACCAGGGGGCGATGCTCTGCCCATCCGGGGCGTCGCTCTGTCATGACCAGAGCCACTTTAGCGCCTGGGGAGAGGCCAAAGAGCCATCCCCAGCGCCTGGGCCATCTTTTGCTCCAATGGAGCCTCGGCTGCGGGAGGGGAAGAGAGAGACAGAGAGGAAGGAGAGGGGGAGGGATGGAGAAGCAGATGGGTGCCTCTCCTGTGTGCCCTGGCCGGGAATCGAACCCAGGACTTCTGCACGCCAGGCCGACGCTCTACCACTGAGCCAACCGACCAGGGCTTAACCATATTTTTAAATAAATAAAGCCCTGGCCGGTTGGCTCAGCAGTAGAGCGTTGGCCCAGTGTGTGGAAGTCCCAGGTTCGATTCCTGGCCAGGGCACACAGGAGAAGCGCCCACTTGCTTCTCCACCCTTCCCCCTCTCCTTTCTCTCTCTATCACTCTCTTCCTCTCCAAGGCTCCATTGGAGCTAAGTTGGCCAGGGTGCTGAGGACGGCTCCATGGACTTTGCCTCAGGCGCTAGAATGGCTCCAGTTGCAGCAGAGCAATGCCCCAGATGGGCAGAACATCATCCCCTGGTAGGCATGCCAGGTGGCTCCAGGTTGAGCACATGCAGGAGTCTCTCTGCCTCTTTGCTTCTCACTTCAGAAAAATACAAAGAAACAAACCAAAAACATTATGTACTATATTAAAATTGCACATATGAAATTAAACTTGGTGTCATTAGAAAAAAGTTTAAAGTTGGGATTTTGTAGGGCCCTTCAGAAGTCAGGGCCTAAGGCACACGCCTGCAGTTAAATCTGCCTCTGCTCGCAACCAAGCTATTTTTTAGTGCCTGAGGCAGAAGCTCCACAGAACCATACTTAGCACCTGGAGCCTATGTGCTCGAATCAATCGAATCATGGCTGCAGGAGGGGAAGGGAGGGAGGGAGGGAGAAAGAGAGAAAGAAAGAGAGAGAGGAGAGAGAGAAGAAGGAGGGGTGAAGAAGTAGATAATCGCTTCTGTGTGCCCTGACTGAGAATCAAACCTGGGACATTCACATGTCAGGCTGACGCTCTACCAATGAGCAAAACAGCCAGGGCCAAGTTTTGCTTTTTAATTGGGTGTAGCAGTGTAGGGAACAGTGAGCAGGTCAGCAGCCAGGTCTCCATGTCTAGGTCAGAGGCCACAAACCAGTGTGAGCTGAACTCCTGCCCAGTTTGGATATGAATGTACAGGGGCCGTCTCCCACTGGGGGGTGGGTGGGACAGGGACAGGCTGCTCCTCTCTCGTTGTCCATATACTAAGCTCCCCCTCAAGCAGCTTTTAAACCAGGATGAGGTAAGCTGGGGCCGGAGCCAGGGCAGGTGTGAGTTAGGCAGGTGCCCCAAGAGCCCACAGCCTTCACACAGCGATCCACTGCTTTTGACAAAACAAACACAGTGCCCTGGGACCAGCTGACAACTGGGACACAGCAATGTATGGCAGGGGAAGTGCTGGGAGACCTTTACAGAAGGTGATTTCCTAATTCCTGGACTAGGTCATGACATCTACCAGTCGGTAGGGCAAGGGTAAGGGGGACCCATTCTCAGGAATGACAGCACCTCCCCCAACCCCAGAGGAGGATTCCACAAGGGGACCCGCACTTACCCGCCCACCCTCACTGAATGGGCCCACGTGAGAAAACCACGCTCGAGAGCAGAACCAGGTAGGCATGATCACAGTTGGGCCGTTGGAGGTAAAAACCTAGAAGCAATGAACATTGGCAAAATTAAGAGAGAGCAGGAGACCCAACCCAAGTCATCTCTAGGCTTCCAGGCAGCACAAGAAGACAGTGAGGGAGTCCTGGATAGAGACACAGTTCATAAATGGAGTTGCTGGTGGAGGATAGGGTCTCTCCAACACCCTGCATGGGGGCTGGAGAGGGCAGGGAGGTAGCAGCAAAATTGTGGCTTTCCCTGGATTCACTGAGCTTGAAGAAGGAGGTCACTCCCAGCACGGGACACTGGACCGTGGCACCCCCACTGGGCCTTACCACCTGAGTCCTGTTTCCTCCTTACAGCACTGGAAACAGAGTAAGTTGTGGTGACAATGACACGGCCTCCAACACCACCAGTTTTCTCCCACTCCACTCATGCAAGCTGGACTGGGCACCCTTGCACCAGAGCAAGAAGTGCCCAGGCCACAGCGGCTGCATCTGCCATGCACAGTGTCACCCCTTGTCTGGCTTTCACTCCCAGCAGAGCAGCTGGTCCTCTCGACCTTCAGGAGTTGGGCCCTGTAGCTCCCACTGACTTCCCTGCAGCTGGGGGTCCTGCTGGGGGCTGCCTGGCCCAAGTCCACCTGGCTGTCTTCCCACCACTGTGCACATTGACCAGAGAAAAGGATAAGAGATTGGGAGGCTGAGTCCAAGGCCCCTATGTGCTCACGGTGGCTCTTATTTAGGAGATCTTCTCCTCTCTGTGCTTTCATCTCCAAACCCATCTTTTCAGCTTCCCTTTGAGGGAGGGGGGGAATGAGGGAGAAGAGAGGGAAGATTTTTTTTTTCTGAAAGTGCAACAACAAAGCAGGATCAAAGCAAATTTCACTGGTCTCACATGTCTACAGCCCTCCAGTGATTCAGGTTTCCTTAACACTTAATTCACATGGAATCATTCAGATTATACCTAATCGCCCAGAGCATAACACCTATAATTTTTCAGGGCTGCTTCTTCCCAGACATTTCTTAGAGCACCACACTCAAGTCTTATTGACCCCCCACCCCCAAATCCTATTTGAACAAGACAGGACAGTTTCCAAAGCATTTCGTGATGTTTTCTCAAAAGAGAACAAAGAGATAATTTGTGTTTCAGAGCATTTCTGGACTCTCCTCCTTCTCACTAAGCTTCTGGGGTAGGGGTGCTGGGGAACTCAAGGCACTTACTCTTTCTTGCCTCTCAGATGGACTGGCATCTCCTCCAATAAACACATCCTAAATTAACTCTGAGCCAAATTTGGGGTGATTTTGGAGGGCTGCAACTATAGCTTCAACAGAAAAAGCCTCGGATGACCTCATGGTTGTTCGGGGGTTCCCTGGTTGTCACAGCCTCTGCTCTGAGCCCAGCACATGGGATGTGGGACTTGGGGACCCATTCTTGCCTCCCCAGAAGCAGGGAGGCCATCTGTAGCTGTTGGTTTCCTCTCTTTCTTCTCCAATCAAGTGAAACCAAATGCAATTCTTAAGCAAAAACTTTTTATGATGAATTTCTCAGGATTGGAGGTTTAAAAAAATCAGTCAAAGTAGAAAACAAGAAAAACCTGATAAAACACCTTCCCTAAAATGACAGGATGTGCAGCCTTTAATAAGCCATGACTGTTTTCATGTAAAATATTTATCCTAAATCATGAAATATTGTGTCTTTTAAATTAACATATATTTGATTCAAGTAGTATAAATTACAATAATCCCCAAAAGCTAGTTATTAGGGGAAAAAACTGGGACTTTGCCCATCAGGAGTATATAACAAGAGCGGTGAGCGCTCTGGAGCCGCACTGGTCTGTGCCCTCAGCCTGTGCTCAGGAGGAGAGCACCCACGGCACCTCGGGGGGTGAAGAGCAGGTAACAGTGAGGCCAGGGTCTGTGAGGACAGGGACACAACAAAGTGCGGCCCTGCCCCAGCCTTCCAATAATTTCATGTTCTCTACGAATCTGAGTGGCTGAGCTGAACCAGAGAGACAGCCTGACCAGGAGCAGGGCTGGGACTCAACAGGTGCCTGGGACCAGGTAGGTCTCCTTGCTCTGTAGGCAGCATGGTCTAAGGTGCCCACACCAACCAAGACTCACCATGCTGATCCTACCAGCCCTTGAGTGAGGGCAGGAAGCTGAAGACAGAAAGGCATGTAAATATATATCTTATTAAGTATTATATAGTACCATATTTCCACAAAGACTTCTATTTCATATTTTTTCCTAGAGAAAAATTGACTTTTTTTGTGTGTGTGTGTGTGTGTATGTGAGAGAGAGAGAGAGAGAGAGAGAGAGAGAGAGAGAGAGAGAGAGTGTGTCAGATTGGGACAGACAGGAAGGGAAAGAGATGAGAAACATCAATTCTTCGTTGCGGCTCCTTAGTTGTTCACTGATTGTTTTCTCATATGTGCCTTGACCAAGGGGGCTACAACAGAGCGATGACCCCTGGTTTAAGACAGCAAACTGGGGTTCAAGCCAATGACCATGCGGTCATGTCTATGATCCCACGCTCAAGCCAGCGACCCCACACTCAAGCTGATAAGCCCATGCTCAAGCAGGATAAGCTCATGCACAAACCGGCAACCTTGGGGTTTCGAACCTGGGTCCTCTGCATCCCAGTGCAACGCTCTATACACTGCACCACCACCTAGTCAGGCAAAAACTTGACTCTTTAACTCAAACATGTTCAACAAAGACCTTCAAAACCCTACTCATGGTGTGCTGGACCCCAGGAGTTCATGTATGCACACACTGGAACCAAAGCCTGGGACATAGCAGGGGGAAAGGTGTCTGGAGTGATGATGATACTACCCAAAGTGACCCAGAAAAGAAAACACCCAGCCTAAAGTCATGGAATTTCAAGGGAACCTAGATAGCCAAAATAATCATGAAAAACAAGCAGAGGGTTGGAGGACTCATTTCCCTTAAAGTCAGAGAGTTTCAAAACTCAAAGCTACAGTAATCAAAAGTGTGGATCTGGCATAAAGACACAGACCAACAGAATACAGGAGAGAGGAAAAAAATATACCTTCACATGTAGTCAGTTGATTTTCACCAAGGGGCCAAGACCACTCAGTGAGGAAAGAACGTCTTTCTAACAAATAGTGCTGAGAAAACTGGACATCCACATGAAAAGAGTGAAGTTGGGCCCTCACCTAACATCATATATAAAAATTAACTTGAAATGAATTAAAGATTCAAATGTAAGAGCTGCAACTATAAAACTCTTAGAAGGAAGCATTTTGTGACTTTGGATTTAGGCAATGGTTTCTTAGATATGATACCAAAAGCATGAGTAACCAAAGAAAAAAATGTATAAATTGGATTTTATTAAAATTAAAATGTTTTGTACCTCAAAGGATGCCATACAAAGAGTAAAAAGATACCTCACAGGATGAGAGAAAGTATTTCCAAACTATATCCAACACAGGTCTAGTATCCAGAATGTATCAAGAGTGTCTAGAATTCTTCAAAAAGACAACCCAACTTTAATGGGCAAAGGACTTGAATACACACTTCCCAAAGAAGATATACAAATAGCCAATAAGAACATAAAAAGATGCTCAACATCACTAATCATCAGGGAAATGCAAATCAAAACTGAGTTACCACCTCACATTTATTAGAATGCTACTGTAAAAACCCCCCAAAACAAAAACAAAACCAGAAAACAGTCTAAGTGTTGACAAGATATGCAGGAACTTCAAGATGGTACAGCTGCTATGGAAACAGCATGGCAGCTCCTCACATGCTAAACACATAGTTATCATGGGACCCAGCAGTTCCACTCCTGGGCATTTGCAAGAGACCTGAAAATGAGACAGGGCATGGTGATGTTCACAGTAGCCAACAAGTGTTAAAACCTGGATGAACTCTGAAAATGAAGTCAAACAAGAAGGACAAACACTGTTTGACTCCACTTACATGAATGTCCATAAGAGTAAATTCATAGACACAAAGCAGTTAGAGGGCACCAGGGGCTGGGGGATGGAAGATGGGAGCTAGTGTCTTGGGGCGCAGGGCTTCTGGTAGGGAAGACGAGGAAGTCCTGGAAGTAGACAATGAAATGGTTGCCCAACAATGTGGCTGACTGTACAGTGTCACTGAGTTATTCAGTGTCTGAAATGGTAACCTTTGTTATGTACATTTTCTCATGATAAAAGAAGATGTGACCACAAAAGGAGAGGTCAGAGTGATGTGGCCACAAGCTAAGGGATATGCACCTCTAGAAGCTGAAAACGCAGGAAACAGGCTCTCCCGGAGGCTCCAGAGGAACCAGTCCTGCAGCACCTTGATATTGGCCCAGTAAGACCCGGGTCAGATATCTGACCTCAGAACTGTAAGATGATAAATTGTATAATTAAAAAAAAAAACACTCAGCAGGACTCAGCATGGTTGGAGTTAGGGGGCATTTTTGTGTCACGTCACACAGTCTGGACGCTGAGGGGCGAAGGAAGGAAGTATCAGCAAGTAAACAATGAGATGAATCCTTGCCCGCTGGCTGCACAGGTGTCTCTGTGAGGCTCTTCTAGGTCTGAAGGATGCAAATCCACAACATACAGACACATGGGGACCTGGGGAACAACAGGCAGGACTGCCTGAGGGACAACCAGATCTGCTTTGTTGTGACCACGGAGGCCTCACCTGGGTGGGGGACTTGGGAGGGATGCTTATGTCCACAGAGGGAGGCGCAGTGGGAAGCACAGAAAGGCACCAGCACCCACATTCAGGCTCAGCACATACACCCAGCACCACCTGATGCAAGATTGTCTCCATACCATATGTTATCTTAAGAGCGATGAGAAACGAAAGAATTAAAATGGAACAAAAAAGCAAAGTAAGCACGAGTTTGGGGGCAATTTCTTTTAGTTCCATCAGCACAAGGACAAATTGGCTAGTCCTGATGGTTTCCTTCAAAATCTTCTGTGTTCTTGCTTTCAACAGTCATTCATTATTTGTCAAGTCTCCCTCCAAGAGGCATGTTATTTTTAGCTCTAAAGCCCACGTTAATGCTCAGGTATAGCTGAGCACACAGGAGTTAGCTCGGCAGCAGACCTGAGCAACAGCAAACACTTGTTATGAGAACTTCCCCACTTATTTCAAGAATCCTGCCAGCCATGATTCTACAGACTGGATGACGTCTTACTCTAAATGAAACAGTTTATGTTCACGCCTTACCTCTCCTACATCACAAAAAGGAAATGGCCATTCAACAACACACAGCAAATGCCCAAGAAAATGGCCTTTTGACGCAAAGGCCAGGATTAGAATGAACAACACAAACTCACAGGGCCAGCACATTTTAAAAAATTTATTTAGAGGAGGGGAGGCAGAGACAGACTCCCGCATGCACCCCAACCAGGATTCACCTGACAAGCTGCCTATGGGGCGATGCTCTGTTGTTCAGCAACCAAGTTATTCTTAGTGCCTGAGGCAGAGGGCAGGGAGCCATTCTCAGTGCCCAGGGCCAACTCACTCCATTGGAGACATGGCTGCAGGGGCAGGGGGTGTAGAGAGAGCAAAGTGAGAGGCGTAGGGGTGGAGAAGCAGATGGTCACTTCTCCTGTGTGTCCTGACCAGGAATTGAACTCGGGACATCCACACACCGGGCCAACACCCTACCACTGAGCCAACTGGCTAGGGCCAGGGCCAGCACATTCTAATTGGTACATTTCTCTTCCAAAGGGCGTTCACACTGGTGGCTTCCTCTCCCTGATCACCTGCATATTCCTAGGCAGAAGGCTGGCTTGGTCACATTTAAATGAGTCACACAATACACCCCTGCTGTGGTTTTCTTTTGCACTGGGACTGCTGTTGTACAATCATAGGATTACTCAATGCACTGGATTAGCCACAGCTTTTGCCATGTCAGAGGCCAGAGGCCAGGACTGCACCAGCAGCAGCGATCTGCTGACCCGTGCACGCAGCTGGCACATCATCAAAACCACGTAAGTGAGAGTGCATGAAGGAGAAACACCTTTGTTGGGTAAACTTGTTTCTTTTTAAAAGCATATGTATCGCAAGTGAGGGGTGGGAGGAGGTTATGCACTTATGAAATTTCAAAAAAAAGTTTTCTTAGGAAATATTGCCATTTAAGTTTGCCATACACCTTGCACACAAAGTCACAGGTGACTGCATGAGGCTCTCAGTGATTCCAAAGGCTAGAATCCAAACGGCAAGGACTGCAGGAGATCAAATGTAGGTTATGACTCCGGTAATGACTCCTGTGCTACCCCATCCTTTGTGGTTCTCAAGGCCTGGCCCCTGGGGACATGTTAGCTAGGTTACCTTGGCCACCACTCAGCCCCGGCTGCCTGTGAAAGGCTCTGTGGGGCAGAGCCTCTGCTCAGGTGACTGAGCTACACTGGGGGAGGAAGAGAGGAGATTTAAACCACCCACCCAGTCTGCTCTGCCTGCTCCATTGTGAGATAGGGTGCTTTGCACAAATGACACATATCGGAAAACTTCCAAAAAGTTATGTGAAGGTTAATGTAAAAGTAAGCAAATGGGAAGAGCAGATGCCTTCACACCCAGCTCCACCCTCACTGCCAGGCTCTGGTTTCCCCAGAGACACAAGGGTCTGTCAGTGACGCAGACCCCTCTCCGGAGTCAGTCAGATGCTGGCACATTAACGGCACTGTCGTTTGCCTCACAGGCAGTCAGTTCTGCCCTCACTGTGCAGTGCAGTCCTGGACACTGTGGACATGAGTGGCCTGGCTATGTGCCAATAAAACTATTTGCAAAACAGTTATGCACACTGGTCTAACTGGTAAGGAGTGGAGGTTTGGCTTCAATTTAAATGAATACAGCTTCGGCCCTGGCTGGTTTGCTCAGTGGTAGAGCATCAGCCTGACGTGCAGGAGTCCCGGGTTCGATTCCTGTCCAGGGCACAAAGGAGAGGTGCCCATCTGCTTCTCCACCCCTCCCCCTCTCCTTCCTCTCTCTCTCTTCCCCTCCAGCAGCCAAGGCTCTATTGGAGCAAAGTTGGCCTGGGCGCTGAGGATGGTGCCACGGCCTCTGCCTCAGGTGCTAGAATGGCTCTGGTTGCAGCAGAGCAACCCCCCAGATGGGCAGAGCATCACCCCCTGGTGGGCATGCCAGGTGGATCCCGGTCGGGCCCATGCAGAGGTTTGTCTGACTGCCTTCCCGTTTCCAGCTTCGGAAAAAAAAAAAAAAAATTAAAACAGCTTCTTGACTGCTGAGCTTGGAACAGGCCTGTGTCCCCACTCCTGTCTCCCCCATTGCTGGGGTTTGTGCGTAAATGAGGTGCAGAAAATGCGGAGACAGCCCCCAGTGAACTCAGAATTCTTGGAACCCAAATGAACTATCCCAAGAGGCATAAATGCTTTCACTGTGATTTTTTACATTCTTAAATGTTTAGGTAAATTACGGGTAATTGAACCTGCTGAAGAGGACTCAAGCTCTTCCCGGTCCAGCAGAGGGTGCTCGGGGCCGCAAGCAGGAATGGGAAGCATTATTTACATCAATTTTTGTCTCTTCTTCACTCTCAAGCTGTCACTCCCTGCTTGTGTCAGCAACTGAAAAAAATCAGACAACCCAGTTTCTTAGAATTTTGTCTAAAGGAAGGGTTCCCCAGCGAAGCCTTGCAGGCCCAGGCTGCTGTTCTGGGGGCCTGGGAGTTTGGGGCTCTCCTCTTGTTTTGCACCAACAGAAAGTGCACTTTACAAAAATGAATTGTACGTAGCTCACAGATGTTAACAGTCTATCCCAAAGACCTCAGATACAGAACACACTGAAACAAATTCCATGAGCCACCGGCTGACCTGTCCTTGGTTCTTAAAAAAAAAGGAGCAGGAAAGGTGCGTGGATATGGACGGGCACTTTTAAATGCTTTCAGTACTTAAAAAGAAGAGAAAGGATTATAGATTTAAAATGAGCTCTTCAGAAAGAGAAGCCTTGTAGTTAGAGAAAGAACATGAAACAGTTAGAGAAAATTAATGGACCTCATTAGCTGTATCTCAGCAGGAAGTGATATGACTCTTACAGAAAAAGAGCAGTTGGCCCTGGCCGGTTGGCTCAGCGGAAGAGCATCAGCCTGGCGTGCGGGGGACCCAGGTTCGATTCCCGGCCAGGGCACACAGGAGAGGCGCCCATCTGCTTCTCCACCCCTCCCCCTCTCCTTCCTCTCTGTCTCTCTCTTCCCCTCCCGCAGCCGAGGCTCCATTGGAGCAGAGATGGCCCGTGCACTGGGGATGGCTCCTTGGCCTCTGCTCCAGGCGCTAGAGTGGCTCTGGTTGTGGCAGAGCAGCGCCCCAGAGGGGCGGAGCGTCGCCCCCTGGTGGGCAGAGCTTCGCCCTTGGTGGGCGCGCCGGGTGGATCCCGGTCGGGCGCCTGCAGGAGTCTGTCTGACTGTCTCTCCCTGTTTCCAGCTTCAGAAAAATACAAAAAAAAAAAAAAAAAAAAAAAAAAGAGCAGTTTATATGACTCATTTCCAGATTCTTGTGGCTTATTATCCTTTTTTTCTAAATTTTAATTTGCTGACTATCTTTAGACAGATAACAGGTTTTCCAGTATTCTGACATTCTAATACTCACATAGCAACAAGAATAAACTTTGATGTGAAATCCAAAACCTATGGCTTCTGGATTTAACAAAGGCACAGACATTAATAAAAAGTTTCCTTTCTTAACAACGTGTTAGGGAAAGTTAGTAAGTACCCACTATTCTACCATGCTAAAAGTTGCTAGTTTATATGGACCTATACCACAGATATCACTTTATGATACTCCCTTTAAATAAGAAAATGAATTAAAATGGTACAGCGTAATCTGTTAAAATATGTCAGATTTTAAATTTCATGAATGCTGGTTGATGAGAATTAGGTAAAAACCATTGAGCTTGAAGGATACCAAATTTCAATTTTGAAAATTCCATTTAGAAAAAGCAGTTCTTTATATGGCAGTATCACAAGCATCGCTGTGTGGGACACCTCTGTGTTATACCAGCCCTGCACCTTATAGGGCCAGGGTGCCTTTCCAGGCTTCTGGAGCCACATGCTGGCTGGGTTAGGGTAGCTGGGGTTGGGTAGCTCCCCCCCTCCCCACCATCTGTGCTGCCCCCACCCACCCCTCACAGCTGGTTTCCAGTTTGAGTTCAGCTCATACCATGTTGCAGCTCAGGGCCAGCTCCTGACTGCCTGCAGGACAGCCCTACCCAGACAGTGCCTCTCAGCTTTCCAGACCCAGCTCCCCACAGTGTGACCCATCTCAGACACTGCCCTCCAGTTCCTGAGAGCCGGGACCTGCCAAGCTGCACCACCTGTCCTCCCACCCCATCCACCTCTAGCTCCATCTTACCCTGTCCCTAGTTTCCAGCCCTCTGGATCAGGCTCCTCTGAACCGCTGTCCCCTGTCCCAGTGAGTGCCTTGCACGCAGGGGTAGGGAAACCAAGTGCTAGAAGGATGAACCAAGCCCTAACTTCCAACATAAGATGCACCCTCTCCAGGGGAGAGGCCTCAGCCAACTCCCAGACAGGCACCACATACCTGGGTGAGAAGCTGGTCAGGCTCTAGCTGGTTGATCCAACGTGTGTATCGTTCCATGGAATTAGGGGGCTCTCTCCTCACTTGGCAACCTATGATCTGTGAAACAGAAGCCTGTCACTGTAAGGTTATGCGTACACATACTTGTATGTTTGCATTTCATATGGCATTAGCTAGCACTGGTTTAGGTAAAGGGGAAGAGGGACAGGCAGGGTTAAGGTGATGGACCCCATACTGGAAGGCCCTGAGCAGTGCATGTCTTACTCATCACTGATAACACTGGGGAACAATTTTTTTTTCATTTTCTATTGATGAGGGTTTAGAACTGTTTCTATTTATTTCTGCATCGCTGATTCGAAATCTGAAATCCGTTTTTTGGTGCATGCTCTAGTTTTTATGCAATTTTAATTTCTTTTTGTTACAGTTAATGATATGCATTGGTTTTTAAATTGCAGTTAAAGGGTAACGACTCTTGGATTGAACATAACCACAAGGCAATTAATGTTTTACAAACATCACTTTTACATAATTATAGTTGTTTTTAAATGTAAAAAATTATTATCTGATAAAAACACTCTTATTTTAAGATTGAATCATGGCTTCTTCGAGTAGGCGTAAATGTAAGTAAGAATAATCCTGACACCTTCTGTTATATATATGTGGCTGTTAGACACTTCAACGTCAGAGGTGCAGTATTTCATCACTTGTGATACGTGCATATATTGCCTATTTTCAAGTTCCCCTTGGCGATCAAGACAAGAATTGGGATCCTCATATTGTGTGTCATAATTATGAGAAAATGCTTCATGACTGGACAAAAGGAAAATACAAAGGAATGCCTTTTGGTATTCCCATGGTTTGGCATGAACCTAAGGACCACAGCAGTGACTGTTATTTCTGTCTGATCCATACAAAGGGTATCAGCAAGAAAAAACAGCATATGATCATATATCCTAATATTCCTTCAGCAATAAGACCTATCCCACACTCTGAGACACTCCTGCTTCCAGTTTTCAATGGTTTTATTTCTTCTAAGGATGAAGAAAGTGAACATGGTGATCAGGTTTATTTTGATAAGATGCATGAGGAAATGGTTGTAGAATCTGAAGGGTCTTCTTCTGATGCCAAGTAGTCATTAACCCCTCAGCAGTTTAGCCAACCCGAATTGAATGACTTAATAAGAGATTTGGGCCTATCAAAGAAAGCAGCTGAGTTATTAGCCTCCAGGCTTAAGAAAAGAATGTACTTCACCAGTCAGCTAAAGTATCCCATTTCAGGAAGCGTGAACAAATTTTTGTGGACTTTTTTTCCAAAGACAAATACTTTGTTTATTGTCATAATATCAGTAGTCTTCTCAGCCAGTTAGGTGTTACCACTTATAGACCAACAGAATGGCGGCTATTTCTTGACAGCTCTAAACTGAGTCTGAAATTTGTTCTCCTACTACACAACGGTAATTTTTTTTTTTTTTTTTTTGTATTTCTCTGAAGCTGGAAACGGTGGAGACAGTCAGACTCCCACATGCGCCCGACCGGGATCCACCCGGCACGCCCACCAGGGGGCGACGCTCTGCCCACCAGGGGGTAATGCTCTGCCCCTCCGGGGCGTCGCTCCCCCGCGACCAGAGCCACTCTAGCGCCTGGGGCAGAGGCCAAGGAGCCATCCCCAGCACCCGGGCCAACTTTGCTCCAATGGAGCCTCGGTTGCAGGAGGGGAAGAGACAGAGAGGAAGGAGAGGGGGAGGGGTGGAGAAGCAGATGGGCGCTTCTCCTGTGTGCCCTGGCCGGAAATCGAACCCGGGACCTCTGCACGCCAGGCCGACGCTCTACCACTGAGCCAACCGGCCAGGGCCACAATGGTAATGTTTATGCAGCGGTTCCAATTGGTTATTCAACTCATCTGTGAGAAGATTATAATGGCATAAAAATTGTCCTCGAAGGCCCTGGCCAGTTGGGTCAGTGGTAGAGCATCAGCCTGGCGTGCGGGAGTCCCGGTTCGATTCCTGGCCAGGGCACACAGGAGAAGCGCCTATCTGCTTCTCCACCCCTCCTCTCCTTCCTCTCTGTCTCTCTCTTCCCCTCCCGCAGCCAAGGCTCCATTGGAGCAAAGTTGGCCCGGGTGCTGAGGATGGCTCTGTGGCCTCTGCCTCAGGCGCTAGAATGGCTCTGGTTGCAACAGAGCGACACCCCAGATGGGCAGAGCATCGCCCCCTGGTGGGCGTGCTGGGTGGATCCCGGTCGGTCGCATGCAGGAGTTTGTCTGACTGCCTCCCCGTTTCCAACTTCAGAAAAATACAACAACAAAAAAATTGTCCTCCACTTACTGAAGTATGAGGAGCATAACTGGATCATTTGTGTGAATCATAAAATGGTATATTTCCTGCTAGGACAACAGAGAGGTTTCACAAAGTATCCTTGCTTTCTGTGTGTGGGGGACAGCCGAGCTCGGGAGAAACACTGACACAGAATGAGTGGCCAAAACATGAAGCTCTGGAAGTAGGGATGCAAAATATTGTGAATGAACCTGTAGTTAATCGAGACAGGATCATTTTTCCCCCATTTCACATCAAACTTGGCTTAATGAAGCAGTTTGTTCAGACTTTGAATAGAGAAAGTGAATGCTTTCAACATATTATTTCTGCTTTCCTGCCTTGTCTTTCGAGAAGATAAAAGCAGGTGTATTCGATGGACCTCAAATTCAAACCCTCATACGTGACGAAGAATTTGCCAGGAAGATGAATGAGGAGGAGAAAGTAGCATGGCAGTCTTTTGTGGCAGTTACAAAGCACTTCCTTGGCAGCAAAAAGGCAGAACTATGAACTTCTGGTTCAAAGCATGCTGTTGGCGGCCCTGGCCGGTTGGCTCAGCGGTAGAGCATCAGCCTAGCGTGCAGAGGACCCAGGTTCGATTCCCGGCCAGGGCACACAGGAGAAGCGCCCATTTGCTTCTCCACCCCTTCACCGCGCTTTCCTCTCTGTCTCTCTCTTCCCCTCCCGCAGCCAAGGGTCCATTGGAGCAAATATGGCCCGGGCGCTGGGGATGGCTCTGTGGCCTCTGCCTCAGGCGCTAGAGTGGCTCTGGTCGCAACATGGCGACGCCCAGGATGGGCAGAGCATCGCCCCCTCATGGGCAGAGCATCGCCCCATGGTGGGCGAGCCGGGTGGATCCCGGTCGGGCGCATGCGGGAGTCTGTCTGACCGTCTCTCCCTGTTTCCAGCTTCAGAAAAATGAAAAAAAAAAAAAAAAAGCATGCTGTTGGCTTTCCGCAACATTGGACATAACATGAGCGTTAAGATTCACTTCCTGAACAGTCACCTTGATAAGTTTCCCGAAAATCTTGGAGCTGTTAGTGATGAGCAGACTACTGCTGGAGCATCAAACGAGATTGTCCTCAACAAGTACACAAATGCAAGAGCTACAAACACAAATTCTTGCCTGAATAGAATTTAAATAAGTTTTGTGCAAATTTTATGATTAAAATAAGTGTTTTAATATTTTCTATTTTGAAATTGTAGACAAATTCTGATGCAATATCTTTTAGTGTATTAGTGTATTTACTGCATTATATAAATTATATTTTCACAAAGATGATGCCCAAGAAGACATTCTACTTCATTACATTAAAATAAATGTTGAAAATTTTACAATAAGATGAAAACCTAAAATCTTGAATTGCCTAAAAACTGTAGCTTACATAGTAAAACTAATGTCAGATTTCAGATCAGCACACTTGAATTAGGTAAAAACAAGTATTTTTGAGGATGCAACAAAAATTTTGTTCTCCAGTGTAATGCTTCCTCCTGTAATGCATTCAAATTTAAGTGACTGATGTACAACTTCAAACATCCAATTCCAGAAACACTCTTCTTGAACCTTAACTCTGAGCAGACGTGAGCAGGTCACTGCTGTGCCTCTAGGGCAGCAAATCTGAACAGTCCATTTCTTGCCTCCCGAAAGCAGTGACCTCTAAATAAACAAACTCACTTTCCCAGGGGCCACCTCCCTTGTCCAGGTTGCCAAGTAGTATCCACAAGGCCACCAGTCAGCCCATTGTGCATCCCAGAAGAAATCCTCGTTAGCTGAGCAACTCCCTCTCTCTGTCCTGGATGCCTGGCCCTGCCTTCTGGCTGTCCATTCCCCTCTACATAATAGCCTCACACCCCTGACCTGTCCTACTGTCCAACAGCAACTGGAAATGTCAGGGCCGCCTGCAGTGCTGCTGAAGGGTCTGCATGCAGTAGGTTAAGACATCTCTGAGGTGGCTCAGAGGCAAGCCTGGAAGGGGCTGTCCCTGCTGCAGCTGATGGGGGTCCTGACCTTCGGACACCAGCAGCACTAGGCCAGGAAGGCAGAGAACTAGACCTTTCTCCCCTTTGTGGCTGGCGGAGGGCAACTGTGTCTGCCCTCCAGTGAGGCCTGGGGCCCACAGAACCCCCAGGAGGTTCTCACAAAGCTGGCCATGGCAGTGACACTGACATGGGATCCCGAGACTGCACTGTCTCCACCTCACTGACCAATGAAGAAAACAGTAAGGCAGGGGTCCCCAAACTTTTTACACAGGGGGCCAGTTTACTGTCCCTCAGACCATTGGAGGGCCAGACTATAAAAAAAACTATGAACAAATCCCTATGCACACTGCACAGACCTTATTTTAAAGTAAAAAAAACAAAACGGGAACAAATACAATATTTAAAATAAAGAAGAAAATTTAAATCAACCAACTGACCAGTATTTCAATGGGAACTATGCTCCTCTCACTGACCACCAATGAAAGAGGTGCCCCTTCCGGAAGTGCGGCGGGGGCCGGATAAATGGCCTCAGGGGGCCGCATGTTGCCTGCGGGGCCGTAGTTTGGGGACCCCTGCAGTAAGGAAACTGCTCGGTAAGACCCACATCACTGGATAAGTCTCCTTATTAAGAAAGCACCAGAAGTCACACCACTAACATACAGCTCCTTTATGTGATGACTGACTTATATTAATGCAGTTATGTTCATGAGTTTGAGATGGTTTTGCTGGCTTGCCATTTTGTTGTTGGGTTTTTAATTATACTTTTTTTTTTGAAACTGGTAGATTCACATGTATTAGGAAATATAGAAAGATCCATGTGCCCTTCACATCTCTCTCTAGTGGCATCATTTTGAAAATCCCAGTGCACAGCTGCCATGGGGCTCAGGGACACCAGGGGTTCCAGCTCCATGAGGACCCCTCAAGTGCCTTGGTGGCCATGCTCACCCTCCTGAACTGGCAAATGCTAACCTGTTATTCCAGCCCTATGATTCCATCTTTCCAAGAATGCTGTGTAAATAATCATACTGTATGTAGCCTTTTGGGACTGGATTTTTTTTCCACTCCATGATTCTCTGGAGATTCATCCAGGCTATTGTGTATAATAGTTTATTCCTTTTTTATCTGGAAAATACTTCATACTGCAGATAAACCACAATTTGTTTCACCTGCTATAGGACATCTGCCTTATTTCCAGTTTGGGGCTGGAAATTATTATTTGTTATGAAGTACCATTAATGTTTAGTACCATTAGTTGGCTGTAAACATTCATGTATAGATTGTTGTGTGAACACAAGTCTTTGTTTCTTTGAGATGAATGCCTAGGAGTGTGATTGCTGGGTCACATGGAAGGTATGCGTTTGAAGTTTTAAAAAACTGCCAGACTGGCCCTGGCCGGTTGGCTCAGCGGTAGAGCGTCGGCCTAGCGTGCGGAGGACCCGGGTTCGATTCCCGGCCAGGGCACACAGGAGAAGCGCCCATTTGCTTCTCCACCCCTCCGCCGCGCCTTCCTCTCTGTCTCTCTCTTCCCCTCCCGCAGCCAAGGGTCCATTGGAGCAAAAATGGCCCGGGCGCTGGGGATGGCTCTGTGGCCTCTGCCTCAGGCGCTAGAGTGGCTCTGGTCGCAACATGGCGACGCCCAGGATGGGCAGAGCATCGCCCCCTGGTGGGCAGAACGTTGCCTCTGGTGGGCGTGCCGGGTGGATCCCGGTCGGGCGCATGCGGGAGTCTGTTTGACTGTCTCTCCCTATTTCCAGCTTCGGAAAAATGCAAAAAAAAACAAACAAACAAAAAAAAAACCTGCCAGACTGTTCACCTGAGTGGCTGCAATGTTCACCTCCCCACCCTTTGTCCATGGCCCAGCTCCTCCATATCCTCTATAGTCTTTGGTGGTGTTGTGTTGTTCTGTTTCGCCTTTCTGATGAGTGTGTGCTGACATCACACTGAAGTTTAATTTTCACGTTCCTGATGGCACGCCATGTTAAACCTCTTCCTGTAGGCTTATTTGCCATCTGTCCATCCTCTCTGGTGAAATGTCTTTTGTCCATTTTCTAACTGCGATAAGATATACCTGGTCATGGATGTACGTTCTTTTTACATATTGCTGAATTCTGTTTGTGAACCTTCCATAGTATGTTCCTAAAAACACATGCTAAACATATGGTAAATTAGAATGGCTCTTGGATTAACAACCTACCCCAGGTAAATCTCCCCCACACTTCAACTGACCAAGACATATTCTTTAACTGTCTATTGCATCAATTCTCAGGTCTTTTTGAAACTGGCTTGCATTGGATTGCTAAAAGAAAAGATTTTGAGGGGGAAAAAAGGAAAAATGTTGATCAAAAGCTGTGAGGTAGGAATCTTCCATTTCAAAGGTATTCCCAAACATGAAACAAAGAATCTTAACTTCCATAACAAACACCAAGGCACCCAGCCCCAGGACCACTATGTCACCAACAGCTGCCCAGGGGTGACAGACAGGCCAAGTGCAGGCCTGCCCCTGTGAGAGCTCGTCTCAGCCAGACTGTGAGGGTCATAGATGGATTCCTTCTTGATGGGACTGGACTCATGCCATTTCCACCAATGAAAGTGCAGCCACGCTGGGTGGCGTCTCACATCAAGGGGACGAGGTGGGGGATCGTAGGAACCTGGCACTTTTGAGGCCATAACTCTGTGACTTTAATCACCACATGTGTTGGTCCACAAATGAAGAAGTGGAGGAAGTTTTGTTCACCTTAAGTTTCCTAAAGCAATGCTGGCCTGGACCACGGGGCAGACACAGGACAACCATAGGGACCTTTACTTCCTAAAGCAGCACCTGCTGTGTGACACCAAGTGTGTTTCCCGTGCTGCCCACATGGTGTCCTGTCCTGCTAATGGCCCAGTGCACACAAGGCGGCTGGTGTCCTCTCATGATGGCACATGGGGGACATACATCAAATATTTCACACCATGGGGGACTTCAGATGCTCTAGGGCAGAGGCCGCTGTGTTCACCAGGCCTAACCCTGTGCCTTGTACACAATCAGAGCTCAGTAAATGGCTGAGTGAATCGCAGGTGATGCTGCCCTCGTCTGCAGCCCACAGTGGTGCCATCCATGCTTCTGCTCTACATGGTGCTGCAAAGATGGAGGTTCAGCTGTCATCACCCAGTGTCGCCTCAACTCAGGGCACACCTGGCAGGATGTTCACAACCTTGTTGCTAATACATAGATCCCTGCGGATTCACTGATGTCAGGGATGTTCAATACAGGGTCCACCTGTCCCAAGGCTGCAGCAGAGAAGCTGTCAGCATGTGCTGGAAATGCTCCAGGATGTCACACACCTTGGCAAGGTGCCCCTCGCTCCACCCTAGCTCCTGTCCCACAGCCAGTCTCCACTTATGAAGGTTCAGTACATAGGTGGACAAATGCCACAGTGAGAGCTGCCTAGTAACATCCAAGAGTTCTGCAGGGAATATCAGCTGCACTGTTTATGGAAGCTGCTACCAGCCCTTCCTTCACTGTTAAATGGTTTTCTTATAACTGGCTTTACAAAAATTGTCACCATGGGCAAGCATACACTTAGCGTTCATTTCATTCTTTCTGAACTAAATATACAATATAATTGATAAAACCACAACCAGCAACTGCAAATTAAGATTTCCGTATGATTAAAAAAAAGAAAAGATCCAATCCCACAGTAACACAAGCTCTTGAGAGCCACTTTGTTCTGATGTGACCAGACTGTGAGGATATCCCTGGCCTCTGCAGAAAACCAGCAACGCGGACCTGCAACGCATCAACCTGCCCAGTCAGGAGGAGACCACACACAAGGCAGGCATTCTCCTGAATGAAAATTCAATTAGAAGTTCAGCAAGACAAGTGTTAACCTAGAACTTTATAAAAATGCAAAACAAGGTAGTTTTGAGATTATGACAAACGGACACCGTCTGCTTTTTTTCCCCAATTTCCTTGTGTATCCCTCGATATTGTGGTCCATTTGAGTCTATGCATGTAAAACTGTCCAAAACAATTTTTTTTTAGATTTTATTTACTCATTTTTATAGAGAGAGGAGGGGGGGGGGGAGAGAGAGAGAAAGAGAAGATGGGGAAGAGCAGGAAGCATCAACTCCCATATGTGCCTTGAACCGGCAAGCCCAGGGTTTTGGACCTCAGCGTTCCAGGTCAACGCTTTATGCGTTGCACCACCACAGGTCAGGCCCAAAACAATTTCATTAACAAGGCAACTGTGTTTAATTTTTGCAGTATGAAAATGAGAAAGGTGGAAAACAACATATCTAAAAGTGTCTCATTCTCTCAAATGTGAACACTGATAACAGTGCTTTAGCAGTTTCAATGTGGAATATATTTTAATGCTTGGAAACTGCTGTGTGACAGTCACTGTGAATGATGATGCAGCATCTCACACGAGGATGGCTTCCCCAACTGCTCAAACATACACTGTCCTCCTTGTGGGGTTGGAGTTGCGTTTTCTTTCAACTTTATTTCACAGGATTACATGGTTAACAGGGACAGGTAAAAGCAATGACCACTGGTTCAGGCAGTTAGCTTAACCATCAACTGCAATTTAATCTTTTGAAAAACTGGGTTGCTCCTCTGGGATCCTACACCTGCAATATCGTCACATCTGTCAGAGCCAGTAGAGGAATGTCTGCAAATCTGTGTACTTCCCTTGTAGACATGACCTGTGAGCAGAAATCCATCCAGGACTTCTTTTTTTTTTTTTTCATTTTTCTGAAGCTGGAAACAGGGAGAGACAGTCAGACAGACTCCCGCATGCGCCCGACCGGGATCCACCCGGCATGCCCACCAGGGGTGATGCTCTGCCCACCAGGGGGCGATGCTCTGCCCATCCTGGGCGTCGCCATATTGCGACCAGAGCCACTCTAGCGCCTGAGGCAGAGGCCACAGAGCCATCCCCAGCGCCCGGGCCATCTTTGCTCCAATGGAGCCTTGGCTGCGGGAGGGGAAGAGAGAGACAGAGAGGAAAGCGCGGCGGAGGGGTGGAGAAGCAAATGGGCGCTTCTCCTGTGTGTCCTGGCCGGGAATCAAACCCGGGTCCTCCGCACGCTAGGCTGACGCTCTACCGCTGAGCCAACCGGCCAGGGCCATCCAGGACTTCTTCCCACTCCTTTTTTCTCTTCCCAACCAAGGAAGCACACTAGGAAATCTTGTTATACATCTAATTTCTCCTTTCATGCCACTGAGAAATCCCATCAACATCTCTGGAAGCCGGTTTACTGACCCCAATGGAAGAATCCAGTGATGGCTGATGACAGGGATCCGGGAGATTCAAGATTAAGCCCACTGCCCAGAGCTGGACAATGTTCCCATGTGGTTCCCAGGAGAAGCAGCTAACTGCCCAACGTTGTGTCTGAGCGTGTGGTCTGACATCTTTCCCAACTAGGAAGGGGTAAAAAATTAAATCATCAATAACTGTAAAATCTAAAAAACCCAACTTGTGGAATCTTAATGTCCATCTCTGCATACACTGTGGTTCTCAGACTTTGCTGGTTCATGACCTTTTCAGAATCTGGTGAAAGCCACAGAGCCACATCCAGGTGCCTGCAGCTCCTACAAAGGGTCCTCTCATGTCCCCTTGGCTCACACTCTCTCAGTGACGTGCCTCCCAGTGCTGCCTCCCACCTTCCTCTCATGCTCTGGGCTCCAGCTCTGACCTGGAGACACTGGCCACATGCAGCCTCTGCTCTGTCACGGTCAGAGGCTGTCCACATGGGAAGCTGCTTTTAACAGTTATTCAAACACTCATTTGTGTGCTGCTGGGAACGGGTTTTACAGATACGACTAGAGCTCATGACTGCTAACTCTGGGCAGAGAGGCTGAATCCATCAGGTGGACGTCCCATAAGGAAGCTGTGACTGCAGAGATTCCATGGCTGCCTGTCTACCACCCAAGGGCCAACCTCTGCAACAATGACACCACACCTAGCACTGGATAGGCTGCTGTGAGGATATCTGAGCCCCAGCCTGGGCTCTCAGGGCAGTACCCCCATGTGATTGCTGGTTCTCTCCTCTTCCTACCCCCCTCTCACGTTTACATTACCTTCACTTGAAAACTGTTTCCTGAATACACAACTAACAACCAAGCAGTGACTACATACAAGTATTTCATTTGAGATAAAAAAATGACAAAGATAGGATTCGTGATCCCAGAAATTCCCTGTCCAACGGATGGGCCTTGGATGGCACAGCACACCCAGGGCTGGAAGAGTGGAGAACAGGCACTGAACCCTCCAGGGACAGGGGGACCACAGGTGGTGAGTAGGGATGACTTGGGACCATGTCTCACAGGCCAAGCCCAGGCCTCCAAGCAGAACGGGGCCACTGGGTCACATAGGACCAGAGCTGTGACAGCAATAACTCCAAGCTGTGAAGAAACATGTATCTCCACAGAGCCCAAGGGTAGAGCAGGATGTGAGGCCCAGACAGTGGGCACCAGCTGGCCAATGATGGCTTTCAGTGACCTGTTACCCTGGAGCTTAGGGAGGGCGTGTCAGGGGAGGGTGAGTCAATCTCCAGTCAGATGCACTCAACATTGGGCAGACTCAGTCAGGAGCACAGGAGGGAGTGCTCCATAGACCAGAGGGCCCTGCACCTGCCTCCTTACACGGGGCTCCTACGGGAGATGAGCCCACATGGCTGCTGAGAAGGGTGCCCTCAGCAAGTTCTCAGGACAGGTCCTGGAGAGACCTGGCTCTGCGGCCCACTGGGGAGCTGTTCTAAGGATGAAAACACACTGAGGTCATCCAGGTGGCAGGAGTAATTTTTTGAAACCTATAGTCAACACACTACAGCTCTCAGACCATGTTTTCAAGTCCAAGGTGCACAGCTTCTAAAATGCTGATTAAAACAAAACAGAATGAAACCAAGAAACTCTTTGTGCCCATTTGACAGTAATAAGCGACACCCCAGTGAGAGGCATGTCCTCCTTCAAAGGTATACATCTGGGGTGTTTACAGATGTGTCTGCCAGACGGTCCCCTGACTGGGCATCTTACCTGAACCACCTCTCCCCACCCTAGTGAAGAACCTGGATTTATAATGCTGTAATGACAGCGTTATCAGAGACAGTGAGCACACAGAACCTGGCATCAGCACTTACACTTGTGGGGTGCAGAGCGGCGGCGTCCAGCTGCAGCCTCACCCTCTGTGGCATCATCACGTCATCCTGCAGGGAGGAGCCCATGGTCACTCACGGGAAGCAACACAGGCATGAAAGGAAAAAGCAGACAGCCCGACGGCAAAATAGTGGTCTGGTGACTGGCTGGTTGTGACGGTGCTGATTCCCATCACCAGCTGTATCTGGGTAACTCCTGAGTTGGAGATTCTCACCATTCTAATCTAGGCCCCACATTTCCCAGCACTTCCACTTGGACTTCATACATCTCTGCTGTGTCTTTTTTCCTTCCCTTCAACGAACAACAAAAAAAAATTACAGTAGGGACCATGGAGAGGAGAGGGTGACTTGAGCATTTCTCTTCTTCTGCCAATATGGAAACTACCATATTTCCCCATGTATAGGACGCCCATTTTTTTTAAAAAAAATTGGGGTCTAAAAACTGGGTGCGTCTTACACAGTGGTTGTAAATTTTTTTTACTTGCATTTCCTGCTTTTTTGCACTTATGTTTGTACTCATTGTTGAAGACAGTGATTCGTCATCAGACAGGTGAGGACAAGCTAATGGATGGGAGTTTTGACAGTAATAAGGATTTGTATGAATTTTATGATGAATAAAACTTGAGTTCAATAACTTTATGTGATACATTTTTGGGCCCCCAAATTAAGGTGAGTTTTAAACATGGGGAAATATGGTAAATTCTTCAAGCTGGGATCTCCACACTGGGGAGATTGTAAAATACTACAAAGGTGGGGATGTTCCAATCTAGCACTAATCTAGCATCACAAACTCAATGATGTTATTATTGTCATTAGAGAGAAATACATGATCATTGTAAAATATTTCAGAAAGAGCAATATTAAAAAGAAAAAAAGAGGCCTGACCTGTGATGGCGTAGTGGATAAAGCGTCGACCTGGAAATGCTGAGGTCGCCGGTTCGAAACCCTGGGTTTGCCTGGTCAAGGCACATGTGGGAGTTGATGCTTCCAGCTCCTCCCCCCTTCTCTCTCTCTGTCTCTCTCTCCTCTCTCTCCCTCTCTCTCTCTCCTCTCTAAAAAAAAAAAAAAAGTAAATAAATAAAATAAAATTAAAAAGAAAAAAAGAAATTTACCATATCTTTTCACTCAAAGGCCATAAAAAGCACAATTCTCAATGTGGCAGACAAAGTGGTCTTTGTTGGAAAGTGTCTTTGTTTATGAAAATGTTGGATGGACCATCTGAGTTTGAAAACAGGCCCAGAGTGGGAGCTGAAAGGAGATGACAGAACACTAGGGATGGCTGATGTACCTGACCATAGAATGGAAAACCTGAGGAGTTTTCGTCTAAGAAGAGATGAAAGAAACTCAAGCCAAAAAAGGAACCCTCATACACTGTTGGTGGGAATGTAAAGTAATACAACCATTATGGAAGAAAGTATGGTGGTTCCTCAAAAAACTGAAAATAGAACTACCTTATGACCCAGCAATCAATCCCTCTACTGGGTATATATCCCAAAAACTCAGAAACATTGATACGTAAAGACACATGCAGCCCCATGTTTATTGCAGCATTGTTCACAGTGGCCAGGACATGGAAACAACCAAAAAGCCCATCAATAGATGACTGGATAAAGAAGATGTGGCACATATACACTATGGAATACTACTCAGCCATAAGAAATGATGACATCGGAACATTTACAGCAAAATGGTGGGATCTTGATAACATGATACGAAGCGAAATAAGTAAATCAGAAAAAACCAGGAACTGTATTATTCCATACGTAGGTGGGACATAATAGTGAAACTAAGAGACATTGATAAGAGTGTGGTGGTTATGGGGGGGAGGGCGGAATGGGAGAGGGAAAGGGGGTGGGGAGGGGCACAAAGAAAACAAGATAGAAGGTGACAGAGGACAATCTGACTTTGGGTGGTGGGTATGCAACATGATTGAACGACAAGATAACCTGGACTTGTTATCTTTGAATATATGTATCCTGATTTATTGATGTCACCCCATTAAAAAAATAAATTATTAAAAAAAAAAAAAAAAAAAGAGACTCAAGCCACAGAACAGGAAACCACAGCCCCTGCTGGGGGTTTTGTTTCAAGAGCATGGTTGTTTAATAGGCAATTTCACATTGTTTGCTCACACTTGCACAGAGGCTCCCCAGACTTCCACATGTACTGAGACCTCTGTACAGGGTGCTGGTAATCAAGGAACAGGCTCAGTCAGTATGAGATGAAAAAAAGGTTGCTGTCTGAAGTAACTCAGCACAAGCCAGCACTGATCTTGAAATGGAAGACAGTATCCCCCCAGGAATGCACAGAAGAGTGGGAGCTCTGTACCCCAGACCCAGAGGAAGGAGCCTAAGGGAACAATGAGTACAGATAAGTGTTCTTCAAATGTGCTTTAAGGTAAGTAGTGAGAAAAACCATCACTGAGTATACACTGTACATGAAATCATGTATCCTTTATTCACTGATCATAATCATTTCTCATGTCATTAAAATTTTCTTATAAAAGGCACAGTAACTCCCTCAAACAAATCTGCCACAATTTACGTCACTGGTACTCTACTAACCTGTACTATCTTATTTCTTATTTTCCGTCCTAAGAAAGGACACCAAGGCTTCTGGTATATAAACCTCTTTCAGAATTTCAGAAGTGAAACTTACGTGTCAAGGGCATAAGCAATTTTAAAGCTCTTGATACAAAACACAAAATGATGCTGCCAACAGTACCAATTCACTTTCCAAATACTGAGTATCTACAATTTTTTTTCCTTTTTTTTATTTATTCATTTTTAGAGAAGAGAGAGAGAGGGAGAGAGAGAGAGACAGAGAGAGAGAAAGGGGGAGGAGCTGGAAGCATCAACTCCCATATGTGCCTTGACCAGGCAAGCCCAAGGTTTCGAACCAGCGACCTCAGCATTTCCAGGTCAACGCTTTATCCACTGCGCCACCACAGGTCAGGCCAGAGTATCTACAATTTTTAAACACTTCGTTAATTTGGTTTTTAAAAGTAGGACCTCACTAATTTCACTAATAGCAAATGATTTAAATTTTTTTTAAGTTTGTCATTTGCACATATACTTTCATAAAGTCCCCATTCATGTCTTTTCTTATTTATCACCACTCATTTTTCTCTGTGTCTGCTTATCAACTTGCATGAATTATTTATTAAGACTATTAATCTTTTAAGTATTATATTTGTCAAGATCTTCTCAGTTTATCCTCATGTCTGTTTATATGGTTCTCTGCTTTGCAATTTTGCTTTTTTATGTAATCCTATTAAAAATTAATTAATTCATAAGTGCAACGATAATTAAACAGCAAAAACTTATCAACCTTAACTTTTAAGTCTGATTGTAATATGTTAGATTAATGATTTTCAAGAACCAGACTAAAATGTAAGTTTAACTATCCAGCCAACATATATATATTTAAAATAAAACAAGTTACTTACCGAATCCAAAAAGCAAAGGTAAGATCCTGAGCTCTGTGCTATTGCTTGATTTTTAGAATATCCAACTATTTAAAAAGAAAAACAAAAGCTCTCTTATAATTCAATTTCAATGGTATTCTCTGTCATAAAACTTGTGTAGCTTATACTGCAGGAGAGCTGGGAACATTTTGCACTACAAAGTAGAAAGTCAGGTCCATATTTTAGGAGGAACGAAGGGAAAAAACAACACTCTGTTCAGTGGCTGATATATTAAAGTAGGGTACATTCACTGGAGGAAAACAAATTTGGCAAACCTTTATTGAGCACAGCACTCAGGTAAGCCCTGGGGAATGTTTTTTAAAAAACAAAAAATGTCCCTGAATGGAAGTGCTTGTGGAGATACTAGCAGGAATGCCTTCTGCAACATCTCTGCTGACAGAAGTCATGATGTGATTACCTGGTGGAAGGGATAACATCTACACCTGTAACTGGTTGGTAAGCATTCACTGACCTTTGGGGCAGTTATCTGAGCATATTTCAGTCATAAGGTATAGTTACTGCAGTGTCTATGTCTGAACATGTGCATGTATTGTGACCCAGCAGCTGCACTGCTAGGCACGGACCCAACAGAACACATCCACACATTCATCAAGACATGACTTGGTAAGAACTCCAACGAAGGATGGAAAGCTGTAAATACACCACGGTGGGAATGACTGGTTCTGAGCTGCACACATTGTAGGTGATGCTCAGACAAATGCTGAACAAAGGAACCCAGCACAGCAGCAGACACATAGAGTACAAGGGCAGCAGATTCACCTGTGCTGTTAAGAATCAGGAGAGTGGGCAACCCTGGGGGAAGGGGTAACCATAAGGGGCTCAGGGAATTCCTGGGAGCTGGTAAAGTCAGCTCTTCGTCAGGTGCTGGTTACACACTGTTTTCAGTTTGTGAGAATTAATTGAGCTGTACAATTTTGACAAATGCACTTTTCTGTATAGACATTGTATTTTAATTATCTTAAGAAAGCCTTGCCTGACCAGGCAGTGGTGCAGTGGATAGAGCGTTAGACTGGGACACAGAGGACCCAGGTTCGAAACTCCCAACGTCGCTGGCTTGTATGCAGGCTCATTCAGCTTGAGTGCAGGCTCACCAGCTTGAGCAAGGGGTCATTGACATGACCCCATGGTTGCTGACTTGAGCTCAAAGGTCACTGGCTTGAAGCCCAAGGTCATTAGCTTAAGCCCAAGGTTGCTGGCTTGAGCAAGGGGTCACTTGCTCTGTTGCAGGCCTCCAGTCAAGACACATATGAGAAAGCAAACAATGAACAACTGAGGTGCTGTAATGAAGAACTGATGCTTCTCATTTCTCCCTTCCTGTCTGTCTGTCCCTATCTGTCCCTCTCTCTGTTACAAAAAAGAAAAAAGAAAGCCTTGACTTCAAAGAAATTACAATGGAGTAGGAGAAAAGAGTTAAACAATAACCCATTGAAACACCAAATGAAAACTACTTCAGGGCCTTAAGAAGAGAAGATGCAACCATGGAACAGAGACAGACTTGAGGCTGCTAGACTATAAATAAAGAGAAAACGGTACAGCGCACACACATTCTGAGTGATGCGAGAGGGCAAAGGGCAGAGTGTGGGAGCACCAGGCTGCCAAGGGCAAAAAAGTACGGGCCAGCTTCTGTAGGAACTGTTGTTGGGCTGAGGAGACAGGACCAGCTCGGAGAGGTTTCTGAACAAGAAACGATGTGCAGAAATTAACACTAAATGTGCTCGGTCTGGGTGCTGAGGGGAGGGCAGATTGGGGGAGGTATTTAGCCCCAAAAGAAGAGGTTGAGCGGACTTCAAGGGGCACAATGACCACTTTCCCTAGAGAAGAGGTTGCTGACACCTGAATTGTGTTAACCAGTCAGTTACAGATATGGTGCCACCAAGAAAAGTCACCCAAAGCAAAACACAGACGTGCGCAGCGTCAACACAGCAAATCCCTCTGGTCCTCAAAACCAGGACAACCTAGAGAAAGTGGTAGGTCCCCAGGGACACTAGCAAAGTGTTTCAAGCTGTTGTACTTCCTGGTTTAATGCTATCAGGAGCTGCAGCACCAAAGTCAGCCACACTGTGATAGAGAAGTCAGGACAATTAACAGTCATCACCCTCACTAGAGTGATCAAAGGATGATCTAGAGCAGTGCTGTTTTCACAAAAGGTAGCAGCTTAATCTCTAGCATTAGTCCTAGAGTTAGCCAAGCCAGGCCAGTTAGTGGAACAGTCCCAGATTTTAACAAACTACATGTACAGCAAGACGGAGAAGAGCATGCACAGAGGCAGGCAGAGTGCCAGGCTCCCAACCCCGGGAATGTATGAGCAGCCATCATTGACACAGCTGCAGCTAAATCTCCATCATCACTGTGGAGCAAGGTGAGCCCAGGGAAAGATGCATGGGAATCAAAACCAAAGACTGGACCTGATAAATAAATTCAGCAAGGTGGTATATATCAACAATGATCTGTCTGAAAGAGAAATTAAGGAAACAATCCCCTTCACTATTGCAATAACAAAAAATAAAGTACCTAGGAGTAAATTTAACCAAAGAGGTTAAAGACTTCTACTTGGAAAATTATAAAACATTGATAAAAGAAATCAAGGAAGATACAAACAAGTGAAAGCATATACTGTGTTCATGATTAGGAAGAATAAACATCATTAAAATGTCTATATTACCCAAAGCAATTTATAAATTCAATGCAATTCCTATTAAAATACCAATGACATACTTCAAAGATAAAGAACAAATATTCCAAAAATTAATATGGAACCAAAAAAGAACATAAATAGCCTTAGCAATCTTGAAAAAGAGGAATAAAGTGGGTGGTATCACACTTCCGGATATCAAGTTATACTACAAGGTCATTGTACTCAAAACAGCTTGGTACTGGCATAAGAACAGGCATATAGATCAATGGAACAGAACAGAGAACCCAGAAATAAACCTGCACCTATATGGACAATTGATATTTGACAAGGGTGGTGATAGCATACAATGAGGTAAAGAAAGTCTCTTCAACAAATGGTGTCGGGAAAATTGGACAGCTACCTGCAAAGAAATGAAACTAGACCACCAACTTACACTATTCACAAAAAGAAACTCAAAATGGATAAAAGACTTAAATATAAGTCGTGAAACCATAAGCATCCTAGAAGAAAACATAGGCATGAAGCTCTCCAACATCTCTCCCACAATATATTTGCTGATTTATCTCTGTGGAGTAAAATAAAAGACAGGATAAATAAATGGGACTATATCAAACTAAAAAGCTTTTGCACAGCTAAAGACAACATGAACAAAATAAAAAGACAAACAACACAATGGAAGAACATATTCGACAATATGTCTGATAAGGGGTTAATGACCAAAATTTATAAAGAACTTGTAAAAATCAACACCAGGAAGATACACAATTCAATCAAAAAATGGGCAAAAGAAATGAATAGACAATTCTCCAAAGAGGCATATGAAAAATAGGCATATGAAAAACAGGCATATGACCAATGCAGATGACCAATAGGCAGATGACCAATAGGCATATGAAAAAATGTTCAACATCACTAGTCATTAGAGAAACGTAAATTAAAACCACAATGAGATATCACCTCACACCTGTCAGAATGGCGCACAAAACAACACAGAATAAGTGCTGTCGAAGATGTGGAGAAAAGGGAACCCTCCTGCACTGCTGGTGGGAATGCAGACTGGTGCAGCCACTGTGGAAAACGGTATAGAGATTTCTCAAAAAATTAAAAATGGAACTGCCTTTTGACCCAGCCATCCCACTTTTAGGAATATATGTTTGGGGAAACACCACATCAATGATTCAAAAGAAGAAATGCACCCTCATGTTTATGGCAGCATTGTTTACAATAGCCAAATCTGGAAACAGCCCAAGTGCCTGTCAGTGGACGAGTGGTTTAAAAAGCAGTGGTACATATACACAGTGGAATACTATGGGGCCATGAAAAAGAAGGAAATCTTACCTTTTGCGACAACAGGGATGGACCTGGAAACTATTATGTTAAGTGAAATAAGCCAGGCAGAGAAAGAAAAATATCATATGACCTCACTCATTTGAGGAATCCAATGAACAATATGAACTGAGGAACGAAATAGACAGAGGAGGGATCAAAGGGTCCAGAGGGAAAGCGGTCAGAGGGAAAGGGGATGATGGGAAGGGATCAGAGAAGGGAAAGAGATTGGTGAAATTATACACACATAACACAATGTTATATAGAGAGAGCAGAAACGCAAATCCTGGAGGGAATGGTGGAGGGTGTTGCGGGGAGGGAGGAAAGGGCGATGTTGTGGGGAACATGGGGGAGGGGAGGATGCATTTGGACACTAGAATCTATGTAAACATAATAAATTAAAAAAAAACAACAACCAAAGAGCAGCACGTTGAAAATGAAAAATAGGAAGAGATTTTTCATAATCACATTTAAATTAATTTAAATGTTTAAAAAATTGTTTATTAGAGTGGGGTGTTAGGGAAATATTGAACTCAAGAATTTGGGTAATGAAGGAAAATGTTGCTCACTAAGGAAGCTAAAAGTTTCCCACAATGAATCTTCTATTTGGCAAAGACAAGGAATTTGCTTTAATATTATTGCCTTTAAGAAAGTCAAATGTTTGTGCCAGGGCTTGATGTTTGGGGAGGCCCAACCCTTTGTGAAGAGCAGCTGGTTGTCATGGTCACAGCAATAAAAACTCAGGCCACAGTGCAGCATCAACATTCCTTACTCCTGGAGAGGAAAGGATGAGATTGTGTTTTTTTATTTTGATTTTAACAAGTGACCATATTATTAAGGAATCTTTTGCTCTATGATGATAGGAAATCATAATACTAAATGAATCTTAATCCAACTGAAATAACCCAGCACTCCTGAAAATAGATACTTTGGATCTCTGTTATCCAACATTTCCTATTTAAGAATATATTGTTATAGGAACATGTCCTTTCAGATATAATCAAATTAATTCCATTTTATTAGTGTATGATACAGGAGTCCCATGAATCTACCTTACCCAACTTCAAAAAGGCAGCAGGATGACTCCATTTCCTCACAATATTACAACCGCTTTTTGTTATTAATAGAACACATACACGTGTGATATGGCTCAAGTTATAGCTAATCCATAAAAAGTATTCTATGAAAGACAAAAGTTATTTTTAAAATGGAGATTAGACATCAATCACAACAGTCATCAAAATACCCTCGTATTTTCATTCAACTATGAAGGTGCAAAATAACTTTTTTTTTTTTTTTTTTCTGAAGCTGGAAATGGGGAGAGACAGTGAGACAGACTCCTGCATGCGCCCGACCGGGATCCACCCGGCACGCCCACCAGGGGCTACGCTCTGCCCACCAGGGGGCGATGCTCTGCCCCTCCGGGGTGTCGCTGTGCCGCGACCAGAGCCACTCTAGCGCCTGGGGCAGAGGCTAAGGAGCCATCCCCAGCGTCGGGGCCATCCCTGCTACAATGGAGCCTCGGCTGCCGGAGGGGAAGAGAGAGACAGAGAGGAAGGAGGGGGGGAGGTATGGAGAAGTAAATGGGTGCCTCTCCTATGTGCCCTGGCCGGGAATCGAACCCGGGTCCCCCGCACGCCAGGTCGACGCTCTACCGCTGAGCCAACCGGCCAGGGCCCAAAATATCTTCATTAAAGAATATTTTAACAATGCTCATACTCGTTTTAAAAAACCACAATCGGCCCTGGCCGGTTGGCTCAGCGGTAGAGCGTCGACCTGGCGTGCGGAGGATCCGGGTTCGATTCTCGGCCAGGGCACACAGGAGAAGCGCCCATTTGCTTCTCCACCCCTCCGCCGCGCTTTCCTCTCTGTCTCTCTCTTCCCCTCCCGCAGCCAAGGCTCCATTGGAGCAGAGATGGCCCGGGCGCTGGGCATGGCTCTGTGGCCTCTGCCTCAGGCGCTAGAGTGGCTCTGGTCGCAATATGGCGACGCCCAGGATGGGCAGAGCATCGCCCCCTGGGGGGCAGAGCACCGCCCCTGGTGGGCGGGCCGGGTGGATCCCGGTCAGGCGCATGCGGGAGTCTGACTGTCTCTCCCTGTTTCCAGCTTCAGAAAAATGAAAAAAAAAAAAAACAAAAAAAAAAACCCACAATCTGTTTATATACATTTTAGAAGCAACTTAATATAGATATTTTACAGTAACTGGTTATAAATTTTTTTGTGTGTGACAGAGACAGAGATAGAGAGACATAGAGAGACAGAGAGAGGGACAGATAGGGACACACAGACAGGAAGGAAGAGAGATGAGAAGCATCAATTCTTCGTTGCAGCTCCTTAGTTGTTCATTGATTGCTTTCTCATATGTGCCTTGACCAGGGGCTGCAGTAGAGCAAGTGACTCCTTGCTCAAGCCAGCAACCTTGGGTTCAAGCCAGTAAGTTTTGGGCTTCAAGCCAGCAACCGTTGGGCTCAAGCCAGCAACCACGGGGTCATGTCTATGATCCACATTCAAGCCAGCAACCCCGTGCTCAAGCTAGTGAGTTTGCACTCAAGCAGCAACCTTGGGGTTTCAAACCTGGGTTCTCCATGTCCCCAGTCCAATACTCTATCCACTACACCACTGCCTGGTCAGGCATAAGAAACTTTTTAAATTATAAAACATTGATGAAAGAAATTAAAGACCTAAGTCAATGGAAAGACATTTTGTTTTCATGGATTTGAAAACTTAGTATCATTAAAATAATGATACTCCTCAAATTGATCTACAGGTTCCATGAAACCCCTATCAAAATCCCAACGGTCTTCTTGCAAAAATGGAAAAACTGAGGCCCTGGCCGGTTGGCTCAGTGGTAGAGCGTTGGCCTGGCGTGCGGGAGTCCCGGGTTTGATTCCCGGCCAGGGCACACAGGAGAAGTGCCCATCTGCTTCTCCACCCTTCCCCCTCTCCTTCCTCTCTGTCTCTCTATTCCCCTCCCGCAGCCAAGGCTCCATTGGAGCAAAGTTGGCCCAGGTGCTGAGGATGGCTCTGTGGCCTCTGCCTCAGGCGTTAGAATGGCTGTGGTTGCAACAGAGCATCGCCCCCTGGTGGGCATGCCGGGTGGATCCTGGTCAGGTGCATGCGGGAGTCTGTCTGACTGCCTCCCCGTTTCCAGCTTCAGAAAAAAAAAAAAAGGAAAAACTGATTCTAAAATTCATATGAAATTGCAAAGGACTCTAAATTGCTAAAAAAAGAATCTTGAAAAAAAAAAGTTGGAAGAATCACATTTCCCAATATTAAAACTTAACACAAGGATAGATACAGTAATCAGAACAGTGTGGTACTGGCATAAGAAAAAAATTATAGAAATGAGACTATACACTGACAATCAATAATTTTCAATAAGGGTACCAAGACTATCAATGAGAAAAAAACAGAATCTTAAACAAAAGGTTTTGGGACAATGTATACAAAAAGTAACTCAAATGGATCAGAGACCTAAATATAAGAGCTCAAACAGCAAGACTCTTAGAAGAAACATAAGGTTAAATATTCATGACCTTGCCTGACCAGGTGGTGGCGCAATGGATAGAGCAGGAGTCCCCAAACTTTTTACACAGGGGGCCAGTTCACTGTCCCTCAGACCATTGGAGGGCCGGACTATAAAAAAACTATGAACAAATCCCTATGCACACTGCACACATCTTATTTTAAAGTAAAAAACCAAAACAGGAACAAATACAATATTTAAAATAAAGAACAAGTAAATTTAAAATCAACAATCTGACCAGTATTTCAATGGGAACTATGGGCCTGCTTTTGGCTAATGAGATGGTCAATGTCTGGTTCCATATTTGTCACTGCTAGCCGTAACAAGTGATATGACGCGCTTTCGGAGCCGTGACACATGCGTCCCACCTCACCAGAAGTAGTACTGTATGTGAGCGAAGCCGCGCTTTGGTCTTGAGACTTGTTTGGAGGTTCTATATTTGTCACTGCTAGCCGTAACAAGTGATATGACGCGCTTTCGGAGCCGTGACACATGCGTCCCACCTCACCAGAAGTAGTACTGTATGTGAGCGAAGCCACGCTTTGGTCTTGAGACTTGTTTGGAGGTTCTAACAGGGGAGCGCAGCTACTCGTATACCCTTGACTGAAGACAGGTCCTCTCCTCTAAGGGGGAAGGTCGTCCTCTTCGACTGAGCGCGCAGCTCCGGGAGGGACGCACATGGAGCAGTGAGGGAGGAAGGGGACACCCGCCTAGCCAGCCAGATCAGCCGAATCAACCCTGGTGATCAATGGGGTGACAGATGTCGCAGCCAGATCACCCTCACATCCGCCGCGCTTTGGTCTTTCACTGACCACCAATGAAAGAGGTGCCCCTTCCAGAAGTGCGGCAGGGGCCAGATAAAGGGCCTCAGGCGGCCGCATGTGGCCCACGGGCCATAGTTTGGGGACCCTTGGGATAGAGCGTCAGACTGGGATGCAGAGGACCCAGGTTTGACACCCCGAGGTCGCCAGCTTGAGCGCGGGCTCATCTGGTTTGAGCAAAAGCCTACCAGTTTGAACCCAAGGTCTCTGGGTCCAACAAGGGGTTACTCGGTCTGCTGAAGGCCTGCGGTCAAGGCACATATTAGAAAGCAATCAATGAACAACTAAGGTGTCGCAACGAAAAACTAATGATTGATGCTTCTCATCTCTCTGTTCCTGTCTGTCTGTCCCTGTCTATCCCTCTCTCTGACTCACTCTCTGTCTCTGTAAAAAGTATATTAATTAATTAATTAATTAATTAAAAAATTTTATTAAAAATCTTCATGACCTTGATTTGGAAAAAGTTTCTTAGATGTGACACCAAAAGGACATACAACAAAAGAAAAAGTAAATTGGATTTCATCAAAATTATAATTTATACAGTGAAGAGACAATACACAGATTGGTAGAAATTATTTGCAAATCATGTATCTGACAAGGGTGTAGCATCCAGAATGTATAAAAAGCTCCTACAAATCAATAACAAAAAGAAGAAACAACCCAATTAAAAAATGGACAGGGCCCTGGCCAGTTGGCTCAGCGGTGGAGTGTCGGCCTGGCGTGCGGGGGACCCAGGTTCGATTCCCAGCCAGGGCACATAGGGGAGGCACCCATTTGCTTCTCCACCCCCCCCTTCTTCTCTGTCTCTCTCTTCCCCTCCCGCAGCCAGGGCTCCACTGGAGCAGGGGTGGCCCGGACGCTGGGGATGGCTCCTTGGCCTCTGCCCCAGGCACTAGAGTGGCTCTGGTCATGGCACAGCGACGCCCTGGAGGGGCAGAGCATCGCCCCCTGGTGGGCATAGCGTTGCCCCTGGTGGGCGTGCCGGGTGGATCCCGGTCAGGTGCATGCAGGAGTCTGTCTAACTGACTCTCCACGTTTCCAGCTTCAGAAAAATACAAAAAAAAAAAAAAAAAAAAAAGGACAGCCCTGGCCGGTTAGCTCAGTGGTAGAGTGTTAGCCCGGTGTGTGGAAGTCCTAGGTTTGATTCCCAGTCAGGACAGACAGGAGAAGCACCCATCTGCTTCTCCATCCCTCCCCCACTCATTTCTCTCTCTCTCTCCCCTCCTCCCCTCCTGCTGCCATGGCTTGATTAGAGCAAGTTGGCTCCAGGCACTGAGAATGGCTCAATAGCCTCCACCTCAGGCACTAGAAAATGGCTCTGGTTACAACTGAGCAAGAGTCCCAGGTGGACAGAGCATCACTCCCTAGTGGGCTTGCTGGTGGATCCCAGTTGGGGCGCATGTGGGAAGTCTGTCTCTGCCTCCCCTCTTCTCATTAAATTAAAAAAAAAAAAAAAGAACAACCCTGGCCAACTAGCTCAGCAGTAGAGCGTGGACCTGGTGTGTGGAAGTCCCATGTTTGATTCCCAGCCAAGGCACACAGGAGAAGCGCCCATCTGCTTCTCCACCCTTCTCCCTCTACTTTCTATCTCTCTCTTCCCCTCCCACAACCAAGGCTCCATTGGAGCAAAAGTTGGCCTGGGTGCTGAGGATGCCTCCATGGCCTCTACCTCAGGCACTAGAATGACTCTGGTTGCAACAGAGCAAAGCCCCAGATGGGTACAGTATCACCCCCTAGTGGGCATGCTGGGTGGATCCCAGTAGGGTGCATGCAGGAGTCTGTCTCTCTGCCTCCTCGCTTACTTCAGAAAAATACACACACACACACACACACACACACACACACACACACACACACAAAGGACAAAGAACATGAATAGACATTTCTCCAAAGAAAATCTATAAATGGCCAATAAGTATGGGAAAAGAGGCTCAATACCATCAGTCAGCAGGGAAATGCAAATCAAAACCACAGTATGAAACCACTTCTGCCTGTAGATTTGCCTATTTTGGAAGATATTTTATATAAATGGAATCATATAATATATGCTCTTTTATGACTGGCTTTTTTCATTTAGTATAATGTTTTTAATGTTCCTGTTACAGCAAACATTGATATATGGTTGTGTAGGGCGGGGGGTCATGGGGCATGGACAGTTATATGAATCCAGAGTTCCTTTCTGAGTTGATAAAAATTTCTAAAATTGACTGTGGTAGAGGTTGCATCCATCTATGAATATACTAAAAACCACTCTACTGTGTACTATAATGGGTGAACTGTATGGTAAGTAAATTATATCTCAATAAAGCTGCCATAAAAATATTTGATTAATCCAAAAAAAAAGGACATAAAGAGGAAAATGAAATAAAGAACAAAACAACTGATATAAAACTGATACCAAGAAGATGGATACAAACCTAAACATATCAGTAATCACATTAGCCTGACTAGGAGGTGGCATTGTGGATGGAGCGTCAGACTGGGATAAGGAGGACCCAGGTTCTAAACCTCGAAGTCGCCAGCATGAGTGTGGGCTCATCTGGTTTGAGCAAGGCTCACCAGCTTGCACCCAAGGTCACTAACTTGAGCAAGGTGTCAACTTGGTCTGCTGTAGCCCCCCAGTCAAGGCACATATGAGAAAGCAATCAATGAACAACTAAGGTGCCGCTTAAGAATTGATGCTTCTCATCTCTCTCCCTTCCAGTCTGTCTGTCCCTATCTGTCCCTCTCTCTGTCCCTGTCACACACAAAAAATTAAATTAAATTAAAAAAATTACATTAAATGTAACCAGTGTAAATATTCCAATTAAAAGGCAGAGATTATCAGATTAGATAAGAGAGCAAGATCCATATGTTGTCTATAAGAATCTACAATGGAGGGGTTACCCTTTAAATATGAAGATACAAATGGACTAAAACTTTTTAGTTTAGTTTTTTAACATGGAAAAGATATACTAAGCTAAAAGATATACTATACTAAAGCCCAAGCAGTTATATTAACATGAAACAAAGATTTCAGAGAAAAATATAACCAGAGATTAAGAGGGTTATTTCATAATGAAGGTGTCAATTCTTCTTAAGAATCTTAAATGTTAACAGAGTTTCAAAACACAGGAAGCAAAAACTGACAACTAGATGGAGGAATAGACAAATCTAGAATCAGAGATGACAATACCTCTCTCAGTAATTGACAGGCCATGTAGATCCAGAATCAACAAGGATATTGATTTTTGAAAAGGTCCTTAACTCAACTTGATTCACATTCACAGAAGGCAATACCCAACACCAGCAGATATACAGCCTCCTCAAGTGCACATAGAACGTCTGCCAGGAAAGGTTATATCCTGGGCCATGAAGTAAATCTTACTCAATTTAAAAGATTCAAGGCAAACAAAGTATGTTCTGTTACTACAAAGGAATTAAATTAGAGTCAATAATAGAAAGATATCCTGAAAATCCCTTAAACATTTGGAAACTAAATAACATACTTCTAAATAACCTATAAATCAAAGAAATCATAAAGGAAATTAGAGGGTATTTGGAAATTGAACAAAAATAAAAACATTGTAATTTGTGGGATGTTGCAACAGCAATAGTTACATGGGAATTTATGTCACTAAATACCTGTATTAGAAAAGAAGAAAGGTATCAAATTAACAACCTCAGTTTCCACCTTAAGAATGGAAAAAAACAAAACAAATTAAACCCAAAGCAAACAGAAAAAAAAATAATACTAGAGTGGAAACTGAAAACAGACAATACAGAAAAGATAGGCAATACAGAATATCAATATGACCAAAAGTCCATTCTTTAAGAAGATTCTTTAAAATTGGACAAAATTACATCTAATATCACAAGAAAAGAATTTTAAGAAGTAGAGGTGACCAATAATAATCAATTGCACCAGAATTTAAAACACCCAAGGCTTTTTGTTAGGCTAAGTAAAGAATAAGAACCATAATAGTATTATATGCACCTTACTAAAGAGTGAGAAATTCAGGTCTGAGAGGTCCTTTGTAAGTGGCCAACTCAAGTGTTACTCAGGATGCTTTTCACCAGGATTTGAACAACATGAAACTACATAAGTACACAAGTTGATAAAAAATCGTTCATTATAGCTGAATAAGCTAAGCATGGTAACTGACCTCCTCGGGGAGAAGGAGAATTGTGTCCTCCAATGACCACTGGTATACCAGAACCTTCTAGCTTCATTTTCCATTTTTCAACGATAGCCATAGACTTGTCCTGAAAGCAAGAGGGGCGTTGGCAGGTCAGGAAGCTCTCGTCAGAGCAGTCAAACGTGACTTACATGGGTGAAATCACCAACAAGAAGTTCATAAGTACCTTACTGGCATCATTAAAAACAGAGAGCTCCATGGAACCTTCAAAGTCCTGCTGCAAAACAGACTTCAAGCACTCCTCCAACCAGGGTTCAGCATTGTGGATGGGAAGGATCACAGACTGGAATTCAAAGAAATGTTAAATACAGTGTGAAGACTGAATTCTCAACCTCCACTGCTCTCTGCCATGGCACATGCTCATTTCCCACAGGGCCAGGCCTGAGTTACTGGATAACCCAGAATCAGGCTTCCAGGGAAAGTATGTGCAGAAACACAACTTGTATTATGCCTTCTTCCCAAGCTCTTTACTGTCTTTGGCTCCAGAAGATTTAGTATGTGTTAACATTTCCTTGAACTAGTCTTTGGGATGCTTTGAAAAGGAAACCAATTTGAAAGGTATAAAAAATGTTCCCAATTCAAGGGCAAATTCATGTTTTGCAATCAACGGTCAGAAACACAATCATTCTGGTTGAAACACATATCTGTCCATCTTCCAACCTAGTCATGAAGATAACTGATTGGTCTTTTCCTTGGTGGGTTACGCATTTTCAGTAAACCACGAAGTTGGAGAAACCACAACAAAGAAACCCTTTTAAGAACCTTGTCCACAGGCTTTATTGGGGACGGGTGCTGGGACTGCAGTTCAGTAGTTTGTCATGTCCTTTTCTCCGACTGCCCAGGTAAAACAAGAATTCATGAAGTGTATGGAGTAAACCAGTGAAACCTGACTGCCCACAAAACAATCGACTGCGGGAATGGTTGCCTAATTGTGCACGTCGCCGGTTAAACAATACAGACCACCCAGGAATGTACGTGCTGGCCGTGCAGGTCGCCAGGAGTGTGCACGCGCACGAGGTGCAGACACCTGCAAATACGCACACATGTACAGCTGGGCTACATGAAAAATTCCTCTGTGCGGAACAGTCTGTGCGGAGCTGAGAGAGCCACAACTACAAAACACATCCCTGTCACGTTCTCCCCGAGGCTCCGACCCACCGCGTGTCACCAAAGCAGTTCTGCCCCCTTCACTTTGGAATTACTTTTTAAAGAAAAAGGAGAAATATGTCTACTCAAGATCTACGATACATGTTTGTCACGGATGGGCCTAGATTCATCCCTGTCCGCACTTGGGCCGGCTCCGGTGGCTTCCGGCGGCGACTCTCCTAGGCGAGCCCAGAGGTGGGAATGCAGACCCAGAGGGCAGAGGCAGGGGCGAGGGCACAGAAGGGGAGGGGAAGGGGATGGGGACATGGGGCCGCGGCCCTTAGCCGCCCACCTACCACTTGGGTCCGCATGGCCACGCTCCTCCGGACGCTCCGCCCTCCGAGCCACGACCGCCCCGCCCACCTTGACCCAAAGAGCTTGCGCGGGAGGCGGGGCGGCCAGGCCGTTTCCGATTGGCGCAGAGAGACGTCGATCCAGCGGAGGCGAAAGCCGCAGGAATGACCGCGAACCACACACCCAGAGCGCAGCCGCGGCGTCGGCTCTCGGCCTTAGGGCCTCTATGTCCCGGGTGTCATCTCTTGTCCTCTCGTTGGCCTCCGGAAGCCCTCACCTGAGAGAGTTCATCAATTCCAAATTTCTTAAAGTCTAGTGTCACAAAAGCACATGGGTGGTGGAGAGGGCGCCACGTGTGCGCATGGGTACGACCTAAAATCTAAAACCTTCAAGGAATTGGGGGTGGTAGCTTTTTGAAAAAGGTTGTATGTGTAAATGAGGCAGGTGACATGCCATCTGCACTGTCTGACCTGAGGGAGGGCACCTGTTTGACCCAGGAAGGGTGTTGGGGAGGTAGGTCCCAGGAAGGCGCCTTGGGTGGCATGGACACAGTGCTCTCTGTTAAAACACCTTCTCTCTCTGCTCAGCAGGGACCCTACACCCGTGACCCACCTACTGTCCTGTGCTCCGGGTCTTGGAGGCCTCGTAATCAACTTATGCCTCTCACAGTGGATAGGGCTCTGGGCATAAGCCAGGTGGTCTAGTGCCAGCACATGTAGAAGTGAGATAAATGTGACCTGCTGTGACAAGCACTGTGGTGCCAGCACATACTCAGGGTTTGTCCCAACTCATCTAAATTAATAAGCAAGTTTATAGCCATCGCTGCCATGACAAATCTTTTACTGCTCCAAAATAAGATTCAGTCCAAATCATTCTACAAATGAACAATTATAACAAAGCCAAAATTTCTGTTCTAGGCATCCATCCCTTTATTTTATTTTTTAAATTTTTTTATATTTTATTTTAGAGAGGGGGGAGAGAGAGAGAGAGAGAGAGAGAGAGAAAGAGAGAGAAGAGAAGGGGGAGGAGCAGGAAGCATTGACTCCCAGATGTGCCTTGACCAGGCAAGCCAGGGTTTTGAACCGGCAACCTCAGTGTTTCCAGGTTGACGCTTTATCCACTGCGCCACCACAGGTCAGGCGGCATCCATCCCTTTAAATGTAATTTTTCCTCAAACTGCATCACTATTTTTGAAGCCTGTTGTACAAGTTGAAACTCTTAGGTGAACAGCCTTTTATCTACAGTAAAACACAGCTATTTGAAAATTTGTTTCCAGTACCTAATGTTCTCCAGGAGTAGGAATAGTTTAATTTAAAAGGACTTGGTGAAAAGTCACATTGTAGCTACCAAAATATGGGGTTGGCTTCAGAACTAGGGCTCAGTTATCAGTGGGAGGAAAACACAGAGGGATGGTGTCTAGGACCCCCACATCACATGCATCAGACTTGGGCTTGGCTGCCTGTGTCCGGCTTCCTATATATCTGCTTTTCTTTTTTTCCTAGAAATTTGCTTTACACTATGTTCTCCTTAATAAAAATTTGGTTAGATCTGCTTTTTGCAAACATGTCAAAAGAAATGTTCTAAAATACTCTTACCTTTGAGGACAAGTCTGGTATTTCTACCACTGTCCATCACGCCTGTTGACATGACTGCTGTGCTTCCTTAAGTAAGGATTCAGAAAAATAAGAACTAATAATGGCAACACTGGGCATTACTGGGTTTGCCCCTAAAAAGGCTCTGGCCGGCCCATTGCCGTCTGGATTTGGGCCCCATGCAGACATTCAACAAAGCACAAGGTTGGATCAGTTGTTGAGATTTTTTTCTGTTCCATGCCTGCCCACAGCAGACTAGCTGAGAATATTTACAAATTTGCAGAGATCTATAAATTATGGATCTGTTAATTGAAATTAGAGGCGTTGGTGATAAGCTTCATGCAGGTGCTCTGGGACGTTCAGGTTCCTGGTCACAAGGTCTACGTGTTAGCTGCGGAGTCACGTAATCCGCAGAGTGGAGGAAGCAGCATGAGACCCTATGGAGCCAAGTGGGACACGAACCATGGAGCTATGGACAGGTGAAGAGTTTGCACACACGGTCTCTCACTGGTGGGACTTTTGCTCACCTGCCCCAAGTGACTGAAACCTGCTTCTTGACTGTGAATGGAGGTGAGGGTGGAGGCACATAAACCCGTGGGCTGCCAGGAAAGGGTGACTGACCGAGTTCTGGCCTGTTCACCTGTTATGCCTCACAGAATGTTGCCGTGACTTCCAATCAGCCACTAAAATGAAGAAATGTGACAACAAAAGTCATAATGCAGGTTGGCAGGAAGTGTCTGTTACTCTTGACACAGGGCGCACCTGAGAATACCCAGGTCAGGACTCACTCAGCATCCTCTGCCCATCCCATCCCACCCCATGGACCCTGTGAGCACTGATCAGGTACTAAGTGTCCTGACTTCCAGTCACTCTCAGTCTCAGGTTTGTAAAGGTGAGGGGGCTTGCTCAAAGCCCCCACTTCACTGCACACGGACCAGGGATCCACTAATTTCAAGTTGCATTTGGTCTGGTTGCCCAGAAGGTCTTCAGGTCGATCCTTCAAATCCACTCAGAGAGACAAGCCACAGATAAAGGCCTCTTAGCCAAGGAAAGCATAACTTTAGTCCTTCTGGGAACAAGGTGGGGTTAGGTTAGGGCAGCTGGTAGTAACCCAGAACCTACAGGTGTGGGTGTCAAAGACGTGCTCTGTGGCTGAAAGAGAGAGTCATTTGGGGAAAGACGCAGTTATTTTTGCTTTTTGAGGTTTAGTACTTCCTGATCAGATGCTTTTGGAAGTACAAGAAATGCATGTGGGTTTAACTAAAGGAAAGTGCCTCTGAAAGCTCCCTTTCCACCTGGCATGAGGGCACTTTTCACGTGGGTGATGGAGAGCTAAAGCCTGGACCTGGCAGGCACTGCTGCCTTGCTAGAAAGCTCGATGATCCTCCCCAACATCACCTTTTCAGAAGGAAAAGATGCTTGCAGTTCTCCAAAATGGGGGTTTTCCAGGAAATGATCTATGGCAGTGTTTTTTAAATGCAGGTCCGAGGTCAAGTGCCAGTCTGCTAGAAATTTTGTGCCGGTATGCAAAAGAGTTAACCACCCTGATGTTCTTTGAAGATTACACACTCATTATCTTAGTTGAATTTGCCTATACTCTGGATGATTTCTGCCTCAGTGGCCCCTGAAATAATTCTCCTATTTTCACAGATCACCAAGTGTAAAAAGATTGAAAACTACTCGCTGAGGTGCTTCGGATCCATGGAAATCACATTTGTGAGCAAGAAAATGGAAAACAAAACAAAATAAGAGAGCAGTTCTGTATACCACCAATCCTGGGGGTTCCTGGGGCTGCCAAGGGTGGGGCTGGGAACTTGGAAGTGAGTTGTGAGCTGGCCCTGCTCACCAGCCATCTGCAGCTCTGCAGCATGGACAAAAGAGCAGGTCCTTCCTCAGAAGGTGCTGGACACTGCGTGGACTGTGCTTCCATACCTCCTGTAAAACTGGCATTTGCTCTGGGGCTCTGACCAGAAGAACCAGGCTGGATGAGCTTCATTCTCTCTCTTGCCTCCTGGCCCTTGTTCAACTGCCATGCTTCTTGCTTCTGCTTCAAGTCAGGAAGTTGGGCCATATGGGTCTGGTGACTGGGTTGATGCTCCAGGGAGACTATGCATAGAATGGGGGGATGGATAGTCTGCAGAATGTGGTCCCACATGGCTCAAGCGTGGACCGTGATGAGCAAACATCCATGGCCAAGGGGACGCTATACACATGCTATTCCCAAGGACATCTCTAATCACGTGGGGGCCTTCAACTAAACTGATTGAACCAGAACCCTTTAAGGACTCCAAGTTCTATAGAGCAGTGGTTTTAAACCACTTGTCTGCAGACTGGTGCTGGTCTATGAAAGAGGTAACCACCCTGCTGTTGTATGAAGATTATAAAACCACCCTGCTGTTGTATGAAGATTATAAAACCACCCTGATGTTGTATGAAGAGACTCCCTAGCACTAGTCCATGGACTGATGGTTGAAAACCATTGCTGTAGTGCAGGTGTAGTGCTGTAATGAATGTTCAAGCAGCATTGAATCTGTGGGATCCCGTGACCATGAGGCAGAGCAGCCCACACACATACAGCCTGCACCTGCTGTCCAGCTTCCCCTGTCTGGACCACACTCAAAAACAGCGGCTCTTCAGATCACTGAGTAAATGGGTTGAAATAGTATACCCCAAAAGAGGGATGAATCACTGGACCCCTGGGAGTTTCACAGACATAGGAAGCCCCTTAGTTTTTTGTTTGTTTGTTTGTTTTTTAATTTTAGAGAGAGACACAGACAGACAGAAGGAAGAGAGATGAGAAGCATCAACTCGTAGTTGCAGCACCTCAGTTTTTCATTGATTTCTTTCTCATATGACGGGAAGTGGGGGCTCCAGCTGAGCCAGCAACCTCTTGCTCAAGCCAGAAACCTTGGGCTCAAGCCAATGACCATGGGGTCATGTCTATGATCCTGCCCTCAAGCTGGTGCCCTCAGGGTTTTGACCTCGGGGTTTTGAACCTAAGTCCTCAGTGTCCCGGGGCGATGTTCTATCTACTGTGCCATCACCTAGTCAGGTGAAAGCCCCCCTTAGTCTTACAGGTACACTGTAATTGTATTTGTTTACCACCCTATGAGGTGCAAATGTCACCAGTGAGCTCAGAGCGATTGTGTTACTACTCAGCATTTTCATTCCATAAGATGCATCTGTGTATTTAGGGGACCGGTGTGATATATCGTGGAAGAATAGTGATCAAGATGTCTGCGGACTAAATTATGACACGGGGCTGGAGAGTTGGCATTACCTGAGGGTCCTGAGGAGAGTCAGTCTGGTCTTACTTGGCAGCTGCTCCAGATCAGAGGAGCCATTCTTCAGTCAATGCCTGGCTACTCCTCAGATGGGGAGGGGTGGAGCTGTGGACACTGGGTCTTCCCACTCATAGCTTCTCATTCACTTGAAGCAAAGTCATCACTCTGGCCTTGCTCTCCCTGCCCATCTCCGGTTTCTGGAATAAATGTTTCCTCTAACTTATTTAAGGGCAACACATATCACACTGACTTCTCGGGCTAGAAGAAGGAGTTTGTGATGACATAGAGTCCCTGGGTAATTGACCTTTCATTTATCCAAGTTAGTGACCTGAGGTGTCAATGTCCCGATGTTACACTGGAAACCTGATTCTCCCCCTCCTTACACTATCCGCCCACCAGTGTTGGGATTCAAATAATTTAACAACCAGTTCTCTGTCCTAATGACTATTTTAAGTATAAAATAACAATACACCGAAAGTTAGTTTATTATTTCATGCATTTAATACTTAAGTAAGAACAATAAAAGAGGTATACAAAACGAGATTATAAGAAAGAGTTTTAAAATACTAATGAAAAAATATTAAATAATACCTGACAAAAACCAATAAAATTGTCATTTAAGATATTTCCTTCCATATTGCTTCTTAATTGGCATCCTCACTTGCAATTTTCTTTGTTTTTATCCTGGCTTCCTATTGGTTTCACTGTTTGGGAACGGAGTGAACATTACTACGGACTCTTAGAACACACTGTTGCACAGATGAATGTTAAAAAAGATTAAGGAATATAAATTTGTGATTTCCATATTGGGTGGCTACCCAAGCACCCACCTTAGAGAGAACCCTAATTATAAGAGTCATTTTAACAACTGGTCCACCGAACTCAACAAAAAATTAGGTATCGGTTCTGCTGAACCGTTGTGAATTGGCTGAATCCCACCCCTGCACCCTCACATAGAGTCCCAACACCTATCTCTTCCCTGACCCCTGCCTGTGTCCCATCAACACTGCTTCCATGGTTTGCCAAGCACCTGTGATCACCCCTCTGGATCCTCCCCAGGTCCCAGGACCCCCACTCCACAGCCAGCCTGTGTGGGGTTTCCACCTATAAGCACCCTTCCCTGAGCCCTGTGTCTGGGGAAACTAAGGCCTTCTCAGCTCACCAGATTTCCCACCTTCATGGAGAAGATGGCCTCCCACCCATGCTCCACGGCCCACTTCTCCATCCCAATGGAATCTTCAGGGTAAGTGGATGATGGCCTTTGGCAGCAGCGATGACTTCTGGCCTTCTCCATGGTCTCCTGGTATCACCTCACTTCCCACACTCCAGGCTCACAGGCCTATTCTCAGCCTGTCCAGCAGGGGGCAGCCTTGCCCCCCCCATCCAATGTGGCCTTTTCCTGGGGTTGGACCAGGCGGACAGAAGGGTAACTGCATAGGAGGGACCAGGCCCCACCTGACAGGCTCTGGACCAGGTTGTTTTATAGCCACTCTGCCTGCTGCCTTGGCTGAGTCACTGAAGCATGGTCAAAATTGACCCAGGGAGGGCCTGAGTGTTTCTGGGGCTCATAGCTGGGGCCATGCAGGGACGATCTTACCAGCTGGGCTGTTCCCAGGAAGCAACTGCACTGTCCACTTCATCCCCACCCCCATCCATGGCATATGCAGCTTCCCTTGGGGCCTGGGAGGGGAGAGCTCAGGCAGCCTGGGGCTTAGCCACTCAGCTGCCAGAGCCTGAATAGGACCTGCCTTCTCCTTTAGTTGGGGGCAAGGGGTGGGGAAGGGATTTCACACCTTGTTCACTTCACGGCCGGAAATCCTCTTGTCTCTGTTTTTGCTCTAGATGCCCAGATTCTTGGACAAACTGATGTTGATGGGCCTCTGTGTTTGGACACAGCAGGCCAGACAGGTCCCCTTCACATGGTATCCAGCAGCCAGCAGGTCTGGCTGGTAATTAATGTGTTAATGGGGCAGGCATCTCAGCACCCCCAGGGCCATCTAACCAGGATGGTGAGCTCCAGTGCTGTGCTTAGCAGTGAGTGCCCAGAGACCTGGGCCAGGTTAGGGCCCAAAAAGGCTCCCATTAGGCCCATCTCCAGTGGGGACCATGTTGTTTATATGAGACATTTGAGGACAGCTGAGAAAATACAAATATGAACTTCACTGTATTGAGGGATCTGGTATCTCTGGGAGGGTTCACACTATGCTGATGGTACCATGATGGTGCCCTACATTGTCTGGGAAGCAGGCCTGGAAGCAGTGAGCCTGGTGGAGGATGAGGGTGTGGAAGGTGAGACTTGTACCTTTCCACAGAAGTCGGGTCTCTGGGCCTGGCCCCTGGCAGCCACGACTGTCTTCCCATTGTCACCACCCTAGAGCCTCTGAGCCTGGGGATTATTCCAGCCCAGCGTGGAGAGCCTTGGTGACAGGCTGTGTGCAGCTGCAGGATGGCAGAAACTTGCACCTATTGGGGGCCCTGGGAAAGAGTTGTGAGGTTAGAACCTGGCGAGGGAGGGGTGTTAAGCTGTTGGCAGCATTCACTCTCCGAATATGTGATGGGGGGGGTCTGTGGTATGGGATTGTCCAGGGCTGTCCCTCCTGTCTTTCTACCTGGGATCAGGCTTACCAAGGAGGGGGACACCAGCATCCTGGAGAAGGAGGTGGCCTTCTGCTCAGGCCTGGATCTGTTTGTGGCTCAGAAGATATAGCCTGGGGTACAGAAGGCTGAGCTGAAGTATGCAGGTGGGCTGGGGGGTCCTGAATGCCACCCTCCTTCAAGGCAGAGCCAGGAGCCATCAGACCCAAGTCATCATCCAGGTCCCTGCAGGGCACACTGGGATAGCCCCGCTTCTCCGAGGCCCTGTGTCTGTGGGAGGGTTGGGCACGTCCTAGCTCCTCAGTTTCAGCCTGTGCTTGGCTACTCCTTCTCCATACCTTCTCCTGGCTCAGTGAAGAATCCAGTTTCTGGTTCTAGTTGCAGCCCCAGGGTCTGTCAGCTGCTAGAGGACAGTAGCAGGGGCACCCAGATCTGACTGGGTCAGGCTCTGCTTCCCGGTCAGGCACTCCCTCAGGCTGGGGGCCTGCTTCCTTATGGGGTGCTGCCCCCAGTGAACCAAGTGCACAGATGTTACAGCTCACCACCCTGGGGCCCGTGGCCTGTTCACAGCCAAGCAGAGTGAGATGCTGCCAAGGCCAAGGCAGCTGTTGCCAACAACAGTGACAATAGTGCAGAGGTAATCTTACCACCTACTACAGGAGCTGTGCTTCACTCTGAGCCCCCAATGGGCACCACCCAGGGCAAACACTGGGCCAGTCGGTCTGTGCTCAAAGCCCATGCCCAGCACGTGGCCCCCTGGCCAATTGGCCGGAGCCCCTTAGCACCCACCCCAGCTGGCTGCCCATTTTTCTCTGGGGCACAGACAACCAAACTCTCCAGCAAATTAGGTGAGGGGTGTCTGGATGAGGCCGCCAGCACCCTGGGCTGTCAACCACATAATTATATGCCGCTGCCTGTAGTTGCTAAATGTTCAATTACAAGTGTTTGCTTGTGATACGTCATTGGGCCACAATTACGATAATTATGTCCCTATGAGAAAGTCAACAAAAATGACCTCAGAGGGGAATATGTGAAACAGAAATGACCTGGGAGGTTGGGGGTTAGTGGGACCAGTCCTGGGTGGCGGGGGTATTTCCATGTCAGTGACAGGGAAGCAAAGCAGAAATGATTGGCAAGTGTCCTGAAGTGTTTTTCAAATGCTAAAACAGAAAATTTTCTGGACATGTTTAGAAAAAACCTTTAACAGTTTTTGGGAAAGTGTCCAGGTTCTAGGGGAGGAAGCTGATTCTTCAACCATTAGGTTCAGGTGACTGGCCATTGAACAACATAATGACCATCATTACACATTTGAAAATCTCAAGATGGGCCACAAAATACCAGTGTTAACAATGGTTGAGCCGTGGTTAGTGGCTCAAAGAACTCACAATGTGGGGAGCATGCTGAGGACTGGGCAAGGGTACCCCCACAGGTGGGGGTGAGGGCAGTGCCCTTCCTAGTTTAACCAGGAGAAAGTCGCACTGGGAAGACCCACCCCACCTCCAGCCCCCTCTATTCCTGAACACACCCCAGCTTCTCTTAACACCTGGGAAAACCCCAGCTCTATCTGGTAAGGACCCTTTCAGTTTATAATGGATCCTGCAGGGGTCTCTTTGTTCCTGGACAGGTCCTAAGGAGGTGGGGCAGATGGTCTCCAGGCAGCCTCAGACAACCATGACCCATTTCATCCTGCAGGTGGCTTTACAGGGCTAGGAGGGGGTCGGCAGCCCCCCACCTTGTGGGAGCACAGGTGGCCCACAGCAGATGCAGAGAGGCCTCTCCAGGAGCTGAGTGACACTGGTGGAACCAGTTCTACTGCTGTTGCCACAACCCTGCAGTAGGCAGCTTGTCAAGTGGAGGGTAATCTGGAAATTCCTGCTTCAGGACCCTCCAGGAGTCCAGAGGAGACTGTGTCCCAAGGAGGGAGGGCCATGGCAGATTTATGGCTGAGAGCAGCAAGGCCAAGCCCTCTCCTAAGATCCTACTGAGTTCTGCCAAGAATACTGCCAGACAAACAGGTTACCTTAATAAGGTGGTTGGCAAATTCATTAGTCAACAGAGCCAAATATCAACAGTACAACGATTGAAATTTCTTTTGAGAGCCAAATATTTTAAACTTACACTATATAGGTAGGTACATTCCTTACTGAGGTAGCGCCCGCACGTGGTATTTTGTGGAACAGCCACACTCAAGGGGCCAAAGAGCCACATGTGGCTCGCGAGCTGCAGTTTGCCGACCAGGGCTAGCTTTATAGACTTAATTTTTGGGCTTACAGAAAGACTGAGCAGCATACAAGAGTTTCCTTATACCCTCCCTCTTCTCTTGCCCAGACTCTCCATACTAAGATCTTTATTATAGTCAGTGAGCAAATATTGATCCATTATTAACCAAAGGCTGTAGGTTCATTCTTGTGTGGTATGTTCCATGGGTTGTGACAAATGCTCGTGCTGTATGCACCGTTATGCTGTCCTAGCTTTAGGGACCTGGGCACAGATGGTTTGGTCACACAGTCCTGAGCCTCTGATGGGAACCAGTTCTGTGTCACCCCACAGTCTTTCCCCTTTGGTCCCTCAGTCTCTGGGTGTTTTTAAAAATTAAACTTATTGAGGTAACATTGGTTCATAACATTATATAGATTTCAGGTGTGCAACATCATAACTCAATATCTGTGTATTTACTGCATGCTCACCACCATCTAGTTTCCTCCTGTCACCATATTATTTTGACACTTCACCCAATTCACCCCCTTCCCCTCTGGTAACCACCATCCTGTTTGTTGTCTGTGTCTATGAGTATGTTTTATTAGTTTGTTACTTTTTTGTTTTATATTCCACATAAGAGTGCAATCATAAGGTTTTTGCACTTTAGTTAGCATAATACCCCCAAGAGCTATCCAGGTTGCTGGAATCCTGAGCAGGTCACTTAGGCCAGTAGCACTCAGTCTCTGCATGTGTAACATGGAAGGGGGATTCCTAAAGCTGCCTCCACCTCTTTCTTTGTGTGAAGCCACAGGCCCTCAGAGCAGCCTGGCCTGGGTGCTGCTTGTGAGGGAGATGGTGTGCAGGTCCAGAAGCACTGCTGTGCTAAGCTGACACTGTTTTGGGGCACAGAGGTAGCTGCAGGTCCCAGTCTCAGCCAGCAGACTCCTTTCCCCAGTGGCCTGGGTGGTGGTCTTACTGTGTCCCTTTTTTGAAGCACTTCTGCACCCTGGCACCTGCAGTAATAGGAGCAGGGAGCCCACATCCCACATGGGGTGCAGCGAGGGGTACAGTGGACCCCTGAGCCCAGCCTCAAAACTGACCTTGGGTCTCAGGCAGACATCACTGTTTGTGATTGGGCAGTGTCATCTCAGGCTTTAGCTGGGTGGGCTGACCTGCTCAGTTCTAGGGCTGCTCCAAACCAATCCTTTACATGTAACCACCTTTGAGGATGGCCCTTCCCCTTGTTGTAGCTCTCCTGAGAGTGCTGTCTCCCTGTCCCAGCTGTTTGGGCCTGCAGACTCAAGTCTTTCCAGTCTGATCACTCCAACCCACTCAGACTTCAAACCCCTAACCACAGGACAAAGGTGAGCTTTGCAAATCATCAGGAACAGGAAGTCACCCCTGCCCTGCACCCCCCAGTGAAATTCCTCCTGAAATGTATCTTGACTGGAAAAGAAATGCTAAAACAAGGTCAGGTTTCTCCACCATTTGATGCTGCTGGAGGCTCTGGAGCCCAGATTAACACCAGAGAGGCTGAGGAAGCAGAAAAGCCTGTTTTTCAGAACACAGGGATGGTTGCCTGGAGGGCCAGGCTCCCTCCCTTTGCCTGGTAGACCCTCATTATCCTTCCAGAGGCCATGGAGGTCCACACCCAGGCCAGCCCAGCTTCCTGGCATCAGCCTTCCTGTAAGCGCTGGGTTTGCTGTGTCCTGCTGTCTTTCCCTCTAGATGTCAGGCATATGGTGGCCCCACTGACTGCCTGGGGAAGGAACCTGTTCTCATCATGCTGTATTTACCATGCTGGGTCCTTCTAGAACAGAGTTCTCAGTGGGAGACTTTGCACCGGGGTGGTGGGGAGATTTGACAATATCTGGAGACAGCCTTGCGTTTCCAAACCTGGGGTGGTGGTGCTGGGGACTGCTACCCTGATATTTACAGCAGAAAATTTCAACCCGTGTGTCATAAGAATTTTTAAAACATGCAATACCTGACTAGTTAGTTAGAGACACTGACCTCTTCTCCCTTAGATTGGCAAATAAAAAAGTGACAGTAGGCAACACAATAGCCATCCAGTGTTAATGAATCAAAATTATACCTTTTTTGGTCAGATCAGCAAAAAATGCATTTTTGGTTTGCTGCAGAATTTTATTAATTAGTTTATGTGTGCCATGAAAAAGGATGAAAATCGCTGATCTATCGTATAGGAGCCAAAACGCTGCAAAACCCTACAATGCACAGGAGCTACACCCCCCCCCCCCAAGAATCACGTGGGAGTTTTGTGAAGCAGGTCCCTTACCAATGAGTGGAGACAGTGGTGGCCAGAGGACAGTGCACCTCTGTGACGCACAGGAGCTGTGGCCTCAGGGCCAGCAAACCCAGAGACTTTCTGTGGAGTGGGTGCTCCAGAGCCCACCGCATGCTCAGCAGGCATGCTCAGCTCAGTAGTGGCATGCTACAGCCACCCTTCCCCATGGGCCCCAGAATGGGATGGAGTCTGAACCTCTACAAAGTACACTAAAATAATGCGGAGGGTTCAGGTGCCAGGAACACCCCTGATAGGCACAGGCTGGTAACTTTTATGCCACGACCAAGAGCCCCTACCATAGCCGAGCGGCTATTCTGGGCTCAGTATGCACGATAGGGTCGTGGCACCGCCAACGCGTGACCACCGCGGGCTAGGAGCTGGGCGGCGGTCTGCACACACTTGGGGTCTCGGATTTCTACCCCGCCCCCGCTTCGCAGTTCACCAACGCGCCGCCGCCCAGTCCTCTCGCTCGGAATGTTTTGCAGCTCGGGTTTTCTCTCTCGGACCCTTCTTCCATCCCGCGTGCCCCTGCTCTCTGTGGTGCCCCAAACGGTCCCACCAGGGTCTACAAGCCCCCGGCGCTGGATACCCCCGATGCGTATCCCATCCGCTTTCCGCCGTGCCCGTCCGAAGCGCACTGGGTCGGGCCCTGGACACCGAGCAACCAGCGGCTCGCGGGGCGGGGTTCCGGCGCTGGACCGCAGGCGGGGCGGAGCGGCCTGGCGGGCACCGCCCCCCAGCTAGCCAGACCGGGGCTGCTGACGCGCGGACTTCAGAGCTCCGGCGGCGGTGGCGGTTACAGTACTGCACGCTGCTCCAGAGATTCTGGCGGCTCCGGCGGCCGGGATGGGCGGGCGTCCGCGCCGGCTGCGCGGGGAGCGAGCGACGTGACCCGCCTGCACTCGAAGCCCGGCCGCGCTGGTCGAGGATCTGCTCTATGGGCGTCAACGCAGAGCCGGCGCCGAGCGGGAGCCAGAGCATGTGGGGCGCGGCGCGGGCGGCCGGGGAGCGCGCAGCGCGGCTGTGGCCACAGCCCCCCTTCCCGGGCCCTGGTTCTCCACCGCTGCCGCTGCTGCTGTTTGCCGTGCTGCTGGCAGTTTTGCTGGGCTGCGCGGGCGCGCAGTACTCAAGCGACCTGTGCAGCTGGAAAGGGAGGTGAGCCCGCGCGGCGCGACCCTGGCCCTGGGTCCATGCCCTTTCCCCATCTCCCCTCCCGGGGAGGCTCGGGGATCCTCTCTCCAGGCCGGGCTCCGTCCCCACCGCCTCCGCCCCCGGTACTAGAACAAAAGAGCCCGTGGCGTCCCGGTTCCCCGGCTCGAAGGACGCCCGGGGAAGGCGCGTCTGCTGCCCTGCGGGTTCTTCCCAGTCGGGCAGCCCGCTCGCCTAGCACCCGGTCGCGCAGGTCCCCATTTGGGTCCCGAGGCCTTGACCGCGGACCCTGCGGGTGGGGATCGGTCCTCTGGACCTTTCCTGCCCCTGCCCGACGCGATAAGGTGCGTACCGCGGGCCCGGAGCATCCGGGCCTGAGCTCATGGAGAGCGGGAAGGGACGGCCGGGTCCGCAGGAGGAGGTGGCGGCTCGGGTGGACGCAGCGGATCCCTGGCGCTGACGGCAGCGCTGACTACGTCTGTGCGGGCGGAGACCTGTGCGCTGGGCCCAGTGCGGACCTGTTCTAGCCCCCCGCCCTCGCCCGGTGAAGGTCAGGCCGCCCTTGGCAGGGCGCGCGCTGGGTTGGGCGACCCCCCTTCACGCCCCTCCGCTGTGGCAGCCGAGGACTTTTTAAAAAACTGAAGTGTGACAGCAGAAAGGATTGCAAGTCACAAGTGAGCGCGGGCGGGGTGCCTGAGGGCACAGTTATTCAGGATTAGAAACTACCGTCCTCAGGCACTCTCGGCCGCGCTGGCAGCCCACGGTTGGCGAAACCCGCCCTGCGCCGCGGAAGTTGCCGATTCAAGAGTTTGCTCCGGAAAATGTGCGTCTCCTCTCAACACGCTGTCTGCTGGGCAGCCCTGGATTCGGGTGTCGGGGTGTCCGGGAGCAGGGTCCCCAGACAAGCCCTGGCCTTTTCTGTTGGGAAGACCTCGTTGCAGACAGCCTGTGGTGGGGGGCGGGAACGTCACACGATTATTTTGAGTGAAGATGGTTTTCCGAGAAGGTTGGAGCTATGCGGGTGCGCTGGGCTCTGCGTCAGCAGGGTAGCCGCTGGTCACCCTGGAGCTTACAGACCGTTTCTCTGTGGACACTGGCAACTGCCCAGCTCCTTTCTCCCCTCTTCGCATCCCTTCTAGAGTGAAGGTCCTGGGCTCCGAGGTTCGGGTCCCGCACGCGCCCTCACAGCAGAGAAGGGATGGAGGAGCTGGGCCTGAACCAGAGCGGAGGGGTAGGTCGGCGCTTTGGGGGAGGATTGGCCTGGAGAATGCTGGCGCTAGCACAGGACTGGCTGGGAGCCTCTGACTCTGACACCCTCTTCTGGGGCTGCCCTTTTTCCCGTGCTAGTAATTAAACTCCCTGCTTTGCAACCTCTGCTGAATGAATCAGTGCACCCCAGACTGAGTCCTTGGAGTGTCCTGCTTCAGCAGGTCAAAAGCAGTAATGCAGTCCCATATGTGAGCCTGTGTTTTCAGAGGAGAATCTAACACCATTTCTAGGTTCTCAGAAGACTGTTTGCCTGGAGGGGACTGAACCCAGGGGTGGCTGTGATTAAGAGCTGATCAAGAGCTAATCAGCTCCTGGACCCAGCAGGTGTTTGCAGTGGGAGGTGGAGTCCCTTCACCTTCCCATCCCTGTGCATCTTCCTATCTCTATCAGCAGAAGCAGGGCACTTCCCTGCAGCCCTTTTCCCTCTATCATTGCTAATGTGGCCTGTTACTGACTCCTCCCAGTTCCTCCACTAAGCAGAGACCCCAAAGAGCCATTGGGAGGATCTGGAGAGGAGCTGGCTAGGCTGCATTCCTGAAGTATAACCCCCTGTAGAGCTGTGATTGCTAACCCTGGTGATCAGTATGCTACTTGATGTGTAGCCTGGGTGTGCTGGTTTGCCTGCTGATTGTAGCCTTTATGACTTTTACGGGTGGTGCACCTGATAGGCAGGTGGATTCTGATCTCCTGACAAAGAGGGAGTTGCTCTTTATGACTCTGGCCACTCACAGTTGACAGGCTGAAATGTGTTTCTGGGTGTTTCCAAACAGTTAAGTAGGCGGTTTTGAAGTCCATTGTCCTTGTTCATGGGCAGGACATCGCACCATCTTTATTGGGCAGTGGTCATAAAGATGGACCACTGCTCAGGGCAGGGCACTGCAGGTACCTCACACCTGGGCTGTCTCTTCTGCTTTAGGCTTGTTCTGATGCTCCTCCTGACTTAGTAAACAAGAGACTGTAATTTCCTTGTGGTGACTCAGGGTTTGAGCCAGGCTGAAGTTGTGAGTGCTGCCACCACACAGATTGACCCCCTTTGGAAACTTGGAAAGTCCATGTCAACTTGGGACCTACTGTCTTTTCCATAAAAGTGGTCCACAGGTATGTCCATCTGGGCAATGACACTTGCCACCCTTTTTTTCTTTTAAAGAAAAATTCACGCACCTTTTCCCGAAAAATTTGGGGTCTAAAAACTGGATGCGTCTTATGTAGTGGTTGTGGTTTATACATGTACTATCTCATATAGATGGAACTATGAAAAATGCCATAGATGGAACTGAGGATGAGGCAATATATGAAGACAGTGATTCATCATCAGACACAGATGAGGACAAGCTAATGGATGGAAGTTTTGATAGTGATGAGGAGTTGTATGAATTTTATGATGAATAAAAGTTGAGTTCAGTAACTTTATATCATACATTTTTTTTTCAAATTTCCAGCCCCAAAATTATGGTGCGTCTTTTACATGGGAGCATCTTATACATGGGGAAATATGGTAGTTAAATGATCTAAGATCAAACTAGTCTTCTCATTCCCTAAGGTGGAACAGAACCAGTTTTCTCTGCATCCTGCAACTTCATCACATCAGAAAACCATTGATTTTATTAGTTTACTTTTTGGCCTGGTTATCATGTCACTTACATGTTATGTGAATATTGTAACATGCTACCCATAAGTGACCAGACATGATGCATTTTTGCACCTCCAGCCATTTTGCACAAAGGTGAGTGATGTGGAACCAGACAGGCCAGGAATCCTCAACCTCTTTCAAAGGACCAGCAGGTCCCAGGCTGAGAGACCAGTGGACTGAGTGTTTGTCCTTGTGGGGTCTTGTGTGCCACGTTGACTGACATTGGTGTAAACACTCTGCATTGAGTGCCTCTTGGATTCCTGGTGATCTTGATGCTTTAGGAAGTGGGACAGAGCCCTGCATGTCCAGCAGTAGGCACAGACCCCCTTCTGTGAACCAGTGAGGATGTTAATTAAAGGGTGAAGTAATGGGGACCCTTATTTCTTGTATGTTCACCTTCATTTTGTTTCTAGTTCTCTTTTAGTTGAGTGACTTATGAATAACTAGAGCTAAGTGTACCACATAAAATGTACCACAGCAGCCTCCAGACTCAGATCCACTTCCCCCTGAGCAGCCAGCCCCACAAAGGTTTCCTCTGCTCCTGCCTGAGATGTAGGTAGAGGGTGGGCCTACCCATTTCCCCCTCCACTGTTCAGATTAAGGTGATTTATTGAGAGATCCAAAACCTCTGGTGTGGGTTCATCACTCCCTTGACTCCCAGGGTCCTCCTTGCCCCACTGAAAGAGAAGTGAAGCCATGGACAGAATGGTTTTTGTGGGAGAAAGAATTGAGGATTGGTGCCTGGGCATGGGGCAAGTGTCCAACTGCTCCTTGAAGCTGAAGACTGGAAAGGAAGGCCACCATGAAAAAGTTTGTTTTGGCTGCATAAGAGCAGAGCTGATTATAACTATCTATGGCAACCACTCACCATCTAGTCTAATTTTTCACACAGCACTATAATTATGCCTATACCCACATATGTGTCAGATGAGCTTGTGTGTTTCACTTGACTATAATTTGTAAGTCTGTTCTGGATGTGCAACCCTGGTAAGCATCTGAGGCCAGGTTGGTTGCTCATGACCCAGGGTATGTGGGGTGGAGAGCTAGGTTAGGAGGGGTTCATCTTCTTGATACCTCTGTCTGATGTGGTCTGCAGGATGACTGTGCAGTCCCAGCCTGCAGCTGGTTGTTGTATGAAAAGTGAGGTTTTTTGGGGACCTAGAGCATGAGTCACCAACAGTAAATGCAAATCATATGTTTTCTATTTTCTCCTCTGCAGAAAGGGTTTCTGGTGACACACCCAGGCCAGGGCTCTGAGAGTGGGTTTGTTTATTCCATGTAAAACTCCTAAGAATGTTGTTGAACCTGTCTGAGATCTGATCGGAACCAAATTTCATGTAATAAAACTCTTAGTTGAAGTCATTGATTGACTTCCAAGGCTGGTGGTTATGACATAACCTTTTGCGCAAGCTGACATTGACATTAAAATTTGGAATAGGGAAAGAAACTTGAACATTTTTGATGGTTTCAGTTTCTTGAAAACATAATGTAATGACTTTGCTCAAGACCTGGCTCACTGAAAGTGCAGCACATTTTATTTTTCCTATTTAGTGGTTATTAGGAATGAACTTTCCACTGAGAAGACGAGGTGTCTGCTAACATTTGGCTTCTCTGCACTTTCCCTCCTGTGTCTCGTCTCCTGGGGAAGACCTTTACCTTACTTTCATATCTTTGATGACATTTGAGTTTACGTAAAACAATATGATGATCAATGGAGGGTCTTCAGGTTTACAAATGAATGAAGAAGCAGTCAAATCATCACCATAAGGAAAATATAAACACTTATGCCCAACAGTGAGGCGTTAAAAGAAAACTCAGCTACAGCCTCCAGCTTCCAAATTGTTAACATTCCTCATTGGTTCATAGGATATATACTCTGCTAGTTACTTATGCATATGTGTCCCTGGTACCTCCTGTCATCTGAGCCTGTTCCTGTCATTCACACTCAGTGGGAACCACCATCATCTCCCAGCCCTCACTTGGTCATCTGGAACTTTGGGTGGTGCCAAAGTCCTGGTGTTTCCTTGATTGTATTTTGGAAGATCCATCCTTTCCTTAGTTCTCACCTCTACTGTACCCATCACCTCCCCAGTGAGGGAAATCTGAGACTTGGATACCTGCTGCTGCAGCTTTGCAGGCCAGCAGACACTGAGCTTCCAGGTGTGGGGAGGGTCTGGGATCCAAATGTGAGCTGAACTTATCAGAGCGCTGGCTGCCCCTTCCTGGGAGCAGCCAGTGCTGCAGGGCGGAGGTGGTGCTGGCCTGCAGCTCCCTCCATTAGTGGGTGGGGTCCTGGCTGACACTGTCTCCCCTCCACAGCGGACTGACACACGAGACACACAGGAAGGAGGTGGAGCAGGTGTACCTGCGCTGCTCCGCGGGCACTGTGGAGTGGATGTACCCGACTGGGGCTCTCAGTGTCAACCTGCGGCCCAACACCTTCTCGCCCTCCCAACACCTGACTCTGTGCATCAAGCCTCTCAGGGACTCCTCCGGGGCCAATATTTATTTGGAAAAAACTGGAGCACTGAAACTGCTGTTGCGGGATGGGGACTACGGGCCTGGCCAGGTGCACTGCTTTGGTTTCGAGCAGGTTGGCCTGTTCGTGGAGGCGACGCCCCAGCAGGACATCAGCAGAAGGACTACGGGCTTCCATTATGAGCTGAGCAGCAGGCCCGCCGGGTCTGAACTGCAGGCTCTGTCGGGTGAGTGGTGCTCAGGGATGGAGGGGGGGGGGCTCCCTGGCTGCTCTGGCTGCTCCTGTTCTGCAGCCCTGGTCCTACTCATTCTCCAGACTTCTTTGATTTCCTCCCACCCTCCTCGGTGCAGTCCCTGTGAAAGCTCCTCAGGTATGTGCTTCAGACCCGGTGGGACTGTCCAGGTTGCGCCCATGGGTGGCTGAAGGGGACCATGGTGCCAGCAGACAGGCCTCCTAGGGACACAGCGGTGTGGCATAGCGGGTGTTGGATGTAAGGTGTATTGTTAATGTCCTGGAAAGCTCTTGTTTGGACTTTACAAAACATTCATCCCCTAGGAGTGAATTTGTGGAGGGTAACAAGCATCCCCGAGAATGGCCATAAGTCCGACCCATAGTAGGTGCTCCCTCCCTGATGCGTTCATCCTCCATGGACTAGTTATGACTAATTTGAAGTGGGGGCTGTTACCATTCAATCTGTCCTAGCATTTCTTCTGACACACGAACTGGCTGAGTGTTTCTGGCACTGGCTGCAGCCCTGGGAATGACGAGTTTTAGGTGGCAACTAAGGCTGATCCACATCCCAGGTGCAAAGCCATAATGTCTTGAATCTGGGGCCGGTCCACATTCTGGAGACATTTTGGGAGTGGTGTAAGTCCTCCTCTGGCATGGAGACTCCGCAGTGTGTCAGAAGAGGGCTGCAGTGGGCACCAGGCAGGGCAGCAGCTCTCCTGCTGCTGGGTCCTCCTGGGAAGGGGCTATGATAATCTGGGAGTGTGGGGGAGGGATCTGGAGGGGTCTGTGTGCAGCCGAGGCTGTGTTTGCACATATGAAGGTGGTGAGCTGGCTTTCAATTTCCATTCCTCCTTGGAGGAAAGCGGACAGCTTCTCAGGGCCTGGGGTGGAGGCAGAGTTGCTCTTGTCAGGTTTTGTGGGCAGAGGCCGAGGACGAGCCCGTGGCTCTAAGTGCTCACATAGGGCAGGTCTCACCCTTTCTGCCCTGAGCGAGCCCAGGGTCTCCCTAGGCCCAGCCCTGCTCTCGCACTTGAGCTGAGGCACTAGTGACAATAGTGTCTGAATGTGCAGGGCCACTGTGTGTGGTGGGCAACCTGGCCTCTAGTACACCATCTGTGTCATTTCTGAAGCTCATGGGGAGCGAGATGCTTTCTGGGGTTGGGCATAGGAGCGTGGGTTGTCCTAGGAGCAGCTACCTGAGGGCTGTTGTCCCGGTGGCCAGCTGGGATGATGATCAGGTGGGGTGCTGCGGCATTGCTGGGTGGGGGCCCGGCAGGGATACTGTTAACACTCCATAGTGATAGATGCCCCCAAAGGGGGGGGGTAACATGGTCCCAAGTGTTAGCGCAGGACACCCTGCACAGTAATGGCTTGGCTCAAAGTGTTTGCCAGGCCCAGTGGAAACACCTGGTTTGAGGATTGGGCCATCTCCAAGAATAGTGTAATTTCCTCATTTTAGATTTGGTTGGGGAAAACCAGACCTGCTAGAATTTGAATGCATAGTCTCCTTCTTAATGGGAATCCACATTTTATTGTACTGTGTTCTTGGCTGTGATCGATTTTCATTATTTTAAAGCTCTCTCAAACCAAAACTGCTCTGTCACGGAGCTTCAGTGGGAACAAGTGGTGAAGGGCCTGACTGCCAAGGTGGGAATGGGGTCCTGAAAGCAGCTGTGAAGCCCAGGGCCCGAGTCAGACTTCCACCACCACAGCCTTTGTCTTGATCACAGTGTGGATGTCGGTGGGAAAGTGTGGAGGGGACCCCAGCGTTGCTCTGGGGGCCCTAGAGGTAAAATCTAAATGGAAACAAAATCTGGAAAAATCCTGTCTCCAAATTTGACGTTTCTGACTGTGGTGGTAGCCTGCTGACTTGAACAGATGTTAGGAACTTGTTAACATTCCCTTTATTGACTAAATGGTGATTGGTCTTAAAGGTTTTTGGCTGCTGGTCACATACTCTCTGTTGGCTGGAGCCTTGTTCTACCTTCATGCTGTGATTCCTGTGGGTGGGGGTTTAACTGCTGCCTCTTTTTGCACAGGCTGGCATTTCTGGTCACAACCTGGGATGACTCCAAGCCCAGGGTCAGTGCTCAGGTTGTCTTCTCCTTCTTGGGGACAGAGCTTGTGTCCCCCAGGTCCCCGGTTCATGTTTCCAGGCCAGGACAGTGAGTGACCTTGGGGGAGACCTGTGGGGTTGGTGACTGAGGTGCCCTGGGTTCCTGTGGGGTTCCAGGGAGGAGGGCCCAAGTGACGGGTGGGTGATGCAGTCACACCACCTGTGCTTGCTGCCCCTGCACCTCCCACACTGGCCGGGGAGCTGAGGCTGGACATCGAACTGGCTGGCTTTTCTGTGAAGTGTTGGGCCTCCCTTGTCACCAGACATCAGCCCATCTGACCTTGGGCTGTCAGCTTAAATCTAGCTGCATCCCACAGATTGGGGAGGGGCAAACATCTATCTACCCATTGGCCAGGATCTGGGACAGGGACCCAGAGGTACAAAGGGCTTGGAGAGCTAGGACCAGAAAGGGCCCACCACCTCCCCATCCTGAGGGTGATGAGGGACAGTGGGATTTGGGAAGGTCAGTGCATCCCTCCTCCTGGAGAGTTTGCCTTTCATCAGGGTGTGGGCCCCTAAGCTTTTAATGCCAGAGAAATGGGTGCAAAATGTGGAATGTTGGCGCTAGCCATCATGGCTGTGATGTCCCTGGGCCAGGCTGGCTCTCAGAAGACAGAGTAGTTCTGGCTCTCTCTTGTTCGGACCCTGGCTGCCACTGCCAGAGGCCTCAGTAAGCTGGAGCCCACTGTTGTGACTTGGAGGTGAGCACCCACCTTTGCCCCACTGGCAACTCACAAGTGCTCATTTGTTCTGACTTGAGAGAAAGAGGCTCCCTGGCTAGAGTCCTGGTAAGAGGTGAGTGTGAGCTGCACAAGCGTGTTGGCCTCATGTCCACTTGGGTTGCATAATCAGCTTCCTTGATAAACTGAGATGCACAATAGTCAAGAATGGAGAGGCTGCAACTCCTTGACAGGTACAGACTGCAGGGCAGGCGGGTGGTGGAGGTGACCCCTGCTCACAGAGGCTGGGATTTGGCTGCCACACAGCAGAAAGGGCAGGACCTGCTCCCTATGTCCTCCTGTCTCCTCTGTGGGTCTCACCAGGGCACATAAATAGCACGCTGCTCCTCCATGGCACTGAGACAATCTGGCAGGACATGGAAGGGGTGAGTGGCCAAATGCATTTCGGTAATGGGAGAAGCTCCAGGCCACACCTGGCACAAGTGCTGGGGTCCCATGGTGGAGCTTGGCCTGGCTTTTGGGAGCTGTCCTCCCCGGGGTCCCAGCACACTCAGGGAAACGAGTATCACCAGGTCCCCCATCACCCAGTGGGCTGGTGGACATTTGGGGGTTGCTCTGTCTGGGCCTGGGGTGCAGAGACGGACTCTGCGTCCTCATTTTGCTTGAGGCAGCTCAGTTGGGTTCGGTTCCAGTTTGTTCTTTTACTACTTGGGGGCCAAGTAGCAGGGACTCACCGGCTTGGGCACATCCACACTGTGGGCTCCATGCAGTGCTAACCTATAGCACACCCCTGTGAGCAGGCAAGGGGGGAAGATAGTCAAAGTTTAGATCCATGGCTGAAGGTGGAGGGGGCACCCAGAAGGACATGGTCCTTGTGCTGGCTACGAACACACAGAAATCACTCCCATCACAGGCTTGAGGGGCACCTGAGGTGGTAGGCAGGCAGCCTGTATCCCACATGTCTGATGGCCTTCGTCGCCCATCCCCTTTAATAAATTCATATTCTGCTTAATGAGGTGAGGGCAAATGATCCCCAGGGTGGGCCCTGTGGGTGCAGAGCTCCTCACTGAGGGGCCTTGATGGCCATGTGGTGTGAGCAGCAACAGTCAGAAGCAGTGAAATGAAACCTCATTCTTTCTTGGAAACAAAAAAAGTGAGAACTTTATTTTTTTTTTTTAATAAATTTTTATTAATGGTAATGGGATGACATTAATAAATCAGGGTACATATATTCAAAGAAAACATGTCTAGGTTATTTTGTCATTAAATTATGTTGCATACCCCTCGCCCAAAGTCAGATTGTCCTCCGCCACCCTCTATCTAGTTCTCTGTGCCCCTCCCTCTCCCCCTAACTCTCTCCCTCCCTCCCTCCCATGTCCTCCCTCCCCCCACCCCTGGTAACCACCACACTCTTGTCCATGTCTCTTAGTCTCGTTTTTATGTTCCACCAATGTATGGAATCATGTAGTTCTTGTTTTTTTCTGATTTACTTATTTCACTCCGTATGATGTTATCAAGATCCCACCATTTTGCTGTAAATGATCTGATGTCATCATTTCTTATGGCTGAGTAGTATTCCATAGTGTATATGTGCCACATCTTCTTTATCCAGTCTTCTATTGAAGGGCTTTTTGGTTGTTTCCATGTCTTGGCCACTGTGAACAGTACTGCAATGGACATGGGGCTACATGTGTCTTTACGTATCAATGTTTCTGAGGTTTTGGGGTATATACCCAGTAGAGGGATTGCTGGGTCAGAGAACTTTATTTTTTTTACAGGGATCATTTGCAGCGGCTTCTCTGGCCTCTGTAATTATAGTATAATTATTTTTTTGCCTTACCCATTTTGGGTGTGGCCTTCCTGGTGAGAAAGAGGTTGAGAGGGCAGCAGAACAGGAGGAGAAGCTGGTGACCAGCGGGACAGGTCCAGGCAGGGTCATCTGCAGCCTGGAGTCTGCGTGAGTGCGGAGGTGATTGTGGTCATTGGAGGCAGCTCCAGATCCTTCACTGGTGGCTCCAGCTAGGTCTCAGCTAACACTGGCCACATTCCAGCCATGCTCACAACATTCTGGTTTCTTCCTTGTCTTCACTCCGTGTTAAAACTCTGCATCTACTACCAGTTACCTGCTAACCTGGTGGGTGTCCTCACACATGGCTTTCTCTTCAGAAATGGTTGTCCCTATGTGGGCAGTTGGGATCAGATCTGTCTGACAATCTACAAAGCTCTTGGGTGCCGAGGTTCTGTTCCCCCACCTGTCTGCACCTGCCGACCTCACCTGGGTCCCCATGTGGCCCCTGGCCCTTCTCCCTCCATGTTCTTTTCTTCTTCATTCAGTTCATTTAATGCACATTCCAGAGGAATCTTCCTGGGACATCCACACCCCAGCCCTCCCCTTTCCACAAGACATGGGTCAGAATTCTAACCAGCTGGTTGGCCTCTCCTCCCGTCTCTCTGTAAGAAAACGAGATTGGATACGTCTGAATCCGGCACATTCCATATCCTTTATAAACCCAACTCCAATTAATAATTGTTTCCAGATTGCTTCTCTTGGTGTCCACAGACTAGATTTTCCACAAAGGCGACCTAAGCTCAGAAGTATAGAGTGGAGTCTCCAGGGTGGCGCTTTATTAGCTCAGCTGTCGATGGTATCAGCTCATTGAAGCTTCTGTTGGGAGGGTCTGCAGGCTGCTGACTGATTTAATGGCAGGCACACCAGACGCGTGCCCTGGGCCCTGACTTCCGAGAGCCCTGCAATACCCTAACTTTACACTTTTCTCTAATGACACATGTCTGGTTTAATAGGTGCAATTTTAACATTAATAGTGCATAATATTTTTTATTTATTTAAAAAATATGGTTAACATGTATTTTTATTTTTCCTGTCTTTTTTTGAGGGGCCCAATATTTTCTTCTGCGCCTGGGGCCTCAACTGACCTTAATCCGCCTCTGGTCTCTATCCCTTCTGCAGTGGGGCTAGGAGTGGGCCAGGGTGGATGCCTATGACAGCTGGTGTCTACCTCTGTTCTCAGCCATCAGCTGAGGTCCCAGGATCCATGACCCTTGGAGAGGACATGGCCCTAGGCTGGGTCACACACACCTAAGCTTGGGGTCTAATTTCAGTGTGTGCCTGGGCCTGTTAGCCCCTGACTGCTTACTGCCTTTGGGGGTGCCCTGTCCTATCTCAGCTGGCTTGGAACTGGAGACGTGCTTCTGGAGAGATTGTGCAGACCCTCTCTCATCCCACCCACCTGTACTCGGTGCACCGCATACCTGGCCCTGAGGGAAGCCTGAAGGTGGGCTGTGGTCATCATGCGCTTGGCTCACTGACCTGCCTTCTTGAGGGGACAGCTGCCATAGCCACCCTGGCCGTGGGCATAGAGACTCCTGGCTGGGCCCTCTGATCCTATGGGCACTGAGTGTGCTGGCCAGGACACGCAGTCGCCTCTGCTCTGCACTGCATGCTCAGAGGCCAGAATAAATCAGTGGAACATGAGCCCCTCGGATGCCGGCAGTGCCGTGCTCCCCTTTGTCCTCATTTCTGCTGTCCACAGCTGGGCCCCAGTGGGTGAGAAGGATGGCAGACTCCCAGTTGGCTATCCTCTTTTTTAAAGAGAGGCCTTGAGACTAGGTAGGGCTCCACCTGTGTAAACGGAGGCCACAGGTGGGCAGAGGACTTGGGACTTGGAGCTGGGTAAGACAGCACCTGCTCTGTAGATGGGATGGACTGGGCTTCCAATGGGCCCAACAGGCTGTCTTGTTCTGCAACTGCTGCTTCTCCTGATAGTTTAATAGGAGCCCAAGCGGTGAGTGGGCCAGTGAGTCAGGTCTCACTGAGCTGGACTGGGGTGCCATATCTACCCTGTCTAGGGGCAGGATGACGACACCAGTGCTCCGGTTACTCACGTCCACCTCCAGGCATCACCGCAGAGACCCTGTGTGCTGGGCCGCATGGTCTACACACACTGCAGATCCTGGAGGCCTATCTGTGTTGCTACTTGTTTGTGCTTGGCAGCCCCCTGCCAGGCCCACAAGTCACTGCTGCTCCTGTAGGGGTCTGGCAGCCTTTGGGCAGGTGACTGCTCAGCTCAGTTCAGGGGCTTTGGGAGCAGCTAGCCAGGCATACAGACAGGATGAGCTTCATCCAGGACGAGCTTCATCCAGGACGTATGAATGCCAAGGCCAGGGACGTTCCAGGGCCTTTAGAACATGAAAGGGTCACAGGGAGCCTTGTCCCTGTAAAATTTCATATGTAAAGTTTCTATGGAGTTAGGAGAACTTTTGACAAAACTTAGAAACTTGAAATAGGTGAGGGAGAAGCCTTGAAATGTGCAATATAAGAGTCACATAATACATTGTATTTTCCCAAATTCACTGCCTAGTAAAGGAATGGATGGTTCATGGGGGAATTGCCAGAACCCCAGGTTTCTGCTCCCCCCTTTTTTGGGCCCTCGTGCCCACCTGCACAGGAGGGAGAAGGGCTAAGGGAGCAGGGCTTTTTGTGAGTCTAGCCTGGCAGGAGAAAGTCAGCCCCACCCAGGTTAAGGGGTCTCAGAGGGGATTCTATAACTGGGATTGCTCTGAAAGGCATTTGGATGTGTTTTAGAGGCAGTTACCTGGTCCCAAGTCTGGGGTAGGGGCTTAGGAAGGACTCAGGGCCACAGCAGGTGAATGCACCCCTTGTTAGTCACCGATACTTTCAGAGCTGTAGCCTTGTGGGTCCTTCTAGGCAAAGCCTTGACCCCCTGTGGAATCGAGGTGGCAGGTGGGACCCAAGGAAGCAGGCAGTTTGTGAATGGGCAACCCTGACATATTGGGGTATGGATGTGGAGATGGAGTGACGATGGCTCTGGTCTGGGCTGGGCTGGTATAAGGGATGGGGCTTCACTCAGCTCGGGCTGGTTTACGTTGGTGATGGGCAAGGAATAGCAATTTCACATGAGTCCAGTAGCTGCTCACGGGCACAGCTGCACTGATGAGCTAGGGGACACAGGCCGATTCTATGCTGTGCGGTGGCCTGGGGACCCCTGCAGTTAGCTCCCATCCCACAAACCGAGGTCATGTTGTCTCACTAGTGCTGGTTTGCAGAGGTTCAGGGCAGACACTTGCTGCTAGAAGTCAGAGTACCTACAGGGTGTTGTTCAATGTGAAGATGCCCACACCGTGGGGCAGATCTGTGTCTGTGCACATCACGGTCCTGCCTGACGCTGCCCCTCCCTGTTCTATCCTGCAGCCCCATGCCGCCCCTGCAGTGACACCGAGGTGCTCTTGGCAGTCTGCACCAGCGACTTTGGTGAGTGCCACATTGGCCCGGAGAACCTTATGGTGCTGGCACTGACCCCTGCGGCGAGGAGGCTCTGAAGACACTGGGCTTGGTGCCCCTCTCCAGTGGTCATAGGGCTACATTAGCACGACTCCAGTCCTAGACAAGGGACCTGAGCTCACAGCAGGGAGAGGGCTGGGAATTCCTGTCCAGGGTGGGAATTGCTATGGAAGGTGATCTCTGAGCATTATCCCACTTTGCATATGAGGTCATCGCTCTGGAAGCCTCATCCTCTGCAGAGTCCCCCACAGGTGCCACAGTGGGAGTTCTAGATCCTAGAGTGCCCCTGGCTGAGGTCAGGCTTGAGCAAAGGATGGCAGCTGTCACAGCTGATGACCTGAGCTCTGAGGGCAGTTGTGTGGAAGTGCATGCTTCTCTCTGGGCCCATGAGGGTGGACCCTGTTTAAGCACCTCTGCTTTGCCCTGTCTTTCTTATCACCTTCCTCCCCTGAGCTGCACCAGGTCTCCGATCTTGATACAGATCTTGTATATTAACTGTGGTTACTTTTCTTGCCCTAACTTGAAAAGCTGATGCACAAAATGGTTTATTTCTTCTCTGTTCGCCACTTGTGTGGCTGACCCTTGACAAAGCCCGAGAGTAGCAGGACCCTCCCCCTCCCCCACACCCTAGGCAGCCTCTTGCGCATGAATTGTACTTTTTAATGAGAATTTATGGAATGCAGAGATCAGGGTTAGCTCCTTTTCCAACCCCTGTTCACTGCCAGCGGACACGTGTGGTTTGTTCAGTGGGCATTCCTGCTGACCTTGCTGATCTGTCCCCTTCCCTCTACAGTGGTCCGAGGTGCCATTCAGGATGTTACCCATGAACCCAAGCGGCAAGAGTCAGCCATCCACCTGCATGTGAGCTGGATCTACCGGCAGAAGAGCAGGGTCTTCTGGCCAGCTCCTGAGGGTGGCTGGTGGGGGCACATCACCACCCTGCTAGAGTGTGGTGTAAGGCCTGGGCGCGGTGAGTTCCTCTTCACCGGACACATGCACTTTGGGGAGGCCCGGCTTGGCTGCGCCCCGCGCCTTGAGGACTTCCAAAGGATGTACAGGGACGCTGAGGAGAGGGGGCTGAACCCATGCGAGATGGACATAGAGTGACCATGGGGTGACCAAATCAGATTGGACATGCAGTGTTCACACAGTCTGGTGCAAGAAGTCCCAGTGGAGAAGTTCCCAATCCGATTGATTGGCATTGCTGTAAAATGCAAACTAAGTTATTATATTTTTTTTAAAAAAAGAAATGTCCTTAGGAAGCAAGCTCCCATGCTTTTCTGTGCCATCTCATGCTGTTTTTTGAAAACACTAGAAGTCGTTGCATTTGGCTGGTGTTTGGGTGTGACACTGGTCATTACCTACAGTAAACCCCCAACACCAAGCTTTGTGCAAAGCTTGGGTACCATTCGAAGTTGTTTCTCATGATAGAGATTTATGGAGCCAAATACCTGCTTTTTTGTTTTGTTTTGTTGTTTGCTTTTTAAAGGATGTGCTTTGCCCACACTGCTTGTTTGGGGCTGGAGGCCGCCTCCTTCCAGGGAGTAGAGAGCAGCACCTGATGGGATGATAACGTGTCTGTGCCCTGCGGTGTGCGCCCTGCTGGTCTGGGCACCACGGGGCCTCTCCTGGGGTGCAGGTTGCCCATAGCCCTGGAATCAGGGCTTCAAACAGGCCCTCTAAGTGCCCTGTTGCCCCTACACTCTAGGAGACCCTCTGGCCTTAGCCAGATGCCCCTTCCTCCTTCCTTTTAACCTAGATCCTGCCATTTGATCTCAATTTCCCCCAAAGGCCTGAGCCCACAGCAAGTCTCTGGATGCTCAGGGTCTGGTCAGCACTGGGATCAGTGACCTACAACCCTGGGGTCTTCAACAAGCCGTTCTCTGATACCACGGAGATCCGCCCTCCCTCCTTCCTTCTAGAGGCTCTAGTGGAGGAGTCTACCTGTCTCTTCCAGCTCCTAATGACAGCCAGCAACCCTTGGTGTTTCTTGGGCTATGGACACATCTTTCCAAACTTGCCTCCATTGTCATAGGTCCTTTTCTCCTCTGTATCCTATGTCCAAATTTTCTTCCTCTTAGAAGGACAGCAGTCATTGGCTAAGGGTCTACCCCAGTGACCTCAACTTGGTTATATCTGCTAAACTCCATTTCCAGATAAGTTCATATTCAGTTTCTGGATAGACATGAAATTTGAGGGACACTGTTAGCCCCAGTCCAGGGTGATTGAGGTGTCAGTAATCAGACCTAAGCCTGCACCTTTAGCTATGATTCAGGTGATTTCTCAGCAGCTGCTGAGACCGAAGGGCAACCTGGGAGAGGCCACAATGGTCGCTGAGCATTATGTCAGCTTCACAGAAGACGCAGGCATACCAAGTGGCCACAGGCCAGTGTTAGGTGCCAGCTTTGGTGTGCTGGCTCAGGTGTGAGCCAACACAGTTGTGCATTGGCTCACATGTGTACTGACAGGTGTGCCCTGGCTTGGGTGTGTGCTGGCACAGGTCTGTGAGCTCCTGTGGGTCATAACAAGAAGCAGGTGCTTGGCACCTGTATCACAAGAAGCAGGGCGATGACATGAAGCAGCTGGTAGGTGACAGGAACCTGTCCTTCTGTGGCTAGTAACTGATGGGTTATGTCGGGAGGAGTGTGACAGCAGCAGGCAGCAGGTGTGCCTGGCCTGGCCTGCTCCTGGGCCGAGTCCTGAGGTATTCTGCGCTGGCTCTACCCCACTGACTCTTTTTTTAAAAATTTAATTAATTGTGTTTACATAGATTCTAGGTCACCCCGAATGCATCCCCCCTCCCCCCTATTCCCCTCAACATCTCTCTTGCCCTCCTCCCTACAGCACCCTCCCCACTTCCCTTCAGGTTTATACCATCCTATCATCCCCTTCCCCCCACTGACTCTTGACACCAGAGGCCTGCAGGGCAGCAGTAGCTGCAGAACTAGGATGTCGGGTTTTGATTTCAGGCTGGTGTTCCACCTGACATGAGTGCAGGGACCACTGGGATCTGCCCAGGAGAAACTGGGGTGACTAATGTCAGGGGGACAACAGCATTCACTCCATGGGAAACAGTCTGCAGGGAGACAGGTGAGGAAGTGTCTGTCTTTTCCTGGGCTAGGGGGAGGGTAGGACTTAGCACTGAGGTCCAGCCCTGCAGGTGGATGCTGGCATACAGGAGTATTGTTTTTCATGGCCTGTGAGCTTAGTACCTAGCACAACACCACCACCACCACCCTGAATCCGTGTGGCCCGAGGCTGCTTGGTTTGGGGCAGGGCTAGCAGGGTCCCTATTTCTGAGGAAACATAGAGCTCTTACCCTTATGCCCATGTTCTCCTGCTGCCCAGAGCCTCATGTGGGCATCTGAGACCACTGCACACCCTAGCCCTCCCATGACCATCCTTGAGGAAGCCCAAATGCTATGGAGCCCTCAAGGACCTGGGTCTCCAGGCGGTCCTTCTGCTGGCCAATGGCTCTGTTTTGCAGGCTTGTTTCTGGCCAGCCCAGTCACTGTTCAGAATGGACCCTTCTGTGGCTCTGTCCAGAGGTTGAAGGGGATGTGTGTAGGAGCCCCCAAATCCTGGCCAGTGTGGTCCCGATCCCACCTTCTCCTGCCCAGCTACACCCCCATGGTCCTATCCCTCCCCCCACCTCCTTGTGTCCCTCCTGCTGTGAGCAACAAGCCCAGTCCTCTCCAGCAGGGCAGTTTCCCTGCTTCTTCATTGCTAGACTTGTGCGGAGTGAGACCTCACTGATCTCATCTCTGTGTGTTTGCCCAGCTCACTGCTGGTCCCACACATGGCATGGGGTGGGGCAAGGCCCAGTACAATCCCTGACACCCCTCCATCTGGTAAGTCCTAAGGGATGTCCTTATTCTCCTGGCCTCATTGGCACTGGAGACCCTGTTCTTAACATGCTGGTGGGAAGAGCCTCAGTTTGAGCCTGTCTAATGACATTAAAATTGGGAAAAACACACTTTATTCTTGCAGGAATCAAAGGAGGACAAAAACGCCCAGACAACTTGATGAAGGAAGTAGGATTTATTTAGCCGGCAGAGCAGCGTGACCCCAAAAGAGGGAACCAAACACGTGCTCCTTGTAATTAGATTTTTTACATCTTATAGACCTTTACAGCATACAGATTTTCATGCAATGGGCTCATGGAACCTTTGTCTAGAGGTATACATCATTCTCATGACTTCAGGATGGGAGAGTGGGTTCAGAGGATAAGTGTTGGAAATCTTTAATTAAGGTAGGTAAACATTGTTCCTTTAAAAGCTTTTAAGAAAAGAAAAGGTGAAAGGGTTTTCAGATAAGTTCTATCTTCTTTGCTCTGTGCAGCAAGTGGCCCCAGCCATCCTTTCAGAGAACTACAGAAAGTAGTTAATCTGTAAATGGCTGACTCAGTTGCCCCTGCAGGCTCCTTTCCCTTGCATTCTTCTTGTTTCTTCCTTCTTCATTATGAGCCTGTGACACCCATGGGCAGCCCCCTCCTGTTTAATGACGGCTCTCCTGAGCTGGGAGGAGTGCAGCCTGGGTGCTCTCTCTTATTTTCCACTCTCTGCTCCCCCTATGGAAATGTGGGGAGGGGCCTTGGCTTTCTCTTGCTGGTCTGGGTGCCCCAAGAGCTCAGGCCCCTGCACCATGATGCTCAGGGGCACCCACCTCTCCTCCCAACCCCCTCACCCTGGCCTGACCACCTGAGGGGTCAGGCTCACCCTGTGGCCTCTAGCTGGGGGCATCTCCTCATCCATGGGCCTTGTTTCTGGCATAGCATCGTGGTTCCTGCCTGGAGGAGCTGGGGTGGAACAGACCACAATTGTGGGGTACACATGCTCAGATTGGGTCTGGCTGGGGCCTGTGCCCAGATGAACACATGTCTAATGGGACCCAGAGGAACCTCAAGACTGTGTGTGGGTATCCCTGTACTGGTCTCTGGTAGCGAGGTGGTCCCTAGGAGAGGTCTCCCATCAGGCCCAGGCCAGGCCCAACCCCCAATGGGCACCCTTTGAGCTGGGAGCCCTACTTATTTGCTGGGGAAAAGTGGGGCCTTGAGTCAGACTCTCATGGGGTCATCCTCCAGCCCCAGCCCTGGACTCTTGGGGAGCTGGGCCCCGTGAGCATGTGAACCCACAGGTATGAATCACCCTGGTGGAGGTGGGCCCGGGTGGAGAGTGTGGTTGGGTGGAAGGTGTGATCTGACCCTTGAGGACGAGCTCAGGACTGGTTTCTGGGAGGAGCAGACGTGCCTTCCAGGCCTGAGGGGAGGCGTGGAGGGCCAGGGAAATGTGCAGAGTCAGCCTGGCTCTCTCTGGCTGCTCCTATCAGCACTGAGACAATTGCCAGGCCCATGGCCGAGGTACTGAGGGACAGGCTCTTCTGTCGATAACCTGCATTTCTGTGATTCTTGCTCAGTGGGTTATGTTTCCATATATGTGGTCCGTATCTGTCATCTGATACCATCCTGTGTCCACCATGAATGACACAATGGCCCCAGAGATGTCTTTGTCCTGACCCGGGAATCTGTGACGTCACCTCACATGGCAGAGGGAAATGAAAGTTGCTAATCGATGGGGAGATTTTTCTGGATCATCTGATGGCCTAATGTCATCACAGGGGTCCTTAGAAATAAAAGCAGGAGGCAGGACAGGGAGAACCAGAGGGGGGCAGCTGAGAAGGACTTGGACTGAGGCTACTTGCTGTGCTGGTAGAGGGAGGGGTCCTGAGCCAAGGGTCCTGGCCTCCAGGAGCTGAAAAGACAGGAAGCAGTTTCTAGGAGCCTCCAGAGGGAAGGGCCCTGGAGCACCTTGGTTTCAGGCCAGTGTGACTGTCAGACTTCAGACCTGGAGAGCCTCATATAACCAACTGCTGTTTCAGCCACAGTGAGTCTGTGGGAAATAACACACCATTTACCTACTTACCTGGTGTCGAGGGGTTCAGCAGGGTCCCTGAGGGGCACTGGGTGCTGGTGAATTCCCCTAAGGTAGGTAAAATGCTGTTATATGTATATGTGCATTTTTAGAAAGAGGCTCATAACTTTTATCAGAATCTTACAGGAACATGACTCCATTTATATAGGTGGGGACTACAGGGCAAGTGTGGCTTTTCTCATCGATTTATAAGGAATTGAGCTCTCTCCTCACCTACCTCTGTGTCTCTCCCTACCTGCCTCTGTCCCTCCCTCTGTCTCTTTCTGTGTCCCTCTTTGTGTTCCCCGCCCCCACCATACATTTCCCTCTTTTTTGTGCTGACCGAAGTTATATTGTAACCTGCTGCCTTTGAGCTCACTGCAGCCACCTGCTTCCAGGTGTGGTTTTTGGAACTGCTGGGTGAGACAGCGCCCACACCTGGGCTTACCTGTCCTGACTCAACCTCAGGTGGGAGGGAACTCCTCTGGCATTCACCCATCTAGTAAATGCCCACCCACATCAGCGACCCCTTCACTAGACCCAACTGTGGGTCCCTCTCTGCCCTGTGCCCTGGACCTTTATCCTCGTAGGCAGCCCCTCATGGGTCCTGCATGTGGTAAAGCACTCCTTAGCCTTCTCCGTCAGTCTCTCTTGTCCCCAAGACTCCTTTTAAGTCTGTGGCCCCATTACCCCAGCACCACTTCTTTTATGGATATCAAGGTCTTATCTGTCACCTGGAGGTGTCCCAGCCTTGTGTTTTGGCCACACCCAACCTGCTGGAGACTCCACTCATCTGCACACCTGATACAGACATGGCAGGAGAGGGTGGGGGCAGGGACCTGACCAGCCTGGACTCACTGAGGGTCCCACTCACAAAGGATAGTTTTTGCTGTGATCTCAGCCAGCTTTGCCCCTGGGGTGGCCCCACATTGAGATGGAGCTCAGCCTGGGACTTTCCCCACCAAACAAAGCATTTTCTCACCCTCCCAAGAGACCCATCAACATGCTCCATATGCTGCTGAGACTTTTCCAAAACCAAGGCCCTTCTAGGAGGCCCTCAGCCCTTCGTTCCCTGCTCCCATTAGAAGAAGGAAATGATTCCCTGCACTGAGACTACCCCAGGAGGGGTGAAGCTCTCTCTGCAGCCTGGCCCCATGGCCCTTAGCACTTCTGAGGGCAGACCCCCGATTGGGACTACCACCCACCTGAGCAGGCAGCACCTTCATAGATTAAGAGCAGTGTGTGGAGATGGGACGTCCTGGAGAGAGTGTCACCTACAGTGTCACCTGAGTCCCTAATTTTCGTGTCCTTCTGTCTCAGCCCCTTAGGGAGTGAAGCTTATTCTGCTTATGTGGCATTTTCCAGAGCTGGCTCCCTTGCATCCCCAGGGTCTGGTGGCCTGGTGGCCATGGGTCATGGTGTAGATCTCCCTGCTGGGTCAGGGGATGTTGGTGCTTATGGATGAGCTCAATGCTTTGATGCCATGCTCATGGCCCATTGGCAGATTTTCATCCCAGAACATGTCAGTGCTGGAGTAGTTTTATATCAGATTACTATGGGGTCAGTGTGCAAGACCAGTGGCCTGCAGTCTCCTTTTCAGAAATGAGGTCAGGGGTCATTGACCTGGGCTAAAGTTTGCTACAAAGCCAGGCTTCGAGATGCCCAGCCTTCTGGTTGTCAGTAAGTGAGCAACTTTCTTTTCTTTTTTAAAAGTTTTTATTTTTTAATTTTAGAGAGAGAGGAAGAAGGAGAGAGAGAAAGGAACATCAATCCGTTTCTGTATGTGTCTTGACTGGGGATTGAACTGATAACCTCGGCGCTTCAGAACAATTGTCTAACCAACTGACCTATTTGGCCAGGGTAATAATTCAGCAACTTTCTAATATTTTATTTTTATTTATTTATTTAGATTTTATTTATTGATTTTTAGAGAGAGGGAGAGAGAGAAAGGGGGGTAGAAGCAGGAAGCATCAACTCATAGTAGTTACTTCCTGTATATGCTTTGATTGGGCAAACACCAGGGTTTTGAACTGGTGACCTCAGTGTTCCAGGTTGACATTTTATCCACTGTACCACCACAGGTCAGGCTGAGCAACTTTCTAACTGTCACAAGGGGTGGTTCTCCTCATGCTGTGAAGAAGGGCATTTATCTTCAAGTAGGCTGGGAAGTGTTGGCTGTGATGGTCAGAGGACATATACAGCTAGTGTGGTCAGTGCCCAAATCCACTTAGATATGGCAGCAGGGAAGCTGGTCACTCACATTATGAAACAGAGAGGTAATGGGAGGCAGAAATAGAAATGCATTCATGTACACATACATGCACACACATCAGTGTTCACACATGCACCTACAGATGGACACATGTACACACGCATGCACTTTGTGCCAACACACACGTACGTGTATTCTCATATGTACATGTATTTGCATGTACACACAGTACTCAGGCGTGTGTGCTCACATGTGCATGCATACACATGTACACAGTGCTCATACAAATGTGCTCGCATGCATGTGCATGTACATGTGCACATACATGTTCACAATGCACATGTACTCACACACATGTACATACACAGGCACACATGCACTCATACTGACCCTGACCTTGGGCCTCCCCTTAGACAGAGTAGGAAGAGGTTCTAGATCTGAGTCTCTACAGGATGGTCCTTGACCCTGGCCATGCCACCCATGCCAGTGCTTTGGGAATGAATGGGCCCCCATCTAGAGAGAAATTGCAGTGTGGGTGTCTGTGCATGAAGTTATATGTTTGTTCATGTGTGTGTATATCTGTGGGTATGAGTGCATGTACAAAGCTGAGAGATACTGGGGAAGGATGGGGTCTTGCCTCACCTATCCATGGTCCCTGCAACCTCAGTCCCTTCAACTCCCTTTCCTCCAGTGTCCTTGTCCACAAATGGAGACAGTTGTGTCAGCCCTCAGTCCTTCCTGGCTCTGCCACTGGGTCCTGGCAGGAAAGTTGGCTGCAAGGAGGACCTGACACCACGTGGCTCAGCGTCTGACTGGGACTGCAGGACAAGGTTCTCAGTCCTGGGGCTGTGCCATCCTGGGGAGGATGGGGTCCCAGGAGGAGGCCAGCATGTTCCACAGGTGGGGGCGGGAGCTCCTCATTAGCGCTGTATGTCCACTGAGGTGTCCATCTCACTAACTGATTAAACTGTTCAGTTCAGGCGTATGTCCTGGGAACTGGCTGGCCAGGCTCTTTCCTTTCCTCTGTAGAGAACTGGGGCAGCTTCCCACATAGGCAGTGGTTCTGGTAATCACTGGTCATCCGTGAGACCAGTCATATCGCCTGCCCTCTCCCAGGGCCCCTTCTTATAGCTGCTTCTTGTGGCAGCAGTTGGTGAGGCCCCAGTGAGCTGTGAACTGATCTACTGTGTGCGGGTACATCCAAGAGATTGCCCTCAAGACAGCTGTGAAGAACAGTAGATGGGGAGGGGCTTCAACTTTGCAGAGGTCAAGAGCAGTAGCACTGAGGGGTGCTGAAGAGCCCCAGGAGGGACACACCGTCAAAGTCCTGAGCACTTTGAACAACAGCCCTGCTTCCCCAGTCCTCCCTTCCCTCAGGCACCTTCCCCCCAGGATGTCAGCCCTATAGACTGTGGTCTGCGTCCCCCAGGGAGGCCTGAGCTTTGGGAGGAGAGTTGCCCTTGGTTCCCAGGGCAGCTCTTCTCCTGAGGAGCCCCTGGGCAGTCGTCAGCATCCCTGAGTCTATAGCTGCCTGGGGTCTGTCCTATCCTCTCATGTTCAATTGCAGGTGTGTTTTCCCCAAGGGCCCAGGTGGGGGAGCAGACAGGGTCTGTGCGTCACTGGTTTGTGACAGGGCCTCAGGAATTGCACCCATGCAGGAGTCATGTGCGGTGGAGTCTGAAGTTTGGTGTGTTTTGCATGTGGCAAGGTCGCCACAACTGACCAGGGCTTTGGAATTTCATCTTCAGAAAACTTTTGCTTACAAGCCATGTACTTTCTAGTGTTCAGCTGATCAAGGGCAAGAAGAAAAAAATGCTAAAGAAACAAAGAACAAAACCCCTTAGGACTTCATGCAAGGCGGTGGGAGGGGAGGGTAGAGAAACAAGATCTGTTCTGTGCCAAGGAGGTGGGTGGACATCAGGGAACCACTGTATCTCTGTGTGAATGTTGTTGCCTCCCACACCTGAACCCACAGGGGCCTCCAGGCTCCAAGCCAACCCCTGGAGTAGCAGAGTTGGGGAGGCCTGTGCCCTCTTACAGTCCCCCCTCCCCCAACCTCAGTGGCTTATAAATCAGGCTGGAACACTGGGGCAGGAGGATGTGGTGGCCCCCATGTCCCACCCCACCTGGCACAGAGCACAGGGCCCTCTTTCTGGGTCCAGCCCAGAAAGAGCAGACACCCTGACCTTTCTTTTAGCACTGCTGACTGGACCAAAATGACCAACAAGGAGCTCTACTAAAAATGGAGGGAACTAAAGAAAATGCAGGTAGCATAAAAAAATAGTCTGGGAATATTCTTGATCCTAGGTGATCACTGGCCACAAGTTGGTGGGCCCAACCAAGGCCATGTGGCACCCTGTTCCTGCTGCTCTGCCTGGTCATGCAACAGTGTCTATGGCCCACAGGGGTCTGTGGGAGGAAGACTGACCCAAGTTGTGGCATGGTGTGTATATGTGAGTTGTGTGAAAGTATGTTTGTCAGTGTGAGTGTGTGTCTCTGTATATGTATATGTGAATGTGTATGGGAGTCCGTGTGTATGTGTGGAAATGTGAGACTATCTGAGTCTGTAAGTGTGTGTATGTGTGATTGTGTGTACTGTGTGTGTGTGTACATGTGCAAGACCCAAGGAGCTAAGACTCATGAAGCGGAGTTGTGCTCACAAGAGGTCTAGACAGAAGCTTCGGGTAGCACCCCCGCATCACTCTCCCACCCTGTTATGTGTCTCACCCAGAGCCTGGCCCTGTGACCCTGTGGGAAGGCCAAAAGGTTGAGATAGTGCCGGTGCAACCTCCAGGCTCCAATTAGGATGCTGATGTCACTGAAGCACATCATGGACTAGTCCTGCCAATATAGGCCAGGGCCCAACAATGCAGGGAGCAAGCGAAACCCCACAGCACAGATGACTCCACTCCCTCAGGAGGCCATGAGAACCACCTCTGCACAATTAAATTCTCATAGACACCCACATCTGCATGTGAGTAACAGTGAGTTGAACAGCAAACCCATGGTGGGGGGCACAGGGTGGCTGGTTCTTTGAGAGTCTTTCTCTCCTGCCTGCAGACACTGTCACCACCCCCCAGTAAAAAACTGCAGTGAGGAAAGACCCATGTGTCTGCTTTGGGCAGGAGTGGGAAGCATTCTTCATGTCTATGTATCTCTTCTGCTAGTGTGACCTCAGGAGAAATCCTTCCTGCTGGATTTCTGTTAAGGTTCTCTCATGTGATCACAGGTTCAGGTCCAGCCTTCACTCCAGGCTAGCTCAGGGACTCCAAACAGTGGACGGTGGATATTTACCCAGCAGGGCAGCCAGAGCCAAATAGAAGGGAGCTTTGGGACTGGATAAATGGACAGTGGCCCAGTAATATGACAGTTCTTGCTTGTACAATGATGGCTGCAGCCCCTGAGCTGGCGCCCAAGATGACAGTCATGTGACATGGCCTTTGCCCGAAATACTGGGTGGCAGTGGGGATGTGTGGGTGGATTGGGGCAGCAGCACAAGTCAGGACCAACCCTAGGGGAGACCCACTTCTGATATGACTAAGGAAGTACCAGGCATGTGGCTTTGGGCCTACTCCATAGCTATACCATTCAGGCCACAGAGGGCCGGGGTGCTAAGGGGGTATGTGCACAGCAGCTGTGGCTCCATAGGGGGCTGATGAAATCCCCCCATCCTGATAGCTATATCCTTCCTCTTTTCAATGTAGATGTGTGCTGGTCACTGCAGCTCAGGTTCAGAGGGGTGGGGGTGTATGTGGTGCCTACAGCCTGTTTGGGGGTTTCTCGAGGGCTGGGAGCCAAATCCACAGGCTGGTCTAGGCTCCACAGTTCTGGACCCAGACCTGCCCACCCTCCAGTGGCCTACCTACAAGTCTCTGAGGCTCCAAGGACCAAGGGTGCTAGGAGGGCAGCCTTTTGTGAAAGAAAACATGGAGAGGTCCAAGTGACACCCTCCGCTGCCCCAGTGCCCACACAAAGGCTTTATGAAAGCAATGTGGTCTCTGCCCCTCTACCCCCATAGGTGTGAGAAAATCACTGTCCCTCACCAGCCCCCACTTACAGCCATCAAATGCCCACCTACACCAGCATTTGATCCCAAATCAAAGGGAAAAGGCAGGATGCAGGCTGGCTACACATGTGCAAACCATCAGCATCTGAGCGGAAGCGAGTGGGTACCTCTCCTGCGCCACCTCCTGAGTCCACAGGTGGAAGCACTTCTACCCAGGGCTTGGGGAGATGCGCTTCTGCTTCTCCTCACATAGAGAAGGCTAATCGTGGTGTTTCCTGATGAGTTTGCAGGCATGTTGAAGTGAGACACATGAGCAGGTCCAGCTCTCAGATGTGCTGCTTCCTGTCTGACATGAGCATGCCAGCCATCTCAGGAAGGTCTAGGAGAGCTAGGGACTGAACACACTGTCTTTCTTGTTCTTGGCAGCTTGATGCTGACAACTGCTCTCTGCCCTCAAGGAGCCTCCACATGTGCTGGCTGCAGGTCATGGGGAGCAGACATCCAGGCAGATGGGGCAGAGGAGGTAAGGGTGAGTCCCCATATGCCCCAGGTCTGCTGGTCAGCAGGAGGCATGGCCTCCCTGTCCCTCATCTGAGTGGTGACACCCGAGACCAAGCATGAGACACTTTGGGGACAAGGCACAGGACACATTGCCCTTGTGGGAGCACCTGACAAACTGCACAGGGCAAGAGCATGAGTGATGGCTTCCATGGGGGGAGCGGTGTCCTGGGAAAGTTGGCCAAAACTCAAATGGCTGAAGGATGAGTCCTTCACTAGGGAGCCAGGTGGGGTCTTGGTGGCCACCTCCTCTGCCTTTTCTCACTCTGTCTGTGGAGTCATAGTGCAGTTAGTGGTCCTTGGGCTGGAGCCCTGCCTCACTGCCCACCCCACCTGCCTGGAGGTCAGCTCCTAGTACATCCCTGGTCATGAGGCCACCTAGTCTGAGCTCTGACTGTGGATAGATGGAAACAGCTTCCTAACATGTGGCTCCCAGGTAACACCAGGGGATGTGGCTCAGTTACAGACAACAGAAGCCCTTGTGGCCTTTCAGGTTCAAAACAATGGGTCCTTGTCGTCAGATGTGAGGACTGAGTTCTAGTTACTTGGTCCTTCTCAACCCCTCTGGCTTGGGGACGCCAAGCATCTCCTGTCAGGACGCCCTTTCTTGGCCTTTGTCAAGTGGTCTTTGGGATTTAAATGACCTCATCAAGAAAATAAAAAGAAAATCAGAGCGATTGAAACAAAATTCCTGAATCCTTTGGGGAAACAAATGGTGGCCACTGGGCCACTGTAGGTGGTCTGGTTGTGGGCCGTCCAAAGGGTGTGGACATGGGGACATGTGACAGTGGGGTCTGGTTACTGTCCAGAGTCCCTGAGCTGAGTACCATCTACAATTGTGGGCATCCCCAAGCCCCACGGGGCAGAGGATGAAGACAGTCTGTGCTGGGGCTGCAGGGTTGAGGAGCCTGTGCAAACATGGCTGTGGAAGAACCAGGAAGGTCCCGAGCATCCGCATCCCCTCGAATGGACAGGGTCAGGGAGAGGGGGGTCACAGTGGACTGGGGACAGTTCACTGAGAGGTGAGGGTACCTCAGGAGGTGGGCCAGACATCTCACATTCCATACCTCTGTGCTGGTCAGTCCAGTCCAGACCAGGGGTCTGTGGGAGGGTCGACAGTGAACCTGCTGCTTCCCACAGCTTTGGTGGCAACTGAGACTTCAGTACAACTTTGAGAGGCCAAGGTTAGCCCCAAACATGTGCAGGGTATGGTCAAGGGGCCACCACAGTGTTTCTGTCTGTTCAGGACCAGGGAGCAAGGACATGGCCTGGTGAGGTCTGGGGACAGTGTGAGTATGTGTGTGTGGAGACACTGAGAGGGATCCACACAGAAGGAGGAGGTAGAAGACCCCCCCGCCCCCCATGCTGCAAGCAGGTTCCCTTCTGTCTGCTTCTCCCCTCATGGGGGCACCTGGTCTGTCGGGACACAGAAGTGCTCATCAGATGCCCCACCCTCCAATCTCCTGCCCAGCCTGGGGGGCTCCTCTGGGGCTCCTCCTGGGTGCTCGAGTAGAGGACTCAGGCCCTAGTAACTGGTGATACAGGACTTCCAAGTCATGGAGAAGGGGAGGCCAAAGGAGTGTGGAATGGAATTTCTCACCAGCCCTAGTTCTCTTCCTTTACTGTCACCTGTTGTTTCTCCAGGGAGTTCCGGGGAGAATGAGGAATGTTTCAGGTAGGCTTAGCTGTGCAGGGGATGCCCCCAGATGGAAGGAGAAGTGGCTGGGGAGAATCAGGCAACAGGTCGGAGGGCTGGATGGTAGCTACTTTCTCATTGAGCTGCGGTGGTCTGAACCAGGGTGGGGGGTTCTGGGCTGGCTGACCAGAGCAGAGAAGAAGGCTTTTTTTTTTTTTTTTTTTTTTTTTTTTTTAACAGTAGGGCTTTATAATCTCAAACAAACATGAAATGTCTGTTGTGAAAGTAAAGTCAGAAAGGCCAGAAAAGTAAAAAATAAAAAGAAAGAAAAATGAGCCATCATTGCATCAGCGAGGTCAACCCTGAGGATGTTGGAGCTGTACCTGGTTGCACCCTGTTGGGCACCAGGTGATGGGACCCTCTCTCACTTCATTGGATGGCTCTGGACAGGGAGCCAAATGACCAAGCTGCTGGAAGATGGAAGATTAATGAGAGCTGGTGGGGGATGCCGGCCTGGGCTGCATGTCCCAAGAAGCAGGGGCTTGGAGGGCTGCAGTCCCCGCCTGCCCTGACAGACAGAACGGATCCCTCAACCCCAGAACATTATTTGTGCAAACAGATTTCTACAAGGACTGAGATGCCTAGTGCCTAGCATGAACTGGTGACCCGCATTTTATGGGCAGCACAATCACCCAATGAGGTTATCCTCATTTTCAAAGTGAAGCAGCCACAGCACAGAGAGGGTAAGCCACTTGTCCAAGGCCACACAGTTCAGGTTGTAGCTGAGAGTTCTCACCCAGCATTTGGAACAACTATGCGTAATGGATGTGGCGGATCCTGGACCTTTAATGATCATTCTATGGCCCCTCAGTGAGTTTAGGGTGAGAAGCCTTTCCTCTCCCATGTTCCTTGGCTGCTCAGAGGAAAATGGCTTTAGCCCACCAGGCCCTAGGGATGGGCTATTCCAGGGGCATCCTGGGGTGATAACCATCCTCCTGGGTGGGACTGTTGTGGCTAGCTGGCCCCCTATGTGCTTGTCAGGTTAAGTCATTCCTTTGCAGCTGGTCCCGACAGCCTCTTGGTGCCAAGGTCTCTGACTTATAAGCTGGAGCAGACCACTCACACTGGGTCACGAGGAAGGGTCCTCCTCAGTCCTGCTGGCTGCCATAGGACCTCAGACTCAGCAGGGCCTCTCCTCTGCAGAACAGAAAACAGGGCTGTGGGGACAATGACCATCATGGGGCTGGGTCCTGCTACAAGCTGGAAATGTCAAGGCCATACTCTGGGACCTCTGGTGGGTGGTGCACTTGGACAGCCCCTTGCCCCTAAGCCTCAGTTTCTGCCTACAGTGTCCTATCCTAAGCTGGGCCAGGCGCCTTGGGCAGCTCTGCACACCTCTGGCTGAGCACAGCAGGCCACGGCATGGTGGCGTCACAGCCCAGGAATGCAGGAAGACAGTCTGGGGTCCTGGCACTGAGGCATGGCGGTGCACCAAGAATATGCCTCGTAGAAAGGTAATTATGCATTTGGGGAATGCATGTAATAAATCAGGTGGATGCCACCAATTCTGTTTATTTTACTGAGACCTGAGGCAACAGCAAAGTGCCATAGCGGGGAATGCAGCTCTCCCTTCAGGCGACAGAGACTGGCTGGTGCCCACCACCATCTTCCAGGGAACTAGGTGTGGGTGGTGAGGGGAAGGATGCATGGTGTGGGTGAGCTGTGGAAGCTGCTATAGCTGGGAGGCCGCGGGTGCAGGTGGCACTCAGCCTGGGCTGGTGTGTGGGGGCAGACCCAGCGCCTGCTTGTGTGTAGACGTGGGCAGAGGATCTGAATGAGCCCATTGTGTGGAGCAAGAGGCCAGCAGAGCCGGCCAGTTTCATAACTTCTGATTGCTGTGAAAGTGGTGCCTGCCCCTTTTAGAAAACTTGGAAATCACATCCTAGCACCAAGCACAGAAAACAGCATGAACTCACCACCATAGCTGACTCATTAACCTTTTGGAGAATTTCTTTCAGGATTGCTTAAGATGTGTTTCTGATTATGTGCTCATGTGTGTGCACTCACACAACTGGGGCATGAATACATTACAGTTTTTGTATATGGTAAAGTATACATAACAAAATATACCATCTTACTTGTGCTTAGGTGTACAACCCGGTGGCATTAGGATATCCACATTGTTGTGAAGCCCTTGACACCAGCATTCCAGAACCCTTTTCATTGTCCTCAACTGAAACTCTGTCCCCACTAAACATTAACTGACCCCCCAGTTCAGCCCCTGGCAACCACCTTCTTTTATCTATCTCTATAATTTTTCCTATGCTAGGACCCCACAAAAGTAATATTTGTCCTTTTGTGTCTGGCTTCTTTTACTCAGCATAATGTCCTCAAGTTTTGTCCATATTGTGACATCTCAGAATTTTCTTCGTTTTTAAGTCTGCATAACATTCCTTCATGTAGATGGACCACATTTATTTATCCGTTTGTCTGTCCATGGACTCTTGGGCTATTTCTACATTTTGGTGATTGTGAGTAATGCTGCAATGAACAGGCTATGCAAATACTGTTCATAACAAAATGTTAGTGGCAAAAAAACCAGCATCAGGCACTAATGGCGAGTGAATCCCGACCTCAGTTCAGCAACCTCAGTACTTAAGTTAGGCACAAAAGAGTTCAGAGCGAAGGAGCTCAAAGCATAAGGGAAAGTTTATTTAGAGAGTTAGAGAGGTAGTAGAAAGGCCCTTGGAGTATAGGGGGAAAAAAGGAGAGTGAGATACCTGCCTTGAGGGACAGAAGAGGGAGGAGAGGCATGGGTGTGCTCTGGAAAAGGGGGTGGAGAAAGGGAGAGAGATCTCACCAGAGTGAGCACACCCTGGGGAAGAAAGGGGGTGGGGAAAGGCATGGCTACTCTGTGGAGAGAGCTGTGCAGGGTCCTATGTCCTGAGGGCTTTTATCTAAAGGCCTGGGGCGGGGAAATCTTAATAGATCATCAGCTTTCCCAGTGGGTCTCCTCAGGGTCATGGTCTGCATTGATTGATCAGAACAAGGGATCATTAGTCAGTGTAGTTGGTACTGATGTCAGCCATGCCATCATTTGTCTGATTTTGCTGCTTCTCTGGGCCTGGATCTGAATCACAGCTGAAGTCTAGATGTCATCTTCCAGGGCTAAATGCTTAAGGGAGTGGACATGCAAGCGCTTGTAGTTTTGCCTGGTGCTAGGCATCTGAGGCTCTGCCTTGATGACCCTCTGCACCTGGCCTATGGTTCCTATTCTGCTCATGTCTAACTGCCTATTACAAAAACAACACACATTTATACTCTTCCAGAATGGACCATGGACTTGGGGATTTGGAGCTGGAGCATGCTTCCAGCCTGGGCTGGGCCGGGTCTCTCTAGCCTCCTCATCCCAAGTCCAGCAAGTCCAGTTCTCTTTTCCCACAACAAACAAGTGAGCAAATCAGTGCTCTCTCTCAGGGTGCTGCTCTCTCACAAGGCAGAGGGCTGTCTGGGCTTGCAAACCCGGCCCCTCGGGGGGAAGGAGGCCATCTCTGCCCTCATGTACTCTGCCTAAGACACATATAACGGAGTGAGGGGTCCTGGGGTTTTTCTCTCCTCCTCTGACGTCTCTGTTGGACAAGAAGACGGGAAGGCTTGGTGTTGTGCTGAGACCTTGGGGACAAGAAGGGCAGGATTCCTGACCCTGACTCCTAGGAGGAGCCTCCTGGTGGCTTGTCCACATGCTCCACTTTCATTTCTCCAGTGTCTTTTCTTATTGAAAAGACTGTGACCAGGCAGAACTTTGAAGTGGCCATAGCCAGGCAGCAACAAAAGTTCCCAAAGTCTAACTCACTGGAGAAAGTACAGGTGTTAAGGAGCTGGACAGGAGATAGTTGGAAGGAGGGGCTTTGAGGAGAGGTGCAGGGGGTCTGCACCTGGGGTGGTACTTGATACAACTAGGGGAGGAGGATCCTGGAGTCTAGAGCCTTGCACAGGGCCCAACATCCTGAGAACCACCGGAGAGGTGCCCTGGAAGAGCCTGTGTGGACCCTCAGAGAGGATCCTCTCCCTACCCCTTTGAGATGCTATACAACCTGGTTCTAGCATCATAGGTGTGTGCATGTGTGTTCAGGCATGTGCAGGCATGAGCAGACACGTGGGCGTGTTTGGGCATGTGCATGTGAGCATGCGTAAATAGACTTGTGCAACTGTGTGCATATGTGCAAGTATGAGTGGGTGTGTGCATACGAGTGCAGGCAGGAGCAGGCGTATGACTCTCCTGTAGTGATGATAATGCTGATTCTCCAGGATGTGTGCCATGGCGCGCCCAGAACTAGGGAATGTGGGACTCCTTCTTAACACACTTCTAAGAACAAATTTTGAAGAACTTATTTTTTAAAATCACAAAATGACTATTGTTCTCCTCTTGTAAAAATAAAAGTGAAAGTCCCCATTGTTTGCAACCCGGGAGGATCTGTCTAATCTGTGTAGATCATTTCTCCATTTACCTAGATAAGGGTATGTTTTCAGGCTTTTCAAAATTGGGATTATGTTAGATCTACTATTTTCTGGCTTGAATTTTAAAATTTAAGGGCATGCAGACAGATTTCCATGACCATGAAAATGGTTACCTAGGATGCACTCTGAATACAGTTTCTCCTGCAGTAGTAAATAATGCCCAGTGAGCACCTTTCCCGGAAGGGCTGACTCAGGGTTTAGAGAGGCAGACACCGGTGCCCAAGTGAGAGGGACAGGGACAGGAACTTGTTGCTATGGTAGATTCCACCTGGCAGCTTGGCAGCATCTCAGAAGCAAAACCATCTCCTAGTCCGTGGAAAGAACATGAGGGGACGGGGTGAGAATGTGACCGTAGTCACATGTCCTCTCACCTCCCACATAGGCTCAGCCCTCTGCCAAAGGCCTGTACATGTCATGACCATGACGTTGGTGTTATTATGGACACAAGCCTATTCCCTGCCCCCAATACCTCAATCTTAATACAAAGAAAACTAAAATCATGGAATATACACAGGTCCTACCTCGTTGGCTAACCTGAGGCCATAATGAGTGATCTTTGTGACTTCAGGGTTGAGAACTGAAGTGGGGGGCTGTGTGACAGGAACCCAGGGGTGTGGGGTGAGGGCTGTGGTAATAACCAGGTCCAGGGCCCAGGTTCCAGCCCCCTTGATGACAGTCACTGGCCACTGTCCATCTAGATCCTCAGCCCAGCCCGCTCCACACTGAGGGGTGGCCCCCTCCTGCTTCCGTGGTCCTGGGCATCCTGGGCCCCACCAGGCCTAACTTGGAGGCCAGTCTGTCCACTGTTTCATGTCGGCTGCTCACTTTGAAACTCAAGAAGTCTGATGATAATATCGTCAGAGACAGAGCAGATCTGCTACTAATTACCATTTGACATTCTGGCTGAGCCCAGTGTAGGGAGACCATAAAAAGCTTATTCATGTGGATCAAGGAAACTTCAAATGCAACCCCCCCCCATGTGGGTGGCATGTCTTCCCCTCACTCCTTCCCCCCTCCCCAAGGCTGCCTGCTAAATCCAAGTTTGGCGTGGAGGAAGAGGCTGGTTGAGGTTAAACAAATGGATATTCAAATCCCTGGCCAGTTGGCTCAGTGGTAGAACATCAGCCTGGCGTGTGGAAGTCCCAGGTTTGATTCCTGGCCAGGACACACAGGAGAAGTGCCCATCTGTTTCTCCATCCTTTCCCCTTTCCTCTCTCTCTATCTCTCTTTTCCCCTCCCTCAACCAAGGCTCCATTGGAGCAAAGTTGGCCCAGGCACTGAGGATGGCTCCATGGCCTTCACCTCAGGCACTAGAATATCTCCGGTTGCAACGAGAGCAAAGGCCCAGACAGGCAGAGCATCGCCCCCTTGCAGGCTTGCTGGGTGGATCCAGGTCAGGCGCATGTAGGAATCTGTCTCTTCTTCCCTGCTTCTCATTTCAGAAAAAAACACAACAAAACTGGACATTCATTCTCTATGAGGGGCAGCCTCTGCTTCTCCAGAGGGGCTGGTCCAAGCTGGCGTTCATCCCGTAAGGCCCAGGAGACTCTGGGGGCTTTCAGGGAGGAGGTGACGTCTCCCTGCATGGGCCATCCAGCTGGGCACCAGGAAGGAGTGTGACCCTGTGTGTGTCCATGCCCCCCTCTCCCCATTTGCCTGTGAAACACAATCACACTTAGAAACCCCCAGCCTTGTTTTCTAGAAGGGCCTTGTTTTCTCCTGAAAGTGTTAGTGCTTCTGTGCTTATTGTAGGAAGGGTTTGCTCTGATTTTTTTTCCTGTGTAGACAAACTAAATGTACGATTTCTGCCAGTTCATCTATTAGTGGACCAAGAACTGAGCAAAGGCGAGTCTTATCCATTCTCCTCCTGAGCATGAATGATTTCCATGACATCGGGCATGAGAACCAGCACCAGCTTTACTTTCTCGAGATGAATCACGTGCCTCCCAGGCCAATCACTAATGCCTGCTCCGGCTCACGTGGATCCCTCCAGACACTCCTTTTGGGGCAGTTCACTGGCCAGAGCTGAGCAGGTGGGCCATGTCCACGTCTGAGGTGAAACCAGCTGCTCCCATAAACAAAACAAAACACAGTACTTCTATACAATGGACCGCTGCTGGGCCCTACGATGGAATGGGCACCAGCACTAGCCAGAGCACAATGAGCCTGGAGAAAAGAAGCTCAGCAAAAGAAGCCAGACACAGAAGGCCACACAGCACATGATCCTGTTGATGTGAAGTGACCAGAGCAGGCAGTGCTGGAGCCAAGAGCAGGGGGACTAGGAGTGCCTGCTAATAGGCACAGGCTTTCCTGAGGAGTGATGATGCTATTTTGAAACAAAACGAAGGTGATGGTTGCATAATGTTCTGAATAAACTAAATGTCACTGAATTGTACACTTTAGAATGGTTAAAGTAGTTCATTTTATGTGTGGATTTTATCTAACAAAGAAAAATCTGTTTGCAGAGGCCAGAACCCCAAAGCCCCCGAGGGCTGCATATCTCCCCTTTGTGTCCTGGACAATTGAGAGAAGGCAGATGTAGGTGTCACATCAGAACTGCCCCTTCCCTCTGGTACTGACCCTTCAATGCTGGGTTCTTGAGAGGAGGTGGAGCCAATGTTAAAGAAAGTGGAGCCAGAAAAGAAGAGCCAAGACAGTGAAACAGGTATGGAGCGGTGATTAGTGACTTTTTGTAAAATTTACTAGGTTTAAGGTGATGTGTTTTATTTCTAAAGGCTTATGTTGTGCTGTTGTCATAAATAGCTGCATTTAAGAATAACTAAAGCATGTTCATTCATATGCATTCACTTCCCCTGCCAGTGCTGTATCTCATCCCAGGCTGCCTGGTTGTGCAAGGCCCATGCAGAACTGAAAGTGCTATGAGTTAAGTGGCAGTCCAACGAATAATTGAGACGGTGTACCTTTTGGGACATGATTAAATCTCAAGGGTGTAGGATGGGATTCTTGGGAGGGTGAGGTGGACCAGGCTGCAGTCAAAGTCTTTCAAGGAGTGGGGAATGTAGTCAGGCTTGGAAAGGGGAAAAGACCATGTGGAGCTGAGTTACTTCAAACCCAGGGATAACTCAGGGCATGAGAGGCCCCAGCTACCTTACAAACCAAAGGGAACAGTTTTCCTTTGGGAGTTGAGGCAAAGAGCTTCCTTGTAGGGGATGGTTTACCACATGGTCCTTACCTTTGGAAGCCCTGGCTGTTTGAGCCACAAAGCCAGGCCCAGCAGCAGGCCAGACACCCAGGAAGAGTCTGAACCTTTTTTCTGAGCTTGCTAATTCAAAGCCTAGTGAGAACCATGTCCATTTTGTGTGTAGTAATATTAAAAGTCATAAGCTGTTTGAAAATAGTGGAGAAATTTTTTTCAGCTTTGGAAATTCTATTCTTTCCAAAGGTGAGGACAGCTTGCAGGATCATGAGCTGTGTTATGAACTTGCTAGAAGTTCAAGGGTGAAAACACCCTGGCATGGCTCCCATGCTCTGTTCTGGATCAGCAATAAACTGGGGAGAGGCTAGACACAGCTGAGTCCAATGGGTTGCTCAGGGGTTATCTGGTGGGACTGTATGGAAGCTGGCCCTGGAGGCCTTCGTGGCTATAGAGCCAGGTAAGGGGCTCAGTTCAGAGCTTCTTTGTGAACAAGACCTACTGTGACAAGTGGACTGTTCCTAGATGAGGCAAACCTCCTGCTGCCACTGCCAGGACTCTGCTGGTGCCGTGGTAACTGGGCAACGTAGGCTGTCTCCATGGCTCTTGCCCTCCTGAGGCCACTCCAGAGTTTTCATTAGTCTGAGGGACCTATTTGGGGTTGCTGTGAAGCTGGACCCACAGGGTGTAGTGACCGGAGACTTTAGACTCCCTGTGTCAGAAGTAAATTAAGGCGGGTGAAAAATGACTATGTGGTGTGGGCGCCAGCCAGGGCCCTGGACAATTGTGGTTTCACGACTTTGTTGGTCCTCTGGCAGCTGACAACAGTCCCAGTGGGCAAACATGAGAATATTGGGCTGGGAGCAGAGGGTTGTTTACCAAACTGAGAAAAGGTGGCGTCCAGACTGAGAAATGCCTAAGAAGGGCAAGCACTGCTGGAGCACTGACCCAGCTTCCAGCTGGCCTTTGGAGGGTGCTTACCACACCCAAAGGGAGAGAATTGGCCAAAAATGGCACTCTGGGGTGGGCACTGTCTGCTCTGTAACCTGGAGGGTCCCACACCAGCGCCAAATGGCCTTCCTCAGAGGAAGGCCTGTATCCCCTCCCACCAGCATCAAATCCCACCATTCATCATGTTTCAGGCAGGACAGTGTCATGGCCACTCTCTCTGGTCATCACAGCCATCCCTGAGAGTTGATTCTGAGATGTCAACCTGGGAAGAGTTGAAGGTTTATCCCATTGGGGCTGGAGATGAGGTTTCGTGTGGGCAGGGCCAGGGCCAGATGATAAAAGGAGCCCCTGTTGCCTGAAATCTTTGTATGTGCAGAAGGAGATGTACATGCCATTAGTCACAATAGCCAAATATTACTTCTCTGTTGAATGTGGTCTAACCACACAAGGAACGAAGTGCTGACACAGCTATGACGCTGGTGAGCCCTAAAAATATAATTCTCTGTGAAGAATAAGTCACAGAAGACCACGTATGGTAAGATTCCATTTATATGAAATGTCCACAGAGACGAAGAATATGTCAGTGGTTCCAAGGATGGAGGGGCTGGGGAGTGACCCTTTCAGTGTAATTGTAAATTAAGTGATAATTGCACAGCCTGTGAATGCACTAAACACTGTGATTCATGCTCTTAAATGGGTGATTTTATGTTGTGTAAGTTTGTTCTCAATGAAGCTGTTTGACAAAGGAGAGAGAGAGGCAGGTGTTGGGGGAAGCAGAAGAGGTGGATGGCAATTGAAACAGGAACACTCGACATAAACAGTATAGCAGTAGGCTATACTGTTAAGTTAAGGCAGGTGGCCTGCCTTAACCTGGTGCTGCTTGCTTTGCTGGGAGAGATGGAAAGATGGCCAAGCATGGAGGATAGGCCAGAGCTCTTACCAACAGTCAGTAAATAAAGGCAGTGCAGTTCAGAGGTTGTTGTGGAATCAGAAAGCCTTGATGGCCTTGCTCAATGGCAATGATAGGTTAACAAGAGGAGTCATGATCTTGGCAGAGATTTAAACAGCAAACACTGAAGCTGGTCGTTGGGTGGTTCAGTTCCATATCCACATGTTCAGTCAGCAGGTGGTCTTGGGGTTTTTTTGTTGTTGTCTTAGCAGTAAGAGTAAGAACTCAACAAAAATGGGTTAAAAGAGCATGTTTCACAGAGTAGTTCTGTCACCCTGGAGGGGCTGAGTATGGGGCCACACTTAGGAGTTACCAGGCCAACCACTGCCCCACATGGGCTTCAGGGGGAGGGATCTCCCTCTGAGAGAAGGGCAGGGGCCTTTGTGACTTTACCTTGCAGGAATGGGAGCTTCTCTACCAGAGAGAGAGGCCAAACCCCCACACATCCCACAGGAGAGTGGACAGGCCATGGCATGCCACAGAGCAGCTTTGGGGAGAAGGCTCCTGAGTAGGCATCAAAGAGAGTGACAAGTGACAGGAGTGACCATACTCCTGCCTGGGAGAGAGCGGGCACATGGCTTCTCGGGAAGGGCAAAGATCATCTCTTGGAGTGCAGAGTTCTTTCCTTAGGCCCTTCAGCACCCTGAGGTCACAGAGTCTGAAAGGGGCCTTGAGGCCAGTAGTGGGCTATGCACTGAATAGGCCCTGGGCGAGCCACACACACTGGAAGCCTGGCCAGGGAAGTGATCAGTGTCCTGAGTGTCTGTGCCATTGGGTGCCGTCTCAGTGAACAGCACCCTTTATTCTGAGACTTCCTCCTCTCTCATTCTGTTCACTTCTCAGAAGTGATGACAGTGGTGATGTTTGCAGTTGCTTATTTTATTTTTAATTTTCTGGAGGTGGGAAGAAAAACCTTAAATCAGTCCTGAGAGTTCAGGGGATACCTAACTGGACCATGAAATTCGGAGCCAAAGAGCTGGATTTCTGGTTGAAGCTGTCTCCCTCAAGGAGTGGAACTCATTGTGTACCTGAGAAGCAGACCAACTTTATAAACCAACAATATAAATATTTGAAAACCAGAAACAACAGGCTACGCCATAGAAATAGATGCCCAGGCATTTATCAGAATGTACAGGGCAGTGTTACATAAAGGAAGCTGGCTACTCCCACCCCAAGAGACCAGACTCTCTACTTTCTTTACAAACACCCTAAATGGTAAATCTCACTGTGACTTGCCCTGGTGATGAACTGGGATGAGCCTCTTCCTTCATGTGAACAACCAAATCCAAGCCAGCTGGTGTAGGGTAGGTTACAATTATGTCTGGTCTTGACCTCTGACCCCGTACTGTGCCACCTGCTCTGAGCTCCTGGAGGTGACATAAGTTCTCAGTGACTGTCTACAGCAAGGGTTATGGATAAAGGGGACATCCATGAAGTTAGACAGCCATTCGCTTCCTAGGAACCTTGGGTCAGATGCAGGTTCAAGTTTAGCTGACTCATGGAACCCTAAGTGGCCCCAGCCACGTCAGTCACTCCCGCATCTCACCCTCGGTTTCCTTTTTTGTGAAGTGGGGTCAAGGGGCTGTTGTGAAAGGCAGCCCTGCCTTGGCTGCACTGCCCAAGCCTGACTGCCCAGCACAGCCACTGTCTAGAGCTGCCTTGGTCTCCAGCGGCTCCCACTAGAGCCTGGGGCATGGAGCCGTACACACAGAGTGCTTTTTGTGTGAATAAATGAGTGAGTGAGTGATACAATCATAGAAGACCTAGAAGTGCCTTGTTCAGTTACCCACAAGGGTACAATGTATCCCCACTCCCTGTACTTCCAGAGACACGCAACTTTCTGCAGGAGCTTAAACCCTTGAATGATGGGACTTGGGCAGGTCACCGGTGTCCCCTGCTCCTTTAGAGCTGGAGTCAGGCTAGGCTCCACCTGCTACATAGATTTGAGGATCACGCAAACATGTCTACTGGTACAGTGTGGGCGTGTCCTTCCTGGTGGCCTCGGCCACCTGCCCCAGCAGATGTTTCCTGCTGATGCCAGCACATTTCTGCTTTAATCCGATGCCTGCACAGCACCAAGCACGTGGTGAAAATATGCACACACAGCCCATCTCTCTCCTTATGTTGCAATTTATTCTCTCAGCAAATTTCTAGCTAATGTCTCCAGAGGCATGGAGGTAGAACTAGAATCTCAGTTCTCCAAGGGCCTGGCCTTGCCAGAACACAGGGGTGTGGCAGGAAAGTCTTTTAGGAGTGATGCATCAAGGGCCAGGGGATTAATCTGCCAGTGAATTGTCTGACTGTAGTCATTTAGATTTGAAATTGTCTTTTCACTGACATATTCCTGGGCCTGGACTGGAAGCCAGAGAGTTGTTGTGGGTCCTTCTCAGCAGGTGGGACATGGCCACAAGTCCTTGTGCTGTTGGCTGTGGGTTTTCTGGATCTGTGCACATTGTGACTGTGTGTTGTGCCTATTGCCCTCCATTCCACTCAGCTACTCGTGTCCGGCTTCCTGACCCTGCTCACCACATGCTGGGCTCTGGCACCTGGTCATTGAAAAGAATTGGAGCAGTAGCATGGGGCTACTAGCATTTCAGATGACTGCTGGGCCCTCTGAAGCCCCCTGGACAGAGCAAATCCCCACAGGCCTCTGCTCAGAAGCAGAGTCCTCAGCAAGTGGAAGCCAGGTCTCCCCTGCAGAGCGATGCTTGCCCCTCTTCCATCCTGTTCTCTTGGGGAGGAACTCACCACGCATAGTCTAACTTAGGGGTGTACACGTTTTAATTTAATGTTGTTTTTCAGGGTTTTTTCATATTGATACAAAAAGAGCTTTGTACTCTCTTTCTAATACCTGCATAATATTCCATTGTGTGTACTTGCCATAATTAATTTGACCAGTTTTTTCCCTCAATATGCAGTTAGGATAGAAATAACATTGAACATACATATTTTTATACACTCTTTTTTACATGGATTTTGTACATTTTTAGTTCCATTTTATATACCCACCAGCAGCATTTGAGAGTGCATGGTTCTGCCCACCAGTGTATTGTCAAACTCCTGGCTTTTGCTAATTGGATCTATAAAAAATGCTTTCTCAGTATAGTTTTGATATTTATGCTCATAATAGGAATAAATTTGAGCATCTCACATGTTTAGTGCCTTTTGTATTTATTATTTTGCTGAACTATTTGTTGAGCAGTCTGTAACCACTCTTTTATGGAAAGATTAGCCCTTTATCTGTTACATGAATAGTTTGTGTGTTGTCTTTTCAACTTTACTATAGCTTTTTTTTTTGGTTTTATTGTTTTTTAAGTGAGAAGAGGGAAGATAGTGAGACACACTCCCGCATGTGCCCTGACTGGGATACAACTAGCAACCTCGTTTGGGCCCGATGCTTGAGTACCAAGTTATCCTCAGTGCCCAGAGCTCAAACCAATAAAGCCACTGGCTGTGGGAGGGGAGGAGGAAGAGAAAGGGGAGAGGGAGAGAAAGAAGCAGATGGTCGCTTCTCCTTTGTGCCCTGATCAGGGATCAAACCCAGAATATCCATATTCTGGGCTGACAGTTTATCCACTAAGCCACCAGCCAGGGCCTGTACTATAGTTGTTTTGACCAGGAAAAATAATTTTAAATAAAAATTTTGAGACCTTATGGGTTGGCTCAGCAATAATGTGGGCCCAATGTGTGGAAGTTCCGGGTTTGATTTCTGGTCAGGGCACAAAGGAGAAGTGACCATCTGCTTCTCCACCCTTCTCCCCTCTTTTATTTTCTCTCTCTCTTCTTCTCCCACAGCCATGGTTTAATTCAAGCAAGTTGGCCCCGGTGCCGAGGTTGGCTCCATGGCCTCACCTCAGGCACTGTAGTAGCTTAGTTGCTGAGCAATAGAGCAGTGGCCGCAGATGGTCAGAGCATCACCCTGTAGTTGGGCTTGCCTGGTAGATCCTGGTTGGAGTACATGTGGAAGTCTGTCTCTCTACCTCTCTGTCTCTAAGTAAAAAGAAAAAAATTTTTTTCATCTTTTTTATGGCTTCTGGATAGCTAGGTTTTAAAAGACTTTTCCTATATTTTCTCCTAGCAGCTATTAGGGTTTTACTCCTAATACTTATACTTCTGACTCTTCTAGAATTATGCTGGTGTCAGGTGAGAGGTGTATATTTAGTTTAAGGTGATTTCTAGCTGCTTGAGTATCACCAATGAAAAGTCTGACTTTCCACGATGGCATTGAGGCGCCCCTTTTCCTACACACCATGATCCTGTGTGTATCCAACTGTTTTCTGGACTATACTCTGCCTGTGAGTCTGGCTCAACGTGTCCCGGGATGTAGGTCCTTTGACATCTCCATTCTGTAGCTGGAACATCGCTGCGCAGGGTCCGCTCTTCTCCAAGGTCTCGAGGCTGAGGGCTCAGCCCACAACTCCTCCCGCATCTGTTTCTTTTTCAACTGGATAAGTGACACAGGAATGACTAGAAGACAAAATGTCTGAGTTATTTATCTGTGTGCTCTGGTCTTAAAAGCTACCAACTTATCTGGGGCTTTCAGGGGTACCATGTGATACGACTAGTTGCTATACTTATCTTGGAGAGAAACACGTTTTCTGTTAGAGTTTTCATAGGTCCCTCTTTGACCTGAGGATGAAGTTCAGGTTGGGACCGTCTCCTGATTCTTCCTCACACTCCACCGCAGCTCCAGAGTACATATTACCTGCTTAGGGGTCATTCTGTATGAGATCATCCTAACCACTCTGCCTCCTCCAGTGGCTGTCACTGACTGTGAGGAAGCATCTGCAAGTCCTTTTCTGCCCAACCGAGCTCTGCCACCTGGAAGGCAGGTCTGGGTTTGCTTCGCAGGGTCCCAGGGTCCCAGGGCTGTGCAAATGAATCAAGAGCCACGTGGATTTTAGAATAACTCCTGAATTTCCAATATTCATTTTGGTTCAGGATGAGTGGTAAGCGTGTACAACTTCATTTAATTTCTAAATCAGGCAACGGTGGCATCGTGTCCCCAGTACCTGATTTTGTTTTTCTGTGAGTCTGACTTATGTGCCTGTCAAAGGTGTGCTGGTCACAGACTACGGCTTCTGTCACATAAACTCTCATGTCCCCATTCTCCCACACCCTGCTCACAAGGGCCTGTCCAGGTGAAGCTGGCTATCTTCTCCAAAGTCCCTCTTTTTGTCCCTCGTACCTCTCAGAGTCTCCTTTCTCCCCTTTCCCCATCTCATGGTCAGTTAATCCCTCAGCTGTGTCAGTGACTTAGAGCTAAGAGTGTTTCTTCTTTCTTCCTCATGTTAGGAAGGAGTTATGGGATACGCAGTGTTGGCACCTCCACCTCCCAACTCAGACTGCTCTGATGAAGAAGATGCAGATGGGGCAGAGCAAGTCCATGCCCCTGCATATTCCGGGGTCCTATGATGGCCACAAGCACGCTATCCTCAAGCCACAGCCCAGACAAACTACCCCCCTGCTATGTGCAGTTTGCCCATGATGTTTGGGACTGTGAAGGTCTACTGAAGATGCTGGGGGTCTGGGTCCTCCAAGCCAGTGAGAGTAAGCCTGTTACTCCACGAAGGCCATCCTCACTGACCCATCCCAAAAGCCTTCAGGAGAAACTCTGTGGATTTCTAAGCTAAGGCCCAGATCAGGAGATGCACAGAATGGAGTCCATGGGCTGCAGAGCCTGGATGGCGCCATATCCCAGCACAAGTGGTGGTTCTCACATGCAGTGTGGAGACAGACTCTCTCCAGAAACATGGTCACTCCCATGGAACACATGCTTAATAAGCAGTTAGAGGGTCGCCTTGTGATCTACCAGAATGGCACATCCATGTGTGGTTTCACAGGGGCTTTGAGAAGACACAAAGTGCAAGGCAGCTGGGACCTGAGGCCTAACACAAGCTGCAGTGTTACTTGCTTTAATAAGACAACTACTTTTGTCTTATTGTTTGTCTTATTAGGGAGTTAAATGTCAAAATGCCATTCCATGTGGTGTAGCAAGTGATAAAAAATTACATAAAAAACAAAACAAAACAAGCATAAGTTCCGGAAGTTTCTATCTGTGCTTGTGGGGTTTTGGTCATGACAACAAAGTGGGCATTTGTCCTTGGTGGAGGGAGGGCAGGGTCTGCCCAGGGTTGCTCGAACCACAGCAGGAAGCCCCACCCTGTGCCCGTCCCTCACTCTCACTTCCCTTTCTGTTATTTCTATGGTTGAAATGTCAGGGAATTAAAGGGAAGTTGGAGGGTGGATGTTACACTTGAACAAGGATGAATTTCCTGGGCAAAGGATGCTCTGTGGGTGTTTTACCCTGAGAATGTCTGAGTCAGATCCAGACAAATGAGAGAGATCAGTCTGGGAGTAAAAAAGCATCCTATGTGCCTTGCCCTAGGCAACCCCATGAAGCTTACATGGGAATCATTCTCTTCTCCTTCCTCTGATGACTGAGAACTTCACTCCCTTCTCACTGAGGGCCCCAAGGCCAATGCCTTGAGTTTTGAGACAATAGCGATTTAAGTCGTGGCCTGTCCACTCAAATCAGCTGACACGGTTAACCAAGACAGCCCTGGGCTTGAAATAAACCCCAGGTACTATGAGAGGCTCCAGGAAGTTTGCTGGACACTTGGTGGAGGAGAGGTTCCCTAGCAGTGGCTGGATTTGGGATCAGCATGGTGGGACAGGAAAGTGAATCTGGGCCATGGCTGTGAAAGCCTCCTATGCCTTCAGCAGGAGAGGGGTGTACAGGAAAGAAGACTGGGTCACCCAAATATTGCCTGGGAGGTCGGTTGCCACAGCTGAGCCCCTGACCCCCAAAAAGGTGGTGTGGACACTGCTGCTCTGGAGGTCTCAGGGTCTGAGGTGTGGAGATGACTGAGGTGGCACTGTGTCTCCACCCAGTGTCACCATCTGCAGAAGCTTGATCATTTGAAAGTTCTGCCCTGTCACCATCCTCAGTGTGGCATCCACATGCCCTCATGTATATATTATTCTATCAGAGTTTCTGTTTTCTGTAGCAGAATCTTCAGATCTCAAACAATCTCCACTTTCTTCCTGGGAAATGACTCCCTACAAACCTGCTTCTTTATCCGCCCCTGACATTACAATGCCTTTTCATCACTGGGCTCCTGTGGCCCCCTTCACATTGTCTCTTCCTGCCTCTGGGGCTAAGGCCACCCAGTTTAGCTCTCTCTGGGGCAGACAGTAGTCCAGGCAAGCAGGGAAGGAAGTCACTACTAAGGTTACAGAGCTGAAATGGTCCCTGTCAGGCTGCTCACCAAGCTGTATGCTTAAGATGAGAAAAGATAAGAGAAAAATAATGAGGCAATTTTTCTAGGGCTTAAAAGCTATTGTCTCAAGACTCAGACTCTGCGTTTGTGAGAGTTGAGAGGTTGTGTTATCATGAGACCAGACACAAATGGTCATCCAAAGTGTCAGGGATATCCTACAGTTCATGGTGAGGTCATTGTCCTTCTGATTCTGAGATGCCTTATTTACATTCTGAGCCCAGACCTCCAACATTCTTTAAATTGTTAAGAACTGTGGAGCAGAGACCAACATGAAGTTCAAACACCCTCCCCCACTGTGGATGCAGCCACCAGCAGTCTTTGATGGGGAAACATGGGGGACTTCCTACAGCAGAGTGGAGAGACTTACATTGACCTTGGAGACAATGGCACCCCGCCATCCATGCTGGGCTGGGCATTGGAGGGTCAAGGGGAGGTGTTGGCAGGGTGACCTGGAGGGCTGACAGACCTGTCCACAGCTTTTTACTGTGGACATCCCAAGGCATTAGTTCACTGTCCCCTACTCATGGGCACAAACTGGGGATGCAGGAGGCTCAGGACTTGGTAAGCTCAGCTGGTCCCATGTCCTTCTGGTCTGGGGATAGGGACACACTTTGTGCTGGTCTTCAGTGTTGTTGAGTAAAGAGGCCTCAGATGGAGGGCCTGAGGGGAAGGTGTGAGTGAGAGGGGCCAGCACGCTGGGGCACTGTTTGCAGGACGAGAGGCTACGGGTGAGGAGATGGAGGTGGTCCATGCTGTGGTGCTGGGTTTTCCTGCACCCCAATGTCTGACCTAGTCATCTGCACAGTTTTTATAGGTTGCTGAGATTCATGGCAGGTTACTAAAGAGCAGACTGGCCAGAAAGGGAGAGGAGACCCACCTGCACATAGCAGAGAGGGGCTGATGGAGGCGCAGAGTTCAAGGCAGGACTCAACCCCAGATAGGGAGGGGTCAGAGCCCAAGAAACTTTCTTTCTCTGTCAGGTTTGGCTCCAGCTTGGAAAGTGAGCCAGTGTTCCTGGGGCTCCAGATGGGGAGTGTGGCCCTAGGCACAGCAGGGGATCAGGTCAAGGTGAGGGGGGCACCTATGGGCTGGGTATGGGGCAAAGGCTGACAGCCAAATGAGGAGACACTCACCATCTGGCAAGGAAAGCCTCAACTTGGACAGCTTCACTTCCTACCACGGGAACTGTGTGCTAAGAGGCAGTGACCAGGAAGTCAGCTCAGAACTTGGTCAACCAGCATGTGAGGCCCCACTGCTGGCCTCTAGGGTGTCAACCTAGAGCCAAGGGCTTCACCCTGGGGAGTCCCCCCACTACCACCATCACTCAACAGGCCTGGGAGAGTTCTGTCCTCATGTCCCCCAACACCATCACACTGAAGACACTATCAAAGAGATTTTTTCCCAATTGTGACTTAAAAGAAGAGATTTTTAAAAAATGTTTTAAACAAATCACTGTATTTATAAGACACACTTTGCTGGGACCCTGCTGGTCCTTTCCAGCCAAATCACACTCATCACCATCACTTTCCCAAAAGTGTTGCCACAGTGGGCTGATTGGAAACATGAGTGTCTGGGCCACTCCCAGTTTCTCTGTTGCGTATTTCATTTTATTTTTTTGTGTGACAGAGACAGAGAGAGAGAGACAGAGACAGAGAAAGGGACAGACAGACAGGAAGGGAGAGAGATGAGAAGCATCAATTCATTGATTGCTTTCTCATATGTAGCATCAATTCATTGATTGCTTTCTCATATGTGCCTTGATTGGGGAGCTCCAGCAGAGTGAGTGACCCCTTGCTCAAGCCAGCAACCTTGGGCTCAAGCCAGCGACCATGGGTTCATGTCTATAATCCCAGGCTCAAGCCAGCAACTCTGCGCTCAAGCCTGATGAGCCTGTGCTCAAGCTGGCAACTTTGGGGTTTTGAACCTGGGTCCTCTGTGTTCCAGTTTGATTCTCCAGCCACTGCGCCACTGCCTGGTCAGGCTCCTCACCACTTCTTGTTAAGTTGGGGCTTGCTTCTTTCTTTTACCCCCTCATCATGCCCTTGATTTGACTGTGTCCTCCCAGGCACATTTTAAAATTATTAAATACCTCATTTCAAAAGTATGTGTGAGAGCTGCTGGCCCTTGGTGCCTGGGTGATGCCTGCAGGGAAGTTATTGGGGGAGACCTGCACTCCTGTCCTCACCCCTCTGGTGAGAGGGAAGATATGAGGGACTCTGAGGTCATAGCCCTTCACCTACCAGAAGGTGCATCTCGTGGAAGCTCAGTGGGCAGTGAGCTGGGGGAGGCATGTTGTCTGTTTGACACCCTCAGCCCTCCCCATGGCATAGAGGTTCCCTTGCTTGTCCAGCCTGCTTCCCTAGTCATCTCACCCAGGCAGGTTTGTGGCTATCGGGGCTACTGCCCGCTGGGCCCAGAGCAAGGTCATGCTCATGGGAAGCAAAGCTGAAATGCTGGTGCTGTCAGTCTCCTGCCTGGGTGCCCCCATCGGTCTTGCAATCATGGCCCAGCACTGCCTTCCTCCAGTGTAGACTAAGAGAGTCTGTGTATCCCCCACTTCTACCCCTTAGTGGGTCTTCAATGAATGGCATGCTTTGCTGGCTATGTCTGCCTTTGCTCCCCAAAGTGGGAGAGGCAGATGCAGCAGGGTGGGAATGGGTCTTGTGCACCCTTTTTGTTGGGAATCCAGGATTTTGGAAGCAGGAAGGGGACTTTGGGACCCGTTCCCGACTCCTCAGGAATCACTGACTAAAGTCCCTGGCTTCTGTCCCTCTGCTAGGAGCAATGAGAACATTGGATACCGTGGGTCATGATGCCTTCTGCACTGTGGGGGTGGGGTGGGTTTGAACATCTCCCTTCTCCCCTTCTTGATCTGCAAGGAGGAATCCAGGTTTTTCACCTTGCTGGCCTGTCCCTGTGGTTCTGTTATCTCCCCACTTAACCCTCTATCTTAAAAAGAAAAAAACAAAACAAAACAGTTCTGTCCCTGCAGAATCCCCATAACCCCCGGAAGCATCCATATTACAAGGGTCCAGGTGCCCAGATCTGCCCTTGTGTTAGAGGCCTCCAGAACCCGAATGACTGTTGGGTCCCTGCCTCTAGTCCATGCAGGCCGTGGCCCCCTCAGGGGCATGTCCCACCCTCTGGGTGATTTTTGGTAAGTGGCCCCTGTTTTAGGCCAGATCTATTTTTGACACTCGACTTTGCCTCAGCTCAGGCCCAAGTTCAGCCCTGGGGGCCCTAGGGGCCCTGGGTGGGTCTTACCTGAGATTTCAGATAACCATGTTTCTTAGAGATATTAAGATATTATAGATATATAAACTAGTTCTATAAATTCTTCCTTTAAATAATTAAGTATAACTAACAAGAAACCTTTGTAGTAGAAGATGGTTTGTATTGGAAGCTTTTAAAAAAGAATATCTATGCATAGATGATCATTGTTGTACTAATTTTTACCCACTCGATCATACCCTCATTCAACCCTCATCTATGTCTCTTCAACTCACCCACACCTTAAAGAGTTGCAGGGTCCTGGGGACTCAGCCTTTGGGAACTACTCTTCATTCTTTTTAGTGCTTCTCATTGTTTATTTAGCACCTAATATGTGGCAAGTACTGAGAATAAAAGTCTAAATAAGACATAATCTTCAGCCTGACCAGGCAGTGGCACAGTAGGTAGAGCATCAGCCTGGGACACTGAGGACCCAGGTTTGAAACCCTGAGGTTGCCAGCTTACGTGTGGACTCACAGACATGACCACATTGTCGCTGGCTTGAGCTCAAGGTTGCTGGCTTGAGCAAGAGGTCACTGGCTCGACTGGAGCCCCCAGGTCAAGGCACACATGAGAAAGCAATCAATGAGCAACTAAGGAGCCGCAACAATGAATTGATGATTCTCATCTCTCTTTCTTCCTGTTTGTCTGTTCCTCTCTCTTTCTTGAAAACAAAACAAAACAAAAAAATCTAAAACTTCATCTTTAAGGAAAAGCACAAGGTCATATAATTCCTAAAATCTAGAGATTGAAGATCTGAACACTATTTTAAAAGCATTTTCCTCTAATCAGGAGGATGGAATTTTCTATTTACATAAAATGTCAAATAAGAAAAAATAGAATATTCAAACACATATGTAGAATTTAAAGATGACTGGAGTGGTGAGGGAAGGCTGCATGGCAGCGTGACCAGGGCCATCATGCCCCTCCATATCCTTCAGAGCCTTTGGTGGCACTGCTCCTGGTGAGGATAAAATGGTCTCTCACTGGGGTTTATTTGGCATTTCCCTGATTTCTAATGAAACTGCCATCTCTTATAGGTTGCTGGCCACACAAGCACCCTATGTCCATGCTTCAACCACCTTTAAGGGCTGCTATCTTTTTGTCCCAACCTACAGCCCTGTGCTTTCTCTGACTGGCATTTTCACTCAATCATTTGTATTTTGAAGAATTTCTTAATTTGGGCATGGTGAGATTTTTCAGCTTTTCCACTTTCATATCTTAGCAAACCCTTCTCAGCCCTGAGTGCTAATGTTACTCTCCCTTAGCTTTTCCTATCAAGTGCTTTCACATACCAGTGTCTACCCATCTGGAAGCAATCATTGTGTGTTTGGTTTAGGATAGGAATCTGATTTCACTTTTTCATAAGCAGAACCAGCTCCCTCCAACTGAGTATCAGTCTGCTTTTTAGCTCTGCCATGTTCCAGGGCTTCCTGCTGTCCACGTTGGCCAATAGCACCCCACTTCATCCCTTGGTGTCAGGGGAGTCTTTCTGTTCCTCACTCACTCACAAGTGTTTACTGTGCACCTTCTATGTGTCAAGAAGTCTCCTGGTTCTAGGACCTGTCATCCATAAGGCATCTGCCTTCCTTAAGCCTACATTCCAATGGGTTTGTAGGGATTGGATAGGGGGAGTAAGGAACTGTAGACCTGGTGACACAGGGTTATATGGGATGGAGAACAAGGGGAATTGAGAGTAATGGGGGTGGAGGCACAATTTAAATGGAATGGTTGTAATAGAGCAACAAAAAGGAATTTCTTTTCTCAGCATTTCATCTAGGCAAACTGCGGCTCGTAAGCCACATGCGGCTCTTTGGCCCCTTGAGTGTGACTGTTCCACAAAATACCACGTGCAGGTGCTACCTCAATAAGAATGTACCTACTTATATAAGTTTAAGTTTAAAAATTTTGGCTCTCAAAAGAAATTTCAATCGTTGTACTGTTGATATTTGGCTCTGCTGACTAATGAGTTTGCCGACCACTGATCTAGACTCCTGCAGGTATATTTGCACTCTCAGTCACCCTCCCCTTATCCCTGTCCAGAGCCCCATCCCCACAGCAGAGGTACCCTCATCCCCAGCTCTCAGTTTTCTCCCACAGTTAGATGGCTGTGACCCCTCCGTTCCTGTGTCCTGGTGCTCACCGGCAGCTCTGGTCACCTTCCCTGTGGCCTCTCCCTCCTCTGTGCATCCTTACTCACCCAGGGACATGCTACCCTACCCTGGACACAGAGCCCTGGGGCCTAGGAGGATCCACTGGGGGGGGGTTCCTGAGGATGGCACCCAGGTTCCAGCCTCCCGTTCTGGCCCCAATGCTCTCGACCCCATCCTGTGTGCTAACATCAGTAAGAGCCACTGCATGCCATGCCCAGAGGGATCTACTCTAATGTCGTCTTGGGCTCAGGGGCAGAGAAAGGGGAATGTGGGAGGGCAAAACCATCCGTTGCCCACAGTGCGGCTTTGGTCAGGGGTGGGTGGGTTGGTGCAGTGCTGGATGGAGCCTGCGGGTGTCCGGTGTCTGCCACTGTCGCCAGCTCCATGAGGTCCTCCCTGCTCCTTCTTTCTGTCCACATCCTGACTCATTGTCTGTTTATTAAACATGTAGATTCTGCAATTGATTGGCAACTCTGTGTGCTGTGAGGGTCTGTCTTTTTAGCTGCTGATAGTCCATCATCCAGCAGTTTCCACCTGACAGTGGTCAGCTTACAAGTGGGAGCCAGTTCTGGCATCCAAATTTTGGACTTGCAGTTTAAAAACAAGTGAGGCTCTCAGGATTGCACCATCCTACTGACAGCAAGTTTGTATAAGTCTCTGCTTTGTGCTCAAGGTCTCCACTGTAGTAAAAATATTCTCTGTGGTTGGTCCCTGAGACATAGAGCCATGTGGTGTTACCTCAGCATTAAACTGGGGAGCTATTCAGAGGCATTGGGAAAGATGCAGGAAGCCCGCGCTGGTTTGGAGCTGGTTTAGCAGGTGACATTGCTCTGCTTTTGGAGGGTACAGCCCCAGAAGAACCTCCTTTCCAGAGAACTGCAGGTACCTTCCCCTAGAGCACAATATTTCCCCAATAAGTAAGCGGGAAAAGGTTACAAGTGGGTAGTTCAGAGCTATGAAAATTTAAAAGACTAATAGATATATGAAAAAAAATTGTCTCACCAGTAATCAAAGAAATGCAAAGCAGAAGAAGTTCCTTGTGTGCATTCCTTGTGTTGGTGGACATGACACCACTTTCTGGGAAGAAATCAGACAGAGTCCTTGAGAAAGTGCTGCCTTTGAACCTGTTCTTTCTATTCTTGATAAGCCATCCCCAAGAAAACCAAAGCACACAAGTATTTATTACCAATAAGTTCTCATAGTATTGTGTACAATCAGAAAGAAAAAAGGAGGCCCTGGCCGGTTGGCTCAGCGGTAGAGCGTCGGCCTAGCGTGCGGAGGACCCGGGTTCGATTCCGGCCAGGGCACACAGGAGAAGCGCCCATTTGCTTCTCCACCCCTCCGCCGCGCTTTCCTCTCTGTCTCTCTCCTCCCCTCCCACAGCCGAGGCTCCATTGGAGCAAAGATGGCCCGGGTGCTGGGGATGGCTCTGTGGCCTCTGCCTCAGGCGCTAGAGTGGCTCTGGTCGCAACATGGCGACGCCCAGGATGGGCAGAGCATCGCCCCCTGGTGGGCAGAGCTTCGCCCCTGGTGGGCGTGCCGGGTGGATCCCAGTCGGGCGCATGCGGGAGTCTGTTTGACTGTCTCTCCCTGTTTCCAGCTTCAGAAAAATGAAAAAAAAAAGAAAAAAAAAAAGAAAGAAAAAAGGCCAGCTTGACCAGGTGGTGGTGCAGTGGATAGAGCATTGGCCTGGGACACTGAGGACCCAGTTTCAAAACCCTGAAGTCGCTGGCTTGAGCGTAGGTTCACCAGCTTGAATGTGAGATTATAGACATGACCCCATGGTTGTTGGCTTAAACCCAAAGGTCACCAGCTTGAGCCCAAGGTCACTGGCTTGAGCAAGAGGTCCCTGGCTTAACTGGAGCCCTCAGGTCAAGACGCATATGAGAAAGCAATCAATGAACAACTAAGGTGCCGCAACTACGAGTTGATGCTTCTCATCTTTCTCCCTTTCTGTCTGTCTGTCTCTGTCCTTTTCTCTTCCTGTCTCTCTCTTGTTACAAAACAAAAAATCCCCCTCAACCCTAATAGTTTAGGTGTACAACACATCAGCTGTATTTCCTTAGTGCCTCTGTGTTTTAAGCTCCAAGCGGATGCTGTGTCTGTTTTTTTTTAATCCCTGAACCCTAACCTAGCATGGACCTGGTTCTTTGTTGGCACTCGGAAATAATAGGATGGATGATGAAATATTATGCAGCATGTAACATTCAGGTGGATAAAGGGCTCTGAAGATGGGGTGAAGTTGTGACAGTTTCAAGGGAAAATCTGTCAGAGGTGCTGGTGGGGGAGGGTGACAGCCACGGTGACAGAAAGGTGTCTGTGTGTAGATGCATGGTTGTTAGGCATGTATACATATGTCAGAACTCACAGAGCTGCAGTTGAGATTTGCACATTGTACTGTCTGTAAATTATGTACTGTTCAGTAAAGTGAACTCAAATGTGTAATGTAAAATTCTGCATGGGTTTTTTTCTCCACATGATAACATAGAAGAGAAGGCAAAGGAAATAGGCTGAATAGTGCCATGGTCCTTTGGGGATTTGAAGAGGTGGATGTTTTCTTTTTTGTACTTTTGGTTTTGTAACAGATTAACTGAGAAGGTGCCTGCTCTGGCCCCAACTAGTCTGCTCTTATTGGTCTCTCTGGTGTCCACCCATCTCCATACCAAGGCCACAGCATGGAGCCTGGGGGCCCTCTTCTACCCCCTCCACACTTTCTGTTTCCTAAAGAAAAAAGTTGGTGCCAGCTCCCTTCTGCACCCCCCCTCAAATATCTGCCTCAGTGGCTTTGGGCTTCTAGTGTCCTGGGAAGTCATTGAGAGTTCCCCCTGATGACTCTGCCCCAATCTGTCCTGTGGGTCCCAACACTGCACCCTTGCTGGGAGTCCATTTGTAACAGGTGCACCTGGGTTCAGGTCTTTCCTCAAGGAGCACCAGGTTTGGGACTCACCACTGTCACAGAGTTACTGCCTTGTTTTGTCTTGACACATGCTAAGTAATGTTGTTGAATAAGTGTTTACTCTTTTGTATTGGATAGAATGACATCAGTTTCTTTGTAAATGCTGGTAGGACCCAAGGGAGGAGACATTTGCCACCATTGTAATGGAGGGTTAGAAGGTGGCTGAATTGTTGTAATGCAGGAGGTCCTGACCCAGAATATGGATCTGTAGTTGTTGTGAGATCCCAAAGAAACCACAAGGAGGACAAGACAGAACAGACACAACCTTTATTACTTACATACAGGGGCAGTGCTGATGATGGCTGCCAGTCAGTGAAAATTGTGTGTCCCACTGAATGGGGTTGCAGTTTAAATAGCTAAGCCCTGAGCAGTTACTCAAGCAAAATTCTCTGTCTACATGCAAGCAAGCAGGTGAGCAGGGGCTAGGGGCAAGAGTTCATGCCTTTCTGTGTTGCCCCTCCTTGATACATATCTGGTGACTCCATTCCATTGTTCTTAGTAAAACCCTAGTTACAGTTTTACTACCCTTTATCTCATGGGCTCTGGTAGGATCTGTGACCACGGAGCCATGTGGCTGAGGAAGGGGAATAGCCTTGTCCAGCAGTGACCCTACAACCAGGAGGGGGGGATGACCACAGCCCATTCTGTCCATTTCTTCCTCAGCCCCTCCACAGTCACGTCCTGGCCTTCCTTCTTTGCTCTCTGCGGGGGCGCTCAGGAGATACAGTGTCTCTGCTTCAGCTTCTCTAGCCATGAAATTTGGGGTGGGCAGGTGCCATCAGGAGGGGAGCAAAAGGCCTGGGCAGGGTCTCTGTCCCAAGATAGCATGCCTGCTGAGCAGGCCCAGGACAGCGGAGCTTGCTGTAGGCACCTGCATGTGGGTCTCTGAGTCAGTAGCAGAGAAAGTGCTGTTTGATTTCCTCATCTGCCTGGGGACCAAGTTCAAAGCCAACCTGGGGCCTCTGAGATGTGCTGCTCTGCCATCACCTGTGGGCCCTGGAGGTTAAGCCAAGGGTGGGAGTTCTTACTCTCCTGAGACAGAGCTGTCTAGAGTAGAGGGTGGGACAGCTGGGGGTGAAGAGGCCTTGAGAAAACGAAACCCCAGATAGGGTAGGCACATGTACCTCAAATCACTAGCACCTGGGTGGGGCACGGGAAAGGCTGAGATACCAGTGTCTGCCAGCCCCACCTGACCAGTGTCCAGTTACTGTGTGGCTGGAGGCTAAGAAAATACTTGTAGAGAGAACAAATAAAGAAGGAAGAGTTTAATGGGTGCTGAGACAGGAGAGACTGACCCCTCAGAGTGGTGGGAAGGAATTCTCTCCCTTAGATGAGGGCTGGACCTCTCCCTGCTGTGTAAAAGCACTAAGGAGGGGCTGAGGGCACTGGGGCACTGGTGGGGGGGCTGCCTAGGTATTCTTGTACCAAACCCAAAGAAGGACTTGACCATCCACCCCCAGAGGGGCCAGAGGGGTGACCACCCACACCTTCTCTGTCAGGCAGGGTAGGGGGTTGCAGGTACCCAGGTCTATTGCTCCTGCTCCTGCTGTCCAGAGGCTGGGCCAGGAGGGCATTTCAAGCTGGCTGAGCAGATTATGTAACAACACATGTGGGTTTATTTTGGCTTCATTGAAACCCTCAGCATCCTGTGAGTGGCCCGCCCTCCTCCAGTCATTGGAAACCCTCCCTTTTGGCTCCACAGATGTGCTCAAGGAGACAGTGCTAAAAGACACAGCTGTGGCCAGATGCCTCTGTGGCCAAGCCACACGTGCTGGTACCTCCTGTGTGCCAAGCGAGGGTCCCGAGGAGTCTTGGCAGACTCAGGCCTTGTAGATACCTCAAGGCAAAGCCTGAAGAACTGGAGTGCACATCCAGGGAGAATTTACTTACAGAACAGCTGAGGGCTGGTCTCACAATGTGGGTGGCTTATTAGTGAAGTCACCATTGGCTGGACAGTAACATGAAGCTTGGGAAGCTCCTGCCGAGGATCTCCAACCTCTGTGTCCAGGTCAGATTCTGTTCACAGCTCTGGGTGTCAGTCAGGTTGCCTCTGATGCACCCATTCCCCTTCCCCCTCGCCCAGGACTGGACAGCATGTGCCAGCAGCACCTTGGTGGGCGACCATAAGTAGAAGCTGACTTAATGACAATGGGCCTAGCACCCCTCCCCCAGTCTTTCTGGGCTCTGTGATCTGAAGTCTGTGGACAGAAATGAGTGAACATGGGATGGCCTGTTCAGCTTCACCAGGGGCAGTAGTTGGAAGGTCCCTATTCCTTCTAATTAGTGCAGCAAAGTCACAAGTCTTGATTTCTCTAAATCACTCTTGACACCAAGGTAGGTCCTTGTCTGACTTGTCTCTGGGGTCTCCAAGAACCCCAGAGGGCTTGCTGCCCACCCTCCATGGCCTCTGGCCCTTCAGCCAGCATAGCCCATCCTTCATTGGACCCACTTTTGAGAACAAAGGCCTGTGCGATATGGCACAGGACAACCTGGGGCATACACAGGGAGCTTTGTGGTGGAAACAGAGGCTGTTTGCTTTGGGGCTCCAAATCTGAGACCCAGAAAGTCAGACACCTCGAGTCTCCAGTGCTGAAACTTCTATGGAGGTCTGGTGACTGGCACCGTGCCCCTGTCTCAGGAGCACAGATGAGGAAATTGGGTCTTCACTGGGTCACTAGGTGGGGAGTCAAGGAGCAGGACCTAGTCCAGTGCCCAGATGCAGGAGCCTATAGAAAGCCTTCAAGCAAGCTTGTCCCAGGCACAGAGGGGACCTGCTCTTACAGAGGACACAAGCAGTTCAGCTCTGCAGGGTTGGGCACAGGACTGACTTGGCTCATTTTCCTCTTGATCACTTTTTTAATGTATGCAACTTATTTATAATAACAGTTTACATAATTCTAAAAGCAGTACCTAATGTGTAGACTCTGAGTGAAATAAAGCTACAACAGACTTTGTCAAAGAGGAAGTGGTCTGCAGAGAAGGCCATCTGAGAAGGACATAATGGAGCTCCTGTTTGATCCTTGAGCCTCCCACTGCCACTGGGTCCTGATAGGGCTTGGGAGGCTAAAACTGTGCTGGCCCTGGACTCACCCCAGGAAGACTTCACAGCCACCTTAGGTAGCCCCTGTCACGGGGAAGAGGACCCCTTGTGCCCAGTTCCCCTGTTCAGAGCTCTGGCTGTGTTGAGTTGCATCCAGTCCTCCCAGGCTTGAGATGGTGGGTCCTGCCTTCCCCAACCCCTAACCCTAACCCTAACCCTAACCCTATCCCTAACCCAATATCACCTTGTTTGCTATGGTCCTGGGCGGGGTGGAGGCTCTGATTTGCCTAGAATTCCTTTGCCTGCCTGGTCATGGTGCCAGGTGCTCAGGGTCAGGGCTGTGACCTTCCAACCATCACAGCTGCTCAGCACAGGTTTGGAAGACACAAGTTCACTTTACACTTCACCACAGAGAAGCACAGGGCAGGTTTGTCATAATCCTTTCCTCTGAGGTGTTGCCTACAGTGGGTTTTGGACACTCAGGTCCCATGACCATCAAACATAGGACCTTTGTCACCTCAGCTCTATCTGAATGTCTCTTGGGCAGCAGGAACATGCTTTTGCCAAGAGGACAGGCTGGACCGGGTTGGTAGGGACACTTGGAAAGCATCTCTGAGGACAAGACCCACTTTGCTCCTCTGGCTAACTGGAGTATAAGTGACTCAGAAACACGTGGATTTTATTGCTTGGAGGCACGTGGGTTCACATGGGGCTGGGAAGGTGAAAAGGAGTTTGGCCAAAGGAATCGGCCGAAGAAACTTGGGTTTGGCCTGAGTCACAAATGTGAGAGAGGTATAGAGACAAATTTTCTAAGCATGTTCAGGCCTGTGCACGACTGATGAGCAAGACCACCTGCCTGGGTAGGTCTACTGCGAGGGGGATGTGGGGTGTCTCTGCTGCATAAACCACGGTGGGCGGTTTCACAAAAGGACTTTGCAGCATCGTCTCTTTTAGTCCAAAGCAGCTCTGCGAGTTCAGCTTCTGGGGACAAGACTTACTCAACATCTCTGGGAGCCTCAGTGAAGTTGGGGGCACCAGGGTATCCAGGCCCACTTTCCTAACCTCTTCCCAGCCTTTCTTTCTGTGCTCTGGGTGCGGGAGCTCTGAGAGATGTTGTCCAGGGGTGACATCGTGCCTGTGTGTTATGCAGGGACCTGTCAATGCCTGTCATAGGCTGGTGTCCAGTAGGTGCTCAGCTGCCTGTCCAACAGCTGTGTAGACCTTGTGAGCTCCTCAGGCCTTGAAAGCCAAAAGCCATTCTCCTTCTTTGTCCCTCAGGATCTGGTGTAGGAGTAGGTCCTGCCTTGGTCGCTATGGGTGGCACCGTCAGAGGCACCGTGGAACCAGCCAGACAGGTGGAGCATTGATTGACCCACAGGCACAGCGAGTCTACCCGCAGGTCCAGGCTGATTTGTGGTGCAGATCTTGAGTCTGCCACTCCACCTGTTCATGCCTCTCAGAAGTTGGTGGGATTCCATGAGTAGATGTAACACGCTCATGTGGCACCTGGTGCACAGTAAGTCATCTGTATCAATATTTCCTGTAACCATATTTCACCCGTGCTTCCAGATGGGATTATGTCTGGAATGACGGGATGGAATGGGGGTCTGGATTGGTGCCTGGTTCTCAGTAACACTCCTGTGGCTAGTCACCCCAACAACATTCATAGCCTCAGGCTCCCCCAGGCCACATATTATGACCACCTATAACCCAATCACAGCAGAAGATAGGGAGGACCCAACCCATGATTCAGCTTCGGCCTTTTCTTTGCAGTATCATAGCTTCTTGTCCAGCAGGCAGGTGGACAGCACCAGAGAAGGCCAAGGAGTACTGTCAGTCCTCAGGGCTGAGGCTGTGCTGCCCAGCTCCAGACTTTCTGGTGGGGAAGGCTGGGAGGGTGCAGGCTTGGAGCTGGGAGCTATGCAGAGGCTGCAGGACGCCCACCTCTCAGCTGTGTGCTGTCCTCGAGATGGAGCTCCCTGCCAGACATGCTCATGCCACACAGGCTGCCGGGTTTTATTCCTAGTTCCCTTGTCTCTCACTGTTCTCGACATGAATGAGGATAAATGAGGTAGAGTTTTCCTAACTTCCTCTTGGTGCATCTCTTCTCTTTATTGGAAGATGTTTTATTTATTTATTTATTTATTTATTATTATTATTATTATCAGGCTGGCAAACATGCCACACAAGCTATGTCTGGCACCTGTGCTGGCCTGGTCCTGCTGTCCATGAGGGCTCTCCAGCTTCGTCCTTTGCCGCAGACCAGCGCAGCTCCAAATAACGGTGCGGAATTAAGGAAACACACTTTGTCAGACAAAACCGATGGGACCGGGAGGACTCCTCAAACTGCCTGGCAGTATCTGAGTGCCTCACAGCCCCAGTTCGCTTTATTATATAGACCTATGCAAATCAAGGACCCTGATACAAAGTTGCACATCAAAGGCTAAGACAGGAACTCTCCCAAGGCAAAAACAGGATACATTAGTGAAATTTACAAACATCTGAAACAAACAAAGAGTCAGAGGAAGGGCATGTATATTGCTTTCTGCAACCCAAGGAAGGAAGTGGAGTGGGTGCAAATACTCAGCATCAAAGCCAAATATGGAGATAGGGGGGGAGAACTTAGCCTTTTGCTAAGCCTCCAATCTATAATGGTTTTTTGCCATTAACGGTCCACAACAGTCCTTTGTCCATCCTTGGGGCTAGGAGCAGCACTGGTCTGAGTGCCAGAGTCACTATTTCATCTTGTCAGCATGGTGGAAAACATCTGATTTCTGGAAGATGAGCCTGCTTTCAAGAGCCAACCTTTGGAAGAAAAGAGGACATGGAAGCTGGTTTTGGGTCTGAGGCTCAGATGATCCCTGTCCTTGCTCGCAGCCTCAACTTCATCTGGCTCAGGGGTCCCAGGGGCTCGAGTTTGTCCCAAAAGTTCCCATTCTCCTGTAAAATCCATGTCTAGCTGTTCATTGCCACATGCACACAATGCAGGCTCCTGCCTGGTGGGGCTTCCTCCAGGGTGGAATCAGGACCCACTTTGGTGGCTGGGTTGTAGGTGAGGGCAGAGATGGAAAGCAACATTCCACAGCAAAGGTGGCTCTCCCCGTGAGCTCACATAGAGCTCCTAAGCCTTGTTGGAATGGCGGGAGGTTGGCTGGGCACCCTCTGGCCTTCTGCCCAGGTAGAGCACCTTGATATGTGGCTTTGCCCATCTCTCCAGGGGCAGCATGGGGAACAGACTCTGGTGCAGCCATAGGGCGGCCTCGGTCTGCTGGCAGGTCACCGAGGTACTGTGTCAAAATGAAAAATGAAATGCTTGGTCCAGCAATCACATGACATCAGGCAGAACATTTTAAAGTGGTTTCACTGATGTTAACTTTCTGGGTTTTTAAATAAAAACCAAAGCCCCTTTTATAATGCCAAAACTTGAATTCAACAAACACTGACATCTATAGACACCTCACACCAAGTGGCCAGTGTGGCCCAGAGCTTCTGGTACCAACTGTAGGCTTGGGAGACAGATGTATAGTTGAGTTCTGTAGAGAAAGGCAGAGCCGGGACTGGTGGGCAGGCTGAGTCCAAATCCCACTTCCCTTACTGATTGATGCCAATGCATCTGGGGCAGGTGCTCAGCCTATCTGGGCCTCAGTACCTTCATCTGTAAAGTGGACAATGCCTCCTTCATTTACTTGTGGGGATCAAATGGGATGATTGCCTCAAAAGTAACTAACTGACCAAGACAGATGGGGCCAAGGAATTTCCAACTTCTAAAAACTGTGAGGGACTGCTATCTGGAATGTATGAGAAATTCCTTCCTGTCTATAAGAAGAAGAAAGGACTCCCACTGCAAAATGGGCAAACAGTATATAAACAGGCAACGTGCAGAAGGGCTACCAAGCAAACAAGTGGTCCTCAGACCTAGTGGTGGCCAGCGGGATTGAAGTGGACCCACCGACACCTGCTGGGTGCTGAGAGTTGGGAAGCGGTAATGTTGGCACTGTGGAGGGACTGGCTACACTTGGGAATGGAGGTACAGTCTAAGGAATTTGTCAAACTCAAAGCTCACATGGTACAGGAGCCACTTCTATTTCTTCCAAGATGAGGAGTAGAGACTAGGTATACTGTCCCCTTGGAATAGCGACAGTGCAGGTGAGTACTGCTCAGCCCAGCGAGGGACTGAGGTGGACCCTCTGAGTGAGGGTTCAGAGGACCTGGCTGTAGCTCGGGTATCAGACAGGGCTTCCCAGCACTGGAGGGAAAGTGGGAAATGTCTAGAAAATGTGTGGCATGCCACACATTTCTAACAGAAAATCTGCTTCTGTTAGAATGTGCATTCACAAGGGCTGGTCACATTTTACAGACTGTCTTCACCATTACTCATGTCACAACAGTTACCTTTGGATGGGAAAGAGGAGTGGGAGTGGGTCAAGAGTGCTCAAAAGGAAGAGAGGCCAGCCTGATGCCTTTGACGTGAGGCCGTTGCAGGATGAACTCAGACCCCTGGAGAAGGAGAAAAGGAGGGAACATCCTAGCCAAAGAGCTGTCTGGCCCACTTGCCAGGTGTGACAGCCACCCTCGTGTTTCTGGGAGTTGGGACCTTGGACGGTGACGTGGAATGGGGCAAAATTGGTCTAGAAAGAGGAAGACAAGCAGGGAGATTGAAGGGGGGTGGGTTTGGGAGGCATCTTGATGGACCTGGTCTTGTCCCTGAGGTGGTGACAGAGCAGTAATGTGTTCACTGTTGCAGTGGCATAGGGGTAGCTGATGCCCTGGCAAGAGGATGCGTTGCCTGAGCTGGGTCTGGGGCTCCTGAGGTGTGAAGAAATGGAGCACAGCCCTGGCCGGTTGGCTCAACGGTAGAGCGTCGGCCTAGCGTGCGGAGGACCCGGGTTCGATTCCCGGCCAGGGCACACAGGAGAAGCGCCCATTTGCTTCTCCACCCCTCCGCCGCGCTTTCCTCTCTGTCTCTCTCTTCCCCTCCCGCAGCCAAGGCTCCATTGGAGCAAAGATGGCCCGGGCGCTGGGGATGGCTCTGTGGCCTCTGCCCCAGGCATTAGAGTGGCTCTGGTCGCAACATGGCGACGCCCAGGATGGGCAGAGCATCGCCTCCTGGTGGGCAGAGCGTAGCCCCTGGTGGGCGTGCCGGGTGGATCCCGGTCGGGCGCATGCGGGAGTCTGTCTGACTGTCTCTCCCTGTTTCCAGCTTCAGAAAAATGAAAAAAGAAAAAAAAAAAAAAAAAAGAAAAAAAGAAATGGAGCACATTCAAGAAGTGATGGGGCAGAATGGGCTTGGAGCTGGTGCATTGGGGTGAGAAGCTGGGTGCTCAGTCTCTGGAGTTCTTCACATAGCTGGATGGCACGGAGGCAGGTTGAAGAGGACAGAGATGGGTTCGGTTTTGTGCCATCTTGAGTTCAAGGTTTTTGGGGGGCTTCCAATGAGAGACATCTGTATGCTGGGAGAGATTTCTGGGGCCAGAGCATATCCTAAAGCTTGGGGAGTCCCCTGGTCTTGTCTTGACAGCTGTGGGACTTCTATCATGTCACATGGCCTCTCTCCTCCCATGTCACACTGAGGTTTGTGGGCTTTGCCCAGACTCCCCAGCCAAGATGCCAAGTATCCATCTCCGTAGGTCCAGGTGTGGCCTGCCCCACAGGGGAGATACACACCCACTCAGGCTCCAACCATCCCAGGCAGTGGGGCCTCTCCATCCCGGACAAGCTAACCTTCTAGAAAGGGTTTCTAGGCATTCCAACGGCAGAGGCCACTTACTCTGCCGAGGCCTTTGAAGACAAACAGATACTTCAGGAGCTAGCCAGTGCTGAGAAAGTTTATCCTGGGTGAGAGAATGGGCCTGGCTTTCTGTTCCTGTGGGGTGTGCTTAACACTTGATGCATCTCTGGGGGTGTGATCCCAGAGGGAAGGCACAGGAGGGTGGGGTGAGCAGCATTCACTCACCATTTGGAGATGAGAACCCCGGAAAAAGAAAAATTTAATCATAAATCCTATCTGCTTCCACTGGGGTTTGCAAAATATTGGAAAGGAGTTTCTTTTGCTTTGACTATGAGAATCAGAGGCATAGAATTTCTACACAAAATATAAGTGATAAAATAGTTTGCATTGCTGACATCAAAACTGATTTTTTGGTTTTTCAAACAAAGAAAGCTGTTGGATCTACCATGACCACAGTGATGCTCAGAAAAAGTTTCATGTCTTTTCCTACAGACAATTGCTGACAATGCAGTTGACCTTAGGCCTCTTCTCCTATTTGGTCCCAAGTAGTCCTGGTTCACCCCTTGCTTGGCTTCGACCTTGGGTCCAGCCAAGGTATCACCAGTTTCCAAGGTGTCCGCTTTTTTCTAGCACAATACATCTCTGCGAAAACACCAAAGTTGTGTGTCAGGACTTCCCAGAACACTGACCTAGGGCGATGTACTTCCAGCCACGGTGTCATGGAGGTTGACAGAGCAGAGGTTCTGTTATGTCTTCACTGTCAGTCTCCTTCTCTGCTTCCACCCTCTAACTCAGAGGTGGATTTAATGGTGGGCGCACTGGGCACGCGCCCTGGGCCCCAACTTCTGAAGGGACCCGCAAAACCCCAACTTTACACTTTTTTCTAATGACACCAAGTTTGGTATCATTAATAGTACATAATATTTTTTATTTATTTAAAAATATGGTTAACATGTATTTTTATTTTCCCTGTCTCTCTCTTTTTTTTAAGGGGCCCAATTTTTTCTTTTGCGCCGGGCCCTCAACTGAACTTAATTCGCCTCTGGTCCCACCAGTGAGGCTTTTCTCAAACTACTGTTGCTCAGGCATTGCCTAGAGCACAGGCACACACTTTCTCCACTCCTGCCATAGTATTTTGAGATTAGCCATGGCAGTAGCTCTGGTTCATGTACGTGGACACCGAGACTCAGAGAGGTTAGGTAAGTTGCTCAGGGCCACACAGCTATGAAGTGTAAGAGCCAGTGAACCATATTCACTCCAAACCCCAGACTTTCTTCTAATAGCCATGCAGCTGTTCTCAGGCTAAAGGCAGGACCACAGCTTCCAAAAGTGCCTCCCTCCCCAGGATGAGCCCTGTTCACGGGCAGGTCAGGCAAATGTGGGCAACATCAAGGTCCTGGCACAAGTCTAGGGGCTGAGGCCAAGGAAGGCCTCCATACAAGAGTATAGGGCAAAGGACCCTGTGTCCCACCCTCCAACCTGACGAGGGCGAGTTTGAAATAACCCGTTGGCAGAGAGCAGAGACAGGTGAGGGTGAGCTCAGGGCAGAGAGGCTGGTGTCTGCGGGCACCAGCTTTCACCTCCCTGCATGGCGTGCTTCCTGCTGGCACACTGCTGTTTATTGTCTTTGCGTGAGCTCACACTCCTTTTCCCTCAGCATGTTTCCTTCATAACAGGATGACAGACACGGTGGCTGTTGAGCGCAGTTTCAGTTTCTGAAAACACAGACAGCACACTGACGACAGAAATCCTGAGTCTTCAAAGAGGCACCCGCCTCTGGGAGCGTCCACATCCTTGAGAGCTGTGTCTCCCTGTTTTTAATCACCATGGTGGCAACCAGCAGTCATTCAGAAATGCCATCCCGAGCAGACTGATTCTCAAGGCTGTCCTCAATTTTACTCATTATTGGTTGAGCAAACAGTCTCAGTTTTCTGTCTTGTAGGTGCTAGTATTTCTGGGCTTTCTGCATCCCTCTTGATTCTGCTCTGAACTTATCTTTTTTCTCAAGGGGTGTTATCAATGCAGGGAACTGCTCATCCACTCCAGTGATATTTTGCTTGGAAAGCTTTTCACCCAAGCCAGATCACAGTAGTTCTGTTTTCTGTTTCCTAGGTTACTGCAGGAATCCATTTTAGTTATTTTTTTCCCATTATGTAACACAACTTGCTATTTCCCAACTTTTTTTTTTAAATAAATTTTTATTTTAATGGGGTGACATCAATAAATCAGGGTACATATATTCAAAGAAAACATTTCCAGGTTATCTTGTCATTTAGTTCTATTGCATACCCATCACCCAAAGAGAGATCGACCTCCGTCACCCTCTATCCAGTTTTCTTTGTACCCCACCCCCTCCCCCTCCCCCTCTCCCTCCCTCCTCCCCCCATCCCCCGTAACCACCACACTCCTGTCCATGTCTCTTAATCTCGCTTTTATGTCCCACCAATGTATGGAATCCTGCAGTTCTTGTTTTTTTTCTGATTCACTTATTTCACTCTGCATAATGTTATCAAGATTCCACCATTCTGCTGTAAGTGATCCGATGTCATCATTTCTTCTAGCTGAATAGTATACCATGGTGTATATGTGCCCTATCTTCTTTATCCAGTCTTCTATTTTTTTTTACAGTGATTAAAAGCCTATAAGCAAACTCTTGGCCAATACAGCAAGAATCCATAAAAGAGTAGTGCCCTTAACATGTTCACCAAGTCCAAGTTGGCCCCATCACCATGCCAAATCCCTGAAAAATGCAACCCAACCACAGTTCAGTCTGTCAGGAGCTGTCACAGGGAGCAGGAGTCCAGGAAAAGTCCACATCCAGGAAAACTCCGCATGGCACTGGAATTGTTGTCACCATTCTATACTTTACAGCTCATGTCCAAGTCCCAATGACCGCTGCTTCTAGCTGGTAATGATTCAGGTAGACTGGAAAAGCCATTTGCAGCATGCATGGATATGGAGCTTCTGTTCTCCTCTGCCTGGCGAGATGAGACCAGGTTGCTTTTCCCTGGAGCTCTGTGACTGTGGCATGGTAAAGAGAACCTTGGGATACACTAAGCTGGGTGGCAAAGGTAGATTCATAATAGAAGTTGGCAAAAGGGGGAAAGAGAGCTCTAATTTAGGAGTAGGTCCCAGCCTGAAATATGAGTGGGACATTGAGGTAGCAGGAATAAAGGAAACACTGTATATTAAACAAAGCAGCAGAAAATAGGACTATCAACATCCACAACAGAGATCTTTGAGGGAAGAAAAAAAAACCTGACTATTCAGGCAAAATATAGTTAAGTGGCCCTTGTGCAAATGAGATCAGTTTACCTGCTTCTTGGAAGAAATACCCTAGGCTCGTCCACAGTGTTGTAGATGGGGCCGACGGCCCTGGGCACCTTCAAGCCTTCAGTGGCAAACCCCAGCTTTCTGGGCAAGGTTAGGTCATAGGTGGCTGGAGCAGGGCTGGAAGAGACTGAACCCTCCCTTAGAGGAGCGAGGGGGAAGCCTACCTTCCAGTGTCCCTGTTTCCTCACAGCAGAGGCATGTAAGCCTGGCAGGCTTTAGCTCAATGACCTTCCTTTCCACTAGTGAAGCAAGGCCCAGATGGCATCCTATGAGACCCCTTTGGGGCGTTGGAGCCTTTAAGGGCATATCCTAAAAGCTGGTAGTTCCCCTGATCTCTATTGGGCTTTTTCTGCCTCTAGGTATCTTAAAAGCCATGCTCGGAAGATCTGGCTGAGGGGTTTGAGGATCCCCATCCACCTATATAAATCTTTTCCATATATCTGGAGCTATTTGGAAAAAGACAAAACAGTGTTATTAGCTGGATCTAATAAAGAGGGTAGTAGTATGCAGGCGAAAAAGATTTGGTGTCTCCTGTTCATCAGCATTCAAAAGAAATGTAAATTTTTTTAAAGTAAAAAGCATGATATGGTAGACCTGTAGGAGTTCCAGGATATGACTACCCCCTTTAAAAAATTTTTTTTTAAATTGACCTTAAAATGTTTGCTGAGTACACTTTAATAATACCTTAACTTTAAAGATTGTAAGCATGACAAAATACAGTAAATGCTTTTGCTCCATATGCAGGAGCATTTTCAGTTTAGCCAGTTTAGGAAATCCAGTAATAGAACAATGCATACAGACAATGAGCTATAACATGCTTAGCAGCCTTGCCTGTTCTGACAGAGGTTACTATAGATCCGGAATATGTATCCACTGTAATGTGGACATACGACTGTTTGCCAAATGAAGGTATATGAGTAACATCCATCTGCCAAAGTTGTCCTGGTAGGGGTCCTTGAGGGTTAACTCTAAATGAAGGGGCAGTATAGGACCCCTTGGACAGGATTTCCCAATCTGCCGTGCTGCTTCCCGAGAAAGTTGAAACTGTTTACACCGGGCTGCAGCGTTCTGGTGATGAATAGTATGAGACTGACTTGCTCAGTCTGTCATGGTTGCTCCATATAATTTTCTTTTGGGTAGTTTGATCAACAAGGGCATTCCTAGGCCCTGGCCGGTTGGCTCAGTGGTAGAGCATTGGCCTAGTGTGCAGGATTCCCAGGTTCGATTCCAAGTCAGAGCACACAGAAGAAGTGCCCATCTACTTCTCCACCCCTCCCCCTCTCCTTCCTCTCTGTCTCTCTCTTCCCCTCCCGCAGCCAAGGCTCCACTGGAGCAAAGCCACCCTGGGCACTAAGGATGGTCCCATGGCCTCTGCCTCAGTCGCTAGAATGGCTCTGGTTGTAACAGAGCAACACCCCAGATGGGCAGAGCATTCCCCCCTGGTAGGCATGACAGGTGGATCCCGGTCAGGCGCATGCGGGAGTCTGTCTGACTGCCTCCCCATTTCCATCTTCAGAAAAATACAAAAAAATAAATAAATAAAAGGAAAAACACAACAACAAAAAAAAAAAAAAAAAAAAAAAGAAAAGAAAAGAAACAAGGAAAAAAAAAAGAAAAAAAAAGAAAAAAAAAATGGGCATTTCCTTGCGCTAAAGCTCCAGGAAGCATGGAGTGAGCTTGAGTATGTCCTATGAAACATGGAGCTCTATGTTGACATATAAGTCTTTGAAGAAGGAGGAACTGCTGAAATAGTAAATCAGCATTTGTCCCTAAGACAGCAGTCTTTATAGTGGAAACACCATAAGTAAATATTTGCTGTCTGTCTATACATTAAAGGGGGAATATGGCAAATGCTGAAAAGCCATGATCTTTGTGCCCCTCCCCTCCCTCAACCTCCTCCTTCTCCTCCCCCCACCCTGTAACCCCAACACTGTTGTCCATGTCTCTGAGTCTCATCTTTATGTCCCACCTATGTATGAAATCATATAGTTCTTAGTTTTTTCTGATTTACTTCTTTCGCTCAGTATAATGTTATCAAGGCCCATCCATGTTGTTGTAAAAGATCCCATGTCATCATTTCTTATGGCTGAGTAGTATTTCATAGTATATATATACCAAAGCTTTTTAATCCACTCGTCCTCTGATGGACACTTGGGCTGTTTCCAGATCTTTGCTATTGTGAACAATGCTGCCATAAACATGGGAGTGCATTTCTTCTTTTCAAACAGTGCTATGGTGTTCTTGGGGTATATTCCTAAAAGTGGTATAGCTGGGTCAAAAGGCAGTTCAATTTTTAATTTCTTGAGGAATCTCCATATTGTTTTCCACAGTGGCTGCACCAGTCTGCATTCCCACCAGCAGTGCAGGAGGGTTCCCTTTTCTCCACATCCTCGCCAGCACTTATTCTGTGTTGTTTTATTGATGAGCGCCATTCTGACTGGTGTGAGGTGATATCTCATTGTGGTTTTAATTTGCATTTCTCTAATCATTAGTGATGTTGAACATTTTTTCATATGCCTATTGGCCATCTGTGTGTCCTCTTTGGAGAAGTGTCTATTCATTTCTTTTGCCCATTTTTGGATTGGATTGTTTGTCTTCCTGGTATTAAGTTTTACAAGTTCTTTATAAATTTTGGTTATTAACCCCTTATCAGACGCAATGTCAATTATATTCTCCCATTGTGTAGTTTGTCTTTTTATTCTGTTCTTATTGTCTTTAGCTATGCAGAAGCTTTTTAGTTTGATAAAGTCCCATTTGTTTATCCTGTCTTTTATTTCACTTGCCTGTGGAGATAAATCAGCAAATATATTGCTGCGATAGATGTCAGAGAGCTTACTGCCTATGTTTTCTTCTAAGATGCTTATGGTTTCACGGCTTACATTTAAGTCTTTTATCCATTTTGAGTTTATTTTTGTAAGTGGTGTAAGTTGGTGGTCTAGTTTAATTTTTTTGCAGGTAGCTGTCCAATTTTCCCAACACCATTTGTTGAAGAGGCTATCTTTACTCCATTGTATTTCCTTACCTCCTTTGTCAAATATCAGTTGTCCATAGAGCTGGGGGTTTATTTCTGGGTTCTCTGTTCTGTTCCATTGATCTATATGCCTGTTCTTATGCCAGTACCATGCTGTTTTGAGTACAATGGCCTTATAATATAACTTGATATCCGGAAATGTGATCCCTCCCGCTTTATTCTTCCTTTTCAAGATTGCTCAGGCTATTCGTGTTCTCTTTTGGTTCCATATAAATTTTTGGAATATGTGTTCTATATCTTTGAAGTAAGTCATTGGTATTTTAATTGGTATTGCATTGAATTTATAAATTGCTTTGGGTAATATAGACATTTTAATGATGTTTATTCTTTCTAACCATGAGCATGGTATATGCTTCCACTTATTCGTATCTTCCCTGATTTCTTTTATCAATGTTTTATAATTTTCCGAGTACAAGTCTTTAATCTCCTTGGTTAGATTTATTCCTAGGTACTTTATTTTTTTGGTTGCAATGGTAAAGGGGATCGATTCCTTGATCCCTCTTTCTGACAGTTCATTATTAGTGTATAAAAATGCCTCTGATTTCTGACTATTGATTTTATATCCTGCCACCTTGCCGAATTCATTTATCAGGTCTAGTAGTTTTTTGATTGAGACTTTAGGGTTTTCTATATACAATATCTTATCATCTGCAAATAATGATAGTTTTACTTCTTCTTTTCCAATTTGGATGCCTTTTATTTCTTTTTCTTGTCTGATTGCAGTGGCTAGGACTTCCAGAACTATGTTGAATAAGAGTGGTGAAAGGGGGGCACTCCTGCCTTGTTCCTGATCTTAAGGGGATTGCTTTTAATTTTTGCCCATTGAGTATGATGTTGGCTGTGGGTTTGTCATAGATGGCCTTTATCATGTTGAGGTATGTTCCCTGTATTCCCACTTTGCTGAGAATTTTGATCATGAATGGGTGCTGGATTTTATCAAATGCTTTTTCTGCATCTATTGAAATTATCATGTGGTTTTTCTCCTTTCTTTTGTTTATGTGATGAATCACATTGATTGATTTGTGAATATTGTACCATCCTTGCCTCCCCAGAATAAATCCCACTTGATCATGGTGTATGATTTTTTTCATATATTGCTGGATCCGGTTTGCTAATATTTTGTTGAGGATCTTTGCATCTAAGTTCATCAGGGATACTGGCCTATAATTTTCATTTTTTGTGTTGTCTTTGCCTGGTTTTGGAATCAGAATTATGCTCGCCTCATAAAAGGAGTTTGGAAGTCTTCCTTCCTCTTGAATTTTTTGAAATAGCTTGAGAAGGATAGGAGTTAGTTCTTTGAATATTTGGTAGAATTCACTTGTGAAGCCATCAGGCCCAGGACTTTTCTTTTTTGGGAGTTTTTTGATAGCTGTTTCAATCTCATTTGTTGTAATTGGTCTGTTTAGGTTTTCTGATTCTTCCAGATTGATTTTTGGAAGATTATATGATTCAAGGAATTTGTCCATTTCATCTAGGTTGTCTAGTTTTTTGGTGTACAGTTCTTTATAGTATTTTCTTACAATATTTTGTATTTCTGTTGTTTCAGTTGTTATTTCTCCACTCTTGTTTCTAATTTTATTTATTTGAGTCCTCTCTCTTTTTTTCTTGGTGAGTCTCGTTAAAGGTTCATCGATCTTGTTTACCTTTTCAAAGAACCAGCTCCTGGTTTCATTGATCTTCTGTATTGTTTCTTTAGCCTCTATGTCATTTATTTCTGCTCTGATCTTTATTATTTCCTTTCTTCTACTAGCTCTGGGCTTTACTTGCTGTTCTTTTTAGAGTTCTTTTAGATGCAGGGTTAAGTTGTTTATTTGAGCTTTTTCTAGCTTCTTGAGGTATGCCTGTAAAGCTATAAACTTTCCTCTCAGGACTGCTTTTGCTATGTCCCATAAATTTTGAGTTGATGTATGCTCATTATCATTTGTTTCTAGGAATTTTTAAATTTCTTCTTTGATCTCGATGTTAACCCATTCGTTATTTAATAACATGCTATTTAGTTTCCAAGTGTTTGAGTGTTTTTCAATTTTTCTATTTTGGTTGATTTCTAGTTTAATGCCATTGTGCTCAGAGAAAGTGCTCGATATGATTTCAATCTTCTTAAATTTGTTGAGACCACTTTTGTGCCCTAACATGTGGTCTATTCTAGAGAATGTACAAACTGAGGTCACCGGTTCGAAACCCTGGGCTTGCCTGGTCAAGGCACATATGGGAGTTGATGCTTCCAGCTCCTCCCCCCTTCTCTCTCTCTGTCTCTTCTCTCTCTCTCTCTCTCTGTCTCTCCCTCTCCTCTCTAAAATGAATAAATAAAAAAATAAAGTAAAAAAATAAAAGAGAATGTACCATGAGCGCTTGAAAAGAATGTATATTCTGCTGTTTTAGGGTGAAAGGTTCTGAAGATATCTATTAAATCGAGTTGATCTAATATGTCCTTTAAGTCTGCTGTTTCTTTGTTAATTTTCTTTCTTGAGGATCTATCTAATGATGTTAATGGGGTATTGAAATCCCCTACTATTATAGTATTGCTGTTGATCTCACCCTTTAAGTCCATCAAAGTCTGCTTTATATATTTAGGTGCTCCTATATTAGGTGTGTAGATATTTATAATGGTTATATCTTCCTTTTGGATTGCTCCTTTTATCATTATGTGGTGACCTTCTTTATCTCTAACTATGGTCTTTGTTTTAAAGTCCATTTTGTCTGATATAAGTATTGCTACCCCAGCTTTTTTTTATTTCCATTTGCGTGAAATATTTTTTTCCATCCTTTTATCTTCAGTCTGTGTGCATCTTTTGATTTAAGGTGTGTCTCTTGTAGATAGCATATGTATGGGTCCTGTTTTCTTATCCACGCAGTTACACTATGTCTCTTGATCAGATCATTTAATCCATTAACATTTAAGGTTATTACTGATATGTAATTGTTTGTTGCCATTTTTTTCTTTAAAACTGTATTCCTCTTTTGCTATATTCTTATTTTCCTTTGATCTGTTCACAACAGGTCCCTTAGCATTTCTTGCAGCCTTGGTTTGGTTGCAGTGAATTCCTTGAGGTTTTTTTTGTCTGTAAAGCTTTTTATTTCTCCTTCAATTTTAAATGATAGCCTTGCTGGATAAAGTAGTCTTGGTTGTAGGTTCTTGTTCTGCATTACTTTGAATATTTCTTGCCATTCCCTTCTGGCCTCAAGTGTTTCTGTTGAGAAGTCAGAAGTCATCCTTATGGGGGCTCCTTTGTAGGTGATAGTCTTTTTTTCTCTAGCAGCTTTTAATATTTTCTCTTTATCATTTAGCTTTGGTATTTTAATTATGATGTGTCTTGGTGTTGGTTTCTTTGGGTTTCTCCTTAATGGAGTTCTCTGTGCTTCCTGAACATGTGAAATGTTTCCCTGCCTTAATTGGGGGAAGTTTTCCACTATAATATGTTTGAACAAAGTCTCTATCCCTTGTTCTTTCTCTTCTTCTTCAGGAACCCCTATGATGCGGATGTTATTTCTCTTCATGTTATCACAGAGCTCTCTTAGAGTTTCCTCAGACTTTTTGAGTCTCTTTTCTTTTTTCTGCTCTGCTTCCGTGCCTTTATTTATCGTGTCCTCTAACTCGCTGATTCTATTCTCTGCTTCATCCATCCTGCTTTTAATTCCTTCCATTGTATTCTTTATTTCAGATATTGTATTTGTCATTTCTGACTGATTCTTTTTTTATTATTTCAATGTCCTTTTTTATATTTGTTATCTCTTTATTTAGGTTTTCGTAATGGCCATCTATGGTTGTTCTAATGTCTTTGAGCATCCTGACAATTGTTATTTTAAACTCTGCATCTGGTAATTTGGTTATATCTGATTCACTTAGGTCCTTTTCTGGGGATTTCTCTTGGTTTATTTGTGTTGTATTTCTCTGCCTCCGCATTTTCTCTTCACGGGAGTGGCTGTGATCACGCGCTCTGGTGCACAAGCATTGGTGGCCTTAGCCTTTGCCCTGCCCCCGTGTGTGACATTATGCTCGGTCCTGAGGGCACTGGCGAGCACCTTTGCTCAGCTGCGGGTCTCTGCCTGTTTCTGGCCCTTGAAGGAGGAGCCCACTCGCGGAACGGCTGCTAGCCTTGGCTTTACCGCCAGGCAGGACTGCGCGCCCAAGCTCAGCTCAGTTGTGGAACTCCGCCTCTTCTGGGCTTTTGGCTCCACCCCCGTGGGAGGAGCCGGCTACCAAGTCAGACCGCAAGTCTGGGTTGCATGGGCGGGGCAAGGCTGTGCTCCTGTGCCCTTGCTCAGGGGCTGGTCTCCACCCTTTCCAGGGTTCCCACCCTTCTCCTGTAGGCTGGATTACAGGCTGCTGGCAGCTGAGCTTGACTGCTTTTGCACGGCCCCTTCACCCCAGCCGGGCAAGATTGAGCTCACACCTGAGCCCAGTGGTGGCCAGCTGGCTTCTGCCCCTGCCAGCAGAACTGCGCTTTTGTCTCCCACTGCTGCCCACCCTCCGGCGAACCCTCAGCCGCGTGGGTGCGGGCACCGCAGCTCGGACCCTAAGACTCACTACTGTAGACCCAAAAGCTCCCTCCTTCTATGCGACTGCTCTGAGTGCTGCGGGGGAGCTTGTTTGGCTGCTCTCCTGCTTCCCTTTGCTGGTATTGCTGTTTCCGGGGGAAATATTCACTTCAGCTTTGGGGAGTGACTCGTCCTGGGGGTTAGGGTGGCTATCTCCCAAAATGTTTCTCCCTGTGCCTCCTAGATTACACTCTCTTCCTGTTACTCTGGTCCTCTCCTCTCTCCCTGTCCCCAGGAGCCCCAGGTGAGTGGTTGTGAGAGAGATGTTCTGTGTGGTCCCTTTAAGAAGGATCCTGGGTCTGAGAAATCAGACTCTTTCTCACAAACAGTATCCTGACTTGTTTCCAGCTAAATGCTGTCCTTACGCCTCTTCTGGGCCCTGGGGCTGCAGGCTGGGGCTTTGTTCCTGGGGCTCAGGACCCTTCCCCCTCTGCTAAACTCACTTCCCGCCACACGAGTCTCTCCCTGCTGCCGTTCGCTCAGGGGAACTAGGCAGCCCTCTCCGCGTTTCCGCTTTTTCTACCAGTCTCGGTGTGGCTTCTTCAGTATTCCTTGGTTGAAGAGTCCTCTTAGTTTAGTCCAAAGTTGGTTTTTCCAGATGATAGTTCTTAAAATTAGTTTGTAATCCACTTCGGTTCTGGGAGGTAGATGTTGGTACGTCTGCCTACTCCAGCGCCATCTTGTCTCTCCCCATTTCCCAACTTTCTACAACAGTTTCACCACCACCCAGTCTCTCAGGCACTGGCATGTATTTTAGGTTTCATGATAACAACACACTACTTTTGGCACCAGACTCTCTGTGTCAGCGTTTGCTACAACAATACTGCATAACAAATGACCCCATCAGTTCCAGTGGTTCAGGGACACCACTGTTTGTTATCACTCCCTCAGCAGTTTGTGGTGTCAGACATAGGCACTTCTTAGGCTGCAGGGGTTCTGGTCAGCCTGTCCTCTCACTCCAGGACCCGTGTGAGCGAGGCAGCAGCTCCTGGGTATTTTTTTCCTGTATGCCTCTGAGACTTCTGCTCAGAACTGTCCCACTGTCCCTTCAGCCAACATTCTGCTGGTCATAGCAAGTCACATGCCAAGCTATAGCACCAGGGCAGGGAAGGAAGGAAGAATTGGGAGCTATCAGCGACAGGATTGGCGAAAGGATTTAGGCAAAGTTAACACAAGACAAGCTTTTGCAGAGACATGGGCTCCAAGCTACCTCCTGTCCAGATCCGCTGCTGTGAGGTGGGAGTTCAGGGCTAGGCCAGCCTGGCGCTGCCACCTTCGAGTCCTTACAGAGTGACTCAGCAGGCCATTCCCCAGCATCCCCAAATTGCAGCTCTTCCTGCTGTGAAGTGTGGTGAGGGCTCTGCTTGGAGACAAACAGTATCTGTCTGCAAAATTCCTGCTTTATGAGATATGATGACAGACATACTTCTTAAGGCTTTGTCTTCCTTCTGTCTGAACTGCCAGAGAGGCACCAAGTCCAGTGTGGTTCCCTATCGTGAAGCTCACATCTCAAGGGAGAAGCTGGATGTGGGCAGCAGAGGAGCAGGTACAGGCTGAGGCCTAAGGCACCCAATCACAGAGAACTGGACTAAATCTTGAGCATAGAGAAGCCTCCCTCGCCATCTTCAGTCAGATCAGGATGAGGATCTCAGTGATGGCAGACGATGAGATGTCCCTGCCCGCAGAGCTTGAAGGGTCTAGAACAGTCCCACAACAGTCGTGACAACTCCTGGGCCACCGTTTCCACCCTGGCTTCATATGGCTTCATGTTGGACACACTGTCTGCAAAAGGCTGATTATGGTCCCAAATCATGTTCATGTCCTAATTCCCACAGCCTGTAAATGAAACCTCCTTTAGAAAATGGTCTTTGCAGATGTTATCTCAGGTGTCAAGGTGAGATCATCATGGATTATCTGGCAGACCCTAAATCCAATGACAAGTATCCTTGTAAGAGGAAGGCAGGAGGAGATTTCAGACGAGAGAAGACGCAGACACAGAGGTGAAGCCATGTTGAGATGGAGGCAGAGGTGGAGGGCTGTAGCTATAAGCCAGGGATGCCTGGAGCCCCCAGAGCTGTAAGAGGTAGGAATGTCCCTCCTTGAGAGGCATCAAGATCTTGCAGCCTATGCCAAGACCTTGATCTTGGACTTCTGGCTTCCAGACTTTAAGAGAAGAAATTTCTATTTTCTTAAGCCTCCAGTTTGTGGTGATTTGGTATGGCTGCTACAGGACACTGATATGCCATTTTATTAATCCTATAAATACCTTTGTGGTAGACATTTGATGCCCATTTTACAGATGGAGAAATGGAGGTCCAGAGTTTAGATAATTTGCCTGGGGCCCTGGCCAAGTGGTGAAGCAGAACCCAGCCTTCTTCCAGTGCCTGTGCTTGGACCAAAGCAACAGATCAAAGTGAAGCTCTCTGAGAGAGGGGCTGGAAGTCCGACTGTCGTGAAGGAGCTGGAATCACTGCAGAACTGCAGAGGAAGCGTGCTCCACACTGTGCCTTGCTATGGAGTGCCCATGCTGGGAACTCCTTGGTGCAGAGTTGATTAGAATTCTCTCCTCCGCACATTTATCTGGAGGCTGGGCCTCCCCAGCAGCTCTGCTTCTGGCCAGGGACACCAAGTCCTCACCTGTCTGGTCACTGAGAGGGACCTTGGCAGGAGTGCAAAGGCCCGGCAGGGAGCCCAGAGATCAGCCTGGGCCTGAGGCCACCAGAGACAGAGGTGGTTCTTGCCTGGTGTACCATGGGTTTCAACACAAGGCGCTTCCGTTTCTTTTCAGCAGAGAAAAACAACAGAAAGATGGCAGCAGCCCAGCAGCAGCCAGTTTGCCCTGGGCCTGCAGGGGTGGGGCAGCTTGAGTCCTGTTGGACCTGACCTAGTCAAAGGGAGCAGTCCTTGAAACTAGGTCTGGGAGAATTCTGGGGCTGTGACCTTGGCAGGACAGAGTACACTGGGGCAGGAGTGCTGGGCAGGTAGGCTGAAGTGACAGGGAAGTTCTTTCCTGATTGCCTCGACCTTCTTAGTGAAACAGGAAACAACGATCTCTCACTTGCATAATGTGCTGAGCAGGCTCAGGATCTCATGCCTCCCCCGCAGTCCAGAACAGTAACGCTCACAAATGCAGCTTGATTGGAGAAATATGACAGCATCCACTAATTTGTTTTAAATGAGACAAACACAGAGCCTGTGTGCTGCTGTCTGCCCTGGGGCTCTGGCACTGAGGGCAGCTGTGACATTCTTGCTGAGCAAAGGAGAGCCCAGCACAGTAGGGGTAGGTATGAGCCCCCTGGATGTGCTCCAGGGCCTCTGAGGAGCATCTGTCTTAGAGACTCTGCCCCAGTTTTAACCATCTGTTGGTGCTTGTGGAAAATAAGTTTGGAATGGCTTTGGTCACAGCCCATGGAAGTTGCCATTGCATTGTTTTTAAAAGTATTCGTGATGAATATTTCATACTGTGCTTCAAGTGGGGCAACACCCGTCAGCCACTGGGTGTGTGGTTCAGCCCTTCTGAGACACATCAGCAGAACCCAGAAAGACATGAGTTTTGGGGAACCCTCAGTGACTCTGCTCCTGTTGTCCTGTGTAGGACAGGCATGTGTATGTTCGTGCTCTCCCTTCAGAACGAAGCCCCTGTCCCCCAGGACTCTGCACATCTCCAGCAGGCACATGGTCACAGCTTTTTGTTTTTTTTTTAATCAAGCTAAGGCCAACTTGGAGTTGCATTTTCTTGGGATGGTAGAAACGTGAATCTCAGCCACTGGGGAGACATCGTTCCCGGTCTTGATGAACGTCTTGACCCTGTGCCTTCTGGCCCGTGTGCTTGTCCTCTGAAGCCACCCTTTCCCTGGTGGGAACCAGGACACGTTTCTCAGTCAAGTCCTTTCTCTGTGAGGCCACATGTTTCAAATTCATCACCCATACCTGTAAACAGCTTTTTGACCATGTCGCTCTCTGTGCTTTTTTGCTTATAGGGAACTTTCTGGACAGGGGTCTGTGCCCATTTCTTATGGGTTTGTCCCAAGCCTCCAAACAATATCCGGCCCCCAGTCAGATAACGGTAAGAAGCCAGATAACAGATCGTAGCCTCTCACTGTGCACCACATAGGTTGTCCCATGCTCACCATGCCCCTCTATACATGGCCATAGTATTATACAAATACACATATACACTACACAGATGGTCACTTTGGAAATAAGGAAACTAAGTCTGGATGAATGTTCATAGTAATATATCTCATAACTTGTAGGCTTGACACTTTAACTCAGGTCTCGTGGGTTTCAAAACCCATTTTTTCAATCAGTATGGATACTGCCTTCTTTGAGCTTCTGGAGTCCTAACACACATAGTACATACCCACACACATCTGTCTCTACCCATCTGTCCTGTGTCTCCATTTGTCTATCTATGCACAATATCTATCTATCTATCTATCTATCTATCTATCTATCTATCTATCTATCATCTATCTAATCTATCATCATCATCTATCTATCTTCCAGCCAGCAGCCAGCCAGCCAGTCCATCATCTATCTATTCACTTATCTACCCAATGAGAGATGAACACAAACACCCTTCAGTCCTTGCATGTATTGCATCTGCCTGGCCCCAAGCCTCACTCGCCCCTGTATTTGCTCCAGCACACACCTTGGCTGCACCTGCCCCTGTCTTGCTGCCCTGGGAAGAGCTCCCTGCCAGCTCTCAGGATGGTGTTCCTTCCCTGCTGGCCCTGCTGCCTACCAACAGAATTAGGGTCTCCCTGTGAAAGAACTTCGCTTAGGTTCCTATTTCCTACCTTTTAACATCAAAAAGATCATCAACTCTAAGCCATGTAAAATGTACCAACCTGAGCAGCCCCTCTGCAACCCCGCTAGAGGTGGAAGCAGGGAAGCAGAGTTACAGTCACTGAAGCGAGGAGACCCGTCACTTCTCATTTTATGCCCACACTAAGGGACGAGGCTGGGAGGGAATTCCGTCAGCCTGGCTGAGCTAGACCTTTCAGGATGAACATGTAGGCCATGTTCCAGGTCCTGGATCCTGGCCGAGAGTCCGGGTGGAGATGGGATTGCTGAGGATGGCGATGGGTGGGTGGCTCCTTTAGATGAGTTAAAACATAGACACATGGCTTTAGTCCCATCTTTAGGTTATAATAAACACCTGAAGTCAGCCTCATTCCTGGAAAGAAGGTACCTTCACTTTTCTGGTGCAGAGCAAAAGTAAAGTAATTTCTTTTGATGTTCTGGCCTTTAGATGAGTTTCTGGTCTGGTGGAGTTCCCCTACCCCTCTTCCTTACTCCAGCCTATGCTGACAGCTGCCCACAAAGCGTGTCTCTCTGCAAAGTCCTCAGAAGTGGGCTTAGAGTGCAGGCAGGGAGCCAGGCAGCTGAGGAATGTCCCCTTTCTGGTCACACCCTCCCTGTCCACTCTTCTTACACTCCTATCCTGCCGAGGGATGTAGATATCCAGGCACTGAGGCACAGGTTGGGGGGAGACACAGGGACTGGCCCTGGGCAGGCCATCGCTGGGCTGTAAGCCAGCTGTGGGGCACTTTCATAGGGCCAGGGCTGTGTGCAGTGGGGGTAAAACAGGTGTTGGGGGACATTGGCTTCCCCTCCTGGGGCCTGGCAGGGAGCTGAGTCCACAAAAGCCACGTACCAGAGGCCTGCAATGGCTGAGTGAAGATCGTGTTGTGGTACCAATGCATGGCCTGGGCAACCCTACCACAGATAGGATGGTCAGGAGCCTGTAGGAAGGGGCAAAGGCAGCAGAACTTACAGGATGTTCCAGCTGCAATTGGAATGGGAGGCCTAAGCATTTCCTTCTGGGGTCTGTAGGACCGCAGCCCACCAGGTCATTGGCTCTTCGGGCTGTCAGGGAGAGGTCAGGCTCCTCCTTGGGATGGATGCCATGGTCAATGCCATTTTGAGACCATGACCCTAGAATGGGGCACCTGGAACTCCTGATGAAGTTCCCAAGCAGAAGGGGAGGTGAGACTAACAGTGTCAACTCCACAGGAGCAGGATGACATCAACTTTCAATCATTTGTGACCAACCTTGATTATACAGTCATGTCCAAGGCTGAATGGATCTATGGGAGCTGGAACCTTCTGGAACATGGTCCCCATGCCAGGTGGGGCCCTGGGCAGACTTCGGGCCCTGTCTGTACATTGAGATGGGATGGCTGTGTGAGGTTCCTGCTTGGGATGATTTGATGCTCTGTGTACATGCTGTGGTCAGAATCCATCAGAACTAGACTCCAAATGCCTCCTTGGACCATGTGCTTCATGAGTATGCACAGTGCCAGTGAGCCCAACCCTGTGCATGTGTGCACGTGTGTGTGCATATGTGTGGATGTGCATATAATAAAATGCTTCAAAGAAAAAGCAGCCCAGGAGCACACGGGTTGGAGGGGATCTGGGCTGTGCTGGGGTCCCTCCTGGGACTGTGTGTGGGTGGGTGGGTCTGAAGTACAGGAAGAGCCTGCTGCCCCAGGAGTGTATGGGGGCAGCAGTATATGGGGGATGCTCTTTCTCACATACTTTATTTCCTGTTTTAACACATGTGAATATCCTGAAATAAAATACTTAACTCCCCATGAGACTGAGCAGGTTTGTTAGGATCAAAACCCTCCCCCTGCTTCTTGTCCTGGAGATGTGGGATACTTCCCTGGCCTTGGGGTCCTGTCTTCCCCCAGCAGTCCCTGCACAGGGATGTGTCCACAGACCAAGGATGGACACCTCCATCCTTTGTCATCCCGCTAATTTTTTCTTTTTTTTTACAGAGACAGAGAGAGAGAGAGTCAGAGAGAGAGGGATAGATAGGGATAGACAGACAGGAACACAGAGAGATGAGAAGCATCAATCATTAGTTTTTCGTTGCAACACCTTAGTTGTTCATTGATTGCTTTTTCATACATGCCTTGACCACGGGCCTTCAGCAGACCGAGTAACCCCTTGCTCGAGCCAGGTACCTTGGGTCCAAGCTGGTGAGCTCTGCTCAAAGCAGATGAACCCACGCTCAAGCTGGCGGCCTTGGGATATCGAACCTGGGTCCTCCGCATCCCTGTCCAACGTTCTATCCACTGCGCTACCGCCCGGCCAGGCTGTCATCCCGCTTTGAGGTGAAGTCTTTCCTATGACATGCTCAGGCCCCCAGGCTTACCCCTTCCTCCCAGTCCTTCTCTGGACCTCTGCAGGGGGTACTCTAGGATCCAGGGGACCTGGCACTGTGCAAGTCAAAGGTTGAAGGGTTTCAACAGAGGCCCTCATTGCCCCGGGGAAGTCCTGAGCTGGACACTCTTCTAGTGGCCGAAATCAGCATTCTCTCCCAGCCAGTTCTTGGGAGTCAGGCAGGTCTTGCTTTGTGCCCATGTGGGCTCAGCCTGTGCATGTCCTAAAACCATCCTAAAATTTCTTGGTAGCATAAGTTTCTGCCTGGAAAAGGACCTAGGAGGAAGCTGGGATCTTCAGAGTCCAGGATAGAGCAGAGGCTAAGGAGGCTGGGGCTGCACAGAGACTTTTAGGGGGCCCAGGAGCCGATGAAGGGTGGACATGAGTGGTCCATGTAGAACAGAGTCCACAGACTATGAGACAGGGCTGAAGTTATGAGGTGGGGGTGGGGTGGAGGACTGGCTCTGCCTGGTTCTCATGAATTCTCAGTCTCCACACTTTACAGGGCTGCCATGTGAGGAAGGACACCTACTCTGGCATCATTACTGTCCCTGGGCCCTGGGTAGGCCTGTCCTTGCACAGCTCAGGAGGAGATCCTGGAGGCCCCATGTCCCAACTAGACCATGAGGAAGGATGATTACATAGTAGAGGAGCCACACAGCCTGTTGCCAATGTTGGCCGAGCCTACCATCTGCCCTCACTCAACTCAGTGACAAGCATGAAGGCATCAACAGTCCTAGAGCGTCCTGGGTGGACACTACCCAAGAGCCTGTCCTCTTCTGAGCCTGAGCATCTTACAAGGGAAAGCACCATTGATGAGGGCAGAGGATCTGACTGGGGGAAGCAGGCCTGATGGGGTGGGGCAGGAGATGCAGAGATTAGTGGGGTTCAGGTCAGGGTGGGAGGGAGTTTGACCTGCTGGGGTCAGGACCCAGAAACACTCTAAGAATTGTGGGAGTTACTCACCTTGGGCATGAGGAGCAAGGTACAGAAGAATGGTGAGTAAGGGTATGACCTGCTTCCTAGGCTGGGTATGGCAGTTTGGGACCCTAGCCCCATTTTAAGCTGTATTAGGGTTACTCAGGAACTTGCTGGGTTGTGGGTCCTGCAGCCTGGAGGATAGTGAGGAGGATGGGAGGGGCAGAGGGAGCCTGGGTAGAGGCAGGGTGTGGCCTTGGGGCAGAGGACTCACTTAGGCCTGGAGAAAGTGGGTACCTTCCACCTTCCATTCTTCCACAGGGAATGTGATATGGGTTGCAGGGTGGAACTCAGGCTGGTTTGGATTCAGCTGGTTTGGATGTCAGTGTGTTGTTCTTTGATGGAATTCAGGACCATGGTCTAGTGTCAGCCACACCATTGCCTGGCCAGGCAGGGGTGCAAGTGTGGCTCCTTCTGCAGTGCAGAGCTGGCCTAAGCTCCACACCCACCTAGAGCCCTGAGGAAGGAAGCCTGCTTGGAGCTGTGGGGTGGGATCTTGCCTCTGGGGTCCTCAGAGACCTAGACTTCACTTTGCTCCCAACAGGACCCTCCCTGGTTTCCCCAGAGCCCCTGCTGCACCCTATCCTTGGCCCCCTGTTGGGGTGTGCCCCTAACATCAACCGAAGACCTCCCCCAGGTCCTACAGTCTCTAACTGGAGGAAACTGGGGTCCTGGCTTTTTGAACATGACACCAGTTTGTTGTATTCTTTGCAGACACCCCTAGTGAGGATGAGAGATCCCAGGTCCCACTAGACCTTGGTCTGGGATGGGAAATGGGCTCTGGCCCATGTTAACCTAACTAGTGTTTTGTTCCTAAAATTCCAGAGTCAAATTTGAGGCCAAGCCAAATACTGTCTGCCTTTGGTAACTCTGAAACTTGGGCTCATCTTGAGAACATCCGAGTGAGGTAACCTGGGTGACCTGACTTAAGGGCACCTCCTTACCCTGGCTGGTTGGCCAAAGGACTGGGACCCAGAGTCACCCTGGAGGAATGTGCCCTCTGTTGGGTAGGGCCAGGGTGGGGTATGGGTGACAAATACTCCTCATGTCCTCACCATTTGGTGTCCCTTCCTGACTCCCCGGCCCCCAAGGATGATCCACACACACTAGCCAGAGAGTGCAGGTTGAGTGTCCTCAACCCACTAACCAGTAGTGCCCCCATGGTGTTTGGGGTCAGCCTCTGGGACAATCTGAGCAAATAGTCTGCAGTGAACCCAGATGTGCAGTGAAGGCCAGGCCCTGCCAGTGTAGACCAGCAATAGTGTAGGCCATGGGGGAGGGGGAGTCCTGCAGGTCCCTGTGCCATGGGGATTATGGCAAAACTCTAAGTGAGGTAACCAGCAGAGGAGATGCCACCTGGCCAGTGTACCCTGCATCCCTGTTCTATGGCTGCTCCATAGAGAAGACTTGGGGGGCAGCAGCCAGGAGAGAGATGCAGATTAGGGTCATGGGAAGGGGCGACTTCTGGAAATGTCCTGAGGTCCAGGTTGAAGATGGACAGAGGACCAGGAGTGGAATTTGTTCTCACTGAATCATGTTACACTACAGGGGAGCTCAAGGGTCAGAGGTGACCAAGTCCCCAAGTGCCTCCAGGGCCACCCTGTATTGGGCCACCCTACATTGGGCCACCACAGAACACTCGGCCTTGCCATCCCTGTGGGCTGGTCAGTTATGCTGGTCCTCAGGTGAGGGAGGAAGGATGGGTGTTCCTTCATTTACATGTGAGGAACCTGTGTTTTCAGGTTCAAAAGGAAGACTAGAGAGGTGTCCTTACTCCTGTGCCCTCAGCTCCCACTGCACCCCATCCGTCCCCCAACCTTGCTCCCTCTGGGGCCCTGTGTGGTGCTGCAGGGGTGGGAAAAGCACCTGGAACATGTCCTGTGTTTTCTGGGAAAGGGGCTGTGCCCTCCTCAGACCCTACTCCCTGATTTATGAGCTGGGAACCCTGCCTGCCCCATGCAGGATGTTTCCACTGCAAAGAGCACTTCACAGGCATCTGGATCAAATAATGGGCTGATAGTGCCTGTAAATCAGAGACCGACTGCTCTGGAAGGCAGTCATCAGCACTCACTCATTCCAGAGTGATGCACACAGCAGGGCTGTGGCTCCCTGAGACTCAATGTCTCCAAGAGGGAAGGGCCAGAGCCACTCACACACAGCCCTGCCCTGGAGGGGAGTGGGCAGAGGGGCTGGCACACCTCAAAGGGGCCAGAGTATGTTAGGATGGTGACCTCCTGCAGAGCACCTCTGAGCCAGCCCCTAAGTGTATGCTGTCCTTGTGGCCAAGCAGGCATGGCTGTGACCTCCGTGAGTCTGTCATCATCTTCAGGCCCCCATTTCTCCCTTGGTTCCTTGTGAGAACCCAGCAGAGACTGCCTGGAAGCCCCAGCTGGGACTGTGAGGGGAAGACAGCTCTCTAGGAAGGTCCAGGACACTGGGGACAGGGGACACGCAGTGACCTGGGCTTTGACCACTAGAAGTCTAGAGAGAGGAGACAGTGGGGAACCAGGGCAGCCTGACACAAGGTCTGCAGGTAGAAACAGCTTCCCTGCCTCCAGGTCCACCCACTGGCCTCCCCTCCAGGGACTTGAACCTGGTGGCCCTTAGGTCTAAGTTCTCCATGACGTGGTTTCCCCTAACAAATGAAAGCTCAAGTAGTGGGACCTAAGGGGCTGTTCTCAAGGCTTTGCTGTTCCTGATACAGACATTGTTCCAGAAGGCTGGGTCTCAGGGCATGCCCACTCACACATCAATCACCTCCCAAAACACTGTTCTAACCAGCACTGGATTGTGTGAGCAAATATTTTCAACTTCTCAGTTCTATGAATAATATAGAGATCGAATGTTCTGTTGCATTCAGTAAGGTGCTGAAACATTTATTTTTCTGTTCTCCTTTGCCACTTTCTGTGGGGTTGTCGGTTTTATTATTACTGAACTGTGGGGGTTCTTTTAATGTCATGAATAACCATGCTTGTGTTTGTTTACCTTGCAAGGGCTGGTTTCCAAGATGTTGATAAACATTTTACCTTTCTAATAGCGTTCACACAGAAGCCCTGAAATTTTATGTAACCAAAGTTGTCAACTGTCTTCTTTAAGGCTTTGAATCTGCATCCTGCCTGTCTGCTGGAGGATGTGCACATATGTTCTTGTTGTTCCCTCAGTGCTTTCATAATTATGCTTCTGTCTTTAATCTATTTGGGTTTATTTTGGGGTGTGGGGTGAGACAGAGTGGAACCGTTTTCCCACATCAAATCTTAGCTATCACGAGCCCCAGAGGACACAAATTATAGCATAGGGACTTGGAGCACAGGCTCTGGAGCCTGGCTTCCTGGGCTTCATCCAGGCCTTGCCTTTCATGACTGGGTGCTGGCCAATTGCTGAGCCTACACAAGCCTCAGTTTCTTCTTCTCCAAAAGGGTCTTGTATGGATTAAATGAGCACCACTGTGTGAAGTGCACGAGAGTGAACCTGATGGTCTGACAGAGCCTGTGCAAGTACTGGGTTCTCTCAGCCTCCAAGCAATTCCCAGACGCTGAGGCCTTCACCTCTTCCTGCTTCTCCTAGAAGACGGTGTGAGGGTAGGGATGGGAGGAGAGGGAACCCCACAGCCCCCAGGTGACTTGGCTAGAGTGAGACTAATACTTGTGCTTGGCAAGGTCCTCCTCACCCTGGAGACTTCGGGACAGCGATGACTTCACCAGGCTACTGAGGCTTCTGAGGAGGAAATAGCTGCATGAGGTCATGCCCAGCCAGGCTAGATAAACCCAGAGCCACCCCAAAAGCTAGAAGTAGACCTCAGGTTGTGCTTCAGCTGAGGAGGGAGCTCAGATCTGGGGTCAGAGGCAGGGATTCTCAGGTGGTTTGGACCCATGTCTGGGGGTTTCAGCATTTCACCTGTGAAAGGTGGACAGGTACCAACTGCCTGTGCTGAAAGGGAGACCTTCCCCACAGGCCAGTGGAGAGCCCTGGGGGCTGGGCCCTAGGGGCTGGGCCTTGGCAGCTGAAAGCATGTCCTCCTGAGGAATTCCATCTCAGTCTAGCCTGACTCTTCCTTCCTTCTACCCCTCACTTTGGCCTGTTGGGGCTGCTTCAGGCCGTCCCCCAACCCTGACCCTGCACGTAGCCCCTGGGTGTGTGACCCCTCTTCTTTCTGCTGCATCCTCTGCCATTCAACAGCCACTCTCAACCTGGTGCTCGCTTAAGGATGACGACCAGGGACCCCGGCTGCTCATCTGGGTCAACGTGTAAGGGGAGAGGTTAAGGAACATGTGAGTGGGAGCTGTGGGTGGTGAGCTGTGGGGACTGAGTCTGGACCCTCCTGGTCACTTCAGCCCATGGAGTTACCAGGTCAACCACCAAGGGCATTGGACTCGGCCAGGGGGCAGCAGCCACGGGTGCCTCCCACAGAGGAGGGGATGTGCTGGCCACCAATAGTGTCCTCAAGGCACTCCTTTTCAGGTTGGATGTTGCAGGTGAGTGCCCCGTAGGTCCCCTGGAAACCCTGTGTGTCCTCACGGTGGAAGGACTGGAGCAGGAACCACCTGAGGTGGCCGGTGCTGGGAGGTCAGCAACAGCTGTGGAGATACCGGGAATGTGCAGCAAGAATGCAAAGACAAGCACGTTCTTTCTCCAACCAGCGTGTGGAATTCTACAGAAGGAGATAATGCATAACTGCATTTCCTTCTCTTCAACATGAGTGCCACCCAAACCTGCCTCCCATTTCTCTTTATTAATTTTTGTGGGACTTTGGAGCTGAGAAGGGTAATTAATGTTGCTGAGCTGAGCATTGTTCCAACACTTTCCTGTAAGACAGATTAAAACAGAAGTGAATGTCTTCCTCATATAAAAAATACATAAATTAGTTAAAAATAGTTCTCAGAGTGGATATGATGATGTCGTGGCTGTCATAGAAAACACATGGATCAGGCTCAATCCACTAACAGGAAGGTGGAAACGGTGTCCACAGTCTTCTGGCTCCTCCCCAGGACTCAGGTCAGGCCGGTCCCTCTGACCTCATCTCTCAGAAGTGAAACCTCGGACTCTGGAGCTACTTGCTGGGTGTTTGTTTCCTGGTTCAGACCTTCTTCCCAACCACAGGAGCTGGCCTCATGTACACAGGCAAGGACATCCCTGGTCATCCTGGCCCAGGGACACTTGTTCCAGGTCAGAGTACAGCTGGTGGTTTTTCAGCTTGGTTGGCCTGGTGGGCCACCCATGCCTTCACTCTGGTAGGGAGGCATTGGTCATTGCCCCAAGTGCCTGGTTACAACAAGGCCTCTGGTTTACTTGTGATGAATAAGAGCTATGTGCTCACACAGACAATAACAAAAATGTCACACCCACCCTATACAGTCACCGGAAGCCCTGGGTGTCAGCATGGCTGACGATGACGCACCCTCAAAGCCTAGCTTCATCGACAGTAGCTGCTATGGTTCTTCCATCAGGAGAGGAGTGAGGCCATGAGCCCCAGAGCCTAGCAGCCATGAGCATGGCCTTTAGCTGTCACACAGTCTTCCGAGAGAAAGGCTCTGGCTCTGACACAGGTTACAAGAAGGGGACCAGGGACCTCAGGTCACTTTGGGGGATGAGGTCTGGTAAGTGTTTCCACAATATGAGCTTGAGGACACTTGACACTCACTGGCCACAGTCTCCCACTGATGGAGTGAGGGGTGGAGGGGAGGGCGACCAACACTAGCCAGTTAGCTGCAGACCTGGTGGCAAATCATCTCCTTGTGAGTTTAAGTCAGTGTTGATGTGAAGTGAGAGGTTACTGGAAGTTCCCCAAGGGGACATGTGAACCAAGTTGGCCACTGCCGTTCCCAGGGTTGAAACATTTCCCATGGAGCCTGTGCTGGGCAGGACCTCCTTCCTGAGCTTGAACTTGAAGGATGGGGCTTCTCATGGGCCCCTCCTGGGCACTGGCCGTGGAGGTGGGTGAAGTCCAGGTCATCCCAAGTTTTGTCCCCCACACATCTGGGCCAGCCTGGGTCCCGCCTCAATCAGGGATGTCACCTGCTGTCTGGCGGGGCCCTCTGAAGGTCAGGGGGAAGAGGAAGCTTGGCTGGGGAAGAGGCATGTTTGGAAACATGTCCCTCCCAGGAAATCCCCAAAACAGACACCTGTAGGGTGTCCCTAAAGAGTAGCTCAGAAGTTTAAAAGCAGTTTCTTTTCATATTTTGGAGCTAAAAAAAGTATTTCATAGGTTCTTAAAAACTTGCAGACCCTGTGCTGTGACCTGCAGGGTATGATGGCTAAATCTAGGAGGTTCCAGCCCTGCCCTCCTGGTGAGAGGCCTTCAGAGGGAGAGGACAGCCTGCCCTGGTTCTCTTGGCCAGCTTGAAACTGGAGTAGGAGAAACAGGAGTCCAGCCCCTGCCTTCATCACAAACACACGTGTACACACATTCACATATGAGCACACTGATGCTCATGAATGTGTGCATATGCACACACATACCCATGTGATCACACACCCATGTACATATCTTCTCATAAGTGCACACTCTTGTGCACATCTATGGGTGGGCACATGGATGTAGGTAAAGATACATATCTACCTATTGCACACATGTGCACATGGATGCATGCATACATGCACATGTGTGGTGTCAGGAGGCCAGGGGAAGGTCTTGTTCTTCTCTATGTCTCCAACCCCCTCACCTCTCCTGAGACTCAGCAGGTACTCACTGGCTATTGGCCACATGGGTGAGTGCAAGACACAGGGGCAGGCACTGAGACCTGTGTGCCACAGGCCTAGAGACAGTGGTTCTCAATAGCTGGGCTGGAGGGGTGGGCTTGGAGGGGTGGGCTCAGAGGGCTGTAGCCTGCCTTGGCTGTGCCAGGCACTCTCATGAACCAAGTGGGCAGCTGAGATTCAGAGAGTTCCCAGGATGTGGAGGTTTAGCTGTGCATCCCAGGGAGGAGCAGACCTGTGTTCTTCGTGTCCCCTTGGTCCTGTCACCTGCCCCTCCCTGTCCTCTGCATAGTTCAGAGTCACCATACAGGCCGGGTGTGTCCTTCAGCAAGCACCTGCTTTTGATTAAATCAGACCCTCCTCTACCTTGTCTCCAGGCCAGGACTGGGTTTCTGGTCTATTATTCCTTGTGCTGCAAGGTGCTTTCCCTACTACGGTTGTTGATACATTCACTGGATTGAATGTAGATGTTTAGTTTCTTGCCCTTGACTTCCTCACTCTTCCCCAGGCTTCTGAATCCAAACATCGTGAATGGTCTGAGCTTTGGGGAGGGCATCTGTGCCTGGCTGCCAGACATAGAGGTCATTTTCAGGGATGCGACTACCCTTAAATACTCCAAGTCCAGGTACCTGGATCTAGGCCGAGATTGTGGGTGAGGAAGAGCTATGGGGTACACACACACAGGGTTTGGCCAACTGAGGGCAGTGCCCTGGTTGGCCAGTGTTTGTATGGTGCTGGGGCCCCTTTGCGTCTGTAGCTGGCTACAGAGCCACTGACTTCTCCTCCCATCCCTCATGTTGAATGGTGTCAGGCAGGGCAGGTGCTGGAATCTGCTCCTGGTCAGCCCTCCCCATTCTCACCTGTATGGCCCTTCCTGTGCCTGGTCTCAGGCAAGAGCCGGCCCTGCCCTCCCTGCCCTGCAGTGGGAACATGTGTTTGAGCTCATTAACAAAAGGCCTCATTCTTCTCAGGTCTCATCATGTGGGGAGTGCATGTGGAGCTTTACAGATTGAAGTGTGTGAGCATTGTGCAGTCCTGCCTGGGTGCCTCACAGTGCTGCCCAGCCCTCCATCTCTCCATCTCGCAGGCCCAGCCCTTGCTTGTCCCTGCTGTCCTTTCTGGCCATTGACTTCACCATATAGTAAGTAGTTGAAAGGTTAACTTTTTAAAGAAAGTTTAAAGGGCAAAGTTCAGCATCTAAGCGCAGATACCAACTGTAAAATGCTTCCCCGGGTTTTCAGCTTCCAGCTCCTACTTCATCCAGAGGCCAGCGCTCTGGTCAGGATGGCTCTGTGGGCCTGAATCTTGAACCCACATGGCCGGTTCCCTGCAGCTCAGACCCCTGTCCCTCGTACTGCTGGAAGAGGGTCTTCATGCAACAAAGCTGTGATTGATAAAATCAGACTCCAGGCTATGCAGCCACAAGAGAGAGCTGGGCATGGTCCTGGCTTTCATTCTGAGGTTTTGGTGACAAACTTAGCCAAGGTACTGATCCTCCACCCAACCTGTCCACACTACTCTCCTCCCTTGCCATCTATCCACGACTGCCCATACCAGGTTGACTGCTTACTATTTTCCAGGGCTTCTGTGTGAATCTAAGTCCCCAAATTCATAATTTAAGGTTCAGAACCTTCACCAGGTAGATTAACACATTTCTGGCTATTTCTGTTCCCACTGCTAATGCACACAGGGAATAGAATTTAGGATGTGAAGAGTGAGTTCACCAAAGGTTTCCTCTATGGGATGGATGTCCGCCATGGCTATGAGGTGCTCGGGGCACCCTGGCAGGGGTAGTGGGTGATGTGGTGTCTCAAGGAGGTTGGGCAAGGCAGCCAGGGAACAGAACCATGAGCTGGTCTGGGCATGCCTGCAGCATGGGCAGAGGAGCAATGTGGCTGGCCTTTGGGTACCATGAGTGGGTGGGGTACACCCTGGAGCCTTCTGGAGCTGTCACACTGTGGCTTCAAGAAACCTGGCCACATGACCTCCAAACTGAGCCAACCTGGTCTTTCTGCTGAATGTGAGCAAAGTCAGCACTGGATAATGAGCAAAGGGGAGTTGATAAGTTTCACAGAGCATTCGCTTTCAAGAATGGTCACCATCACTCAGGCACCTCCAGGGTCAGCGGGATGGAATCAAGGGTCTTAGAGTGAGAAGTGTCTGCAGACACTGGTGCTCCTCATGAGGAGGGGAACACATTTGTATGACAACTTGGGTGAATATCTTAGAATGAGAAAGAGATGAAGCTTACAGACTCGGACTGACACAGAAACCATACACACACTCAGATGTCAGACATGCATGCTCCGCACCAGCATACGGTGCCTGGAGACACACTCCGACACACCACACACGCACTCACACCCACATCATACACACACGCGCACAGAGATAATGCATCCATTTCTTGCACCTGTGTTCACCCACACACATTCACACACCCTTGCCCTACTCACACCTTCCGTGCGCTGGACAGGCTGGGGATCGAGAGCTACAAGATGGGTGAGGAAATGGAGGAGCCCCTTGTACAGGGTCCTCCGAGCCGGCCCCGCCCCAGCCTCTCCATTTTCTTCCATGAAACAGGTGTCCAGGGCAAATACAGTTGCTTAAGTGGAACCACGGGCTGTGCACGGAGGAAGAGAGAGCCTGGGGAAGAGGTGCAGGGCTCTGCCTGCGGACACCACCCACCGCACGCCCTCCCTGTTCACACATTAACCCTGGCTCGGCTCACCCACAGCCGGTGAGGGCAGCAGCGAGGGCTGCTGCACAGAGCAGGGGTCTCACTGCGGAAAGCCGAGGCTGCGGCATCACAAGCGTTCCTGCAGCGCCGCCTGCTGGCTGCACAGAGCCCCCGTGCGCATCGACGCCAGGCCAGAGCCACCTTTAGACCCTGGATGAACTCAGGCCATGATTGGGGTGCAGGCTGCAGGGCCAGAGATGAGTGACTTGGGACGTTCAGAATGAAACCTAACAAAACACTGCTCTCTTCTTGACGCTAAGCAGGCCTCAAGAGGAGAGCAGTGTTTTTCCTTACCACTCCTCCTTTCCAAGAGCTTCTTATTTCTATAAAAGACTTTCCATTTAATTTTTCCTGGTCCACAAGACTTGAATGGAGAGGTGATATTTCCACATTTGTGAATTATAAAAAAAACACTCCTAGCCCTGGCTGGTTGGCTCAGCGGTAGAGCGTTGGTCGGCATGTGGAAGTCCCAGGTTCAATTCCCGGTCAGGGCACACAGGAGAAGCACCCATCTGCTTCTCCAACCTTTCCCCTCTACTTTCTCTCTGTCTCTCCCTTCCCCTTCCACAGCCAAGGCTCCATTGGAGCAAAGTTGGCCTGGGCTCTGAGGATGGCTCCATGGCCTCTCAGGCACTAGAATGGCTCCAGCAGCAATGGAGCAACACCCCAGCTGGGCAGAGCATCGTCCCCCTGGTGGGCATGCGGGGTGGATCCCGGTTGGGTGCATGCAGGAGTCTGTCTGACTGCCTCCCCACTTCTAACTTTACAAAAAAAAAAAATCTAAAAACATCTCCAAACAACACACCTAGCATCCAGAGTCTTCACTGCTGTAGCCCTACAGACATTTGTCACTGATGTTCTCCCAAAGGTGTCACCACCAGTGTAGGCCCTTTGTTTCCAGATTCATCCATGTATTTGTGGCCCTCTCTAGGCCAAACAGCTAGAGCCCGGCATCACTGAAGTGACGGGACTCATGCTCTGAAGGGAGCACAAGTTAGCTATAGAGCCAAGAGGCCCCACACTTGTTCTCACCAGGCCACTCCTGGGCACTCACAGGCATTGTCTCTCAGAACAAGCAGGGGTAGTCAAACTTTTTATAAAAACTGCCCACTTTTGTAGTGCTGGTCAACCTGGTCCCTACCACCCACTAGTGAGCGTTTCAGCTTTCCATGGTGGGCAGTAGCAGAGCAACCAATGGCACCGTGATTGGCCCACCATGAAAGCTGGAACGCCCACTAGTGGATGGTAGGGGCCAGGTTGACCAGCATTGCAAAAGTGGGCGGTTTTTCTTTCTTTTTTTTCCCCTTTTTTTACAGAGACAGAGAGAGAGAGTCAGAGAGAGGGATAGACAGAGACAGACAGACAGGAATGGAGAAATGAGAAAAATCAATCATTAGTTTTTCGTTGCTCATTGCAACACCTTAATTGTTCATTGATTGCTTTCTCATAGGTGCCTTGACCCTGGGCCTTCAGCAGACTAACCCATTGCTGGAGCTCAAGCTGGTGAGCTTTTGCTCAAACCAGATGAGCCCGTGCTCAAGCTGGCCACCTCAGGGTCTCGAACCTGGGTCTTTCACATCCCAGTCTGACGCTCTATCCACTGCGCCACCGCCTGGTCAGGCAGTGGGCGCTTTTTATAGAAAGACTGACTACCCCTGAAGGAGAAATAATTCAGCAGACACTTGTTATAAAGTGCAAGAAAGACTTCATTAAAAACTACTGTGATGGTGGAGAGAGACTGAATTCAGCTCCCAGTGCAGCAGGGAAAAGCAGGGACTACAGCCCCTGGCAGGTTTGAGAGTCTGAGAATGAAAAATGGCCAAGAGTGACCTGGTATCAAGATGGGATTTTTTTTTCTTCAAAATTGGGCTCAGAAGGCCAAGGATGAGGGCTAGTTGAGAAGAGGGCTCAAAGGAGCCAACTAGTTTTTGGTCTGGGATAGTCTTTGCCATCCTCACAATGGCCCATTTTATAGGTAATAAATTGCAGGTTCAGACAGGGCAAGGATGCATCCAACACCAGGGACCAACCCAGAGTCTGAGACTTTAACTCTCAGGAAGAGCTGTGTCTTCTCCCATCTGTGTCTCTGCTGTCATTTCCCTGTACCCAGCCCTGTTTCTTACTCTCTCACTGTTCCTCCCACTGGTCTCCGCTCTGCTCTTCTGGGAGGTATGAGCTACCAACTTGCATTCTCTGTCCACCTCCCTTTTCTCTTCCACCACAGACTCTGGCCTAAGTCCCACTCTGTTCTGAGCCCAGAACAGCACTGTGGGTAACGTTTGTGACATTGTAGTGCACACTTACTTCCCATCTGCCTGTTTTTAAAAGTGATGAGTACTATGCTTTATCTATCTTCTTTCTTTTAAAAAAATCCAAACAACGCAAATAATTTGTCCTGCTTGAATCTTTCCACAGGTGGCCTGAGAGGAGCGTGTTCCAGGAGGAGGCTGAACCCCACCAGGTGTCTCTGCCATGGTAGACAGAGGCTGTCACATAATGGTGGGGGACAGTTTCCTGGAGGCCACAGCTGAAACTGTACCCTTCCATAGAAAAATCCCCCCACAGGATGGCCTTTAAAACCCCTTCTCAAGGCCCAGAAGCAAAGCTGCACCATGTTCTCAGGACCAGGCCAGTTTTCCCAGTTTGTCATGTTTGGGCACCCCAGGAGAAAGCTGGAAACCCAATATGCCAGACAGGGAAAGAGGGAGAAGGGAAACAGGAGACCCAAGGTAGTACCATTTGGGGAAGCTGTTGGGGGCAGGGACATCGGGTGGTCAGGGGCAGATCAGAGGAGGAAGAACTAACAAATCTCTGTGACTTGAGCTGAATGGCCCAGGACTAGCCTGTCAACACTTTTTTGTGTGGTCACAAGACTTCCTTAGTCCCCAATGCTGACGGTACCTATGGCCCCACTATGGATGTTGGGGTGCCCCCAGGCTCACTCCTTGGGTGCTCTCTCCCCCCAGACTTGGTGCTGTCCTCACACAAAGCCCTCCTTTCAGCTCCAGCTGCTTCCACAGCAGACTCAGCACCTGGATATCTCGTAGGAAACTCTCATATATCATGTCCACCCACTCCTGAAACTTCGGTCGGTAAGTGACCTCTTTGGTCTTTCCAGCTAAGGAAATGTCAGAAGCTGATCAATAGCTGCTGGTTGACATAGTCAAAGCAAAGAAAATCAATAGTTGCTGGTTGACACAGACAGCAAAGAAGAAAAGGCTTGCTGGTTGACACAGTCACAGTAATGAAGAAGAGGCGCAACGACACTTTCCCCCTAATTTCTTGGATTTATTTGAATTTTCTTCCCCCCCCCACCCGCATCTGGGTGTGTGTGCTATCATTTATGGCACAGGGATAATAGCACCGTGCTTTCCCTGCAGATTCGCAATAATTTCTCTGGAAATGAGACAGAAGGTATGAATTCCACAGAAAAGCCTATAAACCCCCTTGCCTAGGCCCATAGACATAGGAGGCTGGCTATGATATCCCCGAAAGGGGCTAAGTCTGTGGAAAAACTCCCTCCTATAAATCATATTAGGGAAAAAATAGATTGTGACTTATGAATAGGTAGGAAACAGTAGCTATACACAAAAGCACCTTTCAGCCTTCACCTAATCCATTACTTTACCTCCCTAGTCTTTTCATATTATAGAAGAATAGAAAAACTTTCTGTTCCTCTTACATACCTGACCTTCAGAAGTGAAAGACTCTAAGAAAAATGAAGTTAGAACTTAACTAGTATATGAATATAGTAGACAAATACAGTTTTACTAGACTGTATTTTAATAGCCCATAAGGTAAGGTAGAGTTATTAATTAATACTGACCTTTTAGAAGCTTATGTCAATATTGTTGTTGCTGCTCAAGTTATTGTATAACTGTACTTGGAATGGCTTACCACCTGGTTTATAGCTTATAGAAATGTACTAACTGTTGCCTGAAATATTTACCCATATTGAAGCAAAAATAATTATTAATCAATGTATTCTGCATACCATGTGATTGTAACTTAGTGTATAAAAATAAAGCTATACTAGTCCTTGGCAGAGATGCCTGGAGATGAGCTAAAAAGAATTCGGCTCTCTCACTCATTTTGTGCCAATGCCGTCCATTCCTGTGGGACCCCTGGATCCACCCTGGGGCAGGACCCTGGCAAAGAGTGAGGAGAGACCTGGAAACAAATTATTTATCCCCTCTCCATGCAGCTTTTGGAGGGTGTCGTGGGAAAATGGGCAAGGAGAGATCTGCAGGGAAATTCTTCCTCCTTGCCTGAGCCAGGGTGTGAAAAGCACAGTGGATCTTTGGTTCACTGGCCAGGAAAGACCTTGAACAGGATTCTGCATCCCAGCTCTAGCAGCTTGTGCAGTGAAAAGGGTGTCTGGAGCTGAGTTTTCCATCCCTGGTTTAGCCCGCACAATAGGTAAAAAGGGTTTCTTCAGGAAGGGGTCGGGAGAAACCCAGAGGCGAATTGTCTCTCCTGACCCCAGCTCAGCATCTTGTGGGCAGTTGGTGCCTCCAGACACAGGTGAGGAGAAACCTGGGGCCAATTTTTTCTTCCTGGGTTCAGCAAGTATGTGATGGGCAGAGAGCATCCTAAGGTCAAGGACAAGGAAAGACCTGGAAGTGACTTCATCTCAGTCCAGATAGCGTGTGAGAGGTAGTGGGGATTTTTGGCATAAAGAGCACACTTAAGCTGGGTGAAGTTCTGCCATGTTGCTTCCAGGCAGCCCTTAACTAGCATAGCTGCTCAGCTCAGGCCTCACTGTGGCCTTGAAGTCACCACCAGCTGGCCAGGGCCAGAGGCACTTCTCAGATCACAGCCTCTCCTTACCTTTTGCCCACCTATCTCCTCTTTTTCCTTCCCAGTGCAGGAGCTTGACATGCACAGTGTGGATAAATCCAACATGGCAGTGGTGTACTGAGGCAGTTGGTAGGGGTGTCATTCTGGACAGGGTCCAGGCCAGAAGGTCTTGAAAGGAAGGATGAAGGGAGGGTGTGGCAATATTCCTATCCAACTGAGAACCTCAAGAGAAGGAAGTGACTAGGATGCAGCTAGGTGAGGAATGGGAGGGAGTGAGACAGAGGGTCAAGGAGCGCAGCACTGACAGTGTTATGATAGAATAGCAAGATAACATGATAAGATATCTTGCCACACAATCAATCAGTTAGCCAAATTAAGAAATTAGAAGTCTTTAATTAGCCGGCTACATGGACTGCATTGAAACCTAAGTCATTCAAATCAATGTGGCGCTGAACACAGTTTGGGTTTAGGTTTTATAGGGAGAATTACATACTGATTGAAAAATGGGGAGAAGAGAAAACATAGCAGTAAAACAAAGCAGTGAGACAAACTTTCTTACAATGTTTATCTATAGCAGGGGTCGGGAAACTTTTTGGCTAAGAGAGCCATGAATGCCACATATTTTAAAATGTAATTTCATGAGAGCCATACAACGACCCATGTACATTATGCATTATCCAATAAAAATTTGGTGCTGTCCAGGAGGACAGCTGTGATTGGCTTCAGCCACCTGCAACCATGAACATGAGTGGTAGGAAATAAATGGATTGTAATACATGAGAATGTTTTATATTTTTAATGTTATTTTTTTATTAAAGATTTTTCTACGAGCCAGATGTAGCCATCAAAAGAGCCACATCTGGCTCACAAGCCATAGGTTCTCGACCCCTGCTCTATCTGCTGTGTCCATGCTGACCCTGCTTTTGGGATCAATGCCAGGAACAGCCTTTCAGTTGTTTCAGTAAGTGACCTGGCACTCAAGGCGGTGGAGGGCCCCTCCTTGGTTCTCAGCTGCAGGTAGGCTGGATGCATTTGGATGCAGTGGCTCTCTCCATGTGCGACCCTGTGACCAAGGCAACCCCCCCCCCAAAAAAAAAAAAAACCAGAAAGAAAGAAAAGATGGTTGGAGGCAAAAGCCCACAATGCTCCATATTCCCAGGAGGTCTCCCGTCCAGGCACTAACGGGGCCCACCCCTGAGTACCTTCACGAAATCACGCTAGATCAGGCGTGTTCAGGCGGTATGACCGCAGACCCCTGACAGCTGCCTCCCAGTGGCCCAAGAAGAAACACCTGGCATCCAGGTCTCCTCACTGCTCTGCACCTCATGTGATTGGGCATGTCTAGGCCCCCTGTGTCGTTCGCACTTGCACAAGCTCTGCATGGCACTGGTTTCTTCCCTCTGCCCCAGCTTCCCTTGGGCGGCTGAGGTCGCCACCTCAGGGACTGGACTGGTTTGAAGAGGAGCCTAGAGTTAGCTGCACAGGGAGAGAGGGCATTGGCAGGACCCGGCTCCTGGGCGGCTAGTGTGCACGATGGGGAGGAAAGGAGCTCAGGCCCGGCGCTCATGGGCGACCAGCAAACACCTGAGTGGACTGCCAGGCTCCGCGGAGTGGCCAGGGCCACCTCGAAGTGCTGTGCCCCAGGCATGTGTGGGGTACGCAACCCTGTGGCCAAGCGGAAAAAAAGAGGGGGGTGGGGAGGAGGCAAAAGCCTACAGCACCTGGTATTCCCAGGTGGTCTCCCATCCAGGTACTATCCAGTCCCTGATCCTGCTATGCTTCCAAGATCAGATGACATCCGGCGCGTTCAGGGTGGTATGGCTGTAGAGACCTGACAGCCATCTCCGGTGGCCCAAGAAACACCTGGCCTTCAGGTCTCACCACTTTGCACCCTAGATGCCTGGGCGCACTCCCACAAGCTCCTCTGCCATCTATTTTATTTTGCTGCTGCTGTTTTCTGTGGGCTGCCAAGGGAACCTCCTCCTGCCTTGTCTTTATTCCCGGGGCCGAAGGTGTGCCCACCCACCCAGACCGTGGGGACCGGAGCGAGGGTCAGGGGTCTCAGTGGCACAGTGACTTGCAGAAGTGTGGTCGGGGGAGGGCTGGGGCTGGGATGATGAGGGCCGGTGTCAGCTGCCTGGGCAGCTGTGTAGGGGTGTGTTCCCAGGACTCCTTCACTTGCCTGGTAACGAGTGGCCTAAGTATGGTGCTGGGAGTCCCAACACCACGTGGGGACGGAAGAGATGCCCAGGCCTCAGGTGAAGGTGTGCTCTCTACAATGCGGGACATCCTTCTCTCCCTGCTGGGTTGCCATGGTCACACTGCAAGGACCAGTTTGCAGAGGAGTCTGGAGTTAGCTGCATACCCAGCGCCCAGTGATAAAGGGGAGTGACAGGACCCTGCTCCTGGGCAGCTGGTGTGCTTGGTGGTGTGAAGGAGTGGGGAGGCAGCTCAGCATGTGCACTCGTAGGGAACAGCCCAGTTCCAGGCACCTTTGGTGCTCAGCCTAGGTCTCACACTGCAGCTCTTGAGAGAGGTCAACCCTCATCTCCAGCATTCATTCCAATTCAAGCCGTCAGCAGACTAGATTATTGTTTTACTTTTTAATTACCTCAGATTTTCTCTAGTAAATTTTTCCCCTAAAGACAATGGCTTCTATCACCAGAGAGCTCAGTAGATAGAGCATCACACCCATACACTAATGTCATAGGTTTGGTCCTGGGTCTAGGCACATACACATTGATGTTTCTGACTAACTGTCTGTCTGTTTTCTTTCTCTTCCTCCCTCTAACACTAATGACTAAATAAAAGGAAAATGACAATGGCTTTCTTTTGTTCTTTTTGCAGTTGAAATTGCTTAGGGGAATGAATTATTTTTTTCAAAATCTCACCCCAAGAGGAAATAAGTGGTAAGGTTGTAAAGTACCATATTTCCCCATGTATAAGAAGCCTGTCTCTATAAGACGCACCTTAATTTTGGGGCACAAAATTTGGGAAAATGATAACAAATGCGAATAAACAGGAAATGCAAGTAAAATTACAACAACCACTGTATAAGACGCACCCAGTTTTCAAACCCCACATTTTTAAAAATGATGAGTTTTATACATAGTAAAATATGGATAGAACCTCCAAATGTCTCTGTGAACATTTCTTTCTTTCTTTTTCTTTCTTTTTTAGAGAGACATAGAGAGAGTCAGAGAGATGGATAGATAGGGACAGACAGACAGGAATGGAGAGAATTTTTTATTATGTGCCAGGTCACAGATCAATCATCAGTTTTTCGTTGGGACACCTTAGTTGTTCATTGACAGCTCTCTCATATGTGCCTTGATCAGGGGGCTACAGCTGACTGAGTGACCCCTTGCTCAAGCCAGAGACCTTGGGCTCAAGCTGTTCTGCTTTGCTAAAACAAGATGAGACCACACTCAAGCTGGCAAACATGGGATCTCAAATCTGGGTACTGCGCATTCCATTCTAATGCTCTACCCACTGCACCACTGCCTTGTCAGTCTGTGAACATTTTTTTTCTTTTACATTTTCTGGATTTTATTTAGTATCCTGGTTCATAGTATGGGTGGAAAGGCTGTGTATTTTAAGGTTTTTCCCCTAAAATGTATTCATCACAACTTGTTTCCATAAATTTTTTAATGTAGTTTTTATTTTCATTAATTTTAAAGTATTTTGTAACTTGAATTGTGAGTTTGAGGGGGGGTTATTTAGGAGTAAATTTCTTAACTTAAAAAAGAAAGGGCTTCTTAGTTAGTTTCTATGAATGATTACTAGATTAAGTATAATGACAACAAGAAACATGCTTTATATGATTTCAAAGGTTTGAGGTAGTTGAAACTTGCTTGAAAGAGCATACAGGAATGTGTGTGGTAAATGTTTTCCAAGTGCGCTTCTCTGCTGCCACCTCGTGTGCACCTTGGAAATAACAGCTCAGAGCAGTTCACCTGGAAAAATACAGCAGTTGGCTGTTGGGCGTTATTTATCAATGTTGAATCCCAGGCTATCTAGAAGATACTTTTATAACTTGTAAATATACGGATGTTCTACTTAGAGTTTGCTACCTGTTTTAACATTAACTGTAGTGTAAGCAAGAGATATACTTGATATCATTTCAATCGTCTGAAGTTTGCTGGAACTTGCTCCATAGCACATACAATAATGGTCTCTGTTACATGTGCTTCTCTGCTGCCACCTCGTTTGCATCTTGGGAATCATGCTTCAGTACAGGTCCAAAGGAAAGTTTTGGTAGATAAGATTGTCTATTACCATTGATTCCAATTAGCTGGTTCTGTGAAGATTTTGTGTATCCTTAGTGGTGTGTTTTCTGGGAATCTATCATTTCATCTTGTTTTTCTTCTTTCCTTACAGCCATGCTTTCATAAAGCCTTTGAATGTACCCATCATATACCAGGCACTGTGCTAAGAACTCATGTCACTGCACTCAGTCACTTCCCATTCTACTATTTTTACATCTGTCTTTGGAACTTCTTTCATTTAAATCTACTTAATGTATTGTAAAATATGATGTGCATTGATTTGACAAGTATATTGAATTTTTTTTTAATTTTATTTATTCATTTTTTAAAGAGACAGAGAGTGAATCAGAGAGAGGGATAGATAGGGACAGACAGACAAGAATGGAGAGAGATGAGAAGAATCAATCATTAGTTTTTCATTGCGTGTTGCAAAACCTTAGTTGTTCATTGATTGCTTTTTCATATGTGCCTTGACCCCGGGCCTTCAGCAGACTGAGTAACCCCTTGCTGGAGCCAGCGACCTTAGGTTCAAGCTGGTGAGCTTTTGTTCACACCAGATGAGCCCGCGCTCAAGCTGGCGACCTTGGGGTCTCGAACCTGGGTCCTCTGCATCCCAGTCCGACACTCTATCCACTGCGCCACCACCTGGTCAGGCAGTATATTGAATTTTAACAGCCCTTTTATTATAAAAACGGTATTCTTATTGCAGAAGTGCAAAAAAATGATAAGAGAAAGAAAACAAATTTTCATACATAGATATCAACTATTAATTTATGCCATTTTCTTTCCATATTCTTTGTGTACCAATTATATTTCTCTATGTATATGTACTCAGGTACATTGAGTGCATGTACATCTGTGTGCATAGATGTGCATTGCACATGAGCATACCTCTCTGTTTCAATAGTGTCTGTCATTTGTGGATATATGTGTATGTATGCAAATGACTCTTTATTCACTCATTCAGTAAAAAACTTATTGTATTTTTATTATATGATGCCAGGCACTGTGCTCGACACTGGTTGCCTATATTGAATGAGACAGACTCACTTTCTGTCTTTATGGATATTACACTGTCATGGAGTAGATAGAGGAAGGAAAAATATACATAAAAATCATAAGTTGTGACAAACACTGGATTTGGTAGTGCAATATCTTTGGTCCCAGTTGTGATTGATTGTGGCATGGTTAAGTATATCAGTTTCTCAGAAGGCAGAGCTGAGACATAAGTCTCGGTTCTTCAGCAATGTGTGATCTCAGCTATAAAACTGAGAAAATTTACATGTGATAAAACAAAGAACCTGGGAGGTGTTCTGTGACCAAAAGAACCTAACTTGTAAGTGCTGACCCAGGCTCAGATAAAATCTGAAAACCAAAACTTAGGAGGTTTCTCAGTCTGGACTGCTGCCACGACACAAGAAAAAGTGCATGTTAGGAAAGGTGTCAATTCCTGCTCAACAATCAGAAATACTGTTTATGTCCCTGACTGTCAAGAGCATAGAATAGTCTTCTGGTGTTTTCAACACAGCAGACTAGATTATTTTATTTTTTTTAATTGCCTCAGGTTTTCTCTAGTAATTTTTCCCCCAAGAAACAATGGCTTGCTTACACCAGAGAGCTCAATATTTAGAGCATCACACCCATAGAGTAATGTCATAGGTTTGGTCCTGGTTTAAGGCACATACAGAAACAGATTGATGTTTCTGACTGCCTGCCTGTCTTCCCCCCCCCACTTCCTCCCTCTAACATTAATAATTAAATAAAAGAAAAAATGAGAATGGCTATTTTTTTGTGGTTTTTGTAGCTTAAATTGCATAGAGGAACGAATTATGTTTTTCAAAATCTCACCACAAGAGGAAATAGGTAAAAAGGTTGTAAAGTACCATATTTCCTCATGCATAATATGCCTCCCTGTAGAAGACGCACCTTCATTTTTGGGCACAAAATTTGAGAAAATGATGACAAATGTGAAGAAACAGGAAATGCAAGTAAAAAATACTACAACCAATGTATAAGACGCACCCAGTTTTCAAAAATCACACTTTTCAAAAAAGATGAGTCTTAAATGAGAGGAAATATGGTATACACCCGCCGAATGTCTCTGTGAACCTTTTCTTTCTTTCTTTCTCTCTCTCTCTCTCTTTTTTTTTTTTACAGAGACAGGGAGAAAGTCAGACAGAGGGATTGATAGGGACACACAGGCAGAAATGTAAAGATTTTTTTTTTTATTATGTGCCAGGTCACAGATCAATCATCAGTTTTTTGTTGTGACACCTTAGTTGTTCATTGACTGCTCTCCCATTGTGCCTTGACCAGGAAACTACAGCTGACCGAGTGACCCCTTGCTTGAGCCAGTGAGCCCATTGGGCTAAAGCTGGTGAGCTTTGCTAAAACCAGATAAGCCCACGCTCAAGCTGGTGATCTTGGGATCTCAAACCTGGGTCCTCCACATTCCAGTCAAATGCTCTATCCACTGCGCCACCGCCTGCTCAGGCTGTGAAAATTTTTTTCTTTTACTTTCTCTGGAAGTTGTCTAGTATCCTGTTTCATAGTATGATTGGAAAAGCTGTGTATTTTAAGGTTTTTTTCCCAATAAAATGTATTCATCACAACATTTTTCCATAGGTTTTCTTATGTAGTTTTTATTTCCATTAAATTAAAAGTATTTTGTAAATTGAATTTTGATTTTGAGTGGGGGTTATTTAGGAGTGAATTTTTTAACTTAAAAAAGAAAGGGGTTTTTAATTAGTTTTCATTACTGGTCTCTAGAGTAAGTGTAATGACAACAAGAAACATGCTTTATATCATTTCAAAGGTTTGAGGTAGTTGAAACTTGCTGGAAAGAAAATGCAGGATTTTCTGTGGGAAATGTTTTCCAAGTGCGCTTCTCTGCTGCCACCTCGTGTGCACCTTGGGAATAACAGCTCAGAGCAGTTCACCTGGAAAAATACAAAAGTTTGGAGCTGTGCGTTATCTACCAATGTTGAAACCAAGAGTATTTAAAAGATACTTTTATTACGTGTAACTATAAGGAATTTCTAGTTACTGTTTGCTACTTGTTTCAACGTTAACTGTAGCGAAAGCAATAGACATACTTGATATTATTTCAAGCCTCTGAAGTTTTCTGAAACTTGCTGCATAGCAAATGTCTGTTACATGTGCTTCTCTGCTGCCACCTCGTGTGCATCTTGGGAATCATCCTCAGTACAGATCCAAAGGAAAGGAATGGTAGAGAGGATTGTCTACAAACATGGATTCCAATCTGCCGTTTCTGTACAGTTTTTGTGTATTCTTAGTGATTTGATTTCTGGGAATCTACCGGTTCATCTTTTTTTTCTTCTTTTTTTCCAGCAATGCTTTCATAAAGCCTTTGAATGTTCCCATCATATACCAGGCACTGTGCTAGGAACTGCATGAGTAGTTGCTGCACTCAAAGTTTTCCGAATCTACTATTTTTACATCTGTGTTTTGAACTCTTTTATTTAAATCTTCTTAAAGTATTGTAAAATAGGATGTCCTTTGATTTGAAAGTATGTTGAATTTAACTGCTTTTTTATTATAAAAACTGTATTCTTATTGCAGAAGTGCAAGAAAATATGATAAGAAAACAAAACAACAAATTTTCCTACAGAGATAACTACTGTTATGACATTATCTTTCCATATTCTTAGTGTACTTATTATATTTCTCTATTTATATGTATTAAGGTACATTGGGTGTGCATAGATGTGAAAGAGACAGACTCACTTTCTGTCTTTATGAATAATACACTGTCATGCTGTACAGAGGAAGAAACAATATACATAAATAAAATAATTATAAGTTGTGACAAGCACTGGATATGGTAGTGCAATGTGTTTTTCCCAGTTTTATTGATCGTGGCGACGTTCGGTATATCAGTTTCTCGAAAGGCAGAGCTGAGTCATAAGTCTCAGTTCTTCAGCAATGCGTGTTCTCAGCTATAAAACTGAGAAAATTCTCAAGGGCTGAAACAAAGTCCCTGGAAGGTGTTCTGTGACCGAAAGAACCTAGCTTGTTAGTAGTGACCCAGGCTCAGAAAAATTCTCATGTCCAAACCTTAGGAGGTCACTCAGTCTGGACTGCTGCAACAGCACAAGAAAAAAGTGCATGTTAGGAAAGGGGTCACATTGTGGTAAACAGTAAGAAATATTGTTTATGCCCCTGACTGTCAAGAGCATAGAAAAGTCTTCTGGTGTTGTCACCACAGCAGACTAGATTATTGTTTTACTTTTTAATTACCTCAGATTTTCTCTACTAATTTTTTTGCCCCTAAGGACAATGGCTTGCTCTCACCAGAGAGCTCAGTAGATAGAGCATCACACCCATACATTAATGTAATAGGTCTGGTCTTGGGTCTAGGCACATATAGAAACACATTGATGTTTCTTACTATCTGACTGTCTGTTTTCTTTCTCTTCCTCCCTCTATCAATAATAACTAAATAAAAGAAAAATGACAATGGCTTTCTTTTGTCTTTTTTGCAGCTGAAATTGCTTAGAGGAACGAATTATTTTTTTCAAAATCTCACCCCAAGAGGAAATAAGTGGTATGGTTGTAAAATACCAAATTTCTTCATGTATAAGTAGCCTCCCTGTATATGAAGCTCCGTAATTTTGGGGCACAAAATTTGGGAAAATGATAACAAATGTGAATAAACAGGAAATTCAAGTAAAATTACAACAACCACTATATAAGACGCACCCAGTTTTCAAACCCCACATTTCTAAAAATGATGAGTTTTATACATCGGAATATATGGATAGAACCTCCAAATGTCTCTGTGAACATTTCTTTTTTTCTTTTTTCTTTATTTTTTACAGAGACATAGAGAGAGTCAGAGAGAGGGATAGATAGGGACAGACAGACAGGAATGGAGAGAATTTTTTATTATGTGCCAGGTCACAGATCAATCATCAATTTTTCGTTGGGACACCTTAGTTGTTTATTGACTGCTCTCTCATATGTGCCTTGACCAGGGGGCTGCATCTGACTGAGTTACCCCTTGCTCAAGCCAGCGACCTTGGGCTCAAGCTGATGAGCTTTGCTAAAACAAAATGAGCCCACACTCAAGCTCGCGAACTTGGATCTCAAATCTGGGTACTGCGCATTCCAGTCAAATGCTGTACCCACTGTGCCACTGCCTTGTCAGTCTGTGAACATGGTTTTTCTTTTACATTTTCTGGATTTTATTTAGTATTCTGGTTCATAGTATGGGTAGAAAGGCTGTGTATTTTAAGGTTTTTCTTCTAAAATGTATTCATCACAACATGTTTCTATACATTTTTTTAATGTAATCCTTATTTTCATTAATTTTCAACTATTTTGTAACTTGAATTGTGAGATTGAGGGGGTGGTTATTTTGGAGTGATTTCATAACTAAAAAAAGGGATTTTTAGTTAGTTTCTATGAATTATTACTAGATTAAGTATAATGACAACAAGAAACATGCTGTATATGATTTCAAAGGTTTGAGTTAGTTGAAACTTGCCTGAGTGAAGATACAGGAATGTGTGTGGTAAATGTTTTCCAAGTGCGCTTTTCTGCTGCCACCTCGTGTACACCTTGGGAATACCAGCTCAGAGTAGTTCACCTGAGAAAATCCAGCAGTTGGCTGTTGGGCGTTATCTATCAATGTTGAATCCCAGGCTATCTAGAAGATACTTTTATAACTTGTAAATATAAGGTTGTTCTACTTACTGTTTGCTACCTGTTTCAACATGAACTGTAGTGTAAGCAAGAGATATACTTGATATCATTTCAATCCTCTGAAGTTTGCTGGAACTTGCTCCATAGCACATACAATAATGGTCTCTGTTACATGTGCTTCTCTGCTGCCACCTCGTTTGAATCTTGGGAATCACGCTTCAGTACAGGTCCCAAAAAAAGTTTTGGTACATAAGATTGTCTACAACCATTGATTCCAATTAGCTGGTTCTGTGAAGATTTTGTGTATCCTTAGTGGTTTGTTTTCTGGGAATCTATCATTTCATCTTGTTTTTCTTCTTTCCTTACAGCCATGCTTTCATAAAGCCTTTGAAAGTGCCCATCATATACCAGGCACTGTGCTAAGAACTCATGTCCCTGCACTCAGTCACTTTCCATTCTACTATTTTTACATCTGTCTTTGGAACTTCTTTCATTTAAATCTACTTAATGTATTGTAAAATATGATGTGCTTTGATTTGACAAGTATATTGAATTTTAACAGCCCTTTTATTATAAAAACGGTATTCTTATTGCAGAAGTGCAAAAAAATGATAAGAGAAACAAAACAACAAATTTTCATACATAGATATCAACTCTTAATTTATGCCATTTTCTTTCCATATTCTTTGTGTACGAATTATATTTCTCTATGTATATGTACTCAGGTACAGTGGTTGCATGTACATCTGTGTGCATAGATGTGCATTGCACATGAGCATATCTCTCTGTTTCAATAGTGTCTGTCATTTGTGGATATATGTGTATGTATGCAAATGAGTATTTATTCTCTCTTTCAGTAAAAACTTATTGGAGAGAAAAAGATGGCAGCGGAGTAGGCAGATGTACAGACGCCCAGCTCTCACCACCAAACTGGAATACAAATCAATTTAGGAAAAATCAGCATGAAAAACCAACTCTGAACTGCAAGAACTGCTCTCAAAAACCAAGGAGCAAAGAGGAAATCACAGAAATCCTGGTAGGGAGCCCCTGAACCTCCTCTGCTTGCTGGAACAGAGGGGTGGGGAGGGGCTGAGAGCCCAGAGAGGATCTCGGAGGGAGGGGAGCAGAAACTACTGCTCACAGCCACTTGCCTGGCGACCAGGGAGTGAGGTGCTTTGAAAGGACCAGCTTATCTCCCAGGTGGAGAGGACAGGGAGAGGGACAGACTGTGAGGGGATAAGGAATGCAGGAGAGGAGCTAAAAGGGCTGACTCATCGTGCTGGAGGTGGCCATAGCTGGGGGAGAGACTGAACCTTTCACAAAACAGAGCTGAAGTGCTTCCGGATCAGAGACCTCTGGATATCTCTCCAGCTCCAATCAGCGCAACAAGACACAGATGAAAACAAGAAGTGGGGAGGAGGGGCAGTAACTCAGGTCTCCATGGAGATCTGAGCTACACCTCCCTCTACTGAAGCTGAGAAAACACCCTGCCCCCAGAGAGTCTAGCTGGCTAAAGAGGCCTTCAGAGTCTCAGGTTACACCCACCGCATTCCTGGATACAGTTTCAAGGAAGCCCCCTCTTGAGATCAGTAAACAAGACTATCACCTGTTAAGAAAACAAACAAATCAAGACTTCAAAGCTGCCCAAATCCGAAAGTGGATTACAGATAACAGCTGATACCAACCCAAGAAGACCTAGAAATAACACAACTGAAAACTGGAGGCAGACAACACCAAGCCTAGACTCAACCAACTCTACAAATAAAACAAACAAACAAAAAAAAGAGGATGAGAAGACAAAGGAGTGCAATCCAAATGAAACCACAAGAGACACCTTTGAGAGATGAACTGAGTGATATGGAAATAATCAAACTTCCAGATGCGGAGTTCAAAATAATGATTGTAAGGATGCTTAGGGATCTTAGAACAACAATGGAGGGGCAGTTTGAAAACCTAAATAAAGAAATAGCAAGTATAAAAAAGAATCAGTTGGAGACGACAAATACAATATCAGAAATAAAGACCACAATGGAAGGAATTAAAAACAGGATAGATAGAGCAGAGGATCGAATCAGCGAGTTAGAGGACAACTGGAATGAAGGCATGAAAGCAGAGAAGAAAAGAGAAAAAAGACTCAAAAAGTCAGAGGAAACTCTTAGAGAGCTCTGTGACAACATGAAGAGAAATAACATCCGCATCATAGGGGTTCCTGAAGAAGAAGAAAAAGAACAAGGGATAGAGACTTTGTTCAATCATATCATAGCTGAAAACTTCCCTAAATTAATGCAAGAGAAACTCTCACAAATCCAAGAAGCACAGAGGACTCCATTAAAGAGAAACCCAAAGAAACCTACACCAAGACACATCATAATTAAAATACCAAAGCTAAGTGATAAAGAGAAAATATTAAAAGCTGCAAGAGAAAAAAAAGTTATCACCTACAAAGGAGCCCCCATAAGGATGACATCTGACTTCTCAACAGAAACACTTGAGGCCAGAAGGGAATGGCAAGAAATATTCAAAGTAATGCAGAACAAGAACCTACAACCAAGACTACTTTATCCAGTAAGGCTATTGTTTAAAATCGAAGGAGAAATAAAAAGCTTCCCAGACAAAAAACAACTCAAGGAATTCATTACAACCAAACCAATGCTGCAGGAAATATTAAGGGGCCTGGTGTAAACATATCAAAGTGGGAAAAGAATACAAAAAAAAAAAAAAAAAGGAATATACCTTTAAAGAAGAAAATGGCAATAAACAACTACATATCAATAATAACCTTAAATGTAAATGGATGAAATGATCCAATCAAAAGACATAGGGTAGCTGCGTGGATAAGAAAACAGGACCCATACATATGTTGTCTACAAGAGACACACCTTCGAACAAAAGACACACATAGTTTGAAGGTAAAAGGATGGAAAAAAACATTTCATGCAAACGGAAATGAAAAGAAAGCTGGGGTAGCAATACTTATATCAGACAAATTGGACTTTAAAACAAAGGATATAGTAAGAGATAAAGAAGGCCACTACATAATGATAAAGGGAGTAATCCAACAGGAAGATATGACTATTATAAATATCTATGCACCTAATATAGGAGCACCTAAATATATAAAGCAGACTTTGATGGATTTAAAGGGCAAGATCAACAGCAATACTATAATAGTAGGGGATTTCAATACCCCACTAACATCATTAGATAGATCCTCAAGAAAGAAAATTAACAAAGAAACAGCAGACTTAAAGGACATATTAGATCAACTCAATTTAATAGATATCTTCAGAACCTTTCACCCTAAAGCAGCAGAATATACATTCTTTTTTTTTTTTAAATATTTTATTTATTGATTTTTAGAGAGAGGGGAGAGAGAAAGAGAGAGAGAGAGGGAGAGAAAGGGGAGGAGCAGGAAGCATCAACTCCCATATGTGCCTTGACCAGGCAAGCCCAGGGTTTCGAACCGGCAACCTCAGTGTTCCAGGTCGACGCCTTATCCCACTGCGCCACCACAGGTCAGGCCAGAATATACATTCTTTTCCAGTGCTCTTGGTACATTCTCTAGGATAGACCACATGTTAGGGCACAAAAGTGCTCTCAACAAATTTAAGAAGACTGAAATCGTATCAAGCACTTTCTCCGATCACAACGGCATGAAACTAGAAATGAATCACAACAGAAAAGCTCAAAAATTCTCAAACATATGGAAACTAAATAGCAGGTTGTTAAATAATGAATGGATTAAGAATGAGATCAAAGAAGAAATAAAAAAATTCCTAGAAACGAATGACAATGAGCATACAACAACTCAAAATTTATGGGACACAGCGAAAGCAGTGCTGAGAGGGAAGTTCATAGCACTACAGGCACACTTTCAGAAGCTAGAAAAAGCTCAAATAAACAACTTAACCCTGCATCTAAAAGAATTAGAAAAAGAACAGCAAGTAAAGCCCAAATGTAGTAGAAGGAAGGAAATAATAAAGATCAGAGCAGAAATAAATGACATAGAGGCTAAAGAAACAATACAGAAGATCAATGAAACTAGGAGCTGGTTCTTTGAAAAGGTAAACAAGATTGATGAACCTTTAACTAGACTCACCAAGAAAAAGAGAGAGAGGACTCAAATAAATAAAATTAGAAATGAGAGAGGAGAAATAACAACTGACATAACAGAAATATAAAATATTATAAGAAAATACTATGAAGAACTGTATGCCAAAAAACTAGACAACCTAGATGAAATGGACAAATTCCTTGAAACATACAATCTTCCAAAAATCAATCTGGAAGAATCAGAAAACCTAAACAGACCGATTACAACAAAAGAGATCGAAACAGTTATCAAAAAACTCCCAACAAAGAAAAGTCCAGGGCCCGATGGCTTCAAAACAGAATTCTACCAAATATTCAAAGAAGAACTAACTCCTATCCTTCTCAAACTATTTCAAAAAATTCAAGAGGAAGGAAGACTTCCAAGCTCCTTTTATGAGGCGAGCATAATTCTGATTCCAAAACCAGGTAAAGACAACACAAAGAAAGAAAATTATAGGCCAATATCTCTGATGAATATAGATGCTAAAATCTTCAACAAAATATTAGCAAACCAGATCCAACAATATATGGAAAAAATCATACACCATGATCAAGTGGGATTTATTCTGGGGAGGCAAGGATGGTACAATATTCGTAAATCAATCAATGTGATTCATCACATAAACAAAATGAAGCACAAAAACCATATGATAATTTCAATAGATGCAGAAAAAGCATTTGATAAAATCCAGCACCCATTCATGATCAAAATTCTCAGCAAAGTGGGAATACAGGGAACATACCTCAACATGATAAAAGCCATCTATGAGAAACCCACAGCCAACATCATACTCAATGGGCAAAAATTAAAAGCAATACCCTTAAGATCAGGAACAAGGCAGGGGTGCCCCCTTTCACCACTCTTATTTAACATGGTCCTGGAAGTCCTAGCCACAGCTATCAGACAAGAAGAAGAAATAAAAGGAATTCAAGTGGGAAAAGAAGAAGTAAAACTATCATTATTTGCAGATGATATGATATTGTATATAGAAAACCCTAAAGTCTCAGTCAAAAAGCTACTGGACCTGATAAATGAATTCAGCAAAGTGGCAGGATATAAAATCAATACTCAGAAATCAGAGGCATTTTTATACACCAACAATGAACAGTCAGAAAGAGAAATTAAGGAAACAATCCCCTTCACAATTACAACAAAAAAAATAAAGTACCTAGGAATAAACTTAACCAAGGAGACTAAAGACTTGTACTCGGAAAATTACAAAGCATTGATAAAAGAAATCAAGGAAGATACAAACAAATGGAAGCATATACCGTGCTCATGGTTAGGAAGAATAAACATCATTAAAATGTCTATATTACCCAAAGCAATCTATAAATTCAATGCAATACCAATTAAAGTACCAATGACATACTTCAAAGATATAGAACACATATTCCAAAAATTTATATGGAACCAAAAGAGAACACGAATAGCCTCAGCAATCTTAAAAAAGAAGAATAAAGTGGGAGGTATCACACTTCCTGATATCAAGTTATACTACAAGGCCATTGTACTCAAAACAGCCTGGTACTGGCATAAGAACAGGCATATAGATCAATGGAACAGAACAGAGAACCCAGAAATAAACCCACAGTTCTATGGACAACTGATATTTGACAAAGGAGGCAAGGAAATGCAATGGAGTAAAGACAGCCTCTTTAACAAATGGTGTTGGGAAAATTGGACAGCTACCTGCAAAAAAAATGAAACTAGATCACCAGCTTACACCACTCACAAAAATAAACTCAAAATGGATAAAAGACTTAAATGTAGGCCGTGAAACCATAAGCATCTTAGAAGAAAACATAGGCAGTAAGCTCTCCGACATCTCTCAGAGCAATATATTGGCTGATTTATCTCCATGGGGAAGTGAAATAAAAGACAGGATAAACAAATGGGGCTATATCAAACTAAAAAGCTTTTGCACAGCTAAAGACAACAAGAACAGAATAAAAAGACAAACTACACAATGGGAGAACATATTTGACAATATGTCTGATAAGGGGTTAATAACCAAAATTTATAAAGAACTCATAAATCTCAACATAATTTGATGACAAAATAACCTAGACATGTTTTCTTTGAATATATGTACCCTGATTTATTAATGTCATCCCATTACCATTAATAAAAATTTATTAAAAAAAAAAAAAAAAAAAAAAGAACTCATAAATCTCAACACCAGGAAGACAAACAATCCAATCCAAAAATGGGCAAAAGAGATGATAGACACTTCTCCAAAGAGGATATACTGATGGCCAACAGGCATATGAAAAAATGCTCAACATCACTAATCATTAGAGAAATGCAAATTAAAACCACAATGAGATATCACCTCACACCAGTCAGAACGGCGCTCATCAACAAAACAACACAGAATAAGTGCTGGCGAGGATGTGGAGAAAAGGGAACCCTCCTGCACTGCTGGTGGGAATGCAGACTGGTGCAGCCACTGTGGAAAACAGTATGGAGATTCCTCAAGAAATTAAAAATCTAACTGCCTTTTGACCCAGCTATCCCACTTTTAGGAATATACCCCAAGGACACCATAGAAAAGGAGAAATGCACTCCCATGTTTGTGGCAGCATTGTTCACAATAGCGAAGATCTGGAAACAACCCAAGTGTCCGTCAGAGGACGAGTGGATTAAAAAGCTTTGGTACATATATACTATGGAGTACTACTCAGCCATAAGAAATGATGACATCGGATCCTTTACAATAACATGGATGGACCTTGATAACATTATACGGAGTGAAATAAGTAAATCAGAAAAAAAACTAAGAACTACATGAATCCATACATAGAAGGGACATAAAAATGAGACTCAGAGACATGAACAAGAATGTGATGGCAACAGGGGTGGAGGGTGGGGGTTGGGGGGAGGGGGGATGGGGTGAAGAAAGAGAGAGGGGTTGGGGGAGGGGAGGGGCACAAAGAAAACCAGATAGAAGGTGACAGAAGATAATTTAACTTTGGGGGAGGGGTATACAGCACAATCAAATGTCAAAATAATCTAGAGATGTTTTATCTCAACATATGTACTCTGATTTATCAATGTCACTGCATTAAATTTAATAAAAAAAAACTTATTGTATTTTTATTATATGATGCCAGGCACTATGCTCGACACTGGTTGCCTATATTGAAAGAGACAGACTCACTTTCTGTGTTTATGAATATGACACTGTCATGGAGTAGACAGAGGAAGGAAAAACATACATAAAAAATCATAAGTTGTGACAAACACTGGATTTGGTAGTGCAATATCTTTGGTCTCAGTTGTGATTGATCGTGGCATGGATAAGTATATCAGTTTCTCAGAGGCAGAGCTGAGACATAAGTCTCGGTTCTTCAGCAATGCGTGATCTCAGCTATAAAACTGAGAAAATTTACAAGCGATGAATCAAAGACCCTGGGAGGTGTTCTGTGACCAAAAGAACCTAACTTGTAAGTGCTGACCCAGGCTCAGATAAATTCTAAAAAACAAAACTTAGGTTTCTCAGTCTGGACTGCTGCCACACACAAGAAAAAGTGCATGTTAGGAAAGGTGTCAATTCCTGCTCAACAATCAGAAATACTGTTTGTGCCCCTGATTGTCAAGAGCATAGAAAAGTCTTCTGGTGTTGTCACCACAGCAGAATAGATTATTATTTTATTTTTTAATTGCCTCAGGTTTTCTCTAGTAATTTTGTCGCCCAAGAGACAATGGCTTGCTTACACCAGAGAGCTCAGTATTTAGAGCATTACACCCATACAATAATGACATAGGTTTGGTCCTGGTTCAAGGCACTTGCAGAAAAAGATTGATGTTTCTGACTATCTGTCTGTCTTTTCCTCCCCACTTCCTACCTCTAACATTAATAATTAAATAAAAGAAAAAATGACAATGGCTATTTTTTTATTGATTTTGCAGCTTAAATTTCATAGAGGAATAAATTATATTTTTCAAAATCTCAATACAAGAGGATATAGGTAGGAAGGTTGTATGCCTCCGTGTAGAAAACACACCTTCAATTTCGGGCACAAAATTTGAGAAAATGATAACAAATGTGAAGAAATATGAAATGCAAGTAAAAAATACTACAACCACTGTATAAGACGCACCCAGTTTTCAAAGCCCATATTTTTCAAAAAAGATGAGTCTTAAACGAGGGGAAATATGGTATGCACCCACCGAATGTCTCTGTGAACCTTATATTTCTTTCTTTCTCTTCTTTTCTTTTGTTTTAACAGAGACAGGGAGAGAGTCAGACAGAGGAATAGATACGGACACACAGACAGGAATGTAAATATTTTTTTTTATTATGTGCCAGATCACAGATCAATCATCAGTTTTTTGTTGTGACACCTTAGTTGTTCATTGATTGCTTTCTCATTGTGCCTTGACCAGGGAACTACAGCTGACCGAGTGACCCCTTTCTCGAGCCAGTGAGCCCATTGGGCTAAAGCTGGTGAGCATTGCTAAAACCAGATAAGCCCACGCTCAAGCTGGTGACCTTGGGATCTCAAACTTGGGTCCTCTGCATTCCAGTCAAATGCTCTATCCACTGCGCCACCGCCTGCTCAGTCTGTGAAAATTTTTTTCTTTTATATTCTCTGGACTTTGTCTAGTATCCTGTTTCATAATATGATTGGAAAGGCTGTGTATTTTAAGGTTGTTTTTCCACTAAAATGTATTCATCACAACATTTTCCCGTAGGTTTTCTTATGTAGTTTTTATTTCCATTAAATTTAAAGTATTTTGTAACTTGAATTTTGATTTTGAGTGGGGGTTATTTAGGAGTGAATGTCTTAACTTAAAACGAAAGGTTTTTTAGTTAGCTTTTATTACTGATTTCTAGAGTAAGTGTAATGACAACAAGAAACATATCATTTCAATGGTCTGAGGTAGTTGAAACTTGCTTGCAAGAAAATACAGGATTTTCTGTGGGAAATGTTTTCCAAGTGTGCTTCTCTGCTGCCACCTTGTGTGCACTTTGGGAATAACAGCTCAGAGCAGTTCACCAGGAATAATAGAAAAGTTGGGTGCTGTGTGTTATCAATCAATGTTGAAACCAAGACTATTTAAAAGATACTTTTATAACTTGTAAATATAAGGAATTTCTAGTTACTGTTTGCTACTTGTTTCAATGTTAACTGTAGTGAAAGCAACAGACATACTTGATATCATTTCAATCCTATGAAGTTTGCTGAAACTTGCTGCATAGCACATACAATAATGGTCTCTGTTACATGTGCTTTTCTGCTGCCACCTCGTGTGCATCTTGGGAATCATGCCTCAGTACAGATCCAAAGGAAAGGAATGGTAGAGAGGATTGTCTACAAACATTGATTCCAATTTGCCGTTTCTGTACAGTTTTTGTGTATTCTTAGTGATTTGATTTCTGGGAATCTACCGGTTCATCTTGTTTTTCTGCTTTTTTTCCAGCAATGCTTTCATAAAGCCTCTGAATGTTCCCATCATGTACCAGGCACTGTGCTAGGAACTGCATGAGTAGTTGCTGCATCAAAGTTTTCCAAATCTACTATTTTTACATCTGTCTTTTGAACTCTTTTATTTAAATCTTCTTAAAGTATTGTAAAATAGGATGTGCTTTGATATGACAAGTATGTTGAATTTAACTGCTTTTTTATTATAAAAACTGTATTCTTATTGCAGAAGTGCAAGTAGAAATGATAAGAAAACAAAACAACAAATTTTCATACAGAGATAACTACTGGTAATATTATGACATTATCTTTCCATATTCTTAGTGTACCTATTATATTTCTCTATCTATACATATTAAGGTACATTGGATGTGCATACATCTGTGTGCATAGAGGTGCATTGCACATGAGCATATCTCTGTGTGTCCACAGTGTCTATCATTTGTGGATACCTGTGTATGTATGCAAATTACTATTTATTCTTTCAGTCGTTAAACACTTATTGTATTTCTATTATGTGCCAGGCACAGTGCTTGACACTGGTTGCCTATAGTGAAAGAGACAGACTCACTTTCTGTCTTTATGAATAATACACTGTCATGCTGTAGACAGAGGAAGAAAAAATATACATAAATAAAATAATTATAAGTTGTGACATGCACTGGATATGGTAGTACAATTGGTTTTTCCCAGTTTTTTTTTTATCGTGGCGACGTTCGATATATCAGTTTCTCGAAAGGCAGAGCTGAGTCATAAGTCTCAGTTCATCAGCAATGAATGTTCTCAGCTATAAAACTGAGAAAATTCTCAAGTGCTGAAACAAAGACCCTGGGAGGTGTTCTGTGACCAAAAGAACCTAGCTTATTAGTGGTGACCCAGGCTCAGAAAAATTCTGATGTCCAAAGCTTAGGAGGTCTCTCAGTCTGGACTGCTGCAACAGCACAAGAAAAAAGTACATGTTAGGAAAGGGGTCACATCGTGGTAAACAATCAGATATATTGTTTATGCCCCTGACTGTCAAGAGCAAAGAAAAGTCTTCTGGTGTTGTCACCACAGCAGACTGTTTTACTTTTTAATTACCTCAGGTTTACTCTAGTAATTTTTTCTCTTAAAGACAATGGCTTGCTCTCACCAGAGAGCTAAGTAGATAGAGCATCACACCCATAAACTAATGTCATAGGTTTGCTCCTGGTTCAAGACACATACAGAAACACATTGATGTTTCTGACTATCTGTCTGTCTTTTTCCCCCCACTTCCTCCCTCTAACATTAATAACTAAATAAAAGAAAAATGACAATGGCTATCTTTTGTTCTTTTTGCAGCTTAAATTGCTTAGAGGAATGAATTATTTTTTTCAAAATCTCACCCCAAGAGGAAATAAGTGGTAAAGTTGTAAAGTACCATATTTCCCCTTGTAGCCTCCTGGTATAAGAAGTACCATAATATTGGGGCACAAAATTTGGAAAAATGATAACAAATGCAAAGAAACAGGAAATGCAAGTAAAAATACAACAACCACTGTATAAGATGCACCCAGTTTTCAAACCCCACATTTTTCAAAATGATGAGTTTTATACATAGTAAAATATGGATAGAACCTCCAAATGTCTCTGTGAACATTTCTTTCTTTCTTTTTCTTTCTTTTTTACAGAGTCATACAGAGAGTGGAGAGAGGGATAGATAGGGACAGACAGACAGGAATGGAGAGAATTTTTTATTATGTGCCAGGTCACAGACCAATCATCAGTTTATTCATGGGACACCTTAGTTGTTTATTGACTGCTCTCTCATATGTGCCTTGACCAGGGGGCTACAGCTGACCGAGTGACCCCTTGCTCAAGCCAGGGACCTTGGGCTCAAGCTGTTGAGCTTTGCTAAAACAAGATGAGCCCACACTCAAGCTCGCGACCTTGGGATCTCAAATCTGGGTACTGCGCATTCCAGTCAAATGCTCTACCCACTGCGCCACTGCCTTGTCAGTCTGTGAACATGGTTTTTCTTTTACATTCTCTGAATTTTATTTAGTATCCTGGTTCATAGTATGGGTGGAAAGGCTGTGTATTTTAAGGTTTTCTTCCACTAAAATGTATTCATCACAACATGTTTCCATAGATTTTTTAATGTAATCTTTATTTTTTTATTTTTATTTTTTGCATTTTTCTGAACCTGGAAACAGGGAGAGACAGTCAGACAGACTCCCGCATGTGCCCGACCGGAATCCACCCGGCACACCCACCAGGGGCGACACTCTGCCCACCAGGGGGCGATGCTCTGCCCATCCTGTGCGTCGCCATGTTGTGACCAGAGCCACTCTAGCGCCTGAGGCAGAGGCCACAGAGCCATCCCCAGCGCCCGGGCCATTTTTGCTCCAATGGAGCCTTGGCTGCGGGAGGGGAAGAGAGAGACAGAGAGGAAGGCGCGGCGGAGGGGTGGAGAAGCAAATGGGCGCTTCTCCTGTGTGCCCTGGCCGGGAATCGTACCCGGGTCCTCCGCACGCTAGGCCGACTCTCTACCGTTGAGCCAACCGGCCAGGGCTATGTAACCTTTATTTTCATTAATTTTAAAGTATTTCATAACTTGAATTGTGAGTTAGAGGGGTGTTATTTAGGAGTGAATTTCTTAATTTAAAAAAGAAAGGGCTTCTTAGTTAGTTTCTATGAATGATTACTAGATTAAGTATAATGACAACAAGAAACATGCTTTATATGATTTCAAAGGTTCGAGGTAGTTGAAACTTGCCTGAAAGAGCATACAGAAATGTGTGTGGTAAATGTTTTCCAAGTGCGCTTCTCTGCTGCCACCTCCTGTGCACCTCGGGAATACCAGCTCAGAGCAGTTCACCTGAGAAAATCCAGCAGTTGGCTGTTGAGCGTTATCTATCAATGTTGAATCCCAGTCTATCTAGAAGATACTTTTATAACTTGTAAATATAAGGATGTTCTACTTACTGTTTGCTACCTGTTTTAACATGAACTGTAGTGTAAGCAAGAGATATACTTGATATCATTTCAATTCTCTGAAGTTTGCTGGAACTTGCTCCATAGCACATACAATAATGGTCTCTGTTACATGTGCTTCTCTGCTGCCACCTCGTTTGCATCTTGGGAATCACGCTTCAGTACAGGTCCAAAGGAAAGTTTTGGTAGATAAGATTGTCTACCACTGTTGATTCCAATTAGGTGGTTCTGTGAAGATTTTGTGTATCCTTAGTAGTGTGTTTTCTGGGAGTCTATCATTTCATCTTGTTTTTCTTCTTTCCTTACAGCCATTCTTCCATAAAGCCTTTGGAAGAGCCCATCATATACAAGGCACTGTGCTAAGAACTCATGTTCCTGCACTCAGTCACTTCCCATTCTACTATGTTACATCTGTCTATGGAACTTCTTTCATTTACATCTACTTAATGTATTATAAAATATGATGTGCAGTGATTAACAAGTATATTGAATTTTAACAGCCCTTTTTTAATGAAAATGGTGTTCTTATTGCAGAAGTGCAAAAAATGATAGGAGAAACAAAACAAAAAATTTTCATACATAGATGTCGACATTTAATTTATACCATTTTCTTTCGATATTCTTTGTGTACCAATTATATCTCTCTATGTATATGTACTCAGGTACATTGGGTGCATGTACCCAATGTGTGCATAGATGTGCATTGCACATGAGCATACCTCTCTGTTTCAATAGTGTCTGTCATTTGTGGATATATGTGTATGTATGCAAATGACTATTTATTCACCCTTTCAGTAAAAACTTATTGTATTTTTATTATATGATGCCAGGCGCTACGCTCAACACTGGTTGCCTATATTGAATGTGACAGACTCACTTTCTGTCTTTATGGATATTACACTGTCATGGAGTAGACAGAGGCAGATAAAATATACATAAAAAACCATAAGTTGTGACAAACACTGGATTTGGTAGTGCAATATCTTTGGTCCCAGTTGTGATTGATCGTGGCAAGGTTAAGTATATCAGTTTCTCAGAAGGCAGAGTTTCGGTTCTTCAGCAATGCGTGATCTCAGCTATAAAACTCGGAAAACTTACAAGTGATGAAACAAAGAACCTGGGAGGTGTTCTGTGACCAAAAGAACCTAACTTGTAAGTGCTGACCCAGGCTCAGATAAAATCTGAAAAGCAAAGCTTAGGAGGTTTCTCAGTCTTGACTGCTGCCACGACACAAGGAGAAGTGCATGTTAGAAAAGGTGTCAATTCCTGCTCAACAATCAGAAATACTGTTTGTGCCCCTGACTGTCAAGAGCTTAGAAAATTCTTCTGGTGTTGTCACCACTGAGGATTAAATTATTATTTCATTTTTTAATTGCCTCAGGTTTTCTCTAGTAATTTTGTTCCCCAAGAGACAATGGCTTGCTTACACCAGAGGGCTCAGTAGTTAGAGCATCACACCTATACAGTAATATCATAGATTTGGTCCTGGTTCAAGGCACATACAGAAACAGATTGATGTTTCTGACTATCTGTATGTCTTTTTCTCCCCCACTTCCTCCCTCTAACATTAACAATTAAATAAAAGAAAAAATGACAATGGCTATTTTTTTGTTGTTTTTGCAGCTTAAATTGCATTGAGGAATGAATTATGTTTTTCAAAATCTCACCACAAGAGGAACTAGGTAGGAAGGTTGTAAAGTACCATATTTCCCATGCATAATATGCCTCCATGTAGAAGACGCACCTTCATTTTTGGGCACAAAATTTGAGAAAATGAAAACAAAAGTGAAGAAACATGAAATGCAAGTAAAAAAATACTACAACCACTGTATAAGACGCATCCAGTTTTCAAACCCCACATTTTTCAAAAAAGATGAGTCTTAAACGAGGGGAAATATGGTATACACACGACGAATGTCTCTGTGAACCTTTTATTTCTTTCTTTCTCTTCATTTCTTTTGTTTTAACAGAGACAGGGAGAGAGACAGACAGAGGGATAGATAGAAACACACAGACAAGAATGTAAAGATTTTTTTTTTGTTATGTGCCAGGTCACAGATCAATCATCAGTTTTTTGTTGTGACACCTTAGTTGTTCATTGACTGCTCTCCCATTGTGCCTTGACCAGGAAACTACAGCTGACCGAGTGACCCCTTGCTTGAGTCAGTGAGCCCATTGGGCTAAAGCTGGTGAGCTTTGCTCAAACCAGATAAGCCCACACTCAAGCTGGTGACCTTGGAATCTCAAACCTGGGTCCTCCGCATTCCAGTCAAATGCTCTATCCACTGCGCCACCGCCTGTTGAGTCAGAGAAAATTTTCTTTTTTTACTTTCTCTGGACTTTGTCTAGTATCCTGTTTCATAGTATCATTGGAAAGGCTGTGTATTTTAAGGTTTTTTTCCCACTAAAATGTATTCATCACAACATTTTCCATAAGATTTTTTATATAGTTTTTATTTCCATTAAGTTTAAAGTATTTTGTAACTTGAATTTTGATTTTGAGTGGGGTTATTTAGGAGTGAATTTCTTAACTTAAAAACGGAAGGGTTTTTTAGTTAGTTTTTATTACTGATTTCTAGAGTAAGTGTAATGACAACAAGAAACATGTTTTATATCATTTCAATGGTTTGAGGTAGTTGAAACTTGCTTGAAAGAAAATACACGATTTTCTGTGGGAAATGTTTTCCAAGTGCGCTTCTCTGCTGCCACCTTGTGTGCACCTTGGGAATAACAGCTCAGAGCAGTTCACCTGGAACAATACAAAAGTTGGGTGCTGTGCGTTATCTATCAATGTTGAAACCAAGACTATTTAGTAGATACTTTTATAACTTGTAAATATAAGGAAAGTCTAGTTACTGTTTGCTACTTGTTTCAACGTTAAATGTAGTGAAAGCAGTAAACATACTTGATTTCATTTCAATCCTCTGAAGTTTGCTGAAACTTGCTGCAAAGCAAATGTCTCTGTTACATGTGCTTCTCTGCTGCCACCTCGTGTGCATCTTGGAAATCATGCCTCAGTACAGATCCAAAGGAAAGGAATGGTAGAGAGAATTCTCTACAAACATTGATTCCAATTTGCCGTTTCTGTACAGTTTTTGTGTATTCTTAGTGATTTGATTTCTGGGAATCTATCAATTCATCTTGTTTTACTTTTTTACTTCCAGCAATGCTTTTATAAAGCCTTTGAATGTTCCCATCATATACTAGGCACAGTGCTAGGATCTGCATCAGTAGTTGCTGCACTCAAAGTTTTCAGATCTACTATTTTTACTTCTGTGTTTTGAACTCCTTTATTTAAATCTTCTTAAAGTATTGTAAAATAGGATGTGCTTTGATTAGACAAGTATGTTGAATTTAACTGCTTTTTTATTATAAAAACTGTATTCTTATTGCAGAAGTGCAAGAAAATATGATAAGAAAACAAAACAACAAATTTTCCTACAGAGATAACTACTGTTAATATTATGACATTATCTTTCCATATTCTTAGTGTACCTATTATATTTCTCTATCTATGTCGGGAGCCGATCAACAACTGCTGGCTGACAAGGTCACAGCAGAAGAAGACCCACAACTGCTGGCTGACAAGGTCACAGCAGGAGAAGACCCACAACTGCTGATTGACAAAGTCACAGCAGAGAAGACCAATGGCTGCGGGTTGACGAAGTCACCCAAAGGAGAGACACAACAATACTTCCCCCTTTGACTTTTTGAATTAATCTGGCCTTATATCCCCCCTTTTCTGGGTGTGTGTTATTATTTATGGCACAGGGATAATAGTACCGTGCTTTCCCTGTAGATTCATAGTAATTCCTTTGGAAATGAGACAGAGGGTGTGAGTTCCACAGAAAAGTCTGTAAGCCCCTTGAGCTGGGCTCATAGACATAAAAGGCTGGCTATGATATCCCTCGTAAAGGGTTAAGTTTGTAGGAGAATTTCTTCTTAATCATGTTAGAAAGAATAGATTGTGACTTGTGAATGGGTAGGAAGCAGTGGCTGTGCACAGAGTGCCTTTCGGCCTTCACTTAATTCAACATTTATCCTCCCTAGCCTTTTCATGTGATAGAGTAGAGAAACATTCCTTTCTTCTTGCTTATTTGATCTGCAGATAGTGGTACACTCTGAGAAGAATAGAATTAGAACTTAACTAGTGTTTAAATATAATAAATAAGTAATATTTGACTAGACAATAGTATCTTATATAAGGTATAGTAGAATGGTCCATTGTGTGGCCTAGGATGAGAGCGCAGTCGGCAAGAAAAGAATGTTTTACTAAGAGAATTGTTTTTCACTAAAGGCAATTGCTAGGCTTTCTCAATGAGATGTTCTCATGAGATTGACATACTTTCCAAGATTCTTTGATAATGAGAGGAATGTAGGGGAATCCATAGAAGTAATAACAGTTAATGTCTTCTGAAATTATGTTGCTACTAGGCTATCTTGCAAGTGCACTCTATATCTTTGGGTGAAAGCTATTCTTAATGTTATGTCAATTTCTTTATAGGCAAGCCTTTTAGAATCTTGTGAGAAAAAGTAGGACACTGCATAAACTCAAAGCCATTTACCTGAGCAAGTGGTGGTCCATTGTTAGTCCTTAATGATTTTGTCTGCTAATCTCTCTCTGCCCCTTGACTCACAACAGCAGTAAAGTTAGTTAACTATTAGTACTAATACCTTAAAAGCTTTTACCAATGTTGTTATCGCTATTCAAGTTATTTTGTATTTTGAATGATTTGCTACCTGGTTTGTGATTTATAGATATAAATTAACTGTTATCCGGAAACATGTAAACATAGTGAAACAAAAGCAATGATTAACTCCATGTAATTGTAACTCAGTGTGTGTGTATAAAAAGGGAGCTATACTAGCATTTGGCAGAGATGCCTGGCAATAAATGCTAACTAGAGAATAAAGAGAAAGAAAAGAATTCGGCTCTCTCACTCAATTTCGCCGACGCCGTCTCCTCCTGTGGGACTCCTGGATTCCCCTCCGGGGCTGGACCCTGGCATATCTATATGTACTAAGGTACATTGGGTGTGCATACATCTGTGTGCATAGATGTGCATTGCACATGAGCATATCTCTCTGTGTCCACATTGTCTATCATGTGTGGATACCTGTGTATGTATGCAAATTACTATTTACTCTTTCATTCATTAAACACTTATTGTAATTCTATTATGTGCCAGGCACTGTGCTTGACACTGGTTGCCTAGAGTGAAAGAGACAGACTCACTTTCTGTCTTCAATAGTAATACACTGTCATGCTGTAGACAGTGGAAGAAAAAATATACATAAATAAAATAATTATAAGTTGTGACAAGCACTGGATATGGTAGTGCAATGTGTTTTTCCCAGTTTTTATTGGTCGTGGCGACGTTTGGTATATCAGTTTCTTGAAAGGCAGAGCTGAGACATAAGTCTCAGTTCTTGAGCAATGCATATTCTCAGCTATAAAACTGAGAAAATTCTCAAGTGCTGAAACAAAGACCCTGGGAGGTGTTCTGTGACCAAAAGAACCTAGCTTGTTAGTGGTGACCCAGGCTCAGATAAATTCTGATATCCAAAGCTTAGGAGGTCTCTCAGTCTGGACTGCTGTAACAGCACAAGAAAAAAGTGCATGTTTGGAAAGTGGTCAGTCACATCAGGGTAAAAAATCAGAAATATTGTTTATGCCCCTGACTCTCAAGAGCAAAGAAAAGTCTTCTGGTGTTGTCACCACAGCAGACTAGATTATTGTTTTAATTTTTAATTACCTCAGTATTTCTCTAGTAATTTTTTTCCCCCTAAAAACAATGGCTTGCTTTCACCAGAGAGCTCAGAAGATAGAGCATCACACCCATACACTAATGTCATAGGTTTGTTCCTGGGTCTAGGCACATATAGAAACACATTGATGTTTCTGACTATCTGTCTGTCTGTTTTCCCCCTCTTTCTCCCTCTAACATTAATAACTAAATAAAAGAAAAATGACAATGGCTTTCTTTTGTACTTTTTGCAGCTTAAATTGCTTAGAGGAACGAATTATTTTTTTCAAAATCTCACCCCAAGAGGAAATAAGTGGTACGGTTGTAAAGTACCAAATTTCCCCATGTATAAGTAGCCTCCCTGTATAAGAAGCACCTTAATTTTGGGGCACAAAATTTGAGAAAATGATAACAAATGCGAATAAACAGGAAATGCAAGTAAAAATACGACAACCACTGTATAAGACACACCCAGTTTTCAAACCCCACATTTTTCAAAATGATGAGTTTTATTTATTCATAGTAAAATATGAATGGAACCTCCAAATGTCTCTGTGAACATTTCATTCTTTCTTTTTTTTTTCAGAGATATAGAGAGAGGGATAGATAGGGACAGACAGACAGGAATGGAGAGAATTTTTTATTATGTGCCAGGTCACAGATCAATCATCAGTTTTTCGTTGGGACACCTTATTTGTTCATTGACTGCTCTCCCATTGTGCCTTGACCAGGAAACTACAGCTGACCGAGTGACCCCTTGCTTGAGCCTGTGAGCCCATTGGGCTAAAGCTGGTGAGCTTTGCTAAAACCAGATAAGCCCACACTCAAGCTGGTGACCTTGGGATCTCAAACCTGGGTCCTCCGCATTCCAGTCAAATGTTCTATCCACTGCGCCACCGCCTGTTGAGTCAGAGAAAATTTTCTTTTTTTACTTTCTCTTTGGACTTTGTCTAGTATCCTGTTTCATAGTATCATTGGAAAGGCTGTGTATTTTAAGGTTTTTTTTCCACTAAAATGCATTCATCACATTTTTCCATAGGTTTTCTTATGTAGTTTTTATTTCCATTAAATTTAAAGTATTTTGTAACTTGAATTTTGATTTTGAGTGGGGGTTATTTAGGAGTGAATGTCTTAACTTAAAAAAGGAAGGTTTTTCAAGTTAGTTTTATTTCTGATTTCTAGAGTAAGTGTAATGACAACAAGAAACATGCTTTATATCATTTTAATGGTTTGAGGTAGTTGAAACTTGCTTGCAAGAAAATACAGGATTTTCTGTGGGAAATGTTTTCCAAGTGCGCTTCTCTGCTGCCACCTCGTGTGCACCTTGGGAATAACAGCTCAGATCAGTTCACCTGGAAAAATACAAAAGTTGGGTGCTCTGGGTTATCGACCCATGTTGAAACCAAGACTATTTATTTTATTTATTTATTTATTTTTTCATTTTTCTGAAGCTGGAAACAGGGAGAGACAGTCAGACAGACTCCCGCATGCGCCTGACCAGGATCCACCTGGTACGCCCACCATGGGGCGACGCTCTGCCCACCAGGGGGCGATGCTCTGTCCATCCTGGGCATCGCCATGTTGCGAACAGAGCCTCTCTAGCGCCTGGGGCAGAGGCCACAGAGCCATCCCCAGCGCCTGGGCCATCTTTGCTCCAATGGAGCCTCGGCTGCAGGAGGGGAAGAGAGAGACAGAGAGGGAAAGCGTGGCGGAGGGGTGGAGAAGCAAATGGGCGCTTCTCCTGTGTGCCCTGGCCAGGAATCGAACCCGGGTCCTCCACACGCTAGGCCGACGCTCTACCGCTGAGCCAACCGGCCAGGGCGAAACCAAGACTATTTAAAAGATACTTTTATAACTTGTAAATATAAGGAATTTCTAGTTACTGTTTGCTACTTGTTTCAACGTTAACTGTACTAAAAGCAGTAGACATACTTGATATCATTTCAATCCTCTGAAGTTTCACATGTCGACGGAAATGGCGCTGTGAGCAGCGAGTCCAATAGATCTCTTCAAAATCTCAACAAATTTATCAACTAGAAACAGAAAAATTTATCCTCGGAGCTTTCTGGAGTTCCACACACACTGAAAGTGCAAGGACAGTTATCACTTGAATCTGAGAGACAGGTCAGAGCTGATGGTGTGGAGGAAGCTAACTACTGCACGGACGTTCATTCAAGCCGAGGAGGGAGTATGCCTGTGGTGAGTCAACCCACGTGTGCAACTGCCTGCCCACACTCGGGGAGCGGCAGCCTGGGCGCTGCGAGCAGCCGCCGGCGAGCCGAGAAAAACCGCGCGAGCGCCCCGTGCCGCGGTCCGGTCGCAGAGCGAGCTCCCTTGCACCGCCAGTGTCCCCAGCGACCCGCGCACTGCAAGTGAGAATCCCCAGCCACCGGTGCCCAGAGCACCCCATTCGCTCACCCACACGCCCAGAGCACCCTACTTGCCCGCACACCCAGAGTGCCCCATTCTCCCGCGTGCCCAGTGCACCCCAGCCGCCAGCGGCAAGGCGAGCGGGAGGGGCGCCAAGGCTGTCTTCCCTAGTTGGGAGATTCTCTCCGTGGGCGGGGCACCTCACCCAGCCATTCAAGCTAACAATCAAGCGTTGGGGGAGGGGCGCGAGGGCAGCCTGAAATACTTTCTGGAGCACAGCTGTGGATCCAATCACTGAAATTAGCTTAACCCACGAAACCTGTGCACCCACGGGGCTCTAATTGATAAGATCTCTCTCAGTTCAGCGATCCAAGACAAGAAGCGTGATATTTTTTAGTGCCTCTCGCTAAAGGGGCGGGGGCAACTTCTGATTAACAGAGCCTCCATTTTCAGGGATATACGCTAACAAGAGGGACTTGGCAGATATTAAGATCTATACAGCAAGCAGCGACTAGTGCCTCTTCTTCCCAGCCAAAACAGGCTACAAAGTGTGGAAAGCCTGGGTTGAGTGGTCCAACTGAATGCTAGGCGCTGAATAGTCACCTTGACAACAATTGACTCCCAGCTCCGCCTGATTACGCTGGAGGCTCTGACTGCCAGAGCCTTACCCAGAGCCTTGCGCTGAGTGGGGATAGAGTGGGGATTTCCCAGCTCTTTGAGCCTCTTACTCCCCAGACAGAAGCAGTGGCAGCCTCATAGCTGGATCACCAGGCTGCTAATTCAGGAAGGGGAGACTAGGAGAGAGACTCCAGGAAAGCAAACTCTCTCATTGTTGGACCCTGCAAACGCCAACAAGCCTTGACTACCAGTGAGACTAAAGCCAATTATATGACTTTGCCATAGAATCCCATCAACTACAAATCCCTACCTAAGTGTGACACAGGGGCAGAGTCTGGGGTACAGAGTCACCGACCAGAAAGAGGGAGAGAAAAGAAAAAGGAAGAAGTTAATCTCTCAAAATCAAGAAAAATCCACAGACTTTATAACTTGTTCCACTAATTATTCATTGTTGTTGTTTGTTTCTTCTATCTTATTGCCTTTATTATTATTTCTATTTCCTCCACCTTGGTCCTTTTATTCTCTGCCCATCTTATGCTTCCCTTTTCTTGAACTACACTACCCATGAGTGTTACATTTTATTTCTTTTCTTCATCCTTACTCTCCTTTAGGGTTACACTCTAAAACCCTTAACTCTCACTCTCTCCCCTTTTGTTTTTTTTCTTTTCCTTTTTTTCTTCCTTTGTTTTTCTCTTTTTCTTATTTTTCCCTTTCTATTCATTTCTTCTTTTCTCCTTTTACTTTTCCTCCCATTCAATCCTCAATCATGAACAAATTATTTAATTTGGGACTCAAGTTTTTTTTTGGTTTTTTTTTTTGGTTTTCCTTTGTTTGTTTTTGTGGCATTTTGAGTATTTTTTATGTTGCTTTTTAACTCACTAGCATTCCTCCCAACCCAAGGTCTCCATTATATTTAGTCTTCACTCCACTTAATACAACAGATTTTTACTTATTATTTTTATTTTTTTTCTTTAATTATTTTTTCTCCTTTTTTCTGTTTCCCTCTTATTCCTCTCATTATATCTCTTAGTCGACCATCACTTACAAGCAAATTATTTTATGCTTGTCTAAGATTTTCTCCGTTTTTTTTTTTTGCATTTAGTAGGTCCCTACTCCCTTTTTTGCCCCTTGAACTCTTTACCCCAAATCAGGCCCTCCGTTATAGGCAGTTTTTGTTCCATTTAGCATAATATAATTCACAGGTCATCACGATATTTCCCTAAGGAGGGGAGAGGAGGGAAAGAGAAGAAAGAAAAAAGGGGGAAATAATAAATTATTACTGTTTTTTTGTGTGGGGTGTTTTTCTTTCTTTTTTTCCTCTTTTTATTTTTTATTAATTTTAATTAGTACTATCAATAAGACCACCCTCAGATGCCAATAAGAAAAAGGAAATAGAATATTATGGATACAAAAGATAGAGAGGTAACACAAATAGATGTGGAAAAATCTATGGAGAAAAGATTTAACATATTGGAAGCCTTGGAGCTAAATGACAGAGAATTTAAAATAGAAATCTTAAAAATACTCAGAGATATACAAGAAAACACAGAAAAGCAATTTAGGGAGATCAGAAAAAAACTCAATGATCACAAAGAATATATTACCAGGGAAATTGAAACTATAAAAACAAATTAAACAGAAATGAAAAACTCAATTCACGAGCTGAAAAATGAGGTAACAAGCTTAGCTAATAGAACAGCCCAGATAGAAGATAGGATTAGTGAAATAGAAGACAAGCAACTTGAGGCACAACAGAGAGAAGAAGAAAGAGACTCAAAAATAATAAAAAACAAGAAAGCCCTACAGGAATTGTCTGACTCCATCAGAAAGAATAACATAAGGATAATAGGTATATCAGAGGGAGAAGAGAAAGAAAATGGAATGGAGAATATACTCAAACAAATAATAGACAAGAACTTCCCAAGCTTGTGGAAAGAACTAAAGCCTCAAATTCAAGAAGCAAACAGAACACCAAGTTTTCTTAACCCCAACAAACCTACTCCAAGGCACATCATAATAAAGATGACACAAACCAATGACAAAGAAAAAATTCTCAAGGCAGCTAGGGAAAAGAAGAGTACAACATATAAAGGAAGGCCTATTAGATTATCATCAGATTTCTCAGCAGAAACTCTACAAGCTAGAAGAAAGTGGACCCCAATATTTAAAGCCCTGAAAGAGAGGAACTTTCAGCCAAGAATACTATACCCATCAAAGCTATTCTTCAAATATGAAGGAGATATAAAAACATTCACAAATACAGAAAAGATGAGAGAATTTATCATCAGAAAGCCCCCACTCCAGGAAATACTAAAGGGGGTTTTCCAACCAGATTCAAAGAACAAAAGAAAACAAAACCACAAGTAACAGCTCCACCAAGAACACAATAAAACCAAACTTAAACTGTGACAACAAAAGAAAAAAAGGGGGGAGAGGATGGAGATTAACAGTAGCAAAGGACGATGAAGTGCAGAAATACTCATAAGATAGGGTACTACAATGAATATGGTAGGTACCCTTTTCATTACTTAATGGTAACCACCGTTGAAAAAACCACCACAAAAACACTTGACTTAAAAAAGGTAGCAACAGAGGAAAGAAGTATGGAATACAAACAAACAAAAACAAATGATAGAAAAACAAAAGAGAAGAATCAAACAAGATACAAAACTAACAGAAAGCAATTTATAAAATGGCAGTAGGGAACCCACAAGTGTCAATAATTATACTAAATGTAACGACCTATATAATGAAAACTACAAGGCATTGTTAAGAGAAATAGAAAAAGACACAATGACATGGAAAAATATTCCTTGTTCTTGGATAGGAAGAATAAATATAATTAAAATGGCCATATTACCCAAAGCAATATATAAATTTAATGCAATTCCCATCAAAATTCCTATGGCATTTTTTAAAGAAATGGAACAAAAAATCATCAGATTTTTATGGAACTATAAAAAACCCCAAATAGCCAAAGCAATCCTAAAGAAAAAGAATGAAGCTGGGGGCATTACAATACCTGACTTTAAACTATATTATAGGGCCACGATAATCAAAACAGCATGGTATTGGCAGAAAAATAGACACACAGACCAATGGAACAGAATAGAAAGCCCAGAAATAAAACCACATATATATGGTCAAATAATCTTTGATAAAGGGGTCAACAACACACAAGGGAAAAAAGAAAGCCTCTTCAACAAATGGTGTTGGGAAAACTGGAAAGCCACATGCAAAAGAATGAAACTCAACTACAGCTTGTCCCCGTGTACTAAAATTAATTCAAAATGGATCAAAGACCTAAACATAAGACCTGAAACAATAAAGTACATAGAAGAAGACATAGGTACTAAACTCATGGACCTGGGTTTTAAAGAACATTTTATGAACTTGACTCCAATGGCAAGAGAAGTGAAGGCAAAGATAAATGAATGGGACTATATCAGAATAAAAAGTTTTTGCTCAGCAAGAGAAACTGATATCAAAATAAACAGACAGCCAACTAAATGGGAAATGTTATTTTCAAACAACAGCTCAGATAAGGGCCTAATATCCAAAATTTACAAAGAACTCATAAAATTCAACAACAAACAAACAAACAAACAAACAATCCAATAAAAAAATGGGAAGAGGACATGAACAGACAATTCTCCCAGGAAGAAATACAAATGGCCAACAGATATATGAAAAGATGCTCAGCTTCATTAGTTATTAGAGAAATGCAAATCAAAACTACAATGAGATACCACCTCACCCCTGTCAGATTAGCTATTATCAACAAGACGGGTAATAGCAAATGTTGGAGAGGCTATGGAGAAAAGGGAACTCTCATCCACTGTTGGTGGGACTGTAAAGTAGTACAACCATTATGGAGGAAAGTATGGTGGTTCCTCAAAAAACTGAAAATAGAACTACCTTATGACCCAGCAATCTCTCTACTGGGTATATACCCCAAAACCTCAGAAACATTGATACGTGAAGACACATGTAGCCCCATGTTCATTGCAGCACTGTTCACAGTGGCCAAGACATGGAAACAACCAAAAAGCCCTTCAATAGAAGACTGGATAAAGAAGATGTGGCACATAAACACTATGGAATACTACTCAGCCATAAGAAATGATGACATCAGATCATTTACAGTAAAATGGTAGGATCTTGATAACATTATATGGAGTGAAATAAGTAAATCAGAAAAAACAAGAACTATTAATACATGATTCCATACATTGGTGGCACATAAAAACGAGACTAAGAGACATGGACAAGAGTGTGGTGGTTACCAGGGGTGGGAGGAGGGAGGAAGCAGGAGGGAGGGAGGGAGAGAGTTAGGGGGAGGGGGAGGGGCACAGAGAAAACTAGATAGACGGTGATGGAGGACAATCTGACTCTGGGTGAGGGGTATGCAACATAATTTAATGACAAGATAACCTAGACATGTTTTCTTTGAATATATGTAACCTGATTTATTAATGTCATCCCATTAACATTAATAAAAATTTATTAAAAAAAAATCCTCTGAAGTTTGCTGAAACTTGCTGCATAGCAAATGTCTCTGTTACATGTGCTTCTCTGCTGCCACCTCGTGTGCATCTTGGGAATCACGCCTCAGTACAGATCCAAAGGAAAAGAATGGCAGAGGAAATTGTCTACAAATGTTGATTCCAATTTGTCGTTTCTGTAATGTTTTTGTGTATTCTTAGTGATTTGATTTCTGGGAATCTACCAGTTCATCTTGTTTTTCTGTTTTCCTTCCAGCAATGCTTTCATAAAGCCTTTGAATGTTCCCATCATATACCAGGCACTGTGCTAGGAACTGCATGAGTAGTTGCTGCACTCAAAGTTTTCCCACTCTACTATTTTTACTTCTGTCTTTTGAACTCCTTTATTTAAATCTTCTTAATGTATTTTAAAATAGGATGTGCTTTGATTTGACAAGTATGTTGAATTTAACTGCTTTCTTATTATAAAAACTGTATTCTTATTGCAGAAGTGCAAGAAAATATGATAAGAAAACAAAACAACAAATTTTCCTACAGAGATAACTACTGTTAATATTATGACATTATCTTTCCATATTCTTAGTGTACCTATTATATTTCTCTATCTATATGTATTAAGGTACATTGGGTGTGCATACATCTGTGTGCATAGATGTGCATTGCTCATGATCATATCTCTCTGTGTCCACATTGTCTATCCTGTGTGGATACCTGTGTATGTATGCAAATTACTATTTATTCTTTCATTCATTAAACACTTATTGTATTTCTATTATGTGCCAGGCACAGTGCTTGACACTGGTTGCCTATAGTGAAAGAGACAGACTCATTTTCTGTCTTTATGAATAATACACTGTCATGCTGTAGACAAAGGAAGAAAAAATATACATAAATAAAATAATTATAAGTTTTGACATGCACTGGATATGGTAGTGCAATGGGTTTTGCCCAGTTTTTATTGATCGTAGCGATGTTCGGTATATCAGTTTCTCGAAAGGCAGAGCTGAGTCATAAGTCTCAGTTCATCAGCAATGAATGTTCTCAGCTATAAAACTGAGAAAATTCTTAAGTGCTGAAACAAAGACCCTGGGAGGTGTTCTGTGACCAAAAGAACCTAGCTTGTTAGTGTTGACCCTGGCTCAGAAAAATTCTGATGTCCAAAGCTTAGGAGGTTTCTCAGTCTGGACTGCTGCTATGGCACAAGAAAAAGTGCATGTTTGGAAAGGTGTCAATTCCTGCTCAACAATCAGAAATACTGTTTATGCCCCTGACTGTAAATAGCGAAGAAAAGTCTTCTGGTGTACTCACCACAGCAGACTAGATTATTATTTTATTTTTTAATTGCCTCAGGTTTTCTCTAGTAATTTTGTTCCCCAAGAGACAATGGATTGCTTACACCAGAGAGATGAGTAGTTAGAGCATCACTCCTCTACAGTAATATCATAGGTTTTGTCCTGGTTCAAGGCACATGCAGAAAAAGATTGATGTTTCTGACTGTCTGTCTGTCTTTTCCCCCACACTTCCCCCTCTAACATTAACAATTAAATTAAAAAGAATGACAATGGCTATTTTTTTGTTGTTTTTGCAGCTTAAATTGCATAGAGGAAGGAATTATGTTTTTCAAAATCTCACCACAAGAGGAACTAGGTAGGAAGGTTGTAAAGTACCATATTTCCCCATGCATAATATGCCTCCCTGTAGAAGACGCACCTTGATTTTTGGGCACAAAATTTGAGAAAATGATAACAAATGTGAAGAAACATGAAATGCAAGTAAAAAATACTACAACCACTGTATAAGACGCACCCAGTTTTCAAACCCCACATTTTTCAAAATGATGAGTTTTATACATAGAAAAATATGGATAGAACTTCCAAATGTCTCTGTGAACATTTCTTTCTTTTTCTTTCTTTTTCACAGAGACATAGAGAGAGTCAGACAGAGGGATAGATAGGGACAGACAGACAGGAATGAAGAGAATTTTTTATTATGTGCCAGGTCAAAGATCAATCATCAGTTTTTCATTGGGGCACCTTAGTTGGTCATTGACTGCACTCTAATATGTATGTACCTTGACCAGGGGGCTACAGCTGACCAAGTGACCCCTTGCTCAAGCCAGCGACCTTGGGCTCAAGCTGTTGAGCTTTGCTAAAACAAAATGAGACCACACTCAAGCTCGCGACCTTGGGATCTCAAATCTGGGTACTGCGCATTCCAGTCAAATGCTTTACTCACTGTGCCACTGCCTTGTCAGTCTGTGAACATGGTTTTTCTTTTACATTCTCTGAATTTTATTTAGTATCCTGGTTCAGAGTATGGGTGGAAAGGCTGTATATTTTAAGGTTTTTCTTCTAAAATGTATTTATCACAACATGGTTCCATAAATTTTTTTATGTAACCTTTATTTTGATTAATTTTAAAGTATTTCATAACTTGAATTGTGAGTTAGAGGGGGGTTATTTAGGAGTGAATTTCTTAACTTAAAAAGGAAAGGGTTATTTAGTTAGTTTCTATGAATGATTATTAGAATTAGTATAATGACAACAAGAAACATGCTTTATATGATTTCAAAGGTTGGAGGTATTTGAAACTTGCCTGAATGAGCATACAGGAATGTGTGTGGTAAATGTTTTCCAAGTGCGCTTCTCTGCTGCCACCTGGTGTGCACCTCGGGAATACCAGCTCAGAGCAGTTCACCTGGAAAAATCCAGCAGTTGGGTGTTGGGCGTTATTTATCGATGTTGAATCTCATGCTATCTAGAATATACTTTTATAACTTGTAAATATAAGGATGTTCTACTTACAATTTGCTACCTGTTTCAACATGAACTTTAGTGTAAGCAAGAGATATACTTGATATCATTTCAATTCTCTGAAGTTTGCTGGAACTTGCTCCACAGCACATACAATAATGGTCTCTGTTACATGTGCTTCTCTGCTGCGACCTCGTGTGCATCTTGGGAATCACGCCTCAGTACAGGTCCAAAGGAAATTTTGGTAGATAAGATTGTCTACCACTGTTGATTCCAATTAGGTGGTTCTGTGAAGATTTTGTGTATCCTTAGTGGTGTGTTTTTTGAAAATCTATCTTTTTATCTTGTTTTATGCTTTCCTTACAACCATTCTTTCATAAAGCCTTTGAATGTGCCCATCATACACCAGGCACTGTGCTAAGAACTCATGGCCCTGCACTCAGTCACTTCCCATTCTACTATTTTTACATCTGTCTATGGAACTTCTTTCATTTAATTCTACTTAACGTATTATAAAATATAATGTGCAGTGATTTGACAAGTATATTGAATTTTAACAGCCCTTATATTATGAAAACGGTATTCTTATTGCAGAAGTGCAAAAAAAATGATAAGAAAAACAAAACAACAATTTTTCATACATAGATATCAACTATTAATTTATGCCATTTTCTTTCCATATTCTTTGTGTACCAATTATTTCTCTCTATGTATATGTACTCAGGTACATTGGGTGCATGTACCCAATGTGTGCATAGATGTGCATTGCACATGAGCATACCTCTCTGTTTCAATAGTGTCTGTCATTTGTGGATATATGTGTATGTATGCAAATGACTATTTATTCACTCTTTCAGGAAAAACTTACTGTATTTTTATTATATGCCAGGCACTGTGCTCGACACTGGTTGCCTAAATTGAATGAGACAGACTCACTTTCTGTCTTTATGCATATTACACTGTCATGGAGTAGACAGAGGAAGGAAAAATATACATAAAAAATCGTAAGTTGTGACAAACACTGGATTTGGTAGTGCAATACCTTTGGTCCCAGTTGTGATTGATCGTGGCAAGGTTAAGTATATCAGTTTCTCAGAAGGCAGAGTTTCGGTTCTTCAGCAATGCGTGATCTCAGCTATAAAACTGAGAAAATTTACAAGTGATGAAACAAAGAACCTGGGAGGTGTTCTGTGACCAAAAGAACCTAACTTGTAAGTGCTGACCCAGGCTCAGATAAATTCTGAAAACCAAAGCTTAGGAGGTTTCTTAGTCTGGAATGCTGCCACGGCACAAGAAAAAGTGCATGTTAGAAAAGGTGTCAATTTCTGCTCAACAATCAGAAATACTTTTTGTGCCCCTGACTGTCAAGAGCATAGAAAATTCTTCTGGTGTTGTCACCACTGTGGACTAGATTACTTTATTTTTTAATTGCCTCAGGTTTTCTCTAGTAATTATGTTCCCCAAGAGACAATGGCATGCTTACATCAGAGAGCTCAGTAGTTAGAGTGTCACTTTTCTACAGTAATGTCATAGATTTGGTCCTGGTTCAAGGCCCTTGCAGAAAAATATTGATGTTTCTGACCGTCTGTCTGTCTTTTCCCCCCCACTTCCCCCTCTAACATTAACAATTAAATTAAAAAGAATGACAATGGCTATTTTTTTGTTGTTTCTGCAGCTTAAATTGCATAGAGTAATGATTTATGTTTTTAAAAATCTCAGTAGAAGAGGAAATAGGTAGTAAGGTTGTAAAGTACCATATTTCCCCATGCATAATATGTCTCCCTGTAGAAGATGCACCTTCATTTTTGGGCACAAAATTTGAGAAAATGATAACAAATGTGTAGAAACATGAAATGCAAGTAAAAAATACTACAACCACTGTACAAGACACACCCAGTTTTCAAACCTTAAATTTTTCAAAAAAGATGAGTCATAAACGAGGGGAAATATGGTATACACCCGCCGAATGTCTCTGTGAACCTTATATTTATTTCTTTCTCTTTTTTCTTTTGTTTTAACAGAGACAGGGAGAGAGTCAGAATGAGGGATAGATAGGGACACACAGACAGTAATGTAAAGATTTTTTTTTATTATATGCAAGGTCACAGATCAATCATCAGTTTTTTGTTGTGACACCTTAGTTGTTCATTGACTGCTCTCCCATTGTGCCTTGACCAGGAAACTACAACTGACCGAGTGACCCCTTGCTTGAGCCAGTTAGCCCATTGTGTAAAGCTGGTGAGCTTTGCTAAAACCAGATAAGCCCACGCTCAAGCTGGTGACCTTGGGATCTCAAACCTGGGTCCTCCGCATTCCAGTCAAATGCTCTATCCAGTGCACCACCACCTGCTCAGTCTGTGAAAATTTTTCTCTTTTACTTTCTCTGGATTTTGTCTAGTATCCTGTTTCATAGTATGGGTGGAAAGGCTGTGTATTTTAAGGTTTTTTTCCACTAAAATGTATTCATCACAACATTTTTCCATAGGCTTCCTTATGTAGTTTTTATTTCCATTAAATTTAAAGTATTTTGTAACTTCAATTTTGATTATGAGTGGGGATTATTTAGGAGTGAATTTCTTAACTTAAAAAAGGAAGGGTTTTTTAGATAGTTTTTATTACGGATTTCTAGAGTAAGTGTAATGACAACAAGAAACATGCTTTATATCATTTCAGTGGTTTGGGGTAGTTGAAACTTGCTTGAAAGAAAATACAGGATTTTCTGTAGAAAATGTTTTCCAAATGCGCTTCTCTGCTGCCACCTCGTGTGTACCTTGGGAATAACAGCTCAGAGCAGTTCACCCGGGAAAAATAGAAAAGTTGGGTGCTGTGCATTATCTACCAATGTTGAAACCAAGACTATTTAAAAGATACTTTTATAACTTGTAAATATAAGGAATTTCTAGTTACTGCTTGCTACTTGTTTCAACGTTAACTGTAGTGAAAGCAATAGACATACTTGATATCATTTCAATCCTCTGAAGTTTGCTGAAACTTGCTGCATAGCACACACAATAATTGTCTCTGTTACATGTGCTTCTCTGCTGCCACCTCGTGTGCATCTTGGGAATCATGCCTCAGTACAGATCCAAAGGAAAGGAATGGTACTGGGGATTTTCTACAAACATTGATTCCAATTTGCTGTTTCTGTACAGTTTTTGTGTATTCTTAGTGATTTGATTTCTGGAAATCTACTGGTCAATCTTTTTTTTCTTCTTTTTTTCCAGCAATGCTTTCATAAAGCCTTTGAATGTTCCCATAATATACCAGGCACTGTGCTAGGAACTACATAAGTAGTTGCTGCACTCAATGTCTTCCCATTCTACTATTTTTACTTCTGAGTTTTGAACTCCTTTATTTAAATCTTCTTAAAGTATTGTAAAATAGGATGTGCTTTGATTTGACAAGTATGTTGAATTTAACTGCTTTTTTATTATAAAAACTGTATTCTTATTGAAGAAGTGCCAGAAAATATGGTAAGAAAACAAAACCATAAATTTTCATACAGAGATAACTACTGTTAATATTATGACATTATCTTTCCATATTCTTAGTGTACCTATTGTATTTCTCTATCTATATGTATTAAGGTACATTGGGTGTGCATACATCTGTGTGCATAGATGTGCAATGCACATGAGCATATCTCTCTGTGTCCACATTGTTTATCTTGTGAGGATACCTGTGTATGTACGCAAATTTGAATTTATTCTTTTTTTTGTTAAACATTTTTTGTATTTCTAGTATGTGCCAGGCACTGTGCTTGACACTGGTTGCCTACAGTGAAAGAGACAACTCACTTTCTGTTTTTATGAATAATACACTGTCATGCTATAGACAGAAGAAGTAAAAATATACATAAATAAAATAATTATAAGTTGTGACAAGCACTGGATATGGTAGTGCAATGTGTTTTTCCCAGATTTTATTGATCATGGCGACGTTCAGTATATCAGTTTCTCTAAAGGCAGAGGTGAGTCATAAATCTCAGTTCTTCAGCAATGCGTGTTCTCAGCTATAAAACTGAGAAAATTCTCAAGTGCTGAAACAAAGACCCTGGGAGGTGTTCTGTGACCAAAAGTACCTAGCTTGTAAGTGGTGACCCAGGCTCAGATAAATTCTGATGTCCAAAGCTTAGGAGGTCTCTCAGTCTGGACTGCTGCAAAAGCACAAGAATAAAGTGCATGTTAGGAAAGGGGTCACATCGTGGTAAACAATCAGAAATATTGTTTATGCCTCTGACTGTCAAGAGCAAAGAAAAGTCTTCTGGTGTTGTCACCACAGCAGACTAGATTATTGTTTTACTTTTTAATTACCTCAGTTTTTCTCTAGTAATTTTTTTGCCCCTAAAGACAATGGCTTGCTATCACCAGAGAGCTCAGTAGATAGAGCATCACACCCATACACTAATGTCATAGGTTTGGTCTTGAGTCTTGGCACATACAGAAACACATTGATGTTTCTGACTATCTGTCTGTCTGTTTTCTTTCTAGTCCTCTCTCTAACATTAACAACTAAATAAAAGAAGAATGACAATGGCTATCTTTTGTTCTTTTTGCATCTTAAATTGTTTCGAGAATCGAATTATTTTTTTCAAAATCTCACCCCAAGAGGAAATAAGTGGTATGGTTGTAAAGTACCAAATTTCTTCATGTATAAGTAGCCTCCCTGTATAAAAAGCACCAAAATTTTGGGGCACAGAATTTGGAAAAATGATAACAAATGCAAATAAACAGGAAATGCAAGTAAAATTACAACAACCACTATATAAGACGCACCCAGTTTTCCAACCCCTCATTTTTAAAAATGATGAGTTTTATAATTTCATAGTAAAATATGAATAGAACCTCCAAATGTCTCTGTGAACATTTCTTTTTTTCTTTCTTTTTTTACAGAGACATACAGAGAGTGGAGAGAGGGATAGATAGGGACAGACAGACAGGAATGGAGAGAATTTTTTATTATGTGCCAGGTCAAAGATCAATCATCAGTTTTTCGTTGGGACACCTTAGTTGTTCATTGACTGCTCTCTCATATGTGCCTTGACCAGGGGGCTACAGCTGACTGAGTGACCCCTTGCTCAAGCCAGCGACCTTGGGTTCAAGCTGATAAACTTTGCTAAAACAAAATGAACCCACACTCAAGCTCGCGACCTTGGGATCTCAAATCTGGGTACTGCGCATTCCAGTCAAATGCTGTACCCACTGTGCCACTGCCTTGTCAGTCTGTGAACATAGTTTTTCTTTTACATTTTCTGGATTTTATTTAGTATCCTGGTTCATAGTATGGGTGGAAAGGCTGTGTATTTTAAGGTTTTTCTCCTAAAATGTATTCATCACAACATGTTTCTATAGATTTTTTTATGTAATCTTTATTTTCATTAATTTTAAAGTATTTTGTAACTTGAATTGTGAGTTTGAGGGGGGGTTATTTAGGAGTGAATTTCTTAACTTAAAAAAGAAAGGGTTTTTTAGTTAGTTTCTATGAATGATTACTAGAATAAGTATAATGACAACAAGAAACATGCTTTATATAATTTCAAAGGTTTGAGGTAGTTGAAACTTGCTAGAATGAGCATAACGTAATGTGTGTGGTAAATGTTTTCCAAGTGCGCTTTTCTGCTGCCACCTCAAGTGCACCTTGGGAATACCAGCTCAGAGCAGTTCACCTGGAAAAATCCAGCAGTTGTTTGTTGGGTGTTATCTATCAATGTTGAATCCTACGCTATCTAGAAGATACTTTTATAACTTGTAAATATAAGGATGTTCTACTTACTGTTTGCTACCTGTTTCAACATTAACTCTAGTGTAAGCAAGAGATATACTTGATATCATTTCAATCCTCTGAAGCTCGCTAGAACTTGCTCCTTAGCATATACAATAATGGTCTCTGTTACATGTGCTTCTCTGCTGCCACCTCGTTTGCATCTTTGGAATCATGCTTCAGTAGAGATCCAAAGGAAAGTTTTGGTAGATAAGATTGTCTACCACTGTTGATTCCAATTAGCTGGTTCTGTGAAGATTTTGTGTATCCTTACTTGTGTGTTTTCTGAAAATCTATCGTTTCATCTTGATTTTCTTCTATCCTTCAAACCATGCTTTCATAAAGCCTTTGAAAGTGCCCATCATATACCAGGCACTGTGCTAAGAACTCATGTCCCTGCACTCAGTCACTTCCCATTCTACTATTTTTACATCTGTCTTTTGAACTTCTTTCATTTAAATCTACTTAATGTATTATATAATATGATGTGTATTGTATTGACAAGTATATTGAATTTTAAAAGACTTTTTATTATAAAAACTGTATTCTTATTGCAGAAGTGCAAAAAATTATAAGAAAAATAACAACATATTTTCATACATAGGTATCAACTGTTAATTTGTACCATTTTCTTTCCATATTCTTTGTGTACGAATTATATCTCTCTATGTATATGTACTCAGGTACATTGGGTGCATGTATGTCTGTGTGCAGAGATGTGCATTGCACATGAGCATACCTCTCTGTTTCAATAGTGTCTGTCATTTGTGGATATATGTGTACGTATGCAAATGAGTATTTATTCTCTCTTTTAGTAAAAACTTACTGTATTTTTATTATATGATGCCAGGCACTATGCTCGACCATGGTTGCCTATATTGAATGAGACAGACTCACTTTCTCTCTGTATGGATATTACACTGTTATGGATTAGACAGAGGAAGGAAAATATATATAAAAATTTATAAGTTGTGACAAACACTGGATTTGGTAGTGCAATATCTTTGGTCCCAGTTGTGATTGATCATAGCAAGGTTAAGTATATCAGTTTCTCAGAAGGCAGAGCTGAGACATAAGTCTCGGTTCTTCAGCAATGCATGATCTCAGCTATAAAACTGAGAAAATTTACAAGTGATGAAACAACGACCTTGGGAGGTGTTCTGTGACCAAAAGGATCTAACTTGTAAGTGCTGACCCAGGCTCAGATAAAATCTGAAAACCAAACTTAGGAGATTTCTCAGTCTGGACTGCTGCCACGACACAAGAAAAAGTGCATGTTAGGAAAGGTGTCAATTCGTGCTGAACAATGAGAAATACTGTTTATGCACCTGACTGTCAAGAACATAGAAAAGTCTTCTGGTGTTGTCATCACAGCAGACTAGGTTATTATTTTATTTTTTAATTGCCTCAAGTTTTCTCTAGTAATTTTGTCCCCCAAGAGACAATGGCTTGCTTACACCAGAGAGCTCAGTAGTTAGAGCATCACACACCTACAGTAATGTCATAGGTTTGGTCCTGGTTCAAGGCACATGCAGAAAAAGATTGATGTTTCTGACTGTCTCTCTTTTTCCTCCCACTTCCTTCTGCTAACATTAATAATTAAATAAAAGAAAAAATAACAATGGCTATTTTTTATTTCTTTTTGCAGCTTAAATTGCATAGAGAAATGAATTATGTTTTTTAAAATCTCACCACAAGAGGAAATAGGTAGGAAGGTTGTAAAGTACCATATTTCCCCATGCATAATATGCCTCCCTGTAGAAGATGCACCTTCATTTTGGGCACAAAATTTGAGAAAATGTTAACAAATATCAAGAAACAGGAAATGCAAGTAAAAAGTACTGCAACCACTGTATAAGACGCACCCAGTTTTCAAACCCCACATTTTTCAAAAAAGATGAGTCTTAAACAAGGAAAAATATGGTATACACCCACCGAATGTCTCTGTGAACCTTTTATTTATTTCTTTCTTTATTTTTTTTGTTTTAACAGAGACAGGAAGAGAGTCAGACAGAGGGATAGATAGGGACACACAGAGAGAAATGTAGAGAGAAATGTAAGAGTTTTTCTTTTTTATTATGTGCCAGGTCACAGATCAATGATCAGTTTTTTGTTGTGACACCTTAGTTGTTCATTGACTGCTCTCTCATTGTGCCTTGACTAGGAAAATACAGCTGACCGATTGACCGCTTGAGCCAGTGAGCCCATTGGGCTAAAGCTGATGAGCTTTGCTGAAACCAGATAGGCCCACGCTCAAGCTGGCAACCTTGGGATCTCAAACCTGGGTCCCCTGCATTTCAGTCAAATGCTCTATCCACTGCGCCACCGCCTGCTCAGGCTGTGCAAATTTTTCTCTTTTACTTTCTCTGGATTTTGTTTAGTATCCTGTTTCATAGTATGGTTGGAAAGGCTGTGTATTTTAAGGTTTTTTTCCACTAAAATGTATTCATCACAACATTTTTCCATAGGTTTCCTTATGTAATTTTTATTTCCATTAAATTTAAAGTATTTTGTAACTTCAATTTTGATTATGAGTGGGGGTTATTTAGGAGTGAATTTCTTAACTTAAAAAAGGAAGGGTTTTTTAGATAGCTTTTATTACGGATTTCTAGAGTAAGTGTAATGACAACAAGAAACATGCTTTATATCATTTCAGTGGTTTGGGGTAGTTGAAACTTGCTTGTTAGAAAATACAGGGTTTTCTGTGGGAAATGTTTTCCAAGTCCACTTCTTTGCTGCCACCTCGTGTGCACCTTGGGGATAAAACAGCTCAGTGCATTTCACCTGGAAAAATAGAAAAGTTGGGTGCTGTGCGTTATCGACCAATGTTGAAACCAAGAGTATTTAAAAGATACTTTTATAACTTGTAAATATAAGGAATTTCTAGTTACTGTTTGCTACTTGTTTCAACGTTAACTGTAGTGAAAGCAATAGACATACTTGATATCATTTCAATCCTCTGAAGTTTGCTGAAACTTGCTGCATAGCAAATGTCTCTGTTACATGTGCTTTTCTGCTGCCACCTCGTGTGCATCTTGGGAATCACTCCTCAGTACATATCCAAAGGAAAGGAATGGTACTGGGGATTTTCTACAAACATTGATTCCAATTTGCTGTTTCTGTAAAGTTTTAGTGTAATCTTTGTGATTTGATTTCTGGGAATCTACTATTTCATCTTGTTTTTCTTCTTTCCTTCCAGCAATGCTTTCATAAAGCCTTTGAATGTTCCCATCATATACCAGGCACTGTGCTAGAAAATACATGAGTAGTTGCTGCACTCAAAGTCTTCCCATTCTACTATTTTTACTTCTGTGTTTTGAACTCCTTTATTTAAATCTTTTTAATGTATTGTAAAATAGGATGTGCTTTGATTTGACAAATATGTTGAATTTAACTGCTTTTTTATTACAAAAACTGTATTCTTATTGCAGAAGTTCAAGAAAATATGATAAGAAAACAAAAGAGCACACATTTTCATACAAAGATAACTACTGTTAATATTATGACATTATCTTTCCTTATTCTTAGTGTACCTATTATATTCTATCTATATGTATTAATGTACATTGGGTGTGCATACATCTGTGTGCATAGACGTGCATTGCACATGAGCATATCAATCTGTGTCCACATTGTATATCATGTGTGGATACCTGTGTATGTATGCAAATTAGTATTTATCCTTTCATTTGTCAAACACTTACTGTATTTCTATATGTGCCAGGCACTGTGCTTGACACTGGTTGCTTATAGTGAAAGAGACAGACTCACTTTCTGTCTTTATGAATAATACACTGTCATGCTGTAGACAGTGGAAAAAAAATGTACATAAATAAAATATTTATAAGTTGTGACAAGCACTGGATATGGTAGTGCAATATGTTTTTCCCAGTTTTTCTTGATCGTGGTGACGTTCGGTATATCAGTTTCTCGAAAGGCAGAGCTGAGTCATAAGTCTCAGTTCATCAGCAATGCATGTTCTCAGCTATAAAACTGAGAAAATTCTCAAGTGCTGAAACAAGGACCCAGGGAGGTGTTATGTGACCAAAAAAACCTAGCTTATTAGTAGTGACCCAGGCTCAGAAAAATTCTGATGTCCAAAGCTTAGGAGGTCTCTCAATCTGGACTGCTGTAACAGCACAAGAAAAAAGTGCATGTTAGGAAAGGGGTCACATTGTGGTAAACAATCAGAGATATTGTTTATGCCCTTGATTGTCAAGAGCAATGAACAGTCTTCTGGTGTTGTCACCACAGCAGACTAGATTATTGTTTTACTTTTTAATTACCTCAGTTTTTCTCTAGTAATTTTTTGCCCCTAAAGACAATGGCTTGCTATCACCAGAGAGCTCAGTAGATAGAGCATCACACCCATACACTAATATCATAGGTTTGGTCTTGGGTCTAGGCACATACAGAAACACATTGATGTTTCTGACTATCTGACTGTCTGTTTTCTTTCTCTTCCTCCCTCTAACATTAATAACTAAATAAAAGAATAATGACAATGGCTATCTTTTGTTCTTTTTTCAGCTTAAATTGCTTAGGGGAGCAAATTATTTTTTTCAAAATCTCACCCCAAGAGGAAATAATGGTACGGTTGTAAAGTACCAAATTTCCCCATGTATAAGTAGCCTCCCTATATAAGAAGCACCGTAATTTTGGGGCACAAAATTTGGAAAAATGATAACAAATGCAAATAAACAGGAAATGCAAGTAAAATTACAACAACCACTATATAAGATGCACCCAGTTTTCAAACCCCACATTTTAAAAAAAGATGAGTCTTAAACGAGGTGAAATATGGTATACACCTGCCAAATGTTTCTGTGAACCCTTTATTTCTTTCTTTCTTTTCTTTTTTTTTAACAAACACAGGGAGAGAGCCAGACAGAGGGATAGATAGGTTCACACAGGCAGGAATGTATAGAGGTTTTTTTTATTATGTGCCAGGTCACATATCAATCATCAGTTTTTGTTGTGATGCCTTAGTTTTTCATTGACTGCTCTCTCATTGTGCCTTGACCAGGGAACTACAGCTGACCGAGTGATCCCTTGATCGATCCAGTGAGCCCATTGGGCTAAAGCTGATGAGCTTTGTTCAAACCAGATAAGCCCATGCTCAAGCTGGCGACCTTGGATTCTCAAACCTGGGTCCTCCGCATTCCAGTCAAATGCTCTATCCACTGCGCCACCGACTGCTCAGGCTGTGAAAATCTTTTTCTTTTACTTTCTCTGCATTTTGTTTAGTATTCTGTTTCATAGTATGGGTGGAAAGGCTGTGTATTTTAAGGTTTTTTTCCACTAAAATGTATTCATCCCTACATTTTTCCATAGGTTTTCTTATGTAGTTTTTATTTTCATTAAGTTTAAAGTATTTTGTAACTTGAATTTTGATTTTGAGTGGGGCTTATTTAGGAGTGAATTTCTTAACTTAAAAAAGAAAGGTTTTTTTTGCCTGACCTGTGGTGGCGCAGTGGATAAAGTGTCAACCTGGAAATGCTGAGGTCCCTGGTTTGAAACCCTGGGCTTGCCCATTCAAGGCACATATGGAAGTTGGTTCTTCCTGCTTTCCCCCCCTTCTCTCCCCGTTCTCTCTCTCTCTCTCTCTTTCTCCCCCTTCTCTAAAATGAACAAATAAAATCTTAAAAAAATTAAAAATTAAAAACATAAAAAAGGAAGGGTTTTTTAGTTAGTTTTTATTACTGATTTCTACAGTAAGTGTAATGACAACAAGAAACATGCTTTATATCATTTCAAAGGTTTGAGGTAGTTGAAACTTGCTTGAAAGAAAATACAGGATTGTCTGTGGGAAATATTTTCCAAGTGCGCTTCTCTGCTGCCACCTCGTGTGCACCTTGGGAATAACAGCTCAGAGCAGTTCACCTGGAAAAATAGAAAAGTTGGGTGCAGTGCGTTATCTATCAATGTTGAAACCAAGACTATTTAGTAGATACTTTTTATAACTTGTAAATATAAGGAATTTCTAGTTACTGTTTGCTACTTGTTTCAACGTTAACTGTAGTGAAAGCAATAGACATACTTGATATCATTTCAATCCTCTGACGTTTGCTGAAACTTGCTACATAGCACATACAATAATGGTCTCTGTTACATGTGCTTCTCTGCTGCCACCTCGTGTGCATCTTGGGAATCACGCCTCAGTACAGATCCAAAGGAAAAGAATGGTAGAGAGGATTCCCTACAAACATTGATTCCAATTTGCCGTTTCTGTAAATTTTTTGTGTATACTTAGGGATTTGTTTTTTTGGGAATCTCTCAGTTCTCTCTCTCTCTCTCTGTGTGTGCGTGTGTGTGTGTGTGTGTGTGTGTATGTTACAGAGACAGAAAGAGATAGCAAGATGGACAGATAGAGACAGAGACAAGAAGCTTCAATTTTTCATTATGGATCCATAGTCTCCTTAGTTTTTCGTTATTGCTTTCTCATAGGTGCCTTTACAGGGAGCAAGGGGGTTTTCAGCAGAGAATGTGACCCCTTTCCCAAGACAGCAGCCATGGGTTGTCAAGTGTATGATCCCATGCTCAATAGAATGACTATGCGCACTGAAGCTGGTGATACCGTGCTCATGCCAGTAACCTAGGGATTCGAACCTGGGTCCTCTGTTTCCCAATGTGAATCTATATCCACTGTACCATCGTTTGCTTAGATAGAACATATTGGTTCTGAAAGAGGCATGCTCAGTCTAGAAGGGGAGAGGCATTGTTTTGAATCTTGTATGATTTTGCATTTGATTATTTTTTTAATAATTTTATTTTTTTAATGGGGTGACATCAATAAATCAGGATACATATATTCAAAGTTAACATGTTCAGGTTATCTTGTCATTCAATTATGTTGCATACCCATCACCCAAAGTCAGATTGTCCTCTGTCACCTTCTATCTAGTTTTCTTTGTGCCCCTCCCCTCCCCCTTTTTCTCTCCCTTTCCCCCCTCCCCACGTAAGCACCACACTCTTATCAATGTCTCTTAGTCTCACTTTTATGTCCCACCTACATATGGAATAATGCAGTTCCTGTTTTTTTCTGATTTACTTATTTCACTTCGTATAATGTTATCAAGATCCCACCATTTTGCTGTAAATGATCCGATGTCATCATTTCTTATGGCTGAGTAGTGTATATGTGCCACATCTTCTTTATCCAGTCTTCTATTGAAGGGCTTTTTGGTTGTTTCCATGTCCTGGCCACTGTAAACAATGCTGCAATGAACATGGGGCTGCATGTGTCTTTACATATCAATGTTTCTGAGTTTTGGGGGTATATACCCATTAGAGGGATTGCTGGGTCATAAGGTAGTTCTATTTTCAGTTTTTTGAGGAACCACCATACTTTCTTCCATAATGGTTGTACTACTTTACATTCCCACCAACAGTGTATGAGGGTTCCTTTTTCTCCACAGCCTCTCCAACATTTGCTATTACCTGTCTTGTTAATAATAGCTAATCTAACAGGTGTGAGGTGGTATCTCATTGCCGTTTTGATTTGCATTTCTCTAATAACTAAAGAAGCTGAGCATCTTTTCATATATCTGTTGGCTATTTGTACTTCCTCCTGGGAGAAGTGTCTGTTCATGTCCTCTTCCCATTTTTTATTGGATGGTTTGTTTGTTTGTTGTTGAGTTTTATGAGTTCTTTGTATATTTTGGATATTAGGCCCTTATCTGAGCTGTTGTTTGAAAATATCATTTCCCATTTAGTTGGCTGTCTGTTTATTTTGATATCAGTTTCTCTTGCTGAGCAAAAACTTCTTAGTCTGATGTAGTCCCATTCATTAATTTTTGCCTTCACTTCTCTTGCCATTGGAGTCAAATTTATAAAATGCTCTTTAAAACCCAGGTCCATGAGTTTAGTACCTATGTCTTCTTCTATGTACTTTATTGTTTCAGGTCTTATGTTTAGATCTTTGATCCATTTTGAGTTAATTTTAGTACAGGGGGACAAACTGTAGTCCAGTTTCATTCTTTTGCATGTGGCTTTCCAGTTTTCCCAGCACCATTTATTGCAGAGGCTTTCTTTTCTCCATTGTATGTTCTTGGCCCCTTTATCAAAAATTATTTGACTATATATATGTGATTTTATTTCTGGACTTTCTATTCTGTTCCATTGGTCTGAGTGTCTATTTTTCTGCCAATACCATGCTGTTTTGATTGTTGTGGCCCTATAATATAGTTTGAAGTCAGGTATTGTAATGCCCCCAGCTTCATTCTTTTTCTTTAGGATTGCTTTGGCTATTTGGGGTTTTTTATAGTTCCATATAAATCTGATGATTTTTTGCTCTATTTCTTTAAAAAATGTCATTGGAATTTTGATGGGAATTGCATTAAATTTGTATATTGCTTTGGGTAATATGGCCATCTTGATTATATTTATTTTTCCTAACCAAGAACAAGGAATATTCTTCCATCTTATTATATTTTTTTCGATTTCCCTTAACAATAGTTTATAGTTTTCATTATATAAGTCCTTTACATTCTTTGTTATGTTTATTCCTAGGTATTTTATTTTTTTCATTGCAATTGTGAAGGGGATTATTCTTTTGAGTTTGTTCTCAAATGTTTTATTGTTGGCATATAGAAAGGCTACTCACTTCTGTATGTTAATTTTGTATCCTGTGACCTTACGGTATTGGCTTATTGTTTTTATAGTCTTTTTGTGGATTCTTTGGGGTTTTCAATGTATAGGATCCTATCATCTGTAAAAAGTGATACCTTTACTTTTTCTTTTCTGATATGGATGCCTTTTATTTCTTTGTCTTGTTTGATTGCTCTGGCTAGAACCTCTAGTACCACATTAAATAAGAGTGGAGAGAGTGGACAACCCTGTCTTGTTCCTGATTTAAGGGGGGAAGACTTCAGTTTAGTGCCATTTAATATGATGTTAGCTGATGGTTTATCATATATGGCCTTTATCATGTTGAGATATTTTCCTTCTATACCCATTTTGTTGAGAGTCTTAAACATAAAATTGTGTTGTATTTTATCGAAAGCCTTTTCTGCGTTTATTGATAAGATCATGTGGTTTTTGTTCTTTGTTTTGTTGATATGGTGTATTACGTTAACCGTTTTACGTATGTTGAACCATCCTTGAGATTCTGGGATGAATCCCACTTGATCATGATGTATTTTTTTTTTAGTATGTTGTTGTATTCGATTTGCTAGTATTTTGTTTAGTATTTTAGCATCTGTATTCATTAGAGATATTGGTCTGTAGTTTTCTTTTTTTGTGCCATCCTTGCCTGGTTTTGGTATGAGGGTTATGTTGGCCTCATAAAATGTGTTTGGTACCATTGCTTCTTCTTCAATTTTTTGGAAGACTTTGAGTAGAATAGGAACAAAGTCTTCTTTGAATGTTTGATGAAATTCACTGGTATAGCCGTCTGGGCCTGGACTTTTATTTTTAGGGAGGTTTTTAATGTTTTTTTTTTTATTTCTTCTCTACTAATAGGTCTGTTTAGGCTTTATGCTTCTTCTTGACTCAGTCTAGGAAGGTTGTATTGTTCTAAGAATCTATCCATTTCTTCTAGGTTGTTGAATTTAGTGGCATAAAGTTTTTCATAGTATTCTACAATAATTCTTTGTATATCTACGGTGTCTGTCTTTCATTTTGGATTTTGTTTATATGAGTTCTTTCTCTTTTTTCCTTGGTAAGTCTTGCCAAGGGTTTGTTAATTGTGTTGATCTTTTCAAAGAATCAGCTCCTTGTTTTATTAATTTTTTCTATAGTTTTTCTGTTCTCTATTTCATTTATTTCTGCTCTGATTTATATTATCTCCTTTCTTCGGCTGGTTTTGGGTTGTCTTTGTTCTTCTTTTTCTAGTTCCTTAAGGTGGGAAGTTAAGTGGTTCACTTGGGCTCTTTCTTGTTTGTTCATATAGGCCTGAAGTGATATGAACTTCCCTTTTATCACTGCTTTTGCTGCATCCCAGAGATTCTGATATGTCATATTGTCATTTTCATTGGTCTGTATATATCTTTTGATCTCTGCACTTATTTCTTCTTTGACCCATTCATTTTTTAAAAGTATGTTGTTTAGTTTCCACATTTTTATGGGACTTTTCCCCTCTTTTTTGCAGTTGAATTCTAATTTCAAGGCTTTATGATCAGAAAATATGCTTGGTAAAACTTTGATTTTTCTGAATTTCCTGATGTTGTTTTTGTGGCCCAACATGTGGTCAATTCTTGAGATGATCCATGTACACCGGAGAAAAATATATACTCAGTCACTTTGGGATAAAATGTCCTGTAGATGTCTATCATATTCAGGTGCTCTAGTGTTTTGTTTAAGGCCACTATATCTTTGTTGATTCTTTGTTTTGATGACTGATCTAGAGCCGTCAGCAGTGTATTAAGGTCTCCAATTATGATTGTATTTTTTTCAGTTTTTGTTTTAAGGTCAATAAGTAGCTGTCTTATGTATTTTGGTGCTCCTTGGTTTGGTGCATATATATTAAGAATTGTTATGTCTTCTTGATTCAGTGTCCCCTTAGCCATTATGAAATGGCTATTTTTTTCTCTGAGTACTTTTGCTTTCTTGTAATCAGCATTATCAGATATGAGTACTGCTACGCCTGCTTTTTTTTGGATGTTATTTGCTTGGAGTATTGTTTTCCAGCCTTTCACTTTGAATTTGTTTTTATCCTTGTTACTTAGATGAGTTTCTTGTAGGAAGCATACAGTTGGATTTTCTTTTTTAATCCATTCTGCTACTCTGTGCCTTTTTATTGGTGTGTTTAATCCATTTACATTTAGTGTAATTATTGATACTTGTGAGTTCCCTATTGCCATTTTATAGATTACTTTCTGTTAGTTTTGTGTCTTCTTTGATCTTTCTCTTTCATCTTTCTATCTTTTGTTTTTATTTGGTTGTATTCCATACATCTTTCCTCTGTTGCTATCTTTCTTAAATCATGTGCTTCTGTGGTGGTTTTTTCAATGGTGGTTACCTTTAAGTAATGAAAAGTGTTCCTACCCTGTTCATTGTAGTGCACTATTTTGTGAGTACTTTTGCACTCCATTGTCCTTTGCTACTGTTAATCTCCATCCTCTCCTCCCCTTTGTTTTTGTTGTTGTCACAGTTTAAATTTGGTTTTATTGTGTTCTTCTTGGAGCTTTTACTTGTGGCTTTTTTTTTTGTTGTTCTTTGTATCTGATTGGAGAACCCTCTTTAGTAATTCCTGGAGTGGGGGTTTTTTGATGATAAATTTCCTCATCTTTTCTGTATCTGTTTTTATTTCTCCTTCATATTTGAAGGATAGCTTTGATGGGTATAGTATTCATGGCTGAAAGTTCCTCTGTTTCAGGACTTTAAATATTGGTGTCCACTCTCTTCTAGCTTGTAGAGTTTCTGTTGAGAAATCTGATGATAATCTAATGGGCCTTCCTTTTTATGTTGTATTCTTCTTTTCCCTGGCTGCCTTGAGAATTTTTTCTTTGCTGTTGGTTTGTGCCAATTTCATTATGATGTCCCTTGGAGTAGGTTTGTTGGGGTTAACAAAACTTGGTGTTCTTTTTGCTTCTTGAATTTGAGGCTTTAGTTCTTTCTACAGGCTTGAGAAGTTCTCATCTATTATTTGTTTGAGTATGTTCTCCATTCCATTTTCTCTCTCTTCTCCCTCTGAGATACCTATTATTCTTATATTATTCTTTTTGATGGAGTCAGATAATTCCTGTAGGGCTATCTCATTTTTTTTTTAATTTTTGAGTCTTTTTCTCCTTCTCACTGTTATGCCTCAAGTTGCTTGTCTTCTATTTCACTACTCCTACCTTCTATCTGGCCTGTTCTAATAGCTAAGCTTGTTACCTCGTTTTTCAGCTCATGTATTGAGTTTTTCATCTCTGTTTGATTTGTTTTTATAGTTTCAATTTCCTTGGAAATGTATTCTTTATGTTCCTTGAGTTGTTTTCTGATCTCCCTAAATTGCCTTTCTGTGTTTTCTTGTATATCTCTGAGTATTTTTAGGATTTCTATTTTAAATTCTCTGTTGTTTAACTCCAAGGTTTCCAATATATTAAATTTTTTCTCCATAGATTTTTCCTCATCTATCTGTGTTACCTCTCTTTCTTTTGTATCCATGATATTCAATTTTCTCTTCCTTAATGGCATCTGAGTGTGGTTTTTTTGATAGTATTAATGAGACTTAAACAATAAAAAGTTAAAAAAATAAAAATAAAAAATCAAAAAAATTTTTTTAAAAAAAATAATAATTAAGTAAAGAAAAATAAAATAAAAAGAAACTTATTTCCCCCCTCCTTTTTTCCTCTCCTCTCCCCTCTTTCTTGAGAAATTCTTGTGGTGAACTGTGAATTATATTGTACTAAATAGAACAAACAATGCCTGTACTGGAGGGCCTGAATTGGGGAGAAGTAATAAAGGGGCAAAAAACAAACAAAAAAACAAACAAACAGAAAAAAAGGGGGTATGGACCCACAAAAAGCAAATAAGGAAAAAATTTGTGTCAAGAATAAAATGATTTGCTTTTAGGTGTTGGTTGACTAAGAGTTATGATGAGAGGAATAAGAGGGAAACAGGAAAATGGGGGGATAAATTAAAAGTTACTATTGTATTTAGTGGAACAAGAACTAGATAAAATGGAGAGCCAGGGATGGGAGCACTGCTAGTGAGTTAAAAAGGTGAAATAAAAGCCCCCCAAAATGCCACAAACATAAGTTTGAGTCCCAGATAAGATAATTTGTTTGTTATTGAGGTTTGAATGAGAGGAGACGTAAAGGAGAAAGGAAGAAACTAATAAAGAGGGATAAAATAAAGAGAGAGAGAGAAAGAGAGAGAGAGAGAAAGAGAACCACTAAAAGAAGAAAAAAGAAAAAAGAGGAGAAAGAGAGAGAGAGAGTTAAGCGTTTTGGAGTGCACCCCTCATAGAGAGAAAGGAAGAGGAAAGAAAAGATAATGGGAGGTGTAACACTTATGGGTAGTGTAGTTCAAGGAGAGGAGAGAGTAAGACCAGCAGAGAGTTAAACGACCAAATTGGAGGAGGAGAAAAAAAAATAAAAAATGAAGATACGAGAAAGAAACAATAATACATCTTTTGGGTGTTGTGAGTTATCTATCAATGTTGAATCTAAGGCTATCTAAAAAAACTTTTATAACTTGTAAATATAAATAAATTCTAGTTACTGCTTGATACTACTTTAAATGTTAATTGTAGTGAGATCAAGAGATATACTTGGTATCATTTCAATCCTCTCAATTTGGCTAGAACTTGCTCTATAGCACATACAATAATGGTCTCTGTTACATGTGCTTCTCTGTTGACACCTCGTGTGCATCTTGGGAATCACGCCTCATTACTGGTGTAAAGGAATATTTTGGTAGACAGCATTGTCTATAAACTTTGATTCTAATTTGCAGTTTCTGTAAAGATTTTATGTATCCTTAGTGGTTTGTTTTCTGAAAATCTCTCAGTTCATCTTGTTTTTTTTTTCTTTTCCTTCCAGCTATGCTTTCATAAAGCCTTTGAAAGTGCCCATCATATACTAGGCACTGTGCTAGAAACTCATGTACATTCACTCAATGACTTCCATTTCTACGCTTTTAACTTCTGTCTTTTTAACTTCTTTCTTTTCTGTATTTTTCTGAAGCTGGAAACAAGAGAGACAGTCAGACAGACTCCCGCATGCGCGCAACCGAGATCCACTCAGCATGCCCATTAGGGGGCGATGTTCTGCCCACCAGGGGATGATGCTCTGCAACCCCTTTTCATAGACCTGTTGCGAACAGAACCACTCTTGTGCCTTGCGCAGACCGAGGAGCCATCTCCAGCGCCTGGGTTATCTTTGCTTTAATGGAGCCTCTTCTGCGGGAAGGGAAGGGAGAGACAGAAAGGAAGGAGAGGGTGAGAGGTGGAGAAGCAGGTGGTCGCTTCTCCTGTGTGCCTTGGCTGGAAATCAAACCCGGGACTATTGCACGCGAGGCTGACACTCTAGCACTGTGCCAAACAGCCAGGGCTTAACTTCTTTTATATACATCTACTTCGTGTATTGTAAAAGAGGATGTGCTTTGATTTGAAAAGTATGTTAAATTTTAACATCTTTTTATTATAAAAAATGTATTCTTATTGCAGAATTGCAAGAAAAATGATCTCTAAAACAACAACAAATTTTCATACAGATATATCAACTGTTAATAGTATGACATTTTCTTTTCCTATTCTATGTGTACTTCTTATATTTCTCTATGTATATATACTCAGGTACATTGGGTTTGTATACATCTGTGTGCATAGATGTGCATTGCACATGAGCATATCTCTCTGTGTCCAGAGTGTCTGTCATTTGTGGATATCTGTGTATGTATGCAAATGATTATTTATTCATTCATTCATTCAAGAAACACGTATTGTATTTTTTTTAAAAATAAATTTTTATTAATGGTAATGGGATGACATTAATAAATCAGGGTGAATATATTCAAAGAAAACATGTCTAGGTTATTTTGTCATTAAATTATGTTGCGTACCCCTCGCCCAAAGTCAGATTGTCCACCGCCACCCTCTATCTAGTTCTCTGTGCCCCTCCCCCTCCCCCTAACTCTCTCCCTCCCTCCCTCCCATGTCCTCCCTCCCCCCACCCCTGGTAACCACCACACTCTTGTCCATGTCTCTTAGTCTCGTTTTTATGTTCCACCAATGTATGGAATCATGTAGTTCTTGTTTTTTTCTGATTTACTTATTTCACTCCTTATAATGTTATCAAGATCCCACCATTTTGCTGTAAATGATCTGATGTCATCATTTCTTATGGCTGAGTAGTATTCCATAGTGCATATGTGCCACATCTTCTTTATCCAGTCTTCTATTGAAGGGCTTTTTGGTTGTTTCCATGTCTTGGCCACTGTGAACAGTGCTGCAATGAACATGGGGCTACATGTGTCTTCACGTATCAATGTTTCTGAGGTTTTGGGGTATATACCCAGTAGAGGGATTGCTGGGTCATAAGGTAGTTCTATTTGCAGTTTTTTGAGGAACCACCATACTTTCCTCCATAATGGTTGTACTACTTTACAGTCCCACCAACAGTGAATGAGGGTTCCTTTTTCTCCACAGCCTCTCCAACATTTGCTATTACCCGTCTTGTTGATAATAGCTAATCTAACAGGGGTGAGGTGGTATCTCATTGTAGTTTTGATTTGCATTTCTCTAATAACTAATGAAGCTGAGCATCTTTTCATATATCTGTTGGCCATTTGTATCTCTTCCTGGGAGAAGTGTCTGTTCATGTCCTCTTCCCATTTTTTTATGGGATTGTTTGTTTGTTTGTTGTTGAGTTTTATGAGTTCTTTGTAAATTTTGGATATTAGGCCCTTATCTGAGCTGTTGTTTGAAAATAACATTTCCCATTTAGTTGGCTGTCTGTTTATTTTGTTATCAGTTTCTCTTGCTGAGCAAAAACTTTTTATTCTGATGTAGTCCCATTCATTTATCTTTGCCTTCACTTCTCTTGCCATTGGAGTCAAGTTCATAAAATGTTCTTTAAAACCCAGGTCCATGATTTTCGTACCTATGTCTTCTTCTATGTACTTTATTGTTTCAGGTCTTATGTTTAGATCTTTGATCCATTTTGAATTAATTTTAGTACACGGGGACAGGCTGTAGTCGAGTTTCATTCTTTTGCATGTGGCTTTCCAGTTTTCCCAACACCATTTGTTGAAGAGGCTTTCTTTTCTCCATTGTGTGTTGTTGGCCCCTTTATCAAAGATTATTTGACCATATATATGTGGTTTTATTTCTGGGCTTTCTATTCTGTTCCATTGGTCTGAGTGTCTATTTTTCTGCCAATACCATGCTGTTTTGATTATCGTGGCCCTATAATATAGTTTAAAGTCAGGTATTGTAATGCCCCCAGCTTCATTCTTTTTCCTTAGGATTGTTTTGGCTATTCGGGGTTTTTTATAGTTCCATATAAATCTAATGATTTTTTGTTCCATTTCTTTAAAAAATCTCATAGGGATTTTGATGGGAATTGCATTAAATTTGTATATTGCTTTGGGTAATATGGCCATTTTGATTATATTTATTCTTCCTATCCAAGAACAAGGAATATTTTTCCATCTCATTGTATCTTTTTCGATTTCCCTTAACAATGCTTTGTAATTTTCATTATATAGGTCCTTTACATTCTTTGTTATGTTTATTCCTAGGTATTTTATTTTTTTTTGTTGCAATCGTGAAGAGGATTATTTTTTTGAGTTAGTTTTCTAATATTTCATTGTTGGCATATAGAAAGGCTATGGACTTTTGTATGTTAATTTTGTATCCTGCGACCTTACTGTATTGGTTTATTGTTTCTAATAATCTTTTTGTGGAGTTCTTCGGGTTTTCGATGTATAGGATCATATCATCAGCAAAAAGTGATATCTTTACTTCTTCTTTTACGATATGGATGCCTTTTATTTCTTTGTCTTGTCTGATTGCTCTGGCCAGAACTTCTAGCACCATGTTAAATAAGAGTAAAGAGAGTGGACAACCCTATCTTGTTCCTGATTTAAGGTAGAAAGTCCTCAGTTTTATGCCGTTTAATAGGATGTTGGCTGATGGTTTATCATATATGGCCTTTATCATGTTGAGATATTTTCCTTCTATACCCATTTTGTTGAGAGTCTTAAACATAAAATTGTGTTGTATTTAATCAAAAGCCTTTTCTGCATCTATTGATAAGATCATGTGGTTTTTGTTCTTGTTTTGTTGATATGGTGTATTACGTTAACCGTTTTGCGTATGTTGAACCATCCTTGAGATTCTGGGATGAATCCCACTTGATCATGATGTATTATTTTTTTAATATGTTGTTGTATTCGGTTTGCCAGTATTTTGTTTAGTATTTTAGCATCTGTATTCATTAGAGATATTGGTCTGTAGTTTTCTTTCTTTGTGCCATCCTTGCCAGGTTTTGGTATGAGGGTTATGTTGGCCTCATAAAATGTGTTTGGAAGTATTGCTTCTTCTTCAATTTTTTGGAAGACTTTGAGTAGAATAGGAACCAAGTCTTCTTTGAATGTTTGATAGAATTCACTAGTATAACCGTCTGGGCCTGGACTTTTATTTTTGGGGATGTTTTTAATAGTTTTTTCTATTTCCTCCCTGCTGATTGGTCTGTTTAGGCTTTCTGCTTCTTCATGACTCAGTCTAGGAAGGTTGTATTGTTCTAGGAATTTATCCATTTCTTCTAGATTGTTGTATTTGGTGGCATATAATTTTTCATAGTATTCTACAATAATTCTTTGCATATCTATGATGTCTGTGGTGATCTCTCCTCTTTCATTTTGGATTTTATTTATTTGAGTCCTGTGTCTTTTTTCCTTGGTGAGTCTTGCCAAGGGTTTGTCAATTTTGTTGATCTTTTCAAAGAACCAGCTCCTTGTTTTATTGATTTTTTCTATAGTTTTTCTGTTCTCTATTTCATTTATTTCTGCTCTGATTTTTATTATCTCCTTTCTTCGGCTGGTTTTGGGTTGTCTTTGTTCTTCTTTTTCTAGTTCCTTAAGGTGTGAAGTTAAGTGGTTTACTTCGGATA